>NC_136063.1:794403292-797352341 GCF_964261635.1 Lissotriton helveticus | reverse complement strand
CGTTTCCTGGCCTTGTCTTGACTGGGCATTCCCCAGAGGCAGAAGCACGGGCAGAGGACGAAGTCCCTCCATGCCCAGACCCACATTGGTCCTGCCTGTCTCCTGAGTTCCCGTCCTTGGAGCCGGATCTTCTCTCTGTCCTTCAGGGTCCTCCTGGAGAATTATTGGCAAATCTCACAGCGCTTCAGGGACATGAGGGGAGGCAGAGGATACACACACTGTGAGGGTCTAACTTAGCCTTCTTCCTGGCACACTCAGGGCACTTGTCTAACAAGGCTGGCATATTTGACAAAAGAGTGGGTAAAACTGGCCAAAAACTCCAGAAACAGGTAGAAGCAGCAGTCAGACATCGAGTGAAACACTCCAAACACTTTAAAAAACACCCAAAAAGGAGAGCTCAATGCTCCAGGGTCCTTCTAGCAGGAGCCGGAAAAAAGAACTGAAAGTAAAAGGAGTTTGATGTGCATCATGGGATACTGAGGGTCTCTGGAGAGTTCCTTAAGGCACGATACCCCTTTTGCAGACACGTAATGGCAGCCTATGTGGCTTGTCTGTCCATTTCTTCCTCTCTATCATTCCAAGGATTTTGTGAAGGGAAGTTTCTCTATGGGTGAAACTTGTCAGACTGTGTTACATGTGATGTTGGTGGAATTTCCTTTGCATTTCTAGTTGAAGTACTGGACAGTGTAGCCTTGCAGGTATAGGCTGCATTATTGTCTTTAATTTTCTCTTAAGTATCTATGCAGGACTGCACTGAGGACAATTTAAGAGATTATTTTTGATTGCTCTGGAGTCCACGCACATGGGCGGGACTATTCACTAGATTATGAGTATACACAGAGATCCCCTACTACAGAACCAGACTTCTCCCCTAGACTGGACTTCTGGGAATTTCACCATGGGACGACCGAAGCTTGCCGTTCCATAGGACATCTCTTTGACC
Source organism: Lissotriton helveticus (assembly GCF_964261635.1). NCBI lineage: Eukaryota > Metazoa > Chordata > Amphibia > Caudata > Salamandridae > Lissotriton > Lissotriton helveticus. Next base: position 797,351,398 of record NC_136063.1, on the reverse strand, counting down.
TTTCAGGGCCTCGCCCTTTCGTGGAGTTCCGTACTGACCGCGGGCTTCCCGAAACGTAAAGTGTTACCAATATTTACAGATCAGACATTGAGTACTTCACGATGACGTACTGGAGGGTGCGGAGAGATTGCTCACACCATTTGAGAAATGGTTATAGACCCAACATATCGACGCACCACTGACGTCTGACTTGTATAAATTTACTTGAGGCACCCAGGTTACTAAGAAGTCCCCTGGCAGTTGCGTTGGGAGCGGGAGTTGGGCCAGAGAACTCACGTCAAAGGAGTGGAGGGATATCTTTTACCGGGCCCGCAGTGCAGCACGTAAGTAGCATCTATCGAAACGGCCACCAAGTTGGCCACCTATTGGTATTAAACCCTTGTGAGGCTTCACAGGCTTAACCCTTCGTGTAGCCTGCTGTGCTGATGATCCTGTGGGTCGCCAGGCACCCTTACCCACTAGCTGTGGGATTGCCATGTCCTGGGGACATATTGGCAACAAATCTTAGATGACATCGACTCATACTTTGATAACCAGATCCCTAGATTTCCAGAGTACATCCTACTGGGTATCCCAAATCCCATTACCTTCCCTCTTACGTCCAGGAGAGGCACACAGATGGCACTTGCCCTGGGTGTGGCAGTCCAAAATGTTCAGACGCACTGGGGTACCAAGACAGCCCCTACACGTCTACCTGGCTTCATAAGCTATGGTCCATCTTAGAAATGGAGAAGATCTCTCTCTCCTTGACCAATCCTAGGGCCTCCTTCCATGACTTATGGGCACCATTCCTCGCGCTACTGACATCCGAATTCACGGAGCTCACCTGTCCTAAATATCTCAGACTCCTACGCTTAGCGGACCCTCCCTCATCACAGCCCCCACTACATCACACACTTAGTGCGCACCGGGTGGTTGACCTTTGGGATGAAACGTTTTCCCCTACCAAATCGGGGTGGTTTTCTTTGAGGAGGAGGAGAGGGGGAAGGGGGGGGGGGGGGGGGTTGTTTCCCCTTTTTAGGTCTCGGCTAGTGTAAGCTGCGCCTGTTATTTGTTGGTGCCTGATATGCGTGACAACACTATGCCGGGTTGCAACTCGAAGACCGTTGAGCACACTGGCTCTTCCAGCTTTTCTTGTGTAAAATCAATAAAGTAATTTAAAAAAAAAAAAACTAAATACATGGTCCGTATACCAACTCCAAGGAAAGCATACAAAATGGATATTCTGCATGCTGAAAAGAGTAGGACCAACAGAGGTGGAGGGCCCTGTTGGACACTTGTTCTACTGGTCCATCACCCAAATTCTGGGCCCTGGTGGCTCGGGATCGTTCAAGAGATACATAGACACTGGCTAATAATGTGGCCGCCTGTGACCGGATAAAATACTTTGGCAATCTATATGCTGGCAATTCTGTAGACCTTTTAGCACCATTAGATTCTAGAATATCCTAGACAAAATTCAGAACTACGCCGAAGTTTGAAATTGCAGACATCACACAGGCCTTGAACTATCTCAGGCGGTCAAGCAGCCAGCCCAGATGGCATTCCTGCAGACATTTGTTTTTTAACCAATATAGAGTCCTGGTCTCAGTACATCTTAGCCTTGGCAAATGCAATTGGAGTGAGCCCCCATTCCGGACTCATGGAAAGGTGGTAGAGTCTTAGCTATATTTAAAAAATGGTGACTGTTCCTTACCACTTAACTTCAGGCCAATAAGCCTTATAGATGGTATCCAGAAGTTTTGGTTGGTGCCTACTTAATAAGATACAAAATTGGAGGGGTCAGAATATTCTTAGCCCTTTTTAAGCAGGCTTCCAATTTAGGGAGTCTATTGACAAGGCTTTTCGAGTATTGTTAATTTACCGTGTACTGTGTTGAATCGTGGTGGCAGTCTTTTTGTAGCGTTTGTCTACTTAAAATCTGCTTTAATTTGATTTTAAGACCCAAACTGTGGAGTATTTTGGCCGATTTGGGAATGACCCCTAAGATTTTCTCTCTTTTAATCCGTTTGCATAAAGATAATTAAACACGCATGCGTTGTGGAGGGATCAGACCCAGATGACAGAGTACCGGCCTGTCATGGCGTTCGGCAGAGTTGTGTGTTGGCACCCACCCTATTTCCACTTTTTAATAATGACACTGTTCCCATTCTGGCACAACTAGAAGCAGACGCTCCATCCTTGGCAGGCATTTAAACTCTGATCATCCTATTTGCTGAAGACACCCTGTTGATGTCAAATACCCAGTCAGGGACTTTAATGAATTCTGTGAGGATCGGGGCTTGTAACTCAACACTTTGAAGACCAAGGTGATGTCCTTTAAACAGCATAGATCTTTTAGGAGCAAATTGATCTTGGTAGGAATCACTTTAGAACAAGTAAATTCCTTTGCATACTTGGGGCTTACCTTAACAGAGGGTATGTCTGGGCAACCGCATATCAGAAAGGCAACTACTAGGCTAAAGCAGATTTCTGGTGCAATACTCAAGGAGTTTGACATCTTACTCCAAACCCATCTCCCCTGCACTGAACATCTAGGAGGCCAAGTACCTGGCATCAGCCCTGTATGAGGCTGAGTTGTGGTGGTTCCCAAAGCATGAGGACATCATAAAATTTGAGAACAAATTCCTTAGGAACTTGACTCTCTCCTAGTCTGTTATATCCGCTGTTTTGTGATCTAGGAGTCATTAGGGCCACAGACAAAATTTGCCTGCAGCTTTAGTTGTGCTGGAGGCTCCTGTGGACCACTCCTGAACTTGCCCAATACGCTGACAGTTTAAAGGATGTTATGAAGGCTGATCAAGTTAACAAAATGTCATGGCTCTCAAACAAAGTCAGTCTAGTATTCATTAGGACTCCATGACTTGTGGGACCAACCAAATACATCTGTTATTCCACACAGAGACGAGAATAAAATGAAATACTAATCACTTGTGGAGCCTGAGGATGTTCAGAAGTCAGCCACTGCTAAGCTAACAAGTGATTACAAGGACATTAAGTCACGTTGGGCAGGAATTATTCTGGGACATAGTGACGGTTCCAATGCACAAAAAAACTGTATTTTAAGTTTTGCATAGGCACTTTACCCCTTAGAACGTTTACATCAGGTTGGAAGGGCGAAGGAGGTACCACTTGCCCTATATGTGACCACCAGAAGGAAAGTGTTTCCCATGTTATGTTTGACTGCCCAGGTTATTTTCCCCCTCGGCATCATTTTTTGGCACCGATTTGTAGGTCGATAGGTGTACAGAACCATCAGGACGCCCTCCGTATTCTTAAATCAGATTTTTCCATAGTAATGGTTATTCTGCAAAAAAGCTCTTGGTCACTCTCCCGTTTGATGACCTACATCCAAGCTGCTCCATTTGGGATTTTTTTTTAAACATTTCACTTCTAATGAATGATATTGTCCCATTTTTTATAATTGTGTGTACAAGTGTGTATATATATATATATATATATATATATATATATATATATATATATATTAATTCCAAGAAAGCCTGCACATGAATTCAGTAGGAGTTTCCATTTAATCACTGGCAGCACATGTTTAGAAGATTACACAGGAACACGTTTTGGCTGTCCTCGCAGCCTTTGTCAACCTATATATATGTGGGAGAGTTGTTGAAAAGTTTCTGGATTTTAACTAGCACCTAGGATAGTCAAATAGTGATTAATCTGCAGGTAGAATAGCCATCAGAAGTATTATAACATAGTTGTGGCAAAACATATTAAGCAAGGATGAAGAAGCCAAAAAAGAAACAAATGGTGCAAATGCTGAAAGCAGAGTGGATGGATGGAAAACACAATGTGAAACAGGGTGAATGCAAATGCAGGACCAAAGAATGGAGTAAACGCATTGTCAGTCAAAGGGAGTAAAGCACTCAGAGTCACCTCACAAATGTGGCGTTGAAGCACAAGTTACTACTTGTGTAACGATATATCTGTAAGAGACATTTGTTAGTGATAGATTCCTTACCATAGAATATCCCCAGGCGTCAGACTGGCTCCGGAATTGTTTTGCGTAGCAGTACCCTTGCGCATCGGTAGGCGTCGCCTGCGGCTCCGCGTCAGTCGTGGGCGCCGTGATGACGTCGTCGGAGTACTTAGACGCCGCCTCCGCGTGCTGACGTCAGTTCTTAGACACAGCTTTTCCGCGCCAGAAGCGCTGAGCCATGTTAAAAACCAACACTGGTGCCATTGAAACTAGGGCCCTGAAAGGGGAAAACCGTAACCCTAGATATCGGTTCGCAGAACGGGGAGGATGGGTGGGTCGGTAAGGAATCTATCACTAACTAATGTCTCTTACAGATATATCGTTACACAAGTAGTAGAATAGATAACCCAGCAATACCAACCCCGGTGGTGGGTCTGCGAACCAATAATCACACCAGAAAGTCCTGGCGGACAGAACGGCCAAAGAAGCCATCCCTCTGGTCTTGGCTGTCCAGGCAGTAGTGTCTTGCAAATGTGTGCAGCGAGGCCCACGTAGCTGCCTGACAGATGTCTTGTAAGGGCACTCCCCGGCCCAGGGCAGTTGTAGTCGCCGTGGCTCGGGTGGAATGAGCCCGCAATCCAACAGGGGGCTCCTTCTTAGCCAAGGAGTAACACGCCTGGATACACAAGATGATCCACCGGGAGACGGTCCTCTTGTGCACCGCTTTCCCCTTCTTAGCGCCCACGTAACCAACAAAGAGTTGGTCATCCACGCGGAACTGGCGTGTGCGATCCAAATAGAATGAGAGCGCACGTTTTGGGTCCAGACGGTGGAGCCGCTCTTCCTCTTTAGAGGGATGCGGTGGCGGAAAGAAGGTTGGCATGGTGATAGACTGGCCGATGTGGAAGGCCGTGACAACCTTGGGCAGGAAAGATGGCTTAGTACGCAACACAACCTTGTCCGGATGGACAGAAAGGAAAGGAGGAGCACAAGAAAGGGCCTGGAGCTCACTCACTCTCCTGGCAGAGATGATGGCAACCAGGAAAGCAGTCTTTAAAGTAAGAAGGCGGAGAGGACAGTTGTGAAGTGGCTCAAAGGGAGTGCACATCAGAAACATAAGAACAAGGTTCAAGTCCCACTGAGGCATCACAAACGGAACAGAAAACGATTTACAATAGGGGACTTGAACAAAGAGGGTTGATCAGGCAGCCTTAGAAAGGTTGAAAGGGCAGAGAGGTAGCCCTTGATAGTGCCCAGAGCAGAGCCCTGCTGAGCAAGAGAAAGAAGGAAGAGAAGAACCTCAGAGAGAGGGGCAGCAAGAGGATTCACCGCCTTTGCTGTGCACCATGCCACAAATCTGTTCCACCAGCAGGCGTATACCGACTTTGTGGAGGGACGCCTGGATGCCAGAATGACGTTACAGACTTCAGGAGGCAAGTCAAATGGCCTCAATTGTCGCAGCTCAATCTACAAGCATGGAGGTGGAGACTGGACAGGTTCGGGTGGAGGACCGTCCCCTGCTGCTGCGACAGAAGGTCCTCCTGAAGAGGCAGACGAACCGGGGGATCGACTGACATCCTGAGTAGCTCTGGATACCAGTACCTTCGTGCCCAGTCCAGAGCCACAAGGATGACTTGTGCCCGGTCGCGCTTGATCTTCTTCAGCACTCTGGGCAGAAGTGGTATAGGCGGAAAGGCGTACAATAGACTGCAACTCCACTCGCGACGAAAAGCGTCTCCGAGCGAGTGACGCCTTGGAAATTCCAACGCACAGAACAGATGACATTGCGCGCTCTCTCCGGTGGCGAATAGATCTACCAAGGCTCTACCCATCGCTGAAAGAGGCCTTGCGCCACGTCAGAGTTCAGACGCCATTCGTGATCCATCATGCACCGATGGCTGAGCTCGCCCGCCCTGGCGTTCAGAGAACCTGCCAGGTGTTGAGCCACCAGGGTCACGCCCTGGCGTTCCAGCCATTGCCAGATGCGCAGAGCCTCCTGGCAAAGGGTCCACGACCCCACCCGCCCTGTTTGTTGCAGTACCACATGGCGGTGGTGTTGTCCGTGAACACCTGCACTACACTCCCCCGGACAGAGGGGAGGAATGCTTTCAGTGCTAGACGAATCGCCCGCAACTCCAAAAGGTTGATGTGGAGCCGGGCCTCCGCCGGAGACCAGAGGCCTCTGATCTCCGCCTCTCCCATGTGGCCTCCCCAGCCCTGGAGGGACGCATCCGTCACGACTAGGTGCTCCGGGTGGGGAAGAGAGAGGGATCTGCCGCTGACCCAATCGCGGTCCGTGAGCCACCACTACAGTTGTCTCGCAGTGCCCTCCGAGATCAGGACGTGGTTGGACAGGTTGCCCTGATGCTGGGCCCACTGAAACTTCAGGTCCCACTGCAGAGCCCGCATCCGCCACCTGGCGTGATGCACCAGCAGGATGCAGGAGGCCATCAGCCCCAGAAGCCGCAGCGTCAACCTGACCGAGACCCGAGATAAAGGCTAAAAGAGTGGAATGAGAGCCTGAATATCCCGTACCCGCTATTCGGGAGGATAAACCCGAAACTGCGCTGAGTCCAGAACCGCTCCGATGAAGAGGAGCTTCTGAGAGGGGCACAGGTGTGACTTAGGCACATTGAGGGAGAACCCCAGCTGGTGCAGGAGGTCTGCCGTTGTCTGGAGGTGGCGGATGACTGTTTGGGGCGAGCCCGCCTTCAACAACCAGTTGTCGAGGTAAGGGAAGACTGAAACCCCTAACCTGCGCAGATGAGCTGTGACCACCGCCATCACCTTTGTGAACACCCGTGAGGCACAAGTAAGGCCGAAGGGGAGCACGGTAAACTGAAAGTGCTCGTGGTCAACCGTGAACCGCAGGTAGCGCCGGTAGGCCGGGGATGTGGAAATAAGCGTCCTGCAAGTCCAACACTACCATCCAGTCTCCTGGGTCCAGGGCAGCTAAGACCTGAGCCAGTGTCAGCATTTTGAACTTCTCTTTCCGGAGGAAGCCGTTGACGTTCCTTAGGTCCAAGATAGGGCGTAGGCCCCCTTTGCCCTTCTTGGGTACCAGAAAGTAGTGGGAATAGCATCCACACCCTACTTCCGGCCCAGGAACGCGCTCGATGGCTCCCTTGGCCAAGAGGGCCGTAACTTCCTCCTGCAGAAGCCGCAAATGATCCCCCGATACTCGGTGGTACTGCGGTGGCATGGCTGGAGGGGTCGCCTCGAAGGGGAAGGAGTAGCCCCTTCGGACGATTTGCAGCACCCACCTGTCCGACGTGACAGTGCGCCAGTGGAGGAGGTGATGGCGAACCCTGCCCCCCACTGGCGTCACATGGGCTTGAAAGCACGGACTAGGAGGATTTTGAGGCGGATGCTGCGGGGGAAGGTGTGGACTGACCTCGCTGTTGTCCCCGACCGCCACCACGGCGGTTTCCACGGCCGCCACCGCGTTGGGTATTACCCTGCGGAGCGTGGCTGGCAGCACGTGTGGGTACACCCCTTCCGTGGTCACGAAAGGAGTGAAAGGCAGCCGAATGCTGGCGCGGGGTCGCGGGGTCGAGAGGCCCAAGGACTTGGCCGTAGCCCTGGAGTCCTTAAAGCGTTCAAGCGCATGCCTTGTCGCCAAAAAGGCGACGGCCATCAAACGGCATGTCCATGAGTGTATTCTGGACATCAGCCGAGAAGTTGGCGGACCTCAACCAGGCGTGGCGACGAATCGCCACCGTCGTTGCCATCGCTCTGCCCAGAGAGTCGGTGGTATCCAGTCCACACCGGATCGAATAACATGCCGTATCTAGGCCTTCCACAAGGGCTTAGCCAAGTTAGCCCGTACCTCCAATGGGCATTCTGGCAGCACGTCCGCGACCGTATCCCACAGAGAGTGGGTGTAACGGCCCAAGAGGCACGCGGTGTTGGAAGACCGCAGTCTTAGACTCAGGGAAGAGAATACCTTCTTGCCCTATTGCTCGTACCTCTTGGATTCCCTGTCAGGCGGTGCAGACGGGAATGCGGTCTGGGAATTGGAGGCCTGGATCACCAGGCTCTCAGAGGTGGGGTGGGTGGACAGGAAACCAGGGTCGCCCGGAGCCGGGAGGTGGCGTCTGGCCACGTTCCTATCTACAGGCGAACCTGTAGCGGGCTTGGACCAAGTGCCCAAAAGAACGTCGGTCAAGGCCTCGTTAAACGGCAGCAGAGGCTCGGATGAGCTTGACTGCGGTTTAAGGACCTCAGTGAGGTTAGTGCTCACGGCCGCGACAGGGAGCTCAAGGCCCAAGGCCTTGGCAGCCCTCATCAACACCACACTGTGGGTTGCCCCCTCCTGCGTAGCCACGGTAGGAGGTGAGACAAAGCCAGTGTCCGGCGAAGTGTCCAGACCACTGGCATCCCCAAGTTCACCTGTCCAGTCCTCCTGGGACTGACATTCACGTGTCAGAGGGTCCTCAGACACCTCCCAATCCTCCTCATCACCCATCTCCTGGAACTCAGGGTTAGCAAATGATGGGAAAGTGAACTCTCCGAACGGCGTCTGAAGCGGCGCCCAGCGGCGCCGCTCCGGGTCGAGGGAGGCATCGGGGACAGCGCCGCCTGAGAACGGCGCCGGGGGTGACACCTGAGGGGTCGGCGCCGGGGAGGTCGTCAAGTCCACCGGCGGCGACCCGGAACCGGATCCAGTGGGGCCCTGCGGCGCCGGGCCCGAAGGCGTCGGCAGCGTCGGAGCCGAAGCACCCGGCGGCGTCGGGGCCGAAGCCCCCGACCCGCTAGGACCCCCAGACGGGACCGTTGGGCCCGAAGGCGGCGCGGAGCCCGTCGGAGGAGAGAGGGACCTCATGGCCATGAGGAACCGATCGATCTCCTCCGGCGTCACGCGAGGCCCAGGGACCGGAGGGTATGGGGCCGGGCGCGGCGCTTGCAACTCCGACGGAGCCGCGTGGGCAGTGTCACCTGAACCCCGGCCGCGTCGAGCGAGCGTCAGGGGGCGTCGGAAGAGCGATGACGTCTCTTCGACTTCTTGTGCTTACCTGACGACTTCGACCCAGAGGAGTGATGTCGACTCCCGGAGCTATGATGGCTCTGCTCCCGCAACCGGTCCCTCGACCTCCGTTCGGACCGGTACTTCTCACGGCGCGGGCCCGACAGTCGGAACAGCTCTTGTCGTCGTGATCGACGCCGAGGCAGTGGAGACACCGACTGTGAGGGTCGGTGACCGACATCAGCCGGTCGCAATCTTCACAGGGTTTAAAACCTGGCATCCCTACCGGCACCGTCGAAGACTTCGAAAAAGAATGATCAAAAGATCAAAAAAGTTGGGGGCGTGGCCGAGACGGCGAACATGGCGGACGCACTCTAGAGAGCTTCGTCCCGCCGCCGAAATATCCTCATCTTAATCCTGCATCGCCCCTACTCACATCAACCCTGGTGGGGAGCCTGAGTGCGGAGGGCGCGGCGGAGGCTCCGGTGGCGAGTTTGGCAGCTCTGCGGTGCGAGCCCCGGACTTCGGCGTCCCGTGCCTGGAGGCCTACATCGCCTGAGGGAAGCCGGGACCTCGGGTCTGCCCGCACCCGGCTGGCAGAGGGCCGACGCGGCGTGTTGCGGAGCGGAGTGCGCCGGCCTCCATGCCTAGCTCTTGAAAGACCTGGAGACCAGCGAGTGGCAGCTGCGGAGGTTCCCGGCGCTGCCTTGCGACCTGCTCATCGTCAGAGGCCGGGTAAGCCGCCATTTCGGGCAGGCGACGCTGCGGGGGGGGGAGGGGCAACACCCTCGGCCGGACTGCTCCCACTCGGCGGCCTGTTCGGACCCCGGGAGCCCAGGGACCCTGGTGTAGTGGGGAGCTCTGTCCCTGGGGCCCCCCCGGACATCGTGAACTGTCGTCCCCCCCCCCCCCACCCCCCTCTCCCCCTGGCGGAGACCTGAGAGCCGGGTAGAGGCCTACTGACGGAGCGTGGAAGCGAATAGCGGGCCAGGCCTGGGTCGCTGACCCCCGACCACGACTGAGCAGAGTCCGCCGAGGGGTGTGATTTGGCGGGGGCTGGAGCCTCTGCCCCCTAGCCGTACATAAGAGACGCTGATAGCTATTCTCTGCGGACTCCTGCCTTGACCAGGGACGAGGTTCGCCGCGGCAGCGCTGTGACCGTGCCCCCTCCGTAGCTCGATTGTACCTCTGTGGAGTCTAGAAGAGACGGTGGGGCGGTGGCCCGCTCCCGGAGTTAAGGAAATGCTAATCCAGTGCCCCTGCAGCTGACGTGCGCCGAATCCTTCAACCAGCGACTCACCATGACGAGGGGCAGCAATAGTGGCAACACGGCGAAACAAGGCCCAATAGATAAGTTCACGGGGCCGAGTGGCGGGGCGGGAGGCTCGCAGGGACCAGGTCCGGACAACGCGGCCCTCATGGCAGCTATCACGCAATCCCGAGATATGCTCGATGCAAAAATTGGGGCTGTTGGGGCTGATGTCACCCTACTCCGGCAGGATCTACGCAATGCGGTGGCCCGCATCACTGAAGCCGAGACCAGGCTCACGGGGGTCGAAGAGGACGTGGTGATCCTTAAAAAGAAAGTGGCGGCCATGGAGGGGATTCAGAAGGGCCTTGCGCTCAGAGTTGAGGACGCCGAAGGACGTGCCAGGAGAAATAACCTCCGCTTTGTGGGATTTCCGGAAGACAGCGAGAAAGGCGATATGGCGACGTTCCTGACCCGTTGGTTGGAGGGGTGGCTCCCCCCGGAGTCCCTGTCGCGTTGCTTCGTGGTGGAGAGGGCACACCGAGCACTTCTCCCGAAGCCACCTGTGGGAGCCTGCCCTAGACCGGTGATTGCCAAGCTGCTCAATTACCGAGACCGAGACCGAGACCGAGACCGAGACCGAGACCGAGACCGAGACCGAGACCGAGACCGAGACCGAGACCGAGACCGAGACCGAGACCGAGACCGAGACCGAGACCGAGACCGAGACCGAGACGTTATTCTGCGACAGGCTCGCGCGAAGGAACCCTTAATGTATGACAATCACAAGATTCTCATTTTCCCTAACTATACTAAGCTGGTGCACCAACAACGACAATCCTTCACAGCGGCAAAGGCGCGCCTCCGAGACCTAAAAATTCAGTATGCCCTGCTGTACCCGGCTCGCCTCAGAGTGGTCTTTCAGTCCCGGACACAGTTCTTCAATTCGCCAGAAGAGGTCTTTGCTTGGACGGATGAAACGGTTCGCATCAGGATGCATACCCCCCGGGTCGAGACTCTGATTCATCTTCTACAGGCGGGCCCTCGAGGCCTCCCCGAAGGTCACGTAGCAGGAGTAACTGGCGATCACGCTCGCAGAAGAGCCAACCCTCCCATTCTGAGACGGCGGAGGCAACCAGTGAGGCGGATGACCCGACGTCGGCGTCCTGAGGCCCCGAGACACTTCATATATCCTTGACATGGGGCTCGGAAATTATTGATGGCACATGGTTGCTTTGGTGTAAAGTTTCTGCTTGAGACTTTTCGGCTGAACTGTCTGTGCCGTACTGTATGTGCAAGGGGGTGATGTGAGTTGGGAGATGCCTAAATGTGGGCGGACGTACCCACGGAGTTCTTAGGTTAGTTGGGTAGGGGGTAAGTAGAACTTGAAGGGGGTGTTGGGTGGGGATTCATTGGCATAGTAGGTACCTGGCCTCCCGTTGGGGCTGGCGATACCCTATTCCGCGACAGGTACTGTTTGTGAGGTATGGGGTTGGGGGGTGGTCGGGGTGTTTCAGATCTGTACAGAGGTGTTGGTGGGGCGGGGGTGTTGTTGGGGTGGGGTGGGAGTGGGGCGAGGGAACTGCAAGGGGGTTTGGGGATGTTTGCACAGTGCTTTACTGGGTCCTATCGACGCGAGATGGATGTGTGTGGCATCTAACATGCGGGATATCCGATCTCATACCCATGAATGGCGGTTGAGGCTTCTGAGTCAGGCCTGCAGAGGGCAGTTATGCGTGTTATGAGTTGGAATGTGCGGGGGATGCTGGATAAAATTAAGAGAGGGGCGGTCCTGCGGCGGGGGAAAAGGGATGGAGCTGACGTATTGCTGTTGCAGGAGACCCATCTCATGGGCTCCAAGACCCTTAGCCTACAGAGGTATGGTTACCAGCAGGTGTTTCATGCGGGGTTTGTGAGGGGATCCGGGGGGTGGCTATCCTGGTGCATCGCAGGCTGCCCTATACTCATGAGACTCAGTGGATTGATACCCAGGGCAGATACGTGTTCATTCAAGGCAAAATAGGCACTGAGCAGATTGTCTTTGGAAGTGTCTATGCTCCGCCCCCGCTGCATAAAAGTAAAGCATTAACCATGTCCATTGGTACTACAAATGCAGCAATTTCTGGTTTTCCTTTTCATTGGCAATCATCCCGGCTTAAATATTTAGGAATATTAATCAATAGAGGATTGGATAATAAGGTCACGGACAATTTGATTCCTTTAATTGCACAAATGCAAAACAGACTTTGATAAAAGAAAAAGCTTTGGGTTTATCTCTATGGGGACGGGTTCAGGCGGTTAAGATGGTTACCCTCCCTCGTTTTCTTTATGTTCTAGGTATGCTTCCTCTTCACATTTCCCTAACTACTCTTCGGTCCATTGACTCCCCAAAAAAACTTTTCTGGGGTACGGCTAAACCACGTCTTACTTTAGCCAAATTAAAATCTCACCAATTGCAGGGGGGTTTGGGTCTTCCCTCTATCGAGCATTACTTACTTGCTCTTCATATTTCACAACTTACTTTTTTTCTTCCTAAGGCTAAGGATATACCTCAATGGGTCCCACTTGAACGTCACTTATTGGCTTCTGGTCTCGGTTTATCCCTTCTCTATGGCAAGGGTTCCAGTCCTTCCGATCCTAAAAACCCTATCTTATCCGCAATGTATAAATCTTGGCAAAGAAGCCATCGTATACTTAAATCTAATCCGCGAATTTATGTCAAAGCTCCTTTATGGCTCAATTCTGCTATTCACGTTGGTGGTCGCACTTTGTCCTGGCCTTTGTGGCAGGAAGCTGATGTCCATTCTATAGATCAACTGTTTCATGGTGACCCTTTTAAATCCTTCTCTCAACTTAGTGAGGAATTCCGTTTACCATCTACACAATCCGGTAAATTTATTCAGCTTCAACAAGCTATCACGAAACACTTAGGTCCTTCACCTGAATTGCTATCCGTATCTCCTATTTTGTCTTATCTGCAGTTATGGGGAAATCTTAAAGGTGTCACTTCTGGTCTTTATAAGACTTTCTTGCATCCTCTATTTTCACAGCCTCTCTCACAAGCTCTCCAGTTGAAATGGCAATCTCGTTTATCAATTGTATATTCCAATACTCAATGGGATCAAATTTTAGAAGGATTATATAAGCGAGTCCGGGAAGCCCGTTTCAAATTTTGCATTTTTAAAATTATCCATGAATGACACTGGTCTCCAGTTAAATTGCATCATGCTAAGCTGCTATCACATACTTTGTGTTGGAGGTGTTCTGCTTCCGGTTGTGATATTACACATATTATTTGTGAATGTCCCCGTACTAGATCCTTTTGGCTTTTTGTAATAACGAAATTGGCTAATACGATGTCACTTTCTCTACCCTTTACTTCTGGAAACATTATTTTACATGATTTTCATGGCCTTCCGAAGTTTTCTAAACCGCAAACTCGTCTTCTTCATACTGCCCTGGCTACGGCCAAAATTTGTATACTGCGTCACTGGAAATCCCCCCTGCCTCCTTCCCAGGAAGAGTGGTTGGTGGCGATGGTGCAAACAGCTTTCCATGAACGTACAATCTATAATTTACAGGATCAGGCTTCCATTTTTCTCCAAGTATGGTCCCCTTTTCTGGAAACAACTGTGGATAGTGACTGTCTCTCCACTCCTTCTCCTCCGAATGCTATTCCTTCTTAATTCTATTCTTTTTCTGGTCCTTTTTCCTGTTACTCTACTATGAACTCTTCTCACCTTCCTTGGTATCTCCTCTCTTAATATCTGTTTTTGTTGCTCTGGGATTCTTTCTTTTCCTTTTTCTTTATCTCTTTTTATTTTCCTTTCCTTCATTTATATTCTTCTTCTCCTCTTTTCTTTATTTTTCTCTCTTATAATATACTTCTCTAGTCATCTCCTTATTATCATTACATTTAGGATTATGGAATATTTGCTTTTTTTTGTTTCCTCATATTTGTTAAATATTATATGAATTTTATTTTCATTTATATTTTTTTCTTTTTTACTTATTAATATCTTCTTCTGCTTTATTATTGCATTTTCATCTGAAAACTTCTAATAAAAAATTTCAACAAAAAAAAAAGAAAACGCCGGGTGTAGGGAGGGTTCACTTACCAGAAGTATTACGAAGTGCACAGATGTGTGCGTATGGGCCGAGCTGTTATCCAGGTAGAGGATGACACAGCGCCGGAATGACCGAGGGGATAAATAGTGAAGAAGCGCGTTTTGTGAGCGGAAATGAACCGGAAGGGGCGGGTCATGGATAGCGAGGCAGTGTTCGAAAGGACTAGACCGCGTTTCTCCAGGCCAGTTTGAAACCGGAAATGCGGAGAATGGCGGTGTGCAGTATCATAGTGACATGTGGAAAGGAGGAGAAGAAGTCAGAAAGGAACGAAGTATGTGAAAAAGTAAGCATCTTGTAAAAGAAGGGGAGAAGAGGAATATAGATAGTACATAGTGTATGATAATCGTATATTACACGTAAGTATGCAGTGTGGTACCATAACATCTTGAGCGCAATTTGAGATAATAATAAGTAAGTCTAGGTAACAACAAAAAGGAGAATTAGCATAACAAAACATCTTTTTGTGATAATAGTACGTAGGTTCAGGTTATATCAAATGCGCAAGAAAGAACATGTCAGGTAAATAGTAATGGAGCAAAACACCATCAGTGAAGGTGTTTGGAGAGAGCCTGTCACGAGACACAGGGATAAAGCACAGGCATAGCACATAATGCGGCTAGACTCCAGGTGGTCCAAAACACCGCTGCCCGCCTGGTACTGAACGCCCCTCCTCGAACTCCATCTAAACCCTTGCTGGTGAAACTACACTGGCTATCAGTCAAACAGAGAGCCAAATTTAAAATATGCTGTATAATCCACAAAAGCATAAATGGACTAGGGCCGGTATATCTGGCAAACAAATGTATCCCCTATGTCCCTACCCGCTCTCTTAGGTCAAGCGAGCAAAGCCTGCTTTGTGTACCCAGGGCTAAGAAAGCCAGACATGGGACCAGAGCTTTATCTATGGCAGGACCTTCCTTATGGAATAGCCTCCCAAAGTCTCTCAGACAATGCAGAGAGCACCTCCCCTTCAGGAAACAGCTTAAAACTTTCCTATTTTTAGAAATAATAATCTGAACGCCACTCTGTGGTTTGTCCCCTCTTTTTATGCTGTAGCTGTCAAAGGCGCGGAGATACTCCTTCGGGAGTCGAGTCCAGCGCGGTACAAACCCACAAATAAATAAAATAAATAAATAATACAAAAGCTTAAGACAGTTGATGGTCACGAAATGGGAGTGGAATCTTCCAAATTTAAATGTAGCACAAATGAACAGGCCAGTAATTTTTAATGGACGTACAAGGTTGATGGTTTAACCCTTATGTAAAATCGCAGTGTATTAGTGAAAATACGAAAAAGGGTGGAACAGAATGGAGAAGTACAGTTGCAATAATACAGAAATAGTTGCAAAGTTACATGGTGCACCTGCATGTGTCAAGTCCAGACTAAACATGGAAAATTATGTCACAATAGCAAGAGTCTGATGGAATGTATAGTAATGGCTGGTGTTAGGAACCCAAGAAATATTGCAGCTCGTGGTCAATGTTGAGACCCTGTTTCACAGTTTGTAAGCGCATTATCCAGGTAGCTTCTAGGTGTCGCAGCCTGAGCTCGCGGTTCCCCCCTCTCATGTTTGGTTTCGGGACATCAATCCTGAAAAGGATGAGGATCTTGTTCGGTCCTTGTGAGGGGCAAATATTCATGTGGCAGGCCGCAGGGTATCTGGCATCACCATGATGCATGGCTCTGATGTGTTCCATGATGCGTTCCTTAAGGGCTCCGATTGTACTGCCCACATAGTATTTGTTGCAAGTACATCAATATGTACACAACATATTTAGTGTTGCAGTTTATGTTCCTGTGGATTTTGTAGCTTCGATTTTTCCAGTCTTTGAATTCTTTGATCCCGCTGTGTGCCCATTTGCAGGCCCCACAGCAGCCACACTTGTGGAAGCCATGGGATAAATGGGTCATCCAGTAGGAGGAGGTGTAGTTAATGGGGACAGTGGGGCTCAGTCTGTTCCTCAGTGTTCGACCTTTCCTGAATGTTATCTGTGGTCGTGTAGGTAGGCATTCTTTGAGTATGTCATCCTTAAGAAGGATCTTCCAATGTTTGTTGAGGCTCTGTCTCATCACGGTGCTGATTTCATTGTAGTCGGTTATTAGTCGTGCTGTTTGTTTGGTCACTTTGGGTCTGTTGATGGAGGCCAGAGTCGTTTTCCTGTCAAGATCTTGTATTCTCATGGCAGCTTTGTATAAGATTCCAGGTTTATATCCCCGTTTGGAGAACCTTTGTCTCATATTGGTGATTTCTCTGTTGAATTCCGATTCTTCACTGCAGTTGCGTCTTGCTCTGGTGAATTCACCATAAGGAATTGACTGTATTTGGTGTAGGGGACGGGAGCTGGATGCGTGAAGTATCGCATTGCATGAGGGGGTTCCTTACGATATAGCTTGCTGTGCAGTACATTATCTTTAATGTAGAGCACCACGTCTAGATACGAGATGCATGTAGAGCTGGAGTGACAGGTGAATTGTATCGCCATATCGTTAGAGTTGAGGTGTGCGCAGAAGGAGTTCATTTGGTCCTGGGATCCAGACCAAAGGAGGAGACAATCGTCTATATATCTCCCCCAGTAGATGATATATTCTGTCCAAGCAGCACCTTTGGCACCCCAAATCCATTCGGTTTCTAGTGCGCCCATGAAGAGGTTAGCGAAGGAAGGTGACAATTTAGAGCCCATCGCTACCCCTTTAGTCTGTTTATACCAGCGCTGGTTGTCGATGAAACAGTTATTGTTTAGTATGATTTCCATCATGGAAATGATCATGTTAGTGTGAGCCCATAGTGTCGCTGGTCTGTTGTGCAAAAGTTTAGTGATTGTCTCTAAGCCCAGAGTAGGGTTGATCGAGGTATATTAAGATAATACATCCAAGTGTGGCCATGATCATGTTGGGTTGCCATTGGATGTCTGTCAGGATGCCTAGTATGTGTTTGGTGTCTTGAATGTGGGAGGCCAGATTCTTGACCATTTGGTTTAAGAATAGATCCACATATTCGGCCAGTTTCTCTGTAGGGCCCCCTATGCCTGAAATGATAGGCCTTCCTGGTGGGAATGGTGCTTGCTGGTGTACTTTAGGAAGTAAATACAGAACTGGGTAGGTTGGTCTTATGACTTTCAGATACAGGGTTTCTTCTTCATCCAGAAGGCTTTGTGTATGCCAGTCTTGAAGGTTCTTGTTAATAGTAATGGTGAGTGGGCCCATGGGGTTGCTGTCAAGGGTGTTGTAACAACAATTGTCTCATAGTTGTCTCATGATCTCCCGGTCATAGTCAGAGCGGTCCATTATAATCACATTACCCCCCTTGTCTGCCTCCTTTATAATTATGTCGTCCGGCGGGCACTTTGCCATTCACCATTCCTTACAGGACTCCACCACGGACTCAGCCGTCCTGAGATTTCCAGATACCATCCTTACCTACTCAACGTGGACACACAGTACATTATTTATCGCCTCGACCATTTCTTAGCCAGATCGCAGTATTTTCGAACTGGCGGTAAGCGTTCTACCATCACCACGTTAGTTTCGCTAAGGTGTCTCACCCATTACCCATTCGCTTACCTATCCCATCTTTCCCCCACAGTGCCATTAGGTCCGTTTTAGATCACAACAGGTAAATTCCTTCCAGATTTCTTTTATATCACCTCACCTTACCTGCTCCTTTCTTTCAATGTTTTGTTTTCTCACGTGTTACACTTGTGACCATGTTTCCTAAATTTCTGTCGATTTTCTTCCATGTCATGTACTGCCTTAAGCAATATCACTTGTATTATTATATTTGAACATTCGCTAGCAATAACATATCGCCATACGATATAGGATTTAGAATATTGGCACGCCCAGGTTCTTTCGCATGTATCGTTTATTTTGTTATATCTCCATTACCTGTTCTAGAGACACAAGCCTCATTACAGTGCATGCTATGTTCACCGATACTATTAATAATTATGCTTGTATATCATCGGTTTTTAGATGCCAAATACGGATATCCGCTCAGTTAATCGCTGAGACATGACTCATTTGGGTTTACTTAGTACTCCGTCTCTCTGCAACGTTGTTTAGACAGGTTATTGCCCAAAGTGCACATTCCGTTTCCACCAGATACCATTCATACTTACCATGATTTGCCTTGTTAATCTTTCCCGAACTAGCAGATATTTCAGACAGTGCATGGGTATATCTGACTACGCTTTAGTTACTGTATGCTATCATTTCTTAGCGTTTGGAAGTCTCTATTTTGTTTTGTTCTCTCTTAGATGTCACAACAATTAGCAGTACCGCTACTGCACCACACGAACGGATTAGACACAGATTGTTATAGTTTACTATCTTTTTCTTGGACTTTACATAACGTTTTTAAATCACGCATGCATTCAATTAAGTATTTTCATGTGTCCGACACAACGTGTCACAGCATGTTTCCACCATTGTTCGTTCACCACGTATTGTTCACCTTCAATCTCATTTCTCGTTTCAAGACGTTGTCCACTTTTTGGGCATCTTTAGCATGTTGCACACAAATCTGACCAAAACCTGGGGCAGAGGCTTAAAGATCGGAATCCTAGCCCGAATATCTCGCACTCGCTGCTCGGGAGGATAAGCCCAAAACTGTGCATTGTCCAGAACCGCTCCGATGAAAATGAGCTTCAGAAATGATAATCAGGTGGGACTTCGGCAAGTTGATGGTGAACCCCAGCAAATGCAGGAGGTCTGCTGTAGTCTGGGCCCGCCTTCAACAGCCAGTCGTCGAGATAGGGGAAGACTGGAAACCCTGATATGCGCAGATGAGCTGCAACCACTGCCATCACTTTCGTGAACACCCGAGGGGTGCTGGTAAGGCCAAAGGGGAGCATAGTAAACTGAAAGTGCTTGTGCCTACCGTGAACCGCCGGTAAAGCAGATGGGCCGGCAGCACGGGAATGTGTAAATAAGCTTCCTCAAAGTCCAATGTTACCATCCAGTCTCCAGGGTTGGGGGCAGACACGACCTGAGCCAGTGTCAACATTGTAAACTTCTCCTTCCGGAGTAAGCGTTTGACGTTCCTGAGATCCAAGAAAGGACACAGGCCCTTGTCCTTGGGTACCAGAAAGTAGTGGGAATATCAACCACGACCTACTTCTGGAGCAGGAACGCGCTCGATGGCTCCCTGGGCCAAGAGAACAGTAACTTCCTGTTGGAGAAGGGCCAAGTGTTTCTCCAACATGCAATGGAATTGAGGTGGCATGGATGGAGGGGTAGTCTCGAAGGGGGGGGGGGGGAGTAGCCCCTTCGGACTATCTGCAAAACCCACCTGTCTGACGTGATGTTGTGCCAGTGGTGGAGGTGTGGGCGAATCCTGCCCCCCACTGGTGAATGGTGGCCCTGAAAGGTTGGACTAGGAGGGTTTGGAGGCTGCTGTAGAGGGAGCGCTGGTGGACTGACCCACCCGCTGGCCCCCCGACCACCCGCAGTGGGACCCCATGGCCCCGGCCACGCAGAGGCTGGACAGCTTGCGCAGGCCTGTGGCTTGGGACAGAACGTGGCGGGGCACCCCTTCCGTAGCCACAAAAGGGGCGAAAAGCATACTGCATTGGGCAGAAGGTGGAAGCGAGGCCGAAGGATCTGGACGAAGCCCTGGAATCCTTAAAGCGCTCAAGTGCATGTCCAAAAGTTTTGCTGGGACATCACCCGAAAAGCCTGTGGACCTCAACCAGGCATAGCGTCTCAGTGCTACTGACGTGGAAATCGTCCTGCCTAGTGAGTTGGTGGTGTCCAGCCCACATTTTAGGGCAAACTTCACTGCGTCTCTTCCTTAGGCAACTGCACGGGAGGGAACGGCCCGGGCCTCCTCCGGGCATTGTGGCAGCACCTGCCCAACAGAGTCCCACACAGAGTGGGAATAACGGCCCAAGAGACATGCGATGTTCACGGACCGCAGTCCTAAGCTGGAGGAAGACAACATCTTCCCAAGCGCCTTGAGAGGTACGGTGACCTTGAGAATACTTTGGCAGCCTCCTCAGCAACCCCAAATATTTGATGCCTAATCTCTACTGACGATGGATAATGATCCAGAAACACGTGAATAGAGATGGCCAGGACAACTTTGTAATTACTCGAAAAAATCCTGCAAGCACACACGCTTGGTGAACTGCATTGACCACAATGCTCAGGGGCGACCCGCTGGGAGGTGAAGCAGTGTGATCCCACATTAGTTTCCTGTTTAAAAGGCTCCCTCGAGCCGGTTGAGCTGACGAGCTCGTGGAGAGGCACCTGCGTGCCTTGAGAGGTACTGTGACCTGAGAATACTTTGGCAGCCTGCTCCGCAACCCCAAATATTTGATGCCTAATCTCTGCTGACGACGGATAATGATCAAGAAACACGTGTATAGAGATGGCCAGTACAACTTTGTAATTACTCCAGACAATCCTGCAAGCACACACGCTTGGTGAACTGCATTGACCACAATGCTCAGGGTCGACCCGCTGGGAGGTGAAGCAGTGTGATCCAACATTGGTTTCCCATCTTCCCAAGTTGGTCCAGCTTCTTGGATTCCCTATCAGGTGGTGCGGTAGGGAATGTGCCGTTGGAAGTCAATGCTTGGATCACCAAGCTCTCAGGGGTGGGATGTTGGGAGAGGAAAATGGGGTCGCCCGGGGTTGGGCGGTGGCATCGGGCAATCAGCCTGTGTTGGGCTTGGACCAAGTGCCCAAAAGGATGCCTGTAAGGGCCTCATTAAACGGCAGTAGGGGATCCGAAAGGCCGCTGCCGGCTGAAGTACCTCGGTCAGGAGGTTAGTCCTGACCGCCACCGTAGGAAACTCTAGGTTTAGGGCCTCGGCCGCCCTACGCAACTCCACTGCATAAGATGCTCCCTCCTCCGTAGCCAGGGGTAGGGGGAGATCACATGCCAAGGTCTGGGGAGGTGTCCAGACCACTGGCTTCACCCAACTCCTCTCCAGTCCATTCCTCTAACTGGTCTGCCAAAGGGTCCACAGACCCCTCGCAGTCCTCCTAACCCTCCTCTGGTAGCCATTAGGGGTGATAGGGAACACCAAGGGAGCGGTCGGCTCTGGTCCTGGCGTCGAAATGCTAGCTCCATATCGAGGGGGAGGCCGGGGTCAACGTCGGCTGGGGGCACAACCGGCATCAGAGGGGGCAGAGGTGTCGCCACTGAATTCAGCGGTGTCACGGGTCGTCCGGCGCCGATCCAGACCTGGATCCCTGACCCTGGGGCCCCTGTGGCGCCGGAGCGGAAGCTACCGGCATCAGAGGTCTAGAGCCCCCAGCCAAGTCCACGGCCTCGAAGGCGCGCCAGCGGAGTCAGGCTGCCCAAAGATGGAATGGAGGGCTTCATAAAAGCTACGAAGTTGGGCAGGGGTTGCAACGGCTCCTGGGAAGGGAGGAAAAGCCAGAGTCGGCCCAACAGGCTCCGCGGGCGAAGCCGGACGACTACCTATTGCTTTCCCGCGTAGCCCGACGGCCGAGGAGAACACAAAGAGCGATGGTGCATCTTCGGCTTTTTCTTGTGCTTCGACTTCCCCGAAGAGGAAGCCTTTGACGAAGAGTGATGGTGACGACTCCGCGACCGGTCCTGAGACCTCCCTCTCGACCGGGACCTCCAACGGTGTGGAGCGGACTGCCGGGCCTTGAGAAGCTTTCGGGACTGTTCCCGCAAAGACTTCAGGTTCATGGCTCAGCAGTCTGAGAATGACTTCAGGTCGTAGGTCACGCTCCAAACACCAAATGCACACAAGGCTGGGTCTGTAACCGACATCAGTTTGTGACATGAGTCACAAGCCTTGAAGCCGGTTCGAGGGAGGGACATCCCTGCCCAACCCTTGCAACATTGTCTCTTTTCAAGATGAAGGTGCCACCTCAGTCACAGGCGTATTCCCTGGAATCAGGTTTTACCATGGGTCATACAGTCTAAAGGCTCGTAGTACATTGGTCTAGTCTCTGTACCTCGAAGGTCCACTGCTTCCCAAGCTAAGCATCACAACCAGGAGCCACAATCAGGCCTGTCTGGATGTCACTGAACTGGGCCTGCAAAAGGTGCACAACACACCTTAGAAACTGCATATCAACTCTGGGAGTACGCCACCACTTCCAGAAACTGGCAGCTGACATTGCATCATCACAACACACAGAGGACAACAAAACATGACCACAAGAATGGAGGGGAGACTGATGCTCACAATAAGAACCTAGCTTTTTGTGAAAATATGTCCTCCTTCAAAAATACTACTCTAAAAAACATGCATACAATAGGCTTTTAGTGATGCTGAGGGATCAAAGTACTTATACAAACCGTGTAGTCATCTATAGAAATTGTATCACTTGAATTGCTACTCCAAAAATAATAGTTAATGTATGAGTGCCACAGTCTGAGTCCAACATTTTTGATCACACAAAGCTATCCCAAGCCCTTTTTTACATACCAGATTTTTTTCAACTTTTGAACCACTTCTGTTGTCATCTTGACTTGTCCCATCTACAAATAAATACCTATAAGAGAAAAATATAAGATTACCAAAACTAAAAATATGATTAAAAGCTTCTAAAATAATATCAGTAAAAAATTAACATTCTTACTGTCCTTTACATTTGGCCTCTTATACAGGACATTCCTGTATAGCTGCTATTTATAGAATGCTTTATCCATCTCATTAATGGCTAATAATCTTGTGCAAGCTAAAATATATATATATATATATATATATATATATTTTTTTTATTTATTAAAGTTTTGTATAGCGCTAGCTGGACCCGAGGGGTATCAGAGCGCTTCACAACAAGTACAGAGGCATCAGACAGACAATGAGGACGGAAAACAAGGCAAGGGACAACAGGGGCGAGTATAGTCTGTACAATAGCAGCCAAGCGCAAAACAGGGTGGAAAGTCATAAGCAAGACAGCCGGCTTTGGGTATATATTGCCGACCGTAAAATAAGTATACAGTCAGTAAAAATTACTTTGTTTGGTTATCATTAAAAACCATTAAAGCATGTTACATAAAATCATCCTTGATTAAAATATAATCACAGGTTCATATATTCATATATCATTATAAAATGCAAACAATATAAAAACATTTCATATACAAAGGGCAAAAATACATGAACTCCAGTCACATATACCTGCTTCACTCACTATTTCTTTTTTTTCCTTGCTCGAACTGCTGCTACTAGAAAGCTACTCAAAATTTCCCATGGGCTACTCCTCATCCGCAGGTATAAAAGAGCTGGTCTAGCCTGCAGAAAGCCTTTGTTCTTTAAAATTGGAAGGATAGAACGCCTGCGTATAGACAGAAAAATCGCAGAACAGGACAAAATGCCTGCGTTGAGAAACAATCGCATGAGCAGGGACTCCAGTCGTCAATCTTAGCCCAGCCTAAAAGGACAGCCAACAAAAAATGTAAATACTGAAACCTAAATCTTGTCAAAAGAAAAGCGGTGTTGGGGTTTGGTGACAATATCCAGGTAAGGCTCCATAGAATAAGAGGTTTTTAGGACTTGGTGGGCACGGACAGTAGGTTTCAATAATTCAGAGGCCTCCCTTTCTAGTGATGCTATGCAAAGAAATGATGTCTTGGCCCACACAAGATTTTTTTTACATATATTTTCTGGGTTGTCGAACAAGGTTGGGTGACCTACAGTATAAAACCAGATGCACTCCTCAACGCGCAGCGGACACGCTAGAGGAGTCTAGAGAATTTAAGGCCACGCTGTTAGCGGAACGCCTGGTAAAGGGTTCCGCATTGTATTAGAACATCTTTGACAATTGCGCTTACAATTCTGTTTCACTCTAATTAGTCCACCACGGAACGCCTGGCAAAGGGTTCCTAGCGTATTGTCCACTCCTTGACATCGCCGCCTTTTTAAAATCACTTCTACTTTTGAAAATGTTATTGGTTTACTGCGCACACTGCACTTTGCTTTCCGCATCTTCTCACAGTCTGCCCCGGTCTACCGCGGATTGTTCCGTTTGCATGGAGGGCATCTTGGATTTAGCCTTTCTCTCGTCGGAATTAGCAGTGACTTTACGCTTACCCATAGTCAGCTGCAGATGAAAGATGTCTGGCCCTGCCCTGCCTTGGTCTGTCACGGCCAGCTAATAAGCACCTCCTGGAGCGAACAGGAAGATTTGGCGGTGTCCTCGCCGCGATGTAGGCTGGGGGCTGTAGTTCCAGCCCCCGCACTTCAAACAGCGGATGTACCAATGAGAATTTGCGGGGCCCCCCGCGGCAACAAGAAGGCAGCTGGTCTTCTAAAACGGGCTCTTGACGGGCTAGTCAGGGGGATGCGTTGTCCTTACAAGCTGGCTCCAAGGCTAATCCCTGGCTTGAGCTCAGTTCCACACCTTTCTGAGGCCTGTTCGTAGTGGGAGCTGTTGCAGCCAGCCCTCCGCCTGTACCATTACTCGTAGCAAAACAGGAATACTGAAAGGAACAAATAAAGAATAACTCTCTTCATATTCACCTGATCTAAAGGAAGGGTGAGTTCAACATTACAGAGCATGCAACGCAGTAACGCCACCTGCGATTCACATCCATGCGGTGGTGGTGGGGTTAGAGAGGTGGCGGGGCTATATATAAGGTTTGCAAAGACTATCAGCCGTAGGTTTCACTTAATCTCAAAACTAAAAGCATTATTTCAAATCGTTAATACCATATGTAACAAAAATGCCGAAAAAAACGAACATAAGGTAATAAACCCAGTTAATAGAAAGCCATGGTATGGCAGGGATTGTCGTATTGGTAAAGCTAGGCTTCTAGAGGCGATTAAAAGTAAACTTCCGGAAGTGATTAAGGTGGCGAGAAAAGAATATAAGATGATTCAGGCCAATGCCAGATTGAATTGGGAAGAGGAAAGTTGGTCGGACCTGTTAATGGCAGCGAAAAACATGGATCAAGTAGGGTTCTGGAGACTGGTGGCTAATGGTAACCAGACAGGGAGAGTGGCCAAGGATGTGTTCCTTGATGAACGGACCTGGGTCGAACATTTTTTATATTTATATAAAGCACCAGAGGTCACGGGGGTACAGGAAAAGGATTTACCTTGGCAAACCGTCTGTAACTGCCAGTTAAGAGTTTGCTTTGGAGGAAAATGAGCTAGCAATTAATGCAGTAAAAAATGGCAAGGCACCAGGGCTAGATAAAGTTCCAGGCGACCTATAAAAACATGAGATCAATGTATGGGCGCCCTATATTAATCATTTGTTTAACATATTGGCAGCTGGTGCTGATTTTCCAGACAGTTGGAAGGGTGCGGAAATAGTTTTAATCTTTAAAAAGGGGGATAGGTACGATCCATCTAACTATCGCCCGATCAGTTTAAGGGATATTTTACAAAAAGTGTACTCTAGATATATTTTAACACGTATGAATTTATGGATGGAAGAAAATTCCATACTTACCAAGTTCCAATCTGGTTTTAGAAGCAGAATAAGCACTATTGATCACGTTTTTAGATTTTGTTGGATTTATGTTTATTTAACCCCTTGCATGCTGTTGACGGCCCCCAGCCGTCATGCACTACGGTGCTTGTGTGCCGACGACGGCTGGGGGCCGTCATGACCGCACCCGCGATCGGAATGTGCCGCACAGGCACAGAATTGCGGCTGCAGGCAAGGGGTTAAGTAAAGGTTATATTTAAGTTGCTTTTGTAGACCTCAGGGCTGAGTTTGATTTAGTTTCACGTGATCTTTTATGGGATTCTTTGTACTTACAAGGGTTGCCAGACTGTTTACTTCAACAGATTATAAGGCTACATGACAACAACTACGCTAAAGTGCGCTGGGGACCAAATGGGGAATTAACCAAAGACATTCCCATAGAGCGACGAGTCTGACAAGGATGTGTATTGGCCCCTACGCTATTTTCATTGTTCGTAAATGATATTCCAGCCTACCTAGCGGATTGTAACAATGACTCCCCTAAGCTAAATGGAGAAAGGGTTCGAGCTCTGCTATTTGCAAACTATACATTATTAATCTCTCAAACTCCAAGAGGTCTGCAATCTCTTTTAAAGTCATTCCAACTGTATTGTATCAAAAAAGGTTTGGAGATCAATACGAAAAAGACCAAATGTATGGCAATAAACCCTCACGAAACTTTTAGGGGGAATTTATTTTTAAACAATCAAAACCTTGAATTGGTACAGAACTTTGTCTACTTCGGAGTTTCATTAGATTCAAAGATCTCGTGGAAAACACAAGTGGAGAAGAGTAAACTGACATTAACTCAGAACACTTTACCCATTTAAAAAAAACATGGGGCGAGTCTTTGTAAGGCGGCTTCCCCGGCACTTGAAGTTTTAAAATTCAAGGCCCAGTCTGCAGCGCTATACGGTGCAGAAATATGGGGGACTTCAGGTGGGAATGTTTTCACGAATAGTGAAAATAAATTTTATAGAAGCCTCCTGAAGTTACCCAAGCAAACTCCATTAATACCGCTAATGTTAGATTTAAATATGAGGTGTACAGACCACTGTGCAATCTCACGCCCTTTATCATTCTGGGTAAGACTGTGGTGTACACCAGAGCTTGTTGACCACAGAAACGGTCTCCAAGAAATAATGAGACTGGATCTGCACAATTCTAATGCATGGTTAAAACACGTGCGCATATGGCTAAACCGAATTGGACTGCCACAATTTTGGGAAGATCCTAATAGCTTGACGCAAGCCTAAAAAAAATTGGTAAAGACGACCTTCTGGGCCTATATAGTACATAATTTTCCCAATGGACATACTGGCGGTTCAAGGACAAGCAACTTTTTGGTTTTCAAGGATGTTCTGTACTTCGAGAGTTTTTTGGATGAGGTTTGTCCGCCTTTGGCCAAAAGCCTTTACATAAAATGTAGGTACAGAATGCTGAAAATCAAAATAACACTAGCAAGGTGGTCCATGTCAAGTGAAACAAAAATTAGTGAGCAATGCTTAATGTGCCAGAACTGTAGTGTAGAGGATGAAGAACATATCCTCTTTTTCTGTCCAGCTTACAGGATGGCCAGGAAAAGATGGATTAAGCCACTGTGTGATGCTATTGGAGTGCGTTTATACAATGAAGCGCATAGGATTATAAAAACGAACACCAGACAACTTATTGTCTTTGGTGTCAGCAGATTCCTATTTGCAACAAGACTGGTACGAAAAAAGAAGGGTCTGGACTTATAAACGTAACCGTAACGAGTTAATTGTTTGTACTTGAATTTAATGTGCTGTTAGTTTGATCTTATTAATTTGGATGTTATATCGGCGGTATTTATAGTAATTTTAACCCTGGAACTGGTGAAATTAATTTTATACATTGTATTATGCTATGCCTTCTTAACTAATTTATGGATTTTATTGTATTGATTTCCAATTGTACCAAACTGTCTGCAAAATCATGTATTCCTCTATGACAAATTGCGCTATGTATTGTTTTTTGTATCTTTTATGGCTCTACCTGGGCCGAAATAAAGATTAAAATTAAAAAAAAATAATTTAAATGCACTATTTCATAAATTCAATGGTATGTAATAAACATCTGACACGCCAATGTGCAAAAATGTTTAGAAAAATACTGGGATTATATTTAGCAACGTACCACTAGCATTAGTACTATAAAAGCTTAACATTATAAATAAAGACTTCAGAGTTGTTTTGACTTCGTATCAAACTTGGTATTAGAAGGTGGATGGCAAGGGGAGGACTGAAGCAGGCTTCGCTTTGTGAGTTTATCCCACCACCTCCCAGAATAAGTGACACCACCCATAGCCACACCTTAGTGGAGAATCTAGCATATCTGAGGATGGAGTTTTAAGAAATTTGGGGAGAGGAATTAGCCTTAGGTCACCGTCGAAGCTGGGGAACCAGGTTCGAGTCAAAGCAACGAAGCTCAACATCCTGTGATTCTGGCCAAATCACTTCATCTCCCCGCACCTGTGTCCTTGTGTAACGATACTGGTGCCATGTAAAGCGCTCTGATTACCAATATCTTTGGGTCTATTTCGCGCTATATAAAACTAAAAACAAAAAATCATATCCAGAGTGATAGGGTTCCAGCAGACTTGGCAGAGAAATGAGCTACCCTAGCCAAAAACACCTACAGCACACACACCTCTATGTTTTACACTGATTAAATGATATATAACATACAATAAATCACAATCACCAGAACACAGACAATAAGGGCAGGTTTTTGGGCATTTCCTGAAATGAAGTGTGAGAAGCTGGCCTGGAATATGATGTACACTTTAAGTGGACGCCCTACACCAGTCCAGACAACCCTTATGGTGATTTAAGAGGTCTTAGACAACCTTAGAAAGTGGCAGCTGTGGAGAGCAGCCTTCAAGTTTAGTCCAG
This sequence comes from Lissotriton helveticus, assembly GCF_964261635.1. Classification (NCBI taxonomy): domain Eukaryota; kingdom Metazoa; phylum Chordata; class Amphibia; order Caudata; family Salamandridae; genus Lissotriton; species Lissotriton helveticus. The sequence continues at coordinate 797,322,787 of NC_136063.1, read as the reverse complement.
AAGGAGTGTAAAGCAGCTTGTTTTACCAGAATGGAATCTTATTGTATAGATTAAGTGAAAAAGAACCACACAAAGTAGTTATAAAAATATGTATTTATTATATAGCACTTTCTAACACATAGAAATTTCTCCTAACTGGAGATATGCACAATACACACAATACTTTTGCAAAGAAACATAGTAAATATCATGAAATACACAGTGGCCCCAGGGGGGAACCAAACCATATACTAAGAAAGTGCCACGACTGGAGGCAAGACAATGTTGGAAGGACGTAGAAGTGCTGGGGACCCAAGGAACCACCCAAGGTAAGTAAATAGGGACCCCCACGGAGAGCGTGTGCAGTGTGAGTAAACAACCGCGTGCTCCATACAACTCTACGTGTAAGTCGAGGTTGGATTTTTAAAGCTTAAGGACCCTTCCCACTGGACCCTGAAGAAACCCCGTCGAAGACAGAAGGTTGGAGAACCACCCCAGCCGTGGATACTCTAGTACCCACGTTACCTACACCAGGGAAGCGGGGTGCATACGTGTGAAGTGGTGTCAAAAACCACTGTCATTTCCAATGGAGGATTTCAGGAAAGTGTCCGGTGGAATCCGAAGATGGATTCTTGATGAGAGGTACCTGCAAGCAGAGGCTACAGAGTCTACGTCAGTCAGGAGTGATCAGGAGACTTGGAAGACTAATGCCTTCCGATGTCGGGTGTTGCAGGATGAATGGCGGTGACCTTGACTCTGCAGCTGTGAGGACCAGGCAACGCTGAGGAAGACCAGGAGCCGTGCACGTGCTGTCCCATGAAGGATGTCGAGTGCTATGGGGTCGGTGTGTGGCGGGAGCACCAACAAGCCTTGGCAAAGGCAAGCCACACAGGAATCAAAGAAGGAGCAACGTCTGGACCAGCAAGGTCCAGGGAACTAACCAAAGGCAGGGGAGTCAGGGTAGGTCCCGAGCAAACAGGGGAGCCCAAGAGAAACAAAAGTGACCCTCAAATGGACCCACAGGCCGGAGGCACCGGAGTCACGAGAGGACCTCAAGCAGCTCACCAAAAGATGCAGGCAACGATGCAGTGTGGCTGAAAATCCTGGTCACTAGAGATGCCTGAGGTTGAGGCTACTTGGAGCCCAAAGATCTTCTTGGAAAGTCGTCAACAAGCCTTTGCAACTTCAAGTTGACGCGATACACAGGGGTTCGGTTATTACTACCCCCACAAGGAATACTTGCCTCAAACTTGGTGAGAGGGTAGAGCAGGTCTCGGGAGCTGTGGAAAACAACCGCCTGTGTTGCAGAGTCATTCGGAGTCCAGAGGAGCTCAGGGTCAGCAGACCGGTGGACTTAGTTGTGGTGCCTGTAAATGCAGGGGAGTGACTCCTTCACTATAAGGGAATTTTCTTCAGGTGTCTTTGATGCTTCACAGGCCTTGGAAGGTTCCTGTATGATGCACAGGCACAGACGATGCAGCAGACTGGAATGGAGATGAAGTCGGGCCCAAGCGAAGTCCAGAGTGCCCAGATGGTCGAAGTGCAGTGGTGTCTGATCTGAATCTTATCACACAATGAATCTAGGGACCTACACCCAGGTAAGCCCTTAAGTACCTCAGGGAAAGGGTTGGGAAGATTCAGGGGTCCCTCCAAGGGGAGGGTCTGGACAGGGGGGAGGTTACTCCCATGTCTTTTGTCCATTTTCGTGCCAGAGCGGGAGCCAACATCTCCCAGATCTGGGTGAACTGGACTATGCACAGGAACACCAAATGTGTCCCTCATGCAGACTGAGTGGCACTGGCAAGCGCACCCACCCCATCCCAATACACGAAATCCTGTCTGTAGTAGTCACACCTCCCCATGACAGGCTGCCTATTGTTCTGCCTTCCCATGCTCGAGCTTGGCTCAGCAGCAGCAGTGCAGAATCGGGTCTCTGGGCTGCAGCAACCATGTGCTGTCCGGGTCAAGAAGGCTAGTACCGGGAACACTAGGAGCCTAGCGGAGGGCTCTTCCAGTGCTTGGAATCATAGTGTGGAGGTATGATTCCAACATGTTTGAAACCAAACATAATCAGACTTGTTGCAGGCATTTTAAAGATGGTCATCACAGATTTTAGCGGTGCCCCTCTATTATAGTAAAAGGCTGCTTCACTGACAACTCAGGTGAATGGACTCCGTAGGCTACAGTGGCGTCCTGCTCATACAGGGGCATCCTCTCACTTAGAACCAAGCACCCTGCCTTAAGGATTGCAAAGGCCTGCTATAGAGGTGACTTGTAGGTTTTAAGTGCAATGACCCTAGATATAGTAAACCTATATCTTTAGTAAGTGGTGCTAACACCAGCTTAATTGTCTCTCATAGGTGGCAAAAAACATGCTTCAGCCCATGGGAGACCTCTGGGGTATCTATGCCTTGGGTACCTTAGTACCATATACTAGGGACTTATAAGGGTACCCGGTATCCAATCTGGGATGTACCCAAGGAACAAGTTCCTTACCTTCGGTAATGATATATCTGTAAGAGACATATATTAGTTATAGATTGTTTACCTTAGAATTACCCCCAGGCGTCAGACTGGATCTGGAGATTTTTTTCTCAGCAGTACCCCTGCGTGTTGGTAGGTGGCGTCGGTCGACTTCGCGTTCGTCATCGGCGTATTGATCACCGGGATGCTGGCGCAGTATCTACTTATACGCCCCCCATGCACGCTGACATCAGTTCTTTACATGATATTCCACACCAAAAGCGCAGAGCCATGCAAGACACTGACCACTCGTGAACAAAATTAGTGCCCTGAAAGGGAGCTCCATACTCAAAAAGTCAGTTCGCAGAACAGGGAGGATGGGTGGGGCGGTAAGGAATCTATAACTAATATATGTCTCTTACAGATATATCGTTACTGAAGGTAAGTAACTTGTTCATCTGAAAGAGACTATTAGTTATAGATTCCTTACCTTAGAATAGATACCCCAGCAGTACCAACCCCAGAGGTGGGTCACACCAGAAAGTCCCGGAGAACCGAACAGCCAAAGAAGAAGTCTCTCCAGACTTGACCATCCAGAAAGTAATGCTTTGTGAACTTATGCGGTGATGCCCACGAGGCGGCCTGGCAGATATCACTGAGGGGGACTCTACGTCCCACAGCAGTAGGTGCTGCCGTCACACTGGTGGAATGGGCACGCAGTCCTACCGGAGGCTCCTTCTTCGCCAAGGAGTAACAGATGTTAATGCGAAGGACAACCCATCGAAAGATGGTCTATTTTTGCACGGCCCGACCTTTCTTGGCACCCACCTAAACAACAAAGAGTTTAACGTCCACCTGGAACTGTTTTGTGCTATCCAAATAAAATGATAGCGCACATTTTGGATCCAGAAGGTGGAGTCTCTCGTCCGCCTTGGAAGGATGCAGGAGCGGGTAGAAGGTGGGCAAAGTGATGGTCTGTTCTATATGGAAAGAGGTAACCACTTTGGGAAGACAACAAGGTATAGTTCGAGGGACAACCTTATCCAGATGGAAAGCAAGGGAAGGAGGTTTTGAAGATAAAGCCTGAAGCTCACTCACCCTGCAATCAGAGGTGATGGCAACCAGAAAAGCAGTCTTTAAGGTCTAGAGTAGCGGCTCGAAAGGAGCACACATAAGATAAGTTAAGACCATATTCAAGCCCCACTGGGGCATTACGAAAGGAACAGGAGGAAAGAGGTGAGTAATGCACTTAAGAAATCTATTTACATTAGGGGACTTGAAAAGAGAAGGCTGATCAGGAAGGCAAAGCAAGGCCGAAAGATAGCCTTTAAGGGTACTCAGAGCAGAGCCCTGCTGGGCCAAGGATAGAATGAAGAGGAGAAGCTCTGAAAGAGGGGCATTAAGGGGATCCACAGCCTTTGCTGTGCACCATGCCACAAATGTGTTCCATCTACAGGCATATTCCGTTTTAGTGAAGGGGCGTCTGGCTGTCAAGATAACATTACAGACTTCGGGAGGAAGATCGAAAACTGTCAACTGTCGCCGCTCAATCTCCACGCAAGGAGGTGGAGGCCAGACAGGTTCCGGTGGAGGACTGTTCCCTGCTGCTGTGACAGAAAATCCTCCCGAAGAGGCAGTCTGATCGGAGGATCAATGGCCATGTGTAGCAGCTCTGGATACGAGACTCTTCGTGCCCAATCTGGAGCCACATGAATGAGTTGGGCCCGGTCGCGTTTGATCTTATTCAGCACTCTGAGCAGAAGTGGTATAGGCGGAAAGGCGTATAGAAGACCGCAACACCACTCATGACTAATAGCATTGCAGAGGGAGTGCCGTCTTGGAAATTCCAACGCGCCGAATTGCCGACATTGCGCGTTCTCTTCGGTGGAGAATAGATCTATCCAAGGCTCTCCCCACTGTTGAAAGAGTCCTTGCATCACCTCCAAGTGAAGACGCCATTCATGATTCAATATGCACCTAGGACTGAGTTCGTCCGCCCTGGCATTCAGGGAACCTGCCAGGTGTTGAACCACCAGGGAAATGCTCTGATGTTCCAGCCAGGTCCAGAGGCGAAGGGCCTCTTGACATAGGGTCCACGACGCCACCCCACATTGTTGGTTGCGGTACCACATGGTGGTGGTGTTGTCCGTGAACACCTACACTACTCTTCCCCGGACAGCGGGATGGAATGCTTTGAGTGCAAGACGACTCGTCCGAAACTCTAGAAGGTTGATGCGGAGCCTGGACTCTGCCAGGAACCAGATGCCTCTGATCTCCAACTCTCCCATGTGGCTGCCACATCCCAAAAGTGATGCATCGGTCACCACTGTGAACTCTGGTTGGGGAAGGGAGAGGGATCTGCCGTTGACCCAATCCTGGTTCGTAAGCCACCACTGTAATTGATGTGCAGCGCCCTCCTCTATCTGGACGCAATCGTCAGGTTCCCCTGATGTTGTCCCCACTGGATCTTCATGTCCCACTGCAAAGCCCGCATATGCCATCTGGCATGGTCCACCAGCAGGATGCAGGAGGCCATCAGGCCCAAGAGCTGGAGGGTCACCCTGACCGAAACCCGCGATAGAGGCTGAAAGATCTGAATCATAGCCCGAATATCTTGGACTCGCTGCTCAGGAGGATAGACCCGAAACTTGTCCAGAACCGCTTCGATGAAGTGGAGCTTCTGAAAGGGAGTCAGGTGTGACTTCGGCAAGTTGATGGAGAACCCCAGCAAATGCAGGAGGTCAGCCGTAGTCTGGAGGTGAGAGACGACAGCCTGGGGTCAGCCCACCTTCAACAGCCAGCTGTCGAGATAGGGAAAGACAGAAACCCCTGATCTGCGCAGATGAGCTGCGACCATCGCCATCACTTTCATGAACGACCAAGGGGCACTGGTAAGGCCAAAGGGGAGCAGAGTAAACAAAGTGCTCGTGGCCTACCGTGAACCGTAGGTTACGCCGGAAGGACGGAGATATGAAAGTAAGCGTCCTGCAAGTCCAGTGCTACCATCCAGTCTCCAGCGTCGAGGGCAGACAGGACCTGAGCTAGGGTCAACATTCTAAACTTCTCCTTCCGGAGGAAGCGTTTATGTTCCTGAGATCCAAGTTAAGACCCAGGCCTTTGTCCTTCTTGGGCATCAGAAAGTAGTGGGAATAGCAACCACGACCTACTTCTGGGACAGGAACTAGCTCGATGGCACCCTTGGCCAAGGGTGCCAAAACTTCCTGTTGGAGAAGGGCCAGATGATACTCCGACATGCAATGGTACTGAGGTGGCATGGATGGAGGGGTATTCTCGAAGGGGAGGGAGTAGCCCCTTCGAACTATTTGCAAAGCCCACCTATTCGACTTCATGGTGCCCCAGTGGGGTAGGTGATGGGGAATCCAGCCGCCCACTGGCAATTGGAGGCCCTGAAAGGTCGGACTAGAAGGGTTTGGAGGCTGCTGCAGAGGGGGCTGTGGTGGACTGGCCCGGCGGTGGTTCTAACATCCGCGGCCGCGAGGGGGCTGAACAGCTTGCGCTGGCCTGTGGCATTTGGCAGGACGTGGCAGGGCACCCCTTCCGTAGCCACGAAAGAGGCGAAAAGCAGACTGCTCATGGCGGGGGTGTAGAGGCCCAAGGACCTGGCCGTAGCCAGAGAGTCCTTAAAGCGCTCTAGCGCGTTGTCTGCCTTGTCGTCGAAAAGGTAACGGCCATCAAAGGGCATGTCCGTTAGAGTGGATTGGACAGCCCCTGAAAAAAACAGTTGACTTCAACCAGGCATAGCATCGAAAGGCTACAGACGTGGACATCATCCTACCTAGTGAGTCGGCAGTATCCAGCCCACAGTGGATGGTAAACTTTGCTGAGTCTCTCCCTTCGGAGAGTACGGCCCGGGCCTCCAGGCACTGAGGCTGCACTTGCGCCACTGTATCCCTCGGAGTGTATCACACGGAGTGGGTATAACAGCCCAACAGACATGCAGCGTTTACCAATAGCAGTCCCAAGCTGGAGGAAGGAAACATCTTCCCAAGATGGTCCATCTTTTTGGATTCCCTATCAGGTGGTGCATTAGGGAATGTGCCTTTGGAGGTAGAAGCTTGGACCACCAAGCTCCCAGGGGATAGGTGTTGGAAGAGGAAAGCTGGGTCGCCTGGAGCTAGGCTGTGGTGTCGGGCAATCATCCTATCCTCAGGAGCCCCTGTGTTGGGCCTGGACTAGGTGCCCAAAAGGACGTCAGTGAGGGCTTCATTAAACAGTAGAAGGGGCTCTAAAGAGCTTGCTGCCAGTTGAAGCACCTCTGTCACGAGGTTAGTCCTGACTGCCACCATAGGTAGCTTGAGGTAAACAGCCTCAGCCTCCCTATACAACACCATGGCATAAGATGCTCCCTCCTCCGTAGCCAAGGAAGGAGGAGACAACATGCCAAGATCTAGTTAGGTATTCAGACAACTGGCTTCCCCAAGTTCCTCTCTCCAGTCCGGTTCATAGCCTAACTGGTCAGTTAGAGGGTCTCCAGACCTCCCCACCCTCTTCTGGCTACCAATATGATCTAAAAGAACAAGGGCACAAAAGTACACGGATCCGGCATCCGCGTCTACTTCGAGGTGAAGGTCGGGGTCGACGTCGGCTAGGGACACAGCCGATGCTGGCTGCGGACATGGTGCCGAAGGTGCGCAGGCGGATTCGGGCTGCCTAAAGATGGCATGCATTGCTTCGGAAAACTGCAGAAGCTGGGCATGTGTCGCTCCGGGTCCCGGGAAGGGAGGGAAAGCCAGAGTTGACCCTTCAGGCTCCACACACGGAGCCGCGGGAGGGGTACGACCCGCGTCGTGTCGGCCTAAGGAAGGGAAGAAGTCTTAGAGCGGCGATGCTTCTACGACTTCTTGTGCTTCGACCTACCTGACACCAAGTGCGAAGACTTGAAAGAAGAATGATGATGGTGGCTCCGCGACCGATCCCTTGACCTCCACACGACTGGGACCTCGAATGGCGCGGAGCAGACTGCTGGTTTTTGAGGATTTGGAAAGAATGTCTTTAGCATAACTGATTGATTGAGAAGAAAATAGGTGGGAACCTTCGGTATGAATTTGGGATTAGTCTGAAGAATTACCATGCTATATTTGAATCGTAAAAAAAGTTCCTTAATAGTGAATGGTTGGAGTTCACTCGCTCTTCTAGATGAAGTAAGAGTCAGCAGTAACGTCACTGTGCGATCAAGGAATTTCAGGTGGTGGTGACTTTACTGGAGGATATGCACTGAATAGTTCTATAAGGAATTGGATGATTAATCTGTGAACCCCCAAGGAAGGAGACCCCAAACATCGCCTGTACCTTGAAATAGCAGCTAGATGGACTTTAACAGAGGAATAAGCCAGACCGGATTTGGCAAGAGATCAGAAATATGGTAACATCTGTCCGGAGGCGATGTGATAGGATGTACCTTCGATATCTCGCACCGTAGGCAAAATTGTTCCCATGTGAGGTGATCTATTTTGTTGGTATAGTACGCTCTGGCCTTTTCAAGGATACTCCTACAGTCCTCAGGGATAGCTAGGTGCTGAATGAAGCTCATGGTGCTCAGGAGCTAGACAGATAATACTGAGAAATAGGGTTTGGATGAAGGACCTGCTGATTGTTCACCGACAACAAGTCCACTTGGGGCTTCAGTCAAATGTGGTTGTCCTCCGACAACACGAGTAGCTCCGTAAACCAACATTGTCTGGGCCACCGTGGAGCAAATTGTATCAACCGGCATGGTTCCTTTCTCATTTTCCTGAGAAGCCTGGGAGTAAGTGGGATCAATGGAAAAGCATAGGCATACAGTCTAGACCACTGCATCAAAAAGGCATTTCCCTCAGGATCCATGTTGAGGGTACCAGCAGGCGTAAAACAGGCATTTCTAGGTCTCTTGAGTTGCGGAGAGATCCAGATTGGGATTGCCCAATCATTGAAATATGACGGAATAACATATTGGCTCAGTTTCCATTCATGAAAGCTCGAAGTCGTTCTGGTGTCTGCTAGAGAGGTGTGCACTGCTGGGAGAAGTTCTGCCCTTATGATTACGTAGTACCCATCACCAGATAGTTTGCGCTTCCTGAGACAATCTTGGATTTTGCACCTCCTGGTTTGTTGAGGTAAAGTATACTCGTCGTGTTGTCTGTTCTTACCAAAGTGGATAATCCCTGAAATCTTGGCAAGTAGGCTTGTAGAGTTCAGCAAGATGTTTTAAGCTTGAGAAAGATGTTCTGCATCCTGGACTGCTCTGGGGTACACTTGCATTGAATTTGAAGGTTTTTTAAATGAGCTCCTAAACCTTCTAGAGAAGCGTCTGTTGTAATGATGTAATCAGGTACTTGTTGAGTTTCCTGATCTCGAGAATGGGGCGCAACTCCCCTGAATTTTCCCTTACTTGAAAAAACAGGAGTAAAACCCTTTTCCTTTCTGGGCGTGTGGAACCTGTTCTATGGACCCTTTGGACAAGTTACTTACCGCCGGTAACGCCTTATCTGGTAGAGACATGATCAAGTTGCAGATTCCTTACCTTTGAATTTACCTGTTGTCAGTCTGGATCTGGTAGACTTTACCTCAAGCAAAACCTGTGTGCACCGGTAGGTGGCGTCGGTCGGCTCTGCGTGACGTCGTTCTCACTGGGTCAGTTGTGGAGAGAGTCCAGAGGAGAATACGTCAGGTAGGTGAGAACCAGATTAAGGTCCCACTGAGGGATAATGGATTGGGCAGATGGGAAGATATGTACAAGCCCCTTAAGAAATCTATTTACAATAGGAGATTTAAATAAAGAGGGTTGCTATGGCAGCCTCAAGAAGACAGACAAGGCTAAAATGTACCCTTTAAGAATGCCCAGAGCAGAGCCCTGCTGGGCAAGGGTCAAAAGAAAGAACAAAACTTTAGAGAGGGGAGCAGAAAGAGGATCAATAGATATTTCTGTACAATATTTTACAAATGTGTTCCTCCAGCAGGCGCATACGGTCTTGATAGAGGGACGCCTGGTAACCAAAATAATATTACAGACTTCGGGAGGAAGGTTGAAAGCTTCAACTCTCAACTGCTGCCGCTCAAGCTCCAAGCAAGAAGGCGTAGAGTTGACAGATTCAGGTGGAGGACCCTCCCCTGCTGCCGTGACAGAAGATCCTCCCAAAGGGTGAGCCTGATTGAAGGATCGATGCTCAAATGGAAAAGCTCAGGATACCAGTCCGGAGCCTCAAGAATGACTTGGGATTGGTCACTCCTGATCTTCTTGAGTACTCTGAGCAGGAGTGGAATGGATGGAAAGGCATATAGCAGGCCTGAGCTCCACTCAAGACAAAAAGGTTCAGAGCAACAGCTACCTTGGAAACTCCAATGAGCAAAACTGCCGACACTGCACGTTCTCGACCGAGACGAACAGATATAAACAAGGCTCTCCCTACCGCTGAAAGAGACCTTCCGCCACCTCCGGATGGAGATGCCACGAGTGATCCGCTAGGCATAGACAGCTGAGATTATCCGCCCTGGAGTTCAAGGGAACCAGCCAGGTGTTAAACCACCAGAGACATGCCCTGCTGTCCCAGCCATGTCCTGAGACGCAGCTCCTCTTGACAAAGGTTCCATGACCCAACCCCACCCAGCTTGTTGCAGAAACACATGGCAGTGGTGTTGTCCATGAGCACCTGAACTAGCTTTCCCTTGACGGTAGGAAAAAAAGATTTCAATGTCAAGCAAATCACTCAGAGCTCCAGCAAGTTGATGTAGAGTCCGGATTCTGCTGGAGACCAGATTTCTCTGATCTCCACCTCTGCCAGATGGCCGCCCCTTTCCCAGGAGTCATGCATCTGTAACAACTGTGTGATCTGGTTGCGGAACTGAGAGGGGTCTACCTTTGACCCAATCAAGGTTGGTCAGCCACCACTACAGGACCTATGCAGTTCCCTCCAAGATCTGGACTATGCCCTTGATGCTGCACCCACTGGAACTTTATAGCCCACATATGCCATATAGCATGTGTCACTAGCAGGATACAGGAGGCCATGAGGCACAGCAGTCTCAGAGTCAGTCTCGCCCAAATCCAGGATAGAGACTGAAACATCGGTATCATAGCCTGAAAGTCCTGGACACTGCACTCGGGAGGATAGGACCAAAACTACACTGTGTCCAGAAGAGCTTAGATGAAAGGGAGTGTCCGAGAGGAGTCAGGGGTGACTTCAGCCTGTTGATGGTGAACCCCAACAAAAGGAAAGGAGGTGGTTCACTGTAGTCTGGTGGTGGGAGAGGACAGCCTGGGTGAGCTTGACTTCAACAGCAAGCTATTAAGATAAGTGAAGACTGGCACCCCTGATCTGCACAGATGAGCTGCAACCACCGCCATCACCTAGATGAACACTTGAGGGGTGCTGGTAAGGCCACTGGGGAGCACTGTGAACTAAGTGCAGGTGGTCTACCGTGAACTGCAGGTAACACCGATGAGCAGGCAGGACTGGAATGTGAAAATAGGCGTCCTGCAAGCCCAATGACACCACCCAGGGTCTAAGGCAGAAAAGACCTGCGCCAGAGTGAGCATCTTGAACTTCTCCTTTTTGAGGAAGTATGAGGGTTAGTAGATCTAGGAAAGGATGAAGGCCCTCGCTCCTTTTTGGGACTAGAAAGTAGCGGAAATAGCAACCACAGCCTATTTCTGTTGCTGGAAACCTCTCTATGGGTCCCTTGGCCAAGAGATTCCGGACGTCCTTCTGAAGTAAGTTCAGGTGGCACTCACTCAAAAGTCATAAGTTGGAGGCATGGAGGGAGGGGTAGCCTCGAAGGGGAGAGAGAAGCCCCTTCTGACTATCTGAAGAACCCACCTGTCAAATGTGATGTGTTGCCAGTGGTGGTGGTGATGGCTTATGAGGCCACCAACTGGCCGCCCATGATCTTAAAGGGCCAGAATAGGGAGGTTTGGAAGCTGTAGGGCGAGGAGTAGATTGACCCGATCTTTGGTCACCTGACCCACAGGGTAGAAAAGAGATGTGCCCACAGCTGCACAGAGGCTGGGATATTGCTGGCACGGCAGAAAGCCCATTCTGTGGCCAAGAAAGGCATGCAGGGGATGGGTTGCCACGGAGAGGCCCAAGCACTTGTCCGTAGTTGATGAGTCTTTAAAGTGCTCCAGGGTCATGTCTGCTTTGTCGCCTAAGTGATAGGTGCCATCAAAGGGCATGTCCATTAGGGAAGCCTGAACATCCCCAGAAAAGCCAGAGGTTCTCAGCCAGGCATGGCTTCGAACAGCCACTGTCAAAGAAATCACTCTGCGCAGCCAGTCGGTAGTGTCAAGCCCACAACGAATTGTTAGGTTTTCAGCATCTTTCCTGTCTGATACTGCTTGGGAGACAATATTGCGGGCCTCCTCCGCGAACTGTGGCACCATTCGCGCAACCATTTCCCACAAGAAGTGGGTGTAACAGCCCACCAGGCATGCAAGGTCACCAACCGCAATGCAACGCTGGCAGAAGAAAACAAAATCTTGTTCCAACTATCTAGCCTCTTGGGTTCCCTGTCCAGGGATGTGGAAGGGAACGCGCTTTGTGAGGTAGAGGCTTGGACCATCAAGCTCTTGGGGCTTTGGTGGTTGGTGAGGAATGTTGGGCCGCCTAGTGCAGGGTGATGGCGGTGGGAGATTTTCCTATTCACAGGAGCCCCTGTGCTGGGGATGGACCAGGTTCATAGAAGGACATCAGTCAAGGCCTTGTTAAAAGGAAGTAGAGGTTCAGAGGAGGAGACACCCCGCTGCAGGGCATCTCTCAAGTTGTTCATTTTGACTTACACAGAAGGGAGGTGAAGGTCTAGGACCTCACCTGCCCTTCTCACCATCGTAACAAAACAACCAAAAGAGCCAATACTGAGATAACTATTTTTCTCAAAGTCACCAACGCACCTGAAATTAAACTGGATGCGGGAAATGCCACAGTTCATGGAATCAATCTTTTTTATTTATAAAGTAATTTTTTAGAAGAATGTGTTGGTTCATAGTTTACCAGCAATTCAACATAATGTGGAAGACAAACAATACCAAAAAACATTATTCATAAAAATGACATTTGTTTAAAACAAACATTAATGACAACAATTAGTGCAAAAAACATAACAAATACTTCAACACTCGTACTATGAAATCACTCTCTCATACACAACAACAAACATTCATACTTATATGTACATCTGTAATGTCATAAACTGATTTGTATGAGGTCCTGACGAGAACCCCATAAATATTAAGGGTTCGAAACGCGTAGACCATTCCACGACCCCATAAGACTCAAAAAGCCACAGTTATTTAATATAAATTACTGAAAGAAAACAGAATTGCTTTTCTAGAAAATTTGTCTATGGTGTTTTTCTAATTTCTTTTGTAAACATACAAATCAGTTTATGACATTACAGATGTACATATAAGTAGAGTCTGAAGAAGCCCTTTTCCTTTTTTCCTTATGAGAGGAGCCTTATGGAGATCAGTGAGTGGTCTTTTTAAAGGTTTCCTTGCTTCTGTAATGGGACTCATGGGGAGACCTTTGCCTCTTCGTGGAAGTCTGTGAGGAGACAGAACATTCACTACTTTCTTCCTCAGAAACCAGGGCAGTTTTAGATTTACGTTTCTGCCACCAAAATGTGGTGTATTTACTATGGGTACTGTATCGATCCCCCTATTTCTGACCCTTGTCTGGTTAATAATTAACTAGCAGCCATTCATCTGCACAGAAACCCGTTATCTGATTAGCCACACAACGGCACAGAAGCCCGTCTGATTAGGTCATAGCGCATGCCATCTCATTAGGCAAGCACTATTCCTCCAGCCCCCTAATAGGCATACGGTGTTCTCAAAACAAATCAAACCTACCACGATCTGGGAAATCCCCACAGCCATTGTTTTGATTTGGCCGAGAACTTCAGTAAAGAATGTGCGAACGATCAAGTTCGTATGACATCCTTATTGACGTATTTATGTCCATCCTTACGTCAATCCCGGCACCTTTCAGGTATAAATAATACCGACATTGCCTTAAGCAAACACACAAGGTGGTGACAAGATTGGAGCAGCAAGACTTGCCGAGGAGCCCAGCTGACAGCGAAGCCCACAGACGCTGCCCCTCCTTTCTGACGCGCTGAGAGAGAGAGACGCTGCCTTTTCTCCTGCCGAGAAATCCAGCTCCGGCGCTTCCAAGCCGCCCTTGCGGGCAGCTGGAATATCAAGACCTGAGATAGAGATACCAGCCCTCCAGCCTTCTAAACTCCCAGGTACTGAACTGAATCATCCTTTGTAGAGAATTCTTGAAGCAGACTCTTGGCAAAGCAAACTTAACTTAAACTGCTACTTATCTACTCCCGCCACGTATTAGGCTTAGGTCAGGTACATTGGGGTAGGCGTAGTTAGAAGCACCAGTTGAGTACGATTAGTCAATGTATATATCTATTTTATCCATTTTAAGTATCATATGGCTAAGAAACCATATCAATGCTTTTACAGTATTATTTTATAATTCTGTTACTGTATGCACTTTACTTAACTCTAAGTATTGCAATAATAGCGATTCATTTCTCTTGTATGAGAACAGAGACTGATTAATAAATAACATCTTTTTATTGAACACGCCCGTCTCTTCCTTTTCTCTACAATCTGGTGAAACTAAGAATGCACTGAACTGACTGAGTAAAATAAGTTGTCTTTTGTTTTCACACGACTCTAGAGATATACTCTTGATCAGGGAGAGCAAAGTTGTCATGTTCTATGGTTGTCAGAAACTAAATCCCTTCTTGTCTATCCAGGGAGGTTAAACTCCTCCTTGTCTATTCGAGAAAGTTTCTAGTGAACTCTGAGCTAGCTGGCACACACATAACTTTAAGTCTAATATCGACAGTAGAAGACCTAGTTAACCACTGTCCTACGTCTATACTATTGAAGATATTATTCCAATGCGCAGAGCCTATTGGGATGATAGGAACTACACTACATGGCGCCCAACGTGTTTGGATGGGCGATAAATCTAACGTAAGACATTAGAGTAACTCAGTCGTGCTTTTTCACACAGACCCCTTTTCCCCATAATACTCCAAAGACGTCTGGAGTGGGTGAAAGGTTAAATCCGCCAAACTTAGTAGGAGGAGACTCTTATGTATGGTTCTTGGTTTATTCAACGTTGAAGGATACACTGTTCCAAAATATTGTGCATCTAATCTTTGTTTCCATAGAAACCTGATCTGCAAATAAATAAAATAACCTTCTTGACATTAGAATGTCACTAGAAGAAGAAGAAAGGGAGACAGTTAGAATAGCAGCTGAACTCCTAGCAGCTGACAATACTCTGCTACAGCAAGACCCGGATGCAATACTCATCCCGGTCAACATAAGGAAATCTATAACTTTAAAACTTATAGAAAATGGGCTGACACCGAGAGGTGGTACAGTCATATTCGTAATTGAGGCACACGAATATCGGCAGACAGAGGTATTCTATTCATGGATAAACTTTCCAGCAGCAAACGCTGTAACAAAGGACTTCCACTATTACAAAATAGAGGAACCTCCAAATGAGTACACTCCTTTCGAGGAGGTGGAAATACCACTCAAATACCAAGAGCACCTGCTCTGGTTTAATGGCGCCCTACAACATAATAATCACATCACCAGGCTCGGTCCACTAGGTAGACCAGGAGCAACGTGGCCGGTCCTATCCGGATACACACCACATCCAGACATTGAAGAAATGTCTGCACCAGATCTTTTAGCACAGCTAAAACAACTAATTAAAATACACAGACAATTAGTCCAATATGTAATGTGGACTTCAACAGTCCTACCAGCTATTAAAATTCCACAGCTGATCCCTCACCAGGGGAACACAAATAAAATTACACCACAGAACTTACAGTCCTGTCTAGGTAAAGTACCCGCAAAACGGGAACAAATTCCATTCTGGTTAGCACAAAAAATCACTCAAATAGAGGCGGTATTTCCAGATACCACCCCGGTTGAGAAACACAGGATTCTGACTATCTGTCTTCCAATGGGAATCGCACCACATGTGGAGGACTGTGACACTTGGGGTACAGTCTTTGCTTCCATTTACACAAAAACACATGGTGTTCCATCCATGTCAGTAATACCAGATGTGCTAAAACAAATTCAAGATGAATACGGTCCAGAACCTGCTTTAACTCTTGGTATGAAATTACTAAAAGACTTCAAGCAGGTCTCGGCAATATTATTAGCAAATATAAAGGGAGAAGCAGCAAATGTGGCGATCCGCCAGAGGTTGAAAGAGACAGATATAGCAGACCAACCATTTGAAATTGCCAGAATCATAGAAAAATCCTATGAAGAACTAGGAAGAGATAGTTTGGGTGGAAAACCGGTGAAACCCCAACTAATTGAAAAACCTGAAAAAATATTTATTAAAAATAATCTAAACACTCACAAAAAGAGCTGGGATGGAAATAAACAATCCACTCCTAAAGAAAAAAGATTCCAGTCCAGAGGAAGGTCTCCTCGGCGGAGAGAAAGATCTCCGGACCAAGGACACAAGTCTCCCCAAAGGGAGCCCTCTGAGAAAAAATACAACCTTAGAAATAGGGATAATCTGAAGAAACCTGATAGATATCAAGATATTGATACACGTCCCTCTCAATCTTTTCAGACTTCCTCGCAGAAATCGGAAAGGAGAGGACGGTCAGAACACAGGGAAGAGCACGTCAAGTCCAAAGACAAGGAACCTGCTCATCAAAATAAAAAATTACAGTTTCCAAAAAAGAAGGTAGCCAGTATTAAAGTAATAAACCATGCAGAGAATACTGAGGACACAGCTGAAAAACGGAGAATGGAATTTTTTCACGTTTTCATTTATTAAAAACGGAGAATGGGCTCAGACAATGCTAGACAGCGCAGCAGAAGTGAGCATAGCTCGCAAGATCCTTATGAATCATCTGGAGACAGTGGACACGAATGAATACATTCAGGTGGAAACTGCAGATACCAGAGTTAGAAAACCTCATAAAATATAGGAAATAACATTGCGTATAGAGGGGGATAAGACTAGGAAAATAAGGGGTCTCTTTTGGGATAATCTCTCCAAGGGCTATGATATCCTTCTAACTTTTCTTTTCTCATTTCTGCTACAGCTCTTTCATAAATCACGTAATTGAGTCATGAATTACTTTTTTACTCTTTTTGCACTTATTATGTTTTTCCACTTTTATTTTCACCTTCACCTTGTTACTCTAGATATTCTTGTATCAAGCGCAGGAATACAATAAGAATCAATGGCAGTATGACTGAGACTCCCTTTGAGTTTATTTCAACACACTACTGTGTATATTCTCATTAAGGAGGGTATTACACCATCATTCCATTGTCTCAACTTAGGACAAAGGACTTTAGAATTAGTGACACATTAGAAAACTCCGAATAGGTTCACTGATGATCCATACGAAAGATGCACTCATTGCACACAGCGCTCAGGCTGCAGGGCGCACTCTAATCGCCATGTTTAGTGAGGCACAACCAAGCTACGTGACTATTGTCCCTCCTTTGTGTTGAGTAAGGCAGTAACCGCCGGGCGAGTTCCGCACCACGTGATCGGTAGGGCGGACTCGCACCGGAGAAACTCATTCAGGACGCCGACGTTGGAGGCGGCAGGTTAGTTGACGGATATAACATCAATAGTCAGTTTTGGTAAGGGTGGCAGCTTTACAGCATTGGACTGACCGCGAGTCTTATTTTAATACACAGAATGTT
Organism: Lissotriton helveticus; assembly: GCF_964261635.1. NCBI lineage: Eukaryota > Metazoa > Chordata > Amphibia > Caudata > Salamandridae > Lissotriton > Lissotriton helveticus. Next base: position 797,305,611 of record NC_136063.1, on the reverse strand, counting down.
GCTGGGCGACCACTTTTTGAGCAGCGTCATCACCCGTTTTTGAAGGTGGCGGTAAGATGTGCTTTCGACTTCAGAATCACACCGGTATATACAAATAGTGCACTATAGTAACAAAGGCTCCCATTTATTTACTCGTTGTTCAGGTTTTGATACAGAAAGGGACATTGATGTTGGCTCCATTTGATAAACGTGAGACTGCTTTCACGAGTGTACGTACTCTTTTTTCTTGAAGATGCACCTTTAGATTTAAGGGTAGAAACTTGAATACTGCATATTCACATGGTGTAACTGTCACCGGCATGTGTTTTAATGTCACGGTTTTGTAGCCTGTTTCACACTTTTGAGAGTGCAGCACGTTTAATTTTCAGTAATGAGTTGGTTTTATTTCCTGCACCTCACATTCATTGATTGTTGAGTATGACACGGGTGTCATCTTCTGGTGGCATGTACTTTGGCTCTTTTTCCTCAGTGTTCACTCCAGAATGTTCTCTTGTGATGAATTCTTGTACATATGAAAAAATTCAAAATATATTCTGGTATGTTGTTGCCTTTTAGATCCTGTCGAACCTGCATATTGAGAAACCAATCATTCAAGGACGATTGAATTTTTGACTGCATATAATTAATCCCCTGAAGAAGGGTTCCTTACGTAACCCGAAATGCATTGGGATGTTGGTTATTGTTTTTGAATACCTATTATTGATGAACTGTTATTACCATCTAACAGGAATTGAAAATATGTCTTGTTAATATTTTCATATGTCTAATGTTGATATAGATAACGAATGATCTTTTGAAACATATGTGTATATATATTTTTGATGATTACTACTTATGAGCAAATAAGCTACCGGTTAAAAAATAAATGAAAACGTGAAAAAATTCCATTTAATTTTTAGAGGCTTAATGCCCAACTGTTGTGCTTCTAGCAGCCCAGGGTCTCCCTGGACTTGTATCTGAACGATTATTATTTAGGAGGGAGTCAGGCACGCAACCCTCATGCTAGTAAGCACGCTAAAATTTCCTCAGAACCCACATAACCTAATTACATAATTGAATACTGGTGTGCAGATCCACCCCACACAAGCAATAATTAATTCTTCGCCATGAGGGCACTCCCTGACAAACTCTGGTGGCCAGTCTCTTTCAGCTAGAAGGATATCATAGCCCTTGGAGAGATTATCCCAAAAGAGACCCCTTATTTTCCTAGTCTTATCCCCCTCTATACGCAATGTTATTTCCTATATTTTATGAGGTTTTCTAACTCTGGTATCTGCAGTTTCCACCTGAATGTATTCATTCGTGTCCACTGTCTCCAGATGATTCATAAGGATCTTGCGAGCTATGCTCACTTCTGCTGCGCTGTCTAGCATTGTCTGAGCCCATTCTCCGTTTTTAATAAATGAAAACGTGAAAAAATTCCATTTAATTTTTAGAGGCTTAATGCCCAACTGTTGTGCTTCTAGCAGCCCAGGGTCTCCCTGGACTTGTATCTGAACGAAGAATTAATTATGCCTGCCTTCTCAAATCATATTCCAATTCATAAAAAATATACACTTGCAAGAAAGTGGGCAGTAGCCCAAGCTCCTGCATTATATAAAAACCATGTGGGATGGGATGAAGACTCTCCTCCTCACAAAATCCAGTTAAAATCACAACCTACTGCTCAGAGGCAGTATCCAATTAAGCAAGAAGCTAAAACGGGTAAAAGAGATCCTAGATCAACTTGAATACCAGGGGGTGATTGAAACTTGCACCTCACAAATGAATAATCCTTTGTTTCCTGTCTCCAAACCAGACAATTCATATCGTCTTGTTTTGGACTACAGACACCTTAACTCTTGTTGCAAAACTTTTGCAGTACAAAACTCGCATAGTGCTGCACTAATGAATAACATAGTGCGCAAAAAATACAAAACAACATTAGACATCTCTAATGGATTCTTCTGTCAAAATATAGCACCGGAGAGCAGATATTTGACCGCGTTCTCAATAAATGGCGCGCAAAAAAATTCTGTCGTTTGCCCCAGGGGTTCAAGAACAGCCCAGGATTATTCTCAGCAAGAGTAACAGAGTTACTACAAATATATGATGATGAGGCATTATCTTATGTCGATGACATCTATCTAACAGATGATGACTTGGATACTCACTTGAAGAGAGTGAACACCATAATACTTGGGTTCGCAGCAGAGGGTTACAAATTCAACTTTAAAAAGTCAAGAATTGCCCATCTAACAGTCCTGTTTTTAGGATATGAACTATCAAGTGAAGGCAAAAGCCTGGCTGACAATTTCCTAGAGAAATGTGCTGTAATCCAAGCACCTAGAACACTAAAAAACGTACAATCAATTCTAGGTTTCCTAAATTTCGGAAGAACTTACATTATAAATTATGCAGAGAGAGTTAAACCTCTCTATGACCTTATAAAACCAGATTTTAAAAGAATCAATTGGACTCAAAAACACAGAAATTTTGAAATCTTGACAAACAGATATGTTAGTTAAAACAAAATTACAAACACGTGACAACACACGCAACCTTGTGATTCGAGTCATCCCAGGAAGATGCGGATTCACATACCTGACCTCTAATGAGGGGGAGAAGGTACCAATTGCATACAAATCACATTTGTACACAGAAACTGAAAAAAGGTTCAGCATTAAGGAAAACATTGTTCATGCGGTTCAAACAGCTGTAGCAAAGGAAAAATACCAAGCAGACGGTAGACAGGTTACAGTCAGAACAGCAGAATCAGCTTTTGAGGCATTAACAACACCATGTAATTTACCAACAACTGCACTGAATCCAGAATGGATACAATGGGTAAATTCTGTTGCTACAGACAAAGTAAAATACTATTTTGACCCGGAAATGAAAGAATTAAAATATCTAGAATATGAGAGAGAATACCCTCTGCCAATCGACATTCTGCCTTTACGACAGTACGCCTGTGTAATATATACAGACGGACATGCTCAACCCTCAGTTTGGGGAGAGCTGGCTTACAACGCCACGTGCGAAATTGTAAAAGAAGTGTGGCGCGGAGGTAAATTAAGACCTCTACTTACAAAAACACACTCAGTGGAAAATAATTCAGAACAACAAACTGAAATAATAGCGTTAAAAATGGCGCTAGATAATGCCGATCGCGAATTCCCGACACTTATTGTGTGCGATTCGTATTACTGCGTCAAATCATACAATAACGATTTACAGAAATGGATTCAAAACGGTTACAAAGATGACACAGGTGCAACAATAAAGCAAAAAGTACTTTGGGAACAAGTAGTTCTTTTACAGAAAGAACTACCAAAAACTCACGTGATACATTCACTGAGTCATCAGCGTGATGGCGTTCACGTTGCAGGGAATTCATTGGCTGAGACAGCCACAGCGGTAGCAACCAAATCGGCTTCCGTAGCTACAAAAAAGCGTGCAGTAAAATACATTGACGGTGAAACTGTGCTGGCAGCAAAAACGTCATCAAAAGGCGACTGCTCTGCACTACCGATCAATTACCCACTCAATTATACATACATAATCGATGCAAACTCAGTCCCTTTTGCTCGAATCCCTGGAGTGGGGGATAGAGTAATTCCAAACATGGACAGGAGAGGCTTGTTAATAGCGGACGCACATATGGGTGAGGGTCTCGGACACCTTAAGCTAAAAGATTCTCTGGAAGAATTACAATCAGTGTACTGGTGGCCAGGCATGAGCCTGCATCATCACATTTTTGTAAAAAACTGCCCAGACTGCAATAGAGATCGCAGTGGCGAGAGAAACGGTTTAATACAATGGCGTTTCACTCCAGAATGTATCAAATCGACAAAATAAAACCCAGTATGAATAATGCGTCACATTAACATATAAAGACTATTTTCACTTATAATGTAGGCCCCAACTTTCGGCTGACGTCGGAACTGTTATACAAAGATTTGCGAGTCTATAATGGCATATACGCTAGAAGCATGTTACGTTCTGACCAAAATCTTCACTCTAGCTCTAAAACAGCTTATGGGGGGTGCCTGGCCAGAATGAACATTGCATTGCGGGACTCTTCTCACTTCCTTCCTGAGGGAAACGGGATGGTGTAAAGAAAAAACCAAGGCATAAAGCAATCTATAACAGCAAAGGTATTAGGTTTGGGAGCTGGGTGGGTCAAACATTTAATAAGTGTCCAACGTAGTCTAAATAACCTGCCAAGAAATTCTCTGAAAGGACTCAGTCCGTACGAACTATTGTTTGGGACTAGAATGTTAATCCAGGACTTAGATAGTCAGACTTCAGTGGTTAAAGAAAAATGCTTTGATATCAAAGATCGCTTGGCTATTTTACAGGACTTAAATGAAACAAGAAAAGACCTGAGCAACATAAAGTTGAAACAGCAGCCAACAACCACTGAAGAAAAATCCACCTGTCCCAGCAAGGCCTGTCTGGATTCCAAAAGTCGGGAATCTGGTCAGAGAAAAGATCGCGGTAAAGAAGGAATTTGGGCCTTCTTACAGAAAAGCAGTTCCTGTCTTGTCTATCAACGGGACAAGATCAGTAGTACTACCGCCCCTTGCTGGTAAAAAGGAGAACCGAGTCATATCCATCGACCTGGTTAAACCACAATCATGTGGCCGATAACAATTAGTAGGCCAAGTGGACTCCCAAGAAGCAGCAGAACACCAAAGTTTGCTACATCCACAGAGGTTCAATCTGAAAGACTGATCACATTTGGAAAATCTACAGTTAAACAACAAGGACTATGCAACAAAGCGATGGAACTTGAACCTCTTAAAACCCAAATCAAAGCTTTTCATCAAGAAACAACAAACTACGATGATGTAACTACATGAGTCTTCTAATGAAACAAAGCAAAAGCCAAAAGCAAAAAGTAATCCAGAAGCAATTGGAACAATTGACAGAACGGCATCCGGCTACTTCATCAACTTCGATGATTCTTCAGAAGAACAAAGCGAACCAGAAGTAAAGCCATCAACAAAAACTTTTAAAGACAAAGCAAAGGAACTTTTTCATCAACTAAAAATAACCTATCTGACTTCCCCATGGATTGAAATTTGGGTGACATTAGGTGCATTCATCCTCATACTTTGGCTCATCATGGTACTATGCTTGGGACATTTCATTGAGGGAAAATATGCTAAAATGGACACAGCAAGCCAGAAAATCAACTTGGTCCTTAAACCACACACGTCTTCACACGTCAAGAAAAGAGAACTTTCTTCAGTGAACTTCACAGCCAACCCTATACCAGGCGGTGTAGCATGGGACAATACTGATTATGAAATCTATGGCCCGGTTGAAATCCTGAAGTATCCACACCAATTCAAGATCTCGTTAAGTGACTTTGTAAAACCAAGCACATTTGCTAATGATTGGGACTTTGAAAGTATTAATGATATGATGTCTGACCTAGTAATGTCTGCAAAATTTACAGAACATGATTATTTGCAGGGCTCATCTAATTATGATCAAATGTTCTGCTATAACCACTATGGTAACCATTATCTCCATAAATCTGCACAACCTAGAAATGTTTTAAATTATAACCAATGGGAACATTGTGCTACTCCACCAAAGGGTAGTTCCAAAACATTTTTTGATAAATATTCATACTTTTCAGGGTTTAACACAAGTAATGCAGAAACATTATATTTCAAATTGTCAAATAAGACAGGTATGAAGACCATGCTTACAAACACAAAATTGATATATTCAGATTCATTTTTTGAGCAAATGAATACATTTGGTTTTGATTTCTGGAACAGTAACATTGAAACAAAAACTGTTTGGGGTACAAAAGATTGGCAAGTACAAGGTATAGAATCATTGTTCAGAGCCTGCATGATCCCAGAACAAATTATATTTTTGAATGATACCATTCAACAAACTACCTGTCTTGGCTTAGCCAAAATCAAAGACTTAAACAAACCGTCTATTCCAAAGCCAACAACGAACAGTAATAACTCTACAGATGTTGAGATAGACGTTAACCATATTTTAAACAAAAACAGAACACATCCTGATTGGAAACAATGGTTGATCTGGCCCACATACACAAATAACTGTCAAGACAGATTCCTGAACAAAATACAGGGGTTAAAATTGACCAGGCCAGACCCTAGATATTCCCAAAGACAACATCCAGGGATAGTAACTACTTACAGTGTGGGCAAGCTCTGCCTTCAATGGCTACAAACATCCACACTGGCAGAAATAAACAACACCTAACTTTACTTTAAGAGGGTGCTGACTTGCGTGATTTCATTATGGGACCACGCAAACAGCGTCAAAAACGTTTCATAGCGGCCTCTATATATGCAGCTTACAATGAAGCCTGGAAAGTAACTCAAATTGAAACAGCAGAAAAAATACGGGAAATTGACCGTATTAATTTGGAAAAATCACTTTCTGTTGTGGACAATGGGTTAATGACTCTGTCCTCCAGAATATATTCACTGGACAGTATTGTATCTTCAGCAATCGATATAATATCGCAAGACTTACTGATGTTTCAACACGGTCAGTCCCAATTGCGTTCTATTGTACAGCTTGGCTGGACGTTACAAAATCTGCATTCAGGCTATGTGCCTTGGCGTTTAATCAACACAACGTCACTATTTAATATCTTTAACCTTACTGATAAACAAATCAGTTTGGCACAGAAGGGCGCTGACTATACAATTCTGAGCATTGAAAAACTTGAGAGATTACCATTGACAATGTCAGAACGACCTGTCATTGAATGGATAATACACGGGATAATAAATATTCCGATAACAACTTTCCAGTTTCAATACTGCCAAAAATATATACAGGCAGGCCAGTATGAAAGGTTGGGTAAAGGATACATTAAGTCAAAATGGAACTTGCCCTATACACACGCATGTGTTAGTAATAAAGGACAAAGTGTGTTCCTTAGTGGCAATAATTGTGAAAGGTCACTAAGCGGTACACTTCTGTGTCAGGGTATTAGTTTGCATGGAGCTTGTGAAGGGAACTCAAATAACCTTTCATGTCACCAGCTAGGCACACCTGCAACACAAATAGAACCATTCTTTAAGAGACTCTCGAACGGGAGTTACATTCTAATTGTAGATCGCAGATGTTGCAGTCTGCTGCCCGGAAAACCTTATCTCATAACCGTGACTACGAAGGTCATGTGCTGTGAACGAGTACTGTACCCGAATGATGCCCGAGACAGGGAGGCAAGGTTGTGGCCCAGTTTGAAAATTTCTTCTATTCGAATTGATACTTTAAGCAGAATGAAGACAGTGCTCCTACAGACGCCAACCATGTTATCATCATCAAAAGAAACATATGATCTCCAAGTTGCAAGGACAACGGCTGAGATTCATTCACTGTTATCAACCAATTCCCCCATACATTTCGCAGAAATACTGAGCGAAATCTTAAATATTTCTGATACAAGCGGAATCGCGAGTGTATTTAAGACAGTGTTTTCGGGAGCTTTAACCCCATTCAAAGCCATCCTGGGTATTTTTCCTGATTTTGTCCATTCCATCTTTGGCGGACTTCCTCTCCTTTTGGGACTAGTGGCAGGCATCCTATTTTTGATCCTGTTACTTCGCTATGGCAAACCACGTCACAGACAAGACACCAGCGATAATGGAAGAAACAATCCGAGCTATTGGCTACCGGGACCGCATAACTAAAGTCCTTGGACTAGCACGGCTACGAGATTTGAACATGACTTGGTTTCTTTCATTCAGACCGATGTGGCAAAGTTGTGTTATGCCTGTATTAAGGTGCATGCTATGCGGCGAAGAATGCGTGTTGGACACCTGTCTGACACTACAATCGGATGTGCCAATGGACGCAGAGACTTTGTTGGGTCCGGTAACGGCTCATGCATTGTACTGTCCCCAGCGGCTACCAATCCTGATGACGGCATTCGTGGAGACTTCACCACTACGATTGAAGAGTTGTGAAGTACAAGATGAAAGCAGCATCGATCAGGTACAACCTTCTGTCAGCTATGCGGATCGAAACATCAATGAAGGCAATCATGCTCATGAATGCATGGTAACAACTTTTTCCGAGTTAGTGGAACTTTCACAAGAAGCAGTTGATAGTTTTTTCGACAGTCTCAATAATATGATGTTTTCACCAGAGCAGAAAGAATGACTTTGAACAAACTAGCACACGGCGTTCCCTACACCCTGTATTTGGCCTTCAATTTTGACAATAAAGCAAAAAGAAATTCTCTCACCAGTTTTTACAGAGAGCGAGACATTTTTTCCCCTTCCATTCCACAATATTTACGAATTTTTTGGGACACTTATCTTCTGCTTAAAGTAAGACTATTCTTAGAGAACAAAATTTCTATATTTAGCTACTCTAGAGACATTAGCTACCCTCTAGCATATTCACGAGTATTATGAATTTGTGATGAGATGGTCTCGACTTTTTCTTCTGTATTAAGAGCCATTTCATGTGTAATTTCCGCATTTCATTTATGCTGATTTCAAAATATGCGTTTAGATTTAACTTTTATTATACTGCTTGAAGTGCATATAGTAACTATACTCATCTTTTCGTGTATTTCGCATTTCCAAATTTCAAAATGCATTTGATTGTATTTTGGGGTGGTTCGGTATACACATGCACTACTAGTATGTTTACTATGCCTCGACTTGTAAATATGGACATAGACTACGTGGAGTGGGTGTGGTGTATTTACTATGGGTACTGTATCGATCCCCCTATTTCTGACCCTTGTCTGGTTAATAATTAACTAGCAGCCATTCAACTGCACAGAAACCCGCTATCTGATTAGCCACACAACGGCACAGAAGCCAGTTATCTGATTAGGTCATAGCGCATGCCATCTCATTAGGCAAGCACTATTCCTCCAGCCCCTAATAGGCATACGGTGTTCTCAAAACAAATCAAACCTACCACGATCTGGGAAATCCCCACAGCCATTGTTTTGATTTGGCCGAGAACTTCAGTAAAGAATGTGCGAACGATCAAGTTCGTATGACATCCTTATTGACGTATTTATGTCCATCCTTACGTCAATCCCGGCACCTTTCAGGTATAAATAATACCGACATTGCCTTAAGCAAACACACGAGGTGGTGACAAGATTGGAGCAGCGAGACTTGCCGAGGAGCCCAGCTGACAGCGAAGCCCACAGACGCTGCCCCTCCTTTCTGACGCGCTGAGAGAGAGAGACGCTGCCTTTTCTCCTGCCGAGAAATCCAGCTCCGGCGCTTCCAAGCCGCCCTTGCGGGCAGCTGGAATATCAAGACCTGAGATAGAGATACCAGCCCTCCAGCCTTCTAAACTCCCAGGTACTGAACTGAATCATCCTTTGTAGAGAATTCTTGAAGCAGACTCTTGGCAAAGCAAACTTAACTTAAACTGCTACTTATCTACTCCAGCCACGTATTAGGCTTAGGTCAGGTACATTGGGGTAGGCGTAGTTAGAAGCACCAGTTGAGTACGATTAGTCAATGTATATATGTATGTATCTATTTTATCCATTTTAAGTATCATATGGCTAAGAAACCATATCAATGCTTTTACAGTATTATTTTATAATTCTGTTATTACTGTATGCACTTTACTTAACTCTAAGTATTGCAATAATAGCGATTCATTTCTCTTGTATGAGAACAGAGACTGATTAATAAATAACATCTTTTCATTGAACACGCCCGTCTCTTCCTTTTCTCTACAATCTGGTGAAACTAAGAATGCACTGAACTGACTGAGTAAAATAAGTTGTCTTTTGTTTTCACACGACTCTAGAGATATACTCTTGATCAGGGAGAGCAAAGTTGTCATGTTCTATGGTTGTCAGAAACTAAATCCCTTCTTGTCTATCCAGGGAGGTTAAACTCCTCCTTGTCTATTCGAGAAAGTTTCTAGTGAACTCTGAGCTAGCTGGCACACACATAACTTTAAGTCTAATATCGACAGTAGAAGACCTAGTTAACCTCTGTCCTACGTCTATACTATTGAAGATATTATTCCAATGCGCAGAGCCTATTGGGATGATAGGAACTACACTACAATAACAAGTCTTCCCTCACGGTCCTAGAGGGTTTTGGTAGAAAAGGTATTTTGCAGTCTCTCACATTGTGAGATGGATGAAGGTAATAAATACATTCTTTATGAGGATCTTCGGAATTAAGCCTTTTCTTAACATAGCCGGTACAACGTCTAGAGAGCCCTTTCTTGACTAGTTCTGACATTCTGGAACAGAGAGAAACCAATTTGTAAAACACTAAACCTGTAAAACTGAGCAGAGCTCAGCGAGACTCGCTCACACTCGACATACAGTGAAAATCTGAGGGAAGATGCCTCTTGTGGGAGTGTTCTAAGGGTGCAGTCGCTTGATTGGTCATTGTTCAAGTTTTATCCTTTTTAAAAAGGACATTGATAGGATATTAGGCTGACTTTTCATTGCCATTATAGCCTATGATAATGATACATACAGCTTTACTTTGGTACCGTGGGACTCCCAGTTCGAAGACTGGGAATGATTCAAGCACGTGAATCTATGAAAGATACCCAATACTGGAGAAAATGTGATACAAAGCCTTCCCAGTGACAAAGGGCTGGGCTCAGACGGTCTGACCTCTCTTTTATAAAGAGTACTCTCATATCTTAGCACTGCATTTACTTGCTATGTATGAACAGGCCTGAGCGACTGGTACACTATCACCGCCCCTGCAGAAAGTCCTGATCGTTACTATATTGAAGACTGATAAGTCCCCCGAAAGCTGAAATTCATACAGACCTTCGCCCATAATAAACATGGACAAAAAGATTTCTGCTAAAACAATCTCCAATAGCCTACTCCAACTATTACTTGCCATTGTTCAGCTTGCTCAATTAGCTTTATGGGTGCTCTCCAGCCCATAACTTGCACACTTTATTTGCACTGATAAATTCCTTAGACTCCAGGTGCAGGCTGTTGCTATTTTCCTCGACACAATGAAGGTGTCAATTCACTTGAATGAGTACTTTCTTATTTTTTTTATATTTTTTTAACTGCTGAAGCAAATTGGAATTAGTCCACAGTTTAGTAAATGGATTAGGCTTCTTTACACAACAACCCACCACCCATCTGAGGGTAAACTGTGCGGTCACCTCTCTACTTTCCATTGCTAGGGGCACAAGTCAAGGTTGCCTTTTGTTGTTGCCTTTCCTATTTAAGATAGCTATGGAACACCTTGCAACCAGCACCACTCAGAAAAGGTTTAAACTAGACGACCAGGTAGGACAATACCTCACTGATACTTGGTGAGTGACCCACATTTGGTTGCCTTACTGGCATAACCATCAACTGGACAAAAATTATCATCTTTCCCCTCACCAACATTACAAACATATTTACACTTGACTTCTTACTGAAATGATCTGATGCCGCTGTTAAGTACCACAGTATATAGATAAGCAGCGAACTTGATGACATAATTCAGTAAAACTTCAACAGAGCTCTCTCGTGGCTCAAAGACCAAGCACCTGCATGGACCAAAAAAAACTTATCTGAGGCCAGCAGGATTGCACTAGCCGAAATGGTAATCCTTCCAAAGTTTCTATACCTCTTCATCAATGTGCCAGTTCAACTCACCAGACACTTTCACAGCATCCACTCTCGCATTGTAAACCTTTCCTTAGTAGGAAAGCAGCCAAGAAGAGCATGGGAAGTGCTCCCTTTGCGATTCGTCGGGAAGGGGGATCTGTGCGCCGGACATGGAGTTGTATTACTACTTCTCTCAAGCACAGCTCACACACTTCGGGCATCCCCTCACTCTCTTTCAACCCAACACTGCTGTTGAGGTTAACAATACGGCGCCATGCCAGGTGAAAACCATTCTCTGCTCCCCGTCAGTCACCAAAGAACAGTTATTAACATGGCTAGGTGTACTCTATGGGCCTGGGACAGCGAGCGAAGTATGACTGACTATTCGCCATAGGACTTTCTACACCCCAAACTTTGGCGCTCACTGCAGATAGAAGCATATTCTACCAATTGAGGCACCCAAAATGGACCTCACTTGGAGCTCTTTACCCTAAACGTGGATTCATCATGCTGTAATCACTTGGGTGACAACCAGTCCAAGGATGCTTGTTTCCAGTCCGGGGAAGACCTGGCTCAGCAGTTTCGGCTGGACTGTTCCCATGAGGAACAAGGTTAAGACTGATTTGCATAAAGCTGGGTCTTAACTGGGGTGGCGAAGTGAGCTAAAGAACAAAGGATTCAACCCAGATCTTTGACTGGGGGTGAGTGTCTGTAAAGTGTCAGCGCTTCATCCATCATCTCCTTGTGTTTGCTTTGTTCGCCCTAAGTTGGCAGGGTATGCCCAGACGTGGGTCCCTTGCTCACTTTGCCACTGGATTCAAGCTAGCCTGGCTGATATGGGGTGTTACCCCATAACCGGTCACAGGATGCTGGTTTCTGGTCCAGGGAACACCTGGCTTGACAGTTTGGGCTGGAATATTCAAATGAGGAACAGGGTCAAGACTGATTTGTATATAGCTGGGTCTGAACTGGGGTGGCGAAGTGAGCTAAAGAACGATGATGGATTCAACTCAGATCTGTGACTGGGGGTGAGTGTCTGTAAAGTTTCAGCGCTCCTTCCATCATCTCCTTGTGTTTGCACTGTAGTCACTTTGGGTGCACCCTCACTGCATGCCACTAGACATTTTTGAGCCCGCAGCCCCAGCCCCGTTAAACACGCTACAGACCCTCACTGGGTCTCTCTCTCCCTGGAAGCTTATTACATGGTTATATAGCACCATGCAGGACAAAGCTCCTATATGTACTCCTATGGCTCGATTGGCGTGGCAGAGATTTCTACCCCTTCCCCACAGACAAACTCCCTTTCACCGAAATATAGACTATGGTTTATACATGTTAAAATTCTCCACAGACTATCGCACCCCTGTGATACTACACAGAATAAGCTTTGCGGATAATACACAATGTGCACGCTGTAGGACACTGGACGCAGACCGGATGCACCTGGTGTGGCAGTGCCCATGCATTGTAGAGTTTTGACTGTATTAGACATCATTAATCTCATTATTAACTCTCACATTGAAAGGACCCCACTAGTTGCGCTTTGGGGTATGTTGAAGATGTTCGAGCTGGAACCCGATGACTCGGTGCTGAGCTACTTACTCTTGCTAAGTGCAGAGTGGCTATGCCCTGGGGCTGAGGGGATGTGCCTTCCCCCAGCACCTCTTCTCCCACCACCCCCAAGTTCTTGACTGGCTGAAGTAATTAGCCTGCCAGGAACAACTTAAACATTACTAGGATCTTATGCCCAGCAATTCTCATTCTAAGGATATTTAGGGGACGGTCCTGTGTTACTTGACTCTGCAGAGTGGGCAATGGCTTCCTCCGCTGGCTGAGTGGCCTGCAAGGCACAACTCCAGTGCACACACTGGTGGGCGCATTGTGTTAGTTTTGCGTTCCTACATGCATTATATTATGTGCGTGGGAATGTGGATGATGTAGGATTGTGCATGACTAGAACTATGGTACACGGTGCCACACCAGCCTCAATTCCACGTCCAGTTCTGTAATGGGCTTACCCCCTTGTTGGAAACTCACTGCCTTAACTTAAGTGGGTTAAATGGTAAACTGAGGCTATCTCTGCAGACTTCATGTTAACTGCTGTATTTAGGTTAGGATATGCATGATGTGCTGTTAACTCCAGTGAACTCTCCAGTACTTTAGTTTGTTTTCCTTAACAAAAGAAAATAAAGGAGACTTGTAGCATTTGCAGAGCGCAGAGAAAGAAAGACTGAAGCAAAGATTTGTCTGTCAAGGGAAATCTTCTAAACTCACAATCCAGAGGTGTGTTGTGGAAAGAGTTAGGATACAATTTGGCTCATGATCCTTGTACCACCAAACTCCAGTGAAGAGGTGTGTAGACAAACTTTTCGGTCAGACGGTGCAGTCCTAAGGAGTGGTTCAAACTGTCTTTGATCTGTCTGGCCAAGGAATTCCTCCAAGGCATGCCTGACTAAGGGTGCTGTACTGAATGGCAGCAGGGGTTCGCAAGCTGCTGTGGGCAACTGCAGGATTTCGGTATAGATTGCGGACCTTGTTTCAGCAGAGAGAAAGGGAAATTCGAGTGCTTGAGCTCCTTTCCATACCACATGGATGAATAAACCAAACTTCTGAAGGGGGTGGGAGACATAAGGAATGTTCCCTTTTGGTGATGTGTCAAGGTCATTAGCATTTTGTAGGACTTCCTTAAGTACAGCATCTATTTTATATGTTGGGAGGAGGTTGGCAGCTGTCAAATAGTCTTCACCCATGTGCACCAAACTCCTATCAGGCATATTAAGATCGGAATACACTGCAATGAATAACTCCATCTAGATACCTTGCCAGACTCTGCGGAGGTGCTTTGTGAGAAGATGGTGATGAAAGCAAGTACAGACCTTTTCTTCATCACTTGGGTAATGACTGCTGACTTTGAAAGTAAAATTATGCAGACATCGGCGGAGATGCCGAGCCGGCATATTAGGTGGTGCCAAAGGCTTAAGGGTTGGTGTTTTAAAAGGCATCGGATTAATCAGAGTTACTACCTATACTATAGCCTGCGGAGGCATGCAATAAGGTGGAGTCGGGTTCAAGGTCACAAAAGTAACCAAACCCACATGCCCTTAAAAACAGGCCCGCACTAGGGAAGTGGCCCAGGTGGGTTGCAGGATGCCCAGATTGAAGCAAACCTAGCCTAATAAGAGACATCAACATGGTATGGGTCAGAAATACTAATCAGGAACTCTTCAGAAACAGAACTGAAATTGGATCAATTGACAAGATAGAAACAGGAACTGAGAAATGTGCCAACACTTCTACAAATGGTCTACAGAGCAAGACTATTTCCTCAAGGAAAAAGAGAACATCTTGTTCTAGTATTTATAATTCTCATGGAAAGAGCCCTTGGGGGTTTGCTCCTTTTAGGGAAACTTTACAGGAGAAGGAGTTAGGGGCAACTTTGGAGTGTTCTTGTACACCCTTGCAAAAATAGTTTAGACTCCCATTCCCTGACGAACCTTCGGGTGCGTGGAAGAACAAGTCGGAGGTTGAGAGACCATGGTTATCAGAGATACAAGATATGACATTCCATAACAACATTTGCTTATAACAAGAACCCAAGACCTGCGTCGATAAGGTGTGGAAAAGCAGGAAGCGAAACCACAGTGCCAGTAAACCATATATGGCCTAATGTCATCACATCTGGAAAGGACAAAGCTACAACTGCAGTTTTGAAGCAACCCCTGAATGTGCTGAAGAACTATTACTTTGGAAAGGATTTGGAATCTGGCATCTAGAGGGCATTCATAAGGAGAAATCTGCAATAAGAAGTGTCCATAAAAAAACTGACATATTATGAAAATGAATACCTATTGTTCATTTTACCATTGGAAATGTTATGAATTTGTGAATAAAACTCACATCACCTGCTTTAAAGTGTTCTTCTCTAGAGGATGGAGGGGAGGAAAGGGATAAGGAAGCCAGAGGGAAAGAAGATAGAGTGGATACCAAAAAGGAAATAATGACGGATACAGAGACAAGACCATAAATATGTTGGAATACATGAAATTCAAAAGCAAAAAGACAAAATATATTTATCAACAGTAAGCAGATACTTTTTTTGCGAATTAGGCACGTAAAAAAATGTACTAACTGGAAGCAAATGTTTATTTTAGCAAATTAAGCACATAAAAAATGAGTTGCTTACATTTGGTAAGCATCATTCTGCTGAATACTCCAAGTACACCCAGGTTGACCACGCTTTTAATCTACCTCCTTTTTAATCGCCAAGCAAAAAGGCCTGCAGACATGGGAGTGATGGTGCTATGCTCAGTGATGGTATGGATCAAAGCTTGAGTTGCTGCCTGGCAGAAGCCCAGAATGTAATGCCTTGGGTGTAGCAATGAAGAAGCAGCCTTTGCTTCAGAAGGCTAATTCTTGCCAAGGCATCGTACACTTTGATGGAGAGGACTTTCCAAGCAAGTAATTATCCTCTTCCGCATTGCCTTGCCTTTCTCATTTACTGCAGTCAAGGAACAGCTCATCATCCACATGGGAAACCTTGGTCCTATCAAAAAAGAAGCTCAAAGCCCAAAGTACCTTCTAGCAATCCAGCCAATCCACCTTCTTGGTAGGATGCAGAAGAGGGGAAAAACATTTGGCAGGGTGATGGATTGTCTAAAGTAAAAAAGTAAAAACAACTCAAATAACAAGCATTTGCAATGCAATAGGTCTCGCAGCATTAAAGTTTGAGTTATTGGCATTGTATATGACAATGTGTTGCATTACATTTTTAACAAAGTCTGTATTGGTGTATAAAGATGATTTGCAAGATGATAGCGATGGAGTGGGGATGGATGGATGGATTGATGGATGGATGGAGTGGAGGGGATGGATGGATGGATGGAGTGGAGGGGATGGATGGATGGATGGAGTGGGGGATGGATGGATGGAGTGAGGGATGGATGGATGGATGGAGTGGAGGGGATGGATGAATGGATGGAGTGGGGGGATGGATGGATGGATGGATGGATGGAGTGGAGTGGAGGGGATGGATGGATGGAGAGGATAGGTCTCATATTTACACTAGTTTATGCTATTGGCATTATAAATGACAATGCTTTTTATTTATGTTTTGGTTTTAAAACATAAAAGGCATTGTCATTTACAATGCCAATGGCTTAAACTTGCGTAAACGCGAGATCTATTGCATTGCAAATGCTTCTTTAATATGAGTGATTTAAAAGTCTGTGGAGGGCGTTGCCTCAGTTTAATGCATGACTCACTTAAACTTCTGTGGAAGGGATGCCTGTCAAGAGTCTGGGGAGGAGCTAGAGCTGAAATTATTGTTAAATGGAAAGAATGCTGTAAAAGGACGGAAATCCTGATATTGATAATTTCAAGAAAAAGAATGAAGTGAAAATGGCATGAATAAAGATTTTTAACGTTAACTTTTGGAGCCCTAATAAGAGATGCTTCTTTCTGGTTGTGCATGGGACTTTTCATCCAACAGTTGCTCGACAGAGTGGACTTTATACTTTGAGAGGCCCCAGCCGCCCTGCACGCACCCCAGCACCAATTGATTTTCGGTGTAGGCTGTTGGGAGGCACATACTACAGGATAGAGAGGTCTGTTTACAAAGGCATTTATGAGGCCAGGAAGTAGTAATGCACGAATGCTCTTTCACATGCTATTGCACTTTTGTGAAACGGCCCCAAACGTCCAATTCCATATTAGTGAAAGTGCACACACAGAGTGCAGAGCTTTTTATGTGCACCAAGTGTGTATCATTATTATTTTTTTTAATCTTTTGGAGACAGTTCACAATGGCATGTAAAAGTAATTACCTGCTTCATATATTCCAATATGCCTTTCTGAATATGTCCCTCTGTGTTCTGCCATCGGACAGTGGCTGACTTTGCCCCTTCTCCACAGGGGCGTAACACAGGCCCCCGCAGTGTGGGGGGGCCCCGGGGGCCTCGCGCTTCAGGGGGCCCCTCACTCAGCAAAGGTAGCAACCAAGCCTCTTCAGTGCGCGCATGCCATGGCCTCTTCATTAATGAAATGGTTGGTGCGCATGCGCACGCCCGGGCCCTGGCGTAACAGATGCCATTTCTAACTCAGGACTGGGCCCCTCTTCGCGCCGCCCAGATCAGACCGGGAATGAATCTCTTGAGGGGCCCCACGCCCCCCACATGCAGTGAGTGTGGCTTAGGGGAGGGGGAGGGAGGCTGCCTAGGAGCAGCAGGAGCGGTGGCACGTGATCCGAAGGACGCAGTTGGAGGAAGGTGTTAAGGTAAGTTTAGTTGAAATTTTATTGGCATTACTGTGTCGCTCCCCCCACACTCGCGCCGAGCTCCCTCCCCCCCCTTTACCCCCTCTTGCCGGCCGCGACGGGACTCCTGGAACGGAAGAACTCCGAGGCCCAGAGAACCGAAGGATGTAAGGAGAGAAAAAGAGAGACCCCATTTATTTCTTATTATTATAGACCCAAACGGACGTGAGAACCGAAATATGTAGCAAGATAAACGAAAGATGCAGGGGGGAGAACCAAAGGTTGCAAGGAGAGCAAGAGAACGGAAGAGTGGATGCGCTGAGAGAGGCGAAGAGAGAGTGAACCGTAGGGTACAGGAGGGCCATAGAACCATAGGGTGCAAGAAGGGACCCAGGGCCGGCGGGAGCAGAGATAGACAGACAGCCATAACAGGTCCCAGGACCGATGGGTGCAGGAGAAGAGAGCTGAAAGGTTCAGAGGCCCAATGAAGCGCATGGTGCTGGGAGAGAGAGAACCGAAAGCCGCAAGGGCCCCGAGATCCAAAGAGTGCAGGGTCCAAGAGAACTGAAGGGCCCAGTGGTAAGGAAAACCGAAGGGTGGAGGGGCCAGAGAACCGAAGGGTGCAAGGAGCAGAGAACCGAAGGGTGCAAGGAGCAGAGAACCGAAGGGTGCAAGGAGCAGAGAACCGAAGGGTGCAAGGAGCAGAGAACCGAAGGGTGCAAGGAGCAGAGAACCGAAGGGTGGAGGGGCCAGAGAACCGAAGGGTGCAAGGAGCAGAGAACCGAAGGGTGGAGGGGCCAGAGAACCGAAGGGTGCAAGGAGCAGAGAACCGAAGGGTGGAGGGGCCAGAGAACCGAAGGGTGCAAGGAGCAGAGAACCGAAGGGTGGAGGGGCCAGAGAACCGAAGGGTGCAAGGAGCAGAGAACCGAAGGGTGGAGGGGCCAGAGAACCGAAGGGTGCAAGGAGCAGAGAACCGAAGGGTGCAAGGAGCAGAGAACCGAAGGGTGGAGGTGTTTAGAAAACTTGAAAGAGAGCAAATAGAACCAAAAGTTGTAGGGGTGGGGGGGGGCGAAAGCTGCATAGGCCCACTGTACTGAAGGGAGTGGGGCCACAGAGAAAGAGAGGGACTGAAGATCCGAAGGCTCAAGTAAGAGAACTGCAAGATGCAGAGGAACCAGAGGGAGGGGGTGAGAGAACCCAAGGCCAAGGGTGGAGGAGGGGCCTAGCGTACCAGAGGATGCAAGGAAAGAGAGAGAGTGAGACGAATGGGTCGTGGGCACAGAGAAATAGAGAGTACAGGAGGGAGACCGAACTGGAGGCCCCAGGGAGAGAGGCCCAAAGGGTCCCAAGAAGGAAGGCGCAGGGGCTAGGAGAACTGAAGGGCCCAGAGACCCAGAGCATCGCATGGTGCAGGAAGAGGTACAAGGACGCTGAGAATAGAAGGTTACAGAGGTCAGGAGAATCCGAGGGTGTAGAGGGGCACAGAGAACTGAAGCATAAAGGGCGAAGAGAAGCGAATAGCGCAGAGAAAAGCACAGGGAGGAAACAGTACGAAAGAGGGCAGAAGGGTAAGGACAATGGAACAAAGGGTGTGCGGAACAAGAGTTCTGAATGATGAAAGGGCACAGAGACTGGTGGTTTGCTTCCAGTTCAAACATGGCTGACTGCCGTCCACTTTTCCTAGTCATGACAGACTCACATGGATTCAGTTATCAGCCAGGGGGTAATACCGAAAACACGCACGCACTTCTGGCGTGAACAGATGCAGATTGTTCAGCATAGACTAGTGAACTCCGAGCACGCACAAGTGCGCTCCTAACAGCTGCTTGCACACAGGGATCTGAAATGAACCCCTTTTTCTGACACTATACTGAGCGGAATGTATGGAACACAAAATGATGAAAGGCTGAGATAAATCACCTCCATGATATCTTCAGACCCTGAGAATAATTCCAGATTCGAGCTCAGCTAACCGGTTTTATTGCAGAACGGAGGCGAACTGCAACTCCTAACACTTATACACTTTTGCAACTTAAGTAATGTTCTCGCTGCCGTGCTTTGAATGTGCTGTGTAGAGGTTGAGTGCTGTTGTATGGGAACACTGAAAGAAATTCAAATGTACTACAACAAGTTAATCTGCAATTGTTAAGGCTAATCTGCAAGTGTAAAGGGTGGTTGGGAGCTGGGTATTGGGAAATTGGCATTTATTGATCAAATCACTCCAAGGTTTGTGGCAAATATTTATTGTTTTTGAGCATCAGTGCAAAGAGTTGACAACTGAGCTGTAAAGTAAGTGTGTGCTTTTAATTGTAAGTGTATATATATATATATATATATAGCCGTTACTACCCCATACCAGGTATGGAAGGGACAGTTATGTTAAAAAAAATGCATTAATAGTGCACTGTTAGCTCTGAATCTTGCGTACCCCAAACACATGATACATATAACTAATAAGGGAACGATTTTCAGTCTGTGTGGCTGACTTCCTTATTTATTTCTATATTGCTGCACTAAGCACATTACATAGATAGTACAGTGTGCAACTGTCTGTATGTGAGGCTGCACGTCACACACATATTTTACAGCATTTTAGTTTTAGAAACACGGGCACGTATGCTTGGAGCAGTGCGCGGCATGTCTTTGGGTATACTGAATAAGCAGCTACCTATGTTGTTGAGGGATATCTCTTTAATAATTTATTCAACAAAAGGAGGGACTGGGGGGGCGTGTTTAACGACGTCCATGTACAAGCCCCAAAATGACTAGTAAGCAAAGAGAGTAAGAAGTTCCTCTGTGTGTGGTTGGTAGAGGACCAAGAGGGGCCAAAGCATAGTGAGTCCAACTGGACCACTTCGTGTTTGCAGGGACAAGGGAGGGGGGATTCCCTTATCGTAACTAGGGCTCTTACACACCCAAAGCTAGGTGTCATGCTTCATCATATGAGCCTTCCCCTTGTCAGGTCGGCGCTGCAATACCTGATGGGCACCCAAACCTTTGGCTCTTTGTACCATGAGCTGTGGTGCATTGTACAGTAATATGTACTGTAAAGTACTGTATGTTATAGAGTGATGTGTATTATAGAGTGATGTATGCTGTACAGTAGAATGTGCTGTAGAGCGGTGTACGTTGTAGAGTAGTGCTTTGTAGATTGATATGTGCGTAAAATGTTGCACACTGTAGAATGTTTTGCACTGTAGTGTTGCATACTGTAGAGCAGTATGTGCTATTGAATTGTATGTACTGTATAGTAGTATGCACTGCAAAACAATGTGTGCTGTAGAAGGGCATGTTTTGTAAACGGGCATGTGCTGTAATTAGGCATGCGCTGTCAAGGGGCATGCGCTGTAAAGGAGCATGCATTGTAGAGGAGCGTGCGCTGTAAAATGACGTGTACTGTAGTACAACATGCATTGTACAATGGTATGCGCTGTAAAAGGCTATATGCTGTAGAAGTTTATGCACTATACAGGGATGTGCACTGTACAGCATTGTGCGCTGTAAAGGGCTATGTGTTGTAGAGGACTGCATGTTGCAGAGCGATATGCGCTGTAAATTAATATGTGCTTTAGATTGGTATGCATTGTAAAGTGATATGTGCTGTATATTAGTGTGCGTGCTAGAGTGGTGTGCGCTGTAAATAGGTGTGTGTTGTAGAGTAGTGTATGTTGCAGTGCTCATTGTACAATTAGGTGCGTCGTAGAACAATGTGCGCTTTAAAGTGTGCATTGTAGAGTGCTGTGCGTTGTCGAGTGCTATGCATTCTACAGGTGTGCATTTTGTAGAGTGGTGTGCGTTCTAGAGTGGTGTCCATTGTAGAATGCTGTGCATTGTAGAAAATGTGCGATGTACAATACTATGCGTTGTAGAGTGGTGTGCACTGTACAATGGCGTGTGCTTTAGAGCAATGTACACTGTAAAGGGGCGCACGCAGTATAGAGGCGCATGCAGTATAAAGATGCATGCAGTACCCAAGTGCACCCTGTAGAAGGGTGCATGCTGTAAAGAAATGCGCCCTGTAGAGACGTCTGTGCTATAGAGGGGTGCGCGCTGAAGTGTGTCATGCTGTACAGGAGTGTGCATTTTACAGTGGTGGTAGAGGCGTCTGTGCTGTACAGTGATGCACGCTATAGTGTTACACGCTGTACAGGAATGTGCATTGTACCGGGATGTGCGCTGTAATGGGATGTATGGTGTAGAGAGATGCGCAATGTAGTAAGGTGCCTGCTGTAGAAGAGTAGGTGTTGCAGGCGTTGTGCACTGTACAGTAGTACACGCTGTAAAACACCATACGCTTCAAAAGGCATGCAGTGTAGAAGGGCATGCGCTGTAGAGAGGTGCACACTGCAAAGGGGTACGTGCTATAATGTTGCGCACTGTAACAGGATGTACGCTGTAGAGGAATAAGTATTGTAGTAAGGTGCGCATTGTAGAGGGGTGGGCATTGTAGGAAATTTCCACTATAAAGTGGTGCACACTGTCTAGAGGTGCACGCTGTGAGGGCGCATGCTGTAGTAAGATGCGCGCACACTGTAAAGGAATGTGCAATGTAGATTAGTTATAGAACAGTGTATACGTAATAAGTATTAATAACGTGTAAATGAATTGTACTTTTCTAACAATATGGCATATTAATTTGAGCATTAGTTGGTTTGTAAGACTGTTTGTGATTTAAAAACTGCGTGGTCATAGACTGCAATACAGAATAATAATGAGAATGTGAAGTTATTTTGTTTAAGTGAGATTGCAAAAGCACTTAATGAATAGGATGGAATTGCTAATATACCTTTCAGTTGTTTGAGCTTTTATTTTGTGTTTCTTTATGTATTTTGCAGCCGTGAAAGCGTAAACTGCAACACATAAAGAGAATGATATCTTAACATTTTTTGTTCAGAAGAATTGTAGTTATTTTTAAAGGCTATTTAAAACACACCTAATGTTCTAAGTCCTTTTAAAGAAAAATTAATGTCTGAGTTACATGTACGCAGTTTAAAAACGCTTTGTTTGTGCTAAAATGGCTTTTATGTTATAAGAAAGTTTCTACGAATATATAGCATCTAAATGGGCAAATGTTGTCGTTTGAAACAGTTTCGTGTGTCCAAATTGAAGCCAGCTGTCCATGCATGACTGAAAATGAAACTAAATGTGTAAGCACGGCTAAGAACGAAACTAAATGTCTAAGCAAAAACATATTTTGCAACAACAGGGAAGTGCCATCTCGATGTAAATAGCTGTATGCCTTACAATTGTTTAAGCATTTGCCCTTCATTGAAGCTATATGTGCCTTACTTAACAAACGTATTGTTGTTTTAGAAAGCTTTTTTATTGTCTCAAGAATTAGCTTGTAGTATGGTGTATGCTGTAATAGATGGTATGTGTTGTAGTGGATGTCTGCTGTTGAGTTGTATGTAATAGAGCGATATGTATTGTTAAGGGCAAAGTACATAGTAGTGTAAACTGCAGACTGGTATTGAATGCAAAATGCACATTGTTGTTAAGTGCAGAGTGCCTATTGTTAAGTGCAGAGAGCAGTTTGCTGCTAAGTGCAGGGCACAGATTGTTTCTGAGTGCAAAGTGCAAATTGTTAATGAGTGCAGGTGCAGATCGCTATTAAGTGTACAATGTTAAATGCACAGTGCATATTGTTGTTAAGCGCAGACAACAGATTGTTACTGAATGCAAGGTGCAAATTGCCACTGAACACAAAGTGCAGATTGTTGCTGAGTGCAGAGTGCTACAGCGCAACGCTCCACTCTACAGCGCAGTGCTCCACTCTACAGCGCAGCGCTCCACTCTACAGCGCAACACTACACAACGCAGCATTCTGCTCTACAGCGCAGCGCTCCACTCTACAGAGCTGCATTCACTCTACAGTGCAGCATTCACTCTACAGCGCAGCGCTCCACTCTACAGCGCAGCGCTCCACTTTACAGCGCAGCGCTCCACTTTACAGCGCAGCGCTCCACTCTACAGTACAGTGCTCCACTCTACAGCACTCCACTTCACAGCGCAGCGCTCCACTCTACAACGCAGCAGTCCACTCTACAGCGCAGAATTTCCCAGTATAGCACTCCACTCTACAGCGCAACGCTCCACTCTACAGAGCAGCGCACCACTCTACAGCGCAGCGCTCCACTCTACAACGCAACACTACACAACGCAGCATTCTGCTGTACAGCGCAGCACTCCACTCTACAGCGCAGCATTCACTCTACAGTGCAGCATTCACTCTACAGCGCAGCGCTCCACTCTACAGCGCAGCATTCACTCTACAGTGCAGCATTCACTCTACAGTGCAACGCTCCACTCTACAGCGCAGCATTACAAAACGCAGAACCCAGTCTACAGTGTAGCACTTCATAGCCCAGCACTCCACTCTACAGCGCAGCACTATACAATGCAGCACTCCACTCTACAGCGCAGCGCTCCACTCTACAGCGCAGCGCACCACTCTATAGCGCAGCGCTCTACTCTATAGCGCAGCGCTCCACTCTACAGCGCAGCGCTCCACTTTACAGCGCAGCGCTCCACTTTACAGCGCAGCGCTCCACTCTACAGTACAGTGCTCCACTCTACAGCATTCCACTTCACAGCGCAGCGCTCCACTCTACAACGCAGCAGTCCACTCTACAGCGCAGAATTTCCCAGTATAGCACTCCACTCTACAGCGCAACGCTCCACTCTACAGAGCAGCGCACCACTCTACAGCGCAGCGCTCCACTCTACAACGCAACACTACACAACGCAGCATTCTGCTGTACAGCGCAGCACTCCACTCTACAGCGCAGCATTCACTCTACAGTGCAGCATTCACTCTACAGCGCAGCGCTCCACTCTACAGCGCAGCATTCACTCTACAGTGCAGCATTCACTCTACAGTGCAACGCTCCACTCTACAGCGCAGCATTACAAAACGCAGAACCCAGTCTACAGTGTAGCACTTCATAGCCCAGCACTCCACTCTACAGCGCAGCACTATACAATGCAGCACTCCACTCTACAGCGCAGCGCTCCACTCTACAGCGCAGCGCACCACTCTATAGCGCAGCGCTCCACTCTACAGTGCAGCGCTCCACGCTAATACGCAGCACTACACAACGCAGCACTCCACTTTACAGCACAGAACTCCCCAGTATAGCACTCCACTCTACAGCGCAGCACTCCACTCTACAGCGCAGCGCTCCACTCTACAGCGCAGCGCTCCACTCTACAGCGCAGCGCTCCACTCTACAGCGCAGCGCTCCACTCTACAGCGCAGCGCTCCACTCTACAGCGTAGCGCTCCACTCTACAGCGCAGCGCTCCACTCTACAGCGCAGCGCTCCACTCTACAGCGCAACACTAGACAACGCAGCATTCTGCTGTACAGCGCAGCGCTCCACTCTACAGTGCAGCATTCACTCTACAGTGCAGCATTCACTCTACAGCGCAGCGCTCCACTCTACAGCGCTCCACTCTACAGCGCAGCACTCCACTCTACAGCGCAGCGCTCCACTCTACAGCGCAGCGCTCCACTCTACAGCGCAGCGCTCCACTCCACAGCGCAGCGCTCCACTCTACAGCGCAGCACGCCGCTCTACAGCGCAACACTCCACTTTACAGCGCAACACTCCACTCTACAGCGCAACACTCCACTCTACAGCGCAACACTCCACTCTACAGCGCAACGTTCCAGTCTGCAGCACAGCGCGCCACTCTACAGCGCAGTGCGCCATGCTCCACTCTACAGCGCAGCACTACACAACACTCCACTTTACAGCGCAGACCTTCCCAATTTAGCCCACCACTGTACAGCGCAGCATTCCACTCTACAGAGCAGCACTCCACTCTACAGCGCAACGCTCCACTCTACAGCGCAGCGCTCCACTCTACAGCGCAGCGCTCCACTCTATAGCGCAGCGCTCCACTCTACAGCGCAGCGCTCCACTCTACAGCGCAGCGCTCCACTCTACAGTGCAGCGCTCCACTCTACAGCGCAGCGCTCCACTCTACAGCGCAGCGCTCCACTCTACAGCGCAGCGCTCCATTCTACAGCGCAACACTACACAACGCAGCATTCTGCTTTACAGCGCAGCGCTCCACTCTACAGCGCAGCATTCACTCTACAGTGCAGCATTCACTCTACAGCGCAGCGCTCCACTCTACAGCGCAGCCCTCCACTCTACAGTGCAGCACTACACAACGCAGCACTCCACTCTACAGCACAGAACTCCCCAGTATAGCATTCCACTCTACAGCGCAGCACTCCACTCTACAAAGCAGCGCTCCACTCTACAGCGCAACGCTCCACTCTACAGCGCAGCGCTCCACTCTACAGCGCAGCGCTCCACTCTACAGCGCAACACTAGACAACGCAGCATTCTGCTTTACAGCGCAGCGCTCCACTCTACAGCGCAGCATTCACTCTACAGTGCAGTATTCACTCTACAGCGCAGCGCTCCACTCTACAGCGCAGCGCTCCACTCTACAGCGCAGCGCTCCACTCTACAGCGCAGCACTCCACTCTACAGCGCAGCGCTCCACTCTACAGCGCAGCGCTCCACTCTACAGCGCAGTGCTCCACTCTATAGCGCTCCACTCCACAGCGCAGCGCTCCTCTACAGCGCAGCACGCCGCTCTACAGCGCAACACTCCACTCTACAGCGTAGCACTCCACTCTACAGCGCAGCGTTCCAGTCTGCAGCACAGCGCGCCACTCTACAGCGCAGCACGCCACAGCGCAGTGCTCCACTCTACAGCGCAGCACTACACAACACAACACTCCACTTTACAGCGCAGACCTTCCCAATTTAGCACACCACTGTACAGCGCAGCATTCCACTCTACAGAGCAGCACTCACTCTACAGCGCAACGCTCCACTCTACAGCGCAACGCTCCACTCTACAGCGCAACGCTCCACTCTACAGCGCAACGCTCCACTCTACAGCGCAACGCTCCACTCTACAGCGCAGCGCTTCACTCTACAGCGCAGCGCTCCACTCTACAGCGCAGCGCTCCACTCTACAGCGCAACACTACACAAAGCAGCATTCTGCTCTACAGCGCAGCATTCACTCTACAGTGCAGCATTCACTCTACAGCGCAGCGCTCCACTCTACAGTGCAGGGCTCCACTGTACAGCGCTCCACTCTACAGCACAGCGCTCCACTCTACAGTGCAGCGCTCCACTCTACAGCGCAGCGCTCCACTCTACAGCGCAGCGCTCCACTCTACAGCGCAGCGCTCCACTCTACAGCGCAGCACTAGACAACGCAGCATTCTGCTCTACAGCGCAACGCTCCACTCTACAGCGCAGCGCTCCACTCTACAGCGCAGCGCTCCACTCTACAGCGCAACACTAGACAACGCAGCATTCTGCTGTACAGCGCAGCGCTCCACTCTACAGTGCAGCATTCACTCTACAGTGCAGCATTCACTCTACAGCGCAGCGCTCCACTCTACAGTGCAGGGCTCCACTGTACAGCGCTCCACTCTACAGCACAGCGCTCCACTCTACAGCGCAGCGCTCCACTCTACAGTGCAGCGCTCCACTCTACAGCGCAGCGCTCCACTCTACAGCGCAGCGCTCCACTCTACAGCGCAGCGCTCCACTCTACAGCGCAGCGCTCCACTCTACAGCGCAGCGCTCCACTCTACAGCGCAGCGCTCCACTTCACAGCGCTCCATTCTACAGTGCAGTGCTCCACTCTACAGCGCTCCACTCCACAGCGCAGTGCTCCACTCTACAGCGCAGCACGCCACTCTACAGCGCAGCACGCCACTCTACAGCGCAACACGCCACTCTACAGCGCAACACGCCACTCTACAGCGCAACACTCCACTCTACAGCGCAACACTCCACTCTACAGCGCAACACTCCACTCTACAGCGCAACACTCCACTCTACAGCGCAACACTCCACTCTACAGCGCAACACTCCACTCTACAGCGCAGCACAACACAACACTCCACTTTACAGCGCAGACCTTCCCAATTTAGCACACCACTGTACAGCGCAGCATTCCACTCTACAAAGCAGCACTCACTCTACAGCGCAGCGGTCCAGTCTGCAGTGCAGCGCGCCACTCTACAGTGCAGCGCGCCACTCTCCAGCGCAACACTCCCCTCTACAGCGCAACACTCCACTCTACAGCGCAGCACTCCACTCTACAGCGCAACACTACACAACGCAGCATTCTGCTCTACAGCGCAGCGCTCCACTCTACAGCGCGGCATTCACTCTACAGCGCAGCATCCACTCTACAGTGCCGGATTCACTCTACAGCGCAGCGCTCCACTCTACAGCGCTCCACTCTACAGCGCAGCGCTCCACTCTACAGCGCAGCGCTCTACTCTACAGCGCAGTGCTCCACTCTACAATGCACTACTCCACAAAGCACACTAGTCCACTCTACAACACACCACCCCACTATACAGCGCTGCACTCTACAACGCAGCACTCCACTGTACAGCACAAACAGTTCCTAACATGCTCATTGTATTGAAAACACACACATTATTATTGTAGTTAAACACAAACACTTTTTTACGGACTAATTATCGAAAACACCCACTTTTCAACACACTTGTATTAAAACACGCACATTATATTAAAAAAAACCATTAAAAAAAATTGTATGCAGAAGCTGTTTGCACACAGTCGGCAAGGGGAAACTGAAACTGACATGTTCTTCACAAACCAGCCTGCAACAAAGTAACAAAATGTAGAACTGCTCGTGTAAAACTGAAACTGACATGCTCTTCACAGTTGACGCGCGCGCGACCTAATCCAAGTCGAAGATCTGCGCGTTCACATCTCTTGTCTCTTGTCTGTTCCCCTTGAGCCCTTGAAAACTGAAATGATCACAATAAGTCTCGCAGCGACGGATCGCTTTCGCGATCCGGTTCGCAGGTGCGAGACCTAAAAAGGGGACCTGCGTATAAAATACCAAATCATCAAGAAATAACACCTTGAGCTGAATTAATGGAACAGTAAAATCATCTTCAAATTAAGTCAGCTGAGAATGGCCTCAAAAGTGAAGCTATCCATAAGTTTATGACTCAAATTCAATTACCATTGGGGCATGGTAAATAAAGGAGTGAAAGATGAGTTAGCCACTTTAAAAGCCTTCTCTCAGCAAGTGACAAACATTTACGGCTGATCAGGTAAAGATATCAGTTAAGCAGACATGTGACCCTTAACTGTGCCAAGCAAACTGCCAATCACAAAACATCAGAAAACCTTTCTTTAAGCAGACCAACTTATTTTGTGAAGCAACAAATCACAAAATATGAACAGAGACAGGATGATCTGCGGAAACTACAGCATACAGAAAGAATACTATCAACAACCTATGAAAGTAGATCCAAAGTATCCATATTGCCCTTTTCAATTACCAAGCATGAAGGTATAGGCTGGGGAGATTTGTTTAGAACACAAGGGCAAATTACTGAGAGAGGACATATTCAGTGAGTAGACTAGGATGGTGCAGCAGCTCTAAATATCTACTTTGCCCAGCCTAGAGCAATCTGGACGACTTGTGCTCCATAATACCACAATTTCGACAAATCCTGCAGAATCCAAAACTAGAGAAGATTGATGCAGTACTTTTCAAATGGTGCTGCACCAGCCACCAATGTGGGTCTTGGGAGACCCTCTGAGATAAGCCCCTGTTATACCTCCTACTCAGCCAGTGGGAGTGTGGAGAGGAACGTTGGTAAATGGTGATGCATGGAATGTTGGATGTCTGAGAGAGTCAGTTGGAGTAAGGGCTAAGCAGCAGGAAGGCTGCTCCTGGTAGGGCTCTTGATCTTAACTACTTAATAAACCATCTTACTTAATCTACACCTGGACCACAGGACATCATTCACATTACAACATTTTGGCAACAATTTTATGTAAGAACCTACGTGTGTAAGTTGAATTGAGGAAGTTAACTTATGGAGAGAAACTAAGAAACCAGGATTGCAAGAAAAAACCTCAACAGAACAGTAGTGAAATTAAGAAGTTTAATTGGCATTTGAGCCTGCAGAGATCTACACTGCCCTGGATATTGCCTCGCCAGTGTTCTACAATATCAACAGCCTTCTCTCCAGAGAAGTAGTACAGGTATCCTTAAGTATTACTCTGCCAGCAGCGTGTGACAAGATGTGGATGCTGGGTCAACAACTGGCAGGGTTATTTTGACTGAAAATGAAGTAAATTAGCAGTGCTGCGGGGCTTATTTTCCACAAACTTAGGAATTGAACTGGCAATGGTGTAAATGTTCTGCAACATGCCTGGTATGACAGCGTGTAAGAAAGTGGCTTTATATATACTGGACCAAAGTAAGGTACAGTGTGTATAGAGTCCCCAGTCTCCAGAGGTATAACAGAGGCTAAAGTCAGATATAACCTTACTCTCTAAAGTGGTAGCTTGGTCGAGCAGTAAGGCAGTATCAGAGGACAGTGTAAAGCATTTGTTGTACACACTCAGTCAGCAAATGGTCTCACACACTCAAGAACTGAACTCTAGGCCAATTGTTTTTATATCAAAAGATATAATTGTTTTATTTTAGAACCAACAGGTATCAAAATATACTTTTCTCAATATAGGTGACTTTAGTTAAGTACTTTGCAGAAAGGCAATAGACTTTGTAAGTACAATAGCTTTAGTGGTTGCAATAGGCAACACAATTCTAAACACAATTTAACATTGAGCTCAATAGGTTTTTCTACATAAATGCAGTTGATTACTTTAAGGATTACTTTTCTAACCACAGGACTGGATCCTGGATTCAGTCCCAGGACCTAAGCTGTAAACAGCTAAGTAAAAGCATTTTGGTTACAGTTGTGATTTAGAAAGAATATAAATGTATTTTCAAAGTTGACACAGAAACTTTTCAGTGAAAAACTAGCAATGTTATCCTATGGAAGGAAATTAAAGTCACAGGTAAAGTAGGTTCTCGTTACTTTTGTAATCCAGTATTGGACTCCTAGGTTCAGCACTGGGACATCTACCTAAGACAGGTAAGTGAATACGTTTTTGTACTTGGTACGATTTTTAAGGAATATTTCAAGTTTGCAAAAATCAACAGAAGAAATTTCAGAGAAAAACAGTTAATGGTTTCCTATGGAAGAAAATTCAAGTTACTGGTAAGTACAGTTAGGATTACTTTTGCGGTTCAGTACTGGGCTAAAAGGTACAGTAATGGCTTCTCTCCTGATCACAGGTGAGTATTTCGGAATTCTTTATTCGGCTGATTTTAGATGAATATTTTAAAGTTTCAAAACTCCACACTTGAAAGAAATTTCAATGAAAACCAGTCAATGTTAGCCTATGGAAGGAAAGTGAGTTATATGCTTTCAGGTGAGTACTCGACTGGTGGAGTTAAGGTTCTGGGCATAGACTCAGGGGTCTCCCAGGGTAGGAGAGGTACAGTTGTTATACCCTCAGTGGCACAGGGGCAGCCGGGTGAAGATGGAGTAGGTCCAATGCAATCCAATAGAGGGTAGCGGGCCTTTGGTTGGTGGCTGCAAGCAGGCAGGCGAAGTGGCTGTGGGAGCTGACCTCCTGGTCACTTACTCAGGGCAAGTGGGGAAGTAGAGTAGGGTAGTAGTTGCACTTCCAGTGGCACTCAATGTTATCCAATGGGAAAGTTAATAAGTGAACAAAGGCTGCAGGCTCGGGGACGGAGATTCTTCAGGTGCGACCACCACTTCGAGAGGTAAGTTGGGATCCTGGAGAAGAGGTAGGTACCCCAAAGGAGGGCACAGGGGTCGTAGGGTGCAGGGGTGTCTTTTGATGTCGGGAGATCTTACCCTCGGCTGTTCGCGGTTGAAGGGGCCACTGGTTCTGAGGCTGCAGGAGTCGTCTGGGTCGTCAAGGAGGGTCTTTGGGCACTGGACTTCGGGTCCCAGTCGCCGGGGGGGTCGTCCTCGTGGTCTTTGATCATTCAGGCACAGGCCGGTCTTGGCAGGTGCAGAGTGGGCTGGATTTGCGGTTCCTGGCTGGCACCAGTGGTATTGCTGTTGGAGCAGAACCACTGCTCATGAGAGTCCCAGTCTTATGGAAGGTTCAAGGCAGGCAGGTCCTCCGGGGTTGTCGAGGTTGCTGTCCGCTGGAGATGCCCGAGTTTCGCAGAAGCAGGTTCAAGGATCAAAAGGCCTGCAGTGTTCCGGGGCCAAATCAGTGGGCGTCGTTCTTTTGTTAGCAGCTGCACAGCAGGTCTTAGTGTTTCATGGTCTTCTTGTTGTTGCAAATCGGGATCTGGGGAAGGAAGGTTCAGGGTGCCCCTAAATACTAAATATAGGGGTGTTAAAGGTAGGGCAAGGGGGGAGGAGCCTAGCTCGCGACCGAGATGGCCGCGTTTTAGCTCGGCTCCGTTCAACCGCCTGTTTCTCTTCGTTTATCCTGTATTACTCCTGCCCCGGGAAGCCCTCCTTGCTGTGTGTGGTATTCAAGTCGCTTCGCGGACACTTACCCGTTGCTCCGGTGATCCTGAGTGCTGTCGATCCTGTGCAGCGATCCCGCTCGGAGCCTCCGGGACGGACTGGCCGGACCTCATTGCGACGCCGGGACGTGACGGAGCATGATGCTCGGCCCTTACGGGCGCTGTGGAGCTGGACGCGGGGGCTGATGTGCGAATTGGCCGGCTGTGCCCGTTGGCGACCCGACTGGCCTGGGCCCAGAGGTACGAACGCTGCCCCTCGCGGGAGAGCCTACTCCATTGTTCGGCTGGGTCCCCCTTCTGTTCCCCGGCCCGGCCATTTTGAATTTTTCCGCCCGGGCCCGGAGAACGGGGCCGGCGGCACGGGGGGACCGACGGACATCCTTCTTCTGTTGGCTCTCCTTCCTGCCTTGGGGCGCCTTGCCGCAGTTCGGCTGACCTTCTTTTGCTCTGGTGTTACCCCGGCCGGGGTCCCCGACGACCGAGGACTTGCTGGGCTCCTAAGATGGCGGCCGGCCCTGGGAGTCTCTGCCGGGCCTGGGCGAGCACTGGGGGCCCGCCGCATGGCCCGGATGTCGGATCTTGTACAGAGTTTCCTACGCTTCAAGTTGTCCTGAATGCACTGAACTCCTGGCGGACTACCGTGGCTGCGCCTGTTTCCGCTGTGGGGGCGGACCCTCCTTTTGAACTGTGCGGGCCCCCGTCATCGGGTTTGGCCTCCTCGTTGCTGGTTGCGGCTGGTGTGCTCCTGGACTCTGTGCCCCCGGCGGAGACCGCATCCTTGGGTCGGAGAGTCTCCGGCGCTCCTCGTCATCCTGTTCGGTTGCCTCGGCCCCTGATCTGCGGTCCGCTTATCTCCTGGCCTGGCCTCGATGATCTTTCCAGTTTTTCATCGCATCTACACCCCGGCCTAGAAGCATGTGCCGGCCCGGCTGGGCTTGCCTCGTTCGCACTGTCCTTGGAACTCAGCCTGCGAGGCGACTGTTGTGCTATGCCTTTCCTGGACCTTCAGTATTTTCTTTCACGTTTCTTCTTAGGACTGCCGCGGAACTTACTCCTGTGCCCTGTGTCCCTCACGGTTTGCTCTTTGTTTGTTCGGATGGTTACAACTTTGGACAAAAGCGGACAGGGCTGAAACTATTTCTATATGCGGTAGTCTTGCTTCTTTTGATATGTGACTGACAAGTGCTGTTGTGATGTTGTGTACTTTCTTGGGACTCCTGAAACTTATCCTAATATCATTGACTTTCCGTGGGCTCTACCCCTCCCTTGTAGCAGGTGGCGGGATGGAAGCAGATGATCCTGTTTTTTCGCCCTCCCCCCGTGTGCGCTGTTCTTTCCTTCCCCTGTCCCTTCCCTTTTGTCTTTGTTTCTACCCTGTTTCTTTCTTCTACATTTCGGGTTCTATTTAGGGCGACAGGCACGCTGCTGGGGGGTAGGCCGTAGCCCTCTGCAGGGGTGTAGGGTGGGCTTGTGGGGTGGGTGGGAGGGTCTGTTGTTGTTTTTGGAGGGGGCTTCTTTCTCCTCCTCTTTTTCTCCCTTATTGGTTCTATGGCCCTTGTGTATCCCCTTTTTCGGGGCTCTGTCTCGCCGTCTATCCCCCTGGTGTCTTTCTGGTATATTTCTCCGGTATTACAAAGATGGGGATTTGCTATGTCTGTTTTCCTATTTTGTGATCGATTTTGTACCGGAATTTTGTTTTTCCTGTTTTGTCACCTGGGGGCGGATGCTTGGGTTGGGGTCCCTTCCTTTTCTTTTTTTTTCCCCTTTTCCCTTCCCCCTCCCCTTTTGTGGGGTTTTCTTCTACCTGGGGGTGCGTTTCGTATTGTTTTGGTATTTGGGTCCTTTATTGTGCTGATCGGTGGGATGGGTGGTGGCGGCGGTGGGCGGGCAGTGGACAGTGTGCGCAGTAGCCTTTCCTCATACTCGTTGTTTTGCCCGGTACTTATTGGTATACCTCTGTCGTATTTGCTTCTCCTGTGTCTTTAAGATCGCTGTGTTGCTGCCCGCCGCGACCCCGCCCCTCTGGTTTGTTTCCCTGCCCGCTATGCTCCTGACCTCCCAAACCCGTTCCTTTTAAAAGAAAACTACCTTTCTATTTGTTTGCTCCTGAGACTGCTCTACGATGCCTGTTCTTTCCCCTGATTCGTTGCCTTTGTATACTGTGACTATTGGTATATGACTCCTGATACTTTTGCTATGTGGTGGCCAGCCCTGGTGGGTTGTAGGCCCGTATTTGTGAGCTTTCTCTGTCCAATAAAGGTTTTCAAAAAAAAAAAAAAGGTAGGGCAGGGACCAATGGGTCCCGGTCCTGGGGTGGGTACACCCCCTAGCCTGCTCCTCTCCTGTGGGAGGGGGGCAGGAGCCTAGCTGTGATTGGGCAGGGCCCCCCATCTTCAAGATGGCCAGAGCCCGGGGTCGTGCTTCACCTCGCCTCTCCCACCTAAGAGGTGGAGTTGGCACAGGCTGGCACACCCCCCTTCCTGACGTAGGGTTGCTCACCAGTCTTCACGCCATAGTGGGGGTCAGAACCGGTGGGGGCCAGTTGCTGAGTACAGCAAATGGTCTGGAGAAGCTTACAAGGGATGAATGCCTTTGAAGCTTCCCCTGCCCATCCTGGGGGAGGAGGCTTGGCACCTCGTCCCAGGATGTGCATTGTTGCAGGCCCAGGAGAGCGGTGGCTCTCCACCCAGGAGTCCAGCAACAGGTCTGCTGTGTGGCAGCCTAGGCAGCCCCTAGACAAGACGTGGATTGTAGGTTAGGTTTCAGGGGGCATCTCTAAGATGCCTTCTGTAGTGCATTTTACATAAAATCCAACACTGGCATCAGTGTGGGTTTAATGTGCTGAGAAGTTTGATATCAAACTTGTTAGTCTTCAGTGTAGCCATTATGGTGCTGTGGAGTTCGTAATGACAACCTTCCAGCACCATATACTCTTAATGGCATCATTGCACTCACAGTGCCCAGGAATGGCCCTGGGTACTGTAGGGGCACAGGGCTCATGCACCTGTGCACACACCACTGGAACAGGGTACCCATCTAGAGGGGTGGCTGATGTATGCCAGGGCCGTGGGTTTTGTGGGCAAGGCACACAGGGATGTGAGCCATGTCGACTCTTTGTTTAGTTCTGTACTTAGACACTCAGCCTGCAAAGTAACTGTGTGGGTGTCAGGGTACAGGTCCCCTAAGGGTGGCACAATAAGTGCTGTAGCCCTTAAGGGTCTTCTCTGGTCACCATGCCCTGGGTACCTAGGGTACCATTTACTAGGGGCTGACAGGTGGCCAGAGATGCCAATTGGGTTTTAGTTTCAACACAGTTTTAGAGAGGGAACACAGGCCCTGGGCACCTGGTTGGCAGGAGCCCAGGGCACACTCAGTCAAAGCACATCAGCAGTTCAGCAAAAAAGTGGGGGCATACCAATTTAAGAAAGATGGCACTTTTTCACACAATGTATTTCCCGTTTTGTGATCCATTCTGAAAGGCACCCTGTAGTTGGAAATCACTTTTTGGGGACTGGTGAAATTGTGAAGGACACAATCACTGGTCCTTTGACAGCAGTATCGACATTTGTGATTACGTACGTGTGGCTCAAGGAAGGCAGCGCTATAAGTGTTGCAGTAAGTTAAGATTTGTTTTTAAAAAACTCCCCGCACCGGTTCTCCAGGGGTGGCTAGCATGAGGAGCCCAGGTATCAGGAGCTCGTGAATTGGAAAGGAACCCTTGACCGTGAAGTTGTGTTGCACGTACGTGCCTAAAGCCACCTGGTGCGGTTCACCCATATGTGCTGCCATCTTGTCAGCTGTCTGTGTCCACGGCTGCATCTGTCACTTGGGAGATGGGTTTTGCCCAGAGCATAGTTCGGAAAACAAAAAGAAAGAGTCCTGCCGAGCGGGTGTGTGAGCACACTACAATCGTGTGCTGGCTGTAGCGAAGCAAGAGGAGCCTTTCGAGTGTGAGCACACAGTAAGCCTTCAAGCCATGCTGAAGTTCAAATAGGTGCTTCCAGAGTCCTCTGCATGCACTGGATCCTAGATCTGTGTGTCGTCTCTCCTCTAATGGACACCGTGCTGAAGAGGGGAGAGTCTCAGCACTACTTGGCACTCGGGTTTGAGGCGAATGGAGCGGTATGGATGGACTATTTCGCAGACGGTTGTGGTGATTAATGTTTTCTACGTGGGCAGGCTGATAAGACTGGATCAGTTTGAGTTCTTCAGTTCGAGTAAGATTTCGCTCACAGGTGATATATCAAGACATTGTGTAATGCATGGTGGCATTTTGTTTGTTCTGTATAACTTATTGCACTGCACCTGCTACTTTACAGGCTTATTGGGAATTGGGTTATGTTTATTTATGGTTATGCAGAGCAATGTTGCTTTTGTTTGATACATCTGCCTGTGGATTCCTCACCTTTTGAATTATCCCAGCGCCAGCATTCCACGGAAATTCTTTTATTAGCTCTCCCACGTCGACTAGGACGTCATAATAGCACGGCTCCGCTCGCAACTCCGTATGACCTCATCGGAGCCATAATAGACCTCGTCGGCATGCTAACATCAGTTCCCTTTTTTCCGCACCGTTGATGCGTAATGGTTTCTTTCTGGTACTCTCCATTTCTCTGAGAATACTTTTTTTCTACACATCTTCTTAGTGATTCTGTAGGAATGGCTACATTGAAGAAGTCGGGTTTCAAGCCCTGCAGGGAGTGTGGGGGCTATATGTCTATTACTGACCCTCATAACGACTGCCTTTGGTGTCTTTCTTCGTACCACGACATCGAAGTGTGTTCGTGCTGTCAAAAGATGAACCCAAAGGCGCTGGAGGAGTGTGAAGCAAAACGCTTCATCGAAAAAAGAGAAGAGGGGTCGTAAGCGCTCGAAGTCGTCAACCTCGCATACTTCTAAGTCAAAGAAGCATAAGAAGTTGAAGAGGAGCCAAGGCTCTCGACGCCATTCTTCGAAGGGCAAGGCTTCGAGGTCCGCTTCTCCTGCTCAGCGATGTCGAGAAAAGGATTTTGTTTCTTTGTCGCCTTCTTCTCCGCAGGAGACGCCGATCCATTCACCGACTCAGAGGGGTTTGCCGGCGTCCAGAGGCTCTTCGGCGCCCAGAGGTTCTCCGGCGCCCAGGGTTTCTTCAACTCCCAGAGAGTCTTCTCCTGTACCTGCAGCATCGCCTGTGCGGGTACCGATTTCACCGGCTCCGCAGCCTCAGCCTCCAGTTCGGCCTCGGATGGATCTAGTCCAAGGAGGTTCGGATCCTTACCCTCCTTTCCCAGGACCAGGAGCGGATACCTCGCATTTCCTAAATGTGATGTTTGGCATGTTTGCAAGGGCATCCTACCCTTCCAGTGCGCCGTCTGGCCCAGTGGGTCCGCTTGCCTTTAACTTTGGTGTCCCCCAGCAATATACCCAGGCTCCCTTCGTGCCTTTTATGCAGACGGCTCCATCTTGGCAGTTTCCGGCGACAAGGTTTTCAACTCTGAAACCTCAATCTTTGTCTGGTGTCGAATCTGTGCAGTCTCAAATTCGATCGGCGCTGCTGTCTGTTTTTGAAGGTCCTCCTTCGACGCTGGCGCTTTGTCACTGGTGCCGCCATAGGCGATCCCGAAGCAGCGATCCAGGAGGGAAGCACAAAGGCTGCTAGAAGAGGATGAGTACTGGCAAGAGGAAGGGGAGATTCTCGACTCTGTAGATAAGTTCGAAGGTCTGCAAGAGACTAGTGGTTTAGACACTATCCTGGAGTGGGAGCTCTTCACCAAAGACTGTTTCCTCTCAGGGTGTCGTGCCTTATAATCTGGTGATTAGGAAGGCTGCTGAGTTGTTGGATCTTCAGTTGTCTTCAGCTGAAGTTAAGTCAAATATTTTGACTGAAGTGCTTAATACTTCTTCAACTAGTGAGCCTCTACTTCCTTTCAATGAGGCTTTGACGGAGCCAATTATGGGGGTGTGGCAGAAGCCCTTGTCTGCTCTTGTGGTTTCCAGATCAGTTGCAAGAAGATATTGACCTGCTCCTGGTGAACCATCTTTTCTTTCTGCCCACCCATCTCTAGAAAGCTTGGTGTTTCAGGCTTCTTGCGCCAAGCAATCGTCTGGGTCCTTTCCTACCACCCGGGGGATAGGGATTCAAAAACGCTAGGACAATCGGCCAAGAAGGTGTTTTCCTTAGCAAGTATGGCGCTGAAGTCTACGAACGCCCTTAAGGACTCGGTTAAGCAATTGGCCCCTAAACCTCCTGAGGAAGATCAAGTGCCTTTTCTTGAGGCTCTTTTGGATTCTCAAGCAGCTGTCCGACAGGTCATTCAGTTGGATTTGGACACTGAAGACTCCGCTGCCCGGGTAATGGGTACTTCTGTTGCTACGAGAAGACATGCCTGGCACATATCTTCAGGTTTTGTGCCGGATATTCAGACTACTCTACTGGATCTGCCTTTCGATGGCTCAAGGTTGTTTGGTACCAAAGCGGACTCTGCCTTGCAGCGTTTTAAAGACAGTAAGGCTACTGCAAGATCTTTGGGCCTGCAGTCTCAGCCTAGGGGGTATGACTACAAGAGGTATCGAGGCTTTGAGAAGGCGGCTTCCTTTAGAGGTCATCAGCAGCCTCAGCAGGAGAGGCGTGGAGACGGAGTCGATGGAGACGGTCACGTGAGCTCGGAGCTCCGCACCGACCCCAAAGATTATCCAGAGAAGAGAGCAGTTGCGCCGCTGCTAAGCATTGTCATCCAACCTCAGAGGGCTCTGGAACCCCCCCCGACTGTGAAACTGCACCGCAACAGGCAGGACCCGAGTGGTGACGGCCGAGAGAGGAGCCAAGATCGGCCATACTTATTCAAGATGGCGACGGCTACGGTGATCTGGAGCCTGTGACGGAGGTAGCATATCGCTGGACTTATTGCCCTGTGGTCCTGAAGCTCCTAAGGGACAGATAAAAGCTTGCCCGTGGTACCCGGGGAGCCCCCGGGGTGCCGATAAACATGTGGACCGCTGAACTGCCCATGCTGGAAGAGGTCCGCTGGGTGGGGCGGTGCTCCGCCATCTTGTTGTATAGCTAGGAGGAAGACGCAGCGGCTGGAGGACATTGGTGGCCCCTCCGTGGGTATTGGTTGTGGACTTTGTGGCAGCCCTTGCGGCGGGGATCTGTCCTGATCGGAACGGCCCCTGCGGCGTTCTTTAGTGCCCTGCATGAGACACAGTGAGATCGGGGTGTAATCCGATCTCACCAGGAGGAAACGGGCCAAGCCGCACCCAAGATTGAGCGGAGTGGGGACTGCAGCTTAGAAGTAAGCTGCGTGAAGTTGCAAGACTGGTCCGAACTCCACAAACTGGCGCCAGTCGCGGCGCTCTGGCAACTGCGGGGACCTACTTGGAGCCGATGGTGGAAAAGTGACAACCTGTCTATATCCCTGAGGCGCTGGCGGGGACAGAGGCCGCTGGGCTGTTAATGCTGCGGAGACCCCGCTGCCTGGGTGGACGTATTACCACATTGTGAGGGGGCTGGGGTGAGTGCTGAAGTTCATAGGTGCTTCCCCCCTGTACAGCCACATGGAGATCTGCTATTTCAGCAATAGTTATTTTCAGGGGTTGGTGGGACTCCCTGGTCTGGTCGAACTAGACGAGGCCGGCTGCCAGTTTGAGCACACCAAGTCAAGGGGCACCAATGAGCACGATCTCGTTGGGCGATGGCCTAACGCAACAAGAGTTTCCTTGCGGATTGGGGAAACAGAGGAGGACTAATCCGCTCCCCGCAAATACGGGTACGGGCTGGAAGTGTCCCTCAACCACGCAAAGGCAGATGCAGAAGCCTGGAGGAGATCCTTTGGCTTGACTCTAGGAGTGCAGATGGCTGCAGTATTACATGGGAGGTTAGGAGCCGCTATCGGGTCGGAATTTGAGCGGGGGGACGGACTTTTGACTCTGATGGCTATCGCTCTTATAACCTACCTGAAAGTACTGCAATAGCTTGAGGTGCCGACGCGAGTAACTGGCAAAGTCAAGACCCCAATCCTGTAGGTTTGAGAGGAGTATAGGGCTCTGCTGAATGTTTGCTAGAAGTGGCGGTACCCGATTGCCCAGTGCCCATTGGTGAGCTCCCCGCTGTGGACCTTGAGTGACCACGTTTCAGAGCTCCAAAGGCAAGCATTGGAAGTGTGGGACAATCCTGAGTGGGAGTGGGGACTGACCTGAATCTCTGTTGTCCTGAGGGTATAGGGAAAAAACGTGGGTAACAGATAAACAGAGTCCCTCCGGAGACTGAGGACTTGCCATCGGACAGTGGGAAGCAAGGTTCCACTGAACAGCAACCCAAGGCTATGATGCAGCAACAGGTGGATCAAATCTTGAAGGCCATAACAGATGCAAGGGATGCCCTTCACGAGGATATTGCAAACGTGGCGGCTGGTCTGGGGCTTCTTAGAGCAGAACATTCCAAGCTGGCTGACCGAGTGAAGAAAACTGAAGGGGCTCTGGAGACCCTGGAACCGGCTCAAAAGGCACTGGCAGCAAAAGTGGGGGACATCACGCATAGGCTCCAGACCTTGGAGCGAAGGGCTGAAGACACGGAAGGCCGCAACTGCAGAAATAACATAAGAGTGGTAGGAAGGAGCGGACATGATCGGGTATCTAGACCCTGACCCAATTTTACACCTTGAAAAGAGTGCATAGAGTTCCTGCCCGCCCGCTGGCACCGGGCAGGTCTCCTTGACCAATGGTGGCTCGCCTGCTTCATTATAAGGACAGGGACCTTTTGTTGCAAAAGGCTCGCTCTTCGGGCCCCTACAGGGTGGCAAGGTGTCCCTGTTTCCAGATTATACCCTTGTCGCACAACGCACCCGGGCCTTTTACTTGGCGGTGAAGGCGCTGCGCGAGGAGGGCCTACAGTACTTAATGATGTTGCCAGCGCGCCTGAGAATAGTCCTGGATGGGAAAACGCACTTCTGTGGGAACCCAGAGAAGGCATGGGAGTGGCTGGAATCCTATCGGGCTGGGACTGGAGAGGCAGGGTGCCGCGGGAACTCTACAGTCGAAGATCCACGGCCTCGTCGGTCGAAGCGAATGCGGCGGTGCTGCAGTGGCCAGAGGGGCCATCAGCGTCACAGACAGGGATGGAAAGAACGGACGCTTTGCAGGCAGTATCGGAACTGTTTCAGGAATGGCTGTTCCCATCGAAAGAAGAGACTGATTCAGAGAAAGGATCGCAGGGTACAGACTCTGATGGGACTGGAACGGACAGCGTTGCACTGCCACATGTGACGACAGGGACAGCTGACAAGATAGTTTGAAAGTGCTCCCTTTTGCATCCCCCTATTGATAATCACATTGGTGGGTGAATGTCCCTTTATTTTGTCCCCTTTTCTTGGCACTAGTTCTATAGCTGACCAGGAGGTAGGGCAATGTTTGCAGGGATGCAACATGGTTTGGGTGGCAGGATGCGACTACTCTCTCAAAGCCCTAAGTTGGGAGGCTCGCTTGATGTTTGGGGTATGGCAAAGCATGAGGCTCGTTTTATTGAATTGTTTTTTTTTTGGTTCATGGCCACCCTCCCTGTTGGTTGATCCTATGTAGCTATTAGAGGATATAGTTCTGTGTTAGTTTGGATGGGGACTAGCGTTTTAGTACCTGTTCTGGGGTGGTGGGGGTGTTTGGGAGGTTAGTGGGTTAGTTATTGGGTAGATAGGGTTCCCGGTGTGTCTATTCAGAAAGAATGTGTGCTAATGTGCCTAAGATTGCACAATGGGGGGCTTACTTGAATTAAAGTGCATTTCCTGGAATGTTAGAGGGATACACGTGATGACGCGCCGCCATAAAGTACATGCTTACTTGGTACGTATAGGGTCCAAATTGCCTTCCTCCAAGAAACACATATTACTCGCACTGAAGGCTCAGCTCTGCAACGCAGTTGGAGGGGGCAGGTCTACTGTACGACTTATTTGGCCTTTGCGCGGGGGACGTCAATTTGGATTAGAGCAGGGGTCTCCTTTCAATTTACACAGCAGTTCATAGACCCAGATGGGAGATTGGTCGTAGTTGCGGGCCGCCTTAATGGGAGAGAGGTAATCTTGAGCAGTATCTATGCGTCCAACACGGAGAAACCAGCCATTTTTAATCATTTGTCTGGGAAACTGGCCCCTTATCTGACTGGCCCCGTGATTATAGGGGGGCGATTTTAATTCAATTTCTGACGTATATTTGGATCGCTCTCATCCCCCGCTCCCCGTGCCCATTCATAGGATCTCCAAGGCCCGGCGGGATTGGCAGACTAGATGGGGGTTGGTGGATACTTGGCAGGTGCAGCACCCACGGGACCATGATTATTCATTCTTCTCCGCGCAGCATGTGCGATTAGATGCATTTTTATGTTCCCTGGACTTACTTCCCATGGTTGACCTTAGCGAATATCTTGCTAGGACATTGTCAGATCGTAATCCTTTGCTGTTGCGACTCCATTGGTCTCAAGATCGACCGGTGATCCCAACTTGAAGGTTATGCCCAGAAACCCTAGAGGACCAAGTTTTTCGTGCGGAGGTTGAGGTGGGAATCACCCAGTATTTTATTGAAAACGAGGGTATGGCTTCGTTGATAGCAGTAGAACGGGATGCCTTTAAGGTGGTGGTACGAGGGCTCTGTATAGCTAAAATGGTGGGTGTGCGGAAGACTTTGCTGCAGGACAGAGTCAGCGGAACAGCACTTGCGAACGGCGGAGAGGTCTCGGCCCGGGAACCCTGAGGAGCAAAAGGTTGTATCTGATGCTAGAGAGGGAATAGCGGAGCAAGTCGAAAGATTGCGTTGCTTTGACCACAAGAAATATCTGACACATGCGCATGCAGAGGGCGATAAAGCGGGCACTTTGCTGGCCTGGCTAGCTAATCCTGCCTGTCGTGGAACCGAATGGCCCGTCTGGAGATCAGGTTTATACCCAACGGGGAATCAACGACCAGTTTTTGAAATATTATGCAGGATTATATAGGAGTAAGATAAGAATGGATAAGGACGCCATAGGGAATTTCTTAATAGAGAAGAGATTGCCACAACTGGATAATACAAAGGCGGACTTATTAGGGCAAGAAATAACGTTGGGGGAAATTCGGGGCGCAATCAAGCGCATGGCCCGTAACAAAACTCCGGGCATGGACGGGCTACCGATATAATTTTATTCCACTTACATAGATTTATTAGCCCCTAAATTGATGTTGGTTTTCAATGAGGCTAATAAAGCAGGAATATTCCCGACCTCCACTCGAGAGGCCGTCATTGTCCCGTTATCAAAGGCTGGAAAGCCTCCTAATGATAAAACGGCATATCGTCCCCTGTCCATGCTCACAACCGATTATAACATTTTAGAAGTATACTTGCATTGCGTCTGCTTCCGCATATGATACACCTGGTTCATCGAGACCAGACGGGCTATCCCAACCCGGAATACTGCCATCAATGTCAGGCGCCTCCTTCGTATTATGGAGGCGGATACTTATTCCTTAGAATCAGCTGCCGTTTTATCTGTTGATATTGAGAAGGCGTTTGATAGCCTGGAGTGGCCTTATCGGTTTCACGTTATGCGTAGTTTCGGACTTGTAGAGGCCTTTGTGGCATGGATGGTATTATTTTATAAAAAAGCTACAGCTTGGGTGCGGACGGGGGCTCCGTTCTCCTCCTCCTAGAAAGTGAGTTGCGGGACCAGACAGGGGTGCCCGCTTTCCCCCTTATTGTTTGCACTGGCCATAAAGCCATTAGCAGCGCAGGCTATGCTGGGTCGGAGGTATGTCGGTCTTGAAGTATACGAGGTTGAGCATGAGCAGTATATATCGCTCTATGCAGATGACTTATGTTCCTGGCTGATACGGCGGAGGCACTTGAGGGAGTAAGGGCACTGCTTCGAGATTTTGGGGGGCTCTCGGGCCTCGGAGGGAATTGGGCAAAGACGTGTCTTTTCCCAGTGACATCGGTGAGAGGTTGACCGACCCATACTAACGGGATTAAATGGGAATATAGGTGCTTGACCTACCTTGGCACTAACATTTATCATACGCCCGCTGATATGCTGGAGGGTAACGTGGGCAGGGCTATTCGAAAACTCCGGGGCAACATGGCGTTTTGGGG
This sequence comes from Lissotriton helveticus, assembly GCF_964261635.1. NCBI lineage: Eukaryota > Metazoa > Chordata > Amphibia > Caudata > Salamandridae > Lissotriton > Lissotriton helveticus. Next base: position 797,261,292 of record NC_136063.1, on the reverse strand, counting down.
CACGCTCCCACTCTTGGTAGCTGGGAGGGTGGCACTGCTTAAAATGGTGGCACTCCATCTGTTGCTGTATTACTTTAGGACACTCCCAGTCTGGGGTCCCAGTATCGTTATTTAAGCAGATTCAGTCTTTGATTGTGGCATTTATTTGGGCATCTGGCAAAGGCGGGTTGCGCTTAAGACACTGATGCGCCCGAAAGTTGACGGCGGGCTAGAGGTCCCTGATTTTGAGACATTACTTAGCAGCTCAGCTTCAGTGGCTCACCCAAGCAGTGGCATTGGAATTTCAGGGCCCGGATTATCGGGACACTACTGGGATACCGAGGTCGGTAATTTCCTCTATTATTCTCCAACAACTGCTGAGACTCGGGACACTCACCGGCAAAGCTAGGACGCTCAGATTGTGCTTGAATCTGAGCCAGCGCAGAGCCATGATTGACCGGCCATATGCCACGGAGATACCTCTGGCGAGGTGCATGGTCCTCCCACACGGGGAGTGATTGGTCTGCCCTGGCTGATTGGAAGAATATGGGGTTACAGATGTTGGGGGATTTGTACCAAGATAGTGTCCTCCCATTTCAGACCTTGCAAGATAAGTATGATCGCCCTCGGGGACATTTCTGGCTTCATCCGGCTCTCGTCTCGGCCATACAGCGCCGCGTTTGTGAGAGGAGTTGTCGGAACCGCGGATGTCCATGCTGTGTCAATATGCAGTAAAGGCGGTGGAAACCTTTAAGGTAGTCACGTGCCTATATAGGCGTATGACTGGGGAAGGGCTATTACCATTGAGGGACCTGCAACGGAAGTGGGAATTGGACCTGGGTAAGGAGATTCCTGAGAAACAGTGGGTTCATATCAAGAGGGCATGGAAAAGCACCAGAAGCGCCCGTTTCCAACTGGTACATTTCTTTATTCTACATAGAGCGAATCTTACTCCTGCTAGGGTCAATAAATATTTCAACACAGATACTGCAAAATACCCACGTTGTAACCTAGAAGGGGCAGAGTTTAAACATATGATGTGGGACTGTATGCAATTGGGGATCTATTGGGAGGATGTAGTAGCGCTACTATGCGTAGTCACAGAACTTCAACTAACACCTGACGTGGGCAGTTGCTTACTTCACTGGTTGATCAAATGGGCCACATGAGAAAGCACTCTTAGATTTCAACTAGCTAGGCAAGCGCTGGGAGATAAGGCCACTGAGGCTGCTTCGGCCTGGAAAGCGCTAGTGGTTGTACTGCAGACACAGGGGAGAGATTCGGGTGCCAACTAGACAATGGGTACGCCGATGGGTTCCCCTTAGAGTTCTGGGTATGCTGATCGATTCCTTGGGGGTATTGTGTTAGCTCTAATGTTCTTAATCGGGGGAATGCTGATCTTCACTACCTTTAATACGCTACTGTTCTATATAGCTAATCCATGAGTTGTATGAACTATTTAAGGTTTTTTTTCTTCTTTTTTTAATCTTTTTCTCTTACAAGAGTTGTAAAGTAGGACACAGGGGACAGAGGGGGTTGGGGGGAGGAGAGGAGAGGGGTTTGTACTTTCTTTTATTGGATGATTAATTGCTGCAGGAGGACTTGCTGGACTTTAATCTGTGCCGAACCATGCCACCGCGGCATATTATATGTTCTGAAGATGTGTATTGATATATTGCAAAAAATGTGTTTTATGATCCATTTATTAGCAGTGAAAAATGTAAGCGGGGCACTGCTTTATGACAATTGATGCTACCGAAGCCACTGTGACTCATTCAAATTGGCCCTAAATGGTATTTTGTTGAAAAACCTAATAAGAAATATTTTTTTAAAAAATTGGCAGCCTCAGCAGCAACAACCGCTAAATCCTCTCTACAGGTCGTACAGGGGAAAGAATAGAGGCCTTCTTCGAGGAGCCTCTCGGCTGCAGTCCTCCTCCTCCTCCTCCTCTTTCCGGTCCCCCCCAACTGGTACCACGACAAAGCAGCCCTAGATCCCTCATCTTGGAGCATGTTGGTCCTGTAGGAGGTCGGGTGTCCCATTTTCTACAAGATTGAAAATTGGTTAATTCAGATCGCTGGGTTTTGAATTGCGTGGAAAATGGGTACGCCCTCCCTTTTCTAGAGTTTTCACCTCCTTACCCTCCTCGCCAGGATTGGTGTTCAGAATACCATTTACTACTCATACAACAGGAGTTTCTTATTTTGTTACAGAAAGGGGCGATAGAGGTGGTTCCAGAGAAGTAAAGGGGTCAGGGATGTTACTCCTGTAATTTCCTGATTCCCAAGGACGGCCGATTGAGGCTGATCCTGGACCTCAGGATTTTGCATTTTTTCCTCGGACAAGAAAAGTTCAAAATGTTGACCAACTACAGATGGACACCACACAAGTTGTAGTATAAAAATAAGTATTTTTATACAGACTTAACACAAGACCACAAATGACAAAAATCCACAACACTCTACTTAAAAATGGTACAATTAGCTTAGTTCTCTTAAGATGTAAAATGAGACACTGAGTTCAATGTACGTTTGGATGTGTAACGCTATACAGCGAAAGTGTTGCAGGGAAGGTGATGCGTCAGTTCCTTACACGCAAGAATGGTGATGCGTCTGGTCCCTACGGATGCGTAGGGGATGCGTCGGTTCTTCTCAGCGTGGGGAGGTGGTGTTGGTTTCTTAGTGCGCTTCCGTGGCGATGTGCCGTGCAACGGCGTGAGGCGATGAAGATCAGGTGCAATAAACAAAATGGCGTCTTCTCCTTGAAGCGACACGATGCGTGCACACCCAACAGCCGTGCGGCGACTTCAATTCTTCTAACACGCGACAGGCCTTGCAACACTCTTCCCAGTGATGCAGCGGCGTCTGATGCAACGTCGATCCTCTTCTCCGGCGATGTGAGGCGCTTCGGTGACGATGTGACAGCTGCAGCGGCGACACACTTTTCCATCGATGCGACAACAGCGGCTGCAGTGGCGACACCCTTCTCTGATGATGCGACGGAGTCTGAAGCGACGTCGATCCTCTTCTCCGGCGATGCGAGGCGATTCTGCCCTGTGAAGCGACAGCGGCAGTTTGGCGACTTGCTTCTTCGGTGTCTCGCTTCCTGCTCCTTGCAACACGCAGTCCCTCAGAAAACCAAACACAACTGCAGGCACTTCCAAAGAACTCTTGGGGAGCTGGTGGGAGAAGTCTGTTGTCTCTGAGACTTCAGCAGGAGGCAAGCTCTATCTCAAGCTCTTGGAGATTCTTCACGAGTTTAATGAAAGTAGCACAAAAGTCCTTTCTCCTCTCTTTGGCAGTTAGGCAACCACTGCAGGCCAATCCCTCACGCTTAGGGAAAGTCTCTCCTCAGTCTCTCTGGGTCCTCTCCTCAGCAAAAGTTTGTTTTTGTTTCCAAAAAGTGATCTGAAGTTCTGGGGTTTGGGTCCCCTCTTTCACACTCATTTTCCCTTTGTTCTCTGAAGGCAGAGAGGCCTTTGCCTAGTCCACACCAGTTCTGGTCAGTCCTGGAGCACTTTGTTGACAAGACTCCTTCTTTCCTTTCACAGTGCAGGCCAGGGACAGCAGATGCACCACAGGAGGTGGAGCCAGCATTGTGAAGGGAAGGCACAGCATTATTCAGGTATCAGGTGCAACGCCTCCCACCCATCTACGAGCAGATCTCTCTATTCAGCCCTGTGCTGACTCACCCGGTCTCCTGGAATCCCCAAGCCCCTGTCACTCAAACTCCAGACAAGGAATACACAACCTAGCAGAGGCAGGCTTAGTTTCTAAAAGTGGTATTTTTAAACACAGAATGGTAAAACCAGCGTCACTAAAAGATGTATTTTATCATTCTGAGTTCAAACTGCCCATGCTGGCTTATGGGGAACAGGTAGCCTTGCAATAGGGATAAACGAAAATGGCTGTAATTCATTATTAGGACATGCCACACACACACACACACCAGGGAATGTCCTACCTTTTACCTGAAATGCACCCTGCCCTTGGGCCTACCATAGGGGTGACTAATATGCAGAAAAGGGAACGTTTAGGGACTGGCAAGTGAGTGCACTTGCCCAGGCAACATGGCAGTACCAGACTGCACACAGGCTCTGCCATGGCAGACCTGAGACACACTTTTACAGGCTGCTTCTGTGGGTGGCACAACCAGTGCTGCAAGCCCACCAGCAGCATTTGGTTTGCAAGCCCTGGGTACACTCACTGCACTGTACTGGGGTCTGACAAGTAAACCAAACCAGCCAATCATGGAATCACTATTCCATACATCAATTTACCATAGGGAGAGCATATGCACTTTAGCACTGATCAGCAGTGGTAAAATGCCCAGAGTCATAAAACCAACAAAAACAGGTCAGACAAAATACAGGAGGAAGGTAAAAAGTTCACGGATGACTATGCCAAAAGGGCCATGTCCAAAACGATAGATTTGCAGGATGCATATTTTCATCTTCCCAATCTGAAGTTGCATCGGAAGTATCTCCGGTTTGTGGGAGGGTCGCAACACTACCAGTTTGTGGTCCCTCCGTTCGGTCTCAGTTGCGCACCACGGGTTTTCACAAAGGTTATGGCAGTGGTTGCAGCACATCTCAGAAGGTCAGGGGTTCCTGTTTTCTCTTATCTGGACGACTGGCTGCTAAAAGCCAAGTCTCCAGAGATGGTGCTGTGAAACTTGCATGTAACAACGCATTTGTCCAACTTGCTTTTCTCCATAAATACACCCAAATCTCACCTGTTGCCTTCTCAGCGCAGCCTGTTCATAGGGGCAATCCCGGACACTAATGTGTGTCTAGCATTTCCGCCTCCACAGAGGATTCTCGACATACAGGAGAGGATTCCTTTGTTTCACGGTGGAGCAGTTGTTCCAGTCTAGAAGGTCCTACACCTGCTCAGTCTGTTCGCTTCCTGCATACTGTTGGTCAACCATGCACGCTGGAACGAGGGCACTCCAGTGGTGACTCCGCAGGCAGTCTTATCAGCACAATGGAGATCTCGGGGAGAGGATCAGAATCTCCAAAGACACTGCAGCGGAGCTGTCTTGGTGGAGTATGCAGGGCAACCTGTCTCAAGGAAAGCCCTTTCAGCCTCCTCCACCAGTGGCCATGGTGATCACTGGGGCCTCCACTCTAGGGTGGGGTGCTCATCTGGGGGATCTGAAGATCAAAGGTCTTTGGTCTCCAGAGGATAGGTTGCTTCACATCAACCTTCCGGAACTGCGGGCAATATGTTTAGCTCTCAAAGCCTTTCTTCCCTCCCTTCGCGGTCAGTCGGTTCAGGTCCTGACGGACAACACTACCGGGATGTGGTACATCAATAAACAGGGAGGTATAGGGTCGTATCATCTCTGCAGAGAGGCTCTGCGACTCAGGTCCTGGGCTCAGGGCCATCAGATTTGTGTAATGGCAAATAATCTGGCAGGAGTGCTAAATGTACGTGCGGACAGTCTCAGTCGACATTACTCGGCCGATCGTGAATGGCGGCTTCATCTGGAGGTGGTCCATCTCGTCTTCAAGATGTGGGGATTTTCTTGGTTGGACCACTTTGCCACTCACGAGAACGTGCACTGCCCGTCGTTCTGCAGTCTCCAGTTTCCAATGCAGGGAGCTTTGGGGGACTCATTTCGGTTGGATCGGAGATCGCAGCTCCTTTACGCATTTCCCCCAGACCCTCGATTCTTCGAGTTCTGGGGAATATTCGCCAAGACCAGGCCCAAGTTATATTGATCGCCATGGATTGGTCCAAGAAGGGTTTGGTACACAGATCTACTTCAACTCATAGCACCCTCAGCTCCGTCTCCCTCTCAGGGCCGATCTCCTCTCGCAGTCGTTGGGGCAGGTTCTACACCCCCACCTCCAGAGCCTGCACCTTCATGCTTGGAGATTGAACGGGGCAACTGGAGTTCCTTCTCTCTCCCACCGGATGTGGTGGATGTTATTTTATCATCCAGGAGACACTCCACCAAATCTATTTATTCCTCCAGGTGGTCCAAATTTGTGAAATAGTGTGGAGAGAGGTCGTGTTATCCTTTGAAGGCCCCTTTGACTGATGTGCAAAGTTTTTCTCTTTCTTTGGCTCAGCAGGGTTGTGCTGTTGGTACAGTTGGGTGATATTTGTCAGCTTTGTTGGCTCTTCTTTGTTTGCCGGGCCAACCGTCTTTGTTCAAACTCCAGTTGTTATGAGGTTCATTAGGGCTTAACCCATAAGTTTCCTCACACTCCCTTTATTATGCCTCAGTGGGATTCTTACATTTCTGATGGGTTCTCCTTTTGAGCCTCTTCATTTGCCCTTTGAGGCTTCTTTCTTTCAAGACGGTCTTTTGATCGCTATTACCTTGGCCAGGAGGGTAAGTGAGCTTCAGGCTCTTAGTTCAAAACCTCAGTTTTAAACCATTCATGCAGAAAAGACAGTTCTCAGTACCAGGGCTGCTTTCCTGCCTAAGGTGGTTACTCCTTTCCATTTAGGTCAGTCTGTACCTTACCTAACTTCTATCCTCCCCCTCACCCTTCCAAGGAAGAGGAGAGACTTCATCGCCCGGACCCTAAGAGAACGGTCAGTTTTTACCAGGACCAGGGAACTAAGGCTGGATGATCAGCTCTTTGTGGGCTTTCTTGGACGGATGAAAGGAAAAGCTGTCCACAAATGAACACTCTCCATGTGGATCATCTTGTGTATCAAGATCTGCAATGCCCTGGGCAAGAAGGAGGCAGGAAGGTATTAGAGCTCATTCCACTAGAGCAAAGTCTTCTACTACTGCTTTGGCTAAAGGTGTTCCTGTTGTTGATATTTGTAAGGCAGCAACTTGGGCCTCCATTCACACTTTTGCGAATCATTACTGCTTGGATTCTGAGGTTAGGAGGGATGGCCATTTTGCAGGTGGACACCCTCCTCCGGGAGAGGTATGGCTTGGGGATTCAATTCAAAAGGTGAGGCATCCACATGCAGATGGATCCATCAGAAGTACAAGTTACTTACCATCGGTAACACTTTTTCTGGTGGTTACAGTATCTGCCTGTGGATTCCTCACTGACCCACCCGCCTCCCCATTGTCCTCCTGTTTATACCGAAAAATATATATTTGTTTGACATGAATGTTTTAATGTCACTTTTCACGCATTCAGGTTGCTGCTGGGAAGTGCTTTGCTTATTGGCTTTTCCTTTCTACTTTTGTATAAACTACATGTATTTGTATATATATATATATATATATATATATTTGTATATATATATATATATATATATATATATATATATATATATATATATATATATATATATATGTAATATGTGACATCATCAGCAGTGGATTGCGGGCACGCGAGATCTACTTAGTACAACTCACTTTAACGGAGGAATTTCAATGGTTTTGTACGAGTGAAATGTCCAGCTAAATAGAACACCCCGAAAACCTATGGTTATAACATGTCTGAAACCTATGGTTTTTTTCAGTGAATTTCGAAGGTTTTTTTAAATGCTAATTCTTACTATAACATGTCTGAAACCTATGTTTTTTTCAGTGAATTTGAAAGGTTTTTTAAATGACACTTTTTAAATGTATTAATTGCTATATTTATTTATACTGATTTACTAAATTTTTTTAAACTATTTTTAGATCTTTTATTTTTGTAATTACATTATAATTACATTATACATTACATAACTGTGAGAAGTTGGCCTGATATGCAGTGCTCACTATTCTAGTGATCACTATGTATCAGTCCAAACAACCCTTATTGATGATTGGTTGTAAGTCAACCTTATAGACCAGCTATCCTAGTAGCATGGATACGAGCAGTCTAAGGCTAAGACTCTAGAGGGCGTGTTAAGCCAGCTGTTTTACCATCACATTACCCCTTGAACACCCAGTGAAAGGACACCACACAAGTTGTTATGAAAATAAACAGTGTATTTATTTAGAACAAGACTACCCTGGCTCTTTATGAGACAGGGAGCTAAGCACACAACAAAACTTATAAAAATACTTCAAGTCGCACAATTTACACAAATGCCCGAGGGGCACGAAAAACCATATACTACAAAAGTGGAATGCGAATTACTAGCAGGTAAGTAACGATTCTCAGAGGCTTTGGGATCGCTAGGACTGGACTACTGAACCTTTAGATTACTAGCAGGAGGCCTAGGGAACTCGGGTGCAGAGTGTGCACTCTCACGCGGGATGCGGGACAAAGTCTATGGAAGCTAGAATTCACAAAGTTAGTGTTCTCGGGCGAACCCGACTAGGTAGGTCAAAAACGAAAGTGGATCTGGACCCTTGGATAGTGAGGCTATGCTGAGGAACCGAAATGCCGAAGTTACCTAGCCCAGGGGCTGCAGCTGCATAGGTCTGAAAAGACGTCGGGATTCTCAGTTGACGAACCAGGAGCCTGAAGGAAAGGAGTTGCTTGCAGGCGACCAGTGAAGATTGTTTGGGTGATCCAAGCCTGGATCGAAGATAGATGACACCTGAAAGCAGAGGGGACCAAGTTCGTGACTACTAGCCAGTAGTCAGGTGGCACCAGGAGGGCACCGGATGGTAGTCACCTCGACTAGGTGAGTGGGCGACGCTGGGCTCTGTAGTCTCACGGACCAGGAGGCGTTGTCGGCGACCAGGATGGAGGTACGAGCTGTCCCACGATGGATGATGCTCTCGACGTCGCTGGACCCAGGATTGGGGCAACAAGTCTTGGCAAATTCAAGCCCACGCGGTGGACCTAAAATGGCGTCTGGAGTGGACCAGGAGGGTCCGGGGTGCTCCTCTCTTAGAAGGGAGCAAGGGCCAGTCTGGAGCAACCAGACCAGCAACAGTGATGTCGTCGGGCGTCGTTAAGAAGGCCACAAGCCAGCGGGCTAGTAGCCAAACAACGCGGTGAGCAGCAAAAAGCAGAAGGGCCCCACGCAGATCGTGAAGATGCTGGGAGGCTGAACTTCGGTGCTGGGGCTGCTCAGGGTCGGGGCTTCTCGGACCCCAAAGCACTCACCAGAGGATCCCTCGGCGGTCGTGCTGGAAAGAAGTCGTGCAGTCTTGAAGATGGTTGGTCCCTCGAGGTCTCGTCGCACCCACGGTTCTCAGCTTGGCTGTAGAGGTGGGTAGAGGTCAGAGGTGCCAGGGAATCCGGTTCTCGTCGAGCTGGGCAGTCAGATTCCGGAGGAAGGACTTGCAGCAGACCGCAGTGTTCTTAAGATGGTGCCTGCGGATGCAGGGTGACTACTCCTTAGTCACAAGGGAGAATCTTGAAGAAGAAATCTTGATGTCCTTTCGTAGAAAGTCGTGTCTTGATTCCAAAGATGATCTGATTTGGAAGGGGGCCTGTTCCTACCTTTATCTTGGAAAAGGGGGCTGGCACGCGACTAAGTCCTGCCCTATTGGTGGGACCAGGAGGGGGGTGGTTACACCCCTCTCCTTTGGCGGGCTTTCCCCAGCTCAGGGGCTGGTGTGCCCCTGGAACTGGTTCAAGCCGGCCTATGCACAGTGAGCACCGGGGTGCCACTTGCAGTCACCTTCCTCTGTAGCCCTGCCTACCTGGAATACACAAAACCCTGTCTGGGACGGTGCTGGCACCGCCCCTGGCAGGAAACCCTTTGTCCTTGCCTCCTGCTCTGGGAGGACTCCCAGCAGCAGGAGGGCAGACTTGTGTCTCGGTGGCAGCATCCATTTTGTGGATGCTAAGGCTCTGTCTGACTTTAACCGGGGTTACAGGTTACATCCATGTCGTGTCCCTCTAGAAGGGTGGAATGCTAACCCCGTCGCCAGAATTGGCGAGGGGTTAGTATTCCAATTCGTATGACACCTTACTCGACATGTTTTGATAAAGCGATACCAGAGTTGGCATATAACCGCGAGGATTATAATGCACTTAAGAGTATATGGTATGCGATATCATGGAAACGGCTAAGGGATAGATCCCGAAAGCCGCAGACAGGCTCAGCTCATGCCAGAGCACCATCTCACACGATTCCAAGCACTCTGCCTTCAGGATTGTTAAGGCCTGCCATAGGAGTGACTGATAGGAGATCTGTGTGTCCATTTAGGTTTAGATATAGGAATACTATATCTAAAGCAAAGGGTGTTTACACCTCCTTGCCCCAGCTGTCGTGCAGCCAGTTGTGTCAGATTTAGTTAGTCAGTCCAGGGGTGGCATAATACATGCTGCAGCCCCTGGGAGACTTCTGGGTGCACCTCAGCCCTGGTTACAGGGACTTGAGAGGGCCCAGTGCCAATTCAGTACCTGGGTACAATTTGGATTAGAGAGAACAGCTAGGCTGTGGGTCTGATTAGCAGGCCCACAGCCAGGGAAAGTCGTAAACCAGTGAAGCAAAAAGCAAAAATCTGGGTGATCATAGGATTGCAGACCCTACTCTCCTACAATAACAAAATATACTTTCTCAGAATAAATTACTTTAGTTTAAATACTTTGCAAATAGGCAATAGACTTAAATACAGTAGTTACAGTTGTTGCAATGGGCAACACAATTTCAAACACAATGCAACATTGAGCTCAATGGGAATTTCTATTTAAATGCAATTAGTTAATTTATGGATTATTTTTCTAACCACAGGGCTGGATCCTAGATTCAGTCTTGGGACATCTCTTGTAAACAGTTGAGTAAAAGTGTTTTGGTTACAGTAGTGATTTTTAAGGAATATTATTGTATTTTAAAAGTTGACAAACTTTTTCACATAGAATCACCAATGTTATCCTATGGGAGGAAATTCACTTAGCAGGTTAGTGTTATCGTTACTTTTTCTTACTCAGTGGTGGATCTTGGATCCAGTACTGGTGCATCTCCTGTAAACAGTTGAAAGAATCATACAGGCGATTTTTTTTTGTAAAAGTTGTTTTTATTAACAGTTTGATAAGAACCATAAAAGAAAAGCGACAATCCCGCTCAACTTCCCTCGCAGGGGGGTACGGTATCAGGCACATGGACGGCAGTGAACACGGAGAAAACGTGCATCTGGACGAAGAACGCCCTCAAGCTATACAGCAATTTTGGGAATGTAGTCCGGGCTATAAACAGGAGGGCAAGGCATCCGGGGGACTACAGGCTAGAGCGGGCTTACCTCCTAGGGCGCCGATAAGCCAGCAAGGACGTCTATATTGCGCCTCCTCCACCGCCCCGCTAAACTACGCTGGGGGTTGCCAAAACCCAACCCACAACACCCCTATCCACCCCGCTCCCACCCCTTACCCCAGTGGTGGTAACCCACACGCACACATACAGACAGTCAGGTAGGGCCAATCAGATCTGGAATAGGTGAAGGGCCCGTAATGAGGGCGGATAAACCGCAGAGGGCAAGCGGCTAGAGAGGAAGCGGACCAAAGGACCCCATCGGAAGGAGAAGTTCTTAAAATCGCCCCGAAAGATATCTGCCATCCGTTCCATACTCAACAGCTTCCATAACCTCGCATGCCACAGAGAGCTCTGGGGCCTCCTTTTTCTTCCAAGCTGCTGCTAATGTCAGCTTGGCCGCACCCGTACATAGCCAAAGAATCTTTTTGTCAGCCCGCGTCTGATGCTCAAGGTCGGGGTCCCGAAGGCCCAGAAGAACATGGTCCAAGGAGTCCTTGATAGGATAGCCCAGAATCTCCCTGATGTGGGACAGAATTTCAGCCCAGTAGGGACAGATGATCGGGCAGTCCCACCAGATATGGTGGAAATCACCCAGCAGCCCGCAGCCTCTCCAGCATCTATCCGAAGAATCCGGAAAGATTCTCCGTAATTTGGCCGGATATAGGTACCAGTCCATCATGGTCTTAAGATGGGCCTCCCTAAGGTCTAAGGAATGGTTGTGTTTCACTATGTTATGCCACAGATGGGACCATTCCTCGTCCGATACGGTGCGTCCAAGGAGTTCCTCCCAGAGGCCCATATAACGCGGTCTAGGAGAATTAGAAGTAGAGAGAAGGAGGCCATACAGAAAGGAGATGGTTCCTCGCATGGTGGAAGTCTTAGCGAGGAAAGCCTCAAAGGGAGTGGGCGGCCAGGTGGCTGCATCTCTAACCGCCGGCGACAGCGCCCAGTGGAGTAGCTGGGTATGGTGGAATTGCTCCAGGGGCGAGACCGAGTAGTCCCGCACACAATTGGCAAATGTGAGTGGGGCAAATCCATGGAACAAATGTGTAAGGGCGAGGCAGCCCCCGGATCTCCAGGCGTCAAAGGGACCCTCTCGGTCCGCAGGGGGAAAAGCCGGGTTAAAGTGAATCGGCGTGAATGGGGACGGGAACGACATCCAGCGTTCATCGTGGGAGACCGAGTCCCAAACCCTCAGAGTGGTGCTCGTGGGGGTACTGATGGACGCATTTTTGGGTCTATCCCCCTTGGGTTTCCGCACCAAGTCCCAAATCGTCCTCCCCGCCACCGACCGATCCATATGCAGCCAATGCTTCTCGGAGAGGGGCTGGGTCCACTCAACTAGGACCCGCAGCTGTGCCGCCTTATAATATAGGTGCATATCCGGGAGGCCCACCCCCCCGCCCCCTCTTCCGAGGGCGCCGGAGGGTGACGAAGGAGAATCGAGCCCGACCTCCCTGCCAGATGAAGCGGAGCATCAAGGACTTAAGACGACGGCAGAAATCGCTCTCAAGGACGATAGGCAAGGCCTGGAAAAGATACAACAATTTAGGTAACAGGGACATTTTGATCGCGTGAACCCGCCCCAGCCAAGAGATAAACATAGGCTTCCAGCGGGCCAGATCGCTCTGAATCCTCGTCAGGAGTGGGGGAAAGTTGGCGGCAAACAATTTCCCAATAGTGGGGGTCAAGTGGACCCCTAAATACACTATGGAGGTGAGGGACCACGGCAGGGGCGATAGTGGGCGTAGATGGTCCACTTCAGCCGAGGGGAGCGTGAGGTTAAGGATATAAGATTTATTGTAGTTTAGCTTAAAGCCCACCACGTTCTCGAAACGCGATAGGACGTCCTGGACATAGGGAAGGGAGTGAGCAGGATCCGCGAGGGACAGCAGAACATCGTCCGCAAAGAGAGAGATCTTATGTTGTTCCCCCGTGAAAGGCAGGCCCCGAATGTCTGGGTTCTCCCGCACCGCCAACGCGAGCGGCTCAATGCTCAGGGCGAAGAGCAGGGGCGAAAGGGGACAGCCCTGCCGAGTGCCGCGGGAGTGTGGGAAGAAAGCAGAGCAGTGTCTGTTCACTGTGACTCTAGAGCGGGGGCTACTGTAGTTTGCTTCTAACATCGTGAGGAACCTAGCCGAAAAACCAAACGCCGACAGGGTCCGGAACACGAAGTTCCAATCCACTCGATCAAAGGCTTTCTCGGCATCGAGGCCTACCAGGACCGCCGGGATCTTAAAGCGGTTGGCCTTCTCAATGAGGTGGATCACCCTCCTGGTATTGTCGTGTGTTTGACGGCCCATAATGAAGCCGGACTGGTCCGGGTGTATGAGAGCCGGCATTAAGTCCTGGAGTCTATGCGCTAGAATGGTGGAGTACAGTTTGGCGTACACATTAAGTAGTGCTATGGGCCTATAGGAGGAGCATACGGTAGGGTCCTTCCCAGATTTGGGGATAATCGATATGACGGCTTCCGCCATGGAGCCTGAAGTCAAGCCTGTCTCCCCCATGGTATTGAACAACCGCACCAAGAATCCACATACGTCCGAGGCGAAGGTTTGGTAGAAAAGTGCGGTGAACCCATCCGGCCCTGGCGCTTTATGAGGTTTCAGCGCTTTAATAGCCGCCCGTACCTCTTCCCCTGTAAAGGGGGCTGCGAGAAGGTCGTTCCATTCCGCGGAGACCTGGGGTAGTGGGTGCGCCCGCAGGTACTCCTCCTGATCTTCGGAGGACAGGGCCTCCGCCGAGTAGAGAGCGGCATAGAAGTCCCCAAAAAGGTCCGCCTTAGCCCCGTCTTGGTGTGTCACAGTGCCCGACGGGTCCTGAATACCACCTATGTAATCCTTCTCCCTCTTGTCCCTAAGTTGGCGGGCCAGATGTTTCCCGACCTTGTTCCCCTGGGAGTAGGAAAGGCGCCTCAGCCTCAATAAAGTAAACTCCGCTCAATTATTGTAATGAGCTCTAAGTTTGCTCCTGACAGCCGTCAGGGCCGCAACGTTATCCTAGAGGGGTTCTGTTTATGTGCCCGTTCAAGAGTGGAGAGTTCGCGTTCTAGGTCGTCCCTTTCTGCTCGTCGTAACTTGTTAAGAGCGGAGTTGAGGGCAATGCACTTGCCACGTATGGTAGCCTTGAAGGCGTCCCATAAAGTAAAGATAGAGGTGTCTCCCTCGCGATTGAGGTCAAAAAATTCACGAACAGCCTTTCGCAGTTCTTTACAGGAGGTGTCGTCCCGGGTTAATGATGGTGGGAAATACCATCTGCGGTGGACAGACGCTCCCGGGGATCATGTCAGACAGAGCGCCAGCAAACTGTGGTCCGACACTGATAGGGGAAATATGCTGCCCTCCCGAAGATCACCACGCAGGGATTGACTCAAAAAGATATGGTCCAACCGAGAATAAGAGTGATGGACATGGGAAAAGAAGGTGTAATCCCTAGTCTGAGGATGCAAGGCACGCCACCCATCCAGAAGGACTAAGTCCACAAACATGTCCTGAGTGTCCGCGGCAAAGAGGCCGGCGTCGGATCTCTGGCGGTGGGAGCAGTCCAAGTCTCTGTCCCAGATCAAGTTGAAATCCCCCAGGACAACGAGTTCACCCTCCACAGAGTCCCCCACCTCCCGCAGTAGGTCCCGCAAGAACCCGTTTTGACCAATATTAGGAGCGTAGAGGACCAAGAATGTGCAAGACCTGCCAAGGAGCACACCCTTGACCATGAGCCAACGTCCCTCCCTGTCACTCCGGACCCCCAGAGGTTGAAAGTGGAGAGTGGAGCGAAACAATAGGGCCACTTATCTATGCTTCGTAGAGGCGGAGGATCGATAAATAAGGGGGAATTGTTTATGCTTGAGACGGGTTTCGTCTTTACGAGCGAGGTGCGTCTCCTGAAGGCCCACCACGTCTAAGTGATGATCAACTATGTACTTCCAGACTTTTTGACGTTTATGCGGGGAGTTCAAGTCTTTCACGTTCCATGTGCCTATGACTAGAGGCATTACATATCAGGAAGCCCCCTTCGCGCTCTCAGACAGCCCACAGCAATCAGCACATGACCCGTCAACTCAAGGCGGGCACACAGCAAGTCCACACTCACCGAACCATGACCGTCACCCCTCAACACCACACAAGTGACAGCGCAGGGCAGCCAGCGCGCAAAGTCCCGTCCCCATCCCCCCCCGTCCCCCATCACCCGCAGCCAGCCTCGAGCAAACTGCCACTTGACACCCCTCATCCCCCCACCACCAGGCCACCAAGACGTCACCATCAGCAGGGCAAACCCCACACTGCTGAAGCCACCCGGCATATCAAGAAGTCCACCCTGGAGGGCAGGCCACACACAAACCATACAAAGCAAGACATACATACCTCGGTTACCACCACTCCCTCCCAGCCCCCCAACAGGCCTCCCCTCCCCCCACCCCAACCCCAAAAAACAAAAACACACAAACCAAAAGGAGAGAAGGAACCGAAAGACCCAAGAGGCGTGCCACTATAGGTACCTTCAAAGCACGTGGGTCAAGTCCACAGTCAATGTTCCTCCAGTTCTCCGAAACGTGGTGTCCTCCCACAGAGTTCATATTATCTCACAGTACCTGAAGAGGGGAGGGGGGTCCCCCCGACGCCAAACAGGTGCCCCTCTAGGGATCATGCCGCCGATGAGCTGTCTTGCGAAGGTGCCACCGTCACCGACGCCACCGCGGCGACCGCCGCTCCTCGCTCCTGCAGGCCCACTGCGGGGTCCAGCCTCCCCGGCACCGCCGAGCACCCCACTCTTTGCCAGGACGGGGAGCGCCACCGCCGCCGCGACGGGGAGCTCCCACCCCTCGGGGTGGAAGTGGTGTCATCCAAGCCAAGGAGGTCCTTGGCAGCTTGTAAAGACCTGATTTGGAACAGCCTATTTTGCAACCTGAAAATAAGCCTGAATGGATGGCCCCAAGAGTAGGCCAAATTTTGATCACGAAGGAAGGCCGTCACCGGACGGAAGTCACGCCGCTTCTGGAGCGTTGAGGCGGCCATATCCTGGAACAGCTGGGGACGATGGTCCCGAAATTGCAGGGTGGGAATCCCTCGAGCTTTCCGAAGGATCCGCTCCTTCAGTTGGAAGTCGTGGATGCATACCAGGATGTCTGGAGGCGGCGCCCCCGCTCCCTTCGGCAAGCCCACTCTATGGACCCTGTCCCTACGGATTTCTCGGAGGTTGTCTTCACCCAGGATCTGCAGAAATAGGGCCTCCACATAGCCCCGCAGGTATCCAGCCTCGCCATCCCATGGAACTGCCCGGATGCGGATGTTATTCCGGCGGGAACGGTTCTCCAATCCTCAGCGTGAGCCTGGAGGTCTAGATTCTGCTCCGTGAGTCTGAGCACATCCTCCTGGAGTTAATGCACATCACCAGCTAGACCCAGATCGTGTTCTTCGAGTGTTGCCACCCGCTCACCTATGCCATCCACGTCCCTCCTCACCTCGCGGAGATCAGAAGCAAGCTGGGAGCGGAGTTCCGAGATGTCTTCTTTTATGGCAGAGAAGAGCTCCAACATAAAGGCCTTGGTAGCCGGCGCGTCATCATCCTTCTGTTTAGGCGAGGAGCTGGGCCCCGGCGAGGTCGACGACAGGGTTGCTCTAGGCTGGCCGTCCTTGCCCTGCTTGTCCTTCTCTTTGAGGCCTGGTGGTCATCCTGCAGCCCCCGGTAGACCACACCGGTTAGGATCTGAGGTAGAGCGCACCACACACCTCACGAGCAGCACCCCACAGGACAGGGTACGTGGGGCCCCCTCTAGTCAGGCAAAGTTCTTCAGTACCTCGCACGCGCCGGCCAATCCAGACACCAGTATGGTAGCTGCAGTAGTACTGGTCAATGGGGAGGGGGGCACCGACATCCACAGCCACCGGGCGCCACTCCAATGATGATCCAAGGGGCGGCTAGACCCCAGCAGAGCCACACAAATCCCCTCTGCAAGCGATGCGTTGGAGCGGCAGCCGCAGTTCATCCCACAGAGGGGTCAGTTGGGGACAGGCGGGGACAGATCCTCAACGACAGCCGGAGCGGTCCAAGTTGAGGAGGCTGCAATCACCCCCAGCAAGAGAGGCAGGAACCGCCACGCACCGCTGGCCGCAAGTCCGGGTCTGCGCCGCAGCGGGCTACACAGGTGGCGGCTCTGGCCCAGCGCCCCCTCCCGGCCACTCCGGGGGCGGCCAGGTAGCAGAAGCGTTAAGAGTCCCCCCTCAGGGGCAGGTGGGCGCCAGCAGTGACTCCGGAGCACCAAGCCTTACCCCACTCCAGTGGACAGCACTGCAGGCCCAAGAGGGGGAAGGCCAGCAGGCCAGGAATCCCCGGGCTAAGGTTTGCCCCAGCAAGCACTGCTCTCAGCCTCGTAGGACAGGTGCCCCGCCAAAGCTCCAATCCTCGCAGGCACACCCCCGTCCAGGCCGCGCCGCACCTCCAGGAACCAGCGGCACCAGAGAGGTCGGGCACTCAAGGCAGCACGCGGGCTACGCCGCTCACGGAGGCCCCCCGCAGGCAGGGCACAGTTCTCAAGGGGCAAAGCGAGGCGGCAGCGCTCCAGGGGGGCCTCAGCCACACGCCCCACTCACCAGCAAAAAGCAGGCAATGATATTCTATGGAGGGAAATTCAAGTTACTGGTAAGTACGTTTAAAATTACTTTTCAGGATCAGTACTGGGCTCAAAGATGCAGCACTGAGGTCTCTCCTGATAACAGGTGAGTAAATCGGAATTCATAGTTCGGCTGATTTTAGAGGAATATTTTAAAGTTCCAAACCTCCACACTTAAAATAATTTCCAACTGAAACCAGTCAATGTTAGCCTATAGAAGGAAATTCAAGTTACTGATAAGTACGGTTAGAGTTACTTTTCAGGATCAGTACTGGGCTCAAAGATGCAGCACTGAAGTCTCTCCTGATAACAGGTGAGTAAATCGGAATTCGTAGTTCGGCTGATTTTACTTTGGTCCACTATATAAAGAGCCACTTTCCTACACCATCCCCTCCTTCACCACTGTGTAAACGCGCCCTGTGTCAGTTTAAATTTTGGACATTAAGTCCCCTTGAATCCTGAGGGTCCCTGGGGTCCAAGTAGCCCACTAGGTACCTCCAGTAAGTGCCACAGAGCTGCGTTGCAGAGAGGTGTAAAAAGGAGCACTGCCTGGCCCACCTCTCTGCAACGCAGCTCCCTGGCGTATACTGGAGGTACCTGGTGGGCTAGTTGGCCCCCAGACACCCTCAAGATTGAAGAGGAATTAATTCCTTAACTTAAAACGCACCACAGGGCGCGTTTGCACAAAGGTGAAGGAAGGGGGTGGGGCCCGAGGTGACAGGTCTGCAAACACGCCCTGTGGAGCGTTTTAAGTTGGGGAATTAATTCCTCTTCAATCCTGAGGTCCCCTGGGGGCCAACTAGCCCACCAGGTACCTCCAGTATGCGCCAGGCAGCTGCGTTTCAGAGAGATGTTCAGAGGCCACGCCCCTTTTTACAACACTCTAACGTAGCTCCGTGTTCCTTACTGGAGGTACCTGGTGGGCTAGTTGGCCCTCAGGGGATCTCAGGTTTGAAGAGCAATTAATTCCCCAACTTAAAACAAGCCCCAGAGCGTGTTTGCACACATATCACCTCTGGCCCCGCCCCCTACCTTCACCACTGTGTAAACACGCCCCATGCGGCGTTTTAAGTTGGGGGATTAAGTCCCCTTGAATCCTGAGGCCCCTTGGTGGCCAACTATCCCACCAGGTACCTCCAGTAATCGCCACGGAGCTGCGTTGCAGAGAGTTGTAAAAAGGGACGTGGCCTCAGAACACCTCTCTGCAACGCAGCCCCCTGGCGCATACTGGTGGTTCCTGGGAGTGGCGGTCCCCGGGGCAGTGTGGGGGGGATTGGGCCTCCCACACTTTTTTTGATAATGCCCCCTGGATTTCCCCCCCCTCCCCAGGGGGCTAATTAACATTGAAGCTTTTTGATCAGCTGGATCCGCGTACCCAGTGCGGATTTTGCAGATTTAAAAAATAAATAAAAAATTGGGCCTTGGGGGTCCTTGTGGGACTCCCTGAGCAGACCTAGGGGACCAGGGTGTTTCTACCCTGCCCCCTTTTCGTGTTTTGCGCGTTTTTCTTTTTTTAGGTTTCTTAAGATGGCTGCCAACACTTCCTGATTTGGAGTGTTGACAGCCAATTAGAATACAGCTTGTGCACAGCAAGGTACGCGGATCCAGCGCAGTCTTAGATATATATGCGATTTTGATTTTCTCAGGAACTACTGAACGGATTTACACCATTTAAGCAAAAGGCACGAGTCTGAGCCAAGGTCTACCTTTATGCTAGGTTTGGTGAAATTCCGTTCAGCAGTTCGTGCTGTAGCCGCGATGAACTGTTCCTATGGAAAATTGTATGGGGAAAACACGTTTTGGGACCCCCCCCCATTTTTCTCTGCCCCCGCTTAACGAATCACCCCGAGACGTTCAGGATTGGAGCGGACCGGAGGGCCCCACCAGTTTTTAAAATGTCGCGAAGATTCGTCAACCGGCGCCAAAGTTATTCCAAATAGGATGTTGCGGATTTCCTATGGATAATAGGTCCTTACTATAACTACCTACTGGAGATAGATAGATAGATAGATAGAGTCTTTTCACAATCCCCAAAGTGCCGAGACTCTTAAGCAACGGTGCAATCCAGGGTCGGATAAGCCCTGCAACACATCCAGTTTCACCTAACACCAACAAATGGCGCGAATGCACTCCTCCCAGCAGAAAGTCAAACACGGCAGTCCGTAGCAGTTGCAAAGTAAAGAGCTCAGTTTTTATAGGCTGATTCACCAATGCAATATGAGTGTGCAATTATTGAGCACCTAGAATTTCTCCATTAGAAGGATATTAATTGAATACTATGAGCGAGAACGCCGGTTGTGTTGCTCCTAGGGCCGGTAAAAGGTTAACATTGGAAATCCAACAATGGTAGATTATTTTTTCCGTATTTACGTTTGTTAATATTTAAGTGGATCGAGAATTATGTTCCGCAAAGATACTATGGCTAAAAAGGAGCACATCTGATTTTGAATTGTGACTTCACCATGTAAAGATGGCCGACATATTTTTACGGGCAGTCCTCTTTTTCTGTTCATTGTCACGATGCACGTCACTATGTATGTATATATTCACTAATGTTTTTTCACTAAAGTTACCCGTGACCAAGGCGGTTATCCACTGAAACGCGTTGGGTAGTTTCTGAAATCCGATGCACAAAGATTAAATCTTTATTTTACAACTGCTACGGACTGCCGTGTTTGGCTTTCCGCTGGGAGGAGTGCATTCACGCCATTTGTTGGTGTTTGGTGAAACTGGATGTGTTGCAGGGATTCTCCGACCCTGGATTGCACAGTTGCTTAAGAGTCCCAGCACTTTGGGGATTGTGAAAAGTCTTTATGTTTCAAGCCGGTTGACCGCGATAGTGACAATGACTTGATGCGCGGCGTGTTAATGGTGGAGGACACCTTCCGGATTGTTGTCAACAACTCGGAAAGCGTGGTGAGATGAAACATTGACACCTTGAGAGTGCCTGGCTGCCCGGAAAGCGATAAACACTGCTGTCTCTATCCTAAATGGCGGATAAATGTAATCACGGTCTTTCATTGTTATAGAGACGCTCTCGCCAACTAATACGTACGCGCCGACAAGTTTAAAATTGAGACTCTTTAGTGTCATTTCTATCGCACCAATTCTAGTCCATTACGAGTCAGAGTGTTAGCTCAGTTAGGACAGGACTCCCACAAACGGGATCAAAAAGGATTTGTTTGATAACGGCTAGATGTCCGGAGGCATGTTTTGCATTTACAACTACTAATATCTTTTATACAGGATATAAGAAAGTAAATAGCATCTGGAAAGTACGAATATGGAACCAGATACAGACTCACGTAGGAGGCTACGGGCTAAGAGCATGTTTGTCACGACGAGTGAAGTAACGCAAACCAAAGAACAACATGTTGTACTGTTAAACTGAATTGCACCCTTTGCTATTTTCTTTTGTTTGTGCTAACACCCCCTAGCCCTGTTCCACCACGGCTTTGTGCCCTTTGTTGTGGAGGGCAGGGTTGGGCGCCATATTAGCTGAGGCCGAGATACCCGGCGTGACCAGAGTTAGTGCTCTAGCTGGGGGAGGGGCTTCAAACATAAATAGAGTGCGAGTTTGGGGGCCCGGGCGATTATTCAAGGTGGTGGCAGCTCCTTGCGTGTTGCTCGTGAGGTTGGCAGATTGCGAGGGGATCCTCCTCTGCCTAAACTTACCCCAGCTGGACTCGTTGTAAAAAAAATTATTTTTAAAGCTTTTTAACGCTATGCCAGCAATTATGTTGTACTGTTAAACTGAATTGCACCATTTGCTATTTTCTTTTGTTTGTGCTAACACCCCCTAGCCCCGTTCCACCGCGGCTTTGTGCCATTTGTTGTGGAGGGCAGGATTGGGCGCCATATTAGCTGAGGCCCGGATCCCGGCGTGACCAGAGTTAGCGCTCTAGCTGGGGGAGGGGCTTCAAACCAACTTCAATGACTATTCGGACGCGCAGCGGGCGCGCCGTCTGCGCGCCGAAGCGCCAAAGAAGGGCCCGTCTGTGCCCGTCCGTGTCCCGGACGTGCCCAGGGCTAAACCCCCTGCCCACCCTCCTCTGCGGCGGAGAGTGCCCAGAAGAAGAAGGTATTCCCGAAATGAACTTCTGGCACTAAATGTAGCTAGCTGCGGTGGGGGTTGCCCTAGGGTTGGGGCCGATTGTTTGGTTAGAAAATGCCCAAAATGCAACTTCATCCCCCAACCTAACTTGACCAATCCTGCATGGTTTAAGAACGACCCCACTCAGATTAGGGCAGGGCTTATCAATGCCAGGTCCATGGTGAAACACCACGCCGCGGATGTCTTTGAGATCCTAGCTGATGGCCAGATGGACCTTTTCTTTATCACAGAGACATGGCTCAATGGCACCTGTGCCCCGGTAGTTGAGCTTGCTGTCCCCAGGGGCTTCAAGATCGCGAGAGTGCATCACCTGTTGGGTAGGGGTGGAGGGGTCGCCGTGATTTACAGGGATAGGTGGCTCTTCTCCGCCGAACCCCCGGGTAACTTGGGTGATGGAAAGGTGTTACATTTTTCCCTCAAGATTAACCCGCATTTCATGCTTGGTGGGATGCTGATATATAGGCCCCCTGGAAATGTAGGGCAATTTATTGATGTTCTGGAAGAGACTATAGTGCCTCGCGCGCAAAGCTTTTCAAAGTTCCTCCTTCTAGGGGACCTTAACATCCATGTGGATGTCCCAGAGTCTATAGAGGCCTGCCGCTTTGGGGAGATTTTGGATCTGGCTCAACACAAACAGTGGGTTGAATCCCCAACACATGTAGGAGGGCATCGACTGGACTTAGTCTGTTCCAATTTTTCCATTGCGGCGCTTTACTCTGAAAAGGTGACATGGTCCGACCACGAGCTTATCAGGTTTCCCTGGGCCGTGGATGACAGTGTGGGAGCCGTTGGCGGCTCACCCTCAGAAGATAAATTTATCTTCCCTCGGTCATGCTCTGTCTAGAGACCGCCCTTTGTTGGGCTCCGAGGTAGGTGAGGTGGTAAGGGGCTTCAACACCTGTGTGGAGCAGGCAACGGCTGCCTCTATGAAGCAGGACACCATCCGCAGATTACGCCTTTCTCCCTCAAAACCCTGGTTCTCTACAGAGCTGCGGGAAATGAAATTAGGGTGCAAGAAACTAGAACGAATGTGGAGGCAGGGGTATGGCCTTGATGCGAAAACTGCCCTGCGTGCTGCCCTGAGGGATTATTATGCTGCGATTAGGACAGCTAAGGGCAGCTACTATGCAGGCCGACTAGCAAGGGCCAATAATAACAGTAAAGAATTTTTCTCTATTGTTAAGAGCTTCTTATCCCCCTGTGCAGCACAGCCATTGCTGCCCTCCTCAGCAAAATGGTGCGAAGAGCTATCCTCCTTTTTTATTGACAAAATCGCGAGGATTCAGGAGAGCTTGCTCTCTGTTTACCAGGACCAAAATCTTTCATCCTGGCCATCTCTTCCGGCGATTGAGCCTGCTGCCCGCCAGTTTGCGGGTTTTGCCTCTGTTGCAGAGTCATGTAAGTGGCCTAGTCCCAAGGGGCAGCTAGGACTCTGACTTGCAACTACAAAGAGTAGTATTCCATTTTATAACATTTTAATCATGTAAACAAGATATTTCAAACAAAATAATTTTCTTCAATAATCAAGTTGTGACTTCAACATTTAGAACACTTAGCGTTATGCAGAATGAATATACAATACATTTGATTTTCATCACAAAAATACATTTACATCATAACCCAATGCATTTCGGAACTTTTGTTCCTTCGTCAGGCGTTCTGCGAAAAAAAGGAAACTAGTTTAAACGATGCCCTCCTGTGTCATTATTTCAATGTATTAAAACATTTTAAGACTGTTTTAAGCTTCAATCGAAGAGATCTGGCATGAATTATTATGGTCAACCTAATTTGATGATTTATCTATTTAGGAATCAACACGATGTCACTATGTTCTGTGGTCTTACCTATTTAGATGAATGTATTCATTCTGGATAACGCTAAATGTTCTAAATGTTGAAGTCACAACTTGGTTATTGAAGAAAATTATTTTGTTTGAAATATCTTGTTTACATGATTAAAATGTTATAAAATGGAATACTACTCTTTGTAGTTGCAAGTCAGAGTCCTAGCTGCCTCTTGGGACTAGGCCACTTACATTCATACTCCAACGCTAGCAGGCGTTAATCTGACTTAGCACACGTACCGTATTAACTGTTCACACTGTTCACAAAGAGTGCGACTTCCACACACATACATCTGTTGCAGAGTCAGACATTCTGGCGGTCCTGAGAACCATAAAATCGGGCTCTCCTGCGGATCCTTGTCCAGCTCGAGTGCTGGGAGGAGTCGCCGGGATAGTGTGTGGGGAGGTTACTCAGATTGTTAACCTCTCTTTTTCCACGGCGACCGTCCCATCATGCTGGAAGCAGGCAAAGTTATTGCCGCTCCTAAAAAAAAAAAAAAAAATCGGGGCTGGATGCAGCTATTCCAGGCAACTACCGCCCTATATCCCTTCTGCCGGCACTGGCTAGAATCTGCGAAAAAATGGAGTTTCGCCAATTAGAGAACTTCGTGGAGTCTTCCAATGCCTTGCACCCGGCCGAGTCTGGGTTTCAGGCTGCCTATAGCACCGAAACAGCCTTGGGGTCGAGATGTCGGAGGCAATCCGGGAGTGTTTGGACGGAGGCGGCACAGCAGTGCTAATTTTGTTGGACCTCTCTGCCGCGTTCAACACGGTGCCCCATGAGCTTCTTCTCGCCAGGCTGTCTTCTATTGGCGTCACCGGGTTGGCTCTGGACTGGCTGACGTCACTCTTGAACAATAGGACGCAGCAGGTGTGGATGCCACCCTTTGCTTCCGAGCCTAAGGCACTCTCCGCAGGGTCCCACAGGGGTACCACAGAGATCTACACTTAGTCCCTTACTGTTTAATGTGTATCTAACCCCCCTTGATCTATCTGGCAGAGCAGTTGGGGGCCAAGATAATTGCCTATGCCGACGATACACAGCTTTTGTTTACCTGGCCAGGTGACAATTTGAATACGGCGACGGTACAGCTCTGTCTGTCCTCGATCTTTCGCTGGCTGGCCTCAGCCCAGTTAAAATGTAACGAGGACAAATGTGAAGTTCTTTTTTATGGTACGTTCCCCAATAACTTTAGGGACACATTATGGCCCCCAGGCAACGCCAGCCCCAAGTCGATGGGTGGCCCAGCTAAAAACGTGGGCGTCTGGTTCGGGGAAAATTTGAAATTTGAAGACCACATCAAAAAACTTACAGGCACCTGCTTTGCCACTTTGAAAGCGTTACGCAGATTTTTCCCACTGCTTCCGAGGGAAGCCAAGGAGTCAGTCTCTCGTACCCTTATTCTTTCCAGACTTGACTACGCTAACGCCCTGTTCAGCAGCATCCCAGCGTATCTGGTCAAACGACTTCAGGTCGTTCAGAATGCAGCCGTCCGTCTCCTTTTCAACGTTCCTAGAAGGATTAGTGTCCGCTCCCACCTGCTCAGTCTCCATTGACTCCCTGTGGCTCAGCGGATTCTATTTAAGTCCCTGGTGCTCTCTTTTAAAGCTACCCATAAGCAAGGACCGCTCTATCTGAGAAAACGGTTTTCCTTCTACGTGCCTAACCGGTGCCTTAGATCGGCCACTCTTTGCAGGATGGTTATTCCTAGATTCAAGCTTGCAAGGTTAGGGGGCCAATCTATATCCGTTGTGGCTGCTAAAGCCTGGAATGCCCTCCCCCTTTATCTTCAAGAAAGCCAGTTCATTGGCCAGTTCAAGAAGGGCTTAAAGACACATCTGTTTTATTTCATGGTATAGTTTGGTCTCCTTCTGTGATCTGCTTTCCCTCACCCGCGCCAGGACACTTTCAAGTATTTGAGCGCGCTACAAAACAGTTTATAACATAACATAATATGTGGGCTCTACTTCTCTACATCAAAAATACCAAAAATTGGAGAAACTGGTAAGGAAAGAAATTTTCAAATGGTGGGAAGCGGTCACTTTTGGAGAAATACCAGGAAGAAAAAAAGAGTCCCAGGGGACTACGTATCCTGATTGCACCATCATATGAAGATCCGGATTTAGAGTTAGCTGAAGAATGGGCTGAAAATCTAATGGATTGTTCCAATCGTATGTTGTCCATTTTGGTGAAATATGCGTGGAAAGCAAGAGCTTCTCTATTAAAAATGATTGCAGAATTGAAAGAAGAAATTCAAAAGGAAGATACAACGGAGGCTTTTACTAACAAAATGCTTGAGCTTAATAAGAGGATTGAAAAACATGAGGAGGAAACTATTGCCAAAAAAGAACGTAAATTCATGCGGAACCAGATTGATTATCAGTCAGGACGTATTTTTATGTTTAGTTGTAAATATGATAATATGGCACATAAAGGCATACAAGGGAATTTGGATGCTATTAAGGGTGTTGAAGTATCAGACAGTGACGTCAGTGAGAGTGAAGTTTCTAAAGATAGAAGGATCCAAACAACTAAAACCTCCTACAAGCCGTCAAATTTTTGGGAGGAGTTCAGGTTAATGAACCAGTCAGCAAACCAACAGAACTGGCAAATAGATCGAGGACGGGGGAGAGAAAGAGGCCACAGAGGACACGGCAAAAGCAGAGGCAAAATTATCGGAGAAGGAACCTCATCCGCAAACAAACCCGGAGGGGCGGATGGTGGAAGAACAGCAGCAGCCCCAGTGGGAGTGGAAACAAGGGGTCAAAAGAAGAGAGGAAAATGAACATCAACAATGTGGTAAACCTCTCTTTATGTACTTTAACTGATGTTGAACATAGTGTGTTACAATTTGGTCTAATTTTGCCCTACAATTACCCTCCCTCATCCACAAGAGAGAACCGATCTATTCTACTTTACCAGAAAACTACGTCTGCACAAGTGGTATAAACTTAAAGTTAAAAAAACAGTATTGCCTAGGGAAGCCAATATCC
This sequence comes from Lissotriton helveticus, assembly GCF_964261635.1. Lineage (NCBI taxonomy): Eukaryota > Metazoa > Chordata > Amphibia > Caudata > Salamandridae > Lissotriton > Lissotriton helveticus. The sequence continues at coordinate 797,234,680 of NC_136063.1, read as the reverse complement.
ATACCCCAGTAGCTGAGACTATCAATGAGGTGGAGACCTTAATAGCTCTGAGGGGTTTAGAATGGGATGTGAATAGTCAAGAATCTATGGATGCTATGTTACTGGGCTACAAAGTAGACTTAAGTTGTCCGAACAACTTTAAACCTAAATCAGTATTTAATCCGACTTTGCCACCGTGCGGTATTGATACATTTGAAACACTGGTCACTAAAGACTTAAAAGGTTTGGCCAAAAAGAGATCTTGGCAACATGACAATCTGACTAAACAGCAACGCCTGGCAGTTAAATCCTTGCAGTCCGTTAACAGTCATCCGGCAATCGGACAAAGGTGGCAATGGTGTTATATTAAATACTTGTGATTACATTTCTGAAGGCTTATGCCAGCTTAACTGTCAGGACTGCTATGAACAAGTTTCTAAGAAAATTGTGGAAGATTCCAATGCAGTGTATCACACAAGGTTGAAAGATAGACACTCTGCGGGCATTCTAGAATGGGACGAATATTCTTTGCTGTTGAACCGCAACCATAAAATTGCAATTTTGTATCTATTGCCGAAATTGCACAAAGATCCCATGAATCCACCAGGGAGACCTAGCGTCTCTTCCTTGGGATCATTGTTGGATAGGACTTCCAAATATATTGCTTTTTTCTTAAGACGGTTTGTGGAATGTCTGCCCTCCTATCTGAAAGATAGTAGGGATTTTTTTAGTAAAATTGAAGGCTTTGTGTGGAAGGAAGGCTATATCTTAATAACTAGACGTATGTAGCCTTTATACTTCTATCAAACATCTGGATGGCATCCAGGCGTGCCGCAAATATCTAAGTTCCCGCTCAGTATCTTATCTCAAACATACAGAAATGTTGCTGCAAATTATACCATTTTGTCTGGAGAATAATTTTTTCTTATTCAACGAAATCTTATACAGGCAGAAGCAGGGGACTGCGATGGGCACCTGTTTTGCTCCCAGTTTCGCTAATCTGTTTATGGGGGGCTGGGAGCATCAAGTGTCCATCACACAGGAATTGTATTGTGGCCATGTCAAATTGTGGCTACGATACATTGATGATTTGTTTATCATTTGGGACGGCACAGAATCATCAGCCAATGAATTTATTTCCATTTTGAATGAGAATGAGCTTAACTTGACATTGGAAGGTAAGATGAGTACTAAGAACATAGAATTTCTGGATTTACATGTGGAAGTTAGCACAGATAAACTGATTTCTAAACTTTATCGCAAATCTACCGCTGGCAACACTCTGCTTCATACAGGAAGTGAACATCCTAATGCATTAATACGCAGCATTCCCTTTGGTGAGTTCATCCGGGCTCGGAGGAACTGTATTACAGATAGTAATTTTAATCAAGAAGGGATATGCATGACCAAACGCTTCCTGGAGAGGGGCTACAGTCAGCAGGTTATTAAGGATGCTTTACTTAAAGCCAGCCAATTCACTCATAGTGAATTGTTAACTCCTAAATCTAAACCTGATGAAGATGGGGATTCAATTAGGTATGTCACTACGTATCATTCCAACTCATGGCAGGTAAGGAAATGCCTTAAACATTGGAACATACTCCGCACTGAACCAACATTAGTGGATGTTTTAGGTACTGTACCTAAGATAACGTATAAGAAATCTGATTCTCTGAAAGACAAACTTTGTCAGAATGAAATCTCCATGAATAGAAGTAGTGCTAGCAATGTTAAAGGCTTTTATACCTGTATGGCTTGCAAAGCCTGCAAATTCAGTTCCAATGTGAAATCTGTCCACTACCCGATCAGTGATACGGTTAGGGAAATAGGCAAACATCTCACTTGCCTATCTGATCATTGTGTCTATATATTAATTTGCCCCTGTGCTAAAAAATATGTGGGCAGCACGATGTTCAAAGCCAAGAAACGGATCTTGGAGCACATCAGAGCATTTCAGAATAAGGTCAAATTATCATCAGTCGCAAGACACTTTGAGGAAGTCCACAAAAGCAATCCCAACCTGCTTAAATTTTTTGTGATTGACAGAATTACTAGTTTGAGGTGGGGACAGAATTCGAAAATTACGTCAACTTGAATCAAAATATATTTTAGATTTGAATACTAAGATTCCAATGGGGCTGAACTCTGAAGAAGAACTTTCTTGGCATTTGGGAAATTAATATCTAAAGTAGGATAAAGAGTATCTGATGTATGAACTATTTTTGCTTTTGAGTAGAGAAAGGCAATGATGATTTCTTCTTCTTATATTGTGTTTTTATCTCTTTATTTCTCTCATTCTTTCCTTCTGGATTTATGCCTATGTGCTTTCTTTTTAATTGAAAACTCATTAATTATGTAATTATCTAATTCTCCTACGTGAATATCTGTGCTTCTTGTTTTTAAAGTCACATTGATGAACAGTATGGAGCTGCCTGTTAGTCGAATGAAGTGTTTATTTAACAAATAGAGGCCTATATAAAATGTGGTGGGCTAATCTTGCTCCTTATCCCTTTCATTCCGCTTAGGTGAATCTGCATTTGCGTACTTGGCGATACAGGAATGTGAAGTATAGCCCACTGGGGCAGAATGCACTGTTGAAATTACTGTGGCAGTATGCGGAAATATAAATGTTCAAGTTATACTTCAGGTGATATCATTTATAAGTTTGTTGTAACTTAATTTACATTGTTATTATTTATTTTTCCTGATTATGATTTGTATGGCTGCTTGTAACCCACTTGGGTTCTATGAGCTCAGTTTTTATAGGCTGATTCACCAATGCAATGTGAGTGTGCAATTATTGAGCACCTAGAATTTCTCCATAAGAAGGATATTATTTGAATACTATGAACGAGAACGCCGTTTGTGTTGCTCCTAGGGCCGGTATAAGGTTAACTTTGTAATTCCAACAATGGTAGATTCTTTTTTCCGTATTTACGTTTGTTAATATTTAAGTGGATCGAGAATTATGTTCCGCAAAGATAATATGGCTAAAAAGGAGCACATGTGATTTTGAATTGTGACATCGCCATGTAAAGATGGCGGAAACATTTTTACGGGGCAGTCCTCTTTTTCTGTTCATTGTCACGATACACGTCACTATGTATGTATATATTCACTAATGTTTTTTCACTAAAGTTACCCGTGACCAAGGCGGTTATCCGCTGAAACGCGTTGGGTAGTTTCTGAAATCCGATGCACAAAGAATAAATCTTTACTTTGAAACTGCTACGGACTGCCGTGTTTGACTTTCCGCTGGAAGGAGTGCATTCACGCCATTTGTTGGTGTTTGGTGAAACTGGAGATATATATATATATGTATATATATAGCACTCTCAAATGGGTGCCGGCATCGCGGAGGTGCGCCGCGAATTATCCCAAAGCTCCACTGTTCTCTATCTGATGAACAGAAGCCAGCACTCACGGGGTAGTTGCAGAAAATCTTTGTTGCCTCAAAGCAACAAACAAACGTGTTTTGGCATAGCGCCTTCGTCACTTTTACTCGAAACGCGTTTGTTTGTTACTTTGAGGCAATGAAGATTTTCTGCAACTACCCCGTGAGTGCTGACTTCTGTTCATCAGATGGAGAAAAGTGGAGCTTAGTGATAGATATATATATATATAGATATACACTTATATCTGTATACACATGAGTGTGTTACAGTTGAGATGACTGTTTGCAAAGAAGTCACTCATGTCCATTGTGTGGTTGTGGGATGATTATAGGTTAATCGCCCACATATATAGGCGTTATGGCTGAGATGACTGTACAGGACTAAATCACTCCTGTCTACCACTGTTGTGTGGTTGTGGGATGGTTGTGAGTGAATCACCCATTTATAAGTGTAAGGGTCCTGGATAAGTCACTTATGGGTTGCCTGTGTTTGAATTAGTGATGTTTTAGTGTGGTATGATTGTGAGGGTGTAACCCACATGAAATGTTTTTCTTTTGCTTTAGGGTGGTCTCTACTGCACCTTCAGAGTTTTTCCCTGGGTTCTGTCCTCCATTCCAGTCTGGCCAACTGCTATGTTTGTGGCATGTAGGGTTTGGTATGTGAGGTGGGGTGGGGTGGATTGTCAGAGCGTGTGTGTTCCATCCTGTTTGTTGGAAAGGGAGAAGATGTGGGTTAAGTGGAGTTTTTATGCATTTATAAGGGACGTAGTTACATTGATTTATTTGTTGCTTTATTTATTAATGTGAGTACATTTGCGTGCATTGTCATTTACCATCATTACATATTAAATGTTGACATGAATGTCAATTATTACATTTTACTTTATTATCATTACATTTGAGGGGGGCGTGGCTACGGGTCCGATGAGGACAAACGCGTGAGCCAGGAGCTCCGAGCCGACCCCAGTATTTATCCTGTGCTGAGAGCTGCAGAAATCCACCTGAGGACCAGGGACTGTGCTGACTGGCCTTGGGAGTTGCGGGAGGCGGTACTGGCAGAGATCGAACCTTCGCCGCCAGCTGGAGGCTGAGTTACACGGAGAGCCCGGCTCGGGTGCCTCCAAGATGGCGCCGGCAATGGCAGCTCGGAGCCTGTAGAGCTCCCGGAGGACGGAACAGAGCAGAGCACCGGAGGTCGAGGGGGCACTGTGGAGCGTGAATGGCTGCACCCGTTCCTCTTCAATAGCAACTCTCGAAGAATTCGCCGAGCGGGGACCAGAGGACAGTCGAGACCGCGAGGGCCCACCTTACTGCGGAGGAGCTCGATTGTGCGGCAGATGGCGGCGAGGTGCAGAGGAGACGGAAGAGCGGCCCAGGATAGCCCCTGATGAGTGGAGTCCCATGGCGGAACTGGAGAGAGCCTCTTCTCTTGGAGATCCGGGGTGATGTCCCGGCCGGAGTGCCGAGAACAGAAAGGACCACCATTTTGGAGAATCCGGCGGGAAGCGTGACTGGGGACTGGCGGGGTGTGCCCCCCAATGCTGACTGGGGAGGTGGAGCCCTGTTGACTGTGCCTGTTCCGGACGCCAGTGGAACCCCCGAAGGGCAAGCTGAGTAGGGGCCGCTTCAGCACGACTACAGTGAGTGCTGGCTTGGCAGCGGGGGAGCCCGAGAGAGCAGCAGATTGAGGTGGTGAGTGGAGCGGACGGAAGAGCGACCGGAGACTGCCCTGGGGAGCAGGGACAGGCGGGGGGCTTGGCAATGCCGCCTTTTATTAAGCCCCGGAATGCTGTACTAATCTGAGGACTTGAGAGAGGGCCTGGCCACCATCTTGGATGTGTAAATGGTCGGAGGGCATACCGCTGGGGGACAAGTGAAAGTGTGCCCCCAGAAGTAGTTGTGGTGGCCCCCCCAGGGCTGGCACATAATGGGGGCACATTGTTGGCCCGCTCAGGCTGGACGGAGAGCCGCAAACCCTCTGTCATAGCTGGACTTATACGGCTGGGTCAGGGCCACGAGGGGAGTAATACAGTCGGACGGGACTCTGGCTGAGAAGAGCTGCGCCCAGACTTAGGTTTTAATAGCTCTGCCTAGCTGGTGAGGAGAGTGGGCCGCCAGAGAGGGAGCAATTGTCTGGGGGTGCCCTGTGGACTGTCCATGCGCAAGAGATTCTACTGATCAGTCAGGATTGGTGTGAACACAAGGGGCCGGGAGCCACCTGGAAGGGGCATATCTATCTATTTACTATTATAAGCTCGAAGCGGGACCCGCCAGGAGAGCTATTTGGGACAGGCTTTGCACATCGCAGGGTCTCTCTGAGGCTCGGGACTAACTGGGACATGGTGTAGACCCACCTGGGAAGTCGAACTGGTGGCCGGGAGCACAGCAGGGCACCACGGGGGAAACAAGGGGGTGCATCCCAGGACCCTGAAGACTCTGCAACGGAACACGGAAAGCAGGATGCTGCGGAATCGCAGCCTGAGACCCTGATGCAGCAGCAAGTGGACCAAATACTGAAAGCCATCACTGACACAAGGGATGCCCTACAACAGGACAGTGCGCATGTGGGATTAGGCCTGGGTCTCCTCCGCACAGAACATGCTAAACTGACTGATCGGGTGAAGCAGACAAACGACGTTGGAGGTCATAGAGCCGGCTCAAAAGAAGCCACAGACCCGTATGGGGGATGTCACGAATCGATTGCAGGCCCTGGAACGGAGGGCCGAGGACGATGAAGGCCAAAACCGTAGGAACAACATAAGGGTAGTGGGGTTGCCAGAGGGAGTGGAAGGGGCCAATATGGTGGACTATTTGGAAAACTGTCTGAGAACGGAGGTGGCACTGGAGGGCCTGTCTCCATTCTGCACCTTGAAGGGAGCACATAGGGTACAGGCACGCCCGCTGGCGCCCGGAAGGCCTCCTAGGCCGGTGTTGGTGTGACTACTTTATTAAAAAGACAGGGACCTGCTGCTGCACAAAGCCCGATCATCAGGCCCCTTCAAGGTGGAAAATGGCATTGTGACACTGTTCCCGGATTACACCTTCGAAGTACAACGACGTCTCGCTTTATTCTTGGCAGTCAAGAAGGCACTGCGAGATGAGGGACTGCAGTATTCATTGATGTTCCCGCGCGCCTGAGAATAATTTTGGATGGTAAAACACACTTTAGTGATAGTCCAGAGGAGGCGTGTGCTTGGCTGGAGTCATATCGAGCGGGTATGGGAGAAGCAGGCGCAACATGAGGCCACCTGCTGAGGGACCGCAAACTGGAGCAAGAGGACCCAGGGTGACCCAAACGGAGACGTAGTGATCAACGGCGCTGAAGGCCATGTCCGAAATTTCCCAAGAAAGGCTTTATCAATCGGTGATGGTCACGGAATCAGAGAAGGGCTCAGAAGGGTCTGACCCTGATGGGACTAAGACGGGAAGTGTTACTTTGCCGCATGTTACTCCTGGGACAGCAGATGAGCTTGCTGCTGCTTAATGTTGCAAGAGAGTGCTTAGATATTTTATGTGCGTGCTACGCTCTGTTTGTGTCTTTCTTCACACTGGAATGTTTTTGCAATTATCTTGCAGGGATAATAGCGTGGTGGTAGGCCCAGGGGATATTAGCCTTTTGTAATGTGACGGCTCTCACAGAGATGCGGGCCACCTGAGAATTCAGGTCTTTGCAAATAATGGGGGTATGACGCCGGACAGTGGCAACACAGTAGGCTGGGTCTCCTTGGCTCTTGGCCGCCTCCCCTGCTTTTTGGGTGTGTGGGTCCTCAGTAGCTACTGGAGGAAATCATTTGTTTTATTTAGTTTGGATGGGAACTAGAGTTTTAGCGCGTGTTCGGGGGTGGGGGAATCAGGGGGTTTTGGGTTGGGGATTTTGGGGGGGTCTGGGGGTTCCTGTTGGGGAAATTGGGGCCACCGGTGTGTCCAAAGGGAGCGAGCAGACATGTATGAGACCTCAAATGCAATATGGGGGCATTACCTGAATTAAAATGCATTACATGGAATGTAAGGGGGTTACATACTATGCTGAGGCGCCATAGGGTGTACGCTTATTTGATGCACAGGGGGGCCCAAATTGCGTTCCTCCAGGAAACACACATTAATCGCGCTGAAGGTTTGGCGTTGCAGCGTAGATGGAGAGGGCAACTTATTTACACAACATTCTCCGCTTTTGCCAGGGAAGCACCGATATTGGTTAGAGCAGGCATTCCCTTTCAGCCGACGCGTCAATTAGTGGACCCAGAAGGGAGATTTGTGCTGGGGGCGGGGAGCCTTCATAGTAAAGATGTGACGCTACGTAGTGTATATGCCCCCAACGTGTACCAGGCGGACTATTTTACCCATCTTGGTGGGAATTCCTTTGTATGCAAAACCAGTCTGGCTTTGAACACGCTGCCTTTGGCTCTTCGGGGCACCCAGGACCCACTGTTATTTAAGAAAAAACTGAAAACGTTGCTCTTTTAGTCTCTGATCTGTGTGCATTGGTTCTTTCACGAAGCTAGCGCCGGGACACTCAAGTAGCTGTGCACTGTATAAATTAAATATAACATAACATCTGTCAGGGAGGCTGTGCCATATTTGACTGGCCCAGTAATTATGGGAGGCTATTTCAATTCTGTAACGAACATTGACATGGATAGATCTCATCCCCATTGCCTGAAGCGCCCATACATAGAATTTCCAAAGTCAGACGAGACTGGCAGGACAGGTGGGGGCTAATTTCACGTGGCATGCGCAGCACCCGGGGGAGAGAGATTATTCCTTCTTTTTTGCGCTGCATCAGTTGCATGTGCGGCTGGATGCGATACGCGCTCCGGATATACAAACTAAGGTGGGTCACTGTGAATATTTTGCAAGAACACTCTCGGATCATAAGCCGTTATTGTTGAAGATTCATTGGGCTCAAGAAAGACCTGCGATTCTGGCTTGGAGGTTGCGACCAGAGGCACTGGAAGACCTGGTCTTCTGCGAGGAGGTCAGGACCGGAATCACGCAATATTTTCTTGAAAATAAAGGTACGGAGCCGATGACGGGAATGGGATGCTTTTAAAGTGGTGGTAAGGGGATTGTGTATCACTAAAATGGTGGGAGTGCGGAAGACACTATTGCGTGATATAGATGTGGCAGAGCAATGCTTGTTAACAGCTGAGAGGGCCCGCCCTGAGAACCCAGATGAACAGGGGGAAGTCTCGGATGCTAGAGAGGCAGTGGCAGTACAAATCGAGAGGTTGCGTTGTTTTGACCACAAGAAATATTTGGCGCGCGCACATGCAGAGCGAGACAAAGCAAACACGCTGCTTGCCTTGTTGGCTAACCCGACCCCTGAGGCACACCCATACTAAACTTGACCTCTCCGACGGGGACCCCGGTGTATACGCAACAGGGGATAAAAGGGCTGTTCTTAGACTAATATAGTGAGTTGTAACGGAGCAAATTACAGGTTACTGGGGATGCCGTAGGGGAGTTCTTGGCTGACATCGCGCTACCACAACTAGAAAAGACGCAGGCAGACCTGCTTGGACAGGAGATTACACTGGGGGAAATTAGGAGCGTGGTTAAACATATGGCAAGCAATAAAACATCGAGTACGGACGGGCTGCCCGTAGAGTTTTATTCGGCTTACATTGATATCTTGGCCCCCAAGTTGTTGGCTGTTTTTAAGGAGGCAAGGGAGATTGGAGTATTATCGGCCTCTGTTCGAGAGGCGGTCATTCCATTGCTGAAGCCTGGGAAGGACCCCTCTGATAAAACCGCTTATCGCCCCTTATCCATGCTTACATCCGATTATAAAATTCTGAGTAGGATCCTCGCAACTCGGCTCCTCCCATATATGGTGCAAATGGTCCATCGAGATCAAGCAGGATTTATACCAACCCGGAATACAGCCACCAATGTGCGATGTTTACTTTGCATATTAGGACTACTGTCTGGCTACCTCTGCGGCCGTCCTATTTGTGGATATTGAAACGGCTAAATACAATTTTATGGCAGTAGGGAACGCTGCGCAAAAATAGTGTACATCAAAATTTAAATTCTTATAAGTCAATCTAGCCTATGCTCTAAGGTGGAGATACAACTCCTGCCATTGGTTGTAACAATAGGTATACAAAGTATGCCAACAAGTTTTTCACAACAACTCTCAACCTGAGCAACGCTAGAGAATATAAAAAGTCCAATCAATAATAGCTTTCCAAAGTTATGTTGTTTTCTGTCTCTTCTTTATTTTTTCAAGATAAATCCAGTCACTGGGTACAAATCATCCAATTGTCTTCATATACAAATAGCCAACTGATCCTTGCCTATGTAATCATCTCATCCCTGGTTTCTATAGACTTACCCGCTATAGTAATAGCAGTTTGGGGAATAATAGTACCCGATTTACCGATCTACGCGGGCCGTGCAGTATATTTCACTCTATGCCGACGATTTACTTATGTTTCTGGTTAATACAGAGGAGGCTCTGGATGGTGCGACGAAGCGGCTTCGCGAATTTGGCAGGGTTTCAGGGCTTGGGATGAATTGGGTAAAGACTTGCCTGTTTCCAGTGACCCCATCGGGTGCTGGCCCCACCCATGTCAAAGGTATTCGGTGGGAGTCCCGCTGCTTGCACTATCTCGGAACCAACATCTATCATGCACCTGATGACCTGTTTGAAGGGAATATAGGCAGAGCTGTGCGAGGGCTTAGGAGTAGCTTAAAATTTTGGAGTACTTTGCCTCTTTCGGTGGCCGGCTGGGTGGCCTTATTAAAGATGGTAGCGCTCCCCCTGTTGTATTATTTTAGGACACTGCTGATTTGGATCCCAGGACCCATTTTTAGACAGCTCCGCTCAATGGTCGGGAGGTTTGTGTAGGGGAACAGAAGACGGCAGGTGGCACTGGATACGATGATGCGCCCGAGGGCAGATGGAGGAATGGCGGTGCCGGACTTCGAGCTCTATTACTTGGCAGTTAAATTGCAGTGGCTTACGTAAGCGGTGGCGTTGGAGTTTTGGGGCCCTGATGGTCCTGAGCGATGATGGATACCGCGCCATGTATTGTCCTTTATAATACTGCAGCAGTGGTTGTGCCTTGGGATGCTTTCTAACAAGGAGCGGACGCTGAGGCTATGTTGGAAATGGAATCAACGCAGGGCTGGAATTGCCTGTCTTTAAGCCCTGGAGATACCTCTAGGCATGTGTACAGCCCTCCCGCATGGGGGGGGGTTGGACTTTGTTGGCCAAGTGGGAGGCATTGGGAGTACAAGTATTGGGGGATTTGTATGAAGACGGTGCCCCTTTGCCCTATTAGGCCTTACAAATAGATATGGCCTCCCTCGTGGGAATTACTTATTACATTCTGCCCTGGTTTCCTCAGTGCAGCGACATAGGGGGGAGGGACTCCTGGAACCACGGACGGCCATGGCGTGCCAGAATGTAGTGATGGCAGTGGGGACCTTCAAAGCAGTTACGTGTTTATACAGGCGCATGGTGGGAGAGGGAATGGAGCCACTGAGGGAATTGCAACAGAAATGGGAGGTGGATCTAGGTAAGGAGATCCCCGTGAAAACATGGGCTCAAATAGTCAGGAGAGCGTGGAAAAGCACCAGGAACGCCAGATTCCAGCTTGTTAACTTCTTTAGATTATACAGGGCATATCTTGCTCCTGCTAAGATCAATAAGTATTTTAAAATAGACACTGCCCAGTGCCCACGCTGTATTTTAGAGGGGGTGGAGTTTCATCACATGATGTGGGGCTGTCCACAACTGGGTACATATTGGGAGGAGGTAGTGGACCTGCTCTGCGAAGTTACGGAACGACGAATTGAACCGGACATGGGTACCGGTTTACTGCACTGGTTTCCGCACCCCCCCAAAACAAAGGTAACAAGTAAGTGTTTGGACCTGGGTTTGCTGTTGGCTAAAAGAGATATCACAAATAGCACTGGAAGTCAAGGGGAGGGCCCAGCTTCGAGAGGTGGAAAACCTAACTAGTTAAATGGGCGACAAGTGAAAGTACAGTTCGGCTTCAGCATGCAACGCGGACGAATAATGATAAGGGGCTAGAGTCCGCAAGGCGTGGAAGGCCATAGTTATGTCACTGCAAGCACCAGAGGCAGATTCAGATGCAAACTCGGACCTGAATGCACAGACGGGACCGCCTGAACATAAGGGCAGTAATGAATACCCTCGTACAACCGTAATGTGCAATCACTGCAACGGAGCGGTTAGAGGTTAAGAAGTACTGTATTACTGTTACTACGATAAGTACGGCTGAGGGAACGGTTGCTTTAGACTGTATAGACAATTAGTAGTTGGGACACAACGGTGGAAGAGGGCGGGAAGAGAGATGGCTCAGTTTAATTTTTTCTTTTGTTATATTACTCCATTACCTTGAAATGGGCACACCTTGATTGCTAGCAAGGGATGGGCCTCTGTCAGACTGTTGTACGTTATAATGGTATGGGGCTAGCGATAGATAGCCTAAAGATTGTATGTATATAATCCACGTGATCATGCCGATAGTGTGCACAGAGACTCCTGACTAAAGGGCCTGTGGCTATGAAGAGTACTAAGTATTAGTAATGCTGTACTAATTGTTTGTTGCTGTGTGAAAAAAACAAAAACATTTTTTTAATCATTACATTTGATGTTGACATGCGTGTCATCTGGTCATCATCAGATGTTTGCGATTGGTCCACCTGTTATTTCCATGCTTTTATCTTTCAGTAAATTATTTACTGGACAATTACATTGTGTTCTTGTTCCCTGCAAAGGAGGGAGATGTGTTATACTTGCGGCTCAGCAAATGCGAGTGTGGAGTGTTGTTGCAAGGTGATGCATGGAATGTTGGATGTCTGAGAGAGTCAGTTGGAGTATGGGCTGAGCAGCAGGAAGGCTGCTCTTGGTGGGGCTCTTGATCTTAACTACTTAATAAACCATCTTACTTAATATACACCTGGACTATTACTGGACATGATTTATATTACAACAGCTCCCAGTGTTGACCCCACTAGAACTAGAGACACCACTGAAGCGCTTGATTGTACCACCACGCCTGCAGAACAAGCCGATTGCAGGTCCAGCAGTCGTAAATCCATTCCAAAATATATGCTTCATAATCTGAATGTTAAAAAACTTTGCCCTAAAGAAATGGAATCCATAACAAACACCATCATCCTGAGGTGGTCTGACACCTGTCATGGCAGGTCCACCTTCAAAAGATAATAGTAGAGGAATACAAATACACATTCCCCATCAGCAGAGATTAGCCATAATCACTGGCATGACATTCACTAAGAAGTCAGGCCTAAAGGAAACACCACAAATTGGTAATGAGTGGAGACAACACAAAATTCAGAATCTTCCTTTGGGACTTCAGCCTCATGAACATGAAAAGCCCTGAAACACCAGCTTGTCTCGGACTCTGGCCAGCAAAAGGAAGGAAATTCAGCACTGGAAAATGCAGAATAGGCTAGAGGCACCAGTTCTACAAGGGGGAAAAAAAGTAGTAGAAATAACACCGCTGACTCTTCTTCGTCTTGGAAAACAGCTTTTTTCTCAGCAGGACGAACAAATCTTGACATAGTTGGCTGATGATAGAGAAAATGGTGAAAACGTGAACAGTGATTTCCTGAACCAGGAAGGCATTTTCATACCCCGGTCTGGAGGACTCAATTATACGTAATGGCACAGTAGCTAGCTGCAAAATGCAAGGCTCCCACGGGACACCTGTGGTGTCACAAGCAAACTAAGGTCCCAAGATTACGGCCAGCAACCCTAAGCGTGGTGGTGCAAAGAATCCAGAGGCCTTCTCCAAAGCAATCAAGGTCACCCACTGCGCTTAAGCGGCCTTAAGGCGGCTTAGAACAGGGTAGACAGACTCTGAAGCGAGAGCTGCTTATAGAGAAAATAACTAAGTTCCTGAAGGTCCTTTGGGGCAGTAGGTAAACAAGGTGAAGGCAGGGCGGACTTAAGTTCTGATGTACGGTTTACGTAATGGCAGCCACTGTTGTGGGTCAGCCGAATGCACTAGAATGTGCAGTTTGTCAAGTACAGGCATCAACTCAAAGAAAAACATTGAAATTAGAGACAGAGAATAACGTTCAGACCAGTTGCTGGAATTACAACAATGCTAGGGATAAGAAGGCACCCATAGTGTTGCTTTTATGTTTACACTGGTGAAATTTTTCCTTATGAACCATCCTCTTAAATGACTCACCAGATGGAGAGCTGAAGTGGGAACAATCCTGCACATTCAAAGTGTGAGATATGAAGTGCCTGGTTTTCCTCACTGTCATCACACTGGATTGCAAGAGGCCAGAATTCTTACAGGAACCAGTGTTGTACCTGAGGCCTTGCCCCCAAAGGCAAACATTGTGAAAATCCAAGATGGATGACTGATTAAAGCAACTACAACTAGCATAAACCCAGACACTTTGCAGGATCCACTTCATAGAGTGGAAATAAGGAGCAGACATCCATACACCAGGTGGTGCCTAACATCATGCTACATCCAGAGGAGGGACATGAATCTGATCCAAAGTCATGTGACACCACTTGGTGGCACTTGAATCTACTGAAAAAGATTCCAGATCCAATCTGTGCCTGGAAGAGTTTTAAAAGTAAGGAATCTCCAGATAGACGTGTCCAGCAGAAAAATGAATTAAGAGTCTACTTCTGCATACTTACTGGCGATTGCTATAGTACGTGAATCCTACAAAAGGTAGCTGGTTGCCAACAAAAGCTTTCGGGATAGGAAATGTTTCTTCTTCTCCTTTGTCCTCCTCCAAGTCATCAAAGTTACTGGTGTCAACATCGCTGCTTAAATCAGGCACAACCGGCGCTACAGCTAGAAACAAAAAAAAATGTATTAACAATCTGCTTTTTCACCCACAGTATCTTTCTCTCTCTAAAATTGCTTGTCTTAGAATTACATTCTATTAATAAAATAGCTAAATGGCGATACAAGTATCTATAGATATGCCAAACAAAACACCTATGATTGTCCCGGCATCAAATATTTAAGTTTTATTTGATAACATGCATTGGCAAAGAAAGTTGGGTTGGCTTTAATGCTCTTTGGATTTCAAAACCAGGGCACAGATCTAAGAGGGAGAAGCAGAAGGCATGCAAAAAGGCAAGACAAACAATATGCATTTGTGTTTACTTGGTTTAACATACTATACAGTTTTGAATCCAGGTCAAATGGCTATTCTAATTCTGGTATGAGAGGTTGATCAGGCTTAGAAAGAATATTCAGTCCCACTGCTTTCAGATGTGGCCAGACAGGGCTCCCCAAAAAGATAAATAATTCACTGTCTGCTTATTCGCATACCATTTCGTTAGCCAAGGCAGCAGAAACATGTACTTGCAGTGGCAACATAAAAAAACAAAAATACTTGAATACCTACTCCACACAGAAATTTTATCTAAACTAACATTTAAATCAGAATAGCAAGCGGAAAAAAACTTAAATATAGCAGTAAGCACGCCTACGTTATTGAAACGAATTGTGTAGGACTGCTTCTCCCATTGCAGAGCTGTCGCATCCAAATCCAGGTACTAGTGCTTGGTGACCGTGTGCTTCGTTTTCCCTGTGGCAGCATGGCATATGCTTTCTTAAGGCACTCCAGTATAAAGTGCAGCTGCTATCGCCATGCTTCTGGTGTAGTGCATGTTTATTATGAGCTGGAGCTGAGGGTTTGCTTCCATGTGACAAAATGTGATGCAGACAGCCAATGGGCAATCCCTTGTTTCAATAACAGGTGGCTCTTCCTGGATGTCCTAAGGATTTAAATAGCTTCCATGTCCTTAGTTTTATCTATGTAGAACAAGTTGCCTACCTTCAGAAACGCTCTTTTAGATGGCTACTCTAATCGCAGATTCCTCACCTTTTGATTTTTCCGACGTGTCATACTGGACCCGGAAATTTTCTAGCAGTGGTACTTTTAGCCGATAAGTGGCATTCTGTGGGACTGTGCCAATGTCGTTCCACTCTAAGTGACAAGTAAAGCAGCATATAAGTGCCACCCAAGCACACTAACACCAGTTAATTTCTAGGCTGTCTGTGCCCGCAAACGCAGAGCACAACGGAGATTGGTCCTGACCAGTGTGCAGTTCCCTAGACTGCAGACCTTTTTAGATGGTAAAGAGACCAGTACACAGAACAGGGAGATGGGAGTTGAGGGAGGAGGAGTTTGAGAATCTTTGGTTAGATGGAGTAACTACCAGAAAGAGTGTTACAAAATGCAAATAATGTGTGCTTCTGATGGATATTTATAACTGCAGATTTCTCACTGTGTGAATAAATACCAAAGCAGTTTCTAACAGGAGGTAGGTCTGTGAACTGGCTCAAATCAAAAAGTTCTATAGAACCAAGAGGTCAAAGTGCCTTTTTTTGTCGGATCTGGCTGTCCAGACAGTGCTTTGTGAATGTGTGGGGCGAGCATTCGTAGCAAGTTGGCAAATCAGAACAAAAACACTATGTGTCAATGCAGTGTTAGTACCTTGAGCTCTGGTGGAATTAACCAGCAAGCTATCCAGGAGCAACTTCTTAGTCAATGCTTAGCAGATTTTGACGCAGAGAATGATCCAGCGAGAAATTGTACTTTTCTGCACTGGTTTGCCCTCTTAACTCCAGTGAATCCAACAAAGAGGTTATCATGCACACAACATTCCTTGGTACGATCAATGTAGAAGCGGAGAGATCTTTTGGGATCCAGCCAAAGTAATCTCTCCTCCTCCTTAAAGGGGTGAGGTGGAGCAAAGAATGCTGGGAGGGTGATGTTTTGCCCGACATGAAAAGAAGTCAAGTTCGGTAGATAAGAGGCTCGGGTCCTCAACACCATCTCATCTGAAAATAATGTTGTGCATGAAGGGCTGACAGAGAAGGCCTGTAGTTCGCAGACACGCCTCACCAAAGTTATGGTGGTGAAGAAAACAGTCTTTTGATTAAGAAGTAGTAATGAACAGCCATGCAGTGGTTCAAAGGGAGTGCACATTAGGAATGTGAGGACTAGATTCATGTCCCGCTTGGGCATGATGAAGGATGTAGCCAGAAACAAATGTGCAGGCATTAAAAAATACAGTAACTACAAAAAAGTCGAAAGAGCTCACGAATAATCTTTAACAGTGTCCATAGTAAGTCCATGCTAAGCTTGAGACAACTCAAAGAGCAACACTTCAGATAGTTTGGGTGAAGTGGTCGTTCTGCCAAGTACCACAACAAACCTGGGAGGCGTGGCTTAGCCGGTTGCAAGATGGCCGCACTTTAAGTGGGCTCTGCAGGCCAAGCAGAATATCCTTAAGAATCCTGCAGACAACTACCCCTAATCGGCCCAATACCCTGCTATCCTTTCCTACCTCATCCAAGGGCGTCCTCATTTGTGCCTGCTGGCCCCTGGCCCGCGAGTTGGGGCTGAGATCAGCCGCCCGATCAACGCGCAGAGTCTGGGCCCTGCTGACCGCGAGGCCTGGCCCTTCCTGCCGTTGCGACCTCCTGTGCCTGCGGATCGATTGGAGGACTGCAGGGGACTCCCGATTGCTGGATCTGGTGAGTGCCGCTGCCGCTGTGTTTGGTGTGGCGGGATTAGGGTCGTGTGTGCTGCACCACCTGGCCCTACCCGCTGCGCGGGCGCCTTTTCCACCAACCGCTGGTGCCCGCTGCGGCGGCTCTCTGTGCGGCGACGTGGGTGGCGCGCCCCTGCGACTCCCCGCCACTCTTGACCCCAGTCTTGCGCGTCCTCCCGGTTTCACCTCACGGGGCTTGTCTGAGCACTTGGTGCTCTTGATCCTCACTGCGGCCTCAACCTGCCTGATCTCCGCCACAACATCTTGGCCCCCGCGCGGTCACATTAGCTCCTGCATCTCTGGGCTGCCTGGGTCTGGGCCCAATCTTGTCGCAACCGCTGGCTGGAGCTTATTCCTGTACTGGACCCTGCAGCCAACTTTGCTCCTGGTGTCTCCGGATATCTGGCCTTGTTCCTCCACGGCGTTGGCCATCTCCTCCGGGGCTCCTACGAGGGCGCGGAGGGTGTGCTTGCCGCCCTGCGGGCTTCCCTGTTTCTTTTGGCACCGGCTGGCCCCCTGCAGGCCCTGCGTTGACATCGCGCCTCCTCTCCTGCTGCCCCTAATTGTGGCCTCCGGCCCCCCTGGTCGGAGTGGCACGCCCTCGTTGGGACCCCACCACCGACTGCCTTTGCCATTCTACCATTCTGCCAGTTTAGTGCACACACCCTTCGTCAAGTCTTACCACTTCTCTGCGGACCTTAGTGACTACCCGCACCTGCCCGCTTACATTGGTGGTGCTTCTTGAGACTCCTGCATTACCATTGCAGTCAGCCCTGCTGCTGTTCATAGCTTACTCGCCTGTAGCAGCGACTGTCTCCCGCTTCCTTGGCTGTTGCCTCCCCCACGTGCTCTGGCCGTGTCTCCCACCTGCATCTGCCGGCCATGGGGAGGACTGATCCTAGGCAGCCCAAGATCGCCTTCGACCAGCGTCGCCCAACAAGCCAGGATGGTGCCAGCTCTGATGGTAGTGACCCTGCTACCATCACGGAGAAGGTCCACGCACGTGAAGATGATCTAAAGGCAATTATGCTCGATGTCAAGTCCACTGTCACTGGTATTGCGGCCCAACTTGATCAGCTTTGGGCCCGTATGGACTCAGTCAAGTCCCGAGTCGACTCCCATGATGCTCATCTTCTACATGTCGAAACTAGGGTCTCTGATGCCGAGGATGCCG
Source organism: Lissotriton helveticus (assembly GCF_964261635.1). Classification (NCBI taxonomy): domain Eukaryota; kingdom Metazoa; phylum Chordata; class Amphibia; order Caudata; family Salamandridae; genus Lissotriton; species Lissotriton helveticus. The sequence continues at coordinate 797,216,584 of NC_136063.1, read as the reverse complement.
CCACTCAGGATCTCCAAAAACTGTTATAGCTGGATAAAGTACTTGACCTCATTCGGAATAAAAATGTAGACTTGGAAGCGCGCTCCAGCAGTAGCAACCTATGCATCACGGGAGTGCTCGAATCCGCCAATATCTCCCATATAGAAGACTTTGTGGAACAGCTCACCAGAGAACTCTTTGGCGACTTCCTCTCCTGCGCCTTCATTGTCGAGCGGTAGCATCATTCCCTCGCCCTCGCACCGGCCTGCCAGCCCGTCCCATCATCGCCAAAATCCTGAACTTCCGAGACCGCTATGCCATTCTCCGGGTGGCCAGAGAGAAAGGCGAGATCCGCCACCAAGGTAACTCTCGTTTTATCCTGACTACACCATCGCTGTCCAGGTGGCCCGCCGCGAATTCCTTCCGGCGAAGCGGATCCTCCAAAAGCACGAAGTCCCCTATTCACTGGCTTATCCTGCGAAACTGCGAGTCCGGCAGGGTTCTAAAACACTTGTCTGCCCGGATCCTAAAGAGGCCCTTGCCTTTGCAAAGAAACTTGACAGGTCGCATCGCTCTTCACCGGCAAACTCTCAGACCACTGCAGCTGACCACCTCAGTGACAATCATTGAATGGTTATGCATTAATACTTGACGACTGATTGTAATTTCTATGGTTTCGGCACCTGCTCGACTCCGGCTATCTCTGTTGTTTTGGTCCCCCTGGTGATGCCGTTCTAGGCCCAAGATTTGGGGCTTTTGTTCATTTGCCATTTGGTATCTCCTGATTGTTGTCTGTTATGCTTCAGCGTATGGCCACCCTGCCTTCACGGCAGGTGTGTATGCTGAGCACTGCCATGCCTCCACGGGATCATTCCCTTGCTTGACTACGGGCCTAATTGTGACAACCTTGATTTCTTTGCACAAGTTTGGCACCACATCTCAGCTCTTGGCCCTGCGGCACTCCTCTGGGGGGGTGGGGGCGGATTTTAATAGAACACTGTCTTCTTTCCTTGATCGATCCGGTCCCCGCACCCTTCACCCGTGCCCCACTGATCTCCTTAGCTCCACTATTGCCGATAACTCCCTGTACGACACATGGCGTCACACTCGCCCCGACACGAATGAGGGTACCCGTGTCACTGTCTCCCGCGGCTGCTGGTCACGCTTGGACATCTGGATTACTACCTCAGACGCTCTTGCCTGGCTCACCTTCGTTGACCACATGGCGAGCACCCTTTCAGACCATGCTCCTGTTCGCTTAAGCCTGCACCTTCCTCACTCCCCCTGCCGTGCTTTCTCTTGGCGGCTCCCCTCTAACACTCTTCGGGACTTGGTATTCTATGATGAAATACAGACCGCATTCACACATTTCTTCGAGCTAAACGTGGGTTCTGTAGATTCCCAGTCTATGCTTTTGGAGAGTTTTAAAGTCGTTATTCGTGGTGAGTGCATTTCTAAACAGTCCAGCATACTCCGTTCCATCCGCGGCACTCTTGACAAATTAGAAAGGGAGATCAAAGATCTCGATGCCTCTCATGCTCGGGAATCCGACCCTGCTAAGTTTGCCAGATCCGGGGGAAACTGACTGATTTCGCCGAGGAAGCTAACAGAGAACTTGCTTTTCTCGGCAGAGGCGCTAGGGCGCGCCGTTTTGGAGAGGGTGATCGCCCTGGAAAAACCCTGGCTAACCTTCGCCCGCCTCGGGCTGCGTCCTACATTAATCCCCTCCGTGACAGCGGTCCTGATCGAACAACTTCACCCAAAGACATCAAAGAGCGTTTCATTTTATTCTATACACAACTTTACACGGCTGGTTCAGTGCCTTCGCATGAGGTCCTTGATCAATATTTTGACACCCTCCAAATGTTATGGCTCGGTAATCCCCACAGGGAGTTCCTTGACGAGCCTTTCTCCAAAGAAGAGATACTAGCTGCGATTAATGGTATGCGCGGTGACAAGACTCCTGGCCTGAACGGCCTGCCGGCCTCCTTTTACAAGGCCTTTGCCCCAACATTGGTTCCCCATTTAGCCGCCATGTATAATGAGTTCTTTGAGTCGGGCGAGTTCTCCCCCCCCCCATCGCTTCGCGAGGCCTTACTTACTCTACTCCTTAAGCAGGACAAGTCACCTGAACTGCGGGACCCTTATTGCCCTCTGTCACTTATAAACACTGACAATAACATTTTTGCTAAACTGCTAGCTGCGCGCAGTCTTCCTCATGCCACTCATTGCCCACCCGTATGAGTCCGGCTTTATCCTCGGCAGTGCCACCTCACATAATCTTCAGACCATTTTCTCTGTTCTCCACCAAATTAACCCCATGCTCCCTGCGGTGACGGCCTTGCTAGGCGCTACTAAAGCCTTCGACACTTTAGAGTGGCCTTTCCTGTTCCATCTTCTCCCCCCACTTGGGCTTCAGTCCCATTTTCATACGCAAAGTGTTGTACTTTTATACCCTTCCCACCACCCGTCTTCGGATCAATGGCCAAATCTCTGTTCCCATTTCCATTGAGCGCGACACACGGCAAGGGTGCCCATTGTCACCAATGCTATTCGCCATCACAATGGAGCCTCTGGCGGCCCGACTGCCCCAGCACGACACCCAGAGGGGCATCAGCTTTGTGGCTCGTGCCCCACTTGTTTCTATGTACGTGAACAATGTCACCCTCTACGAACGCAAGCCTCAGGAGAACCTAAACCCTCTGGTTCGCGAAGTGATACGCTTTGGCGGCTACTCCGGCATCCAGGTGAACTGGAACAGGTCTGTACTGTTTCCGCTCACTGATGCCACTGTGCTCTTCGATCCGGATTATACCTTTGTGTGGGCAACTGAGCCCAACAGGTATCTTGGGATATGGCTGAGTAGGGACGTCGATGAACTCTGGAGGGCCAACATTGGCCGTGCGATGGACTGGTTGAAGTCCAAAACTCCTCTCTGGAATCATTTGCCACTCTCTCTGCCCAGTCGCATAGCCGTTGCTAAGATGGTGGTGCTTCCGAAGTTTCTATATTTATTCGTCAATATCCCTGTCCCCATCACCCATCATTTTTTTCATAAACTTCGCTATTTGGTGATCTCTCTGATCTGGGCCGGCCGGCAACCCAGGATTGCTTATAATATCTTGACGCTTCCCATGTCGTGCGGGGGTCTTGGGGCCCCCGATTTCAAACTATATGCCCTCAGTGCCCAGGACAGTTTTCTTCACTTCTGGCTTCATCCCATCCAGTTTCAGCCTCACGTTGCAGTTGAAGCTGACCTCGCCACTCCATGGCCGCTCACTACAGCCTTGTTTGCCCCAGAGAGGACTCCACGTGCTGAGATTGAGACGGTTGAGTGTAGACCCTACGATGGGCTTGGGAGGGGCTCCGGAAATGCTTAGGTCCGGACATGCTTTCTGCGGCTGCGATGCCCATCGCTCATCACCCGGCTTTTCCCCCCTCTCCAATCTTCAGTGATGGTGAAGCACGCCACTCGTCTTGGGCTCTCCATTGTGTCTGATCTCTACCCTTGGAATACAATTTATACACTCGCTGCTGACCCTGGCCCCATGGACACTTTGCTTTATTATCAACTCCGGGTGGTCTGTAAGAAGCTTCACCCCACCTTTCCCCAGCCTCCCCCCTCGATGGTCGCCCTCAATCGCCTCTACACGTCCCCCTCCCCAAAGAAATTGGTCTCTAAAATCTACGCTCTTACACTGGCGGCCTCTTCCATCTACACTGACAGGGCGCACGTGCGTGGGAGGAGCACCTAGTTCCCCAGGCTAATTGGCAGTATTGCTGCGCTCAGATTAAACGCCTCTCCCCTAACTACTGGTTAAGACTTATTCACTTCAAGTACCTACACAGGCTCTATCGGACCCCGGCGTGCCTGCATAAGATGGGACTCATTGCCAATGACAGATGCCTGCGCTGCGCCTGACTTCTCCCACCTCGCCTGGTTGTGCCACAAGGTTTCCACTTACTGGCGTGAGGTCTGTGCTGTAATTTCTGAGATCACATCCTCTCTGGTCTAACCGGATCCTCTCCTTTGCCTTTTAGGCTTCGTCAATCTATGTCCAGACACCTCTCGCAGGCTGACTGGTATGCTACTAGTCCTCGCGCGGCGCAGGGTTTCCATGTGTTGGGGTCGCAGGCCTGCACCGAAGGCGGCCCTTTGGCTGGAGGATGCCTCTCGTTGCCCCACTCTTCTGTCCGAATTCTGGGACCTAGTGCCTGCCAGATCCCGCCCACTTGATATTTGGGGACCGCTTGTTTCCTACCTCCTCAGTCGCCATTCCCAGCAACCGGCGACCTCTCCCGCACTCCCCGCCGGCGCTCCGACTGCAGCGGCCGCCGGTGAAGGTCAATGAGTCTCCTCCACACTGCTCCCCCGTCCCCCCTGATTCTCAGTGTCCACCCCTTTTTTATTTCTCTTATATCGTATTTCTTATGGCGCTCCCTTCTTACTGTTCTGGTGTTTTCCCGAGGCTGTTTATTTATACTGTTTTTTGTGGTAAATGTATGTGATGACCTTCGCCGCTAAGTCATAATGAAGTGCGTATTATTGTGTCATGGTGCATTTTGGTAACATTGCTGTGCTTAATCCTCAAAAGTTTTTTTAAATAAAAAAAAAAAGTACAGAACATGTTTTTGCCCCTATGGCTCACAGGTCTGGTGCTTTTTCAAAGCTGTACAATTTCATTAAGAACAAAAAATTGACTAAGGGAGAAAAACAATATATATAGAGAGCGAAGAGACAAGTGAAAGATAGGAAAAAAACATAATAGGTCGATTATGGTTTAAGGAAGGCCTTGAGCGCCAAATGTATCGCCCGTAACTCCACAAGGTTAATGAGAAGCAACCTTTCCTCTGGAAAATGAAGACTCTTGATCTACAGGTCCCCCAGATGAGCACCCCACCCTAGAGTGGATGCATCCGTTATCACTGTGGCCACCGATGGAGGTAGATGGAAGGGCTTTCCCCGAGACAGATTGCCTTCCACGCTCCACCAAGACAGATCCGCCGCAGCTTCTCTGGAGATCCTCACAGACTCCCTGAGATTTCCGTTGTGCTGATACCACTGCCTGCGGAGGCACCACTGGAGCGCCCTCATGTGCCAGCTTGCATGATTGACCAACAGAATGCAGGAAGCAAACAGACCGAGCAGGCGTAGGACTACTCCATTGTAAAACAAAGGAATCATTTCCTGAATGTTGAGAATCCTTTGAGGAGGAGGGAATGCTCGAGAAACAGTAGTGTCCAGTACCACCCCTAGAAACAGGTTGTGCTGACAGGGCACCAGGTGAGACTTGGGCATGTTTATCGAAAAACCCAATCTGTACATCAGCTGGGTTGTCACTTGCAGATGATTAAGCATCTTCTGTGGCGACTCTGCTTTTATCAGCCAGTTGTCCAGATAGGGGAAAACTGGAACCCCCGATCTTCTGAGATGGGCTGCCACCACTGCCATCACCTTGGTGAAGACTCGAGGTGCAGTAGTAAGTCCAAACGGGAGAACCGCAAACTAAATGTTGCGACCCTACTGTAAAACGGAGATACTTCCTGTGCGACTTCAGGATCGGGATATGAAAATACGCGTCCTGCAAGTCGATTGACACCATCCAATCCTCCTGTTGCAGAGCTTGAAGAACCTGCGCAAGGGTGAGCATCATGAACTTTTCCTGCTTCAGAAAGATTAAAAAAATCGGAAATCCAGGATTGGACGTAACCTGCCGTCCTTCTTGGGTACCAGGAAATACCGGGAGTAGCAACCCTGACCCTTTCCTGCTCCGAAACCACCTCTATCACGCCTTTTTTCAACAAAGTTAGAACTTCCTCCTGCAGGAGAAGAAGGTGGTTCTCTGAGCAAGCCCCTTGCCAAGGAGGGTAATTCGGAGGGAATCCCCGAAAGGGAAGAGCATACCCATTTTCCACAAGATTGAGAACCCAAAGGTCTGTAGTGACCGATTACTAATCTTGCAGAAAATGAGTAAGACGATCCCCTACAGGACCGACATGATCCAGAATGGCGGATCTAGGGCTGCTTGGCTGTGGTAATAGGAGGGGAGGTAGAGGAGGAGGAGGGCTGACAACCTCATGCGCGACCTCTATTCCTGCCCCTGTAGGTTCTATACAAGGTGTTCTGCTGGTGCTGTTGCTGAGGTTGTTTGTAGGAGCGAAAGGACGATCTTCCAAAACCCCTGTACCTCCTAAACGATAAACCCCTAGGCTGAGCCTGAAGACTTAGAGACCTAGATTTACTCCTGAGGCGGAAGCCGGGAGCTGTGTTGTGATTTTATACCTCGTACTTTTACATCTTGAATTATAATTTGGCAATTTGCTCACCTTTTAACCCATCGCCGCAATCACCCCTCTCACTCAGCAGAGTAGGCGCTGATCTGCTACATACCCACGGAGGCTGCCGGCAAAATCGAGCGGCCATCTTGAGGAGGTACGCAGGGTGGCGGGCTAGTCTTTGTGACTCGCTCTGCGCCAGCATAAAAGAAGACGGGCATGCCTCCGCGCAGCGGACGCGAGCAGCGTACGCGCCGACAACACGCCGAAGGAGCGCCAAAGGAAAGCCAGTCTGCGCCCGTCCGAGCCCACACAAGCCCAGAGGCCACGAACTCTGCTCAAAATCTCGTAATACCTACTCTCCCCACTCATTTATCATATTCATCTGACTTCCTACACAACATTAGAGCAGTAGAACTTGCCAATCAACGCTCAACCATTAGCTGTTTAAACACGTTCCCTGACCTACTGGAAGGTCCGGTGGCCTGCAGACACTGCTCTTTTCAGAGCAATCTGCATATATCTCATGTGCTGCCAGCCCAACTTCAAAGATTCTTCTCTTCGGAGGGCACATCTTACATTTTATGCAATGTGCGCTCTCTAGCCAAACATCCCTTTGAAATCTGGGATATGATCACCTCTCACTCTCCAGAGATCTGTTTCCTTACGGAAACATGGCTAAATCCCTTAAACCATCCCATCATAAACATTGCTATTCCAGATAACTACAAATTCATCCATCTCGATCGGGTGGGGAAAACAGGAGGTGGAATAGCCATCATTTTTAAAAACCATCTTAGTGTATCCTGGATATCCACTCTTAATAGACGAGAGCCTAGAAATAGGCATCTTTAAAGTTATTATATCCTCTACGGAAAATTTGCTGGGAGCCTTAGTCTACCGGCCCCCTGGCCCAAGAGCGGATTTCGTGGATACACTAATAGACTACATAGCAATTCATGTCCTTGCATTAAATACATTTCTGATGTTAGGTGATTTTAACCTCCATTGCGAATCACATACAACACAGGAGGTCAATAAACTCCTCGTAGATCTGGAGCAGCTAGGCCTCCCTCAAAGAGTAATTGGTCCAACCCATCAGGCGGGCCACACTCTGGACCTAATCTTTTCCAATACTGACCAGCTTGTATGTGACCCCCGGTGGCCCCTCACCTGGACCGACCATTCCATGATTAAGTTCTCTACCCCCAACTCCGGCCTAAGCTAACCACACAGACAGCGTTCAGGAAACCGTCTTCCCGCAGGCACTAGCATAAGTTAACGCCAGAGGCCTTCAACAAACCATTTCAGGCTGAGCCACTAACACACGACCAAGACGTATCCGCCATGCTGACCTCCTTTAATAAGGCTTTTGTAAAATCCCTAGACATGACTATTCCAATAAGCAGCAACCCCAGACCGGTCCCCAATCGAAGCTCTGCACAATGGTACTCCACAGAACTAAGGCAGGAAAAATCTGCCTGCAAACAATTAAAGAGACGTTGGTGAGCGACTAAGTCCTCTCAAAATAGACAAAAATACAAACTACCCTAGCCAGCTACCACCGGAATCTAAAATCGGCGAGACGCCTTTATATTCTGAATCAAATTGAGAATGCTAGTAACTCTTCTAAAGCCTTCTTCGACATCGTTAGGGACTTTGTATCACCTGAAGTATGCAAACAAACGCCAGTAGAATCCCAGGAACTTTGCGTTTCCCTAGCCGCTTTCTTTCAGGAGAAAATTTCAACCATCTACTCCAACTTTCCCCCCACCTGATAAGACTTATCCGCAAGCCCTGCCCTGCCCTGAAAGATCTACAAACAGGTGCTGTTATCAGCGATGTTTCTCTAGGCAGCGCCGAGATGCCCCAGGGTGATTCAAGCGCTATATAAGAGCAGATACCATAACATAACATAACATAACAGAGACTTGGCCGTTGCTTTACTATCCTTAAACCTTTCTGGAGCCGCATCCGCTTTCTTGCCAAAGAGGCCAGAGCCATCAAAAGGTAGATCCAAAAGTGTTGACTGTACATCTGGGGAGAACTCTGAAGATTTAAGCCAGGCACTTCTTCTTGTAGGCACAGAAGATCCCAGGATCCTGGAGACATAGTCCGCCGTGTCCAAACCACTCTGAATCACCTGACGAGCAGCCGCTTGAGTGTCCTGTAACACCTCATTAAAAAAAATTCTGTCATCTTCGGACAATTTTGGGGCAAGTTGTTTCACCGAGTCCATTAGGGCATGGATATAGCGACCCAAAAGACAGGTGGCATTAGTTGACTTAAGGGCCATGCTAGCGGAAGAAAACACCTTTTTAGCGGACTGGCCGAGCTTCTTTGACTGTCAGCTGGAACCTGTGGAAAGGCACCAGAAAACTTCTTTGAACAGGCAGCCTGGATCACTAGACTCTCAGGAGAGAAATGTGATGATAAAAATTCAGGACCACCTGGAGCCACCCTATATCTCCTGGCAATAGCCTTATTAACTGCTGGAGCTGAGAATGGTTTGCGCCAGACCTCCAATACAGGTTCAGTAATTGCCTCATTAAAAGGTAGCAGAGGTTCTACAACAGAAGTAGGAGAGTGGAGAACTTCTGTCAGAATATTGGATTTAAATTCAACAGAAGGAAGATAAAGGTCCAAAAGTTCTGCTGCCTTTTTAATTACTGTATGGTAGGGGACCACATCCTTTGATGGAGCCTCAGATACAGGCAAAAGCTACCACTCAAGAGACATATCAAGGCCACTTGCCTCTTTTAACTCCATAAAACATTTATCAGAGTCCTCAACCTCACCTTCCTCCATTTCTTCCAGGCGAAATCTCTGCTCCTCCAAAACTCTCTGGGCTTCTCTCCTAGATCTTATTCTAGGCACTGACGCCGGTGGAGCCAAGACCAACTCCGAAGGACCTGGAGCAGGCGTCGTACACGGATCTGACGGCACAGCCTGCGCCGATCGAGGTCGAGCTGATGGCGCCGAGAGGATGGAAAGAGGGTCGACGTCCTCGCACCGTGAAATGCCAAGACGGCGCCGCCGGAAGAAATGGCATGAAGGGAGCCTGGGCATAGGCCTGAGGAACCCCCAGATTAATCGCTAATGGACCCATGGGACCCGAAGGTGCTCCAGAGGGGTACATAGCTCTATGGAATACTCCACACATCGCATTTAGATAATGCGAAGGATCTTGTCCGGGGCTAGGAAAAATAGGATAGGCCCACGGGACAGACTCCGATACAGGCGTTACTGTGTTCGGGCCAGCCGGCGCAGACAGCAGATCCGATGGAGTCACCTGCTCATCCGGCACAGGAACCTCTTCTACCGGAGCCGGAGAATGTTCCGAAGTCGTGATGGAGCCAGTGTCGGAGATCGAACAGGAGAAGCTGCAGGTGAAGCTGATCTCACCGGAGAAGCTGGGTTTGAGTGAGAAGGAGAAACAAAGTCCTTACGGCGTCGATGGACTGGAGAAGTCAACTTCGGTGGCGCCTCTCTATCAGAATGACGCTTCGAAGAGTGTCTCTTCTTTTTATGCTTCTTGGCTCTTGACTAATAACAATATAGGGCTGGCTCTGATAAGTAAGGCTGAGCCTTAGAAGTACAACAACAAAGAGGAAATGCCAATACTGATATATTCTTTTTAGAACAGTTAATTACACCAAAGTACAGACACCAGTTCAATACTTAGGATGGCTATAAGATAGCTATTTATTCAAAACCATTCAAAGATCAAGCACTATTTCAAATTTAGTATGCCTTTACAGGTATTATTAACAAACATGTGGAATTAGGACACAAAAACAATAGAACATTTTTAACCATATCATCACTTTTCAGGCATGTCACATTCACACCACTTTCATTCAGACATCTATAAAATACACAAAGAGTGAAAAAGAATAAAATAGAAAATGGGGGTCAACTATAAAGATTATATTATACGGCACTGTATAGTTGACCCCCATTTTCTATTTTATTCTTTATAGTATAATATAATCTTTTGATAACTGAAAACTAAAAATGAAACGATAGCGGTGTATATATTGTGTTTGTGATTTCTAATAATTGCTTTAGAACTGTATAGTTGACCCCCATTTTCTATTTTATTCTTTTTCACTCTTTGTGTATTTTATAGATGTCTGAATGAAAGTGGTGTGAATGTGACATGCCTGAAAAGTGATGATATGGTTAAAAATGTTCTATTGTTTTTGTGTCCTAATTCTACATGTTTGTTAATAATACCTGTAAAGGCATACTAAATTTGAAATAGTGCTTGATCTTTGAATGATTTTGAATAAATAGCTATCTTATAGCCATCCTAAGTATTGAACTGGTGTCTGTACTTTGGTGTAATTAACTGTTCTAAAAATAATATATCAGTATTGGCATTTCCTCTTTCTTGGCTCTTGAAGCATGCCCCGACGTCGATTTCAAGCCCGACCTCGACCTGGAGCATGACCACGACCTTCTTCCTCTTTTCTTTCCTCATTTTTGCGATGAAGAGCTTTGCTTCTCTTTCTTTCAAAGCCTTCGGATTCATTTTCCTACAACAGGAATATCCCTTGACATCGTGATCCGACGACAGACACCAAACGCAGTCTTCATGCGGATCTGTAATGGACATATGTCCTCCGCACTCCCTGCAAGGCTTGAAACCGTACTTCCTCGACTACATCCTTGAAAGGAAACAAGAAGAAGCACAGGAATACAGCCAGAAACACAAAGTAGCAAGAGAAACTTCGGAGAGTCCTAGATAAACTGAGGCTCCTTTATGGCTCCAGTGACGTCAGCGGGGTCACGAGCGGAGCCATGGTTCTACGACTTCATCCTCGACGGCGTGGAGAGCTACAAAAGATTTCCGAATGCTGCTGGCGCAGGGGATATTAACAAGGTGAGGAATCCACTGGCAGATGTATCCATCAGAACATGGCTTACCCTTGATCCAAGAATAGTATCCATGACTGTCTCGTTAAGAAGAGGTGCTCAGTAGTGGTTTGGGTTGATTTACTTCAAGGAGGACACTGGTTTTCACCTCCACAGTTTCCAGATGGAGATCAAGGATCCCAGCCATCCTTCGCATCATAACTACAAAGGAGGCACTTTCCTCAGCAGTTGGCCCAGGTGGAGAGACCAGTCCCATATGTAGAGAAGTGCCCAAACCACTAGCATCCTGTAACTCATCATGCCAATTGTCTTCATGACACAGTTCAGCAAACTCATACCCTTGACTCAGACTCTTGATCTAAGCAGCCATTATCAGAATCTGTATCGAAAAGACTGCAAATGATTTGGGCCCATCCTTGAGGCAAGGGAAGGTATTAGAGTCCAATTGGTTGCCGAAAGGCTGCGGCCCAGTGTAATTAAGGTGTGGCCTCGGTTCAAGTAGAAGTGGAATCAGAACGGAGTTGTTAGAGAGCACTATCAATTGCACTTCATCTGGCATCATTGCTCCGGGTTATGAAATGGGTTACAGCACCAACCCCGATGTCCGCACTGAATCCAGTTTCAGGCCCAAAATGGGTCCCGAGGTTCCAGCTGGCGCAAAAGGTGGTCCTCGCAGGTCCTTGGGGCCTGAAAGCATGTCAGTAGGAGCCAGCAGCATGCTGAAGAAGCACAGCAATGATTCACATAACTCTGATTTGAAATGGTGTCACAGAAGGCCCTAGAAACTGAAGTTGCCATGGGACAATAATCAGAATTGTCTAACAAGGAGATTGAGTTTAGGAGCGAGAGAGAGGCACTTTTACTCCCTCGCGCCTTCTCCGATGATTGAGAGGTGGTAGAAAGGAGCAGAGCCCTACTTGAACTTCTTATGGACTAACTAGACAACTTAAACCGCAATGAAGATCAGCTACGGAAAGAACTTCAGGAGCGGAAAATGAGCTTTCCTTTGACAAGTCACTGCGTCGAGTCTTTTAATGATTGGCGCATATGGTCCTGGAAGGCCTTCGGATTAATTAGGGCGCAATTGCTACAGGCCTTGGAGTCATGGTTCAACCCCAAGCATCAAAGACAAATCTGATCGTGATCTATTACATTTGCGGGTGACAGTTCCTAGAAGACTTGTACATTGTGGCTTAGAAGGTGACATTGTCTTTTGTACAATGGTATCAACAATTTTCAAATAGTGTGACTAGGCAGTATGGTGAAGAGACTAAGGGTAGCTCCATATCTGCATCTGGTGACGTGGGAAGAATGGAACTGATGTCAGCGCGTTTAGGTAGTGCTTATATGTGGCTCTACATGTCACTTTCAGAGTGGGCATGCACCACCACCAAATGCCACTCAAGGGTACTTTATGAACATTTCCGGATCCTGTCTGACGCCTCTGGAATATTTAATAGGCGAGCAACCTGCGGTTACTAGTATCTATCAGAGGAGACTGATAAACTTGCGGACATCCGAGTGCAAAGGTGTTTTACGGATGTGGAAGGGTGTGGAAATAAGGATCAAAGGAGGACAGATTGATTCAAGTGAAAGTCAATTGGGAATTTTGGCATAAACTTCAGAATGGTCTGCAGGATTACTTTGTCTATGTAAAATCAAAGGCATGGCTCCTTTATAGTGAAACTCTGACTCGCCTTGCTAAGGTGAGCACAAGCAGTAGTGTAGTTAATTCAATGAAATGCTGGTGATGGTGTGAATTGGTGTAACAGGACGTTGGATACGCTGACTCAATAAAGGTGTTTTAGTTCCCATGGTACTGAAGGGAGTGTTACTATAGGGAAAGCCCTAAAATATGGTTAAAATCCTGAAATTGCTGCCAGATGAACTTTGCCTGAGGAATATTTGAAGCTATTCTTGGCCAAGTCAAGCAAGTATGGTAGCACCTAATGGGGCTGTACGTAGATTGGAATAAGGCCATTGTCCATGCACTTTGGGAAGAAATGTTTCCATTTAGCGCTGTAGGTCTTTGTTGTTGCTGCTTGTGCCCAAGTCAATACATCGCAGCAATCCGCCGGAATCTCAAGATGTCTGAATTATAGGTGGTAAGGGATCAAGCTGTCAGGCTGAGTGTTTTGAGGCTGTGATGCAGAATATCTCCGGTGGGAATGAAGAGGAGCATGAGACAATCCTTCAACTGAATTTTTGGCAAGTGGATGAGAACCTAGCGGGGGGAATTATGATCAACTCTCATCATCCTAAGCAATTTGGGGTGAGGTGAAACAGGAGAAGTAACACATCACTGCCTCCATGCCCCAGTTGCCAGTACCTACTGAAACAGTACTGGTAGTTCTTGTTCTGCAGAGTGGCAAACAGGTCTATCAATGGCTGGCCCACTTTTAAAAGATGTATTTCACTTGATGCTGTTTGAAAGGGCATGGCTGGTCATTTTGGAATCGGGAGAGCTGCTCACCTGCAATGTCCCACAACATACATGCCTCTTCAGGTGGAGAACAGATCTGAGATCCTCCTTGTTTTGTAATGTAAAACTAGGATGTGCTATCTGCCCTGATCAACACAGCTTGTCTTACAAAACTTGGGAGGAATGACCGCAGAGCATGTTTGATTGCCCATAGTTCCAGGATGTTTATGTTATTTATTGTCTCTAACCAGAGACTTCATGTGGACAGTTCTTAAATGGTGTCCCCAATCCTTCCACTGACTTATCGGTCATCATTATTCTGTCTCTTGTAGGCAGTAATGAGAAACCTGCATTGAAGTTTGATGGGTATTTCAAGGCCTGCATGAAATAACAACTCATGAGCCAATTGACTGCTCCCATTGATGACCCAGGCGCTGCATATGCCTCATCCAGAGACTACTGAAGGGGATTAATCCAATGCAGGATGGCATTAGGCTTAACCAGGAAGTATTGACCAAAACATTTTGCTGTTTGAGTAAAATGTCTTTATCCACTGTTTTGGTAATCTCTACTGAAGAGAAAGCGCTACCCAGCACCCAAAGGAATTGCAGTCTGGAGAATGGAGGAATGGAAACATTTGGATGTTTAAAATCAGTCTCAGTCAGAGAAATAGGTTTAAGCAAGCAGTTGTAGACACACAAGCCTTTTCCGTCAAGGTTTTTTTGCAAGCCAGTCATCCAAGTACAGGTATAACTGGTGACCTTATCTGCATGCAAAGGCAACTATTGGTGCCAAGCACTTTACAAATATCCAGGTGCGGATTTCTGGCCAAATGAAAGCATTTTGAATTGGTAGTGCTGTCCTGTCACTGAAAATCAGAGGTAGTCTGTAATTAGGGCATATCAGTTTGTGGAGATACACAAGGAAGATATATAGAGGAGAGCTACTCCATTTCCTGAAGCAACAAAAGGACTTCTTGAAAGTTTACCATCTCAAAGGATTGTTTTTTCAGGAATTTAAGACCCGAAGGTCAAGTATCAACGACCACTATCCCGATTTTCTCTTGACCATAAAAAACTTGGAATAAAGTCCTTAACTCCTCTGGCATTTTGGGACGGTCTATGTGACTCCCTTCAGGAGGAGAATAATGTTCTACTGTAGCTCCCACAAGTGTAGATGTAGCTTGAAGCAGGGGTAAAAATGGAAATTCTTCCCCCAACTGAATGTACATGGGTAGTTTGAGGGCACAGCTCTGAAAAGTCAAGCTTTTTTTCTTTCTTGAAAGCATGGCTGGGATGATCCCTCTCTTTTTCTCAATTCCTTACTGTAGCCTTGGCCTCTGCAGGGGGAATAACCCTGGTCCTAACCCATTTACCTAGGAGGGTACTAAGGTATTCCTTATGTCTCCCTATTGGGGGAACCATCTTGCACAGAACGGAGATCGCCTGGAGAGACCTGTTCTCAGGACACCCCCGCGCCGCACGGCCACCAGCTGTGTTGTGCCCCTCGCTGCTGCTCGCAGCCTCGTTGTGCCTGCCTCTCCGCCCTAGCTGCCTGCCTCGCTGATCCCTACCCCTCCGCCGTGTTTGCGTAGCATAAGTGTGGCTCTATCGTTAATTTCATAGCCTTTGTTATTATCTCTGATGTTGTCCCCCTGTGCCTGCGTGCGTTGTTGAAATAGCCTTTGTGTATTATTCTTACTGTTGTCCCCCTGTGCCTTGCCCACCCCGCTCCCCGCCGCCGTTCACGTGGCCACGCCCCCTTTTCGTTGTGTCCTCCCCGCTCCCGCCTCCCAGCTGCTCCTCCCTCCCACTTGTCCATAAATGGCGACCGCGCGTACACGCAGCGGGCGCGCCAATTGTGCGCCGAAGGCACGCCAAAGGCAAGCTCGTCTGCGCCCGTCTGCGCCTGGCCTGCGCCCAGCGCCAGGACCCCTGGCCCCCACCGACGCAAGACGACCCGACGAACCTACGACGCCGCGACCCTCAACGCACTCAATACCGGCAGGAAGCCCACCTGCTGCTGGGCTGCCCCGAAACGCTTCCACGGACCCTTCACCTGCACAACCTGCAAGTTCACCTGCCTCCGAACATGCACCGCATCCGCCAAGCCACACTCCAGCAGCAACCTCAAGTGCATCCTGCTAAACACCCGCTCCGTCCACAGACACGCCGTCGAACTCTGGAACCTCCTCGACACAACCTCACCAGACATCGCCTTCCTCACTGAAACATGGATGAACGCCTCCTCAGCCCCCGACATCGCCATCGCCATCCCGGATGGATACAAGATCATCAGGAGGGACCGCGTTAACCAGACCGGAGGAGGCATCGCCATCGTCCACAAGAGCACCATCCGCATCACGACAGACGCCGACGACACCTACGACACCTACGACACCTACGACACCGCCGAACACCTCCACTTCCAGATTCACACCGACCCACAGACGACCCTCAGAGGCACCCTCATCTACAGACCCCCGGGACCACGCACACAATTCAGCGAAGACATCACGGACTTCATCAGCCCACACCCCTCCACCGACTACATCCTCCTAGGGGACCTCAACTTTCACCTGGAGAACTACAAGGACCGCAACACCGTCACCCTGCTGGACAACCTCGCCAACCTCGGACTCAAGCAACTGGTCAACACCCCCACCCACTACGCCAGCCACACGCTTGATCCCGTCTTCTCATCCAGCAAGCACATCACCTTCAGCCACTCCACCGGACTTCACTGGACCGACCACAGCTGCGTCCACTTCAGCTTCAGGAAAACCACTACCGACCACCACCCGCAACAGGTTCCTCACAGAAACTGGAGCAAGATCACCGCCGACCTGCTCACCACCTCCCTCAGCCAGAACCCACCTGCCAGCACACCGGACCCAAACGAAGCAGCCCGCAACTTCACGCAGTGGCTGACCGCCTGCGCCGACGACCTCGCACCACTGAAGAACCCTCCCAGCAAATCCAGAAGCAAGAAGGCCCCCTGGTTCACCGACGAACTCAAGGACTCCAAGAAGACCTGCCGCACCCTCGAGAAAGCCTGGCTCCTCGACCAGACCACTGACAAACTGACAGCCCTCAAACACGCCACCCGCAAGCACCACCAGCTCATCCGCACCACCAAGAAGAAATCACTGAAGGATCGACTGGACAACAACGCCCACGACAGCAAGGAACTCTTCAGCATCGTCAAGGAGTTCTCCAACTCCAGCACCGGCAACAACGACATCTCTCCTTTACAAGATCTCTGCGACTCCCTCGCTTCGTTCTTCGACCGCAAGATTGCTGACATCCACACCAGCTTTGGCGCACCATCCTCGCACCCGACCGGCGAACCAACACACCCCACCGCCACCCTCTGCACCTGGACCACGGTTACCACCGAAGACACAGCCCGCACGATGAACACCATCCACTCCGGATCTCCGACTGACCCCTGCCCCCACCACATCTTCAACAAGGCCGACTCCACCATCGCACCCCAACTCCGAGACGTCATCAACACCTCCTTCAACACCGCCACCTTCCCGGAGAGCTGGAAGCATGCCGAGCTCAGCGCCCTACTGAAGAAACCGACAGCGGACCCCACCGACCTCAAAAAGTTCCGCCCCATCTCGCTCCTCCCTTTTCCTGCCAAAGTCATCGAGAAGATCGCCAACAGACAGCTTGCCGCCTTCCTCGAGACGAACGGATCCCTCGACCCCTCGCAGTCCGGTTTCAGAGCCAACCACAGCACCGAGACGGCCCTCATCGCAGCCACCGACGACATCCGAGCCCTGCTCGACAACGGGGAAACAGCGGCACTCATCCTTCTAGACCTCTCCGCAGCGTTCGACACCGTCTGCCACCGCACCCTAGTCCAACGCCTCAACAACACCGGCATCCAGGAGAAGGCACTGAAGTGGATCATCTCGTTCCTCGCCGGAAGAACACAGAGAGTCCGCCTCCCCCCGTTTCGTTCCGAGGCCACCGAAGTCATCTGCGGCGTCCCGCAAGGATCATCACTCAGCCCCACCCTCTTCAACGTCTACATGAAACCTCTCGCTACCATCGCACGCCAACACAACCTCAACATAATCTCCTACGCCGACGACACCCAGCTGATCCTCTCCCTCACCAGAGACCCCGACACCGCCAGAACGAGCCTCCACGAAGGGATGAAAGACGTCGCCGAGTGGATGAAGAACAGCCGCCTGAAACTGAACTCAGACA
Organism: Lissotriton helveticus; assembly: GCF_964261635.1. NCBI lineage: Eukaryota > Metazoa > Chordata > Amphibia > Caudata > Salamandridae > Lissotriton > Lissotriton helveticus. Next base: position 797,198,800 of record NC_136063.1, on the reverse strand, counting down.
AGACGGAAGTCCTCATCCTGGGTCCATCACCCTCCGCCTGGGACGACTCCTGGTGGCCCCCAGCCCTGGGCACCACCCCCAAGCCAACAGACCACGCACGCAACCTGGGCTTCATCCTGGACTCCTCCCTCTCGATGACCAGACAAGTCAACGCCGTCTCCTCTTCATGCTTTCACACCCTCCGCATGCTCCGCAAGATCTTCTGATGGACCCCGATCGAAACCAGGAAGACGGTCACCCAGGCCCTCGTAACCAGCCGACTGGACTACGGAAACACCCTCTACGCCGGAACCACAGCCAAGCTACAGAAAAGACTCCAACGCATCCAGAACGCCTCCGCCCGACTCATCCTGGACATCCCCCGACGCAGCCACATCTCCGGCCACCTGAGGGACCTGCACTGGCTCCCCGTCAACAAAAGGATCACGTTCAGACTCCTCACCCACGCACACAAGGCTCTTCACGACCTGGGCCGGAGATACCTCAACAACCGCCTGACCTTCCACACGCCCACCCGCCAGCTCCGTTCCGCCAGCCACGCCCTCGCCACCGTCCCACAAATTCGCAGAACAACCGCTGGAGGAAGATCCTTCTCCTACCTGGCGGCCAAGACATGGAACTCCCTCCCCATCCACCTTCGGCTGACCCAAGACCATCTCGCCTTCAGGAGACAACTCAAGACCTGGCTGTTCGAGCAGTAGCGAACCCCTTCCCCCAAGCGCCTTGAGACCCTTCCGGGTGAGTAGTGCGCTATACAAGTGTCATGATTGATTGATTGCTTGAGAGAAGAAAAACTGGAGCTGTGGAATGCTCCTAGAGAGCATGCTGTATCCAGGTCCGTCTTGATGTTCTGCAGTGCGTCTCCCACATGTTTGATCTATTATTTTTGCCTGAACTTCCAATCAGGTCATCGACCTAAGCCATCCTTATTTGCGCAGGAGTGCTGCTACTTCCAGCTGGAGGAAGCCTGCTTTGGAAACGTCCATTGCTGCTCCGACGATGGAGGCTGATGCATTAACATCTCCACTACCCCTTAATGACCTCAGCTTCCTCTCTACTGTCTTTTGGAATAAGGGCGATGATGGCCAGATGTTGTGCCTCATCTGACACCATATCAACCAAGGCTGGCCAAAACAATTGCTACTTTGATCGATGTAACCGCCACAAAGCAGACTCTGCAACCTAAGTTGGCTATATGCCTACCTGTATAGGGAAGCAGAAGTTGGGAGTGATAGGATTCTCTTCGCTCTTTTGAGCTGCCACTAAAATGATAATCAGGTTTTGGATGGCCAGTTAGGCATGCCGGTGCATATTTCAGAACCCTTATATGACAGTCTGTACTGGCATCAGCATTACTTTAAGACCAAACAAAGTCCAGGATAGGGAGGGACTTTTTTGTTTCACAAGGCTGCTCATTGAAGTTATAAGGAGGACTGCTGCTACACTGACATCATAGAAAATCGAATTTCCTGGATGCTGTTTCCAATAAGGCAAGAAAAGGCAATAGCATTCCGATGTCAGTTAAGCTGCATAGGCGACTTGTCACCATAAGATAGGATGGTGTGTCCTACTTTTCATTTCGCTGACCCCAGTCACCATATTCTTCCCCCAGAAGCTTTCCCCCACCTTGCATACACAATATCAGCTCATAAGTTCATGTAGCCTGATCCCTCCCCCATATCCTTAGGTGTTGCTGGAACATGGGGCAGAACTGGAGCTGGTGTTGAGAGACCTAGTAAGAGAGGAGGCATTTCTGCTTGTGGTGGAGGTGGCAAAGGCGGTAACTGCAGAAGCCTGAGGTGGGGCATAGGTGGCCCAGGTTGCATGCATACTGGCAGACGAACGTAAGGAAGCAATCTTTGCAACTTGTCAATCATTTGTTGAGTACACATAAATGCCACCGGCACCTGCATCATTGGTGGTTCATTACAATGATGCCTTGGACCAAAAGGCTGGATGTTTTTCACCTGTAGAATACTGGGATTCATAAGACTCTTACAACTGTTGATATTACTCTCCTGATAAGTTCTCCTCCTCAAATCCGAGATAATAGGGCATATCCAGTTGCACAGTACTGTAAGCTATGTCAGCCACTTTGCTCCTGAATGCGGACATCAGCCTCTAACTCTAAAAATAGTGGAATGTGAGCACCTACCTTTAACTGCAAATGCGTAATAGCCAAAACTGAAAAGGCATTTCTGTCGTCAAGGGGGCCGTCGTCTAGCTAGTCGTCATAGCCACATCCGTCAAAAAAAGTAGAACTCAAAAAGCAGTTGACCGGGTTGTCACAGACAGTGAGGTGATCGTCACTTCAGGTACCATCGGCAGGGAGGTGCCTGTCGCACAAGTTACTACTTATGTAATGATATATATTTAAGAGACATTAGTTAGTGATAGATTCCTTACCTTAGAATATCCCCAGGCGTAAGCCTGGATCCGGAAAGTTTTGCTAGCAGTACCTCTGCGCGTCAGTAGGTGGCGTCGTGTGGCTCCACGTCCGACGCTGGCGTCTTAAGCACCGAGATGACGTCACGGAGACTACTTAAGCGCCACCCATGCGATCTGACGTCAGTTCTGTACACGACTTTCTGTGCCAGGAATGCAGAGCCATGCAAGAAACTGACTATTGGTGCCAGGAAACTAGGGCCCTGAAAGGAATGTCCTTAACGCTAGAAATCAGATTGCAGAACGGGGAGGATGGGTGGGGCGGTAAGGAATCTATCACTAACTAATGTCTCTTACAGATATATCATTACACAAGTAGTAACTTGTGCATCCGAAAGAGACACGTTAGTGATAGATACCCCAGCAATACCAACCCCGGTGGTGGGTCTGCGAATAAGATTACACCAGAAAGTCACGGAGAACATAAAGTCCAAAGAAGCGGTCTCTCCGGACTTGACTGTCAAGGTAGTAATGCTTGGTCAACGTGTGCAGCAAGGCCCATGTAGCTGCCTAACAAATGTCCTGCAAGGGAACGCTGTGTTCCAAAGCAGTGGTGGCTGCTGTTGCCTTGGTATAATGAGCACAAAACCCCACATGAGGCTCCTTCTAAGCCAATGAGTAACAGGCTATGATGCAGAGAATGACCCACCGAGAGATGATCCGTTTGTGCACCGCCTGACCTTTTTTGGCGACCACATAGCCAACAAAGAGCTGGTCATCCACCCGGAACTGTTGTGTGCGCTTCAGATAGAACGAGAGTGCACATTTTGGGTCCAGACAGTGGAGCCGCTCTTCCTCTTTTGTAGGATGCAGAGGCGGAAAGAAGGTGGGCAAAGTCATGGTTTGCCCGATGTGAAAAGGCGTGACAACCTTTGGCAAAAAAGAAGTGCGGGTCCTTAAAACCACCTTGTCCGGATAAACAGAAAGGAAAGGAGGCTTGGAAGAAAGAGACTGGAGCTCACTCACTCTTCTGGCAGAGGTGATAGCTACCAGGAAAGCCGTCTTTAGAGTAAGAAGAAGCAAAGGACAGTTATGAAGAGGCTTGAAGGGAGCGCACATTAGATATGTCTAGACAAGGTTTAAGACCCATTGAGGCATGATGAACGGCACGAAAGGAAATGTGTGCGTAATGCCTTTCAGAAAATGGTTAACAACCGGTGACTTAAAAAGAGAAGGCTGATCTGGAAGCCGTAGAAAGGCGGAGATGGCCGAAAGATAACCTTTGATAGTGCCCAGAGCAGAGCCCTGCTGGGCCAAAGAAAGGAGGAACAAAAGAACTTTGTAAAGAGGGACGGAAAGGGGATCCGCTTACTTTTCTGTGCACCATTCCACAAACTTGTTCCAACTGCAGGAGTATACCGTTTTAGTTGAGGGGCGCCTGGCTGCCAGAATTACATCACAGACTTCAGATCGAAAGCTGTCAACTGTCGCCGCTCAATCTCCACGCATGGAGGTGGAGGTTGGACATGTTCGGTGGAGGACCGTCCCCTGCTGCTGCAACAGAAGGTCCTCCCGAAGAGGCAGTCGGATCGGGGGAGCAATCGCCATGCTGAGTAGCTCGGGATACTAGTATCTTCGTGCCCAATCCGGAACCACAAGGATGACTTGGGCCCGGTCGCGCCGAATCTTCTTCAGCACTCTGGGCAGAAGTGGTACAGGCGGAAAGGCGTACAATAGACCGCAACTCCACTCGCGACGAAAATCGTGGCCGAGCGAGTGCCGCCTTGGAAATTCCAACGCTCAGAACCGATGACATTGCCGTTTTCTTCGGTAGCTAATAGATCTAACCAAGGCTCTCCCCACTGCCTGATGTGAAAAGGACCTTGCGCTACGTCCGACTTCAGACGCCATTCGTGATCCATCAAGCACTGGAGACTGAGTTTGTCTGCCCTGGCGTTTAGAGAACCTGCCAGATGTTGAACCACCTAGGTAATGCCTTGATGTTCCAGGCATGTCCAGAGGCGCAGAGCCTCCTGACATAGGGTCCAAAACCCCACCCCGCCCTGTTTGTTGCAATACCACATGGCGGCGGTGTTGTCTGTGAACACCTGCACCACACTTCCCAGGACAGAGGGACGGAATGCTTTCAGTGCCAATCGGATCGCCCAAAGCTCCAAAAGGTTGATATGGAGCCGGGACTCTGCCAAGTGGCCTCCCTATCCCAGAAGGGACGCATCTGTCACCACTGTGTCCTCCGGTTGGGGAAGGAAGAGGGATCTGCCCTGGACCCAATCGCGATTCGTGAGGCACCACTGCAATTGTCGTGCAGTGCCCTCCGAGATCTGAACATGATCGGACTGGTTGGCCTGATGCTGTACCCACTGGAACTTCAGGTCCCACTGTAGACCCCGCATATGCCATCTCGCATGTTGAACTAGCAGGATGCAGGAGGCCATCAGGCCCAGAAGCCGGAGGGTCATCCTGACTGAAACCCGGGATAGAGGCTGAAAGATCTGAATCATATCCTGAATATCCAGGACTCGCTGCTCGGGAGGATAAACTTGAAACTGTGTCTAATCCAGAACCGCTCCGATGAAGAGGAGCTTCTGAGAGGGTCTAAGGTGCGACTTCGGCATGTTGGACAACCCCAGAAAATGTAGAAGGTGGCCGTAGTCTGAAGGTGGGTGACGACTGCTTGCAGCGAGTTCGCCTTCAACAACCAGTCGTCGACGTAGGGGAAGACTGACACCCCTGACCTGCGTAGGTGAGCTGCGACCACCGCCATCACTTTCGTGAACACCCAAGGGGCGCTGGTAAGGCCGAAGGGGAGCATGCAAACTGAAAATGCTCCTGGCTTACCGTGAACCGCAGGTAACGCCGGTGGGCCGGCAGGACAGGGATGTGAAAATATGCGTCCTGCAAGTCCAACGGTACCATCCAGTCTCCAAGGTCGAGGGCAGCCAAGAGTTAACATCTTGAACTTCTCCTTCCGGAGGAAGTGATTGACGTTCCTGAAGTCCAAGATGGGACGTAAGCCCCCCCTTGTCTTTCTTGGGGACCAGAAAGTAGTGGGAATAACAACCACGTCCTACTTCTGGCCCAGGAACCCGCTTGATGGCCCCCTTGGCAGAGAGGGCCATAACTTCCTGCTGGAGAAGCGCAAAGTGATCCCCCGACATACGGTGGAACTGAGGTGGCATGGCTGGGGGGTTGACTCGAAAGGGAGGGAGTAACCCCTCCGGAAGAGTTGCAGGACCCACTTTTCGGAGGTGACAGAATGCCAATGGGAAAGGTGATGTCGAATCCTGCCGCGCACTGGAGTGGGGTGCGTCCCAAAGCTCAGACTATGAAGGCTTTGAGGCGGATGTTGCAGATGCGGAGGTGGACTGACCCTCACGCCGGCCCCCTGAGCTGCCACGGCGGCCTCCACGCCCACTGCCGCATTTGGTTCTGCAAAGGCTTTTGACTGAACGGGCGGGCAAGGGCGCCCCTTCCATGGCCACGAAAGGAATGAAAAGTAGACGTGGCCAGCTGCGTGGTGGAAAGACCCAAGGACTTGGCCGTAGCCCGAGAGTCCTTAAAACGCTCCAGCACACGGTCAGCTTTATCGCCAAACAGGCGAGTGCAGTCCAAGGGCATGTCCAAGAGCGAGCTCTGGACGTCTGGCAAGAACCCGATAGATCTCTAACAGGTGTGGGAAGCGCCAGTCTGGGAGATGAAGCACCACAGTCATAGAAATTGCCCTACCTAGGGAGTCCACTGTGTCCAAACCACACTGAATGGCGAATTTACCCTCATTCTTACCCTCTGCCACAGCCTGGGAAAGCATAGCACAGCCTGGACCTCTTCAGGACACTGAGGCAACACCTGAGCAACAGTATCCCACACCGCGTGGGAATAGCAGCCTAATAGACATGCGGTGTTCACAGACCGCAGCCCCAAGCTAGCCGAGGAAAACAATCGCTTGACGAACTGCTCCAGCCTCTTAGAGTCCTTATCTGGTAGAGCCGTGGGAAAGGTACTCTGGGACCTCAAAGCTTGAATGACCAGGCTCTCGGGCGTAGGATGAGTTGTCAAAAAGGCAGGGTCATTCGGCGCCGGGGGAGGACGCCTGACGACGTTCTTATCCACAGGGGCCCCTGTTGCTAGCAGCGACCAAGTGCCCAGCAAGATATCAGTGAGTGCGTCATTAAATGGCAGCAGTGGCTCCAACGAAGGGGACACCGCTCGGAGCACCTCAGTGAGGAGATTAGTCTTTAGGGCCACCGTAAGGAGATAGAGGTTGCGTACCTCAGTTGCCTAACTGAGCACCACTGTGTAAGAGGTACCCTCCTCCATGGTAGGCAGGGAAGAGGCAAACCCCGGGTCATAAGCGACATTGAGGCTGCAGGCCTCCTCCAAGTCGTCTGCCCAATCCTGATCAGAGTCACACTGACGAGCAAGAGGGTCCTCGGGCCCCTCCAAGTCGTCCTCTACTTCCGCCGTATGTGGCACAGACCGCGGCGGCAGGGCAGGGACCGGGGAAGGAACAAATGGTGTCAGGAACGGTGTCGGGAATGGCGCCGGATGAGGTCGTACCGGCACCATATCCCAATTCGGATCCCAGGTGGGGACAAAATTATCCTGGAACCGGGGCAGGGGTGGGACCAATGGCACTCACTGCGGAGCCAGAGGCGGAGCCGAGGATGGCGCCAGAGGCCGCAGCGTGGGACCCAGTGGCGCTGTGGCCGGAGCCAGCGGCGCTAGGTCCTGCAGCGCATCGGGCCGGGGCCGGAGCCGCGGCCCGATAGGATCCTGACACGGGGAACAAGGGCGCGCCGACAGGAGCTTGAGGCTTAAACAGGCAGTCCATGGCAGCAAGAAATTCTTGCACCGGTGCGGGAGTCGTCGATGGACCCGGGTAAGGTGGGTAGGTCGCTGGACTCCCAGGCTCTGAAGGAGCCGCAGGGGCAGAACCCCTGTCCCCCTCGTCCGCATCCGGGGACCGATGGGGGTACGTCAGAGAGCGACAATGCTTCTTCGACTTCTTTTTGTGTCGTCTCTTACCCGAATATGAGGGTGAAGACTTGGAGCCCAAGGAGCAATGATGGTGGCCCCGCGAGCGTTCTCTAGAACGGCCCCTGGACTGCTAACTGCACTGAGACGAGTGCCGAACCTCAAGCAACTTCCGGCAACGGTCCCTCAAGGCCTTCGGGGCAATGGTCCGACAGTCCAAACAGGACTGGGAGTCGTGGTGGCGCTCCAGGCAGTAGAGACAGATATATTGCGACTGCAGGCCCCACAGGACTTAAAACCAGGCATCCCTACGTGCACCAGAGAAGACCCACAAGGACAAAATTCCCCTAAAAGATAGTCAAAAAGTGACTACGGTACATGCTCTAACCGGATCTGCGCTTACTGGCACAGAAAAAGAAAGAACTGACGTCAGCGTGCATGGGTGGCACCTAAGTAGTCTCTGTGACGCCATCACGGCGCTTAAGACGCCAGCGACGAACGCAGAGCCGCATGATGCCACCTACTGACGCGCAGAGGTGCTGCTAGCAAAGCTTTCCGTATCCAGTCTGATGCCTGGGGATATTCTAAGGTAAGTAATCTAACTAACGTGTCTTTCAGATAACAGGATAGCTGCCAATGACGCAGTCTTCATCAATGATGGTACTTTCATCAGCAACGATTTGACAGGAAATCAACAGTCCATATACATTTCTCAGGCGTAGCCGATGCATTGGTGATTCACTCTCCCGCTTTTCTAAATAAACAGTAACCATGATGGAATAGAGAAGGTCATATAACACGTTTCCAGGAGTGTACTTTGATATGAGAGATCTTTTATTGATGTTTACAGGAGTGTACTTACTTTGCAACGCTGGGTCCTGAAGATGGTCTTGTGGACCTGTGTGGCCTTTTAAAGACCGAAACGTCAACAACATTGCACCCTTCTTGTCTATAATTCCCAGCCTTTGGGTGTTGGGAAAATTGATGAAATATCATGAACTAAGGACTGTTGTTTACACTGACCATATCAGTAATTTGACAGTAGGGTGTTGCACTACTGCCATATCCATATTAAACTGGTGTACTGAATGGGACTGAGCTAGTAGGGACTGTGTTGCTACATACAAAGTTTGTCATGTACATTAAATGTTATGTTCTCTATGAATGTTTTAACATTATTTGATGGAAAGTCAATTGGAATTCCAAGGTTTTGAATATATCCCTGGTTGGTTTATTCATTTGTTCACACTTGTGGCTGAACTAAATGTTAAATAGTGATATAAATAATTCCTCAGGGTACATTTGAATATGTTATGGAAAATGAACTTAGTCAGTGTGAGAAGTTGGCCTGGTATATGATGTTCACTATTCTAGTGAGCACCTTGCACCAGTCCAAACAACCCTTATGTGATGGTTGTAAGTGAACCTTATAGACCAGCTATCCTAGAGCTAGCGTGGACAGAACAGTCTTAGGCTAAAAGACTCTTGAGGGCGTGTAAAGCCAGCTGTTTTACCATATGTAACCCCTTGAATATCAAATGAAAGGACACCACACAGGATATATATAAAATATATATGTATTTATTCACTAACACACTCCTCTGAACTCTTTATGAGATCAGGGGCAGAGCACATAACAAGTTATACTCAGAAATACTTTAAATAGCACAATTTACAGTTAGGCCCTAGGGGCGCGTAAAACCATATACTAAGTAAGTGGTATAAGAACCACGACTTTGGAAAGGGAAAGGCGTAGGGCTTCGAGGATCGCTGGGGCTACACTATCTGACTCTTAGGTTAGGAGTAGGAGGCCCCCAGGCGGCGCATGCAGAGTCAGTACTCTCACGCGAACGTCAATAGAAAGTTAATAGGAACGTAAAATGGTAAGTAATGAAGTTTTAGGACACTTCCGGTCTAACTAGGATTACACAACTAGCAAAACTGGACACTAGGATAGTCAATCCCTACAGGACCACCAAAGTACTCACGTTACCTCACCCACGGGCTGCGGGTGCATAGGTGTCAAAGTGTGTCGGGTTTTCTCGTCGTTTCCTATGGAGCCTCGGAAGAAGATGCTGCAGGCAACCAGGAGGAAGATGTCCGGGTGGATCCAAGGGTGGATCTAGGATGAAGATGATCTGAAAGCAGAGGGGACAGAGTCTAGGTCACTAGCCAGTGACCGGGTGGAACCAGGAAGGAACCAGATGTCGTCGAGGGGCAATCAGGTGCAGATGTGAAGCTTGTCGTTGCAGCCACGCGGACCAGGAGGCGTCGAGGACGACCAGGTGCTGTAGAGGAGCTGTCCCACGAAGGTTCTCGCAGATGGAGGGGTCGACTTCAAGATTGGAGCCAACAAGCCTAAGCAAAGGCAACCCACGCAGGATACACAAAAGGCTTCTGGTGCAGACCAGGAGGGTCTGAGGTACTTCACCTTTTCAGGGAAGCGAGGGCCAGTCTGGAGCAACCAGACCAGCGATGGATTTTCAAAGGAGTCGTCGTCAGAGGGCTACTAGCCAACGGGCCAGCAACCGGACAACGCGTCGAGCAGAACACAAGCAGAAGGGCCCCATGCAGATCTCGTGGAGTGTGGAGGGCTGGTCTTCGGTGCAGGTGGAGCTCGGTGTCGGGTTGTCTCAGTCCCCAGGGCACAGCTTCGAGGATGCCTCAGGAGCTGCGCTGTTAGCAAGTTGCAGACTTTCCAAGTTGCCTTCTTCCACGAATTCAGACGCCTTCCACGAAACTCAGATGTGCTGGAGTCGTGCAGTGGGGTCAGAGGAGTCCGGGAGTCGAGGTCTTGTCAGGCTCTGCGCTCGAGTTCCGGCAGGAACAAGGACAAAGCAAGCCGTCGAGTTGCTGGATGGTGCCTGGTTGCCCAGGGTGGTCACTCCTTGGCCACAAGGGAGATTCTTCAGTCTTTAGCTTCAGTTGAATGTCGAAGCGTCCAGAGTTTCGTCTTCAGTTCGATTCCAGGATTAATCTAAAGTCTCCTGGGTCAGCTCCTACCTTTATACAACTAAAGGGGCCTGGTTTACTCACTAGGTCCCTCCTATGGGTGGGAACAGGAAGGGGGGTGGTTACACACCGTTTCCTTTGTGCAGTTTCGCGCCAGAGCTGGGGCTGGAGTGCCCCAGCAACTGGTTTGAACTGGGGTATGCATGGAGCACCTTGTGTGCCCCAGGCATGTCTGATTCTATTCAGCCCTGTCCTACCCAGTACACAAAATCCTGTCTGGGGTGGTGCTCGCACCTCTCCAGGTAGGAAACCTATTGTCCAGGCCTCCCTCGCTGGAAGGACTCCCAGCAGCAGGAGGTCAGACTTGTGTCTGTGGCAGCAGCATCCATTTTGTGACACCGGGGCTCTGGTTAACTTTAACCGGGATAGTCAGCCAAAACATGTCTTATCCCTCTAGAAGGGTGGAATGCTACCCCCGTCGCCAGAATTGGCGAGGGGGTAGTATTCCAAAGCGTATGACACCTTACACGACATGTTTGGATAAAGCCAAACCAAAGTTATCATTTAACCGCGAGGTTCATAATGCACAAGAGTATATGGTATGGCAATATCATAAAATAGCTAGAAGGACATGGTTCCGAAAGCTGCAGACAGGCTCAGCTCATGCTAGAGCACCATCTCACACATAACCAAGCACTCTGCCTCCAGGATTGTTAAGGCCTGCCATAGGAGTAACTTATAGGTTATTATGTGTCTTTATATAAGGTAGGTATAGGGATACTATACCTAAGCAAGGGGTGATTACACGACCTTGCCTCAGCTGAGTGATCAGCCAGTTGTGTCAATTTAGGTGGCCAGCCAGGGGTGGCATAATATATGCTGCAGCCCCTGGTAGGCCTTGGATGCACCTATGCCCTGGGTACCTATAGTACACTATACAGGGGCTCATAAGGTGACCTAATATCCAATTGGAGATGTACCTAGAGTACATGGAGTCCATTTTACAGTGAGAGCAGATAGCCTGGGACCCTGATCAGCAGGATCCCAGGCCAACTAAGTTGAAAACCAGCTAAACACAAGGCAAAAAATCTGGGGTAACCATAGTCAGGTATCCACCTTCCTACAGTCAGCACGATATGTTAATTGACCACCAGCACGTTGACGTTAATTCTTGTTTTTTGACTGCTTCCCAACAATGCATACAGACACAAACCAAGAGATCAAAGACTGCAACAATTTCAGTACATAGTACATTTGACCATTTTGGAACCGTATTAATCACTGCACTAGGTACTCAGGGAGGAAGATGAGGAATCTGCAGTAACTTATGTAACCACATAAGTGATCAATACCAAAGGATGCTAAGAAGACCCTGTAGTGGCTCTGAAGGTGTTAGCCACAGGGAAGCCGCTCAATAGAGCAGTGGACGTAACCATAGTCTTGTTGAATGGGCACAAACACCCTTATGGAACATCATTCATTGCGAGGGTGCAGCAGCTGTTTATACAAAGGATAACATAAAATAGCACTTTTTGGACTGCAGTGCCCTTTTAGGCTATAGCGAAGGCCACAAAAACTTTGTGATGAACTCTGTCCTGTCATTAGTAGTCAATGTTAATATATCGTGCAGGCTTGGGATCCAGTTTAGGTCAACATTCCTGCTCCTGAGTTGGATACCGACAAGGAAAGATGTAGAGTAATAGTCTGACACAAGGAATGCAGAAACCACTTTGGGTAAAAAACATGGGCAGAAACGAAAAACCAAATTATCTGTATAGAAAACTGAAATGTGGATTAACTGATATGACCGGAGATTTTCTCACCCTACACCCATACGTAGGCACCACAAACAGGACTGTTATCGTAGTACGGGATCAAACCTGGCAACTGTGTGTCCAGAAAAATAACAAAATGCCATCACGAAGGTCAAAACAGGATTACAATTTCCCTGATGAACAATAAGCTCAGAAGCAAACCTTTCAAAACATGTACCATAATGGCAATATAAACAGGGAACACTGGTCAAGTAGAAACACGAAAGCAAACAAGGCCACCAGATAGCTCTTACCTCTAGCCAATAGTTGGCTTTAGTGAACAAGAGACAACACAATTGTAAGATGTCAGGAAGGCCGAATTATTAGGGATTTTCTGCCCCAAATTAGTCTAGTGGCTTGTGCAGATAGGTTTAGTACCAGGCTCCACAGCTGCCAAGATGTTGTCTCATCAAGAAGGCCAAAGGACTCTAGCTGGCACAGCTCAGTCATCAAGCATACAGGTGCAGAGTATGAGGACTGGGGTGGAGGACTTTACCACATTGCTACAAGAGCAAGTCTGCACATGAGACCTTGATGGTCAAGTGCGGAGTTCCAACAGACCGGCATACCAGATATTCTTTGCCTAATCTTAGGCGATCAGAATTAGCGGCACTCATTGTTTCTGCATTTTCCACAGGACCTTTGACACAAGTAGGAGCAGCAGAAATGACACAAGTCTAACGTGATGGCTTCTGGCAAGGAATGATTCAGAGGAGGCGTATGGCACAAGTCTGAGGACAGTTTCTGATCTGGGAAGTTGAAATGGAAAGCCAAATCTGAAGAAGCTCACATTTGATAATGTTGCAACTCTCTACTCAGCCCCCACAGAGCTTTTGCACCAGCTAGGAGTGCCTCTGCTGGCAGGATTACATTGCACTTCCATAGGCAAATAAAATAATGTACCCATCAAAAACGTTATGACTCACACCAGCCTGCCTATTGATATAATGGGCGGTTGTGGTGTTTATCAAAATCTGTACAGTGCTATCTGAAACAGAGGGGAGAAAGACCTTCAGGGCAAGGTGAACAACCGGCAGCTGGAACACATTTATGTACAGGGGCTGATCTAATAAGGACTAAGGGCCCCACAATATCATTTCGCCCAGATGAGCAGCTCAGCCCAGCGATGAGGTGTCTATAACCATATAAGCCAGAGTCTGCAGGGTACAGACTGGGTGACCCCAAGAAGGTTGGAGGGGTCCATCCAACAGCGCTGATTCTGATGCACCTACTAGAAAATCTGCACCTGGATCAAGAGTCTTCCTTGGTGTTACAGCCACTGTCTCCTAAGACACCGCTGGAGGGTTCTTATCCACCACCACAGTGAGGTACCAAGGAAGAATGAGGCCTAATAGGCGTAAACATGCAGGGCTGGGATCTGAGCTTTAGTCAGACACATCAGAATCATAGCCCAAAAATCCACAATTGGAAGGGAAAACTGGAACATGAAAGGAATGTCCTAGAAGTCCAAAAACATCAACCAATCTCCTGAGATGAAAGCAAACAAGACCTGAATCAGGGACAGCATCTTAAAATTGTCCAGCCGAATAAACATGCACGCAAGACTGAGGACCCAGAAGAGGCCTCAGTCCATCTTGGAAAACAAAAAGTAAAGGGAGTAGAAATGATGTTGCACTCTCTTGCAGATGCCCCTTTTTCCCACAAAAGCGAGGGCTTCTACAGTCAGGATCAAGACATGAGCAGGTGTGCACGTACTGAGAGAAGGAAGGAGGTCTGTTCAGGAGTATAGGCAGGGAATGACATAGCACTGATGTGGCAGCTGGATGGCCAAGAAATCCATTGTGATCACCTACAAATGGGAAACAAAATATGAGACTTCATTCCCACCAGAAGATGGTGTTATGAGAGCAGGATAGAGGGATTTAGAAGCAGCAGAGTCTGCAGGCAATGGGGGAGACTAGATGAGCTGCTGCTGCATCCTAGATCAAACCCGTCCATGAATGGAGTAGTACATATGATGAAATGTGTCAACAGGCTGAGACTATAGGTGTAACTAGGACTGCGCAGTACTAGAGTAACCAGGGCAATTCCAATAATCTTGATGGAATTGCCATGCACTGGAGGCCAAGCCCAGCCAAACCACATTACAGAATTTGTTTTGATGTTTCTAGACAGTCACTCACCAGGTAAGGAAATGGATTCTTCATGTGCCTAGGTAGACTAACGACTGTGAGTTTCAACAATTTCCATAAGCATGGAAATTAGTACCCCGAGAGGTTTGTGTCATTAGTTGTGTGTACAGCCAAGCTGCTGGAGGCAAAAACTTTAAGAACCAAGGGGCTAAGTTTCTTTGACCCTTTCCTGAAGGGCCATAGGAAAAGTGTTTGGGTTCGAATTTGGGGATGAATGCTGATCGACCAAACGCTCCTGTGACAGCTGGGAGAACAAATTGTGTGCATTACCTGAAGCTGGCATATGCCCTCAATCTTCCAATGGGCTGCTAAGCGGAGTAGTTCTCCAATGCAGCCATTATGGGGTCTATATGTGCCGGGGAAAACAGGAGTAGGCCTCTGCAGAAATATGGAGGGTTGCAAGATTTCCACTGGAATATTAGACTTCACTTTCACAAAAGCAAAGTCCCTTCCAACACTTTTAATGCTTTTCAAACAAATGTTGTTCAAGAGTGGACATCCTTCAATGCCTTTTTCTGGAGAATTATACAGGCCAGTGGCATTTTGCAAATCCAAAAATGTCTCATCAGGAGGTGATCAACTTCAGAGTCACTTTACTCCATGGAACGTAGAAGAGAGAGTTTCTTTCCAGTACCACTGTTAGTGTTTCTCATGGGAATATCTCTTAGGAGCATGTTTCCTGTAAGGTAGGTACCCTTTTGAAAAGGAATTCTACTTGGGGGGCGGGGGTCTCCCAGCACCTGACAGCCTAGGAGGAGCAAGAGTTGCGGGCTGTGGTATTGTGTTCAAAACCCAGACACCTAATGCAGTTATAATGGGAATACTAAAAGGACAATCTTGCTGCTCAGTCTGCCATGCTTGAAGCCCAAGGTCATTTGAGGAAACATTTGAACTAGTCACTGTCGAAAGGTGAGAATTTTGCCACCGAGACAGAGAGCGTGCATGCTCTGGGACAGTGGCATTGAGGCATGAAAAAACAGGAACTGAGTCAGTGGTGTTGGTAGGTACCTCACATATTCTAAAGAAGTCACAACCAGAAGAGCAGCTATGGGTGGAGAGACAAGATCCCACCTGGAGACGCTGAAAAGTAATTGTTCAAAGAGCAGTAACCCTCTCGCTCTGCCAGACTGTCTTACCCCAAACTCCGTACACAAATGCAATAACATGAACTACTAAACTTAAAAAATACAGAAAATCCAACATTACTAAGCCTGCTTTCACCTTAGATTCACCTCTATGCGTAGCATTGTGCAATAGCCATTGAACCAATGAGCATCAGCCAGGGATCAAACTCAGCCTTAAGATGATAGGATAAGACAGCCTTCACATAAATTTCATGAAGCTAATCTATACTTCCAGCTTTCCAATCTGAAAAAAACTCCAAGGGTTCCATCTTGTCTCCATCCATTCCTAATTTTCCATGGAGTCGCTTGGGACTCTACTTATAGATAACAACAAAATTCACCAATATATCAATGACGCACAACTCTAATTAAAAGTCTCCACCACTTGAAACATCAAACATCTCAAACATTACCTGCATCTCAATCAGGCCTGGATGGATGAACTCAACTAAAGGTCAACCCCACCAAAACAACATTTCTGCTTCTTGAAAATAACAAGTCACAATTAGCCTAAAGCTGACAGCTGGTTCAAAATGAACCTTAAGAGGTTTGAACCACAACCCAACATTAAGTCATTATCAATAAATAAAATAAAAATGTACAACTTCATATCGAAATGCAAATGTTTGTAAGATCTTGTATATTGCATATGCAATTAGTCAACACTATATGAGTCTGGTTTATACTTTACCAAACTATCTATGAATAGAGTGCTAATCCTTCCAACTCTTAATGGGAGTATACATATTCTAACAAACCCAACTCCTCATACGGGACATAAATCAATTACAAAAAAATTAAAAATAGGGATAGAAGATTTGGTGAAAATAATTAGGGGTGTGCGACATTAATGTAATTTGCTTTTGCGTAACTATGCAAAATGTTGAAGAAATCTAAGAAATGCAAGGTTAGCATTTGGTGCTGTGTTTTTAGCAGAAAATGCATCCTCGCATCCAATGCCTTTCATGGTACAAAAATAAAGCAAAAAATAAATAAAAGCACCCCAAACATTCGCTTCCCGAGGCCTAAAAATGATAAATGTACCTAACAATTCATGGCAAACAACAAGATATAAAGGAAGCTTTCAGAGCCGCAGTTTGTCTAGAAATTGCAGGCTTGTAGGCTTGGGTGACAAATTCTTTGTGGGAAGAGTTATTCAGAAAGCGTACAGCATTGCCTAATTCATATACGCAACACCATAGTATGTTGTTTTGCTTTTCTTAAAGGATATGAGACTGCACAACGCAGTTAAAGCGAGTACTCTTCCTCAAACTTAGGAACGCACTTGGCTGAATACAGACATAGTGTGCTGTATAATTTGAAAAAAAAAAGGGTACCCAAGTTACAACAACGTATGCCACCATTAAATGCATTAAGGACTCGCATATGATTCAGACGGCCTATTTAATAATGTATGTGACACTATGGCAGACCCAATGCTGAAAAACGAATATTTGCTAACTGAAGCGACTCTGTGGTATTTCGAAAAAAATGTGTTGCAAGCAGAAGCACAGCAATAGGTAATCATTCCTAAAGAATTTAGATTAAATACGAAACCTACTTACTGTCTCTTAGACTATCCCACGACCACTGATCATTTTTAAAGAAAAGATGGCGTTTGATTTCTTCTACACCATTGCGTCCTAACCTCACTTCCCTGCATATGAAAAGAAAAAGAGCATACAATTGATGTTTCTTCGGCAGAGTGTTCCAAGCACCCCAAAATACTATCTTGTCCTTGACAAGGGTAGTAAAACAGAATCATATCATTTCTTTTATTCTGGGCATCAATGTAAAGATGTAAAATACTTTGCATCAGTAACAAAAGTCAATGATTCCTTTAGGTACATCTGCTTTTTGTCAAAAACTTCAAAAATATGTTTTGGATTATCAATGTAGATTTTTGCATATGCAAGCAACAATACAGTACACAGATAGTTCATTTCAAATCACAATCCCTATGTTCATCCCTGACTTACTTTGTTGTGTTATAACTCTATAAATTCAACTTCCAAAAACTAAAACATTTTTCGTTCAAAATATTTCTGAAGGAGAATTACGCAACACTTTTTGCAACCTGCAGTATAGCAAAAAGTGTAATAATGATGCATCTGCTCGCTTCATTAACATAACACAAACATCAACTAGTCAGAAGGGCAGGGAGAAACCTCACCTTCTTACTGGTATCACACCATTCAGACGCCAGTAGCATCCAGATCTACCCACTTCCATCTCAACTGGACTTGATTAGCCACCTCAAGCCTGATAGAAAACATCACCAGGACTTGAAGGCCTCACACCCACACCCCATTCAACCCATCTAGCTTCATCCACAACAAATCAAACCACCCACACAACATATCTGAAGACAGCCAACCAACTTTGAGACTTCAACCCAAGCAGTGAACAAACGCAATGTCACTTGCTAGAAGGAACTTAAAAATTAAGGGAAGGGGTGAATGAATGATCGCTAAGGTCACAGATTGTGACTTTCCCCAATCCCTTCACACAATTCAACCCAACGTGCAACAGTGCAACTACAGCACTGCTATGTCTCACAAAAAACACACCCTCAAACCACAGAATGTTCAAACCCATGAAAATATCAACTCTTTCCACCTTAAGCTGCATCTAGAATATACCCCATCTAACAACCACCCACGTCCCCTAAGTGTTTGCTCCTCCATCTAGATTAGGCCACATGTTCTCAAAGCACCATAAAGTCAAGAGAATCCAGGCGCAACAGCTAGAATGCTTGCTCATCAATGAAAGGTCCATCAACAAAAAACACTTCAATATTTTTTCAGGTCTCAGGAACCACGCCAGCTCTCACCTTCATTGCATATACGCAGCTCACCTAAGAGTCCGCACCCACCTGCTGAAAGCAATTCACCTGAATATCGTCTCATCAACAAAAATCACATTGGAAAATTTGGTAAAGGCCTAGCAAGCATACATAAAAAGCAATTAAACATAACACAAATCCAACTCTTGCATGTTCTTTCCTCTTAATGTATAGACCATCACCAAGCAATGCAAACGTTGAAGATGTCTTACTGGATAGAGAGACTGAGACTCTACTGACCCACCCCAACTTATACATCCCAGGACACCTCAACATATGGTTTGACAAGTGAAGACAAATCCAACTATAATCTCAACTATCACTTCCAACCTTGAAGCCTTCAACCTCCACCAAATTGTTTCTGGTCCAACTCACTCCACTGGACACCAATTGCATTTCACATTTCCACCCATGGGACAGGGAACAGGAACTTGACAACTTCAAACGAATAAGGAGTGTCCATAAAATCATTAGCTTAATGATCCACATACCCATCAGTGACACTTCAAAGACAGCAGCATCCACCAACAACAAATGCACAGACTGAGTTGAAATCCTCCTACATTAGACCATTCCTCAGGAAGAATCTCAACTCTTCCAAAGCAGCAAACTGCAGCACATATCTAAAGGCCTGTTCCTAGGTAAAATATTTTAAAACTATTTCTCCAAGTTTACTGATGAAAATGACTTGATGTAAGATCTGGATTCAGATCAGGTAAGAGGCACAACACAATCACAAGACACTGGAGAGAGAGACAAATTATTATTGTATAGGTTACAAAGTTATGGCAGAAGGGAAAGGCTTTTATCAGCTAATTAGTTTACTTTCACAAGAGTACTAGAGCAATGTGAAATGAACCTTCAACTATCGACCACTGTAACTGCCTCAACTAGCAAGGAGCATATTTCACTAAGCATTTTTAAATTGTTTTGAAGAACAAGTTACTTACCTTTGGTAACGTTTTTTCTGGTGGATACAGTAGCTGCCTGTGGATGCCTCACCTTTTGAATGACCCCTGCGCCAGCATTCCACAGAAACTTTTTTCTAGCTCTACCACGTCGACGAGGACGTCATAATGGCACAGCTCCGCTCGTGACTCCATTGGACGTCACCAGAACCACCAGAAGACCTATTCAGCGTGCTGACGACAGTTCGACCAATTTTTTCTTCTGTGCCTCTGAGGCGAACGGGTGGACCGACAACATAATTGGAGTATACACAGTATACAATATATACATAAATACACACAGCATGAAGAAAAATGGGAAAAGCAAAAGAAACAAAGCATTGGCTAACAGCAATAGCAAGTCCATCAAAAGACATAGGAAAACAACCATGTCAAATAACAAATACCTCCTTTGGTATACGAAGGTGGACAACTGGGAGGAGGGTGGGCCCGTGAGTAATCCACAGAAAAGCATTACCGAAGGCAAGTAAATTGTTCTTCTGACGGTTACATCTGCCTGTGGATTCCTCACTTTTTGAATTGAATCCCACAGCAATCCTGCTCCCGGAGGAGGGTGTCCACTTATTCATACCAAAAATCCTGCAGCATAGACAGTGCAAAATGGCAACACTCCTAACCTCCGAATCCAAGCAGCAAGGCTTTGCAAATGTGTGAAGGGTAGCCCACGTTGTCGCCTTACACATGTCTATAACAGGAACACCACTAACCAAAGCAAAAGAAGACTTGGCTCTGGTGGAATGAGCTCTAATACCTTCAGGCGGTTCCTTCTTGGACAAGGCATAGCAGATCTTGATGCATAAGATGATCCACCTGGACAGTGTTCGCTTGTGAACAGCCTTGCCTTTCATTTGTCCAATGTAGCCCACAAAGAGCTGATGGTCCAGTCCCAGAACCTTCGTTCTGTCCAGATAGAAGCTGACAGCCCTCTTAGGATCCAGACGAGGAAGTCTCTTTCCTCCTTGGAAGGATGAGGGGGTGGATATAAGGTAGGTAAGGTAATGGATTGCCCTAGATGGAAAGGAGTAACCACTTTAGGCAGGAAAGCAGCCCTGGTCCTGAGATCCATCTTTTCAACATGAATGGTTAAAAACGGAGGTTTAGAACTAAGAGCCTGAAGCTCATTTACCCTGCTGGTCGAGGTAATATCGATCAGAAAGACAGTTTTGAAATAAAGAAGCTTCAACGGGCAACTATGAAGAGGCTCAAATGGAGAACCCATAAGGAAAGTGAGTACAAGATTTAAATACCACTGAGGCATAATGAAGAGAATGGGAGGCAACCTATTGGTGAGGCTCTCAATGAACTTCATAACAATGGCAGACTTAAATAGAGACAGCTGGTCCGGAAAACAGAGTAAGGCCGACAAGGCCGACAAATAACCCTTTACCGTGGCCACAGCACAACCCTGCTGAGCCAAGGAAAGAGAGAAACTCAGCACATCAGACAAACGGGCCTTCAAAATATCAATGGACATCTCTCCACACCATTTCACAAATTTGGACCAGCTGGAGGAATAAATAGATTTGGTGAAGTGTCTCCTGGGTGATAAAATAACGTACACCACATCGGTTGGAAGAAAGGAAGAACTCAGGTTGCCCGTTCATTCTCCAAGCATGAAGGTGTAGGCTCTGGAGGTGGGGGTGTAGAAACTGCCCCTGCGAAAGGAGATTTGACCTTAGAGGGAGACGGAGCGAAGGGTGCGATGAGAGGTGAAGTAGATCTGTGTACCACACCCGTCTTGGTCAATCTCGGGCGATCAATATAACTTGGGCCCGGTCTTGGCGAATCTTCCTCAGAACCTGAGGAATCAAGGGTGTGGGAGGAATTGCATAAAGGAGCTTCATACCCCATTCCTACTGAAATGCGTCCCCCAACACTCCCTACATTGGAAAGTGGAGACTGCAGTACGAGGGGCAGTGCGTGTTCTCGTGAGTGGCAAATAGGTCCAACTGAGTAAACCTCCACATCCTGAAGATGTGATGGACCACCTTCGGATGAAGCTGCCACTCGTGACCAGCCGATAAAAGCCGATTGAGACTGTCCACACGCACATTTAGCACTCGTGTCATATGATTTGTCATCACACACATCTGATAGTCCTGAGCCCAGGACAAGAGACGCAGAGCCTTCTGCAGAGATGATACAAACCTATTCCTCCCTGTGTGTTTATGTACCACATCGCAGTAGTGTTGTCCGTACGCACCTGAACCTACTGACCGCGAAAGGAGTGAAGAAAGCCTTTTAGAGCTAAACGAATTGCACACAATTCCAGCAGGTTGATATGACCGGAGACCAAAGGCCTTTGATCTCACAATCACCCAGATGAGCCCCAACCCAGAGTGGAGGAATCCGTGATTACTCTGGCCACCGGTGGAGGAAGATGAAAGGGCTTTCCTTGCGACAGATTGCTCCCCACACTCCACCAAGACAGATCCGCTGCAGTGTCTCTGGAGATCCTGATTATCTCCCTGAGATCTCCATTGTGCTGTCACCACTGCCTACGGAGGTACCACTGGAGTACCCTCATGTGCCAGCGGGCATGATTGACCAACAGTGTGCAGAAAGTGAACAGACCAAGCATGTGTAGAACCTTCAGGACTGGAACAACTGCTCCATCGTGAAACAAAGGAATCATATCCTAATTGTCCCTTATGAACAGGTTGTGCTGTGAGGGCACCAAGTGAGATTAGGGCACATTTATCGATAAGCTGAAGTCGAACAACAGCTGTGCTGTCACGTGCAGATGATGAAGCACCATCTCTGGCGACTTTGCTTTGAGCAGGCAGTTGTCCAGATAGGGGAAAACAGGAATCCCCGACTTCCTGAGATGAGCTGCCACCACCGGAATCACCTTTGCGAAGGCCCGAGGTGCAGAAGTAAAACCGAACAGAAGGTCTACAAAATGGTAGTGCTGAGACCCCACTGTAAAACAGAGATACTTCCTGTGCGACTTTCGGACGGGGATGTGAAAATATGCATGCAGCAAGTCGATCTTCACCATCCAGTCCTCTTGTTACAGCGCCTGAAGAACATGAGCTAGGGTCAACATCTTGAATTTCTCCTGTTTGAGGTAAAAATTCAAGACACTGAGGTCTAGGATAGGCCTTAATCTGCCGTCCTTCTTGGGAATCAGGAAATACAGAGAGTAGCATCCCTGACCCCTTTCCTGCTCCGGGACCACTTCTATCGCACCTTTCTGCAATGAGACAAGAACCTCCTGCTACAGAAGCAGCAAATGATCCTCTGAACACAAGCCCTGGCAAGGAGGGTAAGGAGGGAGAAACTCCTGGAAGAGAAGGGTGTACTTATTTTCCACAAGATTCAAAACCCAAAGGTCTGAAGTGATAGATTTCTAATCTTGAAGAAAATGGGACACCCAACCCCCTACAGGACCAGCATGCTCCAAGATGGGGGATCTAGAGCGGCTTTCCTGTGGCACCAGTGGTGGGGGGCAGGAGAGGCAGAAGAGTAGGAGAAGAATTGACTGGATGCGCCTCACAGAGGACCTTCGTCCTTTACTCTGTAAGATCTGTACAGTGGATTCTGCTGCTGCCGAGGCTGCTGTTGCCCACAAAAGGAAGTCGCCTTACCAAAACCCCTGGTTTGGGACTGAAGACCCAATGATTTTGCAGTGGCTCTTCTGTCTTTAAATCTCTGCAGTGTAGAATCAGCCTTTTCACCAAAAGCTTCGATCCATCTAACGATAGGTCAAGGAGAGTAGCCTGCACATCTGGCAAAAACCCAGAAGACCTGAGCCAGGCATGCCTCCATGTGACAATAGAAGAACCCATCACCCTGGCAACCAAATCAGCAGTATCCAGACCAGACTGTATAACTTGACGAGCTGCAGCTTACATATCTGCCAGCACTTCTAAAAAGGAGCCACAATCAGTGTCCGGTAACTTGGGGGCAAACTGCTTGGTCGAATCCATTAAGGGGTGAATATACCTTCCCAACAAGCACTGTGGACTGCAAAGCCATGCTAGAGGAAGAGAAGACCACCTTGGTAGACTACTCCAATTTTTTAGAGTCTCTGTCTCCAGGAGCCTGTGGAAAAGATCCCGCAGATTGTTTGGAACAGGAAGCCTGCACTACTAAACTTTCCGGTGAAGGATGAGCAGAAAGAAAAGCAGGATTACCAGGAGCAGGCCTGTACCTCATTGCCACAGACCTTGAAACAGCAGGGGCAGAAAGGGGCTTCCGCCACACCTCTAGAATTGCCTCAGTCAAAGCCTCATTAAATGGCAAAAGAGGCTCAACCACAGAAGATGGGGAATGTAAAACTACTGTAAGAATATTTGGTCTGAACTCAGCAATGGGCAACTGAAGGTCTAAACGTTCAGCAGCCTTCCTAATAGCATGGTTTGGTGCTACATTATGAAAAGGCAAGGCCTTTGGTGATGAAAGCTCACACGCTCGATGAACTGTCTAGACCACTCGCCTCCTGAAGGCCCTCAAACTCATCAACAGACTATTCGACTTCACCTTCACCTTCCTCCAGCTGAAATTCTTCCTCTTCCAACAGTCTTTGGGCTTCTTTTCTTGATCGCAACTTCGGGACTGGCGTCTGCAGCCCCGAGCGCAGAGCCAGAGACGCCAGCCTCGAAGGAAGAACCTCTGATGTAGGCAACGGCGCTGATCGAAGCCGAGACGAAGAAGGTCCACCAGATGGCGCTAGGGACTGAGAAAACCTTGGAGCCGGAAACTGCCAGGACGAAATAGTCGGCATAAAGGGCATGAAGGTTGTCTGGGCATATTGCTGAGGAACACCCAAATTGAATGCAAGCGGACCCACAGGGCCCGACGGTGCACCGGTAGGGTAAGCTGCTCTGGCAAACATACCGTCCATCGCATTAAGAAAATGCGAAGGATCCGACCCGGTCCAGGAAAGGGCGGATAAGGAGCAGAGTCTGAATCCACTCGAGGCAGAGTAGGAGTCCGGGACCCCGGACCCAAAACAGGACAGTTCGCAGGCACAGGAGAAGACATCCTAGGCTCCTGAGAGTCTCTCAGCGCAGGAGATAACCTTGGCGCTGGGGAACCATTCGGCGTCGGTGACTGCGCCGGAGAACCCCTCGGCGTCAGAGAGGGAGTGAGCCGGAATCGCTTGAGGAGAAGAAGGCGACGGTGAGATAAAATCTTTAGACGGAGACCGCGAAGCTATACACTTCGATGAACGACGTTGGGAACCGTGCCTTCTCTTCTTCTTGTGTTTCATGCGAAGTCGACGATTTTGACTTTGAACTCTTTCGGCCCCTTTTCTCTTTTCTTGCCTTCACCATAGAAAGCAGCCTCACACTTCTTTAAAGCTTTCGGATTCTTCTTCCGACAACTGGAGCAGCCTCCGAAGTTGTGGTCCGAAGATAGACACCACAAACAGTCTTCATGGGGGTCAGTGATAGACATAGGACCCCCACACTCTCTGCAAGGCTTGAAACCCAACTTCTTTGATGTCGCCATAACACTGCTACACCTAGGGAAACAGAAGATAACTTAACTGTAAAGAAAACGGAGAGTCCCAGAAAACTGTTATGCGTCGACAGCGCAGAAAAAAAGTGAACGGATATCAGCACGCCGAAGAGGTCTTCTTGTGGCTCCTGTGACGTCATACGGAGTCGCGAGCAAAGCCATGCCATTATGACGTCCTCGTCAACGTAGGAGAGCTAGAAAAACGTTTCCGTAGAATGATGGCGCAGGGTTAATTCAAAAGGTAAGAAATCCACAGGCAGATGTGTCCATCAGAAGAAAACATTTTTGTCCATCTCAAATCATCTTTCATATGCTATATAATTTGTCACTGCAAAATAATTAGAGTACAACATTGCTCTTGTCAAAGATCCTGTAGAAATAATGGACGAGCTGGAAATCTGAAAGCCCTCACATCAATAAAGCATGAGCTAAAACAAACAGTGGACAAAAAGTGAGAGGCAGCTCTATTGCTCCTGAACTTACCATCGTCATTTGACACTGTGGACACCACACGCTATTACAAATACTGCATCTCGAAATATGTGAAAATGGCCTGAAGTGGATCCTCTCATACCTCAGAAATTTACAAAGTGTGCTGTATCTACCACATTTTAAATTAGACCCTCACACCCGAATTGTAGAGTCTATCTGGGATCCATCATACCTCCTTTCTTATTCAACCTCTGCTTAACCCCTTAATGGAATTCGTTAGATTTTTCAACCTCACCAGTTACAACTATGCAGACAATATGCAAATCATTGCAAAAATGGATGGCCAAGGAAACTATACAAGTTGAGATTTGACGACTGCTTCCATTCCTTAAAAGCCAGGATGATAAATAACCACTTAGCTCAACACCACACAGACAAAGATATTTCCTGAGGGCAAAAGCACTAACAGAAGCTTAATTGCCATATGGTCGAAGGAGCTCACTGCCCTTCCAAGTTAATCAGTGACAAGAAACCTAGGAGTAACCATGGATTCAGACACATTCTTGATACCACATTTAAATATGTTTGCAAAGAGCACCTTCTTATACATGAAACACTGTAAAGAATCTTCCCAGGTCTTGGGTACCACACAAAACCTAACATCTATCCTCCCAATCATACTCCCCTATACCTACACAGCACGGTACCAATGTAGGCAAGCACTTAAGAGGTCCACTTAGCCAACTTTATCTCATGGCCTGGTGGAAAGGATCGTTACACAGAACGAAAAATCCATTGGGGGATTAGTGAAACAGTGACTTTTGGATCAAAGACCAGGATTATGCTTCGTCCTTGAAGAAATACCTAAAGAACGGACTCTGGGTTGAGATGCACTGAAATCAAAAACTTAGCATCAATAGTATAGTAAAGTAGGATCTGCTTCCATGGTTAACACCACTTTTTGCTTGGTGTCAGTGTGTTTTTGGCCTAGTCTGCTGGGATCCTGCTAATCTGGACCCCAGCAACGGTGCTTTCTCCCCTAAACTCACATGGTAAATACTTTGGTACCTCCATGATTGGCTACTGGAGTGCCCCTGTAAGTCCCTAATATATGGTAGTAAGGTACCCAAGGCTTAGGTACACCAGGGGTCTCCCATAAGCTGCAGCATGTATTGTGCCACCCATGAGAGTCCACTTAAACTGTGACTACAGGTCTGCCATTGCAGTCTGTTTGAGTTGGTGATTGCACCTCTCACAACAGATATAAGTTTATTTTATCTGAGGTCACAGCACTCTAAACCTATAACTCATTACGAGATGTTCAACTATATAGTTGCTGCACCGAACCCAGTCATGCTTGGTATCAAACATGCTGAAATCATACCCCAACACCAATTCCAATGTTGGAAGTATGATCCCATGTACTGGGAGGCTCCTCAGGGGACCCCCCTGTACTCCTGGTAACAGCCTTTCAGGGTCTGCAAGCAAGTGCTGCTGCCAACCACAGACACGATTCTGCCCTCCAGCTGCTGAACCAAGCTCAAACAGGGGAAGGTAGAACAATAGGTTTCCTGTCACAGGGAGGTGTGATCACCTCCCAGTCAGGACTTAGTGTACTGGGCTGGGGCGCTTGCCAGCACCACCAGACTGCTTTGAAGGGCACATTTTGATACTCCAGTATGAATCAGTTCAGGAAACCTTGGTTCCACCTCTGGCGTTAAAATGGACAAAGGACATAGGAGTATCCTCCCATCTGTCCAGCCTCTCCTCTGGGAGGAACCCCTGCGTTGTTCCAACCCTTTTCTTAGGGTACTTAAGGGCTCCTCTGTGGGTGGGTCATCCGATTCGTCATGGATCAAGACTCAACCCTGAAACTACATTGCTTTTCAATTGTCTGCACACTTGGACGTCGACTGGAACTGAAACTGCATCAAGGAAGACTCATGCTGTTCATGGTCTCACTGTTCAAGTCTTCTTTGTCGTCTGTGTCTGTGCTTCATCCAGGTTCTCCAGAAGACCTGTGGCCATCAAGGACATTCGAAAAAATCTCCCTTGGAGTGAAGGAGTCACTTACCTGCATCTGCAGGCACCCCAATGTAGCGGACCAGTCTGCAGCTCCTATATGGACTTCCCGAGGCCCAGCAACACAGTGGTGCTTCTCCAGCTCCCTAGAGGCCGGACATGTCTTCTCAGCACTTTTGAGGACAATGTCTCTCGTCTGGGCCGCTAGGACCAAACCCCTGTGCACAGCGTCGACTTGCTGTTACCAAGGCTTGTTGGCTCTACACATCAGAGATCTTCAGGATACAAGAAGCTCTAGCACCTCATCCATCGAAGATTAGCGTCCTCACTGCGTAGTCTGCACCGCGGGCCTCCATCTTTGGTGAGCTGCTGGAGGTCCTCTTGCAACTCCTGCACCTTCAGCCTGTGGGTACTCCTGAGGGTCTTCTCTTGCTTCAGTGGGCTCTACTCGCTTGTGCCAGATCGGACTCTCCTGCCTCTGGAAAGTTCCTTGGACCTTGCTGGTCCCAATGTTTGCTCTTTCTTGCCTTCCACGCCAGTTGCGGCTACAAAGACTTGTTGGTACTCCCGATGGACACCGAAAACCTAGACAAGGACATCCGACATGGGACAGCTCATGCATGGCTCCTGGTCTTCATTAACATTGCTTGGTCCTCACAGCTGCAGCAACAAGGTCACTGTTGACTCTTCAGTACCTCTTGACATTGTTGGGCCTTGTTCTTCCGTGCCTCCTGCTACTACAGATAGTCTCGTCATTTCATCAATCTTAAACTTCAACACACGGTCAATCCCTTTGATTTTCTTCCCACAGTCTTCCTGGGAAGGAGTAACTTCAGTAACAGATTTGAGAGGAATACACATGTGCAACAACTGCAGACTGACAACATATCATTCTTCCAGGACACCATTTAGTCCCTGTGCATGTAAACACAAGACGTTGATGGGAAATCCATCACTAACCACATCGCCTGCATACTCAAATAATTCTGCATCTGAGTGGGAGAAGATCTGCACCCTTAAACATGGCTTCCAATTGAATTGCCGTTTCAGTTTTAGTGCACTGGCAATTATAACTAACAAATAAGAAGAAATACAAGAGAATGCACACACAACAAACTAGAGGTAAGGAGATAGTTGCACAAGTTACTTACCTTCAGTAACGATGTATCTGTAAGAAACATTAGTTAGTGTTAGATTCCTTACCTTAGAATATCCCCAGGCGACAGACTGGATCCGGAAAGTTTTCTTCAGCAGTACCCGTGTGCATCGCTAGGCATCGTCTGCGGCTCCGCGTCCGCTGCGGCGTAGTGATAGCCGGGATGACGGAGTACTTAGACGCCGCTCTTGCGCGCTGACGTCAGTTCTGTGCATAGCTTTCCGCTCCAGTAACGCAGAGCCATGATAGAAACCGACACTGGTGCCATGAAACTAGGGACCTGAAAGGGATGTCCTTAACCCTAGATATCGATTCACAGAACGGGGAGGAAGGGTGGGGCGGTAAGGAATCTAACATAGGGGAGAGGAGTTGGCCTAACGGCTCGGGCGCTCGACCTCGGACCTGGGGATCTGGGTTCGAGTCTCGGTAAAGACGCCAAAACCTTCTGTGATTCTAGGCAAATCACTTAATCTCCCCGTGCCTAAAATGAATGTGTGTCCGTCCTCATGTAACGTAACTGGTGCTATGTAAAGCGCTCTGATACCTGATTCGGTTCAGGTCTAGTTCACGCTATATAAAACACTAACTAATGTTTTTTACAGATATATCGTTACAGAAGGTAAGTAACTCGTGCATCTGAAAGAAACACGTTAGTGTTAGATTCCTTACCTTAGAATAGATACCCTAGCAATACCAACCCCGGAGGTGGGTCTGCAAACCAAGATCACACCAGAAAGTCCTGGAGAACAGAACGGCCGAAAAAGCCATCTCTCCGGACTTGGCTGTCCAGGCAGTACTGTCTAGCGAACGTGGCAGCTAGGCCCACATAGCTGCCTGAAAGATGTCCTGCAAAGGGACTCCCCCCACCCAGGCCAGTAGTAGCCACCGTGGCCCGACTGGAATGGGTGCGCAGCCCAACAGGAGGCTCGTTTTTCACCAAGGAGTAGCAAACCTTGATGCACAAGACGACCCACCGAGAGATGGTCCACCAGTGCACCGCCCGTCCCTTCTTAGCAGTCACGTAACCAACAAAGATCTAGTCATCCACCCGGAACTGGCGTGTGCGATCTAGATAGAAGGAGAGCGCACGTTTTGGGTCAGGATGGAGGAGCCTCTCTTCCTCCTTCGAAGGATGCGGAGGCGGAAAGAAGGTGGGCAAGGGGATGGACTGCCCGATGTGAAAGGCTGTCACTACCTTGGGCAGGAAAGAAGGACGAGTCCTCAGAACAACCTTGTCCGGATAGAAAGAGAGGGAAGGAAGTTGTGAAGATAGAGCCTGGAGATCACTCTCTCTCCTGGCAGAGGTGATGGCAACCAGGAATGCAGTTTTAAGAGTCAGAAGACAGAAGACAGTTATGAAGTGGCTCAAAAGGAGCGCACATCAGAAAAGTCAGAACAAGGTTCAAGTCCCACTGAGGCATCCCGTAGGGAACAGGAGGGAACATGTGCGTGATGCCTTTCAAGAATCTATTTACAACAGGGGACTTGAAAAGAGAAGGCTGATCAGGAAGCCGTAAGAAGGCTGAAACGGCCGAGAGGTAGCCCTTGAGTGCCCAGAGCAGAGCCCTGCTGGGCAAGAGAAAGAAGGAAGAGGAGAACCTCAGAAAGGGGGGTAGAGAGTGGATTCACAGCCTTTGCTGTGCACCATGCCACAAATTTGTTCCACCTCTAGGCGTATACCGTTTTTGTGGAGGGACGCCTGGCTGCCAGAATCACATCACAGACTTCAGGAGGCAAGTCAAATGACCTCAACTGTCGCCACTCAATCTTCACGCATGGAGGTGGAGACTGGACAGGTTCGGGTGGAGGACCCTCCCCTCCTGCTGCGACAGAAGGTCTTCCCGAAGAGGCAGACGAATCGGGGGATCGATTGACAAGCTGAGTAGCTCGAGATACCAGTATCTTCGTGCCCAGTCCGGAGCCACAAGGATGATTTGGGCCCTGTCTTGCCTAATCATCTTCAGCACTCTGGGCAGAAGTGGTATAGGCGGAAAGGCGTACAACAGACCGCAGCTCCACTCGCGACGAAAAGCGTCTCCGAGCGAGTGCCGCCTTGGAAATTCCAACGCGCAGAACTGATGACATTGCACGTTCTCTTCGGTGGCGAATAGATCTAACCAAGGCTCTCCCCACTGCTGAAAGAGACCTTGCCCCACGTCTGAGTTCAGACGCCATTTGTGATCCATCATGCACCAGCGGCTGAGTTCGTCCGCCCTGGCGTTCAGGGAACCTGCCAGGTGTTGAACCACCAGGGTAACGCCCTGGTGTTCCAGCCATATTCAGAGGTGCAGAGCCTCCTCACAGAGGGTCCACGACCCCACCCCGCCCTGTTTGTTGCAGTACCACATGGCGGTGGTGTTGTCCGTGAACACCTGCACTACACTTCCCCGGACAGAGGGAAGGAATGCCTTCAGTGCAAGACGGATCGCCCGCAACTCCAGAAGGTTGATATGGAGCCGGGACTCCGCCTGAGACCTGAGGCCTCTGATCTCCCTCTCTCCCATGTGGCTCCCCCCCCATCCCAGGAGGGACGCATCCGTCATCACTACGTGCTCCGGTTGGGGTAGGGAGAGGGATCTGCCGCTGACCCAATCGCCGTTCGAGAGCCACCACTGCGAGATCCGGACGTGGTCGGACAGGTTGCCCTGATGCTGTGCCCACTAAAACTTCAGGTCCCACTGTAGAGCCCGCATCCGCCACCTGGCGTGATGCACCAGAAGGATGCAGGAGGCCATCAACCCCTGGAGCCGCAGCGGCAACCTGACCAAGACCCGGGATAAAGGCTGAAAGATCGGAATCAGAGCCTGAATATCACGTACCCGCTGTTCGGGGGGATAAACCCGAAACTGAACCGCTCCAATGAAAAGGAGCTTCTGAGAGGGGCACAGGTGTGACTTCGGCACGTTGATGGAGAACCCCAGCGAGTGCAGGAGGTCGGCCGTAGTCTGGAGGTGGGAGACGACTGTTTGGGGCGAGACCGTCTTGAACAACCAATCGTTGAGATGGGGAAGACTGAAATCCCTAATCTGCGCAGATGAGCTGCGACCACCGCCATCACTTTCGTGAACACCCGTGGGGTGCTGGTAAGGCTGAAGGGGAGCACGGTAAACTGACAGTGCTTGCGGCCACCTACGGTGAACAGCAGGTAACCCCGGTGGGCCGGCAGGACGGAGATGTGGAAATAAACATCCTGCAAGTCCAACGCTACCATCCAGTCTTCTGGGTCCAAGGCAGCTAGGATCTGAGCCACAGTCAGCATCTTGAACTTCTCCTTCCGGAGGAAGCCGTTGATGCTCCGTAGGTCCAAGATAGGGCGTAGGCCTTCTTTGCCCTTCTTGGCAACCAGAAAGTAGTGGGAATAGCAACCACGCCCAACTTCTAGCCCAGGAACGCGCTCGATGGCCCCCTTGGCCAAGAGGGCCGTAACTTCCTCCTGCAGAAGTTGCAAGTGATCCCCTGACATGCGGTGGTATTGCGGTGGCATGGCTGGAGTCGCCGCCTCGAAGGAGAGGGAGTAGCACCTTCGGACGATTTGCAGCACCCACCTGTCCGACGTGATGGTATGCCAGTGGGGGAGGTGATGGCAGACCCTGCCCCCCACTGGCGACAAATGGGCCTGAAATGCCGGACTAGGAAGGCTTAGAGGCAGGGGCGGGTGTGGACTGACCCTGCGGGTGTCCCCCGGTACCGCCACGGCAGTAACCACGTCTGCGACATCGCCCGAAAAGTTGGCGGACCTCAGCCAGGTATGGCGGCGAACCGCCACCATCGTTGCAATTGCCTCACCCAGCGAGTCCGTTGTGTCGAGCCCACCTTCCGCAAGGGCTTGGGCGAGCATTTGCTCAGGCCTCCTCCGGGCACTTTGGCAGCACCTTCACAACCGTATCCCACAGAGAGTGAGTGTAACGGCCCAAAAGGCAGGCGGTGTTGACAGACCGCAGCCCCAAACTCAAGGAGGAGAACAGTTTCTTCCCAAACTGATCGTACCTTTTGGATTCCTGATCCGAAGGAGTGGTCGGGAATGCGGTCTGGGAGGTAAAGGCCTGGTTCACCAGGCTCATGGGGGTGGGGTGAACGGACAGGAAGCTAGGGTCGCCCGGAGCAGGGCTGTGGCGTCGGGCCACGTTCCGTTCTACAGGCAGGCCCGTGGAGGGCTTGGACCAGATGCCCAACAGAACGTTGGTGAGGGCTTCGTTAAACGTCAGTAGAGGCTCTGAGGAACTTGCCTGCGGTTTGAGCACCTCAGTGAGGATGTTAGTCCTCACGGCCACGACAGGGAACTCAAGAGCCAAGGCCTTGGCCTCCCTGTTCAACACCACGCTGTAAGCAGCCCCCTCCTCCGTAGCCACGGAGGGAGGAGAGACTAATCCAGTGTCGGGCAAAGTTTCCAGACCACTGGCCTCCCCTAGCTCGTCTGCCCAGTCCTGGCTCAACTGGCACTGCAGTGCCAGAGGGTCCTCAGACCCCTCCCGGTCCCCCTCGTCATCCATCTCCTGATAGTCAGGGAAAAATGATGGAGCCGGGTCGTAGGTGAATTACTCACCTGTCGGCGCCGGAGACGGCGCCGGTCCGACGCCGGACCCGGACCAGGGCTGGGACTGGGGACGACGTCGTCCGGGGGCGACGTCGTCCGGGGGAGACGTCGTGGGCGACACCCACAGGGTCGGCGCCAGCGGAGGAGTCGTGAGGTCGACTGGCGGGTCCTGTGGCGTCGGGAACGAATACAATGGCACCGGTGCCGAAGTACCCGTAGGCGCCGGGGCCGAAGCCGCCGGTCCGCTAGGACTCCCAGACAGACCCGCGGGGCCCGAAGGCGTCAACAGGGTGCGACGGAGGGAAGTGAGTCCTCATGGCCACGAGGAAGTCACTTATCCTCTCCGTCGCGTGCAGCCCAGGGACCGGCGGGTGTTGAGCTGGTTGCGGCGCTTGCGGCTCTAGCGGTGTCGCCCGAACCCCCGGCCGTGTCCCTCGAGCATCGGCGGAGTCAGAAGAGCAATGACGCCTCTTCGACTTCTTTTTCGAGTGCCTCGACTTCCCTGAGAACTTGGAGCCCGACAAGTGGTATTGACTCATCGAGCGGTGATGACCGCGGCTCCGCGACCGGTCCCTCGACTTCCTTATCGACCGAGACCTTGAGCGGCGCAGAGCCGACTGCCAGAGCTCGAGTCGCTTACGGGACCGCTCCCGTCTAGCCTTCGAGGTCAAGGCCCAGCAGTCGGGGCACGACATGTCATCGTGGTCGGCCCCAAGCCAATAAAGGCACCGAATGTGGGGGTCGGTCACCGACATCAAGCGGTGACAGTCCTCGCAAGGCTTAAAACCAGGCATCCCTACCGGCACCGCGCGTCAAAGGTCGACTCGAGAAAAGATCAAAAGTGATCCAAAAAGTTAGTCAAAAATTGACTGGAGCACTGCTCTTCCCAGATCAGCACTTGCTGGCGCAGAAAAAAGAAGAACAGACGTCAGCGCCCGAGGGCGGCGTCTAAGTACTCCGACGACGTCATCCCGGCGATGCAGATGACGGGTGCGGAGCCGTAGACGACGCCTAGCGACACGCAGTGGTACTGCTGACGAAAACTTTGAGGATCCAGTCTGACGCCTGCGGATATTCTAAGGTAAGGAATCTAACACTAACGTGTTGCTTTCAGATATATGGGATATTTAATACTAAATAAAGGTTGAGAGGAAATTAATAAACATGCACAATAAATTTGATCTTAGGTGCATGAGGAATATGGCATACATCTACAGCTCTGGCGTACAACCATTGAAGCAATCCTTAAGCAGAGCAACAGACCAAAAACTAGAATCAAGGTTAAGCTGGAAAACTGTAACGTAACCTTATCTTGCACAGACATGTGGGGCATTGTGGGAGAGGCAGGGCAAGATATGATGGCATATGGGTCATTATCAGATGAGATTACAATTTTAACCATCCAAAACACAGAGCATAGCTCAGTGCCAACACTAGCTAACAACTTCTTATTAGGAAAAATCATGGTTTAACATCACAATTCCAGTGCAGTTTCAACTTACCTGTCCATGAGGAACGCACAAATAAGATTCTTTGCGTCTTTTGATATATCACTATCATCAGGAAATGTAAGTGAATTCTTATGGTTCATAATCTTACTATATGTTCCCACCAAAGAATCAGCATAAAATGGTGTATCGCCTATAAACATTTAAAAAAACAAGTGACATTTTAGCATTCCATCTCAAATTAACAGAATCATTCTATATTGTAATCAGGAACAGGATAGCAGTTGAAACAAGAGACACATGAATGCACAACTTTATTATAGCAAACCTGTCATTCTGAAATAGTGTGTTGTGAGACAGCATAGCCCCTGATGTGTTCATTTTAACTCTCGATATTGAGGTGCATTAATAATATGAAAATACTATAGTTATATAAACAGGGGTGCTAAGGTGAGATTATTGAATGAAATGTTGGAAAAGTGTGTGTGCTCGGAGTCTGAATGTTCTGAATTAGTGAGTGACTATGTTATTTTGACTATGTATAAGTGGACTAGGGAGAGAAGGCTGTGATGATTGAGAGATGACCACCAACAGGTTTCTTGGGAGCGGAGGAGAGGGTTATCAATAAGCAGCATTTAGATCAATTATAGAAAGGACTTCTAAGGTTAAAACACTTGGCTTTCACTTCCCGCTACCACTGTTTCATATGACAATCTCTCTTGATATGCCATAACGTCAGATGCATTGTCTTGTACTGTGAGAAGTTTGCCTGGTATATGATGTTCACTATTCTAGTGAGCACCTTGCACCAGTCCAAACAACCCTTATGGTGATGGTTGTAAGTCAACCTTATAGGCCAGCTATCCTAGTGGTAGCGTGGACAAAACAGTCTTGGGATAAAAGACTCCAGAGGGCGTGTAAAGCAAGCTGTTTTACCATATGTAACCCCATGAATACCAAATGAAAGGACACCACACAGGATATATATAAAATATATATGTATTTATTCACTAACACACTCCTCTGAACTCTTTATGAGATCAAAGGCCAAAGCACATAACAAGTTACTTAATCAGGATACGTTAAGTTGCACAATTTCCAGTGAGGCCCTAGGGGCGAAGCAAACCATATATTAAGAAAGTACCACGTCACGAGAAAAGGAAAGGCCTAGGGCATCGCTGGGGCTACACTATCTGAACCTTAGGTTAGAAGTAGGAGGCCCACAGGCGGCGCGTTCAGTGTCTTTACACACACGCTAGAGTCAATGGAAAGTCAATGGGAACTTAGAAGTTAGATAAAGAAGGATTTAGGACACTTCCGGTTTAGCTAGGAGGAAACAACTAAAAACCTAGACACTTGGATAGTCAATACCCTTGGGAACAACAAAGTACTTGCGTTACCTCACCCACGGACGGCGGGTGCATAGGTGTGAAGATGTGAAGATGTGTCGGGTTTTGCCGTTGAAGCCTATGGAGCCTGTGAAGAAAGATGCTGCAGGCGACCAGGAGGAAGATGTCCGGGTGGATCAAAGGACGGCTCGAGGATGAAGAGGACCTGAAAGCAGAGGGGACAGACTCTGGGTCACTAGCCAGTGAACGGGTGGAACCAGGAAGGAACCAGACGACGTCGAGGAGCAATCAGGTGTTGTCTTGAAGCTTGTCTCCTCAGCCACGCAGACCAGGAGGCGTCGAGGACAACCAGGTGCTGGAGGCGAGCTGTCCCACGAAGGTTCTCGCAGATGGAGGGGTCGACTGCCGGATTGGAGTCAACATGCCTTGGCAAAGGCAACCCACGCAGGATTCGAAGAAGGCTTCTGGTCCAGACCAGCAAGGTCTGAGGTGCGCCTCACCTTTGCAGGGAGGCAAGGGCCAGTCTGGAGCAACCAGACCAGCGAGTTGGTTCAAAAGGATTTTCGTCACAGAGGATACTAGCCAACGGGCCAGCATCCGGACAATGCGTCGAGCAGAACACAAGCAGAAGGGTCCCACGCAGAACTCGTGGAGTGTGGAGGGCTGATCTTCGGTGCAGGTGGAGCCCGGATTCGGGGCTTCTCAATCCCCAGTGCACAGCTTTGAGGATACCTCAGGAGCTGCACAGTTAGCAAGTTGTAGGCTTTTCAAGATGTCCGGTCCCACTTGTCTTGTCGCCTCCACGGATCTCAGCTATGCTGCAGACGTGAAGAGAGGGTCAGAGAGGTCTGGAAGTCTGGGTCTTGTCAGGCTCTGTGCTCGGGTCCCGGCAGGAGCGTCAACAAAGCAAGCCATTGATTTGCTGGATGGTACCTGGTTGCCCAGGGTGGTCTCTCCTTGGCCACAAGGGAGATTCTTCAGTCTTCAGCAGAACGTCGAAGATCCAGAGTTTCGTGTCAAGTTTCGATACCAGGATTAATCTAAAGTCCTAGTTCTCAGCTCCTACCTTTATACAACTAAAAGGGGCTGGATTACTTTCTAGGTCCCTCCTATGGGTGGGACCAGGAAGGGGGGTGGTTAAACCCCCTTTCCTTTGTCCAGTTTCACGCCAGAGCTGGGGCTGGAGTGCCCCAGCAACCGGTTTGAACTGGGGTATGCATGGAGCACCTATTGTGCCCCAGGCAGTGTCTCAATCTATTCAGCCCTCCCTGTCCCAATACACAAAGTCCTGTCTGGGGTGGGGTAACTTTAACCGGGATAGTCAGCAACAACATGTCTTCTCCCTCTAGAAGGGTGGAATGCTACCCCCGTCGCCAGAATTGGCAAGGGGGTAGTATTCCAAAGCGACATGTTTAGATAAAGCCAAACCAAAGTTAGCATTTAACCGCGAGGTTCATAATGCACTTAAAGAGTATATGGTATGGCAATATCATAGAACAGCTATAAGGACATGGTTCCGAAAGCTGCAGACAGGCTCAGCTCATGCTAGAGCACCATCTCACACATAACCAAGCACTATGCCTTCAGGATTGTTAAGGCCTGCCATAGGAGTGACTTATAGGTGCATATGTGTCTAGATATAAGGTTAGACATAGGAATACAATATCTAAGCAACGGGTGATTACACAACCTTGCCCCAGCTGAGTGATCAGCCAGTTGTGTCAGTTTGGATGGCCAGCCAGGGGTGGCAAAATATATGCTGCAGCCCCTGGTAGGCCTTGGGTGCACCTATGCCCTGGGTACCTATAGTACACTATACAGGGGCTCATAAGGTGACCCAATATCCAATTAGTTATGTACCTAGGGTACATGGACTCCATTTTACAGAGAGAGCAGATAGCCTGGGGTCCTGATTAGCAGGATCCCAGGCCAACTAAGTCGAAAACCAGCTAAACACAAGGCAAAAAATCTGGGGTAACCATAGTCAGGTATCCACCTTCCTACAGTTACTGTGTGTCTATATATAAAGGTAGATATAGGAATACTATACCTAAGCAAGGGGTGATTACACGCCCTTGCCCCAGCTGAGTGATCAGACAGTTGTGTCAGTTTGAGTGGCCAGCCAGGGGTGGCATAATACATGCTGCAGCCCTTGGTAGGCCTTGGTTACACCTATGCCCTGAGTACCTAGGGTACTCTTCTACAGGGTCTGACAAGGTGAACCAATTCCCAATTCCCAATTGTGGATGTACCTAGAGTACATGGGGTGAATTTAGAGAGAGTGCATCTGTGCTGTGGGTCTGATTAGCAGGCCCACAGCCACATCTAAGTCGAAAACCAGTAAAACAAAGCAAAAAGTGGGGGTGACCATAGGAAGCAGACCCTACTCTCCTACATATACCACCATGGAACATCACACAGATAGATGGTTCGGCCTGTGACAGCAATATCATCTTAGGGTTGCCATGCATGCAATTTTAGGAAGCATGGGGAGTTGTGTCTAGACAAGACTCAGACGACTGTACAAGGTAAACTTGACACATTGTTAACCCCTTCCGCGCTCATGACGAGCTCAGCTCGTCATGAGTGACGACGCTCGTACGCTCATGACAAGCTGAGCTCGTCATGTAACGCGTTTTTTTTAAAAACGCAGCGCGCAGCGGGAAAACCGTTAGCGCGCTTGCGGTTAAGACATGGAGAGAATGATGATTTAATGATTCATCTACCTAAAGCACTGGGAGAACTTTAAGTAATTAATGCAAATAATACAAAGCATTCCCTCAGTCAAGAATGATTTGTTTGTCATGGAATCACTATACAACAAACTCAGTTTTGTAGCACATTATGGGGAGGGTAAATTGGGGACGAGAAAATCCCACTACTGCAGCAGGAACTGCAAGTTATTTATGGCTAGTTATGCCAGTATCAGAATGTCTTGTTTGGTGCAGTTGCCCAACCCTCTGCACCTGGGCTGGGGCAGAAAGACCTTTCTCTGTCCTTTGCCAAAGGTGATAGAAAATGCCAATGTGGCATTAGGCATAGCGGTCATAATCTGCTCACATACTGCAGGGAAGATCCTTAGTATAACAGTTCTTGGACTAATGCAACAGTATTAGAAAACAAGCATTTGCAATGCAATAGGTCTCGCATTTAAGCATGTTTGAGCTATTGGCATTGTAAATGTCATTGCCTTTTATTTACATAGATAAAAGGCATTGTCATTTACAATGCTAATAGCTTAAACTCTTGCAAATGAGACGCATATTGCATTGCAAATACTTGTTATCTATTTGCGATGGAGCCTCTTGGTTTTTGTCGGCATTTTCAGATAGATTCACACTGCACAATTAAAATCCTAGGAAATTTAGTTGTTTCATATCTGTAACCACCTCTTTGTGCACACGCTTTGGCAATCGTTAACACGTAGTTGAGAAGACCACCATTACGACACATTCATTATTTGCTGGCTAAGCCTTCTCTGCTCATCAAACTGTTCACAAAAAAATAATTACGATTGTCTGGCACTGAGGGTCAGGGAGCCACGGAGGCAAGTGGTACCAGTGTATTTAACATTCTTTTGT
Source organism: Lissotriton helveticus (assembly GCF_964261635.1). NCBI lineage: Eukaryota > Metazoa > Chordata > Amphibia > Caudata > Salamandridae > Lissotriton > Lissotriton helveticus. The sequence goes on along the minus strand of NC_136063.1, from coordinate 797,159,573 downwards.
GAACGTAGCCGAAATCTTTCCCATTGAAGTGGAAAACTGCGCACATGACTTTTTAAACGAGCTGCTCCGTTACAAGCACTATTTAGGTTATTTTGGTTATACTTTAACAAAAAGCAAAGGCTTTTTCCCTATTGGGACTCACTAACGGCAAAGTGTTTTTTAAAGCGGGTGAGGGACGCACACGGAGGGTTGATTGTTGGGGCGGAAGCAACATGGAAGGGGTGGGGGACTGACAAAGAGGGTGGGGGGTCTGGGAGGGTGGGGGGGAGGGGGGGGCTGACCGAGGGCGAGGTGAGGAGACCTACACAGAGGGCGGAGGGAACCAACACAGAGGGAAGGGGAAGCAACAAGGAGTGTGGCTGGATAAGTATCCAACACTGAGAAAAAACAAGCATGGAGTGGGCAGAAGGGTCCTGGGGAGAAGTACACGAGGGAGAGAGCTAGAACCAGAACGCTGCCTCCCTCGTGGTGTTATGGGGCGAGAGGATGGGGCTAGTGTGTTTATGTATGAGGGTGACCCTTTACCAACTCACAAACATGCTTCCCCCAGCATCACCCGCAGATTTCTCAACCACTCCACACAATTTCGGCCCTCTTACCCCGGTTCCGATGAAACTCATGTTCGTGGTGAATCTGCACTTTCCGGACACAGGCGATCCCGCACGCCGACAGAGTAATAACGTGCTGACTCATTGGCTGGGTATCCACCAATCAGTACGCGTGATGCCAAGAACACGTGACCTCTTACCAGAAGAAAGCAGGGATTCCGGGAGTGATGGGGTTCCCGGGAGAGAGCAGGCAAGGCATAACGGTGTGAGACATCACGAAGCAGCGCAGCAAGAAAAGAGCCAGGTGAGTGGGGGGTGAGTGGGGGGGGTGCACGTGTGTGGGTGTAGCTGAGTGTGTGCGCGTGTGTAGCTGTGTGTATGTGCGCGTGTGTATGTATATGTGTGACTGTGTGTCTGTTAGCTGTGCGTGTGTGTGCTGATGCATTGTGCCTGCGTGGGTGTATGTATGTGTGTGTGTGTGTGTGTGTGCGCGCGATTTGGAATGCCTGACTTGCTCTGAATGTAGGACAGTGGATGTGCAAGGCGCCGGGCGTGCGCGCCCACGAGGTCAAATCGCCAAGGAAAAGCGCGTGCACATTCCCTGTCCTACATTCCCGGCAAACCCACAACAATAGGTCTTTCGCTGGACGCAACGCTTCGCGCTGCTAACACCAGCGAGACCTAAAAAATGATTAGTACATACTATGCCGATAGATTTTTATTTTTTCAACGGCCCTATGCCCACATTAAGGAGAGTACAGTAGGAAATCAGGAATAAAAGGCAACTGTTGCACACTTCCTCCTTATGTTTCACTTTTTACAGTATCAGCCTACGTAGTAAATTTCGTTTACCAATCTATGCTATTCGTAATGCATCATCATATGAGACTACTACTACTAAAGCATAACTTACTTACCTTCGGTAACGATATATCTGGAGGAAACAGTAGAGCGCACATTAGATATGTCTAGACAAGGTTTAAGACCCATTGAGGCATGATGAACGGCACGAGAGGAAATGTGTGCGTAATGCCTTTCAGAAAACGGTTAACAACCGGTGACTTAAAAAGAGAAGGCTGATCTGGAAGCCGTAGAAAGGCGGAGATGGCCGAAAGATAACCTTTGACAGTGCCCAGAGCAGAGCCCTGCAGGGCCAAAGAAAGGAGAAACAAAAGAACTTTGTAACGAGGGGCGGAAAGGGGATCCACAGACTTTTCTGCGCACCATGCCACAAACTTGTTCCACCTGCAGGAGTATACCGTTTTAGTGGAGGGACGCCTGGCTGCCAGAATGACATCACAGACTTCAGATCGAAAGCTGTCAACTGTCGCTGCTCAATCTCCACGCATGGAGGTGGAGGTTGGACAGGTTCGGTGGAGGACCGTCCCCTGCTGCTGCAACAGAAGGTCCTCCCCAAGAGGCAGTCGGATCAGGGGAGCGATCGCCATGCTGAGTAGCTCGGGATACTGGTATCTTCATGCCCAATCCGGAACCACAAGGATGACTTGGGCCCGGTCGCGCCGAATCTTCTTCAGCACTCTGGGCAGAAGTGGTACAGGCGAAAAGGCGTACAATAGACAGAAACTCCACTCGTGACGAAAATCGTCGCCGAGCGAGTGCCGCCTTGGAAATTCCAACGCTCAGAACCGATGACATTGCCGTTCTCTTCGGTAGCTAATAGATCTAACCAAGGCTCTCCCCACTGCCTGCTGTGAAAGAGACCTTGCGCTACGTCCGAGTTCAGACGCCATTCGTGATCCATCAAGCACTGGCGGCTGAGTTTGTCTGCCCTGGCGTTCAGAGAACCGGCCAGATGTTGAACCACCAAGGTAATGCCTTGATGTTCCAGGCATTTCCAGAGGCGCAGAGCCTCCTGACATAGGGTCCAAGACCCCATCCCGCCCTGTTTGTTGCAGTAACACATGGCGGTGGTGTTGTCCGTGAACACCTGCACTACACTTCCCCGGACAGAGGGAAGGAATGCCTTCAGTGCAAGTCGGATCGCCCGCAGCTCCAGAAGGTTAATTTGGAGCCGGGACTCCACCAGAGACCAGAGACCTCTGATCTCCCTCTCTCCCATGTGGCCCCCCCATCCCAGGAGGGACGCATCCGTCACCACTACATGCTCCGGTTGGGGTAAAAAGAGAGATCTGCCGCTGACCCAATCGTGGTTCGTGGGCTACAACTGCAACTGACTCGCAGTGCCCTCCGAGATCAGGACAAGGTCGGAGAGGTTGCCCTGATGCTGTGCCCACTGAAACTTCAGGTCCCACTGGAGAGCCCGCATGCGCCACCTGCCGTGATGCACCAGAAGGCTGCAAGAGGCCATCAGCCCCAGGAGCCGCAGCGTCAACCGGACCGAAACTCAGAATAAAGGCTGAAAGATCGGAATCAGAGCCTGAATATCCCGAACCCTGCTGTTCGGGGGGGGGGGGACCCGAAACTGCGCCAAGTTCAGACCGCTCCAATGAAAAGGAGCCTCTGAGAGGGGCACAGGTGAGACTTCGGCAAGTTGATGGAGAACCCCAGCGAGTGCAGGAGGTCGACCGTAGTCTGGAGGTGGTAGACGACTGTCTGGGGCGAGCCCACCTTCAACAAAAAGTCGTCGAGATAGGGGAAGTCTGAGACCCCTGATCTGCGCAGATGAGCTACGACCACCGCCATCACTTTCGTGAACAACCGAGGGGCGCTGGTAAGGCCGAAGGGGAGCACGGTAAACTGAAAGTGCTTTTGGTCTACCGTGAACCGCAGGTAGCGCCGGTTGCCCGGCAGGACGGGGATGTGGAAATACGCGTCCTGCAAGTCCAACGCTACCATTCAGTCTCCTGGGTCCAGGGCAGCTAGGACCTGAGCCAAAGTCAGCATCTTGAACTTCTCCTTCAGGAGGAAGCCGTTGACGCGCCGTAAGTCCAAGATAGGGCGTAGGCCTCCTTTGCCCTTCTTGGATACCAGAAAGTAGTGAGAATGGCAACCACGTCCTACTTCTGGCCCAGGGACGCGCTCGATGGCCCCCTTGGCCAAGAGGGACGTAACTTTCTCCTGCAGAAGTTTCAAATGATCCCCCAACATGCGGTGATACTGCGGTGGCATGGCTGGAGGGGTTGCCTCTTAGGGGAGGGAGTAGCCCATCGAACGATTTGCAGCACCCACCTGTCTGACGTGATGGTGCGCCAGTGGAGGAGGTGATGGCAAACCCTGCCCCCCACTGGCGTTGAATGGGCCTGAAATGCCGGACTAGGAAGGCTTAGAGGCAGATGCTGCGGGAGCGGATGTGGACTGACCTTGCCGTTGTCCCCCGGCACCGCCACGGTGGTTACCACGTCCGCGACCGCGTTGAGACTGGTTCTGCAGCCTGTGGCTGGCTGGACGTGTGCGGGCGCCACGTCCTTGGCCACGAAAGGGGCGAAAAGTGGAGGTTTGCTGGCCCAGGCCCTAAGGACTTGGCCGTAGCCCTGGAGTCCTTGAAACGTTCCAGCGCACTATCCGCTTTGTCACCAAAAAGGTGACGGCCATCAAAGGGAAATGTCCATGAGCGTGGCCTGGACATCCCCCGAAAAGTTGGCGGACCTCAGTCAGGCGTGGCGGTGAACCGCCACCGTCGTTGCAATCGCTCTACCCAGTGAGTCTGTGGTGTCAAGTCCACATCTAATTGAGTACCATGCTGCATCCCGCCCCTCTGCCAGGGATTGGGCGAGCTTTGCCCGGGCCTTCTCTGGACACTGTGGCAGCACGTCCGCAACCGTATCTCACAGGGTGTAACGACCAAAAAGGAAGGCGGTGTTGACAGACCGCAGCCCCAAACTCGGAGAGGAGAACAGTTTCTTCCCAAACTGATCATACCTTTTGGAATCCCGATCCGGAGGAGCGGTCGGGAATGCGGTCTGGGACGTAGAGGCCTGGATCACCAGGCTCTAGGGGGTGGGGTGCTCGGACAGAAAGCTAAGGTTGCCCGGAACCGGGCGGTGGCGTCGGGCCACGTTCCGATCCACAGGGAGGCCTGTGGAGGGCTTGGACCAGGTGCCCAGCAGAACGTCAGTGAGGGCTTCGTTAAACAGCAGTAGAGGCTCCGAGGAGCTTGCCTGCGGTTTGAGCACCTCAGTGAGGAGGTTATTCCTCACGGCCGTGACAGGGAGCTCAGGAGCCAAGGACTTGGCCACCCTGTTCAACACCACGCTGTAAGCAGCCCCCTCCTCCGAAGCCACAGAGGGAGTAGAGATGAAGCCAGTGTCTGGCGAAGTGTCCAGACGACTGGCCTCCCTTAGCTCTTCTGCCCAATCCTAACTCAACTGGCACTGCAGTGCCAGAGGGTCCTCAGACCCCTCCCAGTCCTCCTCGTCATCCATCTCCTGATAATCAGATAAAAATGATGGAGCCGGGTTGAATGTGAAGGCCTCACCCACCGGCGTCGGAGACGGCGCCGGTCCAACGCCGGACCTGGACCGGGGCTGAAACTGGGGTCGAAATCGTCCGGAGAAGGCGCCGGGAGCGACACCCTTGGGGTCGGCGTCAGTGGAGTCGTAAGGTCAACGGCCCGGATCCTGCGGAGCCCCGCGGCGTCGCGACCGGAGTCGACGGCGCTGGGGCCGAAGCACCCGACGGCGCCAGAGCCGCCGGCCCGCTAGGGCTCCCAGTCGGACCCACGGTGCCCGAAGGCGCCTCAGCAGGTTCTGACGGAGGAAAGCGTGACCTCATGGCCGTGAGGAAAGCGCTGACCTCCTCCGATGTCGCGTGCAGCCCAGGGACCGGCGGGTATGGAGCTGGACGTGGCACCTGAAGCTCAGACAGAGCCGCGTGGGCGGTGTCACCCGAACCCACGGCCGCATCTCGCGAGCGTCGGGGCGCGTCGGAAGAGCGATGACGCCTCTTCGACTTCTTTTTCAAATGCCTCGACTTACCCGAGGACTTTGAGCCCAACGAGTGGTGGTGGTTTGTCGAGCGGCGATGGCCGCGGCTCTGCGACCGGTCCCTCGACTTCCTCCTTGAGCGGGACTTCGAGCGGCGCGGAGCCGACTGCCGGATCTCGAGCAGCTTATGGGACTGCTCCAGTCTAGCCTTCGAGGTCAAGGCCCGGCAGTCATGCACGACTTATCATGGTCGGGCCCGAGGCAATAAAGGCACCGACGGTGGGGGTCCGTCACCGAAATCAGGCTGTGACAGTCCTCGCAAGGTTTAAAACCAGGCATCCCTAGCGGCACCGCGAGTTGATGGTCGACGCACAGGGGTACTGCAGACGAAAACTTTCCGGATCCAGTCTGACGCCTGGGGATATTCTAAGGTAAGGAATATCTAAGGTAAGGAATCTAACACTAACCGGTTTCTTTCAGATACAACAAAAACAAGAACAAAACTGGTTACTCCAGAGCAAATATGGTTTTTCAACTAGTTAAAGTGGAGGTAATAAGAAGCATTTTGCTCTGCACAGCTTATAGGCTTGATTTGCCAATGCCATTAAGAACTCAGGTTATTCAACTTCACAGTCGGAAGAGAGCATTTTATTATTTACAGAGGTTACAGAGTTATGGCAGAAAGGCAAGGTGTTTATCAGCTTAATAGTTTACTTTCACAAGAGTACTAGAGCAATGGTGATATGCACTTACAACTATCCGCCATTGAAGCCGCCTCAACCAGCAAGGAGCATATTTAATTAAGCATTATAAAGCAGTTTTGAAGAAAACCTTTTTGCTCATCTTAAATAATTTTCATATACTATATAATTTGTCAATGCAACAGCGTTCAAGTAGAATATTGCTCTTGTGAATAACGGACGAGGTGGAAATCTGAAGGTCTGACTTCTAACCCGGGAGTCATGAAATACAATAGAAGAAAATCTCTGCTATTGTGATATTTAGTGAAAGCTAGAGAGCTATCCCGAACATACACTTGAAGGTGTTTTGTTTTCAACACTACCAAATTTAGGGACAGCAAAATAAAAAAATTATGGAATAATGAGAAAATGAATCTTCATGTGGCAAACCCCTCACACCCTTCACGTTCTTGCAGAACTACCCCCATTGTTCTCTGGTTTCCCAACTCCAGGTACCAACTCCAGGTCCACTCTGCCTGTGTTCTGTCTCTCTCTTGCTCTCAGTACAGCTGGCTAGTTGGATAGCGAAATCTCACTTAAGGAACAAGGGCACAAAAAGTTAAACTGTACATTTCAAGGACCACCAGCTCTCTTGTTCCGGCCTTATGTTGCAACTACAACACCTCATTCAGGACAGAGACTGCTCAAGCAATACTGGCTTGTAAGTGAATCTTTAAGGAAAAGCAACTATGTAACTTTCTTTGTCTCGCATTTCTTACAGTTTAAGCACCAGTATAATCCCATGGTTTGACTTTTTGTATTCACAGAAGAACTGCCAAATTAAAGTCTTCTAATTTCTCTCACATGTGACATCTTGCATCTGCTGAAAAGGCAGAGTTGCTATGCAAGCTGCATCCAGTGCCTCTTTCTCGAAGGTCATTTGATTTAACTACAGCAGGCAAGTGTATTTTTTAGAGCCACAAAAGGTTATAAAATCACAAACCAAGGCACACATGCAGGCATGTCTCTAGAGTCATCTGCTTTTCCACACCAATTTTCTCTCTGTTCTACAAAACTTAGCTCGTTTATGGCCAAACTGTACAAATGCTAAGCTTTTCACCTAGAATTTTTTTTTTCTCATTGGGGATCTAAATTATCCTTAGTTTCACTGCCATTATGAAGTGTCATGGCACTACAGACTGACTTTACAAGCTATGCTTTGGACCCTATCACTGAGACTTCTATGACAGAAAAACATGGATCGCAACACACTATGGATGTTTAAAGGTTTTCCTCACACGTACTCTTTTTCTAAAACTCCCCTCGTGAGCAAACTGACATGTCCAAACACACCGCCTCTGTTCCAGCACTATGGAACTTTCCATGATTAAGAATCGTGGCTACGCCCCGGAGCTTGTGAAGAGAGTCCTACTGTGCATAAGGAGGGAAAAATAGGCACACTTGAGGTACCGGACGTCCAACTGCCGAGCTTGTTTTATCGCACTTCGGTTTTCCTGAGATTCACACGTACACCAACAAAAGACAGGCCCATCAGGTGATCAGTGATATGCCGAACATCCTTACTTTGCACCTTGTCCAAGTACCTCTAAATTAGGGGTCTCCAACCTTTTCCTGTAATAATACCTACTTAAGTTGAATGAAAATCAGCAAGAGCGACCAATAATATTAGTATTGTGATATTGAACACAACAGGTAAGATGACATTAGTGGCCACATTATTAAGATTACAAGCAGTGGTCATCTCACTTCCCTCGGTCAGGGTTGCCAGCATTAATGTTAAAATGTGTCAATTTGGAGCGCCTTAATATTGGTAATAAATAACAATTATCTGCAGTGCTCTGGCGCCAAGATAATGATAGTAATGCATCTCCCAAATGTCACATGATTTTTCACTCAAAGATCAGGTTTAAATATATTTGGTAATTTCGCAACTTTTCGATAAACATCAGCTTAAGAATGCTGAAAAAAGACATTCTAGTTCTTAAATGCACTCTCAATTTTGGTACACATATATTATTTCAACCAAACAAAAGCTCCAAATGTAGTCGCCTGGGCTGCACAGAGGAGAGCTTCTTGCAGGTAGCTGGAAAGCTATCAGTTGCTCACGAGCTACTTGTTGGACAAGCCTGCACTAAATAGTAAAATTAATCAAAGAAACATTGTCAGAAAGAGGAACAAGTATGTCAGCAGTATAGGACAACTGCACGTCCCATTTTTGAGGGTATAGATTGTCAAAGCTTTGAAAATGCTGGCGCTTTCAGCATTCTGCAATGGTCAAAGGATGCAAGCTAGAACTGGTTCAGTATGGTGAGTTTTCGTGATCTTTCGAAATCAGTTCCTGGCCCCATAATACTCTAACCTCGTTTGACATGCCCAGTGGAGGTGGGTTTGGACCACTCAGTGCTGCTTCCACAAGTATTTATACACCAAATGTTAGTCCCCATATTTGTGATAACTATGGCAGTGCGTTTTCCGAAGCAGTTTTCAGAGATATCTTATGACACCAGAAGAGAACTACTCATGCCCCCCCCCCCAATTTATTGTGTCCATTGAGTTGCCATGAGCAACACTGCAGAATATGCCAAACTCTATGGACTGGCACTTATTTCCTACGCTTCTAGCCAACTGTCCTACAGAATTTAACCTCTACAAAGTATAATCTTTGTTAGGATTGATGGTTGCTCTTATTTCTGTTAAATGTTGGCATTCCCATACTTCGGAGTGCCTACAGAACTCACACCCACAAACCTGTCCTTTCACTCAGCACCTCATATGTTGTATCCAGATCAGTCTTACCTACCAAACGAACATTCAAAACTGTATTCAGAATCCAAAGTTTGATGCCTCCCATACCAGTGCAGTCCCAGCTTCTTCTCAGTGAGGAACATTTTCTTAACGTATTTAAATGGTAATCACTAATGATTTGCTTAGAGCCCTTTCAAAAGCACGAATGTTCAAGCCAAACCACATGATCCTGGTTCATAGGCTTCATATTTGCAATTACAAAGACCATGCTCCTGTCACGGTCAGACAGTCTTTTCTTTTCAGCTTTGATGGACCGCCACAGTGCCAGTTATGATACTTGGGAATAGGACCTAAAACGATTGCCTCCTTTGGGCTAAGACTCTTCAAAAACTTATGGACACCAATAGGATGAACATGACCTTGCAAATGAAGGGCTTTCTGAATTACTTGTTACCAAAAAGGGCCAATCACATCAAAAATCCTGAGTATGAAATGAATATATGGTGGCAGTAAAAATGTGCTGGAAACTGTATTATACACAGATGGAGCATGAGGTTATCACAAAATGCAGAGCACTAACTGACAAAAAAACAAGTTTCTTACCTGTAATGGTAGTTCTCCAGTATTGGAAGCCTTCATAGATTCACATGCTTGAATCATTCTCAGTAGTCGAGATGGGAGTCCCCGGTATATAAAAAAAGCAATGCTTAGATAAGTGCAAAAAAGAAAAAAGGGCTAGGCTCATTTCCATTTTGTAGCCCATAACAGTCATTATTTAAAAGAGACTCACATTTTCCCTGAGCCTATCAGGACCTCTCACCCGCTAGAACCTTAGCCCTTCAGATTTTCGAGCACTTGTCCCACAGATAGGGTTTGTGCAAAAAATCAAAAGGTGAGCCTCTCATGGGAGGAGGGTGGGTCACATGTGAATCTATGAAAGTTTCCAATACTGGAGAACTACACTTATCGCTAAGTAACTTGATTTCTTACTCCAGTACTGGAACTTTCATAGATTCACATGCTTGAATCAGAGTAGCTAGCAGCAAGTAGCACATTTTATTGCGCTTGAACCGGACAAAAGCCAGAATGCGTCTTGAAACTGTACCATACATATGCTTCATCTTAAAACTCACAGATATCGCATAGCCTAGATATATACTTTGACAATAACAATGTATATCCATCTTGACATATGACAAGAAAAAACATTTACAATAAAATGTGAACATGCAATGTATAAAGGAAGGAGGGATGAGAAAGAAGACTAATGTCACTGGAAAAGGTTTCTCAGCACCGCTTGTACCACTGCCACATCCTTATCCATGGCTGCATCCAGGTAGTCATGCCTGGTAAAGGTGTGCAAACTCTTCCAGGTAGCCGCCCTGCAAATGTCCTGGACAGTGTGAGAAGTTGGCCTGATGTATGATGTCCACAGTTCTGTGGGCACCCTGTATCAGTCCAAACAATCCCTTATGGTGGTGGTTGTAAGTCAACGTTATAGACAAGCTATCCTAGAGGTAGCATGGACTAAGCAGCCTAAAGGCTTTAACTTCAGAGGGCGAGTGAAGCCAACTGTTTTACCATATGCAATCCTGTAATACCAAATGAAAGTACACCACACAAGTTATATATTATCAAAATATATGTATTTATCTTAGAATAATCCCCACTACTCTTTATGAGGAATGAAGCACAAGCGTTTAAATAAAAGCACAGTATAACATACACAAGTTGCACAGTTATGGATGAGGCCGGTGGCCACTCAAACCATATATCAAAAAAGTGGTATAACAATCACTAATCGATCAGGGGTAAGGCCTAGGGCATCGCTGGGACTACACTGGACTAACAGCAGTTAGGACGGGAGTAGCCCGCGGGATTCGGGAGCAGTGCCTAAAGCACACGCATGCACCAATGCAAAGTCAATGGTGCGTAAAAGTTATCGAGTTACAGTTTTAAGAGTCTTCCGACTGGACTAGAAGGACAAAACTTTAGACTTAGACACTAGGGGTGTAAACCACTACAGGAGCACCGGTGTTCAAGAGTTACCTCACCCACAGGAAGCGGGTGCAAAGATGTGTCGGGTTTCGTCACGAAGATCTAGGGTGCCTGGAGATGAAGATGCTGCAGGCGTCCAGAAGAGAAGTGTCCGGTGCGATCCAAGGGTGGATCGAAGTTGCAGAGTACCTGAAAGCAGAGGGGACAGAGTCTGGGTCACTAGCCAGTGACCAGGAAGGAACCAGGCAATGTCGGGCACAATCAGGTCGATGTCGTGTAGCTTCTCTCCGCTGCCACGTGGTCTCTGGGGCACCGAGGATGTCCTGGAGTGAATCACGAGCTGTCCCACGAAGGCTCTCGCTGTCGGCGGTGTCGGCTTCAAGATCGGAGTCAACAGGCCTTGGCAAATGCAACCCACGAAGGAGTCGAAGATGGCATAATACTCGGACCAGCAAGGTCTGAGCGGGTGCTCCTTTTCAGGGGAGCGAGGGCCAGTCTGGAGCAACCAGACTAGCTGAGCAAATTCAAAGGTTCGTCGGTACTGGGGCCACTAGCCAATGGGCAAGCGACCGGACCAACGCGTCGAGCAGGAAAATGCAAAAGGGCCCCACGCAGCACTCGTCGAGTGTGGAGGGGTGAGCTTCGGTGCACAAGCTGCTCGGGGCTGGAGCTTCTCAGACTCCAATGCACAGCTTCAAGGGAGCCTCTGATGCTGCACGGTCAGCGCTTCGTAGTTTTTCCAAGATGGCCGGCCCCACGCTTCAGGTCGCCTCCACGGGTCTCAGCTCTGCAGGGACTGTGGATCGGGCTGTTAGAAGGCAGGCACGCTGTGTCTTGTCGATCTCTGTCGGTCGAGTTCCGGCGGGTACTGCAACAAAGCAAACGTCGAGGTGCTGGATGGTGCCTGTTTGCACAGGGTGGTCACTCCTTGACCACAAGGGAGATTCTTCAGTCTTCCATGTCGAGTGGGATGTCGAAGGGTCCAGAGTTTCGTTTCATAAGTTTCAGTCAGGATAATCTGATGTGCATCTGCACAGCTCCTACTTTTAAGTCAAATCAAGGGGCTGGATTACCTGCTAGGTCCCTCCTATAGGTGGGACCTGAGAAGGGGGAGGTTACACCCCTTTCCCTTTGTCCAGTTTCGCGCCAGGACTGGGGCTGGATGGCCCCAGAACCGGTTTGACTGGAATCTGCCCAGGGACTCCTTGTGCGCCCCAGGCAGTGTCTAGTTTCTTTCAACCCTCCCTGCTACAATCCACTATCTCCTGTCTGGGGTGGTGTGACACCTCCCTGTGACAGGAAACCCTTTGTCCAGGCGTCCTCTGCCAAGTTTCGATCAGCAGCAGGAGGCCAGACATGTGTCTGTGGCAGCAGCATCCATTTTGTGATGCTGGGGCTCTGGTTAGGATTAACCGCATTTTCAGTAAAGTAACATGTCTTCTCCCTCTAGAAGGGTGGGATGCTATCCCCATTACCAGGACTGGCAAGGGGATAGTACTCCAATGTGTATGACACCAAACACGACATGTTTTGATAAAGCCAAACCAGAGTTGCAATAACCGCGAGGATTATAATGCACTTAAGAGTATATGGTATGGCAGTATCACTGGAACAGCATTAAGGAATTGGGCCCCACACTGCAGACAGGCTCAGCTCATGCTAGAGCCCCATCTCACATCAAACCAAGCACTCTGCCTCCAGGACTGTAAAGGCCTGCCATAGGAGTGACTGATAGGTATAGATGTGTCCAGATATAGGTTTAGACAAAGGTATACTACCTCTAAGCAAGGGGTGAGTACACCACCTTGCCCCAGCTGTGGGAATAGCCAGTTGTGTCGATTTAAGTACCAGCCAGGGGTGGCAAAAGATATGCTGCAGCCCCTGGTAGGCCTTGGATGCACCTATGCCCTTGGCACCTAGTGTGCACTGGATAGGGGCTGACAAGGTGTCCAGTACCAAATTGGTTATGTACCTATAGTACATGTCTGTGAATTTAGAGAGAGAACAGCAGGCTGGGGGTCTGATTAGCAGGCCCACAGCCACATTAACTCGAAAACCAGTGAAGCAAAAAGCAAAAATTGGGGTGACCATAGGATAGCAGACCCTACTCTCCTACAGACAGGTACTTCAGCAAACAACGTAGTGGAAGTAGACACTGCTATTGTAGAATGAGCACAAACCCGTGCATTCAAAGGCTTCCCTGCTGCACGACAGCAATATTGTATTGCACTGGAAATCCATCGGGCAATTCCCCTTTTGGATAGAGGAAACCCCCTTCTGGGTTCACTAAAGGATACAAAGAGCTGTGATGACATGCGAAAAGGTTTTGTTCTCTGTAAATAAAATTTGAGACAGCGCTGGACATCCAGCGCATGGAGAGTCCTTTCCGCCGCAGTAGTCGGTTCAGGAAAAAACCTCTTCAGAATTAGAGGCTCATTCAAGTGAAAGTCTGATGGTACTTTGGGTATAAAATTTGGATTAGTTCTAAGGATTATCCAATCCTCCTTGAACTGTAAGAAAGGTTCCTGTATGGTGAGAGCTTGTAGCTCCCTCACTCTCCTGGCCAAAGTGAGCGCTACGAGAAGAGCCACCTTCCAAGAAAAAAATGTAAGATCCGCTCTGTGAATGGGTTCAAAGGGATGCTACATTAGTTGTGATAAAACTATGTTTAGCTGCCAGAGAAGTGTGGAGGTTTTACTGAAGGAAAGGTTCGAAATAACCCCTTCATGAATTGCTTGATGAGTCTCTCCGACCACAACGATGGTCCCGAAGAAGTTCTTCAGTAACGTGATATAGCGGCTAGATGCACTCTTATAGATGCATGAGCTAATCCAGATTTTGCCAAGAACAGAATATACGAAATAATCTCATGAGCAGCAGATCTCAGAAGATGAATATTAACCTCCTGGCACCATAAACAAAACCTTATCCATTTCATCCTGTATGTCTTATTTGTACTTTCTGCCCTGGCCTTTGATGGAATATCCCTACATTCAGATGAAAGATTCAAATGCTGTAATTCACAGTGTTCAGGAGCAATGCCGCTAAATGTAGTGATTGTAGATCCGGATGAAATTCTTGTCCCTGGGACATCGTCAAGAGAGATGGGATTGGTTGAAGGAGGATCGGCTGAGCCTCAGACAGTAGGAGAAGCTCAGTGAACCAGTGTTGTCTGGGCCACCATGGATCATTCTGCATGGATCTCTTGATCTTTGTAAGAATACATGTTAGAAGGGCAATCAGTGGAAAGGCGTAGGCAAAGACACCTGACCATGCCATCAAAAACGCATTCCCCCATGAACCCCGGTTGGTGAAGCCAACCTTGCAAAGAACCAGCATTTGTTATTCTGAGCCGTCGCAAAGATATCCACTGTTGGTTCTCCCCACTTTAGAAAAATACTCTGCAGAATTTCCTGATTGATCTCCCACTCGTGGCAGGTTTACTTGAGCCTGCTAAGAGTGTCTGCCTTGACATTTTGATCTCCCGGAAGGTGTTCCGCTTTTAGGGACATCCCATTTTGGACTGTCCATTTTCAAATCGTCTGGGCTTCCTGAGACAGGGGAAGCGATCTCGTACCACCCTGTTTGTTGAGATAATGCATTGCTGTTGTGTTGTCTGTTCTGATAGGCACCGCCAAGCCCCTTATCCTCGGCTGAAAAGCCAGCAATGCTAACCTCACTGCCCTGAGTTCCAACAGATTGATGTGGAGTTGTTGATCCTGAAACTTCCAACGACCGCTGACCTGGAGGTCTTGAAGAAAAGCCCCCAAACCTTCCAGGGATGCATCGGTGGTAATAACCAGTGGAGCTGGTGCGGGGAGGAAGGAAAGGCCTACAGAGACATTCAGTTGTTGGGTCCACCAGCCTACCGCCTGAACCATGGCTGGTGTGATCCTGATGTCTTCGAAGGATCCCACCGCCTGACGCCATGGTCGATCCAGTTGCTCTTGCAACATACACATCCTTAACCGGCAGAAAGGAACGAGAGGGATGCATACTAAAAGACTTTCTTTTTGCAAATGCTCGGGATAGGGAGATTAGCCTCTGTTGTCCCTCAATGGAAGGAAACGCCTTGTTTACTGTGGTGTCCAGAATCACCCCAAAGAACGTGATGTTTCTTCCCAGGTTGGAGAGATGATTTCTCTGTGTTCAGAGTCAGGCCCAGCTCAGCAAATAATTTCACACACGCCATTGTCGATGACTGAGCAGCTGCCTGTGAAGGCGCATTGACTAACCAGTCATCCAGGAAAGGAAATACCTGCTGTCTTTGTTTCCTTAGAAAAGCTGCCACAGTAGTCAGACATTTTGTGAAAATCCTTGGGGCTGATTTGAGGCCGAATGGGAGCACCTTGAACTGGTAATGGCTCCCGGCTACAGCAAACTGAAGGTACTGCCTGTGGGAATGATGGATGGGGATGGGGATGTGGAAATACGCATCCTGCAAGTCGAAGGTGGTCCTATGATCCCCTGGGTTTAGAAGGAGCAGAATGTCTTGAAGGGAAACAATCCGGAAGGACTGCTTTTTGAGAAGTATTTAGAGTTCTCAGATCCAGGTTAGGACACCATCGAAGATTTTTCCGAACTAGGAAAAAACGGGAACAAAATCCCCTTCCCCTCTGGAGAATGGCACAGGTTTTATTGCTCCTTTTCGGAGCATTGTTTGAATCTCCAAGTGCATAGGATGCAGATGTTTTAACTCCTGACGTCTCCGAGGTGTACAAGGGGGGGTTTGAAGGAACTCCAAAGAATGTCCAAATTGTATTAGATTGAGGACCCATCGGTCTGTGGTTATCTTTTGCCATTGGTAAAAATGAAAAGAAATTTGACCACCCAGGGGAACTTCTGGAGAAGGAGGGATAAATGTAACCGGAACCTGAAGGTTGTCATTGTCGTCGTGAGGTGTCCTTTCCCTGCCGACCTCCTCTTCCTCTAGGGGCAGATTTAGAGTATCCCCCTGTTTGCTGCTGCCGTTGAACATACGGTTGTCTGTATGGTTGGGAAGATGTAGAGTATGAGGGTTATCTGTACTGCTGGTATCCCCCTCTGTAGGATGGTTGGGCTCTTCCTCTAGCTCCTCGATAGGGCACCTTCTGATACTGCAGTGTCCCTAGAGCCTTCACTGTATCTGTATCCTTTTTGATATTCTTCAGCTCCTCGTCAATATGCTTCCCAAATAAAGCTTCCCCATCAAAGGGAAGATCCAAAATGTTATTTTGGACCTCAGGTCTGAAAGATGTTGCTCTCAGCCATCCCTGATGGCGTAAAACCACTTCCCCTACTAGCGATCTGTAGGCCTTGGCAGTGATGTCCATCGCACAATCAATGACTTCAGCCGAAGCCCTTTCTCCCTCCTGAAAGATCTTCCTAACCCCCTGTCTACTCTCTTCAGGAATCTGATCAATATAAGGTGCCAGGTCACACCACATCTGTCTATCATATCTGCCCAAAATGGCAAGGGCATTTGCCGCTCTGATCAGAAACTCTATTACCTGCATTATTTAAGCATCTACCCACTGTCAGGAGGTGTTGTAATGGGAGCCGACGCGTTTCTAGACTTCTGTTGAGCTGCCTGAGAGATGACAGAGTCCGGTTTGGGATGGCCCACTAGACCAGCTGGAGCGTCCCCTGGAGCTTAATACTTTTTCTCCAGTCTGCGTAGTACCTGTGTAATCGTCGCCTGTGTCTTCATGACCTTAAGACCTTCCTCCCAAACATGCCTAATTACAGGGATGGCCGTAACTGATTTCCTGTATGGTTCTTTGAAATCGTATAAGAAACATTCCGTCTGGGTAGTTGACATAGGAAGGTCAAATCTCTTTGCTGCTCTTTAGAGCAAGTTATGGAATCCGCTGATGTCCTCTGGGGGTGAATCAATCGGTACTGGAGAGGGAGAAGAAGGCATAGGAATAAGGTAGTCATCCGATTCCTTGTTAGGATCCGTTATTTCTCCCTCCTCTTGGTAATCATCTGTAGTGACTGGATCCTGTTGAGGCATTGGCTGTGATGATCTCTGCCAGGGCTCTAGCAGTACCTCCTGGCTTCTAACTGGAGTAGTTGGAATGGAGCGTGGGCACGGAGCAGACAGTGGCATCTCTTGGGATGTAGGAGATGGTGGAAACCTCTTTCTGTAGTCCACCAACATAAACTGCCGGTCCATCAATAACGAGGACGGCATGCCAATCACCTCTTCTTGGTAACTCTGGTGGTATTGTTGTTGTTGGGGAGGGGTCTGATAATCCCCATATTCTTCCTCAAAATCCTCCTCCTGACTTATATGGGGGAATGGCAGGCGTCCAGTGGCCTTGACCACAATGATGCGACCGAGAGCGGAGGGAGGATGGGCGGTCACGGATATTGACCAATATTACTTTGCAGCTCAGCTACAGTGGTTCACCCAGGCAGTGGCAAGGGAATCCAGGGGCCCAGATGGACCGGAGGGTCGATGGATACCTCGTCATGTCTTATCGTTTGTTATACTTGGTCAGCGACTGTGGCTTGACATGTTAACACATGAAGAGCGGACGCTGAGATTATGTTGGAACCGCAGCCAGAAGAGAAGTGGGGTTCTACAGCCATATGCGCCAGACATACTTCTGGGCATGTGCACAGCACTTCCACATGGGGGAAGATTGGTCTGCATTAGCTGCATGGAAAGACAAGGGAATATAACTGGTAGGGGACCTGTATGAAGAGGGCGTTCTGTTGCCTTTCCAGACACTGCAAGACCAATACAGACTACCCAGGGGTGCTATCCTGCTGCATTTAGCCCTCACAGCAGCAATACAACGTAGGTGGGGGGAGGGCTAACTGAGCCACAGACATCTCTAACGTGCCAGTATATAGTGATGGCGGCAGGGACCTGTAAAGCCATAACGTGCTTATACAGGAGGATGGGAGACAGCCGCTGAGACAATTGCAGGCGAAGTGGGAAGCTTATCTGGGTAAAGAAATCCCCGACACGACGTGGTCAAGCATAGTACAGAGGGCGTGGAAGAGTACGCGCAATGCCAGGTTTCAGCGTATTCATTTCTATATATTGCACAGGGCGTACTTAACCCCGGCGCTAATTAATGCATATTTTAATGTAGACACAGCCAGATGCCCACAATGCAACTCGGAAGAAGCAGAATTTATTCACATGATGTGGAGTTGCCCGCAATTAGGGACATATTGGGAGGAAGTGGTTGAGGTCTTATGTGAGGGGACGGATAGGCAGATAGATCCAAACATGGGAGCATGCATGCTGCACTGGTTTCGTCATACAAACAAGACAAGTCACAAATAAGTTCCTGGACCTAGGGCTGATACTAGCTAAAAGGGAATTAACGAAGAATTGGAAATCCAAGCAAGGGCCTAGCGTTGAGCACTGGAAGGTGGAGTTAACAAGGTGGGCAGCAAGTGAGAGCATGGTAAGGTTCCAGCTAGCTAGGAGATCCAAATGTGAGAAGGCATTGGAGGCTGCCCAAGCGTGGGAAGCTCTGGTGGCACTGTTGCAGATACCTGAACCAGAGTCGGATGGGGAATCATTAGATACGCTGGTGGGGATGTAATGAATAGGGAGACTGCATGGGGGTACCTCATTATTCCAGGAGACATAGTAGCGGAATTGCACAAGTTACTACTTGTGCAACGATATATCTGTAAGAGACATTAGTTAGTATTAGATTCCTTACCTTAGAATATCCCCAGGCGTCAGACTGGATCCGGAAAATTTTGTGTAGCAGTACCCTTGCGCGTCGGTAGGCGTCGTCTGCGGCTCCGCGTCCGTCGTCGGCGTCGTGGGCGCCGTGATGACGTCATCGGAGTACTTAGACGCCGCCTCCGCGTGCTGACGTCAGTTCTTAGACACAGCTTTTCCGCGCCAGAAACGCAGAGCCGTGTTAAAAACCAACACTGGTGCCATTGAAACTAGGGCCCTGAAGGGGACAACCCTAACCCTAGATATTGGTTCGCAGAACGGGGAGGATGGGTGGGTCGGTAAGGAATCTAATACTAACTAATGTCTCTTACAGATATATCGTTACACAAGTAGTAACTTGTGCATCTGAAAGAGACACGTTAGTATTAGATTCCTTACCTTAGAATAGATACCCCAGCAATACCAACCCCGGTGGTGGGTCTGCGAACCAATAATCACACCAGAAAGTCCTGGAGGACGGAACGGCCAAAGAAGCCATCCCTCCGGACTTGACTGTCCAGGCAGTAGTGTCTCGCAAACGTGTGCAGCGATGCCCACGTAGCTGCCTGACAGATGTCTTGCAAGGGCACACCCCTGCCCAGGGCAGTGGTGGTCGCCGTCGCTCGGGTAGAATGAGCCCGCAGTCCAACCGGGGGCTCCTTCCTAGCCAAGGAGTAGCATGCCTGGATACACAGGATGATCCACCGGGAGATGGTCCTCTTGTGCACCGCTTTTCCCTTCTTAGCGCCCACGTAACCAACAAAGAGTTGGTCATCCACCCGGAACTGGCGTGTGCGATCCAAATAGAATGAGAGCGCACGTTTTGGGTCCAGACGGTGGAGCCGCTCTTCCTCTTTAGAGGGATGCGGTGGCGGGAAGAAGGTTGGCAAGGTGATGGACTGCCCGATGTGGAAGGCCGTGACAACCTTGGGCAGGAAAGAAGGTTTGGTACGAAGCACCACTTTGTCCGGATGGACAGAAAGGAAAGGTGGAGTACAAGAAAGAGCCTGGAGCTCACTCACTCTCCTGACAGAGGTGATGGCAACCAGGAAAGCAGTCTTCAAAGTCAGAAGGCGAAGAGGACAGTTGTGAAGTGGCTCAAAGGGAGCGCACATCAGAAATGTAAGAACCAGGTTCAAGTCCCACTGAGGCATCACAAACGGAACAGGAGGAAACGTGTGAGTGATGCCCTTAAGAAATCTGTTAACAATAGGGGACTTGAACAAAGAAGGCTGATCAGGTAGCCTGAGAAAGGCTGAAAGGGCAGAAAGGTAGCCCTTGATAGTGCCCAGAGCAGAGCCCTGCTGGGCAAGAGAAAGAAGGAAGATAAGAACCTCAGAAAGAGGGGCAGAAAGTGGATCCACAGCCTTTGCTGTGCACCATGCCACAAATCTGTTCCACCTGCAGGCGTATACCGACTTTGTGGAGGGACGCCTGGCTGCCAGAATGATGTTACAGACTTCAGGAGGCAAGTCAAATGGCCTCAACTGTCGCCGCTCAATCTCCAAGCATGGAGGTGGAGACTTGACAGGTTCGGGTGGAGGACCGTCCCCTGCTGCTGCGACAGAAGGTCCTCCTGAAGAGGCAGACGAACCGGGGGATCGACTGACATACTGAGTAGCTCTGGATACCAGTACCTTCTCGCCCAGTCTGGAGCCACAAGGATGACTTGGGCCCGGTCGCGCTTGATCTTCTTCAGCACTCTGGGAAGAAGTGGTATAGGCAGAAAGGCGTACAACAGACCGCAACTCCACTCGCGACGAAAAGCATCTCCGAGCGAGTGCCGCCTTGGAAATTCCAACGCGCAGAACTGATGACATTGCGCGTTCTCTTCGGTGGCGAATAGATCTAACCAAGGCTCTCCCCATCGCTGAAAGAGGCCTTGCACCACGTCCGAGTTCAGACGCCATTCGTGATCCATCATGCACCGACGGCTGAGCTCATCCGCCCTGGCGTTCAGAGAACCTGCCAGGTGTTGAGCCACCAGGGTCACGCCCTGGCGTTCCAGCCATTGCCAAAGGCGAAGAGCCTCTTGACAAAGGATCCACGACCCCACCCGCCTTGTTTGTTGCAGTACCACATGGCGGTGGTGTTGTCCGTGAACACCTGCACTACACTCCCCCGGACAGTGGGGAGGAATGCCTTCAGTGCTAGACGAATCGCCCGTAGCTCCAACAGGTTGATGTGGAGCCGGGCCTCCGCCGGAGACCAGAGGCCTCTGATCTCCGCCTCTCCCATGAGGCCTCCCCAGCCCTGGAGGGACGCGTCCGTCACAACCACGTGCTCCGGTTGGGGAAGGGAGAGGGATCTGCCGCTGACCCAATCGCGGTCCGTAAGCCACCACTGCAGCTGTCTCGCAGTGCCCTCCGAGATCAGGACGTGGTCGGAGAGGTTGCCCTGATGCTGGGCCCACTGAAACTTCAGGTCCCACTGCAGAGCCCGCATCCGCCACCTGGCGTGATGCACCAGCAGGATGCAGGAGGCCATCAGCGCCAGAAGCCGCAGCGTCAACCTGACCGAAACCCGGGATAACGGCTGAAGGATGGGAATCGGAGCCTGAATATCCCGGACCCGCTGTTCGGGTGGATAAACCCGAAACCGCGCCGAGTCCAGAACCGCTCCGATGAAGAGGAGCTTCTGAGAGGGACACAGGTGTGACTTCGGCACATTGATGGAGAACCCCAGCTGGTGCAGGAGGTCTGCCGTCGTGTGGAGGTGGCTGACGACTGTCTGGGGCGAGCCCGCCTTCAACAACCAGTCGTCGAGGTAGGGGGAAGACTGAAACCCCTAACCTGCGCAGATGAGCTGCGACCACCGCCATCACCTTATTGAACACCCGTGGGGCGCTGGTAAGGCCGAAGGGGAGCACGGTAAACTGAAAGTGCTCGTGGCCCACCATGAACCGCAGGTAGCGCCGGTGGGCAGGCAGGACGGGGATATGAAAATAGGCGTCCTGCAAGTCCAACGCTACCATCCAGTCTCCTGGGTCCAGGGCAGCCAGGACCTGAGCCAGAGTCAGCATCTTGAACTTCTCCTTCCGGAGGAAGCCGTTGACGTTCCGTAGGTCCAAGATAGGGCGTAGGCCCCCTTTGCCCTTCTTGGGTACCAGAAAGTAGTGGGAGTAGCAACCACACCCTACTTCTGGCCCAGGAACGCGCTCGATGGCCCCTTTGGCCAAGAGGGCCGTAACTTCCTCCTGCAGAAGTCGCAAGTGATCCCCCGATACACGGTGGTTCTGCGGTGGCATGGCTGGAGGAGTCGCCTCGAAGGGGAGGGAGTAGCCCCTTCGGACGATTTGCAGCACCCACCTGTCCGACGTGACAGTGCGCCAGTAAAGGTGGTGATGGCGAACCCTGCCTCCCACTGGCGTCACATGGGCCTGAAAGCACGGACTAGGAGGGTTTAGAGGCGGATGCTGCGGGGGAAGGTGTGGACTGACCTCGCCGCTGCCCCCGACCACCTGGACGGCGGTTCCCACGGCCGCCACCGCGTTGGGCATTGCCCTGCGGTTTGTGGCTGGCGGCACGTGTGGGCGCACCCCTTCCGTGGCCACGAAAGGAGTGATAGGCAGCCGATTGCTGGCGCTGGCCCGAGAGGCCTAAGGACTTGGCCGTAGCCCTGGAGTCCTTAAAACGCTCAAGCGCATGGTCTGCTTGTCGCCAAAGAGGTGACGGCCATCGAACGGCATGTCCATAAGCGTGCTCTGGACATCTGCCGAGAAGTTGGCGGACCTCAGCCAGGCGTGGCGTCTGACCGCCACCGTCGTTTCCATCGCTCTACCCAGCGAGTCAGTGGTATCCAGCCCACACCGGATGGAATATTTGGCTGCATCCCGGCCCTCCACAAGGGCTTGGCCGAGTTTGGCCCGTACCTCCAACGGACACTCTGGCAGCACTTCCGCGACCTTATCCCACACAGAGTGGGTGTAACGTCCCAAGAGGCAGGCGGTGTTAGAAGACCGCAGGCCGAGGCTAATAGATGAGAATATCTTCTTCCCATACTGGTCATACCTCTTGGATTCCCGGTCCGGGGGGGCGGACGGGAATGCGGTCTGGGAATTGGAGGCCTGGATGACCAGGCTCTCGGGGGTAGGGTGGGAGGACAGGAAACAGGGGTCGCCCGGGGCTGGGCGGTGGCGTCTGGCCACGTTCCTATCTACGGGCGTACCCGTAGCGGGCTTGGACCAAGTGCCCAGCAGAACGTCAGTCAAGGCCTCATTAAAAGGCAGCAGAGGCTCGGCCGAGCTTGACTGCGGTTTAAGGACCTCAGTGAGGAGGTTAGTCCTCACGGCCGCGACGGGGAGCTCAAGGCCCAAGGCCTTGGCAGCCCTCATCAGCACCACACTATAAGTTGTCCCCTCCTCCGATGCCACGGAAGGAGGGGAGACAAAACCAGTGTCTGGAGAGGTGTCCAGGCCACTGGCCTCCCCCAGTTCTCCTGTCCAGTCCTCATGAGACTGACACTCCCTGGTCAGAGGGTCCTCAGACCCCTCCCAGTCCTCTTCATCACCCATCTCCTGAAATTCAGGGTTCTCAACCAATGGGGCCTGCTCGTAGAGAGAGAACTCTCCAACCGGCGTCTGGAGCGGCGCCCATCGCGGCCGTCCCGACGCCGGAACAGGAACGAAGGTGGAACCGGGGACGGCGCCGCCCGAGGCCGGCGACGGAGGCGACACCTGAGGGTCCGATGCCGGGGAGGTCGTCAGATCCACCGGCGACAAACCAGATCCCGAAGGAGGACCAGCAGCATCCTGCGGCGCCGGGCCCGAAGGCGCCGGCGGAGTCGGAACGACTGGACCCCTCGGCGCCGGGCCCGAAGGCACCGGCGGTGTCGGGATAATGGGGACCTGCGGTGCCGGGCCCGAAGGCGTCGACGGCGTCGGGGCCAAAGCACCAGACGGCGTCGGGGCCGGAGCCGCCGACCCGCTAGGGCCCCCAGACGGGTCCGCTGGGCCCGAAGGCGCCGCGGAGCCCGTCGGAGGAGAGAGTTTCCTCATGGCCATGAGGAAGCGCTCGACCTCCTCCGGCGTCGCATTCAGCCCAGGGACCGGAGGGTGTGGAGCTGCACGCGGCGCCCGCGACTCCGACGGAGCCGCGTGGGCGGTGTCACCCGAACCCCCGGCCGCATCGCGCGAGCGTCGGGGGGAGTCCGAGGAGCGATGACGCCGCTTGGACTTCTTGTGCCTCTTACCTGACGACGACTTCGACCCGGAGGAGTGCGGCCTACTCTCGGAGCTGTGATGGCTCCGAGCCCGCGACCTGTCCCTCGACCTCCCATGGGATCGGGACCTCTCACGGCGCGGGGCCGACTGCCGGAGTTCGAGGCGCCTACGGGACCGCTCCCGTCTGGCTTTCGAAGAGAGGGCCCGGCAGTCGGAGCAGGCCTTGTCGTCGTGGTCGACGCCCAAACACGACAAACAGACGCGGTGAGGATCCGTGACCGACATCAGCCGGTCGCAATCGTCACAAGGTTTGAAGCTGGGCATCCCTAAAGGCACCGTGTCGGAGTCGAGAGACTCGAAAAGGATCAAAAAGGATCAAAAAGGTTAGTCAAAAAAGACTAGGGTTACTGCTTTTTCCAGATCTGCACTTGCTGACGCGGAAAAAAGAAGAACTGACGTCAGCACGCGGAGGCGGCGTCTAAGTACTCCGACGACGTCATCACGGCGCCCACGACGCCGACGACGGACGCGGAGCCGCAGACGACGCCTACCGACGCGCAAGGGTACTGCTACGCAAAAATTTCCGGATCCAGTCTGACGCCTGGGGATATTCTAAAGTAAGGAATCTAATACTAACGTGTCTCTTTCAGATAGGACAGACGGTGACTAGGTTGGCAACCCAGGTGAGAAAGAGAGCTGTATGCCCGTGACCTTAAATACTGCATGACCTTAGCCGGATGGAACTGACGAACACACCGGTGGAGCGGGTTAGGGAGGGGTAAAGAGGTGGGCATGTTTCGTGATTAGAAGGGAACCTTTATTGAACGAGCTGCTGGCATGTGGATTCACGGAGGGAGCATACCTGACTTTTTATTTATTTATACAGTTTTATATAGCGCGAACTTGATCCCGAAGGATATCAGAGCGCATTACAATTTGAGGCAAAAGTAACAAATCAGAACATTAGTCTAACATTGGTAATCTAATGGGCACTGAATCAACTAGAACAAACATAGCATTGAAGTGAAATAAAGAAAGGAAAATGCTACTTACCAGTATGCATCTGTTCTTGGCATGTAGGGCTACAGAACCACACACTATGCACTAGATCACCATCTGGTTGTGGGCCCGGATGACCACACACTGTTGTCGTCCCGGAAGAGTCCCCGTCTGCTGGATGACTCCTCCCCTAGACCGCAGTGCACACGGGTATCGACTCCATCCTCAGATTGTTTTCGCCATTGGGCAAATGATGGAGTTGTATGAGTACAGATAAAGATGACCATGTGTTGTGTATCGAAAGATAATACTGGAACAGATACAGGTAGCCGGGGAGGCGGGTGGGCGTTGTGAGAAGTTGGCCTGGTATAGGATGTTCACTATTCTAGTGAGCACCTTGCACCAGTGTAAACAACCCTTATGGTGATGGTTGTAAAGTCAACCTTCTAGACCAGCTATCCTAGTGGTAGCATGGACAAAAGCAGTCTTAGGCTGAACTCAAGAGGGCATGTGAAGCCAGCTGTTTTACCATATGCAATCCCTTTAATACCAAATGAAAGGACACCACACAGGTTGTATATCAAAATATATATGTATTTATTTCTAACACAATCCTCTGAACTCTTAATGAGGTCAGAGGCACCAGCACAATACAAGATACTTAATCAAAATACAATAAGTTGCACAAAATACAGTAATGCCCTAGGGGCACTTCGAACCATATACTAAAATAGTGGTATAAGAACCACGTCACGAACAAAGGAAAGGCCTAGGGCCTGGAGAATCGCTGGGGCTACACTGTACTACCAATGGATAGAGAGCAGGAGGCCCACGGGATGAGCGTGCAGTGTCTATACACGCACGCAAATTACCATAGAGTTAGAATGGGAATGAAAGAAATGGAAACTAGTTCTTTTAGGACACTTCCGGATGGACTTGGGAAAAGCTACTTGAAACTAAGACACTAGGATAGTCAATACCCACAGGAGTACCGAAATACTCTTACCTCACCCACAGGAAGCATGTGCATAGGTGTCAAAGTGTGTCGGGTTTCGTCGCTGATTCCTATGGAGCCTTGGAGAAAGATGCTGCAGGCGACCAGGAGAGTAGTGTCCGGGTGGATCCAAGGGCGGATCGAGGATGAAGAGTACCTGAAAGCAGAGGGGACAGAGTCTGGGTCCCTAGCCAGTGACCAGGATGGAACCAGGCGATGTCGCGAAGCAATCAGGTGATGTCGTGAAGCTTGTCTCTGCAGCCACGTGGACCAGGAGGTGTCGACGACGACCAGGAGCTGGGCACGGACTGTCCCACGAAGGATCTCGCTGTCGGCGGTGTCGGCGTCCGGATTGGAGTCAACAAGCCTTGGCAAAGGCAACCCACGCAGAAAAGGAAGATGGCTTCTTAATCAGACCAGCAAGGTCTGATGGGCTGCTCCTTTTCAGGGGAGCAAGGGCCAGTCTGGAGCAACCAGACCAGCGTTGGAAATTCAAAGGTTCTTCGCCACAGAGGCCACTAGCCAACGGGCAAGTGACCGGACAGACGCGTCGAGCAGGAAAATGCAGAAGGGCCCCACGCAGAACTCGTGGAGTGTGGAGGGATGACCTTCGGTGCAGTTGGTGCTCGGGGCTGGGGCTTCTCAATCCCCAATGCACAACTTCGAGGGTGCCTCAGAAGTTGCACGGAAAGCAATTCGCTGGCTTTCCAAGATGGCCGGTCCCACGTCTCGCGCCGCCTCCACAGGTCTCAGCTTTGCTGTGGCTGTGGATCGGGCTGAAGGAAGTCTGGAAGTCCGGGTCTTGTCAGGCTCTGTGCTCTGGCTCCGGCAGGAGCGTCGACAAAGCAAACCGTTGATCGCTTGATGGTGCCTGCTTGTGCAGGGTGGTCACTCCTTGACCACAAGGGAGATTCTTCAGTCTTCTACGTCGAGTAAGATGTCGAAGGTCCAGAGTTTCGTATCAGAGTTTCAGTCAGGATAAATCTAAAGTCTTGGGACTCAGCTCCTACCTATATACCAAATTTAGGGGCTGGATTACCTGCCAAGTCCCTCCTATGGGTGGGACCCAGGAAGGGGGTGGTTACACCCCTTTCCCGTTGTCCAGTTTAGCGCCAGAGCTGGGGCTGGAGTGCCCCAGCACCGGTTTGAACTGGACTATGCATGGGACACCTTGTGTGCCCCAGGCAGTGTCTCATTTCATTCAGCCCTCCCTGCCCCAATACACTATAGCCTGCCTGGGGTGGTGCTAGCACCTCCCTGTGACAGGAAATCTACTGTCCAAGCCTCCCTCGCTGGAAGGACTCCCAGCAGCAGGAGATCAGACTTGTGTCTGTGGCAGCAGCATCCATTTTGTGATGCTGAGGCTCTGGTTAACTTTAACCGGGATTAATGTAAGTAACATGTCTTCACCCTCTAGAAGGGTGGAATGCTACCCCCGTCGCCAGAACTGGCGAAGGGGTAGTATTCCAAAGCGTATGACACCTTACACAACATGTTTTGATAAAGCCAAACCAGAAGTTAGCATTTAACCGCGAGGTTCATAATGCACTTAAGAGTATATGGTATGGCAATATCCTAGAACAGCTATAAGGACATGGTTCCGAAAGCTGCAGACAGGCTCAGCTCATGCTAGAGCACCATCTCACATAAAACCAAGCACTCTGCCTCCAGGATTGTTAAGGCCTGCCATAGGAGTGACTTATAGGTGCATATGTGTCTAGATATAAGGTTAGATATAGGTATACTATATCTAAGCAAGGGGTGATTACACAACCTTGCCCCAGCTGAGTGATCAGCCAGTTGTGTCAGTTTGGATGGCCAGCCAGGGGTGGCAAAAGACATGCTGCAGCCCCTGGTAGGGCTTGGGTGCACCTATGCCCTGGGTACCTATGGTACACTGTACAGGGACTCATACGAGTGACCCAATTCCCAATTGGTGATGTACCTACAGTACATGGTGTGAAATTTAGAGAGAGAACAGCAGGGCTGTGGGTCTGATTAGCAGGCCCACAGCCACATTAAGTCGAAATCCAGTGAAGCAAAAAGCAAAATATTGGGGTGACCATAGGAAAGCATACCCTACTCTCCTACAGGCGTGTGGTTCTGCAGCCCTACATGCCAAGAACAGATGCATACTCGTAAGTGGCATTTTCCGTTCGAGGCATATGGGCTGCAGACCACACACTATTGCATAGATTGCACAGCACTTTCTCCCTTAGCGGCGACCACCGCAATCTGTTACAGTAGTTTGAAATAATGTTTTGAGTACAGCCTGGCCCACACTTGCTTGTTGTTTTGCCTGGACATCTACACAGTAGTGTTTTGTAAATGTGTGCGGAGTAGACCATGTAGCTGCTCTACAGATGTCATCTAATGGTAGATTTCCTATGAATGCCATAGATGCCCCTAACTTATGGGTAGAATGAGCCCTAGGGTGAATGGATAGAGTGCAAAACAGTCAAACCTGCATAGTTGAGGAGGAACCATTGTTTTTTACTTTGTACAGGGCCTATTGGACTCCACAGAAGCTGTCTAAATTCAGCTCTGGTGGAGTGGTGGCATGTCCTAAGTGTGGCAGTCCAAACGAAGATGATCTACACATGTTTTTGCATTGCCCGAAGATCCAGTCCTTCTAGGAGGGCGTGAGTTTTGCCTGTCGAGTGCTTTAAATCTGCAGGTCAAGGTAAGCATTGAACTGCTTATATTTGAAAGACTAGATCTGCAAAGCATAGTTACGAAAGATAGTGAAAAGTTGGTATTTTATGCTGGTCTGTTGGCCCGCAGAAAGTTATGTAAATTATGGGTCTCTTCAGCCTCCCCAACGGAGGTTGGCTGGATACAATCGATGAAACTTACTGCAAAGTTGGATATTTCGGATCAGAAGAAAATGAGATATGAATTTTGGACTCTTTTCTTGTCCTGGTGTGGTTGAAAGTTGGAGTACTTTAGAAAAATCAGTCCTATGATTAAGCCTTCACCTTTTCTTTCCCTGTGTATGCAGGAGGATAAGGGACTGGGTCTCCGGTTGTCTGTGGAAGAAGATCGCCCAGTCGAATCCGATGGCGCTCAGCTCTCTGGGGGGCTCTCCAAGTACAATGTTTTATCCCTTTTCACAGCAAAATGAGGTTTGAAAACCCAGGGTGGTTTCGTTAGAAGAAGGGGATATGTATGCAAGAAACAGGGTTGACAATTGAACTGAGATTTATCTGTATGCCATGCCATGCTAGAGAAATGCGATCGTAAAAATCAAGAAGTGTACCCATGCACTTTTTGAGACCGATGTAAGTTGTTTGTTGGGTGAAAATCAATAAAACATTTTTTTTTTAAATCTCCTACTGACACTGCACGTGCATTTGTGAAGGGCTACTAGCATAACCTAAAGGGCCTTCATCTTCCTCCCCTGAATCCTGCTCCTCTAGCAGGTGAGATGGTAAAAGAGGCGTAACCTTGCTAGGGGAGGTGATTTCCGGCATAATCCTCCTTTTTCTGGGGACTTCTGATTCCTCTGGTGTTTTTTCCCTCATCAACGAGCCCGTCGACGAGCTTGCAGACGACACTGTTGTCGTAGATGCAGCTGTCGACACCATTACTGATGGCTTACGCTCCATCGAAGATGTAGTTGCCGTCGTCGATGCGGTCGTCGTCGTCACTGTAGCAGTTGACGCCCTCGCCGACGATAATGCCGTCGAAACCGTCGTTGACGGTGACTTCGGGCGTCGTTGGAGAGCCCTACGCCATAGACGCTGATGCTCTCTTGCGGACTAAACGAACCTCGATCTTTGTCGTCTGCGATCTAGAAGTTCTCTTCATCAGATCCGGTCGACTATGTGGATTTTGTTGATGATTTTACCTCAGGAGGCACTCACGAAGACTTCTTGAAGGGCTGTCTGACTTGAGGGGGTGACAGACGGTTCAGAACCCACCTTTTTAGTAGCTTTATCCCCAGAAGCATGTCCCTTACTGTGAGAAAGTGGCTCTATATATACACTGGACTAGAATGAAGTACAGTGTGTATAAAGTCCACCAACCCCAGAGGTATAACAGAGGTTAAAGTCAGAACTGACCTTACTCTCCAAAGTGGTAGCTTGGCTGAGCAGGAAGGCAGTACCAGAGGACAGTGTAAAGCATTTGTTGTACACACTCAGTCTGCAAAAGGTTTCACACACTCAAGAACTGAACTCCAGGCCAATTGTTGTTAGATCCTCAGATATAGTTGTTTTATTTTTAGAAGCAACCGTTATAAAAACATACTTCTCAAGTTATGAGTACTCATGTAAATACTTTGCAAAGAAGCAATAAAGCTTGTGCACACAATAATTACAGGATAGATAGGGAGCAACACAGTTCTGAAACACATTCTAGCATTGAGCCCAAAGGGTTTTTCACAGATAAGTACAGTTGATTACTTTATGGATTACTTTGGTAGTTCCAGGACCAGATCATCGATTCAGTCCTGGGGTCTAAGCTGAAACCAGATTAGCAAAAACGTTTTAGTTACAGTGATGAATTTTCATGAATATAAAGCTGTTTTAAAAGTTCACACTAGAAATTTTTCAATGTAAATCTGACAATGTTATTCAATGGGAAGAAATTCAAGTTGCAGGTAAAGTACGATCGCGTTACTTTCGTAACCCAGCACTGGTCTCCTAGGGCCAGCACTGGGGGCTTAACTCAAAACAGGTAGGCAATTGTGTTTCAGTATTTCGTACGATTTTTAAGGAATATTTGCAGTTTTCAAAAGTAGACAGTAGAAATTTCATAGAAAAGCAGACAATGGGTTCCTATGGAGAAAATACAGATTAATAGTAAACCCGCTAGGGGTTACTTTTGCAGTTCAGTACTGGGCTGCAAGGTACAGTACTGGCTTCTCCCCTGATCACAGGTGAGTACTTTGGAATTCGAACTTTAGCTTATTTTATAGGAATATTTTCAGTTTTCAAAACGTTACACTTCAAAAATGGGTCAATGTTATCCATTGGCAGGTAAGTGAGTTTCCGGTTTCCAGGTAAGTACTTGGTTGGCGAAGTTAAGGTTCTGGGTATAGACTCAGGGGTCCCCCAGGGTCAGGTGAGTACAGTTAGTTCAGTCCCAGCGGCACAGGGGCTGCCGGGTGCAGAGATAGGTAGGCCCAATGATATCCAATGAGGGAAAGGGGGCCTTCGGTTGGTGGCTACTGGCTAGCAAGCCACGCGGCTCTGGGAGCTGGGCTCCTGGTCTCTTGCTCAGGGCAAGTGGGGGAAGTAGGATAGGGCCAAGGGGTTACAGCCAGCGGCACTCAGGTGGCTGGGTGCAGGGTGCTTTTGAGCCATTGGGCGCTCAATGTTATCCAATGAGGATCTTGAAAAATTATCAAAGGCTGCAGGCTCGGGGACGGTGGCTCTTCGGGGCGACCAGCACTTCGAGAGGTAAGTTGGGATGATGGAGCACAGGTAGGTACCCCAAAGTGAGGCACAGGGGGCCGCAGGGCGCCGGGGTGTCTTTGGGGGTCGGAAAAGCTTACCCTCGGCTGGTCGCGGTTGGGGTGGCCCCTGGTTCTGAGTCTGCAGGCGTTGGCTGGTTCGTCGAGGAGGGTCTTTGGGCACTGGACTTCGGGTCCCAGCCACCGGGGGGACGTCCTCGTGGTCTTGGTTCAGGTTGGCCCGGCCTCAGCTGGTGCAGAGTGGGCTGGTCTGGAGCTTCTTGGTGGGCACCAGGTGGGCTGTTGCAGCAGAGCCTCTGCTGATGGGAGTCCCAATCTTCACTGACCTTACAGTGCCCAGGAATGGCCCTGGGTACTGTAGGGGCACAGGGCTCATGCACCTGTGCCCTCACCTCTGGCATAGGGCACCCAGCTACAGGGGTGACTGAA
This sequence comes from Lissotriton helveticus, assembly GCF_964261635.1. Taxonomy (NCBI): domain Eukaryota; kingdom Metazoa; phylum Chordata; class Amphibia; order Caudata; family Salamandridae; genus Lissotriton; species Lissotriton helveticus. Next base: position 797,128,057 of record NC_136063.1, on the reverse strand, counting down.
GTATGCCAGGGCAGTGGGTTCTGTGGGCATGGCACACAGGGATGTGTGCCATGTCGACTCTTGTTTTAGTTCTGTACTTAGGCACTTAGCCTGCAAAGGCAGTGTGTGGGTGCCAGGGAACAGGGCCCCTGAGGGTGGCACAATAAGTGCTGCAGCCCTCAGGGGTCTTCTCTGGTTACCATGCCCTGGTTACCTAGGGTACCATTTACTAGGGGCTGACAGGTGGCCAGAGATGCCAATTGGGCATTTTGTTTCAGCATAGTTTTTCTTTTTAGGGAAGGAACACAGGCCCTGGGTACCTGATTGGCAGGGAACCAGGGCACACTCAGTCAAAGTACATCAGCAGTTCGGAAAAAAAGTGGGGGCAAACCAAGGCAAGAATGATGGCACTTTCTCACACTTACTCTCCTTTTCTTGAGTCTGAGGAGAATGTGAAGGACTGCGCCCATAAGACCCTTGAGTGGTCTTTTTTTTTACCTTATTTATTGTTTTTCAAAAAAATGCATAACACAAGAATATACCAAGTCGTGGATGCAATATTCATAAACACACAAATCTACATCAGGCAACAATAACATTTGTCTGAAACGAAACAGCAAAAGGAAAAAAAAAAAGAAGTTGAAAACGAACAGTGGAGAAGATACCAAAAAATTAAATCGGTACCGATTATAAAACATAAGGAACTTATTTGAGAGAAGGGGCTAAGTTATTTCAAAGCATAGACCAATGCTCTAAAGGGGCCCAGATCTTAGAGGCCAGCTGACACCGTCTTCTCCCCCTTAAAAGATACACAGAGGACTCCAAATTGTACCAAGCTAGCATCGTAGCTCTCCGGTTAAAGAAAGTAGAAGCCTCCGGACTTAACCACTGTGAAGTTATACAAAGCTGTATCATTGCAATAGCTATAAACAGAAATGCTCTAGTATATCTTGATCTTTCGGAAGCTCCGGGATATTCACACCCCAATACAACTAACCCCGGAGAGATCGCCACAGGAATATTAAGCACCTCGTTAAAAAGGCCTCAATGTCTCCAAGAAAATCCCTCAAATTTGGACACGAATAGAACATATGAATTGCGTTGCTGCTTGTAGTCTACACCTAGAGCAGGAGTCTCCCTTTCTCCCCCCCTTATTTAGCGATCTTAGCTGGGGTATGGTACAAATCAAACATAGCCATGTAGCTTTGCGTACGCAAACTGCCCGATACTAACACATAGCTAGCAAGCTCCAAAGCAGGTCCCAAATCCACTCCTGAGATACCGAGTTTCCCCGACCACTTATTATTCTGAGCATCCAAGTCATCGGGAAGATCTGATAGAAGACATTGGTAAATAGCTCCTATTCTGGCCCTCGTTTTAACAAGTTCAATTAAAACAATCTTATCATAAAGAGTGGAAGTGTTATGATAGTGTGTGTCTAAGAAGCTCCTGACCTGAAGATATAAAAAAAATTAATTGGAGTGCAAATGAAACCTTTCCCTTCGAGAGGAAAAAGAGGCCAGCTGCACATCGGAACTCAAGTCGCCAATATCTTTTAAACCCATACTCTGCCATTTAAAAGTGACCCTATCCTGAAAAATAGGTGGAGGCACACTCGTAGCGTCAAAGGGAGTATAAAAATTGATCTTCAAGATACTGAGCTTATGGCGAATTTTCTGCCGGACTGAAAACATGGCCCAGCTAACCTTAAACCTTATCTTTTTAAAATACCCTGGCTCGAGCACCCGTGTTAGAACACCCTTGGCGGCGTCGCCCAGGGCTATCTCATATATAGGTGGCCTGGTACATAAAGGAACATCAGCTCTATCCCCCAACAATGGCGAACCAAAGTGTTGTAGCATAGCAGACCAGTAATATTATAATTGAGTGGTCTTTTTAAGGGTTTTCTCAGGACGTTCCTCTGAAGAATGAGCATGAGGAGATTTCCTTCTTTTCTGGGACCTCCTAGATGAGGAAGAGGATGCCTCATCACTGTCACTAGACATAACCTCCTTTCTGGCCTTGAGCTTTTGAAGTCATATTAAAAGGCACCGCTCACGGTCCCTCAATGTTTTACTGGAAAAGGTACGACATACCTTGCAGTCTTTAGCTTGATGGTCCGAATAAAGACAGTAAATGCAGTCAGAATGAGGGTCATCAGTATAGAGCCAATTCTTGGAACAGGTGGCACAGACTCTAAACAAACCCATTTTCTCCTTTACTGACATCTTCAGGCAGGATGAGATGAATCAGTAAGCAGCAATAAAGATGATCATTTCAGATGAAATTCACAGAAAATCTCAAGTAACAACAGAAAATGTTGATAAGAGCTCAAAGGAGACTCCCTAGCACAACGTGCGGTAGAAAATCTGAAGGGCTAAGGTTCTTTCAGGAGTGTTCTAGAGGGTAAGAGGTCCTGATTGGCTCAGGGACATTTTTTGTCTCTTTTACATAATGAATGTTATGGGCTACACAATGGAAATGGGCCTAGGCCTTTTTTTCTGTTTTGCACTTATCTAAGCATTGCTTTTTTATATACGGGGACTCCCATCTCGACGACAGGGAATGACTCAAGCATGTGAATCTATGAGAGTTCCAATACTGGAGTAAGTAGTGTTTACCTCACACCCATTTGCTCAGTGTTGAGTGTTATGTGGGTGTCTCAGTTGTGTAAAGAGGTTTTCTGCTTCCACTTATACTCCATCGGTTAGCAATTCTCTGCCTGTGTCTGTCTGGCGCTATTCAGCATCTACCGAACACTGCTTCGAACTGGGTCATCAAGATTGAGATGACGTTCGGGTGACTCTGCAACCTTCACTCCACTTCCCCACACACCAAATATTAAGTCTAGCACTTCCGTCGCAAGTTTGTGATCCAATAGGTCAGGTGTAGAGGCATCAAAATCCTCATGTTCTTAGACTTCAGCCCAGACACTTTCCAATGGCAGAAACAACTAGAGGACTTCAGAATGGTCATAATGACTTTGAAGGTAAAAGTCTGTCTGGCAGCCAGTAAAAGTACAGGTTCGATACAGAGCGAAGGACTTTGCGTTTCAAAGGTGAACACTGCAAAAGCATTGTTGGGAGGGTCAGAGAGGAATAGTGCAGGGTTGGCTGAAAAGGGGCTATTTGGTAATGCAAAAAACAAACAAAAAGTTGAATACTATTTTGCCTCAACTGGGATTCCTAACATGCAGATCTATTAAGTTGTTCTGAAAGAAACATGTATATTACAATGTGGTTGCAGTAATAGTGAAATGCTCCCTCTCCTTGACATAGGGTTTAGTAACTTGAGGTTTGCAAACAGTGACTTTCTTTTCCATTGTCTGTCAACAACAGCACATGGAGCGTGATGTGAGGCTTCTCCAGCTGTCTATAACTTAGAAACTTTAGGAAAATCATAGCACTATCTGTTTTTTTTTTTTTCAAAACTGGTTTTATTGAATCGCAGAGATAAACATCCACAGCGCTCCGAACCCCGGAGGGACTGTGACGACAATCATGAGTCATGGTATGCGATACATTTAATGAAATAGTGCCCCCCCCCTAACCACCCAGCCGCCCCCCCTGTCCTGCAACACCCCGTCTCCCAACACTGCCATGAAGAGCATACAATCCAACATAAAAAAAAAAAATCAGGCCTCAATATGCCCCCTACATCTGCTCCTCCTCGCTCCGTGGCGGCGGCGGGGGCTCGAGCCACAATCCCCTGTAGTCCGCCCACCTCTTCCATATCTTATAGTGTTTTGTGGGACAGCCCCTGGCCTCGAACACCGGCCTCTCCAGTCCCATGCAGAAGTCCAGGCCTTTTTTCCACCCGACCACCCTAGGAGCCCCAGGTTCCTTCCAGGCCTGAGCCACATCCCGTTTGGCCAGCGTGAGTCCCAATAATAACAAGTGCCGCTTGTACACATTCCCACCTACCCCTTCAAGCACATGGAGCAGGCCTAATTTCGCCGTGCGAGGGAGCTCCCACCCCAGCACCTCTGACAAACAATCCCACACACCCGTCCAGAACCGCGCCAGGCCACCACATTACCACACTATGTAACAGGGTACCCATCTCATGACCGCATCGCAAGCACGCCGGGGACTCAATCAATCCTGCCTTCCACAACCTCTCTCTGGTGTAGTATGTACGGTGCAAGTACTTGAATTGTATGAGCCGTAGACGGATTGCTATTGCAGCACCCCTGGGGGACTCCAGAGCCTCCCGCCAGTCCTCCTCCTCCAGTTCTCCCACGTCTCGCTCCCATCGCTCTCTTAGAGGCTGTAGGTCCGATGAGCAGTGTGTCACTAATGTTTGGTATATTTTGGAAATTTTACGCTCCTCCAAGTCCCCCATAAAGACTTTCGCTTCTATCGGGCTGAATTCGGGCAGCGTGGTCAAGCCCTCCAGCGCAGGAGCCAAAGCATGTCTAAACTGCAGGTAGCGAAAAAACTGGGTGCGGGGCATATCAAATTCTGCACTAAGATCCTGAAAGGACTTAAGCGTGGTGCCTCTAAGGACCTGGCCCAGGGTGGAAATTCCTATCAAGTCCCAACTCTTGAATCCTGAAAGGGACATCAGAGCCGGTAGTTGCCCGTTACGCCAGAGCGGGGTCTCCCCAGTCAACTCACCCCATCATCCCATGCGGCGCAGCGCCTGCCGCCAGATCCGGAACACCACTTGCGTTGCACTAGGCAGCCTCTTTCGCAGCTGGGGTGAGTACAAGACCGTGTGAAGGGGATCAGGCTCCATCAGGAAGCGCTCCAGGGCATACGCCGGGTCCCCCCCGTCACAGTACCACCAGTCATTCAGAACCACCAGATGCGAAGCCTGGTAATACGACAGAATATCCGAAGTCGCTAACCCCCCGCAATATGTGGATAGAAAGCAGGTTCGCAGCGCTACCCTAGCCGCGCCACCGGCCCACAAAAAGCGACCAAGAGCCGAGTTGACCAGCCGGAACCACTGCCGCGGAATCGGGAACAGATGGTTCTGTAGTTGGTATAACATTCTGGGAAGGGCTACGTCTTGAAGATGGCCGACCTGCCATAAATATTAAGAGACATGCGGGACCAGCATTTCATTTCTTGTTGCACTTTGTCCCACACAGGGACCATGTTGCGCTCCCAAGCCATGGTCGGCATAGTCGTCAGGAACACTTCCAAATATTTGAGGCCCCCGACGGCTTGCTGCAAAGTCGAGGCCCACGACCCAACTTCAAAGTGGCTACCCAAAGTCCACAAAGTGGACTTCTGCGGTTTCAAGCAGAGCCCGGAGACCTCGCCAAAGATTCTCATAATGTCCAGGACCCGCGGCCCAGAGCGATTCACGTTGGTAAGGAAGAACAGGACATCATCAGCATAAAGCGCGATTCTGTCAGACGGTCCCGCCTGCCACTCAAACCCCATCAGCTGTGCATCAATCCGGACCCACGCCGCCAGCGGCTCCATTGCCAGAGCAAACAAATAAGGCGAGAGGGGGCACCCCTGTCGGGTGCCACGTCCTACCGGAAAGGCGGCCGACACTTCCCCCGCCACCCTCACGGAGGCCGTCAGACCGGTATAGAGGAGCTTAACATAAGACAGAAAGTGGGGCCCCAAGTTAAGGCGCGGAAGGAGGGCAAATAAGTAGTTCCAGCTCAGGGAATCGAAGGCTCTGTCGATATCAGCTAGCAGCAGCGCCGCCTGGCTCCCGGTCTTACTCATCGCTTCCACAGCCACATGGGCTCTCCTAATATTGTGTCTCGTCGCCCTGCGGGGCCTGAATCCGGCCTGATCCGGATGGACCAACTCTGATATATAGAGAAGAAGACGATTCGCGAGTGCTTTAGCAAGTATTTTGGCCTCTATGTTTTGGAGCGAGATTGGCCGATAGGACTCGTGGCGCTCCGGGGGTCGGCTGGGTTTACAGAAGACAACAATCTCTGCATGCCTCCAGTCTGCCGGCAGTAGGCCCTCCTCCCGCGCCGCCTCCAGGGCGGCATTGTAGTGCGGGCCCAACTGTAGATGGTAGCGTTTAAAGAACTCACTCGGAAAACCATTGGGCCCGGGAGCCTTACCAGTATTAAGTTCCCCCAATGCCGTGCCCAATTCATCTGCCGAAAGCGGGGACTCAAGGAGTTCTCGCACTTCATCAGAGCGCGCACGGGGCTGGAGATCAGCTATAAATGTATCCACGTCAAGGGCCGAGAGAAGGTCCCTCGGGGCACACTGCGCTGCAAAGTAGCCAGCGAAACTGTCCGCAAGCAACTTGGGAGCCGTAATGGAGGCCCCGGTATCATCTCGAAGACCCGGCAACTCCTGTGCCTGAAACACCCTCTGGCAGAGCCTATGAAGCATGGTGCTGGACTTGTCGCCCCATTGATAAATCCTACTCCTGGTCGCCAGCCAGATCTGGCGGGGGTCGTCTAGCTGAAGAGAGGCGTACGTCTGTTGCGCCAGCAACAGTTGCCCCACGTCTTCCAAGCGGTTTGCCACCCCACATTGAGTTTCCAACCGCTCCACCTCCGCCGCCGCCCGCACCAATTCCTCCCGTCGTTTGTGCCGTGCTGCCGCACACCAGGTTATGCCCACCCCGCGCAGCGTGGGCTTCATAGCCTCCCAAACAGCCCGTGGATCAGAGACCGAGCCCAGATTGTCTTCCCAGTACTGGGCAATAGCCACTTCCAAATGTTGTTGATACTCCTCTCGCTGCAAATGCCAGGCAGAGAGTCTCCACCGGAACGGGCGCCTCCCCCTGCCGAGGGCGACCTCAACAACTACAGGGGAGTGATCTGACAGTCCCCGTGGCCGAATAGCCGCTGAGACTACTCTGGAGATGACTGCCGCAGGAACAAATACGTATAGACGCTCCCCAGGACCACGGAGTCGGAGCCCACCATCCCGTGTACAAAGACATACCTGCCCTGGGGGTCTATCCAGTGCTTGGTGTGTGAAAAAGCCAGCCTACGATGTATCAGCAAAGCCACCCCCCTGGAACCCCACCCAAAGCCCGCATGGTAAACTTGATCATAACCATATCTCTGTAGGCCCAGTGCTTTGTTACCCATGAGGTGTGTTTCTTGCAGCATCATGACATCGACATTCTCTTTCTTCCCCTGTCGCAACACCGCTCCCCGCTTAATCTTGTCAAGCACGCCTCTCACATTCCAGCTCATCACTCTCATGAGGGCACCTAGTTGCGCCCGCCTCGGGTTTTCAGCCCCCATCTAAGCGCCGGTGAATTCGTACAGCAGGCAAGAGGCACAGCAAATGTGAACACCACAGCAGCATTTTTCGAGACAATCGTGAGCAGAACCCCTCCACCCCCCTCCTCCCTCAGTCCCCGACCCCCCTACCCCAACCGTAGTCAACATCCAACAACTCCCCCCCCCCCCGCCCCCACCCCATACCTCAATGAACAATGAAGTACCTGTCGCGGTGAAGCTCCGCTCCCGCCCCCAACGTGAGACAGTCAGCCGACCCCACCAATGGACCCCCATCACACCCCAGAACCCCTTAACAACTAAACCAACAGAGGGGCCAAGTCCGCCCTCCGTAAGCAGTCCCCCCACCCGAGTCCCAAAACTGTAAAGTTACTTGTACAAGGATGTCTTCAGCTTCGATCCGCCACAGCTGTTCACAACAGGGGGGAGCAAGACAACTCCCCATTAAGCGCAACAGAGCCCTCGCCTGGCGTTGTGGAAGCTAAGACGTTGGATCCTGAGAGCCTGGAGCCCCAGTAGTCGCCGCTGCCAAGTCCCCTGTGGATGAGTTGTTCTTTGTGCGGGACCTCCAATTACTTCTGCTGCGCGACCTCCGCGGAGTCCGAGGGGGCCCCCGCCGCGGAGGAGTCCGAATCCCGACCCGGGGGAGGGGTGCACTCGAATGCGGACTGTCTCGTCAGTCCAGGCGAAGACCTCCTCCGGGGTATTGAAGAACAGAGTCCTGGATTGGAACACCACCCGCAGGCGGGCCGGATAGAGCAGGGCGTATTGGATGTGCAGACCTCGCAGCTTCGCTTTAGCTTCCGTGAAGGATTGGCGCTGCTTCTGCACTAGCTTGGTGTAGTCTGGAAAAATTAGGATCTTATGGTTGTCATAGAGCAGAGGGTCCTTCAGACGAGCTTGGCGCAGAATCATGTCGCGGTCGTGATAGTTCAGGAGTTTGGCTATCACTGGCCTAGGGCGTTCTCCCACCGGTGGCTTCTGTGTCAGCACCCTGTGCGCCCGTTCGACGATGAAGCAGCGCGAAAGTGAATCTGGCGGCATCCAGCTTTCTATCCACGTGGTCAGGAAGGCCTCCATGTCACCCCTTTCGCAATCTTCTGGAAAACCCACAAAACGTAGGTTATTCCGTCGGGCGCGCCCTTCCGCATCCTCCGCCCTCAGAGTAAGGCCCCTCTGGATGCCCTCCATGTTAGCCACCTTCTTCTTGAGGGTCGCGACATCGTCCTCCACCCCAGTGATCCTCGTTTCGGCCTCCGATATGCGGGCCACTGCGTTGCGCAGGTCCTGGCGCAACAGCGTTACGTCCGCCCCGACCGCTCCAATTTTGGCATCCAACATGTCCCTGGACTGCGTTATCGCCGCCATGAGGGCAGCATTGTCCGGGACCGGCGCAGGGGGACCCCCAGCCGCTCCGGCCCCCCCCGGCGGGCCTGTAAATTTGTCTATGGTGCCCTGTTTGGAGGAGTGGCCGCTGTTTCCTCCCCTCGTCATGGCGACCAGGAAATGCGAAGATGAGGCCCAAACTGTTAGCTACAGGGCTGACAAGATGCAAGCTGCCCCTCCCGGGCCGAGACTCACCACTACCTTGGGCCCACACCCCTGCGACACGACCACGCAGTCACCAGGTGCGTCTCTCTCCAGCCTCCAGCCGGTGGGCCCACGCCAGAATCAGTGCCACGTGTGCTGCTCCGCAAGGCGTCACTGGCCCGCAGTCCCACCCCACCAAGGCCGGCTATAGCCTCCACTGGACCAGTGCACCGCAGGGCAGTATGTCTCCAGTTCCCCGTCTCCCTCACCGTGTAGCGGGATCCGTCCCGTGGCCCAGCAGCAAGTCCGTGGTGAAGGGGGCGGGGGGTTCAAAAGTACTGTGCACCACTGGAGGGAAAACGCCGGTTCTGTGCCCCGTTGCCAAGTGTCTCACACACCCCCCACTCGGAGGGGGGGGGAAGCCAAATCGCACCACCAGGGGAGGACGGAGGGGGCTCTTCACCGCTTCAAAGAGCGGCCGCCGCAGTCCCGCGGCAGCCCGCCCAGCCGCCAATTCGGCCCGAAAGCCTGGTGTTTGCTTGGGGCCTCCAGCTGATCGTCCACAGCCCCCCCCCCCCGATGCGCGACCCAGGTACCTCCTCCGCCGCTGCCTCTGCGGCCGATGTGACCAGGTCCGGCTCCTTCCGCCGCGGCTCGCCGGCCGCGTCTCACTTCCGGTCCGCTTGTTCGCAGACGATAGCCCCGGCCTCACTCGTGGTCGCAGGCCCCTCCGCGTCAGGGCCCGGGACACCGCACAGCAAGCCCCCGCAGCCCTCAATCGGTCACCGCTGCTCCGCCGCCGTGACCGGTAGGCGAACCTGTCAGTTCGGGCTGATTTCGGGCGGGGGAACCAGAGGATAACTGCAGGATAAGAGCTTGGCGGGACGGAGCTCTCTCAGGCTGCGTCCGCCATGGTCGCCGCCTCGGCCACGCCCCCACTATCTGTTGTTTTTAAGGGAATTTTTTGCAATTGTTGAAACAAATTTTACTTTGTTTCGCCCAAAGATAACTAACTCAACTTGGACAAAGTTTTATCTGCAAGGTCACTTTTTTTTAATTAGCATTTGAATGTATTGCAACCAACCCCCATCTCTTCAGATGTCACTGCGAACAGTCTTTGGCTGTACAGTTGTGGTGCACTCCTGGGAGTCATGTTCTGAAATCTATTAAACACAGACTTTCTTAACAGCACCAGGTTCAAAAGAAATAGGACATAGGTAATCAATAAAATGGAAATGTTAAATGTATAAAAAAAAGTACTTTTTAATCAGAATATGAAACTCATAACAAGCCTTTTGAGGGGAGTATTGGGGTTTTGGCATTTTTTAAGTACAAAAAACAGTGTAAAACATCTAGGAACAGTTTTTTTAATATCTTGGTCTACAATAATGGCTCGACAGACCGCAGTTCTATACAGTAATTGTTTGGTGGCACAAACCTTTTTAATATAAATCTACATATGTTATTTATACATCTATGCAGGGCTTCCTTTTTTACGTCTTAAGACACCTAGAGAATATCCGAGGAGGCCAACAAAAGACGTCTAGCACTTGATTTTCATTATCAAAATCTGCTTTGCGGAACAAAATGGCTTGAGGAGCACCAGGATCTAGCAAGGATCAGTGAGTAACCACAATACTTTACAAAAACTAAAACATTTTCTATACAACAGACTTTAATATAATATGTTCATATATATTACATTTCATGTTTTATTGTGTTTAGGACTTACAAATGTGCTTCCAAAGGAAATGCAGCTTTTTTTGAATTCCTAAATTTCTATTAGATTTTACAAAATGAGTATCTGAGAGAGGTACAAACTTCCGGAGGTTTCTAACATGCAAACCAGCAATACTGAGCTACAGAAATCACATCCTGTATTAGGCAATATAACATTTCTTTCCATGGGGGCACTGGGTGGCGCACGTGCGGAATGGTCGGACTTGTGTAAGGCTGCCGCTGTCCGGTGCTTTTATCCTGTAAAAGATCCTGCTAACTGGTCGAAATTGACCCCAGGTGTCAGCTTCTACTAATAATGTCCCGAGGTTCCAGCAGAGAGATTTTTCTGAGGACACGTTGCCTAAATCAGTCTTTACTCGGCGCCTGGAAGATTACCGCTCAGACTTGGAAAGGAGCAGACCTGATGAGCGGCGCTAGCAGCTACGAGTGCGCTGGGGTCCCCCTCGTGGAGTGCAGGCCCTGGACGGAAAAGAACACGCCATTGGGGGGAGTGCATTCAAGCCACGGAACTGCATGAGGCCCTATGTGACAGACGCGATATGGGGACAGCCCCGCTAATTATTGAACGTGACCCTGAACTGGCTGCACTGTATAGAGGCGGCATAGCGGAGGCCGTATGGCAGGATGCGCCGCGCGGAGGGAAAATCAGCCCTAAGCGGCGGCGCCATTATTCACCAACACGCTGCCAGTTCTGGATGGCGCGCATTACGAGGCGGCCCCAATGACATTTGCAGAGCGCGACATAGGATGCTTTGGGGGCACAAGTTGACGATGATTTTGTATTCAACGGCTAAACCCTGTTGACATCCACTCTGCAGGAGGCGCAAACAGCAAGGCCAAGATACAGCACGGTATGCGCCCTATCCCCCAGTAAGTGGAGCACGAAAACCCGCAAACGATTGAGGCCACATTTGCAAAGGGCACATCGTTTAAGCTGCATCTCGCGGTGGGGATTGAGTCAACACTGCAACGGGCCTGTAGCAGAGGTGCACTACAAGACCCTGTGCGCGAGTGGGCTGGGCAGCTCCCAGAGTGGCATTGGCGAAGAGCAGCAATATTTCTTGGAAGTAGGGACACTGGCAATATACCCGGGGCATAGAATACTATAGATCTTTATACATACTACTGCATAGATATGTAGGAGCGCATATGCCCCTCACAAACACAGGATAAGGCACGGCTAAGTGGCCGTGTGCGCCCTGGGCAAACAGAAGAAGCTGTTACTCCTAAATCTGAAGACATTCCCATTGCAGCGGGATGGTTAGGCCCAACTGCATGAACTGGTGTACTATTTCCACTGTGTTGCGGTGCAGTACTAGGGCAACATGAGGGGGCTGTCTCCCCATAACGTATAAACGGTAGATTGCTCACACAGCCCTCATCTCAGAGTAAACCCAAACAAAGGACTTTACTTACAATGATGGGGAAACCGGATGCAAAACAACCACGCCTCCAATTTGAGACAAAGAAAACCACTCGCTCGCAACAGCCGGATATGGAAAACTGGACTGAGCCAATGCTGTCTGAAACAACTACTCCATCGTGCGATGATATGAGGGCACTTATGTTTAAGGTACGACAGGGCTAGGCAACATTAGCGGACAAAATGGATGCTATGAATAATCTCATGGACAATATTGTACACAAAATTGAAAAGCATGATGAGCGTATAAAGAATGCGGAACGCCGCATTTCTGATACAGAAGACGGCGAACCTGCAGAGCACGGTTACTCAAATTGACAAACTCCTGAAAATCATAGCTGCAAAGAATGAGGACATTGAAGCTAGAAGCCGAAGGAATAACATCAGAGTCCTGGGGATACCAGAGAGTGCAAACATGGGCAAAATGTGAACCTACATAGAGAAGCTGTTGCTAGCAGTCGTAGGGGCGGGCAACACTATCCCCTCACTTCATAGTGGAGCATGCACACCGTGTCTTGGGCCCGAGACCCCCTCCTGGAAATACACCACGTCCCATCAAAGCTCGGCTCCTAAACTACAGGGATTATGATACTGCCCTTCGGGTAGCCTGCGAGAAGAAGCAGCAGCATTATGAGGGTGTGCCCTTTGCCATCTACCCCGACTTTACTGCTAGTGTGCAAGAAGATAGACGCCGCTTCCTAACTGTGAAACAAAAGCTGAGACAAGCACAAATAGAATATGCACTGCTCTTCCCGGCCCGTCTTCGGAAAACGTACCAAGGCAAACAATCGATCTTTACCAAACCCCAACAAGCGGAATTCCTGAAACATCTTAAGATGCAAAAGGGGACAATGCAGGCGTCAGATGACTCGCTGGGCTTGGATTCATCGGACCTGGGCTGAAAGAAACATTGCCAACATACCTTTAAGCGGCATGGAGAACTGTAACAGGCAAAAAGTTAAGTACATGAGTAACTGTGTCTTGCACTTGCTACTGACAGACGATAACTATGGTAAACACAAACAGTCATCTGATAAGCACCACTAGACTACTATAACCGGACACCCTCCAGCGCTAAAAGAGGCTGACGGACCCATCTAGGTACCTCGGGTCAGGAGGAATACCGTTGTGTCACCTAAGCAAGGCCCCCATATGGGTGATCCCCTAGTAGACTTACGAACTGTTACATTCTTTGTTGAAGTAAATTCAATCCTAAATGGAGGACTACATGTTGGGGTCATGGGTGGGGGGGGAGGGGGAGGATTCGCTGGCATGATTGGGATGCCTCAGTGGGTGGGATAGTAATTGGAAGTTATGACTGTTACTCAGCATATTACTCGGCAACTTGTACAGGCAGTTAAGAGCAATTGTGATCTACATGAGAAAGACACAAGCACACAGCTTGATTTCCCCATTTCCCATAGAGGGCACAAGTGACTTACCTTCGGTAACGATATATCTGTAAGAAACAGTAGTTAGTGTTAGATTCCTTACCTTAGAATATCCCCAGGCGTCAGACTGGATCCAGAAAGTCGGTAGGCATCGTCTGCGGCTCCGCGTCCGTCGTTGGCGCCGGGATGACGTCGCCGAAGTACTTAGACGCCGCCCGCGTGCGCGGACGTCAGTTCTTAAACACAGCTTTTCCGCCCAGAAACGCAGAGCCATGATAAAAACAGACACTGGTGTCATAAAACTAGGGCCCTCAAAGGGAAGAACCTTAACCCTAGATATCGGTTCGCAGAACGGGGAGGATGGGTGGGGCGGTAAGGAATATAACACTAACTACTGTTTCTTACAGACATATCGTTACCGAAGGTAAGTAACTTGTGCATCTGAAAGAAACAGGTTAGTGTTAGATTCCTTACCTTAGAATAGATACCCCAGCAATAACAACCCCGGTGGTGGGTCTGCGAACCAATGATCACACCAGAAAGTCCTGGAGGACAGAACGGCCGAAAAGGCCATCTCTCCGGACTTGGCTGTCCAGGCAATAGTGTCTAGTAAACGTGTGCAGCAAGGCCCACGTAGCTGCCTGACAGATGTCCTGCAAGGGGACTCTCCGACCCAGGGCAGTAGTAGCCGCCATGGCCCGAGTGGAATGAGCACGCAGTCCCAGAGGAGCCTCCTTTTTAGCCAGTGAATAAAAAGCCTTGATGCACAAAACGACCCATTGAGAAATGGTCAGTTTGCGCACCGCCCGTCCCTTCTTAGCGCCCACGTAACCAACAGGTTGGTCGTCCACCCGGAACTGGCGTGTACAGTCCAGATAGAATGAGAGCACACGTTTTGGGTCCAGACAGTGGAGCCTCTCTTCCTCTTTCGAGGGATGCGGAGGTGGAAAGAAGGTGGGCAAGGTGATGGACTGCCCAATGTGGAAGGCTGCGACTACTTCGTGCAGGAAAGAGGGACACGTTCTCAAGACAACTTTGTCCGGATGGACAGAGAGGAAAGGAGGTTGAGAAGATAGAGCCTGAAGCTCACTCACTTTCCTGGCAGAGGTGATGGCAACCAGGAATGCAGTATTAAGAGTTAGAAGACGAAGAGGGCAATTGTGAAGTGGCTCGAAAGGAGCGCACATCAAATAGGTCAGAACAAGGTTCAAGTCCCACTGAGGCATCACGAAAAAAACAGGAGTAAACATGTGAGTGATGCCCTTCAAGAATCTATTTACAACAGGAGACTTGAAAAGAGAAGGCTGATCAGGAAGCCGTAACAAGGCTGAAAAGGCCGAGAGGTAGCCCTTGATAGTGCCCAGAGAAGAGCCCCTCTGGGCAAGAGACAGAAGGAAGAGGAGAACCTCTGAAAGGGGGGCATAAAGTGGATCCACAGCCTTTGCTGTGCACCATGCCACAAATGTGTTACACCTGCAGGCGTATACCGATTTTGTGGAGCGACGCCTGGCTGCCAGAATCACATCACAGACTTCCGGAGGCAAGTCAAATGGCCTAAACTGTCGCTGCTCCACGCATGTAGGTGTAGAATGGACAGGTACGGGTGGAGGACAATCCCCTGCTGCTGCGACAGAAGGTCCTCCTTCAGAAGCAGATGAATCGGGGGATGAACTGATATGCTGAGTAGCCTGGGATACCAATATCTCTGACCCTGGTTCAGGGCCGGTCGCTCCACGCACCGCGTGGCTCCCCGTGGGTGTGCCCCTGCTGCCAGTTATCCTGCGCTTCACTTTACTTGTGCTGGTACTTCATTTTCGTATTTACTGTGTCCTGTGATCCTGTGCCTCTGTTGTTGTTTGCTCTGTTTCTGTTGCCCCTGGTTTCCTGATTGTGTTTTGACCCCTGCCGCCAGTTTCGGGACCGTTTTTTCCCGCTCTTCGGTCCCCCCCGCCGCTGCTCCCCTGCGGCCCGCCCTCCCTTTCTCTTCGGTACCCTCTCCCCTCCCCATTCGCCGCCCCGCTCCCGCCTCGCAGCTGCTCCTCCCTCCCTACTCTCCATTATGGCGGTGACCACACGAACGCGCAGCGGTCATGTGCAGCGGGCGCGCCGACGCCGCGCCTAAGGCAAGCCCATCTACACCCGTCCACGCCTGGACCGCGCCCAGCACCAGGACCCCTGGCCCTCAACGCTACCGGCCCACCCGACTGAATTACGACGACGCCACCCTCCACGCACTCAACACCGGCCGGAAACCCGCCTGCCACTGAGCCACCCCGAAACGCACCCATGGACCATTCACCTGCCGAACCTGCAAACTCAACTGCAACAACCACTTCAAGTGCATTCTGCTCAACACCCGCTCCGTCCACAGGCACGCCGTCGAACTCTGGAACCTCCTCGACACAACAGCGCCGGACGTCGCCTTCCTCACAGAAACCTGGATGAACGCCTCCTCAGCCCCTGACATCGCCATAGCCATCCCGGATGGCTACAAGATCACCCGGAGAGACCGCATCAACCAAACCGGAGGAGGCATTGCCATCGTCCACAAAAACACCATCCGCATCACGACCAAGTCCGACGACACCCTCACCACCGCCGAGCACCTTCACTTCCAGATACACACCGACCCCAAGACCACCCTCAGAGCAACTCTCATCTACAGACACCCGGGACCACGCACACAATTCAGCGAAGCCATCGCAGACTTCATCAGCCCGCATGCCCTCACCTACCCAGACTACATCCTCCTAGGGGACCTCAACTTCCACCTGGAAAAAAACAACTACAACAACACCACCACCCTGCTGGACAACCTCACCAACCTCGGACTCAAGCAACTGGTGAACACCCCCACCCACTACGCCGGCCACACGCTTGACCCAGTCTTCTCCTCCAGCAACCACATCTCCTTCAGCCACTCCACCGGACTACACTGGACAGATCACAGCTGCGTCCACTTCAACTTCAGGAGAGCCACGACCCACCACCACCACCCGCAACAGGTTCCCCGAAGATGCTGGAGCAAGATCACCGTCGACCAGCTCACCACCTCCCTGAGCCAGAACCCTCCCACCAACACGACGGACTCCAACGAAGCAGCCCGCAACCTCACACAGTGGCTCACCAACTGCGCCAATGCCCTTGCACCACTGAAGAATCCTCCCAGCAGACCCGGCAGCAAAAAAGCCTCGTGGTTCACCGACGACCTCAAAAACTCCAAGAAAACCTGCCGTACCCTCGAGAAAGCCTGGCGCCACGACCAGTCAACAGAAACATGACAGCCCTCAAGAACGCCATCCGCAAACACCACGAGCTGATCCGCACCACCAAAAGGAAAACATTCAGAGAACGTTAAAGAGCTCTACAACCCCAGCGCCAGCAACAACGACATCACACCCTCGCAAGACCTCTGCGACTCACTCACCTCGTTCTTCCACCACAAGATCGCCGACATACACAACAGCTTCGACGCCCAGACCACTCATCCAACCACCGAACCAGCACCCCCACCTCCACCCTCTGCACCTGGACCTCGGTCAGCACTGAAGACACCACCCGCGTGAACACCATCCTCTCTGGCTCCCCAGCCGACCCCTGTCCACACCACATCTTTAACAAAGCCAATTCCATCATCGCACCCCAACTCCGGAACATCATCAACAGCTCCTTCGCATCCGCCACCTTCCCGGAGAGTTGGAAACATGCGGAGCTCAGCGCCCTCCTGAAGAAACCCACTGCGGACCCCACGGCCCTCAAGAACCTCCGCCCCATCTCGCTCCTCCTTTTTCCTGCCAAAGTCATCGAGAAGACCGTCAACAAGCAACTATCTGCCTTCCTCGAGACAAACTGCTCCCTCGACCCCTCGCAGTCCGGTTTCCGAGCAAACCGCAGCACCGAGACCGCCCTCATCGCAGCTACAGACGACATCAGGTCCCTGCTCGACAACGGGGAAACTTCTGCCCTCATCTTCCTCGACCTTTCGGCCGCATTCGACACAGTCTGCCACCACACCCTAACAACCCGCCTCCACCACGCAGGGATCCAAGGGAAAGCTTTAGAATGGATCATCTCCTTCCTCACCGACAGAACTCCGAGAGTCCGCCCCCCCCGCCCCCCTTCCGCTCACCAGCCACCAAAATCATCTGCGGCGTTCCTCAAGGCTCTTCACTCAGCCCGACCCTCTTCAACGTCTACATGAGCCCCCTCGCAGCCATCGCAGCCAACACAATCTAAACATCATCTTCTACGCTGACAACACCCAGCTGATCCTCTCCCTCACCAACGACCCCACCACCTCCAGAGCCAACCTCCAGGAAGGAATGAAAGACGTCGCGGAATGGATGAAGCTCAGCCGTCTGAAACTGAACTCAGACAAGACGGAAGTCCTCATCCTCGGACCATCCCCATCCGCCTGGGACAACTCGGCCCCCCGTGCTGGCACCGCCCCCAAGCCCAAGGACCACGCACGCAACCTGGGCTTCATCCTAGACTCCTCCCTCACGATGACCAAACAAGTCAACGCCGTCTCGTCATCTTGCTTCAACACCCTTCGCATGCTCCGAAAGATCTTCCGGTGGATTCCCTACGAAACCAGAAAGACGGTCACCCAGGCCCTCATCACCAGCCGACTGGACTACGGGAACGCCCTCTAGGCTGGAATCACAGCCAAACTACAGAGAAGACTCCAGCGCATACAGAACGCTTCGGCACGACTCATCCTGGACATCCCCCGCCACAGCCACATCTCTGCCCAACTGAGAGACCCGCACTGGCTCCCCGTCAGCAAGAGGATCACGTTTAGACTCCTCACCCACGCACACAAGGCTCTCCACGACATGGGCCCCAACTACCTCAACAACTGCCTCACATTCTACACACCCACCCGCCAGCTCCGATCCGCTAGCCTCGCCCTCGCCACTGTCCCACGGGTCCGCAGAACCACCACCGGAGGAAGATCTTTCTCCTACCTGGCGGCCAAGACATGGAACTCCCTCCCCACCCACCTCCGGCTGACCCAGGACCACCTCTCCTTCAGGAAGCAACTCAAGACCTGGCTCTTCGAGCAGTAGCAGCACCCCCCCCCCCTCCTCCCAGCGCCTTGAGACCCTAGCGGGTGAGTAGCGTGCTCTATAAATGTGCTAGATTGATTGATTATCTTCGTGCCCAGTCCGGAGCCACAAGGATGACTTGGACCCGGTCGTGCCTGATCTTCTTCAGCACTCTGGGCAGAAGTGGTATAGGCAGAAAGGCGTACAACAGACCGCAGCTCCACTCGCGACGAAAAGCGTCTCCGAGTGAGTGCCGCCTTGGAAATTCCAACACGCAGAACTGATGACATGGTGCGTTCTCTTCGGTGGCGCATAGATCTAGCAAAGGCTCTCCCCATTGCTGAAAGAGGCCTTGCGCCACGTCCGAGTTGAGACGCCATTCGTGATCCATCATGCACCAGCGGGTTCAGGGAACCTGCCAGGTGTTGAACCACCAGAGTGATGCCCTGGTGTTCCAGCCACTGCCAGAGGCGCAGAGCCACCTGGCAAAGGGTCCATGACCCCACCCCGCCCTGTTTGTGGCAATAGCACATGGCGGTGGTGTTGTCCGTTAACACCTGCACTACACTTCCCCGGACAGAGGGAAGGAATGCTTTCAGTGCAAGTCGGATCGCCCGCAGCTCCAGAAGGTTGATATGGAGCTGGGACTCCGCAGGAGACCAGAGGCCTCTGATCTCCGCCTCTCCCATGTGGCCCCCCCAGCCCAGGAGGGACGCGTCCGTCACTACTGCGTGCTCCGGTTGGGGTAGGGAGAGGGATCTGCCGCTGACCAAATCGCGGTCCGTGAGCCACCACTGCAACTGTCTCGCAGTGCACTCCGAGATCAGGACGTGGTCGGACAGATTGCCCCGATGCTGGGCCCACTGAAACTTCAGGTCCCACTGCAGAGCCCGCATCCGCCACCTGGCGTGATGCACCAAAAGGATGCAGGAGGCCATCAGCCCCAGAAGCCGCAGCGTCAACCTGACCGAGACTCGGGATAAAAGCTGAAAGATCGGAATCAGAGCCTGAATATCCCAAACCGGCTGTTCGGGAGGATAGACTCGAAACTGCGCCGAATGCAGAACCACTCCGATGAAGAGGAGCTTCTGAGAGGGACACAGGTGTGACTTCAGCACATTGATGGAGAACCCCAGCAGGTGCAGGAGGTCGGCCGTAGTCTGCAGGAGGTCGGCCGTAGTCTGGATGAGGCTGACTACTTTCTGGGGCGAGCCCGCCTTCAACGACCAGTCGTCGAGATAGGGGAAGACTGACACCCCTAATCTGCGCAGATGAGCTGCGACCACTGCCATCACTTTCTTGAACACCCGAGGGGTGCTGGTAAGGTCGAAGGGGAGCACGGTAAACTGAAAGTGCTCGTGGCCTACTGTGAACCGCAGGTAATGCCGGTGGGCCGGCAGGCTGGGGATGTGAAAATATGCGTCCTGCAAGTCCAACGCTACCATCCAGTCTTCTGGGTCTAGGGCAGCTAAGACCTGAGCCAGAGTCAGCATCTTGAACTTCTCCTTCCGGAGGAAGCCGTTGACGTTCCGCAAGTCCAAGATAGAGCGTAGGCCCCCTTTGCCAGTCTTGGGAACCAGGAAGTAGTGGGAGTAACAACCACACCCTACTTCTGGCCCAGGAACGAGGTTGATGGCCCCCTTGGCCAAGAGGGCTGTAACTTCCTCTTGCAGAAGTTGAAAGTGATCCCCCGACAGGCGGTGGTACTGCGGTGGCATGGCTGGAGGGGTCGCCTCGAAGGGGAGGGAGTAGCCCCTTCGGACGATTTGCAGCACCCACCTGTACGATGTGATGGTGCGCCAGTGGAGGAGGTGATGGTGAACCCTGCTCCCCACTGGCGTCAAATGGGCCTGAAAGCTCAGACTAGGAAGGCTTTGAGGCGGAAGCTGCGGGGGTGGATGTGGACTGGCCTCGTCACTATCCCCTGGCACCGCCACGGCGGTTACCACGTCCGCTACCGTGCTGGATGGTAGTCTGCGGCCCGTGGCTGGCAGGACATGAGGGGGCGCCCCTTCCTTGGCCACGAAAGGAGTGAAAGGCATAAGTTTGCTGGCGCTGGCCCGACAGGCCCAAGGACTTGGCCGTAGCCCTGGAGTCCTTGAACCGCTGAAGCGCACTGTCTGCCTTGTCGCCAAAAAGGCGACGGCCATCAAACGGCATGTACATGAGGGAATTCTGGACATCAGCTGAAAAGTTGGCGAACCTCAGCCTGGCGTGGCGGCGAACCGCCAACGTCGTGGAAATCGCCCTGCCCAGCGAGTCCTGCCCTTCTGCAAGGGTTTGACCCGGGCCTCCTCCGGGCAACCTGGCAGCACGTCTGAGACCGTGTCCCACAGAGAGTGGGTATAACGGCCCAAAAGGCAAGCAGTGTTGACCGACCGCAACCCCAAACTAAGTGAGGAGAACAGCTTCTTACCAAACTGCTCATACCTTTTGGATTCCCGATCAGGTGGAGCAGTCGGGAATGCGGTCTGGGAGTTAGAGGCCTGGATAACCAGGCTCTCGGGGTGGGGTGGGTGGATAGGAAGCTAGGGTCGCCCGGGGCCGGGCGGTGGCGCCTGGCCACGTTCCGATCTACAGGGGGACCTGTAGCGTGCCTGGACCAAGTGCCCAACAGAACATCAGTAAGGGCCTCATTAAACGGCAGTAGAGGCTCCGAAGAGCTTGCCTGAGGTTTAAGGACCTCGGTGAGGAGGTTAGCCCTCACTGCCGCGACGGGGAGCTCAAGCTCCCAGTCGGGCCGCGGGGCCCGAAGGCGCCACAGCGGGACCCGACGGAGGAGAGAGCAGCCCAGGGACAAGCGGGTACGGAGCTGGCAGCGGCGCCTGCGGCTCTGGCGGACCCGCGTGGGCGGTCACCCGAACCCCCGGCCGCATCGTGCGAGTGTCGGGGGGGGAGTCGGAAGAGCGATGTCGTCTCTTCGACTTCTTGTGCCTCTTACTTGAGGACTTGGAGCCCAACGAATGGTGTTGACTCGCCGAGCTGCAATGTGTGGCGTGTGTGTGGAGTGTGTGTGTGGCGTGTGCGTGTGTGTGGCGTGTGCGTGTGTGTGGCGTGTGTAAAAAAACCTTCTGTCCTTTCCACCCCTCCTCCCTCTGACTCATCACAAAAATGGAAAGAATGCCTCTTTGTACATGCCAAACCGGGACATGAGGGAACCATAAACGATGCAGCAGGAGCCACTGAAGAAGATATTAAAGTGATGAATGCCCCAGATCACACGTTATAGTTCCAAAACTAGGCAGGGTGAAGAAGGTTGGATAGGCATGAGACTATTATAGGGGGGAAGGGTCATCAGAACTGTTAGAATTGGGGGTCTCTGGTTGGCGCAAGTATGCACTTGTGACAAGCAGGGACCCTCTCCTCTAAGTCAGGGCAAAGGATGACCCCTTAGAATTACCCTTGCTCACCCTCTAGGTGCGTGGCGTGAGCAGCCAAGGCTATTCTTCAGGCGTTATTCAGTTAAGCATTTGTAATTACACACACACAGTAAAATATACCAATTCCCCCACAAATGGACACCAGGCTGTGAATATATAAAAAATACGCTTCTTTATGTAAAAATATATATGTGTATCTCAACAGACTTATCACAAGACCAAATAACGTTTTTGTATGCCAACAGGGTTGTAAAACAGGCAAAGATTCTCAGTTGTAGCTTTCAATGGTTGTTTGCTTGTTCAAAAATAGTTCGATTGCTTTACTTCAGGAAATAGTTCTTTAAGTGTTCTCTCCGTGTTATCCCCTTTCAAAGGATAGTCTCTCTCTGTTCTGGGGCTTTGGGACCCTCCCCGGGCCTTCGGCGTGCCTTGCAGCGCCTCTCCTGCCTTCAACGGGGAAACTGACTCAGCCCCTACCGCGGCTCACGCATCGGGCGTGAGCACGCCTGTGCCGGCCCCGGCTCTTCCTCTCGGCTCAAGGACAGAGTCAATGCGGGCCGGCCCAGCGGTGCGGGAGGGCTCTGGGAGCAGCACGGCAGGTAAGAGGAAGCTCGGAGTCCCTGACGGGGGGTACTGACGGAGCACTCAGCTCTTACTCACCCGTGGGGGCTCCGGGGACACGGAGGCTTCTCGGCTCGGCTCTCAGTCGAACAACAGCTGGAGGACGGGGAAAGAAGGCGTTGCGGGCCCCGAGCCCGATGATGATTTAGATGAACACTTCTCTTCTTTAGGGGAGAGTCGGCACAGGCTCGTGCGACTCCGATGTGGGGGGCACTCTCGGATCTTGACGCCAGCGGGCGTGTACTGTCAGGCAGGCGCGGCCCGCGACCCTTGGCACGACGGTGCGGGGGTCTCCTCAGCGGGGGCGGCGCGGCCTGACAAACCTCGGAAATTGCGAAGCGGGTCACAGGGCACGGACTGTGCAGCTGTCGACCCGGCGTGGATCACAATCCACAGAGGAAATTCCGGCGGGAGGGGGGAGAGCGTCTCAGCGCGCTCCAGTAGCAGGCAAGGGGCAGAGGAGCAGGAAGCCAAGCTTGGGGGCAGAGAGCGACTCCAGTCGGAGCGAGGCTCTCACAGGGCAAAGGCTGGCAAGCTCCCGAGTGCCACAGCCCTAGGAGGGGGCGAAGAGGGGCGCAGTCTGGCTCCAGCAGGGAAGCACACACGGCTCGAATGTCAAGACGAGCAAAAGCACCAAGGACCCACTAGTCCTGGGGTCCAGATCAGGGGGCAAGCTCAATCAAGCCCTTGGAGAATGTTTAAAGCACAAAGAAGCAAAGTCTTTTCTCAGCAAGTCTTCTCTCCTTTCTCAGCAAGGCAAGCAGCAGGCCAGTCCTCCCAGCGTCTCTTCTCCTTCTAGTCGGGTAGAGGTCCTTCGTGGTAAAACAGGATTCTGATTTACAAGGAGCAGGGCTCCTACTTTTATACACAGTTTCTTTTGTTCTTACAGGCCATGGGGGCCTTTGCATAACTGCTCTCAGCCTCTGAGCACTTGTTGGGGGTACTTCGGGCTTCTGCTTTCAGTGTGAGGGCAGGCACATCAGCCGCTCCCCAGGGGGGGCGGAGCCAGCATTGTGTGGACAGGGGCAGCCAGGAGTACTTTGTTGACAGGCTTCGCCCTTCCTGGGCCAGGTGCAGGCTGAGTCATCAGTCGCTCCCCAGGGGGGCGGAGCCAGCATTGTGGTGGCAGAGCACAGCCTGATGCATAGTCCAGGGAAACTCCTACCCCCCACTAAGGTGTAATCCTCCCATTCACCAGCTGTCATCCCCCAGCCCTGTCACTCACACAACCCAGACAGTCAGATACACATCCAAGCAGAGGTGGGCTGAAATGGTTAGGCAAGCAAAGGCTAACTTTCTAAAAGTAGCATTTACAAACACAGGATATTAAAATAAACTTTACTAAAAGAAGTATTTTATTATTCTGAGTTCAGGCATACTAAACATTAATTTCTACCATGTTCCCTGAGCCTGCTGGGATTATAGAGTGTAATAATTCCAGCAGCCCATCTTGCCTAAAGG
This sequence comes from Lissotriton helveticus, assembly GCF_964261635.1. Classification (NCBI taxonomy): domain Eukaryota; kingdom Metazoa; phylum Chordata; class Amphibia; order Caudata; family Salamandridae; genus Lissotriton; species Lissotriton helveticus. Next base: position 797,104,289 of record NC_136063.1, on the reverse strand, counting down.
GAACAGGTAGCCTTACAATAGTGAAAAACGAAATTGGCAGTAATTCACTATTAGGACATGCCACACACATCAGAGCATATCCTACCTTACACTTACAATGCACCCTGCCCTCAGGCCTACCATAGGGGTGACGAATATGAAGTTAAGGGAAGGTTTAGGGGCTGGCAAGTGTGTGCACTTGCCCAGCCAGCATGACAGTACCAGACTGCACGCAGGTTCTGCAATGGCAGACCCTAGACACATTTTAAAGGCTGCTTCTGTGGGTGGCGCAACCAGCGCTGCAGGCCCACTAGCAGCACTGGTATTTACAAGCCCTGGCACTCCTGGTGCACTTTACTGGGGACTAACAATAAATCCAATGAACCAATCATGGACATCAATCACAGGTACATTTACAGTAGGAAGCACTTGCACTGCGGCACGGGTTGGCCGTGGCGCAGTGCCCTGAGCAGCGGACACCAGCAAAAACATCTGAGGCACAACAGCAAAAAGTGGAAGGGAAACTCACGCCAAGGTGCCAGGTCTAACACGTGTCCCCTCCAGCTGAAATGTGGGGGGAACTACCCTTCCCCAGGGAGTTCCTCATCACTAAGGCGGAAAAACCTGGACAGACCGTCAGCGTTGGCGTGATCTGTGCCAGGGCGATGTTCCACCGTGAAGTCCATACCCTGTAGGGAGATGGACCACCTCAACAGTTTTGGGTTCTCACCCCTCATCTGCATCAACCATCTGAGGGGCCTGTGGTCTGTCTGAACCCGGAAGTGAGACCCAAACAAGTAGGGTCTTAGCTTCTTCAGCGCCCAGACAACAGCAAATGCTTCTCGCTCTATTGCACTCCACCTACTTTCCCGTGGAAGTAACCTCCTACTGATGAAGGCTACAGGTTGGTCCCAGCCCTCCTCAGTCATCTGTGAGAGAACAGCCCCTACACCATGCTCTGAAGCGTCTGTTTGCACTATGAATTCCTTGGAGAAATCAGGAGCCAGGAGCACGGGCGCCGTGCACATGGCAGTCTTCAGGGTGTCAAAAGCCTTCTGACAGGTGTCAGTCCAAATCACATTCCTGGGCTGCTTCTTAGAAGTCAGCTCTGTCAAGGGGGTCACAATAGTGCCATAGCCCTTGACAAACCTCCTGTAATACCCAGTGAGCCCCAGGAAGGCTCTCACTGCAGTCTGGGTCTTGGGGGGTTCCCAAGCCAGGATGGTCTCAATTTTGGGTTGCAAGGGTGCCACCTTGCCACTCCCCACTTGGTGTCCCAAGTACACCACTGAACCCTGCCCAATCTGGCACTTGCTTGCCTTGATTGTGAGGCCTGCCTTGCGCAGGGCCGTCAACACTTCCCAGAGGTGTCGCAGGTGTTCGGGCCAGGTACCACTGAACACTGCGATGTCATCCAGGTAGGCGGCACTGAACTCATCCAGTCCAGCAAACACCTGGTTGACCAACCTCTGAAAGGTGGCAGGGGCATTCTTCATTCCAAATGGCATAACCCGGAACTGGAAATGCCCATCTGGTTTAGAGAATGCGGACCTCTCCTTTGCCCCATTGGTCAAGGCGATCTGCCAGTACCCAGACGTTAAATCAAACGTGCTGAGGAACCGGGCAGCCCCTAGCCGATCAATGAGCTCATCAGCTCTGGGGATAGGGTGCGCGTCAGTCTTGGTGACTGAATGGAGTCCTCTGTAGTCCACACAGAACCGGAGTTCAGGTGTGGCTCCCGGCGCAGCAGCCTTTGGGACCAAGACCACGGGGCTGGACCAAGGACTGCTGGAGGACTCAACCACCCTAAGAGCAAGCATCTTGGAGACCTCCTCCTTGATGCAGGCCCTGACCCTGTCAGTCACTCTGTAAGCCTTATGCTTCACAGGTAAGCTGTCTCCTGTGTCAACATCATGGACGCACCAATCTGTGACACCAGGAACCAGGGAGAACAGATCTAGAAACTGCCCCAGCAATTGGCGGCAGTCTTCCTGTTGTTCAGGCGTCAGGGTGGGTGAGAGGTTAACTCCATCCACTGACCCATCTTTCTCAGAGGCCACTAAGAGGTCCGGTAGAGGCTCAGACTCCTCCTGCATTCCATCATCAGTTGCCAACAACATGCCCACTTCGGACCTTTTCAAGTGGGGCTTCAGGCGGTTAACATGTAGGACCCTCAAAGGGTTCCTGGGAGACTGCATGTCCACCAAGTAGGTTACCGGACTCTTGCGCTCCGCAACCTCAAATGGACCTGTCCACTTATCCTGAAGTGCACAGGGCTCCACTGGGGCCAAGACCCACATCTCTTGTCCAGGCTGAAGCTCTACCAGAGTGGCATTCTGGTCGTACCACCGCTTCATTTCCTCCTGGCTGGCTTCCAGATTTGCCTCAGCAAGTTTTCTGAAGCGCCTGGTCTGGTTTCTGAAGGCCAGCATGTAACTGTATACATTCTGGGGAGGTTTCCTGGGAGATTGCTCCCAGCCTTCCTTTACCAGACTCAGAGGTCCTCTCACTGGGTGACCATACAGCAGTTCAAAGGGGCTGAACCCTAGGGACTTCTGTGGCACCTCACGGTATGCAAAGAGCAGGCATGGCAAGAGGACGTCCCACTTACGCCTCATTGGACCCTCCAGGCCCATGATCATGCCCTTCAGGGTTCGGTTGAATCTCTCAACCAACCCATTTCCTTGGGGATGGTAAGGGGTGGTGAACTTGTAGGTTACACCACACTCTTGCCAAAGGGACTTCATATATTTGGATATGAAGTTGGTCCCCCTGTCGCTCACCACCTCTAGAGGGAATCCCACTCGTGAGAAAATTCCCATCAGTGCACGTCCCACCACGGGGGCCGTCACTGTCCTCAGAGGGATGGCTTCAAAGTACCGGGTGGCATGGTCCACCAAGACCAGGATGAACCTGTTGCCCATGGTTGTCTTGGGGTCCAGAGGCCCAACAATGTCAATCCCCACTCGTTGGAATGGAGTACTGACGACAGGGAATGGTTGGAGGGGAGCCTTGTTCTTCCCTCCACACTTCCCACTTGCCTGGCAAGTTTGACAGGTCCTACAATGAGCATCTGAGCTCTTGTGCATTTGGGGCCAGTAGAAGTGGGTGACAAGCCTGTCATAGGTCTTGTCCAGCCCCAAATGTCCTGCTAACGGCACATCATGAGCCAGTCCCAGTAGGAAGGCTCTGAACTTCTGGGGTACCACCAGCACACGGGCTGACCCAGGTTCAGCAGCCTTAGGCTCTGAATACAGGAGGTCATTCTCCCAGTACACATAATGTGTCTTGGCCTGAACACCATTGGCCTGGTCTGCAGCCTGCTGCCGCATACCCACGAGAGAAGGGCATTCTTTCTGCTCCCTGCAGAATTCCTCCCTGGAGGGGCCTCCTTCTTGCTGCCAATGGGTCAGCTCAGGCAGGTCCCCCAGTTCAGCAATCTGTTCCCCAGTAGGCTCCAGGGCATCCCCCTCAAGGTCTGCTTCCCCCTGGGCTGTGGGAACAACGGGGGCCGGTTTCCCGCGCCCCCTGCACCTTCTCTCTAAGGCTGGTTCCTGGGCCTCTCCTTCAGACCCCAGGACCTCTTGATCACCCCTACTGGCTGCCATTGACCGGGTGGTCACGCTCGCCCAGTCAGGTAGACCCACCATCTTCAGGTGAGTCGTTTTCTCCACCTTTTCCCAAGGGGAGTCCTACAAGTCATTCCCTAGCAAACAGTCCACAGGCATGGTTTTCCTCACACAGACCTGCAGAGTACCAGAGACCCCCCCCCCCACTCGAAGGGAACTTGAGCCATCGGACACTGACTCTCTGAATTGTCAGCGTTGACAACCCTACAGTAGGCATGGGGTACAACCTGCTCTTGAGACACCAGATGCTGCCTCACTGCAGTCACACTGGCTCCTGTATCTCTAAGAGCCTCAGCTTTCCTACCATTGATGGTCACCACCTGCCCATATTTTTTAGTGTTAGAGGGCAGGTAGTTTGTAGGGACCATTTCACTGTCTCCAAATGAGACTAGGGTCATCTGAACAGGATCTCCACCCCCTGGGACCATCACTTCTTCTCCTAAGTGAACACTAGTCACTTGCCGGGGGGGAGCACCAGTGGGTGCTGGTTTTCCAAACAGGCGACACTTGGGGTCACTGGCAATGTGCCCCGGGTCACCACATCTGAAACAATTGAAGGGCCCCTTTGGAACAGGCCTACCTGTCGGGCCCCATTCTGCTTTGGGGGTGGGGGTGGCTGAGAACCTCGCTGCTGGTTCCCTTGGGGATTACTTTGGGGGCCTTTAGGGAACCCTTTCTGTTTACCCCCCACTCTTCTGCTGGGGACCCTGCCCACCCTTGGCGGAGTCTCCCACTGAACCCTTGTGGACCCTGGTGCTGAGCCAGCGGTCCGCCTCCTCAGCAAGCTTCCTCGGGTTGGACAGCTTGCTATCAATCAGGTGCTGGCGTAACTCAGGAAAACAGTTATCAGACAAGTGCTCCCATGCAATTAAATCAAAGAGACTTTGAAAATCATTTACCTTATTACCCTTCACCCAACCATCCAGGGCTCTGCAAAAAAAAAGTCACATACTCCACATATGTAGTCCCAGGACGCTTCGCACACCCCCTGAACCTCTGTCTATACATCTCAGGGGTAAGCCCATACCTGGTCATTACGGCCTCTTTCATGTGGGGATAGGAACTCTGTTCTTCAGTGGGCAAATCTAGCAGGGTGTCCCGCCCTTCGCTAAGGAACCTCCCCCACAACCCCGCTCCCCAATCCTTGTCAGGGACCCGGTGGGAGGACATGGCTACCTCATATGCCCTAAACCACTGTCCTATGTCATCCCCCCTAAAGAACTCCTTAACTACATCTTTGGGGATGTACACCTTGGACTCTACCTGCACCGGCGTTGTGAGTTGTTCCCAAACCTCTCAGCTCCAATTCCTTCAATCTCAGGTTATGCTCATTTTGGCGTTGCTGCGCCTCCATGGCCATTCTTTGCTTGTCCATCTCCATTTGTCCAGCCAATTTTGCCATCTCCATTGCATGAGCCCTGTCTGCTGCCCTGTCTGCCAGCTCCTCTGGTGACAGGCCTCTGGGGGGCTCCACAGCGCCATCTGGTGGTATGATCTCCACCGGAGTCTGGGGATCTCTTGACTCCTTCCAGGCTCTCAGCGCCTTGATGTATTGGGATTTCTTCTTGCACCCAGTGTGTGCAGCTCTGAACTTTATACAGAGGGCTTTCAAATCCTGTGCTCTGTAGCCCTGCAGACCTCCTTGTTCCCAGTCTACATCTTCAATTCCAGAAATGACAGAGGGTGCCCTTCCAGCAGGGAGTGAGCCAGGCATGGCTTCAACAATGGCAGATGTCTCAACAAAATTTTAAAAAATGGAAACCTGTGGCTGCGTTATAGGTCTGCTCTCGCTATGTGGTGATCAGTTAATTCACTGTATGTAAATTACAAATGCAAATTCGCAAATCCCACCGCTGCCACCAATGTTAGAATTGGGGGTCTCTGGTTGGCGCAAGTATGCACTTGTGACAAGCAGGGACCCTCTCCTCTAAGTCAGGGCAAAGGATGACCCCTTAGAATTACCCTTGCTCACCCTCTAGGTGCGTGGCGTGAGCAGCCAAGGCTATTCTTCAGGCGTTATTCAGTTAAGCATTTTTTAATTACACACACAGTAAAATACACCAATCCCCCCACAAATGGACACCAGGCTGTGAATATATAAAAAATACGCATCTTTATGTAAAAATATATATGTGTATCTCAACAGACTTATCACAAGACCAAATAACGTTTTTGTATGCCAACAGGGTTGTAAAACAGGCAAAGATTCTCAGTTGTAGCTTTCAATGGTTGTTTGCTTGTTCAAAAATAGTTTGATTGCTTTACTTCAGGAAATAGTTCTTTAAGTGTTCTCTCCGTGTTATCCCCTTTCAAAGGATAGTCTCTCTCTGTTCTGGGGCTTTGGGACCCTCCCCGGGCCTTCGGCGTGCCTTGCAGCGCCTCTCCTGCCTTCAACGGGGAAACTGACTCAGCCCCTACCGCGGCTCACGCATCGGGCGTGTGCACGCCTGTGCCGGCCCCGGCTCTTCCTCTCGGCTCGAGGACAGAGTCAATGCGGGCCAGCCCAGCGGTGCGGGAGGGCTCTGGGAGCAGCGCGGCAGGTAAGAGGAAGCTCAGAGTCCCTGACGGGGGGTACTGACGGAGCACTCAGCTCTTACTCACCCGTGGGGGCTCTGGGCACACGGAGGCTTCTCGGCTCGGCTCTCAGTCGAACAACAGCTGGAGGACGGGGAAAGAAGGCGTTGCGGGCCCCGAGCCCGATGATGATTTAGATGAACACTTCTCTTCTTTAGGGGAGAGTCGGCACAGGCTCGTGCGACTCCGATGTGGGGGGCACTCTCGGATCTTGACGCCAGCAGGCGTGTACAGTCAGGCAGGCGCGGCCCGCGACCCTTGGCACGACGGTGCGGGGGTCTCCTCAGCGGGGGCGGCGCGGCCTGACAAACCTCGGAAATTGAGAAGCGGGGTCACAGGGCAAGGACTGTGCAGCTGTCGACCCGGCGTGGATCACAATCCACAGAGGAAATTCCGGCGGGAGGGGGGAGAGCGTCTCAGCGCTCTCCAGTAGCAGGCAAGGGGCAGAGGAGCAGGAAGCCAAGCCTGGGGGCAGAGAGCGACTCCGGTCGGAGCGAGGCTCTCACAGGGCAAAGGCTGGCAAGCTCCCGAGTGCCACAGCCCTAGGAGGGGGCGAAGAGGGGCGCAGTCTGGCTCCAGCAGTGAAGCACACACAGCTCGAATGTCAAGACCAGCAAAAGCACCAAGGACCCACTAGTCCTGGGGTGCAGATCAGGGGGCAAGCTCAATCAAGCCCTTGGAGAATGTTTAAAGCACAAAGAAGCAAAGTCTTTTCTCAGCAAGTCTTCTCCTCTCCTTTCTCAGCAAGGCAAGCAGCAGGCCAGTCCTCCCAGCGTCTCTTCTCCTTCTAGTCGGGTAGAGGTCCTTCGTGGTAAAACAGGATTCTGATTTACAAGGAGCAGGGCTCCTACTTTTATACACAGTTTCTTTTGTTCTTACAGGCCAGGGGGGCCTTTGCATAACTGCTCTCAGCCTCTGAGCACTTGTTGGGGGTACTTCGGGCTTCTGCTTTCAGTGTGAGGGCAGGCACATCAGCCGCTCCCCAGGGGGGATGGAGCCAGCATTGTGTAGACAGGGGCAGCCAGGAGTACTTTGTTGACAGGTTTCGCCCTTCCTGGGCCAGGTGCAGGCTGAGTCATCAGTCGCTCCCCAGGGGGGCGGAGCCAGCATTGTGGTGGCAGAGCACAGCCTGATGCATAGTCCAGGGAAACTCCTACCCCCCCACTAAGGTGTAATCCTCCCATTGGTACGAGGACCTGCAGCAGGACGCCCGTTCGTTGCACCGAGCTATCTGTTTCTAAATGGAGTAGAGAACATTATTGACGATTTTCAGTCATCCTTATGCTCATCAAAACACTAAATTAACTCGGAATACATATGTTTACTAAGTAAATTCGAAAGGACGCTACTTTGTGTCTCTATGCTCACTGCGTTGCAAGAGAGGTTGCCTCATCTTTTGAACTAATACAGTCCTTCTATCAGTAAATATAAAGCGACACGCACTATAACTTTGGTGATCCTTGTCAGTTCACGGAACTATAGATCTCAGTTCGCCATACCATCTACAGACAACAAGTTGATTCAATTTGTGCATGAATACAGACTTCCTGAAGAAGGCTCACGCCGAAACGCGTTGAAATGGGAATGCACTTCTGTACTTTATAAATTAAATGGACTATTTAGCATGATGTTCACATATTATATCACATGTATTGTTTGTTTGTGTTTTTTTGTATGTAATAATTTAAAAGATAAGAAAAATACTCTACAAAAAAAAAAAAGAAGATAAAATAAGAAATAAAATAATATAATATATCAATATGATCATAGTGTGAGTGGGTCATTAGTTTCTAGTATTTTTTCTCTCTCGTATAGATAACCAGCACAAAACCCGGTGCATTCTTTCTTCTTACCCCATGTAATCCTCCCATTCACCAGCTGTCATCCCCCAGCCCTGTCACTCACACAACCCAGACAGTCAGATACACATCCAAGCAGAGGCGGGCTGAAATGGTTAGGCAAGCAAAGGCTAACTTTCTAAAAGTAGCATTTGCAAACACAGGATATTAAAATAAACTTTACTAAAAGAAGTATTTTATTATTCTGAGTTCAGGCATACTAAACATTAATTTCTACCATGTTCCCTGAGCCTGCTGGGATTATAGAGTGTAATAATTTCAGCAGCCCATCTGGCCTAAAGGGAACAGGTAGCCTTACAATAGTGAAAAACGAAATTGGCAGTAATTCACTATTAGGACATGCCACACACATCAGAGCATGTCCTACCTTACACTTACAATGCACCCTGCCCTCAGGCCTACCATAGGGGTGACTAATATGAAGTTAAGGGAAGGTTTAGGGGCTGGCAAGTGTGTGCACTTGCCCAGCCAGCATGACAGTACCAGACTGCACGCAGTGTAAAAAGTTCAATCGGGTCGGATTGTAAAAAGTTCAATCGGGTCGGGGACAATCGATATTTGCCCGGCGGTATTGCCTCTGTGACCCCCTAGTTATTTAAATCAATGAAGAGGCAGGCGCTGGAGACTGGAAAGCAGGAAACAAGGTTTTTTTATTCTCTCCGGAGGAGAACACAACGAAACGGACAGAAGGTATCGTTCTGAGGTGCTCTAACTGTATTTCTGAGGCCTGGCCTCTTATACCCACATTTATGACTTTATTGCAGATTACACATACATGTTTAAAGCTTTGATGTATGGAAAAGACATTCTCGGAACTCCCCTTTGGGCCCGTTCCCACACACATTTACAGTTGAAGTCCCCACCCTAGTCACAACAGGTGATGAGCATCGCGCAGCTGGATAATCCGCCGATTCACGGAATGTGGGGAGTTTGATCGGATCTCATGGGGTGGGGGCTTTGATCAACCCGGGGATTCTTTGATGGGGGAAGCTTTCTATTGTACGGGGAGGGGCAAGGATGGTATCGGCAGAGCTGGGTGTCGGCTTGGGAACGGGGAGGACAAAACGGGCACACGGGGAAGAAGGGGGTTTGCATCTAAGGGCCGGAGATCATGAAAGGGAAGCAGGGAGGTGTCGCGCTGGGAACAGGATGAGGGCCTGGGGCAGAGCAGCGCCGAAGAGGGGTTTATGACTCAAGGCAGGTGCAAGCAGGGGGTGGATAGCGTGCAGGCTTAGTGAAGGCGAAGGGCTATGTCAGGGGCCAGCGGCATGCAAAAGGGTTTGTTCTGATCGGGGCATCTTAAAATGGCGGGCGCGCACGACAAAAGTGTGGCATCAGGGAAGAGGCAAGATGGCGCAGATAATGTTCACCAAAACGCACTAATTTTCCACAGTCCTCCCTTTAACATATTCAAGACATCTTGCTGGTTCATTTTCTATTCGGATCTACTGTGGTGAGCATGAGAAAGAAAACGGTAGGAACCCTAGATGAAAAAGAGTTGTAAACAATACATCTTGAGGTTTCTAGTTTTTAGGAGGTGCACCTATTTGATAAACTTTGATAAACTTGTTCAGCAGGAAAGTCATAGGAATGCAATACAAAAAACGGTTCTGCAGCGAGAGCAGCAAGTACATATCATAACGTGAACTGGCAGGTTATTACATATTTCGGATTCGGATTGGAGCAGGATCAATACAATGGCGGCTGGGAGAGAAATGAGGCGTAGCAAGACGGTGGTTGAGGATGTCAAATGTTCGAAGTTTACGAGTTCTCATTGTTCTTTGTGGTCTTTCGTTGGCGCTGTTGAGCACCGGCGGTGGAGCTACGAGTCCAGCTCTGTTCTAAGTTCTGCGTTGCAGGGCACGACCCTGTCCTCGCGTTTCTGGTCGGAAAGGTCCTTTTCGCCCTGTGTCCTTTGAGGTGATTGTCAGAAAGTTCCGATGGAAGAAGAGCGTTCAAAACAGTCCATAGGGTAGGTCAGAGGAAAAAGGGGGATGGAGCAAGGCCAAATTGGGAACAAACTAGGGGAACGAGAGACTTCAAATGGCCGGGCGTGCGACGGAATTCAGAGAGCGGGGACTTGTCGAAAGGCACTGGACGTCGAGCAGGGGCATCAGGTCGACCCTTTCTTTTCATGCTGTCGAAAACAGTGCCTCGTCCTGCAGCTCCTTTCAGTCGTGGTCTCGCCTTGGCTAATGTCGCAGGTGTTCCTTAGTCTGTAGTCAGGCCTCGTGCTCCCACATCCGGTCCTTCTCTCCTCCAACAGCAGTACCCTTAAACAAGTTTGAAAAGACAGTCTTTAGAAAATTTGCAGATGAAGATAATCAAAAAGTCTATTTCTCTCCCAGCTCCAGGCAAAGAATGAAAATGTCCGTTATATTTAATGTTCGCAACTGGCATATGAATGACCGGTGGCGGACCTGTTGGATTTACTATGACTTTCCTTCATAATCATTTATTACAGGCATGACAGTTCATCTGATGGTAACCCACCTTCGGGAGACAAATCTGGCAAAGATATGCCGTTCTCTAGAGTTTCACATTTACAAAAGGGTACAGTGAGTCGTCAACATGGTACTACACAGGTATTTTGCTGAGAGACGAACATGGCTAAACATTTCCTTTCTATCGGTGCATCCTGTTTGTCAACTACTGCGGGGTTCATTTTGATGATTTCTTTACCTTGGTCTAGTCTGTTAACCTTGTAAAACATCATTCTGGGTCCTACGTAACCTTTTACAGCCCGGTTACTTAACTAGGAAGGACAGGGGTTTTATGGGAAACAACCAGGGACATAGACAGGGGAGGTAACGGGGGTGGTCACTTTTCCGGTTTGGGTATTGCGACAATTCGGGGAGGGTCGCGTATTCTGAGGTCCTTGTTTTATACTATAGGAGCCGTTGACATGTAGTTCCCTTATTTCGGGCCAGATTAGGGAACCTCTGTCGTCTTACCTGTCCTTTCCCTTACGGCCCAACCTGGGTTCATTGACTTCTAGCAGAAAAGGAGAGGTAATGACGCGGCCTCAGGGTGATTGTATTAAAGACAAGCGTTTGTGCAAATACTGACGGTATTTGAAGCCAATTAGGTGATGTGCTAGGGGTGGCAATCTGCCAATTTCGGGGCTAACCACTCGGAAGAGTGGTAGTGCAAAAATAGAGAGAGAGAGAGAGAGAGAGAGAGAGAGAGTGAGAGAGAGAGAGAGAGAGAGAGAGAGAGAGAGAGAGAGAGGGAGAGAGAGAGAGAGAGAGAGAGAGAGAGAGAGAGAGAGAGAGAGGAGAGAGAGAAAGAGAGAGTGCAACGGCAGGCTAAATAGTACACGTGCAACAGAGAGGGCGGCAGTGCATTCAAGAAAGGCTATTTAGTGCATTACACAGTAAAGAGTATTCACGAGTCCGCGTTAGAATCTTGTAATCATGCAGTTTGAGCATTAGACAGGGTAGAGGGGACGTGCTTTGAGAAAAGGAAAGAAGAAAAAAGGAGGTACCATTTTGTCGCACTTTCTCGCATTCTCGGTCCTTTGACCAGTTGGGTCAACGCCTCAGTCACACACACACATTCCCTCATAGTTTCGCATCATACGTGACATGGGTTCATTCATCCGGTCTGGTTTAAGGGTGATCACTTTTTATCAGGTTGTGCTAATTTTTCGGGTTTGTTCGATACGTGAGTAGTTTGCAGGCGTGCTTAGACACCACCCTGCGGCGCTAGTCCGCTTCGCGTATTAGACATGGCAAGGCTTCAGATCTTCGCCACGCCTCGGCTGTAATTTCTGATGTAACCTGCAGAGGGAGGAAAAGAGGGGGTGGGGTGGGGGAGACAGCATTCGCGCGCATTCAAATACATGGATTCATAAGTCCTTTACTTACCTCTTACTCGTCTTTCCTCCTTGGGGCAGGGTCCCCGGGGATATGGTTTCCGGAGTCGAGGGGGGGTAGTGTGTTCATGTAGGGCGTGTGCGGGGAAACATAAAAAGGAAACCAGAGGTGCCTAGTGCGAGGTATCTAGTCAAAGGATATATCTCACTATCGGGATCCTTAAACCTCTTTCAACGCCGTGGCGTTCTAAAGTTCTTCGGTTCTTGGGTCCCTGCTACTTTGGAACGTTGTACCTTACAATATTTACATTATTTCATTTCACCCTCCTTTTACATTCCCTCATTTACACCATTCGTTTTACCCATCCTTGGAAGTCACGGTCTTCCTCTACGCGAGAGTTCATGAGTCAGTCGCGTACTTTTAAGGCGGAGTGTCGTGTTGTCGATCCGATCCGTCCTCCAGGGCTGGGCAACCATCTTCTTTTAACCTTAAAGAGAGAGCAGAGTAGGGTGCACAGAAAAAGAACTTTCCTACCCATCCCATATTGTTTTAAAATAAAGCATGCAATACCCGTCCATAGTTTCAAAGACTTTATTTTGCAAATTCATTTCAGCATATGGATTAGGAGGGTGTGGTCGTATTTGGTCGGTCGTGGCAATGGCTAAAGTGCGTACAGTGGGGGGTGTCGTTTGCAACAATAAAAACATCGGAAAGTTTTACTCATTCATTTGTAAGAGACTAAAACGTCTATTAATTGGCTGGGGGTTCGGGGGCATATATTTTCATAATTTAGAAGCATAATCATAACAGTGGTAATCAGATTTCCTATATGCATACCGTACGTGTGCGTCGTAAATAAGGTTTACATCAGTTATAAAAATATAATACATTGTACATTCGTAATCAACATTTGTAACGGGGATCTTTTCACACTATTCGTCGGGTGAGTTCTCTTCGTCTTTTCTAGCCAAGTGTACAAAGGATCATATAAAATCTCAGAACATCAAGTTTATATTAGTGCGAAGGAACACCACGAGGTGTTCGTAAGTTCCGATTGATACCAGCGCCATTTTGGGCGGGGCTGGCACAGTCCGGAAGCAGCATCAGGGGGAAATGTTTCCATTACTGGCAGTTTGGACCAGAGTCCTTTTCGGCAGTTCTAGAATTCACGCTAACAGAAGGTGTGGCAATGTCATGTTTGTTTCGTTGGCGATCAAGGCAGCCGTCCCTTACCGGAAACCTGCGAAGGCCGAAGGTTCCGCCGGGGACCTTTGTATGATCTTCAAGGCTGCGGAGATGCTGTCGGAGATGGGGGCTCGTGCTCCATGGGACAAATGTTCGAGTTGTATGGCTGGCCAAAGTTACTCTAGTGGCCGGGGCCCGCCTTCCAGCGGATCCAGACGCCATTTTGAGGCCCTACAGGGGCCACTCTCGTCGAGTTTGCAAGAATGGAAGAGACCCTTCGGAGTGAAAGGAAGAGGTCCCTGTTTTGTGAGAGCGGGACGTTCAGCTGGGGTGCAGCTGTGATGCCCCCACCTGGGGGGGCGAGGGAGACTCGTTCACATCGTCTCCTTCTCCCGGTGCACTCCATGCCGCTCCTTTTCATCGCCCCGCATGAAGGCCTCTCCACATCCGGTGTTCCCCAAGCGCCACCATTGTACGTTCGGTGCTGCGCAAATACTGGGGTGCCACCATTGTACGTTCGGTGCTGCGCAAGTACTGGGGTACCACCATGGTGTGTTCGGTGCTGTGGAAGTATGGGCACCATCGCCTGACTGGGGATGTTCGGCGTCGGGCTGGGGGCTGGGAAACCTCCTACCGGTGGAGGTGGGAGAGGCTCGTCCGCGTCGCCTCTCCCTCCCAGCCCAACTTGGACAAATTGTTGTGGAGGTACGTGCAGGACATCCCGCCGTCCAGGACTGCTGCGGCTGTGACGGAAGAGAAAAGGAAGAGGTGCCTCGTTCTCCTCTTGGACATGTGGCGGGACTACCTTAGTCTTTCCAGGCCCGTTGCGGCCGGCCAAGGAGACATGTGGCGGGACTACCTGCAAATGCCCAGGCTGCGGGCTCCTGCCTCTCCTCCGGCTCCCCCATACGTTAAGATTTCCTGACCAAGAGTTGGCGGCGGGGCTCGCCTTATATGGGTTGCCGTTGGTTGGGCGTAGCCGTAACCCTGCCCTACTTTGGAAGGTTCCAGAATGGGGGGGGGCGAATGTTCTGTTTGACTTTCATTTTCTACAGTTTATCGTTATTATTCCTTGTTTGTTGTGTTAAATTAAAAGTTCAAGTTTATTAATGGTCTACGGATGTTGCTTTACCATTTCTTTCTTTTCAGGTTGTTTTGATGCTAGGTTTCTGCTAACAGAGGTCGAGTAACACGGAAACACGTGTAGAGGGATGACGCAGATTTGTACATTACATACACACAAACTCAGACGGGGGACAGTACAAGTACGACATACAAAGACCCAAGACAAATATAAAAACAGTTATTGGTCATAATTATCTCTTTCCGTCTGTGAATTTTAAACGAGGCTGGGTTCCCGTCTTGACATTGCCCGACCTAGGAGAACTTGATCATGCCGCTGAGATTTTCCTGGCGAAATCTGTGCCATCGGGCATAATCAAACGTGGTAGTTCTGTCTGATCTGTCTATGTAAGTCGGGTTCTTCTCTGTCTCGCGCCTTTTCTCGTACTGTCGGTCTGTCGTTCTTGTCGGCCCTTTGCCTTTACTCACGCTCAGTAGAGTCGGGCATTGGGCTTTCCAGTGTCCGACATACCTACAAAAAGCGCATTGGTCTGACCCTAAGTCTGGTCGTCCTTTGCGTAGTGTCGGGGGATAAGTTGTGGGTAGTGGTGCCCTGGGGTTGTCCTGTCGGTATATTTCTCTACTTGGTTTGTCCTCGTCTTTTCTCTGTCGTTTCGTAGCCTCTCTGCGCCACATACCGAGACTGTCGAGCATAATTGGCGTTGTTTTATTATTTCGAAGGGCTATTTCTAACGTTTCTATTTTATCAAGGTCAAAGGATCCTGCCAGTGGCCACTGTTTGTCTTGGCTATCTTCGGTATACCTGTGCCATAATTTATTATAAGCTATGGTGACTAACCCATAGTTTATGAACATGTCCTTATTAGGGGTGCCTTCTAGTGGAGCTATATGGTCCACCTCTAGCACCCGGTCCGGGCTAAACAGGCTATTCATCAATGGGGAGAAGACAGACATGACGGCTCGTAACGAGGGACTAAAGAGTCAGCACTGCCTATCTTATCACTAGGTGCAAAGACTAGACAGAATATTTCTATTCTACGTTGTTTGCAGGTAGTGAATACCTCATGGATCAAAAAAAATATAAAACCAAACGACCAATAAATAACAATGGGGAGAATGAGTAGGTCCGCAAAGATCTGCGTCACCTACCCTTTTCACTATCTGCAAAAAGGGTGGTCTCTTCCCTACTTGCAGACAGGGAATCTCCAGGAAACAATATTTTTGTGAACAACAGTTCAGTTTCAAGCAATTATTGAGTGGGGGAGAAAAAGAACAAGCACGGCTGCTACCCTACTTATCCTCCACTGCTTGCAAAGGGAGAGGGAGCCTGTTGTTTTCTCCGTTTGCAGACAGTGAATCTCTAAATAAAAATAAACAAAAGCAATACTAGTATTTTTGAACAATCAAGCAATCAAAACAAATTCTTTCGCAACTTGTCGTGGCAACACGACCTTACCCGGACCATGTGGACAGTTTCTCTTCTTCCGAATCCAGCGCCCGATCGTCCTCTTTTTTTCGTATTTCTCACAGCACTCCTGATGGTTCCCAGTCAGGACCGTAGATCACTCGAGAGAGGTCTGTTCGGAACTAGTGAAGTTCGGATGATCGGCTGCCAGACGAGGGTCTATTGGGCAAGAGCTCTCCCGATCGTTGCAGTCGTTCACTCTGTCGTCGGGACCTCTCCCACTGGATCCACGAGTCGCTGATGGGCCCCACGCTTGGGACGCCAATTGTAAAAAGTTCAATCGGGTCGGGGACAATCGATATTTGCCCGGCGGTATTGCCTCTGTGACCCCCTAGTTATTTAAATCAATGAAGAGGCAGGCGCTGGAGACTGGAAAGCAGGAAACAAGGTTTTTTTATTCTCTCCGGAGGAGAACACAACGAAACGGACAGAAGGTATCGTTCTGAGGTGCTCTAACTGTATTTCTGAGGCCTGGCCTCTTATACCCACATTTATGACTTTATTGCAGATTACACATACATGTTTAAAGCTTTGATGTATGGAAAAGACATTCTCGGAACTCCCCTTTGGGCCCGTTCCCACACACATTTACAGTTGAAGTCCCCACCCTAGTCACAACAGGTGATGAGCATCGCGCAGCTGGATAATCCGCCGATTCACGGAATGTGGGGAGTTTGATCGGATCTCATGGGGTGGGGGCTTTGATCAACCCGGGGATTCTTTGATGGGGGAAGCTTTCTATTGTACGGGGAGGGGCAAGGATGGTATCGGCAGAGCTGGGTGTCGGCTTGGGAACGGGGAGGACAAAACGGGCACACGGGGAAGAAGGGGGTTTGCATCTAAGGGCCGGAGATCATGAAAGGGAAGCAGGGAGGTGTCGCGCTGGGAACAGGATGAGGGCCTGGGGCAGAGCAGCGCCGAAGAGGGGTTTATGACTCAAGGCAGGTGCAAGCAGGGGGTGGATAGCGTGCAGGCTTAGTGAAGGCGAAGGGCTATGTCAGGGGCCAGCGGCATGCAAAAGGGTTTGTTCTGATCGGGGCATCTTAAAATGGCGGGCGCGCACGACAAAAGTGTGGCATCAGGGAAGAGGCAAGATGGCGCAGATAATGTTCACCAAAACGCACTAATTTTCCACAGTAGGTTCTGCAATGGCAGACCCTAGACACATTTTAAAGGCTGCTTCTGTGGGTGGCGCAATCAGCGCTGCAGGCCCACTAGCAGCACTGGTATTTACAAGCCCTGGCACTCCTGGTGCACTTTACTGGGGACTAACAGTAAAGCCAATGAACCAATCATGGACATCAATCACAGGTACACTTTACAGTAGGGAGCACTTGCACTGCGGCACGGGTTGGCCGTGGCGCAGTGCCCTGAGCAGCGGACACCAGCAAAAACATCTGAGGCACAACAGCAAAAAGTGGAAGGGAAACTCACGCCAAGGTGCCAGGTCTAACAAGAACTAAGCAGATACTTCCAGATTACGACAGTAGTCTTTTCCCCTTTCTCAGATATTTGAATAATCTATATAGCAGTGTATCCTGGAGGTATTTTCCCTGGACTCAGTCTTCTTGTTCTAAGGGAATCCGCTAGAAAGGGTTGCAGGTTGCCTGCAACACTCAAAATGGTTCCCTCCTCCAAGAGTGCCAGTCTAGGAATGAAGTGGGCTAAATCCCATAAAATGATAGGACCAGGATCGTCACCATGATCCTGTACCAAACGATCTCCAAGTCACCTTCCCAAACCCAGTGTCCAGAAGGGATACAAATTAAGTTGGCTAACTCAGCCTCATGTGTGCCTCAGAGGAAAGCCTTAAGCATATTGAACAAGTGCATGTGTAGTGGCCGCAGTTAGGCGAACATTTAATAGTTTGTCTCTGATCCTCCGCCCACCCCAGGTTACAGATTTAAAACTCTAGCAAAGACAGGATCAAGCTACTGACCGGTTATGGGTTTAACACGCGTGCGCATAGAGAACAAAATTAGAGGAGGCTTGTGAGGACGGAAGGGGGAAAGGAGATGCGCACGGCACGGCGCGTTCACATTTCCAGTCCGGCCTGCGTGTGCCCATCTCCTGTCTCCCTTGAGAGCCAAGTCAGCGACAATAGGTCTCGCTGGCGACAGCACTTTGGGATGCGTCACCAGGTGCGAGACCTAAAAATGACCCTTGCGCCACCATGGAATGTCTTTGGAGACCAAACTTCAAACGAATTTCAGCTTGGCCAATTGACCTGGGGATTCCAAAAACTGATTTACAGCCATTGATTACTAGTAAACCCAATAATACAGCATCTATCCTCCTTGAAATAGGCGAGACATATACAATTGTTGGCTGTAGCTTGGCTCTCAAAACTTTAAGATGTTCATACGATTGACACCTCAATGATTTATGTAAAGATTTTAAAACATAAATTAAAGATGATGCTTTTGCCCTCAGAACTTCATAATGGCTTTTAAATTAGACTTTATCAAATAAGATGCTCATCACTTCAATTGGCCCACCTCTAGCTTTCCATGATCTTGTCTTAAACTTCACTGGGCCAATTCTCATGATTTTAGTTTTTTAACATTCAACTTCAGACCATTAACTAAAATATAATCATTGAATGCATTAATTAGTTTTTGTAAAACTATTGGACTTTGACTCAGCAAGATTGTATCATCAGCTTATTGTAAATAGCTAAGAGGCACATCAGCAAGTTTTGGGGGATGAGCATTGACATACTCGAAAAGCTGCAACAGGTCTGACATAAAAAAGATAAAAAAGACAGGGGGCAAGTACACAGCCTTGTTTAAGGCCATTACACGTTTTAATTTTTGTATACAAAGTAAAACAATCACCAAATTTGACCTGAACCCAAGTATTAGTACACAAGAGTATTACAGCATTCAGCAGCAACTTTTGGGGAATACCCCCATCCAGCAGGTTTTTGCCATAATAATGCTTGTGGCACTGAATCTAAGAGTGCTTTTAGATCTATAAAAATATGTATAGATTCTGGTTTTTATTTTTAATTTTTAAAACACTCGGACATTAAATGTTCATATCAAATAGATCACAGGCAGTATAAAAGTATAAGTACCAGAAAGTAAGACCCACAGGATGGATCAGAAAATTATTTGAGGGCTCCAACTCCTGTCCCACAACTGTGTGAAGACCAATGTGGGTTTACAGCTCTGCACTATCAATACTCATCTCATATATAGCTATCAACATATATTTGGTAAGTTCCTGCAAGCACCACTTCAACTATCTCTCACACACTCACACACTCTGAAACATCCATAATTACGAGCTTCAAGTTAAATGTAATACCTCCAGGCCTCATGCAAGATATCCACTCACCCCACCCCCCACCAACAAAGCGTAACCTACAGCCAAAACACTTTCAGTCACAGGTAACTGGGTTGAAGTGAAGTTCTCTGTGGCAAACAAATAAGGTGGAATCATAGGAATGGAAAGCAGGTGGCTGGGCTACACAGGTTTTCAGACCAGTTCAAGTATAGTGTAATTCCTATTTTTAATACAAAAGCTTTTTTTAATCAAGCTTCTCTGAAGGATATTTCTCAAAAAGATGAATAGAAAAGAGCAAACATTAAAAATACAATTTAAACACAGCTACATGATGAACACTTTCAATTACTCACCTACAAGCATTTCATATAAGAAAACTCCAACAGACCACCAGTCACATTCCCGTCCATAGTAACCATCCCCACCTTGTGATTTTAGCACCTCAGGGGAGATGTAGTCTGGTGTTCCCACAGCTGTATCACAACGTACCATTCCTTCCTATCAAGAGAAAATACACTGGATTAGTTTAGACCAAAATGGACAGCAAAATGAGTTTTCCATGGTCAAGCAATCCATACTCCAATGTGCAATATCAATAATAAACTCCATGAGGTTTTATAATTAAACAATCTATAGAACATTTTAAGCATGCATTTATAATCTCACAAACTTTGAACATGTAGGAGTGACAGCTGCACAGGTAATCCTAAACCATTTTTACTCCACACTCATGGTATGTTTAGGTCAGCTGGTTAGTAATTTTTCACTAGCACAAAGATAGCCAGTTTTTTTGCAGTATCCTACCAATAACCAGGTCTAGCCCCAAACCAAACTGCTGCCTCAAAACACCAGGCCTCAACTTTGCAGAGACAAACCCAGTACCAGACCAGATTGGGACAGGTAAGTGTGTTGTATGGCATAAGGTATACTTGGATACCAGTGGACAGAAACATGTACTATTTGTCAAGTCCATTCCATTTATTTCAGACTGATGAAAGAATTATAAAGAATCTTCATTGACCTAAGGGCCAAGACCCATATCAGGCAAAAATATTTCAACGGAACACCAATGAGAAAATCTCAAGAAAGCATAACCTCAGGCTTGAGTAAACATGAAACAGAAGAATTCAAGGCTATACTACAACCTTGAGAATGCAAAAACCCGGAGTGGGAGGGTCCACGGGAAATATTTTAAAGACATACTAAGACACTTTCCTGAAAGACTATGGAACACACTAAATTGTCTAGCGATCTACAGTGTTACTTGGTGCCCAACGGCATCCTACACCGATCACCAGTATCTAAACACGCCTAAATAAAGCCCTCATGTGGGCACCCTAACTAGGGAACGGAGTCCCATCACTCAACAGAGGTGACATGATTCATTATCTGGGATCTCCTCCCGGCTGTAACCCCTAGTGCAGCAAAGGGCTACAACCCCCTCACTGTGAGGGCGGAGCACATGGATGTTTTAAGGATCTCCTAGGATATACTAAAATCCAAAAGGTGATGAGCTGTGGTGTATTATGTGATTGGCGCAGTGGAAAAAGGTGAAAAAAGTGAGTTTAAAACTGGCTACTAAGAGGAAAAATCTTTTTATTATATATCCTTTAGTGTCAGGGTTAAAAACAGTGCTAAGGCAGTTCTGGAACAAATAGACTGCTACTGTCTAGTATGGAGGGTCGCTCTACATGTTTTAGCGATTCATGACCCAACGAGTGTCTAGCCTTCCTCAGGACCTAAAAGTAAAAGCTACTGCGTTGTGTGTATAACAAAACAATGTATAATACATACGTGAAGTGTCAAAGAAAAAAATGTAAAGCTAAAACGTATCGCACCACTTGTTTCATTGCAAAGTACGTGATTTAACCTGTGTGAGAGAAACACAAGAAACACAATCAACGTGTTAAGATACTGATATAACAGTGTACAAATTAACCAGGAGCTAGTAATAAATACTCAATTTCCCTTAACACAGTTCATATGTAACAATTTGTAAAATGGTGCAACTTACCCGTAGTGTGCGGGTAAAAAACCTCACCTCACCTGGCCACCGCTCAGGAAGTGAGGCACCGCTCTAGTGGAAACAATACAGACACCAGGCTTATATAAATATAGAGGTCTGGTTGTAAATCCCCAGCGTTTATGACAAATCAATCTGAATGTAAGGACGCCGTAGACAAAGTATAAAGGCTGTGATGACAATATTAAGTACAGAGAGGCAAAGCACCTAAGCAGAGGTCAAGGTAACAGGTGACCAAAAACACAAAGAATAGTGTTGTTAACATGCTTAATGCAGTGGGATACTGAAGTTCACTTGAATCATGAAAAACACATGGCCAGCACGGGCAAGCAGAGGTTAAGTACGAGTATTCAAAGGTTAACTCAATGTACAATGAGCCTCAAAGCAGACATTGAGTATGTAAAGAGAGTGTGCATCTAAGCAGCGGTCAAGCTAACAGGTGGCCAGGAACACAAAGAGTAGTGTTGCTAGAACGCTTAATGCAGTGGTATACTGAAGTTAAAATTCGCTTCAGTCAAGAAAAACAATGCCAGCGCGGAGAGACTGAAGTAAAATACGAGTATTCAAAGACTGACTCGAAGTAAAATCAGCCTCAAAGCAGACACTGAGTATGTAAAGAGAGCGTGCAAAGCAAGCGACTTACCTATCCGTCAGTACCCCAGGCTTCACTGAGCCATGGACGGAGGTAATGCGACAGGGAAGGCAGTCCTATTTGTATGCCCTTTAATGGAATAATTGAGCACTACAGCCAGGTTCTGGTGCCTATTGACGACGCGACCGCAACACTACCGGAAGCTGGGAAGTGTTGTTCTGATTTAGTCATGCAGCGTATCAACTATGCGTAATGGCAATGATGCAGATTAAAAAGAGTGTCATGTACAACACGTTCATAGAATAAAAAAAATGTAACTTGCATAATTGTGGCATTGCGTGTAATATAAATAAAAATTGAAGGCAGCATTGCGTTCGATCGTACTACCAAATTCGCCAATAATGCTGGGAAACGTAGTTCCGAAAAACATGCCGAGAATCAGAGTTCACGCCCAGGGTGAGTCGGTGGCTCAAAGGTCTAAAAGAAATAAATTGTAAAGATAAAACTCAACTGTACCAATGATAGTATGAATGACAACTGAAGGCAACAGCGCATTCAATCGTACTACCAAGTGCGCGAATAATGCTGGGAAATGTAGTTCCGAAGAACATGCCCAGAATTAGAGTTCGCGCCCAGGGTGAGTCAGTAGCTCAAAAGTCCGAAAGAAATGAGTTCTAAAGATACAGCTCATCTGTACCAGTGATAATTCCATTGGTAGATCAAGTAGAAGTCGTAGTAAAAATGCAACTTCGATATTACGAGAGCATCTGGTACAGGTCTCATGGTCCTCCCGCCACTCAAGTATGTCTGAGAACAGTGTAACTGCTCTAAGCCCGTAGAAGTGCCAGATAACTACCACTACAGAGCCTGCCCTGTAAAACGTGAATACCAGGACAACCTAAACGTCTGCGTGTAATCTTATTGCAAAGATGAGCGGCAGTACCAGGCTCATAAGATATATAATCCCATATCACCTATTGAAGTAATATGGATGGACAAGTTCTATCATAGGGGTGTGCTTGAATCGGAAAATAGATCCAGTATTATGCAGAACTGCCAGGTCTATTGGAGCCCAATATCCAACAACAAGACTGTAGGCAGTCACACCAGAATTCCATAGGGAAGGTTTGAACTGCCAAAATGTTAACCACAGAGCAAATATATAGAGAGAAATTTGAAATCTAGAGCTATCAAGTCGCATTCAAATGGTAGAATGCTAAAAACAGGACCCGCAGCAAACAACTGCTCGAATAAGAATGCAAAAACCGGGAGTGGGAGGGTCCAGAGGAAAATAAAACTTTATAAATAAATAAATTGTCTAGAGGTCCACAGTGTTACTTGGTGCCCAACGGCATCCTACACAGATCACCAGTATCTAAACACGCCTAAATAAATCCCTCATGTTTCATTGCAAAGTAAGTGATTTGATCTGTGTGAGAGAAACACAAGAAACACAATCAACGTGTTAAGATACTGATATAACTGTGCACAAAGTAGGGGGAGCGGAGCTAGCTCGTAACCAAGATGGCTGCTTGAGCCGAGAGCTCCCCCGCTTCTGAGACTATCCTACCAGTTATCCTGTCGATAGCCGTGCCCTCTGGCTCTCGAAACACTGCTTTTTGACTCCGGAACAACGGGGGCTGTCACCCGGCGATTTCTGCCCCCCCCCCCCCCGTGCCGCAGTAGAGTGCTGCTCCGCTTGCCTGGGCCTAGCCGTGGCTGAGGCGCGGCCTACTGAGCACCGGGATCAAGTTGCTGTTGACCCCTCGGGTGCTACGA
This sequence comes from Lissotriton helveticus, assembly GCF_964261635.1. Classification (NCBI taxonomy): domain Eukaryota; kingdom Metazoa; phylum Chordata; class Amphibia; order Caudata; family Salamandridae; genus Lissotriton; species Lissotriton helveticus. The sequence goes on along the minus strand of NC_136063.1, from coordinate 797,081,012 downwards.
CGCTGGTGGTGCACTGGGCCGCCTGGGGAGAGCTCCGCTGAGGACTGGACTTCAATGCGTGCACCCGCCGGCTCCCGCGGACGGTGAGAAGGTGGGCGGGGAGCCGTGCGGAGTGTGATGCGCTGCCTGCATCACTGACCGTGGCGAAGAAATCGAGTGCCCAGGTCCGATTGAGACTGTGGGCCTGCGGACCCCCGAGGAGGCCCCGCGGCCGGCGCGACTGGTCCTGGTGCGCAGCCGGAGCCTCTTAGTGCCCTCCTGGAGCCTTCTGCGTGCGGGGGGGCCCGAGACTGCTTCCCAGGTGCAGGATAAGAGGGGCGCTGCACGCCGCCCCTGAATCTTGTGGCCGAGCCTCCCCACCTCCCTCCCCCCCGCTGGAAGCGAGCTGCGGGATTGGGGCAGGAGATAGTCATTCTGGGAGAGGCACGAGACACGAGCCACACGGGACCACCCTGCCTTTGGTCTGACGTTTGGGGGGTGGACTGTTGCTGCGCCTGCTGAAGGACGCCGATCTTGTTGAGACACGGGGGCTGTGAGAAGTTGGCCTGGTATATGATGTTCACTATTCTAGTGAGCACCTTGCACCAGTCCAAACAACCCTTATGGTGATGGTTGTAAGTCAACCTTATAGACCAGCTATCCTAGTGGTAGCATGGACAGAACAGTCTTAGGCTAAAAGACTCTTGAGGGCGTGTAAAGCCAGCTGTTTTACCATATGTAACCCCTTGAATATCAAATGAAAGGACACCACACAGGATATATATAAAATATATATGTATTTATTCACTAACACACTCCTCTGAATTCTTTATGAGGTCAGAGGGAAAAGCACATAACAAATTACACTTAGAAATACTTTAAATAGCACAATTTACAGTTAGGCTCTAGGGGCTCGTAAAACCATATACTAAGTAAGTAGTATAAGGACCACGACTTGAGAAAGGAGAAGGCCTAGGGCCTAGAGAATCGCTGGGGATACACTATCTGACCCTTAGGTTAGGAGTAGGAGGCCCAAAGGCGGCACGTGCAGTGTCTTTACACACACGCGGGAATCAATGTTAAGTCAATGGGAACTTAGGAGGTAAATAAATGAAGATTTAGGACACTTCCGGTCTAGCTAGGAGGAAACAACTAGTAAATCTGGACACTAGGATAGTCAATCCCTACTGGAGCACCGAAGTACTCGCGTTACTTTACCCACAGGCTGCGGGTGCATAGGTGTCAAAGTGTGTCGGGTTTCGTCGTTGTTCTCAATGGAGCCTTGAAGAAAGATGCTGCAGGCGACCAGGAGGAAGATGTCCGGGTGGATCCAAGGGTGGATCTAGGATAAAGAGGACCTGAAAGCAGAGGGGACAGAGTCTAGGTCACTAGCCAGTGACCGGGTGGAACCAGGGAGGAACCAGACGTCGTTGAGGAGCAATCAGGTGCGGATGTGAAGCTTGTCGTTGCAGCCACGCGGACCAGGAGGCGTCGAGGATGACCAGGTGCTGGAGAGGAGCTGTCCCACGAAGGTTCTCGCAGATGGAGGGGTCGACTTTAGGATTGGAGCCAACAAGCCTAAGCAAAGGCAACCCACGCAGGATACACAAAAGGTTTCTGGTGCAGACCAGGAGGGTCTGAGGTACTTCACCTTTTCAGGGAAGCGAGGGCCAGTCTGGAGCAACCAGACCAGCGATGGATTTTCACAAGGATCGTCGTCAGAGGGCTACTACCCAACGGGCCAGCTACCGGAGAACGCGTCGAGCAGAACACAAGCAGCAGGGCCCTACGCAGATCTCGTGGAGTGTGGAGGGCTGGTCTTCTGTGCAGGTGGAGCTCGGTGTCGGGGTGACTCAGTCCCCAGTGCACAGCTTCGAGGATGCCTCAGGAGCTGCGCTGTTAGCAAGTTGCAGACTTTCCAAGTTGCCTGGTTCCACGGATTCCGACGCCTTCCACGGAGCTCAGCTGTCCTGGAGTCGTGCAGTGGGGTCAGAGGAGTCCTGGGGTCGAGGTCTTGTCAGGCTCTGCGTTCGAGTTCCGGCGGGAACAGGGACAAAGCAAGCCGTCGAGTTGCTGGATGGTGCCTGGTTCCCCAGGGTGGTCACTCCTTGGCCACAAGGGACAGTCTTCAAGTCAGTTGAATGTCGAAGAGTCCAGAGTTTCGTTTCCAATTTCAGTTCAGGATCAAATCTAAAGTCTCCTGGGTCAGCTCCTATCTTTATACTACTAAAGGGGGCTGGGTTACTCACTAGGTCCCTCCTATGGGTGGGACCAGGAAGAGGGGGGTTACACCCTCTTTCCTTTGTGCAGTTTTGCGCCAGAGCTGGGGCTGGAGCGCCCCAGCAAACGGTTTGAACTGGGGTATGTATGGAGCACCTAGGGTGCCCCAGGCACGTCTCATTCTATTCAGCCCTCCCTGTCCCAATACACAAAATCCTGTCTGGGGTGGTGCTCGCACCTCTACAGGCAGTAAATCTATTGTCCAGGCCTCCCTCGCTGGAAGGTCTCCCAGCAGCAGGAGGTCAGACTTGTGTCTGTGGCAGCAGCATCCATTTTGTGACGCTGGGGCTCTAGTTAACTTTAACCGGGATAGTCAGCAACAACAGGTCTTCTCCCTCTAGAAGGGTGGAATGCTACCCCCGTCGCCAGAATTTGCGAGGGGGTAGTATTCTAAAGCGTATGACACCTTACACGACATGTTTGGATAAAGCCAAACCAAAGTTAGCATTCAACCACGAGGATTATAATGCACTTAAGAGTATATGGTATGGCAATATCATAGAACAACTATAAGGACATGGTTCCGAAAGCTGCAGACAGGCTCAGCTCATGCTAGAGCACCATCTCGCACATAACCAAGCACTCTGCCTCCAGGATTGTTAAGGCCTGCCATAGGAGTGAGATATAGGTTACTGTGTGTCTTTATATAAGGGTAGATATAGGAATACTATACCTAAGCAAGGGGTGATTACACGACCTTGCCCCAGCTGAGTGATCAGCCAGTTGTGTCAGTTCGAGTAGCCAGCCAGGGATGGCATAATACATGCTGCAGCCCCTGGTAGGCCTTGGTTACACCTATGCCCGGAGTACCTAGGGTACACTTCTACAGGGGCTGACAAGGTGAACCAATTCCCAATTGGATGTACCTAGAGTACATGGTGTGAATTTAGAGAGAGTGCATCTGGGCTGTGGGTCTGATTAGCAGGCCCACAGCCACATATAAGTCGAAAACCAGTAAAGCAAAACCAAAAAGTGGGGGTGACCATAGGAAGTAGACCCTACTCTCCTACAGGGGCTACCCCAGGGGAGAGCACTTCTGTCCTGGGGCGACGAATGACCCCCTGCTGTGCGGCCTGAGGATTTGGCCTAGATTCGCTGCCCGCTGGGGATGGAGCAGTTAGTTGGCCATGCCCACATGAGACTGCTGCCGCCTGGCCCGGCTGCCCAGTTTTTCCCTGGCGCTGACTGTGCATTGCTGAAGCTTGGAGCTCCAAGGCTTCTTGGAGCTGGCGACTGGTGGTGTTGCTCTGGGGGTCTGACCCGGAATATCGACTGTCTCGGACCCGCGCACTCTCTAAAGGGCTGTGTGACGGGCTGAAGTGGGCTGTGTGCGGCCTCTACCATTGGAGGTCCCCTAACGTAACTGGGATCGCGAACTAGAGCAGATAGAAAGCAGCTGGGCCGCTATGGGTCGCCCGGACAGGTTGCAGACTAAGCTGACATTCGACAATAGAAGGTCCAAGTCCAGCGACCCCCCGCCGTACGCAGAGAAGGATGGTGCAGGGTCCGCGGAGGGGGGAGTCGAGACGGAACCAGACATCCGCAACATCCTGCTAGCCATGGAAAAGAATTTACAGGGCGGTATCGCCTTCCTCGGGACGAAGATGGACGCCCTCACATATCGAATGGATCGGATGGCGGAACGGCTAGATAAGCACGCTGAACGCCTTGATATGTTGGAGCGCCGCATTGGCGAGGTAGAGAAGGCGCAGACCACTTTGGACTCCAACCATAAACAGCTGGGCAAGGTAATTCAAATCTTACAGGACAAGGCGGAGGACTTAGCGGCGCGGTCCCGCAGATGTAACATACGAATTACGGGCCTGCCGGAAAGTACTCAGACGGGCAACATGGAACAGTTCGTTGAAGCCCTTTTGAAAAACCTACTGGGAGAAGAAGCCTTCTCGGCGATGTTTGTTGTTGAGAGTGCGCACCGCACCTTGGGCCCGAGACCTAAGCCTGGGGCTCCGCCACATCCTATTGTAGCCAAACTGCTTAATTATAGGGACCGAGACACTGCATTGAAGCTTGCTCGAGAGAAACAACCGCTGCTCTATGAGGGGTCCACACTTTCTCTTTTCCCAGACTTTACGACGTGGGTGCAGGAGGCGAGGCGCCAGTTCATGCCAATGAAGCAACAACTTTGGGAACTTGGAGTCGACTACGCCATGCTGTACCCTGCCAAGTTAAGAGTCAACAGGCAGGGGACGTCCACGATATTCACGGACCCGCGGGCGCTTCAGAAGGCCATGAAATACTGGCGCTGGGATGCGCGGCACTCATCGGAGAACGGACGATCAGGCGACCCTGCTGAAGGCTCTCTGGATGACTAGGATTGAACACGAGGACTGCGACTGGTTGAGGTATTTTAATAGCCAGGGACGTTGCACGCTTGGGTGGCCCTTCTCCTGACTCTCGCTGTTGATATTGCTGGACTGGGCTGCTGTTCTAGTGACGCTTTATCTCCTGGACACTGCTGCTATTATGGGCAGATGATTACGCGGGGAGTGTTGGGAGGGGGAGTGTTCCATTGGCTGCCAATTTCATCATATCAATCTCTTCGCAACTACACCCTGAGTGATACTGTATCTATAGTGCTTGGGGGTGGGTATCTGCCCTCTGGCTTCCTATTGAGGCACTGGCTCCAGGAGGAGTGCTTTGTGATCGGGACTGCTATCCCTAAGGTGGGGAGGTGTGGACAGTAATAATGTTCTGGAGTTCTTCACTGTTTTCGGAGTTTTATCATGCTGTATGAGGTGAAGGGCTATGACTTTTGCTTTTGTTCCAGAGGCGGGGGGGGGGGCCGCAGCGAGTTCTACAGAGAGATATAGTTATAGACTTGATGTAAGCCAGTTACCTACGCCCCTGCGTGTTTTCCACCTTTGAGAGAGGTTCCTCCGCTTAGGGGTCATTCTTCATATTTGATTTGCTTTTGTATTTTTAATTTTGTGTTAGCTTTAAGGCTGGTGGGAGGGGGGTTGCGGGGGGGGGGGTGTGATTTGGAGATGTGAGGGGGGGTTGTAGCGCAGTTCAGGTTGGGTGGGGAGATGGGGCGCGGCCGAGTTGGGGTTGAGCAGGCGTGGGGGGGACTAAGGATAGATTCACATGTTCTTCTTTTGGAGCTGCCTGTGGGTGGGGGGGGATTGTTTGTTTGCTTGCTGTTTGTAAAATAGGGATTCTTGCTGGCACAGGCGAGACTCAGCGGATGAGCTGGTCGCTGATGAGGACTGTTACGTTTGTTTACCTATATGCACCATTTCCCCTGCTCTGACACAACAGATACAAGACGCTGACACTATTACATTCCTGACGTGGAATGTGCATGGACTCAACGACGACAGAAAGGTCAGGCGCGTGCTCCAGTATCTCTCGAGACATGCCATAGATATAGCTCTACTTCGGGAAACTCACCTACGCCCAGACAGTCCAACGCTACCTTATAGGGGTTTACTTAACAATATACACGCGGCAGGTTTCACCCCTCACGCCAGGGGCGCCTTAACCTGGGTGAATCCTAGAGCCTCCCCGACACTAACTCCACTTGCCACGGACAATGAGGGACGATATGTAATAACAAAATGTGTCGGAAAGGGAATGTCTATACATATAGTCAACTCTTACAGCCCTAACTATGACTGCCGCTCCTTTTATTTAACTTTGGCCACTAGGGTGCGAGACCTCAGCGGGGAAAACGTTTGGGGGAGGGGGGGGGGATTTTCACATGGTTCGGCAGCCAGCGCTGGATAGGTATGATGGCCCGACAGGCGCCCCTCGGCCTCCGCCGGAGTTCCAGAGGCCGAGATGACAAGGCTGGGATTGCACGATGTGTGGCGAACTAGGCACCCGGCACAGAGGGGATACACGCACTACTCTGCTCCACATGACATCCATACCTGCATTGATTACTGGCTGATAGTGTCACATCTCCTCTCTATGGTGCAGTCGTGCAAAACGGTACCCCGCACTTATTCGGACCATTCGCCGGTGCTTTTTACACTTAGAGCCATGACAAGACGTCTCCCTCCTTATTCGCTACTGGACGATGCCTTTCGGGAAGAATTGGCTACTACCATAGAGGAATTTTTTGATAAAAATGTGGGTTCAGTGGACTCCTTTATGACGGTCTGGGAGGCCTTCAAGGCCTATCTGCGTTGTGTCGCTATCTCTAAGCATGCAGGAGTCCTTAAATCCATCAGGGGACGTTTGTCCTTACTGGAAAATAGACTCAGGGATTTCGAGGCGCGTCGATTGCGTGACACTGGAGCAGATCTACTCCGGGACTTGGCCCAAACGCTTCGCAAATATCTATAAGAGGCGGATGCAGAGATGAAGCATTTGGGGAAATACGCTATTGCGAGATCGTATGGCGAGGGTGAACGCCCGGGAGCGGTGCTGGCGAATATGGCTAAGCAACATGGCCGCTGTGCATGGTCGCTTACACTGCGTTCGCCACAGACTGGGGATGTATTGCCTGATGACCAGGTGGCAGCCCGCTAACGGGATTATTATGCTACGCTGTACGCTTCTAGGGGACCGGCTCCAGAGGGGGGCATTTTAGACTAACACATATCCAGTTACCTTGGCTGAGCGACACACACCGAGCGTTCTTGGTTCGTCCTTTTGAGAGGGAGGAAGTAGTCTGGGCATTGTCGTCCATGAAGGCTAGTAGCACTCCGGGCAGTGACGGCTTCCCGGCTTCTTTTTATAAAACGTACTCTGATTTGCTGATACCTCGCTTGCTGACGCTAGTGGAGCAGATTGTGGAGGAGGGAGAAATGCCTCCCACGATGCGGGAAGCTATTATAGTAGCTATCCTTAAGCCTGGGAAACCCCCTGAGGATTGCGCCTCATACAGACCTTTATCGTTGCTTAATGTAGACGCGAAGATATTCGTGAAAATCATCGCCAAACGTCTGAGCCCACTGATCCCCACGCTAGTAGCCCCAGAGCAGGCGGGCTTTGTCCCCAATCGTAACTGAACTTATAACTTGCGGACCGTGTTTGCGGCATTTCAGCACGCGCGCCAGGATGTGCCTGCGGTGGCAGTTTTCCTGGATATGGAAAAGGCCTTAGATTCCATTGAGTGGCCTTTCCTCCGCCTGGTGCTGCGCCGAATGGGGGTAGGTGACCTTTTCATCCAGCTACTGAATACACTTTATGCCTCCCCTGCGGTGCGAGTTCCCATAGGATCGCTCACGACTGAGCCCTTCTCTATGGGCCGAGGCACCAGACAGGGGTGCCCCCTTTCTCCTATTTTGTATGCCTTGGTTGCGGAACCCCTGGCTTGCGCTTTGCGTGAATACCATAGCCACCGTGTTACCCGATTTCCCACGTACAATTTGATAGTGTCTACATACGGGGACGACACTTTACTATATGTGCGACACCCGGAGGACAATCTCTCGACGGTGCTGCGTGAGGTAGTATTGTTCAGCTCGCTCTCAGGGATACATTTGAACTAGGGCAAGACAATTATGTTTCCACTCACCCCTGTCACCAGAAGAATTGATTCGGATTATCCCACAACACGACCCGAGAGATGACCCGTTTGTGCACCGCCCGCCCCTTCTTAGGGCCCACGTAATCAACAAAGAGTTGGTCATCCACCCGGAACTGGCGTGTGCGGTCTAGATAGAATGACAGCGCACGTTTTGGGTCCAGACGATGGAGCCACTCTTCCTCTTTAGAGGGATACGGAGGCGGAAAGAAGGTGGGCAAGGTGATGGACTGCCCGATGTGGAAGGCTTGGGCAGGAAAGAGGGTCTTGTCCGCAACACAACCTTGTCCGGATGGACAGAAAGGAAAGGAGGTTTAGAGGAAAGGGCCTGGAGCTCACTCACTCTCCTGGCTGAGGTGATGGCAACCAAGAAAGCAATCTTAAGTGTAAGAAGACGGAGAGGACAGTTATGAAGCGGCTCAAAGGGAGCGCACATCAGGTAAGTCAGAAGCAGATTCAAGTCCCACTGGGGCATCACGAAAGGAACAGGGGGAAACATACGAGTGATGCCCTTCAAGAATCTATTAACAATCGGGGACTTGAACAAAGAAGGCTGATCAGGTAGCCTCAAGAAGGCGGAAAGGGCAGAAAGCTAGCCCTTGATAGTGCCCAGAGCAGAGCCTTGCTGGGCAAGAGAAAGAAGGAAGAGGAGAACCTCTGAAAGGGGGGCAGAAAGGGGATCCACAGCCTTTGCTGTGCACCATGCCACAAATCTGTTCCACCTGCAGGCATATACCGATTTTGTGGAGGGACTCCTGGCAGCCAGAATTACGTCACAGACTTCAGGAGGCAAGTCAAATGGCCTCAACTGTCGCCGCTCAATCTCCAAGCATGGAGGTGGAGACTGGACAGGTTCGGGTGGAAGACCGTCCCCTGCTGCTGCGACAAGGTCCTCCTGAAGAGGCAGACGAATCCAGGGATCGACTGACATGCTGAGTAGCTCGGGATACCAGTATCTACGTGCCCAGTCCGGAGCCACAAGGATGACTTGGGCCCGGTCGCGTTTGATCTTCTTCAGCACTCTGGGCAGAAGTGGTATAGGCGGAAAGGCGTACAACAGACCGCAACTCCACTCGCGACGAAAAGCGTCTCCAAATGAGTGCCGCCTTGGAAAATTCCAACGCGCAGGACTGATGACATTGCGCGTTCTCTTCTGTGGCGAATAGATCTAACCAAGGCTCTCCCCACTGCTGAAAGAGGCCTTGCGCCACGTCCGAGTTCAGACGCCATTCATGATCCATCATGCACCGACGGCTGAGTTCGTCCGCTCTGGAGTTCAGAGAACCTGCCAGGTGTTGAACCACCAGGGTCACGCCCTGATGTTCCAGCCAGAGGCGCAGAGCCTCCTGGCATAGGGTCCACTACCCCACCCCACCCCACCCTGTTTGTTGCAGTACCACATGGCGGTGGTGTTGTCTGTGAACACCTGCACTACACTCCCCCGTACAGAGGGGAGGAATGCCTTCAGTGCAAGCCGGATCGCCAGCAGCTCCAGAAGTTTGATGCGGAGCTGGGACTCCGCCAGAGACCAGAGGCCTCTGATCTCCGCCTCACCCACGTGGCCCCCCCAGCCCTGGAGGGATGCGTCCGTCACAACTACGTGCTCCGGTTGGGGTAGGGAGAGGAATCTGCCGCTGACCCAATCGCGGTCCGTGAGCCACCTCTGCAACTGTCTCGCAGTGCCCTCCGAGATCAGGGCGTGGTCGGACAGGTTGCCCTGATGCTGGGCCCACTGAAACTTCAGGTCCCACTGCAGAGCCCGCATCCGCCACCAGGCGAGATGCACCAAAAGGATGCAGGAGGCCATCAGCCCCAGAAGCCGCAGCGTCAACCGGACGAGACTCGGGAAAAAGGCTGGAAGATCGGAATCAGAGCCTGAATATCCCGAACCCGCTGCTCAGGAGGATAAACCCGAAACTGCGCAGAGTCCAGAACCGCTCCGATGAAGAGGAGCTTCTGAGAGGGGCACAGGTGTGACTTCGGCACATTGATGGAGAACCCCAGCAGGTGCAGGAGGTTGGCCGTAGTCTGGAGGTGGCTGACTACTGTTTGGGGCGAGCCCGCCTTCAACAACCGGTCGTCGAGGTAGAGGAAGACTGAAACCCCTAACCTGCGCAGATGAGTTGCGACCACCGCCATCACTTTCGTGAACACCCGTGGGGCGCTGGTAAGGCCGAAGGGGAGCACGGTAAACAAAGTGCTCGTGGCCTACCGTAAACCGCAGGTAGCGCCGGTGGGCCAGCAGGACGGGGATATGAAAATAAGCGTCCTGCAAGTCCAACGCTACCATCCAGTCTCCTGGGTCCAGGGCAGCTAAGACCTGAGCCAGTGTCTGCATCTTGAACTTCTCCTTCCGGAGGAAGCCGTTGACGTTCCGCAAGTCCAAGATAGGGCGTAGGCCCCCTTTGCCCTTCTTGGGAACCAGAAATAGTGGGAGTAACAACCACACCCTACTTCTGGCACAGGAACGAGGTTGATGGCCCCCTTGGCCAAGAGGGCTGTAACTTCCTCTTGCAGAAGTTGAAAGTGATCCCCCGACAGGCGGTGGTACTGCGGTGGCATGGCTGGAGGGGTCGCCTCGAAAGGGAAGGAGTAGCCCCTTCGGACGATTTGCAGCACCCACCTGTCCGATGTGACAGTGCGCCAGTGGAGGTGGTGATGGCGAACCGTGCCCCCACCGGCATCATATGGGCCTGAAAACTCGGAAGGTTTTGAGGCGGATGCTGCAGGGGCTGGTGTGAATGGCCTCGCCGTTGTCCCCGACCACCACCACGCCGGTTTCCACGTCCGCGCCGCGCTGAATGGTAGTTTGCGGCCCGTGGCTGACAGAACGTGTGGGGGCGCCCCTTCCTTGGCCACGAAAGGGGCGAAAAGCAGCAGTTTGCTGGCGCGGGCCGAGAGGCCCAAGGACTTGGCCGTAGCCCTGGAGTCCTTAAACCGCTCGAGCGCATGGTCTGCTTTGTCGCTGAAGAGGGGACGGCCATCGAATGGCATGTCCATAAGTGTGTTTTGGACATCAGCCGAGAAATTGGCAGACCTCAACCAGGCGTGGTGACGAATCGCGACCGTCGTTGCCATCGCTCTGCCTAGTGAGTCAGTAGTGTCCAGCCCACACCGGATGGAATAACGCGCCGCATCTCGACCCTCCACAAGGGCTTGGCCGAGTTTAGCCCGGACCTCCACCGGGCATTCTGGCAGCACGTTCGTGACCGTATCACACAGAGAGTGGGTGTAGCAGCCCAAGAGGCATGCGGTGTTGACTGACCGCAATCCTAAACTCAGGAAGGAGAATACTTTCTTTCCGAATTGCTCGTACCTCTTTGATTCCCGGTCGGGGGAAGTCGACGGGAATGCGGTCTGGGAATTAGAGGCCAGGATGACCAGGCTCTCGGGGGTGGGGTGGGTAGACAAAGCAAGGGTCGCCCGGAGCCGGGCGGTGGCGCCTGGCCACGTTCCTATCCACAGGCTGACCTGTAGCGGGCTTGGACCAAGTGCCCAGAAGAACGTCTGATAAGGCCTCATTAAACGCCAGCAGAGGCTCGGCCAAGATTGACTGCGGTTTAAGGACCTCAGTGAGGAGGTTAGTCCTCACGGCCGCGACGGGGAGCTCAAGGCCCACGCTATAGGCAGCCCCCTCCTCCGTAGCCACGCTAGGAGGGGAGACAAAACCAGTGTCGGGCGAAGTGTCCAGACCACTGGCATCCCCAAGCTCTCCTGTCCAGTCCGCAGAAGACTGACACTCACATGCCAGAGGGTCCTCAGACCCCTCCCAATCCCCCTAGTCACCTGGTACTCAGGCTCAAAGGATGGGGCCGGGTCGTAGAAGTAAAAATCTCCCATCGGCGTCGATAGCGGCGCCGCTCCGACGCCGGACCCGAATCGAGGGCAGGACCAGGGACGGCGTCGGGGGCGACACCCTTGGGGCCGGTGCCGGCGAGGTCGTGAGGTCGACCGGCGGTGACCCGGATCCAGATCCAGTTGGCCGAAGCACCCGACGCCGCCGGGGCCGAAGCACCCGACGCCGCCGGGGCCGAAGCACCCGGCCCGCATGGGGGGGGACCCAGTCGGGACCGCTACGCCCAAAGGCACCGCGGAACCAGACGGGGGAGCGAGCAACCTCATGGCCATGAGGAAGTCATCAATCTCCCCCGGCGTCGCGTTCTGCCCAGGGACCGGTGGGTATGGAGCAGGCCGCGACACCTGTGGCTCTGGCGGAGCCACTTGAGCGATGTCGCCCGAACCCCCGGCCGCATCGCGCGAGCGTCGGGGGGGAGTCAGAAGAGCGATGGTGCCTCTTCGACTTCTTGTGCCTCTTACCTGAGGACTTCGAGCCCGAAGACCGATGACGACTCCCGGAACTGTGGTGACTCCGGCTCGTGACCAGTCCCTCGACCTCCTTTCGGACCGGGACCTCGAGCGGCGCGGGGCGGACTGCCGAAGCTCGAGTCGCTTATGGGACCGCTCCCGTCTAGCTTTAGACGTCAGGGCCCGGCAGTCGGAGCAGGACTTGTCGTCGTGGTCCGGGCCTAGACAGTGCAGGCACCGGCGATGGGGGTCGGTAAGCAACATCAGTCGGTTGCAGTTGGCGCAGGGCTTGAACCCGGGCATCCCTACCGGCACCGTCGGAGTCGAGAGATTTCGAAAGTAGATAAAAAAGGATCGTAAAAAATTAGTCAAAAAGTGACTAGGGTACAACTTTTTACCGGATCTGCGCTTGCCGGCGCGGAAAAAAGAAGAACGGACGTTAGCGCGCGGAGGCGGCGTCTAAGTACTCTGACGACGTCATCACGGCTCCCACGACGCCGACGACGGACGCGGAGCAGCGGGGGGATATTATAACGTAAGGAATCTAATACTAACCTGTTTCTTTCAGATAATAGACTTTACACATTTAGAACAAGGCAGAGCTACAACATAAATGTAGTGCATTAATTATCCTTTATTTGTACTGTAACTAAATCGTTCTAGTGAAATCTTTAAAAAGTTTAATAATCTAGAGTTTAAAAGGGGCTGATGAATCCCCCAAAATTCTATTTATTTGTGTAGCGTCAAAGAGCAGAATGCCAAATATCTGCACACCAAGTAAATGCTTTGGTTAAAGCATTTGTTCGAAAGGGACCTGAATATTAGACTCCTTCAATATAAGGGCTTAACCAGTATGTCTGTAGTTGGGCCCTAATGTTCTTAGGGCGATGTGTCAAAGGGATCATTATATAATAAAGCTCCAGCTTGTCATTATAGTATGACATGCCATACAGCCCGCCCCGCACACTGGGTGTGTGGCAGCCTCTGCACGAGTTATAGGCAATTTTAAAAGGCTGGCAAATCTTGGATCAGGAGATACGATCCTTGCACACATTCTAAAATGGGAGTTAAACTATCAGACATGTTTTTACACATTCTGTTTATGGTCAATGATTAGCAATATGGCTTATCTGATTTCCTGGTGCAAGGTATGATGAATATTTTTATATGCCTGCAATAGTCCTGGTAAGAATTTGATACCCGACACATTTGTTTCCTGCTCAACTGGCCTCAAACATTTCTGATGCAATTAGTCTACTGAGCAGTCCCGACACAGCAAATGTTAGCTATGCACATTTTCTTTATGAACATATTTTCTCATGTTAATAGATAAAGTTGTATTTAATTTTACTGTAGTATGTGACGCACGGTTTGGTGGAAAAAAACTGATACAAACAGGGTTAATCAGACTTTTGGGAGCATGTATTCACCACCTCACGACCATTACTATGGATGACCAGACTACGATCAGTGTTTGGCAGTTTAACCCAGGAAATGTCTAAATTATCCATCTTTTAAAGTAGAAAGGAACACCCATGGAGCTTTGCTTAAAGGACATTATGATTTCCTGGTACTCTCCATTACCAGCAAAGGCATTGGTTATAAAATAATGCACTATTTTGACATAGGACTCTCTGGAGAATGAAATGCTTTTGCCAAGCTAAAGTTCACAACATCCACTATCAAATTAATTATTTTCTTTTGGACGAGATCAAGGAGGTTTGAGATAACTGACAACCCAAGCTCATATAGCAACCCAAGTGTCAGGCCAAGTTCAGAAACTGCTTCTTTACAACACCGCTTAGGCAGTGGTCATGGATCAAACATCAGCAGACCTTTAAAATCTACTAGAAAACGGTCTCTTGGGCCAGATCATGGTAAAAACCAGTGGTGGCAATGAGATCAAACAGAAATGTGTTGCACTGAGAGTGCTGCATTCCTATTAGGAACCTAGGTACTTTAGGGTTTCTTTAGGGACATACATGGAGGTATGGCACTAAGGATCCTACAACTCCACTAACCACACAATGTTTTTTACCTCCATAGCTACTAACAGTTACTAAAGTTAGTACGTAAAACGTCTAACGATGGGAGAGCTGGTTTAGATCTTGGGGGAGTCGACGGCTGGGTGGAGTAATGCCCCGCTCCCTTCCTTTTTCATGGTGAAATAAAAGTGATTTCACCTAAAAAGAACAACCTCTTACCAGTTCAGCAGCTATTGTAATTTCAAACGAGAAAGAGAAATCCTAGAGGGCATACTTTTGAAGCTAAGAAGTAATTTTTCACCACAGAGGGGAACTGGCCCTTAAATGTTATCCTGGTCCGGTAACGGAAGTCGTGAGAAAGTCTTCCTGCTCCTGTTGGAGTGGAGTGGCTCTCAGAAGAAGGTGGACCAAATTTAGGATTTTTCTTCCGTAGAAAGATCTTGAGAATTCTTTGCTTCTGAAGTGTAGGAAAGAGGGTATCTGCTGCAATACCCCTCCCACACACACTTTGTTCCAGAATATTGATGCACTTTGACTGAATGTGCCCTGGGTCCTTATCAATCAGGTTTCAAGGGCCTGTGTTCTTTCCTAAAACTATACCTTGGTTTCCACAATTGGCACACCTCTGGCTCACATGTAAGTCCCTTGTAAAAGGTACCAGTGGCACCAAGGGCCTTGTGACCAGAGAGGGTCTCTAAGTGCTGCAGCATGTATTGTGCCACCCTCGGAGGCCCCTCACCTAACACATACACACTGCCATTGCACACTGTTTCGCTGCCATTTGTTATGCTATCCAGGGCGTCTCCAGCCAGTGGAGATGCCCTGCCCCCGTGTCCAAGCCCCACTTTTGGCAGCAAGGTCGGGAGAAATATTAGTAGTTAGGAGAGGTGTCTCCCCTCTCAGCCAGGACCACCCCAAAAGTGTCCAGAGCGTAAGTGACCCCCTCCTTAGGAATCCTCCATCTTGAATGGAAGGATTTTAGCCATTCAGGATATGGGAAACCCCTTCCCCGTGACATCTCTCCAGCGATCCAGACCTCGACTCTATCGGTTGCTGACTTGTCCTGAGCCTCACGAAGTAGCCTGCAGTCTCTACACGAAGGGCCCCCCTGACCACGACAGGCTCAAACAAAAAAACTGCGACACCAAAAGGTACCCCTGCATCCTCAGCCCCTCGGCTTTGGGGAGCCCAACCGATTTTGCCAGACCTTACCCTACATCCCAACTTACCTGTCCAGCCAGCCTCCTGGTCCAAGCTTGCAGCCTCTTTGCGGGTCCGAGATTCACCATTGAAGAGCATTGGACGCCTAACGCTGAATTGCACTCTGCCCAGTTTCGGTCCAAACCGCCCAAGACTGGAAAAGTAAGTTGTGTTCTTACCTGTTAATGCCTATCACTGTTTTCCTTCAATAGGATTGCATTGCATTTCTCCTATTGCATTGAACTATCTTTTAACTACTAAGTTTGCTACTGTTTTTAATTGACAACACAAACGTATTTCTAATACTGTATTCCTGCTGCATTCTGAAAAGTATTACTAGTCCTGCAGGTCTAGTACCTTGGAAAATTCCCCCTAACTGCAACCTACTTGACCTCCGCCTCTGAAAACAGAGCAAAAGTGACAAGATGACAAGATTTAAAGGCATCTTTATTGCTCATTCCCTTTGTGAGCTATAAAAATGCCTTTAAATCTTGTTATCTTGTCACTTTTGCTCCGTTTTCAAAGACAGAGGACAAAAGTTAGTTTGTCTTCCTACTCGCCAGAAAGGGCAAGTAGGACCTAAAAATAATTCGTCCTAATCAATTCTCCCTCACAAATGCGTTATATAAAGCAATTTGTCTTGAATTCAGTCTTTGAGCGTGTGTAATCATTGCTTGCCCGAGTGTGTACAACAAATGCTTAACACAGCCCTCTGATACGCCTAACTGCTTGACCATACTAGCACAAATAGAGCTTTTAATATTATCTACTTAAGTCTCTGGGGATCCACTGGGCTCTGTGCACACTATACCTTACTTTTGTATAGTATATACAAAGCCAGTTTCCTACATGAAGTGGTTTGGGATGTCAGGCTTGTTTTTACCCTCAAACTAATACTCGTTACCGGTTTCATGATGAGGGAACAGTTTTCCTGACCAGTGTCTTGATGTGAAATAGCAGCTGAGATCAGCCTGGAAGGCTTTGCTGACTATGAGAGGTGGGCATTTCTGCAGGACCACTTGAATGACAAAAGCCTTGTACTACTGAATGACCCAGACTGGTGCTTACCAATGAAGAAGATATTTGAAAACTTTTTCTTGGGATTTCTGGTCCAAGAACTAGTTACGAGTCCTAGAACAAGCCCAAGTTCATGGTCTTGGTGGCAGTTTCAATGAGGAAGAGAACTAGCACATCATTAGGACATCAACAGTTTCACTTTCGCAACTTATTTACCCAGGTTTACTGACAAATTACACTTCTTCTAAGCATAGCACAGAAGAAAATGTTTTTCTGGCTCAACTAGTGCTGTAGTTTCCCATGACGGTGCAGGAGTTTGCCCATCGTAGCAAGTGATCACTTGATAGGAACTTTTCTTAAAGGCCATCTCAAGGTATTTAACCTCCTTGTCCGTTATTCTTGGTTTATATCCAGTTGTGGGGGGATTTCCAACAATGCCAATGTTCTGGTACACCCCCTCGTTGATTTATTAAAGCATAACTCAGCAGTGGTGTTTTGTGAAGGACAAGAATCTCCTGTCGCATGCAGATTAAAGAAGGACTTCTGGAAACACTTGAGCATAGCAGAGAACTCTAAAGCTCAAAAGACAAATACTCACGTCATGAACCTGAAATAAATAAATGCATTTAAAAAACACTAGTTTTCTAATCAAGCCGAGAGGTTGATCTCTAAAAGCGGTCTACAAAAAAACCTGACAACAACAAAGACTTGCGTCAAAACTCATGTACAAAAATGGGACATTGTTGTTGTAGGGAAAACATGGCGGCCGGCTAGTGGTGGGTCGCGGGTGATCCCGGAGGTGTGCGGCGAAGTTGTTTTTATTGTGATGGCGAGCGATGGTGAAAACGGCCGGTATATGCGATACTAAGTTAGCAGGATTAAAACTGTGATATGGCAGAAACTAACGTTTATTCAGAGCGTTTAGAGTGTTCATCGGTGTTTTTACAGAGGCTGGGAGCTCCCATAGCCAAGTGTGGAGCAGCGAGGTTGGAGGCGGAGACTGGGAGCAGCTGTGGAGGAGAGTGGCACTGGAGTTACGGAAGGGGCGTCGCGCTGCTGGCAGGGTCCTCTTTCGAGGCAGCAGACAAGGAGGCAGTAGGCTCAGTGAGTCTAGCGAGGAGCACGCCGGCAAGAGCAAAGTGGAGCAGTCCTTGTGTGCTGAAAACATAGAGGTACAGTCTGACCCCTTTACCCAACTGGCCCAGGAGCAGGAAATTAATGGAAAGAGCCAGGGTGTGGATAAGGATAAAAGAGCAGCTGTGAGGGCTGACCGGGGCTGCAGTGCTGGTGAGGTGGCTGGTCTACCTAGAGGTGTTTCAAGATACACATTGAGAAGTGTGGTGAGAGGGGGTGCGAAGTATTTCACGGAGTTGGTGGATTTTCCAACTAAATCTGGAAAAGAACTAGGGGTGAAGAATGAGGAGGAGGTGAAGGTGGTGAAGCCTAGGGGCAGACGGTGTACTAAAGAGACCAAGGTGCACAACAAGCTGGCAAGAGGGGGTTCTTTGGAGCGCAAGAATAAGGTGACACCATCTCTTAGGACTTATTTTCAAGTGCTTTCGAAGACTCTGGTGTTAAGGAATAAAACCATGACAGCAGTAACGGAGCTATTACAAAAGTAGAGCGACCAATTAGGAGGTGGGGGCAGCCCCGAGGGGGTAATACATCTGGGAGACTGGTCTGCACATTTGAGCCCGAATCGATTTCAAGTGCTATCTGAGGAGATGGGGGAGGTAGAGGGAGCCACAAGGGATGAGGTTAGTTTAAACGACCCAGAGAGCAGTGTAAATCCCCATGTAAAGTCTCTCTCAGATGAAGAAGGGAAATCCCAAACTTCGGAGGAGGTACAAAGCGAGTTAGGGCCTGGGAGGGACTCTAGGTTGGGGCAAGATGCTTTAGGGGATGGGTAAGAAAGCCCGGGGAGTCGAGATCCTTTTTTAAGTATGTTGCTCACAACCCTTACCTTTGAGATGAGAGAAAGATTCGAGACTTCATAGTTAAATCAGAAAAGCATCAGGTCCGCATGTGTGGTGTTAGAGAAAAAAATGGATGACTTGAGTTGAACATTGGCACTACACGTCAAAGTCAGGGACCTTAAGGAGGAGATACAGGTCAACAGGAAAGAGATTGAAGGGCTCAGGGCAAGGGGAAGAGAGCACGAAGAAAGAGTAGAAATATTAGAGAACTTTCAAAGGAGGAACAATTTGAAGGTTTTAAAAGATCCCGAGGGTAAGGAAGAAGGGGATATTAAAAGCGTTGTGGTTCAGTTGCTGAGAAGAGAGCTTCAGCTGGAAGAGACTGAGGAAGAAATTGCTAAAGATATCCAGAGGATACAGAGATCCTTTTAGGTTAAATATAAATAGATCTAAACCTAGGAGAATTCTAGTAAATGTCCTCACTTATACCTTGAAGGAGAAGATCTTAGCTAAAGGTCTGCAGAAGAAAAAGTTGGTGGTGGATGGAGTAAGAATTGATGTAAGATCAGATTTGTCGGTGGTAACAGCTAATAGGTAATGGGAGATGGGGAAAAGAATCAAGCCGCTAAAAAAGTTAGGTGCTTCGGTTCAGCTGAAGTTCCCAGCTTCACTTAACCACTTGGATGCTAAGGCTGATGCTGTTCCTCAATGTATTTTCCATTGAAATCAATGGAAACTCCATGACGAGCTGAGCTCGTCATGAGCGTCGAAGGGGTTAAAGTGATGCTAAATAATAAGATGCACTCCTTCCATTTCGTTGACGAGGTTGATAGCTTTATTGAACAGCTCGGGATGGGAATCATTTAAATGTCATAACTTTGGAAGCAGTAGGACGGGTCTCTTAGCTTAAGCGGTATCTTTTATAGATAAACGATTACCTGTTTTGTATATGTTTCAAATTCACATTAGGGGTGTATATGTAGGTGCGCTGCACACCGAGGGGTAACTCATAGGGCTTTTGCCATGGAAGGTTGGTTAGGGTTTTCCAATGTGTGGGTTGCACAGGGAGGGGAGTTTAGGGGGGGGGAAACAAAAAAATGCATAACTTGTCCGGTTGTTTTCACCAATAGTTTGCGGGTTGACAGGGTTTTTAGGAATAGAATAAAGGAGTTGAAAGTCCTGTTGTGGAATGTAAATGGTCTTCGGGTGAAGAGTAGGATACACAAGATAATGCAGTACTTGAAGGACTCTCCCGCACAAGTCATTATTCTACAGGAGACATTTGTCGGAGGAGAAGAGCAGGGCGATATTTAAGGCACAGAGAAGCGTTGCACATGCAATTTATACGCGGCAGACAGCAGTTACCATGGGGGTTGCATTATTAGTTAAACATGGTTTGAATATTTTGATAGAAGGCAATGTTTTGAGTGTTGCAGGAAGATGGCTAATAGCTAAGTTAAGAGTTCTTGGGCAGATCTTCACCTTGGTGGGCTATTATGATCCGAATCAAGATGACACAGGTCCGTTGGATGAATTAGCAAATGAGCTTTTGAGTTTCCATGGTCATATTATGGCAGGGGACTTTAATACAGTCTTGGACCATAACTTAGATCAATCTTTGAATAGTACAGCGGTGGTAAACCCCAAGATGTCGGAAAAGGTGAGATGGTTGATGGTGCAGTGGGGTCTCTGCGATATATGGAGATGTAAGGCAGGCTCCCATATGGGTTTTACATATTATATTAAAAAATATAAACACAAGACAAGGATAAATTATTTCTTGGTGGACCGAGCTGGGAAGGACTCTGTTTTGGAGGTTAAACTTATCACCATTCACTTATCAGATCATTCAGCTATCCCTCTTCGGTTGAAAGTAGGAGAGGGGATTACGATTTCAATATGGGGGCAGGATCGCACAATTTTGTTTGAGAACGAGATGGTGGAGACCTTGAAAGAAGAAACCAAGGATTTTTTTGAGAGGAACCAAGGTTCACCCAAGATCGGGATTGTATGGGATGCCTATAAGGCTTATTTAAGAGGCAGATTAGGCGCTTGGCAGCAGGGAAAAGGCAAATGTATCATAGAAAGGTTTTGGAGTTAGAGGAACAGATTTAGAGGTTGGAAGCAGTTGAGGTTCCGTGATTTCTAAACAGACTCCCATTTTGTTTAAGTTGTTCGTGACGCCATTTTTGTGTTGCCCTTACGTAGGTCGTGGAGGTAACCGAACGAACAAAGCTGCATGGGCCTCATTGTTCATGTATGCATTAACAGGCCCTTTTCTGACTTGTGAGTGAATTGCAAAGACGCTGACCCAGTCACCTGAAACTGACCCTTTCACGAAGCCAATTTCTCTGGCTGATCGTTGTCTAAAATTGCCAATCAATGTTCAGGATATCGTTAACTTTTAGTTTTTTTGCACATATCTTATCCTACTCAACATCTGAATTGTTTCTTTCCTTACGACTTTTCATTACATGGGTAGTGCTTTCAATTATGGGTTTGTCTGGCTTGTGGAAATTGAATTTGGGACAGTCCTAATAATTAACTTTTGGGTTGGGTTACTGTAAATTGGGTTTTTGTAATGTGATACTCAGTTAGAAAATGTGTCCTATTTGTCAGAATTTTGCGCGGTGGGTGTACATTTGTAATGAGAATATGGTGTATAAAAAGAGATGTCTTGCTCTACGAAAATTGAGCAGTTTCCGGAGTTGTACACCGTGTTGTATTGCTTGGTTTACTGTTACTAGCTGCAGCTAATAAATTTGATCTTTGAAGCCATCCAGAAGTATTCCGTGCCTCTGTATTCCAAGACAGGAGAATCCGAAGACTTCGGGTGTGTCCCTGGCACCGCTGGGTTCTAAGTAAACCCGGTTCTTCAGTTGGCGCCCAATGGTGGGGCGACTTCAGCGGTACCGGTCCAAGCCTGAGGATCGTGAGGAGCCACGTGAGGAAATTCTGGAGGAAGTCCGCCACTTCATTGACCCCTGCATGTCGACGTGGACCGAAGGTCTTTTCTGCGATGCTTCCCGCTTTCCAACGGCTACGAAGGACTGCTGCCCTGACTGTCGCCCTGTCTTGGACCCTTGATTGATCCTTTGTAAAGCGAGACAATAGACGGTTTTCTGGTGGCGTGACAGATATTTTGGTTAAGTATAAGTGGGTCGCTCCCACGACTTTGTTTTAGTTCTTGGTTTTTGATTTGGATGTTGCAATAGCCGAAGCCGAGGGGCTTGTATATTTACGAGTGTATCGATAGTTGTTAACCCCTTGAAGTTTGAAGCTAGACTAGTGAGCTAGGTTTTGGTAAAATTAGGAAATGGTTTAGTTGTGGTTGCAACAGGGATTCCCGATTGGAGGATTCGTGTCCGATACCTCCGGTTGGAACTCCGACTTATGAGCTCTATTCAAAACACGGAGTGGGTCCTATCACTTATAATGAAGTATGGGTTCGCTATACGAAGAAAGATGGTGTTTTACGATGGCCCCAACATGGTAGTTTCGAATTAAATATTTTAGATAATTTGGAAGTTGCGCTATTTAGGAAAAAAGCCGGCAATGTTTGACTCTTTCCGCCTTTGGCGTAAGGAAGCCAAACAGCGAGAAATTAAGCAAGCAAAGAGAGATAGGAAAGATAAGAATATGTCAGTACTACAAGCTGCTAGGCAGTTTAAGGAAGATGGAGAAGAGCGTGCGAGTGAAGTCTCAGATAGACAGCGTTGCATGGCCATAGATAAATGTTATCCGGCCTTGCCGTCTTCTCCTCCGAAAGTGATTGAAGATCCTGAAAAAGATCCTTTCATCTCTCATCTACTGAGATTGCCACCCCCATATGTGCAGGGTGCTACTGCACCTCCATTACCCCCGGTTGTTGCACCCTTTGTTGTTCAGCCCCCTGCTGTTCAGCCACCCGTTGCTTTACAGAATGTTCTCCCTCCTATGGCGCAACCCACTCTAGGGTCGCCAGCTTTGCTACCAGCTTTGCCTCAAACTCCTTTTCCTTCTACTTCTGCATCTTCGACTCCTGCTGTTCTTGTTCCTACACCTCTTTTGCCTCAAAATACTTATTCTCCTGTTCTTATGTCTGCTTCTTCTCCTGCTCGAAAACGTATGACTGAGACTGTTGCTAATCTGTTGTCTCCATTGTTTGGGTCACTGAATATGACCCCTGTTTCGGAACGTAAGAAGAGTCGTAGTCAGCTTCCTGGTCCCAAGGAACGGGCAGTGTTGGATTTGTTGGCTCGTAGATGGATTTTAAATGCTTCTAGGTATGATTTGCAAGCGGTTATGGATGTTTTCTTTCAGTGGGAGCCACCTAAGCAAAGGTATGTTTTTGATGTAATGTGTACTTTTCTTCGTCAGGAATGGGAAGATAATGAGTTGGGTCCGATTCCGCAGGAAGTGCTTGACGTTCAGTCAGAATTTGCTAAAGGGACGATAGTGGAATCTGATGTTACAGATGCCGTGGAGACGATACTTGTTTTTAGGTCTAGATTACCGCCTCAGACATTGTACAAACCTGATTCCTCTGTTAAGAGATGGCTGGTGGAATGTGTGAAGACACAATAGAAAGTGTGAAGTTGATTCAGGCTGAAGCTGCGGAAAAGGAAGTGGGCATGTGGAGAGAAAGTACGGGTATGTTGGATTCGACGGGTTGTTGGGTTGAGTTGTCAGAACACCAGCGATGGTTGTTGCCTGATGCGTATGTGTTCCCAGTGGTTACTATGGCTCATGGAATGGCTCACATTAGCTTGAAAGGGATATGCAAGTTGTTGGCTTCAGTATGGCAGAATGCTGGAATTCCTAAATGTGCTGAGAATGTGGTGAATTATTGTATGATTTGCTTGATGTACAATCCTGGAAAGGGAACTCCAACTCCAGCTGGTCTTTTTGCTCCTCCAACTTATCCGTTTGAAGTGATACAGCTAGATTACATTCACATGGAGAGATGGAACAATTTGAATTATGTCCTTGTGGTTGTTTGCGCCTTTTCCAGATGGATAGAGGCTTACCCCCTAAAGGATAATACTGCCTTGTCTACAGCCAAGGTTTTGCTTAAAGAGTATTTCACTAGATATGGTTTGCCGAGAATTGTATGGAGCGACAATGGGAGTGAATTTGTGGGTCAGATCATGATAAAAGTGTGTGCGGGTTTGGGTATCAATCAGAAATTCCATGCTGCGAATCACCCCCAGTCTGCTGGACTTGTCGAGTGCTATAATGGCACCTTGAAGCTGAAGCTAGCTAAGATACAAGCAAGCACTGGTCTTACATGGCCAGATGCCTTGCCGTTGGCTCTTTTGTCAACAAGGACGACAGTGCATTCTCGTGTGGGACTTAGCCCATACGAAATCGTCTTTGGTCGTCCGGCCAATGTTTGGGGTGTGCCAAGGCCAAGAAGTATAGTGACACCGAGTATCCTATGTTGGTGGATTACTTACATGACTTGACTGCTAAATTACGTGTTCTCCACCAACAGGTCTATGACAGTTTGCCAACAGCTACTGCAGATCCAGGCCATACGATTCAACCTGGTGATTTTGTCTTGACGAAGAATTTTCAACGAACCAAGAATTTGGAACCAAGATGGACTGGACCACATTTGGTCCTTTTGGCCACTAGAACTGCTGTTAGGGTAGCTGGTAAAAAAAAACTGGGTGCATGCCACCCATTGTAAAAATGTTCCTTTGCCCCTACCGACTCTGAATGTGAAAGGATTCCTAGATTTGTACCTTTTAGTGATGCACATTTGACATGGACTCAGTCAGAACGCGAGGATGATGACATTCTGCAAGCTGCTGTGCCTTCCCATCTGAGACTCGACACAACGAATCCGGAAATCCTTTTTCAAGAGCACACTGTGCCTGGTAAAGTGCGCTACAATTTAAGACCGAGAAAGACTGAACCTATGGACAAATAGAGAGTGAATGTTTGTATGAAGTGAATTACACCTTGTCAGATCAAGAGACAATTTTTCTTTTTTTCTTTTTCGAGTCTCCATCCGGACTCAGCTGCAGGGTCATGGTACAGCCTTAAGGGGTGAGCCTCCTATTGACATAAGGTCTGTGGTTCATGGTCGTTAGTACGATCTTGACGCACACTTAAGTGAAGAAGGTAATAGCCGTGAGCAGCACGTTAGAGGATGGAGTCTTTTGAGTCTTATAAGGGTATTAAAAGTGTGGATTCTAAAGTGAAAATGTGTACATTGGCCGTAACAAATGTTTTTTAATACTGTGTTTTCTAATGTTTTTGAATATTACATTGGCTTGCGTGGGTTGGATTGTTTATGTTATACAACAGACGCTTGCATCTACCTCCCAACCTACTCTTTCTTTTTCTACTGTTTCCCCACATGAGTTTCACACGATTCCTGAACATGAACAGACACGAAGATCAGAATTTGTGAACAATTCGTTTATACAGATGTTGCATCAGCATCAGCTAGTTGTAAATACCACGAATTGTTGGGTGTGTGGTCTTATGCCGCATATGACAGATAAGGGAATGCCATGTTTGGTTTTGCCTTTTTCGCCTAATGGGTCAGTATGGGCACTCCAAGCAATGTTTATCTATGCGAATGAAGCATCTCCTGTATGTTCCGTCAAAGATAATGCAAGTAATAATGCCTTGATACAGGGAATAGTAGATATGATCAGAGATATTGATGCGTATAATGCTATCCCTAAAGATGAGGTACGAGCATATGTTGTTTGGAACAAGACTGGATATAGCATTAGTCTGACAGAGAAAGAGAGACAGAAACGGTCTCCTCCTATTTGGATTGTACCCCACCGAGGTCATTTTTGTCTGCAAGGTAATGGTCAGAACCCGAGAGCTCAGCTTAGTAATAGTTTTTTTGTTCACACCTATGTCTATACGTCCCAGAAATCTCCACCGTTCGTGCCAGCTAAAGGCACGTATTTTGTTTGTTATGACAGAGCATATACATGGTTGCCTTCTGATTTTTCAGGCACATGTTATGTGGCATTTTTGCTTCCCCCTACGTATACAGTTGCTTTCAATTACCATAAGACAAGATATGGTAGAGGTGTTATCGATGTGAAAGATACTGTCGCACAAGAAGTTGGAGACTTCTTTAAGGGTTTTCTGCCCTTTTGGGGTCCTATGGCTAATAGTAGGAATATTAGTCAGCTTACGAGAGTGGTCGAGGCCACTATAAATGAGACTGCAGGTGCCCTTAGCAATATTACAGCTGAGCTTCAAGCGGATGGCCTTATGACATTACAGAACCGCTTTGTTTTAGATATTATACTTGCAGATAGAGGTGGGGTATGTAAATTGATCGGGTCTAGTTGCTGTGTTTTCATACCAGATAACGCCCCGACAGTGTACCAAGCCATCTTGAAGTTGCATAAGTTTGCTGAGTCTATACATGTAGAAGAAGGGAACTGGTCATTGATAGAATGTTTTTGGGAACTGCTGTCCAAATGGGGATGGAAGATTCTGAAGTTTCTTGGTATGGCTTTAGCAATCCTTTTCTCGTGTTGCTTATGCATCCAGTGTGGTCCCGCCATTTGTAGTCTTTGTGCTATGATCTGTGTGAGAAGACCAGTCCAGAGAGAAGTGAAGGATAATAAGATGATGCTACAGTAACACCTTGATGACCTGATGAGAATAGATATAGACCTGGATTCAGATTGACATGAGTTTAGGTCATTGCCTACGTAATGGCAAAAGGAGGGTCTGAGGTTCCGTGATTTCGAACCAGACTCCATTTTTTTTGGTTGTTCGTGACGCAATTTTTGTGTTGCCCTTACGTAGGCCGTGGAGGTAACCGAACGAACAAAGTTGCATGGGCCTCATTGTTCATGTATGCATTAACAGGCCCTTTTCTGACTTGTGAGTGAATTGCAAAGACGCTGACCCAGTCACCTGAAACTGACCCTTAAACGAAGCCAATTTCTCTGGCTGATCGTTGTCTAAAATTGCCAATCAATGTTCAGGATATCGTTAACTTTTAGTTTTTTTGCACATATCTTATCCTACTCAACATCTGAATTGTTTCTTTCCTTACGACTTTTCATTACATGGGTAGTGCTTTCAATTATGGGTTTGTACGGCTTGTGGAAATTGAATTTGGGACAGTCCTAATAATTAACTTTTGGGTTGGGTTACTGTAAATTGGGATACAGGGGAGGGATATAGTGAATAGTAATCATGCACATGCCATAGACAGATCGCTAGTGGTACTAGACGAGCTCCAGGATTCTATATCTTCCCATGAGTACCAGAATAATGTAAATGAAGGGGTACTATTAGTTACATCTAGCGTGGATAATATTTGCCCAAGTACCTTATCATTATGCAATTCGAATCGTGGTATAAAAATCTTGTCATGGAACGTCGCAGGGCTGACAAGAAATTTGTGTGACAGGAACTGGAGTACTTTCATGGAAGAGCATGATATCATCCTTTTACAAGAGACATGGGCAATTAACATGGTGCACAGACTTGGATACAAAGCATTTTATTGTGGGGCAATAGCATCTGTAAGAGGTAGACCGTCAGGAGGTTTGATAATCTGGGTAAAAGTATGTCTGAATGTTGCCGTATCATCCTGTAATATTGATTCAAAAGATTTGCTCGGGGTGAAAATTTCCGCGAAGGATATTGGGGATATCTATTTGATAAATATCTACAATAGACCGAATATAAGGAAAAGGGAATCGTTGGTTGTGGAACACTTAAATTTGTACCTGAACACCTTAGATCAGAACCCTAACATAATAATAGGTGGGGATTTTAACTGCCAATTTGAGCCTGTCGTGGGTTTAGAAAACCTATTAGATAACGAGGACAGGGCCAACGACATACCTAGCTTAGATAGTGTAAAGGCAGTCAAAAGCTCAGTGGCAGTCATGCAGATTTATGAGTTGTCGGTATCCCACAATTTAAGGGCTTGTAATGGCAGATTGGATCCTGATAAGCCATCCAGCTATACTTATAGTAAAGGGAACTCGAAATCACTCATTGATTTTATATTAATCTCTATTAATTTGTGGCATTTATTGTTGACCTTTTCTGTAGTGAACAGACCAGAAAGCGACCACTTTCCCCTTCAGGTAGGGCTGCTTTCTAAACCATTCCGTCCATTAGATAGTGGACGGGATACAAATAATGATGTGGGAGAGGTCGAGGTTACAAATAATAGGAAAGCCATAAAATGGCCATACATCTTGGCAAAGGAGGACATACTCATAGGCATTTATAATACTTTCTATAACATCATTTCCGCACATAAAGATCTGCTCATGGGTTCCCACGAAGTCCTCAATATGCACTATTGCCTAGTAGAGGATTTAATCCCCCTTTTGAGTAAAACTTGCAACAGTAGCAAAGGCAACATAAAAAGGCAATTGGAACTGGAGACACCGTGGTACAACAAACAGTGTCGCCTAGCCAAAGGTAACTTAATCAAAGCAGTCAAATCGAAAAACCAGAAGAGGGTGAAAGAGTGTAGAATTGAATATAAAAATCTCCTTTCAAAAGCGAAAAAAGAGTGGGATGACTCAATCTGGGAAGACCTTTTGAATGCTGCTAGGGAACATGATCAATGTACCTTTTGGAGCCTGATATCTAAAAGCAACAAATCGGGGAGCTCCAATAGAGACTTCTTTTTAGACGAAAAAATTTGGTACGATCATTTTTCTAAATTATATGAGGCAACTGAGGTGCTCTCAGATGACTCCATTAATGGTTTTCATCCATCCTATCTCAACTTGGAAAAATTCTCCACTGATGAGACACTGCGTGCAATAAAGGCAATTAAGGCGGGTAAGGCGCCAGGCCCCGATAAATTACCAGGTGACCTGTTTACCCATGATATTGAAATATGGTGCCCTTACATTAATTTTTTATGCAATTCTATTTTGCTTGGTACTCCAATCCCGGAATCATGGAAGGGGGCGGAAATTGTCACTATTTACAAAAAAGGAGACCGCTATAATCCCGGTAATTACAGACCGATAAGTTTAATAGATATTTTACAAAAAATTTTTGCCAGACACATTTTAAATCGTCTTTTAGATTGGATCGAAGAAACCAAGAT
This sequence comes from Lissotriton helveticus, assembly GCF_964261635.1. Classification (NCBI taxonomy): domain Eukaryota; kingdom Metazoa; phylum Chordata; class Amphibia; order Caudata; family Salamandridae; genus Lissotriton; species Lissotriton helveticus. Next base: position 797,052,767 of record NC_136063.1, on the reverse strand, counting down.
CCTCTCAAAATACCAAGCAGGCTTTAGAACTAAGACAAGTACTGTAGATCAGGTACACAGGTTTATGTGTATCTGTTGGAAATATGTCCAAATAAAGAAGTGCAGTATATATGTAGCATTTATGGATCTACGCTCGGCGTTTGATCTTGTCCCTCGTTCTTTGCTATGGAATACTTTAAGGAACATGGGTATTCCGGATGAACTGCTGTATAACCTTATAAAACTCCATACTGATAACTTTGCAAAAATAAGATGGGGAAGAAATGGTGAACTTACTCAAGCAATTCCGGTAAGACGGGGGGTAAGGCAAGGGTGTGTGTTGGCCCCGACCCTTTTTTCCTTATTCGTAAATGATATCCCCCCCTATCTGGCTCAATGTAACCATGATTCCCCTAAATTATGCAATGAAGTAATTACAGCGCTATTATTCGCAGACGACACCATTCTTATATCCCAAACACCTAAAGGGCTACAAAATTTAGTTAATCAATTTGACAGTTATTGTAAAAACAAGGGGCTAGAAATAAACTCAACTAAAACTAAATATATGGCTGTCAATCCCCCAAAATCCTTTAGGAAAAATTTGGTTCTAAATAATACTAAACTGGAGTATGTAGAACACTTTGATTATTTAGGTATTAGGTTTGATAATAAATTGTCTTGGCTACACCAGCTTGAAAAAAGCAGATTGATACTTAAGCATAATTCCCTTCCAATATTAAAAATTCATGGAGGGTGCACCTCAAAAGCAATAACACCTGCGCTTGAAGTGTATAAAGCTAAAGCCCAATCAGCGGCTCTATACGGTGCCGAGATTTGGGGGCCTTACTCAAACCAAACATTCCAATTAGAGGAAAACGTATTCTGTAGGCGTCTGTTAAGGTTGCCAAAAAGAACCCCCTTAATCCCAGTCTTTTTGGACATTAACCTAAAACGCACTGACTATTTGTGTTGGCTGAGACCACTGATCTATTGGGTAAGATTATGGTCTACTCCGGAACTTGTAGACTACAGAATGGGTCTGATGGAAGTTATGGAATTAGATACATATAATGCCATTAAGTGGCTGAGACATATATCTGTATGGTTTACTAAAATAGGCCTTACACACTTCTGGAAAAACCCAACTTCTATACAACCAAACTGTAAAAATCAATTGAAACTTGCGTTCTGGTACTATATGAATACTAATATCTACGAACGGGCCACTGGTTCACTTACAAACAGGTTTTTGGAATTCAAGGATACCCCTTTATTTGAGGAATTCATGGATGAGGTAGAACCACCACTGGCTAAAACATTGTTTCTCCAATATAGGTATGGGGTACTACAAATAAATGCTAATACCTGTAGGTGGGGAAATTCGAATCCTAGTAGGCACGATTCATATTGTAAGCTATGTGATCTAAATCAAAAGGAGGATGAAGCCCATATCCTTTTCTTTTGCCCATCGTACAGATTTCAGCGTACAAAATGGATCAAACCCCTTTGTAAAAACCTGGGCATACGCTCATACAAAGAGGCAGAAAGACTACTTAGATCCTTGTCTACTCGCCTAATAATTTTTGGAGTCAGTAAATTCCTCTACAGTATCTGCTTGCTTAGAAAAAAGTATGGTCTTAAAACATAGATATAAAGTTTATTTTTAAATACTGGCTTTTTAATTATTTATAGATTGTATATAGCTGTTTTTATATTAGGTCTGAATAACTCCTTAAGGTGATAATACTATGCAAAGGTGAAAATGCATTTCGCTGCACCTGAATGTACAAAAATTAGTATGAATTATGAATGTCCTGTTTGATCTGGGGATTGTATATTTGTCCAACTTGTATTTTTAAAATATTTGTACTTTTGTTTTTTGTTTTAAGAATCATGTTTATATGTATTTTATATGTGTTGGCTTTATGGCAAAAGTGTCGAATAAAAGCTTTACAAACAAATTGGGTTTTTGTTAATGTGATACTCAGTTAGAAAATGTGTCCTATTGGTCAGAATTTTGCGCAGTGGGTGTACATTTGTAATGAGAATATGGTGTATAAAAAGAGATGTCTTGCTCTACGAAAATTAAGCAGTTTCCGGAGTTGTACACCGTGTTGTATTGCTTGGTTTACTGCTACTAGCTGCAGCTAATAAATTTGATCTTTGACGCCATCCAGAAGTATTCCGTGTCTCTGTATTCCAAGACAGGAGAATGCGAAGACTTCGGGTGTGTCCCTGGCACCGCTGGGTTCTAAGAAAACCCGTTTTTTCACAGTTTTAATAACTTCTGGGAGCCATTTAGGTAAGGAAAAGGAGATGGATGAAATATTAGACTTAAAAACGTGTTTATTAGGAGTCCTGAGAGATAGAGTCAAGGAGAAATGGGGGTCTAGCCAGCTCGAGCATTTTGAATATGGAGAGGGCTGTAGCAAGCGGTTAGCCTGGAAGGCAAAGAGCGATCAGGTCAGGAGTTTGATTAAAGAAATCAGCTGTGAAGAATCAGGTGTGGTGCTCAGTAACATTAGGCATATTGCATCAGCATTTTATAGACATTTTAGGAGCGTATATAAGGAAGCTCTGGTAGTTACGGAGAAGGATGTGATGATCTGGTTGGAGCATATGGAGCCATTATCAGAAGAGGCAATGGAGGTGTTGACCAGAGATCTCTGCTGAGGAGCTGGGGGAGGTTATTAGAGGGGGCAAAAAGGGAAAGGCGCCAGGGCTAGATTGCCTTCCGGTGGAGGTTTATAAAACTTTGGCTAGCGCTATAATACCTGTTATGAGGCAGGACCAGATAAGTTCAAACTACATTGTGAACTGGCCGGATTTTTTCGGAAGCTAAAGCTGAAGGCCTTCTTCGAAGGAAAAACAGATCCCAATGAATCTGTTCGAAATGGCGATACCGGACTGAGACCTAACTCCACGTTCATCCCGCCTCCACACACTGTACCAGCTGCCATCACCGCTTTCGAACAGGCGGTGTTTAAAGATCTTGAGTCTTTCCAGAACCCTAGAACATTTGGCAATTTTTCAGCTGCAGAATACCAAGCTCTCCAACTATTGCAGGACGACACTACAATAACCATAAAACCTGCAGATAAAGGTGGAGGGATTGTCATCCAAAACACCACAGACTATGAACAAACCTGTGACGTGCTACTACAAGACATTAGGAACTATACCCCTCTGAACAAAGACCCAACTGCTGACCTAACCAAAAAGATCACGACGTTAGTCAGACAAGCAGAAGAAAGTGGACATGTGTCTAAAAATGAGGCGGATTTTCTGGACAGTAGTAGCAACATCATACCGTACTTTTACACATTGCCCAAGATGCACAAAAACAGGTTATCACCTCCTGGACGTCCTCTAGTGTCAGGGATAGGCTCCCTTTTGGAGCCACTGTCGCGATTCTGCGATCAATTTTTGAAACCATTGGTGCAGGCAACCCCAACCTACCTACAAGATACAAAGAGCCTATTACGGCTCCTATCAGACATCACCTTCAGTGAAAACTCAGTCACCTTAGTGACTCTGGATGTCGAAAGTCTCTATACAAGCATCCCCCAGGACAACACTATCAGGGTCCTGGCAGAGTCACTGGATACTATTGAGTGGGAATATGAGACACCCAAATCATTTATCATTGACTGTGCAACCATAGCACTAAAAGAGAATTTCCTCTCCTTCAAGAACAAGCTGTTTCTCCAATGCTCAGGGACATCTATGGGCAGTACTTTTGCCCCAAGTGTAGCTGGACTCTATGTGGCTGATTTCGAAGCTAAGTACATCTTACCACCATCCACTGACTTCTCTCATTCAATGTTGCTATGGAAGCGTTCCATTAACGACGTTTTGCTGCTTTGGACTGGTAGTGATAGTGATCTTGAGTCATTCTTGGTATGGATCAATACTCTTGACCATAACCTGAGGTTCACCCACACCACCAGCAAAACAGACATTATCTTTCTGGACGTAGTGATCTCTGTATCTAGCACATGTTTGAGTACAAAGACTCATCATAAACCGACAGCCAAGAACAATTTACTAGAGTTCAGCAGCTTTCACTCGCGGCCCCTCAAGAAAAATCTTCCTTATGGGCAATATCTCAGACTGAGAAGAAATTGCAGTGCTATTACGGATTTCAAAGAACAGTCCTCTAATCTGACTGTTAAACTGAGAGAGAGAGGCTACCCGACATCAACCCTTAACAAAGGTTTCAAGAGAGCAAGAAACCAGCTGAGAGAGGCCTTACTGGAAGAAAAAACCAAGATCCAGGCAACAATCCCTCTCACTTGTGTCACCACTTTCAATAGCCTGTCTAACTACATGAAAAAAACAATAAACAAACATTGGAACATAATAAAATCTTCCAAAGAGGATTGGGAAAAGCCTCTTTTCTCTTTCAAAAAGGGTCGTAGTCTGAAGGATGCTTTAGTTAATACCCGGCCGAAAGAAAAGACACCACTGGAAATCCCAACAGTAACGGCTGCATGGGGCTTACCTAAAGTAACGGGGCACTACCCGTGTTCGGATTGCAGCGTTTGTCACCTAACGGAGGCCTCAAAAACACTCTCGCTGGAGCAAGGTAAAATCTGAACCCAGGTTACACACACGAACTGCAACTCTACGAATGTGGTGTATTTAATCACATGCCCTTGCGCCTTACGATATGTTGGTATGACCACACGCAAGGTGAAACAGCGTATCTGTGAGCACCGTAGCAATATCCGGTGCAAAAAGGCAACAACGAAATTGAGTCGCCATTTCTTGGACTGCAACCACACCACCAATGACATGAGATGGACAATCATAGAATCAGTCACTGGTACAAACAACATCTCCAGGAGACTTTTTGAGAAAGAGCAGCGCTGGGTGTACCGTTTAGGTACAAACATGGCGGGTTTAAATGATGACATCCCATGGAATACTGTCCTGGGGTAATACTGACAATGGTCTTTGACTCACGCAAAAAACCAACTGTTACTCCCAGTTACCTGTGTTTTTGTGGCATGGTTTTAGCAGAATTATTAAATGAGAGTGAAAACAATGATTCACATTGAAAAGTATCACTCTAAGAGGTCCTTCCCCCCCCCATTTTAATTTACATCTTGCCTTTGAGTTACAGTAGCCCAGTAACTCTAACTGCATTCATATGCCCACATAGGGTTACTGCTTACCTGATAGCTCCCAGCTAATATCGATTAAACCACTCTTGCTGTAGACTTTTATGTATTTTAACCACTGTTGGCTTAGCGCTCACTGCCTTAAGGTACCCAGGATCTTATAACGTTTGCCCATTCAGTCTGATTGTCTGCCTAATTAATTAATTTTTCTTGTCACATACTGCAGGCATCTCTGCATCTGAGTATTCTGGTCACAGCGATATATGTTACCTGGCAATACTGTTTGCCTACCGCCCACTGAATTGAGGCCCTTTGAACTATAGAAACGCTCGAGTGATGGCGAGAACACTCCTATACTGTTGTTCTCCCCTTCGATCAACATACTTTTTTCCTTAGTCTTACACTACCACTGTGTCAGCCAATAGAGTTAGCCTGTCTAATATGGTAGCAATTGCGCTACTATGGCAACGCACAGCCCTCGAAACCAAGCCTCGTTCTGAGGTACGCATCGCCCATTCTACTAGGGCCGGCGCGTCCCAAGCCTCTCTCTCGGGTCCTGGGCACGCCCACCCGGAAGAGCGGCGCGCAACGAGAAAACACTTATAATTCAGTTACCGGCCCCGCTCTCCATCGTCGGGGTCCGGTCTAGAGGGTATGCTAGGTTGCAGAAGCGGGTTGAGAGCGTGAGTGCTGATCCTTCTTGCAGTATCAACATCGACACGATCGAGCTAAGTAAAACCGAATCGCATGTATTAAAAACCTTCGTTTTTATTTTCAGGATGTGCCAGGTACGCTCCAACCCCCCTCCCGAGACCCATGGTGCAATTAGCGCCATCCTATAAAGTGAGATGTTCATAAAATCCTTGACTTTCGCGGTGGGGTCACAGACCTTTGGTCCATTGATCCCTCCTATGGAGTGTTTTATCATGTTTTTAACCCCTTCTAGCCTCACTGTTTGTTATAGGCACAAGATTCTCCACATCACCAACACAGAGTTAGTGGTAATATCCCTGCAGGGCTATATGGATGGTGTTAACTTTAGTGTCTATATGGGAACACTATCTATGCCACAACTATGGAGCACCTTGGACAAACGCTATAACCTATACAATTGACTAATTGTATGTATGTCTCCTTTGTGTTTGTCTGTATTATTGTATTTACAGGTGCAGATATACTCCCGAATTTGGAGTTTTTTTGGAATGAGCGATTCGCTCTTCCCCACTTTTTTATGCACTTTATCACTTTTTGATTTTTCACTTTCACGTCCCCAGGTTAGGGTGGATGATTAGAGAGTCCATACCGCCGGGTTTTAACTAGTCCTGACGAATGCCTAGGTAAATTAAAACCATTGTAAAGGCAGAAACATGTTGACTGACTAAACTATAACTCTGAATTAACCAATCCATTACCTTTGGCAACATATTCAGACACATAATTCATTTTATTCGTGTCTTAGGGATCACTCATTAAAATATTTTTTTAGATACCCTTTAGGCACTTTTTAACTATATACCTCACTGCACGCCCTTTTCACACAACCAGCTCCGCAGTCTCCTGGCGTCGTAGCACACCAAAGAGGCACTCGGCCTCTTTGGTGGGGCCCGATGATGAAGCATGACACTGACCAGGTCGGTATGTGAGGGCCTTCTAAACCACCCAAAGTGGGTGTATGATTCCTCAGTTATATCGCTCCCTCTCTGTGGCTTTTTGAAACTCATATAACCTCTCTTTTTTTGTTTATTCGCTCAGTAACATTAGGCATATTGCATCAGCATTTTATAGACATTTTAGGAGCGTATATAAGGAAGCTCTGGTTGTTACGGAGAAGGATGTGATGATCTGGTTGGAGCATATGGAGCATATGGAGCCATTATCAGAAGAGGCGATGGAGGTGTTGACCAGAGATCTCTGCTGAGGAGCTGGGGGAGGTTATTAGAGGGGGCAAAAAGGGAAAGGCGCCAGGGCTAGATTGCCTTCCGGTGGAGGTTTATAAAACTTTGACTAGCGCTATAATACCTGTCATGAGGCAGCTCTTTAATACCATCTTTCTTTCAGACTTTGCTTTGCCGGATTCTTCGAAAGAGGCCAATATAACTTGGATTTCCAAGCCTGGAAAGTCATTAAAAAGTTTTGACTCATATAGGCCTATTTATCTTTTAAATACTGACTACAAGCTGTTTGCAAAGGTTATAGCAGGGAGGTTAAATGGGGTTTTGTTGCATATGGTCCATGAAGATCAGAAGTGTTTCATCATAGGGAGAGCTTTGAAAGAGCTGACTTATTCGCTTAGTGGTTCTATAGACAAGGCTATGGCTTACGATCTTCCGTTGGCAGTAATAGCATTAGATGCTGCCATAGTGTTAGATCCTGTTAACTGGGTACATTTGCAGACCCTGGCCAAACATCTTAATTTTGGTAAAAATGTTTACAGATTGTTAAAAGGTGTATATATACTGCTCAGGTAGCAAGAGTGCAGAGTATGAGGAGTACAAGGCAAGGGTGCCCCTTGTCCCCACTCTTGTTTGATCTTTATATTGAGCCGCTAGCTAGGAAAATAGGGAGTTGTGAGGGTATACTGCGTTTTAAATTTTATGATTGGAACAGGAAAATTGGGCTCTATGCTGATGATATTGTAATCCATACAATCAATTTACAACAAGCCATGAGTTGTCTTCTAAATATAACAAATTAGTTTGGTAAAGTTTCGGGGTATAACATTATTAAGCAGAAAACTGAAGATATGTCGTGGAATATGGGGATAGAGGGTATCGAATGTAAAAGAGAAGTGAGATACTTAGGAGTCAGGATTACCCAGAACATCGCAGAACTCACTAAGGCAAATTTTGATGGGGTTAAAAAGGAAATTAGTGCTAGTTTACGAGGCTGGATGCATCTCCTACTTACATTATTTGGACGAGTAAATTTGGTAAAGATCGTGGTTCTTCCGAAGTTAACTTTGTTGTTTGAAACAATCCCCTTAACCTTCAGGAAAGAATGGTTTATAAAATCGCAAGGTGAAATCAGCTCTTTTATCTGGGCGTCAAAAGGGCCACGACTAGCCTGAAAAAAGCTTAGATGGAGGCTGGTGAAGACTTGTTGTCCTATTCGAGGGCATTACTTTTGAAAAATGGAAGGATGTTATTAAGTACCCCTACAAACACAGAGATAGGCAAGATGTTTAAGGAAATGTTGAGGAAAGAAAAAGAGGGCAGAAAGTGGGTTTATGTTTAAATATGCTGATCCGAACTATTTCAAGAAAGTCAGGTTAAAGGTTTTAAAGGGCATGGCGGAAACGTAGTATAGAATCAGAAGGGCCCTAAAGATTCAGTTTTTTAGTCAGTTGGCTCCGATATGGGATGCACCTGGATCTCCGTCTTAGACTAATGATCTACTGGCTAGACCTTTAAAGGAGGCGTGCATTTTAATGTGGAAGCAGTTATTTCCAGATGGCCACTTAATTTCGTGGGGTTGGTGCGAGCAGGAGCTGGGCCCGAGGTTCTCAAGATTTAAATTCCTCCAGATTCAAAGTTGGTATTTGGTGTCGGGGGAAATGATCGGAGGACCGAACGAACTTGAGGAAAAACTTGTGACCAGTGTTATGTTTAAAAAAAGAAATCACACTTTGGTATTGGCTAATGCTAGAGACGGAGAATGGTGCGTTCCCTCTACCGGAAGATATGTGGAGAAGATGCTTGCGATAGACTGCGATTGAAGACCAATGGCAAGTATTTTTTTTTTTTATTTAATGTTTTTATTTATAAAGTCTTATATAGCGCAAACTTGATCCTGAAGGATATCAGAGCGCTTTACAATTTGAGGCAAAGGTACCAAATCAGAACATTAGTCTAACATTGGGAATCTAATGGGCATTGAATAAACTAGAACAAACATAGCATTGAAGTGAAATAAAGAAAGGGAAATGCTACTTACCAGTATGCATCTGTTCTTGGCATGTAGGGCTGCAGACCCACACACTATTGCACTAGATCACCATCTTGTGGTGGGCCCGGATGACCACACACTGTTGTCATCCCGGAAGAGTCCCCGTCCGCTGGAAGACTCCTCCCCTAGATTGTTTTCGCCATTGGGAAAATGATGGAGTTGTAAGTACAGATAAAGATGACCATGTGTTGTGTATCTAGAGTTAATACTGGAACAGATACAGGTAGCTGGGGAGGCGGGTGGGCGTGTGTGGTTCTGCAGCCCTACATGCCAAGAACAGATGCATTTTCCGTTCGAGGCATATGGGCTGCAGACCACACACTATTGCATAGATTGCACAGCAGTTTCTCCCTTAGTGGCGACCACCCGCATCTGTTGCAGTAGTTTGAAATAATGTTTTGAGTACAGCATGGCCCACATTTGCTGGTTGTTTTGCCTACACATCTACACTGTAGTGTTTTGTAAATGTGTGTGGAGTAGACCATGTAGCTGCTCTACAGATGTCATCTAATGGTATATTTCCTATGAATGCCATAGATGCCCCTAACGTACGGGTAGAATGAGCCCTAGGGGGAATGGATAGAGTGCAAAACAGTCAAACCTGCATATTTGAGGAGGAACCATTTTTTTTTTTACTTTGCATAGGGTCTATTGGACTCCACGGAGGCTTTCTAAATTCGGCTCAGGTGGAGTGGTGGCATGTCCTAAGTGCGGCAGTCCAAACGAAGATGATCTACACATGTTTTTGCATTGCCCGAAGATCCAGTCCTTCTAGGAGGGCGTGAGTATTTGCCTGTCGAGTGCTTTAATCTGTAGATCAAGGTAAGCATTAAACTGGTTATATTTGGAAGACTAGAACTGCAAGGCATAGTTACGAAAGATAGTGCAAAGTTGGTATTTTATGCTGGTCTGTTGGCCCGCAGAGAGAGTTATGTAAATGATGTGCCTCTTCAGCCTCCCCAACGAAGGTTGGTTGGATACAATCGATGAAACTTACTGCAAAGTTGGATATTTCAGATCAGATGAATGAGATATGAATTTTGGACTCTGTTCTTGTCCTGGTGTGGTTGAAAGTTGGAGTTCTTTTGAAAAATCAGTCCTATGATTAAGCCTTCTTCTGCCTCGGCTGGTTACTTTTCTTTCCCTGTGTTGGCAGGAGGATAAGGGACTGGGTCTCCGGTTGTCTGTGGAAGAAGGTCGCCCATTAGAATCCGATGGCGCTCAGCTCTCTGGGGGGCACTCCACGTACAATGTTTTATCCCTTTTTCCAGCAAAATGAGGTTTGGAAACCCAGGGTGGTTTCGTTAGAAGAAGGGTGGTAACAAGGCAAATGAGGACAAATAAAACAGGTTTTTAGAAATGCAGACCGATCAAGGGCCTAGAAAGGAAAGTGGCAGAAAATACAGCAGAGCGAACAATGGAAAAAGATGGCAAATAAATTCATTACTGCCAGAAGGTAAAGGAGAAGCTAATGAGGGGTACATAACATTTTGTTTTTGTTCAGAAAGGTATCATAATGTGCCATGAGTATGCCTGGAAGAGGGTCCTGCTCTCAGGCAAGGTTGCAAGTGACTGAGGAGGAAAAAAAAAAAAGCTTGAGAAGGGACATGGCCCGGCAGTTTGTACTAACTAGACTATTTTGAATGAAACAGAAGTAACACTAATTTGCACACGATTGTTTCTATTCCATAGCTCACTTGAAAAGTGCGGCTCAGTCTAAGTTTCCAAATGTAAATTAATAAACTGTTAAAAAAAAAAAAAGCTTGCATGGCAGCGGCTGCATTGCTGCTGACAGAGCCTTCATCAAGCATAAAAGCCATGTCTAGCTCCCACTATTACACATGCCCCCCCCCCCTCCCTGATTTTGGAAGTGCCATGAAGGAACTTCTAAACACACAAGATGATGGAGGGAATGTTGCACATTGGCAAAACATTCACCCCAGTCACAGATCTGGGTTTAATCCATCATTATTTTGCTCACCACGCCACCCCAGTTCAGACATGGCCATATGCAAATCAGTCTTGACCCTGTGCCTCATGGGAACAGTCCAGCCCGAACTGCCAAGCCAAGTCTTCCCTGGACTGGAATCAAGCATCCTAGGACTGGTTTCTGGCTATCAGCTGTCATCAGCCAGGATAGCTTGACTCCAGTGGTGTAGTGAGCACGGGACCCACGTCTGGGCATACCCTTGCCACAAGCTATCCTGGCTGATGAGGGCTGAAAGTCCAAAACCGGTCCTAGGATGCTTGTTTCCAGTCCAGGGAGGACCTGGCTTGGCAGTTCGGGCTGCACTGTTCCCATGGGGCACAGGGTCAAGACTGATTTGCATATGGCTAGGTTCAAACTGGAATGGCATGGTGAGCAAAAAAACGATGGATTTAGGCCCAGATCTCTGTACTAGGGAGAATGTATGACATTGTTCTGCATTCTGTCCATCAACTGTTGTTTTTACATTTGTCACCCCGAGTGGGAGGGGTATGCTCAGACGTGAGTCCGGTGCTCTCCATGCCACTGGAATCAAGCTATCCTGGCTGATGAGGGCTGAAAGCCCGAAACTGGTCCTAGGATTCTTGTTTCCAGTCCAGGGAGGACCTGGCTTGGCAGTTCGGGCTGGACTTCTCGTGGTTAATTTTAAGGCCAGATGCCAGTTCAAAGGACCGCAACAAATAGAGTAATGCCGAGAGAGAGGTGTGTGGGCGGGACAGCGTGAGAATCAGACAGTCGGCATAAAGTGCCACTTTGTGTTGTTGGCCCCCAAGAGGAATGCCATGAACGACTGGGGCTTGCCGGATCATCATGGCCAGAGGTTCCACCATGAGGGCAAACAGGGGGAGAGGGGACAACCCTGCAGTGTGCCTCTGTGAATAGATATGGGGTTTGTGAGTTGACCATTAACCCGTATTCGAGACTGCGGGGAAATATAGGGAGCGATGATCCAGGTTATCATGAGCGGACCCAACCCGATTTGGTACAACACCGCTCGAAGGAAGGTCCAGTCCACTCGGTCGAACGCTTTTTCTGCGTCGAGCAATAGTAAACATGCAGGTATGTTCTAGTGGTGGGCCTTCCCTACAAGATGCGCAACACAGTGCACTTTATCTGCTCCCTGGCGATTGAGGATGAAGCCAACCTGATCTGGTTCGATGAGACCGGGTAAAAGAGGATCAAGTCGTTTAGTCAAGATGCACAAGTTACTACTTGTGTAACGATATATCTGTAAGAGACATTAGTTAGTATTAGATTCCTTACCTTAGAATATCCCCAGGCGTCAGACTGGATCCGGAAATTTTTGCGTAGCAGTACCCTTGCGCGTCGGTAGGCGTCGTCTGCGGCTCCGCGTCCGTCGTGGGCGTCGTGGGCGCCGTGCTGACGTCGTCGGAGTACTTAGACGCCGCCTCCGCGTGCTGACGTCAGTTCTTAGACACAGCTTTTCCGCGCCAGAAACGCAGAGCCATGTTAAAAACCAACACTGGTGCCATTGAAACTAGGGCCCTGAAGGGGACAACCCTAACCCTAGATATTGGTTCACAGAACGGGGAAGATGGGTGGGTCGGTAAGGAATCTAATACTAACTAATGTCTCTTACAGATATATCGTTACACAAGTAGTAACTTGTGCATCTGAAAGTGACACGTTAGTATCAGATTCCTTACCTTAGAATAGATACCCCAGCAATACCAACCCCGGTGGTGGGTCTGCGAACCAATAATCACACCAGAAAGTCCTGGAGGACGGAACGGCCAAAGAAGCCATCCCTCCGGACTTGACTGTCCAGGCAGTAGTGTCTCGCAAACGTGTGCAGCGATACCCACGTAGCTGCCTGACAGATGTCTTGCAAGGGCACACCCCTGCCCAGGGCAGTGGTGGTCGCCATCGCTCGGGTAGAATGAGCCCGCAGTCCAACCGGGGGCTCCTTCCTAGCCAAGGACCGTATTCATCTTGTTTTTGTTTTAGCACATCCAGTATTACTGACATGGATGGAACACCATGTGTTTTTGTGTAAATGGAAGCAAAGACTGTACCCCAAGTGTCACAGTCCTCCACATGTGGTGCGATTCCCATTGGAAGACAGATAGTCAGAATCCTGTGTTTCTCAACCGGGGTGGTATCTGGAAATACCGCCTCTATTTGAGTGATTTTTTGTGCTAACCAGAATGGAATTTGTTCCCGTTTTGCGGGTACTTTACCTAGACAGGACTGTATGTTCTGTGTTGTAATTTTATTTGTGTTCCCCTGGTGAGGGATCAGCTGTGGAATTTTAATAGCTGGTTGGACTGTTGAAGTCCGCATTACATATTTGACTAATTGTCTGTGTATTTTAATTAGTTGTTTTAGCTGTGCTAAAAGATCTGGTGCAGACATTTCTTCAATGTCTGGATGTGGTGTGTATCCGGCTAGGACCGGCCACGTTGCTCCTGGTCTACCTAATGGACCGAGCCTGGTGATGTGATTATTATGTTTTAGGGCGTCATTAAACCAGAGCAGGTGCTCTTGGTATTTGAGTGGTATTTCCACCTCCTCGAAAGGAGTGTACTCATTAGGAGGTTCCTCTATTTTGTAATAGTGGAAGTCCTTTGTTACAGCGTTTGCTGCTGGAAAGTTTATCCATGAATAGAATACCTCTGTCTGCCGATATTCGTGTGCCTCAATTACGAATATGACTGTACCACCTCTCGGTGTCAACCCATTTTCTATAAGTTTTAAAGTTATAGATTTTCTTATGTTGACCGGGATGAGTATTGCATCCGGGTCTTGCTGTAGGAGACTTGTGTCATCCGCTAGGAGTTGAGCTGCTAGTCTAGCTGTCTCCCTTTCTACTTCAGCTTCTGACATTCTACTGTCAAGAAGGTTATTTTGTTTATTTGCAGATCAGGTTTCTATGGAAACAAATGATTAGATGCACAATATTTTGGAACAGTGTATCCTTCAACGTTGAATAAACCAAGAACCATACATAGGAGTCTCCTCCTACTAAGTTTGGCGAATTTAACCTTTCACCCACTCCAGACGTCTTTGGAGTATTATGGGAAAAAAGGGGTCTGTGTGAAAAAGCACGACTGAGTTACTCTAATGTCTTACGTTAGATTTATCGCCTATCCAAACAGTTGGGCGCCATGTAGTGTAGTTCCTATTATCCCAATAGGCTCTGCGCATTGGAATAATATCTTCAATAGTATAGACGTAGGACAGAGGTTAACTAGGTCTTCTACTGTCGATATTAGACTTAAAGTTATGTGTGTGCCAGCTAGCTCAGAGTTCACTAGAAACTTTCTCGAATAGACAAGGAGGAGTTTAACCTCCCTGGATAGACAAGAAGGGATTTAGTTTCTGACAACCATAGAACATGACAACTTTGCTCTCCCCTAATCAAGAGTGTATCTCTAGAGTCGTGTGAAAACAATAGACAACTTATTTTACTCAGTCAGTTCAGTGCATTCTTAGTTTCAACAGATTGTAGAGAAAAGGAAGAGACGGGCGTGTTCAATAAAAAGATGTTATTTATTGATCAGTCTCTTTTCTCATACAAGAGAAATGAATCGCTATTATTGCAATACTTATAGTTAAGTAAAGTGCATACAGTAATAACAGAATTATAAAATAATACTGTAAAAGCATTGATATGGTTTCTTAGCCATATGATACTTAAAATTGATAAAATAGATACATACATATATACATTGACTAATCGTACTCAACTGGTGCTTCTAACTACGCCTACCCCAATGTACCTGACCTAAGCCTAATACGTGGGCGGGAGTAGATAAGTAGCAGTTTAAGTTAAGTTTGCTTTGCCAAGGGTCTGCTTCAAGAATTCTCTGCAAGGGGTTATTCAGTTCAGTACCTGGGATTTAGAAGGCTGGAGGGCTGGTATCTCTATCTCAGGGCTTGATATCCCAGCTGCCTGCAAGGGCGGCTGGAAGCGCCGGAGCTGGATTTCTCGGCAAGAGAAAAGGCAGCGTCTCTCAGCGCGTCAGAAAGGAGGGGCAGCGTCTGTGGGCTTCGCTGTCAGCTGGGCTCCTCGGCAAGTCTCGCTGCTCCAATCTTGTCACCACCTTGTGTGTTTGCTTAAGGCAATGTCGGTATTATTTATACCTGAAAGGTGCCGAGATTGACGTAAGGATGGACATAAATACGTCAATAAGGATGTCATACGAACTGGTCGTTCGCACATTCTTTACTGAAGTTCTCGGTTAAATCAAAACAATGGCTGCGGGGATTTCCCAGGTCGCGGTAGGTTTGATTTGTTTTGAGAACACCGTATGCCTATTAGGGGGCTGGAGAAATAGTGCTTGCCTAATGAGATGGCATGCGCTATGACCTAATCAGATAACGGGTTTCTGTGCCGTTGTATGGCTAATCAGATAACGGGTTTTTGTGCAGTTGAATGGCTGCTAGTTAATTATTAACCAGACAAGGGTCAGAAATAGGGGGATCGATACAGTACCCATAGTAAATACATCACAGTAGCATGCCTGGATACACAGGATGATCCACCGGGAGATGGTCCTCTTGTGCACCGCTTTCCCCTTCTTAGCGCCCACGTAACCAACAAAGAGTTGGTCATCCACACGGAACTGGCGTGTGCGATCCAAATAGAATGAGAGCGCACGTTTTGGGTCCAGACTGTGGAGCCGCTCTTCCTCTTTAGAGGGATGCGGTGGCGGGAAGAAGGTTGGCAAGGTGATGGACTGCCCGATGTGGAAGGCCGTGACAACCTTGGGCAGGAAAGAAGGTTTGGTACGAAGCACCACTTTGTCCGGATGGACAGAAAGTAAAGGTGGAGTACAAGAAAGAGCCTGGAGCTCACTCACTCTCCTGGCAGACGTGATGGCAACCAGGAAAGCAGTCTTCAAAGTCAGAAGGCGAAGAGGACAGTTGTGAAGTGGCTCAAAGGGAGCGCACATCAGAAATGTAAGAACCAGGTTCAAGTCCCACTGAGGCATCACAAACGGAACAGGAGGAAACGTGTGAGTGATGCCCTTAAGAAATCTGTTAACAATAGGGGACTTGAACAAAGAAGGCTGATCAGGTAGCCTGAGGAAGGCTGAAAGGGCAGGAAGGTAGCCCTTGATAGTGCCCAGAGCAGAGCCCTGCTGGGCAAGAGAAAGAAGGAAGAGAAGAACCTCAGAAAGAGGGGCAGAAAGTGGATGCACAGCCTTTGCTGTGCACCATGCCACAAATCTGTTCCACCTGCAGGCGTATACCGACTTTGTGGAGGGACGCCTGGCTGCCAGAATGATGTTACAGACTTCAGGAGGAAAGTCAAATGGCCTCAACTGTCGCCGCTCAATCTCCAAGCATGGAGGTGGAGACTGGACAGGTTCGGGTGGAGGACCGTCCCCTGCTGCTGCGACAGAAGGTCCTCCTGAAGAGGCAGACGAACCGGGGGATCGACTGACATACTGAGTAGCTCTGGATACCAGTACCTTCTCGCCCAGTCCGGAGCCACAAGGATGACTTGGGCCCGGTCGCGCTTGATCTTCTTCAGCACTCTGGGCAGAAGTGGTATAGGCGGAAAGGCGTACAACAGACCGCAACTCCACTCGCGACGAAAAGCATCTCCGAGCGAGTGCCGCCTTGGAAATTCCAACGCGCAGAACTGATGACATTGCGCGTTCTCTTCGGTGGCGAATAGATCTAACCAAGGCTCTCCCCATCGCTGAAAGAGGCCTTGCGCCACGTCCGTGTTCAGACGCCATTCGTGATCCATCATGCACCGACGGCTGAGCTCGTCCGCCCTGGCGTTCAGAGAACCTGCCAGGTGTTGAGCCACCAGGGTCACGCCCTGGCGTTCCAGCCATTGCCAAAGGCGAAGAGCCTCTTGACAAAGGATCCACGACCCCACCCCGCCTTGTTTGTTGCAGTACCACATGGCGGTGGTGTTGTCCGTGAACACCTGCACTACACTCCCCCGGACAGAGGGGAGGAATGCCTTCAGTGCTAGACGAATCGCCCGTAGCTCCAACAGGTTGATGTGGAGCCGGGCTTCCGCCGGAGACCAGAGGCCTCTGATCTCCGCCTCTCCCATGTGGCCTCCCCAGCCCTGGAGGGACGCGTCCGTCACAACCACGTGCTCCGGTTGGGGAAGGGAGAGGGATCTGCCGCTGACCCAATCGCGGTCCGTAAGCCACCACTGCAGCTGTCTCGCAGTGCCCTCCGAGATCAGGACGTGGTCGGAGAGGTTGCCCTGATGCTGGGCCCACTGAAACTTCAGGTCCCACTGCAGAGCCCGCATCCGCCACCTGGCGTGATGCACCAGCAGGATGCAGGAGGCCATCAGCCCCAGAAGCCGCAGCATCAACCTGACCGAAACCCGGGATAACGGCTTAAAGATGGGAATCAGAGCCTGAATATCCCGGAACCGCTGTTCGGGTGGATAAACCCGAAACCGCGCCGAGTCCAGAACAGCTCCGATGAAGAGGAGCTTCTGAGAGGGACACAGGTGTGACTTCGGCACATTGATGGAGAACCCCAGCTGGTGCAGGAGGTCTGCAGTCGTGTGGAGGTGGCTGACGATTGTCTGGGGCGAGCCCGCCTTCAACAACCAGTCGTCGAGGTAGGGGAAGACTGAAACCCCTAACCTGCGCAGATGAGCTGCGACCACCGCCATCACCTTCGTGAACACCCGTGGGGCGCTGGTAAGGCCGAAGGGGAGCACGGTAAACTGAAAGTGCTCGTGGCCCACCATGAACTGCAGGTAGCGCCGGTGGGCAGGCAGGACGGGGATATGAAAATAGGCGTCCTGCAAGTCCAACGCTACCATACAGTCTCCTGGGTCCAGGGCAGCCAGGACCTGAGCCAGAGTCAGCATCTTGAACTTCTCCTTCCGGAGGAAGCAGTTGACGTTCCGTAGGTCCAAGATAGGGCGTAGGCCCCCTTTGCCCTTCTTGGGTACCAGAAAGTAGTGGGAGTAGCAACCACACCCTACTTCTGGCCCAGGAACGCGCTCGATGGCCCCTTTGGCCAAGAGGGCCGTAACTTCCTCCTGCAGAAGTCGCAAGTGATCCCCCGATACACGGTGGTTCTGCGGTGGCATGGCTGGAGGAGTCGCCTCGAAGGGGAGGGAGTAGCCCCTTCGGACGATTTGCAGCACCCACCTGTCCGACGTGACAGTGCGCCAGTGAAGGTGGTGATGGCGAACCCTGCCTCCCACTGGTGTCACATGGGCCTGAAAGCACGGACTAGGAGGGTTTAGAGGCGGATGCTGCGGGGGAAGGTGTGGACTGACCTCGCCGCTGCCCCCGACCACCTGGACGGCGGTTCCCACGGCCGCCACCGCGTTGGGTATTTCCCTGCGGTGCGTGGCTGGCGGCACGTGTGGGCACACCCCTTCCGTGGCCACGAAAGGAGTGATAGGCAGCCGATTGCTGGCGCTGGCCCGAGAGGCCTAAGGACTTGGCCGTAGCCCTGGAGTCCTTAAAACGCTCAAGCGCATGGTCTGCCTTGTCGCCAAAGAGGCGACGGCCATCGAACGGCATGTCCATAAGCGTGCTCTGGACATCTGCCGAGAAGTTGGCGGACCTCAGCCAGGCGTGGCGTCTGACCGCCACCGTCGTTGCCATCGCTCTACCCAGCGAGTCAGTGGTATCCAGCCCACACCGGATGGAATATTTGGCTGCATCCCGGCCCTCCACAAGGGCTTGGCCGAGTTTGGCCCGTACCTCCAACGGACACTCTGGCAGCACTTCCGCGACCTTATCCCACACAGAGTGGGTGTAACGTCCCAAGAGGCAGGCGGTGTTAGAAGACCGCAGGCCGAGGCTAATAGATGAGAAGATCTTCTTCCCATACTGGTCATACCTCTAGGATTCCCGGTCCGGGGGTGCGGACGGGAATGCGGTCTGGGAATTGGAGGCCTGGATGACCAGGCTCTCGGGGGTATGGTGGGAGGACAGGAAACAGGGGTCGCCCGGGGCTGGGCGGTGGCGTCTGGCCACGTTCCTATCTACGGGCGAACCCGTAGCGGGCTTGGACCAAGTGCCCAGCAGAACGTCGGTCAAGGCCTCATTAAAAGGCAGCAGAGGCTCGGCCGAGCTTGACTGCGGTTTAAGGACCTCAGTGAGGAGGTTAGTCCTCACGGCCGCGACGGGGAGCTCAAGGCCCAAGGCCTTGGCAGCCCTCATCAGCACCACACTATAAGTTGCCCCCTCCTCCGATGCCACGGAAGGAGGGGAGACAAAACCAGTGTCTGGAGAGGTGTCCAGGCCACTGGCCTCCCCCAGTTCTCCTGTCCAGTCCTCATGAGACTGACACTCCCTGGTCAGAGGGTCCTCAGACCCCTCCCAGTCCTCTTCATCACCCATCTCCTGAAATTCAGGGTTCTCAACCAATGGGGCCTGCTCGTAGAGAGAGAACTCTCCAACCGGCATCTGGAGCGGCGCCCATCGGGGCCGTCCCGACGCCGGAACAGGAACGAAGGTGGAACTGGGGACGGCGCCGCCCGAGGCCGGCGCCGGAGGCGACACCTGAGGGTCTGATGCCGGGGAGGTCGTCAGATCCACCGGCGACAAACCAGATCCCGAAGGAGGACCAGCAGCATCCTGCGGCGCCGGGCCCGAAGGCGCCGGCGGCGTCGGAACGACTGGACCCCTTGGCGCCGGGCCCGTAGGCACCGGCGGTGTCGGGATAACGGGGACCTGCGGCGCCGGGCCCGAAGGCGTCGGCGGCGTTGGGGCCAAAGCACCCGACGGCGTCGGGCCGGAGCCGCCGACCCGCTAGGGCCCCCAGACGGGTCCGCTGGGCCCGAAGGCGCCGCGGAGCCCGTCGGAGGAGAGTTTCCTCATGGCCATGAGGAAGCGCTCGACCTCCTCCGGCGTCGCGTTCAGCCCAGGGACCGGAGGGTGTGGAGCTGCACGCGGCGCCCGCGACTCCGACGGAGCCGCGTGGGCGGTGTCACCCGAACCCCCGGCCGCATCGCGCGAGCGTCAGGGGGAGTCCGAGGAGCGATGACGCCGCTTGGACTTCTTGTGCCTCTTACCTGACGACGACTTCGACCCGGAGGAGTGCGGCTTACTCTCGGAGCTGTGATGGCTCCGAGCCCGCGACCTGTCCCTCGACCTCCCATGGGATCGGGACCTCTCACGGCGCGGGGCCGACTGCCGGAGTTCGAGGCGCCTACGGGACCGCTCCCGCCTGGCTTTCGAAGAGAGGGCCCGGCAGTCGGAGCAGGCCTTGTCGTCGTGGTCGACGCCCAAACACGACAAACAGACGCGGTGAGGATCCGTGACCGACATCAGCCGGTCGCAATCGTCACAAGGTTTGAAGCCGGGCATCCCTAAAGGCACCGTGTCGGAGTCGAGAGACTCGAAAAGGATCAAAAAGGATCAAAAAGGTTAGTCAAAAAAGACTAGGGTAACTGCTTTTTCCAGATCTGCGCTTGCTGGCGCGGAATAAAGAAGAACTGACGTCAGCACGCGGAGGCGGCGTCTAAGTACTCCGACGACGTCATCACGGCGCCCACGACGCCGACGACGGACGCGGAGCCGCAGACGATGCCTACCGACGCGCAAGGGTACTGCTACGCTAAAATTTCCGGATCCAGTCTGACGCCTGGGGATATTCTAAGGTAAGGAATCTAATACTAACGTGTCTCTTTCAGATTTTAGTGTATATTTTAAGGTCCGAATTCAGAAGGGCTATGGGAAGATACGAAGAACAAAGTGCGGGGTCCTTGCCCGGTTGGGGGTTAAGGGCAATCTCTGCTAGCCCCATGGAGAGGAATGGTCCCTCAAATTCAGTAAAAAAAATTAAAAAGATGCAATAAGTGCGTCTGAAGATGCGGTAAAAAGAATTGGTAAAAAGACAAGGGAAGACCGTCCGGTCCCGGAGGAGGGGTAGATCCTTCAGAGCGCACGCAAGTTCCTCTTGCTTGGGAAAGGGGCTCTTCCAGCAGCTGAGCATGTTATCGACTGATCGGTGACCGGGGCAATTGTCCAAAACGGCTTGCACCCTGTCTAGAGGTGGCGTGTCCTTGGCATATAGTGCAGAGTAATACGTATAAAAATCGTCTCGTTTAGCTGCTTCAGTGGTAGCCCTCTTGCCGTCGCTAGTCTGAACATTGGCGATGTGCGCCTTGGCAGCTTCTCGGGTGCTGTAGCCCACAATTGGAGAGGATATCGGGGGTGAGCCATGCGGGGGACATCAGCCTTCAACCGGTGAGTTTCCTGCAGGAGAACAATCTCCTCCAAACGCAGAGCGTATCAGCAGGAAAGGCAGCCCCGCGTCATCAAACCCGAATGTGTGGAGCTGGGGAATCGCCAGACACAGATTGGGGCACCAACCCATTAGTTCAGGATACCAGGTATGGCGGTGTGTCAGAGTGAGACAAGCATGGGTGCATTTCAGTTCTGTCAAGGTGTGGAAGGGCGAGAGCTAGTTGGTGAACGACTCTCTTCCATGGATCGAATGTGTTGGATGATATCCTGCTTGGCCTGTGGGGCAGACTGTTCTCCTGGAGCGGCGTATCCTGGACCAGGACAGTTTTGCAGGCTTCCGGGGGTGGTGAGGCAGGCGCGTTGGACTAGATGGTGGTGTGATGGAGAGGTGTAAGAGTTGTGCCGCTTCCTGGAACAACCGCACCATCCGGCTTTTAGATTCCCAATCAAAGATAAGCGCGATGGGGTGGCTCCATTGATACTGGATGTTCAGGCTTCGCAGTTTGTCCGTAATGGGTTTGAAGTCCCGGCATCTACACAGTTGTGGTGGGAGCAAGATCCTGGAAAATCTGTATGGTGACACCTTTATTGGTGAGTTCCGATTTGGAGCGCGCCGCTTTGAGAACGGCCTCCTTTTCGGTAAAAAAGTGAACCTGGTTCAGGATGTCCGGTATGAGGTCCTTTCGGCTGGGAGGTCTAGGCCTGGAGGGGAGGCGTCCTCATCGCCCCAGATTTCATGTAGTAGATGCGCAACAAATGTCATGTCGTCTGACCCCTCAGCCCTAACCGGTATCCCCCTGATGTGGAGATTGTTGAGGCGGCTCCTATTTTCCAAATCTTCTTGCTTTAGCTGTAGATCAATATGCTGCTCTTCTAGGATGGCCAGTTGCTGCCAGAAATGCTCTTGGTCTTCTGTGCGGGCGTCCACGGTCTTTTCAAGGCCGTCCACGCTCTCCCCTAGGTCAGTGACCTCTTTTCTAAGCTCCCGGACAAAGGAGTGGACCTCGGAGCGCAAGGAGCCAAGTTCGGATTTGAGCTCAGTCATTAAGTTGGCCATGAAGGACTGCGTAACTAGCATCGATTCCTCCCCATTCGACGACGCCATTGCACCAGGAGCAGCGGGGTTCGGTTTACTCCAGAGCACAGCAACCAGGTTGCCCTTCTGGGAGGCCGCCGGATCCTTCCCCGTTTTAGTGCGTGTCATATCCCCTCGGGCCGAGCCCCCTCCAAACCCCAGGAAGGCGGTAAGGGCAGGCAATAGGGTGTTGGGCACCGGTCAAGGGTGTGTGGAGACCCGAGTGAAAGGGCCTAGGTTGTCACAAGAGGCACCACACGCAGAAATCCGCAGGCTACGAGAGAGGGGGGACAAGCGATGTGGCAGAGGTCGATGGGGAATTAGAGACCCCGTCACCTGGGAGGCCGATCGCTGTATTGCCCAGTTGTATAGGCCAGAGCTGTCATGGGCAGCGCTACAGGCGGGTGGCGAAGAAATCGTTCAAAAGCCCAGGACTAATGCCGCACTACAGTGATCAAGGCAGCAAAACAAGCAGCAGTGTCGGGCTACCAGGTGGTAGGAGGTGAGAAAGTGATCCACAGCTGGCAAACGTTGGGTCCAGGAAGAGAAAAGGAGAGGGTGCAGAGAGTGTCGTCTCCCATGTGGCAGTCGCTAGATCAGGGATCCCTCGATCCAGGCCTCGCCCTCTTGAGTCAAGAGGCCCACCGGGGCAGCCGTCCAGCAGACTGCACGCCAGTCCGGAAAGATTCCGGCCCTGGGGAGCCGGGATAGGCGAGGGGCCCACCAACAGCAGAGGAAGTATTCACTAAAGGTCCCTCGTCCTCGGGGCCCAACAAGCATCCAGGAGTGGTCCACAAGAGAGACCAGGGTGGAGCCTGAATAGGCCTCAGGCAGTCCCACTGCGCTGGCGATGTGTGCAACTAGAAAGGATCAGAGTCAGGAGAGGAGGGCGCAGGGCCCAGATCATGCAGGCCAGGCAGTCGGGGCCACAGTGCACAGGGAGGCTCCCGCCCCCGCTCCTCACCTGCTCTCGAGGTCCGCTTCCAAGGAGTCCAGCAAGAGGTGGCGTGCGTGGGGCAGGGAGTTGTGCAGGCCCGTGCCCAGCCATAGGCCTGCCAGGCCGGGGTACCGCTGTTCAGGAGCCGGGTTCCACGGGGGCACAATCAGCCCCACCAAGGGCCAAAATTTGCCAAACGTGTCTGCCCGCCCGATGGGCCTGATAGCGCTGGTAAAAGGCAGGATCATCTATCAGTTGACAGGGCAAGGTAGGCTGAGCAGGATTCTTGGCGCCCGAGCGGAGGAGCCGGCTGGTGGAGATCAAGCTGGAGGGGGAGTCTATGGCTGCAGGCCCTTCACATGCATTTAGAAGGTGTTGCCGGGCTTAAGGAATACTGTCCTGGTGCAAAGACCCCTCCTCCAGGTGCAGTCGTCCTCGAGGCCAAGAGGGGGAAAGAGTAGAGGCCGCGAGTCATGCAGGCACCCCGGGTGGGGCTGTGGGGACCGACCTCACCAAAAGGGCCCTCTGCAGGAGGTCTGTCCCAAGTGTCCTTTGTCCAAGCCCTGTCGCGGCCCCACCAGGTGCAAGAGGGCGCTAGGTATGGGTAATTGCATCACAGGGACACAGGCGTAGGGAGAAGCAAAGCAATCAATGCACGGAGCGGGCCTCCTCCCGGTCGCGGACTCACTGGTCTTAAGGGATCGCCAGGCGTTGGTTGCACCGCGGCAAAGCAGGGTCCAGTCCTCTCCCACACGTGGCGGCTCCACAAGCAGCCCCCGCCAGCGTCCTGGGCGGCACTATGGGAGCTGATTTCGCTGGACAGGACCACCGGCGAGAACTCGGCCCAGGAACTCCACAACCCCACTCGGTTGCAGTCTCCTCAAACTCGAGAGTTCCCCAGGCGAAGGCCGCACCGAGGTCGAACATAGGCCAACTCCGTCACATGCAGCAGCTTTATTTATGGCCCCGGTCAGCTGTCAGCCATGCAGGTGCCCCGGGCCGCACTGTGGAGTCCAGCGTCTCCAGAGGCCCACAGGTGAAGGCCCGGCCACTCTGAATCCACGGGAGTAGCGAGAAAGCCCAAGATGGCAGCCGCCAACCGCAGGGCCGGAGGATCTCCCCCTCGGATACCGATGTTCCTGCTGCCGTTGCCTCCCATGCACAGTCCCGAGCCCTCTGAGGAGACAGCGTGGCGGTCAGGCGAGTCAGCGGCAAGGCACAGCAGTGTCTGCCTTCTGGAGGGTCCCAGGACATGGGAGCTGCAAAATGGCGGTCGCTGTGGTTCGAGCCGGGAGGCAGGTACGGAGCAGTTTGGTCACCGCTGCGGGCAGGTTACAGCGGTCTCCTGCATGGCTAGGGATGCCCCATCCATTCCAAAATCTGTGCGTCTCAAGAAACAGCGCCTATGAAGCCCCAGCTCCGAGTTATATGCTTATAAATGAAGCGCCCAGCCAGGGCTCCCACAGAGTGTGTCTCACTCCATTCGCAGCAAGACCACGCCCCCTATGCATGCTCAGCTTCTTACTGTAGATTTCTTCGGGTTCCGGCCTATGACACCCCGGCGCCCCCTGTAATCTGACAGGCAGGTAGATGAAGGCCGAACAATATGATGCGGACACAGGCCCCTGATGGGAGGCTGGGCTTAGTAGCAGGGTCCAGGATATCACAGCAGGCGTCATGCATGCAAGGAGAAAGAGGGCAGCCCTGGACAGACAGAGGGTTAGAGCCGCATGAGCAGGGAGAGGAGGGCGGCTTATTCTCTTATCTTATTGGGCCGACAAGCGGATTGCTTACTCTGTTGAAGGACTTGGTTGGGATTAAACACACTTATAGGGCGCCAATGCGTTTTTGTTGACATTTAAGCCAGTATGTGAGAAGTGATAGATAAAACAAGCTGTTGCCACGCCATATCGCGAATGAAAAAAAAAAAGCAGCAGCTGAGCTCGCCAGGGTTTACTGCCCGCGAACGTGCAGCAAGCAGAGATCCACTCACTAGCGCCAGGGAGGGGGGAGCGGCCCCTTGGGCAAGGGCCTTTGCTCCCCCCCCCCATTTGTTTGGCCACTACCGACTTTGCCCCCCCCCGTGGGGACAGATGGGGGCAGCAGCCCCCTATCTGCCCCCCCCAGGGGCAGAAAGCCCACTAGCCACCAGGGCTGTTTTTTTTTTTTCATTGACATTGGGATGGGGGCTGCACAAAAAGGGCATGGGCATGGGATTCCCCCCCCCCCCCCAAAGAAATGTCAGTCTTTCTGCCCCCACCCTGGGGGCCGTAGTCCTCCATCTGCCCCCCCAGGGGGTGGAAAGCCCAGGGAATATTTGTTTTTATTGACGCTGGGGTGGGGGCAGCCCAAAAAGGGCATGGCAATGCCCCCACCACCCCAGAGGGGATTCTGGGTAGGAAAACATTGGGGGACCCACGCAAGCCATACCTTGCTGGAGTGTCTAGTTTTCAGAAATGTGTGGGTTTGGTAGGTTTCCTAAGATGGCCGCCAAGCCCAGGGCCAAAAACCTAGGTGACTCCCCTTGCAAAACCAGGTTGTTTTGTTATAGGTCATTTTTATGTCTACTCAATAGTTTTTGGGCCCTTACCTGTCCCTAGATGGCGGCAAGCCGGGGGCCAAAAAAACAGGTAGTTTGTGGTATAGCTTCCAAGGTTTCAGATTGAAATGTGTGACATTTTCATAATTTCGGTCTATTTAGGAGTGACATTTCAACAACTATGAGTGACACTTTCTCAGGAGCAAAAGCAAGCAATGAAGATGAGGGACACATAACAAATATCAGAAACTACACGAATTTGAGCAATGATTAGGCCAAAGAAGATTTTAAAACTGCTGCAAAGCACCAGTAATCGAATGGCATTAACATGTACTTGTGTGGCGAGGTCATGAGGTCGGAGACAGGCATCAGTCTTCCTTTAATTTTATTCAGCCAGCGCCGGCCGGCAGCAGCAATTACTGGAGCCCTGTTTGTCGGAAAAGTTACCAGAATGTTCAAATAAACAGTTTAGTAGGCATGTATAAATAGAGAAGCAGTACCAGAGTGGCTAGGGCTACATAGGGATCCCAAAACGGATCTGCTCAGCTGATTTAACCGACCAGTTTAGAGTCTCACCAAACTGTTGCTTTCGTTTTGCACTTAATTTGTTATTTGACAACTCCAGGCGACGTTCGAGCTATCATTTGCGCCTCCACCCACCCACCCGACCAGATAGAAAGCATTAAATGCCAGAAAGGAATACAACACATATATCTGCTTAAGAGGCCGACACTGTGGCAATGCCGATGTAAATCCTTACTGGGCAGCGTGAGATTTTAGTGCTGTCAACCATAACTGGACTGAAAACAATTCACAGGAAGATGACGTGTACGCTGGGCATACACTGGAAATTCGGAGGTCACATAGGAAGTTATCGCTCATAAACAGGCAGTCACAACTAACGCCAAGTCTTTCTGCTTATCGGTTAAAAGGCAGAGGTTTACATCACATTGTTGCAACAGCGGATGTAAACGATATGATGAAAAGTGCATCGGTGACGTTGCCAGCTTGATTTGAAGGTGGCAGACGTCTTAGCAGACTTCGTAGCAGCTTATACCATAGTGAGTAGACGCACTACTTGCTTAGCGGTCTTTTACAGCAATACATCCATGCCCGTTAAAAAAACCAAGTGGCAGCCCTAACGTAGTGTGCTGGGAGGTGACCAATACCAGTACTGCGGTCGTCCCTTGAAAAGCCACTGTAGTCACGAGTCTATACTGGGGCTGTGCTCGCTTTCCAAGTGGCAGCCACTCCATTTTCTCCCCCTTTTGTGTTTCGTACGGCTGGGCTGGACAGGGGATGGATGGTGTGTGACCCCGCAGCCGGCTGTTTATGAAGTGATTACAGCTTGCTGTGACAGGTGCATAAGGATATATATACACTGGGTGAGGGGCAAGGCAGCGCTGGAGTGAAGCAAAGTGGGTGAAGTATCGACATGGGCAAGTCCCCCTCAACTAAGAAAATGTGACCTATAGTCTAAACTGATTTAAATACATAGCTGCTCGCTGATGTAACGTAGAGGTAATTATTTCAGTTTACCTGATAACGGTGGGCGGCAAGTTGTGCTGAGTGAGTCGGCGCCAGTCCAGTCTGCAGGAGGCACTCTCTCTCTGAGCGTCGGTGGGGGTCCGGCGGTCGCCTGAGCGCCCGATGATGGCGCCTCTTATGTTGATTCCGCGTGGCCATGAGGTTCATGCTGACCAGGCTGAGTGAGAGATTAGAGTCACCTCTGGTTGTCTATGCTGTGCCGTCCTGCCGGTCCACGACCAGCGCCGGGTTAATTGATATATTATAATAAATTATTTCCTCTGGCTGCGCAGGCAGCAGTGCACTATTTTTCTCTCAGACTCACTGAGAAGGACTCGCGACTGCAGGTCACATCCCCCCCATGGTGCCACAGCGTGTAACGCAGAATTGGGCCAACGACTCTGAGAGCAGGCCCCACCCGGTGGTCTCGTATTGTCCAGAGTCTATGACTCAGTGTGTGTGAAAGCCGCGGGCGCTGCGCAGCGGGCGGGAACTTCAATGCAGGGCGGCAGCAGGGCAGAGATTGTAACATTGTAGCAGAGCGAGCTGAGTGCACGATGATCTTTAACTGTTTCTGAGCCTGCTGGCAGCCGCAAGTGAAGTCTGCTACGGCCCGGGCACACGGCACACAGATGTAATCACCAGGCTGGCGTAGGCAGCCAGTTTCAGTGCTGTCAGCAGAGTGCCGGTCAGTGGCAAAATGCGTGACAATACATTTCAGTGCAGTGATGCAGGATCACCACACTGAAATGTGTTAGCATCACGCCTAATGCGTGACACTTGGCAGGCCTGTTGTGGATCCACGCAGATTCCAGAACTTTCCGGAAAACGTTAGGGGGCCCACGCAAGCCATACCTCCCTGGACTACCCTGGGTGTCTAGTTTCCAGAAATTTGTGGGTTTGGTAGGTTGCCCTAGATGGTTGCCGAGCTCCGGGCAAAAAACTCATGGGACCCCCTTGCAAAACCAGGTTGCTTTACGATAGCTAATTTTGATGTCACCTCAATAGGTTTTGGGACCTTGCCTGTCACGGGTCCTTGATCCATCCACTGTTATTACCTATTGACATTTGATGCATGTCTGCCTTACAAATTAAAGACAATGTGTAAAAAAAGAAGTCCTTTTGAAAAATGATAGATATTCTCATGCTAGTATGAGTATTCCCAATTTCGAAAATGTGCAAATATCTACTGTTCTAAACTCTATATTTTGTTCCCATTTCAGAAAAACATAGGTGTCTTTCATACCGATTTTTCCAGGTATACATTTCCTAGAATAATTGCTATATACCCTGTACATAATAAAAAAACATTGCAAGTCGCTGCTCAGTTTTTGGCTCTGGGTTCGTCGGGTTCTTGGTGAACCTACAAGTCCTATATATCCCCACAACCAGAAAGGACCAGCAGATGTAACGGTATATTGCTTTCAAAGAGCTGTCATAATTAGAAAAAGTTACAGGTGACAACGTTGACACAAAAGGCAGTTTTTTTCAAATAATTTTCAATTTTTACTATATTTAACTGTTAGTTTTTATAAAGAAACCTTGAAGGATCTACACAAATGACCCTTGCTGAATTCAGGATTTTGTCTACTTTTCCAAAATGTATAGCTTTCCAGGGTCCATTATTGCTTTCATACCCATTTCTACCATTAACCGGAAGGAGGTTGAAAGCACAAAAAATAGCAAAAATAGGCAATGTCCCAGAAAAATGCCAAAACTGTGTTAAAAATGTTGGTTTTCTGACAAAAGTCTGCTTGTCCCTGAAAGCTGGGAAGATGGTGATTTCAGCACCACAACCTCTTTTTTGGTACCATTTGCAGGGAAAAAACCAGACGCTTTCATCAGTAGTCTTTTTTTCGCATTTCCCCCCCCCCCCCCCCCCCCAAAACATAATTTAGCTGTATTTTGGCTGACTGAGGCAGGGTAGGGAAGGGCAGGTTACCTGCTCCAGACTGGGTACCACCTTGGAAGGGTCCACTGACATCAGGGGCTCTGCCAGGCCAGGCCTGGCTACCTCTGGGGCAGTTCCTTCACAAGGGGTAGGGTCAGTTCCCTGAGGAGGCTGAGCCTCACCTATGGTCTGGTGGGAGGGAGACTTTTCTTCCTTCCCAATGCTCTCTGTCTGAGTGGAGTGATCCATAGTTTCAGGCTTCACAACACAAAAATCTGTTTGGGTTTGCGCTGTGACCATCACAGCCCTACTAACTTTTTCAGGAAGGCCTATCATTTTGGAATGGGTGCTGATGTAGAAGCTGGTTTTGACAATTATTAAGGATCTACTCCCTCATAATCAAAATATACAAACCTGTATAGTCTTGTACCTTGCTGCCCAGTAACCAGCCCTCCTGAGCCTTAGTAGCACAAGCTACAAAATCAGTCCATTCCTGAGTCTGTCTCTTCTGGGTGTCTCTGAACAGCAACCTGTACTGCTCAGTGGTTAAGCCAAACCCATCTATCAGAGCACTCTTCGGGACAGTGTAGTTGTCAGCATCCTGTTCACTAACTGTTAGGAGCTTATCTCTGCCTTTATCTGAAAAGGAGAGCCACAAGATTCCTGCCCATTGCTCCTTGGGGACCTTCTGCACTTTGCAGGCCCTTTGCAAAGCAGTTATCCAATTGCGGATGTCATCCCCAACCTGATAGAGAGGGACAATATTGTTCAGGTTTCTATGGTCATGAGATCTTTCCCTATCTGTAGGTACTATGCTGCCACCAGTGGGCTCTAGCCCACACAATTTCTTCTCTCTCTCAAGAGCTAGGGTCTCTTTTGCAAGGGCAACTTCTTGCCTCTTGATCCTAAGCTTGGCTTCTCTCATCTTAGCTTTATGCTCCCTTTCCTGAGGTGAAGGCATTATCCTCAGAGCAGAGGCATCGGACCCCACTGATGAATCAGAATTGTCAGATGCACTGGAAAGTGATCTGGGTCTTCTGTACTCACGATTAGGCCTACTTGGGGGTCTGGATTGGATCCTTCCTTCTCCAGTCCCATGTAGTCCTAGGTTAACCTGGTTCCGTTCCCTGACCTCTACCTGGTTAGCATCCACATCATCATCACAATCCCCTTGGTTCTCGCCAGTGGGGTCTTCTGTTGAGGGATGGCCCCCCCTCTGTACTACCTGGGTGATCTGGGTTGGATGCCCTTTCTGCATCATACTCCACTAAAATATCTACCAGGTGGTTCAAGGTTGGACTCTGTCCTTGTCTCAGTCTTCTGACTGAACACAGACTTCTCAGTTCATGAAAAGTAATTGTGTCATACTTTAAGAGGTCCACTAGGGCCTGCTTCTAAGGACATTTTTTGTGAGGTGTGGTGTGTGCACCTACCTACACTAAATGGTTTCCGACTAGAACCTCTCTAGGAGTTGTAGTCAGGGTGTGCTAGGCCCTTACCACCTACAACTACTAAGTTCAGTACAACTTATGTATATCGAAGACTTGATTTATATGTACCTACAGGTACCTTGAAAGGATCTTTCAGATATTACAAGATTATTTGGTAAAACAAATTGCAAGCTTGTATACCTACCGCTGCACACCAATGTGAGAAGTTAGCCTGGCATATGATGTCCACTAGTTCTAGTGGGCACCTTGTACCAGTCTAATTGACCCTTATTGATGGTGGTTGTAAAGTCAACCTTATAGAAAGCTATCCCAGTGGTAGCATGAACCAGAAGTCTTCAGGCTAAGACTTCAGTAGGCGAGTTAAGCAAGTTGTTTTACCATATATAATCACTTCAATACCAAATGAAAGGACACCACACAAGGTATATATCAAATATTTATGTATTTAATCTAAACACAACACCTCTGCACTCTTTCTGAGGTCAGAGGTAAAAATACAATACAAGTCACACAGTTACTATACGATAAGTTGCACAGTTTACGTTATGCCCTAGGTGCCTCACAAACCATATACTAAGAAAGTGGTATAAGTACCACGTGAGAGTTAGAAAGCAGGGCTAGGGCCTGTAGAATCGCTGGGGCTACACTAATCAACCAAAGGTTAAGAAGTAGGAGACCCATGGGAGCCGCTTGCAGTGTCTAAACACAGGCGCGGGTTTCCATTGACTTTCTATGGAGTTCGCAAAAGTTACAAAGTTACAGTTTAAGGACACTTCCGGATGGACTAGGACAGAACCCTTTTAGACTTAGACACTAGGAGGGCAAATACCCTCGAGACTACCAGAGTACTTGTGTTACCTCACCCACGGAAGCCGGGTGCATAGGTGTCTTTTGATGTAGGGTTTCGTCGTCGTTTTCTATGGAGTGCTGCAAAGAAGTGCTGCAGGCGACCAGAGGAAAAGTGTCCGGTTGGATCCAAGGGTTGATCGGAGATGTGAAGAGTCTGAAAGCAGAGGGGACAGAGTCTGGGTCGCTAGCCAGTGACCAGGAAGGTACCAGGAAGGAACCAGGCGATGTTGGGTGCTTTAAGGTGAAGAAGGTGAGTTTGTCTCTTCAGCCATGAGGGTCAGGAGGCATAGACTATGACAAGGAGCTGGATTCGAGCTCTCCCACCATGGATCCAGATGACTGCAGCGTAGGTATCCGGTTTGGACCCAACAAGCCTTGGCAATCGCAACCCACGCAGGATGTCGAGATTGGCTCTGTTGCAGACCAGCAAGGTCTGTGGCGCTTCTCCTTGAGCTAGAGCAAGCCTGGAGCAACCAGGATTGCAAGTTAGATTCAAGGTGGCGTCTTCAGGGGGCTCACTAGCCAACGGGCAAGGGACCAGGAAGACGCGTCAAGCACAAATGTAATGGAGGGGCCCACGGGACACTCATGGAGTGTGGGGGCCTGCGCTTCGGGTCAAATCAAATGATGCTCGGGCTGGGGCTTCTCGTACCCCAATGCACAACTTACTGAGGCTTCAGAAAAGGAGTGCAGCTAGCAAAATGCAGGATGTCCAAGATGTCCGGTCCCACGTCTCTCGTGTCCGCCAAGGGACTCAGCTTTGCTGTGGATGTGGGTCGGGGTCCGAGAAGTCTGGAAGTCCAGTTCTTGAGTCGCGGAGTCTTCGGGTTCCGGCGGGAGCCTTGAAACTGCAGACTGGCAAAGTTGCTGATGATGCCTGTTTGAACAGGGTAGCCATTCCTTGACCACAAGGGAGATGTCTTCCGTCTTCTAGTCAGAATAGAATGTCGAAGGTCCAAGAGTTCAGTATCAAAGTTTCTTTCCAGGGTAATCTGAAGTCCTGGGGACACAGCTCCTATACTTATACTAAGGATGGGGGCTGGATTACCTGACAAGGTCCCTCCTATGGGTGGACCTGAGAAGGGGGTGGTTACACCCCTTTCCTTTTGTCCAGTTTCATGCCAGAGCTGGGGCTGGAGTGCCCCAGCAACTGGTTTGAACCGGGCTATGCAGAGCACCTTGTGTGCCCCAGGCAGTGTCTAGATGCATTCACTGAATGCAGCCCTCCCTGCCCCAATACACAAAACCCCTGTCTGGGGAGGTGCTGGCACCTCCCTCGACAGAAACCTATTGTCCAGGCCGCCCTTGCTGGAGTTTCCCCCAGCAACAGTGGCAACAGCATCCATTTTGTGATGCTGAGGCTCTGTTTAACTTTAACCGGGTAAAGCAGTAACTTACATGTCCTTTCCCTCTAGAAGGGTGGAATGCTACCCCCGCTGCCAGAATTTGCGGGGGGGGGGGTAGTATTCCAAAGTGTTATAAGGAGATGGTTCCGAAAGCTGCAGAGGGGGCTCAGCACATGCCAGAGCACCCTCTCACATAAAACCAAGCACTCTGCCTTCATGATTGTCGAGGCCTACCATAGAAGTGGCTTATATGTGTATATGTGTCTATATATAAAGGTAGATATAGGTATTCTATATCTAAGTAAGGGGTGATTACACCACCTTACCCAGGCTGTGTGAACAGACCTGAGGTGTCAGTTTGGAAGGCAAACCAGGGGTGGCACAATACATGCTGCCGCCCCTGATAGGCCTAGGGGGACACCAATGCCCTGGGTACCTATGGTACACTATACAGGGGCTCACACGGGTGACCCAGTAACCAATCTGGTATGTACCTAAAGTACATGGAGTCCATTTTATAGAGAAAGCAGATAGTCTGGGGCCCTGACTAGCAGGGTCCCAGACCAACTAAGTCGAAAACCAGCAAAACACCAGGAAAAAAGTTGGGGTAACCATATAGTCAGATTCCACCTTCCTACACCAAGCCTCTGTCCAATGAGAAGCAAGGAAATCAGAGTGAGGTGGAAGTCATCTAATTGTAAGCGATGGGCGGGCTCTAAGCTATTTCTTCCCAAGTTTTTTTTTTTTTTTACAAGAGATTTCGTAAGCACAGCACAAGCACTGTGCAGGCGAAACCTGAAAAGGCTTTGGGAGGTTTGCCCATATGTAATTAACACCCACGTTTTTATCTAAATTTAATATACACTTGTATATAGATACATTTATATACACATTATTGTTGAGACCACTCTGGAATAAACTACATACAAATATTAAAAAGTGGGTTTTGGTGCCCCTCAACACCCCAAAAAATAAAGAAAGAACTATAAATTATATAGATTCATTCACTGGAAAAAACAAACGTTAAAGTGACTTTATAGTTAAGTGAAATTGTCAGTTAAAATGTTACATTTTAAACAAAAAAAAAACACTGAAATTTACCAGATTTAACTGAAGTAACTATAACTTGTGCCCTGCCATGCACAGTGTTGTCACCAATAATGTTATTTCAGATTTCGTATTGATGTTATCCATGATGTCCTAGAAAATGCCATAAGTGAAATAATATGTGAGGTAATATTTAATAACCAAACCTAAGCCTACCAGCAGTGCGCAGCAAGGGGATGGCTGCAGGGCAGGCCCAGTGGCTAACCACATTGAGCGGCCAATCCCATGCCATACACAGCCTACGGCCAGGCCCTAAAACCAACTCCCAACGAGCAACCAAGACTCCGTTTCTGGCCAACTCCCATGGTCATGTTGTGGCCGAAGGGGGCATCTTTTTTTTCCATTGTGGTACCACCGCAAATTTATGTATATGCACACTGCATTTGACCTTAAAATATTCACACGAGCAAATCAAGCCAGCAAGTAGCATTTTCTATTACTCATGTCGGCACATGCATGCATGTGTGTGTTGCGAGAGCAATGAAAGCAGACCGAATATAAAAAAGTAAATGAATGAAAAAGATTTTAATCGAGAATGAAATCTATAAAAAGACATTGATACATGGAAAATGTGCCAGCAAATAGCATTATGTATGTTCTATGTCTGCGTGTGTAGCATGTATAGTTTATGGTTAGAGAGAGAATGGTGAATTAAAAAGATATGATACAAAAAATGAATGTTATTAAATGTTATGTAAAATAGGTTTTGGAAAAGTTATGCTAGCAAAATATAGTCAGCCCTACGCCTTCGTTCGAGGAGAGCGGCCTGCTCGGACCCTGGAGTCTGCAGACAACAGAGAGGAGTTGAGCAGTTGACCGGGTGGTGTTTGCTGCCATTTGATGCGGGCTGCAGATCCGGTAGCTGGGGCTGCGCGGTCCGGCAGCCTTGTCTATCCTTGCAGTGATGTCATCGGCCGGGCCTGGCGTGCCTACGCGTCTGCTGACGAGATCACTGACAGAGGGCCTTCACACTGGATGCCCTACCGAGAGTTGTGCTCCTGGGCTCACTGCAGCGAACATGAAGGTGAGAACGGAGTAGCGGCCCTGACTGCTGGTTCAGTTCCGGCTGGGTCAGTTTCAGTATCGCAGAGTTCGGCATGCATGGCGTCAGTTACTGGCTGATGACATGCGGGAGCCAGCCGCAATGCCTATGCTTACACGTGCAGATTCCCCAGCGAAGTTGATAACTATACTATATTCCCTCTCGCGAGAACCCAGGAAAACACAATCCCTTAAGCCCAGGCAAGAATGGCAGAGATCTAGAATTTAATATAATGTAAAGTGCTCCGACACCTTCGGGTAATGTTCGCTCTATATGAAATCGCATAAAATAAAATAAATAAAATAAAAGTAGATAAGTGATGGAAATACTGCTGTGAGGTTACAAAGCATATCTCTGAATGGTAGACACCATTTAATACACTTT
Source organism: Lissotriton helveticus (assembly GCF_964261635.1). Lineage (NCBI taxonomy): Eukaryota > Metazoa > Chordata > Amphibia > Caudata > Salamandridae > Lissotriton > Lissotriton helveticus. Next base: position 797,017,410 of record NC_136063.1, on the reverse strand, counting down.
AAGTATATCAAAAGAGTTTATTACACTCCCAACAGACTGTTACTGCCGGATGCAATCGCTGCACGGAGCAGGACGCTGGGTTCATCCACGTGGCATGGCAGTGTCTCAATATTTTGGCATTTTGGGGAAAGGTTTTTTCTGTGTTGTGTGAAGTTACAGGACATTTCCTGGAAGAACTTCCACTGATCCTCCTGCTGGGTTATGATAAGGAGGTAGATGCAAGTAGGAAGCTAGTGGCAATGGGTCTGTTACTCGCCAAGCATAGAGTGGTTATGCGCTGAACCAAGGGGCAATACTGTGTATCACCAGCTTAATTGGTAACGCGGGCATTCGGGCGATGCCCGAGGGGCCGGTGACCGAGTTCTGCTGTGGGATGCTTTTTGAGCAGTCTGGGGCTATTGTTCGAACACAGCCTGCGGCCCAGTGGGTGTCTGAGTGGCCTCTCTAGGAGAAGATGGGCGCTCATTACCTCCGTTTTGCAACAGGCAGAGGTATCACTCCCTTTGTCTCGCTGGCCGGCCCATTAATGCGTGCACATACTGAGCAGGGGCAGGGGGCCTGAGTAGAAGTGGTCTCACTTGTTTCACCATTGTAAACTAATGTGTGACTTTTTTTACCCCTCCCCTCCCAAAGTTGTTTTCTAAGATTACGCCAAAGCAGTGATTTGACTGAGGAGTGATTATGCAAATGTGGGCCGAAACATGTTGAAACGAAACCTCACAAGGAGGAATCTTGTATGATGATCCTTCATGGTCAACAGAAAAAGATGAATTTGGGGAATAGGGTTACGTCTCATGTACACCCAAACAGAGGACAGAGACTGCATATCTTGTTGCCTCTCCCAGTCAAGCTAAGCAAAACTGAAGCTCGTCAAGCGCTTGGTTCTTCAAATAATTCCCTCCTATTAAGTCTGTGGGCCATATCCACAATGCCCTAATGCACTGGATTTTTAGGCCAGTGAGCCAAGGCCAAACAGTCAGCAAATAGGCCCCTATTTAAGTGCAGAGACTCATTTGTCCATACCCATCGCCACAACATGAGTGGACGCGTGGATAAAATGTCTTTTGAATAGTGAAGCCCTTTTTCTGTATGGCAGATATATCCAGGAATGCAGTAGAGTAATACCAGGAGTCTTCTCAGGACCAAATTCTCAACACCCTGAAGCACCTTCACATTCTCATGCCCCCCAAATGCAAGCACCATATACGGCAGCTGAGACACATTTAGCCCTATAGATGGAAATCATATGGTTGATAGGTTTTTGTCCAAGTTCGGCAGCAAAGCTGAGTACTGTACTAATAGATCTGGATACCAAGTCCTGTTTAAGCAGTATTTGGGGTTTCCTTTTGCCTTTGTCATTAAAAGTGACACCAAGATAATAAAAGTTAGAGTGGGTGTTAATTCTCTACACATTGAGTAAACAACTGGGGGGTTTACCTCTCTTACTGCCACATAACATGACATAAGTTCTAGTCTTGTTAGCAAGCAAAACAAGGGCAGCCATGAACATTACAAAATTGTCCAACAGGGCCTGTAAAGCCCTCAGGGCATGGCCCATCAGGACGTAATCAGCGTATAATCACAGGTATAGCGTGATGACCAATCTGGGACATGTACCTGGAACATGCAACAATACCCCTTTGAGATGGTTAACATAAAGGGTAAATAGAAAGGGGGCAAGAATGCACCCAGTCTTACGGCTCTGCCAATCCTGAAGGCACTAGAGAGTTTTTGTCCAGCCCCAAACACAAGGATGAATCAATGAACTGTCCACGCCTTGCTCTTCTAGATCTCCCATAACTTCTTAAGGAAGATACAAACAAAGGCACTCGACAGATCCATAATAGCCAGATAAAACTGTCCCCCCTTATCCACTGTATATGCACCAATGAGTAGCACCAGGTTGCTGCTTCTCTGTAACAATACTTTGGCAAAAATCTAACTGAAGGTCAGAAAGGATATCCTTTTGTTCTGCCCAATCTTGCACACGCCCCAAAACCTTTACCAAGGAGTATGGGATGGTAACATGACACAATCACCCTATTCCCCATTTTTTAAAATGGGTACAGCTAATGAGTTGGACCAGGTAGGAATTTTACCTCCAACTCCTGTTGCCAGAAGAACGCTAGTCAACAGAGGAGCCCACACATTAACGTTAGTTAGCCTTACACAGATCAAGAGGAACTCCATGTGGGCCCGGGCCTTTCTACTAGCACTACTAACAAGAGCGAGTCTCACTTCCTCCACTGTGGAAATAAATTAACTGTGATCCACAAGGGCTGTCGATGTAACTTTAGCCCCTTCCCCCAGTTCACTCTGATATAGTGGCTTCCAGACCAGGATCACGCTCATCCTTCAGGTGTGGCTGATTTACAATCTGCCATAATTTCTGTTTATTATTGGTCCGAGCAACTTCCGCTAGCCTTTCCCAGGCTTGAGTCTGGAGTTCTGTGTTCCTTACAGCTATTGCCATTTTATACTCATACCTGCACTTGCCAACATCTGTTCAGAGTTAGGAGATATTTGTATAGCTGCAATTAGATTTTTACGTGCAGTGGAGCAATGCTGGTTAAAACCACTCATGAGGAGCCTTGAGCTTTTGATTTGGAGATCTCTGTAAAGCATTACTAATTGCTAAACTCAACTTAATGGAATTTCTCTTAATGTCTACCGTGTCACCTTACTGAGCTAGGCAAACAAAGTCTGCCAAGTGACCTGGTACTAAGTTCGTAAGAAAGGCACCTGGACAAAAAAGTTTCTTACCTGTAGTTCTCCAGTATTGATATCTTTCATGGATTCAGATGCTTGAATCTTCCCTGTCATCAAGGTGGGAGTCCCACTAATCAGAATAAGTAGTACAAGGCAAAGCCTTGAATATTTAAAACTTTGAGCAAGTGACATTGGTAACCAAATTACACGTTTTAAAGAACCAAACTTCAGCAAACAGGAAGCAGCTGTTGATTCACTCCTCCCCACCACAAGGGCCCCCATTACCTCAGATTTCTTAGCACAAGGTACTTCATGAGGTATTCAATGCAGTGAGCGAAGGAGTGTTGCATGTGAATCAATTAAAGATAACAATAATGGAGAACTACAGTGTACGGGTAAGTAACTTGTTTTTTCCTTCAGTATTGAATCTCATCGATTCACACCCTGGAACCTGAATAGCGATCAATAACAAACATGACAGAATGGGGTTGTGGGAAGAGTATAGCATTAGGTAACAAAAAAAAACTCTAATTACATAAGACAGATTGACTCAAAGGAATATATTTAGAACAACTGCCTGTCCAACTTCTGCATTGTCCTTCATTATGAAATTTAAGCAGTAGTGCCTAGTAAACATATGTCTGCTTTTCCATGTACAGCCTTGCACATATCAGGAAGGGATACTCCAGCAAACAAGGCAGTAGAAATCGCTATACTGCTATTGAAGAGAGCTCACAGTCTCTCCCTCATAGGACCTTCAGCTTTTTCGTGACAAAAAACTACTGCTGATAAAAGCCAATGTGCTATTCTACTCCTTGATTGTACCTTTCCTTTGAGGAGCGAATGCTGGAACAAGTTGGTCAGATTTTCTAACTGGTTGAGTTCTCTCAATGTAGAACTTCAATCATCTTGTCACATCTAAGGTATAATGAGTAACCAGGTCCATGCTATCCTATGGACCGTCCATATGTTGTAGCAGCTTTTAATGGTAACGGCCTCTTTAGGGACATATAAGCTTCTACTTACATGTCCAGACCTTTTATATAATGCACCATGCCTCCTGGGCTCAGGAGGCCTTCCCTATGGGTGATTGGCATGTATTAAAAATAGTGCATTGACTTTGCCACACATGGTGAGGACAAAGTTGAGTTTGAGCAGTTTGCGCTGGGCCAGCAGTCTGCAGTGGCAGGCCAGCTGTCAGTAGGTTTATCAGGGTCACTCAGGGCGGCACAAACAGTGCTTCAGGTCCTGGTGGCCCCTTTAGCACCCATGTCCGGGGTACCACCTGTACCATACACTAGGGACAAATAAGGGTGTTAAAAGTCTTTGCCAACTGGGGTTACCAATTCACACAGTTTTAGACAGATAGCACTCGGGCTTGGTTAGGAGGCTTCAGTGTACTGTCGAAAACCAGCATCGAGTAGTCCATAAGGGGGTTATAAGTGGGGGACATTTTCAAAAAGGCCTGTTTTCTTACAAAGACCATAATGCTCAAAAGTGTAATATCTTGCTCTGTAATAAGCAACTCAAGGAAAAACGTACTTGGAGAGTTAGTAATCTGTCACTTCTTACGCGCTAGTTGAGATTTCATGTGCTTTCATTAATATTAAATAAAACAATGGCGTTTGGGAGTAAATGTAGACTCCCTGTTGAGGTATCGGGTAATGTTCAAGGTTGATTAGAGTGAAAAAGTAATCTGAAGAAATGACAGTACTCCATCTTTTCCATGCCATTCATCATGCCTCTTTCTTTGGATCACGCTTGAATCCTTAAATGGACTTCATCATAGTTTCACTCTGCAGACACAATAGACATTCCTTAAGTGGATACTCTACACAGGATTCGTAGGGTTTAAATATAAAAAAAAAATCTGGATTGGTTTTTCCTTTCAATAATTTGCAGTCTAGATGTTACCTTCAAGCAGATGTTTGAAGGAGTTGAATGTAAGGCCTAGAAATGTAGAATTTCGATTTCGATGAAGAACCAAGTAGAGCTCAGGGAGACGTGACGTGTGGTAAGAAAACTAAGGTATGGTGACCCTTGAGGAAAGGCGTGGATCAGCACCTGTTTCCTTGTTGGCTGAAGTTTAGTTCTATTGAAAATTATGTGAATTGATTACCAATGTCACATGTTTAAAGTTTCAATATTCACAGCTTTGCTTTGTACTACTTAATATGATTACAGTGGGATTCCCATCTCGACAATGGGGGGAACATTCAAGCACATGAATCTATAATAAATCCAATACGGGAGAAATATAAAACTAGCATCCTACATATAACAGATATTTGATGAAGGGACTTCGAACAGATGTCAAATTTGGCACTTCAATTTCAGAGCAAAGGTTTGCGGATCATCAAAACATAATATTGCACCAATAAAATTTTGGTTTGGAGTCTTGATAGGGATATCCCTTCTTCTGTAGTTTAATTTACATTAGCAGTCAAAAGTTACTGGAAATGTTGAGCCTGTTTGCCAAATTGTTTCTCCCTTTGAAACTTTACTTGTGACAGCCACTTACCTATAAGCATGAGGTAGTGAAAATACTCTGAACCAATCCTAACAGTAACAATCTTTCAAGAACAACCTATACAGCACTGCCCAGAAAACAGTCTCTGGGGTTTATTATACCAAAATTCAACAAAAAATTACAGACAGGCTAAACTGAGATCTCAACAGGATAGGGATGTGAGAAAAGTAGACACAAAGTGGGGGTAAGTAATGCAACATCCAAGCAAGGCAGCAATTACTTCAACTCAAAGTACTGCACTGAGTACACTACAGCAGGAAAATGCAACAAGAGACCGAGAGAACCAATTCAGCCCAATGCATGATGGACTGTGGCCAGGCATGGGGCTTCCTTTACACCATAGTGCTCAGTCTTAAATAACAAGGGGGAATGGGGTACGTGAGAACAAATGCTTGAACTCGTGCTTGAAAACAAAACAAATAGAAGGGGCAAAGCACATGGTGCTGGATACATGGAGAGGTGTCCAAGCAACAAAATAAGCCTTAATCCTCAGTAACATGGGAATGTTCGGCCTTGCTCCTCTATAGTCATAGAACTCCTCGGTGACTTGCAATAGCCTTATAATGCAATGTAGGGGGTACTTTAAGCCATATATAGCATGAGTACAATGAGGTGGAACAACAGCAGCGGTCTGTTTAAGCGTGGATAGGCGTTGCCCTCTACCTTTTGGCCAATATAAAGAGGGTCTGTCAGGGTGAGCAAATGTCAGCTTGACAAACACTCTTTATCTTCAGGTCAGGCAGCCAGGAGATCGACATGTGCTAAATGTGCAAGCAGCTGGCTGCCTGAGCAGTATTTTGACAGGTTGAGATGTCACAGCCCAGTGGGCGTGACCTCCTCAGCTTGGCAAAGTGCATCGAGGTCCTCCCCCTCATGATGACAAAAAACTGTCAGCATCAGACCTGGGCGTTTCAGTTTTAAGCCCTGAAGTGCCCAGGGCTGAGTACCTATCTGGACACCTCTTCACAGAGTGGGTTGGGGTCTGTGACATGTGAGGGACTGCTACCTCCTCAGGAGGCAGCAATACCAACCCTTCGGGAACCTCTGAAGCTTCCCTCAAGAAATACTGCAGAAGGCAAGTGTTATATAATTAGTTAATGTTTGGTGCGTGTGGATGTATGGATGTATGAATGTATGTGAATGAGAGCGTGTGATGTGTATTGGTGTGTGTGAGCATGTGAATGCATGCGTGGGACTGCATGTGTGCCCTCCCGCCCAATGCTCTAATTAAAGGTCACTTTGAAACAATGAGTTTTCAAGATCATAAGATGTGTTTATGCACAAAGTTCACCACTGACAAACTCTGGAGAGTGTTGAAGCCAGATGATCTGAGCGAGGCCTTTAACAGAACTCGATTGAGGAGATTTGTTTTCTAGAGTGCACCTAGCTAGAACTAAAAAAAAAGTATTGTCACATACTTGTTGCAAGGTATATATGTAAAGCTTGTTCCCCCACAATAAAGGTCTTAACTGGAAAAGGTATTATGGCCGATTGATGTACTTTCTTTCACTTATCTAAAATTTAAACTGAATTTTAAACAACGTCACACCGAAATTCCTGTTGCCATCCATTTTAATGCAACATGACGTTTGGCAAAAACACTATTTGGGTTTTCCTCCTGTGGAGGAGTGTGGCTCAATGGTTAGAGCGGCAGACCCAGATGCAGAGTTCTGGCCAGGGGACCAGGGTTCGATTCCCGCCTCGGCGGGGTCTCGGGCTCAATTTCCTCGGACATGTTAATTCTCGCCTCGGTGCCTATTCTAATCACAGGCCCCACGCTGCAACTCTGGGCAATAGCTTGCTTAGCCTCCACACCGGCCCCAACAGCGCTAAGGATGCCTGGCTTCACCCTGCAATAGCTTGCTTAGCCTCCACACCGGCCCCAACAGCGCTAAGGATGCCTGGCTTCACCCTGGGGGTGCCCAGGAGTGGACACTTCACAGGGAGAGCCAAGAGGGGTTCCACAGCGGTATGAGTATCAGCGCCAGGAAGCCGAATAGGCGACACCGCAAGATGACCGTCTGGTGACAGTGCGCTCTATAAATACCATGACATTTAAATTTTCATTTAACCTGTATAAACTAAAAACCAACACTGAGAACGCAGCGCCTGAGTCCATCTTTTGAGTGCATATGTGATATCCTTTTCACTGTTACACCCAAAAACACAAAATGTGCAATGACAAGATATTCACAAGAAATGCAGTGTTTTATAAACATATATCTGATCATAGGTCTGATCATAGTGCTATTTTTTTTTAACATGCTTCTGAATAACCTGCTAAATCATCGAAGAGGCCTCACACTTCCTGAAAAAACACGCCCTTGGAATAAACTTGAACCTGCCCTCTTGGCTGACTTACTCGCAAAGGATCCCCCTGCTCTCGATATTGGTAATACTAACAAGGGAGCGATCAAATTCCAAAACTGGATCAGTCAGGCAGTCGACCAGCTGGCTCCTGTAGAAATAAAAAAAGCCAGAAAGCGATCTGCGACTGCGCAGTGGTATTCCGCAGAGGTGAAACACATAAAACTGAAATGCCGACGACTTGAGCGGTTGTGGCGTTCGGATTACAGTGCTCAAAATAAATTAGTATACACCAAAGCCCTGCAGGAATATAAGACCGCAATAGTTCAGGCCAAATCAGCCTATTTTACTAATAAAATTCAGGCAGCTTCCAACACTGCCAGAGAAGTATTTAAAACTGTCACTCATTTGACCAAGAGCCCCCGCGACACTGTCTTTAGCCCCGACCAGAACTTTGTGACTAATATTGCGAACTTCTTCCAACAAAAGGTTCAGACAGTTTACGATGATCTTAGTTCTTCTGCACTAAATTCACTTATCGAAAATAATGACACTGCTCCCCTGACTGGTTCCAGCTACTCCTGTTTCCCCCTATTAGAGGAGACACAGGTGTCAGATCTAATCACACAGATGAAGTCAGGGGCCCGTTAGATCCCTGCCCGCCACGTGTATTGCACATGATTCCACAGACGGTGGCAGCTGTCCTGACCCCCTTGATAAACAATATTATCACCTCTGGTGATTTCCCCAGTAGCTGGAAGAAAGCCTGCATTCGGCCTATCCTTAAGAAGGACTCGTTGGATCCTACGGAGCTTAAGCACTACCGGCCAATATCCTGCCTACCCCTGCCAGCCAAGATTCTGGAGAAAGCCATAAACCAAGAAATGGATGAGGTACGTTGACCACAACAAGCTCCTAGACCCCTCTCAGCATGGCTTTCACCCTTTCCACTCAACAGAGTCTGCCTTGATCATGGCAACCGAAAATATTCGTAGGACAATGGACGAGGGTGGCAGAACGGCCCTGATTTTACTAGACTTTACAGCGGCGTTCGACACCGTGAACCATTCGATTCTGTTAAACAGATTAAGAACTCTAGGCTTCACCGGCACTGCTCTAACTCTTTTAACATCTTTTTTGGACTCCTGAATTCAACAAGTGCACTGGGAAGGTTTTCAATCTGACGAATTCTCCCTCTCAGGTGGGGTCCCTCAGGGCTCGGCGCTATCGCCTACTTTGTTTAACCTATACGTCACTCCTTTAGCTGCCTTAATTCAATCTCACGGCCTGCAATTAGTGTCGTACGCCGACGACACTCAAATTGTACTGTCAGTATCCCAGTCTATTGAAGCCACTGCAGAGCGTTTCAAGAAGTGCCTTCTCGGTGTAAAAAATTGGATGAGCTGTAATTTTCTAAAACTAAATACGGACAAGACCGAGATAATCGAGTTCGGTCAAAAAACGTCCGTCTGGAACAACCTCTGGTGGCCTCCGGAGGCAGGCTCCTGTCCTAGTCCTGCAGATAAGGTTAGGAATCTTGGCTTCCAGGTTGATAAAGATCTCTCCTGCAAATCACAGATTAACCAGGTAACTTCCACCTGCTTCTATACCATCAAGGTTCTTAGAAAAGTTCTACCTTACATCCCTCCAACGTTAAAAAAGACTGTAATGGGTGCCCTGGTAATGTCCTGAGTGGATTATTGCAACTCACTCTACTTGGGCACAGGAGAAAAACAACTGAACAAACTGTAGGCAATTCAAAATGCCACAGCCAGGGTTCTGCTGAATCTACCCTATCGCCACCCAACGTCCAAAGTCATCAAGGAACTTCACTGGCTCCCAGTCAGGTGCAGAATACAGTTTAAGGTTCTCTGTCTGGTCCACAAGTCCCTGTACGATATGGGACCAGACGACTTTCCTAAACTCCTCCCTCGATATGTACCATCGCGTACGCTGAGATCAGCCAATCATGATTTAATATGTCAGCCAAGAATAAGAAGAATGCGATGGGGTGGCAGGTCCTTTTCGTGCCAAGCTTCCAAACTATGGAACTCTCTGCCCCCCTGCACTGCGCTCACAAAAATCTAAATTATGTTTTAGAAAGGCATTGAAAACCTGGCTTTTTTCTCCGCATTAAGATCTGCTCTCACCGCTCTCTCTGTCACTAAAGCGACAAGACGCCTCGGCATTCGAGCGCTTTATAAGTACTTCAGTCAGTCAGTCAGTCATATATCATAATGTATCCCTTTTAGAGGTGCCAGTTTATGATCCGTATCATTTTCTATATGTACGAGTCTTTAAGCGTTTGTTCAATAAATAATAGAATAGTATAGTACCTTCTGTCGCCACTTCAATTACTTCAAAGAATCAAGTTTCCTTCTTTTGTTGTGTCAGGGGTCTTCCTCAGGACGTTAAGGTCACTGCTGTGAGTAATTTCAGTTGCTTTCTAGTTGGGTTCTGTTTCTGTCAGGTTAGTTGACTTACGGCATTACATGTAAGTGCAATTGTTCAGTCCTATTCAAGTTTACAACCGAAAGCAAGCTCCTTTTCTTGGGGTGACAGTTTCCTATCTCTTTCAGCTGTTAGTATGCTCATACTGTGCACACTTCAGCCTGCGTACTCGCTCTGCTGTGGTGTGTAGGCAAATTGCCCAAACTAAACAGTAAATCCCATTAGGTCGTCAGGACTCATGAATTGAGGAACAAAAGAAATTAGAGGAGGCTGTCATCCAGGACCACCACCCCTCACTTTTTCTCCAAATAAAACGTAAAATGTTCCATTGATCAAGCAGACCATTTTAAGGGACCAGGAAACTAACAATTATGAATGAGTGCATCTGTTTTACTTAAGCCGATATTTTACTCAAATACATTTACAAGGATCAACGAAATATTACATTAAAAATACAATTAAAGAGAAATTTGCTAGAAAAGGTCCATAAGGTCCAAAATAAAAAATAATATTTTGTGAAGTTTTCCACAGCATTACTACAAGAACATACAAGTGCACAATCAAAAGGCAGCCTAATCAGTTAGGTACATGGATCAACAACAAAAAGATCAAACTGTCTTCCACCAGTGGAAGAACAGCCATATTATCTTTCCCTGATCAAGGCAGATCCATAGTGGGTGGGGGAGCTTTTGAGTCTTGACGTTCAAGTCAGGATCAGGGTCTAGATCGACACTAGATTATAAATCTCCAAAGACAAAATCCTGACCTGCACACCACCAGCTCAGTACGCAATTAGTCAAAACAGTAACAAATACAGGTTGGAGAGCTCAAAAATAATTTTAATAAAAACATCTATTATTGGATTTGCTCACTTAGGAAGGAGGAGGTGTCATGGAAGAAGGGTTATTCAGTGACACAAGGTGTAGGGATGGAAAGAGGAGCAACACATTACATGCAATATTTGAAATGTTTGGAATCTAAGTGTCCTGTTCGGTCAGGATCCATTAGATGAAGACTTAAATAAACGCAATAGACACAGCACTAAAAAAGATTTGGTTTCTCGAGTCCTGTAAATAACGCTGGTACAGTTTGAGTGTTCAGGCACGGTATTAAATGGCAGCTCTTTAGCTAAACCTTCATTTACTTAATTTAACAATGTTTATCTAGGCATTATATGACATGAAAAGACTTAGGAAAAAACAAACTAGGATACAATCCTTGTGAATACAACTCTTACCTTATTCATTTTCATACATGTACCAAAATCTGCAAGTTTCAAATGGCCAGATTTATCAAGCAGCATATTGTCAGGCTTTACATCTCTGCAAATGATCAAAAAAAATATTTGGTATAAATAAAGTCAAACAGCCAAAACTCAGGCACTAAAGCTTACAATTCCAAACCACCCAGTTATAGCTAATAGATCTTGACAAATCTTGATATTTGATAAATGTCCATGTATAATATAAGACCATCTTTAGTATATTGTGGCTATTCCTGACAACAGCTTAGATATCTCTGGCAATATATTGTCCTGTCATTGACTTATTGTGGGCCTTCATGACTAGTATATGACTGTTATTGGCATATTGGAATTGTTGTGTATTTATAAAGCACATCATCACCTGCAAAGGTATCCTGTCGTGGAGCAGGTGTGTGCATCGCCACCTAACCCTGCCTATGGTGCGTTAATTGAAAAGCCAGGTTTTCAGCTTCTTCAGACACTTTGCTTAATTCCTTGGGAGTAGTCAGATCTTGCAGTGCATGGCCTTTGGCATGTTTCTGAGTGGTGCATCTATACATGGGTTGTGAAGGCAGACGACCAGGGACTCACTGGCCACCCTCCCCAAATGCCTGGCCAATGACCGATAAAGATCAAGTAGGGGGGAGAGTGGACCACTTGTCCTGTGTCACCAGGGTCTTAATGTGCCAGACCACATGTAAAAAGGCAACTACAAAGATGAGCAGACATTTCATTGAGAAACACCATCTCCCAGAGGACAAAAATTGGGTGGCATTAGAGACTCTACCAGTCAAGAGCCATAACGCTGAACGAATCCTGTATGAGAAAGAACAACATTGGATTCACCGCCTCAACACGGACAAGGAGGGACTGAATGACAATATTCCATGGCACTCATTAGCATAAGTGCAGTATATGAACTCGCCCTAGTATCCCTGAGCTGTCTGATAATCTTTCTGAAAAACATACCAAATATCATGCTAATCACCAGTAACAATGACACCATTATCTGGATTAATGCACAATTCATTGTTTTGCAACTTCGGATTTAAAACAGATTCATCAATCCTTGGTATTTTTAAACAAATAAATTAATAATGCCGAAAAATACAAATGGCAATTCCAATATAGTACTTATCCATGCCTACATCTAATACAACTTCATGCCACCAACATTAATGCAGTCTCTCTTCTCACCCTAAAACATGAACATATGTGCCAACCACCATTGGCAACCACAAATAGCCAACAGTCTATTGTCTATTTCAAAACTCTGAGCCAGAGCTAAAAAACGCCTGGCAACGGCACCGCATTACCCGGGAAACCACATACAGAGTCAGAACAAGCAGTTCCGACTGAGCGACAGTAAGCGAGGAAGAAGCATACTTTTGGAAAAAGCAGTAACCGTGAGTAACCGGTCACTAACGTGATTCCTCCCCCTTTTTCCTACTCAGTAAGAGGTTCTCCTGACCCGTTGGTGCCCCGATGTTATAATAAACAATGAGCTCAAAGGTAACGATTATTTTCAATGACTTACGTATATTTGCTGACCTGTGAATATATCGCGTATAAAAGCACTAAATGTTACTATTATCCTTATGATCACACTTAATACTATGTTATGACCACAGTAAAGATTAAGGTTTCAAAAGTAACACAAAGCGCACTAACCATCCCGCTAAAAGACGGCGAACGATAGAGAACCCGCCATTATGATCCGAAGTTCTCGAGACAATAATACACACAGTGTAGCGCGTCTATTCACAACATCTAGGCAACTCTAGCCCTGTATCTCGAATAAGACAGCAATATACAATGAACATCACTCTACTCGTTGTCAGTTCACACAACCACTGTTTCGTCATGAATGAGCCGTGTCTCTGATACCAATTAATTGCTGCACAACAGTTTTAAAGGAGCGGCATATTGTGTTCTGACAACTACACAATACATTTAGAACCCATACTCATATGCACGCCAAAGAAACTTAAAGATGCTGCACTAAACCTCATACCCCGATAAAACGTTACTCTAACCGTAACACAGAGGCCATGGAGACCATTCACCAGGTCCCGAGTTGGCCTACCCAGCTCTGCCATTGAGAACAATAACAAGACCTTTGTGTTATTTCCCTGTTATACTCTTCTCTAGTCTTGCTTCACAAACATGCGTGAATAGAACAATGGTCTGCCACGTTAATTAAGACCCTTGTGACACAGGACAAGTGGTCCACTCTCCCCCCTACTTGATCTTTATACTAACCATTGGAAGCCGAGTGGATCACAGCTTCTCTTTCCTTCTCCACTGATTTTTTGGGTTCAATGACTGATAAGGCACAATGCAATTCACCCACTGGATCGTGAGGTGTCGTGTGACTCCGTTATGGAGACACACCAACAGAAGCCTCTGAAAGCCATGATTAGCAGGATAAAAGGTGAAGGAGAGTACTGCCTAAACTGCTAACAAAGGCGACATGGCATGCCAGGAGGCTAGTGAATGGCTTCTGGACCCAGTATCTTAGCAGCAGTAAACTGAGCGCACCTTCTGGAATAAAGAGCTATGATGAGGATACACGCCTTGGATTTGGGAGTGACTGGACTGGAGGCACCAATGACCAGTGCTGCTGAGACTGCAGCAGCCAGTGCCCTAGAGTGAGGAGCTGGCCTGAATAAAGTCCCAGAGTGCTGAGTGACTGTAGCTGCAGTAGAATTGAAGAGTATACCTAAAACTGCCCCCCACACCGCCGAGGATCAATCCATTACTGTTGACCTGGTTAGTGCAGCAGGCAACTAAATGTGACATCTACTGCTCTCGAAAGAATATAGAGGCCAGGGGCAGAAAGTCTATTTGGGGTGACTTGACCAGTCAGAGTTGAGGAAGCACCCTATGGTAGTAGTGGGGAGTGCTGCCCGGAAATGTGAGATTTGTGTCCAAGGAATGCAAGGTTCAAAGGAATGTCCCAATTAACCTTGGAAGAAAAAACATAATTAAAGACAATATATGTAATTTACCCTTCCTAACTGGTTATGCTTTAATGCCCATAGCTAAGTACAACTTTAAACACAGAATGTACATTTAACTGCTTACTAACAAATTAAGTTGCAAAAGAAAAAATGTGGACTACTTCCTACACAGGGTAAGCTGAGCAAAAACACAACCTCCCTCTTCCTCCTGGCATAGAGTAGCTGCAGTTTTAGAGGATCTCCAAACCATGCCCCTTCACCTCCATGCAGTGAACAGGTTGCTTGCAGCAAGGCCTTTGTCCACAGAAGTTACGATACACCCATTTAAGAATACTAGATCGGTTTTGCAAATAAAAATTGGTAAGGCAGGTATAGATGCGGCACTGGTGAGCAAACATTTGAATAAACACTGGTAAGGCAGGGGTAGGTAGGTGTGGCGCTGGTGAGAAAATATTTTAGGGTTGTAGTTTACAGAATGACTAAAACAGAGGGCTTCATGTTGGAATTGGAGATGAATTTAAAGCTCACTAACGCACATGACGAATGTGTGGGGGACGCGAAAAGGTGTATAAGTCAGAATAACCTAACTCTAGTTAAGGTACCGCTGAGGGCAGAAAGCAGGTAATTCAAGCAAATCCAGGAGAATAGGACCAAAGGCATAGAGTACACCTGATTAACTCTTGACATGCTTTGTGGTCTAGTAGGGACATAGAGCAATGGAGTCCCCTCTCTCCCACCCCCGATCCGATGACTGAAATAAGCCGCAGGGAAGTGACATTTAAGATTGCACTCAGAGGTGGTTGAGTGATGCTTGAATCATCAAAACAGATGTTTCTCCAAGATTTTCTAGGAGAATTTTGAATTTTGATGAGTTGAAAGAGAGGATAAAAGCAATGTGAGTAGACTGTATGCCTTCTATTCCAGCCAAAATGAAAGTGGTGTCAAACTATGTCTGTCTTTTTGACACTCAGGATAAGGGCCTTGGACTGGGAGGCTAACCATAAAGAACTTTTAAGGTTGACCAAACAGCAAAAGAACAACCATGTAGCTCTGAAGCTATTAAAAGCAGGTTCTAAGGACAAGCAGCAGAGAACATAGCGGACATAGGCTCTCTCTCACCCCAACACTGGAGAACTGGAAGAGTATAGATGTGGGCATGTAGATAGTGACAGTGGTTCAGAATAAGAGTTGGCAAAGGAAGGCAGTTACTTATCTGGGATCCTGGTCTTCTTTCAAGTGACTCACCATTGAAATGATGAGCACTGACAAGTCACACCCACACTTGAACAGGGTGAGATCTTAGTTCAATTAGACCTCATAGACACATAGCATCTGCGGCATGTACACAAAGGAGAATACACTTTTATTCGGCGCTACGGAAATCACGCACTTAACATGCATGCTTTCTGATCACACTAATTAAATTAGCTTTAAATATGCCATGCTCCAAATTTTGTTGCCAGTCTTGGCGTTTTCCTGGGTGTGCCGTCCGTCACTGATGAGGCTTTCCAAGGTGAGATGCTTGAGCCGATACTGGAAAATTTGAAGACTTAATGAGGGGTTGATATTGGTTCACTCTACACTTTGGGAAGCATTTACAGGTTATATCCAGTGTACTGCATTATCTAAACAAGCTAGAGTACTGAAGATATTTGCTCACAATGGAGAAGGGGTGAGCTGGACCTAAAAACACTGAAGGGCGTGATACAAGTGATGGAATGAACCATATGGAGATATTATGGCTGGGTGCATTAATGTAGTGAAAATGCACTTTCTGCCCCTGCTCCTTTAAGTAATGCATACTTTGCCCCTTTGGGTCCATCATAACACTGTTCAGTATATCCAAAAACTGTTGATACAATTCATGTAGCACAATACCACACACCAAATACCATGAGCAATGGCCGAGGAAGGGCTTGGGATTCCAAATTTAGAGCATTATATTCATCTATCCTCGCTACAGTCTGCTCTCGAATGGCATCACCTTCCCGACACCAAACCTTGGGTGCTCCTGGAGCAGGGATGATCTGTCATCCTCTGCATCATATTATGTGGACGAGGTTCAAAAATTATTTTTTGCCTTAATAGACATCAATGTATGCAACTGCTATACTTCTGAGTCATTAGGATAAAATGATCTGTCAAGAAAAGTGTGGGATGAAGCAACATGCATAGATGACAGGATGTTTAGATAAAAGAGGGGTTTTGAAGTTCTAATGTCGAAACAGGGACAGGGGATATTCACACTTGAGCTACAAGTGATACGAGTGCACTTTTTATGTACCAATGGTTTGTCTGAGAATGTAAAGTTGAATTTTTATGGCTTTGAGCTCTTTGGAACATGGTTATTAAATATGTTGTGATCTTTTTGTATTGTAGAAACCCCTGAAGAAGGGTTGTACCCGAAATGCATTGGGTTTCCAATAAAATCAATGGCATGTGGAAACAGTGGATTTCCTGCGTTTATTTTGGAAAAGTTAAGAGTGAAACAGTAAATATGGAGATGAGTACAATGGATTGAAGAACAAACTAGATGAAATATATTGGATAAAATTGAGAAATAACAAAGGATTGAGTACGAATTTGATTCATTGAATTCATTAAAATAGGTTGTCGCGGCAATGGGTACCGGAAATTGGTCCCCTTTGTGTTCTTACTATGTTGCAGCGCAAAATGGGCAGAGCGCCGAGATGCCAGCACACCGACAGAGTCTAAAACAATTGAGTACAACGCATGAGAGCACATTGGTTAAAATAACGTGTTAAACAGGTGTGCGTCTCACCTATACTGTTTTTTCATAAAATGATCTGTCACCACACAGCTACAAAATAGCATTCCTCTCTTTCTCCTATTATACAAAACCCGGAGTTTTATACTGGGCACGCGAGGCTCAAACTTTGCTGTTTGGCGTAGGAGCGGGGGAGATACCCTCTCTGTTGGGGGAGTTGTGCCTAGTTGGGGGTTATATTAGATAGGGAGATATGCAGGCATCAATTCCATCTATCGGCTGCAGATGGGCTCCGTCTTAACCAGATGCTGTATTGGACGACCACACCATTAATGAAAAATAACTGTAGTAAAACCAAAACACTTCTGGAACAAATATTTGCCCAGTAGCCTTTCCCAACTACGGCAACATCCTTACCAGTCATGACGGGTGCAGAATCTAGGGACTACAACTGCTGATGACACTTGGCAGCAGCTTTGCAACCAGACCTTTGTCTTTCTCCAGGATAGGGCTAATGCATATAACATTTTCACAATATGGTATTTTAACCCAGTCCGGCTTAATGCCATGGTTGGGATACATGTGAAGGCACTGTACACACTTAACACATGTTTGCCTGAGGTGATCCTTTTGATCCACCAGGTTTGTTCAGTGACCCTACCAAAGGACCCTCCGATGCTTTTGATGGGAGAGGCCCGGCAGGATTCAGTTCATTCATACACTACTCCTAGAGGTATGCTGCTCACCTTTTTCCAACTGGCAGCAAGATTCACAAAAGCCCACACATGGATGAAGTCTCGCCAACCAAGTCTTTCCCTGTGAAGATCTAAGATATGGATTATATACACACCATGGAATGCTTGACTGATAATTTAAGACAGGATGTACTAGTTTGAACGAATTGGACTGCCTTTAAAAAAGTTTAAGAGGGATAGGGCGGGGGTAGACCCATCTGCTGTTATGCTGGTCACATTACAGCAGGACCAACTGGGAGGACTTTTGTCATCGGATGATGAATCTGAAGGGGGAGATGAGTCTCTAATCTGTTTTAGTCCAGGAGTCCGTAAGTAATGAAGATCTGCATGTCTGATGTTAACATGCTTATCTTTATGTCTGCTTCATTAGACTTTGTATGCTGTTCAGGTTGACTCTGAGATATGAGGATCTTCATACATGGCCTTTCCTCCTTTTGTTATTTTCTGAGATCGACCCTGAACTCCTCCCCCCCCAAACTCCAGTTTTACTTATCCTTTAGTACTTAAATAAATGCCTAATAAATATATGTTTCAAAAATAAAAAAAACAGATGTCTCAGACGGCGTATCTTCATGTCCGCCATTTGCTGCTACAGTTAGAGAGACAGCGGACAGTGAGGTAACATACATGAAGTACCAAGCATAGGCTGTATATGGGGAAGTGGAGAGAGAGCAGAAAATTGCATACACTGTTGAACTGATACGCAAACAGTAATCATATATTCCAATTACATACTGAGGAAGGCGAGACACTAAAGGTAACAAATGAAGGTATTGCTCATGAATTTGTCCACTATCATGATCAGTTATACACATTCTGTGTTAAGGAATCACCAGCCTCCATACACTCTTCTCACAACGGCATTGCAATGATGTGGCTGTGTAGCAGCCATCAGCTGTTTCTCGATGCTCCCATACTTTCAGAGGAAAATCGTATTCCAATTAGTAATGCCAGTTTGTCAGGGTGTAAAGCGCTGGGGTTAGATGGCTTGACAGGCAAATTTTACAAAGAATATAAACATTCTTGCTACTAGAATGCTAGAAATGTATGCTGAATCATTAACAAAGAGGACACTACCACCTACTCTAAGCAAGGCTGTAATCACAATTGCCAAACTTGGCAAAGATCCCCCTGCATGTGCAACGTGAAGGCCAATCTCACTCATAAATTTGGATAACAAATTAAAGCTAAGGTGAAAGCCGACAGACACTCAGTCCTCATGGGGCAGCTGATCTCCCTGGTTCTATACAAATTTGTGCCCCACAGATCGACAGCCATTAACCTCAGCACCATATTTGGTGCACCAAATCAGGTGACCCTGGCGTGAAAGCAGCTGAGGTGCTGCTGGATGCCCAAAAAAACTTTGACTCGCTCAATGGTAAACCTAATGAAAATGTTACAGAAAGTGGGCATTCCCAAGTGCTTCACTAAACACATTCAGTAGCTGGTTGCAGAACGGGTGGCCCATGTTTGGGTCAATGGTCTGACACTGGACCACTTTCCAATGTACAGAGGTACTAGTAATAAGAGATACCTAAGCACACATAAAAGTCCAAAATCATGAAATGTAATCCATAAAGAAGTTTAACAAGATTGAAGTTGTGTTTTGTGTGATCTAGTCTTTCCACAGTTGTTTACATTCCTTGTGTGAAACGTAATATCCAATACAGACTTTTACAACGCTGAACTGTATGGTAAAAGTTAGTATTCTTAGTAAGCGCATAGCAAAGTGGTGCCTTGCTGTGAAATGTCAGTGTGACACACACATGGTTTGCAGGTGAACAAACATGGTTGTTTAGGAAGCCTTGGTAAGCCTGTGGAATGTCAGTGTAACACACACGAAAAGTATGAGGGAGAAAATTATGATTTGAATACTCAGCCTTTATAAGCCTAGAAAGATTAGCAGAGCTACCTCCGTGCTTTGACAGAAAGGAATCTCACTTCCTTAGGGGACTTGACTTCCACACTGGCCGTCCATTGTTATCTATCTATTGAGACAATATCCTAGTGGTCAGCTCTCACAAGTAATCTTGCGGGCCTAATACACAAAGTTATAAGATTCGGCCACTATTCTGAATTGGTCCTAAACTGGCAACGTCTGATCTCTTCCCTCTCCCTGAATGTATGGTGCCGACAGAGCTGGACTTCCCTAGACGATGGATGGAGGATTCAGTTAAATACCCGGGTGTAGATCGACACAAAGACATGAATCTGGGCTTAAAGTACAGACCTGCGATTGATAGCTTACAGGTGCAACTAGACAAATTAATTAAATTACCCTGATCATTGGCAGGCAAAGTCACTAACAATAAAATGGACAACATTTCTTTCCACACTTAGAGGCCTACTAATTACATTCATTTGGGCCGAGAAAACCCCGGATAGGCTGGGACATCCTCATGCTTTCTCATGTAAGAAAGGTGGCCTTGGGAGTCCGGGCTACAGAACTATATCATCTGGTGGCACAGGGCCATTTCACCAGACACTAGTACCACTCGGCCGCCATATTTCCAAATGTCAAATATGTACGTGGCAAAACAGAGGGAGTACCTCTTAAAGCTTCGCTACCCCGTGGCTTAGCGAGGGAACAAAAAATTATTGAAACAATGTGTTGGGCTTGGAAAAGACTAAGTTGATGGTTAGGAATACCGTTTTATATTTGTTGGCATTCCCTCTACTACACAACCCTCTATTACCACTGATAAAAGTGTTTGATGCACTACACCATGGTAAAATATGGTATGCATAAATTTGGTGACCTTAATAGCCTGTACAACACGAAGAAGTGTGTGGCAGTAGAACAGCTCACACCAGGTAGTGGAACACCTCCTCTGGATCACTTCCTTCTACATGAGATTGAGGTACATGGACCAGGGGCATTCACTCCGCTGACTCAGGTTATCGGATCAACTGATGTCACTAGACAGACTTCCAGATCATACACCACTTGCATGTCACTGAGACAGAGTCACACAGAGGCTCTGGGACAGATTAGGAACGAGATTTGGGCGGCTGAATCACTAAGGGAAGAGAGTAATATTGCTGTAAGCAAACTAAACGTTTGCCAATGAACCATAGGCATAAACTGCTACATTTTTAGTTCCTGCACCACTTATATTCAACACCTGAAAACCCATCCTGTGGGGGTGAGATGTTAACATCCTTTTGAATGTAAACACAGAAGTACGTAGTTAACACATGAATACTTATCAAGATTCAATGATATGCAGAAGTCTCTAGCCTCTTGAGCAGGAGTGCAGAACGTTTTTTAGTAGGTTATTATACTAAACCAGTAGACATAGCATCCCAGAAAACAATTAATAATGAAATAAAAAAATCTCAGCTCTGAAAAATCTATATCCCAGTATCACTGTCAGATGTGGCAAACCCAACATTTGCGGATGGACCGCTGCCAAGCTGACGGGCACACTTAACTTAAAAATGAACAAGTTTATCATCCAAACTTCAAGTTTTATGTCCAATGTTTCCAATGAATTGCAAAGTTTCAATTAATTATCATCACTTTTTATTGGTAGTGATATTCCTCGTTATTCTGTATCCTTCATAGTATACAGTGTTTGGCAGTTTGCGCTGTACCAAAACCCAATAAATTTTGGGTCGTCAAAGACCCATCAGAAGCCTTTCGATTACATCTACAACAAAAATTAAACAGAAGACAGCTCAATCTAGTCTCGATAGTAAAACAAGAACTGAAGAATTAGCGTGAACAAACATGCCCAGCATTCTCCCATGTCATTGGATTAAATTCCCGGGTCGGTCTAGACCACCAAAAATGATCCCGTTCAATCTGTTACAAACAGTGCAGTAAAGAAATAACCATGCCTATTAGCAGAAAAGTGCTCCGTATAGTTGTGTGTTTATTTAAAAAGACAGCGTGCTATCAATATTCATGCTGCGTGAATATGGATGCTTTGTACGTTAGTGATTTATCATGCTATGGTGATTTACGAACGACCATACCATAGTGACACGAGTTTTCCGAGTGAAAGTTGTTCAAAGGTGCTCACATAATGTCATGCAGTTGAATTAACAAAATTACACACATTCGGTACCCAATTACCCAATAAACTGACTGCTACTTACCACGTTCCCTCTTCAGAACGAAACAAAAATTGAAAGCTGGTGTGACATGCAGGTTAAATAATTAACGATGTGTGCGTGACGTTACGATTGTCATGACGTACGTGGAGAGTGTATTCTTAAAGTGGTGACGTGCTTAATGGCTGACAGAAACAGGACCAAGACGTAATGAAGGTAGAACGAAAAACCCTAGTGAAAGTGTAAATGAAGATATAACGAAAAAACGCAGTGAAGGTGTAACTTAAAACTTCGGTAACATGAAAAAATGCCAATACAGTCTAAAGTAGAACAATGAGATCTGCAAGCTAAATAGTGTATGCAGCAAAATAATGTCAGATAAAAAAAAAAACTCTTGTATGTCATGAATCAAAACTTAAAGAAAACAAACAAATTCCAGTCTGTCATTCATCCCATGCGGCTACATGGCATTAAGTTTTGTGATCCAAAAGAATTCGGATCTTGCCAATTGTTTGTGCGGGCCCACTTCAGATCTAGGTTTTAAGGCCTCCAGGATGGTTAAACGCAATTGTGCAAAATTGTGTCCAGCTTGTTGCCAGTGCACTGCAACAGTCGACTAAACATTATAATTTCTTATATTGCTTTTCTACTCTGATATCCACATTTTTATCTTGCGTTCAGGTTTTCCCACATACAATTTTCTACATGGGCATTTCAAGGTGTGAATGACATTTGATTTATGTCACATGCTTGAATGTTGTAATGTAATTACAGTGCCTTTAGTTGAGTGAGTCAAACAATCGCTGGTTGTCACATTATTGCACTGTACACTGTTTGCCAACCTTAGCATCCCTTTGTGTGCAACAACCTCTGTTTTTTTCTTTTTTGTTAAATACCAAAAACCCACATTTGCTTGTCAACGATCCAGAAATCACAAAGAGCTTTTGACAAAAAAGAAAAAAGGTAGTTACACACAAAGGGATGCAAAGTTGTGCAAACTGTGTATATTGCAACAAAGGAGTCTTTTTCATCGACAGGTCCAGCAGCCAACAATCAACCAAACAAAAACACAGAAAAACACGTAGGAGCCAAAGAAACCGTTCTGGAAATGGAGAGAAGAACACTACACTACAAGAGCAAGACAAAAATAACCTAGTGATTAACACATCTAAAATCGTGCTGCCCAAGCACAGACAGCTCTGTTAAACAAGGGTACTTCATTTGTCCCATCGCACCACAGTAATATTGCCGAAACAGAGATTTCCGTCTTTAAATTCCTGAGGTCAATGAGGCCTAAATTTTTCTTCAGCACACTTTAATCTCCTATTAATCTACCTAAAAAACTGAATACAAAGAATTCAAGTAAAGAGCACTTTTTGTTCACCCATTTCACATAAAACCATTGATAACAAGCATTTGCAATGCAATAGGTCTCGCATTAGGAAAGTTTGAGCTATTGGTCTTGCAAATGACTTTTATTCATGTTTTGTTTTTGAAAATAGCTAAATTAATAGCTTTGTCATTTACAATGACAATAGTTATAACTTTCGCAAATATGACACCTATAGTATTTGTAATGCAACATGTTTTGTATTTACGTGACTGAGATGTATTGATATTACAAATAACAATGGCTTCTAATTTTTTCAAAATAATCAATACTTTAATAAAAGTTATTGTAATTTATAATGGCAATAGCTGAAATTTTTGTAAATAACTTTTGTGAAGATTATGTTCAGTGTATTTTATTGTGACGAAAATCCAAGAACAGAAGTGAAATATTAACATATTTTTGTGGCATTTGTAATAAAGCTTGAAACATTGAGAGAACATATTTGAACCAGTTGTTGTTGAATGGTGGCGCTGAGTCATGCTGTGGTGCCCCTGAGTCATGCTGTGGTGCCCCTGAGTCATGCTGTGGTGCCCCTGAGTCATGCTGTGGTGCCCCTGAGTCATGCTGTGGCGCCCCTGAGAGAGGGCAATAGGGCGATGGAGGGAGGGCAATAGGGCGATGGAGGGAGGGCAATAGGGCGATGGAGGGAGGGCAATAGGGCGATGGAGGGAGGGCAATAGGGCGATGGAGGGAGGGCAATAGGGCGATGGACAGAGGGAGGGCAATAGGGCGATGGACAGAGGGAGGGCAATAGGGCGATGGACAGAGGGAGGGCAATAGGGCGATGGACAGAGGGAGGGCAATAGGGCGATGGACAGAGGGAGGGCAATAGGGCGATGGACAGAGGGAGGGCAATAGGGCGATGGACAGAGGGAGGGCAATAGGGCGATGGACAGAGGGAGGGCAATAGGGCGATGGACAGAGGGAGGGCAATAGGGCGATGGACAGAGGGAGGGCAATAGGGCGATGGACAGAGGGAGGGCAATAGGGCGATGGACAGAGGGAGGGCAATAGGGCGATGGACAGAGGGAGGGCAATAGGGCGATGGACAGAGGGAGGGCAATAGGGCGATGGACAGAGGGAGGGCGATGGACAGAGGGAGGGCGATGGACAGAGGGAGGGCGATGGACAGAGGGAGGGCGATGGACAGAGGGAGGGCGATGGACAGAGGGAGGGCGATGGACAGAGGGAGGGCGATGGACAGAGGGAGGGCGATGGACAGAGGGAGGGCGATGGACAGAGGGAGGGCGATGGACAGAGGGAGGGCGATGGACAGAGGGAGGGCGATGGACAGAGGGAGGGCGATGGACAGAGGGAGGGCGATGGACAGAGGGAGGGCGATGGACAGAGGGAGGGCGATGGACAGAGGGAGGGCGATGGACAGAGGGAGGGCGATGGACAGAGGGAGGGCGATGGACAGAGGGAGGGCGATGGACAGAGGGAGGGCGATGGACAGAGGGAGGGCGATGGACAGAGGGAGGGCGATGGACAGAGGGAGGGCGATGGACAGAGGGAGGGCGATGGACAGAGGGAGGGCGATGGACAGAGGGAGGGCGATGGACAGAGGGAGGGCGATGGACAGAGGGAGGGCGATGGACAGAGGGAGGGCGATGGACAGAGGGAGGGCGATGGACAGAGGGAGGGCGATGGACAGAGGGAGGGCGATGGACAGAGGGAGGGCGATGGACAGAGGGAGGGCGATGGACAGAGGGAGGGCGATGGACAGAGGGAGGGCGATGGACAGAGGGAGGGCGATGGACAGAGGGAGGGCGATGGACAGAGGGAGGGCGATGGACAGAGGGAGGGCGATGGACAGAGGGAGGGCGATGGACAGAGGGAGGGCGATGGACAGAGGGAGGGCGATGGACAGAGGGAGGGCGATGGACAGAGGGAGGGCGATGGACAGAGGGAGGGCGATGGACAGAGGGAGGGCGATGGACAGAGGGAGGGCGATGGACAGAGGGAGGGCGATGGACAGAGGGAGGGCGATGGACAGAGGGAGGGCGATGGACAGAGGGAGGGCGATGGACAGAGGGAGGGCGATGGACAGAGGGAGGGCGATGGACAGAGGGAGGGCGATGGACAGAGGGAGGGCGATGGACAGAGGGAGGGCGATGGACAGAGGGAGGGCGATGGACAGAGGGAGGGCGATGGACAGAGGGAGGGCGATGGACAGAGGGAGGGCGATGGACAGAGGGAGGGCGATGGACAGAGGGAGGGCGATGGACAGAGGGAGGGCGATGGACAGAGGGAGGGCGATGGACAGAGGGAGGGCGATGGACAGAGGGAGGGCGATGGACAGAGGGAGGGCGATGGACAGAGGGAGGGCGATGGACAGAGGGAGGGCGATGGACAGAGGGAGGGCGATGGACAGAGGGAGGGCGATGGACAGAGGGAGGGCGATGGACAGAGGGAGGGCGATGGACAGAGGGAGGGCGATGGACAGAGGGAGGGCGATGGACAGAGGGAGGGCGATGGACAGAGGGAGGGCGATGGACAGAGGGAGGGCGATGGACAGAGGGAGGGCGATGGACAGAGGGAGGGCGATGGACAGAGGGAGGGCGATGGACAGAGGGAGGGCGATGGACAGAGGGAGGGCGATGGACAGAGGGAGGGCGATGGACAGAGGGAGGGCGATGGACAGAGGGAGGGCGATGGACAGAGGGAGGGCGATGGACAGAGGGAGGGCGATGGACAGAGGGAGGGCGATGGACAGAGGGAGGGCGATGGACAGAGGGAGGGCGATGGACAGAGGGAGGGCGATGGACAGAGGGAGGGCGATGGACAGAGGGAGGGCGATGGACAGAGGGAGGGCGATGGACAGAGGGAGGGCGATGGACAGAGGGAGGGCGATGGACAGAGGGAGGGCGATGGACAGAGGGAGGGCGATGGACAGAGGGAGGGCGATGGACAGAGGGAGGGCGATGGACAGAGGGAGGGCGATGGACAGAGGGAGGGCGATGGACAGAGGGAGGGCGATGGACAGAGGGAGGGCGATGGACAGAGGGAGGGCGATGGACAGAGGGAGGGCGATGGACAGAGGGAGGGCGATGGACAGAGTGAGGGCGATGGACAGAGGGAGGGCGATGGACAGAGTGAGGGCGATGGACAGAGTGAGGGCGATGGACAGAGTGAGGGCGATGGACAGAGTGAGGGCGATGGACAGAGTGAGGGCGATGGACAGAGTGAGGGCGATGGACAGAGTGAGGGCGATGGACAGAGTGAGGGCGATGGACAGAGTGAGGGCGATGGACAGAGTGAGGGCGATGGACAGAGTGAGGGCGATGGACAGAGTGAGGGCGATGGACAGAGTGAGGGCGATGGACAGAGTGAGGGCGATGGACAGAGTGAGGGCGATGGACAGAGTGAGGGCGATGGACAGAGTGAGGGCGATGGACAGAGTGAGGGCGATGGACAGAGTGAGGGCGATGGACAGAGTGAGGGCGATGGACAGAGTGAGGGCGATGGACAGAGTGAGGGCGATGGACAGAGTGAGGGCGATGGACAGAGTGAGGGCGATGGACAGAGTGAGGGCGATGGACAGAGTGAGGGCGATGGACAGAGTGAGGGCGATGGACAGAGTGAGGGCGATGGACAGAGTGAGGGCGATGGACAGAGTGAGGGCGATGGACAGAGTGAGGGCGATGGACAGAGTGAGGGCGATGGACAGAGTGAGGGCGATGGACAGAGTGAGGGCGATGGACAGAGTGAGGGCGATGGACAGAGTGAGGGCGATGGACAGAGTGAGGGCGATGGACAGAGTGAGGGCGATGGACAGAGTGAGGGCGATGGACAGAGTGAGGGCGATGGACAGAGTGAGGGCGATGGACAGAGTGAGGGCGATGGACAGAGTGAGGGCGATGGACAGAGTGAGGGCGATGGACAGAGTGAGGGCGATGGACAGAGTGAGGGCGATGGACAGAGTGAGGGCGATGGACAGAGTGAGGGCGATGGACAGAGTGAGGGCGATGGACAGAGTGAGGGCGATGGACAGAGTGAGGGCGATGGACAGAGTGAGGGCGATGGACAGAGTGAGGGCGATGGACAGAGTGAGGGCGATGGACAGAGTGAGGGCGATGGACAGAGTGAGGGCGATGGACAGAGTGAGGGCGATGGACAGAGTGAGGGCGATGGACAGAGTGAGGGCGATGGACAGAGTGAGGGCGATGGACAGAGTGAGGGCGATGGACAGAGTGAGGGCGATGGACAGAGTGAGGGCGATGGACAGAGTGAGGGCGATGGACAGAGTGAGGGCGATGGACAGAGTGAGGGCGATGGACAGAGTGAGGGCGATGGACAGAGTGAGGGCGATGGACAGAGTGAGGGCGATGGACAGAGTGAGGGCGATGGACAGAGTGAGGGCGATGGACAGAGTGAGGGCGATGGACAGAGTGAGGGCGATGGACAGAGTGAGGGCGATGGACAGAGTGAGGGCGATGGACAGAGTGAGGGCGATGGACAGAGTGAGGGCGATGGACAGAGTGAGGGCGATGGACAGAGTGAGGGCGATGGACAGAGTGAGGGCGATGGACAGAGTGAGGGCGATGGACAGAGTGAGGGCGATGGACAGAGTGAGGGCGATGGACAGAGTGAGGGCGATGGACAGAGTGAGGGCGATGGACAGAGTGAGGGCGATGGACAGAGTGAGGGCGATGGACAGAGTGAGGGCGATGGACAGAGTGAGGGCGATGGACAGAGTGAGGGCGATGGACAGAGTGAGGGCGATGGACAGAGTGAGGGCGATGGACAGAGTGAGGGCGATGGACAGAGTGAGGGCGATGGACAGAGTGAGGGCGATGGACAGAGTGAGGGCGATGGACAGAGTGAGGGCGATGGACAGAGTGAGGGCGATGGACAGAGTGAGGGCGATGGACAGAGTGAGGGCGATGGACAGAGTGAGGGCGATGGACAGAGTGAGGGCGATGGACAGAGTGAGGGCGATGGACAGAGTGAGGGCGATGGACAGAGTGAGGGCGATGGACAGAGTGAGGGCGATGGACAGAGTGAGGGCGATGGACAGAGTGAGGGCGATGGACAGAGTGAGGGCGATGGACAGAGTGAGGGCGATGGACAGAGTGAGGGCGATGGACAGAGTGAGGGCGATGGACAGAGTGAGGGCGATGGACAGAGTGAGGGCGATGGACAGAGTGAGGGCGATGGACAGAGTGAGGGCGATGGACAGAGTGAGGGCGATGGACAGAGTGAGGGCGATGGACAGAGTGAGGGCGATGGACAGAGTGAGGGCGATGGACAGAGTGAGGGCGATGGACAGAGTGAGGGCGATGGACAGAGTGAGGGCGATGGACAGAGTGAGGGCGATGGACAGAGTGAGGGCGATGGACAGAGTGAGGGCGATGGACAGAGTGAGGGCGATGGACAGAGTGAGGGCGATGGACAGAGTGAGGGCGATGGACAGAGTGAGGGCGATGGACAGAGTGAGGGCGATGGACAGAGTGAGGGCGATGGACAGAGTGAGGGCGATGGACAGAGTGAGGGCGATGGACAGAGGGAGGGCGATGGACAGAGGGAGGGCGATGGACAGAGGGAGGGCGATGGACAGAGTGAGGGCGATGGACAGAGTGAGGGCGATGGACAGAGTGAGGGCGATGGATAGATGTGTGTGTGTGGTTGTGTGAGTGTGGTTGTGTGAGTGTGGTTGTGTTTGTGTGTTTGTGTGGTTGTGTGTGTGTGTGGTTGTGTGTTTGTGTGGTTGTGTGTTTGTGTGGTTGTGTGTGTGTGTGTGTGGTTGTGTGTGTGTGTGGTTGTGTGTGTGTGTGTGTGGTTGTGTGTGTGTGTGGTTGGGTGTGTGTGTGTGGTTGGGTGTGTGTGTGGTTGTGTGTGTGTGTGGTTGGGTGTGTGTGGTTGGGTGTGTGTGTGGTTGGGTGTGTGTGTGGTTGGGTGTGTGTGTGGTTGGGTGTGTGTGTGGTTGGGTGTGTGTGTGGTTGGGTGTGTGTGTGGTTGGGTGTGTGTGTGGTTGGGTGTGTGTGTGGTTGGGTGTGTGTGGTTGTGTGTGTAGTGTGTGTGTTTGGGTGTAGTTGTGTGTGTGTGTATGGGTGTAGTTGTGTGTGTGTATGGGTGTAGTTGTGTGTGTATGGCTGTGTGTGTGGCTGTGTGTGTGGCTGTGTGTATGGTTGTGTGTGTGGCTGTGTGTGTGGCTGTGTGTGTGGCTGTGTGTGTGGCTGTGTGTGTGGCTGTGTGTGTGTGTGGCTGTGTGTGTGTGTGTGGCTGTGTGTGTGTGTGTGGCTGTGTGTGTGTGTGGCTGTGTGTGTGTGGGGCTGTGTGTGTGTGGGGCTGTGTGTGTGTGGGGCTGTGTGTGTGGGGCTGTGAGTGTGGGGGCTGTGAGTGTGTGGGGCTGTGAGTGTGTGGGGCTGTGAGTGTGTGGGGCTGTGAGTGTGTGGGGCTGTGAGTGTGTGGGGCTGTGAGTGTGTGGGGCTGTGTGTGTGTGAGGCTGTGTGTGTGTGAGGCTGTGTGTGTGTGAGGCTGTGTGTGTGTGAGGCTGTGTGTGTGTGAGGCTGTGTGTGTGTGAGGCTGTGTGTGTGTGAGGCTGTGTGTGTGAGGCTGTGTGTGTGAGGCTGTGTGTGTGAGGCTGTGTGTGTGTGAGGCTGTGTGTGTGTGAGGCTGTGTGTGTGTGTGGCTGTGTGTGTGGCTGTGTGTGTGGCTGTGTGTGTGTGTGGCTGTGTGTGTGTGTGTGGCTGTGTGTGTGTGTGGCTGTGTGTGTGTGTGGCTGTGTGTGTGTGTGGCTGTGTGTGTGTGTGGCTGTGTGTGTGGCTGTGTGTGTGTGGCTGTGTGTGTGTGTGGCTGTGTGTGTGTGTGGCTGTGTGTGTGTGTGGCTGTGTGTGTGTGGGGCTGTGAGTGTGGGAGGCTGTGAGTGTGTGAGGCTGTGAGTGTGTGAGGCTGTGTGTGTGTGAGGCTGTGTGTGTGTGAGGCTGTGTGTGTGTGAGGCTGTGTGTGTGTGAGGCTGTGTGTGTGTGAGGCTGTGTGTGTGTGAGGCTGTGTGTGTGTGAGGCTGTGTGTGTGAGGCTGTGTGTGTGTGTGAGGCTGTGTGTGTGTGTGTGAGGCTGTGTGTGTGTGTGTGAGGCTGTGTGTGTGTGAGGCTGTGTGTGTGTGTGGCTGTGTGTGTGTGTGAGGCTGTGTGTGTGTGTGAGGCTGTGTGTGTGTGTGAGGCTGTGTGTGTGTGTGTGGCTGTGTGTGTGTGTGGCTGTGTGTGTGTGGCTGTGTGTGTGTGTGGCTGTGTGTGTGTGGGGCTGTGTGTGTGGGGGGCTGTGAGTGTGTGGGGCTGTGAGTGTGTGGGTCTGTGAGTGTGTGAGGCTGTGAGTGTGTGAGGCTGTGAGTGTGTGAGGCTGTGTGTGTGTGTGAGGCTGTGTGTGTGTGTGAGGCTGTGTGTGTGTGTGTGAGGCTGTGTGTGTGTGTGTGTGTGAGGCTGTGTGTGTGTGTGTGTGAGGCTGTGTGTGTGTGAGGCTGTGTGTGTGTGAGGCTGTGTGTGTGTGTGGCTGTGTGTGTGTGAGGCTGTGTGTGTGTGTGAGGCTGTGTGTGTGTGTGTGAGGCTGTGTGTGTGTGTGTGTGAGGCTGTGTGTGTGTGTGTGTGAGGCTGTGTGTGTGTGTGAGGCTGTGTGTGTGTGTGAGGCTGTGTGTGTGTGTGAGTGTGTGTGTGAGGCTGTGTGTGAGGCTGTGTGTGAGGCTGTGTGTGTGGTTGCGGCTGTGTGTGTGGTTGCGGCTGTGTGTGTGGTTGCGGCTGTGTGGTTGCGGCTGTGTGGTTGTGGCTGTGGGTGGGTGGGCGTGTGGGTGGGTGGGCGTGTGGGTGGGTGTGCGTGAGGGTGGGCGGGTGGGTGGGTGTGCATGAGGGTGGGCGGGTGGGTGGGTGTGCATGAGGGTGGGCGGGTGGGTGGGTGTGCGTGAGGGTGGGCGGGTGGGTGGGTGGGCGTGTGGGTGGGCGGGTGGGTGGATGGGCGTGTGGGTGGGCTTGTGGGTGGGCAAGTGGGTGGGGGGGGAGGGCGGGCGGATGGGTGGGGTGGGATGGTGTGGCTGTGTGGTAATAACTTTCGAAAATGTGACACCTATAGCATTTGTAATGCAATATGTGCTGTATTTATGGGACTTGCATGTATTGATATTACAAGTAACAATGACTTTAAATTTTTTTTAATAATGAATACTTAAATAAAAGTTATTGTAATTTATAATGGCAATAGCTTAAACGTTTGTAAATAACTTCTGTGAAGATTATGTTCAGTGTATTTTATTGTGACGAAAATCCAAGAACAGAAGTGAAATATTAACATCTTTGTTACATTTGTAATAAAGCTTGAAACTTTGAGAGAACATATTTGAACCAGTTGTTGTTGAATGGTTGCACAGATTGATGCTGTGGTGGTGCTGAGTGATGTTGTGATGGCGAACGAGTGATGCTGTAGCATTCAGTGATGCTGTGGTAGCGCATAGTGATGTTGTGGTGCCCCTGAGTGATGCTGTGGTGGTGCTGAGTGATGTTGTAGGCTATGCTATTTTTTGTTTTGTTATGCTATGCTATGTTTTGCTATCCTATGCTTTGATTTGTTATGCTGTGTTATGCTATCCCATGCTTTGTTATGCTATGTTTTGTTATATGCTATGTTTTGTTATGTTTTATTATGCTATGCTATGTTTTGTTATGCTATGCTATGTTCTGTTGTGTTTGGTATGCTATGCTTTGCTATGCTATTATATTATATTATATGTTTTGTTATGCTTTTTGTTGTGTTTTGTTAAGCTATGCTATGTTTTGTTATGTTATGCTATGTTTTGTTATGCTATACAATGTTTTGTTTCGCTATCCTATGCTTTGTATTGTTATGCTATGCTATGTTTAGTTTTGCTATCCTGTGCTTTGTTTTGTTATGCTATGCTATGCTTCGTTGTGTTTGGTTATGCTATGTTTTGTTGTGTTTTGCCATGCTATGCTATGCTGTGTTATGCTATGCTTTGTTTTGCTATGCTTTGTTTTGCTATGCTATGTTTTGTTATGCTATGTTTTGTTATGCTATGCTAAGCTTTGTTGTATGCTATGCTAAGCATTGTTTTGTTATGCTATGTTAAGCTTTGTTGTATTTTGCCATGCTATGCTTTGTTATGCTATGTTGTGTTATGCTATGCAATGTTTTATTATACTATGCTTTGTTTTGCTGTTATGTTTTGTTACGCTATGCTAAGCTTTGTTTTCTTATGCTATGCTAAGCATTGTTTTGTTATACTATGCTATGTTGCGTTTTGTTATGCTATGCTTTCTCTTTTGTTATGCTATGCTATGTTTTGTTATGCTATGCTATGTTTTGTTATGCTATGCTTTGTTTTGTTATCTTATGCTATGTTTTGTTCTGCTATGTTTTGTTGTGTTATGCTATGTTTTGTTATACTATGCTATGTTTTGCTATGCTTTTTTATGTTTTGCTATGCTTTTTTATGTTATGTTATGTTTTGTTGTGTTTTGCTATGCTGTTTTGTTATGCTATGTTTTGTTTTGATATCCTATGCTTTGTTTTGTTATGCTATGCTGTTCTGTTATGCTATGCTATGCTGGTGAGGGTGACTAAGGGTGACTGTGTGAGGGGTTGTGAGGGGGTGTGATGGTGAGGGGGTGTGAGGGTGAGGGGGTGTGAGTGGGGGTGAGGGTGTGTGAGTGGGGGTGAGGGTGTGTGAGTGGGGGTGAGGGTGTGTGAGTGGGGGTGAGGGTGAGTGAGGGTGAGTGAGTGAGGGTGAGTGAGTGAGGGTGAGTGAGGGTGAGTGAGTGAGGGTGAGTGAGTGAGGGTGAGTGAGGGTGAGTGAGGGTGAGTGAGTGAGTGAGGGTGAGTGAGGGTGAGTGAGGGTGAGTGAGGGTGAGTGAGGGTGAGTGAGTGAGTGAGGGTGAGTGAGGGTGAGGGTGAGTGAGGGTGAGTGAGGGTGAGTGAGGGTGAGTGAGGGTGAGTGAGGGTGAGTGAGGGTGAGTGAGGGTGAGTGAGGGTGAGTGAGGGTGAGTGAGGGTGAGTGAGGGTGAGTGAGGGTGAGTGAGGGTGAGTGAGGGTGAGTGAGGGTGAGTGAGTGAGGGTGAGTGAGTGAGGGTGAGTGAGGGTGAGTATGGGTGTGGGTGGGTGAGAGTGAGGGGGTGTGAGAGTGAGGGGGTGTGAGAATGAGGGTGAGGGGGTGAGGGAGGGTGAGGGTGTGTGAGGGTGAGGGTGTGTGAGGGTAAGGGTGTGTGAGGGTGAGGGTGTGTGAGGGTGAGGGTGTGTGAGGGTGAGGGTGTGTGAGGGTGAGGGTGTGTGAGGGTAAGGGTGTGTGAGGGTAAGGGTGTGTGAGGGTAAGGGTGTGTGAGGGTTAGGGTGTGTGAGGGTTAGGGTGTGTTAGGGTGTGTGAGGGTAAGGGTGTGTGAGGGTTAGGGGGTGTGAGAATGAGGGTGTGTGAGAATGAGGGTGAGGGGGTGTGAGGGGGTGAGAAGGTGTGAGGGGGTGAGGGGGTGAGGGGGGTGAGGAGGTGTGAGGGTGAGGGGGTGTGAGGGTACGGGGTGTGAGGGTACGGGGTGTGAGGGTACGGGGTGTGAGGGTACGGGGTGTGAGGGTACGGGGTGTGAGGGTACGGGGTGTGAGGGTACGGGGTGTGAGGGTGTGTGTGTGAGGGTGTGTGTGTGAGGGTGTGTGAGGGTGTGAGGGTGTGTGAGGGTGTGTGAGGGTGTGTGAGGGGGTGTGAGGGGGTGTGAGGGGGTGTGAGGGGGTGTGAGGGGGGTTAGGGTGAGGGGGTGAGGGTGTGCAAGGGTGAGGGTGTGCGAGGGTGGGTGAGGGTGTGCGAGGGTGAGGGTGTGCGAGGGTGAGGGTGTGCGAGGGTGAGGGTGTGCGAGGGTGAGGGTGTGCGAGGGTGAGGGTGTGCGAGGGTGAGGGTGTGGGAGGGTGTGGGAGGGTGGGAGGGTGGGAGGGTGTGGGAGGGTGGGAGGGTGGGAGGGTGTGTGAGGGTAAGAGGGTGTGTGTGAGGGTGAGAGGGTTAGGGGTGTGAGAATGAGGGTGTGTGAGAATGAGGGTGTGTGAGAATGAGGGGGTGAGGGGGTGTGAGGGTGAGGGGGGTGAGAGGGGGGTTGAGGGTGAGGGGGTGAGAGGGGGGTTGAGGGTGAGGGGGGTGAGGGGGTTTGAGGGTGAGGGGGTGTGAGGGTACGGGGTGTGAGGGTACGGGGTGTGAGGGTACGGGGTGTGAGGGTACGGGGTGTGAGGGTGGGGTGTGTGAGGGTGTGTGTGTGAGGGGGTGTGAGGGGGTGTGAGTGGGTGTGAGTGGGTGTGAGGGGGTGTGAGGGGGTGTGAGGGGGTGTGAGGGGGTGTGAGGGGGTGTGAGGGGGTGTGAGGGGGTGTGAGGGGGTGTGAGGGGGTGAGGGGGGTTAGGGTGAGGGGGTGAGGGGGGTTAGGGTGAGGGGGTGAGGGTGAGGGGGGTGAGGGTGAGGGTGGGTGAGGGTGTACGAGGGTGTGCGAGGGTGAGGGTGTGCGAGGGTGAGGGTGTGCGAGGGTGAGGGTGTGCGAGGGTGAGGGTGTGCGAGGGGGTGCGAGGGTGAGGGGGTGCGAGGGTGAGAGGGTGAGAGGGTGAGAGGGTGAGGCAGGGTGACGGGGTAAGGGGGGGTGAGAGGGGTTGTGAAGGTAAGAGGGTGTGTGAGGGTAAGAGGGTGTGTGAGGGTAAGAGGGTGTGTGAGGGTGAGAGGGTGTGTGAGGGTGTGTGAGGGTGAGAGGGTGTGCGAGGGTGAGCAACGATGTATGCTCTGATAGGTGCTTGTGAATTTCTGAAAGGTAAACACAAGGAAACAGAAACCTTGCACAAATACATATACATTGCACCTATCACTATACTCTAACTATACACTCGTTTGTGAAGGACGAGAATGGATTATACTTAATTTTCAGTTCTACAAAAGTCAAGGAGCACTGTAAACATCCTACTGATCCATGCTCTTAGCAGTATACATACAAGCTGGAAACTGAATACCTTGTACACAGAAGTCATTAAACGGGCCTCAAAAACTGATAACGGATATTTTAGAAACAGAAACAGGTCTCCATGAATGTGGGGGGAAACAAAAGGGGCGAAAATATCTGCCTGCAATTGAGACACTGTAATTTAAAATAAGTAGGGTGTATGAATATTGAGGTAGAGCAGTGTAAAAAAGGGTACAGAGTGCAGCGAAACAGTGGGTGGAGTTTGTATGGAAAAAAAACCACCTGGGGCACGGTGGGGATAATGAGGAAGGGTCCAGTCATTGTGCAGATGTGACTGAGTGATGGTTGTGCTGCATAGGGAGTGAATAGGGGTGCGGTGTGTAGAGCGAACGATAGGGAGCAGTGCACGGGCACCGGTTGAAGCTGAGCAGAGGAAAGCCAGCGCTGGGTGGGGGGCTGGGCAACCATGCCAGCATTCCGATTCACGAGCAGAAGGTCCTGTTTATGACCTGCAGAGCGCGTGAAGTGGCTGCTGGCAAATGGAATCAAAGCCGCCGCGGACGCTTTGATGTTCTTGTCTTTTCTTGCTTTGTGGGAGGGGTAAGGGGAGCGAATTCCTGTGTACGCGCGTGGCTCACATGAACTGCATGCGATCCGCAGTGGGTAGACTTTTGAAAGCAGCATACTATAATCTCACCGAAAACAACACTTACGCATTGCTTCAGCGAGACCTAAAAATAGATTTATTTATTTATAAAGTTTTATATAGCGCGAACTTGATCCCGAAGGATATCAGAGCGCTTTACAATTTGAGGCAAAGGTAATGTTAATAAGATTGAATTCCAAGAAAGAAGAGCCCCTAACTTGTCCCCAAAAGAACGGAGCACGTTATCTTCTCTGGCTAACAACAACTAGTTGACTTTTCAAAAGACTGACAAAGGTAGGGCACTCGTCATGATGGACATCGAATTTTACTAATCTAGCGTGCTTACACAAGTTGAAGATACAAGCATCTACATATCCTTAGAACAAGATCCCACTGAAGATTATCAGTGCATTCTCAAACTAATACTAGAAAGAGCATTGAATGGGGAATGAATCAACAATAAAACGTTGAAGTTTTTATACACCGAGTATCCATGCCGGCCGCAACTCTATATGCTGCCTAAGATACACAAACACCTGATCAATCCTCCTTTCAGACCAATCGTATCAGCGTGTGGATCCATTTCTGAACCGATTGGTAAATACCTGGATTTTTTCCTTCTACCCATCGTACAACAATGGGAGACACGCATTAAGGATACCACTGCATTTTTGAATATGCTGACCACATTGAACACTGATCACAGACAAAACTGGTGGCTTATGCACCATTAATGTTGCCGCACTATACACTTCCATCCCTCACAATGAAGGTTTAGAAGCAATGGAATGGGCTCTTCTTAAACAAGACACCATAGTAGCAAATAAAATGTTCTTACTGGAACTGTTACATTTTGCGTTATTACACTGTTATTTTCAATGGAAAGAATGTTTAAATGCACAATGTAATGCACTTCCATGGGATTTGCCGGAGCACCGTCCTATGCCAATATTTTTATGTCAAAATTTGAGGAGTATCACATACCTCGAAAAGCAACATGGCAAAAACATCTGGTAGTCTACAAGAGATACATTGACTATATCTTTATAATTTGGAAGGGGGATTTGAAACATATACAAGACACCATTCTGGAGTTGAATCAGTCTCATGAACATATCAAATTCAAATACCTGATAGACAAAACATAAAATTGCATTCCTAGATGTTTTGGTACAAATCGATATGGGTGGCATTAACCCGTTAACCGTGGCCGTTATTTCGGCGCAGTGCAGGCGTTCTGAGGAGTGGGCCGTTCGCAGCACCAGCAAAGTAGTGCTCACGACGGCCAACGGGAGCACGGAAGGGGTTAAAACCAATGTGTACACCAAGGAAACTGAAACAACCAATTGTTTACTTTTCAAAAGTTTTTACCAATATACGCTTAAGCGCCATCTACCATTTTCTCTATTTATCAGGCTCAAAAGAATAGTATCTGACCCTTTGGAAGTATCGGACACGATAAATCGATATGCAACACAATTTCAACAATGCGGATATCCCCAAAAAATCATTGAAAAATCAATCTACCAAGTGTCAACACTAGATAGGCGACAACAGTTGAAAAAACAAACCCAACCCACCAATGACAGCGCAATGATATGCATATTAAAACATTCCACTAAAGGTCACCAGATCAAATCCATCTTTATGAAACATTGCCCAATCATCCAAACTGAACCTGATCCTTAACATTTATTTAACCAAAAACCCACATTTGCTTTTCAACAATCCAGAAATCTCAAAGAACTTTTGACAAAAAAGAAAAAAAACAGAGGTAGGTACACACAAAGGGATGCAAAGGTGTGCAAACTGTGTACATTGCAATAATGTGATAACCAGCAATTGTTACACTCACTCAACTGAAGGCACTGTAATTACATTACAACATTCAAGCACGTGCGACACATCAAATGTCATTTACGCCTTGAAATGCCCATGTGGAAAATTGTATGTGGGAAAAACTGAACGCAAGATAAAAATCCAGATATCAGAGTACAAAAGCAATATAAGAAATCATAATGTTAAGTAGACTGTTGCAGTGCACTGGCAGCAAGCTGGACACAATGTTGCACAATTGTGTTTTACCATCCTGGAGGCCATAAAACCAAGATCTGAAGTGGACCCCCACAAACAATTGGCTAGATCCGAATTCTTTTGGATCAAAAATCTTAATGCCATGCAGCCACATGGGATGAATGACAGACTGGAATTTGTTTGTTTTCTTTAAGTTTTGATTCATACATACAAGAGTTTTTTTATCTGACATTATTTCGCTGAATACACTATGTAGCTTGCAGATCTCATTGTTCTACTTTACACTGTATTGGCATTTTTTCATGTCACCGAGGTTTTTTGTTACACCTTCACTACGGTTTGTCGTTATTTCTTCATTTACACTTTCACTAGGGTTTTTCGTTATACCTTCATTAAGTCTTGGTCATGTTTCTGTCAGCCATTAAGCATGTTACCACACTCTCCACATACGTCATGACGATCGTAACATCACGCAAACATTGTTAATTAACCTGCATGTCGTAACAGTTTTGAATGTTTGTTTCGTTCTGAAGAAGGAACGCGGAGAGTAGCAGTCAATTTATTGGGTAAGCGTGATAGACAGACACTACCGAATGCGTGTAATTTTGTTAATTCAACTGCATGACATTGTGTGAACACGTTTGAACAACTTTCACTCGGAAAACTTGTGTCACTATAGTATGGTTGTTCGTAAATCACCAGAGCATGATAAATCACTAATGCACAAAGCATCCGTTTTCACGCAGCATGAATACTGATAGCATGGCGCGTTTTTTTGGTTTTTTTTTAAACACACACCTATAACGGAGTACTTTTCTGCTAATATGCACGGTTATTTCTTTACAGCACTGTTAGTAACAGATTGAACTGGATAATGTTTGGTGGTCCAGACCCACCTGGGAATTTAATCCAATGACATGGGAGAACGCTGGACATATTTGTTTACGCTAATTCTTTAATTCTTGTTTTAGTATTGAGGCCTAGATTGATCTGTCTTCAGTTCAATTTTTGTTGTAGATTGTAATCAAAAGGCCCTTGCTGAAGAGTCTTCGACGACCCGAAATGCATT
Organism: Lissotriton helveticus; assembly: GCF_964261635.1. Lineage (NCBI taxonomy): Eukaryota > Metazoa > Chordata > Amphibia > Caudata > Salamandridae > Lissotriton > Lissotriton helveticus. The sequence continues at coordinate 796,978,611 of NC_136063.1, read as the reverse complement.
GGGTATTGGAGTGATTACTGCTAAACACTGTATACCATGAAAGATACAATATAACAAGGAATATCACAACCAATAAAAAGTGATAATTGATTGAAAGTTTGCAATTCATTGGAAACATTGCATATAAAACTTTAAGTTTGGATGAAAAATGTGTTCGTTTTGAAGTTAAGTGCGCCCATCAGCTTGGCAGTGGTCCTTCCGCACCTGGCAAACTTGTGATGTTTCACTTCTCCAGCGCTCGCCAGCCACAGCTCTATTGACTGGGGACGCACACCGAGGAATCTATTTTGAGAAAAGTTTCATATAACAGTTAACAAGAGTGCGCACGGCGCCCCAACCCACTTAGTCAAATGCCGGAGACTGAAGTCCCTGCCAATTAGACGGGACTGGATGAACGCCGGTCCCTCTTGGAGACACGGCCCTCTACGCCTGGTGGGGCACTCCCCCCTCTCTGTAGCCTCGCGATCCCAGCCCCCTTGGACCACAGACCCCTTCACCCTCTGCCCACAATGTCCATTAGCCCTAGCCAACCCGCCGCGCGCTCTCCCACCACATAAGGATCTAGGAAAAGTTTTCCCCATAGTTCCATGTTTAGTTTCAGTCGGTAGTTTGGATACCGACGCATATTTCGTTTGACCGCAACTGCCAGTTTGGTAAAGGTTCACATAGACACACACGGGCATGACATTCACACCTGCCCCCGCCAGCTCGCGACCTAAGGGATAGGACATACCAAGCCACACCATGATACAATCAGATCCTATGCCTGTACACCTGCGAGTGACTCTGTACAATCTTGCTGGACGAGGTGACATTTACCCGTTGAAGAGGAATTCTATTTGGGAATCTCTTGTAACCCTTCTATGTGTGACATAACTGATTCATGATTGATGTATTGCCCCCATCGGGGGTTTTGAAATGTAAAACCTTAATAAAAAGATTTAAACAAAAAAAATAACCGTTAACAAGAGTGCAACACAGTAAAAAAAATTGTAAACCCAACATTTGCCAAAGAATCATTTTTCATTCAATCTGTTTTCTAGTTCCCAAAAAGAGCCAGAGACTACCCTTGTCCAAGAGAGTGCGTTTCAACACTCAATCCCAACCTCTTCCACATCCAAATGGATGAATCGAACAATAATTAGTTTAGAATGACACTTCCAGCAATTATAAGAATGCAAGACAACACAGAAAAACTCTCCTAATCTTACTATATACTTTTAGGAGGTAGAAGTAGGTCTAAGAAATAAAATGTTATCTGGCATACCTGTGAATGAATCCCATTGAGTGAATGGCATCCAATGCTAGCACAACTTCAGCTGTATAAAATCTGGCCCATTTTTCAGGAACATCGTAGTTGCTCATTAAATTCACAAGATCCCCACCAGGCATGTACTCCATTACCATGTAAAGATAGCGGTCATCTTGGAATGCATAAAACAACTATTCACACAAAAAAGAGAAATGTTGCAGAGGAGTCAATTAGCACATATTTTTGTTTGTTGATCTCAGAACAAGAAAAGTCTGTTAAACTTTCTCCATAGTTCATGCAATGTTCATTACCTTGATAGAAAATAAATTGTTTCATTCCCCTTCTTAATTCAATATGCTACAAGTTTAACACATTATTTCAGCTAGGGAATAATTTTTCTATTTTCAAAAATTGAAATGCTTCATATTTCATTACATGAATCAGGACAAAAGGAGGGCTTAATAGTTGTAACCTTGCTGCTCGTTTTATATTTCTGTATGCCAATTATTACTCAGAGAAGGATGTTCATGTCCAGATTTCTATTCGCAACACCTGTTAATTCGTTTTTAAAGGAAATTTGCCTCTTGTCCTAAAATTAATAATGTATGACCTCTGAAAATGGAGCATTTTCTATTGCAGCCTCAAATATATTATGTCACGAATGAAAATCACATTGCACGTAATTAAACTATTCCTCTTGAGTTGTTTGACTATATAATTTCAACAGAAACAGAATGAGAACAGGCATGAGGAAGGAACCGACCAGTCATTTTTAGGTCTCGCCTACGCAGCACATGCGCTGATTAAGCAAAAAGACCTTTAGCTATCGCTTTGGCTTTTCAGCCAAATACGTGCATGCGTTCCATTGCCTTCAATGGCAACGCGTGCACGTCTGGCGATTCACCTGCGGGAGTGAGCGCCGCCATATGGCAGCAATTATCGCTCTCGCAAGAAAATCGCGCAGCCCCCTCCTCCCCCCTGCTGCCGCGTGAGGAGCGTGCGCGCACACCCCCCCCCCCTGCTTGTGGCAGCCTGCTGCGCTTGTTCTTCATTGAATAGGTATTTTTCTCAAAATACAAGAGTGAGCTGTACAAAGCAGATGTGCTTCCAGGGCCAGACTGGGAGGCACAATCGGCCCAGGCAAAGTGCTCGGCCACGCCCCCCTGGAGGTACCGCCGATCTCTTTTCCGGGGCCGGTTTTCGGCTGATTTTGGTACAGGGCCGATTTTGCAGCTATGCTGCAAAAACGGCCCTGTAACAAAAACGGCCCCCAGGGTCCCATAACGGGCCCCCACCGTTGCGGCACACCGGGGGATTGCCCGGTGCCCGCTATGGCCAGTCCGTCCCTGGTGCTCGCGCTCAACAATGTTATTTCTACATGACCAGCAGGTGTCGCTGTAGGCACAAGATACAACTTTTCTCAACAGTACGACATAACAGCAGCATTTGACTGATCAAAATATTCAGTGGGTAGTCTTCAGTGTCGCCAAGAATACTGTCGCGAGGTGACCACATATTACAGAGTATTTTTACCATCACTAAAATGATCTGTCTGTTCTGATTCTGCTACCTGGGAAGGCTGTTACTTCAACCTATCACGCATTATGTTGGTTTCCAGTCATCAATGCGCTTTTGGACAAAATTTGAAACACTACGGCCATCCTTTAAGAACAGCCCTGTTAATTTGGATATGTGCGTTAATGCATACATTGCAGTTACGAGTTTTGTCCTAAATATCCGTAGGTCAAACATGACGATATTGAACCGGAGGAAAAATCTTTGGTAATTACCGATTCATGGTTACTATGGTCGGTTGGCACCAAAATCTGCATGTCAGTGCCCACAAAAATTTTATTGGGTGCCATTTATCACACCCGAGAAATTCAATGTGTCGGAATACATCAGGTGCGCTATTATCACACTTACTAATGCTCGGTCACTTGTAATGAAGGCGGCTAGGCTTTCAGCACCATCAAGGAGCGATCTAGACAGCATTACAATTCTTCTGACATGTTTTCAACTTGTATTTGTGCTTTATACCGCGGATTGAAAATAGCAGCCTAGACAATAAAGGACGCGTCCTGTGGCCTGTGATTCAATTTTGCGCTACACAAAACTTGATAAATAAATACATTCTTGGCAAATAACTTATTCTCTCCGTGTGTACATAAAATGAATGGGTCCTTGTGTGATGTAACTGGTGCTCGTATAAAGCACTGCAATACCTTTGGGTCAAGTTCGCACTATATAAAAAACTGCAGGGAAAAAAACAGCCACGCCCACAAAGACTCGCGGGACGGAGGAAGTAAAGGAACCCAGTCATGCGAATAAGATTGGAAATCTTAGCATAATATTAGTAGGCTCTCTACAGGTGTGCAGGAAACACAGTCATAGCCTAGCAGGAAAGCATGTAGTCCCTGTCGCTGTGGGTCAGGGGTTTGCATTGCAAGCACCCTCGAAAACATGGCTCGTGGGGTTCTGTTTCAGCAACAAGCCTTTTGAGCACTTCCAAAGGCAAAATCAACTGGGCAAGTCAGAAAAAAAGTTAAACTGGGGCAGGAGGACACATCTTTCTTTACTGTGCTCCGACGTTCTTCCGGAATTCTGCTGATACTAAAGAAAACTAGGCCTGGGCGGTAAATTCCACTCCGTTCTCGGAATTTGCGGAATCTGGGTAATTTTGCGTTCCGCGGAGAATGCAAAATTGCCCAAAATTCTGCGTTCCACGACTTGTAATTTTTTTTGCTTGTTTGCGTTCTCAAATGCGTGTTCGCAAGATATTTCCCCCCGAGCATGCAAACAGCGATTGTGAACAGTAAAAAAAGATCGCAAACAAGCAATTTCGCATGTTCGCTGAGATTTTTTACCTTTTCGCGGAGATTTGCGTAGCGCGATTACGCACATTCCACCCACCCCACTCGGCATGATCTTATTAGATGCTGAAAAAGCTTTTGACCGAGTGGGGTGGGACTATCTCTGGAGTGTGTTGTCCAAAATGGGTTTCAGGGGAAACTTTCTGAAGGGTATAAAAGCACTTTATGACAAACCAACTGCATGCATTAGCTATGGGGGCCTGACCTCATCAGAATTTCCCATCAAGCGTGGGACTCGTCAAGGATGTCCCCTCTCACCCCTTTTATTTGCCCTCTCATTAGAACCATTTTTGCTAGCCCTCCACTCTCAAATCTTGATTGTGCCCTTCAGCTCCGGCCCACAGGAGTTGAAAATGACAGCTTATGCGGACGACATCGCCGTATACACTACTGACATCGCCGATGCGCTGAAAGGAATATCTATAGAGGCTGGGAAATTCGGGAAGGTGTCAGGCTACAAGCTTAACCGACAGAAGACTCAAGTTATATCTAACTACTCCCCGAATACGGCTATCCCCGAGATCTGTAAGGAAGCAACCTACTTAGGGGTTAAACTAACGGCCAGACTACAAGATATCAATAATATAAATTATAATGATTTGACCAAAAAAACTACTCTTCTACTGAAAAAATGGAATAGACTGCCCTTGAACCTGATTAGTAGAATCAATCTTATTAAGATGAAGGTCTTGCCAAAGTTTGTTTACTCATTTCGATCTATCCCACTTGCATTAAATAATACATTTTTTCAGCACCTAGATGGGATCTTGAGTAGCTTTATATGGAGTTACAAGAAGGCTAGAAGGTCACTAAAAATGTTGAAAAATAATACAAACAAGGGAGGGCTGAACTTTCCAGATGTCAAATTGTATTTCTGGTCTGCGTTTTTTACACGCCTACGCTCTCTATTGTATGGGGACAGAGCTCTTTTTTTTCACTTTTTTATGTTGAAACAAGATTCACAATCTTTTTTGCTTAGAGCTAATGACCCGAACTATTACAAGCGGGTGAGATTTAAGACTGCTAGAGATATTGTTGGGATTGGGGGTAATGTACTTAAATATTGTAAAACAACTTTTTTTCACCCGAAATTGCCACTGTGGGGCAACCCAGGCCTTCCGGCTATTTTCACGGATACTATTACTTATAATTGGGCGTCACTTGGGATCAAGGTATTGGCGGATCTGTACGGCATACAGGGTTTTTTAGAATTCAATACGCTCAAACAGATATATGATATACCGGAAACCACAAGGTATAAACACCTGCAAATACACGACTACTTAATCAATAATAAAAAGATTCTCAATATCACCGAATGTGACATATGGACTTGTATTTATTCAAACAAAAATAAATCAGTTATTAGCGAAGCCTATAAAACACTTAGTACCTTTAAAACGAACGACGGCGATAAATTGGCTGTGAAGTGGAGCACTCAACTAGGTTTAAATATTACTCCAAATCAGATCGAGCATTCTCTGGTTAACATTAACAACCTTGTACGGTCATCCAGCCTCCGGCTACAACAATTTAAAACGACCTGTATGCTTTACTACACACCTGAAAGAATCTCTAGATGGTCCTCCAATGCCTCTTTTAGCAACCGTACTAAATGCCCTAAATGTCTAACCGAGGCAGTCAACCTAGTACATATGTTGTACTCCTGCCCCAAACTTAAGATCTTTTGGGAGGATATACAGAATGTCTTTAGATTAAAAAATATCTCGCTACCCACCATTACGGCGGCCTCGGTCCTACTAGATTTTAATTCTTCTTCACCCCCACAATCAGCCCTAGCCACTATACTTATCTCCTGTGCCAAACTAACCTTGGCTAGGGCTTGGACTGATTTGGAACCACCAACGGTCTGGAAGTGGTGGACACTAGTAACAGAGATACACGCCATGGAGCTAGCTCTAGCAAATCTCAGGGGAACACGCTCACTGATTAAATTTAACAGAAACTGGGGTACTTTTCTAGAGTAAAATAAAAAAAAAAATATTATTTTTTTTTTTTGGTCTCTGTTCCCCTTACAAAGAAGAATATGTTTATAGATTGATCTTGTAACAGGAACTTTTCTACTGTCTCCATATATCAAAGTATTTGGTTTATAACATATATACTCTGATGTCTCTCTGTACATGTATGTAACCATTTATGTATACTTTGTCTTTTTTCTTTTTTTGTCAGCTGGCAAACAAGAATAAAAATATTTAAAAAAAAAAAAAAAAAAGAAGAAAACTGGTGTCCATGCGATAATCTTTCTTGTTTTGGACTATAGCAACAATACCCTTTATTTGGGCTGTTTTTGTGCGTTCCTTACAAATGTTGTGAAGGACTATTGATTGTTCACACAGACTATTTGGTGGCTTCATGGGCTGAGATTCCATAGCTGGACACTTTACTCTCAGGCCTCCAGTTTCTAAACAGGTGCATTTAAAGGAACTGTTGAAGAGGCGCCTAATGACAAGGCTTATATTCTCAGATGCTACACTCAATCCTGTTCCTCAGCTCTACTTCCTGCCTCTTTGGTTTTACTGTAAATACTTAGGATGCACCTCGTCGAATTTGTGTCTGTTCTTTATCATTTTCGCTGGCAAAGCTGGTAACTACCTATAGTTATAGCTGATAATGGCCCACCTTTGCTACCACAAAAAAAAGCATTGGCATAACCAATAGGTCTCGCTTTTAGGACCTTACAAGTATTTACTTGTGCAACACAATATCCTTGGTGCAACAACAACTTTTGCATGGCTAAACACTTATAAGGTCCCAAAAGTGAGACCTATTACCTATGCCAATGCTTGTTTCATAGGGAGTATGGAAAATAATTATCAGCCCTTTATTGGCCTTTCTGCCCCCAGGGGGACAGAAAACCCCACTAGGCACCAGGGATAATGTATCTATTGCATGGTAGCGACCCCTTGGGCAAGGGTTGCTTCCAAGGTGGACACATTTTCTCAATGTTTTTCCTGACACCCCCTCCCCCCCCCCCCCCCCCTCTCTCTCCCGGGAGCTGATTGGGCCATATATTGGCGGGGGAGGGGCAGAAAACTACACTAGGCAACAGGGATTTTTGGCCTTTCTGCTGACGGCGAGGGTCGCCTCTAAGCGGGACAAATTAGCTTCATGGTTTTCTGTCTCCCCCCTCCCCCCCTCCCCCCGATCAGCCTGTTTTCCTGGCCACTCTGCCTCTGCCCCCAGAGGAGGCAGAAAACACCATTAAGCGCCAGGGATTTATTTTTATTGCAGATGGAATCAACCCCTTGGCCAAGGGTTGCTTTCAAGGTTCTTAAGTCATGTTTATGCATTTTCTGCCCCTCCATGGGGACAGATCGGTCTGTTTTTTGGGATTCTCTGCCCCTAGGCGGGAGGGGGGTAGAAACCCCTACTAGGCACCAGGGATTTATTTATTTTGCAAGGGGGAACATTTCTGCCTTCTGTTTTATGCCCCACCTAGGGAAAGATCGGCCTGGCAGAAAAGCCCACCAGATCCCTTGGGCAAGACGACCCCTCCATTTTTCTCGGCCCTATTTGACGGCCCATCTGGCAGATTGATCACCATTTAAGCAGTGACATAGCGTGTTATGTCAATTGTTTTATTTCTTCTGAACTGCAATTGCAACATATTTTTCCTTTTTATTCTATTTCAAGGCGTTTGCTCTTTAAACTAATGTTCCAGGTTGAGGTTTCGTTAATGGTGGTTCTGCAGTTTGTGTAGTTGCATGTGTTTGGTAAGATACTTTTTTTTGGTACTATTTATTCTAAATGAGTTTCATTTCCCTGCATGAATGTGCTTTTTGCAAATGGTACAATAATAGCAGTATGTTTGCCTTCTGTTTTTTGAGTGTCAAAATCTTTTTGCATTTGTGCTCGATGTGTATTTTGTTGTCTTGTGAGTAATTGGTTTTGTTTCTTCTTTCTAGTGGGATATTGTTTTTTGCTGTCTCTGCAGAGTAGGTGCTAGTGAGTGTAGCTATCTTTAGCAGGTGAGTAATATTTTTTGGGAGTATATAAATCTTTTTGCTAAAGCCACATTTTGTTTATTACTTATTTTGCACAGTGTTGGATGTAGTTGACTTGTTTGTGAAGTCTCCTTTCTTGGTAAGGATTATGGCTACCCGCAGGATTACTGCTCAGCAGGTTGTTGGTAAACTGTTTGAGTCTACCTCTGACCATGGTTACGGCTCTTCGTCAGGGGTTCGTATCAAGTTAATACGAACCCCTGACGAAGAGCCGTAACGGCTTGAAATGCATTGGATTAAACATTCGTATTCATTTTTTGAAACAAGGGATTTTAACATGCTGTATTAAAGGCGATTGGGCATTATACATGCACTTGAAAATTGGAATCAACTTGTTTTGAACAATCAAACAAAGGAACAATAAAAATTGAAAATATGAACTGAAAAGAGTGGATTAATGTGGATTACATTTGGTTTACGATGAGGCTCATCATCCAACATGGTGTGATGCATCCTGGGACTGATAGTAGTGTGTATATCAGTGTTTTCCTTTAATGTATACCACCGACGCTTTAAGGATGAAGCGTATACCAGGAATGCTCCAGAAAAGAATGAAATCAGGTGAACTTGTCAAAAAGAGGTGTGCGAGGCATAAATCTTTTCATTGTAGATTGAAAGATCGCCACTTTCCTGATCACATTCCTCCCACATCCACAGAAGACTTTCCAAGTAAGAGATGTAGAGTGTGTTGGCAAAGAGGTACGTGGAAGGAGACTCGTATGTACGGCCCTGAGAGTCGTAACCCTGCTGTGTGTGTGCCTGCTTGTTTTAGAATGTACCACACGCAAAATAATATTTGGGAGCATCCATGAGTGGTATTATATTTTTTGTTCAATTTAAAGGCTGGCATTTATTCAATGTATGTATTTTCAGATTGTGTTAGTAGATTTATATCTATTTACAATTTGTTTGCGTTTTCTTTTTTGGATTAAAAAAACGTAAATGTGATGGCGATGTGTGTAGGCTGGAGCTTGGCTGGCGCTTGGCTGGCGGTGTGCGTGGACTGGCGCTTGGCTGGCGGTGTGCTGTGCAGGACTGGCGCTTGGCTGGCGGTGTGAATTGACTGGCACTAGGCTGGCAGTTTGCGTGGAGAGGCGCTTGGCAGGCGGTGTATGAGTAGTGACTTGCTGCTGTTCACTACACATATTGGTAGCCAAACGCCAGTTCACGCAATCCGTGGTTGCTCTGTCAGGCATGTGGTAGTGTGAAATTGATGGGCCCTTGAATGGCGCTGAATTGCATTGAGAAGACATCAAAATTACCTATCACAAAACAACCTGGTTTTGCAAGGGGGGTCACCTGGGTTTTTGGCCCCGGGCTCGGCGGCCATCTTAGGAAACTTACCAAACCCACAAATTTCTGAAAACTAGACACTCTGGGGAGTCCAGCGAGATATGGCTTAATTTGAACCGGACATTGCTGGTAACAGATTTCACCAACCTACAGATCCTAGCCCACTCCACATCTGAAAACTGAGCCCATACATCTGCTTCCCAGGCTTGCCTTACCCTCAGTGGCCCAATGACTGTGTCTGCCTGTAGAGCATTGTGACTCAATGAAATAAGATGTCGCCCAGACCCCAACATCAACAGCGCCCCCAACGTAGCCGCCCCAGGAAAAGGCATCCAAAGAACTCTATGGCTGTTAAGCCCGCATGGTGTAATAACGATCTAGGTCCCAGCTGGAACGGAGTCCCTGCATCCTCAAAGGATATAAATGTGTTAAAGGCCTTTTCGATGTTGAATGACGCCAAGACCGTTTGCCCTGACTGTCTTTATGGTCATGCTGTGACCAGGAATAAAGTCACACTGGTAAACATGAACATGCTCACTCACTACAGCGCACAGACGATTAGCAAAAACGTTTTTATTATTGATATTGCAAAAACAATACAGCACATGTCAAACAACAACAACAAACCAACTTGGTGTATAGTTGCCAAATGTACGATATTACATAAAACCCTCACGATTTTCCATATCCTTATGTATCGAGCACCGCGATATTCACAAAAACACAAAGCCAGGATTCGGATAAAGGTAAACATTAAGATCTAATGATGCTAATTCTGACAGTGGTAAAAAATGACTTTCCCATGATATCTCATCGATTCACACATCCATTCTCCCGTAGTCATCGGTCCGCTTGTCCTCTCTTGAGCCCAGGTAATAAAGGTTGCCCATATCTCCCGGGACCTGGAAGTGGGTGGCATTAGTTCCCAGAACGTGGACAGCTGAACCTGACCAAACGTACCAGCCTTAATCCATTCTGGGATCCTGGGTTCCCTCGGTGTCCCCCAGTGTATAGCTACTTGTCGTTTAGTGAATAATAATAATAGCGCATGCAATTTGTGTTTGTTAACGTGCGTGTCTCTAACATATCCAGCAATCCCAATAATGGGGACGATGACAATGTCAAACCCAGAATCTGATTTATGGACTCAAAAATTTGGTACAAGAAGTCAGCAGTGTCCGGACACTCCCATGCCATATGAAGAAAAGAGGCAGAGGCCGCACCGCAGCGTCAGCAACAGTCATCGTCTCTAAGCCCAATGCACTGTAAGCTAATGGGTGTTCTGTAATATCTATGTAAAAATTTGAAGTGGATCAGGCGTTGTCTGTAATTAGGAGACATCTCAGTCATTTGAGCGCAACAGTACATCCACTGTTCATCAGACGGGGGAGGGGGTGGGGGGCAATAGCTCCATGTCCCACTGATATCTAGCACCAGAGATCGCCACAGGGGCGTCAACCTTCGTATGTGTGTATAGTCTGGTGATAAGCTTACGTGGTAATGGTGTATGTAAAAGATTTTCCAAAGCATTCAAAGGAGATGGCTTGGACGGGAATTCGGTGTGCAATTTACGACAGACAGCTCAGATTTTGTGATATAAGAAAGCCTCACCGATGGACACCATCTGCCCCTCCTCCGCCATCGGAGGCTCTCTAAACATCCCCTCGGGATAGAGATCTGCAACAGTATGAAGTGACATCCTCTGCGCTTCCCTGTTGTTGATCTCATCTCTAATGTTTGGTAACATAGGGTTCTACGCTAGAGGGATGGAAGGTGCATATAGTATCTTGGCTCCCGCCTGTCTACTTAGCCCATTCCAAGCCCATCTTAGAGTTTCAGAGGTGTCGATGCCATCTGTAGGTCGTTTGTAGGTCTGGTACACTGCCACTCGAAGAGGAACAGGGGCCACAACATCCATTTCCAAAGCCACGTGCGGTTGAAAGGGAGCTGGGTATACCACATAATGCAGGAATTGTGCCTGTGAACATAGTGCATATAGCTTCATATCAGGTGCTCCCAGACCCCACCTGTTTAAGCGTCAGGGTCAGCAGTTCCCACGACACCAGAGCCTGGCCTCCTGCCCATGCCAAAGAGATTAGCAATGAGCGTAAAGTTCTGAAAAAAGACTGAGTATAATTGGCAGATTTACAAAACGATACAGGAATTTGGGCCGAACAATAATATTTGCTAACACGATTCTTCCTGCTAGGGAGAGCGATAGTTTAGCCCACAGAGCCACCTTTTCCCCCAAACAATTAATGGCTTTACCATAATTTAGATTCCACACGTCTTGCATATCCCGGCTAATCCAGATCCCCAAATACTTCACTTTCAAAACCAACTCTTTGGTATTATCGATGAGGGGGAATACCACCGATTTGGCCCAATTTATGGATATGGCTGTAAGGCCACCAAATTTAATTCCTGTAATACAGTGTCCAGCGACATCATCTGCATATAGTGATATCAAAAGACTCACTGAAACATATACCCTTGTCCGTGTGATGCTGTCGAATGCGTGCAGCCAACGGCTCCATCGCAATGGCAAACAAAGGGGACAGCGGGCACCCGTCGCGTGCCCCGCGTTATCAGAAACGGGTCAGATATGAGGCCATCCACTCTTACCCTAGCCAACGGCTCAGAATATAACAGTCTGATCCATCTAATAAAAAGGGGTACAAATCCCATCCATTCCAAAATCCTGAACAAATAGGGCATTCAAGCGAATCGAAGGCCTTTGCCGCGTCTAAAAACACCGCCACCTGTACATCAGGGTGTAAATAATGGAGGACCAAAAATACTGTTCTAAGGTTATGAGAAGTGGATCGTCCGGGTATGAAGCCTGATTGATCTGGAAGGGCTATAAGCGGGAGCATGGGTTGCAACCTATTTGCTATTAATTTCGCCAATATTTTAGCATCCACGTTAATAAGTGACAGTGGACGATATGAGTGAGTCAGTTTCCAATTTTCCAGGTTTTAACAAGGTGATAACAACAGCTTCCCACATAGTTTGTGGAAGTATGCCAGTTTCATGACCTTTTTCATACACCGCCAATAGTTTGGGTGCTAGCTCCTCCACGTTAAGTTTTATAAAAGGCGGTTGTCAGGAGCCTTGTCTAATGGCAGGCTCTTGATGACTTGAGCTACGTCTTCCACTTTGAATGGTAGGTGCATATACTCCCTATGGTGGCTATTAAACCAAACCAATGCCATGGAGTCTAAATAACCCTGCATGCCCTCCGTAAATACAGTCTGTGTAGCCGTATAGAGGTGGGCGTAAAAAGCAGAGAATTCCCGAATTATAGCCAACAGACCTATGATTGTGCCACCCTCCTTGTCAATTAGTTCGGGGATGTATGCAGTGGACCGTGGGCTTTAATCATGCCTGCAAGCATCCGTCCTGGTCTGTCCCCCTCTCCATATCTGTGCGCTTCCGTGCATTTTCCAAGAAATTTTACCTCCCTCTGCGCCTTCTCATCATACTCTAGCAATTTGGTTTTCAGTTCAGCTATTAACACCATTAACGCAGGCTCGCCCTCAGAATATATTTGCGACTCTTGGTCTTTAATTTGTGCCTCAATATTACATAATGCGTGTCTAATGGCTTTAAAGACCCCTGCATGTCTAGAAATACATTGTCCCCTAATTACCACCTTAAACGCCTCCCATAGCGAGGTCATAGTATCGACAGACCCCGTATTGAGTGTAAAATAATCCGTTATATCAGTACGTATTTCCTCTTTGAATGCCTCATCTAATAATGCTTGTGGGGGCAGTCTCCAGGAAAACCCAGCTGTGTAGTGTCAGGGAGTGGAATCGTCAAAAGGCAAGAGGAGTGATCCGATAATGTTCTAAGAAGGTGCTGTATCCCCAACCCAGCTGGCCACGTCTCTCGTTGTCAGCGAATAGTCTAGCCGAGACCAGGCTCTGATGTTCAGAAAAACAGGTGATTTCCCTAGTTAACGGGTTGTGCAGGCGCCAAACGTCCACCATGTCTCCATCCTCCAATAGGGCATTCAGGGCCTTACCGGCTGCAGGGTGATGCGACCTCGCCGCTCCCTGTCTATCCAAGTCATCATTTAAAATGGCGTCAAAATCCCCTCCCCATAGACTTTGGCCCATACATCTTGAAAAAAAACTAGGGGAGCCAGTATCAGGTCCATACAGCGCAACCAAGGTTACCAAAATACCATCCAGCATTCCTAGCAAAATAATAAACCGTCCGTCAGGATCCATGTGTACCTCTCTCGCCAGTCAAGGCCTCGCCGAACCAAAATCGCCACCCCACGGAAGTAGTTGGAGTATACCGACGTATATGTGGATCCCCACCTCTTATTTTTCAAATTCGAAGATGTTTGCGCATGTAAGTGAGTTTCTTGTAACATGCATAAGATTGTGCCTTGTTAGGTGTGCATTTACCAATCGGGATTTCCTACTGTCATTTAGCCCCCTTACGTTCCATGTCAAGCAGTTTACTCTGGTCTCGTGGCATAGAGGAAGACCCTGTACATGGCATCACTATGGCTCTCCCAACATATTTGTATTTATTTATTTATTTTGTGTTTTATATATAGCGCAAACTAGACCCGTTAGGGTATCAGAGCGCTTTACAAGTGTCAGAGTTATACAAAGGTTAAGCATCACATAATATTCACACGTGCAGGAAATATGATGGATAGAGGACACATATGTACAGATTATATTTACAATTACTCAAAAACAGGGTCCCAGGTATCTTGGAGGAAAAACTAGGTAGTCAAAGGGGAGGCCAAAGCCGGATGTTAAACAGGGTCTCAGTGGTGGTTGATGGCAAAAGTTAAACCAGGAATTTACCCATAAGGTAAGTTTTGGCTTCCTTCTTGAAGCGTGCCAGAGAAGGGATTCTTCTAACGGCGGGTGGGAGAGAGTTCCATATTCTTGGTGCTGCCCCAGAGAAGGCCCGATTGTACGTTTTCTTTTTCCGTAAATGTGCAGATTGGAGGAGGAGGTCGCTAACGGACGAGGAGATTCTGCTTCTCCCAGATATCACAAGTTTCTGTGCAAGATATGCCGGGGAGTTTGCATAAGGCGCCTTGCGCGTGATGCATGCCAGTTTCAGCTGTATCCTGGCCTCGAGAGGAAGCCAGTTCAGAGCTTTCAGGTGTGGAGTAATGTGGTCGAACTTCCTTGTGCCAGTAAGTAGTCTGGCGGCCTCGTTGAGGCAGGCTTTCAAAAGGTGCCAGAGAGAGTGGAACAGCCATATTCCAGTATAGAGATGACAAGTGCTTGGACTGCCATTTTTAGGTCAGGAGCAACGAGGAAGGGTTTCAGTTTCCTTAGGTAGCTCAGGTGGAACCTGGCTGATTTGGCCATGGAGTTGATGTGACCTCGCATGTTTAGATTGCAGTCCAGGGTTACTCCCAGAGATTTGGCTGATACTACAATGGTCAGTGAGCAGTTTAAGGCTGTGATGGAATTTATCCACAGCAGAAGCTCAGAATTGATTTTGTAGGAGAAATTCCGTTTTCTTTGCGTTCAGTTTAAGATGATTGGAGGCAAGCCATTGGACAGTCAGTTTCAGGGCCTCATGCAGGGAGAGGATCTCCTCAAGAGAAGAGACTTTGATGTAGATCTGGGTATCGTCAGCATAAACATGGTAGGAGATATTTGCCCCCTATGGGCTCCCACCAACTGCACAGCAACACACCAATAAAACAATGACGAACTGTCCCCACCCTCTCCCTCACACCCACACCAACCCCTTAATCAGGTTGAAAAGTACCCTCCCCCAATAGAACATGAATCGAAACAATAGCGGGAAAGCTCCCATGGGGACGAGAGAATACCGGCCAATTCCCCTACCACACCAGGGTGGCCAAGAAACTGCAAGGAGACAATCCTGCAACAAAACAAATCAAGAAATGTGCGGTTTCCAGACGAAAATACATGCCACCATCTCCCATCCTTCGTTTACGAGCATACACCCCACCTCTACAGCAACAGCAATTCTACCAATTATTGAAGAAAAATAAGACTAAGACACCAAGATAAACGACATCTCCGTGCATCCCCAACATGTATCCATATGCAGAGAAGTCCTATAGATCCAATCTCAACAGACTTGTCCTTCAAAATTGTCCATTCAAAAACATAGTGATGAATGTTCGCAGACCCACAAGTATTCCCTCCCACCCCATCATAAACTATCATTCAATAAGCATCATATATGTTATATACAAGAATACCAAAGAGAGACAATCCTCTGCCACTCAGTCATTATCACTTAGCTGGTGCTCAGTCGTATCATCAGTGCGAGGACTGGCCTTTGTCCGCCGACCACCTATATGCTTCGCAAACTTCAGAGCAGACTTGGCGCCCATAAAAATTGGGCAGAGCCATCGTGAGACACCTTGAGTTTAGCGGGATATAGCAATGAATATGGAATCTGCGCCTGCAGCAGGATCCGCTTTGCCGGTAGGAATTCACATCTGGCCGCCTGCACCACCGGGGTGAAAACTGGGTAAAAGGCGATCTGATTCCCCTGGTGTGTTACTTTCCCTAAAGCACGTGCCTGGCGCAGTACCACATCGTGGTTTTGATAGTTCAATATTCTTGCCAATATGGGCCGTAAAGGAGCTCCAACCGGAGGTCTGGGGCCTAAAACACGATGGGCCCGTTCCATTACAAAAACCGGAGAGAGGTGCGCAGCAAACAGGTCTTGTAACAAATCTGACACATACACCTCCATTCTGATGATCCCCGTCATCTCCGAAACTCCTGTGATGCGTAGATTATTGCGGCGCGACCTCGCCTCCAAATCCTCATTCTTAGCACAAATCACATCCAAGAGCTTATCCACCTGTGATAGCTGATCTTTTGTCTCCACCTGAAACTAGTGAAAGTCGGACTGTTTATTTTCAAGCAAGTCTAATCTGTGTTCATGGACTCCGACCTGGGTCTTCACAGATTCCATTGGGGCTGTTAATGTGTCTAAGTTACGCGTCAATGGTGTGAAGGCTGGAGCGCATTTCAAGCATAAGCGTACAAATGTCTTCTACCTGATCGCCCACCGGCCCCTCCAAAGACCCTCCAGTGGCTGAAGTTTGAGTGCGACTAGGTCTGACTAGTCAAACGCCGTTGTTCAAAGCTGATTTTCGGTTGTTTGGCATCTTGCTTGCCCATGTTTAGTCAGCAGTGAGTGCGTCACAGCAACGACCGAGGGGACCGGCAGTGTCCACTTCACTGATTTTTCCTTGTTCTCCTCGCACAGCACCCTGCCTCCAGTCGCGCTACCACATGTATCCTGTATATGTCAGTTTTCCTATTTATCAACAGCGCCCAGTTGGCCCAGTTTTGCACGCCTAGGCGGGGGATGAAGAAGCAGCCTCCACAGCACAGAACTGGAGAGTGCAATTAGAGCAGTGAATTAAGGCAGACAGCAGACAAGTCCAGTAGAGATCGCCACACCGCGCCACACCTCTCAGCTTGGCTATCTCTCCCCCATGGACTCTGCCAGGAGATCAGTGGTTCCAACTCACCATGTGGTCAATCAGGATATTCTGGAACACATCCGCCAGCCACTGTAGACCATATCAGCACAACGCAGTAAGGATCCATGAGTAGCGACATGTCTGGACTCACCGGCTGGGCTCATGGAGCGAGCAAGTATAGCAGACAGAGCAGAGCCCCCCCAAAATAATACGCTCACGGCCCAAAAGGCCTATATTGCTCCTAGATCATGGTGCGCACTCCATAGTCCACCTGGCGTCACATCAATCGCCACAGTAGCTCGTCGGTACAAGCAGGGTTAGCAACCAGCACCTCTGCAGTGGCCCGGCGCACATTCACCGCTTATAAATTGGTGCCAGCCAACAGGGGGAATCTCGTCTCCCGCTCCAAGGTATGTCCGACGGCTCTATTTACACTTATGAGGTGCTACAGTGTCAGCAGGTCCGATCTCGTTCCTCCGTTGAGCCGTCATTCAGCAATTTGGGGACTGTACGCATTTCATCGCAGGACCACCTCAAAGCCTCAGACTCAAGTGGACAAGGTCAATGCGTCTCGTTTCCGCCGCGGTCTCCCACACTACCGCTCACAGCACTCTGGGGCGCGTAACTTGGCAATTAGACAGCGTCAGCTGCAGAGAACCACACCAGTTGATGCCGCAGGTTGTCCTGCTTCAGAGGAACCTATGAGTGCAGAAGTTAGTCTCCTTTAGCTGCTTGGATAAAAGGATTGTGTCTTGGCCGGCGGAGCTCGCTCACGGAGCGGCCATTCCACAGCACGGCAAGCCACACCCCCCGATTAGCCAAAACTTTATATAAAACTTTTATATTGGTGTATATCATCGGGATAGGAAGAGACGAAGCAGGAAAACAGAGTAAACACATTTGAAACAAGAAAACAATCCCTCCCACCCCAGGGCAAACAGTGTAACCATTGTGCTATGAAAGTCCACCCTAATCATGTGACAGGACAACACAATATAGCAATTCTACCAACCAGGATAGGAACCCCAACCTTGTACCCCCCTCCCAGATCCATCAAATCAGTAGCTAACTAAGTGCTCAGCAGCTGCCCAACAAATGCACATGGAGATGCACACAAGGTTTGTCTCGATCCCTGAAACAAAATATTTAGCTCTGAACCAAGCAAGGTCAAATGTGAAATTTGTCTCCGCCAGGGACCACATCAGCCAGAGAAGGCCGCCATTATGTTGCAGTGAAACATCTGGTCTTCCAGAGACGCCAGGTGGTTTTTTGCAGATACTGCAGGTAGCACCCAACAGCAGATGCCCACCCCCTCCCCCCAGCCCCATTAGTACACCTCACCAGTGTAGCATGAGAAAACAGTAGTCAACAAACACACATCACTTCAAAGGGAAATCAGTCTACGGTACCACAATTTTAGGAATAAGCCGAGTGTCAAGTACCCGTATTCGCCACCTGCACGGTGCCATCATCCTGTATTGTAACTGTGTACAAAGTCATGGGCTCTCGCCAAGGCCCCTCCAGAGAAATCCCTCCAAGCGCCACAGTCCGTTGATCCTCTAAAGCAACTCCTGGGGCCCAGTCCAAGTTCCAGAGCCTTCTCACACATTTCCAGGCAGACCCAGACCTCCTTTGGCTGCTCAAAAAAGTGTGCTTTTCCATTGGAAATTACCTTCAATTTAGAGTGGTATACCAATATGTACTCAGGTTCATAGCAAGAGGCTTCTGCTTAACTCCCAGAAAAGACTTACGCTGTTCTTTAACTTTCCTACTATAGTCAGGATATATGGCAAGAGCATGAGTGTCAAATTGTGATATTCACTGTTCTCTAGTCACTTGAAAGATACGAGCTCGGTCCCGATAATTTGATAGATAGAAGGCTTACTGGGGCCTCCAGGAGGAGGTTGCACCAAAGCACAGGCAGTCCAATCCACTACAAAGAACTCAAAGAGGCCCAGTGGCTCCTACTGTTGCGTTACCCATTATTCCATGAAGTGTTCTGTTGGGGAGCCCTCCACTCACTACAAGAACCTCAAGAACTGGAGGTTGCTACGGTGGGAGAGGTCCTCAGCGTCCTCTATCCTGGCCTCCAAGTCCCCCATAAACATTGTAATCTTGGCCAGGTGTAGTTTAAGTGGAAATACCTCTCTCTGCAGAGGTTCTACATTATTCTCAGCATTTGTTACTTTTTTCAGCCACCTTCCTCAAATAAGCGCGGAGCTGGTTAACATCTACGGAAATTGTCTCGATCTTGTGTTCCAGTGCTGTATGGGAGCAGGGAATGGCTGTCACGAGCTCAGAAGAGGGCTCCTCATATCGCACCGGTGAGGATGACCCATAGTCTGCTCCCCCCTATCTTACCAGGTGCTGTGACAGCAGACTGAGTGTGGAGTACTGTGTAACAGTGTTAGTGGATGGCATCTTTGGATGCTTTTCCTTGCCCATCATGGCCCAACCACACTGCCCGATACCTCTCAACAGTGTAGTCGTAACCCTTCCACACAGGCTGGCTGGAACCCAGTAGTTAAGGCCGGGTGCTCCCTACTCCCAGCCTTCCATCGGACGATCACCATATTACATTGCCCGCCTTTGGTAGGCATCACAAGTCCAATGCAAAGCATCCGCTGGTCGCCCCCGTTCCTGCCACCCGGGCCAGATTCACCTGTGCCAGCATGGGCGCCCCAGGGGACACCTCATCACCACCAGGCAAGACCACCAACACTTCTTCACCACCAGTCAAGACCACCAACGTTGTTCCAGGAGAGGAAACCGGCCCCAGAGACCAGTGCCATCTACGATGTTGATTATCTACAGTGAGTCTCAAAACATTCCAAAGTCCAATGTCCACCAGAGCCAGCCACAAGAGCCTGTTTTACAGATGACCTTCCTGACACATGCAAGGGTCCCAGGCCCCCATGCCTCCACCTCCACCATAGGGAGCCAAGCCACACTCCTCGTGCCCCTCCTCTTCCTGACTGGTCATCTCTACCACCAGTAAGTCCTGCAAAGTTCTTCGATGGGACAATCTGCTGTCCTATATAAACAAAAAAAGAGAGGTTGAGTGTGTCTCAGAAGCCACAGAGACGGAGCGATGCAAGGAAGGAATTACACACCCAACTTGGGTAGATCAGAAAGCCCTCACACACCGACCTAGTCAGTGTCATGCTTCATCATAGGGCCCCACCAAAGAGGCAGAGTGCCTCTTTGGTGTGCTACGACGCCAGAAGACTGCGGAGCTGGTTGTGTGAATGGGCGTGCAGTGAGGTATAAAGATAAAAGTGCCTAAAGAGTATCTTAAAAAATTTTTATTAGTAGATCCCTAAGACACGATTAAAAAAAAAAAAAATAATAATAATTATGTGTGAATTTACAGCCAAAGGTAATGGTTTGGTTTAATTCAGAGATTCCATTAAGTCAGTCAACATGTTTCAGCCTTTTACAGTGGTGTAAATTTACCTAGGCATTCATCAGGACTAGTGTAAACCCCGGCGGTATGGACTCTCTAATCGTCCACCCTAACCTGGGGACGTGAAAGTGAAAAAGTAAAAAGTGTGTTAAAGTGCAAAAGAGGGGGGAAGAGCTACTAGTCCATTCCTAAAAAACTCCTGATTTAGGAGTGTTTCTGCACTTTAAGTTATGGCGTTCCCATATCGGCTCAGATGGAGGTGTAGGAGTACCGACGGAGAGAGCGGTGCTTCCCTCGTGTCCTGAGCCATTGCCAGGCGGGGTGGAGCCATTTACTCCAACTATTATGGGACGAATATACCGACTGCAAACAAAGGAATACACCTCAAACATCAGGTGATCTTTTTTCATGTTGCAGGAAATGCATATATTCAGTTACTAAAATAAGCTTTTTATCCAGCACTTCACTATTTGCAGTAGCATTCTAACATTTACCGGTCCTGAGGAAAGCAATGGACTCGAGAGTCCCTAGTATATTGCTGAAACATGTTGACCATTTTGATACCAGAGTAGATATTTGTTAAATCTACCTATGCTGCTTTTTAATATTGGCGGAGCGAGCATAGAACCTAATAAAGTTTCCTTATTTCTGCTCACTCACCCAATTTTATATATTTTCACTCACCCTTTTTCACACACCACTTTTCACAGCACTGCAAATCAGTCACCCACCTAATAAATTGATGGGTAGTTTGTGACACTCTACCACTATTTGGCCGCCACCTGACTCTTGGGAGGTTATACCAACTGACCCCCCCCTTTTTGAGCCAGTGGTGTACCAATCTTTGTGGCCAACAGGAATGCCAAATGATGAAGGGCGGTTCCGTGTGGTGACTGATGGATATCCTGTAAGTGATCACTGGTATCCAGCAATTTTCTCTATCACGGTTAGATGAGTTGACACTGTTCTGTTAGTTTAATGAACCACACATAGACTGGATAGACCCTCTGACACTCTTTTGTTTTTCTACATGGCGCTAGCTGCACCATGGGTCTCGGGAGGGGGGTAGGAGCGTACCTGGCACACCGCCCTCAACGCTCGCTGCCCGCTAAGCACCTAGCTTAACCTCTGAACCGGACCCCAACGATCTGCTGTCCAACACCTCCAAGGGGACAGCAGAGAATTCCACCGTTGTCCCGCAATTGACGGCCCCCAGCAGCAAGACTCACAGGCTAGGCGTCTTCACCAGTTTGGGGCCATCCTGTCACTCCTCTCTGACCTCTGGGGGGGCCCTCCCATCTGGCACGGTTTAATATGGTGTTGCAGGACCTCTGTGGCAGCCGTGCTGCTCACACCCCACTCCATGGACCAGTCACTGCCACTCTCCAGGCTGACCACACCTGCTCCAGCCGATCATCTGAGATGGTGCCATGACCTGGGATCCCTACCTGGGTAACCGCTGACCTTCCAGAGAACCTGGGGCCACCGGAACACTCTGCCAGGTGAACCCAGTGCAGCCACACCTCCAGAACCACCTAGGTTGCAATTAAACAATCAGCCGACTACTTATTCAAGTGGACACCCCACCATTCAGGATCCTGGCCTGCCAGCCCACGAAAGGGGCCACCGGCTCAGACACAGATAGGGAGATGTGGTATGGTTCAGAAGTGATCAGGATCACAAGATTATTTAAGATAGTAGACATGCCCCCACTTATGAAACATTGTTGATCCTTTCCCAATTCTGTCAGGATGTA
The DNA here is from genome assembly GCF_964261635.1 of Lissotriton helveticus. Lineage (NCBI taxonomy): Eukaryota > Metazoa > Chordata > Amphibia > Caudata > Salamandridae > Lissotriton > Lissotriton helveticus. The sequence continues at coordinate 796,956,532 of NC_136063.1, read as the reverse complement.
AATTCATCAACCAAAAAAATACCACTTTTATTTTTTTTTTAATTGTCTAGACCTGTAACCAACCCAGCACCCACATTCACTGCTGAGGAACTGGCAAACTAATGTGAGAAACTGGTCAGCTTTTCTGAGATACAAGTCAAATCCACAGAAGCCTTGCTAAATTTTTAATCACTCAAACTGCCTTCCCACACTTTGTGTAAAAATTATAACTGCCCTAATTCAACGTGATTTCATAAAATAAACTTATTGATACTATTTCAAAACATTCACTAATTTCAATGACCTATTCAGCATATCATTGCTTGCCAAAATTCTCAAAAAATGTGCTAGTCAACTCACTCTTCTAAAGAAACTTCAATCAGGATTCACAGCAAGTTGTAGCACTTAAAGATCCAATTTAAAAAGATGCATTGCGTATTCTAGCTAATGGAGAGTAATGCATGCTGATTCTACAAGATCTGCCAACACCATTTGATGCTATCATTTAAAACATCCCATTACATTAGATCACATGGGAATGCAGTACTCAGGCATTCTATACTATCGTTGTGCTGATAATTCACTACTACTCTGAATGTCTGTTCCCTTCAGAAACAGTCCTCTATCTTAAACCTAGAGCAAAGCAAACCCTGGATCAGCCATCCCGACCTTAAATACACAAAATAATATTGAAATCTCGCCTTCTCACTCTTCCCATACCTGTCCAAAACTGTCTAAATTCATCACAGAGTAAAGGTGTCGTTGAAAATTCCAAACCCCTTAGCTTTATTGTTGACTAGCCTTTTACAGTTATTCAAAAAAGACTATCATGGAAACAATCAATCATCTCAGAAGAGGCGCGCTCTCCTTCAATAGCACCTCCTTTGTCGCCTTTTTTCCTCAGAAAGAAACTCCATTGAGGCAGAGATGTCGCACCACATCTGGTGGTCATACATTCCAAAGATAGCCATGGCGTAAGATTTTTAGATCTCCTCTGAGCAGCCTGCATAATAACCTAATCAGGCAGAGTGTGACCAATCAGGTTCGCAGGAGAGTCCTCGGGCACCCTGTATTTTTGGTCTAATATCGATGCCACCGCAAGAATGGAAGCTAGCGTCTTCATCAGCTTTAGACCCTCTTGCCATAAGTAGTCTACAATGGGAATCGGCCAAGTTGAGCGCTGCGTTGTAGGTTTAAAATCATAAGAATCACTCCTCTGCTTGGAAGGCATAGGGGGGTCAAATCGCCTTGTAGCACATTCCAGCAGATCATGGCAGGCAGGGAGTCGGATAGAGGTGGAGTAGGAGTCACGTAATCATCCCACTCATCATGGACATAGGGGTCCAACTCCAAATCCCCTTCCTCTAGTTGCTGGTCGTCATCATCCTGTAATTGTGAAGGAATTTCCACAGGTGGCAGAACAGTTCTGCTTTTTAGCAAAGGGGCGCTGCTAGGGACACAGGAAAAGCCATGGAAGCTTCTTGAGCAGGAGATGGTTGCAGAGCAGAGTTTGCCTCAGGACATCTTTTGTAGTAATCATTGAGTATCAACCGAAGGTCAGTGACCAATGAAACAGGAATTTTAATAGAGGGTTCTTGAGCATGATCCTCCTGTTCCTCGTAAGGGTAGTGCTCCTGAAATGCGTCCAAGCGCATAGCACTGGCTGATCTTTTTTAGCCCTTATTTCCTCAGCCCTCTCTTTATTCTGAGATCTAGATTTCTTAGAGTCTTTAAGCAAAGAGGAAGACCCTTCTTCCTTTGTTTTGTGGAGGAGGTATAGGGCTTCTCCTCACCCTCTGAGCCTTTTGACGCTTTTTTCCTTTGAAACCAGAGAAGGGGCCCACCGTCACGGTCCTTGAGGGTTTTTGTGAAGAAAGTATGACAGTACCTACATTCCCTGGGATTGTAGTCTGGATAGAGACAATAAAGGCATTCGTTATGTGGGTCCTGGGAATATAGTCTGGACTTTCCGCAAGTCCTACAGGGCCTAAACAACCCCTTTTTACATAATGAAGAAAAGAAAGGCAGTCAAACTCCTGGACTGTACCTCAGAAGATATGAAGTGAAGAAATGAACTGCTAGCTGTAAATTCAAAAGGGCAACAATAGAAACAATGTGACTGAGCAGAGCTCAGCGAGACTCCCCAACACACAACGTAAGAAATCTGAGGTATGGTGGCCCTGCAGGGGATGAAGACTCTGATTGGCTGGAGTTTGGATGTTTTAAAACAATGGTAATAGGTTGTTAAAGGCTAGTGATTTCCTATGGCAAGTGAATGTGAATTTTTAATACTGCTATTTTACAGCTACCGTGGGACTCGCACCAGGATAACAGGGAAGATTCAAGCATGCGAATCTACAAAAGATACAATATTGTAGAACTTGGGTAGTTGACACATTTTTATTTATTAGGTTTTGTTGTTCGGATTGAGCAGCACTCTGGTCATGGTGCCCACACTGCTTAAAAAATTACAGTATTCATGGTCTACTTTTTCTGAGGGAGTAATCAGCAGAAAAAAAACTGCATTCAGATGGGACAGTGGAGTACACCATGGTTATAGCTGTTCCACCTCATACAAAAAAAGTGCAAGGGAAGGAGGCGGCCAAGAAATAGGAAGCAGAATTTTGTCAGACTTTAAGGAAGGCGAAAGTCATCAGCCACACCATACCCAGAACAAACTCAGAGACACAAGGCTGGTAGGAAAAAAGCAGAGTTATCCAGCAAACAGACAGTGGATATATAAGAACTGTCGTGGAACACTTTTCTGCTACTTTCAAGTATGTACAGTGTTATATGCGAACCCAGGAGACCTGTCAAGCAGGATTAGACACTCAAGCAGAATTTGACACTGCAGTGTCAAAAAGGATATCCACATCCCCACCCTGCATAGTCTGTGGAGTTCAGAGTAATAATCCCTGTCCATTTAGGTCAGCCTATTGTTTGCTGCCGGGAGGCATTTCACACCTTTTTCTCCCTTATTTAAGACTCATTACTGGCTGGGAGAAGCTGGAGAGCCAAAGCAAATTAGCATTCCAGGAACTTTGGGCAGGGAATAGGCAACTTTCTAAAAGCCACTGTTCCATAATATTTATTTTAAAATCTGACTTCATTATCGAATTGGATTTTTAACATCTATTAAAAATTGTTGATTAAAAATTTCCTACAAGGTGCTATTCCCTATATACAGCAGTAGTATTTTAATCTGTACTCTGGTTTTCTATAAAGGACAGCTAGCCCTGCCACGCTGAAAATAGCTTAGGGTACTAGTCACTGTAAGGGCATGTTAGCATTATATTTCTGTGGTGTTTCCTACTTTAAAATACCACGTGCCCTGCCTTCTGTGATGAAAGGTCTACCCAGGGGAGAATTATTATTGTAAAGGAATGTTTTGACCTGTCAAAAGGGTTTATTTTGACAGGTCGAATTGCAGTGTTACACTGCTACCGTTAGGCTACACAGGGAAGGCCTGAAGTCATGTTTGTACTGGTACTGGAGTGGATGGTGCAATGGGTGTTCCAGTCCACTAATGGCATTTTAACTTACATGCCCTATGTACACTTTGTACTATATTCTTAGGACATATCGGCAAGTTAAATATGCCATTTAGGAATATGCGAATCTGACAAGCGAGCAAAAGAGGAGAAGGGAAAATGAAGGGGTGGGGGCTGACGGAGGTTGCAGGGTGGGGAGGGAAGAGATGTAATACCAACAGATAAGCAGCAGTATTAAGTGAGGAAGGGGCCTGGCATCCAAAGAGGTTATTAAAAAAATTAAGCAGGACAGGGAGGAATGGGGGAAGCAACAGACGAGCTTGGGGTGGAGGAGCAATAAGAAGAGCTTGAAGGAGAAAGCATGGCTCTATAGGAGGAAGTGCACACAGGCGACAGCAAGAAACACATGGACTCCCATGCAGTGCTAAATGCAAAAGAAACAAGCATTTGCTATGCAACCGCTCTCACATTTGGGACCTTATATGTATTTAGCTATGGAGCACATTAGCCTAGGTGATGAAACATCTAATGTTCTTTAACATGGGGGGAAAGTAAGCACCAAACTGCATGAAATGCCAGCTATGTGTACACATGGAGAGAAATATTTGCTTTTCAGCTGGAAATAGTATTGCCCACAGCACTGTTTTTATTATAAATCAGGGCCTTTGGTGGTCATATCACTGAGAATTCAAGATTTGAAAAAAATATTAGTGTCTACGGGTGCTTGTGGAAGACATTTTATATGGACTGGAATCTAGAGAATGCTAAAGTCTAAAGTCATTCTGGCATTTTACTGACCTCTGCTGGTCGTTTACTATCAAGAAAGTCAAATAGCAGCAGTTGCCAGAAAAATGATAAAAATAAAGTCCCTCAGCAGAAAGCAATTCTGACCTCTACTGGTCGTTTTCTATCTAGACAGTTAAATAGAGGCAGTTGAACAGTAAAAAAAAAAGTCCCCAAGCGGAAGCAGACAACTCCTTGGGCTGATCTCCAGACCTCACAAAGTACATACACATATAAGTATATACTAAAGTATATACAAGAGGTCTCGAATGCTCGACCTAATAAAGCCCTGGGGGGATGCTCAATGCAAGCCATGACAGTCTAGCTGGGGCCCAGGAGTTGCATGGAGCAAGCCAGGGATCGAAGCTTCGACCCATGGCGACCCTCAAATGACGGTCATGCCTCTGAGCAATCTACATAAAATACAGCTTGGTTACCTGCATGGTACACGTGCTGTGCAGCAGGCATATTAACCCTCCACACTTCTTTATTATGAGTCAAAACTACCACTAGACAGCTCTCCGATCTCTCTCCAGCAGGTGCATTAATCACCAGATTTATCTTGCCATTTTTATATTGCCTGCAAATTGCTGGACAGACAAGGAATCTGCAGCAGGTGCTTTTAAACCCATAGTTCAAAACACACCAGTGTCACATGTTCCATCGCCCTAAATCTCACTGTGTAGACTGATGAGATTTTAATATGCCTTTCCAATGATACCTATCCTTTCTTCCAGAGCATATAAAGATGTTATTGTCCAGCTCATCAGTATACTGGCAATGCATGTTTAATTGGTAGGTCATTCCGAGCGCAGACTGCCCCTGCTTCTAGGCAAAAGTAGCTAGACTGGAAGCAAGGCAGCAGATACATGTTGTACTGCTGGGGTCTACTTGCTAAAGCATACAGTTGTAATGGCAAAGTCTGTGCACTGGTTTTATTTGACTGATTAAAGTGTGCCCAACTATTGGTCACCGCTGTTGCTGTAAGTGAGGAAATGAAAAAAATACAACAGCTCTTCGCTCAGGAAGCGCAGTGAGATCTGTTATTGATTGGAACTGTAATCACCGGGCAGCACTCGCCTTGCCATAAACTTTTCTTCTGAAATGAAGGATGGATGCTGCAATTATATTTTTCCTTTCCTGGAAGCGTTGCAGGAGCGCACTTACAATGGTGCTGCTCCGAGAGCAAGCCTGAAGGCTGGAGGTGCGTGAACCGTCATGTCTGACAGATGACATCACTCTCCGGCTGAAATTTTGTCTGCCATTTTACTATTTTTCAGGATAGTGGACACTGGTGAAAACAAGTAGTGTGTGGGGGGAGGGATAGGAGGCGGGGAGAGAGAGGGCACAGCCAATCAGTCAGCTCTTTTCCACTGTGACCTCCCTGCAAGCTGTGGACCCGGGAGATGGAGATCAGTGTTTGAGCCTCAGTGTCGGCTCAAAAATGCAGTAATGTAATTTAAAAAAACAGCGATCGCAACTGTAGATGTACAAATGTAATTACAAAAAAACACAAGCTGATCCTCAAGCACGCGAAGAGTCATTCACATTGTGATACAGCACCACACAGCCAGGGAGCTCGGTTGCGATCTCTTCCTGTGAGATGTAGTCCGCCAGAAAAGTTTGCTGTTTAGTACCATCATACAGTAAACTTCAGCCCCCAGGGGGCAAAGGGCGCCAACACCAGACCCTCCCTTTCCCAACGTCCCACTTCTGCAACTTCAGTGCAATACAATTATACAATCGGGAGCAGGACGGAGATGCTTTGGCAGAGCCTTGTGGGGGTCTAGTGCTGGAGGAGGCACTGAGGGCAGGGACAGAGGAGCACTGTAGAGCAAGGGAGTCCGGGTCCAGACATTGCAGACGTGTGCCTGGAGCCTCCAACTATTATAGAGTCAACCGTGAGCATCTCCCTGCTTCACATGGAGAACTGCGGCACGAGAGGGGCAGAAAGCAAAAGGGCAGAAGGGGGCAGAGGTAGAGACTTCTCACGATAAATAAACAGAGAAAGAGGGAGTTAAAGGGTCAAAGCATACAGATAAGGTTTCAGCAGCACCATCTGTTTCAAAAGCACGAGCGCGATAATTACAAACAGATGGCGCCACTGCTCGCTCCCGCAACAGAAATGCCAAACATGCACAAGTACCAATAGCAAACAGTGCAAAACATGCACAAGTTTGAAGAAAAGCCTGGAGCAATTCCAAAAGGTCTCCAAAGCAGCGATTGCGCGCTGCGTAGGCGAGACCTAAAAAAAGGAGATCTCTGAATGTAAGCAGTTGAAAAATACAAGTCATTGAATCAAATGGGTGGTGAAGACGTTGTGCTCCAGGCTAGGGCCAAATACAAGAGAAAAAGCTACTGAATAAGAAGCAAGCAAATAAGACTGACAAAAAAAGACAACTAATGATAAGCAACAGGCAGACACAAAGCCCACTTAAAGTATTGTTATTGTATACAACAGAACGTTTGAGAACAGACAGATACTTAATAAATATATCTCTTCAAGAAATCCAGACTAAGAACTTACACCATTGCACAGACAACCCAGCTGAGTTGATGGAATATTCCGTACCTACCAATCCAATTGTTGCGGTTGACCTTATATTTAAAAATGTACTTCAAACAGTAAAGTAATCAGAAATTAGCACAGCAATCTTCTTGCAAAGCATAAATAAGTAATACAAATTTGACAAGTAACTGAAGATCAGCTAAAATACAAAGAAAATGCAACTGTTTGTCATACAATAAGCTCCCATTTCCGCCCTACAAGCCACAGGTCTATAAATGTGGCTACTGATTGTTTTCAAATAATTATCCATCACAGGAGGAAACTTGTAAAGCAATGCATACACTTCTTTATCAATACATGCAAATAAATGTATTACAGTACCTGAACAACCCATGGGCTATTTGCAAAGGCCATGATGTCCCTTTCTTCCCAGAAAAACGCAGAATCCGATCGTTTTATCATCTCCAATTTGCTCAGAAGTTTCATAGCATACACTTTTTTAGTTGCTTTATGTCTGACCTTTGAGAAAAGTAAGAGGAGCATTTAATTTAACTTTACCAAAATTGTTGTCAAAATGTCATGTAAACCAATTCAATATTCGAATACATGTGCTGCAAAGAAACATCTAATCTGAAGATCACAGGATCACGATCTCCCCCCCCCCCAGCGATCTGAATAGAGTTACCACAGAGTTGGGCAATAGCGAACTATTAATCACAATAATAGAAGCAACTCATCTATGGCAGATAGAAAAGACAAGTTGGTATATGCCCTTGCACGGTTCTTGTATGTTTAACAGCTTACATAAACGTTAGCTGTAGTAATTTATCAGCGAAGAGGGTGCTTATGAAATTATTTGAAAATATGGGCAACCTACCAAAGTTGTTAAGGGCTGGGGAGATGGTGGGAGAAATCTGTCCAGAATACCCTGCCACATGGACTATTAGATGGAATAGGAGAGCATGTATCCTCAGAGTTCCTGCAAGATGTGAACTCTACATCATACTGCTTAATACTTTGATATTAAGGGGCTTGGGAATCAGCCAAACTATGCACACTGTATAGATCATAAACATCGCATTATTATTCACATCACTCAAAGAACAAAAAAAGTAAAAAAAAATGGGAGGGAGCCATGGTTCACTTTGCCTCTTGAACATCCAAGTCCATTCACATGACCGCAGTTCCACAAATCACACACAAAAGTTCAACGCATTACCCATGCCTCAATCCACTTAATCTGCACAATGTTAATGTGTTAAGACTCTAAACAAGCAAAGCACTAGGTCTCGCCTATGCAAGAGTTATTGGCTTTGCCAAAGTTTTAACCATGTACACCAGCGTGGCTGCTACTTAGCATGGTTAAAAGTAAGTGGGGTAAAGGAGGGCAGTTTTGAGTGAAGTATTGCAGAGTGCTATGGAGTGGTGAAGAGTTGAGTGGCGTGAAGTGGTACAGAGTTGAGTGGCGTGGAGTGGTGTGAAGTGGAGTGTTGTGGTGGGAGAATAGTGTCAGTGTCGAAGGGTGTGGGATGGAGTAGAGTGGAAGGCGTGGAATAGAGTAGTGGCATAGAGCGGAGTAGCATAGAGTGGAGTGGTGTAGAGTGGAATGGTGTAGATGGTGTTGCACAAAGTGGATTAGTGTTACAAAGTAGAGTGGAGTAGAGCAAACTAAATTGTCTGAGAGATGAGTGGCATAGAATCAAGTAGTGTAGGAGAGTAAAATGGCAGAGTGGAGTAGAGCTGATGAGCCGAATGGCATAGTGTCAGAGTGGAGTGGCACAGAGTGGAATAGTGTGTCCTAAAATAAAGTGGAGTCAAGTGGCATAGAAGGAGTTGCGTAGAGCGCAACAGAGTGAAGTAGTGTTGAATAGTGGCATAGAGTGGAGTAGAGCGGCATAGAGTGGAATAAAGCTGCTTGTTTACGTAATGCATGGCCGTGGTGTTGTCCGTTCTGACCAGCACAGTTGAATTTTGAATCGTCGGTTTGAAAGCCTGCAAGGCCAGGTGAATCGCTCGGAGTTCCAAGAGATTTATATGGAGACAACGGTCTTCCGCTTTCCAGAGATATTATGTTAATCGGAGTTTTTTAAGCGCACGGGCACCCAAGGGTTTCATGGTGTTGACAGTGAGGAAAATTGATGGCAGATAACCTATCCGGATGCTTGCTTAAATAGCCAGGTCTTCAAGGCTCTCCGAAACTCCATAAGGTTTGTACAACTCCTAATCGTCAAGGGAAGAGTGTTCCAAACCTTCGGGCCAGATAAGCAAATCGACACCCACCCTGACGCTTCCGTTTGAAGGAGGGTAAGGTGAGAAGGGAGAGATGGGCTGAGCGAAGATTGCGGGTAGGCTCATGCTTGACAATCAGGCTGTTAATGAACATGGGGCTTTTCCCGTGCAGGGCCTTAAAAGCCAGACATCCTACTTTAAATATCACCCGTTGCGCCATGGGTAACCAGTGGAGGGCGGCCAGCAATGGTCTTGCCGATCTCCAATTACGATGTTTAAAAATGAGTCTGGCCGCTTGATTTTGGACAATTTGTAGGCGCTTAGACAGAAATATGGGTAGTCCTACGTAGATAGAGTTGGAGAAATCTAATCGGGACAAAACCAGGGCGAGCACCACTTGTATAAGCGCAGAGTGGGTAAGCAGATGGGCAATTTTTTTTATTTTGCGCAGTTGATGGAAGCTGGAAGAGATCACAGCTCCCACCTGACCTTTAAGAGAGAGATCTGGGTTAATGGTGATCCCGAGGCTTTTCACCGAGGGAGAGGGAGGTGACCCCATTGTTGACGGCCAGAAGTGGGGGCCCCAACTGGCCGCACTTTTGCCCAGGAGTACCAGTTCTGTCTTCCCTGGGTTAAGTTTTAGATGGTTCAACTCCATCCACCACTGGATGTGCAACATGGTAGCCTAGAATTCCGTGAGAGTCCGGGGAGTCCAGTGAGAATATTAGCTGCAGGTCGTCGGCCTAATTAAAAGTAGTGACCTTCCTTTTTTTTTTAAAGAGTGTAAGAGGGGTTTGAGATATACATTAAACAGGAGAGGAGACAGTGACGAGCCTTGCGGGACACCGCAGGTAGTGACCAATTTGGGCGCAGTAAAATTCCCGAGCCTGACTGCCTGAGTGTGGTCAATCAGGAAAGAGTTCACCCAGCTGAGAGCGGAGCCCCGCAGACCAGCCTGTTCGACACGGTGCAATAAGATGGTATGATCAACCGTGTCGAACGCCGCCGACAAGTCCAGGAGCACTAGAGCCTGATGGATACCCCTATCAGCATTAGATCTCATAGTGTCCAGGACTGCAAGGATCACGGCCTCAGTTGAGTGCGCCGGACGAAAACCGGCTTGATTAGGCTCCAGGTAGTCCGATGATTCGATGAAGTTGGAAATACATCTAGCCACACAAGCTTCCAGGATCTTTGCTCCAAAAGGGAGGAGGGATATAGGCCGATAATTAGAAAGATTGGCAGGCTCGGCCCCAGGTTTTTTAATGAGCGGAACCAGCGTCGCATTTTTGAAAGTAATGGGAACCCTACCTTGCGCTAGTGACTCATTAAGAAGGGGAAGTATGCAAAGTGGTAATGCCGAGAAAACGTCCTTTAGGACGTAAGGGGGACAACAGTCATTTGGTGAGCCAGATTTCACCCGAGTCATCAATTCAACCAGCCTAGGATGGTCAATCGGGGGAATAGCATCCAATTCGGAGAGGTTCCTAGGGGTATCCTCTATAGAGACCATACTAGGCCTTTCCGGTATGCTTTCTTTTATGGTGACTATTTTATCCATAAAGAAGTCATTAAGCGAGTTGCAAAGCTCATGCGTTGGGACTTGGGGAAGAGATATTCTTTCATCGTTGCAGAGGTCGTTCACCACCTTAAAGATTTCCTTTGATTTATTATGAGCATTTAAGATTTTCTCAGAAAAAAATGCTGCCTTAGTGGTTAGTATAGTGTTCTTATAATTCCTGCGGGCAGTCGTGTATAACACCCTGTCTTCATCAGAGTACCCATGTCTCCATTTCCTCTCATGTTGACGCAATTCCAATTTTTGTTTCTTTAGGTCAGCCGAAAACCATCTGTGAGCATCTGCGCGACTGGCATGGGAGAATTTGGTGAGCGGTACATGTTCATTACAGGCTGCCAAGAGCCAATCAGAGAGATTTTTTTCCATGAGGTTAATATGGCTGGGAGCCGGGATTGAATTGGTCATGGAGTTCATAAAATCTTGATTATTCAATGATCTCCATTGCCTAGTTACCCCTCCCACTGGGATGGAGGCTTTTGAATGGCCTTGCAGAGTACAAGAAAACTGGATTAAATAATGGTCTGACCAGATGCATGGGGTTGCCGTCGAGATAGACAAAGGTACATTATAGGACCAAATTTGGTCCAAAATGTGTCCTTTTTCGTGAGTAGGGGTCCGAACATGTTGAGTAAAGTACAAATGAGAGAGGAGCTCAGAAAGTTCAATAGCCTGGGGCCCTCCCGCTAAGTCATAGAACCAGTAATTTAAGTCCCCGACCAGCAAACCTTGGCAAAATTAAGAACTAAGCCAGCCAGTTGATCGCTTAGTGAGACCGGGAAGGTGGGCATTGCATAAGGGGGACGGTAAATAAGTGCCAGCACCATGGTCCCATTGTCTGTGTCGATTTTGACTACGAGATGTTCTATATCCGACAGAATCAGAGGAGATAGAGTCGTAAACTTACGGTCCTTATGGATGATGGCTGCAACACCGCCCCCCAACTTCCCCGGAGACCGGTTCGCTGACAGTATGTAATAATCAGAGGGGAGAGCTGCAAGAACATCCGGCAGAGAATCGTGGGTAAGCCACGTTTCGGTAATGAGTAGAATATCGGGCTTATCCGTATTGAGGAGTAGAAAAATGTCCAGTTGATGTTTTACCATGGACCGCGTATTCAAATACAGACAGCAGAGAGTAGAGTCCTTGGGCATGGAGATTTTCCTAATGGGGGAAGGACAAGGTGCTGCAGTATGAGGGGAGGCACGGCCCGCCAGGGGGAGGCAGATGTTAGCCACTAAACAGGTTTGTGTAGCTAGATCCAGACTAGGGAGGCTAGAGTGTTGTAATGAGCGAAGCTCCGTAGAGGAGTAGCTAAGGATTTTACCATAGTGCCTAGTCCCTAGGCCCGTGCCGGCGCGGACGAGTGCAGACGGGCTTGCCTTGGGCTTGCCTTTAAAGCGTGCCACCGGCGCGCCCGCTGCGCACGTCCGCTGCGCTCCCATATCATGGCCCTCCTAAATACTCCAAGCGACCGTCTCCTGACAGCTAGACCGCCGACCAAGATGGCGGCTTGCCAACAGCCAGGAAGTGAGTATTTCCCCCAAAGTGTTCAGGGCGCCCTCCACAACAATCAGCCCGAGTGGCTGCGGTGGACCGGGGCGTATCGATCAGACAGAGAGCAAGTGGGTGAGAGCACCAAGTAGCAGTCCGAACAGTTAAAAGCACAGCTTTTTAATCAATTTTAAAACATAGCGCCGATAAGCAGGCACACCTCGAGATTGCTGACCTGGAGATCTTGCAGGACTGCGCCCCAACCTTCCATTGAGGCATCTGTTAGAATCAGAGGGGATGGAAGCATTCTGAAAGAAAGGCCTCTGGAGATATTTTTCTGGATAGCCCACCAAGCTGCCGCCTTCTTCATGAGAGGAGTGACTTATTTTGTCCTCGAAAGAGCCTTCCACCTTGCGCCATTGCATGTCCAGTTGTTCTTGCAAGGGGCGCATTCTTAATCTGCAATGCGGAACTAATGGTATGCAAGATGATATCAATCCTAGAAAAGATTTATAGAGACGAACCGACATGGACTTTTTCCCTTGTAGACGGATTGCTGAGGAGATTAGCTTCTTATGCCTCTCTTCCGAAGGGAAAGCTTTGCAAACTCTTGTATCCAGAATGGAGCTCAGGAATGTGACCCTTCTTGATGGAACAATGACTGACTTGTCTTTGTTGAGACACAGACCCAGACTTTTGAAAACATGGATGCAATTCTCGACTGCCCTTGACGCTGCGTGAGAAGATGGAGCCTTGATTAACCAATCATCTAGGTAGGGGAAGACTTCTAGCGATTGTTTCCTTAAGAACGCCGCCACCGGGGCCAATACCTTTGTGAAAATCCGCAGAGCGGATCTGAGCCCGAAGGGCAGGACTTTGAACTGAAAGTGGCTCTTGGCTACTGTGAAGAGTAAACATTTTCTGTGAGCTGGGTGGATCGGAACATGAAAATATGCGTCCTGGAAATCCAAAGTCGCCATGAAATCCCCAGGATTTAAAAGACGCAAGACGTCTTGAAGAGAGACCATTCGAATTGAGAGTTTTATGGGATAGGTGTTGAGCTCTCTCAGGTCTAGGATTGGGCGCCATTTGTCTTCCGCCTTCTGAATGAGGAAAAATCTGGAATAGAACCCTTTCCCTCTTTGCATGGGTGGCACTGGTTCTATCGCTCCCTTGGCAAGCAGATGAGATTTCGAGATGGAGAAGGTGCAGGTGTTTTGCTTCTGTGTAGCGAGGGGCTCTTGGAGGTGGTAAACTTTGGAACTCTAATGTATGGCCGAATTGAATAATTTGCAGGACCCACTGATCTGTTATGATCTTCCAGCAATCGAGAAAATATGTAATCCTTCCCCCTATCTTTGGAATAAGAGGTGAAGGACCAGTAGGCAGAGCCTGGAAGCCGCTATTGGCGTTTAGAAGTGTCTCTTCCTTGACGTCCTTGTCTACCTCTGGAAGACTGGCAAGAGAAAGTCACCGATTGTTGCTGTTGTTGCTGGGAATACTGAGGCTTAAACGATTGGGAGGATTGCGAGTAGGAGGAATATCTCTGATAGCTTCCCCTGTAAGTAGAGAATCCCTTGCCTCTTGCTCCTCAGAAAGGCACTTTTCGGTATTGGAGTGTGCCTAAGGATTTTGCCGTTTCGGTGTCTTTTTTAATATTTTGTAAAGCATCATCCACAAGCTGACCGAACAGCATGTCTCCGTCAAAAGGCAGAGCTAGAATTTTGTTCTGCAGCTGTGGACAAAACCAAGTACACCGCAGCCAACCCCGACTCCTCGGGACTGCAGATCCCGCCAAGGCACGGAAAGACGCAGTAGCAATGTCCATTGCACAATCTATAATTTCCGATGAAGATCTTTCCCCTTCTTCGAGAATCTTTCTCGCTTCCACCTTGACACTCTCTGGAAGTTGATCAACGAAAGGAGAGAGATCGCACCACATTTGGCGATCATATCGTACCAAAATTACGAGTGCGTTCGCGGCCCTAACCAGGAGGCTAGACATCGATGAGAACCTTTTTCCAACATTATCCAAACGCCTGCCTTCTCTATCAGGCGGTGCTGTAAGGGGTGCTGCGGGATTCATTGACTTCCTTTGTGCAGCTTGTGAAATAACAGTCTAGTTTAGGTTGACCAATAAGATAAGCCGGACTATTATCCGGGGCTTTATATTTCTTCTCCAGCCGCGGTAGAACCGGAGTCACTGTAGCTGGAGTCTGCATCACTTTCTTGCCCTCACTCCAAACAAAATCCACAATTGAATAGACTTCTTGTAGGGCTCTTTGAAGTCGTAGAGAAAGCAGTCTGACTGCACGACAGGAACTGGAAGGCCAAATCTTTTGGATGCCCTTTCCATAAGATTATGGAAGCCCCCTATGTCCGCTGGTGGCCAATCTACAGGGGACGGAGATGGAGATGCTGGATCAGGGATGACATAGTCGTCCCACTCAGTGTCAGGGCGTTGAACATGCTCTTGATCCTCATCAGAAGAGTCATCATTATCAGGCACTGTAATCACAGTTTGTCCTTCCGTCTCAGGCTGTTCACCTTGGCCCTAAGATGTTGAGGTCATAGGAGTAGGTAAAGACTGTTGAGGAGGTGGCGGCGGAGGTGGAACGGTTTCTGAGGTTTGTGAGGGGAACCTCTCTTTATAATCCAGTAACATCAACAGTAGATCCTTAATTAAGGAAGATGGCATGGCCACCATCTCCTGCCCATACGTTTCTAGATGCGTGTCTTGAGGAGTGAATTGAGTGTCCTGGTGATGTTGATCTAGGGAGTAATCGTCCGAATCAGAGTCCTGATACTTCACCTGAAGTTGTGAAGGACTATAAGCATCCCCATAAGGGCCGTCGTCGTCATCCGAATACTCCTCCTCCAGTAGAAGAGGTGGAGGCAATGGTGTTACCCTATGGATTGTCGATGGGATTGTCGTCACCAGAGAAAGTACTGTCGTCGACGGTGGAACATTCGTCGACAGTGGGCTGATCGTCGACGGAATCGTCAACGAGGCGGATGTTAGTACCATCATCGTCGATGTCGTCAACGACGTAGCCATCGTCGACGATATCACCATCGACGGTAAAATTGCAGGTCTCGTCGGCGAAATTCTCGTTGACGGAGTCACTATAGACGGCAATGGAGATTTTGTTTTCGTCGTCGACGTACCTGAGGAAACCGTCGTCGGCGGACGGATCTTCTCTCCCTTCCTGAGGAGTACTTGTAGGTTTATTTAAAACCTTTTCTTTTTCTGATGGAGAATAAGCCACAGAAAGGCCTTGGCTTGCCTTTTTTCCAGGTGGCACCTCAGGTACGAGTCCCTCTTTCTCCTTTGAAAGGCTAGGAGATTTTTAGGGACTAAGCCTTTTAGACCTTTCAGAGGTCGTTTGAGAGGCCTTAGCAGGAGGTTCACCCGATGTAGAGGGGAAGACCTACCCCTTTTTGTAGACCTCCTCGAAGATGTAGCTGAGGAGGAGTCTTCACTATCACTGGACAGAACCTCTTTTTGAGACTTCATCTTCTGCAGCCAAGCTAGAAGTCTTCCTTCCCGGTCTCTCAGAGCCTTGGTTGAGAAGGTCCTGCAGATCTTGCACTCGGTGGCCTTGTGATCAGGATATAAGCAATAAAAACAATCTTTATGCTTATCCTCCACATACATTCTTTTCTTTGAGCATGTAGCACATGCCTTGAACAGAGCTTTCTTCTCAGACATCCTGAAGAGAAAAAAGTTGTAGAAATCCACTGAAGAGAAAACTGAGCAGAGCTCAGAGGAGACTCCCTTAGCACAACGTGCGGTAGAAAATCTGAGGCTCTCTCCTGAGGGTTCTATGGGGTGAGGCTGATCTGATTGGTTGTTGCAAAGTTTGGTCTCTTTTACACAAAGAGGTAGATGGGCTACAAAATGAAATGAGGCCTAGGCCTTACTTTCTCTTTTGTACATACTGCTATGGTATTTTCTATTTACCGAGGCTCCCAAGCTGACGACGGGAAATGATACAACGCATGGGAATCTATGAAAGGTCCAATACTGGGGCAAGTAGTGCTGTCTGGTAGACTTTGATCTAAAAAGAAGACACAATGTTTGCTCTTCACAAGTCCCCTTCCTCGTCCTAAACAACAATGACATGCCGCCTTTGAAATACAATCAAGCTGGTTGAATAAAAACAAAAATCAATTTAAATGTGGAGCCACTATGTAGATAACAAATTACGGACACCTTCAGGGTGCTTAAGATGCGATCTTTCAATATCTTCAGGTCTTTTATTTTCACTGTTTTTACAAAAAGGATGCTCATCATGACAATGAAGTTTACAGGATAGAATACCCTAGTCGATATGATGGGAATGTCCCCTGCGTGGTGTACAGTTGTGTAACCCTGCCTTAAGTGCCCAACTGTGATATTTGGTGCACTGGTTGGATATTGATTCTTTTTGGGCCCAAGTCTCACACTAATCTAGTGTGCATGCAGAGGCCTAGGCCTGTTCTTTCACATGACTGAGGCACTGGGCCTGATCTGCGACTTCGAAATGTTTCTAAATTGAACAGACATTGAACTACTGTTCCCATCATCGGTTTGGTATACAGAGCAGTGGAAGCAGCGTACTGTGTTCTCTGAAACCATAATTGTGACCATATTTTTTATGTGCGTCACTGGAGTGAAGGTCTACTGGCCCACTCAAGTAATGTTCCACTTTTATTCATTGACGTCTCAACTGTATGTTGTGTGCACATGTCGCCTGCATAGTAAATGCTTTAGGTTTACGAGTAAGCCAGAGATATGGAGACGTCGGGCCTTGTGCACAAGAAGGAGGTGAGGTGGATTTCCCAGACAGTGTTAGTGTATTCCTGACATTTCTGAAGCTGGAGGTAGGGGACCCAGATACTAAAGTGAAAAAGACGAGAAATGTTCTAATTAGAAATTCAATTAGGACTTTTGCTAAGAGGAGCTGCTGATTAATCATCATGCAGCATGGCCATCTTTAGATGGTGGCGGGTGTATGATGATTCTGCAGTCTGTTGTTCAAGATGAAAGGACCCCTTTCTGTTAGGCAAGTCTTCTGACTTTTCAATGATCACTCTTCGGTGTGGTCTATGACAGTCAGGTGCTTAAAGCTCCACCCTTTGTGCCTCTGGAACGGCCCTTGAAAAGAAAATTTGTCGCGTTGCGGCATTTTCGCCATCCCGAGCGGCCTCTAATCACATGCAGGTATCGGGATCCTCAATTCCAGGCGGAAGCGAAGTCCCGGTCTAGTTTTCTGGAATCTAAGCACTTCCGGGAAAACGCTTAAACACTGCGTTTCCCGCCGGCTCTGTGCTTCTGATCCTGTCCTGAACCTGTACAGAGCCCAGAAGACGCTGCGGACTGCTCCCTGTCTTCTGCCCTCTCCGCACTGAAACGCTTGCCTTGGTATTCACCTACGGGACGTTTCCGCGCTGGAGCGCTGCTGGTTCCTTTCTATGGCCATATTTCAGCGCTTACAGTGAGCCTTTGTTTCTTGTGAGTATCGCGCAGGAACGCTACTGTTTGTGCACCTATCAGCGCAGGAGCGCTAGTGAGTCCTTGTTCTGGGCCGCGCTACAGCGCTTACCCTTGGTATTTACTTTTGGTCAACACCGCGCAGGAGCGCTGCTTTTGTTTGTTCTGTACTTTACACCGCGCTGGAGCGCTGCATCCTTGGTTATTCTTCACCGCGCAGGAGCGCACTGTTTGTTTGTGAGCGCAGGAGCGCTTGATACTTGGTGGTTAATACTTTGTTCCCCAATCACCAAGCAGGTGCCTCTTGATTTTACGTTGCTTTGCATTATACAGCGCAGGAGCGCTAAGTACTTAAAGGTTGTACTTGTTTATCCGCGCAGGAGCGCTTTCCTTTGGTTGAATACAAGAGCGCATGGGCGCTTACCTTGGTTCTCATTTCACTCCTTGGTTACAGAGTCCACATGAGCCATGGTGAGTCTATGGAGCAGGTGCTCCTTCCTGCATGTGTTTAGTGGTCTACCCTGAAGTGGGAGGTGTGGTATATCTAATAGGGTCCAGTTATTGCAAGAACCGTCTCTGCTCCACAACCATCAAGATATCATCATTCCTTTGTTGGCTACCTTCCCTGATTCCATCCCATCCCTGCTGGGTGCCACTCTCCGCACGGGTCAGGTGGGTACAGGGACGGTGGCTCTTGTCGTCTCTGCGGAATCGCTTCACAAGCAAAGGTGAGTCTTGTGGGGCATCCGACAGAATTGCTCTAGTTCTGAAAGTGCAGACCCCTGATCCACATCTCCTGTCTGCTTTGGGTGCATCAATGTGGGACCTATTAACACATTTTTTTGTTCCAGTTCCAAGTTCTGGAAGACCAAGGAATGTAGTGCTCCGCAGAGAAGTTTGGTTGCACAGTGCTGATGACTGCCTAAGAGGCAACTTTCCAGATGTGAAGAGATATCACATAAGTCTATCCCCTACTGGAACAAACTGTGTTTCTGAACTGAAGTGCATAAGCGCCAGCCTGCCTGTTGAGAAAGGGAAGGAGCATGCCAACATCCCCGAGGACGAGTGACTGCCAAGGAAGAAACTGGTCCAGTGAAATCCCAGTGCTGGCAGGGGTGGAAAGAGATTTGCATGCCCACATTTTCAGCGAGTAGCAAACTCTTCAATTCACAGCTCCAGGCGTGAACTACTGGAAGCGCAGCTTTAGATCTGCTGTTGTGACCACAAAGTAATTGTGGCTGACATTCAGCGATATGGCCAGGATAACGATTGCAGCTTGACCTTGTGCAGCAGTGCCTGAGAAGTGTGGCACAGCCAAAGAAGAGGAGCCTGTGAGAAGCCTTGTTGCCTCTGAAGTTGGTGTGTGTGACTACAACACGATCAGTCTTATGTAATAGCACTACAAAAACAGCACAAACCCATCTGTTTCTACATTGCTCAGACATCTGCCAACTGCATCTGCTCACAATACTGCCTTTTGCCTACTCCTACATAGCTGAAGAGACCGATGTTCAGGTGCCCAGGGAGAGCCTCGCTGGAGTCACAGTTCACTTGCCCTTTTAGAAGTGCAACAAAGGATCACACATTGAGGAAATCAAGCAGTCACCTGCCTGGAGGAGCCAAGCTCGCGAGCGTAATGGTCGCCTTTTAGCTCGGCTCCCGCAGCCCTCCGGCCTGATCGTCTATCCTGTATCGTATCCTGTCCGGAGACGACACATTATCGTAGAATTGGAGACGGGACACCTCACTTGCACTTACCGTTTGGCCCGGAGGTTTTGACGTGCAGCGGTTCCGAAGTTATGCCCTCCGCCAGACCGGGGCCTCCGTGGAACCTAGACCGGGACCTAGCCTGTGGGATCCGACGACTGTCGGCCCCGGTCGAGAGAGTGAACCAATGGTGAGAGCCGTTGTGCGAACATCCCGGCGATCCTGATCCGGGCCTGCCCTGGTGGCCGCGAGGCTGAAGTGGGTGAGGTGCACCGGGGACTGATTCTGTGAGGGGGTCCCCCCCGCCGCTGCTGTGTCCGGCGGCTCTGGACCTCTACGCCCGGACTCTGCTTGTTTGGGGCGCCGGTGCTGGCGTAGGCGGAGACCCGCATTGGGCGGACGTCCTTTCTGCGCCAAGGCTGCCATTGCTGGGAGCCCCCCGGAGCTCTGTAAAGTCCTGCATTTTGGAATTGTTTTTGAGAGTCGTGGAGGGTGGCGACTGGGCTGACTTCGCGAAATGGCGGCCAACCATCTGGAACTTGTATCGCCTCGTGGCGGCGGGCTTGGGTTGCCTGATTGCGCGGGGGTCTGGTCTGGTGAGCGTGAGCTTACCCTCAGAGATATCCTGGACGCCCTGCGATCCCTGCGCGCATTCCTGGCCCCCGATGTCCCCGTGAGCCTGCCACGATCTGCCGCCATTTTGAGCAGCCGTTTCTTCTTGCCTCCCTCTTGTTTCAGAGACTCCATTGCCTCGCCCCCCTCGACTGCTGCAAGTGTTGCCGCCGCGGATCGACGATCATTTGGTGTGCCGTTGAATTTGGGGCTCCCTGCTTTTCGAGGTTCTGACCCCAGGGACTTGGACATTGTGCCGCGGCCCTGTTCGGCTGGGATACCAGGAAATATTGGTGGACTGCCGCCTGCGCCTGCACCGATGGCTTCGCATTTGTCTATTGCAGAGAACCCCTCGCTTTCCCAAACGGCGAAACTAATCTCCTGCTCTTCATCACCCGTGCTGCGCTTGCTGATGCTCATAAACTCTCTACTCGGACTTGTGTTCACTTGCGGACCGATTGACCCCCCTTGTCTACATGGCAGAAATTTTTTTTTTCGATTGTGTGCTGGTCTTGTATTGAATAGCTCACTTTACATTGTCATGTGGTGGGTGGAATTTGTGGTTCGGAAGGGATGGGGGTGATATGCGCGACTCATGGGGATTCTTGCTGTACGACTTCGTGGCGCGCTTGTTTGTACCCATAGCGCGGTGGGAGGTCCTCTCCTCTGTAAGTTTTATGGCGCTTGAAAGGGTGTCGTCCTGGTCTGTTCTTGCTGCGATTGTTTGGTTGGGCGGAGGGCTGCGGCCGACCGTATTGATTTCTGTTCTCATGCTCCTCCCTTCTGTTTTTTCCATTTATGTTTATGTTTCTTTTTGTCTCGTTCTTCTCTCTTTCTTTCTTGCTATATTTCGGGTTCTGGTTTAGGGCGACAGGCACGCTGTCTGAAGGGTAGGCCATAGCCTTCTACAGGGGTGCAGGGTGGGATGGGTGGGATGGGTGGGTCGGGATCTACTTGTTGTTTGTTTTATGGTTCTATTGCCCTTTTGTATCTCTTTATAGTGATGCCGCGTCTGTCCTTGCATCCCGTGGTATGTTCGGGGTGGGGTATGTGGCGTCGTCGATCCTCCTCTCCTGGGTTGGTTACTTCTCGTCTCGATTGCTGTACCCTCCTCGTTACGGATGCTCCTGTTTTCTCCTGTACTCTCGCCACGGGACGCCTGTTCTTCTTTCTTTCGTTTTTGTGTTTTATTTCCTTTTATCATTTTTCCGCTTTGTCCTCCTCTCCTCCCCCTCTTTTCCCCCTCTCTCCCCTTTTCCTGCCCACCTCCCCCTTTTCCTAGAGGTCACTATGACGGGTTAGTTTTGATGTAATGTTTGTCCGATCCCTCTGTCCTGGCTTGGCTGTGGTTTGGGGGGTGGGCATGTAAAGATGATAATGAACACGTGTCGATTATGTCTAAAATGTCCCTGTCTCCCGGTGTGTACTGTGTTGCCTCTCCTGTATTGCGGCCCCGAGACCCCTTAGTGTCGCTGAGGATGGTTTTGGGACTTCGGACGCCTCTATATTGAAAGTGAGCCTATCGTATTCCTTATCCCCATATTATAAAATTAACCTTTTTTTGCTCCTGTTTTTTGGCCGTCTGGTTCCTAGGTGTCTTCCTCCCTTTTTTACGATTGTTTTGCCTCTGCTTTTTGCTGCTTGAATCTGTACTGTTTGCCTTGGAACCCTTGACCGCTTTACATATTGATGCCGGCCGATTTGGTTGTAGGCCTAGACTTGTATATCCTTTTGATGCAAATAAAGGTTTAAAAAAAAAAAAAAAAAAAAAGCAGTCACCTGCCTGAATACTACAGACCAATCTCACTCAGTGAAATCAGACTTTTTCAACTGTTAGAGACCAAGTGCACAGTGATATAAAAAGGGGAGAATCTGCACCAGAGCTTGAATAACGCTATCATGTTTACTCCTGAGAGGGAACAGAGTGAGCTACAAAGGACACAGGGGAAGAAGATAGTAGGTAGGGGTCCAATCATCCCCAGAGTTCATGATACTAAATTGCATGTTGACAGTTTAGTGTGTGTGTAGTGTCTGGTTATAGTGTGCATTAAGGTATTTTTATTCCTGAATGTAAAGCACTGGGTTAAACAATCAGTTATTGCTCTGCTGTGTGACTGTTGAGTCTTCAGATCGAGCACCTACTGTCCTGAAAGATCCATGACACCTCACCGTCAATGTCCAATGACAGTCAAGTGATGAAAGGGTTAGAAATTTGCAGAGGCCTAGTAGGACGGAGCCCAGGACATTACAGGCAAATGGCTTTCACCTCCATGGTTGAGGCCAAGTAGCCCCTGCCTGTGCACTAAAATAGGGTCTGACAAAGGCAAATAGGCACATGTTTGCTACAGCTGCAAGTGCAGCCATTAAGGTGATTCTATAACAAAACTAGTCATTTAAAACGAAGTATTAATAGACAACTATCGTAGGGAAGATTGCACAAGGCAAGAGGATCAGAAAATTCTGTGCTGTGGTGCAGTTTGCAATTTTTTTCACTACATTGAGGAATGTTATCCACAAACAGAAGTTACTCACCTTTGGTAAAATCAGTAGATATTGCACACCAAAGAAAGCAGAACAGAGCTAAACGAGCAGATCTTTCACTGCCAGTGTGTGAATGCTAATCTGGGACTTTTGTTTAATACATGAATGTCCACTCCGCCGAGAGGTGGGTGGATACGAAGGAATCTGCTATAAAGATCATTATCAAAGGTAACAAACGTATTCTTCTGGCAGACAAATCTAGCTTCACATTTTTACCCTTTTGAATCAATTCTTTGGAACCATTGTTGCAAAGACGCAGGCACTGGAGGGGTTCCCTCATAATCCCCCATCATTTGGTAATCAAACGTTGAGCAGGCTATGGCTGCATGTTCTTTGGAAGCCTATAGGTGAAGATGGCTTCGATTCGCAGGCCGAAAAGGGTGAGGAATACAGCGCAGATGTTTATGAAGGACAAGGAGGTGGGACCTGAAGCATAGTGAAGGAAGCACAGAACACATCCATTAGCAAAATGGTCTAACGTTGTATGTGGTCAGGCAGCACAAAGGAAGTGGCTGCAGGGGGTGGCCCACTGGAGGGCAAAAAAAATCATTGGGCCTGAAAGGACACAAAAGGAAATCATAATAGATTTAAAAATCTGCAGGTGGCCTCCTTAAAGGCCACCTGTACTGCAGAGTCTAAAATGGCCTCTGGAACCCATGATCCATTAGCTCAAATTTGGCATATTGTTATAGTCAGATACCTAAACTGAGTTAGGGTGCCACAGCTTCCAACTGTTTGACCTCTTCTCCAAGGTGGACTATTTGTCTAAATATTGAGGAACTTTGTAACAACTTGAGCTTCTTCCTCACGTGTCTTTCCACTTTCCCTTACACCTACTGAAAGAGGGTAATCATACCCAAGACCAAACTAGATTATTTTGTTCTGCGATATAAAATGTGGCCTCTCTTTCTCTCATGACCTTTGGGTACATCAAGGAACACTTTTTGCATGACTTCAAGTCATGCTTGGTCACGGCACACCATAAGCAGACATTGTGTGAGTTTGTCAGACCCATCTGCTACCGACAAATGTGGCTTCAAACTTCCACCTCAGAACACAGGGGTGGGGCTTTTTTGGCCTAGTAGCACTTCCAAGTCCACTGAAGCTTTTATTGGAGAATATAATTTAAAAAGATTGGGAAAAAATTATTTAAAAAACTAAAGACCTAAAAACAAATATGGCAAGAGGTGAATTTGAAAACAATCAATGCACTAGCTAGTATTGAATCAAACATACCTGCAGAAAAAGCAGAGGGATTGTGATCATGAACAAAACTGATTACAAAAGCAAAAAAAAAGGGGAACAAGACATCTTAACTTCACGGACCAATACAGAAAGCTCTCATGTGAACCCTCCCCATTTTTTTTTTTTTATAACCAAAGGTGTCAGGATTCCAGGTCTATACATATTGTCCCCCACTCACCTCGGGAAACCTATTGTTGTAGGAAGTAGGTCACTTTCTAAACAAGGATCACAATACTTCGGGTTTTTTCTTACTATGTTTTTCGAATCCTTGTGGGAGAACCCACATATTTTATAAATGTAATAGAAAACAAAATATTTGAATCAGAAATGGATCTTTTAGTCCGCTTCATGTGGAATGTGTTGTTTGCAAACATTACATAGGATGAGGCATTCAACGTAATGAGAAATAACTTCAATGAGAAATAACTTCAATAAGAAATACGAAATAATGTCCCCCACAGAATCCATAATTCAGCTTCTCCATATTGCTCACTCACTTTTCCTATGATTAAGATAGTTCTCTTCAGATGGAAGGAATGGATGAGCGCCTTTGCTCCGGAGCTAACCAACATTTTTTTAGCATATTTTGAAGAGAAGTAAATATAACGTGAATTGAATCCATCTGGTTTAGTTACTATATTTCTTGCCTGAAGGGGAACCGAATAATTTCGAACTAGTTCAATAAAGCGCTATGACCACTTAATCACCAGATTCATGTTCTTGATTTACTTGTCTTTACTCAGGGTGAAGGATCAAGTTCGTGCTATATAAAACTTTATAAATAAATAAACACGTCTTTATGTTAAACCCACAAACCTTGATAACCTTCAACAATTTGACAGTTTTCACCCAAGCACAATGAAAAAAATCTTCCTTACGGGCAATCACCTACATTAGTGGAGACAGCCGTATAAAACAAAACTGTTTTGACAGTGCTAAACATCTTTGTTTAAAACTGATCTATAGAAAACTAGTACGACAACACCTTAAAGGGTCTTGGTAGAAACCCAGGGACACTCTTGACAAAACAGATGCAGCTCCATTAATATGTGTGGTGCGATATAGTCACAAAGCAAATCAGAAAAAGCAGAAACACAATCACTGGTGAGGGCTGAACTCACAACAAGCGTTTGCAATGCAATAGGTCTCGCATTTATGGGAGTTTGAGCTATTGGCACTGTAAATGACAATGCCAATAGCTTAAACTCTCGCAAATGGGAGACCTATTGCATTGCAAATGCAATTTTTGGAAAGCGCCCCATGCCGTGCTTTCACGTTAGTTTCGGCCACGCCCCTTTCTTTAAACAAGCCGCGTCTAAAGAAAGGGCTGCAGACGCCATTAAAGTGAAAGCACTGCATGGGGCTCTTTTACAAAACAAAGCATCTGTTTGTCAAGCTGGCCTGTGCTGTAATTTAAAAGAGACTCATTGTAGGGCTTTCATAATCTCATCATTTCTGACCCAAAGCATTTGAAATATTATACATATGCTACTTTTTTATCTTACGCAACTAACAACCATTGACAAAGCCAATAGTCCTGGCCTGTTGGTGTAATGTTACTAGTATCATGTATATGGAGGCAATGACATAAGAAGCACAATACCAGTAAGGCGGCACACTATCTAAGCATAGATTGATAGCTTGCGTGTTTTAAGCCACGCCCTTAATTACATTTGCCTCGCCCCTTTGGAGCGACCCCCCCCTGTTTTTTCATCCCACGTAAAGCCCTGCATATGCTCCCGATTCAATGAGAAACGTTCTAAAACTGCACATTCCGGGACCAGGTGGTTAGCAAGAAGTACGTCTCAATATGTGAAGATAGTTTCAGATATACGATGTTGGAAGGAATCCGAACACTATATGTCAGAAATGACGCAGAGCCAGCACCCGCTGTGCTGTCTGTGGCCCGCATTGTAACCAACAGAGCTCCCAGATACCTTACTTATTGGGCCGTGGCTACGCTACCGGATTGAAATAACATAGCATCAGCTTCCACTGTGCTATTTGTGGCCTGCATCGTTATAGACAGGTCTCCCAGCCACATAGTTTATAATACCTGGGTAACCAACGCCGCAGATCACACGGTTGAAGAAAACCTGCTGTGTATTTAGGTCAGTACCGGGCAATGACACAGCTAGAGAGACGGTGACAAGGGGATACCAAATATTACACAACGCCGTGGCAGCTGAACATTTACCCTGTATAAATCCACAACAAGCAGCTTATGGGGAGAAGTCTAAATAGCGGGGATACGGGGTGCGTGCATGATTCATGTAGAGAATGTCCATACGGGGTGCGTGCATGATTCATGTAGAGAATGTCTGCCTGTAGTGTAAAGAAGGGACTCCCTGGCCATTTGAAATACAACTGGTAAAGAAAAGCGCTTTGTTACCGTCAGTCGAGCTTGTTTACCTTCGGTCGAGTTCATACTAAACAAACACATGCACTACAACAGAAAAAAAACCTTCACAGAAGCGTCTCGGATATGTGGTGTCGCTAGATAATTAGTTCCAAGGCGGAGTAAAAATGTAGCAAGCAACGAACTGTTGGAGCTGCACTGGAGACATTTGCCCATCGCCCGGCTCCTGACAGAGCCTTAGGAAGTTTGAGGGGGCAGAAAGCAGATGGAAAGACTTACAGACAACAAGTGTGCCAACGCGGGACCAGCACCTGGCTCCTTCCCCCTCCTCCCAGCAAAACCAGCTCCGACAGCGAAACAGAAACCTTCCATGGGGCGGGACTTCCGTCTTCGGAAGCCCGCGCAAGCGCCCACGGAGAGAAGCAGTGCTGGTGACGCGGGGCTCCCATGCCCGAGGGAGAGCCCCGCGGAGGCTGCAAGAGTTTAGAATGGCGGTAAGTGGGGCTTGGGGGGGAAGGCGGCGGTAGCCGGGGGGTGCGGGTGCGCTTGTATGTATGCGGCGGGGTCTCTGTGTGTGTAGGGGGGGTGCTGGTGAGTGGGGAAAGTGTGTGCGTGTGCGTCTGTCTCTCTCTCTCTCTCTCTCTCTCTCTCTCTCTCTCTGCCTGCCTGCCTGCCTGCCTGCCTGCCTGCCTGCCTGCCTGCGTGTTCTGGGCGGTCACAGTAAAGGCACTAGAGCTGGCAGTATATTTGCAAATATGTGTGAGAGTAGTCATCAGTACAAACGCAAGAAAAGTGAACTGATAGTGATGGGATACCAACATTAACCACATACACTGCCTTTAGCTGGGAAGAACTGGAAGAAGAAAGTAGACATCCTGAAGTTCCAGAGATGCAGTCTCCCAGATTCAGGACATGCAAGGTATATACAGTTTTAGTGGAGGGACGCCTGGCTCACAAGATGACATTACAGACTTCGGGAGGAAGGTCAAAAGCTGTCAACTGTCGCCACTCAATGTCCACGCAAGGAGATGGAGTCTGTACAGATTCGGGTGGAGGACCAACCCCTGCTGCTGCGACAGAAGATCCTCCCGAGAGGCAGTCTG
The DNA here is from genome assembly GCF_964261635.1 of Lissotriton helveticus. Lineage (NCBI taxonomy): Eukaryota > Metazoa > Chordata > Amphibia > Caudata > Salamandridae > Lissotriton > Lissotriton helveticus. Next base: position 796,929,428 of record NC_136063.1, on the reverse strand, counting down.
ATATGAGGATCGATGGCAATGTACAAGAGCTCGGAATACCAGACTCTCCGTGCACAATCCGGAGCCACAAAAATGACTTGGGCCTGGTCACGCTTGATCTTCAGCATACTGGGTAAAACTGCTATAGAAGGAGAGGCGTAGAGAAGACCGCAACTCCACTTGCGACGAAAAGCTTAGCCGAGCAAGTGCCGCCTTGGAAATTCCAATGTGCAGAACTGCTGACATTGCACATTCTCTTCGGTGGCGAACAGATCTAACAAAGGCTCTCCCCACCACTGAAAGAGACCTTACATCACCTCCGAGTGAAGACACCATTTGTGATCCACCATGTACCGATGGCTGAGTTCGTCCACACTAGCGTTCAGGGAACCTGCCAGGTGTTGAACCCCCAGGGACATGCCCTGATCTTCCAGCCATGTCCACAGGCGAAGGGCCTCTTGACATAGAGTCCACGACCCCACCCCCCTCTGTTTGTTACAGTTCCACATGGCAGTGGTGTTGTCTGTGAACACCTGAACTACTCTTCCCTTGACAGAACAAAGGAATGATTTCCGTGCAAGATGAAACACCCAGAGCTCCAGAAGGTGGATGTGGAGCTCAAAATCTGCCGGAGACCAGAGGCCTATGATCTCCGCCTCTCACATGTGGCCGCCCCATCCCAAGAGTGACGCATCTGTCACTACCATGAACTCTGGTTGGGGAAGGGAGAGGGATCTGCCGTCGACTCAATCCTGGTTCGATAGCCACCACTGCGGTTGGTGCGCCGTGCCCTCCGAGATCTGGATGGAATCTGAAAGATTCCCCTGATGCTGTGCCCACTGGAACTTCAGGTCACATTGCACAGCCCGCATGTGCCACCTAGCATAATCCACCAGCAGGATGCAGGAGGTCATGAGGTCATGAGGTCCAGTAGCCTCAGGGTCATTCTCACCGAACACCGGGATAGAGGCTGAAAAATCGGAAACAGCCTGAATATCCCAGACTAGCTGCTCAGGAGGATAAGCCAGAAACTGCGCTGTATCCAGAACCGCTCCGATGTAGAGTAGTTTCTGAGAGGGAATCAGGTTCGACTTTAGCACGGTGATCGTGAACCCCAGCGAATGCAGGAGTTACGCCATAGTCTGGAGTTGGGAGACGACAGTCCCTTGAGCAAGCCCACCTTCAACAGCCAGTCGTCGAGATAGGGGAAGACTGGAACCCCTGATCTGCGCAGATGAGCTGTGACCACCCCCATCACTTTCGTGAACACCAGATGGGCGCTGTGAACAGTAGGTAGCGCCGGTGGGCAGGCAAGAGGGGATATGAAAATAAGCATCTTGCGAATCCAACGCCACCATCCAGACTCCAGGGTCGATGGCAGACAGATCCTGAGCCAATGTCAACATTTTGAACTTCTCCTTCCGGAGGAAGCGGCTGACGTTCCTGAGATCCAAGATAGGAGGAAGGCCTTAGTCCTTCTTGGGCCCCAGAAAGTAATGGGAATAACAGCCATGACCAACTTCTAGGGCAGGAACTCGCTTTATAGCTCCCTTGGCCAAGAGAGCCATAACTTCCTGATGGAGAAGGGCTTAGTGATCCTCCAACATGCTATGGAATTGTGGTGGCATGGATGGAGGGGTAGTCTCGAAGGCGAGGGAGTAGCCCCTTTGGACGATCTACAAAACCCACCCGTCCGACGTTATTGGCCCGCCTGCTGGCTCCAGACCCACGGCGCTGGGTCCCACGTCCCCGGCTATGCAGCGGCTCGGCAGCTTGCGCTGGCCTGCGGCTCTGGGAGGAACGTGGCAGGGCACCCCTTCCGTAGCTGCGAAAGGTAGACTGCATAGGGCGAGATGTCATCGCGAGGCACAAGGACCTGGCCGTAGACCTAGAATCTTTGAAGCACTCAAGCGCGTGGTGCGACGGCCATCAAAGGGCATGTCTAAAAGTGAAGATTGAACATCACCCAAAAAGCCAGTGGATCTCAGCCAGGCGTAGCGTTTGAGGGCTACCAATGTTGAAATAGTTCTGCCTAGCAAGTCTGCGGTGTCCAGCCCACAGGGAATGACGAACTTTGCTGCATCTCTCCTTTCGGCAACCGCACAGGAGTGTGTGGCCCGGCCTCCTTCGGGCACTGTGGCAGCACCTGCTCAACCTTATCCCACACGGAGTGGGTGTAACGGCCCAAGAGACATGCAGTGTTCACCGACCGCAGTCCTAAGCTGGCGGAAGAAGACAACTTCTTCCCAAGATGTTCCAGCTTCTTGGATTCCCTATCTGGGGGAGCAGTAGGGAACGAACCTTTGTGTGTAGAGGCTTGGACTACCAAGCTCTCAGGGGTAGGATGTTGGGAGAGAAAAATGGGGTCACCCGCATCCAGGCGGTGGCATCGGGCAATGATCCTGTCAACGGGAGCCCCTGTGCTGGGCTTGGACCAAGTGCCCAGAAGGATGTTCGTGAGGGCCTCACTGAAATGCAGCAGGGGCTCCGAAGAGGCCGCTGCCGGCTAAAGCACCTCAGTAAGGTTGTCAGTCCTGATTGCCACCGTAGGAAGCTCAAGGTCCAAGGCCTCAGCCTCCCTACCCAACACCACAGCGTAGGAGGCTGCCTCCTCCGTAGCCACGGAAGGGGGAGAAAGCATACCAAGGTCCGGGGAGGTATCCAGACCACTGGCATCACACAACTCCTCTCTCCAGTCCAGATCTTCAAGTTGGCCTGCAAGAGGGTCAACAGACTCCTCTCAGCCCTCCTCACCCTCTTCTGGCTGCCACTCTGGGCTATAGGAAACGTCAGGGTAGAAAATTGGCACAAAATTGCCAGCCGGTACCGGCGTTGGTCGTCGCCAGTCCGGCTCTGTATCTAAGTCAAAGCCGGGTGGGGACACAACCGGTGTCAGAGGCAGAAGTGTGAGCAATAGATTCGATGCCGGAGGTGTCATTGTCTGGTCGACCAGCGCCGATCCGGAACCAGGCCTGGGTCCTTGGGGGCCTGCAGCGGCAAAGGCCTCGAACCCCCACCCGAGTCTGCAGGGCCCGAAGGCGCGGCGGCAGAGTCTGGCTACCCAAAGATGGAGTGGAGAGCTTCGTAAAATGTACGAAGTTGGGCAGGGGTTGCTCCGGCTCCCGGAAAGGGGGTAACCTCGGAGCCAACCCAGCAGGCTACGCGGACGGAGCCGAAGGATGATGACCGTCCGCATCCCACGTCTCTTCAGCCAACAGATGGGGAGAAGGCGAAGAGCGACAGTGCTTCTTCGCCTTATTCTTGTGCTTCCACTTACCTGAAGACGAAGACTTCGACAAGGAATGGTGGTTATGGCTCCGCAAACGGTACCGGGACCTCCATCTCGACCGTGACCTCGAGCGGCACGGAGCCAACTGACGGGCCTCAAGAAACTTTTGGGACTGCTGCTGCAAAGCCGGTCCGCCGATGTGACATCCCTGTGCATCAGGAGGCAAACGACTCGAAAAAAATTCGACAAAAAGTTGAAAAACAGTGACCAGGGTACCGCTCTCAGGACCTGCGCAGGCTGGCGCGGAAAAAGAAAGAACTGATGTCAGAGTGCAGGTGCGGCGTCTAAGTAGATACCACAACGTTATCCCGGTGATCATGACGAAGACGATGGACGAAGAGTCAACCAACGCTACCTACCGACGCGCAAGGGTACTGCTACGAAAACATTTCTCCGGATCCAGTCTGACACCTTGGGGCAATTCTAAGGTAAGGAATCTATATTAGGCTCTTTCAGATAATATACCCAAAGCACATTCCACTGAGCAAAAACTCCTTATACAACCTCTGGGTGCAGACGGCACTCATGATGCCTGCTGAGCTTGTCCATTCAGTTGTGGAGGGAACTTGCCACATAGCTAGCAATACAATTAATTCACTGAAGATCCAGCCAGCACCACAGTCTCAGCATCTCCTAGAACGGCACACACACAAACTCACACTACCCTGTTTGTTGCGGTACCTACTACATGACAGTTATGCTGTCCATCATAACTTGTACCTGCTGCCCTTGATGTAAGCAGAAAGGCCTTCAGAGTCAGCATATGGCTCAAAGCTCCAGAAGTGTTAAGTGATGCTTCTGCTCCAGCACTAACCAGAAGCCTCTTTTCTCCACTTTGCCGAGGTGGGGCAGAGTCAATGCATCTGTTACCACTGTGAGCTCTGATTGGGATAGAGTAAACGGCCTAGCACCAAATCAGGACAGCATCTTTAATTCTCCACTAAAGGTTCCAGCTGCCTCTTCTGACACACAGATGTGGTCGGAAATGACCCCAATCCTGAGCCAATTGAAGGCAGTAGTTCCATTGCAGAGTCTTGTTGTACCAAAAGGCATGAGGTACAGCAGAATACATGAGATCAGAAGACCAAGAATCCCCAGAAACATCTGGGCCAGAACACAGGACTGAGCCTAAAACATCAGGGTCATATCCTGAACATCCCAAACTCACTGCCAGGGCACAAAGTCTTTGAACAACACTGTCAAGAATAGCCCCTTTAAAAGAACTCCTCTGAACTGACCACTGTTGAGGTTTCACTTCATAGAAGGAAGACAGCAGCAAGGTGGTTGTCTACTGTTGGTCCACAACGGACTAGAACAAGATCACTTTCAACAGCCAGTCATCGAGTTATGGAAATATGTGCAGTCGCTAATTGCAAAGATGAGGTATGTCCACTACCAACGCCTTCATAAAAACCCAGGGGAAGGTAATGAGATGAGGCAGGATGGTGAAAGGAAAGAGGAAAACTAAGACTGGCCATGTTGTGGGTGGCCCATTATCTGCTGCCACCTTTCGCCCTGGAGTCCCAAAAAGGCTGGATGGACTGCCTTGACTGAGAGGACTATCTGGTAATAAGCCAGGTCCTGGGAACATCCATAAAGTTCTGGTACTGTTGATGGAAGTAGCAGGCCAGGGAATGAAGGCTCAATGATCAGGCCGTAGCAAACTAATCGTTTAACCACTTCAAAGCAGAATCTGCCTCCTTGCCTGAAGTCATCAAAGGGCATATCACATACCCAGAGAAACCTGCTAATACAGCAAAGGAGGAACTTTCCTGAGGTAGGGGGTCTCAAAGGAGAGTCCAATTATATCTCTGGTAAGGTATCAAGATCTCTAGCATTTTTTTTTTATTGAGGCGCAGAGCTTGATAGGGCCACCTACTGGTGCAGTGAAGTAATTGCTGGGAAAGGTTTCTAGATGGATCCTGGCGCTCGTGAAATTTAAACGTTGAGCAATCTGCGTTGAGGAATCTGCAGTTAGAAGTATCCATCAAAATGGTGATAAGTTGGGCAGAAAGCTGGCTTTTGTCTTGGAGCATAAAGATGACAGACAAACAATATGAAATACTGTAGACGAGAATGGGTTGTGTAATACATTCAATCAGCAATTAATGGTGTTTTCCACTGCTGTCTGAAATCACTGTATACACAAGGCATGTCACAAAATGTGGTGTTGATCTGGGGCCTCGGTTTAGGGAGGTAGACCAAGTTGCTGAAATATCAGGGAATCAGGGTAGTACCTGAGAAAAAGTAATACTTTAATTTGAGAATGGGTGGTTCCTCTGTGGCATTCACAACTCCGTTTTTTGGAAGAGCATGCAATTGTAATGTGTGGGTAGAGTTGCTATGATTAAAATGGCGATCATTCCCAGCAGTCTCTACAATTTTCAGGATATGTTTCTGCTTCTAAGGCGAATACTCAGTGAAATGGATAGCATCCTGTCCTCTCTACAATGGACAGATGTCAGGTCTAGTGTTAGGCTGAAGGCACTGATGCCATCTTATGAACAACAAAAACAGGTTTTCAAGATATGGAGTGCCATTAGTTTGACTGCAAAACACACAAGATGATGGACGGAATGTTGCACAATGGCAAAACATTCACCCCCAAATCTGGGTTTAATCCATCGTTATTTTGCTCACCAAGCCACCCCAGTTCAGACATGTCCGTAGGCAAATCAGTCTTGACCCTGTGCCTCATGGGAACAGTCCAGCCCGAACTGCAAAGCCATGTCAACTGCATGTTAGTTGGACTGCAGCATAGACTTATCCATCAGAAAATACAGTAAAATATGCTACATCAATAAATGAGCAATGAATTCTTTAAATCAATTAGCTATAGGGATTGTATTTTTTGTGACAAACAGGCAAAATGCAATTTGGAATAACTCACCAACTGAACTTCACCAAATGCTCCTCTGCCAATCACCTTCACTACTTCATAATCTTCAGCTTTCATGCGCAAGTCTCTTATTTTACTTATTGTGTCTTTATCTGAAAGGCAAAAAACTATGTTTTTCAAATAGATAATCATTTGTAAACAGTCTAGTTCTCACAATATGTAACAACCTTGTTACGTGAACTGCATTTATAACATGAGCCCATAGTCAGAAGAACTCTTGGTATTGCTTAGACAATAGGATACATAAGCATGCTGCATATTGCAAGGTGAAAAATTAATATAAGTGTGGATAAAGGCATGAGGAACCAAAATGAATGAAGGGAGGCCAGCTGCACTGTTACCTAAAGGGACAACCAAGATCAAGCACAGGAGGACAATAAGCACATGCTAAGATTCATGAAACCCTTCTATCTCATGTTATTGTGAAGGCCAGCCGGGTACTGAAGAACCTGTGCTGTAAAAAGGTAGGTTCAAAAGACAATAAATAGAATAAAATCTGGTGCAGAAAGAGTGTATGCCTGCCAGGAAATCACCACTTCACTCAACTGCTCTGATAGTGGTTGACTCCTGAAGTGCTGTTCCTCCATCCTCTGATGAGGACATTTCCTCCGTGCGCGCAGGGGGCGCCAAAACAAAAAGGTCAGCATCCATCAGGACAAGCAAACACTCTCACTAAAGTCCTTTAGGTTAGTTTGCAGAGAAGAGGAAGTGGGTAGTATAAGTTCCACATTCTGGAAGCACACAGCAGGTCAAGCAGATCTGTGCCTATGAAAGCCATGAGCTGGAGTTGAGGTCCAACTGATCTGGGCTGAAGCCTGCTACCAATCAGATGCAGTGCATTCTTTTAATTTTTAATAACCAGAACAAAGTGTTCCTCCTTGGATGTGAGGATTAGAACGGCAACAATTACCCTCTTTTCAGAGAGGTCCCTGGTCACAACTGGCTACCCAGAACCTTCAGGGCTTGTTCTAGGAAGAAACTTTGTGCATTTCCGTCAGAAATGTCTTGGAAAAAACGAAAATAGGAAAGGAACAAGGAGTAGGGGAAAACAATTCTTCTGTTGTCAGCAACGATTATCCGTCTATTAACACTAACGTCAAGTGAAGAGTTAGTGATTAAAATCTATCACCAGTGCTCAAGTTCTGATCTTTGTGATCACTAAGACAAAACCTATGCTTAAGTTTGAAAACATTTGCAAACATTTAAAGAAAAACACTAAGATAGCTCATTTGCCCCGGTCCATTGGATTTACATTTATAAAGGGGAGCAAAAGGCATCAACCTTGGGCGTTAACAATTCACTGTAGAACCAATATTACTGCCCCAACCAGGACTTGTGCAAACATGGCTGTGAGGGGTACCACAACAAGACTGTAGGGTAGGGAGAGCAATGAAGGGTAAACCAATTTTTGGGTACACCAATAGTGTCCCTCACAGGCACCTGATGTGCAGTTTTAAGGGGGCATTCTGAAACAGGAGCTGCATAAACTATTGCCAAAAAGAAAATAAAGGGTAACTTTGAGACACAGGCTGTTATGGATGAAACAACTGCACCTATGGTCATAACGAACAAGTTACTTCAGTAACAATGTATCTATAAGAGACATATATTAGTTATAGATTCCTTACCTTAGAATTACCCCCAGGTGTCAACTGGATCCAGAGAATTTTTTTTAAGCAGTACCCCTGCGCATCAGTAGGTGGTGTTGGTCGACTCCAAGTCCATCATCGTGGTCGCCGGTATGATGTTGCAGTGTGTACTTAGACGCGGCCATTGCGCGCTTACGTCAGTTCTGACACGACTTTCCACGCCAGAAGCACAGAGTCATGCTGACACTGACCACTAGTGCACAAAACCAGTGCCCTGTAAGGGAGTCCCTATCACTAGAAGTCAGTTTGCAGAACGGGAAGAATGGGTGGGGCGGTAAGGAATCTATAACTAATATATGTCTCTTACAGATACATTGTTAGCGAAGGTAAGTAGCTTGTTCATCTTAAAGAGACTATTAGTTATAGATTCCTTACCTTAGAATAGATACCCCAGCAATACCAACCCAGAGGTGGATCTGAACTAATTTCACACCAGGAAGTCCTGGAGAACAGAATAGCCGAAGAAGCAGTCTTTCCGGACTTAGCCATCCAGGCAGTAGTGCTTTGTAAACATGTGCAAGGATGCCCACGTGGCTGCCTGGCAGATGTCCAGTAAGGGAACTCCACGTCCCAAAGCAGTAGTGGCTGCCGTCACCCGAGTAGAGTGGGCGCGCACTCCCACTGGACGTTCCTTTTTAGCCAAAGAATAGCAGATTTAATGCATAAGACAACCCATCGAGAGATGGTACGTTTGTGTACTTCACAACCTTTATTGGCGCCCACATAACCCACGAAGAGTTGATAGTCCACCCGAAAGTCTTCAGTGCCGTCAAGATAGAAAGACGGGGTATAGCGAGGGGGTTTACCCAATAGAGTCGCTGGGACCTGGGTTGTATGAGGTATTGCGAAGAGGGGGGTCCCAGTGAATTTATGCTAATGAATCAAAAAATTATATCAGAAAATAAACACAAATAATAATGCACTAAATGAATCTACGATGTTTTAATCACACGGTAGATGAAGCCAGGATATGGTATCAAACAATTTGTCAAATTCTTGAATCTTAAGTGGTTGGATAGTGCCCAAGAACAAGGGTAAGTGATAGGTGAGGATAGTGCAAGTTGGGAAGGTGACATAAAAATCAGAACAAGATCTGATACATTTGCATCTGTGTGAAAATAATGCAAAGATAATAAATCACAAAAATCATTCAAGACACATGCCCCACAAATACATATTATGTCATATTTTGAGATGGGGCTGCGGAACAAGAAAGTGTTGTCGACGTTTCGACCCTCAAAAGAAGCAGGACTTATTGTACCCTTGCGGTGGGGTCTTCTTCAGGACGGGGGTTGGGACTAGCAACCTATTGATGTTAAAAATAGAGGAGTCAAAATTAGTGACCCCAATATGAAACTAGCATAATCATTAAGACAGTGTTATTATCTGGCACACACTAGAAAGAAGAGAGCATACCAATTAGTTCGAGGCTCATCATCTTATCATCGCATAGGGAAACCCTCCATGGAGACGAAATTAATCTAAATAAAGTAAACAGACATGGCAGAGGTATTTAATACTAGTTTGATAGAAGAGGAAAAAGCTGCAACATCAATGATAGATGTATGCCCCATGAGACTTACATATGAGTGAGTACATATCAGAGGCGAGCGTCGAGGCGTAGGTCATGCGCAGCCCGGGGACGTTGGGCAATGGTTATCCTGGTTCAATCTAAGGCAATAAGAAGACTGATTCAGGTGCCGACCTTGATTGTGGCTAGGAAAAGAGTCATGTGACAGTTAATAGGGCTTACCGGAATGTTAGGCAAAATGCGCGGTAGTCCCCATTCGTGTAAACGATATCACATTAAGTTTACAGGGGGGAGGAGGAGCCTCAAACGTGGAGGTAGGGTCTAATGCAGCCCGGGGACGGCAGGCACGAAGTTGCACAAATCAATCTGAAAAATTAAATGGGGAAATTGCGTCAGGGGAGGACGAGCCCCAAGACACGGTAAGAGATGTAGGCTGGTTCATGGACCATGGCTTACCGTGATTCAAGGTCGATGGTACTGGCGTCCCCAAAGATCGCCGAGCGCTGTGAATAAATCGGTGCTCACCCGCTGAAAGAAAGCAAGGATAAATGAGTATCCACCGCATTGGCGGGGTCTTGGTACCATTACAGTACGGAAAAACGGTCAGAGCAGCCGTCAGGAATACCTAGTGAATAGTCGAGCGCGGCGTCTTCACAGAAAGCTGGAAGCTGACTAACCCTCTTCCTGTTGGGGTTGTTACCATGGTAATCAGACCAGGTGACCAAATAAGATGGTCGATATGGTGGAAAGACTGGGCAGCAAGCATGCCACATGGCTTAAACGGAAGACAGATTCCGTTTCAATTTGGGTTAGTAATGCACTGAAGCATTATTAATAGTTTGGGATGACAATAGAATTATTCAAAGAACTATACATAGATGGAAATTGAAAGCTTATTTTAAAATGTAATATCGTCAGACAGACGGGCATGTAATTCATTATTGCAATGTGGGTATAGTGCACCCAGCATTATATACATGTGCATACAGCTCAATGTAGCCCAGGGATATGGCTTCAAGCTGCTTAGAAAAGAGTTGGCCGTGTCAAAACCTTAGCAACCCCCCACCTTGGCATTTAATGGCTTGTATAGGTGAAGGTGTACCTGTCACAAGACGGTATAGACATTGATAGCTGAAAACCAAACAAACAAACTCTTGAAGGTTCACAGTCAAATACTGTCATTATTCCCACCCTGCCACATTATAGTAAAGACCAATTTACATATCAAAAATAGGTGCATCAACATATGTTAAATAAACCAATTCAGAAGTGGCATTAGATAAACTGGTTATGAAGTACTGGCACAGTGTCACATGGGAAGAAAAACAAAATCTGGAAACATGTTACAGATGTATTAGGGCAATGTCGTTAACTGAGAAAATGAACTATCATGTTCGTTAAGACCTGTTTGTATGGAATTAAAGAAAAACATCCATTTTAGCTCACGAGTGTTCAATATGGTGGCAATATTACCACCCCGGGGTCCAAGTCTTGCTTGTTCAATTATGACCCACTTAAGACTTTCTGGAGGGTGGGCAGCCAATCTGAAGTGGTCAACAAGAGGTGCGCCCTGTACTTCACAGCGGACTCTGCTCATATGTTGGAGAATACGTAGTTTAGCCTTCTGCTGGGTTTGCCCAATGTAAATTAGATTACAGGGGCAGACTATTGCGTAAATGATGTTGGAGGTATTGCAATTGCTGAAGGTCTTTAGAGTGATCTTACGTTGGTTATGTTCGAATACTTTGATTTGCATTGTGGAATCACAAGCTTTGCAATTGCCACACCTAAAATGACCGATTACTGGTGGCAAATTCCATAATGTTGTTAAAGTGGGTTGAGCAGGGGTCGGTAGCAGAGATCGTACCACAAAGTCTTTGACACTCTTTGCTCGTTTGAAGGCGTGTAATGGAGTCCCAGAGTGGTTGATGTCATCTGAGACAAGTTTCCAGTGATGATTCACAATGTTTTTGATTTTGTTGCTCTTGGTCGAGTAAGTGGTGACACAGACTATGCGATCTTGTGCCTGGCTAGGCCGGTCCTTTAGAGCCAAAAGTTCTTCTCGGGGATAGAACCAGGCTCTTTTTCGAGCTTTTGTGATCAGTCTTCTGGGGTATCCACGCTGTTTCAGGCGATTGGACAGATCATCTGATTGTTGGAAATAGTGCTCTTTATTAGAGCAGTTGCGACGAATCCTTAAAAATTGGCCAAAGGGCAGGTTGTCACGAAGGGCCCTGGGATGATGGCTATTATACTGCAGTAAAGAGTTTCTCTCCGTAGGTTTACGATATAGGGTTGTCAGTAGATGTCCTTGTTCCTCGTAGATGGTGATGTCAAGGAAGTTCACATTATGAGTATTGGATTCAATCGTAAATTGAAGGTGTGGTAGTTGTTGATTTAACCATGTATGGAAAGCTGACAATTCCAATTGATCTCCATTCCAGATCAGTAAAATGTCATCGATGTACCTCATCCATAGATGTAGGTTACCTCTGAATGGATTATGTGGGCCTAGCACAGTGTCTTCCTCAAATGATGCCATGTATAGAATGGCCACATCCGGTGCGAACGGTGCCCCCATGGCTACTCCTTGAGTTTGCAAAAAGAATTGATTTTTAAACATAAAGAAATTTTTGGTCATCGCTATCCGGAGTAGTGCGATGATGAAATCAGTTGGTACTTGCATGGGAGCTGGTCTTAGCTGTAGGTGTTTGGTGATGACTGCCAATGCTTCCTCTTGAGGAATGCAGGTATAGAGGGAAACCACATCGCAAGTGGCAAGAATTTGGTGCTCTGGGTTGAAGGGTAGGTTCTCAATGATATTAATCGTATGAAGTGTGTCTCTCAAATAAGTTGGGGTAGCTTCGGCCAAGGGTTTTAAGAAAAAGTCTATATATCTACCAAGGGGTTCCAAAATCGAACCACATCCTGATACGATGGGGCGTCCGGGTGGGTCCATAGTGTTCTTGTGGATCTTGGGAAGTGTGTAGATCGTCGCTAGGCGTGGATGTTGTTGGTTGAGGTAATCAGAAATCAGGTAATAGAAAGACAGCACACGTTTGGGATCCATACAGTGGAGTCTCTCCTCTTCTTTGGAAGGGTGCGGAGGCGGGAAGGCCGCAGGCAATGTGATGGTCTGGTCTATGTAGACAGAGGTAACCACTTTGGGCAGAAAAGAGGGCCTAGTACGGAGGACTACTTTGTCCGGAAAGACAGCAAGAAAAGGAGGCTTGGAAGATAAGGCCTGAAGCTCTCACCCTGCGAGCAGAGGTGATGCCAAGCAAAAAAGCAGTCTTCAAAGTAAGGAGATGAAGAGGACAAATATGTAGTGACTCGAAGGGAGCAAACATAAGATAAGTGAGGACAAGATTCAAGTCCCACAGGGGAATTACAAAAGGAGAAGGAGCAAAGAGAGGAGTAATACCCATCAGAAATCTGTTAACTATTGGGGACTTGAAAAGAGAAGGTCGATCAGGAAGGCGAAGAAAGGCCGAAATGGCTGAAAGATGGCCTTTTATAGTTCCCAGAGCATAACCCTGCTGGGCCAAAGATAGAACGAAGATGAGAACCTCTGAAAGAGGGGCAGAAAGGGGTTTCACAGCTGTTGCTGTGCACCATGCCACAAATGTGTTCCATCTACAGGTGTATACCTTTTTAGTGGAGGTACACCTGGCTGCCAAGATGACATTACCTGCTGCTGTGACAAAAGATCCTCCTGATGAGGCAGTCTGATCGGAGAATCGATGGCCATGCTCAAAAAGCTCGGGCTATCAGACTCTTCGAGCCCAATCCAGAGCCACATGAATGACTTGGGCCCGGTGGCGCTTGATCTTCTTCAGCACTCTGGGTAGTAGTGGTACAGGCAGAAAGGTGTACAGGAGGCCGCAACTCCACTCGCGACGAAAAGCGTCGCCTAGCGAGTGTTGCCTTGGAAACTCCAACACGCAGAACTGCTGACATCACGCGTTTTCTTCGGTGGCGAATTGATCTAACCAAGGCTTTCCCCACTGCCGAAAGAGACCTTGCACCACCACTGAGTGAAGACACCAAAAATTCATAAGGAGACCACCCCAGGTCGCCCCATTGTCTCGGGTATCGACTCCATATTGGAACCTCTGTCACAATTCTGTGACCACTTCTTGCAACCACTGGTGAAACTGATTCCATCATACATTCAGGACGATGTGCTTCGCCTACTAGACGAGTTCCAACCCACCAATGATATTGACTTGCTCATCACACTAGATGTAGAAGCGCTCTACACCAATATCTCCCAGAGAGCTACCCTTGATGTGATAGAAGAGGAATTGAGTTCAGCCACATGGGAATCTCCCACACCTCCCAGTTTCATCATGGAGTGTGCCACACTAGCCCTCACTGAAAACGTCTTAGAGTTCAGAGGCCAGCTTTATCACCAAACACAGGGTACTTCCATGGGAAGTACCTTTGCTCCTAGTGTAGCCTGTCTATACATGGCGGCCTTTGAGGCACAGCTTATCTTCCATGAATCTAACCCGTACCGTTCGAACATACGTATGTGGAAGAGATTCATAGACGATATCCTTATCTTCTGGACAGGCGACTCTCAGTCCTATTCTGACTTTTTTAGGTGGATCAACAATCTGAATCCGTACTTAAAATTTACCAGCACTGTCTCATATAATCAGATTGCATTCCTGGATCTGACAATCAAACTTGAACTAGGTGGTCTAATGACAACTATGTACAGGAAAGACACAGATCGCAACAGCTTACTGTTGTTCAGTACCCACCACGCACGAGCCTGAAAGGAGAACCTTCCCTTTGGGCAATTTCTGAGGGTGAGGAGAAACTGCAGCACCTTGAAAGAATTCCGGTCTGAGTCAGAAATTCTTGCAAAACATCTGGGCTCACATGATTACCCACCACGTAGTATAGCCCTCTCCAGGAAGAGAGCAAGAAATAACAACGGAGAGGGATTGTTAGAACATAGAGACAGGACCCCCACTGAAACTCTTACCTGTGTTACCACTTTCACCCCAGATTCCAATCAACTGCCGAAAGTCATAAAAAAACATTGGACTTTGCGTTCAAACGCTCCAGAAATCTAAAAGACATGCTGATCCACACAAGACCAAAAGGTATCCACAGGGCGCCAACAGAAAACACTATGGCAATTACCACCAGTAAAAGGCCATTACCCCTGTGGCTCATGCACCGCATGTGCTTTTACATCAGTACAGAAAACCATCACTTTCAGCAATGCTTTCACATGGGAGAGGAGGTCACACACTAACTGCAACACACCCAACTGCATATACTTGATTTCATGCCCCTGTAATTTGTATTACAAGCCCCTGTAATTTGTATTCCGTAGGGATGACCGACCGCCCGATCAAGCTACGCATATTGGAACATCAAAGCAGTTTCCGCTGTCACAAGAGTAACACAAAAATGTGCACTCACAACCTGGAAAAACACCATACACCAGAGTCATTTAAATGGGTCATCTTGGAGGCATTTCCCAAAATCTCAAAAAATGCTCTCTTCGTTAAAGAACAGAGGTGGGTACACAAATTATCCTCACAAAGCACAGGATTAAATGAGAATATACTGTGGAGTTCACTAAAAGTCTAAAATGAACAGATACACCGAGCGCTAGGGGTAAGGAGATAGACACGGATTTTTGAAGGATAGAGTACAACCCACGACAGCACTAACCTAAGGGGGCAGCGCTGATGGATTGTATTATTTCCCCAACTTTAGTTAAATCCTCTCATGAGAATGTCATAATGTGCTGTGGGCAGTAGACGTCTTACCGCACATTATCTGACAATTTTGATAATGGTCCCGGAGACAAAAGGCTCCAAGAGGTTTGCAGTCTCCTCCCCCATTCATTTAAACATCACCACCTCATGTACCAATCCATCACTGGATAGCCACCAACCCAACGGCTTACACTACGTGGGCACCACAGTACACAGTGGGACACATCTGCCCACGTAAAGAGATAACGGTATACGAGGAGGGGCTATTCAACCCCCTATGATTGATATAACAACATATTCCACCACTCCAAGATGGCTGCCATCAAATGGCAAATTCGCCTGAAACACGCACTAGCACCGTTAATTAGGAACCGCCCACAAACAGAAGAAATGACACTATAAAATCAGGGAAGCCGCAGACCGCTTCACCTCCCGGTAGGAGTGGGTAGGTCGTGACAACACGTGACGTCGGCACAATTGTGAGTATTTTGACAGCGAGCGCCCCCCGCTTTCCCTTGCCAGCAATTCTGACACACAGAAATAGCGTGCAAACTGTGGAAAAGTAAATTTTGCCATGTTCTGTGTCCCTACGAGTCCTCCATCATATGTTATGCGTGCATGATTAATATGCATATGTATTCCCCATGTTCGATTAAAGACGCAATTATAGCTGTGTCCACCTCTAGTATGCCAGTTTCCAGTTCTCGTGAATACTACGAATATCAGGCCTATGTAAAGCTACGTTGCCACGTTTCTCAGTGTGCACGTTATTCCATTGTAAAGTCCCCGTTTCTAGGCCTCAAAAGGGCCCGGACACCAGATTCAGCTCCTGTCTCCTAAGCCTCGCTGAGGAGCGATACAGCCCCCACCGGTGTTCCTGACCCTTCACTTACTTCCTGCTTTGCAGTGCCCGGTTCAGCCTGGCTCTGCCTCTGAGTCTGCCAAGAGTATGTTATGATTCCAGTTATCAGTTAGTCCTCCTTCTCTGCATTCCTAAAGCTACTGAACTGCATCAATAGTTACCATCATAGTCTAGCCTTTGCGTCTCCATGTTGGAGAAATACTGTATTAATGATCATTTAATATTCTTCATCACGCACTACATGTAGAATAATGCATGCTCCAGTCTTAGAGTCTGTTCGCCTTTACCCCGATAACTTTTGGATTCTATCAACATGTTCTCTAAACATCAGATACTAGATACTGCTTAGGTACATGTCGCCCTGACTCTCCAGACTTCAGTCTCTGCTCCTAGCACAGAGTTCGTAGCCCCCAGCTTCTTCTAGTAACACGTCATTGCCAGTTTGCGCGCACCATTAGGTCAGAGGTCCCGGCTCCTTAGGTAGCCCCCTCCATGTCTCCACCCCATTCATGACATATTCTGTTACGTTTGCATCACATGTCTATGTATACGCCTCTGTTACACCTACTTTCACCCTTATCTTTCGCGACTGCTATTGACCACACCCACTGCTCCGCCTATCGTATGTATTGTAATGCAACTGTTTTAGTATATATGATTGTGTATTGTTATTAAATGTTAGCGCGCTCATCCCAGATCCTGCCCGGCAGCTGTCGGGGCCCCCCTGCCGGGCTCTGCCATCCTATTCCTATGCAGGTTGTCCTGTTCCTGTCCTTTATGCTGTAATAAACCTGCAAACTCCTACTACCTCGAATCTTGACTCTTATTTATTGAGCTATCTGTTATTGCTATGCCCAGTCAAACCTAGATCCGGTATTATTTATTTATATACCACATAATGGCGCCCGAACAGGGACTTGCCCTTTCCCCACGCGCCGGTGAAGCCACGCCGGCCCCCTGACCCTCTGCAGCCGTGACGGAACCATACCGTGCACGTGCAGATATTTCTGCTTCAAGTATCCCTCAGGCCCACGGAGGAGACGGAGGAGGCGGTCCAGCATCCAGACGAGGCGGTGGAGGAACGCGGCGAGTCCCGACCAGAGCCCAAGCCGAGAGTCCAAGGTCCGAGGTATCCGGAGGCCCACCCGTAACAGAAGTTCGAAGTTCGTCCGTCCGGCGTCGAAACAGTCCAGTCCAGTCCGAGGCCTTCCGTTCTTGCTGCCCGGTGAGTACCGTTGCTGGGGTAGTATCTAGACAGGGTCAATCTAATTGACTCTGGTCCGTGGGTTGGTGGTACACAGACCCACAAAACGAAGTGTCCACTTCGGTGGATGCGGGTCCTGACGTGTCTCTTTATGAGACCGGTAAGTTTAGTACTGTTTTCAGCAGTGCATCTAGTTTCTGTTCTAGTCAGTTCTGTTCTCGAGAAAATTCATGTATTCTGTTTTCCAGGTAGTATTCTGTTCGAACTGTTATTCTGAGTGTTATTCATGTATTTTAATGTCGTGGTATGAGTGTGAAGTAATTATCGTGTTTATTGTGTATTGTGTTGTGTCCAGATTATAGTTCAGTCATGCCGCTCTTTTCAAAACTGCGTCAGTTAAAAACCAGAAAAGGTCTGCTAGAAGCAGCAGTTCCTGTTCCGCCTAGGGACAGTCCAGGTCATTTCATGTATCAGAAGCATGGCATAAGCGCCATATTGTATCTAGATTTATGGGTAGAGTATACCAAACAGTTAGAGGAAAAGTATAGATGGCCCGTATCAGGTACGTGGGATGCCGAGTGCATCATGAGAGTAGAAGAAGCATTATGGAAAAAGAAAGCCAGACAGTCACAGAAAGATGCCATTGAGTTATGGCGCAAAGAATCTCATAAAAGAACCGAAAAAGAAATCAGAAGGTCAGAATTAAGTAGAGAATCCTTAGAACGAGCCCAAGAAAGGGAATTAATCGAGATTGGTGAACGAGTTAAAACCGAACAGTCAGACAGACAGAGGCATGCTCTTATTAAGGGTATGTATCCTCTTCTTGCCGAGGGCTTGCCAAAAGCGACCCCAGAGGCATCCAGTAATTTCCCGCCACCACTAGTTCCGACCAAGCTACGTCACAAACCGACCGCAGCTGATATTTTCATTTCGTCCTATTTGGACGACACAGTCCCAGAATATGCAAATCCTGTTCCTGCTCCGCCAGTCCCTGTAAATCAGGCACTTCCCGCTCCTCCAGACACCGGAGTACCCCCGGTCCAGCCCGCCATACAAGTCCAGCCTGCATTTCCATTTCCCACTCTGCCAGGACGAAGAGCATCAGTAGACGACTCTAGTTTAGGGGCCGCAGGGGGAGGTCCTCCAGGTACCCCGCCGCCACACAAGCGTTTAACGTTAGCCGAATTACATGCACAAGCGTCACAGCGTACGCCCAGACATCAGTCTGTTGCAGAAATAAGAAAAGCCCTTACCGAATGTGGCTATGATCCAGTCCCAGGCGAGGATAATATGGTTTTATATTCATTACGCGTAAGAAAGGTGACCGAGTATCTAGTCACCCTACCAGATATGAAAGAAGATCTAGACAGAATATATCGTTTCATCCGTACAGGGGATGATCCAGAAAGTATTGGCGAAGTCATGTCTCAAAGGAAAGCTGAGATCCAGCTCATGCTATTAAAGTTCCTGATTAATTGTCTAATAAGAGAACAAGATTCCCCGACTAAAGATCAGGCCGAAATGAAAATCCTGACAAGGTGGAGTGATAATATAGCCGAGGGTAAGCACAAGACCATCAGTAGTATAGAGAGTATGTACAAGAAGATTCGTGAAGAAATAATAAGGTTACATGATCAACGTAAAGCAGCACAAGTAAACGAGAAAGAAAATGACTCTTCTACAGAAGAGGTAGAGGATGAGAATCCCGCCAGAATAGCGTATGTAGGAAAATCTAGATTTCCAGATCGCCATTTACGCCTAGAACACAAGTCAGTTTTTCATCATCCAGCATCAGAACAAGGTTCTCTAGAACAAGTATTTCAAGCTACCGATCACATTCTGAAATCACGAATCGGTTATAGCGAGTTAAGTACTATGCATGAACAAGAACTAGTCCGATCAGCAGTCCGATGGATTACTGATTCTACCACTTTTCCAGACGAAATAGTGGCACAAATGTTTCTGAAAATGCCCCCAGCCGAGCAACGACTGGTGGGTATGTATATGATCCAGCACCTCATTACTCTGTATGAGGGTCAACATTCTGATCCAGGTCCGTTACACGATGTCCTGAACGAGTTACTCCAGTATAGATGGAAAGGTTTAGGTACCGATTTAATTAGTGTCATTCTAGAACAGCGCCACAAATATAGAACGTTTCTGAACCCGCATTTTGTTCATGTCTCACCCCCAGAAAGTAAACCCTTTTACATAGACAGACAGAATCCGTTACGAGAAGTACATCCAATTAAGACAGACGGTGGTGAAATGCAACGAGTGTTTGTTTACACCCCGATCACAAAGATGGAACTCTTAGAGATGAAAAAGTTAATTCCCTGTCATGACAAAGATCCAGCAGGGTTCCACCGAGAATTAAAAGACATGCTCCGTATGGGAGAATACACGTATCCAGATATTATTAAAATGTTAAAGGTCCTGTTGCCCGCAGGGGTATATGAAAAACTCAAGGAAAAAGATTGGGAGGTGGGAGAGAAAAAGATCGATTGGGCAGTCCTAGAAGCTGAAGATAAGATACGAGTACCAGGTACCGGTCTTGGAGATAAATGTAAAGAATTACCTGAACTGTTAATACAAGTTTTGCCCAGACTATTAGCAACTAAAAAGGAAGACTGGGATGCAATCTCAGCATGTAAACAGAAACAAGATGAAGATATTAGTGATTTTTATTCTAGATTTGAAAAATGTTTTATTATAAACAGTGGCCTCAAGACGAGTAGCGAGTCATACCCTCATCTTTTTGTTACTAAACTAGTCGAGAATTCAAGTCCACAAGTTAAGAATCGAGTTTTGAAAGTCGAAAGTACCTGGCAAGCTAATACCCCGTCCCAGATGTTACAGATGCTTCAATATCACCAGAATAGAATCAGAGAAGAACAAGAACATGAAAGGAAACGTATGAAAGACACGAAAATGAAAGTGCTAGTTGCACAATCCGTTCCTCAAGACAGTCAGAAAAGGGGTCCGAATCAAGCCAGTCATCCTGCAGCTCCCGTTAAAGGAAACTGCAATTATTGTAAACAGCCAGGTCATTTTATAAACGAGTGTGCAGGTCTGAAACACAACATAGCTACCGGTAAGACTAAAGAAAAACCACGTCCGCCTAGACAAGAACAAGTTACACAGACTCCTCAGTCACAGAATGCACCACAGACAGTTACAGCACCGCAGCCTATCGCTGCAACACAGCATGTTACACAGCAGATGTACCAGTATGCACAGTCTGAGTATCCAGAGTATCAGCCATATTCATGAAACAGCCTAGAGAGGGAGGTAGGCTTGCCTCTCATCGAGATACCTGTAGATCAAGAAGGTCCCTATGTTCATAGTCAAGTACTAGGGAAAGACAGAAAGTTTTTGATTGATACAGGGGCAAGTAGGACCACCATCAGTCACGCCGAAGTTCCAGGGGCTCCGCTCTCAGGCTCAAGAAATGTTTCCCTTGGATTTTCAGGAAAACCTATTGTAAATGAAATATCAAAGCCAGTTACTCTAGAAGTAGGTCCATTGTCCCGCACTACTGATCTGTTACTAAGTCATGTCCAGAAAATCTATTAGGCATTAAGACACTGAAAGAGTTAGGTGCAGTTATATGCTGTTCCCCAGAGGGAATACGATTGTTCCTACGTGACTTCAAGGGTCACTATGTATTACGAGATTTTGATCCAAGATTGTCTAATGTTCCGCAGCATCTATGGGCGCAAGGTCCAACTGATGTTGGCTTTATGCAAATCACACCCCATCGTGTGACTCTCAAGCCAGGTGTAGTCCTGCCACGAATAAGACAGTACAGACTGCCACCTGAGGCTGTAGCAGCCTTATCCAAAATTATTGACGAGCTCATGGCTCAAGGAGTAGTTGTAGAAACCGACTCCAATGTATGTAATTCTCCGATCATTCCAGTCATGAAACGTACTGATCCGAATGCACCTCCAGTATATCGTTTAGTGATTGACCTTCGAGAACTTAATAAATGTATTATTCCCCAGTATCCAGTTGTCCCAGATATCTCTTCCCTGTTGACAGCCATTGATTCCGAAGCCACATTTTTTTCAGTCATAGACCTCAAGAACGCGTTTTTCAGTGTCCCCATTCATCCAGACAGCCAGTTTCTTTTCGGATTTTGTTTAAATGGAAGGAGCTATATGTTCACACGCGCTCCTCAAGGTTTCACAGAAAGTCCTAGTATTTACAGTCAAGCACTCAAGAGACAACTAGACAACATTCACATGCCAACTGACACTGCCCTGCTCCAGTATGTCGATGATCTCCTGATCACAGCCCGTTCTGAATGTGCTTGCGAGCGAGCATCCCTTACAGTCTTGTATTTCCTTGCCGAGATGGGACACAAGGTGTCCCCTTCGAAGCTTCAATTCTGTGTCCAGCAAGTGATCTACTTAGGCCACTTGCTGTCCAAGTGGGGTAGGCAGTTGACACCAGACCGTATCCAGTTAATAGCGAGTCTTCCTCAGCCCAAGACCCAGAAGGAGGTACGTGCTTTTATCGGCCTTACTTCTTATTGCAGACAATGGATTCCTCAGTATGCATTTCTAGCTAAACCACTGATACAGTTAACGACACAGGAGGCAGCCGTATCGACTGTCCTCCCTTGGACATCTGAACATACACTCAGTTTCAATGAGTTAAAGAAAGCCCTATGCCAAGCTCCAGTTCTAGCTACACCGAACTACAGTAAGCCTTTTACACTTTTCGTAACTGAACGTGAAGGTACAGCGTTATCTGTTCTCACACAAGATCAAGCAGGACAATACAAGCCTTGTGCTTATTTTTCGAGCACATTAGATCCTGTAGCCCAGGCTCTGCCGGCGTGCCTCAAGTCAGTTGCAGCCACAGCACTAGCTATCAGACAAAGTGATTCCATAGTATTAGGACATTCCTTGACAGTACAAGTTCCACACTCCGTGGAAGTTCTTTTAAACCGAACACAAACTCAGCACTTGACAATTGCACGTTTAACAGGTTATGAATTGACACTGTTCCAGCCACACATAGAAATCAGACGCTGCAACGTTTTAAATCCTGCTACATTGTTACCATCAGTTACTTCGAATTCTGCCACACACGACTGTGTGGAAGTAGTTAACATCATGACAAAGCCAAGACAAGATCTGACAGATATTCCATTACCAGATCCCGACCTGACACTTTATGTGGATGGTTCATGCATGAGAACTAGTACAGGAGAACTAGTAGCCGCGTATGCAGTGACTACTGACACTGAAGTTATTGAAACACACCGTATTGACACCCTGTCTGCTCAAGCAGCAGAGCTAGTTGCTCTGACTCAAGCCTGCATACACGCCAAGAACCTGAAAGTTAATATTTACACAGATTCACGTTACGCATTTGGAGTCGTACACGACTTCGGAGTGCTCTGGCAGGAAAGAGGTTTCATGACTTCTCATGGAACCAAGATTCAGCATGGTCTCCTTATTCAGGCTCTGTTAGATGCCATACATTTACCGACATCCATTGCTATCATGAAGTGCAAAGCACATACGAAAGTTACTGACACTATTTCCCAAGGTAATGATCTAGCAGATCGCACAGCCAAGCTTACAGCTCAGACTCCAGACATTTCAGTTAATCCGACACAGACACATACTTCAGATCCGACTACATGTATGACAGTCAAAGACCCTACTCAAGATGTCATAGATATCCAGTTACATGCTACTCCCGATGAAATCAAGAAATGGTCCGAACAAGGAGGGGTACAGACAGATCAAGGATGGTTAACGAAGGGTAGAGCCACATGGTTTCTCCCCGACTCTATGGTTCAAGTCATTATTAATACCGCACATAGTCCAGCGCATTTAGGAGAAAAAGCTATGTTAGACAGTATCCAGAATATTTGGTTCAACAAGCATTTACGAGCTGCAGCCAAGCAGAAAGTCCGTACCTGTATGATATGTTGTCAGTTTAATCCAGGTAAAAGTGTCCCGGTGGAACAAGGTGGATTCCAGCCCCCTGACCACCCTTTTGAAGTCCTCCAGATGGATTACATTCAGATGGAGCGATGTCGAGGTTTCAAGTATGTCCTTGTAGTTGTATGCGCTTTGTCCAGGTGGACGGAGGCATATCCAGTTCCAGATTACACAGCCACGACTACTGCCAAGCAGTTGGTTCGTGAGTTCTTCCCCCGTTACGGACTCCCTAGGGTCGTATATTCTGACAACGGCCAGCCATTCTCATCTGAACTCATGAAGCATGTTTCCCTTTTGTTAGGGTACCAGTGGAAGTTCCATTGTGTACGCCATCCTGAAGCAGCTGGTCTCGTAGAGAGACATAATCAGACCCTGAAAATTCGAATTGCAAAAGTTTGTCAAGAGAAAGGTGTGGACTGGCTAGTAGCTCTGCCGGTCGCCCTGTTCTATATGCGCATGGTCGCACATTCCAGATCAGGTCTGTCCCCGTATGAGGTCGTTTTCGGCCGCCCCCCTAACATGTGGGGTACTCCTAGACCCCGAAGTATTACTGATGTTTCAAGTAATATGCTGACAGATTACCTAGCTTCCTTGATGTCTGCCCTCAACTCTTGTCGTTCACAGGTTGCCGCCGCATTTCCAGACAATACCGAGGTGGCACCGCATGAAATCGTTCCCGGATCCATGGTCCTAGTGCGAAATTTCGATCGTTCAAGTCCGCTGGAGCCTCGCTGGAAGGAGCCCCGACAGGTCCTCCTGGCCACCCGCACAGCCGTGAAGTTGGAGGGACGCAAAGGCTGGGTGCATCTTTCGCACATCAAGAAATTTTATGGATTGAAACCAGTTTCAAAGAACATTTCCGAGGATTTAAAGGACTGCCAAAGTACTATTCTTAAGGACTGTCCCGCAAAAGACACTGATACTGCACCCTCCCTGTTAGAGACAACTCCGCAACAGGAGTATAAGAAAAAGCTAAGGTCTACTAAAATAAGTCAGCCAGTTTGATTGTCTAAGTCCTCCCCTAGGTGAAACGGTTAGACCGGTTTCTGACATGTATAAAATAGACCCCCATAGTGAGAGAGTTAGTCAAAACTCAATCCGATGTATCGTTTTTCTATGTTTCATATTATTTCTCAGTATTATGATTTCCTGCACCAGTTATGCGTTTTATCTGTATTTTCCAGTTTCTCATGTGAATAAGTCCTCTAATGTTACAGTAGAGCACACGTTTAGTGATCTGCCTCCTCATGAACTCTCTTACCGCCTCGCTATGCGTAACAATTCTTTTATCCGCATGTTACATTATTCACACCAGACCAGCAATGCCACTAATTGTTGGGTGTGTGGTCGACTCCCCCCTTTCCAGACCCCGAAGGGAGTTCTGCCACTCTTTCCTTATCCATTTTCACATAATGGTTCGTGTGGAGCATGGTCCACGTTAACGTCATCCTCAACAGATATGTCTTTTCTTAACAGTACATGTTTCCCAGACAAGCAAGGTCTTCCCCACAGAACAGGGTTAGATCTAGAAAACGAAGTTTACAATTTAGGTAATTATTCTTCGAATTTCATGGTCCTGAATGTTCAGTCTGATTCCACTCCAGACTTACCTGCTATTTCAGTACTACCAGTCAAAGGCGAATTATGTGTTAGAAATTATGGTTCCGTACATGTAGGACATAGTGATTGTACTACTATTATCAAATATAGTGACAGTGGGAAATCTATTTTCAAAGCTTCACGTCATTCTTATTTTATTTGTGGTCAGACCGCATATGTTCGTCTGCCCCTCGATTGGGAGGGAACCTGTTACATTGCCTTCCTACTGCCACCTGTTTTCCTAGCTCCATCTGATTATCATAGAAACACACATCTAGTACACATTAGACATAGAAGGGAGTCCCCCATTGTCGATTATACTGAAACTGCTCTAGAACAGTATACAGATTTCAATAGAGGTTTCTTCTTTTTTATAGGACCTATCCAGAATAGTAAGCTAATCCGTAGGTTAACCAGAACCCTTGAAGCAGTAGTTAATGAGACTGCCTCTGCCCTAGGTAACTTAACTGAAGAGCAATCTGCTATGAGATTTGTCGTTTTACAGAATCGTCTCGTCCTTGACGTCATACTGGCCGATAGGGGCGGGGCCTGTAGAGTCATCGGATCTAGTTGCTGCATTTTCATTCCAAATAACGCACCGTCTGTTTATTCAGCTATAACCAGACTCCATAAAATAGCCCATCTGTTACACCAAGATCCAGGCACCTGGACATGGTCCGGTTGGTTCTGGAATATAATTTCCGCTTGGGGATGGAAAGTCTTGTCCTTTCTAGGTATTGCAGTAGCGATCATATTCAGCTGCTGCCTCTGTATACAATGTGGCCCTGCGATTTGCGGCATTTGTGCTACCTCTTGTATTCCTAGTCCCAAGTCCCGTTCTAAAACCCGTTCCCAGAAAATTCGAGACGAGCAAATGATACTGTATGAAATGATAGATGGTATCATGAATATTGATGTTTCCTGATGGAAACGTAGTGACAAGGAGGGAATGTGGAAAAGTAAATTTTGCCATGTTCTGTGTCCCTACGAGTCCTCCATCATATGTTATGCGTGCATGATTAATATGCATATGTATTCCCCATGTTCGATTAAAGACGCAATTATAGCTGTGTCCACCTCTAGTATGCCAGTTTCCAGTTCTCGTGAATACTACGAATATCAGGCCTATGTAAAGCTACGTTGCCACGTTTCTCAGTGTGCACGTTATTCCATTGTAAAGTCCCCGTTTCTAGGCCTCAAAAGGGCCCGGACACCAGATTCAGCTCCTGTCTCCTAAGCCTCGCTGAGGAGCGATACAGCCCCCACCGGTGTTCCTGACCCTTCACTTACTTCCTGCTTTGCAGTGCCCGGTTCAGCCTGGCTCTGCCTCTGAGTCTGCCAAGAGTATGTTATGATTCCAGTTATCAGTTAGTCCTCCTTCTCTGCATTCCTAAAGCTACTGAACTGCATCAATAGTTACCATCATAGTCTAGCCTTTGCGTCTCCATGTTGGAGAAATACTGTATTAATGATCATTTAATATTCTTCATCACGCACTACATGTAGAATAATGCATGCTCCAGTCTTAGAGTCTGTTCGCCTTTACCCCGATAACTTTTGGATTCTATCAACATGTTCTCTAAACATCAGATACTAGATACTGCTTAGGTACATGTCGCCCTGACTCTCCAGACTTCAGTCTCTGCTCCTAGCACAGAGTTCGTAGCCCCCAGCTTCTTCTAGTAACACGTCATTGCCAGTTTGCGCGCACCATTAGGTCAGAGGTCCCGGCTCCTTAGGTAGCCCCCTCCATGTCTCCACCCCATTCATGACATATTCTGTTACGTTTGCATCACATGTCTATGTATACGCCTCTGTTACACCTACTTTCACCCTTATCTTTCGCGACTGCTATTGACCACACCCACTGCTCCGCCTATCGTATGTATTGTAATGCAACTGTTTTAGTATATATGATTGTGTATTGTTATTAAATGTTAGCGCGCTCATCCCAGATCCTGCCCGGCAGCTGTCGGGGCCCCCCTGCCGGGCTCTGCCATCCTATTCCTATGCAGGTTGTCCTGTTCCTGTCCTTTATGCTGTAATAAACCTGCAAACTCCTACTACCTCGAATCTTGACTCTTATTTATTGAGCTATCTGTTATTGCTATGCCCAGTCAAACCTAGATCCGGTATTATTTATTTATATACCACAAAACGACCGGTAACACTCTTCTGAAAGATTGGCTCTGTACTGGACCGCCAGTCTCCAAGACAAGGGGCACGTTCTTAGTCGGCCTGTTCACACGCCGAGAAAGCTTGCTAGCATTTGATGAGACATTCAAGTAAAGAGAGTTATATACTATACGGGCAGTCTCCTTGACCAAAGACGCCTTTTATTAAACAATGGCAACTCTACACGCTGAGGTAGCCTAGAAGTGCTCCTCATGAGATTGGAATGGAGATAGCCACGTAATTAAGTAAGCATATTTGTTGACCTGAGACGCATTAGGAGCACATAAATCTATCCACCAACATTGTTGGGACACAAACAAGAAGCAAGGAAAAGGGCGAAAACGGATAGCCTGGTTTGATCTGTTTAACCCTGACAGAAATTAAGCGTATTTATGTGAGCATGGTGGATGGGCAGGCGCAGGAACAATGATGCTCATGCACTCAGATTAAGGAATGACACCCGTTATCTTATAGTGCGTGTGCTTGACAAAAGATACAGAAGGTAGGTTCCTTAAATAGAGATATAGGGGCTAGGAGCAGCAGCCCAGAGAGTTTTTTGCATTTTTATCTTCATGTTTGAATGCTGACAAAATTGTGAGTGAAAGAGTATGGACTATTAGTACAAGCCAAGAGTACTTTCCATCTGCAATTTTTTAAGTCTGAATGCTGAAGAAGTTACGAGTGAGACCGACAGTTTGGGTCTTCACTACAATTACATTGACCTATGTACAGTGACTTATACTGGCATCCTCTATTGTTGCCCACTTGATTTTGTCCAGTACATGAGGAACTCCTTGTGTCTAAACTACCGGGTACTGCTGATGCCTGGTTAGTTTACAATATTGGGTGAGTCCCCATTGGATTAGGTCTGCTGCCTTGCATATGTGCCACAAGGGCTGTAGTTCACACTAGCTCACTGTGGGCACTCACTGTGTGGCACTGTTCTTAAACTGTTTTTATTGTTCTCAATGCATTTGCATTCACTTTTCACTGATACAAAAACTAAGTCAGACTCACAAGGGAAATCAGATTGTATAAATATGTGTACCATACAGATATAACCTATGTCACACATTTTCTCCCCACACAGGTAGCTCCAGGTTTGACAGGTACACTTATATGTAGTTGCTTGGTTCATGTGAGTATGATTCCATGTCACCAACTCTAAGGTGTAGATAGTCTTCAATGTATTGGTCCTGACAAATCGCATGTAGAATTTACATTAAGCGAGAAACATGTTGACCTTTTTCACCAATAGGTACGCTTAAATCTAAGACATTAAACTTGGCAGAGCGCCTTATTGTCTGTTTTTACTTAGGGTAGGAGACCAATTGATTAAAGTTTGTTTTCACTGGTACTCCCAGCCCTATTTTAAATTGCACTCTCAATCCATACATCTACACATTTCTGTCTCCTCACCTTTACTTCACCATACGGCTATTGGTAAAAGATCTCCGCTGAAGTGCCCCTACTATAGGGAGCCCATTGGGTATTGCACCGCTGACCCAACGAGGAGCAGCCCAAATAATGAAGCATGACACCCAACTGGGTGTGTGAGGGTATTATAATTCAATATATGGACTCCCAACTTTGAACCCTTGTGGTCAGGTTGGCTTTGATTTCCCTTGTCCTGACACTGGTCCCTGAGGAATAGCATAACCATCTTTTTAAAGACCATTTGTGATCCATCATGCACCAGCGGCTGAATTTGTCCGCCCTGGCGTTCAGGGATCCTGCCAGGTGTTGAACCACCTGAGATATGTAATGACGTTGCAGCCATGTCAAAAGGCGTAGATCCTCTTGACATAGGGTCCACAACTCTACCCTGTTTGTTTCAGTACCACATGGCAATGGAGTTGTTCAAGAACACCTGCACTACTCTTCCCTTGACATTAGGAAGGAATGCTGTGAGTGCAAGACGAATCGCCTGGAGCTCCAGAAGGTTGATGTGGAGCCCGAACCCCGCCAGAGACCAGAGACCTCTAATCTCCGCCTCTCCCATGTAGCCGCCCCATACCAGGCGTGACCCATCCATCACTACTGTGAACTCTGGTTGGGGAAGGGAGAGGGATCTGCCGGTGACCCAATCCTGGTTCGTGAGCCACACTGCAACTGACTTATAGTCTCCTCAAAGATCTGGACAACATCAGAAAGATTCCCCTGATGCTGTGCCCACTGGAACTTCAGGTCCCACTGCAGAGCCAGCATATGCCATCTGGCATGATCCACCAGCAGGATGCAGGAGGCCATGAGGCCCAGCAGCCTCAGGGTCACTCTCACCGAAATCCAGGATAGAGGATGAAACATCGGAATCTGAGCCTGAATATCCCGAACCCGCTGTTCGGGGGGATAAAGCCGAAACTGCGCCGAGTCCAGAACTGCTCCGATGAAAAGGAGCTTCTGAGAGGGGCACAGGTGTTACTTCGGCATGTTGATGGAGAACCCCAGCGAGTGCAGTAGGTCGGCCGTAGTCTGGAGGTGGGAGACGACTGCTTGGGGCGAGCCCACCTTCAACAACCAATCGTCGAGATAGGGGAAGACTGAAACCCCTGATCTGCGCAGATGAGCTGCGACCACCGGCATCACTTTCGTGAACACGCGAGGGGCACTGGTAAGGGCTAAGGGGAGCACGGTAAACTGAAAGTGCTCGGGGCCTACCGTGAACCGCAGGTAGCGCCGGTGGGCCGGCAGGATGGGGATGTGGAAATATGCATTCTGCAAGTCCAACGCTACCATCCAGTCTCCAGGGTCCAGGGCAGCCAGGACCCGAGCTAAAGTCAGCATCTTGAACTTCTCCTTCCGGAGGAAGCCGTTGACGTTCCGGAGGTCCAAGATAGGGCGTAGGCCTCCTTTGCCCTTCTTGGGTACCAGAAAGTAGTAGGAATAGCAACCACATCCTACGTCTGGCCCAGGAACGCGCTCGACGGCCCCCTTTGCCAAGAGGGCCATTACTTCCCCTTCAGCAGAAGTTGCAAGTGATCCCCCGACATGCGGTGGTACTGCAGTGGCATGGCTGGAGGGGCCGCCTCGAAGGGGAGGGAGTAGCACCTTCGGACGATTTGCAGCACCCACCTGTCCGACGTGATGGTATGCCAGTGAAGGAGGTGATGGCGAACCCTGCCACCTACTGGTGTCGAATGGCCCTGAAAAGCCAGACTAGGAAGGCTTAGAGGCAGATGCTGCAGGGGCGGATGTGGACTGACCCTGCTGACCACATTGAGACTGGTTCTGCGGCCTGTGGCTGGCTGGACGTGTGGGGGCACCCCTTCCTTGGCCACGAAAGGGGCGAAAAGTGGACGTTTGCTGGCGCTGCCCGAGGCCTAAGGACTTGGCCTTAGCCTTAGCCCTGGAGTCCTTAAAACGCTCTAGCGCACTATCCGCTTTGTCGCCAATGAGGCGACGGCCATCGAAGGGCATGTCCATGAGCGTGGCCTGGACATCCCCCGAAAAGTTGGCAGACCGCAACCAGGCGTGGCGATGAACCGCCACCGTCGTAGAAATCGCTCTGCCTGTCGTGTCAAGTCCACATCTAATAGAGTACCGTGCTGCATACCGCCACTCCGCCAGGACTTGGGCGAGCCGTGTCCGGGCCTCCTCCGGACACTGTGGCAGCACCTCCGCAACCGTATACCACAGAGAGTGGGTGTAACGGCCCAAAAGGCAGGCGGTGTTGACAGACCGCAGCCCCAAACTCAAAGAGGAGAACAGTTTCTTCTCAAACTGATCATACATTTTGGATTCCCGATCCGGAGGAGCGGTCGGGAATGCGGTCTGGGACGTAAAGGCCTGAATCACCAGGCTCTCAAGGGGTGGGGTGAACAGACAGAAAGCAGGGGTCGCCGGAGCCGGGTGGTGGCGTCATGACACATTCCGATCCACAGGGAGGCCTGTAGAGGGCTTGGACCAGGTGCCCATCAGAATGTCGGTGAGGGCTTCGTTAAACAGCAGTAGAGGCTCCGAGGTGCTTGCCTGCGGTTTGAGCACCTCAGTGAGGAGCTTAGTCCTCACAGCCGCGACAGGGAGCTCAAGAGCCGAGGCCTTGGAAGCACTGTTCAACACCACGCTATAAGTAGCCCCCTCCTCCGAAGCCACAGAGGGAGGAGAGAGGAATACAGTGTCAGGCGAAATGTCTAGACCACTGGCCTCCCCCAGCTCATCTGCCCAGTCCTGGCTGAACTGGCACTGCTGTGCCAGAGGGTCCTCAGACCCCTCCCAGTCCTCCTCGTAATCTATCTCCTGGAAACCAGGCAAAAATGATGGAGCGGGGTCGTAGGTGAATTGGTCACCCATCGGCGTCGGAGACTGCACCGAGCAGCGCCCCTCCGGCGTCGCACGCGGACCGAGGCTGAAACCGGGGCCGGCGCCAGCAGAGGCGTCGTGAGGTCGACTGGCAACGACCCGGATCCAGGCCTGGATCCTGCGGGGCCCTGTGCACCCGCCGGAGCTGCCGGCCCGCAAGGGCTCCCTGTCGGACACGCGGGGCTCGAAGGCGCCTTGACATGTTCTGACGGAGGAAAGAGAATCCTCAAGGCCACGAGGAAGTCACGTATCTCCTCCGGCGTCGCGTGCAGCCCAGGGACCGGCGGGCCGGCTCCAGCGCAACCGCGCGGGCGGTGTCGCCTGAAACCCGGCCGTGTCGCGCGAGCGTCGGGGGGAGTTGGAAGACCGATGATACCTCTTCAATTTCTTTTTCGAATGCCTCGACTTACCGGAGGACTTGGAGCCCGACGAGTGGTGGTGACTTGACGAGCGGCGATGACTGCGGCTCTGCGACCGGGACCTCGACTTCCTCCTCGACCAAGACCTCGAGCGACGCGGAGTACCTCTTAAGCAGGATCTGTACAAGCAAGGTCATTGCAGACAGGAGTATTCAATGAAAAAGATAAGCTGTTTGCGGATTGTGCACTTCCTAACTACAAAAACTGATATTTTGAAGTCAACAATTATATTTTTTTCAGAAAAGGCTTTTCCTAAATGGAAAGTGGTATTTGACAGGAACATGTGTATATTCAGAAACGTATATGCTGATGAAAATGCAAGGATGACGTTTCAAAAACATGTAAAGCTGATCATTGAATGGTACGTCAAGCTGAATTGGGGAGATTTACTACTGTGGTTATGCCGTTGGTGCCAGAGGGCATGTACAGCTTTGATCTTATTTCATTAATCAGGTGCAGGCATTTAATATTGATAAGCTTTTTTTCTGACTTTTCTGCTGGTAACCTCAGCTGAAAGGCTTGGGTGGCCTATACTGATAATCCTGCTTAAAGTGTATTGTTACATAAGGGTCACAATTTGACAGTGAAAACATTGCTCAGTAGCTCTTTGGAGGCCTTTACTTGACCAGAAGTAGCGCTCACTACAGAAAGGTTTGGTGATCCCCTGCACCCCGCTTTAGCACCTACTTGCTTGTTCAATCACAATAGTTGTGGTAGCGAAAATTATATAGTTTTGTTATCGCTGGTCATAAATCTGCTCAGTTGTTATACCACATAATATACGATCTATAACTACATATTAGAACATTTATGTATTTTTGCGGGAGATAGGTTTACTAAAACGTCAGCCATACATACTACTATTACTAAATAAAAATAGGGATTCAATTAAATGCCTGCAATCATATTCACACACTGTAAAGACACGGGCACAAGTAAACGAGAAAGTGGAGAGAAACGTAGCAATATAATTTTAAAAAGCTTGATTTACAAAAAAACTGAAACTCCACTCTTTCCCTCCAACCTATAGAAGAGATGGAAAGAAGGGAGCTATAGTTGATTACACATTGGCGTTGCTGTTAAAGACTAATGCAGTTCCTGTGGGGTCGATAATTTGAAACAATTATATACCTAAACAGAACCAATTATTTTAGACTCATTTTAAAAAAAACAATATTTTTTCAGAGTCGTACTAGACCAACATATTAAAATTTCAAAAATGGAAGTAATAGAAAAACGCTATTTTACTGCACATGGGTCAACAATGGCATGAGATAACATGGAAGAACTTCAAACTTTTAGGATTCTGCATGCAGATGACTATTAGAGAACAGACCTAGCTTTAAAAAAATGTTCACCAAGACTTTAGCTCCATTACTACAATAGAATCCTTCAAGAAAAGGCAATACTTGGAAAGGTTTCTGTTATTAGCTGCTTAAAATGACTCGCAAGTATGGAGTAGTTGTTTCACAAAAGCAAGATTATGTTTAAATCGTTTGAATACCTTGAGTTCACACATCGCTGTAAACTTGTAGTTTTTTCCCAATAACTCAAGTCCTTACAAATAACTGCATCATTCTATTGTATGAAAGAAGCAGTAAAGCTGCAACTTCAAAGCCACAGATCAACACAGCCTACTACAACCCTACAAATGGACATGAGCTCCGTTGTAGTACAGAGACCGTAGTCCTACAAGTCAAAAACATACACCAAATTTCGGGCAAAAGTGGTCCTTGTTTCACGAATCCCGATACTCACACTTGGTAGCTTTTGGTACAGACAACTATGTGATTATAGACAGGTAGAGGTATCTCTTACACTATACTAAAATGTTTGCCTCATTTCTCTTTAATCAATTTTGTTTTTGTCTCTTGCCTGCTGTTTTGACTTTAGCATACAAAGATGAAAGCAAAGTTCGCACATCTTGACACATCAAAGTTGAACAAGCATTGGCATAGCCAATAGGTCTCGCCTTTGGAACCTTATAAGTACTTAGCCATGCAACAGTTGATGTTGTTGCACCAAGGATATTGTGCGGCATAACTAAATATTTATAAAATGTCCCAAAAGCAAGACCTATTGGCTATGCCAATGCTGGTTTCTCCTTCCATCTACTATTTATTTTCTTATTCCATGTGCCTTTTGCCTTGTCCATTCAGACTTAATGGAGTGGATTCCTCCATCTTCCATTGTGTGATTCTTTGAGGCAGTTCTAACAAAAAAGGGGGGACAGGGAGGGCTATTTTTAACGGGGTCCAGCATACATGCCCTAACATTAGAACAAACAGAGTACGCAGTACCCCAGTCCAAGAAGGGAGGGAAGGAAAAGATGAACCACAGTGAGTGAAGGCACATAGGAGGGGAATCCTACTTTTCCGAACTAGAGTCCTCACACACCCAGCAAGCTAGGTGTCATGCATCATCATATGGGCTCGCTCCTCGCCGGGTCGGCAGTGCAATACCGGACAGGCACGCATAAAGGGGCTCTTTAGCGGAGAGCTTTTGTTCCTGCCGTATGGTGCCGTGGGTGTGAGGGCCCTAGGGGTGGGGGGTGTAGATGGGTGTGGGGGTAAAAAAGGTTGGGTAGTCCAAGGGGAAACTTTAATGGAGTGGTAACCCACCCTATTAAAAACAGACAGAGTGGATGTTCTCTGGCCAAGGGTCCAGGGACGCAAACTCTACTCTATGTCGGTGGTCGACATGTTTCATGCGAAGTGTTATAAGAGATACAGTGCATTTCTTCAGGACCAATCTACTATCTACACTAAGTGTTGTGGGTGGCGCGTGCCTACCCACCACTAAAGCAATGTGCGAGCAAACAGTCCCGCCAAGGATATTGGAACCAGACTCATGGACACCGCTAGCTTCAGTGGTCACCCCGGCGAAAGACACCTCAATTATGGATGTCCTGTCCTCTTGCGAGCGAGCGCTGGAAACCTACCCATGCGCTATCGCCGGGGAGGCAGTTCCCTCAGGAGGTTTTTTCTGCCATCTATTTTTAACTCCGTTGCCATTTTTTTTTTTAGAGGGCACGGTCACAAGCTAGTGAAGTAGCTTCCGCAGGTGATTACCCCAAGCTTCAAATCGAGGATCAATAAGCCCTGGAAAGACCCACCACAGCCAATTCTTAAGAGATTGTAATGCAAATAGCACCTACTAGAGATGAGACCATTCAACAAAATGCCAGAATTGACACCCTGCTTAATGAGAACAATATCCTGTGGCAAGCACTGGCTGCTACAGTGTCGTCTGAATTATATTCCTGCGGGGGCTTTATGTTTTGATGGGGATGCAAATAAGGTCAAACAAATTCTAAGACTGGTAATCTAATTAGTTGCCTTGTCCTGGGAAACCCCACTGGTAACCTCAACCGGCCCAACTTTGAGTAATTTCTCTACCTTTTTGCGACATTCCGATGAATGTTTGAGATCCCAGATAGGTAAAGTTCAGCCGAAGCAGCTCTCTGCTAGAGTCAGACGGATTCACAGAAAATGCAAATCTATGTCCCTGGTATCAAACACTTAGCAGCTGAAACCACCTGGGTCAGTCGAACGTTAATGACCCATTCTCACTTGAGGGGGAGTGTCATTTTCAGATAAGGGAGTGTTTACAGTGAACTTTTAATGTTTCAGGCCTGCCAAAGCAGAGCACAGAATGTCTGTAGAATGTGCTGGGATCATGCGCAGCAGAACTGAATTGTCCACCTGAAAAGCAGGTCTGTCTGCAGCAGAACTGATAATAGCCAGAGCTTACCTGGGACGATGGGCAGCTATACTGGGGTGCCCTAGGAATGTTTTAGCCTGTACTGAATGTGCCTACATCTGGGAGTGTTAGGGTATCTAATGCTTGTGTCTACATCAACAAGTGTGAGTGTCTGCAGCAGAGCAAGTTGAGTCTGCGTGCAGGCCAGAAATGCCTGCTTAATTCATGCCCTCTGTGACACCTTTTTCCAGTTTTAACTCTTTCCTGAACCGTGCTTTGCGTGCTGGGCCGGAACACCGGGATGGTCAAACCAAAACTACAAGTCCATGAAGACAAAGTGCTGTAAGCTTAGAAAAAAAACAAGCGGGGCGAACACGCTAATTGAAAATAGATGGCGGCTGGGGTGAGAACGGAAGGAACAAGCGGCAAACGCGCTAATTAAAAACAGATGGCGCCCCTCTTCGTAAAAGCAAGCCATAGGTCGTGGGCGGATACATTTCCTGGGAAAGGTAGGACGTGCACCCGCCTTTGCTCAATTGCGTGCTGTCTTTTTTAGAAAGACGCGCGCAAAGCTCAATGGAAAAAATACTAAAAGAAAAACAACACACGCACAAGCGTGTGAAAAGTTCTGAGTTTTTACAAGAGGTCATTTTCCTAGAGCAACACAAATAAAACTCAGGAAAGTTTGCAAATACATGAGTAAGGGCGTCTGTGCTGCCATACTAATGTTGGTCACACCAGGAAGATTTCCCTTGGCCCCTAGCAAGTGCAAGCACACCAGCTTAACATTTGGAGCAGAGAAAACAGGGGTCTTTTGAATCTCATCAAAACCCACTCAGCGAGAAAAGGATCAACGTTTACAACAGAGAAGATACATTCTTCTGGATTCCTCTATTTCCCCACGATCGTCATACAAACACAAGATGTCTGGACTAGTATTTTTTAGGCTTTTATTTTAAGCCAATCTAGTGCAAGACATGCAGAGAATCATAGTAACAAATACCGCATTTACAGCAGAAAGAGTAAGCAGATTGCAAAAACTATGAAAAGGGGTAACTTTTGATAATTCTCCTTCCCAGTGATTGTCAATGAAGAAAAATTGATGCTTAAAAGCAATCATGAGAGGTGGAGTATATATAATTGCATACTGGTTCGATTGTGATCTGCCGACTGCCCACATGGCTAAGATCTGTCTGTACGAGTCTTGATGCATTATGGATATAAAAATAAGCTGCCTGGATGCAAGTAGGTGTGTCTCCAGAGAGCTCAAGGTGTTTTACCTATACTGTTTCGCAGGGCAACCATGAGAATCTGTCGATAGTGGTATTTGACAGGGTGTGAAGAGCCTCGTATGAAGTTTTATTGTCTTAAATGTGAATACAAACATGAAAGAACACAATAGGCCTAAGCTAAGAACTACACCGCACATGAATAAATAAACGAAAAGTACTCTATCATAATCTTCAAAACTAAGTCAATAGATTGCTATATATTTACTGAATGATGCAATAATAGCAATCAACAATAGCAATGAATAGTCCGGGGTCTCAGCCCAAGGATGAATGCTGTGCATCAAGGCAAATTATGTCTTAACACAAAACTAGGCGTAGAAGCATAAATGTAATATTGAGCAACTGTTCTATCATGTTATGTTTTTGCTATGACTTCAAGAGCCATGCAGCTGTACAAACCTTGGCTTTTGCATGGAGGCCAGACGACTTAAAAGTCGATGAACTGTTTATGCTTGTTGGCTTCCCCCGTTGTGTTCAAGAACTGAAGAAATAGGTAGATAAGAAAGAATGATAACAGCAGAAGTTGAAAGTGCACCCGTCCTCACACTAGGAGAATGTATTAATGCTTCGCTAAGATTCCCGTTTTTGTATAAAGATTAACCTACGAAACCTATGTACACACATGTCGGACGCCACTATTTTAAATGATGTCAATGTAGTTCAAACAGTATATAAAGATTGCACCAGTTTGTCTGGCAGAGCATACTTGGTAGTCAATTGTTTCATATCTCTCAAGCGTAAGCTTAAATAAATATACCTCCACGGCTCTGCTTGATTGCTCTCTCTCATTAACAGACCAGGGTAACTGATAAAGGCGTTCACAAAGTGGGGACTCAGCCGGGATCCACAAAGTTCATCTAGACAGACCAGAAGGAGCCGTGGTCAAGGGGCCGTATGGAGAACCGACTGACTCCAAAGTATGTACTTGCAGAGGGGATGTGTTTTCCACAGTTACAATATGAAGGCATCACCGGTACTCTGAGACACAAGGTTGCTTCGGTGGATCCAAAGAACTTACAGGCAACACAGTAGTCGAGACCTGATAAGAAGAACCATGGATGTGTGTAATGATTTGAAATGATGTGAAATAATATGAGAGATGCCTAGGGAAAGTACAGTGCGTTTTACTTTGTTATGCGAACGTTCCACATGTTGTTGATTTTGTGGCTAATGGTGTGACCGGAAGCATTTGCATTTTGACAACGAAGATTCACCATTACTGCACTAAAATAATACCTGAAAGTACCACATGTTGATTTTTAGTGGCTATTGTGTGGAACAGGAAGCATTGATTCTCCATTACCGCAGCA
This sequence comes from Lissotriton helveticus, assembly GCF_964261635.1. Taxonomy (NCBI): domain Eukaryota; kingdom Metazoa; phylum Chordata; class Amphibia; order Caudata; family Salamandridae; genus Lissotriton; species Lissotriton helveticus. The sequence goes on along the minus strand of NC_136063.1, from coordinate 796,891,506 downwards.
AAATAATTATCTTATAGAAATAGTGAAAAAATGGGTATTTGTTGTAGTTAATTGTGTGGTGTAAAACAACATGTAGATGAAGTACAGCCATCTCCAGTAGAAGGAACTCCAGCATGGGAGATGATGACTAAGCAAGGGATGGAAAATAGACTTTTTGTATTTTTTATAGGAGTATACTGAAAGGGTTCCCTCCTCACAGTTTCCAATGAACAGCGCTTTTGATTTTGATGAATTGAATTATCTGAGGGAATGTAGGTTTGAGAAAAGAAAGGAGAACGTTTGGTGTGCTGAATAGGTGAAGAAAATATGCCAGGCAAAATATATGAAGGAAGTAATGAAGACAAAGGGGGAAAGCAAGAGAATATGGCAGAAAGAAAAGGGCTGGTTAATTTGCTGAAGAGACAAAGGTACATCACATGAAGGAGAATAAGACATTTGTATGTATAAACCACAACAGATGGCCTCTGCTCCTTTAATTTCAGAGCGCCCTATAATTTAACACATTTTCACTTAAAGATCGCACCCACCACCCTATCAAGCGGCCACTGATCAGTTAAGGCAGACACAGGTCATATCAGAAAGCCCTGGTTCTGATATGCTTACATTAGAAGAATAGGGAGACACAGCGGAGGATGACCCTCCTCCTTTTCCGTTCTTTCCCCCAATTTGCCGCTTAGAGGGGGACCTGTACCGATTACCCAATTATTAAGAAGCACTACAACACCAGAAATTCGAAGCCAAATTAAAATATTTGTTCAGAACTGCAGAAAACATGGCACTAGGCAATATGCAGATGAGGAGGATAGGAATTTGAACACCTGTAAAAAAGCATTGAAAACTCTATAATACTAGAAATGGGAAAGGTTGAACATCCAATACGCATTAGTTATACAGTAAGGTTTGGACAGAGTCAGATGCAGGACCCGATGCTGCCCAATAATTTCACCCATTATGACACCGGATCGGAGACATTTGGCCTGACGGACAATGAATGTAACACTGTGTTTGCCCTATATCTTGAATGGATTGTTAAGTACCAATCCTAATGTGTCTCTATGATGGTCCCTATGCGTGAAGTAACAAGTTTTGATGCCAATTACCCCCGTTATCTTGTATGTGTTCCCTCGACTATAATGGAACTCACTGCCTTTTCCAAAGACTACCCTGATATAAGGGACAACACACATGAATGGTATACCAGGACAGAATAGATATTGCGCTTAGGCGAGTTAACACTGAATGACATAGACCAAATCTTTTCCTGCATTCTGCCATCTGATTTATGGAAGAAGTGCAGGAAAGAAAACTTCGAAGATGTCGACTAGATCAAAATTAATACTACTGGAGATCCCCAGAAAGTTGATGGTCAAGTGACTGATGAAATAGCAGCCCTGGCAGAGCAAACTGATGTTTAGATTGTAATAATTAGTGGCCCATAAGAGACTAGACTGGAAATAATTGAGCAACTGTAAACAGGAAAAAGACGAAAATGTAGCATCCTTCTTCTTCCAAATACAAATGGTGTTCTGTCCCAATAATGAGATGGTTGTTGCTGACAAGGAGGCCCTACAAGTTCTCTCCAGTTGTTTTGTAAATGGCCTCTAAGAATGTATAAGATTATCGATCCATACCTATGAGCAAAAATGGGGAGTAAAGCCACTAACAGAAGTATTAGCCACTGCCTAATTCTAAGCTGAGAGACAGAAACAGGAAGAAAAGAACAATAAAGACAAGGAGGTAAAGAGTAAAGTGTTGCCACAGCAAGGGAAGGGCAGGTCCACATTCCAGAGACAACGATGGGGAGGGGGGGTGGGGACACACAAGGGCATACTCTGCACCAAATAACAGACTCCAGAATATCCAAGTAGATTATGGATGCCACAATTGTAAGGATCCCAAAAAATGGATAAGAGAATGTCCATTATTACAGATAACTAATAGAGGACACTCCATGTCACAAGGACATACCCAAGGGAGATACAGAAATTCTTTTGACATACTGATATGCCTAATAATGGCCCTTATATCGAATAATATGCGGACACCACTTACCGGGGACGCCAATAAAACTACTTTAACAGACAGGCTAATGGATCCAGGATGGTAACTGTCCTCTTACCTGATTATGATTTTATCTGATAGGGAAGACCGGGAGGGAGTGACGAACAGGTGGAGATTCCAGTCGACCCAGGAGGGCCATATATTGAGGCGATGGTATTAGGACAAAAGGTAAAATTACTCCTGGACACTGTGGCCAATAATTCCTCCATTTATCGAAAAATAATTCAACATGCACCCCTCTCTGGAAGGTACAATATATCTGTGGGTTTTTCTAAAGTCCCCATACACAGTCCTATCTCTACCTCACTGAAATATCACATTGGCCCAATAACGGACAAAAATTATTTTATGTTAACAGACAGATGCGCCCTCAACTTGAAGGGCATCCACTTAGTTCAAAAATTGCACAGAACAATAGAATGCACCACAGGTGGCTTATATCTTAAATGTACCAAAAATTCTCCTATGCCACTAATGTCTACTTCACCTGAATCCAAGCTACAGTTCTCAAATGGGTGTTTGACAAAGTAAACAACCATGTTTGGGCCTCCAGTAAGAACAATGTGGAACTTATGGCAATGGCACCTTTACAAATAGTGAAACAAAATCGCTCCCACAAATTCCACAGTACAAAATATTACCAGAAGAACAGGGAATGGAAATAGTGATACAGGACTTGCGTAGCAACAGAGTGATAACAGACGCAGGGTTCCCCATGAAATAGTCCATTCATAACTATATTAAAAAACAGTGAATACCCCACTATGGAAGATGATTGGAGATTATTGGTTTTTAGTCACATGCACTAAAAGCACAACTAGACACCTCTGAGTTGACACCAACCACCAGGCTTATACAATATGCAGATGAATTACTACAGCCCGGCACCAGCAAAACAGACAGCGCTTCTGACACCATTGCCCTATTAAATTTCCTTGGAAAACATGGTCACAAGGTATCTCCCACTAAATTGCAATTTGTTCAACAAGAGGTTGGCTATTTAGGACACCTTCTGTTGAAGGGGAAAGAAGACTTGACCCTCAAAGACTGAAAGCTATATTTGACAGTCAACCCTCTACAACACTTCAACAAGCACAAGCCTTCCTCAGTATGGAAGGATATTGCAGACAACGGATCCCTAACTTTTGCCTTCTTTCCAAACCCTTGCTAAACCTATAGACTTAAGAGATTCTTGGATACTTCTCATGCATAGAAACATACATTTAAGATAAGAAGAATAGAATCCAGACTTTCCGAATTAAGTCCTTAGTGCCACTAAAGCAGACTATCCATAATCACAGAAATAAATTAAATCTAAGGTTAGCTCACATATAATGTAAGTACGTAAGCACACGATGGGATGACCAACAAGATGGCAGTTCACTAGGAGAGTGTGTGAGCTCTGTGACCCTATCTAACCAGCCTGCATTTTTGGTGCCATTTGTCAATAGCAAAGGCAAGAATGCAGGGGAAGCACTCCCCCATATAGCTTTTTCTTTTTGGAAGGCAGCGGCTCTGGGTCCTGGAGATTAGAGCTGCACGGGGCATCGTCACAATGCAGCAACCTCGAAATAGAGCACTTGCGCTCTATTGAAGGCTCTGGGATTGATATGGTGCCCTACCTTTGGTGACTGGTGGTACCTTTTGTGAAGAAATCAGGTACGGTAAGAATGCACAAGGAGGTATTGTGTCCCCAACAGTGTCGGCCACTAGGTAGAGGAAGTGATTGTGAGTGGCACATTCAAGGGCACTGCTGTGGTGCCCTGGAGAACAGCAAGGGGTAGACAGCCCTCTGGTGAGGTGAGGGGCACCTAATCAACTTGATAATGCAAAAACTCGAAATGCTGTGACACCTCACGTGGGGATGAGGACCTCCCCATGTGAGGTGTCACAGAGTGCCCAAAGTGCACCTGAAGGGGAAAGGGAAGGAGTCTTACCTGCCCCGAAGTAGGTTTCCTTGTTAGGCTTATGTGGCATGATCTCCCTGAAGACCGGTCAACTCTTGCAGAAGAAGCTGGCAGCAGGGGAAACAGACAACGGAATTTCAAGGTAATAATGGCACCGCTAGGGTGGGCACAGGGAACTGCCGCTTTTTCTTCAGCTGCAAAAATTGGATGAAACACCTCAACTGGTGGCTTAGAAGGATATGTGGATGGATAAAATGTCCAGATTATCTTTCGTTTGCTAGTGCACGACACTGTGAAGTCAGACTTTCATAACTGAAAACTTGAATGAGGACCTAGATATCAATAACTAGTTCATCTGCAAGAAGTGCCTCAATGTCAAACAGGATATTCTCCAGTACCTTTGAACTCTTCCATCTCACCATTCATTACAATGTTCTGGGGGACTCCAAGATGGAAGAGACCAAATCGAGCAAAGGGCGAGAATGATGGCTCTGGCTTTTTCATCCTGGTGGGGCTTAAGCTCTAAAACAAACATCTGATGACCTTCAAACTTGTAAGTGGCATTTCCAAACCAATTTTTACACATCTGATTGGTGTGAAGGTCCAGAATGCAAAAGACCCAAACATGCTCTTGTATTCATGATACAAAGCTGAAGCAGGTGTTCACATGGAACTCCTACATAAAAATACACAGTAAGTTAGCAAAATAACTGTCAAGATTCAATTTGCCAATTTGCAAAGGAATCAAAGGGAAATCAGCATGAAATGAATACTTTCAATTCATTACATTTTAATTTATTTTAAACAAGAGAAAGCAAATCAATCTGTGGAGTTGCAAACATTGTGAAAAGTGTGCAATACCCCAAGTGTAACAACCATAACCTGACATAAAATCATGGGAAAGTGCGTGTGGTATAGGTACCATCGGTGTATGCAGACAACCTTATACAGTACTGTCTTCTTTAAAAAAAAGAAATACAGTAACACAAGGGAAGATTCACATAGTGTTATTTCAAGCAGTGGTCTGTCTGTAGAGAGGTCAACAGCATTTTGATCCCAAAGGAGAATATTAAAGACGCATCAAGACTGGGGATAAGCTTGGGAATGGTTAACTTGCGAAGAAGTGGAATAATAGGTAAGGGTGTCCCTGTGTTGATTAAATCATCCACATTCCTGACTAATATTCTTCTATAGGGTCAAAACGCAGTCATCTCTACAGACAGACCACTGCTTGAAATACCTTGCAACAAATGTTTGTAACTCTACTCATTGAATTGCACTCTCTTTAAAATAAATTCAAATGAACTGTTAGTACTCCTTTCATGCTGGTTTTCTTCAGATTCTTTTGCAGATTGAATCTTGAGTTATTTTGCTATTACTGTATATTTAATGTATGAGCTCCATGTGAAAAGCCTGTTTAAACTTTGTGTTAATACCTACGTTTGCATGGACATTCGGGTCCTTTAATAAACAAGCATTTGCAATGCAATAGGTCTCGCATTGATGTGAGTTTAAGCTATTGGCATTGTAAATGACAATGCCTTTTACCTATGTTTTGGTTTATAAAACATGAATAAAAGGCATTGTCATTACAATGCTAATAGATGAAAGTCTCACAAATGCGAGACCTATGGCATTGCAAATGCTTGACTGTCTAGAAAGCAGAGCATGTGCACGTTTATATTATATTAAATACTACAAGACTGTCAGCAAGCAGATATGAAAAACAGCATGCGTATTCATAGCAGCCAAAAAGTCCCCTGCCAGTATTGGGCACCATCAGTCTGTCCTGGGTTTTATAAAAGCACTTAACATACTCTCATTTGTAAACTAATGTCAGCAACGTTAAGGCGGATAGTATGAATCCCAGAATGCAAAGTACTCTTGGGTAAGAACTCATGACTGGACCTAGGTATCCCTCACACGACTTGGGGGCCAACAGGTAGCAGCCATTTTCATTCATGTCCCTCTATTGCGCCTCTCAGAGCACCAGTTGCACACTTTCTCTGCAGGCACCCATTACTCGCACTCTTGACTGCAGCCACCCGTTACAAAGAGTCTCCCTCCCATTGCCCCTCGCTCTGCCATGTCACCTCCTGTGAAGTGTGGGGATACTGAACTGCTGTACTTTTCCTGTGCTGCAACAGGGCAGGTGTGTACATACAGTCGAAAAGCAGCAGCCCCCAGCGAGAATAAATTCAGGCACCTTCCTGTCCCCAGTTCTGCAGCTTCTGCAAGGAGGCTCGCTCCCGCGTCACTTCCTCGGTAATCTTAAAGCCGGGAAGAGTTCACAAAGAGGTGCGAAGGAGGAGGCGACAGGCGGGTGGGGGAATGTCAAAGGAAGGAATACCGATCTGCCCAGCTGGAACAGGCCACGGGGGCCGGCTAATGCACCAGTGCTAAGACGAAGCTTGGCAATGCCTAGAACAGCATGAGCCCCAGTTAACATACTTGACAACAGCACTTTGCCTGTTTCACTCGTTTTTAGCATTTTTACATCAGTGTCACCTTATGGGGCACCCAGTGATTAGTGTTCTCAGGGCAGCAATAAGAGTTGGTTTTCTCACTGTCCCCCACATTGGAAACTAGTAAATGGGTGCAGAAGGGAGGCCATTATGTAGGAAATCCGCATAACTGCAGACAAATCTCAACAAGCTCACACATACAGGCCCAACATACATTCTGCTCTCTGCATGCAACTCCGCATTCACTCCACATCCATTTCCCACATGGATGGAGCACTAGACGTGGCTAAGGGAGACTGTGTAAACTTTTATCAGTTTTACCGACCATGAAGCAGCTTCGTCCTCATAGCAATCAGTGCCAGAAAAAAAAGCGTTTGAGATAGCTATGGGAACCAAGCTGGATATAGGGGGTTAAACGAGATACATCGGGCCGTTTTTATAGGGAGGTGGCTGAGCTCTTACATGAGGGGGTGCATGACTGAGCGGGCAGTAAGTGGTTGGGCCGATAAAGGCACAGTGTCCACTTTATTTCTGGAGCTTTCTTGGCGCCCACTTTACCCACATTTCCTCTTGGCGGGGGGGGGGGGGGGGGCTTGGGCGGGCCGGTGCTGGTGTGCTGTGATAGCCTAAAGGGGCACTTCTGTGTGTGCGCGTTGACAGGCCGTGGAGCCGACAGCGCAGGGGGGAGGGAAAGTGAAAGTAACGCTGCATGAAGCTTGCAAGGGAGACAGGAGATGGGCACATAGCATGACTGTATGTGGTGAATGCGTGCGTTCACATTTCCAGTCAGGCCAGCAGCCTGCGTGTGCCCATCTCCTGCCTCCCTTGAAAGCCTAGTCGACGACAATAGGTCTCGCTGGATACAGCGCTTCGCGCTGCGTCGCCAGGTGCGAGACCTAAAAAGGGAGAAAAATATAGGGGCGAGCGGAACTTTCCGAGTTGCATAACTCCGCGAGATTCTGCGGAGTTTTGTAAATGTGCCGAAAATATGCAGCTCGTGCTGCAATTTAGCACCGGCAGCACGAGCAACGATTAAAATCAATGCCTTGTACAAGAGCATGCGGCTATTCAAGTTGATTTTGCTGCTGCTCGAGTAGAAATCTACTTAAGCAGTAGCAAACCAACTCTTGGTCGGGCCGGTGCTGGTGTGCTGTGATTGCCTAAAGGGGCACTTCTGTGTGTGCGCTTTCACAGGCCGTGGAGCCGACAGCACAGGGGGGAGGGAAAGTGAAAGTAACGCTGCATGAGGCTTGCAAGGGAGACAGGAGATGGGCACATAGCATGACTGTATGTGGTGAATGCGTGCGTTCACATTTCCAGTCAGGCCTGCAGCCTGCGTGTGCCCATCTCCTGCCTCCCTTGAAAGCCTAGTCGACGACAATAGGTCTCGCTGGATACAGTGCTTCGCGCTGCGTCGCCAGGTGCGAGACCTAAAAAGGGAGAAAAATATAGGGGCGAGCGGAACTCTCCGAGTTGCATAACTCCGCGAGATTCTGCGGAGTTTTGTAAACGTGCGGAACATATGCAGCTCGTGCTGCAATTTAGCACCGGCAGCACGAGCAACGATTAAAATCAATGCCTTGTACAAGACCATGCGGCTATTCAAGTTGATTTTGCTGCTGCTTGAGTAGAAATCTACTTAAGCAGTAGCAAACCAACTCAAACATCTGCCCTCTGATAGCGACCGCCCCAGTAACAAAATCGCCCTAAGGGATGCCAAATCTCGCTCACCAGCTTGCATTTTCTGGAGCCTTGAGGGAGAAAATTTCCACCATGTGTTGATTAGCAGAATTTGGCCAGAACTCGGAATTAAACAGTAACAAAGAGTGACCAAAATTCTGTCAATTCCATAGGGAGAACTAAACTTTACTCCCACCCCCAGCAATAAAGGCTCCTATCCCACAAAAAAGATTGAAAAACAATGCCAATGCTTTCAGGAGTCACGTTTAACACAAATATGGACAAAAAATTAGTTTGCAGTTAAAGTAGTCTCTGAGAATGCTGGAGTGATCAGCGATTCCATCTCTGAATTTCAAAATTAAAAAAAAATTCTCTGTAGGTGGCAATAGAACAGATAAGCTTCTGTAATTCTTAAAGTTGCACAGTTTGTATTTCCTCTGGGGTTAGCCTTACTATAGGACCACAACACGCTTCTTTATTTTTCCATTTTAAAATGCTACTGTGAGATGTTGTGTTACGTCACATTTCTTTTGCCATGACAGATTGATTTAAACCTGCTGCATACTAAAATGACAACAGTTTACCTACTGTTGTCATGCTTTCATTGTGGTTTAGTATACTGCAAATGCTGATAATTTCTATATTTTAAGCATGTTAGATTGGATCCCACGATGGAGAAACAGATTTGTATCACCAAACTATAGGAACTTAATTTCTATTTTCAGGGAAACAGATCCATGGATGCAGCTTTGAGTCAGCAAGGTAGAAAAGGCTGAGCAACTTGAACCACAGAAGAGTTTGGTATTTCCCAGTGGGCAAACCTAGAGGAGTGCACAGAGAATCCCTATGAAGTACTTAATGCTGCAGTAAGGCAAGAATTCCAACAGTATGACAGTATTGGGCAGCTGCACTTAAGGAAAAATTGGAGAAGTCCGTGGAAGCCAAAAGCAAGCAGTCATCTTTGAGTGGCCACACTACATTGTGTATGGAGTAGAATAGCCCCTAATGAAAGGATGCATGGCCGGATAACAGAAGCGGCATGCTATCTGCAGCCACCCACTACATTTCAGCGCATAATAATTGTCATATTACATAGTTAGTCCCTTCGCACTACTTACCAGTGAATGATCAGGGGATGACAGTTATTCCTCTAATACCGGTAATTTGCTGTGCCAACATTTGCTCTAATGCACCTGGTATGGAAAGCAGACAGTGGATTATGGGAGCTGGCATCAGGCGAGGAAACAAACTGGACAAATGTGTGGCCAGAGTGTGAGTGAGTATGAGGAAGTCTGAAATTATGGAGTTGCTGAGCTGGTGGATGCGTATGCCCCACCCCAACCTCTTTAGGACATTATGTGTGCTGCCCTGTCGCATACAAAGCTGCAGAAGGCAGGGTCATATTTGATTCACCAATCACATGTCAAAGAAAGGCATTTCCATTCATCCAACCCCTTTAGAAGTGATGGGGAATGTGCAATGTAGCTTTCAAGATTGAAAATATAAAGTACTCCTATCTTGGCAGCATGGATATGAAAAAGCTACTTAACCTAACACCAATTCTCCATGATAGTTATCTTCACACAAAGCCATAAACTTTAGACTATCTCCGTGCATGTGCAGGCTTCAGCAACATCTTTTAGTGGTTCCCAAACTTTTTCGACCTGCGGCTCCCTTGACCTAATTGGCAGTTGGCCGCAGCTCCCCATCAAGTCACTTTATATTCGGGTGTGTGGATGTAAACCTGACCTCGGGAGTACTCGCATTTTTCTCCCTGAAATTAATTGGGATGAAGCCGATAAAGATATTATAACCAATTGTGTAACAAAAGAAAAATGTAACAGTTGTTTAATAAAAAACTTTAATTGGTCGGTATAGGTTTGCGGTTTGTGACGTGCGCCTGTAGGTTGCAAGCTCTTGTGCTGAGGTGTAGCTCTCCTGCCTGAAACCTGCGCCTGGAGGTTCTGAGTTACCTATAGAGAAGAACAGGAAAGATGCTCAATGTTAACAGTGCCAGCCGAGAGGTCCATGAGTGGATGGGCAGGGAAGCTACTTCAGCCTTTCACATTCATTACTAGTACTTTCACATTCATAGCAGATTTAGCATGCACTGTATGGCGTCAGAAGCTTGGACAGCACTATAAAACATAAATTAAGTGCCTGCACTACTTATGTGGAGCCCTTACGATATCCCAGACTTTAAAACCTTAATTACCCAGAGCTATTGCATTTGCCACACATACAGCTCAAAGAAGCATGCTCGCTGCTGGTAAGCATTCCATCCACAAGGTAACTAAAATTATTTGGAAGCTGTATCCTCCTGTTATTGTCAGTGCTCATAAGACAAGCGCTGCTACACAAAAAAAAGTTATGAATCCAATAATATTTATTATAATTGTCCTTAATATTCTTAACGGGGAAGGAGTAGAGACATGGTTAATAAAAGACTCTTTAGAAGCGTGGCAACTTGGAACACGTCACTGTGACCCAAGACCACCCAACTTCCTCCCTACAACCCTCAAAGTGTGAGTAAATGCCCTGTAGGTGGTAGCCATGCGTGCAAGAAAACAGATGCAACTTACAGGAGCGTACGGTTCTCTTTCCTCTGCCATGTTGTGCATGTTTCGGGCAATGGCTTCTGCGAGGGACTTCCAGCTTCAATGTGTCTTCAAGCAGCCTTCTCATTCTTCGTGGCATGCTCAGTGCAACACAGAATGTATTACTACCCGGGGGAGAAGGTTAGACAGAGCTTTGGTTTGCAAATAATGAGAAACCACCTCGGTCACAAATGCCGACCAACTGCTTGAGAATAGAAGGGAAAAGACAGCAAGGGCCTGTCAAAAACTTCACACCCTCCACTGTGTTCGTTTTTGAGGCACTCCGTCTCTGGTGCTTCTATGTGAGTATGCATTTCTGGGAATATTTTAGGGGTTACTCAGGGCCATAACAGATTCATAGTTTTCCAACTCTGCACATTATAAAATTCTTTTTCAGCAGAAATACCTTTCCCAGGGTCCAAAGACGTGCACGGCACCCCTGGCTAGTTGTAAAGGCGCACCGGGGTGCCGCGGCGCACAGTTTGGGAACCAATGAAGAAAGATTATAAACAAAATAGTTTTTCCTATTTTCTCAATCTTAAAAGGGAAAAGAAAAACACGCAAAAAATTGTTTTCATGCATATTTTCTCTTCTTATGGAAATACCACCCACATAAGGGCGTTGATGAGAACCACAAATCCTATGCAATCAGGGATCCAATTTCTGATCACAGATCACTATAGCTACTTCAGTTTTTCAATGGAAATTCAGTCACAAGCCAAGATCACAAGATGAACACATGATGAAGAAAAGATAAAATCCAAATTTGACCTCCTCTGATTACTTTGAAGCAACTGCTTCGATGTATGTTTTATCCTATTCTGCCTCTTGTGATGCCTTTTTGATTAGTGTTTTTGTAAACTTTAATTCCAAAGCTTAGTTTAATTTTCAACTTCTTGTACCTTAGTCCTTTAAGTGAACTTGCCTGTCGCACTTCCTTGTCCAACTGCTGTTTTCTGGATCTAGATAGTTAATCATGTGTATTGGAAGCTGATCCAGCTGCCATCCTTGGCCTAGAAGACTTGGAACATAATTTCCCTAGACCATTTTCTAAATATACCCAAAGATGTGAAGTCACTGTTTAACTCCTGATGTCTGATATCGTCTGAATAGTTAGGTCATCTTGAATTTTTGCTTTAAGTATGTAGAAATGTCTGGCACAAGATTCACAATAAAACATCCAAGCAAACGTCCACCAATGTGGGGAGAGGGGTTGGCCTAACGGCTAAGGCGCTCGACCTCGGAATCTGGGTTCGAGTCTCGGTAACGACGCCAAAAACCTCCTGTGATTCTGGGCAAATCACTTAATCTCCCCGTGCCTAAAAATGAAAGTGTGTCCTCATGTAACGTAACTGGTGCTATGTAAAGCGCTCCGATACCTGATTCGGTTCGGGTCTAGTTCGCGCTATATAAAACTCTACAAAAAAGAACACTGAAAGAATAGAGCAGACTAGCCATGGAAAGAAAAAATAGGTTTCCACATCAAACTGAGTTTCAGCTATACAACTGCCTCCCTGAACCACCCTGACAGGAGGTCAAACTGAGCAAAACTGCAAATGTTGGAATTTAAAGCCACTGCATCACCTAATAGTTAACAGTCCGTTGATAAAATAAGTGAACTGGGTTAGATGGGAATGTTGTAGTTTGTAGTGGGTTAGTTTGGAGTGCAGTAGCGTCAATCAACTCCACAAAATTGGGAGAGGTACCCTATTGTATGGGAAAATGGACAGGGTTACAAATAGAATCACTAATCACCTATTTGATTGACTATAATGAAAAAAATCTCTTTTCTCCATCAGCATACATACACTAAACACTGAAACCTGTATTCATGTAAAAAATCCAAATGTATTTAATATTTTTTCACTTTAAAATAATTTTTTTATGTTGTGATATATAAAAGACAAAGTCAAAGGAATTTGTTTCATCATATATCAACATTCTCAAGTGTATTTTTCTCAAGGATATACATTTTCAATTTAATACACTTCTAACTCTTCATCCATAGCACAATATTAAAATGCAATAAAGAAAAAGTAAACAAAAAAATAAATGGAATAGGTAAACTTGATTATACAATATCACATTAAATCCATATTTCTTAGCAACTGAAAAATTGTCTACGCAGCGTTTCGGTGGTATTTCCTATTCAGTCCACCTTCTTCAGGACAAACAGTGATATTAAGAACACAAAACCATCTCTATATTTAAACTGATTTTCCTCAATTTTCTCAGCTTTGGTTACGTTTAGAGTGAGATGACAAGCAGGGTGAAGTCAGCATAGGAAATTATGTTGATGGTGTGGATTCTGGCGACGTCTGCTTACAGCGTCATGTAGATGTTGAACAGGATAGGACCGAGGAATGAACCTTGAGGGATGCCGCAGATGGTGCGCTTGGGTTGTGAGGTGATGGTGGATTCTCTGTGTGCCCCTGTGAGGAAGCATGCCATCCATCTCAGGGCAATAATATAATTTCAAGAGAGTGAATCTGCACACCGTGTTTAAACCAATTTCATACACACTATGTATTCCAATTTAAAGGGTTGCAATAGTGTTTATGCGTGCATGCACGTTAAAGGGATTGGGCCCTGCATCCCTCAGTAATAAGAAAAGGCAAAAAGTGAGGCCGTGGAGAACCACAGACTACGTGTAGCACTGCGCTGGGCTAAAAAGCCTCTATACTTGTCCACAAACTTCAATATAAAGAGACAAACAATTGTTCAATTGTATTCATGAATTCATTCATTTGAGTTCATTATGAACCCGAAATGCATTGGGAACTTTTAATTTTAACTTTCAATTTTTGATTATGTTTGTTTAACCGAAGAGATGTATTGTACATATTGAATGTACGTATCTTCTATTTACTTTGTGGAAATTCAGCACAGTTTAAAGATAACTGTTAAACCTATACTTTTGTTATTTATCTCAGTTTACTCAAATGACTGAATTCATGAATACAATTGATCAATTGTTTGTCTCTTTATATTGAAGTTTGTGGACAAGTATAGAGGCTTTTTAGCCCAGCGCAGTGCTACACGTCGTCTGTGGTTCTCCACTGCCTCACTTTTTGCATCCATCGCAGGGCGTCATCTTCAATTCCGATATGGTGTAGTCAGTTGATGAGTGTGTGTGTGGTGGATGACAGTGTTGAAGACTGTGGAGAAGTTGAGGAGGATCAGGGCAGCAGATAAATCTTCTCTCCAGTAGGGAGGGGATGTTGTCTGTTGCGGCGATCAGGGCAGTCTCAGTGCTGTGGTTAGCTCTGAATCCTGATTGGAAGGGGTCTAGCTGGTTGTTTCTCTCCAGGTGTTCAATGAGTTGGAGGTTGATGGCTTTTTCCAGGACTTTGGGGGAAAACGGAAGCAGCAAGATGGGGTGGTAGTTCTGGAGATCACTGGGGTTTGGAGAGGGTTTCTTGAGGAGGAGCGTGACCGGTGAGGCATTGGGAAAGGTGGCTGCCGTCGTGGAGGATGGTAGTGGGCTGGTGGTTGATCTCGTCATTTCCGAGGCTGAAGAGTTGGTGGGGACATAGGTCGGAGGGTGATCCCGAATGGATGGAGTTCCTTAGGACTGCAGTTTTTGGTCAGATGAGCTGTTCCCATGCGGTGAGCGGGTGGCTGCTGGCAGTCTTTGTGGTGGTGGGGAGGCTGAGGAGGCCGGTGGTCTGGGGAGCAAAGTTTCTGTATATGGTGGTATCTTGTTGTGGAAGTGGTGTGGTAGAGTGTCGCAGACTTCATGTGAGGAGGGATCGAGAGCTCAGTGGCTGATGGGCAGGTGAATTTTGTCGATGGTGAAGAGTTTCGTGGTCTGGTTGACGCTGGCCTCGATGCAGCTTGCCAGGGCCTCTCTTTTTGAGACTGAGGTAGGTATTAAAGGTAGGTAGATATTAAAAGCCGACTTGAAGGTGGCTTGATTGGTGTTGCTTCTGCTGGTGCGCCATCTTCTTTCTAGGTGTTTGCATCTGCGTTTCAATGTGCTGAGTTCTGGGCTGTACCAGCTGGCTTATTTGGCGGGGTATGTGCGTTTTGGCTGGTTTGGTGGGGGTGACTTGCTTGGCGGCACAGTAGATCCAGTCAAAGTAGTACTCTATTGTTCGATTCAGGTAGGTGGAGATGTCATGCTGGGTGATGCAGAGGACGTTGGTCCATTGGTGCGGAGTGACTTTGGCCCAAATGCGGAAGGGGGTGCTGTGGCCGTTGGTGTGGTGCTGGGTGGTCCAGCTATGGTGAAGTGGATGATTAAAGTTATCGGACCAGGTGAATTCCGTGGTGTGGCCGTATAGGACTCTGTTGCTGGACGTGAAGATGGGGTCTAACGTGTGCCCTGCTCCGTGTTTGGGATCTGAGACCAGCTGTGTGAGGCCGATGTTGTCCTTTCGTTCGAAGAGGTGGATGGAGTTGGTGTCTGTGGGGTTGTCCAGATGGAAACTGAGATCGCCCAGAAAGATATAGTGTTGGGATTCGATAGTGAGAGGGGTGGTGAATTCTGTGATGGCATTGATAAGACCAGTTTGAGGGTCTCTGTATGTGAAGGAACCTTTGATGGTATTTCGTCGGTGTAGATTTGAAAGTTGAGATGTTTCATGATCGCCATGGTGTAGTCTTCGGTGGTGGGGCAGATGATTGAGTCCTCGTGTATAATGTTAACGCGACCATGTTTGTTGGTGCGGCCCTGGTGATTCATCTTGTAGCCAATAGGTGTAGCGGTGGCGATGTCAGAGGCTGATGCCGGGGTGAGCCGGGGGTGAGCCAGGGGTGAGGGTGGAGATGGTGTCCCAAACTTCGGTGTTGCGTTTGCAGAGTGATCTGGCGTTGATCAGGAGGGAGCAGAGTGGTTATGTGGAAGTGGCAGCCGGCAGGGAGGGCATGACGCAGGGATTGTCAGGAGAGCAGTGTGGGATAGGATGGGGTGGGGGGAGATAGGAGTGGGGCAGATTGGGTTAGGGTGGGGTAGATTGGAGTGGGGCAGATTGGATGGGGTTGACTGGAGAAGGATAAGTGGGGGAGTGGGGTAGGGTACATTGGAATGGGGTGGATTGGGTTATTACGGACTGGAGTGGGTATATTTGGGGGGATGTGGCAGATTGAACTTAAGTGGAGTGCGGTGGGGTAGGCTGGGTGGAGAGCAGTGGGGTAGATTGAGGGAGAGTGGAGCGTGTAGTGTGGAGCAGGGTAGAGTGGAGGGGGTAGAGTGGAGTGGGATGAGTGGAGGTGGGTAGATTGGAGTCGAGATTGGAGTGGATAGATTGATGAAGAGTTGATTAAGGAAGAGTTGAGTGGGGTAGATTGGAGGTAGAATGGAGTACGGTGAAGTGTGATAGATTGAAGTGGAGTGTGGTAGACTGGAGTGTGGTAGACTGGAGTGTGGTAGACTGGAGTGTGGCAGACTGGAGTGTGGCAGACTGGAGTGCGGCAGACTGGAGGGCGGCAGACTGGAGGGCGGCAGACTGGAGGGCGGCAGACTGGAGGGCGGCAGACTGGAGGGCGGCAGACTGGAGGGCGGCAGACTGGAGGGCGGCAGACTGGAGGGCGGCAGACTGGAGGGCGGCAGACTGGAGGGCGGCAGACTGGAGGGCGGCAGACTGGAGGGCGGCAGACTGGAGGGCGGCAGACTGGAGGGCGGCAGACTGTGGTGGAGGGCGGCAGACTGTGGTGGAGGGCGGCAGACTGTGGTGGAGGGCGGCAGACTGTGGTGGAGGGCGGCAGACTGTGGTGGAGGGCGGCAGACTGTGGTGGAGGGCGGCAGACTGTGGTGGAGGGCGGCAGACTGTGGTGGAGGGCGGCAGACTGTGGTGGAGGGCGGCAGACTGTGGTGGAGGGCGGCAGACTGTGGTGGAGGGCGGCAGACTGTGGTGGAGGGCGGCAGACTGTGGTGGAGGGCGGCAGACTGTGGTGGAGGGCGGCAGACTGTGGTGGAGGGCGGCAGACTGTGGTGGAGGGCGGCAGACTGTGGTGGAGGGCGGCAGACTGTGGTGGAGGGCGGCAGACTGTGGTGGAGGGCGGCAGACTGTGGTGGAGGGCGGCAGACTGTGGTGGAGGGCGGCAGACTGTGGTGGAGGGCGGCAGACTGTGGTGGAGGGCGGCAGACTGTGGTGGAGGGCGGCAGACTGTGGTGGAGGGCGGCAGACTGTGGTGGAGTGCGGCAGACTGTGGTGGAGTGCGGCAGACTGTGGTGGAGTGCGGCAGACTGTGGTGGAGTGCGGCAGACTGTGGTGGAGTGCGGCAGACTGGTGGAGTGCGGCAGACTGTGGTGGAGTGCGGCAGACTGTGGTGGAGTGCGGCAGACTGTGGTGGAGTGCGGCAGACTGTGGTGGAGTGCGGCAGACTGTGGTGGAGTGGGGTAGACTGGATCGTAGTGGAGTGGATTGGGGTAGATTAGGGTAGACTGGATTGGGGTAGATTGTATTGTAATGTAATGGCATTTATATAGGGCTTACTACCCTTGAATTGGCATCGAATCCCTTTTTCAGCAAGTATCACGCTACTCAGGAACCCATCAAGGATTAGTGGTGAATTAGTATAGTGAAAAACAAAAGTAATGTGAGTGGTGGATATGCTGATTGGGGTAGAGTAGGGTGGACTGAATTGGGGTAGATTGATGTGGGGCGGGAGGGGTAGATTGGGGTGGCGTTGAGTCGAGAGAGGTGAGGTAGATTGGAGTGTGGTAAGTGGTGTGGAGGGGCGTGGAGAGGCAGGTGTCATGATTGGAGTGGTGTGGAGCGCAGAGGGGAGGCGGGGCGCAAAGGGGCGAGGCACAAAGGGGCGGGGAGGGGCGGGGAGGGGCGGGACACGAGGGGCGGGGAGGGGTGGGGAGGGGCGGGGCGGGGAGGGGCACGACGGGGCGGGGCACGGCGGGGCGGGGCACGGCGGGGCACGGCGGGGCGGGGCACGGCGGGGCACAGAGGGGCGGGGCACGGCGGGGCACAGAGGGGCGGGGCACGGCGGGGCGGGGCACGGCACAGAGGGGCACAGAGGGGCGGGGCACAGAGGGGCGGGGCACAGAGGGGCGGGGCACAGAGGGGCGGGGCACAGAGGGGCGGGGCACGGCAGGGCACAGAGGGGCGGGGGTAGAGGGGCGGGGGTAGAGGGGCGGGGGTAGAGGGGCGGGGGTAGAGGGGCGGGGGTAGAGGGGCGGGGGTAGAGGGGCGGGGGTAGAGGGGCGGGGTGTGGCGCTGGGCGAGGCGTGGTGCCGGGCGGGGCATAGCGCCGGCGGGGCGTGGCACACAGAGCGGGGCGTGGCACACAACAGGGCGTGGCACACAACAGAGCGGGGCACACAACAGAGCGGGGCACACAACAGAGCGGGGCACACAACAGAGCGGGGCACGGCACACAACAGAGCGGGGCGTGGCACACAACAGAGCGGGGCGTGGCACACAACAGAGCGGGGCGTGGCACACAACAGAGCGGGGCGTGGCACACAACGGGGCGTGGCACACAACGGGGCGTGGCACACAACGGGGCGTGGCACACAACGGGGCGTGGCACACAACGGGGCGTGGCACACAACGGGGCGTGGCACACAACGGGGCGTGGCACACAACGGGGCGTGGCACACAACGGGGCGTGGCACACAACAGAGCGGGGCGTGGCACACAACAGAGCGGGGCGTGGCACACAACAGAGCGGGGCGTGGCACACAACAGAGCGGGGCGTGGCACACAACAGAGCGGGGCGTGGCACACAACAGAGCGGGGCGTGGCACACAACAGAGCGGGGCGTGGCACACAACAGAGCGGGGCGTGGCACACAACGGAGCGGGGCGTGGCACACAACGGAGCGGGGCGTGGCACACAACGGAGCGGGGCGTGGCACACAACGGAGCGGGGCGTGGCACACAACGGAGCGGGGCGTGGCACACAACGGAGCGGGGCGTGGCGTGGCACACAACGGAGCGGGGCGTGGCACACGGAGCGGGGCGTGGCATACAACGGAGCGGGCATGGCATACAACGGAGCGGCGTGGCATACAACGGAGCGGCGTGGCATACAACGGAGCGGCGTGGCATACAACGGAGCGGCGTGGCATACAACGGAGCGGCGTGGCATACAACGGAGTGGCGTGGCATACAACGGAGTGGCGTGGCATAGAACTGAGTACCCATGGTGTGGTTGCGCACTGCCATTACAGAAAACCCTTTTTTAAATGAAATGAGCATTACAGTTGCACTGAAATATGGTTTTACTGCACACAAATGATGTGTACAAATGCCATCACCTAGTGTATTTATGAGTTTTGATCATATGGCCAAAGCGGTCTGATTTACTAACGACATCTTTGGAACATTCGGAAAGCTTCCCTGGGAATGCATTCCGCCAGTTGCTTACCAATTGCTTTTTGGTTTGTAACTCACATTTTCTTGCTTTCTATTTGCTGGCTTAATTTGTTCATCCCTTCCCTTGCCCAAACCTTATTTACAGTATCCTTCTGAGTGCTCCCTTTTTGTAAACAGGCCAGGAAATCTAGTTTTTAGCTTGTCACATTGCCTATGCATTCAAAGCAAAGGTCAAATGTCAGGCACCATCTTCTGAGAGAGCTTGGTGTTTACTTTTCTATCTACGACTTCAGAATTTGAGGATTTATGTGAAAATCATGCTGGCTACTGGGGGTAATTTAGAAATGTGGTGGAAACAAATATATAAATACCATTAAAAAAATCAATACACTAGGTGCTGACATTTCCACAATTATAGTTGTGTGCTGTATACGTTGATAAGTAAAACTATATGTCTGTGCTACTGTAATGGTCATTTCAATTGAAGATGTGTTCTCTTTAATGCCAGTGTGCAGCATGGAGTGACGCAGTTTGGAGTAGGGTAAAATGCGGTACGCATACCGCATTTTACCCTACTCCATACTGCGTCACTCCATGCTGCATCACTGCCCTCGGTCACTTCAGTCTATGCCTCTTTAATCTGCATCACTGTACCCGACTCTAATACGCATTACTGCACTCTACCCATTCTATTCCATGCCATTGCACTCTATGGCATCCACACCATGCCACTCTAATCTACTCCGCACCACTGCACTCTGCCATGCAGCATTTCACTGTACCATGCACCACTTCACTCTACCATACACCAATCCACTGTACGCAACTGTTCTCTACAGCAATTTACTATGAATCAGTCAACTGTACAGAACTGCGTTCTACGCCAATGCACTCTACACCTCTGCACTCTTAGACACACTACTCTGCAAGACTGCACTCTAAGCTACTCTGCACCACTGCCCTTCACTCTGCACCACTCTCCTCAATGCCAATGCAGTCTACACCACCGTAGGAAGCTGGCTCTTTATATACTATAACAAAGTAATGTAATGTGTGTACAGAATCCAGGGAGTCCCTAGAGGAATAGCAGAAGCTATATTAGGTAAGTACTAACAGCTCTCTTTGTGGTAGTGGGGGCGAGCAGTTAGGCTTATTCAGAGGGTGTGTTATGCATTTCTTGTATTCATTCATTCATCCAAGACTGATTAAACACTCCGAGACTGATTCCAGACCAATTAGTTAAGTGTAACAAAAAGGTATACTTATGTTTTATTTTTAGAACCAAGCAGGACTTGGTGCAGAAAAGTAAAATATACTCTTAAATGCAAGACTTTACAAGGCAGTGCAGTTGTGGTTGAAATTGCAATCGTTACAAGTTTGTATTGGCTTTCGAAACAGTAAAAATTAAATAATTACTTTTAGATTACTTTTGAATTACATAGACTACTCGGGTGGTATGCCTAGTTACCACACCAGGGATCTCAAAATACAAGGTAAGTTAGACTTTTTAAGGTTTGCAGTTTAGTTCCTTTTTCTTTCATACAAAGTTCAGCACAACACTGAACATTTTCAGGAACAAAACATCACAACATTGGTTCCTATGGGGAAAAAGTGTTAGTGGTTTATCGGGAAAGTAAACAACTTACGAGTGGGTGTTTTAGGGGTTAGGACCAAGGTTCCCCAAGGTCTAGGTAGGCACTCAATTTACACCACCAGCGGTACTCGGGCAGCAGGTGCAGAGTGCAGGGGCCCAACGTTAGCCAATGGGGCTTAGAGGGACTTCGGTCAGGGAATGCCAACGAGCAGGCCACTCAGATGTGGATAGAAGGGGTTAGTAAAGCACTGCAGGGGCCAACAATCAGCACATGAGCTGCACCACCAGTGGCACCAGGGCGGCCGGATGCAGTGTACCAAGAAGACTTTGAGGACCCTGTGGATTCCAATGGAGACCTCCGGTTCAGCATAGAGTCTGCGGTCTTGGACATGGAGACTTCCTGAAGCGACCAGCGTCTGGAGAGTTCTACCTTGGATTCTTGGAGGATGCCTGGACACCATCGGTTGGGCTACCCAAGGCTGTGGGGCGTCGGGTGCAGGTGTGCCTTTTGGCATCGGGTCTTCTTACCAGCTTGGGTCGTGGGGACCCACCGGTTGAGGCAGCAGGCGTCATCTTGAAGCTTGAGGGAGGTTAGGGATCACCAGCTCAGGTCAGGATCGCTGGGGAGACCCCCTTGTGGCATTGGGACACTAACCCGGGCCGTGGGCGTCAGGTGCAGAGTGGGGCAGAACCACGGAGCCGAAAGGAGAGTGCAGGGCCGGCCCTCCGGGCTCTGTGGGGCTGTAGCTGCGCTGGTTTCTTCGCTGTAGGCAGGTCGGAGTTGGGACAGGCAAGTAGGGCTGGGACCAAAGCAGTAGGTGTCGGCTTCTTCCTGTGTCAGCACTGCTCTTCAATCCTCCTTTCGTCCTCGAATCTGAGGGGGCAAGGTTCGGGGTCACCCCTAAATACAACTTTTCGGGGCGTTTACAAGGGTGTGCAGGTCAGGACTAATGGGTCCCTTCCTTGGGGTGAGTACACCCCCTATTATGCCACCCTCCAGTGGGAGGGGGACATGAGCCTCTTCCTAATTGGTTAAGTCCCCTCATCTCCAAGATGGAGGGGACTGAGATGTGTGCTTCACCTCGCCTCCCCACCTGAGGGGTGGGGTGGGCAAAGGTGGGCACACCTCTCCTCCCAGCTCGGTTTTCCTGCTGATTCTCCTGGCTAAAGTGGGGGGTCAGAACCGGTCGAGGCTTGTTTCTAAGGGCAGCATAAGGCAGAGACAGCTTACAAAGGCAGCCAGCCTTTGATACTTCCCCTTTCGTGGACCTTGCCCATCCAGGGGGAGGAGGCATGATATCTCTGCCCAGGATGGGCTTTGTTTCTGGACCCAGAGTGGGAAGGATCTCTACCCAGGGGTCCAGAAACCTGTCTGGTGGTAGCAAATGATGGGGAGCCATTCAGAAACCACACCAGGGCTGGTTGTTTTTTAGGGGGTATCTCTAAGATGCCCTATGTGTGCATTTTACATTAAATCCCGCACTGCCATCAGTGTGGATTTATTGTGCTGAGAAGTTTACTACCAAACTTCCCAGGTTTCAGTGAAGCCACAGTGGAACTGTGGAGTCCGTAATGACTAACTCCCAGACCATATACTCTTTATGGCATCACTGCACTTACAATGTCTAAGAATGGACTTAGACAGGGTGGGGGTACAGGGCTCATGCCACTGCACCCTCACCTGTGGTCTAGGGCCCCCTGCTAGAGGGGTGACTCACCTATGCCATCACAGTGGATTGGAGGCATGTCACACAGGGATGTGTGCCATGTCAACTCTTAACTTTTCTCTGCTCAAAAACACGCAGTCTACAATTGTAGTGTGTGGGTGTTCACTTCACAGCTCTACTCTACTTTATTCCACGACTCTCTAAGCCACTCCATAACACCCTACGATACTCTAATTTAAAACACTCCACACCACTCTCCTTTATGCCACTAACTTTTAGCCATGCTGAACAGCTGCCAATCAGGTGTACAACATGGCTA
This sequence comes from Lissotriton helveticus, assembly GCF_964261635.1. Classification (NCBI taxonomy): domain Eukaryota; kingdom Metazoa; phylum Chordata; class Amphibia; order Caudata; family Salamandridae; genus Lissotriton; species Lissotriton helveticus. The sequence goes on along the minus strand of NC_136063.1, from coordinate 796,868,938 downwards.
AAACATATTGGCAAAGCAAATATCTATTGCATAGGTGGGATCTATTGCCTTTGCCAATGCTTATTACTTGAATTCTGCTGCAGAAATGACTCATCGCAGCAGGTGCTTCAGCTGCACCCCTCATTTACATGGTTGGTTGCTGTTCACCTGATCAGTGCTCCCACAAGGGGAACACAGAAACAACTCAAGGGAATTGCTTGAGTGGCAAGCAAGAGTGCCTCAGATTAGGAGATGAAGTGGGTAAGCATGGTATGTAGTCTAACAGCACCAATCTTCATAACAATGGACTTAACCCGCCGGCCTCATGAGTAAGGCACCAGGGAGGAGCAGGCAATGAATAAAAAAAGCAGAAATAGGTTTTGGTGGCATCCCATATAAAGAATATAAAAGTAAAGGAGGAGTGGCTGCAACCACCCCACCCCCCCCAACCAAACACCAAAAGTAACATACCTCAAGAGGTGGTAGGACTCCGAAGGCCCTTCCCGCCACCCAGAATGCTGGCCCTTGCAGCCATTCAAGTTTCAAGGATGCCACCCCTTCCACCTTTCCCATGGTGCCATCTTCCAACAAAATACGGAAGAGCAGCAACTACCCAAATAAATACATTAATTAAAGGGGGAACGGAAAAAAGGAAGAAACAGTATGCATGGGCTACTTGGTGGAGATTTCACAGTGGATACATTCACTGCAACATAGAGTGCCATGCTGAAAAGTTCTACAATGGCAAGCAAGAGTGCCTGGAAGACTGATGGGCTGAGTGTTGCGGGCTTTCTTCATGTCCAAGGCATAGATTCCACCAGAGAACCTCAAAAGCCACTTACCCCCTCGCCCATGCCATGTCGTGCTTTGTAGGTAAGTCTCCTACAAATGCATAGCATTAAATACTTAATTTTCAGAAATTTAAACCTAATGTTTTTTCAATAAGGAAATAAGGCATTTGACATTAAGGTGAAAATTAAAAAAAAAAAAAAAAAAAAAAAGAAGATCTTTAACCCGTTAACCGTGGCGGTAATTCCGCCGCGTTGCGGGCGTTTCCTTGCGCAGGCGGGGCCGCGTTGGACGTGCGCAGCACTACGAAGGTAGTGCTCGTGACGGCCAATGGCAGCACGCAGGGGGTTAACAGGTTTTTTTTTACACAATAAAAGATGCGTCGATATCAATACCGAGCTAAGCTCAGACCAAACTCTGAACCTGACTGAAACTTCTTGTAGATAAGATGTGGGGCTGTTTTGTTAAGAGAAAAATAAAATATATCAGGGCTAACTCATGAAAGACAGAGGTGCATGTTCATCAGAAGCTGGAGGACAAACATCCACTCAAAATAAAAAATAACAATGTTCACAATGTTCACAAGAGTTTACATTAATCAAGCTATTAAGCCATTAATGTAAAAAGCTACCTGAGAACATGTCCGAAGAGAACATACAATCATACACCTCTAGAAATATCCACATAAAAATAGACAAAAGTATATCTATAAATAACTACTTTTATACAGACACATATCTATATAGACATATACATGTCTATATAGATATAGAGGGACCTGCGAGCTGGAACGTGAGACTACAGTTATCTCCCAAATCTCTGATCTGGGGCTCGCCTCTCGTCGCTGCTGCCCTGGACCTTGCTCAGGATCCTCCTGGTGCAAAGCAAAATTGCGGCTCCTACCACGCTAGCCTGCCGAGATGGGAGATGCGACCTGTGGGATTCTAGGGACTGCGTGATCCCCGATCGCCCGTGGACGCCTGAGAGCTCTTGTGACCTCTCTCGATCGGTTCCTGTGAGTCGGGAGCTGTATGCGGAAAACAGCGCACAGCTGCACTGCCTATGGAGGCGTAGGAGAGCCCCCTGTGAAGCGGGGCCATCACCCGACCGACTCGCTTTGTCCTCCAGGAGCGGACGGAAAGGAAGGGGGCAGGGGGGGCACCCCGTACAGCGGTGGAGCCAGCAAAATCAAGCCAGCTCAAGCAGTGCCTGATCTTATAATGGCAGCAGTCAGGCACCTGCATTGCAGTCTCATGAAGGGGCTCCCAGCTAGAGGCTTTCGCTTGTTGTAGAGAGCCCAGCCAACGCGCCCCAGCAACTCACCGGGGTCCCCTGGACCAACCATCACCCCAATCTGCGAAGTAGGTTCTAGCATGCCCCAGTAGGGAACCATATACGATGCCAATATGGGCTTGTTGACCTACTCGAGTCTTTTTAAATCCCTTATAATTTGTCTGCAAATACTCGCATATTTACTCACTGAGCCTGACCCTAAAATGTCTCCCGCAATAGTATTTTCACAGGTAAGGGTAGATGTCCCTTCTGCCAAGAGGGTCCTGATGTTCTACCAGGATTAATAACATAGTGAATTTAACTAACCTTAGTACATGTGGCAACTTGAACTAGCTACTGAGTCATGGAGACTAACAGACTCGATGTGTCCGACTTTAATATGGCTGGCAAACCACATTCCTTTTCCTATCCTGCCAATCCTCGCCAGCTCCCACCTTCCGTCTTTGGATTCTGGACTTTTGATCACCTCCTGATCCTCACTCTATTCTGGCGGAGCCCGGAACGCATACATGGCCGATTCCGGTGGAGCTGCTCCGACAGTTATAGGGGAGATTGGCTCTGGCACTATGACTGTCACCCATCCAGCCGGTCTACGGACATTTGTCTCGTTTTCTTCCCCGCTGCGGTCTCCTTCCTGTGGATTACCAGCCTTCCTGGGCTTTCTGATCCTGATTTTTGTGTTTGTTGAACCACTCCTGTATTGTATATTTATTCATTCTGTAACTATTGTAAAACTTTTGCAACTTATAACACACTGTTCCCTTATGTAAAGCGCTCTGATATCTCCGGGTCTAGCCAGCGCTATATAAAACTCAAATAAATATGCATACATATACAGATATGTGCAAGCAGTCATGCACAACTATACAAATTCATAATATAAGAAAACAGTATGGTGTAGACAAAGTGGACAAGTAGTTATTGGAAAAAAACTAGTTACATTCGACAGTGAAACTAATAAAAATGATAAATGATAATGTCCTTTGATTCAATATATGTGAACATGAAATAGCAAACCAGACTCTCAGAAAATAGTTTCCAAGCACTGGGAATTGACCAACACCTAAAGGAAAAAGAAAACCTCCTAATTGGATCACACAGCTTTCAACGCAAGCGAAAGAACGTTCTAAAACGCATTGTCAATTACATCTTAACAGCAGAAAAGACAACATGCCTTTCTTTATCTTTGTTTAAATGATGCATAACATTCAATTATACAGACAGGGACATATGTGCTAATGAATAGGTTACCACAAGGTAGGGTCTTTCGAAAGAAGAGATTTTTTCGCACTTAGGAAGAAGAAGCATGAGGAAAACAATCGAGTAAACCGCTTTTACATGGCTGAAGTGACAGCCTCGTGATCTGTTAAATAGTAAAAAGACTATCACAGAAAACTTCTGAATATCTTGTTTGGATCTTTCTAAAGGGAACACTATTAATCTGTGACTTGCCGAAACAACTCCACTGACATTCAAAAGTCTGAGGCAGAAGCATCTATGTTGGTGGTGTCTTAAACAGGAAAACGTTAATAAAACTAAGCTGGCTAACAAATTCTATGTCAGGACAGAAGGAGAAGATTATGTCGTACTTTATTTCCATTTCCAGCAGTAATCGACAAGAAACTATCTTTCCCAGGACACACAGGATAGGTCATCCAATAAACAGCGGGGAAGCGCCCATAATGGTATGAGTGTCCAAAACATCTTCCTCTTTCTTTTCCTGTTTCCAGTAGTTAGAAGTCACATTTCGTTATTGTGCTGCGTTTGAATGCCTTAATTCTATGGCAGGACCGGAGGCGTCAGATTAGGGTTTACTCTCTCCATTAATTTCACTCCAGCAGCTTTTATAAAGTCCACATTAACCATAAAAAACTACATTTCCCATGATGCAGATGGAAAATGGAAAAAGAAAGCCTAACAGAGGTAACCTATCCATAGTAAGGACATCCAACAACTTCCCTCAAGGACGCTCTACCCTCCCTCTTGCTTTGCTGCTCCAGCAGCATCAAGATAAGTGTTTTTATTCTCCCTTATGACTTGGTGCTCATGGTCTCATAATTGTGCTAAATTGTCCTCCCGCCGCTAGGCGACCGCGTGCCCATTGTTTTCGCGCGTTTCAACGCATTTTACCCCGCGCGGGGCCAGCGAGTTGTCTTTTCCGCCCGTGGCTATAGCGGAGAGACTTGCTCGGCTAAGCACCTTTAAACACACACAAGGGGAAGACGTTTTAAGAACTAATTAGCATTTTAATGCTTGGGCTGATTCTCTCAAGAGCCCCTGTCTGGAGCTTGACACCCGTGCACCGGGTAAGACGTGAGCTTGTTTTTAACAGCAAAAAGAGTGGGTGGTGTGGCACACCTTAGTTTTGATGCTTAACTTATTAGATCAGTAATAATAATAATAATAATAAATTCTTTATTTCGGTTTGTTCACAGTGGAAAAACCATAAAAGACACAATATTCAACATTCATTACATTTTTGTATGGTTAAAATGAAGAAGCTATTATCAAAAGATTGATTAGAAATTTTTTCTGTAACAATCTGCATGAAGTAGCATCAATAAGACGATTTATAAGTTATTTCTGTGCTTCAAGATGCATTTTAAAAAATTGCTCACGAAATAACAAACATTTTCTGATTCCAGCATTTGGAGTCTAAGAAGAGCTGGTCTACATTGTCTAAGACCCCAAGTCCTTAAAATTGGCAATAACCAGATTTTTCTGTGTGTGCGGTGGAATTTGCAGAGCAAAATCACATGTAAGGTTGATTGTGTGGATACTCCATCGCACGGACAAGGAGAGAGAGTATCTTTCCAGCAGTTTTTCTCAGGGAACGTGACCAATCTAAAAAAAGAATTTAGTCTAAAACGTGTTGGTAGCATTCTCTCGTAGATCGATAATTGCAGAGTCAGATATGGGTGGATGCCATGAGCTAATTGTACCATGTTCGCGTGGACAACCGACATTTTCATTGCGTTTGATGATAATCTTAGCAATTCCAGGTGTCTTAACGCTAGGAGTTTAAGAGCTCTCTTTGAAATGTCCCTAATGGAATCTGGGTTAAGGTAACAGTGCTGGAGGTCTAGATCTGTAAGAATTTTTTTTACATACGACAGCCACTTTATGCTAGAAGATTTTTCAAGCGCCATCGAGTCAGTGATGATAGACTGAGTCAGATTGTTGTTTTCAGATGCCCAAATGTGCCGCCACAGCATCACAGGTTCTATTTTAATTAGGTCCTCTATATAGGGAATTCCTAGTTCTTGATGCATGGCGTATGTTGAGGTGCCTCTCGGCATTGCCAGGAGGAATCTAAGAAAGGTGTTCTCCGCCTTCTGGATATAACTGGTGTCAACATATCCCCAAACTCCCGCACCGTATGTGGCAGTAGCCAGGCACTTGGCAGTGTAAATTTTTAATAGCTCCACAGGAGGCCTTTGCCCAAGTCTCTGGGAAAAGCTCGTTAGAGCAGCTATTGATCTTTTAAAAAGGTTACCCCTTGTAACTACTGCTGGCTTCCATGTTAGGTGGTCGTCGATCATGATGCCCAAGTAGGGGTATTGAGAAGTCACGTCGAGCTTTTGAGCTTCAAGGTGGATGGCTTTTGTTCTTTGGGAGCCCCTACCTGCTGTCATAACAAAGGTTTTCTTCACGTTTATCCTGAGGTCCAAATTGCTCATAAAAGTCGTATACCTATTAAGTGAGTTTTGAAGCTCGCGGGGAGTACGCGCGAGGATGACCGCATCATCCGCGTAGAGCAGAGCGGGAATCAGGCGATGATTAATGCGTGGGAGGTCCCGAGCCCCCCTCAACATCTCCTCCTCCAAGCCATTTGTGTAGAGAGAGAAGAGGAAGGGGGCCAGGACGCAACCCTGCCTGACTCCTCGCCCTACGCTAAACGGGGCCGTCATCTCACCATTTACGCCGAATCGTACTCTAGCCGTGGCGCCAGAATAGAGTTCACGTAAAAAATCCAGGAGGGGGGGATCTACTCCCATTTGGGCGAGAATTGTCCACAGCTTAGCGTGCGAAACGCAGTCGAAGGCTGCGGAGAGGTCGACAAAGACCATGTAGATTTTATTAGCCTTGGCCTGTGTATATTTTCCCATCAATAGGTTGAGGGCCTGTTCAACTGTTCCGAAACCCTCTCGGAAGCCGAATTGGATGTCAGAGATGATGCAACGGTCCTCACTCCACTGCTGGAGACGCTCTAGGATTACTCTTCCCACTACTTTCCCGAGCGAGTCCAACAGTGAGATGGGCCGATAGCACTTCACGTCTTGTCTGTCCCCTTTTTTGAAAACAGGGACCATTATTGATTTTGTCCAAGAGGATAGCACTCCCTCATGGACTACGGCAGTACACACTCTTGTCAAAATCGGGGCCTAAAGATCTAAGTTGATTTTAAAAAAGTCCACTGGGACTCCATCAGGGCCTGGCGCTTTTCCGATTTTACTTTTCTGCAGTGCCTCCAATAGATCGGGAATATCGAAATTAAGCGAGATAGGATACTGTACTCCTGGGGGCGTTAAATCTTTTGGGGAATTTTTTTTAAAAATGTTAGAAAAATGCTCAACCCATGTCTTTTCATCTATGGCGACTTCTATTCTAGGGGCGCCTGAATCCGATAGGTATGGGGTTCTGACTATACGCCAGAATTGCATACTGTTTTTCGATGCCGCACTCTCATGGAGATCGTCCCATAATTTCTGTTTTAGTTGGGCAGTTCTCAATTTTCTTTCACTTAAATATTTGTGCCTTAGAAGTTGTATTTGGGCTACATCTCTTGATTTATTGTGAAGAGCTAATTTTAAAGTTTTTAGGGCCTTTGTACAGTTATGGTCAAACCACCTTTTCTTTATTGGATGGTTCACTTTGGGTTTTGATGTCAGTAGGTCCTTAATGGTGACCAAAATTTGATGAAAGTTCTCTAGGACTTCCTCGTGATCAGAGGATAGATCAAGGCATTTTAGGATGTTTGGGTATGTATGTACTATAAGTTTTTTTGTGACTTCCATCGGGTTAATCTTAGCCCATCTGATTGTATAGCCATTCTGTTTGCCAATCTCTAATTTATTTTGTCTTAACGTACTTGCAATCTCCACATTTAGAATATTGGTTGGTGACAGGTGCAAATTAATCTTTAAAGCTGAGTGGTCACTGAGTGGGTTACCGATGACCTCGAAGTCTTTGACCAGAGCCCGTAGACCAGGTGATAAAAGTATATAGTCTACTGTCGTAGAGTGACCTCTGCCCACATAGGTCGAACTAAATACGTTGGGTTCAATTTGTTGATGGTTCGCAATTTGCGGGTCCAAGTCAGAGAGGACTGAATTTAATAAGTTCCCTGCTTTACTGTGTGTAAAATGTGCCAAAGGAACATCAAGTTCATCTGCCATCCCACAACAAAGAGGGTTAGTCTTTAAGCATGGGTGGAGATTAAAATCTCCCCCCCAGATTAGATGGGTTGTCTTGTTACCAGTTTTCCATAGATAGGATTTTTTCAGGCTCTCATGAATATGTCCAAGGAGAGTTAGGAATTGATCTTCCGGGAGGTTGTTATATATATTAGTCAGGAAGATAGTCTCCTTGTTAACAAAGGTTAAGGAGAGAATTTGAAAATTGGAATCCTGGGAAACTATAGCGACTTTTATCAGAGTCAGGGTGTTAGCTATATAGGTTACTAACCCACCTCTGGGTCTTCCCATTGTGCTGCTTATAGCCGGGATAAAGTAGGATTTATAACCTTGGAAGTGTAGTTCTTCTGTGATCCAGGTCTCCTGGAGGCAGATTATTTGATATGGATTTAGAAAATTTTGCGCACTCCCATCCTCGATTTTGGAACGAAGACCTGCTATGTTCCAGTAGAGAAGAGATGTCAAAGGGGTGGCCTCATTTGATTGTGCGACTGGGGGTACGTCTTCCAGGTTTGTGGAGATCGGAGGACTATTCATGTAGACCGGGCTAGGTGGTACATGGAGATTATTAGGTATATTATCGCTTGATGGTCAATCAACCATTTCAAGTCCACTGTACCTATTTTGCAGAGGGATGTTATACCATGGGTCCCATCTAGGATGGTCTCTGGCTAACTGTCTTTGTTGGTAGGGTCTCCTATCTTCCCATCCTCCCCCTTGATAGCGCGGAGCTATTGTGTTCCAGGAATAATCTATGTCATAATGTCTTGAAGGACCATGATACCTAAAGTTATCTGAATCATTCTGTCTAGGGAGTGGAACTGTCCAAGGGGGCTCTTGTTCGTGAATACCATTTGGTTGTCTGAAAGGGTAAAAGAAGGAGAGTGATTTGATCTTAATACCACCCTTTGAGGTGATGTCCTCCCATGAGCAGATATAGTCTGCTATTCGTGGGTCCTCAAATGTGATCGCTAGACAGTCCCCGGGGATAGTTTTGCGAGTGTTGCCCACCCAGGGTACTCTTACAACAGATCTGATCCTTCCCGTCCATGTAGACGGGATCGGACGGTTGGTCTGCAACCAGTGTTGAGCTTTATTTTTTAGAGACCAGCCAGGTTCGGAATTAGGGTCAGTAAGCTCAGGCACACCAGTCATAATTGCCACGTACGGTGAGGCTTCAGGAGGGAAAACTGCTGGAGATCTTGATTTACCATAATTTTTAACGGTGTTTCCCCTGGGCCTCACCGACGAAAGGTTCGGACCTGGGTGCTGAGGGACCGGAGTTGTACTCGATGATTTATTCGAAGTTTGATTAAGAATTTTATTGGTAGTTTTGTTAGATGACACTGTGATCGGTGCCGGAGTAATTGGGGTTCCTGGGGTCGTCAAGAGATATATTTGTTGAGGGATTAGGGATCGTCGGAGTGATTAGTGACTTCTGGTTAATAGTGTTGGTGGGGGCAATGGAGATTGTGGTTTGGCGTGTCTTCTGTTGGGGATTAGTCGAATGTAATTTACCGTTAGTTAAATTTACAGTGAGTGGCTTTTTTACGTTGTTTCCCCCTCCTTTTTGGCAGCCTACGGGGTGATCATGATGCTGGTTTTTTTATGAGCTGAAGAATCTGTGTCCCAAAGTTCACTAGTCTTTGCTCCAAGGTGTAGGAAGGTGGCTACCTGACTATGGTTACCCCAGATTTTGTGCCTGTGTTTAGCTGGTTTTTTGACTTAGTTGACCTGGTTCCCTGCTAATCAGGGCCCCAGGCCATCTGCTCTCTCTGTAAAATGGATTCCATGTACCCTAGGTACATACCACATTTGGAAATGGACTCCTTGTCAGCCCCTGTATGATGCACTATAGGTGCCCAGGGCATAGGGGCCACCAAGGCCTACCAGGGGCTGCAGCATATCTTTTGCCACCCCTGGCTGGTTCTTAAATTGACACAACTGGCTGATCACTCAGCTGGGGTAAGGTGGTGTAATCACCCCTTACTTAGATATAGTATACCTATATCTAAACCTATATCTGGACACATATAAACCTGTGAGCCACTCCTATGGAAGGCCTCATCAATCCTGGAGGCAGAGTGCGTGGTTTAATGTGAGATGGAGCTCTAGCATGAGCTGAGCCTGTCTGCAGCTGTCGGGAACAACTCCCTAAGCTGTTTCAGGATAATGCCATACCATATACTCTTAAGTGCCTTATAATCCTCGCGGTTATATAGCAACTCTGGTTTGGCTTTATCAAAACATGTCGTGTAAGGTGTCATACGATTTGGAATACTATCCCCTCGCCAGTTCTGGCGACGGGGATAGCATTCCACCCCTCTAGAGGGGTAAGACATGTTGCTTTACTTTAATGCGGTTAATTTCTAAAAGGGCCTTAGATCCACAAAATGGATGCCTCTGCCACAGACAAGAGTCTGACCCCCTGAAGCTGACCGAAACTCAGCCAAATGGGGCCTGGACAAAGGGTTTCCTGTCACAGGAGGGTGTCACCACCCTCCAGACAGGAGATAGTGGATTGTAGCAGGGAGGTCTGAAAGAAACCAGACACTGCCTGGGGCGCACAAGGCTGCCCCTTGCATAATCCGGCCAAACCGGTTCTGGGGCACTCCAGCCCTCGTGCCAGGGCGGCCTGGATCAAAGGAAAGGGGTGTATCCACCCCCTTCCTGGGTCCCACCCATAGGGGGGGACCTAGCAGGTAATCACGCCCCCCAGATTCGAATAAGAGTGGGAGCAGTGCCAATGCACTTCAGATTTCCTGAAAGAAACATAAGAAACGAAACTCTGGACCCTTGGACCTCCTACTCAACGTGGAAGCCCGAAGAATCTCCCTTGTGGTCAAGGAGTGACCACCCTGCACCAGCAGGCACCATCCAGCCCTCGACGTCTACTTTGTTGCAGTTCCCGCCGGAACTCGAGCGACAGAGATCGACGAGATCAAGCTTGCCTGCCTTCCAACAGCCCGATCCACAGTCCCTGCAGAGCTGAGACCCATGGAGGCGACCGGAAGCGTGGGGCACGCCATCTTGAATTGACCACGAGACGCTGACCGTGCAGCCCACGAGTGACCCTCGAAGCTGTGCACCGGGGTTTGAGAAGCCCCAACCCTGAGCCACTCTTGCACCGAAGCTCACCCCTCTACACTCATCGAGTGCTGCGTGGGGCCCTTCTGCTACTTTTGGCTCAACGCGTTGGCCCGGTCACTTGCCAGCCGGCTAGTGGCCCCTGTGCCGACGAAAACTTGAAACCGACTTGTGAATCTGGTTGCTCCAGATCTGCACCAGCTCCCCTGAAAAGGAGCCCCCACTCTGACCTTCCTGGTTCGAGTGAGAAGCAATCTCCCGGTCCCGCGTGGATTGCTTTTGCCAAGTGTTGTTTGCTCCAATCTTGAAGCCGACAGCGCCGACGGTGAGAGCCTGCGTGGGACAGATCGTGACCTGCTCCTGGACGTCGTAGATGCCCCAGAGCCCACGTGACAGCGGAGAGAAGCACCGCGACAGCGACCTGATTGCGCCCGACATTGCCTGGTTCCGTCCTGGTTCCACCCTGGTCACTGCTGAGTGACCCAGACTCTGTCCCCTCTGCTTTCAGGTACTTTTCGACTCGAGTCCACCCTTGGACTCCACCGGACACTTCTCTTTCACCCCGCCTGCAGCCCTTTCAGCTCCAAGCACCAAGAGCCTGCGTGACGAAACCCGACTCAACTTCGACCCTGAGCACCCGCTTCCTGTGGGTGAGGTAACTTTGCTCCGCCGGTGTTCCCACACTGGTGCACACCTCTAGGGTCTGCGTCTTAAGTTTTGTTCCTCTAGGTTCAGCGGAAGTGTCCTTAAACTCTAACGTTGTCATTTTTACGCACCATTGGTTAACATTGGTGCATGCGTGCGCTTTCCGCACTGCTCCCGAATCCCGTGGGCCTCTCCCGACTTCAGCACTGCTTGTCCTGACTGCTCCCAGCGATTCCCTAGGCCCTAGGCCTAACCACTGTTCGAATGGTATCTCTTATACCACTTGTTTAGTATATGGTTTGAGTGGCCACCCGCCCTCATCCATAATTGTGCAACTTGTATGTTTAAACTGTGCTTTTGATTTAACGCTTGTGCCCCTTTATTCATAAAGAATACTGGGGATTGTTTTTAGTAATAAACACATATATTTTTATAATATATACTTGTGTGGTGTCCTTTCATTTGATATTACAGGATTGTATGTGGTAAAACAGCTCGCTTAACACGACCTCTTAAGTTAAGCCTTTAGGCTGCTTAGTCCATGCTACCCCTAGGATAGCTTGTCTAACAAGGTTGACTTACAACCTGACACCATAAGGGATTGTTTGGTCTGATAATAGGTGGTTCCAGAATTGGAAACATCACCTATCAGGCCAACTTCTCACACAAGGGTTGCAGTGATTGTTTAAATATTATAGCTATTTTGGCCAATAAAGGGTTAGGAACCTCCGATTCGCTCGGCCCCCTGGGGGATTGTATGTTAATTTGGGAATCCAGGGTAAGCGAGGGGAATGTGTCAGACTCTGAATGATGTACTAGTATTGGGACGGCTAGATGTTCTGCTCTAGCCGGTCTATCTTCTTGTGTACTTGGTAAAAGGGTCAAATTATTTGGGATAGGGATTTTTGGAACCACCCTTTTTTTGCTTATCGCCCCCTCCCTCCTTCCCCTTTCTATCATTTTTTCTAAGGAGGAAATTGGTGGGGAAGTTTGCATAACTAAGTCCGGGGTTTTTTCAAGGTCGGTACTAAGCTGTGATTCAGCTAGATGGGACACAGATAAATCAACTGTGTTGGGTAAACTGCGTCTCTCTCGCGTTGGATTGGCCTCGGCTACTGTGGCTCCTCCTGCAACTGGTGATCTAGCGTCCGCCAGGTTTCCCAATGAGGACCTCTTAGCAAAGGCAAGGTCCAAAGAGACCCTTTCTTCCATTAATGAGATACTTTGATCTATGAACGAGTTCGCCTTCGTGATGAAATCGTCCATGGGCCCGAGCAGTTTTCCAACGCTACCCGGGACTTTTAATTTGGTACCTCTGGTGACAACCATTTTTCTCAGACTGATCAGATACTACTGGTGGCTATGTAGATGGTGGGATCACATACAATAGACAAGGAAAGGGGAGTGGGCCAGACCAGACTCTCCGGGCCTCGAACGGCCCGCTCTTTGCCCGGTCTTCGCCCCGGACTGCGACCCGCGCGCGTCCCGCGCTGCGTGTCGTAGGGCTTATTTTATGGTCGATTGGGATGGATAGGGGCGGGCACTGGGAGGGGGCGCGGCTCACGCGGGAAGAGGAACCAGCAGCTGGTGGTGATTGCTGGTCCTCGCAGTCCCGGGGCCGCGCCTCTCACCTCCTCTGCGGCCACGTAGTAGGTCTTCTTCACAGCGGCTCCAAGGCAACGGGGACAGATTCACAGGGCTACTCCTGTAGCGACGTCAGGCTCACTGAGGGAACAGACCTCTTTGCAAGCGGCACCCGCGTAGCGGGGGCCGCGAGAGGTAATGAAGGGCAGAGTCAGCTGGGGGCGGGCACTGGGAGGGGGCGCGGCTCACGCGGGAAGAGGAACCAGCAGCTGGTGGTGATTGCTGGTCCTCGCAGTCCCGGGGCCGCGCCTCTCACCTCCTCTGCGGCCACGCAGTAGGTCTTCTTCACAGCGGCTCCAAGGCAACGGGGACAGATTCACAGGGCTACTCCTGTAGCGACGTCAGGCTCACTGAGGGAACAGACCTCTTTGCAAGCGGCTCCCGCGTAGCGGGGGCCGCGAGAGGTAATGAAGGGCAGAGTCAGCTGGGGGCGGGCACTGGGAGGGGGCGCGGCTCACGCGGGAAGAGGAACCAGCAGCTGGTGGTGATTGCTGGTCCTCGCAGTCCCGGGGCCGCGCCTCTCACCTCCTCTGCGGCCACGCAGTAGGTCTTCTTCACAGCGGCTCCAAGGCAACGGGGACAGATTCACAGGGCTACTCCTGTAGCGACGTCAGGCTCACTGAGGAAACAGACCTCTTTGCAAGCGGCAAGGCGACCGCGTGCCCATTGTTTTCGCGCGTTTTAACGCATTTTACCCCGCGCGGGGCCAGCGAGTTGTCTTTTCCGCCCGTGGCTATAGCGGAGAGACTTGCTCGGCTGAGCACCTTTAAACACACACACGGGGAAGACGTTTTTAGAACTAATTAGCATTTTAATGCTTGGGCTGATTCTCTCAAGAGCCCCTGTCTGGAGCTTGACACCCGTGCACCGGGTAAGACGTGAGCTTGTTTTTAACAGCAAAAAGAGTGGGTGGTGTGGCACACCTTAGTTTTGATGCTTAACTTATTAGATCAGTAGTCCTAGATGCAGGTGTGACGTTTCTGGGCGCCGCAGGAAAATCCCTTCTGGCGGATAAGGGATTGAAACTTAAATAATAGTACTATGGGAGTGTGGGGGGTTCCCACAGCGAACCATCTTAGAAAAAGCCCTCGCAATGGGGACCATTACCCAAAAGGATTTGAAATTTCTGCTGCATCCTCATCCAAAGTGTCCTAGCATTCACATGCTACCAAAAATTCACAAAAACTCAAAGCAACCTCCATTCAGACCAATTGTGTCTACCAGGAACTCTATTCATGAACCAACGGGGAAATTTGTCGATATGTACCTTCAGCCCATTGTGAGGGGCATGTCTACATACATTCGGGATTCAACTGACTTTTTAAATCAATTGAAGTAAGTTTTCTTACATCCAAACACTCAATATACCTTGGTTACTATTGACGTGTGCGCACTTTACACATCAATACCACACAATAGGGGTAGCGAAGCACTAGAATCCTTCTTGCTCTTTAACTCTATGAATGACGATCTTAAAGTGCTATTACTTGAACTCATGCAGTTCATGCTATATCATAGCTACTTTACTTGGAACAACGAATTCTATCTACAGCTTGTGGATACCTCAATGGGGAATTGTGCTGCCCCCAGCTATGCGAATTTGTTTATGCATCGATTGGAAACTGACAACATCTTGGAAAATGTCCAGTGGCGTGACAGAATTGCAACATACTGGAGATACATTGATGACATTTTTTTGATTTGGTCTGGACCCTCTGAACAATTATCAGACTTCATCTCATACATCAACGAAATAGATGACCCCATCCAGTTCACTTACACCACAGATCCGAAGTGCTTACCTTTTCTGGACATTTTGGTTACCCTTGACAACAATCTCATAAGCACTTCATTGTTCACCAAACCCACTGACAGGAACAATGCCCTTTGGTACACCAGTTGTCATCCAACCTCCTTGAAAAAACATCTGCCTTTCTCGCAGCTACTGAGGGCCAAAATAATTTATTCTGAACCAACAGAATACATATCCACGGAGAAAAGGATCTTACAAAAGTATAGAGACAGAAAATATCCGGAAACAACCTTATTGGCCGCCAGTGATCGCATTAAGTCTAAGAACCGAAACGACCTTCTAACACCCAACTTGAGCAAAAAAAAACACTGAGCGACCGGTATTTGTGTCCAAATACTCCTCCAGAAGCCCCGCCATAAAAAACATCATTTTAAACCATTGGCAAATGGTACAAACTGAACCAGATTTTCAAGGTTTGTTCAACTGCATCCCATTATTTGCGTACCAAAGAGCGAATAATCTCAAAAATATGTTGGAGATCATACCTAAACCGTCTAATGTTGTTTTTAACGGCACAATACCTTGCCATAACTGTGGACACTGCAACAACATAATTAAAGGAAGTGTCATCAACCACCCTTTCTCCGGCAAACCCATTAAATTGAAGACTAATGCCACCTGTGATTCCATGAACCTGGTATACCTTCTGAAGTGCCCTTGTGGTCTACTTTATGTAGGTAAAACCGAAAGGAAACTGAAAGGTCGTCTAACTGAATATAAGAGCACGATCAGAAATAAGAATCTCAAATCATCGCTGGCTGCTCACTTCATTTCATCTCAACACCACATCAGTCAACTGAGGTTCCTTGTACTGGAGGTTGTCCCCATGAGACCCGGCGTTGACAATCGGAAAAGACTACTCCAAAGAGAACTTTTTTGGATAAAACATTTGGACTCAAGCCAACCGAAGGGTCTGAATGACAGGATCGAATACAGTTGCTACTTATAATTTATGTCTTTATGATATATTCTTGCTCTTCTATGACTGTCACCCTCTGTTTCACTTTTACATATATTTTAGCAAAGCAATGACTTTCCTTCACACCCCTTGACATTTGTTTATATTTCCTTATATCGTTTTCTTTTCTTGGTATTTTCTCTATATTCGTTCTACCTTTGTCGGTTTATTTCTCTTTCCCATTTTTCTCCCCTTTATTTCTGAACCTTTTTTCACCTCCCCTATCCCTAACTTTCCAGAGCTTACATATGTTCGTTATATTTTCGATTTATGATTTGCTTTATCACGATCGATGTATACATATTTGTCTAATGTTTTTTCTAATTTCCTCCATGTGTGGACGTTTTTTTGTTATCATAATTTTTCCTGTTCCAAGATGGCCGATCCTTTTCACATCCCAGCACACAGGCGTTTTCACTTTCTTTTCTACTTTTACTCTTTCTTCTCCCTTGAGCTTGGTTTCGTTTTTTATTCTATAACGCCGTTTTGGCCTTTATAGACTAATTAGTGCATGCACTCGTTTTTAAAAAATAAACTCGTTAGGTTACTCTCTCTGAGTGACCGGGCTGAGTCCTCTTTCTACTTCGGTGCACCGGTTTGGTTAAACCCACTATCCTTCCCCCTACCTTCGTTTCCCACAACTGAGACTCGCCGAGTGAGCGCGTCTATCGGACCGTGTAGGTAAGAGTCACTTCTTTTAGGTCACGTCTCGACATGTGCACAACCTGGGTGCAGGGCATCTTGTATAATCGTTCGTTTTCTACTATTGTTCGCACTTTAAGCTAGTTTTTTCGTCACTCTCGTTTTACCTTTCCCTTTAACCCTTCGGGTTTCACATTTTACGTATTCATCGGGCTCTGTCCCTTAACCTACATGTATCACATTATTTTTTCTTCTGTTTTCCGCATCTCACATTGATATTCCATCGGACTTTGGTCCTCCCCCTGCATGCTCATCACTGGTGCTTATGTCATTCTTTCACTCGTACCTGTATCATTTGATATTTTCCAGAGGTTGTCGTGTTTGCCACCCCCTGATACAGTGTTTGGTCTTTCACAGATCACACATATATATCCCCTGACGAAGGGACATCGTCCCGAAATGCATTGGGATCTGGGACCTTGAAAAATCACTTTTGTGGAAATTAACATTGTGATGAATCACTGCTGAATAACATTGAAGTCTATATGATTGGAATATATGACTATGGAATAAATACCTTGCCCTGAATCAAACTTTTTTATTGGATTGAACTTATTCAGAATTGCGCAAAGATTGAAGGTTAACACCTATTTAGGAGCACCGCTGGGATCCGGTGTGGGAACCCCCCACACTCCCATAGTACTTGTTTTTAACAGACCAGCCCAGGAAGGATATTACCCTCAATACCAGAAGGGAGCAGTAGTCCCAGGGCTAGCCCCTCTATATTAAGATCCTTCATATATTTTATACTTTTAACCTTCTCTAGAGTTTTCCCTACTCAGATCCCCTGTGTCTGCTCATAATTTCTAGTTGCAACAGACTATGGCAGACTTTGAAGAATATTATGAAGAGGAGGAAGAGGAAATTACTTACTTACCTATAGATGATCACTTTTGCCAAGTAATGGATTCCTCCATCCTTAAGGCAGTTTCTCAAGTGGTTGAGCCCCTGGAGAGGAAATTAGACCAACTTCAGGCACAATGCCAGCAACCCCTCGAACCGAGGGAAGATTTATCGGGGTCTAATAACCCCCTACATCCAGAACAGTCATCCACTAGCGCTGTAGACCCGAAGCGAAAATGTTCTGATGACCCTGGATACAAACGCTTTTGCGCATTTAAAAAAGGCATTTATGGATGCCCAGTCTCCCTCAGGGCCCAGTAAGCCAGTGGAAGCTCTGGCGGGACCCTCTGGTTTCCCGGATGACTTGCATACAGGCGGCCCAGATGAGTCCCCCCCAGACGGCCGATGGGGATGAAGATTCAGGAAGGCCATGGCGCCCAGCGAAGGTAGATCAGACGGCGATCCCTGAAACAGAATGATATGCTCAACCCTGACGATCTCCTACACCTGAGGTCAGCGGAGTGGGTTCCAGCCCCTAAGGTAGCAGCCTACATGGCAGCTAGACTGCGTAAACCGCTAGATAAGGAAGTCAGAAGTTGCCTAAGAGCGGAATGCCCACGACCGGCCCTAGATGGGAACGTTGCACTCACTCCAGAGGTGGACCCTAAGATGGCCACCTTCTTGGCTAAGTTTATCAGTGACCCCAAAAAAGGCATTGACCGCTCGTGGAGAGCGTGCCAGGATAAACTCCTGTACATTGCAGGCCCCCTGGCTAAGATCTTGGGCATGGCCAAGACGCTAAGGCCTCGGGCACTGGTACTTCCCCCAGACACCCTCTCTAGCTGGGCCCAGAAGGCAATAATTTTTCTAGGGAACGCCATTGCAGCACTCTCTACGGAGCGTCGCAGGTCTCTGCTGATAAAAATAGACCCCAAGTTGTGGAAACTGGCCACCTCAGAGGATGGTCAGTAGCAGAGGGTAATCTCTTTGGAGAGCCCTTTGTAAAGGAATTGGGCAGATTTGTAAATACATTTAATTCACTGAATAAAGCCCAAACATCCATAAAGCGCATCTTCACACAGTATGCGTTTGGCGAGCCGGTCATGGCAGGGGGGCTCTCCAACCGTCAGTCCCTACAACAGAGCCTCCTACAATTTGGCTGAACCCCATAGAGGACAGTGGCAGGATCCGGAGAAATTCGGAAACTTCTATCCCACCAGATCTTACCCACGCCGCAGGGGTGGCAGAGGAAGAGGAAACGCTTCCTACAACAATCAACAAGGTTAGAGTTCAGAACTTGGGGGATGTGAAACTAGGGGGCAGACTGCAGTTTTTTCCACACCACTGGTCTTCGATAACCTCAGGCGCCTGGGTTTTACAGACTGTCAGAGGGCTCCAAATAGAGTTTGAATTACCGACCCAACCGATTCGCCCAAAACCCTTGGTATTCCCAGAGGATCAGATGGAGCTAAAAGACAGGGAAGTTTTGGAACTTTTACAGAAAGGAGGGATCCTTCCTTCAATCTTACACCCTCTGGGTTTTCTCAGCAACATTTTTCTAGTGGCGAAACTGGATGAGGGCTATCGCCCAGTAATAAATTTCAAGAAATTAAACGAGTGGCTAATTCATCGCCACTTCAAGATGGAGGGTATTTACATTGTCAGAGTCCTTATGCAGAAACAGGACTGGATGGTCCGCTTGGACCTCAAGTGTGCGTACCTTACGATCACAGTTTTCTCTCCTCACAGATGTTTTCTTCAGTTCCAATAGAATTCCCAGATCTTCGAGTTCGCCTCCCTTCCTTTCGGCCTATCCTCCGCTCTGTGGTGCTTCACCAAGATGGTGAAGCCAATGGTGGAGCACCTCAGATCGGAGGGGGTAAGGCTGATAATCTACCTGGACGATATTCTCATTCTGAGTCAATGTCCCCAATGCTTACTGCAACAGACAGTAACACTTCTAGAGTCCCTGGGGTTTGTGATCAACGAATCCAAATCAGATCTATCCCTTCTCAGAGGATGCAATTCCTAAATTTCATGATAGATTCTGTCAACGCGACTTTATCCCTTCCGTCTCGCACACTATCCAAGATCAGACACAAATTGAAACGTACACTAGCAAAGCCCACAATATCCCTGCGCCACCTAGCCAGAGTGGTGGGCCTTCTATTGTTGTCAATGCCGGCCATATTCCCGGGCCCCCTTCATTACAGGGCCCTTCAATGCCTCAAAGGATATCAATCAATCAATCAATCAATCATTACATTTCTAAAGCGCGCTACATACCCGTGAGGGTCTCAAGGCGCTGGGGTGGGGAGGGGGAGTTGCTACTGATCGAAGAGCCAGGTCTTGAGGAGTCTTCTGAAGGCAGGCAAGTCCTAAGTCTGTCGTAGGTTGGTTGGGAGAGCGTTCCAGGTCTTGGCGGCGAGGTAGGAGAAGGATCTTCCGCCGGCTGTGGTTTTCCGGATACGAGGAACTGAGGCGAGGGCGAGGTTGGCTGAGCGGAGGCTTTGGGTGGGGGTGTGGAAGCGGAATCGGTTGTTGAGGTAGGCAGGTCCGGTGTTGTGAAGTGCTTTGTGTGCGTGGATGAGGAGCTTGAAGGTGATCCTCTTGTTGACGGGGAGCCAGTGCAGGCCTCTCAGGAGGGGTGTGATGTGGCTGCTGCGGGGAACGTCGAGGATTAGTCGAGCTGAGGCGTTCTGGACTAATAGTCGTCTCAGGAGCTTGTTTGTTGTTCCTGAGTAGAGGGCGTTCCCGTAGTCGAATCGGCTGGTGACGAGGGCCTGGGTGACGGTCTTTCTCGTGTCGATAGGGATCTATTTGAAGATTCTGCGGAGCATTCGGAGGGTGTTGAAGCAGAGAGGGCGTTGACTTGCCTGGTCATGGAGAGGGTGGAGGCGAGGATGACCCCCAGGTTGCGTGTGTGGTCCGTGGGTTCCGGGGCTGTGCCTAGTGATGTGGGCCACCAGGAGTCGTCCCAAGCTGATGGGGCGGGTTCGAGGATGAGGACCTCCGTCATGTCCGAGTTCAGCTTCAGTCTGCTGTCCTTCATCCAGTCGGCTACGGCCCTCATTCCTCTGTGGAGGTTGGCTTTGGCGGTGTGGGGGTCTTCGGTGAGGGATATGATTAGCTGGGTGTCGTCGGCGTAGGAGATGATGTTGAGGTTATGTTGTCGTGCGACGTGGGCGAGAGGAGCCATGTAGATATTGAACAGCGTCGGACTGAGGGAGGATCCCTGTGGGACGCCGCAGATGATCTCGGTGGTTTTTGAGCGAAAGGGTGGGAGGCGGACGCTCTGGGTTCTGCCGGAGAGGAAGGATGTGGTCCAGGCCAGGGCCTTCTCTTGTATGCCGGCGTCCTGGAGGCGTGTTGATAGGGTGCGGTGGCAGACTGTGTCGAAGGCTGCTGACAGGTCCAGGAGGATGAGGGCGGTTGTTTCTCCTTTGTCCATCAAGGTCCTGATGTCGTCAGTGGCGGCAATGAGGGCGGTCTCGCTGCTGTGGTTGCTGCGAAAACCGGATTGGGAGGGGTCCAGGATATTGTTGTCTTCAAGGTAGCGGGTTAGCTGTTTGTTGATGATCTTCTCTATTACTTTTGCCTGGAATGGGAGCAGGGAGAAGGGCCGGAAGTTCTTGAGGTCCTTGGGGTCCGCTTTGGGCTTCTTCAGAAGGGCGTTGATCTCGGCATGCTTCCAGATTTCCAGGAAGGTGGCTGTCTCAAAGGAGCAGTTGATGGTTTTCCGGAGGTGGGGTGCGATGGTAGTGCTGGCCTTGTTGAAGACGTGGTGAGGGCAGGGGTCCGATGGGGATCCAGAGTGGATGGAGTTCATGGTTTTGACGGTGTCTTCATCGCTGATGCTGGACCAAGTGGTCAGGCGGCTGGTGCGAGTGGTAGTCGCAGGGGCGGTGGACTCGGTGGTGGGTGCGGGGGGGTCGGAGTTGAGGCTGTCGTGGATGTCGGTGATCTTGCGGTGAAAGAAGGTGGCCAGGGAGTCGCACAGGTCTTGGGATGTCGGGATGTCGTTGGTGTGTTGGAGCTGGGGTTGGAGAATTCTTTCACGATGTTGAAGAGTTCTTTGGTGTTGTGTGCGTCGTTGTCTAGGCGGTCCTTAAAGGCGGTCCTCTTGGCGGTCCTGATGAGTTGGTGGTGTCTGCGGGTGGCGCTCTTAAGGGCTGTGTGGTTGTCTGGTGTTCGGTCGTGGAGCCATTTCTACTCCAGCTTCCGACAGGTGTGCTTGGTGGTCTGGAGGTCGTCGGTGAACCAGGTGGCTTTCTTGTTGGTGTGGTTGGTTGTGGAGGTCTTGTGAGGGGCGAGAGGGTTGGCGCAGTCGTTGATCCACTGTGTGAGGTTGGTTGCGGCGGTGTATGGGTCGGTGGGTGGTCTCCGGGCGAGGGTGGTCGTCAGTTGGTCTTCGGTGACCATGCCCCAGCAGCGGCGTGGCAGCTGTTGGGTGCGGTGGTACGTGGTGGGTTTCCTGAAGCACAAGGGGACACATCTGTGGTCGGTCCAGTGGGGTTCGGTGGTGTGGTTGAAGGAGACGTGTGGGCTTGCGGAGAAGGTGGGGTCCAATGTGTGTCCGGCGGCGTGGGTGGGTGTCGTCACAAGCTGTTTGAGTCCGAGGTTGGCGAGGTTGTCGATCAGGGCGGTGGAGTTGGCGTTGTTGTTCTCGAGGTGGAAGTTCAGGTCCCCGAGGAGGATGTAGTCCATGGAGGCGAGGGCGTGGGTGCTGATGGGGTCGGCGATGGTGTCTCTGAACTGTGGTCTGGGTCCGGGAGGTCTGTAGATGTGTTCCTCTGAGGGTCGTGTTGGGGTGGTGTGGATCTGGAAGTGCATGTGCTCGTCGGTGGTGTGGGTGTCGTCGGTGTTAGTTGAGATTCTGATGGAGTCTTTGTGGACGATCGCAATTCCACCTCCTACTCCGTTGTCGCGGTCTCTGCGGGAGATCTTGTAGCCCTGTGGGATGGCTATGGTGCCGTCTGGGGTCGAGGTGGCGTTCAGCCAGGTCTCCGTCAGGAAGGCTACGTCGGGGCAGGTGGAGTCTAGGAGGTCCCAGAGTTCGATAGCGTGCTTGCGAGCGGAGCGGGTGTTGAGGAGATTGCAGCGGAGGTGGTTGGGTTCTTTGGCTGGTGCTTTTGTGGACTGGATGCTGGTGTAGCTGCAGTTGCGGCAGGTGAAGGGTCCTTGGGTGCGTCTCGGGGTGGCTCTGTAGCAGGTGTGGGTTCGTCCGGTTTTGTGTGCACGGAGGGTGCTGGAGTCAAAGTGCAGTCTGGCGTGGCGGGGGGCCCAGGGGTTCTGGCGATGGGCGCGGTCCAGGCGCGGACGGGCGCAGACGTGCTTGCCTTTGGCGCGCAGTCGGCGCGTCCGCTGCGCGTCCCGGCGGTGTGCTCCATAAGAAGCGGGGAGGGAGTGAGGAGCAGCTGGGAGGCGGGAGCAGGGCGGCGAATGGGAGGGAAACAGAAGGCAAGTGGGCGGGGCCGCAGGGGGGCAGCGGCACGAATCGGGAAACAGTGGAAGGGCGCTGGAGAGCCCAACAGGGGGGGTGAGCAGGGGAGTGCAGAGGCAGAAGCCGAACACGGTACAGAAGCAGGGGATATACAAAAGGCAAGCAAAATACAAATAAACCGTCAGAAAGCAATCAGACAGTCACCGGGAGCCGCAAACTCGCGGCGGCAGCAGCAGCAGGGGGGCGGGGGTCACGAGCACACTGGAAGAGCCGTGCAGCGTGAGGAGTGTCTGGACCGGGGTCTGGATATCACCTGCGCAAATGCCTAACTTACTCTCAATTTGTGCCCCTCTCAGAGGAGGCCAAAACCGAGTTGCAGTGGTGGATCGCCTACATGGAAGCCTGGAATGGCCAGGCCATCTTGGTCTCCCAATCCGACCTGGTGATAGAATTGGATGCCAGTTTTGGTTGGGGTGCCCACTGCGGAGAAATCTCTACCGGCGGAAAATGGTCCTCCTCTGAACAGTGTCTTCACATCAATTGCCTGGAGTTAATGGCAGGCTCGTTCACTGTAAGATGCTGGACCAAGAATAAGGTCCAAAGTTGTGTCTTACTCAAGATGGGCTATTTAGCAGGAATCCGCTACATCAACCATCTAGTTGGGACAAGGTCCACAACTTTATCGAATCTGGCTCGGGACCTCTAGGAATATTGTCTGTCCAATCAGATATCTGTCAGCAGAACATCTTCCAGGATGGTCAAACCAGGTGGCGGACTGGTGCTCCCGTCATTGGAAGGACACCAGCTTGTGGAAGCTACACCCCAGAGTATTCTGGGAAATCCAATCACGTTGGGGTCCTTCTCGAAAGACCTCTTTGCCTCCCGACTGGATGTCCAACTGGAAAGGTACTACAGTTGGCGTCCGAATCCAGAAGCATTAGCAGTGGATGCATTTCTCCAGGATTGGAGCGCGGAGCAGGGCTATGCGCTTCCCCCTTCGCAATGATAATGAGGGTATCAACCTAGGTGAGGAGACAACTGGCAGGTCTGGTGGTGATCACACCTATCTGGAGGTCACAAGCCTGGTTTCAGTTCTGATGGAACTTTACTGGGATTTTCCAATCCATCTACCCCCCGGTCAAGGTCTCCTCAAAGATCCTCAGGGGAATAGCCATCACCTCTTTGTCACTGGCGGTCTTCACTTGATGGCCTGGCGGGTTACAGGCAATGCTGGAAAGTGCCAGGCCTTTAGGTAGACGGGGTCTCGTTGCTTGCAAATAAGAGGTTTCGCTCCGCATGGTTGAGTTGGGGGAGTTGGTGTCTTCGACAACAGGTGGATCCGCAGGGGGAAGAAGATGTTGTCTACGTCCTTAATTTCTTAGCCTCTTTGGCAAATGAGGATGTGGCCTATAGGTCGATCAACACATTTCGGTCAGCAATTTCAGCAGGCCATTTTACTGGTATCAGGTTATCTGTACCCCCAGATCCTCGTTACTCAGTTCTCTGGGATGTTAACAAAGTTTAAGACTTGTTCCGATCATGGCCATACAATAAGTACTTGTCCAGGAAGCAAATGTCGGCAATGCTAGCAAACCTTTTGTGTTTGATATCCTGTCACAGGGTTTCCGATGTGGGGGCCCTGGATCTTGCGGGTCGAGTTTTCACTCCAGAGGGAGTTACATTTCATATCTCTAGAAGAACCTAATGCAATTCAAAGTCAATCAATCAATCAATCAATCAAAGCATTTATATAGCGCACTACTCACCCGGGGGGTCTCAAGGCGCTCGGGGGGGGGGGTTTGTCCGCTACCGCTCGAACAGCCAGGTCTTGAGCTGCTTCCTGAAGGCGAGGTGGTCTTGGGTCAGGCGGAGGTGGGCCGGGAGGGAGTTCCAAGTCTTGGCGGTCAGGTAGGAGAAGGACCTTCCTCCTGTGGTGGCTCTTCGGATGCGGGGGACGGCGGCGAGGGCGTGGCTGGTCGATCGAAGCTGGCATTTGGGAGCGTAGAAGTTGAGGCGGCTGTTGAGGTGTCCTGGGCCTTGGTTGTGTAGGGCTTTGTGTGCGTGGGTGAGGAGCCGGAAGGTGATTCTCTTGTTGACCGGGAGCCAGTGCAGATCTCTCAGGTGTCCGGAGATGTGGCTGCGGCGGGGATGTCCAGGATGAGTCGTGCTGAGGTGTTCTGGATCCGCTGGAGTCTCTTCTGGAGTTTGGCGGTGGTTCCGGCGTAGAGGGAGTTGCCGTAGTCCAGACGGCTGGTGACGAGGGCCTGGGTGACCGTCTTCCTGGTCTCGGTGGGGATCCATCGGAAGATCTTACGGAGCATGCGCAGGATGTTGAAGCACGACGAGGAGACGGCGTTGACTTGTCTGGTCATGGAGAGGGAGGAGTCCAGGATGAAGCCCAGGTTGCGAGCGTGGTCTGTTGGTTTGGGTGCGCTGCCCAGGGCGGAGGGCCACCAGGAGTCGTCCCAGGCGGAGGGTGAGGATCCCAGGATGAGGACTTCCGTCTTGTCCGAGTTCAGTTTCAGGCGGCTGTCCGACATCCATTTGGCTACGTCTGTCATCCCTTTGTGCAGGTTGGCTCTGGTGGTGGCGGGGTCGTTGGTGAGGGAGACGATCAGCTGGGTGTCGTCGGCGTAGGAGATGATGTTGAGGTTGTGCTGGCGTGCGATGGCTGCGAGGGGGCTCATGTAGACGTTGAAGAGTGTTGGGCTGAGCGAGGAGCCTTGAGGAACGCCGCAGATGACTTCAGTGGCCTCCGATCTGAACGGGGGGAGGCGGACTCTGTGTCCTTCCGGCGAGGAAGGAGATGATCCACTCCAGTGCCTTCTCCTGGATTCCGACGTTGCTGAGGCGCTGTACTAGGGTACGGTGGCAGACAGTGTCGAAGGCCGCAGAGAGGTCCAAGAGGATGAGGGCCGCTGTTTCTCCGTTGTCGAGCAGGGCTCGGATGTCATCGGTAGCTGCGATCAGGGCGGTCTCGGTGCTGTGGTTGGCCCGGAAGCCAGACTGCGAGAGGTTGAGGGAACCGTTCGTCTCGAGGAAGGCGGCCAGCTGCTTGTTGACGGTCTTCTCGATGACTTTTGCCGGAAACGGGAGCAGCGAGATGGGGCGGTAGTTCTTGAGGTCGGTGGGGTCGGCTGATGGTTTCTTAAGTAGAGCGCTGAGTTCGGCGTGCTTCCAGCTCTCCGGGAAGGTAGCGGTGTCGAAGGAGGTGTTGATGGTGTCCCGCAGGTGGGGTGCGATGACAGCGTCGGCCTTGTTGAAGACGTGGTGAGGGCAGGGGTCTGTCGGAGATCCGGAGTGGATGGAGTTCATCGTGCGGATGGTGTCTTCGGTGCTGATCGGGGTCCAGGCGCGGAGGGTGGTGGTGGGGGGCGGTGGTTCGGTTGTGGCGTGCGTCGGTTGAGTGCTGAAGCTGTTGTGTATGTCCGCGATCTTGTTGTGGAAGTAGGAGGCGAGGGAGTTGCAGAGGTCTTGCGAAGGGGTGATGTCGTTGCTTCCGGCGTTGGAGAGCTCTTTTACGATGTTGAAGAGTTCCTTGCTGTTGTGTGCGTTGCTGTCCAGTTGTTCCTTGAATGCGGTTTTCTTGGTGGCGTGGATCAGTTGGTGGTGTTTTCGAGTGGCGAGCTTGAGGGCAGTCATGTTGTCCGGTGTTGGGTCTCTGCGCCAGGTTTTCTCGAGTGCTCTGCAGTTCTTCTTGGAGCTCTTGAGTTCGTCGTTAAACCATGGGGCTTTCTTGCTGCCGGGTCTGCTCGGCGGGGTCTTCAGAGGGGCGAGGTCGTCTGCGCAGTCGCTGATCCATTTTGTGAGGTTGGTGGCCGCTTGGCTGGGGTTTGTTGTGCTGGTGGGAGGGTTCTTGCTCAGGGAAGTAGCGAGCTGGTCTGCAGTGATCTTGTTCCAGCTTCTGCGGGGAACCTGTTGCTGGTGATGGTGGAGCGTGGTCCTCCTGAAGCTGAAGTGGACGCAGCTGTGGTCAGTGTTCTATCCTGCTTTTCCTAATATCCTTAAATTATATGTGATCAGGGCGCTCAAGGCCTACGAAGTGGCGACAATAGACATACGCCTACAGGGCGTCAGACAACTGTTTATAGCACTCACCAAACCACACAGGGTGGTCTCATCCCCTAAGATTGCGAGATGGCTTTGCTGGGCGATGCAGGAGGCAGGTCGATATACCTCCCATTTTGGGGCTCATTCTGTTTGGGGTGCAATGGCATCAAATGCTTTTTCCCTGGGGGCGCGGCTGGAGAATATCCTTAACGCCGCAGACTGGTCCTCAGACTCCACCTTTAAACCAGTGGTGTCACTGGGATCTTTGGTGGTGGACAAGCTTTAAACTAGCCTAATCTGAAGCCTCCGGTCCTACCATAGAATGCAAAATTTCCTAGCTATCGTAAAGGAAAGTTTCAATTCTATTAAGGACGCGGAGGCGAGGATTAGCCTACCCTTTCAGTAGAACCCTCCCAGAACACCTACGCACATGCAGTGAGTAAAAAGTCTACGATTAGATTTGGTTGACAATGCCTTTTGATGGTGGTCTTGTTATTATCTGGATTACTATTGTCACTGTTTGTGGATGATCAGGTTGTTACTCATACCTCAGATTTACATCTATCCTTCTTTGACTTGGGAACGGACGCTGGCAAACAGCAATAACCGAAGACTGACTTGATGTGGTCGCAGAAAGAAAGAGGAGGGTAGAGCGTCTTCAAGGGAAGTTGTTGGATGTCCTCGCTCTGGATTGGTTACCTTCGTTGGACTCTTTCGTTTTCCATTTTCCCTCTGCATCATGGGAAATTTCCTTTTTTTATGGTTAATGTGGACTCTATAAAAGCTGCTGGATTGAAATAAATGGAGAAAGTAAAGCCTAATCCTTGCCTCCGCGTCCTTAATGGAATTGAAACGTTCCTAGGAAATTTTGCATTCTATTGAGTCTCTCATAGGTGATGTGTTTACCCTACTGCTTGCTAGTGGTAGCTAGTGCCGTGGGAGCGATCTGAAACATCGCTCCCGGCTGACTTCTCAGTCATCGGCCACACATGAAGGGCACAAGTCCTAAAAAAAGAAGTGGGGGGACTAAACTAGTTAGGCACTATGCAAGTGACATGGCGCATGACATCACGAGGCATGACATCACAGCGCATGACATTACATGTGGCATCACAGGAATTGACATCATAGGAAGTGACATCACAAGATAAAACTTTAATATTTACTTGTGATGTAAAGCGCTCTTACATTCTGCTTCGGGATGAGTTGCGCTATACAAGAAAAAATAGTGGTACTTAATTATTTTCAATGCCTCCTCAGGGGTAGTAAGTGCTATATGAATTACATTTAGTATTATGTAAATACTGGGAGAGACCAACACATCTGACATTCTTACAGCGCATGCATGTCTAATGAACAGCCTGAACAAAGTGAAAAGCTGCCTGTCTTAAGTATGTGTTAAGTGCTAACCTTTTTTTTCCCCTCTGCTGCATTTGCTTCTAGGTGTGAGGCTCCTGACTGCTCCCAGCCAGGAGACTCGAACAAAAGGCGGCCTGATGACCCCTCAAATTCATCTTTTGTTAGGGCCCAGCAGGAGTCTAAAATAAGAAAGCCCCGTCCCAGCCTGCATGTTGTTGCTTGTTACAGATGGAAAGCAGACAAAGTGCAGGCGCTGCTGAAAGTGTCCTGGTGTTTGGAAATTACACCGGGACGAGTTCAGCACATTATTTAGTGGGGCCCTACTTCTTGGCAGGGTGGACAGCTTTCAATAGTGGGTGGATGCAGTCCACCTGCGTGTACCCTCGACACGTACCTTGCACACAAGTACAGTAAGGCTGATATGCCGCCAGTAGGAGCTAGAGAGCTTCAGAGCTTCTTGTTGCTCCTCTGGGGGGACACCATATCTCGCCTTAGTGTAACTTACAAATTGTGTCCCCACTCCCCGTTCACGGCTCCCCGAGCTGCCTGGAAGCCCAGACGTCAGAGGTTACGGGTCCGTATATATTAAATAGAGCCTGATGGGGGGGCGTGGCTATGCAGCATAGCAAGATGGCCGCGAGCTAGGGTCGCTCCGTCCTACCATCCCAGACAACGCAAATCCGAAACATTAATCCGTTCCCCCGAGGCGGGTGTGCGACCACATATGGCCTACTGATCTGCACAAGCCCAAAATTAAACCGCAGAGGTCCCGGGATCCGACACGCAAGCCGGGACCTATATTAGCGGCTGCACCCGCAGTGCATGCGGATGACGGCATGACCCCAGCGGCTTATCCCAGTGGCCGGATCGTGCTTGTGGAGCAAGACTGCACGACCGATAGCGGTATTGCCGGTAAGTGTGGGGGTGCTCGTTGATGCAGCGCTCCCGGCAAAATCCAGAGAAGCCTCGGCAGCGCGTCTGAGCGCATGTAACGACAGAGGCAGGGGGGTGAAGATCGCTGCAGCAGCGCGGTCGCTCCTAATACAGGCTTCTGGAACAAGGAGTTATTTCTCTCCACCCCCCTCCCCCCACCAACTGACCTGGACATCCTGGCAGGACTGCAACTCCTCCTCCGATTCTTTTCTCCCCCCCCCCTTACCACGTCGAGTCTGGTGAGCGACACCACCCAACTCTAAACTGAAATCCAGGACCTACAAGCTTTCCGGAAATTTGCAGAAAACAAGCAGGACAACTATGAACGGCGCACTAGGCGCAACAACGTGCGCATTTTAAGGGTGCCGGAGAAAGCGGAAGGACAAGTGACGGACCTCTTTGTGGAGAATTTAATCACTACACACCTGCAACCGAAAGGCCTATCAAACCTTTTTGTGATAGATAAAGCCCACAGAGTTCCAGGGGGCCGGACAAATCCTGCCCCCCCCCCACGGCCGTTACTGGCCAGACTCTTGAACTATAGAGACCGATACACTATCCTACAAGCGGCCAGAGTGGCACCACCGCTCCGGTATGAGAACTCTGAGATCACCTTCATTCCGGACTTCAAGCAGGCAGTATAACGACAAAGACGATCCTTTCTCCCGATCAAGCAGAGACTCAGGGAAAAATGCCTAAAATATGCGATGCTGTTCACGGCCTGAATCCAGGTGGAGGCTGGAGGACAAACCAAATGTTTTGATTTCCCTGAGGCAGCAGCTAAGTGGCTGGACGGATGGAGAGAAGCTGCAGAGCACAACCCTCGCTGACCCAGCCCCTATCAATTGGAAAACAATAATGCCGACATAGAGAGTACTGTGCCGAGACGTCGCCCACTCACCATTGACATTGCCTGCCGGACGCAGGCACAGGTAGAACACTGTTGAACACTAGCAAAACCGAGGCTTCGGACTAGTAGCTTGTAATGACACTACTGCTTAACTTGCCCAATTATTTTACAGACCATATGTTTAGGGAAGGGAGGGTGGGGACGGGACATGGTATTCTTCCCCCAGTTTTCTTCTTTTAGTTTTCTCGTTGGGCAACAGGCACTCTGCATTAAATAAGTAATGGGCAGTTTTGAGCCCAGAGTGCAGGGAAGCAGGGAGGAGGTGGTTGGGTGGGGTTGTTGAAATATTGTTTGTTTATGTTGAATCGACAAGGTACCACAAATTTGATGCAAGTTCTAGACTGGAAACACGTGACGATCGATGAGTATGCACTGGAAAAAAAGAGTATTAAATTAAAACGATGTGTGGTATTGCAACATATTAAAAGACACGCCCGAGATGTGGTATTGCTCCAAGAAACATTTTTGGTAGGCAACACCAGCAAGGCTCTCAACAGGTGGGGATACAAACTAGTAGCACACTCGGGCTTCACCACAGGTTCAAGGGGTTCGAGTATTTTGCTAAAGAGCTCATTTCCAATGGTGGTGACCTCAACTTAGACTGACATATAGGGCAGATACGTGGGAATCATGGGGCAACGGGAGGGCAGACATTACATTTGATGTCGGTATATATACCCACCGGACTACAGGGGCAAGCGTTTAAAGACCTGAGACCTATACTGTTGTCTAGCCCGGATGGCCTCTTGATAGTGGTAGGAGACTTTAACTCTGTGGTGTCAGGCACACTAGATCGATACACCCCCTCCCCCCCCCCCCCGGAAACCTGGTTCCCCCGAATCGATGGTTACCAGATTTTCTGGAGACCTTGGGTCTGGTCAATGTCTGGAGATCTTGCCACCCTGATACGGTCCAACACACCTTTCACTCAGGAGTGCACCATAGCCTATAACAACTCGACCACCTCCTGATACCGGCGTCCCAAATTTCCCAAGTTCAGGAAGTTAGACACATGGCTAGGGGCATTTCTGATCACTCCCCGGTATGGGCCCAGTTTGTTATTGGCCAGCAGAGGGTGGGTAGAGTCACTCCCATTAACCCCTGGCACCTTCGTAATTCAGAAGTCCGGAAGGAATTGCTCCAGGAAAATGAGGGGTCAGTCCATTCTCACCTGACAATGTGGGAGGCATTTAAAACCGTAATAAAGGGACAGAATAGCCCGAGTGTGGAAAGAGAAGTTGCAGGCTGTAGTGGCAATTGAGGACGATATCCTCCAGTTAGAGGAAGAATGGGATAGGGAGACAACGCCAGACAGACTTCACGTTTTACAACTTAAGAGAGATGAATATAAAGCAACAGTGATGGAACGAGCCAAAGAAATGGGAAGAGAGACATTGGGTAGAATATACGATCTTGGGGACAGGGCGTGAAAATTAATTGCATGGCTGAATAGAAAAGAACTAGCGAGTAGACTGGTACACAAGTTAATTGATCGAACCGGCCGGACCGTCACTGAGCCACAAGACATTGCGAAAACATTTGCAACGCACTACAGCGAGATATACCACTCACAGACAATATACACAAAATGCGATTCCCAACATCTGCTTAGAGACATTACCCTCTTGACCCTGACCACAGAGGACAGACTTCTTGAAAACTGACCTAACTAATGACGAGATAGCCCTGGCAATTAGAAGCCTCAGATCAGGGAAAGCTTTGGGCCCACATGGCTTGCCAACTGAACTCTACAAACTTTGTCCAGATAGACTGGCCCCATACCTGCGGGTCATGTATGATGAGAGCAGGGAACGGGGAACTCACCCCAAGGATCAGCGGATTGAGACACTGGTGACAATACATAAGGAAGGCAAGCCAAAGACAGATTGTGCCTCTTATAGGCACATCTCTTTGCTTAATGCTGAACCTAAGATATTAGCTAAACTGCTCGCCAACCGTTTAGTCAAGGTAATAAACGGACCAGTGCACCCAGATCAGTCGGGCTTTATGCCTCACAGCAACACCTCGCTAAACCTGCGCAAAGTGCATGGAGTGATGGGAAGGGCGTCTACCATTCAAGATGCGGCAATAATTGTATCCTAGGATACAACAATGGCATTTGACACCATCGAGTGGCCATATATTTTCGCATTTCTCACAAAAAAGGGTTTTGGACCGCGCTTCACCCAATAGATTAAACTCCTCTACTCGAAGCCCCTAGCCCAAGTAGTAGTCAATAAGAAAAAGTCTGAAAAATTCGAACTAAGAAGGGGGACTCGTCAGGGCTGCCCGTTTCCCCCCCTTCTGTTCGCACTAGCACTGGAGCCACTGGCTTCCTGGATCCGCAGAGATCCAGAGATAAGAGGGCTGCGATGGGCGGAATCCTGGGAAGACCGCATTTCAATGTATGTGGACGATATCCTCCTCTGTCTAGCCTCCCCTAAGGCATCCCTCATAAGTGTACTAGACATATTCGCTGTACTTGGTAGGTTCTCCGGCTATTGGTTCAACTGGAGCAAATCTAAAATATACGTCCTCAAGGGACCCCGCCCACTCTCCCCAAAGGTTGCCCGATTCAGATTACGACGGTGGGCTTCAAACACTTAGGAAGTTTCATCACAGCAGACCCCACTCGTCGCTTTGAGCGTAATCTCCTTCCACCCCTGCAAAGGTTGCGGCGGGACACTGGGCTGGAAAGCACTCCTGACTTCGCTGCTGGGTAGAACTTCCCTTTTTAAGATGATGTCTCTACCCTGCTTTCTATATATGTTGCAAAATTCCCTTGGGTTGGGAACACAAACTTACTCTGGCGACCCCTTTGTGGGACTCTGACAAACTTGGGAATCTATGGAAATCGAAGGGTTTCGATAAATGGAACCTAATAGGTATCTCCAAGATAGGGGACCGCTGGGTGAAGAGGGCCATCAAATAGTTTGCCTCCCTGCTACAAGAATATGAATTGGCTACTACAGAACATTTCAGATATATGCAGGTCCATCACGCACTACGCTCACCATTACAAAAGGAGGCTACCCCTCCGGAATCCTAGCCCCTCGAGGACAAATTGCTTGACGGATACCTAAAGTCAAAGGCCATTTCCTTGACATACAAAAAACTGATTAATGACACCGACGACCCACTCCAAGACACTCATGAGAAATGGGAAAGAGATGGTATAGTCATAGACAACGAAGATTGGGTAGCGACCATAGCATCCCCACATGAGGTGGCTATATATGCCAGTCTACGGCTTGTCCAATTGAAAATACTACACAGGGTATACAGAACGGGACCATGCCTGGTAAAAATGGGGGCCACAGATGACGACACTTACAGGAGACGCTGTGGTAATGTAGGAACCTTCATTCATGCATTATGGGAGTGTACACACATCCAGTGATATTGGAGAGACATACACAAGACTATTAGCGAGGTCCTCTCCATCACTGTCGGCCCGAAGCCAAACGATGTCTCCTGAATGTATGGGAGCCCATGGCCCTTAACAATAAGAGCATAATATGGGTAACACTTGGCTAAGAGAAATATTGCACAATTATGGGGGGGGCAACCCATGCACCAACGTTAGAGGTCTGGGAACGAGGCATGGACTGGTGCATGTTCAGGGAAAAGACGGTATATGAGGCACAAGGGTGCCCCCAGAAATGGTCATGTATCTGAAACAACTAATATATATCAAGGCAAAATTTGCCCCCCCACCCCGAATATACCCTTCCATGATGTTCCACAATAATCATAAATGTCACAGCCAATAAGTACGTACTCTTGTATAGATCTGACTAACAGCAATGAGCTACATATATGTCTACACTTTGATGTACCTGATGTCGATGTATTAATTGTTTAATAAAAAACAAAAACAAAAATAGAACCCGATGCCCTTGTTACTGGCAACACATGGGTCTGTATCTAGCAGGAGTAGTTTCTTACCTGTAACTCCAGTTCTGCAGTAGGGGTATCTCTGTTATAGTCATAATCAAGTGAATAGTCCCGCTCATGTGCGGGGACCCCGGAGCAATCAAAAATAATCTCTTAAGCGGTCTTCTTTTCAGTACTGCAGACACTTAAGAGAGAATTAAAGACCGATAATGCAGTCTATACATGCAAGGCTACACTGTCCAGTACTTCAACTATAAATGCAAAGGATATTCCACCAATATCACATTTAATCCTGTCTGCCAGGTTTCACCATGTAAAACACTTCCCCCCCCCCCTTCACCAAATCCTTGGAATGATAGAGAGGAAGGACAGGACAAACAAGCCCCCATAGGCTGCCATTATGTGGCTTAAAAAGGGATAACGTGCCTTTAAGGAAACTTTCCAGAACTCTCCTGGTATCCCAGAATGCACAGCAACTCCCTCCACTTTCAGTTGTTTTTGGAGGTGTATATAGCTAGACCTGTAGCATTCATCATTTTATCCTTTTCTCCACGGGGAGGAGGGCGGGCGCTTATGACTAGAACAGAGATACCCCTACTACAGAACTGGAGTTACAGGTAAGAAACTACTCCTTATGTAGTAGGGGATCTCTGTGTATAGTCATAATCTAGTGAATAGAATGGCAAGCCCATCCAAAAATAACCCGGCGGTGGAGAAAAATAAGGCAACACCACTACTGTGCAAACAGATTTCTCAATGAAGCCTGCCCAACCTGAGCATCTGCCCTGGCATCAGAGTCCAGACAGTAATGCTTAGCAAAGGTATGGACCAACTTCCAAGTGGCAGCCTTGCAGATCTCTGCAATGGGAAAATTTTGTAGCAAAGCTGTTGTAGCCGCTTTGCCCCTGGTGGAATGACCCTTAGGCTTACCCCCTAAGGTCTTATTCGCTTTCTGATAACAGAGCTGGATACATGACACAATCCACCTAGAGATGGACTGCTTCGAAGTAGCCAGACCAGTCCTAACCGACCCATAGTTGACAAACAATTGGTCGGACCTGCGAATGTCTTTGGTTTTATCCAGATAGAATTTCAACACCCTTCTGACATCCAGGGAATGAAGAGACCTTTCCGCTGGAGTGGAAGGATTCTGGAAAAAAGTTGGCAAAGTTATAGTCTGATTAACATGAAAATCAGAAATCACCTTGGGAAGGAACTTAGGGTGAGTACGCATAACAACCTTAGCAGCATGAAACACAGTATAAGGTTCTTGGAAACACAATGCCTGAATCTCACTCACCCTGCGGGCCGATGTAATGGCCACGAGGAACGCCGCCTTCCAAGACAGGTGCTGCAGTGAAGCCTTGTGAATAGGCTCGAAAGGTTCCTTCATCAGCCTGGACAGCACCACATTCAGTTCCCAAGCAGGCGAAGGAAGCCGAACAGGAGGGAACACCTTCTTCAACCCTTCCAAAAAATCCTTAATCACAGGAATCTGAAAGAAGGACGTCTGCGAAGGGCCTTTCCTGTATGCGGTCAACGCAGCCAGATGAACCTTAATGGAATGGAAATTAAGTCCAGTCTGAGCTAAATGCAGAAGGTATGGAAGGATAACATCCTCTTTGCAGGTCGGCGGATCATAGTTCTTAGACAAGCACCAGATGCAGAATCTCTTCCATTTGTAAGCATAAGAGGTCCTAGTAGAAGGCCTCTTAGCCTCCTTCAATATGTCCATGCAATCCTCAGGAAGATTCAAGTGGCCATATTGCACTATCTCAGGAGCCATGCCGCCAAAATCAACGACGAGAGGTTGGGGTGCACCATCTGCCCTCCGAACTTCGTGAGAAGGTCCGGCCGACACGGCACGGCAGCCGCCGATGAGGTGAAGCAGGTCCGTGAACCACCACTGCCTGGGCAATTCCGGAGCAATGAGGATCATCCGCGCCCGGGATTGGGCCAGCTTGATGAGCACCGCCGGAATCAGGGGAATGGGTGGAAAAGCGTACAAAAAGCTGTTCGACCAGCTGATCCATAACGCATTCCCCAGAGTCCCCGGCTGATCACACCTCGAGGCGAAGTTGCGGCATTTGCTGTTTTCAGCGGTGGCGAACAGATACACGTCTGGAGTGCCCCACATGGCGAAGACGTCGCCGAGCACCTAGTCGTTTATGACCCACTCGTGGTTTTCCTGAAGCAGTCTGCTGAGGGCGTCTGCCTGAACATTCTGCACACGTGGCAGATAAGTTGCCGTTATCGTCAGACCTCTGGCTAGCAGCCAGTGCCAGATCGCCTGCGCTTTCTGTGACAGTGTGCGCGATCTTGAGCCCCCCTGCTTGTTGAGGTAATACATTGTGGTCGTATTGTCCGTCTGTACAAGCAAGGAGTAGGCCTGGAAGGACGGATGAAAGGCCTTCAATGCCAAGTGAACCGCTCTGAGTTCCAGGAAATTGATGTGATACGTGGACTCCACTGGAGACCACGTTCCCTTAATTTGTAGATGGTCTGAATGTGCTCCCCAGCCCTGGAGAGACACATCCATCACGATAGACTGAGTCGGGATATCCTTGTGTAAAGGAACCCCCTGAGTAGATTCTCTGCCGAGCACCACCACCTCAGGGACTGTTGGGCATGAAGAGACAACTAGATCCTGTCGTCCCAGGACCCTTTCCTCTGGTTCCATTAATCCTCCAAGCATTCCTGCAGTGGCCTCATGTGCAGACGCGCATGTGGAGTGAGGAAGATACAAGAGGCCATCGACCCCAGTAGCGAAGACACCGTCCTCACCGTTGTAGATGGAGCAGCTATGAGAGCCTGAGCCATCCGAAGGAGTGATAAGCGTCTCTACTCCGAAGGAGACACGCTTGCTGACAGCGTATTGAAGGAGGCTCCCAAGTACTGCAGGCACTGGACCGGGATCGGAACAGACTTGGACATATTTAAGTGCAACCCCAGCTGATTCAGCAGGACGGCCGTCCTGATGAAGTGCAGTTGTGCTTAATGGAAGGTGGAGGCCTTGATCAACCAGTCCTCCAGGAACGGGAAGACAAATACCTTGTTCTTTCGCAGGTGCGCTCCCACCACAGCCATGCACTTCGAAAACGTCCTGGGTGCAGACTTCAGTCCAAACGGTAGCACGGTGTACTGATAGTGATTGGTGCAGACGAGGAAGCGAAGGAACTTCCGGTGTTTCCGTGCAATGGGCACATGGAAGTACGCATCTTGCAGATCTATCGCGCAAAGCCAGTCTACCCTTTGCAGCTGAGGGTAAATCTGGTGCAAAGACAGTATGCAAAACTTTTCCCTGCGAATCCACTTGTTTGCTTGTCGCAAATCCAGAATGGGCCTGAACTCGTTCTTGTCTTTCTTCCTCACCAGGAAGAAGCGAGAATAAAGGCCCTTTCCCCTTTGAGACAGAGGGACATTTTCTATCGCCCTTTTTCTTAACAGGGTGTCGGCCTCCGCCTGGAGCTCGGGTAGCTGGAACTGCGAGGCAACCGGTGGAATTGCTGGAGGCGGACTGGTGAACCGAAGACTGTATCCATTGCAAACAATATTTAGCACCCACTTGTCTTGAGTAATGTTTCTCCACTCTGCCAAGTAATGTTGGATGCTTCCCCCCACCAGAGTGGGTAACGGATGAGGGGGAAGAAGCACCTCAGGGCGTAGATCCAGCTGGGCCTTTGGTCGCGGATGAAGACTGCTGACCACCACGGCCCCTCTGGCGCTTTTGGAGCGGGCGTCGCTGGAACTGTTGCTGCTGCTGCTGTTGTTGCTGCCCAGCCTATCGACCTTGCCCTCTACCTTGCGCTCCGTACCATCTATGGAACGAGCGGAAGGTCTTCTTCTGTTCCTTCAGCTTTTCCAACCCGACAGCCGCCAAGGTCTCAGCCTCCGCCTTCATGCGGGCCATCTCCTCGTCCGTATGTTTCCCAAATAGGGTCTAGCCCAAGAAGGGTAGATTGGCAACCCTCTGCTGCGCCTCAGGTTTCAAGGACGTCAGACGCAGCCAGGCGTGGCGCCTCAGGTTGACCCCATGACAGTATCCGTGTGCTGCCAGGAGGGAGGAATCCGCAGCAGAGCCGATCACTTGTTTAGAGACCATGAGTCCTTCATTCATTATCTCTTGGAAATCCTCCCTGTTCTCCCGGGGAAGGAGTGCCACGAACCGTGTGAGGGACTCCCATAGGGACCGATCATAACGTCCCAAAAAGGCTGAGGCACTAGCGGCCTTCATAGGCGTGGC
This sequence comes from Lissotriton helveticus, assembly GCF_964261635.1. Taxonomy (NCBI): domain Eukaryota; kingdom Metazoa; phylum Chordata; class Amphibia; order Caudata; family Salamandridae; genus Lissotriton; species Lissotriton helveticus. The sequence continues at coordinate 796,830,933 of NC_136063.1, read as the reverse complement.
GACTGTCCCGCAGACCTTCCTGCCCGCCGAATCCATCCAGCAGCTCTCCTTGTCAGGAGGCACTGTCTATGACCGAGTGGTGGCGTGTTGCTTCCTCGCCGCCGTCACAATCACTGAGTCCGGCGCAGGGTCCAAGCGAAGAAACGCCGGATCCGAGTCAGGGGCCAGATACTGCTTATGTAGCCTGAAAGGAGCTGATTTCGTAACCGCAGGGGTGAGGAAGAGCTCCATGGCCGGTTCCACCAGCCCAGGCACCAACGGCAACGAGGGGCAAGACAACTGTTTCTTGTGCAGGGTCTCGAAGATGAAGGAAGTCAAGGGCGCAGGTACCGTGAGTGTAATGCCCAACTTAGCTGCTCCTCGCAGCAACACCTCCTGACAATGTCGTCGATCGGGGACACCCTCGTCCGAGGGGAGTCCCGTCAGGGTAGGCGAGTAGTCCCTGGCACTGGACGAATCAGTGTGGCGGGATCTAGACCTGTCCCTCCTACGGCGCCGTCTGGACCTCGTGGACGAGCGATGGCGACTCCTGGACCTATCTCTCCGTCTTGAGCGAGACCTCGACCGCCGCGGTATCGGATGTTCCGCGGGCCAGAAAGGAAGACGCTGTGGAGGCTGAACCGGGAGCCTAGGTTGCGGAGGCCCCGTAGACGGCGTCGGCAAACGAGGTAACGAGGCCGACCTTGGAGGAGCCGGTGGAGGAGGACGGTGAGGAGGCACCGGAGGTGGTGGAGGAGTAGGAGGTTGAGGCAGTGGAGGAGGAGTCGGGGTCCGCGGAGGAGGACCCATGGGCAAAGGAGGAGGTGTAGGCGACCTCGGTTTGGAGGGTGAGTAAACTGGAGTACTCTGAGCCCGGAGACTGTCCCACTCTCCTTTTTTTCTTCTGACCAGAGGGGGGCGATCTTGAGGCCCTACCTCTTGTAGACGAGCGACGGCGCCGCGACCGTGTGCTCGCTGAAGCCGAGGACTCCATCCTGGTCCTAGAACGTCTAGGCTTTCTCCTCGACGCTGAGCGTCCTCTCGACGTCGACGAGCGCCTCCTTGACGTCGATGAACGTCGCCTCGACGAGCGTCTGCTCGGCGTCGATGGCCGTCACTTCGACGTCGACGGTCGGTGCCTCGACGTCCTATTGTCTCCTAGACGACGGCGATCTCCTCGGCGTCGACGACCTCAGTCTCGACGCTGATCTTCATCTCGACGTCGCTAACTTACGTGTCAACGTCGACAGTGACTGGCGGTGTCGCCTCGACGGTGAGCGCCGGCGTCTTGACCTCTCTCGACGTCGATGATGGCTCGACGACGAATCAGTTCTCGACGTCGACCTAGTCGGAGGTCTGGACGTCAGTCCCCTCGACGTCTAACGTCGACGGCGCTTCGACCCAGAGCCCTGGGGAGACGGGGAACAGACTGTGGTCATTCCTTTAGAAGCCAAGGCTATCGACGTCGACTGAGACCGGTGGCGTTTTCTGGCCTTTCCCTTACTGGGGAGCCCCCCAGACGCCGGCGCACGGGCAGAGGAAGGAGCCCCTTCATGCCCAGACCCACCTTGTCCTTGCTGCCTTCTGTGCTCCAAACCTTGGAGCCTGGTCTTCTCCCTGTCCTTCAGGGTCCTTTTTGGGAACTGCAGACAGATATCACACTCCTCAGGAACATGAGAAGAAGGCAGGCACAGGATGCACACCCTGTGAGGATCCAATTTTGCCTTTTTCCTGAAGCACTCGGGGCATTTATCAAATAAGGCAGGCATATTTGATAAAAGAGCAGCCAAAACACCAGAGAAACTCCAGCAAAGATGAGAAAAGGCAAAAACACGTCGAGTGAACACACTAACACTTTAAAAGTGCACAATTTGTAGAAAAAAAAAACAAAAAAGGGAGAGCTCAATGCTCCAGGGTCCTGCTAGCAGGAGCCGGAAAAAAGAACTGAAAGTGGAGGGAGTTGCTGTGCATTCTGGGATATCAAGAGAGTTCTGGAAGGTTTCCTTAAAGGCACGGTATCCCTTTTTAAGCAACATAATGGCAGACTATGGGGGCTTGTCTGTCCTGTCCTCCCTCTCTATCATTCCAAGGATTTGGTGAAGGGGGGGAAGTGTTTTACATGGTGAAACCTGGCAGACAGGATTAAATGTGATATTGGTGGAATATCCTTTGCATTTCTAGTTGAAGTACTGGACAGTGTAGCCTTGCATGTATAGGCTGCATTATCTGTCTTTAATTCTCTCTTAAGTGTCTATGCAGTACTGCAAAGAAGACAGCTTAAGAGATTATTTGTGATTGTTCCGGGGTCCCCGCACATGGGCGGGACTATTCACTAGATTATGACTATACACAGAGATCCCCTACTACAGCACCTTAGTTACGCTCCTGCGCGAGCAGCATAGGCACCAGCACCGCCGCTCCTGGATGTTCAGGGCAGGGCCCAGGTGTTCAGATACCCTCAGATTAGTAGGATGAGTATGCCCGAGGCGAGAACTTCCTTTCCTCGCGCTTCGCATGCCCAATTTGAAACTGGTTCTCCATGACCAGGCCTTAGGCTACTTTGACATTGATCATGCGCCAAACGTGAGTTGGGAATTCACACTGCCGCAGTCCCTAATGCTTTATTACCTTCCAGAGCGTAGTTGGCACTTTGCATTGAGTTTCCCTCAGCCCTTAGGGTCATGGAGGAGTGCACTGAGGAGGAATCACTGCAGGTCCTTCAAATAGACAATGAATTTTGAGAGGCGGTAGAAGCCTCCATCCACTAAGCAGTGGTGGCGGCCATGGGGCCCTTTGAGCGCCATATTATGGAGTTAAAGTTTGCCTGTGTCCCCCAAGCAGACCAGGACAACTGTAACCCTTTTTTTGGGGATCCCCTCCATACCAAAAAGTGCGAGTCTGCCTCCGGCATGGACCTGTGCGCGTTTGTGCACCTTAAGAAGGCTTTTCCTGCTCGCTCGACTCTTTTACTGATACAGCGACGGCCCTGCCCCCTGCCTAGATGCAGAGGGTGACAACTACCAGGGCCCTCCAGGCCCTGGCACCCGTCACAGACCCTTGCCCCCGCTGAACCCCTAGACCAGGGCTCCCCAGATATGCTATATCTCAAAGATCTGGTGCAACCCCGCTCTGTGGAGTGGGTTCCTTCAGAAAAGGTCTCCAAGTATGTAGCAGGTCACCATAGAAAGTTCTTGGATAAAGAGGTTAGGGCTTGCCTTAGGAAGGAATGTCCTTGCCCCTCCCTTCCTGGCAAAGTTGCACTGACACCCGAGCTAGATCCCCTTATATCCACTTTTCTCAAAAAAGTATATTAGGGGTCCCAAAAAGGGTATAGATAGGTTGTGACATTTTTGCCAGGACAAGCAGTTGGATATCTGTGGCCCCTCAAAAAAATGTACTACCTGGTGGAGAAGGCCAAAGCCTCAGGCACCCTGGTCTCTCTGGAGTCAATATCTGGCTGGGCGCAGTGTGCCGTCATTTTTTAGGATGAGCCTAGTGGCAGCACTGGAAGCCCCGCCCACTCTCTGCCCATATTGGTCATGGACTTGTGTCACTATCCTTCGAAAATGCTGGCTTCTGTCCTGACTTGGCTGCATTTGTTACCGCCCATAATAACTGGACCTTTTACTTGGCTTGTTACACGGTCTCCGCTATTTAGTGGGTGAGCACTATTTTCTTCAATGGTCTTTACTTATTCCAGCACAATCTGCTTTCACTTTAGCGGCCGCACTACATTAATTAATTTGTAGTGCTTGCCGCATCAGTTCAGTGTAGCACAGGCAAACAAGCATTTGCAATGCAACAGGTCCCGCATTAAAGCGAGTTGGAGCTATTGCCATTGCAAATGACAATGCCTTTTATTTATGTTTTGGTTTTTGAAACATAAATAAAACGCATTGTCATTTACAGTGCCAATAGCTTAAACTTGCCTAAATGCGAGACCTATTGCATTACAAATGCTTGTCTGGGGAAAGCGAACTGCATCCTGTCAACAGAGCAGCAAAGCTCCCTGCTGTTGAAAATTGACCCCAAACTAGAGGACTTGGCTTCCAGAGGCTGGCGAGGTTGCGCAAGGTGGGCTTTTCGGGGAGCTCAGCAAGTTTGTAGCGACCTTCACCTCCTTAGACAAGACGCTAGCTTTGATTAAGAAAATATTCACCCACGCATTTTTGTGGGTAGGGTCGCATCTACATACAAGGCCCTACAAGTGGATTCTAGAGGACCCACGAACAGTCTAGAACGAGGGAATACTTCCAGTCATGCAGAGGTCACCACGGATGCTGTTCCAGAGGTTCTGCTAGATGAGTGTTCCAGGCCCACAAAGGTGAGAGTTTGCATTTCTGCCACAATAAAAGTGGGAGATCGGTTGGCTCTTTCTGTTCAAAACTGGGAACACCTTTATTCTGATGCCTGGGTTCTTCAGACCGTCCCTGGATCTCATATGGAATTTTCCAGATCCCTGGTTCAGGAATCGGGGCTATGTATGCTGGGTTTTGCAGAAGATCAGGCAACCTTGATAGACCAGAACGGTGCGGATCTGTTGCAAAAAGAAGAGATCACAGGACCTCCCTGCACTCTCGGGGGTTCCTCAGCCACATCTTTTTGGTGGACTAGGCTGATAGTAGGCAACGACCAGTAATAAACCTCAGAGTTCGACGGATGGTTGGTCTACCACCACTTTAAGATGGAGAGTATCCATCTTCTGCACAACCATTGGTGCGCCTGGACCTAAAGGACACGTACCTGGTGCTCCCAATCTAGCCCCCTCACCGCAGGTTCCTACAATTCAGGTGGCACAATAGCATGTATGAGTTCGCCATACAGCCATTTGGATTCTCTTCGGGCCCCTGGTTTTTCACCAAGGTGCTCACGACCATGGTGGAGTACCTCAGGGCTCGAGGTATTCGTCTAATCATATACCTAGACTATCTCCTTATATTGGATCAGGGCCCAGCCCAATTGACGAGGCAGTTATAGATGACAGTGGATCTGCTGCAGGGCTTAGACTTTGTTATCAACGAGCAGAAGTCGCTCTTGACCCCTTCCAGGCAGACGACATTCTTCGGGTTCGTCATAGATTCAGTGGAAAAAACCTTAAGCCTCCCTGCTAGGAAAATTAAAAAAAAATTGTCGAGAATTAAGGAGGATGTTGTACAGGTCTACAACCTCTCTGTCAGGTGACCCAGTTTGTGGGGCTTCTTTCTTTGTCTATACAGGTGATTTATCTGGGTCCTCTTCACTAATGGGCACTTCAGCGCCTCAAGGATTTCACCTCCACCGGGGCATCCAATAGTCAGATCAGATCCCGCTCAGGGAGGAAGTCAAAGAGGAGATGAGGTGGTGGCTCGACCACATGGAGGAGTTGAACGGTCGGGCCATTTTCTGTTCAGATCCCGATATGGAGGTGGAGTCTGATGCCAGGAAATCTGGCTGGTGAGCCTGTTGTGGTGACTCCTTTACAGGAGGAAAGTGGTCTGCAGAAAAGCGGCACCTCCACATCAACTGCTTGGAGTGGATGGCCAGGTCCTTTGCAATCAACTGCAGAGTCCTCCTCAAAATGGATAATGTATCTGCAGTGAGAAGGTCCTTCAGGCCTGCTAATGAATGACCATTAAATTGAAGAATAAGACTACGTGGAAAAAATAAGAACTGCTTACCGAGGGAAAGATGGGTCATCCATGACAAAAACTTTGCTCAATGCACCGTCCTGTAAAAACCAACTGAATGGAAACTGCCAGCTTACATGTACTTTTGACCATCTTCTTGTGGATTGCCCATTGTTTGTCGATAGAAGCCCCAAAGTAAACAGTATGCATATTCGAGTGAACAGTATGCATATTCGAGTGAACCATAATGCTGGTCATGTCTTCTACAAAATGGAATGGATGGTTATTGTGTGCCATGGATGTGACTCCGATAGACCGCTTAAGGGCATCCAATTCGTAATTTAGATCTGGTTTTGGATGATTTAATTTTTATTTCCGTTTTAAAACAAAAATGTGCAATACAAATGCTGCCTGTTCATACGCATTTAATTATTTTGCTTTGGTTGAGAGATTTTTTTTCTCCCTTTTTAAAAATGCTTCAGCATCCCACGCGTGGATCTGACAAATTATGGTTCATAAATGTCAAAGATCTCTTGACAGACCGCATATCTTCCTTTGCAAGTGTTTACATAATCATTTTAATCCATATATGTTTCTATAAATCCCCATTACCATAGCTTTCTATTATGTGTACTGATACCTGTCAGTTATCCCTTTCGCCACAGGAATAAGACTGAACACTCAAACCGTTGAGGGACATGGATATCAAACCATGTGTGCACCCTAAATAGTGACAAAGGTATGCAACACTATGGCCTGCTCCAGCACACTGGCAGTACCAGTGAATTGTTAAACCATCCAGTGCTCCCGTGCCACTATCAACAAGTTTTTTCGTACTGTGTGGGCCCTTATGATGTGTGCATGCAGTGTACAAAAGTAAAACGTGGTATTTGCCAATGCTCTACAGAACATGAAGAGTAACTTGAGTGCCATATTTTAGTGTCAAGCTAAAGGGAACTCATGATTTACTCTATAATTCTATTTTGAAGGACCAGGCATTTCTATTCTGATGTAATCGCCAAATAAGTTATACGTTTTGAATATAAATATTACTTTACAAGCTTAATTTATTAAAAGATGTAGCTACTCACATCTGCTTAAAAAGTTGTCGATGTTTTTGTTTTTCCTCAAGGCAGGAAAATCCAACTCGTGCACTAAGGCATCCAATCCATCCTGCAGGACAAATTAAACAAAAAAATTAAAATATTGCAACGTAGTCAAATAACCGTTAAAATGGACATTAAATATATGATAATAAGACAAGGCGAATGAAGAATAAAGGCATGGAAATGTCAATAATTCATATGGTGCATGCACTATCAGAGACAGAGACCATTTTGCTGATTGTCCAAGATCTTTATACTATCATCGCAGTTACAGGGCAAAAGCAGGTTGAATGACATAACTGTTTTAATTGCACATATGTGTGTGGTAAGAATCGGACATAAGAAGTACAGCTTAAAGCAACCAAGATTTCTGAACAAAGGTAATCGCCACAGAACCAGAAAAAATGCAGTGACTAGAGGTAACAACGTTTACCATTCAGGGGTAACACTAATTAAAACGAGAATCTATAAAGAAACAACATTGAATGGCTGAAGAAAATGTATAAGATTGTACAAAAAAAGTGAAAATCAAGTGAAATAGTAGTAAAGCGAAGAGCTGGGAATACATTTCTCTATATTAGAGTACCTGCAAACAAAATATTTGTTTGCAATAACTTTAGCATAATTTGGCAAATCTGCACACTCCTTTGCAGAAAAGAATATAGGAGGCTCAAACTGAAGAACTGACATTTCAATCACAAGGGTCAAGGAGGTAAAAGATGCAGGGAGCAACCCAAAAGTTGCATTTACCAATTCAAAGTTACACAGCAATTTCTGTTCAGGGAACAGGACAATCTTCTGCACAGATCTGCACCAAAATTGGACCAAACCTGATTAATAGTTTGTTTATAAAAACTACAAGAATGAATTACATATAAAGTATTGGTGGGCTTCTGAATTCACTGGGGAACTGTAAAAGTGAATTTAAACAAGCATTGGCATAGCCAATAGGTCTCGCTTGTGGGACCTTAGAAGTATTTAGTTTTGCAGCACAATATCCTTTTTGCATAATCGGATATTGTGCTGCAAAACTAAATCCTTATAAGGTCCCACAAGCGAGACCTATTGGCAATGCCAATGCTTGTTATTTGTGGCGTTACAATATACGGAAAATATGTCAAGACGATGCAATTGCCACATAAAACCACCAGGTGTCGACCTTAGGCCGATCAAAGATTAAAAGACCGTTCTTTCCTTCCAACTTTTCGTAGTCAGTTTTGCCAACAAAAAAGCGATGTTGCTCAGTGCGGTTGTGTCAGAGTGGATGGGTGTGAGGCTGTAATTAACAGAAGTAGTTGGGGTAATCTGACATTGATGCAGGCGCGTTGTCACGTAAGCAGTTATTGCAAGGAAAGCAAGCGTGCCGCCAATCTCGGACGGCTGGTGTGTGTGTGTCGAGATCAATGTCGTCTCAATTCCACAAATCACCTTGTGTAGAAAACACCAGGAAGTGGATGTAAATACCAAGCTTCTGCTGGAAGGGGTGGATGGTTGGGGGGAGCAGAGAGAGCTACGATGGAGGAGGGGTGGGGGAGGGGCGGGGAGAAAGAGTTCAGAAAATAAGCATGTATTGCTGAACGCATCCGGTCTCTTCAGCCAAAAAGCACACATCAACTCAAGAACTGGTAATAAGAAACCCCCAAAAAGGTATGCATATTATATAGTTTTTTTAATGGCATAATAATAATTCTAGGCGAAACCGAATATATTGCATATAACTTCAGAACCCCGAGAGAGTATTATTTACATGTGTATTGAGCGCTGTCCCACGAATAGTGTATTATACTGTAACTCAGTAACTGTACTAATGCTTCTACATCCCATGGGTTGAAGTCCATATAATTCACTTAGATGTTATAATTCCTGCAAATTACAAACAAGAGGTAGCAAACGATATGTTACTAGAGGAAACAAGCTTCTCGGCATTGCTGGGTCGGAGCAGCAGGCAGATGCGAGTGGAGCGCGCACTGGAGAGGGAGGGGGTGGGAGGACTAGGCAGCGGGAGAGAGGGAGAAAGGAGCGCGAGAGCCCAAGGCAATGGCGGCAGCAGAAGAGCGAGGGAGGCGTTTTTATATAGTGCGGACAACAGTAGTGATACATGAAGCAAAAATTACAAGTGAGCATGTTACAAAAGCAAACGTTACGTTACATGAGGCAATAGTGACAGTTGTGCAAGTATCAAGAGCAACAAAATACAAGAGGTAGCAAACGATATGCAATAACATATCTGAGGGAACACGGCCTGGGGGAAGCTGGCTGGGGAGGGGGAGGAGAAATGAAAGGAAGGCTGTGTGCGGCGTAATTAGGGGAGGAGAAGCCGCAGAGCGCACGCTGGGCGAAGCCCTTTGATGTGCTGTGCGGCAAATGGAGGGAGGCTGATGCGCGTTCATGTTTGAACACGTGGTTCACATGAACTTCATGAAAACGCCAGCAAAAAGCTGGTGGTTTCATGATGTTTTCGCCGCTTGAATTCTCGCTCCGCTCGATGCGCATGCGCGCATCGATAGGTCGCGAGACCTAAAAATCATATGATTTGCAAGGCATAATTACTCTGGTTAGTCCGGTAGACTTAGAAAAAGCTAGGCAGGGTCTGATTGAAACAGGAACGATGAGTCAAACAGAATTTGATGGTGAATTTATTGGGCTGTCTGTAGCCAGTGTTATACACTGGCACTGGAGATATGTTCTGATTTATGTGATTTTACTTCAGTCTGACCACCAACTGCTCTACCATCTGCTGTCTTTCAAAACTGGTTACAGAAAATTGCATATTTTAGCATAATCAGTTCTGGACAATTGTGGCGCTCACCGCGGAAGTGCAGACCCTGAGGAACAACAATAATATTTTGTTCAGCAGCCTAATTTGCTGCATACATGAGCACAGAGCTGACCCCCAACTGATGTCCGTTTGTCAATTCGACATCCAAGGCTCTTAACCACGGCTCCTAAGGAGAGGTAATTTCCCATCTTAATGAGACAAAACATAGGGTTCAAATGATAATCTTTCCAAGAATGAACATTTGAGTCTTAAAGGTACTGGGCTTCAGCCTGTGACTGATCATTTCAAATTTGGATGGCAAATAAGTATTGTACTCCGATACAGACTGATCGAAGAACAAAACGAGCCAATAATCATCTACATGAGACACTGAACTTATGAACAATAATAGCTGCCCTGGGAGCCGCATCCGGCTGCTGAACAAGATAGTGGATACAGAGGAGTGCTGTGCAACTGTGCAAGAGTCTGAAAAATGTTTGGTTTGAAAATGGGGAGAACCAGCAAATAAAAATAGAACCTCTACTAGTTTCGTCACACTAAAATTGACACACCCTAAAATGCATCAAACCACCAAGGCCAACAAAAATCAATCAGAAGATTCTTAGGAGCCATGCCGCAATATGCACTGTCCAGAAATCCGAAAGGCTTTGCTGCATCAGACCGTAATACAAATGAGAAAAACTATTGTACAGGACATCAAATGCCTCCTCTAGATGGCAGCTGACTAACACAATCCAATGATATCTCGCTCCTCAAAATTCAGGCTATGTGAAGAATGGTAAAACCAAGTAATCACCGCCAGCAAAAGTGCCAACAGGCAAGGAGACGAAGCGGGTTCATGACCTCACCCACTGTAGCAACTCTCCACCATACAGAGACATATGAGAAAAGAGGTTAAAGTTGCCTAGTAAATAACTAAAGCCAGAAAAGTGTCTCACAGCAAAGCTCTCTCTCAAAGTCAAGAAGCACTGTGTATACCCCTGCATTTTCTAACTGCAAGGAGAAGCACATAACTATCTACTTCAAGAACAAGACATACACAATCCAAAAACACACTGACGACACACCCACTTCTAAAATCACCATGACCAATCTCCTGGCATCTCAACCAAATGGACTACATGCAACACTGTGTACAGGAAGACAAACCCATTCCCATCCTTGAAGGACATATCCCGCAATCAAACTATCATGCGGTCATCTATCAGAAGGAAACCAACTGGATAAAGACTAACACCACTACTGAAATCATAAATTGTTTTGTGAAAAGATGCATTCATCAGATAAAATAAAAATAAATCCTATTCTGAAAAAACCTGTATCCTCGCTGCCTCAAAAATTACCACTGAATTTACATTCCTCCGCAAAATAATCAGAAGACAACTCAAACCATCTCAATGACAAGATGAAGTCAAATGTCATACTATAGAGTAGAAGGTTGGCTTCAGTGCAGTACATAAAAAAGTTACCACCTAGAGACTGGACATCATTCTGATCTAAGTGACCTACCATTCCTCCTGCTTGACCTACAGCACTCTTTGACACTGTTGGCAACTAAGCCGTGCTTCTCACTTGGTCTCTCTAAAAAGGCTTCAAAAGTCCAACCCTTTAGTGGTTCAAATCACACCAGAAGAACAGAACGCAACAATTGCAGTTCTTTTTGTCATAGAGCATTACTTCATCAGTACATTCGCCCAAGGTTCCATCCGTGTAATAGCAATTTTCAACTTGTGCATGGTGTACAGGGAGTCCTACTGGAAGACAGACATCAGCAACCAACAAACAGAAGTACTTCACACCACAGCCCTTTGACAGATTAAAAAGAAAACACTCCGACTGCACACTGACACTAAGCTCAATTATTTCTCCAAAAGTACCTTGGCATAACCAGCCCCTGTTCAGCAAATTGAAGCTATTCCTCCCAGACATATTTCAAATGGTTCTCAAAAAGCTTGCCTGGTCTCTCCTCAAGGAAAGTTACGTTCTACAAGCTAGCATTCGAGAGTAAAATATGACCATCCTCGAAAAATATGACCATCCTCAAAAGAACCTCATCAAAGGTCTGTGAAAGAATGTCAAATTCGCTTAAAACCTACTACACCATACCTGGCACCCAAAGTGAACAAATACAGTGAGGGCATATGACTTGCAGTAACAGCCTCACCAGACTATATATCAGGAAGATAAAGGCTAGAGTAAAGTATTTCCCACAAAGGGTAGCAATCAACCTGATAGAAGTTCGCCAAACAACCGTTTCCACTTCAGACAAAAACTGAAATCTTAACTCATTTCTCAGCCTGGTTACGATCAGGCGGATAGCTTGAAATACATCCTTGCCCTCAGCAAGTATAAATATGTTATAAAAGCAGCAGGAAATGTATTAGCTGTGCAAACGTATCAGCCAAAAATACCAAGTGTTTGGCATAACCGAAAAACAGATTAACCCAAATACCTCAATGTGATGAGCCAACTAACAAGCTGGTACGTTATTTCTACCAAGAAAAGCCAAAAATCTGACTAGTTTAGGAGACATAAAGGAGATTAATTGGAAGTTGATGAAGATGGGTGTACAACTGGCATCCAAGTCTGAATGGTCTTGACACAACCCACAGAAAATACAAGTGTTTTCAGGTTTTGTTCAAAGTTGGATAGACACGCTTCTTATTTCTGACCTGGGGAACGTGGATTGGAATCTTCCACAGCAAGATAGCAGACATCTACGACAGCTTCAACACCCAGATATCCCCAACTGACAGCAACACAACAGACCCTCCGCACACCATCGACCACCACGTCCCCTTGCTAGCCTGGACCAGCGTGAGCATCTATGACGTCATCAAGACCATAAGCACAATCCACTCCAGCTCTCTGTCAGACCCATTCCCGCACCACGTCTTCAACAAAGCAGGCAGCTCTATCGCACCCCACCTACGCAACGTCATCAATCTCTCCCTTGAGACCGCGACCTTCCAAGAGATCTGGAAACACGCCGAGATCAACGCCCTACTCAAAAAACCCAAGGCAGACCCAAGAGACCTCAAGAACTTCCGACCCATCTCTCTGCTCCGCTTCCCGGCCAAGGTCATCGAGAAAATCGTTAACAGACAGCTAACCCGATACCTCGAAGAGAACAGAATCCTGGACCCTTCCCAGTCAGGGTTCCGCAGCAACCACAGCACCGAGACCGCCCTCATCGCTGCCACTGATGACATCAGGACCCTGCTAGACAACGGGGAGACTGCAGCACTCATCCTCCTAGACCTCTCTGCCGCCTTCGACATTGTCTGCCACCGCACACTACGCGAACAGCTCCACGCCGCAGAGATCCGAGACAAGGCTCTGGAATGGACCACCTCCTTCCTCTCCGGCAGAACCCAGAGCGTCCGCCTCCCACCGTTCCAAAGCCTCCAAGATCATTTGCGGCGTACCCCAAGGATCCTCCCTCAGCCCGACACTGTTCAACATTTAAATGACCCCGCTTGCACACGTCGCCCGACAGCACGACCTCAACATAATCTCCTACGCCAACGACGCTCAACTGATCCTCTCCCTCACCAAGGACCCCATCACCGCCAAAGCCAACCTCCATGAAGGACGTCGCCAAAAGGATGAAGATCAGCCGTCTGAAGCTGAACTCGGACAAGACGGAGGTCCTCATCCTCGGCTCCAACCCATCAGCCTGGGACGACTCCTGGTGGCCAACAGCACTGGGGGCAGCCCCGACCCCCACCGACCACACACGCAACCTACGAATCATCCTCGACTCAACTCTCTCAATGACCAAGCAAGTCAACAGTCTCCTCCTCCTTCCCCCCCCCCCCCAGAGTTTTATATAGCGCGAACTAGACCCGAACCGAATCGGGTATCAGAGCGCTTTACATAGCACCAGTTACGTTACAAGAGGACACACATTAATTTTTTTGTTGTTGTTTTTTGTTAGGCACGGGGAGATTAAGTGATTTGCCCAGAATCACAGGATGTTTGGCGTCGTTACCGAGACTCGAATCCAGTTCCTCCAGGTACGAGGTCGAGCGCCCTAGCCCCACCCTCCGCATGCTCCTCAAGATCTACAGATGGATCCCGACAGATACAAGAAAGACAGTCACCCAGGTCCTCGTCAGCAGCAGACTCGACTACGGAAACGTCCTCTACGCGGGAGCCCCGACCAAGCTCATCAATCGAAAACAACGCATCCAAAACGCCTCGGCACGACTGATCCTCGATGTACCACGACACGGCCACATCACCACCCACCTGAGAAACCTGCACTGGCTCCCCGTCAACAAGAGGATATCCTTCAAGCTCCTCATCCACGCACACAAGGCCCTCCACAAGACCGGCCCAGTCTACCTCAACAGCCTACCTCTACGTCCCCCAACTTCCAGCTACGCTCCGCCGACCTCTCACTCGCCACCGTCTCACGCATCCGAAGAACAACCACCGGCAGGAGATCCTTCTCCCACCTTGCCGCCAAGACATGGAACACCCTCCCACTTAGCCAACGACAGACCCAAGACCTGCTGACCTTCAGGAGGACACTAAAGACCTGGCTGTTCGATCAGTAGCGGCCCCCACCCCCCCCCCCTTCAGCGCCTTGAGACCCTCGCGGGTATGTAGTGCGCTGAACAAATGATTGATTGATTGGGGAAGGGAAGAAGAAAAAAGGCTCCATAAAACAAATGTGTTGCCATTCGTAGGAAGAGAATGTATTAAATTGGCACTAATAGGCACTGTTAGGCTTCTAGACCGCCATCCCACAAGCAGCGCAAGAAAGCAAAAGATAAGATAGCACTAAAAGATAAATATACATTTAGAACCAGGAATGCGAGGAGTATGGAGACACCGACCAAGAGACATAAAATATCCCCTTTATAAAATGCAGAGATGAACAAGTGGCACTACTGCAGGAAACCCATGTTGAGGATGTAGATGGTATACATTATGTATATGTAGAGGGCAGATATTTGCAACAGGGTTTTACGCATGTGCTACTGACGTGGTGGTGTGGGTTAGACCACACTGTGTCAAACAACCAATATGACCCAGCTAGATAAAGAGGGCAGGATACTGATTTGTTGAATGGAAATTGAATGGCACATCCATTGTACTAAGCATCTATGCCCTTAATACTGAGCAACCAAGGCCCTATGCCACCCTGCCAAAAATAATGATAAAAGTGACACATCTGTCCCTTTGAGATGGAGACATTTCTGGAAATTAGACACCCATGGGAGTCCAGGGAGGTGTGGCTTGCGTTGATCCCTCAACATTTTCATTCCCAGAATCCACTGCAAACCTCATATTTAGTTAAAAAGTCACATTTTCCTTTAACATCTGTGTGGGATAGTTGTGGGATCACTGCATGGCACAAATTCCCTACCACTCAGCGTTCCCCCTCAGTCTCATCGATAAAAATGATACCTTACTTGTGGGGATGGGCCAAGTGCCTATGACATGGAAGGGCCAAAAACGTGTAGAGATTGAGGGGTTCCAAAAGGGCAGTTTGTTTATACATTTTTAGGCGGACACTACTTTGGGCACCCACACAAATGTGGTATAATTTTTCTCGACAGACCAAGGGTAACACTGGGTGGTAGGAACCTTGTGCCTGTGCAGTGATCCTACAGTTTACACACAAAGAAATGTGAGGAAAATGTGACTTTATAAGTAAAATGAAGGTTTGCGCGATATTCTGGGCAAGAAAACGCTAAGGATCCATGCAAGCCAAACCGCCAGACAAGAGACAGTACAAGCACACCACCATCCACATACAAACAGCAAAGCGCCATCCACGCACACTGCTATCCAAACGCCATCCACGCTCACTGCCAGCTAAGCGCCATCCACACAGACTGCCAGCCAAGCGCCATCCACACAGACTGCCAGCCACGCGCCATCCACGCACACTGCCAGCCAAGCGCCATCCACGCACACCGCCAGCAAAGCGCCATCCACGCACATCGCCAGCCAAGCGCCATCCACGCACATCGCCAGCCAAGCGCCATCCACGCACATCGCCAGCCAAGCGCCATCCACGCACACTGCCAGCCAAGTGCCATCCACGCACATCGCCAGCCAAGCGCCCTCCACGCACATCGCCAGCCAAGCGCCCTCCACGCACATCGCCAGCCAAGCGCCATCCACGCACATCGCCAGCCAAGCGCCATCCACCAACACTCCGCCAGCCAAGCGCCATCCACCAACACTCCGCCAGCCAAGCGCAATCCACGTACACTCCGCCAGCCAAGCTCCATCCACGCACTCCGCCAGCCAAGCGTCTTCCACGCACTCCGCCAGCCAAGCGCCATCCACGCATTCCGCCAGCCAAGCGCCTTCCACGCACTCCGCCAGCCAAGCGCCATCCACGCACCAAGCCAGCCAAGCGCAATCTACGCACCAAGCCAGCCAAGCGCCATCCACGCACTCCGCCAGCCAAGCGCCATCAATGCACTCCACCAGCCAAGCGCCATCCATGCACTCCACCAGCCAAGCACCATCTCCACACTCCGCAGCCAAGCGCCATCCTTGCACACTGCCAGACAAGCATCGTCCATCCACACGGTCAGCCAAGTGCCTGTCCACGCACATTGGCAGCCTAGTGCCACTCCACACATCACAAGGCAAGCGCCAATCTACACACCTACCGCCACATCAAACGCAAGTCCACACACACCATTAGCCAAGTGGAAGTCCACACACGCCGCCAGAAAAATGCCAGCCAAAAGTCAGTACACCCAGACCGTCAGCCAAACTCCAGTTCTCACACACGCAAACTCTCCCTGGTTTCTGGTGATTTTTGGGTCCCCGCTTGGGGGTAGTTGAGACTAAAATTATCACTGAAACAGCCACAATGTGTGCCTAAAAAAAGGGGAGCGACCCGTGCTTATGGGGCTTTTCCCTGACATGCCCATTAACATCTCTCTGGTTCCTACTGGGCTTTCATCCCCCCTACCTCCCGGAGAGCAGATAAGGGGTAATTGCCCCGATCTCCCTTCGGGCAGGGCAGAAGGACTTTTTTGGGTGTGGGGCCATAAGGAAGCCCATTCTGGGCAGCCCCAACTCCCGATGTATAAAAAATAAATCCCTGGTGTCTAATGGGCCTTCTGCCCCTGGGGGCAGATCAGGGGCTATTGACCCCATCTGCTTCCTGGGGGCAGAAATACTGTGAATTTTTTGGGGGGAGTTGGGAGCATTGGCATGTCCATTTTGGGCAGCCCTCAACCCTATATACTGCTAAAAAAATCTCTGGTGCCTAGTGTGTTTTCTGCCCCTCCTGGGGGGGGGGGCAGATTGAGGGCTATTGCTCCCATCTGCCTCCCGAGGGAGGGAGAAAAACTGTGGAATTTGGATGGGGGGCATTGGCATGCCCATGTTGGGCAGCCCCCACCCCTATTGATGTAAAAACAAAAATCCCTGGTGCCTAGTGTTTTCTGCCCCTCCCGGGGGACAGACTGTGGGCCATTGCCCCCATCTGCCTCCCAGAGGGGGCAGAAAGACTGAATGTGCCCAAAATAATGTGGGGAGCAAAAGCCCTTGCCCAAGGGGTGCTCCCTTCTCCCTGGTGCCTAGTGGGTGGATCCCTCCTTGGGAATCACCCTGCTGAGGCAATCCCCAAGCAGGGATCCATTAGGCAGGGGTACCATTGGAAACTGGAGGTTCTCCCCTTTCTAATGATACCTCTCCAATCTGCCTCGGGGGGCTGAGCTAATCCTTTGAGCAATGAGGCAGTAAAACTGAAAATTAGTTTATTTGTTTCTCCGAAATGATGTCTGTGCAACGTGCACGCTGATCGTCATTTTGTAGAAATTATCAGAACACCCTCGGGAGCTGGGGAAGCTCTTCCCCAGCACCTGAGGGTGTTTTGACAGAAAGGAAATCCCTCTGGTGCCCGCACCGGAGGGATTTCCTGTACCATGGGCGCGGACGGCCGGGAGCTGCCCAACGCACATGAGCACTGATGAGTCTTACGGCTCCTGTCCGAAAGACGCACCGAAAGCGTTACGTTTCCTGACCCACAACACAAAATGTCTTCCCCCAGCTGGTAAGGCTATTGCTACATCTGCCTGGTGTAGGCTGGATTTAGAATCTCTTGGGAGGGTTTTGGAAGATCAGAATCACTTCTATCTCAACAAGTAAGAGAGAGGAAGATATAACAGCTGGCCAAATTCTGCCCTGCCCTTCCTGTCTCTGAGTTCTTCTCTGGCTGGAAAAGACCTCCCTGTCCTGATCTAATGCAGTTAAGGAGAGCAAAATTAACATGCAAAACAGTTAAAAGGCTCTAGTGAAATACCTACCACCCAGTGGTAAGAAGTCTGTTTAAGGATACTCGAAGATATAAAAATTAATTTATGTCAGCTAAAGCGAAGTACTATGTCAATTCCAACATCCCAAAGCTCCAAAGATTTTTACTAATGTTAGATAATTAAAATACCTTGAAGCTGTGAATTCCCCTTTGCAGACATCCTAAATACTCTAATAATCTTTTGGGGTTTTCTGAAGATAAAATCTGAGCTATTTCCAAGACCTTCTCTCCTGAATCTTGGGCCTTTGGTGACAAGGCTGCTTCTTTAGATTCCCCCAAGGAAACCTCAACAAAAGCTGGCAGCCTTCATGCCTATTAATTTGGCCGATCTGGCTAAACAGCTGGACACGACTGGTTCAGATCCTCCTCTTGCTCCCCGAATAAGATATCTACTACATGCATCAATCTAATGAGTTTCGTGTAAGATTTCGACCGTCCTACCAGCAAACATTTGTTTATGTATGAGCCTGCACTGTGTACCGCTGTGTTTTACATTTTGACCATGAATGTATAAAACGGAAAAATAAATATTTTTTTTGAAAAAAACATCTTCAACCTCTCAAAATTCTTCACTGACTCTACATGTCCAAGTGCACTGAATTAAAGGGTATGTGTCTGGTTTCGAGGGCTTTTCATCATAGAGGAACCCAATACTTGCAAGTTAAATTCCATTCTTATCAGCCCCCTCGCAGTTTGAGATAGGCCAGTGCCCACCTTTTGTTGGTCCTTAAGATTTGTCAAACCTGGATGAGGCCAAGCATTTTCGGAAGCAGCTGCCATGCGGTGTGGCTCCCTCTTCCTGTAGGCTGCCAGATACTCTGCAAGGGTTACCCAAGGCTTTAAAGATGTGTCTTCTCCTTTTCTGTCACTGGGTCTACATAACCTCAGAACACCTTTTTGCATTTACTGTTCTGTAGAAATGGCTCTTACATTACATTATCTGCAAACCACGGGTCTACAGTAGGATTAAACAAGCATTTGCAATGCAATAGTTCTCGCATTTGAAAGAGTAGGAGCTATTGGCATTGTAAATGGCAATGCCTTTAATTAATTTGTTTTGAAAACCTGCAAGCGGTGCATAAACATGCACTTTGTACGTATAGTCCTTGCTTACGAGAAGCAAGGCTGGCAGCAAAAGGGACTGACAGCCTTGCTTCTCATAAGCAAGGACTGTAAGTACTAAGTACTTGGTTACGCACAGCTTGCAGGTTTTCAAACGCATAAATAAAAGGCATTGTCATTTACAATGTCAATAGCTCAAACTCTCACAAATGCGAGACCTATTGCATTGCAAATGTTTGTTACAGCCTGAGGCAGGACAGACAGTGTCGCAATAATGACACGTTTCCTTGTCCACGCCCAACCGGAAGTCCCCTCCGTCCCCTCCCACCTGAGGGCTCGTTTTACAGATTCTTTCCGCCCCTGAAATGATAGAGCGCTGCTAATACCCTCCGATTCTGGTGGGATTTTACCGTTCACTGCTTATGAGGTCGTGACTGGAGGTGCACGTTATGCTCTAGTGAAAGATAGTGCAGCTCGTATGCATTGCAAGTCAGTTACAACAAATGTTTCCAGGGCACCACTGGTAATTTTCAAAGGATGGAAGGAGGAGCTGCTCACAGTGAGGAAAGTGTTCCTCGCACAAGCGTCTTCCCTGGTGCTAGCGCCTGCGTACAAGGCTTAGTCAGGAATATGGGTGGGGGGGAGTTGGCCACTTGCTACCCCTTGCAAGTGCGTTATTCCCATACTACTCCTGGCACTTGGGTGAATTGATACCATTAATGGGGATAACTTAAGTGCATGTGAAGTGGGCGGGGCTCGCAGCACATGGCCCCGCCCATCTCTTCACCTACTCTCACAGGTATGTGGCGGAGAGTATTCTTAAATTCATGTCTACTCTACAAGCAGCAGCTGAGAGACACGCCCAGTTCAAGTCTAGGCGCTAGTGTTCTTTTTGCCCGGAAACTGGGGTGGCAGAGAGGTCTGACTCATGTGTTTTGTGAGTTTATGTGAACATGTAATATTACAAAATTATTATACGTTTATATAGAACCTATGGTTGTTTATTTACATATATATTGTGCTTGGTTGGCAAAAAAGGCAAATGAACAACAGGATGCCGGGTATTTGAATAAATGCCTTTATTGTATTAAAATATATTATATAAATAAAAAAAAATGAAAAAAAAAAATACAGCATGGTATTTATTATTGTGCTCAAGATTTTCGTATGTTTTGTACCATAAATGTATGTATTCATTTATGTCTGGTAGTTGGATAAAATAACTGAATAAAAACTATGATTACAAAAATTACGTTTTATCCAGATTGCATACTTGTGTGTTTTTTTTATCAAAGATTTTGTTCCGAATGTTTGTATGTAGGTATGTTTGAGTGTCTGCACGAATTGTGCACAACATACGAGAAAGCAAATAAAAGTAAAAGAGAGAGAGAGAGAGAGAGAGAGAGAGAGAGAGAGAGAGAGAGAGAGAGAGAGAGAGAGAGAGAGAGAGAGAGAGAGAGAGAGAGAGAGAGAGAGAGAGAGAGTGTGTGTGTGTGTGTGTGTGTGTGTGTGTGTGTGTGTGTGTGTGTGTGTGTGTGTGTGTGTGTGTATATATATATATATATATATATATATATATATATATATATATATATATATATATACGTGCGTGAGAGACCACGTGAAAGCATTTGTGTGATCAACCTGTGTTCACATGGGTGTTGTGTGAGACAGGCTGGAAGAGAAGAAAGACCAAAAGTAAAAACAAAACAGGAAATTGAATGCATGAGAGGAGAGAGAGAGAGTAAAAGAAAGTGAAAGCAAAACAAAGTGGATGAAACAATAGGAAGAGGGAGCACTAAATAAAGATATACGAGAAATAAGGCAATAAAAAAAGGGAGTAGAAAGAAACGTACGCGTCTATGAGCAAGTGAAGTATAGAAGGAAGGAAAGATATACAAGAAAGGAGAGGGAGAGAGAAGATGAAAGAACGATGAAATGGGAGAGAAAAGGATATAGAAATAACAGGAGATGAGAAAGGAGGATAGAGGAAGCGAAAGAAGGGAGGAATGCATGCGTATGAGTGCGTGAGAGGGTGAATTGGCAAGGTAGTGAGACTTGGGGCGTCTGCAGACACTCGACAACTGTGATCAGCTATTTTAAAGAAAGCGCAGACTCTGCTTTGGCTTGATAACGACCTGCACAAACACACATGTGCCTTCAAGGTCAACAAACTGGGAAGGGCACCCTGCCCCGAACTCGTCAATATGATAAAACGGAACTGGCAACAGGTTTTATTAATTTAAATAAGTCTTTGGTAAAGCGCTGTACCTTGACTGCAAAGACAACAAACCTGACCATAAACTAATCAAAGAGTTCAGCCAAACGGGGTGAAAAACCCTTACCGGCAGTCTAATCACAGTCCCAGAAAAGCACTAGTCAATAAAAATGCGTATTAAAGAGTCTTTGCTGGTGTCCAGTGCAGTGCGCCTCTTGCCTAAGCTTAGCTTTCCCTCACACGAGGCGAAAGGGCAGCAGAGTGCCATCTACGTGTCCTGTCTTAGAAGCAGAAGAGCACAAGCTGTCCCTTATTACTCACTGTTCCAGGAATGTGCTGTGGGAGGGGAAGTCCCTACTACCATGAGCACCGGTTTATTTTGGTGAAACACATGCTGCTCCGGTGTATGCCGGAGACTGTAGTTGTGAGACTTGCTCCCTACTGATTTCTGAAGGTGGGTAAAGTACAAGACCCATTAACGATGCAGTAAGGGCTCGGATTTACCCCTGCGTCCGATAGGAGGCATGGGGAAGATGATGAGGTCGAGAAGGCGGTTCCGGGCAGCCCTCAACTAGTTCAGCTGCATGTCATAGTTAGTGCAGCTCTGTTTTTGCCTCAAACTACTCATATGGAAAACCCTATTGGTATCGTGGGTGGAGGCCCTGCGGACACGCGTGGAAGAAAATGCACCAACTCACACTCAATTGCTGTGTCCGCACACAGCACCTTATCACAGACACTGGCAGTTGTATGCTGTTCTGTGCCGCCGCATCCCCCTATTGCGGCAAGCACCATGGGCAATGGGATGAACAAGGTAACGTGCGCTGTGACTGGCGAGTGGATAAAGAGCGTGCGGTAATCTGGGCAGCGGAATGTCCCCGGCTCCCACAATGGGGGCACTCCACTGCCATTTCCCGCATGCTGCTGATCGCATTACAGGGTCGATGCAGTTATGAAACGATAATCAGTGTTATTAAACGTGGCGGCCGCGAGCCCCTGACGCGACGCAGGAAGACGCAAATGTGTAAAATGCGCGGGTGCCATTTAACAAAGTTTACGGCCCTCCCCCTCTACGAGTGCTTCTGGTTAAAGCTAAACTTCAAAAGCAGAAAAAAACGGGCCCAGACTACTTTCCTTTCCAACTGCGTGCTCTATTAAAAATAACAAGCCGTGAGCGTGCACATCCCGAAACCGGAAGTTCGGGAGCGTCAAGCCTGTCGTGGGGCAGGACTTCCCAGTGGTGACGCGGGGCTGCAGCAGTCAGGAGCGGCACCGATGCGGTGAGTGGGGCTTAGTTGTAGCGGGGGCGGGTGTGTGTGTTTGTGTGTGTGTGTGCGCTCGTGTGTGTGCCTGAGGCTTGCAAGGGAGACAGGAGATGGGCACAGCAAGCGCGTGTTCAAGCACGCGACCTGATCCGATTCCAACATGCTGCGCGTGCCCATCTCCTGTCTCCTGGGAAGCAGAGCCGGTGACTATAGGTCTCGCAGGCGAGACAGCGCTTTCGCGCTGTAATCGCCAGATGCAAGACCTAAAAATGTTGAATGGGCTCCTTAACCTCTTCAGGTCATGCTGTAACACAGTTTGCATGAAATATAAAAGACAGCAGAAAACTGCACGTCAACGAAAATTAAATTCCTTATGAACGAACATGTCTCTATATGCTGTGAGCACACCCTGAAGTAGCCATTACTTGTCCTCAAAGCACATCATCATAGGTAATAAGGGTTATATAAATGCCAATACCATAAGTTTCAAAACAAGTTTAAAGATGCCCTAGTGAAAGTGGCAATTCGTGACAACTTATCAGATTAGTTTACCTCTGCAACAGGGAAAAGTGGGGCCTCTGGCACGCTGCATTATCTTTGCTTCAGTGCAACTATTTGATTAAACTGGCCACTATTCCTTTCCAACTACATTATTAAATAAACTGTCTGACCAAGGCTGATCACTAAACTCTAATTTATGCTTTCACAGCGTCCAAAGACAGTACAGTAATATCATTTATTTATTTATAAAAGATTTATAATGCGCATGGCTGCCTCAGCAATGAGGCGTCCCAGCGCAACCAGAAACCAAGGAAAAAGCAGAGACCCATAAGCGCCTAAACATCAGATGGAGGGGATCAGCCAGGTTTTTAGAGACCTACGAAATGTCAAGAGATTAGGGATGTCACGAATGTACGCTGGGAGAGAGTTCCAGAGTTTGGCCCCCAAGAGGCCAAACGAACGCCCCCCAGCCCTCGCTCTCTAGACTCTAGGGACACAGACAAGCCGATGATTAGCGGATCTCAGAGCACGCCTGGGCATATAGGGCTTCAATAAGCCAAATAGCCCAATAGAGGCTTGGTGCATTAAGATTTTATGAGATGCACAGCACCTTGAACTGAATACGTTTTTCAATGGGCAGCCAGTGCAGCTTGAGAAGCACATGTGCCACCGATTGAGATCTAGGTAGAGCCACTAACATATGTGCTGCCGCGTTCTGAACCCTCTGCCGGCGTTTAATACTAGCTTTGTTGGCACCCAGATATAAAGTGTTACCATAATCAAGCCTAGCAATAGAGGCCTGCACAATGGTTTGGCACACACTGGGAGGAAAAAAAACAAGCAAGGGCCTCAGTCCTCTCAAGAGCCCAAAGCAAACCGCGGCAACCACTCTTGTCTGTTTCTCGAATGTCAGTTCATTGTCGAGCCAGACACCCAAGTCCTTTCCAGCCTCCTTGGGTGACGGGGCAGGTTTAAGATGGTCAGGTCACCACTGTTCGGACCAGAGGTCCTTGTCCTTTCCGAACAGTAGGATCTCAGATTTACTGGCGTTTAGTTGAAGGCAATTGGCCCAGTCCGGGATAACCAACAGATCCTCCTTAAACTTCTACAAATTTGCACGGCAGTTTTTGGAGAAGGGGATCACCAGCTGGGTGTCGTCGGCATACGACACTTAGGACAGCCCCGTTTCTAGCCACCTCCGCCAAGGGTCTCACAAAGATTAAATAAAAGCGGGCTCAGGATAGAGCCGTGACGTACCCCATGGCGCAAAGCATGGTCCTGAGAGTGGAAAGGTGGCACTGAGACTTGGAAAGACCGCCCTGCCAAGAAGGAACAAATCCAATCCAGAGCACCGCCCCTGATTCCAGCCGCCCAGAGGCGTTCAAGGAGGATCGCGTGGGACACCGTATCAAAAGCGGCACTTAGGTCCAATAGGACCAAGGCCGCGTAGTCTTCCGCATCCAGCCTGCTCCAGATGGATTCCGTTACAACCAGTAGAGGTGACTCCGTACTGTGACGGGGTCAAAACCCATGTTGGGAGGAGTCAAAGATGTTATGCTCCTCGATATATTTAGACAAGGTGGAATTCACGTGCGCCTCCACCAACTTGGCCATGAAAGGCAGCTGGGATATGGGACGGTAATTGCCAGGGTCTTCCGGATCTAATGATGGCTTTTTTATCAATGGGATGACTTTTGCATGCTTCGACGCCCTAGGGACGGAAGCTACTTTCAGAGACAATTTGGCCACTTCTAGACCCACAGGGGAAATGAGTGGCTGGAGCTGGCGAAAGTGGGTCGATGACATCGGGTCAGCTGGGGAACCCGACTTGATTTCAGCACATAAGGCCTCAAATTCCTGGGGCGACAGCAGAGGGAAGGCTGACAAATAGTTGTCCTCCATGATGTCCACCCCTAGAGGCACAACATTCTCAGTAGGGGTAGTCCCATTGGAGAGGTCCTGATAGATCAATTCCAATTTATTCACAAAGTGGAGTGCCAGTGCCTCGCATTGATGGTTCGAGGCTACAGTGGAGGCACTAATCGCACCCGCGCTCTTCATATTTTTAAGTAAAGAGAAGATTGTCTTGGCGGGATTAGAGCTAGCCAAGATTTTATTGGCTACAAACTCTGCCCGCGTTCTGCGGATAAGCTTGTGATATTCCTTGACCGCCGCACGATATACTTATTTGGCAGAAGCCTCATAGGAGCGGCGCCAGGCACGCTCAAGCTGCTTGCACCCCTTCTTAGCCTGAGTTAGTGAATCAGTGAACCAAGGATTCGATGGCCCACGTCTCTTACCTCCCCGCTCCGCCGGGATACAGCTGTCCAGACCGGCCACCAGCCAGTCATGAAAGCACACCTGCGCCCCCTCGGCATCTGGAGGAAGATAGGGTCTGTGCTCCGCTAACCAAGTAGCGAGCATCTCCTGATCTAACTTATGTCAAGGCCGTTTTTCCACAACGACTGGACAGGCCACATCAACTCTGCCCTGCCACTGTAGAGAAAATTATATTAGTGAATGATCCGTCCATGTGTGAGGGACTGGGGAGAGGGTTTTTAAACAACTACGGTTGGAAAAGATGGGATCAAGCAATGACATTTACAGATGTCATTTGTCAATGACATCTAAAAAGGCCAAATTTGAATGGTAGTTTAGAAAAGTGTTCCCCGTTTTATGCTGAATATTCCCTATTTTGATCCCACTAACGACACCTATGAAACGGTTGTGAAATGTATAATCCTCTGCACTCAATATGCTATGTGGATTTGTAGAGCTCGCTAATCACCCATAAGGGTATCCGGGAGCTAGAACAGGAGTACGGCGAGGGTGCTTGCATGGTCATTTGAATAGCCAGGTCTTCAGTGTCTTACGGAACTCAAGAGGTAAGGAGGTGGTTCTGATGTGCTGAGGGAGCTTGTTCCAAGTTTTGGGTGCCCTGTGGAGAACGTGCTCCCTCCTGTTGTGCTTTTGCTTATGCAGGTGAGAGAGAGGTGGAGTGTATGTGTCTGGTGGAAGTGTATTCAGCTGTTCAGGTATGCTGGCCCGGTGTTGTGCAAGACTCTATATGCATGCAAAGTTTCAGCTGCAGATCAAATATACGGACTCTGCAATGCAAGAACTTGTCTTCAAGGTGTTGTAGTTTCCAATCACCTACTCGCCACACATGCTTCAGAACAACCGAAACATATTTCAGGCTCCGCCTTGAATTGAAAATGGTCAGTATCAATTAAACAAAGTACCATTTCAGGGACATGCTTCTGTTTAATCCCTTGGCTGTATTTATCAGCACCACTTATATGCCATTACCCTTGATCCAGCATTTTGCTTGGGCCCAATCACTAAATGTATAACTTGCTCTGGATCTCAGCATCTAAACCCACCCAGAGAGGCTTTAGGTCGTTAAACGGACCTTGTTCATCGTATTGAGGGGTGAGGAATCAAGTTGTCGAATGTTGGCTAACCAATGAGGACCAATAATTGGTTACCAATATTTCAAATTAGAAATTAGATTCAAATACATCACCCTCAGGACAATACTGCAGATATATAAGACAGCAACGGGAAGTCCAAACCTCCTGAAGAAGTTTAACCAGGTCAAGATCATACAGACCAATAGTTCTGCTACTGCTATGCAGAATAATAATAAAGGGATTTGATGTTCTGAGAATAATCGGTGACTATCTGAGTTATGCATTAGAATGCAAATTATTGTATGCACAGTCTCTGAGGAAATAACATTAGCAATAAATATAACAAGCATTTGCAATGCAATAGGTCTTGCATTAGGAAAGTTTGAGCTATTGGTATTGTAAATGACAATTTTTTTATTTATGTTTTGTTTTTGAAAATAGCGAAATTAATAGCTTTGTCATTTACAATGCCAATAGTTATAACTTTCGCAAATGTGACACCTATAGCACTTGTAATGCAATATGTGTTGTATTTACGTGACTTACATGTGTTGATATTACAAATAACAATGGCTCAATAATTAATACTTAAATACAAGTTATTGTAATTTATAATGGAAATAGTTTAAACTTTTGTAAATAACTTGTGAAGATTATGTTCAGTGTATTTTATTGTGATGAAAATCCAATAACAGAAGTGAAATATTAACATATTTTTGTTACATTTGTAATAAAGCTTGAAACATTGAGAGAACATATTTGAACCAGGTGTTGTTGAATGGTTGCACAGATTGATGCAGTGGTGGCGCTCAGTGATGTTGTGATGGCGAACGAGTGATGCTGTGGCTTTCAGTGATGCTGTGGTAGCACATAGTGATGTTGTGGTGCCCCTGAGTGATGCTGTGGTGGTGCTGAGTGATGCTGTATGCTATGCTATGTTTTGTTTTGTTTTGCTATCCTATATTTTGTTATGCTATGCTATGTTTTGGGGGTGCGAGGGGGAGGGGTGCGAGGGGGAGGGTGTGAGGGTGGGTGAGGGTGACTGAGGGTTTGTGAGGGGGAGGGTGTGTGAGGGGGAGGGTGTGTGAGGGGGAGGGTGTGTGAGGGGGAGGGTGTGTGAGGGGGAGGGTGTGTGAGGGGGAGGGTGTGTGAGGGGGAGGGTGTGTGAGGGTGAGCTATGCTAAGCTTTGTTTTGATATGCTATGTTGTGTTGTGTTATGCTAAGCTTTGTTTTGTTATGATATGCTATGTTGTGTTTTGTTATGCTATGTTTTGTTGTGTTTTGCTATGCTTTGCAATGCTATGTTTTGTTATGTATGCTATGTTTTGTTGTGTTATGTTATGCTATGTTTTGTTGTGTTATGTTATGCTATGCTTTGTTTTGTTATGCTATGCTTTGTTTTATGTTATGTTATGCTATGTTTTGTTATGTTATGCTATGTTTTGTTATGTTATGCTATGCTTTGTTTTATGTTATGTTATGCTATGTTTTGTTATGTTATGCTATGTTTTGTTATGTTATGCTATGTTTTGTTATGTTATGTTATGTTATGTTATGTTATGTTATGTTTTGTTATCTTATGCTATGTTTTGTTCTGCTATGTTTTGTTATGTTATGCTTTGTTCTACTATGCTATGTTATGCTATGCTTTGTTTTGTTATGCTATGCTTTGTTTTATGTTATGTTATGCTATGCTTTGTTTTATGTTATGTTATGCTATGTTATGTTATGTTATGCTATGTTTTGTTATGTTATGCTATGTTTTGTTATGTTATGCTATGTTTTGTTATGTTATGCTATGCTTTGTTTTATGTTATGTTATGCTATGTTTTGTTATGTTATGCTTTGTTCTACTATGCTATGTTATGCTATGCTTTGTTTTGTTATGCTATGCTTTGTTTTATGTTATGTTATGCTATGCTTTGTTTTATGTTATGTTATGCTATGTTATGTTATGTTATGCTATGTTTTGTTATGTTATGCTATGTTTTGTTATGTTATGCTATGTTTTGTTATGTTATGCTATGCTTTGTTTTATGTTATGTTATGCTATGTTTTGTTATGTTATGCTATGTTTTGTTATGTTATGCTATGTTTTGTTATGTTATGTTATGTTATGTTATGTTATGTTTTGTTATCTTATGCTATGTTTTGTTCTGCTATGTTTTGTTATGTTATGCTTTGTTCTACTATGCTATGTTATGCTATGCTTTGTTTTGTTATGCTATGCTTTGTTTTATGTTATGTTATGCTATGCTTTGTTTTATGTTATGTTATGCTATGTTATGTTATGTTATGCTATGTTTTGTTATGTTATGCTATGTTTTGTTATGTTATGCTATGTTTTGTTATGTTATGCTATGCTTTGTTTTATGTTATGTTATGCTATGTTTTGTTATGTTATGCTATGTTTTGTTATGTTATGCTATGTTTTGTTATGTTATGTTATGTTATGTTATGTTATGTTTTGTTATCTTATGCTATGTTTTGTTCTGCTATGTTTTGTTATGTTATGCTTTGTTCTACTATGCTATGTTTTGCTATGCTTTATTGTTATGCTATGCTTTGTTTTGTTATGTTATGCTATGTTTTGTTATGTTATGCTATGCTTTGTTTTATGTTATGTTATGCTATGTTTTGTTATGTTATGCTATGTTTTGTTATGTTATGCTATGTTTTGTTATGTTATGTTATGTTATGTTATGTTATGTTATGTTTTGTTATCTTATGCTATGTTTTGTTCTGCTATGTTTTGTTATGTTATGCTTTGTTCTACTATGCTATGTTTTGCTATGCTTTATTGTTATGCTATGCTTTGTTTTGTTATGCTTTGTTTTGTTCTACTATGCTATGTTTTGTTATGCTTTGTTTTGTTATGCTATGTTATGCTTTGTTTTGTTATGCTATGCTGGTGAGTGTGAGTGAGGAAGAGTGAGGAAGAGTGAGGAAGAGTGAGGAAGAGTGAGGAAGAGTGAGGAAGAGTGAGGAAGAGTGAGGAAGAGTGAGGAAGAGTGAGGAAGAGTGAGGAAGAGTGAGGAAGAGTGAGGAAGAGTGAGGAAGAGTGAGGAAGAGTGAGGAAGAGTGAGGAAGAGTGAGGAAGAGTGAGGAAGAGTGAGGAAGAGTGAGGAAGAGTGAGGAAGAGTGAGGAAGAGTGAGGAAGGTGAGTGAAGGTGAGTGAAGGTGAGTGAAGGTGAGTGAAGGTGAGTGAAGGTGAGTGAAGGTGAGTGAAGGTGAGTGAAGGTGAGTGAAGGTGAGTGAAGGTGAGTGAAGGTGAGTGAAGGTGAGTGAAGGTGAGTGAAGGTGAGAGGGTGGTGAGAGGGTGGTGAGAGGGTGGTGAGGAGGAGTGAGGGTCCGAAGTAAATGGTGGCAGGGCAGACATCATAAAATAGAGAGAAGAGACTGCGTGGTGACTGCGTTGTTCAGTTTCAGAATCAGGAGGGGCCGAGTCAGCACAGTCTGCGAGGGATCAAGGGATCAACGTGTCTAGAGGTAAAGCGTAGCGGATGTAGCATTGCAGCTAGCAAGTCGAGTGTTTTCAAGCTGAGTGTCCCTAGAGAGATGGTAACACAGCAACAGCATTTGAGGAGCAAGGCTACTGTAAACAAGCACGGTAGGCTTTCACTTTCGTCCAGAAAAAAAACCAGAAAGGTGCAGAGAACGCCAAACAAAACACGGCTTTTCCGCGAAATGGATACAAAAAAAAAAACCAAGCTCTCGGCATTGCTGTGGTGGGGGGCGGGGGATCGGGAGCGCATTCCTTTGAAGTCAGATGCCAAGGCTCAGACAAATGGTGGTGTGCGATGTGCACGCAGGGGAGCGGCAGCCTTTGAAGTCTGATACCGTGGCACAGACAAATGGTGGTGTGTAATGAGGCTGGCTCTGTTCACGCGCATAGCTCACATGAACTGTACGCAATCCGCAGGCTAGGTAGACTTTTCTTATCCGCTTACTATAATCTCGCCTATTTATCCCTGCGGGATATAATAGGCGAGACCTAAAAATGACTCAGACAATTAAGGCTAAATTACCTATTGTATTAAACAAATTTAGCATTCAAGGCAATAATCAGCATTGTAGGAAATTCAGTCATGAGTTTTAGTAGGCAGTTACAGGTGTAGGTTAAAACTACACATTTAGTTACACATCCTGGAAGGGGTTGGTGGTAATATCTATAAGCGGCATCTGCTCCTACTGGGGATGGTGGTAGCTAAAAGAGACATGGCCCGAGCATGGAAGGACGTGAGGCCCCCCCCCCCTGAATGCATGGAAGGCAGGATTAGACTTTTGTATGGGCCTGGAGAGGCCAATCTTTGAGGCACGAGGATGCCCTCGTAAACATTTCAAAATATGGAAGAGGTGGGCGGACTACAGAGGGTTGACACTGGACCCCCCGGCGGAACCGGTGGAGGACCTATAGCCCTATATGCTCCTGCGAAACCCGTTCCCGCACACACACTTGACACGTCAAAAGCTTCCGTCATCATGGTTCACACACACATGCCTGGGGTTAGGGAGGGTTGAGGGAGGGCTCAGGGAGTTGGGTGGGTAGATTATTGAAAAGATGAAGGTGGGGTTAATCTTTTCGTGTATCCTTGATTCCATTGATTCATTGTTTCAACGCTCAGATTTATATTGTGATTGTAATTACAATGCCTGGTGGTATCGTCCTGAATGTGGGATGCCACCTTAATTCATATGCTCATCTTTATCAATAAACCGGTTGTGAAAAAAAAAAACTACACATTTAGCAGCGTACAGACAAAAGATAACCTCAACAAGACATTCGGGAATCTATGGTTCAGTTAAAGAGTTCATGGAGTTCGCTAGGCAAAGGTTTTCTGCCACCAGCAAGTACGGGGGCAGTTCGTAAGAGTTCACCCAGCACAGACAGAGGATTTAGGCAAAGGTTGGTCAAGGAAGAAAAAAGGGCTGACAAACCAGGAATGTCAGCAAGCCCACTAACATGAACCCAGAATCAGCAGAATTAAAGAAATCTCCTCTCCAAAAGGGAGATAAGTCCACCAAGGAAAGGGAATAAGTGAGCCCACGGTGGTGACGACAATGATGATGGCTCTCCCCTCCAGGGTGCCTTTGGTGATATAGTTTGTTAAGTCCAGAGATGACATCAGCTGTCACACCATCATCGTTTGAGCCATGTGTGTCCATCATCCGCTCACATGGTGCAAAAGTAGATACTTTAGAATATTTTCCCATATTTAGTCATGAGAACAAATTGACTGTTCCGGGCACACAGGTTAGTCAACAAAGATCAATTCATAATTGTAACTTCCAGTGTGCCGAGGTTAAAAGTTTGAGTTCACAAGGTACTTTCCATATTGATGTATCAGAACCTATAGTTTCCTTTCAGGAATGTCATATGAAAGTGCAAGAAAGTTACATGAGTAAGAAGCAAGGCAAGATTCCTTCTCACCAGTCCATGAGAAGGTGCAAGTCTAATGAACAAAGGCAGCTTAAGACATTTAACGACAGAGCTTCTTAATTAATAAGTGAATACATGAGGAGACTCAAGTATAGTGCAATTCAATTAAGCATTTGTCATTTGTGTGAAACTGTCAAATGTCAAATTGTTACCGACTGTTGCGTAGAAATGTTCAATTTCAAGTATGGCCTATTGACAAAATTTCAAAGTACATACATGTAAACATTCTCATATAGTGGTTAAAAAACTGTTTTAAGAAATCTAAGACTAATAGTGTAAAGCTGCAGCATATAAAGTTTAATTCATCTATATTAAAGCATACAGAATTCGCAATAGCTTTTCAAGATCTACGCTGCATTACAAAGGATGATTCACAATCATAATAGCTGACAATTCTAAATGAGACTCATGTATATGTTAAGTTTGATATTCATATTAAAATGTATCATAGCAGAAGAAGACTTTTTTATAAGTTTTAATTTCAACAATGTTTAAACCTCATATGAAAATCAATTGCTGGCCATTTCAGGCACACAGTATATGAATTTTCTTTATTTCTACAACGTTAAGAACTTTTACGGTGCTTGTACTAAGTTGTTCTCAAAGTCACTGTGTTGTAATTCTATCTAGGACCCTAATTCGATATTCCTGATTCATGCCCTTATGTGGTTATAATAAATAATATCCTTATGAAGGCATAAGAATCATATCCATATTTAGTAACAACCCATGCAGTCCAGATACAACATGGTTACTCCCCTAGACTCCTAGAAAGTACAACGCGTTCTTTAAACAAACCAAGCCTCCAGCAGCCCGGGAAAACCCCCTGCTATTGTTTTGATTTGCACAAGAACTCCTAGAGTCAGAAAGAACTGTTAGTTCTTGGTGACGTCTTATGTCCAACCTTACGTCAAACCCGGCACCTTTCAGGTATAAATATACCAGCGTTGCCTTAAGCAAACACATGGTGGTTTGGAGCAGAGCGGCTACCTACTTGCCAGAGAGTCCAGCTGATGCGAGAGCCCACGGACGCCGCCCCTCCCTTTTGACGCACTGAGAAAGACGCTGTCTTTTTCTCCAGCCGAGAAAATCCAGCTCCGGTGTTTTCAGCCGCCCTTGCGGGTTGCTGGGATATCGAGTCCTGAGAGAGAGATACCAGACCTCCTGCTTTCTATTATCCAGGTACGGAGCTGACTAAACCCTTAAAGAGAATTCTTGATTCAGATTCTTGGCAAAACCAACTTAACTTAAACTGCTACTTATTTACTCCATCCCACGTATTAGGCTTAGGTCAGGTACACCGGGGTAGGCGTATTTAGAAGCACCAGTTGAGTACGTTAGTCAATGTATATATGTATGTATATATTTTATCTATTTTAAAGTATCATATGGCTCAGAAACCACATCAATGCTTTTACAGTATTATTTTATAATACTCCTTTTACTGTACGCACTTTACTTTATACTAAGTATTGCAATTGTGGCAATTCATTTCTCTTGCATGAGGAAGAAGACTGCTCAATAAAGAACACCTTTTATTGAAAACGCCTGTCTCTCTATTTCTCTGCATTCTGGTGAAACTAAGTATGCACGATTGACTGAGTAAAATAATTGTCTTTTGTTTTCACACGACTCTAGAGATACACTCTTATTCTGAGGGAGCAAAGTTGTCATGTTTTATGGTTGTCAGAAGCTAATCCCTTCTTGTCTATCCAGGGAAGTTAAACTCCTCCTTGTTTATACGAGAAAGTTTCTAATGACCTCTGAGCTAGCTGGCAAAACTAATTAAGTCTAATATAGTCAGTAGAGACCTAGTCGACCTCAGTCCTACGTCTACACAGCTGTTTATATTATTCCAATGCGCAGAGCCTATTGGGAATATAGGAACTACACTACATGGCGCCCAACGTTTGGTAAGGCGATAATCTAACGCAAGATATTAGAGTAACTTAGTCGTGCTTTTTCACACAGACCCTTTTTCCCGTAAATACTCCAAAAGACGTCTGGAGTGGGTAAAAGGTTAAAATCCGCCGGAACTTAGTAGGATGAGAATCCTATGTATAGTTTTTGGTTTAGTCAACTTTGAAGGATACAGTGTTCCAAAATATTGTGCACCTAATCTTTGTTTCCCTTGAAACTTGATCTGCAACAGAAAGCTTTCTGTTAGTAAAAATGACGGAAAGTGAAGAAAGAAAGGGAGACAGCTAGAATAGCAGCTCAACTCCTAGTGGATGACACAAGTCTCCAAGAAAATGACCCGAATGTTATAATCATTCCGGTAAATGTAAGGAAAACTATAACTATTAAACTTATAGAAAATGGACTGACATCACGAGGTGGTACAGTCATATTCGTGGTAGAGGCCCATGAATATCGGCAGACAGAGGTATTCTACTCATGGATAAACTTTCCAGCAGCAAACGCTGTAACATACGAATTCCACTATTATAAAATAGAGGAACCTCCGGATGAATACGCTCCTTTCGAGGAGGTTGAAATACCACTAAATTACCAAGAGCACCTGCTCTGGTTTAAAGGCGCCCTAAAACATAAAAATCACATCACCAGGCTCGGTCCACTAGGCAGACCAGGAGCAACGTGGCCGGTTCTAGCCAGCTACACAACACATCCCGACATTGAAACAATGACAGACCGGGAACTTTTAGCTCAGCTAAAACAGCTAATTAAAATACATAGACATTTAGTCCAATATGTAATGCGGACTTCAACGGTCCAACCAGCAATCAACATTCCACAGCTGACCCCTTATCAGGGGAACACAAACAAAATTACACCACAGAACAATCATGTCTTGGTAAAGTACCTACAAAACGGGAACAAATTCCATTCTGGTTAGCTCAGAAAATCACTCAAATAGAGGCAGTATTTCCTGATACTACACCTACTGAAAAACACAGAATTCTGACTATCTGTCTTCCAATGGGGATCGCACCACATGTGGAGGACTGTGACACTTGGGGCACAGTCTTTGCCTCCATTTACACAAAAACACATGGTCTTCCGTCTATGGCGGTTATACCAGACGTACTAGGACAGATTCAAAATGAATACGGTCCAGAACCTGCTTTAACTCTGGGTATGAAATTACTGAAAGACTTCAAGCAGGTCTCGGCTTTATTGTTAGCCAACATAAAAGGAGAAGCAGCATCTGTGGCGATCCGCCAGAAATTGAAAGAAACAGATATAGCAGAACAACCATTTGAACTTGCCAGAATCATAGAAAAATCCTAGGAAGAACTAGGAAGAGATAGTTTGGGTGGGAAACCAGTAAAACCCCAACTACTTGAAAATCCTGAAAAAACATTTATTAAAAATAATCTTAACACTCCAAAAAAGATTTGGGATGGAAATAAACAATCCACTCCCAGAGAGAAACGATTCCAGTCCAGAGGAAGGTCTCCTCAACGAAGAGATAGATCTCCAGAACGAGGTGACAAGTCTCCCCAGAGGGAGCCCTCTGAGAAAAGATACAACCTTAGAGATCGGGATAAATCTCAATAATGGGGTCGCAAAAACACTTCTGTCGACTCCCACAGGGATTCAAGAATAGCCCAGGATTATTCTCAGCAAGAGCACCAGAGTTACTACAAATATATGATGACGAGGCATTATCCTATGTCGACGACATCTATCTAACAGATGATGACCTGGATACTCACTTGAAAAGAGTGAACACCACAATACTTGGGTTCGCAGCTAAGGGTTACAAATTCAACTTTAAAAAGTCACGAATTGCCCATCTAACTGTCCTATTTTTAGGATATGAATTATCAAGTGAAGGCAAAAGCCTAGCAGACAACTTCTTAGAGAAGTGCGCTGTACTCCAAGCACCAAAAACGCTGAAGAACTTACAATCAATACTAGGTTTCCTGAATTTCGGAAGAACATACATTCTAAATTATGCAGAGAGGGTAAAACCTCTCTATGAATTAATAAAACCTGATTTCAAACCAATCAATTGGACTCCGAAACACACAGAAATTTTAAGATCATTGCAAACAGACATGTTAGCTAAAACAAAATTGGAAACATGCGAAAACATACGCAACCTTGTAATCCGAGTCATCCCAGGAAGATGTGGATTCACGTACCTGACCTCTAATGAGGGAGAAACGGTACCAATAGCTTACAAATCACACTTGTACACACAAGCTGAAATGAAATTCAGTTCAACTGAAAAAATTCTGATAGCGGTTCAAACTGCTGTAGCAAAAGAAAGAGCCCAAGCCAGAAGGATAACTGTTTTAACAGCAGAATCAGCCCATGAGGCATTAACAAGCCCACGCAATTTGACTACCGTGGCATTAGATCCAAAATGGATACAATGGGAAAATTCTATTGCTACAGAAGATGTGAAATACTATTTTGACCCGAAAATGTAAAATTAAAGGATCTAGAATATGAAGAAGAATATCCTCTGCCAATCGAAATTCTGCCTCTCGAACAATACACATGTGTAATCTACATGGACAGATTTGCACAACACTACGATGTAGAGAAAAAATCTTACAACGCAGCGTGCGCGATTGTTAAAGGTCGCTGGCGCTTGGGTAAATTCAGACCATTAATTACCAAAACTGAATCACTCAGAAACTGTTCAACTCAGCGAGCTGAAATAAGATCTTTAAAGATGGCGCTTGAAAATGCCGATCACGAATTCCCCACACTAATAGTGTGCGATTCGCATTACTGCGTCAAGTCTTACAATAATGACATGCAGACCTGGATTCAAAACGGTTACAAAGATGACACAGGTGCTACAAAGCATAAAAAGCGTTGGGAACAGGTAGTTCTTTTACAGAAAGAACTACAAAAGACTCACGTGATACATACACTGAGTCATCAACGTGATGGCGTTCACGGTGCAGGGAATTCATTGGCTCACAGAGCCACAGCAGAAGCGGCTCAACCGGCTTCCGTAGCCACAAAAAAGCGTTCAGATAAATACATACACGGAGAAACTATGCTGGCGGTAAAAGCGTCTTTGAAAGGCGACCATGCATCATTACCTCTGAACTATCCACTCACTTATACATACATAATTGATGCAAACTCGGTTCCTTTTGCTCGAATCCCTGGAGTGGGGGATAGAGTAATTCCAAACACGAACAGGAGAGTCTTTTTAATAGCAGACGCACATATGGGATTGGGCCTAAGGCACCAAGAGATCTTGAAATCTCTTAAAGAATTACAATCAGAATACTGGTGGCCGGGGATGAGCCTGCAATTTCACAAATTTGCAATGGGCTGTCCAAACTGCAACAGAGATCGCAGTCGCGAACCGACCGGAGTATTGCCAGGACCCTTCTTTTAGAAAGCATAAGGCTATCTATACGCAGAAATCCAATAGGAGAAATGCGTCCCATTTATGTTTAAGACTAGATTCACTTAAAATGTAGACAGCAGCGCTCGGCTGACGCCAGAACGGTTATAAAAGATTTGTGAGTCTTTATCGGCACATACGCAATTGGCATGCTACATTCTGACCAGGGTCCTGCTTTTAGCTCTCGAGCTTATAAGGAGGCCATGAGCAGCATGGGCATTGCATTGCGGTACTCTTGTCCATTCCATCCTGAGGGAAATGCGGTAGTGGAAAGAAAAAACCGTGACATAAAGCAATCTATAACGGCAAGGGTATTAGGTTCAGGTGATGGGTGGGTTCAACATTTAACAAGTGTCCACCGTAGTCTTAATAATCTGCCAAGAAATTCTCTAAAAGGTCTCAGTCCGTACGAACTATTGTTCGGTACTAAGATGCATATCCAGGACCTTGATAGTCAAACTTCAGTGGTAGAAGAAAAATGCTTTGATATCAAAGACCGTTTGGC
Source organism: Lissotriton helveticus (assembly GCF_964261635.1). Classification (NCBI taxonomy): domain Eukaryota; kingdom Metazoa; phylum Chordata; class Amphibia; order Caudata; family Salamandridae; genus Lissotriton; species Lissotriton helveticus. Next base: position 796,793,412 of record NC_136063.1, on the reverse strand, counting down.
TGTTTTACAGGACTTAAATGAAACAAGACGTAACCTGAGCAACATAAAGTTAAAACAACAGCCAACAGCCACTGAAGAAAAACCACCTGTCCCAGCAAGACCTGTCTGGATTCCAAAGATTGGGGATCTGGACAGAGAGAAGATCGCGGTAAAGAAGGAATTTGGGCCTTCTTACAGAAAAGCAGTACCTGTCTTAGCTGTCAGCGAAACAAGATCAGTTGTACTACCGCCCCTTGCTGGTAAAAAGGAGAACCGAGTTGTATCCATCGACCTGGTAAAACCACAATCATGTGGCCAATATTAAGTAGTAGGCCAAGTGGACTCCCAAGAAATAGCAGAGTACCAAAATTTGCTACAATACAAGAGGTTCAAACAGAGACTAATCACTTTTGATAAACCTGCAGTGAATAAAAAAAGGACTATGCAACAAAGCCATGGAACTTATGCCTCTTGAAACCCAAATTGCAACAGTTCGTCAAGAAACACCAGTCTACAACGATGTAGCCTCAGACTATGCTAATGAACCAAAGAAAAATCCAAAAGCAAATGAAAATCCGGAAGCAATTCTAACAATTAACAGAACTGCATCTGGCTACTTCATCAATTTCGATGACTTTTCTGATGATCCAAGTGAACATGAAGAAACGCCAGCAACAAAAACTTTCAAAGATAAAGTAACTGAACTCTTTCATCAACTCAAAGAAACCTATCTGATTTCTCCATGGATTGAATTTTGGATTGTGTTAGGTGTACTTTTCCTCCTGCTTTGGCTCATCATGGTTCTTTGTTTGGGAAAATTCATTGAAGGAAAATACAGTACAATGGACACAGCAAGTCAGAACATCAACTTGGTCCTAAAGCCTCACAAGTCATCTCACATCGAGAAAAGAGAACTATCATCAGTGAACGTCACAGCCAATCCAATACCCGGTGGGGTATCATGGGACAGAACTGATTTTGACATGTTTGGCCCGATTGAGCTCTTGAAATATCCACATCAGTTCAAGATTTCATTAAGTGACTTTGTAAAACCAAGTACTTTTTCCGATGATTGGGACTTTGAAAATATAAATAATATGATGTCAGATTTAGTAATGTCAGCAAAATTCACAGAACATGATTATTTACAGGGTTCATCAAATTATGAAGAAATGTACTGCTATAATCATTTTGGTCCTCACTATTTGCATAAATCTGCACAGCCTAGAAATGTTTTTAATTATAATCAATGGGAACATTGTGCAACACCACCTAAAAGCAGCTCAAAAACATTTTATGAAAAAGTTCCATACTTCTCAGGGTTTAACACAAGTGATGCAGAAACGTTTTATTTTAAAATGTTAAATAAGACAGGAATGAAAACAATGCTGACAAATACTAAATTGATCTATTCTGAAACATTTTATGAAAAAATTAATACATTTGGTTTTGAATACTGGAAAAACAATATTGAAACAAAGACCATCTGGGGTACAAAAGAATGGCAGGTCCAAGGTTTAGAAGCATTGTTTAGAGCCTGCATGATCCCAGAACAATTAATATTCTTGAATGACACCATTCAACAGACTACCCGTCTTGGCCTAGCCAAAATTAAAGACTTAAATAAACCGTCTATTCCAAAGCCCATACCTGATAGTAATAGCACTACTGATATGGAGATAGATGTATCCCATATTTTATACCAAAACAGAACACATCCTGATTGGAAAAATGGTTGATCTGGCCCACAGACACAAATAACTGTCAAGATAGATTCCTGAACAAAATACAGGGGTTCAAAATGACCAGGCCAGACCCAAGATACTCCCAGAGACAACATCCAGGGATAGTTACAACATACAGTGTAGGGAAACTATGCCTCGAATGGCTACAAAAATCCACACTGGCAGAAATTAAGCAACACTTGACTTTACTTAAAGACGGTGCTGACTTGCGTGATTTCATTCTGAGACCACGCAAACAGCGTCAAAAACGTTTCATAGCGGCCGGTATATACGCTGCGTACAACGAAGCTTGGAAAGTAATGCAAATTCAAACAGCAGAAAAAATACGAGAAATTGATCGTATTAATTTGGAAAAATCACTTTCTGTTGTGGACAATGGGTTAATGACTGTCTCCAGAATATATTCACTGGACAGTATCGTATCATCTGCTATTGATATCATAGAGCAGGACTTACTAATGTTACAACATGGTCAGTCCCAATTACGTTCTATTGTACAGCTTGGCTGGACGTTGCAAAATCTGCGTTCAGGCTACGTACCATGGCGTTTAATCAACACGTCGTCATTATTCTCTATCTTTAACCTTACTGATAAACAAATCAGTTTGGCACAAAAAGGAGCAGACTATACGATTCTGAGCATTGGAAAACTTGAGAGATTACAGTTGACAATGTCAGAAAGACCTGTCATTGAATGGATAATACACGGAAAAATCACAATTCCGATAACAACTTTCCAGTTTAAATATTGCCAAGAATATATACCAGCGGGCCAGTATGAAAGGTTGGGTAAAGGGTACATCAAGTCAACATGGAAATTACCTTATACACACAAATGTTACAGTGAAAAGAAAAAGGATGTATTTCTTAGTGGTAAAAATTGTAAAAGATCACTAAGCGCTACACTCCTGTGTCAAGGCATTACCTGCATGGAGCGTGCGAAGGGTCTTCGAATAACCTTTCATGTCACCTGCACGGCACTCCTGCAACACAGATAGAGCCATTCTTTAGACAACTTTCTAACGGGAGCTATATTCTAATAAATGACCACAGCTGTTGTGGCATGGTGCCAGGGAAAGCCTATCTCGTAAGCGTGAGTTCCATGGTCACTTGCTGTATGCAAGTATTGTATCCAAACAGCACTCCAGACATGGAGGCGGCAATTTGGCCTTATTTGAATATCTCTTCTATTCGAATTGATACTTTAAGCAGAATGAAGTCTATTCTTTTACAGACAACTGTGCCTTTGATCTCGTCCAAAGAAACATATGATCTGCAAGTTGCAAGTACAACGGCAGAGATACATTCCCTTTTATCAACAAATTGCCCCGCGCATTTCGTAGAAATGCTAAGCCAAATCCTAAACATGTCGGATACCAGTGGCATCGCACATGTATTTAAGAATTTTTTCGGGACTGTTAACACCCTTTGAAACAGTTCTGGGCATCTTCTCCAATTTTGTCCATTCTGTCTTTGGCGTCCTACCTCTACTTTTGGGACTAGTGGCAGGAATTTTATTTTTGATTCTTCTGCTCCGATATGGCAAGCCAAGTCGCAGACAAGACTCCAGCAACGATGGAAGAAACGATCCTAGCAATGCGCTACCGGGACAGCATAACTAAAGTCCTTGGATTAGCCCGGCTAAGAGATCTGAATATGACCTGATTTCTTTCATTCAGACCAATCGGGCAAAATTGCATTTTACCTGTGCTTCAATGTATGCTATGCGGAGAAGAATGCGTGTTGGACGTCTGTCTTACACTACCATCAGCAGTACCAATCGATACAGATACCTTGCTAGGTCCTGTAACGGCTCATGCATCGTGTTGTCCCCAGCGGCTACCTATTCTGATGACTGCATTCGTTGAGACTTCACCACTACGAGTATGTGGCAGTGGAGTACGAGATGAGAGCAGCATCACACAGGTACAACCTTCAGTGAGCATTGCTGATCCTGACATCGATGATAGCAATCATTCTCACGACTGCACTGTTTCGGCATTTTCAAATTTGGTCGAACTTTCACCTGATGTCGTAGACCAATTTTTTGCGAGTCTGTCTGAAATGATGTTCTCCCCTGAACAGAAAGAATAACTTTTTAAGCAACAAGCACACAGCGTTCCCTGAACTCTGAATTCGGCCTTCAGCTTTGAAAAACAAAAGCTACTTAAAACAATTGGAACTATTTTTCCCCTTGAGAGCGAATTGTTTTTTTTTCTCAATTCCAAAATATTTACCTTTTTCTGGCACATGTACTCTGCTTAAAGTAAAACTATTCTTAGAGAACAGAGCTTCTATTTTAGGCACTCTAGAGACAATGTTTTACCTCAGCCTCTAGCACATGTACAGCATTTGAATTATTATGTGATGGAATGGTCTCGACCTTCCCTTCTGTATTAAGAGCCATTTCATGTGTAAATTTTCGCAATTCATTCAGCTGATATATATATGCATTTTTTAACTGAATGATACCACTGCTTAAAAAGGGTACAGTACCAATACTCATTTTCGTGTATTTTACCATATACCATTTCAAATGCGAATTATGTATTTTGGGGTGGGTTGGAAAACACATGCACCATTATATGTTTAATGAGGGACATTAGATCGTGGAGTGGGTGTTGTAATTCTATCTAGGACCCTAATTCTATATTCCTGATTCATGCACTTATGTGGTTATAATAAATAATATCCTTCTGAAGGCATAAGAATCATATCCATATTTAGTAACAACCCATGCAGTCCAAATACAGCATGGTTACTCCCCTAGACTCCTAGAAAGTACAACGCGTTCTTTAAACAAACCAAGCCTCCAGCAGCCCGGGAAATCCCCCTGCTCTTGTTTTGATTTGCACAAGAACTCCTAGAGTCAGAAAGAACTGTTAGTTCTTGGTGACGTCTTATGTCCAACCTTACGTCAAACCCGGCACCTTTCAGGTATAAATATACCAACGTTGCCTTAAGCAAACACACGGTGGTTTGGAGCAGAGCGGCTATCTACTTGCCCGAGAGCCCAGCTGATGCGAGAGCCCACGGACGCCGCCCCTCCCTTTTGACGCACTGAGAAAGACGCTGTCTTTTTCTCCAGCCGAGAAAATCCAGCTCCAGTGTGTTCGGCCGCCCTTGCGGGTTGCTGGGATATCGAGTCTTGGGAGAGAGATACCAGACCTCCTGCTTTCTATTACCCAGGTACGGAGCTGACTAAACCCTTAAAGAGAATTCTTGATTCAGATTCTTGGCAAAACCAACTTAACTTAAACTGCTACTTATTTACTCCTTCCCACGTATTAGGCTTAGGTCAGGTACACCGGGGTAGGCGTATTTAGAAGCACCAGTTGAGTATGTTAGTCAATGTATATATGTATGTATATATTTTATCTATTTTAAAGTATCATATGGCTCAGAAACCATATCAATGCGTTTACAGTATTATTTTATAATACTCCTTTTATTGTACGCACTTTACTTTATACTAAGTATTGCAATTCTGGCAATTCATTTCTCTTGCATGAGGAAGACTGCTCAATAAATAACACCTTTTATTGAAAACGCCAGTCTCTCTATTTCTCTGCACTCTGGTGAAACTAAGTATGCACTGTAGGAGAGTGGAGTCTGCAATCCTATGGTCACCCCAGATTTTTACTTTTTGCTTCACTGGTTTACGACTTTCCCTGGCTGTGGGCCTGCTAATCAGACCCACAGCCTAGCTGTTCTCTCTCTAAATTGACAACCATGTACTTTAGGTGCATTTACCAATTGGTACTGTGCCACCTTATCAGTCCCTGTACAGTGTACATTAGGTATCCAGGGCATAGGTGTACCCAGGGCCTACCAGGGGCTGAAGCATGTATTATGCCACCCCTGGCTGGCCATCTAAAACCGACACAACTGGCTGCATGACAGCTGGGGCAAGGTGGTGTAATCACCCTTTGCTATAGATATAGTATACCTATATCTAACCCTAAAATGGACACATATACTCCTATCAGTCACTCCTATGGCAGGCCTTATCAATCCGGAAGGCAGAGTGCTTGGAATTATGTGAGATGGTGCTCTGGCATGAGCTGAGCCCGTCTGCAGCTTGCGGAACCAAGTCCTAATAGCCGTTCCATGATAACGCTATACCATATACTCTTAAGTGCATTATCAACCTCGCGGTTAAATGCTAACTCTGGTATAACATCATCAAAACATGTCGAGTAAGGTGTCATACGAATTGGAATACTACCCCCTCGCCACTTCTGGCGACGGGGGTAGCATTCCACCCTTCTAGAGGGGCACGACATGTATGTAACTGAGAACCCCTGTTAAAGTTAACTCGAGCCTTGGCATCACAAAATGGATGCTGCCACCACAGACACAAGTCTGACCGCCTGCTGGTGGGAGTCCTTCCAGCGAGGGAGGCCTGGACAAAGGGTTTCCTGCCTTGGGAGGTGCGAGCACCACCCCAGACAGGATTTTGTGTATTGAGGTAGGGAGGCGTGAAAGGAATGAGACATGCCTGGGGCACACAAGGTGCCCTGTGCATACACCGGTTCAAACCAGTTGCTGGGGCACTCCAGCCCCAGCTCTGGCACGAAATCCGGACAAAGGATAGGTCCCTCCCCTGGTCCAACCCAGGGGAGGGACCTAGTCAGTAGTGCAGCCCCCTTTAGCAGGATAAAGGTAGGAGCTGGTCCCATTCCAAATTAGATTAATCCTGAACTACTCTACAAGAAGACACTCTGGACTTCGACGTTCTGCTCCACAGAAGACTGAAGAAATCTCCCTTGTGGGCAAGGAGTGTCCACCCTGCAACTGCAGGCACCATCAAGCGTCCAGCGGCTTCCCTTTGTCGTCTTCCCTCGAGGATCCAGACTTCAGAGCCCGACGAGACCCCGGATTCCCAGACCTCTCCGACCTCAACTCACATCTGCAGCAAAGCTGAGACCCGTGGGTGCGACGAGACACGTGGGACCGGCCCTCTTGAAAGAGACTGCACTTCGCTTCCAGCACGACTCCCGAGGTAAACTCGACCAAGTGCTTTGGGGATTGAGAAGCCCCAGCCCCGAGAAGCCCCTGCACCGAAGATCAGCCCTCCAGCTTCCACGAGATCTGCGAGGGGCCCTTCTGCTTGTTTGCTGTTCGACGCGTTGTCTGGTCACTTGCTGGCTGGCTAGTGGCCTCCTAGACGACGAACCTTGAAATCTTCACTGCTGGTCTGGTTGCTCCAGACTGGCCCTTGCTCCCTTCCAAAAGAGGGGCACCCCGGACTCTCCTAGTCCGCACCAGACGCCTTTTCCACTCACCGCGTGGGTTGCCTTTGCCAAGGCCTGTTGACTCCAATCCCGGATCCGACACCGCCGACAGCGAGAGCCTGCGTGGGACAGCTCGTGCCTCCATCCTGGTTGACGAAGACACCTCCTGGTCCACGTGGCTGCAGAGTCAAGCGTCCACTCTTCACCTGATCGCGACGACGACATCTGGTTCCTTCCTGGTTCCACTCCAGTCACTGGCTAGTGACTTTGAACACTGTCCCCTCTGCTTTCAGGTCCTCTTCTTCACTGATCCACACTTGGATCACACCGGACATCTTCCTCCTGGTCGCCTGCAGCATCTTTTCTTCCAGGCTCCATAGACTTCAACGCGAGAACCCGACACCCTTTGACACCTATGCACCCGCAGCCCGTGGGTGAGGTAACGAGAGCATTTCGGTGCTCAAGGGTAGTTTAACTGTCCTAGTGTCCAGTTCCACAGTCGTTTTAGTCCTAACTAGTCAGGATTGTCCGTACTTACCTTTAACTTGAACTGTACTGTCCATAGACGTTGTTACGCATCTCGCATGTGAGTTCACACTCTGCACACGCGTTCCGTGGGCCTCCTATTACTTACCTAGAGTTAGTGTAGCGTGGTCCCACCGATCCTACAGCCTCTGGACCGCTCCATTCCTTCTATCGACTTTCACATTCCACTTACTTAGTATATGGTTTGTCGTGCCCCTAGGGCACCATTGTAATTTTGTGCAACTTATCGTATTTTTCCTAAGAGATTGTCATGTTCTTAGCCCTCTGACCTCATAAAGAGTTCAGAGGTGATTGTTATTAATAAATATACTGTTTATTTTCATAAGAACCTGTGTGGTGTCCTTTCATCTGGTATTCAAGGGGTTATATTGTGGTAAAACAGCTGGCTTCACATGCCAAAAGAGTTTAGCCTAAGACTGCTTTGTCCATGCTACCATTAGGATAGCTGGTCTATAAGGTTGACTTACAACCAATCACCATAAGGGTTGTTTGGACTGATACAAGGTGATCACTAGAACTAGTGAGCATCATATATCAGGCCAACTTCTCACATGCACGATTGACTGAGTAAAATAATTGTCTATTGTTTTCACACGACTCTAGAGATACACTCTTATTCTGAGGGAGCAAAGTTGTCATGTTTTATGGTTGTCAGAAGCTAATCCCTTCTTGTCTATCCAGGGAAGTTAAACTCCTCCTTGTTTATTCGAGAAAGTTTCTAGTGACCTCTGAGCTAGCTGGCAAAACTAATTAAGTCTAATATAGTCAGTAGAGACCTAGTCTACCTCAGTCCTACGTCTACACTGCTGTTTATATTATTCCAATGCGCAGAGCCTATTGGGAATATAGGAACTACACTACAACTGGAATTCTCTAAACGTGTGCAAGGTGCACAATTTATTTTCATGTGTTTTCGTTGTCATATCTAGCTTTTGTGTCGTAAATAATTAATCAGCTTTAAGCAGCAACACCTTGCACTTGCCACAATGTTTAGAGGCTGCAAATACCCAAGGGCCTAAATGAAGTGTTCTAGGATAAGTTAGCGCCCAAAAGAGTACATGACTGCTGCAATTATTCCAGCTTGAGGGGACCGTTAGAAAAAAAGTACAATCGTGAAAAAAGGCCACAGAGGACTTTTGTACAATTTCTAAACAAGAAGACCATTCACGAGAATCAAAGCCCACCCACTCCTCTGAAATTCCAGATCCATTCTTCATCCATCTTATATTTCTAGTTTTGCACAGAGATCTCCACTGTGGCGAAAGCACAATAAGAAACATAAGGGCTTACACCAACTCATATCCTGAATTATGTGCATTTCATAATTCATTCATTACCATTCAGAGTAATTTTTTGAATGCACGATGACCACCTCAAATGTTCAACATCCTTTCACCGAGCGCCGTTCCAATCTCAGACTTTCTGCTAAACACAAGCATGGGGGGGTTGTTTAAATAATTGTGAATACATTTTTCACCAGATTCCTTTAAACAGACCTCGTCATTATGAGGAAGAGTCAGGGGATCAAAGTAGGGAGCCTACCCTCAAGACAATGGCCCTTCTCTTAATCCTACAAAGGAGCTGCCCTGTTACTGGTCAGACAAGGAAGCAACATCAAGCAAGTGCGTAAACAAAAATAAACTTGTGCTGCCTACCAGTTTTCATTTTCACTGCTAGTAAGACCAATCATCACTCCTTTACAGTCCGAGACAGAACCAGAACTCACTGTCACATAAGCAACTTGTTTTTTCAGAAGCCTCTTAACCTCCGACGGGGAGTACCTTCTGGTTCTCCATGCTAAATACATACAGTAGTTCATAAATGGACTTCTCAATTTAATCGCTGTACATGTTGACAGATCACTTGCGTGCTAATATATGCATGAGGTCGGATACCCAAGTTGGAATGTCCCCTTTCCTTAAGCCCAGAACGCTACAAGGTGCGGTATAATGTTAAACGTAGTCCGATGTCTAAGATTCCAGCACATGCCCCTGCTCTGCTCATAAAAATCCCCCTATCTCCAAATCCAAGTGCACTGCCTAGCTTTCACGACACTTTCCTGGGCAGGATCATTTTACCCTGGCTCGACAACGAACCATTTCCAGTAGGTCAAAGTGTGACGAGAGAGAGAAATACTTAGATTTTGGCCGACCTGGGTAAAACGCAAATATATGATGGAAAACCCTGCCAGATCCCCCAAATCTTTTCCCATTTCTTCAGGCACCCTCTGCTCAGGTATCCTGTGTGCTCCGCTTGCCAGCACCAGTCAAGATCAGTTTTCCAGTGTTTCAAATTAGGCAAAGCAGCAGCCCCCAGTGTTTAACTTTTGACCTGCTGAAGCCCTGTAGTGCTGAGAAAGGACAGGACCAAGAACCGAATCCTTAGCCAACTTCCCTTAACAGGTCAGAACCCAGACCCTGAGACTGCAGAGAAGATCTACGCTGATGAGAGGGAGGTAGACTGCCATGTATGCCGAGAAGTTGCCTTGCATTGCACAGGCCTCAAATTCCATGTGCTTAGGAAATTCAAAGGTGTTTGGAACTGCTAAATCTGACAGAGACCGTGAATACCACTCTACGGTCCATCTCAAACCAAAGCATAACACAAGACAAATACACTGGAAGTACTGCGGGCTCAACAACAAGGACAATGAATTCCCTCAGAGAAATCTTGATTACTTTAAAATGGTTACTAAGACATGTTATGCAGCAGTGCAAGCATTGCATAATTTTCGAGGCGTATTCTCCCCTGCTCAGCATAGATAGTAAAAAAAGCATTTGCTGAGCCAGTCCTAAGTGAACCATATTTGTTAAAGTTATCACATCTGTTTATCTAATATGTAACAAGTCTTATTTCATTCTGTAATCAAGCACTATGAACGTCAATTGGTCTGGGTTATAACTGAAAGTGTCTCTTCAGCAAATGGTGAATGTAGGCACTATTCAAACATACAAAGTCACTTATCCTTGCACTTGTGCATCTAATCACCCACCCACTGATTCATTCTTGCATTTACCCACTCACCCATCCACAAACAAAACACAATCTCAAACATAAGCAAGGTGAATTAAAAGTAGAAGAAAATATAACCGCAGTAGGCATCCATCAAGGAATAGCATTTTGCATAGCATATTGTTGTTTTTGAGTTCCAGCATGGCTGCAATGTTTAGAAGCATTGTGCCAGCCATCTTAGAGTGGTAAAACATTTATACACTATGCTTAACACAATTCCAAGACGACCACCCTATAAAGTCACTAGTATTGGTACTGTACATGATCATTGTTGTACAGATTCAAGATGACAGACACGTGACTTCTAAACATAGCAGTCATCTTAGGACGGCAAACAAATAATACATTAATAACAATGTGATTTCAAGATGGAAGACTGCTTCAGAAGCACTAGCCACATGAGATGCAACGACAGGAGTGCTACCCTGCAACATTCTTTGGGGGAGCCGCCAGGGTCGCTTTTACCCTTATGGTTTGTTTGATGGGCGCAACACCACAAAACCCTTGCCTACTATGATAATTTGTGGGATTCCATCTAGTAAAATACCTCTACACACTTAAACACAGTGTAATAACGACCAAATCTTAAAGACGTATTGGTTGCAGAAAATGCTTTCCACAATTAATAAGTCAAGCCTACACCCTTTATCCTAACGTTTTTAATTAACAGATCAGAACTATGGCACCTGACATAGAAGAAGTGCAGTGCAAGCAGTCCTTTTTTAGCAGAAGCACACAATACTTTCCCAATTAAATGCAGGAGGAAAGGAAAGATAAATATGCATGTAGGACAAAGCCCCTTAAGGGAGTGCTTCTAGAAGCTTTCTGTTAATCACATACGATCTTGTGACAACGGCATTGCCAGTGAGACCTCAAAAGATCAACAATGGCTGGATAATCATCTGATTGCCTGAAGTAGACAGTCTACCCCCACGCCAACTTTCAGGAGTAACAATCTTGTCAGTAGGCATTTGAAAGAAATTGGTGGTTTGTGCATTACTAGTTACCAAGATTGCATATTCCTGTGTTGTGCAGGTCCCAGAGAATTTATGAGACACATACAATATAGAAAGGTTGGTTATGTTACAAGCATCTTAGTTTCAGACAACTGATAACGCAGGAGTCCATGGATTTCTGGAAGGAGCTTACTGTAGTTATGTCTTGGTGAAAGCTGAATTTTATGCTCACCCATTGGACACTCTCAAAGAAAAAAGAAAATCAAATTGTGCTCTGGTGGACAAGTGGCATAGATCGAAATAATGGGTGAATTTGTGCAAGGCTAGTGAATCAATCGCTCCTTTCCCTCCAGTAAAACAAAGCTTTCTGGGATATTTAAAATTAAAATATTGTAAATATTTTTTCATGTGAGCAGTAAAGCAAGTTAGTGTCATGTAAGTGCCTTCCTTTCCTCAAGGCTTTTCTAAGCACCAGGTTGGGGTGGTTAGGTGGGAGGAGGAGGTGTTGTCTGTTGAGAGACACATTGTCGCTCATCATGAAAATACAGGGGGGCTTCAAGCCTGCCCATTTCTCACCACTTATTGGCTTTCCTTGCCACTCTCATATACCTGCTTTTCATTCGTGTCATAGCTTTTCAATCTTGTGTTTGTATTTGCAAGCATCTCTTTTGATCTGCTGCCTTTGCTGCTTCCACCGTTTGCATTTCAAGAACTCTTTTTCTTTTAAAGGTAAGAATTCCATGAGAGTGCGCGTCTTTGAGCGCTACCCTTCGTGTACTTCAGTACCTGGCACTCTTTGTTGCGTGTCTATTTCACCCAGCCTCTCCAGAGTGCACTCACCAGCGGGCCGTGCTTCTCCCCATTGCCTCCTCCACAAACGCTTTCCATGTTGCTTCTCCCCACCCACCCTTCTTCCTCTCAGTGTCACTACCCTTCAACCTGCACAGTCTATGTATCGCTCCCACAACCTGCGCCGCTCATGTTGCTGCCCACCGCCTGCACGGCCCACGTTGTTGCCCCACTTTCCCCCGTCACCCATTTGCATCCCCATCTGCGCTACTTTAATGGAGTACTTCTTTTCAGTAACAACAAAATTAGGACGGGGCTGCCTTGAATGCCTCTCTTCCTGTACCTACGTTATTGAGAGGCTCGGTGAATCGTAGCAGTAACACGCAAACAGGGACGATAGCACCGCTTGGATATGAATTAAGTAATGAAAACACTCAATTATGTCAGTTATTCACTGTTTTCCATACAATCTCTTTATACTCCAGTTCAGTTTACCTTTGTAATGGATAGGGAATAGAGTGGCAAGATGCTTAACCTACAAGCTGTTAATATAGCCGCCATGTTGGAATTAGAATTCTAGTCTTTTCTTTTTTCATGCCACTTACTTCGGCCCAAGTTATTGAAAAGGTCTAGCGAGACAGCACTTGTATGTAATAACATTTAGTGACAACCTCTTGCATGTAGTCCGCATTACTGGGCTGTACAAAGTAGCGGAACATGCTCCATTCTTAATAAGTAACGTGCACTTACAGCAGACTTGTCAAAGGTTAGACTAGTAGGGCTTCTCGTTGTTAAACCAGTGTGTCTGCATGTGCGTCAGGACTGCAGAGAACACTTTTCATATGGCTCATCTTGTAATTTGATAAGTGTCTTTTCTCTAGAAGCTGCAGTGGGTTTCATTAACCCCTCATACCGAATTAGGGACAGTGCAAGCTTGATATACCTTTAAGAGGGCATCATGTTCCCATGGGAGGGCCGCTTTCCAGTACATACTAATGGAAATTGCACTGTTTCGAAAGTGCCAAAACAAAATAAGCGTAAGCATAGTTCTGCTTGACTGCATTATAGGAAATGTATGTGTAACTTCATACAGTTAGATTCATTTGGATAGCCAATGACCTAGCACAATTGTAACCAGTTTAGCACAATAGTAACCGCTTAGTTTCAAACAAATTTTCTGTTTAAAGTTCTGGCTCTCGTCATAGCGAACAGCTGTGACAGTGTGTATAGTCGTTTGTCCTATTTTAGTTAAGCCCTGCTGCGAGACAGTGTGGGCTTGCAGCCCGCCTATTGCTTACTATTGGCTGTTTTGCAGGTAAATTATTTCCCTGCTTCTATTTGTGTCCAAGCATGTCAATCTTGTGTTCGTCTCTCCAATGGAGCATGCCTCTTTACCATCACTTTTGATCATCTGGTTCTATGCTTTAATTGCTTGCTTTTCAACAACTACTTCATTCGTTTAGACCTCTGTACGAGGCTGAATTAGTATATGATTCTCACTTATTTAAGTGATTCACCTTGCACATCCAGGCAACTGTTATGGTGATTTTAGTGGTCTTTGATAACCATAAAAAGGTCTCAAAGTGGTGGATATGCAGAGCAAGCTTACCTTGAAGGAGTGTTAAGCAGATGGTTTTAAAAGTTTAATCATGTAGTGTATGTTAAACGAAAAAGAACCGTGCAGTGTTTATATAAACATGCGTCTATTTATTACACAACACTCACTAACACACTGGCATATCTCCTACCCGGGAATATTAACACAAATGCACAATAATACTTCATTTGTACTTGCAAGATGTGGTCCACCCAGACCAATGTGGTTTCATGCCAGCCCGGGGTACCCCACATTGCATACGCCGTCTCCACCTTGCCCTCGCACACCGCCATCAACTTACTCCATACTTGGCCTTTGGGAGACGTTCTTGAGATGATGGGATTCGCCTTCCATTTCGGCACCTTATCCGAGTTTAATACTCCAATCCCATAACAAGGGGCCTAATTAATGGCGCGCTCTCTGAGGCATTTCCCATCCAGAGGGGCACTCGCCAATTTTATTTGCGCTAACATTGGAGTCCCTGGCTTCGCTCATACAACAAGATCCCCATATCCGGGGTTGGACCTGGGACCCTTATCAGATCGACAAGGTCGCCCTCTATGCTGACGACATCCTCCTATTTCTAGTAGACCCCGACAACTCCGGCCCTTGGTGTTTGGAGGCCCTTTCCACCTTTGAACGGGTTTCTGGCCTCCGACTTAACCCGGTGAAATCCTCTCTGGTTCCCCTCCGTCCAGCGCCTTCTTCGATTGGCAAACAACCATTCCTCTGCGTAAGCTCTCCTTCAAGTACCTGGGGATCTGGGTTACGCTACTTCCAGAATTGTAATGGGCCCTCAATATTAAGCCTCTGGTTACCAAGGCCAAGGCGGACCTTAGGCAATGGCAATCCCTTCCTCTTAATCCCCTTGGCAGGAGTGCCCTTTTTAAAATGATGGTTCTTCCCTGCTTTTTATATATGAAAAAAAATATAACCTTTCATCTCCCAGGGAGTTGGTTTCATGAGATTGATGGCTTTCTCACCCGGTTTTTATGGAAAGGGGGAGACCATGAATGTCCCTGGCTCATTGCCGTAAACCTCCTTATGACGGGGGCATGGGTGTGACCAATCTTCACCTTTACTTTCTGGCCATGAGACTCATAGTGGTTCATGATTGGTTCACCAGTGGCTGGTCTGATCCGGCATATCAGGTTGAGCTCCGATCACTGGACTTTCCACAGCTCTAAGCTTATTTGCATGTTGCCCACATACCACGATCCCTCTCCCCCATATCACTAAGGCAGTCAGATTGGCTTGGTGCACTGCCCTGCGCTACACGGGTGGGAGGGGAAACTTACCCAACATACGCCCCTGTGGCACATCACTTGGCTGCAGGAGACCTCGACTCTCTGGGACTTCTGCCGGTGGGACCACACCGGGATCTCACTTCTGAGGGACATCTGGGTTGGAGACCACATCAGATCCTTCGCAGATT
The DNA here is from genome assembly GCF_964261635.1 of Lissotriton helveticus. NCBI lineage: Eukaryota > Metazoa > Chordata > Amphibia > Caudata > Salamandridae > Lissotriton > Lissotriton helveticus. Next base: position 796,778,116 of record NC_136063.1, on the reverse strand, counting down.
TGCAGTGCCGCTATTCCCTGCATTCTTCCCAATTTTATAAGTATCTACAACTAAGGCATGCCGTCAAGATGCACATTCCGTCTCCCACCTCCCTCCCTTAATTTAGTCCCCTTGAAGCCCAAGTGATGATGGAGAATCCTGGCAGAGGGGTGTGTCGTGGATTTCTCTCCCTAGTTAACAAAGGCCCCGCGACCTTGGATTAACTGCGAGCCCGCTGGGAGGGTTGGCTGGGCCCCTTAGAGGACGTGGACTGGAGAGATGCTCTCATGGCCCCCAAGACCTTAACGACCTCTTCCAAACTGCGTCTAATCCAACACACGGCATACCTAACCCCTGCGTGTCTATACAGAGCCCGACTACGGCCCTCCCAGCCTGTTCGCGATGCAATTACACTCCGGCTGACTTCTACCATATGATCTGGCAATACCCTGTCCTTGCACCATTTTGAGATGGACGGTTCCCCACGACCTATTACGGCTGATCCTTGGTGTGTTTGATGGCCTGGATGGCTCTCGGGCCGACCGCTTCCTTGGGACTGAGGTGGCAGAAGCGAAGCGTGATATTGCGGCACTATGGTCCCAGGTTCAGTCACCTACTGTACCGAGGTGGAGACGGGGGTGGATTGGTGCGGTACACAAGAAGAACCCCTCTTTGAAGCCCGGGGCTGTTCTGAATTATTCAGAAAGATTTGGGGTAATTGGTTCAATCTATTGTCCTGAGTGGTGTGGGCCCTCTTATGTTTCAAGCTGACTTTGCGCAAGACTATTTGTATGTATGATTTACAGGTCTCTATATGCTTCCATGTGGTGGTATATCACAAGGGCATTGTGCTTGTTTCTGCTGCCAATGTGATTTTGTGGTCTGTGTTAAAATCAATAAATCTGATTATCACAAAAAAAATACTTCAATTGCAATATGGTAAGTAGCGCAAAATACAGTGGTCTCTAGGGGAGACCAAACCATATATTAAGAAAGTGGAACATGAACTGCCAAAGAGGATGGGATTTGGACCAGAAGTCCAGAGGAGCCGGGGACACAAAGAACCACCCAATGCAAGTACCCAGGAACACCACGGAGGCTGTGTGCAGAGTGGGAACACAGATGGGTGCCCAATGGAAGTCAATAGAGAAGTAGTGGTTTTAGATTTGTAGAAGGACCCTTCTCAGAGGACCCCAAAGAATACCCTTGGAGAACGGAAGGTCAGAGAGCCACCCCACTCATGGAAGCCCCGGAGACCAGGTTACCTAAATCAGGGAAGTCAAACATCCATAGACTGCAAAGGAAGACTTGGAGAAAAGTGCCTGGAGAAGAAGATGGAGTCCGGTTGAATCCAAGGGTGGAGTATGGAAGTGAATAACCTGCAAGCAAGGGGAACAGAGCCTATGCCACTCAGTATTGACCAGGGGCTCACCAATGTCAGATGGTTCAGACAAGTTGACAGAACTTGTCGCTGGAGCTGTGAGGACCAGGCGATGATGAGGAAGACGAGGAGCCATGCACGAGCTGTCCCACGTTGAATGTCTGTGACCAGGGGGTTGGTGTATGGCGGGAGCACAAACAAGCCTTGGTAGCCGCAACTGGTGTGGAGAACGAAGAAGGAGCAAAGTTGGGACCAGCAACGTCCAAGGGACTCAATACAAGCAGGGAAGTCAGAACAGGTCCCAGGCAAGCAGGGGAGACCAGAAAGCAGGAAAAAACCTTCAAGAGGACCCACAGGCCAAGGGCACAGGAGTCGCAAGAGGACCTTGTGCAGCTCACCAAGATGAAAGGCCCAGAGGATGCGGTGAGGACGCTGTACTTGTCAGGTCAAAATGCTGGAGGCTGGAGCCTCATGTCTCCAGGATTGAATGACTCCATACCGTGGAATAAACTCAATAGGAACAGATAATCTAGCATGAATCTACACACGCATAAGGTGCTGCATTATGACTCTCACCCCTTAATTGAACCGATGGCCAGATTATTTTACATCTACAATCAAGGTGGCGTTGCAATCTACCCGATGCGTTGGCACCTTTAGAGAACCCGTTTCAAGTGACACTGGGAGTATGGTGGACCAGGTTCCCGGTCCAAAATAAGAGGCAAATGATAGTTAATTACGATAAATTCTGTTCAAGGGGTGAGCTCTTTCCACAACCTCAGCCCCTACACTCCACTACACATCATGTAATAATAGAATCTCTTAGAGCACGGAAAAACAGCAAATCACTTATAATACCTTTTTTCCTGGGTTCACGTCTACGAGATATTTACCAGGGAAATTGCACGTTTTTTTATAAGTAGTTGCCACACGCTCGCATTTTCACTTGAAAACCACATTTCCCATCATAACCCTGGGTTAGGGAGGGACCTGCAACTCGGGCCGACTCCACTGTTTTACCTCTCAGGATGCCCCGGGCAAGCACGATGATGCAATCGCACAGTCCCGGCAGTGGGCGGGGTCACGCATTGACAGGGGAAATGGATTCCTTTAAAATCAGGGTTGACTGGCCAAACGGAGCTCCAAGCAGCTGGGACCATTTTGGAATAGAACAGACAGCGGGGCAGGACCCTTAATGGCGTAAGTAACCCTGAGCATAGAGGCAAAATGCAGGTACGAATCGGCCGATTACCGCCAAGGAGCGGGACGGCGTGGTTTTAACTCACATGTTTCTTTTCTTTTGTTTCCTTTTTCCCTCCCGTTTCCCTTCCTTTCTGATTTTGGCGCCTTATACCATACATGGTGTATTTTAAACCGCATGCCTTGTGCAACCCATGCACTATTACAACTATAGTGTTTGACTACAGGGCTACCCCATTACTAATTGAGGTCAAGCGTGGAGTTAAACCTCTCCCAAATTGGGTTAAGAAGCGCTATTGGTGTGAAAGGGATGAGTGATTGGTATGGCGATTTTTAAATCCAGGAGTGTATGCGAGCGGATGACATGAGTTACCTAATATCACACACACTAGTGTAATGCAAGATGAGAGGATGCGACAAATTGCCGCCACCACACGGGTATAACACGGATATGAGTGTATTGTAGAGACACGTTATTGAACAGATACACACTCATTTGAAAAGTATAGTTCATGGTTGTGTCACCTTCGGAATGTCTATTCACAGGGGGACTGGCACACATGGTTGATACACAACCCTCTATACAATGAGTATATGATACTATGGTGGTTATTATGTTGTTTTTGTCATTCTACAGATGGAGTGATAAACACGTACATAGATAAGGAGCAGCTACCTGCCCTTATTATATAAAGTGTAGGGAAATTCCCATACCTTTCTACTTCCAGGGGTTCATAGCCTTCGCCCTAAAAAAAGTCCAACACCCTTCATGGGGCACTAGTGGACTGAAACATGTTGGCAGTAGGGTCTTAGGACCATAATATCCCACACAACCCTACTCCTTTATCTTTTTAATATCCCTGCCAGATCCAAATATAAAGGGAAACTGGGATCTGACAGTGGATTTTTATTCTTTATCCCCCGGCCCAAAAAAATCTTCTAAGAGCTCCCTGAGACTTGGTTGAGCCCACCCTGACTTCTAGGCGTCCGGGTGTCCCGATGAAGAAGCATGACACCACTAGGGTGTGTGAGGGAATATAAAACAAAAGGAGTTGCCGCCTTCCTCACCTACTGGTGATGCACTATTCTGAGCTTCACGTAGGGACATTGCACCAGTGTCAACTCAGGGTTTAGTCGTTACAGCTATCCTGCTTCGCCGATTCAGCAATTAGGGGAGTACTTTTTGTGCAACAGTGGAACCTCATGTAGCCTTAAGATCTCTGGAGTGCAGTGCCAAAAAGCCTTGGCAATGGCAAGTCGATGCAGTGCACAGGGGTTTGGTCCCAGTGGTTCCAACAAGAGATTTATTTATTAAAACTTATATTGCGCAACAGCTACCCGCAGTGGGTTTCCCGGCGCCAGGGATAGACACAAGAAGAAAAGAAGACACAGCACAGTGCAAGGAGCCAGCTAAAGCAGAAAGGACAAATTTACTGGAAGAGCAAAGTCTTAAGTTTTTTCCGGAAGCAAAATAAATCGGTTTCTTTTTTCAGGGCAAGGGGTAGTGCGTTCCAAGATTTGGGGCCTAGATGGGAGAAGGACGGGCCCCCCATCTTTACAAGTTTAAATCTTGGAACAACAAAGTCACCATTTGCAGAAGATCTCAAAGTGCGACTGGGTTTATATGTTTGGACAAGGCTCTGTAGATATTTAGGGGCCGAGCCCTGCTTAATTTTAAAAAGATGACACAGGGCTTTAAATTTGATACGGCTCGGGACCCTAAGCCAATGTAAGTCGCGGAGAGCCTGCGAGGCCGAAGATCTCCTCGGGACATTACAGAGAAGACGGGCCGACGAATTTTGCACCACCTGAAGTTTGTTGATTGTTGAAGATTCTAGCCTCAAAATTGCAGAGAGGGCAGGTCAGGCTTCAATGGAGTTGCAGAACAACCACCTGTGTTGCTGAGCCTCGGAAAGTCTGAGGGCCATCAGGAGCAGCAGACCAAGAGATTGCTTCAGTGTTTGTAGGGGTGTCCTGATCATGCAGGGGCACCCCCACACTCCTACAACTGCACCCTGCCCTCAGGACCGAAGAGCCTGCCATAGGGGTGACTCATGGGTTTTAAGTGTAGTGACCCCAGATATAAGGACACATCTGTTGTGAGAGGAGCAAGCACCAACTCACACAGGCTACAGTGGCAGGCCTGTGGTCACATTTTAAGTGGACTTCCATGGGCTGCAGCATGCATTGTACCACCCATGGAAGACCACTGGTGTACCAATGCCCTGGGTACTTCAGTACTATAAACTAGATACTCACAAGGGTACACCAGTAACCAATAGTGAATGTACAGGAGTACTTACCACAGTCAATTTAGTGAGATAGCACAATGACTGGGGTCCTGATTAGCCGGATCCCAGTCAGACTAGTCAAAAACATACATACACCAAGCTAAAAGTGGAGGAAACCATGAAAGCAGATCCTTTCCTACATGCTCCATAATGCCCATGTATTTTCCAGCTCTTTCCTTTGTGTACTTCTCTTCTCCCAACAATTCGTGCTGGTCTGTTTTTCTGTGTGCTTCATCCCCTCCATTATGCACTCAACCTTGTGTACTCCCTCACTGCTTTCTCATGCGTGTGCTTCTTCCCTACTGTTTTTCCTCACACCAATGCCCTTTGTGTTGCTTCACCCCATCTAAGGCCACCTCACGCCTGTTGCTTTTCACCATCCCACCCTCCATGTTGCTTCCGTTCCCACGTGTTGATTCTCTCCCCACTGCACCATATTGTTCTCCATGCTATTAATGTTGCTCCCATCAACCGCATTCCTTTTTTTTACTGACCCAACATGGTAGAAATACAAATAATGCTTGCGTCATTTTGAGTCATGCATAGGAGTCATCCGCACACCTACAAAAGGACAGCTTCCTGCTTTGTTGTGCCCAAACTCACCCACCTGCTCACCCCCAACCTGGGCAGTCTATATTACGTTCCCACATCCCACTCCATCTATATTGCGCTCCCACAACCTGTGATGTCTATTTTGCTCCTCACCAATCCGCAGCATCTATCATTGGCTTTTTTTCCCATATTTTTCTTATTAAACGATGCTGTACACAGCATTGGGCATGCTGTACAGCATGGCTAAAAAAAACATTGCGAAAACCAATAGGTCCCAAATGCAAGAGCTATTGGCTTTGCCAATACTTGTTCTGCTTCGAGCTGCGGAGCAGTTTACTATTTGAGTTGTATCCCTTTTTCCATTCTGTTTGCTCATACTGTAAAAATGATAGCATTTTTTATGTTAGTTCATTACTATGGCAACACATGTTATGCCTGAAAAGAGATCATTGCTAAATTTGGAATGGTATGATAATTTAGAAGGCATAAGCTATTTTCATAAAAGCTAAGTACAGAATGTTTTTTCTTTTATGGGTCGTTTGGTCACTTCGATGCCATCGCTATAAACAAACTAACGGAAATGTTTCCTTAAGTTTGTTATAGAGTTAGTCTCACGTTAGAGGGTCACAACTAAAGCAGTATTTGGTCCCTATGTTTTGCTGCACCACACACAGAGCCTGTACTTTTAGCTTCCCACATAGGTTTAACTACATTTATTTCAAGCTGCACAATCCATTCACCTACAACCCAGAGACAGTGGTAAGAAATTAGTTGCTTCTTTTCCAATATGCCTTCCAGTCAGAAAATACTGTAGAACTCCTATTCCGATCAAGAAAAGCATATTGAAAACGACAAAACAAACCGCAATTATGGTCTGGTCAAAATATGAGATGCCAAGCAATGTACCAGGAAGATAAAGAGGATAGGAGAGAGAGAATAGAATACAGCATACTTCAACTTTAATTTAACAACATCACCTGACCCACCCAGACTCATGCCCGAGTTTAGATCGGACAACGTGAATACCACCCTGCCCCATTCCCACTTGAGAGGAGGCCCTTAAAATCACCTAGCATAATTCGAGACTCAGACTGTCTAGTTACGTTTTTGCAAAGCCCACCAGAGAGAAAAGATTAATCTTGCCCTTATACAGACTCTCGGCTACAGTTAGTAGTACCCTAGAGATGCCCAGAGGTCTTTTATAAAAAGTTCTCATTGCATGTCCATCAATGCTCCCTTTCAAGACAATGTAGCATGACTCAGACTAGAAAGACCAGTACACCTAGTGAACTGTGGTTCGGAGGCTCATATTCCTTAAATTAGTCGGTAACAGGCCCATTATAACTGCTCCACCAGCAGCTTTCTTGTTTTTCACAGCTCTAGGACTGAATCAATAGTCCTTCACACACTATCTTTTCACAGCGCGCACTTTGTTGCCAGTCCAATATGATAGCCAAGATCTCAGCCAGGTGGAACATCTCATGCAATTTTAGCACAATTCCAAGCACCTGCATATAGGTACCTCGTCTCAATACGGAGTATTCACATGGGTCAAACAATTTGTCAGGGCATAAATAGCACACCTGTGGAAAGATACCTGCTGCTTTGGCTAATTTGTAGTCCGGATCAGCTCCTCCATTTATCTTCAATAATGCGCTCTATTTTCTCCCACAAATCCACAAGGAAGGCATGGATCGATTCAAGGAGCGCATTCTTCGTGTTCATTACTTCGATGTCCTCTGTGGAAATAAAGGTTGAAACCCTCAGCCTGGACTTTGATGCAGCACTATGAGGTGAAAAGGTCCCTCTGTTCCCATCATGGCTTCCCAGGGAGTCAAAACACGTGGAAATATCGTGCTAAGCACCACGTTCTTCACTCGGACCAAAAAGTCCTGCACAACCCAACGGCCAAAATTCCCTACCCATCGGGCATGATTGTCAATGCAATAGTACTTTTTGAATGTGTCCACTAATGCCCACGTAACAGCTTGACAAATATCCAGGACAGAACCTCTACATGCCATCGCAGTAATAACTGCCTTGGCTCTGGTGGAGTGAGCCATCAATACCTCATGTGGCTGCTTCTTGCCCAATAAGTGATAGATCTTGAAGCAGCAGACTATCCACCTTGAGGTCCTTTTCTGTACCGTCTTGCCTTTCTTTGCCCAAGAGAACCCCACAAACAGCCAACGGTCCTCGATGCAGTCAACGTAAAAGATCAGAGATCTTTCAGTGTCCAAACAATGGAGACTTTTTCAAAGCATGAGGTGGAGCAAAGTAAGCCAAGAGTGTGATGGATCGGCAGGCAATAAAGGGAGTCGTAACCTTAAGTAGAATGGCCACACTACTCCTCAGCACCAGTTTGTCCTGAAAGGTGGTGGTGTAGGGGCGGCTTCACTAAAAGAGCTTGAAGCTCACTCATGCAATAAGTTGGGGTGAATGTGATGAGAAAAACATGATTCTAGGTCAGAAAATGTAGGAGAGCTGTGTAAGAGCTCAAATGCGTTACACATAAGAAAAATAAGGACCAATCTGAGCCTCAACTTTGGCTTCACAAAAGACAATGGATTAAACAGGTGGACCAAACCATCGAAAAAACCATGACAAAAAGTGGTATGAACAAGGACAGCTGGTTGGGTAAAGGCGAAAAGGTGGAAAGAGCTGACAGGTAAGGACAGTCCCCATTGCTAGTCTTTGCTGGGTAAAAACAAACCGTAACACATCCAATAGTTGGGCCTGCATTGGGTTCATGTAATAAGTGCTACGCCAAGCCACAAATTTGTCTCATAGTGTTGCGTAAACAAACTTTGCAGAAGGAGGTCTATCTGCCACAAGGACATCCACTACTTCGAGAGGTATATCGAATGCAATCAACTGCTGCAACTCAATTTCCATGCATGGAGGTTTAGACTACGGAGGGCCAGATAGAAGACCCTGCCATTTCCTGCTGCTGCGACAGGAGATCCTCCCAAAGTTACAGCCTGATCAGAGGACAGATCCCCATGCATGGAAGTTCTGAATACCCCACTTTCCTGGCCCAATTCGGAGCCAAAGTGATGTCATGGGCCTGGTTGTTCCTGATCTTCATTAGAACTCAGGAAAGGAGATTCAGTGGTGGAAAGGCATACAGGAATCCAATGTTCCACTCTAGGCAGAATGCATCTCCAAAGATTCTCTTCCTGGGAACTCCAACATGCAAAGGAATTAACACTTCACCTGCTTGAGGATAGCTAACGGATTGAGCCAGGATGCTCCCCACTGCTGGAAGACACCCTACACTTCCTCCAGCTGTTGCTGCCATTCATGATCCGATAGGCTTCTCCGAGATGAGTTAGTCTGCCTGAGCTTTTAAAGATGCTGTGCACTGAGGTACATCCCTTAATCAGGAGATGCTTCTTTGAGCTTTTATAGATGTCACCAGATGGTGAACAATCAGGGAAACGTCCAGATTTTTCAGGTTGATCCAGAGCCGCAGACCTCCTGTCAAAGATACTAGAATGTCACCCCACCCTGTCAGTTGCAATACCACATGGTGGTATTGTCTGGGAGGACTTGAACCAGCCTTCCCTTGATGAATGGAAGGAAGGCCTTCAACCCCAGGCAAATGATTCACAACTCCAGAAAGTTTATGTGAAGCAGGGTCTCCAATGGAGACCAGAGTTCAATGATCTCCACCTTTTACAGATGACCTCCCCAACACAGCAGTAATGCATCCGTCACCACCATCCTCTCTGGGTGGGGTAGGAAAAAGGGTTTGCCGCTAGTCAAATGGCAGCCAAGCAGCCACCACTAAATATCTTTTGCAGTCCCTCCGAAACCAGGATGGAATCCGATAGCTTCCCTTGATGTTGAGCCTACAGAGACTTGAGATCCTACTGCAGAGTTTGCATGTGCCATCAGTCATGGTCGATTAATAGGATGTAGAAGGCCAGCAGGTCAAGAAGCCTCAAAGCCATCACCGAGACCAAGGGCCTGGGTTGAAACATCAGGATCATAGCCTGGATGTCTTAGACTCATTGATCCGGAGGAAAGGCCTAAAAGTGCATCTTATCCAGGAACCCTAGCAATTTAAGGTGGCTTGCCATCGTCTGGAGGTGGTCTGCAACTAACTGTGCTCAGACTGCTTTAAACAGCCAGTCAATGACGTAGGGAAAGACTGTCCCCCCATCCTCCAAAATTATGCCGCAAACACTACAATCACCTTCATGAACCCCGAAGGGGCACAGGTATGGTCAAAAGGAATCACAGCAAAGTGAAAAAAAAATTGGCCCGCCTTGAACCCCAGGTAGTACTTGTGGATCTGGAGAAAGGGGATATGGGAGTAAGTCTTTGAGGCCACCTTCCAGTCTCAGGATCCAGGTCAGATAGAACCTGGGCTAGCATGTGCATTCTGAATTTGTCCTTCCAAAGGAAAAAACTGAGGAAGGGGGAGTGCTGAAGCTCTAAAATAGAAAGGAGGACTCTGCCATTTTACAGAGTAGCAGAAAGGTGAATAGCACCCTGTTCCGATCTCTGAAGTTAGGAATCTCTCTAGGGCTCCTTTGTCCCAGAAAAAGGAACTTTTGGCAGTAAAATGGACAACTAATCTTATGGGAATTTAAGAAATGCAACATGGAATTGGATATTAACTGGATGATATTGTCAGTGACAACAAATTCAGGCACGTACTCCTTGCTGCCTGTTACCTGGGAATTGCTGGACGCACTGCCTCGCTACCTTCACGGCCATTGATTGGATGCCTTAGAGCACCCGCGACCAGAGGATTCTTTACGAGCCTCCGTCAGCCCGCCTCATTAATGTCCTCACCTTCGGGACCCTTCGTGACTGCGCTTTCATCCATTGTGCCTTTCCTACTTGATTTTCATTTGCCTTCCGTGACCAGCAACCCTCAGCTGAGCTCACCGCCATTTTTTCATCGATTAGGACGGCTCCGTTTATTTTTACTGGATATTCCACATTCTCTGCCAGTCTATCCAGATGCTCTGGCTATCACTGAATTTTGTACCCCCGTCTTATGTCCTGCACACCTTCTTTTTGATACATTGTGCTGCTAACTTCCGTGTTTGGCCTTATCGATATTATATAATAGCCAGTATCTATCTTTCTGATACCCCCACTACGGTCTATACGTAGACACGTGCCCTGAGGAAGGTGAGACATGTCATAGGTCACGCACCGAAACGTACGTCGGCACCATTACAGGAAGAACCTGGCGAAGTCAACCACATATTGTCCTTCTTTGTGATTTATTACCCTTGTTCATTTATCCTCTTAAGTCTTTATTTGACAGTTTAACTGCACTAACTTTATTATACATCCTTTGTTACATTTTTTTAATTGGATTTTGCTGTCAACTCCGAGACAAAACAATATTGTTTTCAGGATGGCCATTTGTCTCCCAGTTCTAATATTGAGAATTGTGGTCCTTCGCTTTGTGCAACTAACTGTTTTTATTGAACCTGAATGACTGGATCCATTAGGATCAGGACGAATGGGATTGAGTGAGTATGTGTTGGAGTGATTGCTTGAATGATTGTGTTGTGGTGGTTTGTATTTCCGCATTAGATGTTTTTTTTTGATATTGCATCTATAGAAACCAATTGATTGTACATATATGAATATTGATTAAAACTTATTTACGGATATGTTTCTAAATTTTGTTTATTGATGGTCTCTTTTGGGAGGGAGATTGTATCCTTAGTGACTTTATCAGCACTTTTTTGATTCATTTCGGGTGGAGACATCTCTGTATATTATATAACAAATTCAGGCAAACCTTTTCTGCCTAACACCTCTTTCATGAAATAGAACACCTCTTCAGTAGACACTTTCAACAAACTTAAGTTCAGGCCACGTAGAGAAGAAACAGGCATAGACTTCCGGAAGGTTTTCCTCAGAAGCTACTTTGGCAAGCTTGAGTGAATGCTGTAGGGTCTTTATGCTCATGCACCACCTAGCAGACGGAACGCTGCAGCAAGTCACAGGAGGAGGCGGAGATTTAAATCAGCGTGGATGCGGTTCACTCATGAACCATGTGGGAGTGACGCAGCCGGACAGTCACATCAGGCCAATGTACCTGAGAAATCTCAAAGGAGACATCAGCAACTGATCTCACTTACAGAACAGGCAAGATCTGAGAGACATCCAGTACGTTAATTGAGCGATGCACAACTGCTCTCCGCACGGATGGCGGCACTGTTCACAATCATCGAAAGAACCTGAAGAATTCGGTGATGTGGATTTGCATCCCGTCTTCAAAGCCAATTTGTGTTAAACAACGCAAAGCAGTTGGTGAATAAAGCAGTTATTGAGTAAGTTTTGAGAGAACATCCCTACATAAAAATGGAGCAGTTTGTGCTCTCACCTTTAAAAACTGTGCCTTTTGGCTTTGCCAAGGCTTGTTTCAATGGCAAATAATAAACTTCCAGAGTTTGCTATCTATAGTGCCTTTGCATTATTGTCATTAAGAAGGCAATGTGGCGAACAGAACAGAAAGCTGGGATAAGCTATAGCTCAAGTGGGGATAATTTGTCGAAGCAATGGTTTGTGCATGGAGACAAATGGGTTAATAACAGTGGAGTGCAATTCCAATGGCAAAACCCCCAGGACCAATGTTTGGGGTCTAAGACAACAACTCTTGATGTTATTTTTTTTCGACGGACAAGGCAGCCAACCCTCTGCAGTATACACAACTTAAATGCCAGTTTGAAGTGCCACACTATGGCTATGGGGAAATGATTGCCAGCTGCTAAGACAATATATGCTTTAATATGTATAAATTGTTAAAAATAAATAAAATGGTTCATTAATGCACAGTCTTTTCTGTTAGGGCGAGTGCACTAAGGAATTTCAGTGAGCTGGAAGTTCAGTGTACATTACTGAGAGTGATTTCAATATACACATGTGTATATAGGTTTGCAAAAATAACCATCTTGGAGATATTTTTAATTTTCCTACAATGCTCCTTTATTATATGCAAATATAAAGAGAAAGCCTGGCAAATTTGATTTTGAAAGTAGGCTATAACCCCCAAAAAATATTTCAGTTAAAAAAAATGGACGGAGGTTGCAGACAGTTCTGCTTAACTATTGAGCAATATGTGTTTTATTAATCAAAATACTACGAACGCAAAAACTATTTTCAAATTTAAAAAAACAGACCAAGGTTACAGGCAGTTTTGCTAAATGACTGTGTAAAGTTAAAATGCAAATTCTCAAAGGCATCATTTATTAAAACAGGTTATATACATGTCATTTGTTTTTATGATCATGAATGGGTTCAAAACTTTCAGGACAGAAGGAGTTTTGGAAACCTACGACAAGTGCAAGTTTTCAAACATATACCTAAGCAAACATCTGTGAAAACTATTTTTGAATGTGCAAATACATAAGTTTACATTTGCTCTAGTAAAAGCCCTCCAAGCAAGCGGAACGTCACTGGTTAAAACCTGTATTTGTTGTTTTCTTTCAGTGGGAAATATTTTCCCATTCCCTACAGCCATGCCTTTTCTTCAGAAGGAGAAATCCCATCCCATCTTGAAAAACAAATGTACTTCTGCCATGTTAAGAGTAAATTTAGGACCGTTTCTATAGTGCGAAGGTTTGGAGAGCAGTTGATGGCCATTGAATATTTAAGCTTTATGGAGTGCACAGACGAGGTGGATATTCCAGCTCTAGAACTTATATGGCCGAATTCCAGCCACTGAGTAAATCTGCTAAAAAGAATCTGCATGCAAATAAACTATTTTATGACGACAATACCAACTATTGCAACTAAGGTGTGAAATTTAAAAACCCATTCATTGATATAGTGCCTGGAATATGCTCTCAAATCAGGGTACTGAGGCACAGTGAGAAGAATTTATCTACGCAATAATTACACAATGCGATCAAGCGAAGGACTTCATAATGGGGGCAATATCTTTGATCCTCCCTCGGCAACTTTGGCCCTGGATGTCAAGTAAAATATTTGTTAATTTACAGTAACACTTTGATAAATAGCTTATGTCATAAGATAAATTGCCAGAGCAATTCCCAAGACACTTCCTCAGAAACTAAGCTTTAAAAATAACAATGGAACAATTAGGGCCACCTAGATCCAGGTTGCTCCTAGAATCAGAACTCCAGCATAATTAAAGTGCTACAACAGTCAGATTCTACCGTGATCACAAAGCTGGCCTTAACAAAACCCATTCATAAATGGAGCTTTGCATATGCAAAGCCTCTCGAGATTTAAACATTTGATATATTGGCCCTGGCTTTTCAGAGTCCAGTATAAAATCAGAAGGTGGCTTTATTGGTACCTTGCTAGAATCAAACTACTGAACTATTATGACCTTGGCATAAGCAGAGAAGCTATTATCTGAGCTAGAGTATGAAGAGAACACTGCCACAGTTTGCCACCTCATTTCACGAGACCCAATAGGACAAGTGGATTTTACTTCCAGGACAAGTTGATTTCTGATTCATCTTGTCACTTGGAGAAGTAGATATTTCATAAAATCACTCACCTCAAGTAGTTACAAGAGAGGTCACATGCTTGTGCGGAGTCTATTTTAGGCACTTGGTTCTAAATGGCTGGGCACCAGCAGTCAAGTATGCAATGTGAACGTAGTCTCTTCCTGTAATTGCTGCTAAATCAAAAACTAGCAAACCAGTATGTGATATTAACCCAAAGCTAATAACATGATTGTTAATGAACAAGAAATTACCATCAATGGGTGCTGTGTATTTTTTTTAACTAATCAGCAAAACATACAAATTAAATCTTCCGTGCTTACCACCCTCAATAATAGCCACTCAACCTACGGCATACAGAAATCTCTAATCTCTTGAGACGCCTAAAAGAGTTTACCCTGCAGAACCAAGCCTCTCAGTCCTCAAACCCGATCCTAAATTCAAGAGGCAATTTCATCCAGAAATCTCAGCAGGGTATTGTGTGAAATGTGCACTAACTTCATCTTCTAATGCACATTTCTTTAGCATGTGCACATTTCTTAGCATGTGCACATTTCTTTAGCAGGTGCACATTTCTTTAGCAGGTGCACATTTCTTTAGCAGGTGCACATTTCTTTAGCAGGTGCACATTTCTTTAGCAGGTGCACATTTCTTTAGCAGGTGCACATTTCTTTAGCAGGTGCACGTTTCTTTAGCAGGTGCACGTTTCTTTAGCAGGTGCACGTTTCTTTAGCAGGTGCACGTTTCTTTAGCAGGTGCACATTTCTTTAGCAGGTGCACATTTCTTTAGCAGGTGCACATTTCTTTAGCAGGTGCACATTTCTTTAGCAGGTGCACATTTCTTTAGCAGGTGCACATTTCTTTAGCAGGTGCACATTTCTTTAGCAGGTGCACATTTCTTTAGCAGGTGCACATTTCTTTAGCAGGTGCACATTTCTTTAGCAGGTGCACATTTCTTTAGCAGGTGCACGTTTCTTTAGCAGGTGCACGTTTCTTTAGCAGGTGCACATTTCTTTAGCAGGTGCACAGTTCTTTAGCAGGTGCACATCTTGTTTCTGCGACAAGTACAGCACAATACAATCTGAGCAAATCTGTAACCCTGATGCACCACATCCAATTCCTCCAAATACATTTTGCAAGGATTTTCATTTGGTTTCAACATTTTTAAAATAAAGTTTGCCAAAGTTAAACAAATAAAGATTTTTTTAAAAAGAGCTTCTGAAAATTGCGAACCCCTAATCAAAAAGTAGAGCTCCAAGAGCTCCTTATATGGTGAAACCTTAGATTGGAGCACTTGAGATCGGTACAAGATGCTTAGCAGACCTCAACATGTAAAAGTTATTTTGTCTAAAAATGAATAAAAGCAACCACCTAGACACTATTTCACAAACTGCTAGAATCAGTGTACTGTCAAATCTTAAGGCTCCTCTATAAAAAGAGTTATGGAAGGATGGAATAAAGGTGGGTAAAAAAAATCAGCGATAAGACAATTGTAAAGTTAAGATTTGTTCCAATATTATTTAAGCAATGGTGGCAGAAATCTACTTTTAAGAGGCTTTCTGTACCGCTACCTCTTTCTGTACAGTTCCCACGATAATCAGTTCTCAATGCAAGAGCAAAACCAATCTTCAGTAAAAAGCACATAGGTGGGGAAAAATGCTTTCACCCTGTAAGGTTCTTGCAGAACTTTAACCTGTATGGATGAAAAAAGGATTGCATCTCGCGCCAGTGTGGCGAGGATCTCCGTGAGGACATTTACCAAGCCGACTGGCTCGATTGCTGCAATCAGACAAAAAAATTGTCTCCCAATTATCGCCTCAGTCTTATACACTTCAAATACTTACATAGGTTATATCCTACCCCCGCTCAGCTACATAAACTGGGACTCATCCCTGACGACAGGTGCCTGCGCTGCTCTACCCCCGCCGCAGATTTCTCTCATCTGGCTTGGTTGTCCTAAGGTATCTGATTTCTGGCGGGAGGTCTGTGTAGCTATCTCTGAGATTACCTCCACGCCGGTTCGGCCCATCTTACCGTTGTGCCTGCTGGGCTTTGTTAAATTTTGCCCAGATGCCTCTCGCCGATTGGTCGCAATGCTGCTTGTTCTTGCGCGGCGTCGGGTGGCCATGTGTTGGGGGTGCAGACCGGCGCCTAGGTTTGCCCAATGGCTTGAAGATGCCTCTGGATGTCAGACCCAACTATCTGAATTCTGGGACCTTATGCCTGCTAGATCTCGGCCACTCGACATATGGGCCCCCCTGGTGACGTACCTTCACACCCGTTCACACCCGAGCCGGACTGCCTCCCTCGCGCTCCCCGCCGGCACTCCGCCAGCAGCAGCCGCCAGTGCTGGTCAGTAGCCACTTCCTTCCCTGTCCCCATCTCTCTTGAGCCGGACCTGCTCCTTCCTCTAAGGCGCTGACATCACATTATGAAGCTATGTATAGCTTGATGATGTGTTTGCTGTATTGTACAAGACAATGCCTCTGTTTGATCAGTTTACTTCTAATTTTTGATGTACTCCGCAAATGATCTATGTAGGATGCTCTGATTTGATGCAAAATTATATTTTGGCAATGCTGATTTTTCCAATAAAGGTTTTGAAAAATCAAAGAAAAAAAATGGATTGCATCTACTTTCACAAAGCCCCCGTTTGAGAAACCAGGACCTGTTTCCAGTGGCCCCTCACACTTTTTGCCCCCATTCTAACTACTAGATGATGGTTTTCGGACTCTGTTACCTGTGCTCTGCTAACCAGACTCAGGGCATGTGCTCTTATTAAAAGCATATGGTAATTAGGTGTAGCTAAAATTGTTACTGGCAGCCTAGCTGTAAGTCCTTAGTATGTAATGGGGAATGTAGGTTTAGAGGCCCAGTAGACTTAATGCACTTAAGTGTGCACAACTGTGTTGCCTGTTGTCATTTTAAAGGCAGTGCTGGTTCTCGGGCTGCAATTACATTAAATGTGTATTGAAATTCACCTTTGGATTTAAAGGTACTTCCAAAGTATCAATCTACCTTATTTTTACATACAAGTCATCCCTAAGCCGGGCTGGGTACTGAAAGTAGCCCTAGTAAATGTGATCAGACCAGCCCCCGTCCGTCGCGTAGCAAGCGAGCCTGACCAATACTTGGGTGGTTTGGGGTGGTTCTCCCCCCAAGAAAGTTTGGAAAAAGACTAACCAAAAGGGTGCATTTTACAGCACATTTTCATTACATATTTAATTATATCAACTTTCAAAGCACAGTAAATAGTAGATGATTTTTTTTTTTTTTTTTTTTTTTTTTTGGAGTTCAAATCTGCTTTATTGTGCCAAAGGAATCGTAATACACAGCTTTCGTTCGCCTACAACCCAGAGGCCGGCAGCATAAGAAAATTACCTTAACACAGCCTTGTGGCCGGCATCCCTGAGGCCCGGCGGCGTAGCCTATCCATGTAAAGAAGGATGATGTCACCTCCGGTGTTGCAGGGCAAGTAAGGATGAGCAGCAGCAGAACAGTATTTTTGAAAGTGTTTGTTTTGGTTCCTTAAAGGACATAACAGCCAACAAAACCCCCCAACAACAAAGTAGATAAGAGGCAATGCATAGTCAAGTGGAAGCATAAACGGCAGTGAGCAGGTGCGGTAGTGCAGGCGGGCAGTGATGGCTTAGTTCTATAACCGCAGCCCGAGTGACCTGACAGTATCAGTGATGCGTGCAGTGTCACGGCACCGTGCCCAAACCAAAGTGCGCTAGTATGTGTCAGGTAGTGCATAGGAAGTCCCTGTATGTTGGAGGGGGAAGGATAGACGACCTGAGGAGGAAGGTCTACGATATTAGGCAACCCCAGCGGTCCGGAGAGTAGGGAACAGCTCCACAGCCAGGAGGCGAGAGGTCTTCGCAAGGGTCGCCCAGAAAGGGAATGTATGTACGTGAGTGGAGCCCGTGGATCGTTCCAGCGTGGAAGCTAGGATGCTAAACTGTAACAGGGTGGTCCCCCGGCGGGTCTGCGTCTTCGGAGCGTGTGAGTAAGTAGTTCACCAGTGGATCCCATATGTCGCTGGGCCGACTCGAAATGGGTAGCAATTCAGCGAACGTGGAGTGTTGTTCTTGGCAGTAAGTCAAGTCCGCCAGCCAGTCCTTAAATTTAGGCGCCCTGCCACGGCCCCAGCGGCAAGCCACGCGCCGTTTGGAAAAGAGCAGTGCGGTATCGACAAATTTCCGGCAAGCCCTAGGGAGCCGCGAAGTGCATCCAAGAAGCGTCATCAATGGATCCATAGGTATCGCCTCCCCCACCATCTCCGCGAGTGCATCCGTCACACGCTGCCAGTAGAACGCCACCTGGGGGCACTCCCATGCCAAGTGTAGAAAGTCAGCATTTGCGGCGCGGCAACGCTCACAGCGATCGTCATCCGCCAGACCAAATCTCCGTTTCCTCGCCGGCGTGTAATACACCCGTTGTAGGAATTTATAGTGGATGATTTTCAATCTGCTACTAGCAGAGATGCGGGAGGTGAGCGCACAGCAATGATGCCATTGCTCATCAGTGACTTCAATGGCAAGGTCGGTAGACCAGCGCATCCGGGCATTGGACTCAGGCATCGGAGCAGCTCCCCTAAGGTGGCGGTAAAGGCCGGAGACCAAGTGGGCCCCGTCCTGCGAGCACAGCAGGAAGTGCAGCGGAGGCAGGGTCTCGGGCTCGTCAGGAAAGTCAGGCAGGATGTCTCTCATCCCTGCTCGAAGTCGTATATAATAAAAAAGCTCGAGGGGAGTGCGGTCATGTGCAGCGAAGAAGAGGTCAGCTGATTTAAAATGACCATCAGAGAACAGGTCCCCCCAGCAGGTGACGTGAACTTTAGCACAAAGGTTGCGGAAGCCTTGTTCCCATAAAAGGGTAAGATTCGGATGATAAGTAAGCGGCAGTTTGGGCGAGTAAAGAAGGCGACAGTCCAAGCTTTTGACTATGCGACGCCATGCGTCTAGAGTACATGAGACCGAGGTGTTCGGCGTGGTTATGGATGATTCAGGGCAGTGTAGCATCCCATTGAGCGGGAGAGGGTGCACTATCCAGTCCTCAACCGCTATGTGCGGCATAAAGGGGGTGGGAGCCATCCAGTGGTAGGCGAAGTGCGCCTGCGCGCACTGGTAGTATGCCTCGAAGTCAGGGACATCGAAACCTCCCTTGTCATAAGGGAGAGTTAGCGTGGACCATCTGAGCCGGGGGCTCTTGCCTCCCCAAAAAAGCCTACGTAACTCCATCTGCAGGGTTTTAAAGAAGAAGGCACCGGGGAAGTAAGGGATGTTGAGGAAAAGGTAGAGAAAGCGAGGAAGAATCACCATTTTTATGAGGGATGCCCTCCCGGCCATAGAGAGCGGCAGGGTGATCCAGCGATCCACAGAAGCGGTCAATTTGGTTATTGCCACTCCGTAGTTGGATCGCAATGTCTCGTCCCTATCTCGAGAGATGCGGATCCCCAGGTACCGGAGATCGGACCAACACCATTCTAGTGGGTAGTCAAGAGGGAAATCAGTCACCGCTTCCGTTAAGGGGAAGAGCTGGGACTTGGACCAGTTGATGTGTACACCTGACATCCCCCCAAAGGCAACAAATTCCCTGAGTAAGGGATTGAGGTATATCTCAGGGCGTTTCACATATAACGTGATGTCATCTGCATAGAGTGACACATCTATTTGACGTTGTAAGCATTGCACCGCACCGTCCCGGTGTAGTTGACGCAAGCGACAGGCCAGAGGCTCAACCGCTATAGCAAATAAAAGGGGAGAAAGTGGGCACCCCTGACGCGTGCCTCTGGTGATTGCCATTGGCTGCGATAGGCGACCGTTGATCAGTACCCTCGCTGTGGGGTCGGTATAGAGTAGGCGAACCCATGATATAAACAATTTGGGAAAGCCCATGCTGGAGAATAGGTAGGGCCACTCGACTGAGTCGAAAGCCTTAAATGCGTCAAGGAAAATGGCCGCAACAGGTGTATCAGGATGAACCGTGCGAAGCAGAGAAAAAAGAGTACGCAGGTTGTGAGAGGTGGACCTGCCTGCTACAAAGCCGGATTGATCGGGCAGCACAAGTCTAGTCATCAGCAGCGACAGCCGGGTGGCCAATATTTTAGCAAGTATCTTGACATCGCAATTTAAGAGGGAGAGTGGGCGGTAAGAATTGCAGGATTTGGGGTCTTTGTCTGGCTTGAGGAGAGAAGTGATCACCACCTCGCGCATAGAGTAGGGAAGCACGCCGTCACTGAACGACTCCGAATACACCTCACGAAGGACGGGGGCCATGATGTCGATGTATGCTTTATAAAACTCGGCAGGGAGGCCATCGAGCCCCGGGGCCTTGCCGTTCTTGAGGGACATAATGGCCTCGCGGACTTCATCTAGCTCAAAGGGTGTCGCCAGGAATGCCCTATCCCCGTCGCTGAGCCAGCATAGCGCCACATCATTGAGATATTCAGTTTAGGCCGTGCCGGAACCTGCAGTGGAGGTGTATAGCGAACGGTAATGCGCCATGAATGTATTAGGTATCTCGTCCGAGTCTCTGATGGCAGTACCGGCAGTGTCCGTGAGTTCGAGTATAATATTATGCGCTCTTGCAGATTGTGTAAGTGTTGCGAGCACTTTCCCGGGTCTATCCCCCTCGCAGTATTTGCGGGCTTGCCAATATTTACCGCGGAACTTGGCCTCTCTGGCAGCCTCCTCCTCATACTTCGACAGTGCCACTCTAAAAGCAGCATGCGGTTCGGGTCCAGGCTCAGAGACCATGCGGAGTTCCAGAGCTCGTAGCTCCCTCTCCAGAGTGTCGATCGAATGGAGGATATCTCGCAGGACACCATAGCTCTTCGAGATGCAAAAGCCCCTAACAGTCACCTTAAACGCCTCCCATATGTGTTCCACCGAGTCCACTGACCCCTTATTTCTGGGAAAGAGAGCTGCTATCTCCTCCCCCAGTTCAGTGCGAAACAGGTTGTCCAGCAGTATGTCAGGGCGGAGTCTCCAGTGTGGTCTTGGGCTATCCCACCCAGGTGTACGGAAGTGTAGCAGAACAGGACTGTGATCTGAGTATGTTTGCGGCAGATGAACCGCTCCCACCAGCTCAGCAGCGACGCCCCTGGTAACCAAAAAAAAATCTAAGCGAGCCCATGTCCCCGTGTGTGAGGTGAAGTGTGTCCCCTCCCTTCCGTGAGGGTGCAAGTGCCTCCAGGCGTCCAGTAGCCCACCCTCCGTAATCACACCCTCCAGTGCCTCCCGTGCTTGTAGGAGCAGACGCCATCTGCCCTGTCCAGGTGTGGTGCCAGTGCCAGATTGAAATCCCCCCCCCAAACAACATGTCGTGACCCAGCAGACATAATCTTGCCCCATAAGGTAGTGAAGAATGCAGGTGTATCGACATTTGGCGCATATGTTGCAACAAACGTGTATGTGTCGCGGCCCAGTCTGCCCCACAGCAATGCAAAGCGTCCCTCCTTATCAACCAGTTCTCCGTACCTCTGAAACGGTGCACTACGGGCAACAAGAATAGCAACCCCTCTCGCATAGGTGGAATATGAGGAAAAGACACGCTGCCCAGCCCATCTGCTCGCAAAAAGGGACCCACCCTGTGGCGACAAATGAGTTTCTTGCAGCATGGCCACCTGAACATGATGCCTATCAAGGTAGGCAATAACACTACGACACTTTTTAGCATCGTTTAAGCCCCGAATATTCCAGGACATGCAGGTCAATTGTGCGTTAGCACTCAGAGCAGCCACAGGCAGAACATCAATAAACATATCAGCGCCACCAACGGCAGCAAAGTAGGGCCCATCCCACCCCACCAACACAGGTGCCCACACCAGGACAGAAGCCACGCACATAATCCAGTCAATGATTGCCTCTTCAAAGAACACCCACCCCTCCCTCCCACCCCAGCATCCCAATCATGCCAGTAGCCAAAGATCCCCACGCAGTACCCCACCCCCCACCCTTTCCCCCCCAACCGTAGCAACAATAACAATAACCTCAGCAGTTCTAAGGGGAACACCCAGTAGGGGTATGACATAGAGTACGCACAGCCACTACCCAGCCCATTGCTCCAACTCTGTACCGCCCTCGGTGGGGGCTAGGGCCAGGTAAGTGGTCCTTGGTATACATTACCACAGGAGTGTTGAGTCCGTACAGGTCCATAAGTCGCAGTCACCCCAGTGTCAGTGGTCCAATCCATGGTGAAGTGCAAGCCAGGACAAACAGGGCGCCTGGCATAGGGGGTGTCAGTGGTCAATCATCGTGTGGTGCCAGAGACGGGTCCGCATCCTCTCGCTCTTCTGCGGAGTCACGTTCCTCCCTACGCTGTCTTCGGAGCGATTTCAGGAAGTTCTCCGCCTTCTGTGGGTTGGTAAAAAAACGTTGCTTTCCCTGGTGTGTGACTCGCAGCTTAGCAGGGTATAAAAGTGCATAGTCCACTTGGGCCTCCCGCAACTTCTTCTTGACTGGGAGAAATTTGCGTCGTTCCTCCTGCACCATTGGTGTGAAATCCGGGTAGATGGAGAAAGCGACACCATTGTACTGTAGCGACCGTTGTGACCGGGCCGCACGTAACGCAGTGTCGCGATCCCGGTAATTCAAAAGTCTAGCAATGATAGGCCGCGGTGGCAGACCAGGCTTGGGCACAGGCGCTAAGGATCGATGAGCCCTTTCCACGATGAATTGAGGGGAGAACGCATCTTCGCCGATCGAACCTTTAAGCAGTTTTTCAATGTAGAGTTCCATCCTGCCCGTGTCTGTGGATTCTGGAACATTGGTGATTCGTATGTTGTTTCGGCGACTGCGAGCTTCCAAATCCTCATTTTTAGCTGCTATAACCCTGAGCAGATTGTCCATCCTAGTTAATTGCGCCGTGTGAGTAGAGGTGGCGTCCGAGTTGTCAGATATGCGTTGTTCCGCAGTTGTTATCCTCTCCTCATGGCGATCGACCTTGTGCACTAATGCGTCCAGCCGGGACGTAACTCCATCAACTTTTTCAACGACGGTTGCCAACCCCTGCCTCATCTCCTGGAACAGGCTATGTAGGTCAATGTCTTTCGCGGGGGTGTGGCAGCCTTCGGAGACGGCATACTAGGCCCAGGATCCATCTGCGTAGACTTCGCGCCTCTTTTTGGGCCATCGAAACTGAGCTTCGATTGGCGGTTCTCGGGCCGCATAGTGGCAGCTGGCACGCGTGGCAACTCTTCAGGCCCGGTGGGCAGGTGGGCGAGCAGCAGTGGAGCCCGCTAGCACGGTATGCGCAGGTATGTGACGGCGTGAGAACCGTCGCACCAGGAAGCGCACCTGTAGATTAATAGGCACACCGCAGGTGGGTACAGATACCCTGTCGCTCCTTTCCCTTGTCGGGCGCTCTGGTGGCGGGGGATGGAGATGCCCAGTTGAGAGCGGTGCCAAAGCCTTCCTTGTGGCGTCAGCAGGTCGCGGGTGCACTTGCACTATATAGGGGCAGAGTACGGAACCCAAATCACTAGGCCCATAAGAAGGCAAGGTTGGTGATCACGTTCAGCTCAGGCACACTCCAGGGCCAGCAAACCATCGGGGGCAAGCACCAGGTTAAGGCATCCCAAGGATAACCCGCCGCTCGGGAATGCGTGGGGAAACAGGGGTGTCCTCACCACCAAGCAGGATGACAGGTGGCCACCGGGGCACAGTCGGATGCAGCGGCCCCCTCTGCCGTGGGGCCCAGGCGCGGCCCCCGATTACAATCCGGGCCACTGCGGGGTCCGCGCCTCACCACTAGATGTTACTGCCGGACGGGGCCCTCTCTGCTCAATCAGAGGATCAGTCCGTCCCATGATTCTCCCCCATGCGTAGGACTCGGCTCCTCTGTGGCCCCAGCAGCAGGGAGCAGCAGCGGCAGGGGGGGGGGCTCCCGCGTGGGAGATGGCAACAGTCACTCACCCCCTGTACAAGCCTCTCTGCAACGTCCGCGCTGCTCCTGGGCGGCCGCCCGAACCCGCGGCCCACCTCCTCGTGGACGTCCCAGACGTTGCGTAGGTGGCCGCAGCCGGCCCTCACAGCTCGCTGGTTCCAGAGCGATCCCCGGCGAGATTTCAGACGCCGATATCTCTGGCCACGAACCTCCCAGCAACACCAGACTTGGAACGAGTGTGGATAATAACGTCCTACACCAGTACAGGGGGAATACCAGCGATTTAGCACCCTGTGGTAAAGGATTAACGGAGGATAATTAAACAAGGAGCGGGAGCTGCGCGTCTAGGCAGCCATTCCGCTTGTGCGCCCTCTAGCGCCCCCCATAGTAGATGATGACCTTAAAGAGCACCACGTTACCCATCCAGTCATATGTACCCATAGACATTCTTACAGAGAGCACCAAAAATAGTCTGAAACATACAAAATTCTATTAGTAAAGAGGGCAGTCCTTTTTGATCTGTTTTAATTGTATCTGAATATTGTAAGAAATTGGTATCGTTTGTCGACTGTATGACTGAGGGACGGTTTCTCCATTTGAGTGGAGGAGCGTCGTCCCACAAAGAAGAGCCCCAGTCCAGAGCTGAAAAATAACAAGCATTTGCAATGTAATAGGTCTTGCAAATTTTAAAAATTAGAGCTCTTGGTGTTAGAAATGACAATGTTTTTTAATTTTGTTTTCTGTATATAGTGGGGTGATATTTGCATAGTGCTATTTCTATTCATATGACCTAGTGGCGCTGTAAACCAGAAATTGGTTATAAGGGGGAAGGGGGCGGGGGACAAGAGTAATATGCTTGCTGCAGAAAAAAAAGTAACTATGGAATTATATGCTCTTGAAACCTCAAGATTTTAAACCGGACTATGTATTTCACAAACATGACACATAATCCACAACCTTCTGCATAATCTTACATTACAACACATTGTAGCTCAAACAAAAAAAAGCATGACACGTGGTGCTGGGCACTGGCCTATTCTCTCTAAAGTTTAATTTGGCAACATAGAGTTGCTGATTATTGAATTCAAGGGCTAAACTGGTACTAATGTGGTTAATCTTTTCCCACCCAGTAGTAATTGTTAGAGATATTGTTTTTAGTAAAGCATTTTATGTGCAATAAAAAAATCCTTTAAAAATACACAGATGCACAGATACACACACAAATGTGCAAGCACGGATAGAAAAACACGTATACACAAACGCATGCATAGAAATATACACATTTTGAAATAGCCAGCTGCATACACAGATAGATGCAACCACACAAGCATACACACACACTTATGCACAAACACACACATACAAGCAGACACACGCTCACATAGACAAGCACATAAGAAAGCATGCACATACATATACAACATTAACAAGAGGAGATACGTTTACAAACACATGCATGCAGATATATACAAACACACATTCACAGGCACTCATATACCTAGGCATATGTGCACTCAGATAGACATGCATGCAGGCATGCACACACACATTTACACGCACACACTTGTGTTTCTTGTCTCACCCCTGTGAGGTGTCTTGAAAGAAATATTTATTTCCCATTTTTTGCAAATGTAAGCATTTGAAGTGCTTTAACAGGGGCAGCGGAATGATGGAGTTAACAAAAGAGAGAGAAGAGTGTGGGAGATGGGGAGAGCGATATGTAAAACACAGACGGTAGAAATAGAGATTACAGGCTTAAAGAAACAAAAGATGTTAAGGACAGAGCGAGATGGGGAAACATGGGTGGATGGGTACGTAGAGAGCAAGAGAAAGGGGAGACAGATGAAGACAGGTGAGAAAAAAAGGCAGAGGTGAATGTGTAAGGTGAGAGAGGTGGAGGGAGAGAGAGATGGGTCGACAGGTAAAGAAGTAAGACGGAGCAAGAGAGAGTGGGATGAAAATACAAGACCATGTGTAAGGTGAGAAAGATAAAGGAGAGATGAGGAGACAAGGGCTAGGGACATGTGACCAGAAAGAGAGAGGGAGAGATTGGGAGATGTGTTGACTGGTGTTGGACTTGGCCCTTTTGGCAGGTTCACCCCTAAACATTTAGCTTTTTAATGTGACCTGATGTTAGTTGTTTTGGGTTTCTGCACACTTTAGCACTGTGTCCCAGTGTAAAGTGCGTGCGCAGCCTGAGTACGTGTGGTGAGATTAGACTGCCCTCCCATAGGAATGCATGGGGGATATGTGTGTCCATGGTAATTCCTGGTGTGAGAGGAGTGCAGGGGCGAGTTTGGTATGTGCAAACTCGTGAGAATAAATGCTGTGCAATGGTGTGCGCAGATTGAATGTGTCTATTGGAGAAGTGCCACTTTTAGAAGTTGGCATTTCTGTGTGCAGTGAATGTGAATTGCCTGTCTGGCTCGTGAGTGACAGGGCTTGGCTGGTGTGCCTGGCGCCAGGATGGGTCTTCCCGGCGGTGAATAGGGAGATCTGCATGTAGATGAGAGGGAGGAGTTGCACCTGAATAGGGCAGTGCCTTCCCTACACAATGCTGGCTTCACCTCCTGTGGTGTGTCTGATGTCCCTAGCCTGTCCTGTGACTAGGGAGAGGGGCTGAGCAAAACAAAGTGCTCCAGAACCAGTTATAACTGGTTCTCCCCTTGCCATACAGTTTGTAACAAAGGAAATGTGGATATAAGAAGGAGCTGTGACCCCATGTAAAATGTCCTCTCTTGATCCTGACTTGAGGGGGGCCTGCTGCTGCTGCTGGGCGCCAGGAGGAACTGCCACTAGGGCCTGCCTCCCTGGTGGAGGGCCCTGTGAGCTGGCCCCTGGGCCCAGCCTTTGCCCTCCTGCACTCTGAAAGATTTTCCCTGGACTTTTGGGGACTTTTCAATCCTAGCGCCTTAAATGCGCTTCATTTTTTGGGTGCAGAGAGCTTTTCTTGTCCTAGGAGCGCCTGGGCTCAGCAGCGCTGAGCTACCTCCTCTACCGAGGGAATCCCGACGTAGGGATTCCCCCGCAAGTGCCGTTTATCCAGCAGGTGCCAATCCTGCATTTGTGAACTTTGAAATCCGAGCGGGAGCCTACCCCGCAACGGTACCTTGGAGGCAGGTGCCCACCCCGCATATTTGCCTTTTTTTATAATATACCCCTAGTGGGTGCCTACCCCGCCAGCGACCTTGTGCTGTCCATCATTGTTGTGTTTGCAGCTTCCTATACCCCTAGCAGGTGTCCACCCCGCTAGGGACTTTGTGCTGCTTCATGAATATTTGAAACTGCGGGAGCCCACCCCGCTGTTGTGCTGGCAGAAGCCTGGGCCCTGAAGGAATCACCGCCGCCGGTCCGGGGGCTTCCTTGAAAGTGCCGCGCTGTGAGTGGCTCAAGTTGCCTGAGCCTGGAGGCTCTTCACGAGGGCCGCGCTGTGGTAGGCTAAAGCGCCCCTGAGCCTGGAGCCTCGTCGCGA
The DNA here is from genome assembly GCF_964261635.1 of Lissotriton helveticus. Taxonomy (NCBI): domain Eukaryota; kingdom Metazoa; phylum Chordata; class Amphibia; order Caudata; family Salamandridae; genus Lissotriton; species Lissotriton helveticus. Next base: position 796,750,897 of record NC_136063.1, on the reverse strand, counting down.
GGGCCGCGCTGTGATTGGAGGAGCGCTCCAAGAACCAGGAAGCGACTGGAGCCTACCCCGTGCTCCTGTGCCTGGGAAACCAGCCGGAAGGCCAAAGAGTGCAGCGGGTCGACGGGGCTCCCGGGAGCGTGAGGGAGCCCCGCGTACAACAGTGGTTGGTCCTGTTCCCAGGCGGGGCTCTCATGAGGAGAGAGAGCCCCATGTGTTGCAGCCTTGGAAAGAAGAGAGTCCTTGCATGAGAAGCCTGCAGCAGGGAGTCCCCAGACCCGGAGCGAGGAAACGGCAGACACACAAAAGACTGCTCCGGTGAGTAGGGTGAAGAGGGAGCCTGCATTTAGCGAGCGAGCCCCGTGGGGCCTGCAAGCACATTGTCGGTGCTCGCAGCTGCCCCGCTTGTCAGAGGGCAGCTGCTCCATCGGGGGCCAAGTTTGATTTCTCCTTTTTGAGTCCCAGAGCAGGACTCCAGCATTGGGAGCCATTTTCTTGACAGAATCCCCGAGGGGGGCTCACCAGGCACGGGGAGTGTCAGTCTTCATTGGGCCAGCACCATTTTTCTACAACTGCCCCGCCTGGCAGAGGGCAGCTGCAACGCTGCGCAGGTCTTCCACAGGGGGCACAGTAAATGCTTGTGCCCCTCTTGGTCTGCCCAGCAATTAGTGGGCAGCTGTCACGTTTAGGCCCCAAACTCTTGCGCACCTTGGCTTTAGCTGCCTAGGCAGCACGTCCAGACTATTTTGGACATAGGGTGTCGGAGTCCTGTGAGAGGCCAGTTGGCCTGGGGACTATTTTCATGTGTTGTACCCCTACCTGGGGCGCACTGTGTTTATGATTTGTGCGTAATGTATTTATCCTGTGTTAGACCTCTAAATGTGTTTTATGATTAGGGGGTTGTTTTGCCTAGTATGGTTTATGCTAGCGAGTTTGTTTACCTGCGTGATCTATGCCTAGGTGATTAGTATTGCATAGTGTGTTCCTACCTTTTACCAGTAGTTACTGGTTGTGCTCTACATTTATTAGTTGTGCTACATTTACAATTGGTGATGTGTGATTGTTCTGACAGTGGCCCAATTGGCCCGGTCAGGTGTATATAATCCCATGTAAATACTGCCCAGTGCCAGTTGGCACAGTGTATATGTGTGATTATGATCTAATGTGTTAATGGCAATACAAAGGCTATTTTTATATATAACCTTGTGCGGAGTTCCTTTTTGTGGTGTGCCTAGTGTGTTGCTGCAGATCAGCCAGAATAACATTTTTGCACAGAGCATTGAAGGTAGAGTGAGGAGCTGGGATGGGGTATAACAAGTGAGAGTTAAAGGCGCAGAGCCACTGCACTTTTCTCCCATATACTGCACCGAGGCAGGATCTGAATCTACGAGTTTTTATTTCTCTTTTAGGTTTTTAACAGGCATGTACAGCCAACAAGCTTGCCTACAGCTGCTATAAATTTCAGGTAGAAGAACTGGAAAAATACAGTTTTGCCTGGGCCTTCAGTAAGTATATCCTTACACCTAGGGCTTTTAGTGGGCTGGGATCTCACCAAGTTTGAGCACCAGCAGTCTTTCAAAGGGAGCCTCAAAACAGGTCTCTATCGGGTTCTGTTTTGTGCCCTAGCACAGGCGGTCCGTTTTTTCGAACGTTATAGAGGAAGGGAAATCCTTTAAAGAGTAATTTTCTCTCTGGATTTACCTTATCTTGTTGAAACTCAGGAGCAGCAACATTGTTGTGGTGTCACCAGGGCTTTAAGTGGAAGCCTTTTCAATATTATATACAAGCCATAGTTGCTGCTTATTTATCTTATGCAACTTACAACCATTGACAAAGCCAATAGTACTGACTTGTTTTATTAGTGGTAGCAAATTTCTGGATACAGTGACAGAAACAGCAAAATACCAGTCGGGGGGTACACCATGATAAACACAGATTTTTAGCTTGGGTGTTTTAAGCCACGCCCTTAATTACATTGGCCATGCCCCTTTGAGATACCCCCAGTTTTTTCAATCCCACTTAAAGCCCTGCTTTGGGAGGGGGAAATTCTTATTTAATGCCAATTGGTTGAAACAAAAAAATCTGATATAATAATTTAAGTGTCGAAAAAGTTCCGGTTAAAGACACGCAAAGACACTAAAACGCACATATAAAGGCTTTCAGAACAACTATGATGCAAGTGGCTTGCTGGAGGCATTCGTTAATGAGCACATCTGGATTCCCACTACTCCAGAGGTGTCCCTAGGCAGGTCGAACAAGCAGAACACTCAGGTGGTACTGCATTGCAGGTAGCACACCACAGGGTATGTGAGAAACCTATTTTGTGACAAAACTGGGAATTTTAAGAGTACAAAGCTATTAAACTGGCCAACAATGACATCTTAAATGTTGTTGGGAGTATGGTAAAAATACATGGATGCGAGAGGGGTGTTGCTTGGCCTGCCCATCTTATTCTCTCTGCCCTGGACTCTGCCACTGGCATGGGACTGTCCTTTTGCAGTGGGGTGCGGGTGATGGAGCATTTGTTGCCTGTTGGGGGAAGCATTTGGAGTTCTCCTTGCGATGCTGTGTGTTGCGTCTGTTCTCAGACCCGGTGAAACCAGCCAAGAGGGTCATGGTATATCAGGCCTGGAGTGTGCTGAGCAGGCATGTTAGTAGGCCCCTTGGGTCTGTGACTGGTAGAATCCACCCGGGGTTATCCTTGGGGCCCTGGAGCACAAGGGGAGCAGCCAGGATCCACCTCTCTGGAGAGTCAAAGTACATGGGGTCAAAGGTGAGCTGATCATACAAATGTTTGATCATGGCGGCCTCACATACATAGAACCATTTACAAGAATGTAAATGTGGATATCTGTGAATGAAAGACAAAATATGCTGAAGCATTTTTACTCTGAGCCTTACCTTGCGTCCTTCTTCACTTTCTGCAGCTGGAGGGTGACTTCCCCGGCGGCGGGATCCTTCCATCGGTAGATGTGGGTAGAGATCGGCTTCTGGTTCTCATCCAGGACAGTCAGCCTGACCCCTTTGCCCTCCAGGAGGTCGCTCTTGGTGAAGACGTTGAGGTCCATCTCGGTGGCCGGATGCCCCGGGTCTGCCAACTTATTCAGTTTCTCAACCAGCGCTTGGTGCTCCGCTCTGGGAGCGCTGCCGCCTCCCCTCCAATCGGCGTCTTCATGTTCCTTTGGAAATTTTGTTCGGTGAAGAATCGCCGAGTTTTGTTCATTCCCACAACGTTGTCCATAGTTTTTCCAGTGTATTTACTAATCTGTCTGCCCGCAGTGCTGTGCAGCAGGCTTGTGACATAAGTTGGCCATAACTGGATACATCCATAATTTATAATCTTGGAGATCAGATCTAACCAATCCTCTGTTTTCTTCACATCTGGGACATTGCGACGTTTATCGCCGTCCTTACATAGATCAGCTTTTGTGATCTTGCCACATTCTTCAATTATAAACGGGATGATCCTGTCGTCCAGCAGGAGTGTGGCTTGCGAGAGATTGTAGATGTCCATCGAGTTTTCTGCAATACCAGTTATTGTACCGACCATTAGCCCGGCTGCCACCTGTGTAGTTGCAGAACCTTTCAGATTTTTATTCAGAAGCATGAAGATCCCAACTTCTACGGCATTGAAAAAGGTTTTCAGCAGCTGCTTGTCCTTCCAGACCGTATTAATTAAATTTACTTCTAGGCTTCTACTCGGCCCGGACGCGGGGCCAGCCCCATGCAGTTGTGCTGCTGCTTGCACCCAGCGCGAGCCTCACCCCCAAGGCCTCGATGCACACGAGTCATGACAAATTTGCAGCCCCACCCTAAGGGTGAAGACTGAGACCACTGCACGCAGAGACAACACGCTGCGAGCTGCGTACCGGCACCATCACCTACCTGCCTGCCTGCCTCTGCCAACAGTACAGTTGTGCTTTCCCCCCCCGCAGTCTAGGTCAGACAGATTACCACAGTCTGACACGGACTCACCGAGTCAGTCACGGCCCGAAAAGCGGTCCCACTCAGAAGATGCAGGTTTTGCTGGGGCAGCCCCAGCAAACCAGCCATCTTTGAAAAAAGCGGCCCCCACACCATCCGGCGTACCGGAGGATTGCCTGTGTCTGGAATCACCAGCCCAGCCCCTAAGTCTCTCCTCGGAGCCCCAGTGGTACAGCGCCTTGTAACTATAAGTAGGGACATTAAAAAAGATGTTTTATAAGACCTGGTGAGGGAAAAACTGCCAATTTAGTTTTTCCACATTGTAAAAAAACAAGCTCCATAGGCTAACATGGGAATAGGTTATTTAAGTATAAATACTGACAGAGGCGTTGTCATTCAAAAAATGAAAAAGATAGTTCTGATAAATCCACAACGTGCCACTACTAGATTTATGATTATTATAGAAAATAAATTAGATTTTTTTTTGTAGGCTAAAATCCAGCCTTCCAGCTATCCTCTCCTAATTTGCCAGCCTCTGCCAGGCTGAGCCAGGCTCTCTTAATGAGGTGAGAAGTGGTCTGCCACAGAGACAAGAGATCTCCTGTGGGTGAAGAACTGCAGCTGGATAAGTAAAAGGGCAGGATGGGGTGGAGTGGTTAAATTGGTCTTCAAAGGGAGAATGACACTAAGACAGCACAGGCTCAACCCCACGTCCTTCACCCTCAGCCAAACAGGAGCGCCTGCCTGTAACTCGATTAGTGAAGGGGCAGGAAAGGCAGAGTTAGAAAATGTTAGCCACACCAGGGGGTTGGCTTAGCGAGATATAGCCCTCCAGGAGAAAGTTTCTCCATCTTGGATTTTGGAAGAATAGTGCTTTCTGGGACAAGAATATGCCACACTTTGGAGGAAGTGGTCATACCGGAGGTTGACACCATGCATCCCATTGGTCTGGGGTAGCCACCTGCTTGACTCCCACGAACACTGAATAAATATGGAAGATGTATCAATTAACTCCGATCTACTGCCTGAAACAACAAGAAAGATAGCCCTGCTGGAAAACCCTGATCTGCACCCAAAGGCCAGCACTCTAAAGGACTGCACCTACTGCAAAATCTGGTACTACAGCCCTAAGGACTTTGCCTGGCTTCACAAGGATTAGGATACAGGTTAACAGAGCACACCTGCGTTATCTCCACCAAGAAGTCTCCTTCATGGAGCGCACCTAGTGTACTTAAAGATTTGGCCAGGTGCACTGTGGAAATTGTAATAGCAACATCCCAAGGACCATCTCAGTCCTTCTAGACCCTGGGATTGGTGTTTTGGACACTTAGAACCAACAAGAGGAACTTTAGGAAAAAGTTCCAGAAGTTTGGAGCAACTTTTGGAAAATGCTCCATAAAGTGACCTACCCGTTGACCAGAGTCAAGCAGCTAATGTCTAATGGCGACCTGGCCTGGATTTCAGTTTCCAGAACTCATGCGGTCGACAAATTCCAGGAGGCCCCACGTTGAGCCAAGCCATCGTAGTCAACTTGGATCGCGGACTGAAGAGTTGCCTCGTTTGAAGTAGAGAAAATCCTCCAGTCAAAAGTTTCAAGTGCAAAGGTAACATTTTGACCGAGGCACCCCACGCAGTGTATTTGACCATTGCGGTCGGCCTCAAGTTTTGACCTTGTCCGGGTCAAACGTGACCAGATGTCCCAAGTTGTTTTTTTAAGCATTAGAAAGTGTTTATTCTTTCAAAATTCATAGCTCCGGTTCCTTACATTAGATTTTTGTCGGTTTGGTGTATATTTGCTCATATGTATATAACCTATCTTTTATAAACTAGTGTTGAATTTTTTTACTGCGCATTGTGTCTTACTTATTTGATATATTGGTATTTTTAAAGGATTAACACATCTGTCTCCTAAATTAAGCCTGCCTCCTTGTTGCCAGCTACCATGGGATGAGCAAGGGAATCATTTGAGACCTTGACTGAACCTTTTGCGCTTGTTGCCTTATTACGAGTGGAGGCCCCTACTTATCACTTCTAATAAAACACTTTCCAACCCCCTCCTCCCCCCACTGCACTTCTGAATGGACTGGAGGCCTTGCACAATACTGCAGCCAGTTAAGTCACTGGCTGCTGTACATCACACTACTCATCCGTTAAAAACATACCATACGGTCAATGTGAAACAGTCTTACAGAACAATAGTCCAGTACTAAGGTCCCAGGTTATAAAATGTTTTCAATTAAACCCTGTGATAAAGGCCTGTGGCACACAAGAAACCAAGGCACATCTTCTGCAACAAAAGGTGGGAAGGGAGGACATTGCCGCAAAGCTCCTCTGACACTACTTCCGTCTACTACGGTCTCACTCAAAATCAGACAAACAACATCAAATGCCAAATTGTGGCAAAACAGCGTGTGAAAACTAAGTCGATTTCAATGAAATAAAATACTAGCTCAAAAAACAAACATGTATACATTTCATAGAATCAATACAAAACTGCAAACAAACTTTAGGGAAAAAAGGAAACAATTCCCACAAAAGACACCCCATCAAAGTCGTTTCAGAAAGCATTTGTTGATGTCTTACCTAAGCAATGGTACTCTATGACTTGCGTACATACTCACACATACGTGGTTACACACCAGCATGCATAGGGATCTGAGTTTGAAAAGAGCTGCCACAATAAGGCCAGAAAACCACATCCTGCAAGAGCCGGCAAGACGTGAATAAACTCAGAGGCACATATCTTTGTTTCACCTGAGCTACTACACCACTTCTGCAAACAAAAAAAGATGAGTGTGAGAGAGACACCGCATGAGAACAGAATGCTTTCTCCCCATCCTATGAAAGAAAGCTCTTGGAGTAGGGAAGACCTCACAAATGGCAAATAGCAATTGCAAATAACAAATGCAAAAAACATTAAAAACAAATAATCACCTTCAAAACCAAGTTACTAAAAATAATGCCTGAAAAGGTTTATTAAACCACCAGAAAGCTCCTTCACATCTCTCTACCCTCGCCTATTTCCCAAGGTGACTAGCGTTTATTTGACTCCAGAAAAAGGGCGGGCTAATTGCAAAGTAGTGTTTTTTGTTTGAGTTTTTTTGTTTTGCTAGTAGCCAGTTTGGACAAACGCCTAGTGAATCAATCCAATTTCACACAGAAAAGCATGGCAACTGAGTGGCAATAAATAATATAAGGGGTTACAAAACGAACACACGACAGCCCACTGCACTTTGATATATTAAGCTACAACATAGATTGCAATCAACGGCCCTGCAGACACGTTTCTATGTAACCGAAAAGGCATGAATTCCTAGACAAAACATTGATACAATGTTCCGTATTGTCAAGCACTTAACCAGAGAGCATTCAGAACATTCTGTACATTAAGTGAGAAGGTGAGCAGCACAGCGTCGAACTGAAACTAGTTTTGCAGCGATATTTCTATGTAGCTATTTTAGCATAACGTGACGTTTGACTGCACTGTTGCTATCTTTTAGGTCATCATGCCTTGTAATGGAGCATGGCGTTACCATCAGTGACGCATCCGAAAGTCTTAACGAGTCCAGACTAGCATTTGGCCCCCGACTCCTCCCTCTCTTATTGGTTAATTATTTCCTCAATAATCCTTCCCATGTTCATGGTGGTAGCTTAATTTCTCATTTACGATGAGTACAGAGCCTCTGTGCTACTAGGGACGGAGATGGGGCAAGCCGCTGCCACTGAGACACTCAAGTCAAGGAAGGAAACCTACGCATGGGACAGATCAAATGTGCCACTTAAGAAACTTCCTAAGGAGGAAGATTGTGCCATTCGAAGGTGCATTTCACAGTATGTGAAACTGACTGAAATGGAGCAGAATGGTGATGTCCCTACAATGTACGTATGTGCTATGAGCGCGTGCAGTTTCCTAGAGGACGAGGTCCGTACCTCAACATACCTGTTCATCAAAATCTTATGGGTACGTTGCCTGCTCTGTTAGAGACAAGCTGGCACTTGAGCGGTGGAAAGCTCCTATGAAGTGTTCCCATCAAAAAACAGGAAGTTGGCAGTAAGGGAATTACTAGCTGCACCACCTTACTATACACTAAAGTCACAGTAGATTATTCTAAAGCTGCTGCCCACCTCCTTTAGTCCACTGCCAAGGGACCATAACCATTTAATCAAACAACAAGCAAATAGAGAGGCAACAATACAAGTATTTTCACAGTGCTTTAATGCACTAGAAAGAATAGATGTCCTTCAGTGATGTGAAAAACGATCTCTTTAATACATCCTTAAAAATGTTCTTGATGTAAGATGATTGGACATAACAGTCAACAGCCAACGCGTTTCGCCCAGATAGGGCTTCCTCTGGGCTTATAATCGAGCCCACCGGCGTAGCGGTGCTTTCTATTACAACTGGACAATGATATAGGCTTCTCGTAGAGGTATCCCGTCCTCCAAACAGGGACGTTGAATAAAAGATAGCGTGGTTCACAACAGTCGACAAAGTGTTTATTACGCTCCACGTTATGCCAATGCCGGCGTTCTGCTACCGCTGTAAGTGTACGCTATGATACGCGACACTAAAGAAAGGAAGAATATTACTCAGAAAGGCCTCCATAGGACGCAGAGTCTCTCAACCCGCCGAAGGTGGAGCGTAATAAGAAACACTGTGTCGACTGTTGTGAACCGTGCTATCTTTTATTCAACATCCCTGTTTGGAGGACGGGATACCTCTACGAGAAGCCTATATCATTGTCCAGTTGTAATAGAAAGCACCGCTCGAGGCTAGAGATGCTGTTTGCCTGCCGTAAGAGAGTCCAGGGATATTGCCGTTCCACACGGACTTTGGGACCACGGTGTGAGGATATTTGCACGGGCGTGTAGCGGGACTGCGAGGACCAGGGGGCCAACTACCAGCTCATCGGCCGCACCTGGGTTCTCTTCTCGCTCCGCCCCTTCGCCCTTATCAGCGCCTCGCAGCCCCCGCTCCGCGGGCGCCGCTCGAGGCTAGAGACGCTGTTTGCCTGCCGTAAGAGAGTCCAGGGATATTGCCGTTCCACACGGACTTTGGGACCACGGTGTGAGGATATTTGCACGGGCGTGTAGCGGGACTGCGAGGACCAGGGGGCCAACAACCAGCTCATCGGCCGCACCTGGGTTCTCTTCTCGCTCCGCCCCTACGCCGCACCCCTTCCCAGTCTCTCATCCCTAAATAGGAGCAACCCTTACGCGCACGCGGGACGCGTGCGGGGCTAAGCCCGGGGCAAAGGGCGGGCCGTCTGAGGCCGTCCGAGGTCGACAGAGGTTGGGTTGGGCCACCTCTCCATCAAATGTGTATTGGTTTTCTTGAGGTTGTAGATTTTTGTGTATTTAGAGCTTGTCTGAATCCACTTATAGCTTTTGTTGTTGTAGTCTCGTATTAGGGTTGACAAGCGCACATTATAAAAATGACTCTACGATCTAGTAAAGAAAGATTGATCCAGGTATCGACATCGAATGGGGTGTTTGCAGGTACCATTGATCATTTTTTTTTTAAACAAACACCTGCATATTGGAGAAAGAAATAGCTCTTGCGGAAAAACGCTTATCTATTGACTTAGGTCACGGGGAAGCGTTCTTCATTAGGCATAATTGGTCAGGCAGCTTCCCCAGTTCCTTTAACCCAATTGGCTCATAGTGACTGTAATGTTACGATCCCAGACACTGCGCTAGTAGACCAGGAGTTGGATGGGGGGCGCTATTGCTCTGGACTCATCGTTAAGTAGTTCTCTATACAACAATCTAGCGAACATTGAGACTGATGATTCTGTTACTTCCGGTACTGTATTGAGCCCAGAGCCTAAAACCCCTCCTCTAGAGAAATCCCCCAAACATACATCTAGCAAAAGGAAACGGGAAGAGTTAACTCAGAAGGGGGGCACTGCGAAGGCTTTGAAAACAAAAAAAACTGTACCATCTACGAAAGTCACTGTAGCTCTTCCGCAAAACCCCATAATGAATATTATAAGCCATCCCACGATAAACGATGTCGAAGGTATTTTTTTGGCTAAAATAGAGCTATTGATTAAATCCCTACTTTTGCCGTTATGGAGGCATTAGTAAGAGGCAACATGGTTACCCTGAAAAAGATATCAAATGCATCCGACTATGCAGGGTCAGCTCCATCTAGTAACCTGTGACAGCCAAATATCAATAGTGGGAGGATAGGGCAATAGGCCAAACCTGTACCATTAATTTCTAGAGCTCCACAGCAGAAGCAGGGTACCAGCAGGCCAGAGAATAAATTAGTAAAGAATACACCTCACAATGAACGTCCAGTTACTAACTCAGAGCCTACCCCTAGTAGGTCATCCAAACCTACCCGTCCAATGGATCACGAAAATTTGGCTAGGAGGAATGTTAATCCCAGAAAACAATGTGTCAATCTCCCACCCGAGTCAGTGCCATACACTATAATCTTAACGGGAGTGGTCCCCCTGGAGGAGGGGAAGGTGGAATCACATCGGGACCTATATAACAAAGTAAATTTCTGGCTCAATAAGAACCGAACACTTCCACCAATGTCCAAAACAGAGATCCTCAACGTTAGGAGAGTAGACTGGGTGGGTCATTGCCAAAAAGATCTAGAGGGGGACTGTATAATTGTTAGTTTTAGGGAGCCCTGGTGGTGGATTTTATTCGTAGGAAACCAAGATTTGGAAAGGCAGGTGACGTCCAAACACTTTCCCTTCACTATTTTTACCCTAAACTAGGTATATCTAATGACTATCCTCGTCAAACGCCATCCCATTACAACAGTAGACCCAGAGGAAGATATCCCCCCGATGTGGCCACATACCCAATGTTCATGCCCCATCTTTCAAATCGATTTGCACCTCTTAGCGGTTTGAACGGGGTTGACTGACTTCTCAGGGGGGTAGCCGGCAACAATAGAGTATTTAAAACAACTTGCAGACCAGTGACTCCTAACTCCCCATATGCATTGGGGGTGGATAGTAGTACTCTAAGATCCTGTACTGTTGTAGATGCAATATGGGGGGGAACCAACTGAAGTCGGCCCAATTGGCAGCCATATGGCAGATGGATCTGTAAGTGGGTCTCTGACAGATGAGAGTAGGAGGGGCCACATAGATCCAATTTCTAACGAACAAACTGATCAGGAGCAAACCCTCAAGATAGCCTCTTGGAACATTGCAGGGTTGAAAGGGAAATTGGATGGGGCAGAATGGGGGGATTTTATAGATGTATGAATCTTATATAAAATGTATGAATCTTATATAGCGCAGGACTTACCCTGGGGCATCTCCGCGCTTGCTTAGGGAACCCGTCCTGGTATTCCCCTGTGAGAAACCCCGGCAGGGTATCCACAAGGTGAAAGCCAGGCATCCCGCTGCGAGGGGCCGATGTGGAGATTAAGCAAGCTATTGCCCAGAGTCGCAGAGTGTGACCCCGTGAGTCGAGTAGGCACCGGAGCGAGAATTGTCGAGACCGTGGAATTTATGAGCCCTAGACCCGCCGAGGCGGGGAATCGAACCCTGGTCCACGGTCGATCTCAGATTCCGGGTCTGCCGCCTCTAACCACTGATCAATACGATATCCTAATATTTCAAGAAAGCTGGGCAACTGATGCTGTTTTTCGTATTGGTTATCTTAATTTCCATAAACCTGCAATTAAGGGGAAAAAGGGACGACCGTCTGGTGGGCTGGTTATTTGGATTAGACAATCTCTAAGTTACAGGCCACATGTATTGACCACTCAAAATGCTGACATATTGGGGTTAAAACTTAGTAGAACAAATCATCAGGATCTAGTCATAATAAACATATATGCAAGGGGTCTACCAGGAGGAAGGAGCCCAGTAATTATAGAGGACCTAGACCTCTTATTGAATGCCATTGGAAGGGATAAGTGCATAACAGTGGCAGGGGATTTAAACTGTACGTTTGCACCATTGCCTAGCTTGGGTGATGTATGTTATGGAGAGATTGATCAACTATGGAACATCCCCAACCTAGTCACAATTCCCGTCAGAAAGGTTACAGAGGCTGCTCTGCAGTGGCTTGGTCTTTGTTTGGAGTGGGGTTTAAGGGCAGCAAATGGAAGAACAAATTCAGACAAGGCTGGTCAGGCCACATTTGATAATGGCTCTAGCACTAGTCGAATCGACTATTTTTTAATTAAAATGGAGTTCTGGTCACTATTAGGGGACATGGAAATTATTGCAAGACCAGAGAGTGACCATAATTCCTTGGCCATTAACCTGAAAGTTGATGGAGGATTGGTTAGGCGAATTGAAACAAACTGTATTACAGCAGAGGCCATCCTTACAAATGATTGTCGTAGGGTCCGTTGGTGTAGGGTTCTGGATGACCCGGTTACCCTTGATTAAATCTCCCAAGAAGTGTCAGCGGCAGTCATAAAAGCCAGATCAGCAATCGGTGAATTAGGGTCACTAGAGCAAATTAGCTTAATACATGAATCTCTGTTTGACAAACTAAAAACATTTTTTACAAAATCAGGGATTCCAGCGAAAACCGGCGAGAATTTTTCAGGTACCAAATGCTACGATAAAACCTGCCGCCAGGCTCATAGTTCCTTGATCCCTGCTATTAAAACCAGGGTGACATCAGCTATTCAAGTGGAAAGGGCGAGCTATAAGAAGGTTTTAAAGCACGCGAAGCAGTCATGGGATGACCGTCGCTGGCTGGAACTCTATGAGGCCAGTTTGTCTTCCAACCAGATCAAATTTTGGCAGGTAGTGAAATGGGGTGGGCCTAGGGACCTGCAAACTCCAGTTAACTATGTTTCCGCCAAGGACTGGGTTGAGTATTTCTCATCCCAGTTCTGTGGCCTGGTGAAGGGAACAAATGACGCAGGGGAGAGAGGGTTGTTATCTATACCCAAAATTACTAGTGTGCCCCTAGTCTTTGATAATAATGAGGCGGTGAAAGCGTTAAGTTTGGTCCAAGCCGGCAAAGCGCCCGGCATGGACTGCGTCCCGGCCGATCTTTTCAAACATGACCTGGAAAATTGGGCCCCATATATTACCACATTAGCTAAAGCCATCGCTAATGGAGCCAGGGTTCCAGACTCATGAAAAGGGTCGAAATCCTCCCTGTTTTTAAAAAAAGGCGATCAGTCTCTCCCAGGGAATTATCGTCCCATAAGCCTCATAGATGCCCTGCAGAAAGTTATAGCTAGAATGCTTTAGGGCAGAATCCAGACCTGGATGAGTGAAGAAAATATCTTGTCCCCGATGCAAGCTGGCTTTAGGTCTAGTACAAGCACAGTCGACCAAGTACTCAGATTTATTCTGATTTACTGGAAGACAGTGCATTTAGGCGAGGGTACCATCTATGCAGCGTTCGTGGACCTTAAATCCGCGTTCGATCTGGTCCCTAGAGAGAAGATGTGGGCTGCTTTGAGAAAAATGGGAATGCCACCTGAACTTCTAGAGTTAACTATAAGGCTCCATAATAACAACGTTGCCAGAGTAAGATGGGGCAGTCAGGGCCAGGTGACCGAGCCCTTCCCAGTGACTCGTGGTGTAAGGCAGGGGTGCGTCTTGGCACCAACATTGTTTTTACTTTTCATAAAACAAGTAGTGCAGTTCCTAGTTGATACCCCGACCGATGCGCCAGTTTTGGGTGGGACAAAGTTTCCCCTCCTTATTTTTGCCGACGACACGCTGATCTTGGCAAAAACGGAGGTGGGGCTGCAGACCGCAATAAATACATTTGTGGAGTTCTTCAAAATTAATGACCTTGAGATCAATGTATCTAAAACTAAATTCATGGTCCTTACTAAGAATAAACCTTTGCGGAGCCAAGTTACTATGAATGGCACTATTTTAGAACAGGTAGGGGTTATGACCTACTTGGGGGTGGTCATAGACTACAGGCTACGGTGGAAGGAGCAGATTGAGGCCCTTTGTTTAAAATTGGCTTGTTTATCAGGATGTTTAGTAATGGAGCAGCGATGCTCCCAAACTAAAAGGATCTTGCCAGCATTAAAAATTTATAATGCAAAAATAAGCTCGGCTATCCTCTATGGATCGGATTTATGGGGTACTGTGGATCTAGCACCTTTGGCTAAAATCCAAAACAAGTTCCTACGCAGCTTGGTTGGACTTCCGCAATCAACACCGATACTTCCCCTTCTGCTAGATATGGGCTGTCATTCCATTAGAGACCAGGCACGATATAGGATGGTAGCCTTGTGGAGACGTATCTGGTCTACACCAGATCTATCTATGTTTGCTAATGAGATCCTGGATGTGAGATCGATAATAGGGTCAGGAAACCTACCTTGGTTTAGGGAAGTGAAGTCCATCCTACAGAAAATGGGCCTGAACTTACAGTGGTCAGATCCGGGAAACCAGGTGTTCCCGTCGAAAAAAGAATTTAAACTATTATATTGGGCTACTGTAAAAGAAGAACTTGTCTTGCTCTCACAGTCCACAAACTTGACTGGTCTCTTCCTGCTTTATAAGGTTGATTTCCATATTGAGACTTACTGGGATAACATCACCAAAAGTTTAGATAGAAAACTTTACCACCAATTTAGAGTTGGCACGCTACCTGTAAAGGAGTTTACTAACAATTGGCATACCCAACAAACCATGTACTGTCCTTGGTGTAGTGGGCAAAAGGAATCCATTGGCCATCTCCTCTTTGCCTGCCCAGCTTATTCCACACCCCGTCGCAGATGGCTTAAGCCCATTTGCAGGAGGATTAATCTACGGGTGTGTGAGGAAGCTCTCGGAGTTCCAAGATTTAACACTTCAGAGTGGGTGTCCATAGGCATGGCTAAATTCCTAGGGTGGGCATGGACCATCAGAGCTAGGTACTTACTTGGTAAAAAATGAAATTGATGAAGGGTCTTATTCTACTATTTTGTTACCCTGAATGAATTTTAAACTTTGATTGGATTGAATTTTTGGAACGTCTCTTCAATACTATTTAATTCAGTTTTAGTGTATAATGAATTGTATTCTTAATGAATTGTATTTCTAAATGATGAATTTTGTATATATTTTATTTGCTGTCTTTTATGAAGAAATATTCGAAATAAAGACGTATGAAACTGAAACTGAGAAAGCACCGCTACACCGGTGGGCTCGATTATATGTCCTGAGGAAGCCCCATCTGGGCAAAACGCGTTGGCTGTTATGTCCGATCATCTCACATCAAGAACATTTTTAAGGATGTATTAAAGGGATCGTTTTTCACCTCACTGAAGGACATCTATTCTTTATAGCGCATTGAAGCACTGTGAAAATACTTGTATTGTTGCCTCTCTATTTGCTTGTTGTTTGATTAAATGAAGTGTTCACATGCCTAGTGGGGACACGTGGGGAACAAATCAGGATTGCGCTCCTCTTAGCTGCCCGACGCTTTCCTTCCAACAATGGACCGGCAAAGCTGTGTCATCACGCGAAATAAGACTGCATCACAGTAAAAAAACACTGGCGCACCTAGGGAGTGGCCGTACTAATGCACCAAATGAGTGTGTTGCTTTGCAGAAAGAAGTGTTAAGCACTTTTAGCAACCATGCGCCAGTGCAAAGCAGTGTACTTGAAGCCATGTACTTGGAGAGTGGAGCACATGGTGCACATTCAAGGATTTAAGTAAAAGAAAAAGTGACAGATAATTGTAATTGCAATTGCATTTATATAGCGCTTACTACCCCTGACGAGACGTCATAGCGCTTTTCGGCGAGTAGCACGTTACTCCTGAACCCAAAGCGGATTAGTGGTGAATTAGTATACGGACATATGAAATTAATTTGAGCGGAGGACATGCGAGTTTGTTATTTGGATTGAAAAAGTCTAGTGGAGGGATAGAAGAGTGAAGGGTTTGTATTTATAAAGCGCTTTATACCCCTGAGGTGTTGAAAGGCTTTTTAGCGAGTAGCACGCTACTGCAGAAACCAAACCGGATTAGTGGGGAATTAGTTTAATGAAATATGAAATGAATTTGGGCGGTGGATCATGTGAGTCTCTAAGTTGGATTGAAAAGGATAGTGGTGGAAGAGCAAAGGGTCTAGAAAGTGTTTCTGTGGAGAGCATGGCAGTAGGAGGTTTGGGGTGAGTAAAGGGTTGGTGGAGAGGGGAAGAATTAGAGGGAAGGGTTTAGAAAGGCTTGTTTGGGAGATTTGAATAGTAAAGGAGGGTTGAGATGATGCAAGGAGGGAAGTGTATAGAAAGGTTTATTTTTGGGACCATAGTAGTAGAATGGGGTTTGGAGTGAGTCAGAGTTGAGGTAGAGGATATATTGAGGGAGGTATAGGGTGAGAAATAAGCTGGTGCATTAGAGAGTAGCAGAATGAGGTTTTGGATGAGTCAGAGTGGAGGTAGAGGATATAATGAGAGAGGTATAGGGTGAGATGTAAAGTAGTCCACAGTGGTGGCTCCTCCGCTAAGGCCCCACAGCTTGGCAGAAGTGAAGTAAAGGAAACATAAAATAATAATAACTCGCTGACACAGGGCCTCTAACCTCCCATTGAACAGCAACCCGCCGACATGGAGGAAGACCCATTACCTGCTCATGTTGTACCGTTTCTTATGTTACAGCCGGATCATCCGCTCACGATTTCTCCCATGCAAGAGAAATGTTACTGCAGATCATTTAATGAATAGTATTTCCTGGATTATCACTCGCTCCCATAAGGATTACGTCATTACAGCATTCCCATCAACCACAGCTGAGGTTCAGGAGACCGCGAGTTCAAATGCCAGAATCTCTGTAGACTAGTTCAAATGCCAGAATCTCCACAGGACTGGGCATTGCTATGTCAGGACTCGAGAGGACGCCAACGGGACCGTCAAAGGGAAACCACATCGTTGAAGAGCCCTGCTAGGAACATCAAGAGAAAGACTCCAGTACGAGAACCGTCAGGACTCAAAGCTCCGACCCGACCACGGGAGAGAGAAAAGCGTTACCCCCTGCACTGTGGGGAGGGAAGAACCCAATCAAAGAACCCAGCACAAGCCAGCCATGTTCCAGGAGGAGCATTGGCTCACTCAGGTACAAATCCGCTTAAAGGGTTTAGGCAGGAGGCGGGTTTCTAAAGCCACGTAAGCCACCTTAGGGGGAGAGATAACAAAGACGAGTCCCTACCTCTGACAAACTCCCCCACCCCCGACACTGGTGAATGTTTCTTTTTTTTAATAAGGTGCAAGCAACCCGTAACTACCTACCCTGACTTCCCAATAGGCCAACAAAAAGGCCACTCATTCCGGTTTCTCTTTTCGCTGAAGCACTCCTGAGATGAAGAAGAGTCAAGATGGAGACCTAGCAGCACCGGTCAAGAGCAAAGGAGCAAGACAGGCGATCATAGTGCATATGTTTATTGACAACCGGATACTCTACACTATGAAATAACATAGTGAAAATAAATAAAGTATCAGAGACAACTTATTATTTCACACCAATTCCCTACAGTTGCGTGACCATTTTAGGTTTCCTTCTGCTGCAGCTTTGCGTTTGGGGCGGGGCTGCTCTGACTACACAGGAGGAAGGGAGGAGTGGTTTGCCCACTCCTAAGTGCCCCAGGCTATTTGGCCAGCTCTCTCGGGCCAGTCAATCATTCATGAGCACTTCACACGTTCTCCATGAAGGCTGCATTACAGCCTGCACGAAGAACATGCCCAGGCCCCCATTCCCTGCCTATGCGCTGAATCATGGCACTCAGAACAATCACAGTCACTTCTGGACCTAAACGAATGGAAATGTTAGCTAAACCATATAAAAGCAGCAAAGGGGAAGAAGGTGCCTTATGGGACTCCTGGGTGCCATCCAAAGACCAAATGTTTTGACACTAGAATGTTATGTCTTTTATTATTGTTCTTATGCACAAGAGTAAACCTGTACATCATAACTGCAAATGTAACAAATGTTGATACTTTCTTCTACATGCTGTCAGTGCGCTTGGATCGCCTCAATGTTTCCAATATACAGAGATGCTTTCATGTACATATACTGTATACATTAAATGCCAATAAAAATATATTTTTTTTTAAAAAGGTATACAAGATTTTTGAGGTCCAAGTGACTACCGAAAGGGGATGTCCTAAAATTTCACAATCAGGAAAGATAATCACCCAAACCAGTCATTATTAGGATGCAAATGAACAAGAGAGAACAATGTAAATGAGTGCGCCTGACAGAAAAAAAGTAATGCAAAAAAATGCTAAAGGTACACACTTTGTTTTGCAGGTCAGCGGTGTGCCCATTTTGAGATGTGAAAACTGGAACAAAAAGCGCAGGTTACTGCAAATTTAAAATCAAGATAAAAACTTATAAAACATGCTCTATGTAGATCATGAGGAAGAGTTGAGAGAGAAAAAAATGGCTGCCTCCTATTTGTAGTCAGCTCAGTGGAAAAATCAGAATGTAGGTGGATGCCAAATGTCTGAGGGTTAACGTGTGGACAACCGTATTTTGTCGTAATAAGATGCTGAAGGGAGCAGTAATATATGGACTCATTGTCATTAACTTTGTTCCTCACCCCAGTGCTTATAGATTTACATAAATTACCTTTGGACACTCCTCTGTGGTCTAACATACGATGAGCTAACTTTTCAAATATGACAGTAATACAACATACCTGCAGGACGACCTATTGTACAGAAAAAACTGTAAAGAACCGAATGTCATTCTGGAGAAGGCATGGCATTTTTGAAAGAGAAGAGATTGGCTTAAGTAGGAAGGATAGAAATGCAGAAAACGTGTGCCTCGTCTTGGACCTCATATTTAAAGTGAAGGAATTAAACCCTAACACTGTTTGGGAAGGAAAATAAACAAGTATTGGCACAGCCAAGAGGTCTTGCCTTTGGGACCTATAAGTGTTTAGCCAGAGATATTGACTTTGCCTATGTCTTTAAGCAGTGCTGTACAGAAGTCTGCCACATGCTGAAAAGTTATAATAAAGTAGTGTCAGAAGCATTTGCGTTACCTTAAATATGACCAAGAAAGCATTATGTACAACTGAAGGACCATATTAAAAAGTATTAACAATAAATAATGTCTTGAATTTTGGTTTTTTAGCCCTTTCAATACTAGCAACTTCTATCTGCCTGTCTCAATGGTTGCTGGTTATGTTTTTTTTGGTATGGGGGCATACATAACAGGAGTCTGAAGGCTGGGAAACAGTACCTGTATAACAGCCAGTGAGAGTCAGTCAGTGAGAGAGTGAGAGAGAGAGAGTCAAGTCAGTGAGAGAGAGTCAAGTCAGTGAGAGAGAGTCAGTCAGTGAGAGAGAGTCAGTCAGTGAGAGAGAGTCAGTCAGTGAGAGAGAGTCAGTCAGTGAGAGAGAGTCAGTCAGTGAGAGAGAGTCAGTCAGTGAGAGAGAGTCAGTCAGTGAGAGAGAGTCAGTCAGTGAGAGAGAGTCAGTCAGTGAGAGAGAGTCAGTCAGTGAGAGAGAGTCAGTCAGTGAGAGAGAGTCAGTCAGTGAGAGAGAGTCAGTCAGTGAGAGAGAGTCAGTCAGTGAGAGAGAGTCAGTCAGTGAGAGAGAGTCAGTCAGTGAGAGAGAGTCAGTGAGAGAGACTCAGTCAGTGAGAGAGTGAGAGAGTCAGTCACTGAGAGTGAGAGAGAGTCAGTCACTGAGAGAGTGAGAGTCAGTCAGTGAGAGAGTCAGTGAGAGAGAGAGAGAGAGAGTCAGTCAGTGAGAGAGAGAGAGAGAGTCAGTCAGTGAGAGTCAGTCAGAGAGTGAGTGAGTCAGTCAGAGAGTGAGTGAGTCAGTCAGAGAGTGAGTCAGTCAGAGAGTGAGTCAGTCAGAGAGTGAGTCAGTCAGAGAGTGAGTGAGTCAGTCAGAGAGTGAGTGAGTCAGTCAGAGAGTGAGTGAGTCAGTCAGAGAGTGAGTGAGTGAGTCAGTCAGAGAGTGAGTGAGTGAGTCAGTCAGTCAGAGAGTGAGTGAGTGAGTCAATCAGAGTGAGTGAGTCGGTCAGAGTGAGTGAGTGAGTCGGTGTGAGTGAGTGAGTGAGTCAGAGTGAGTGAGTGAGTGAGTGAGTCAGTGAGTGAGTGAGTGAGTCAGTGAGTGAGTGAGTGAGTCAGTGAGTGAGTGAGTCCGAGAGTGAGTGAGTGAGTCCGAGAGTGAGTGAGTGAGTCCGAGAGTGAGTGAGTCCGAGAGTGAGTGAGTGAGTCAGAGTGAGTGAGTGAGTCAGAGTGAGTGAGTGAGTGAGTGAGTGAGTCAGTGAGTGAGTGAGTCAGAGAATGAGTGAGTGAGTCCGAGAGTGAGTGAGTGAGTCAATCAGAGTGAGTGAGTCGGTCAGAGTGAGTGAGTGAGTCGGTGTGAGTGAGTGAGTGAGTCAGAGTGAGTGAGTGAGTGAGTCCGAGAGTGAGTGAGTGAGTCAGAGTGAGTGAGTGAGTCAGAGTGAGTGAGTGAGTGAGTGAGTGAGTGAGTGAGTGAGTCAGAGAATGAGTGAGTGAGTCCGAGAGTGAGTGAGTGAGTCAATCAGAGTGAGTGAGTCGGTCAGAGTGAGTGAGTGAGTCGGTCAGAGTGAGTGAGTGAGTCAGAGTGAGTGAGTGAGTGAGTCAGTGAGTGAGTGAGTCAGAGAGTGAGTGAGTGAGTCCGAGAGTGAGTGAGTGAGTCCGAGAGTGAGTGAGTGAGTCCGAGAGTGAGTGAGTGAGTCCGAGAGTGAGTGAGTGAGTCCGAGAGTGAGTGAGTGAGTCAGAGAGTGAGTGAGTGAGTCAGTCAGAGAGTGAGTGAATGAGTCAGTCAGAGAGTGAGTGAGTCAGTCAGAGAGTGAGTGAGTCAGTCAGAGAGTGAGTGAGTGAGTGAGTCAGAGAGTGAGTGAGAGAGTGAGTCAGGTCAGAGAGACAGTCAGTGAGAGGAGTCAGTCAGTGAGAGGAGTCAGTCAGTGAGAGGAGTCAGTCAGTGAGAGTCAGTCAGTCAGTGAGAGAGTCAGTCAGTCAGTGAGAGAGTCAGTCAGTCAGTGAGAGAGTCAGTCAGTCAGTGAGAGAGTCAGTCAGTCAGTGAGAGAGTCAGTCAGTCAGTGAGAGAGTCAGTCAGTCAGTGAGAGAGTCAGTCAGTCAGTGAGAGAGTCAGTCAGTCAGTGAGAGAGTCAGTCAGTCAGTGAGAGAGTCAGTCAGTCAGTGAGAGAGTGCGTGAGAGTCACTCAGTCAGTCAGTGAGAGAGTCCGTGAGAGTCACTCAGTCAGTCAGTGAGAGAGTCCGTGAGAGTCACTCAGTCAGTGAGAGTCACTCAGTCAGTGAGAGTCACTCAGTCAGTGAGAGTCACTCAGTCAGTGAGAGTCACTCAGTCAGTGAGAGTCACTCAGTCAGTGAGTCAGTCAGAGAGTCACTCAGTCAGTGAGTCAGTCAGAGAGAGTCAGTCAGAGAGAGAGAGAGAGTCAGAGAGAGAGAGAGTCAGTCAGAGAGAGAGAGAGAGAGTCAGTCAGAGAGAGAGAGAGAGAGTCAGTCAGAGAGAGAGAGAGAGTCAGTCAGAGAGAGAGAGAGTCAGTCAGAGAGAGAGAGTCAGTCAGAGAGAGAGTCAGTCAGAGAGAGAGAGTCAGTCAGAGAGAGAGAGAGAGAGAGTCAGTCAGAGAGAGAGAGAGAGTCGGTCAGAGAGAGAGTCGGTCAGAGAGAGAGTCGGTCAGAGAGAGAGTCGGTCAGAGAGAGAGTCAGTCAGAGAGAGAGAGAGAGAGTCAGTCAGAGAGAGAGAGAGAGTCGGTCAGAGAGAGAGAGAGTCGGTCAGAGAGAGAGAGTCAGTCAGAGAGAGAGAGAGAGTCAGAGAGAGTCAGTCAGAGAGAGTCAGTCAGAGAGAGAGTCAGAGGGAGGGAGAGTCAGAGGGAGGGAGAGTCAGAGGGAGGGAGAGTCAGAGGGAGGGAGAGTCAGAGGGAGGGAGAGTGAGTCAGAGGGAGGGAGAGTCAGAGGGAGGGAGAGTCAGAGGGAGGGAGAGTGAGTCAGAGGGAGGGAGAGTCAGAGGGAGGGAGAGTCAGAGGGAGGGAGAGTCAGAGGGAGGGAGAGTGAGTCAGAGGGAGGGAGAGTGAGTCAGAGGGAGGGAGAGTCAGAGGGAGGGAGAGTCAGAGGGAGGGAGAGTCAGAGGGAGGGAGAGTCAGAGGGAGGGAGAGTCAGAGGGAGGGAGAGTCAGAGGGAGGGAGAGTCAGAGGGAGGGAGAGTCAGAGGGAGGGAGAGTCAGAGGGAGGGAGAGTGAGTCAGAGGGAGGGAGAGTCAGAGGGAGGGAGAGTCAGAGGGAGGGAGAGTCAGAGGGAGGGAGAGTCAGAGGGAGGGAGAGTCAGAGGGAGAAAGAGTCAGAGGGAGAGAGAGTCAGAGGGAGAGAGAGTCAGAGGGAGAGAGAGTCAGAGGGAGAGAGAGTCAGAGGGAAAGAGAGATATTGAGAGTGAGTCAGTCAGTGAGAGAAAGTGAGTCAGTCAGTGAGAGAAAGTGAGTCAGTCAGTGAGAGAAAGTGAGTCAGCCAGTGAGAGTCAAGTCAGTGAGAGAGTCAAGTCAGTGAAAGAGAGAGTCAGTTAGTGAGAGAGTCAAGTCAGTGAGAGAGTCAAGTCAGTGAGAGAGAGAGAGAGAGTCAGTCAGAGAGAGAGAGAGAGTGTCAGTCAGTCAGTCAGTGAGAGAAAGTCAGAGAGTCAATCAGTGAGCAAGAGAGTCAGTCAGTCATCGAGAGAGAGTCAGACAGTGAGAGAGTCAGTCAGAGAGAGAGAGGGAGGGAGAGAGTGAGAGAGTTGAATACCTGGGCTGGACTCTCTGGGTCACAGAACGGCGAAGCGTCACAAACAAGATATATGGAGCATAACTTAACCACATCCTCGCGGCACATTTTCCCTTCCTGCGCTGGGATTTTCAAAAACCCATTATTCATGACGAGCTGGGCTCGTCATGAGCGTGCTGGGAGGCTACCTCATGACGAGCCCAGCTCGTCATGAGCGTCGAAGGGGTTAATAATCTCCGTGGGACTTGGAGTCTCATTGTAAATAGCCCCAGGCAAACCAGTAAAAGTGGACCAGCATGGGTGGTTGCTTTTCTGTCTTCACTCTCTGTGCCATTTATGAACTGAAAGTAAAGGTCACACTGTCGGAATACATTTTCACTTTCAGTAAGCGCGGCCCGCAGTCCCTAAAGTGAAACCAGACCGGAACAAACAAAGAAGAGTTGGAGGGGTGCAAACATGGAGTGCAGGCTGCTAATTAATAACCTGATCCACCATGAGGGAGGAATACAGCTTCCAGCCTGCTCACCGCTGCTCGCTCCTGAGGGCAAAACGCCGTGGGGTGAACAATTGAATAAGAGGTGGGACATGCACCCGCCTTTGGCCATTTGCGTGCTTTAATTATTGAAAGACACACGCAATGGCCAATCATATGTGTGGGAGGAGTCTGACCCACATAGAGAAGTTTTGAGCCTTCATAAGAAGCCTCCAATAGAGCAGCGCCTGCGCGCTGTGCTAGGCTCAACCTAAAAACACTTTGAATCAAGGGAAAAAGATCAGGCACATTGGTTCATTGAATTGGAGTATTCTTCAAATAGCCAAATTTCACAATAAAAAGAATCTACATTTACACTTTTTTTTTTAAACACATCAGTTCAACTGGAATGAAAACATAAATATGATATTGTTTAAATTGAAAAAATGAAATGTGAAGAGCCAGCGCTACAAAAATTTGATATCAATCAATCAGACCCATTGGTCTTTAAACTGCATGAACATCATAAAACAGCTAAAAGTACAATAGTTAAAGTTCCATAAAAATATTAAAACCAAGTTGCGCTACTATTGAAAATTAATTATTTCTTTATCTCATAAAAACTTGTTCCCATGGTGTGAGTTGCTATAGATCAGATCTAAATGCATAAAAGTTCAATGGTTAGGCGAGATTTTGGGCCCACGGTGGAGGAGTGGAAAAGGGACCTTGATTGGTGCCGAAGGTGCCAAAGGGCGGAAAGAGTCATTTATAAGAGTAGAGGATGCCCTAAGAAATGGGAGAAAGTGTGGGGGGCATGGAGACAATACAGAGGAGAATCAGTGGACACCCAGGCAGATTCTGAGTCAGATTAGAAGCCGGAATGTGCCCAGAGTCCTGTTCCCTACTTGAGGGGGAGGGGTTCGAGGGGTGGCGCGGGGGGGGGGGGAGAGAACAAGTAAGGGAAGGGGGGTGGTACTTCAGTGCGCAGAGATGTCCATTCATAGCAATTTCACCGGTATAGATCCCAGTGATGCATGGTCAGAGTTGGGAGGAGTACAGGGGTTTTGATCTTTTCATGCTGGCCACGATGTTGACATGTAATGTAAATAGTGATGTCTTTTATGTATCAATGTCTTACTGCTGCTGACCACTGTGTGATTAACTGGAGCATGTTTTTACAATAAAAATATATTTTTTTTTAAAGTTCAATGGTTAGAAACTACATTAAATAGTTAAAATTGTCCATTTTGACTGTTTGTCCCTCCCTGTACCGCTCTTTCCATTTCCTATTCCATGAGAAATCTCTTTGCGGCTTGGACAAACTTTGCCAAAGCGATTGCCATGTCAAGGAACTGCATATCAATGAGGAGCTCGATTGCTTGTGTCCTTGACCGTATACCATATTTTTTAAAAACTGGTCGTAAAATCAATCGCTGAACAGATAACAGTTTTTGACAATCCATTAAAATATTAATACAGGAACATTTTACACCTATGCCGTATGTACGTTTACCATCATCATCCATTAATATGCTTTTTATTTTTCCATTTGAGCGTGCGGGACTAATGCCTACTCTCACCTTTAGCAATTCCATTCTCAACCATTGATTCGGTACAGAGTCTAAATACGGGTACCAGTTATCATTTCTCCAGCTATTTAACATAAAATGCACTCTTTATTTCAGGTAATCCATATCTATTTATCTAGACTTTTCATTTCCCATGATTTTTAGAACAGACTTCCGTTCTTCAATAAATAACGACTCCGGGTCAATTTTCACCTTTAAATTATCACAAATGGAGTGGAGTTTCTTTCTAGTTGCTTTTGCCCATTTCAATTCACTCTTTTGGAGCTCTCTCCTACACCAACATGTCACTTACTCCGGGGCGTGGCTAGCAAGCCAGCATGGCGGACGGAGCCTGCTAGAGCTCCGGTGCCGCCGGGGGAAAGTAACTCCTGAACGCCGTGCCGGAGGGCCATCCTGCATATCCGACGGAGGGAATCTGTCCCCAAGGTGCCCCGCTGGACTCGACGGCAATTTGAGGGCTCCAGGTGCTGCGGGAGTCCGGCGGGCCGCGACCAAGTATCTGCAGCCTTGCTCCCTCGGAAAGCCGGGGCCTCGAGTACGGGCGGAGCCCGGGACGCGGTGCGCTGCCTGCCGCGGCGGCGGGGGCTGCCCTGCGGCGTGTGGCTGGGGTGACGCCTGAGGTGGAAAGGAGCCCGTGGGACCGGAGCTGGGATTGAGCTGGGATCAACCCCTTTCCCCCACACTGCCACCGAGGTGAGAGCTGAGACGGCTGGGAACGACTGCCCGGAGAGGGAGACTGCCGCATGTACGCGAGCCCTACCTGCTGGCTGCTGAAATCCCGGGACCGCGCTGCGCTGCCACCTGGAACCGGAGCCTGGTAGGACTAGCGCTGAGCGGGGGCCACACGAGACACCAGAGATAGTGCTGCACTGCGCCTCTTGCCGTCCCCCGCTGCCTATCTCCTCCCCCCTCCCCCACTGCTGCCATTGCTGGCGCCGGAGGAGCGCGAAAACGGGACAGGGCGAGAGTTGGTGGCCGGACCTGAGCTGGAGCAGCAGGGGAGCCACCGGGACTACCCGAGGTGAGGAGGTGGTAGCGCCCGTGGGTGAGATCACTGGTCTGGATCAACATTGCGCCAGGGGGTGAGGACGTGGCCGGGAGGCCATAACCCAGCGACGGCGCGGGAGCGGCCTGTGGCCCGACGAAAGGCGCGCAGCTAGACACCACTGCCAACAAAAGGGGAGAACACGCGCTCGCCGGACCTAGCCCCCGGGACGCGGCGGTCACTGGCACCCATCCTACGAGCTGATCTCTGACGCCCCTTAGAACTGAAAGAAGGCGTAAGTGAACTGCAACCATGGTGCGGAAAGGGGCGAAGGCCACGGATGGCAAGGACGGGGCATCTGCGGGGCCTACTCAGGACGCGGGCCTAGGAGGGCCCACACCTCTCGCACTGACCTCTACCCTCTCAGAAGACCACCAGGAGGACAAACTGGACCTAATCCTAAAAGAAATCAGAGACTCTAGAGCCGCGATAGAAACGCAAATGGGCACTCTTACCACTAACCTTTCCTTGCTTAAAGCCGACCACAACAAACTGGCGGACAAAGTAAAAGACCAGGGGCTGACGTTGACGGAACTCACCCCGACGGTGGCGGACCACACTGCGTCGATCAACCAACTCCAACACCAAATGAAAACTCTTGCGGAACGCGTGGAGGACGCAGAAGGCCGCAATCGGTGCAAAAACATACGCGTCATTGGGCTTCCGGAACGATGTGAGGGGTCCCACGCGACGGAATTTATGGAGCAATGGTTCCGCGAGAATGTAGCGGCTGAGGGGCTATCGCCGTTCTTTTGTGTGGAGAGAGCACACAGGATACCCACGGGCCGACCGAGATCAGGACAGCTACCACGGCCTCTGATCGTAAAGATCCTCAACTACAGAGACAGGGACACGCTGCTCAGACAGGCCCGGATGAAATCCGTCATTGAATACGAAAATAAACCTATCTCCCTATACCCGGATTATACCAACATGGTACAGAAGCAGAGGTCCTCCTACTACGAGGTGAAAAAGAGACTCCAGAGAGCCAAACTTCGCTATGCCTTGTTGTTCCCTGCACGTCTCAAGGTGATCCACGACAACAAAACGCATTTCTTTGAAAGTCCCACGGACGTGGAAGAGTGGCTGGAAGTGATGGACATTGCAGAGAACCGGGCCCCGACCCAAGACTCGACGGCCAGCGGCTCCACGGGGGGACTGAATCGCGCGGGGGGCAACCTGGACGCACGGAGCGCAGAACCGAGGCGGCGAAAACCTACGGCCCAGCAACAGAAACAAGGACAGGAGGATGCTGTTGCAGCGCTGGGCTCCTTCAGGGTGGAACATGAAACAATACCCACGGACACTGAGGACAGCACGATTCATTCGGACTCAGAAAACAGTATGGTTCTATTCCCGACTGTCACACCCCGAGCGGCGGATGATCTCCTGGACAATGCCCAAGAATGACTCCTACTATGGATAGGACGCGGCACCCCGAGTCAAACTGGTATCCTTTCTTTAGTGTAACCTGAAGGTACTGCAGCGATTTGGTGGGCGGGGGCGGCTCATGGGCAGGGTGCAGGACTGGAATTACATGGTGATACGCTGACTCCGGCGGTGACGGAGTCGAGCTCTCTACTTACTGTTTCTGACACAAGGTCCTCATGCTCCCAGGGCCCCTGTATCACGCAAGACTATAGTACTGCATAAACAGGACACCGGGGGGACACCCCCCCCCTCCATAACCACGGCTACCAGACATAAGAGATCGTCTGTTCCTCTCCCGGCGGCACTGTTGAGCCGGCGGCACAGACGGATATGGCTCTTCGGACACGGCCCAAGCTTAGCCGACCCCCCAAAAGCGAATGCAACATAGAATGTTTAGTTATGTTTTACTGTTACATGTTCGGCACAGCAAGGTTCCGGGGCTGCGCCTATAGAGTTTGTAGTTGGGAAGGGGGGGGTAATGTCTCCTGGCTAGCAACAAAGATGTACACACTGAAATGCAAACTACTGTTTCTACTAATACCCGACTCTGGATATGGCTGATGCGAAAGGTAAATACAGGCTGGTTACCTGGAATGTGAGAGGGTTAGGGGCGATACAGAAGAGACATAGGGTCATGCCTTTCTGCTTCGACAGCAAGCACACAGTGTTCCTGCAGGAGTCACACCTGACACAGGCTGAAGCGCACATACTACGGAAAAAGTGGAGAGGCACTATCTATTCCACCACATACTCTGCCTTCTCCAGAGGAGCCACGATATGGGTGAGATATGGCACCCCTTTTGTGGAATTGGAAAGAAGAGTAGACGAACAGGGGCGGTACGTCTTGATCAAGGGCACACTAGATGGTATACTGGTGGTGTTGGGCAGTATATACGCCCCGAACTTCGACCAGGACAGGTTTCTAACAACCGTCGGTCGGGCCTTGGCAGACTGGGTGGACGTTCCCTGAATTTTGGGGGGTGACTGGAACATGGTCTTAGACGTGGAACTGGACAGATCACACCCTCCCCTACAAGCGACAGGGGTGCATAAACTGACTGACTCCTTTAGGTCATGGATACAGGGGTGGGGACTGGCAGACGTATGGCGCGCGCTGCACCCAGAACACAAAGAATACTCCTACTACTCCCCGCTACATAACCTGCATTACAGACTAGACAGATTCATATGCACCGCCCCTACATTGACTAAGTGCATATCCTCAGACTACCTTGCAAAAACCTTTTCAGACCATAGACCGCAAACACTAGACCTGTATTGGGGTAGGGTGCCCTCACCTGTCCCAACCTGGCGGCTCAACCCCTCCCTGCTTGACGATGGCCCGTTCCGCTCACACCTTGCCGACACATTATCCAATTACTTCAGGGAAAATTGGGACTCTACGTCCTCGAACTTAGTGGTGTGGGATGCTATGAAGGCCGTGATACGAGGGGCTGCGATTGGTAGACTGGTAGGAGCCAGACAAGAAATCCACGGGAAACTCTGTGACGTAGAGATTCACCTGAAGGAGCTTGAGACTGAGGTGAGACGGGACCCAGAGCGCAAAGGCGACCTGCAGCTATGTAACATAGAACATGCAGAATTGCTAGAGACCTTACGGGTCATTGATTATGGGGAGTACTTGAGGCGACAGCAGGCGGAAGTGGATAGATCCGGCGCGTTGCTTGCCAGGCTGATCCGAGATGCCCCAGACGCCCCAGTCATTACATGCGTCCGGCAGACAAGTCCACACGCAACTAGAAATCAACAACGTGTTCAAGTCCCACCTGGAGAAACTCTATGCTCCCCCCCCTGAAACGGATAGTGCTGCAGTAACGGACTTCTTGGCAGATCTGCCGATCCCGACCCTGGCCCCAGAGACCCAGATGGCCCTAGCCGGGCCCGTAACACAACAGGAAATAAAAATAGCTATCCGCTCACTTAATCGGGGAAAGACTCCGGGCATGGACGGACTGCCTGGGGAGTTTTACCACGTCTACTCCGAGACACTGACACCCGTGCTGGAGAAAATTTATAAAACAGCTTATGAAATCGGCCACCTGCCAGTCACGACTATGCAGGCATTGGTAATATCCATTCCGAAGCCCGGCAGGGACACCCTGGATGTGGGCAACTATAGACCCCTCTCCATGCTCTCCTCGGAGTATAAAATCCTCAGTAAAATCATCGCTTTGCGTATACAGGCCCATCTCCCTGGCCTGATTCATACTGATCAATGTGGCTTCCTCCCGGAGAGAAGCACTTCCCAGAATACGCGGAGACTCCACGCTCTCATGTCGGCCACCCCACAAGACCTGCCACACGCTGGCTGCATAGCCCTAGATCTCAGGCAGGCGTTTGACTCCCTGGCCTGGGATTTTATGTTTGAAGCTCTGCGTCGTTTCGGATTCCCGGATGCCCTGATCAAATGGATTCGCCTGCTATATACGAACCCGATGGCTAGGGCACGCACGGGCAGATTTACCTCGGATAGCTACGTTGTCCACAGGGGCACCCGACAGGGATGCCCGCTGTCGCCACTGTTGTTTGTGCTTACGCTAGAACCCCTGGCGATTGCACTCCGATATAGGGCGGCGGAGTCGGGAATAGTAATTGGGGATAGCCATAACCTGCTCTCTATATACGCCGACGATATCCTGGTGTTCCTCCGTAGTTTGCAGGATGACCACTCACAACTAGCGGCCATCTTTGACCGATTCGAGGAAATATCTGGCCTGGCCATAAACCCGAGAAAATCACTGGGTTTCTATTTTCGGAACGGGCAGAGACCCACCCATATACAGTTCGGAACTCACGAGATCCAGGTAGCGCCAACCACGTTTAAATACCTTGGCATTAACGTATTTCGCAGCCCGGAAGACCAGATTGATGGTAGTATACGGAAAGCAGTCAATGGCCTTAGAGGCAGCGTGAACTTTTGGACATCCCTGCCCCTCTCTGTAATGGGCCGAATGGCGGTCTCCAAAATGGTTCTACTCCCTAGGATTCTGTATCATTTCGTGAATTTACCAGTATTAATCCCGAGACGCATTTTTGCCACACTAAATACACTATTAATAAACCTTATATGGGGGTCGGGAAGGCGGCGGATGAGCCTTAAGAAATTACAACTAAACACCAGACAGGGAGGCCTGGGGGTACCTGACCTACAAAGCTACTACTACGCAAGCCAACTTCAATGGCTGTCACGGTGGGTGGCGGGCAGGAACCTACACGAGATTGCTCTCACAGCAGACCAATTGGAACGTGGAGTTCTTCACTCCCTTTTATTGCCTACGGCTAAGATCCCCAGAGACTGCCACCCCCTATTGCATGTAGCCTTGAAATGCTGGCATAAGGCGCTGTCGTATACGGCGGGAACCACTCCTTACGCAGACAACATCCCCCTCCTGGGACTCCCGACGCCACATGGGACCCTGACGCGACGCAGACTACAACCTTGGTTGGCGGCCGGGGTTGATAGAGTGGGAGACCTGTTTGGGGACGACACTCTACTTGATCATGCCTCTTTCGCACAATACACTGGTGCCCCACAACGTTTATATCTCCTGCACGCCTCGGTGACCCAATATGTCAGACGCACCTGGGCCCCACAACGCACTAAGCCTGAACAGCATGAATTAGTTCATCTCCTTTATTACATGGGGACGGGCGGACATCTAGTGAAGTGGCTCTATGTGGGTATCAGGGAACATGCAGCTTTGCCCATCGTCGCACTTAGGGAAACTTGGGCTACAGACACAGGGGAGGCCATCTCAGACGGGGATTGGAAGATTATCCTGGGTCATCACAGGAGGGTGTCCAGAAATGTTAAATTCAAATTTATACAAGCCATGGTTCTACATAGGGCGTATCTCACCCCACAAAGGCTCCATAGGATGTTCCCTGCCACCCCCCACACTTGCCCTAGATGTCAGGAAGATGAGGCACACATTCTCCATATGCTGTGGACATGCCCGAGAATCCGCAACTACTGGGAGACGATTAGACATATATTGTACACTATAACGGCCCTGCAGATCCCTGCGGGGCCACTACCCTGCCTGATAGGACACAGGAAGAGGCCTAAGAATTGTAAGGCGCAACTGAAATTTCAGGATCTAGCCCTCTTGTTGGCCATCAGAGTGATCACCATGAGATGGAAATCGCCCAGACCCCCGAACGCAGAAACATGGCGATCAGATCTGCTGAAATGGGGAAAGGCGGAGGATGCCGCGCTGCGCAGGGAAGAGGAGAAGGGTCTACGCAAGTATCCAGTTGCGCAGGAATGGGCACGAATGCTGTTAGACCTAGATGATGTAAACCTAGAAATGACGCAGTGAGGTGCCTGTGGATTGTGTGCCAGATGTAAGGATTGCCTACAAGCATGGGTGATTAGACTACTGTAAGGGTTAACTAGGCCTGTGGACAGTATTTCTTTGGAGAAGCTATAAGCCAATATATCCAAACTTACAGTGAGTGCGGAGGATGCAGCTGGGAGACGGGGTGGGAGAGGGAGGGAGTTCGGGGATAGTTCACATACAGGCGTTATTACGAATTGTACACTAATGGTAACTGATGTAACGGAAAATTACTTGAAAATTATAAGATAGGATGAGAACTACGTGCATGATAGATAATATGCCACAGTTACGTTACAGAAAACGGAAAAGACTGGTATACTGTAAATGGAATAATTGTATCATGTAATATCTGTTACAGTCACGAATAAACAGTTTAAAAAAAAAATGTCACTTACTCCTCCTCCCCTGTTCCTGGCCGTTTCCAAAATATACAGAGATTTACTTGAACTTGTATGTTCCATGCTGACCAGTCTAGTTCTAACCTAATGGCCTGTATCATTGAAGAACTGGGCCAAGAAAATAGGGTTTTTAAGCATTTCCCTGACCTGGACTCTCGCCACGCCACGGACCTCTGCTGCTGAATCCTGCCTGCTAAGCCGCTGCTGCTCGCCGGACCCGCTGCGCGGGTCCCGCTTCGCGGTCTTAGCAGTTGTGGGGAATTTTGCCTGGGGCTTGTTGGGACACCGGCAGGGCTGCGAGGGTAGAGCGGGTGGACTCTAAGTTCCAGGAGTCCCCGCGCGCCCGTGTCAGCTGGGCTCCTCTCCCTGCCGGCCACGCCCCCTAGATCACCTTTGCACATCTTTAAAAAGAGCAGTCTTTCCCGCTGCGCGGGAGCGCGCGGGAGGGCGCCGGGAGAAGCCCGGGACAAGGGCGGGACCGTCTGTGGCCGTCCGGGGCCGGAGGAGGCCGGGCTGGGCCTGACCTCTTTCTTTGCAGTCCGGAGGACATTGTTCATTACATTATGGATATGGCAACAGAAGAAGAAACCCCGGGTAAAAAATCTAGATTACGTAACGGTTCCCTGGAGAATTACTTTCCCAAGAGGAGCGAGGGAGAAAAGGATTCCATTCTAGCAGAGCGCAGGGCAGAGCGGCGTCGCTCCGTTGAGAATATGAAACATAGACCCCTCACTGATAGTCTACTTGAATTGAACCGGGAGGGTGATTCGAATGTCCTAAGTGAGGATAACGTAAGTCAAGATGGAGTCCCCCTATTGTTTCGTGATTTTGTAGCCACTCCTTGTTTGCCCTCAGATAATATTATAATTGTTTCACCCACTCCTAGTTGTAGTCGTGTGGCTGACACATCTAAATCTAGGGAGCAGAAAGTTAAGTTTTTTCCTGCAGCCCAGACCCACCGCCCTCCCCCTAGTAAAAAAAGGAGGAAACAAAGGGTGGTATCAGGTAAAGCCAAAACATCGCACGCTGATTTCGGTAAAGGGACAAAAACTCCGATTACAACTGAGACTCCTCCAGTAGTAGAGCAGGATTATACACCACAGGTAGCTGTCTCACTGGTTCATTGTCCATCTTTAGCAACCACTCAAGATGAGGTTCCTGATAACAACAATAGAGCCATCCCACCTATTACTTCACCACTACTTCCCCCCACAGTGTCAGGGAACTTGGAATTTTTGTTGAGAACTCTCCTTTTACCCATCAATGAGTCTATTAAAAAGGTGGAAATTAGATTAACCATATTGGAAGCCGCCATAACTAGTATGTCTACCCTTACCAAAAATAAAGGAAGTGGGGCGGTGCATTCCACACCCCCTCCTACCACACCACAAAGGAAATCTAAAATTCCTTCTACCCCCGCTCTGACTAAGCAAACTCGCCAGCCTCCGGGTGGAGCTGTGCCCCCAACTCACAACACACCGCCGCCTATACAACCAAAAGCACCAGCCACTGAATTGGGAGCGGGCCCCACTAAATCATCCCTAAAGGCCTCGACGAGCAACAATCAGATCGCACATGGGGATGGTGGAAAAAGTAGGATACCTCATAAAAGGGTCCCACAAGTAGAGATTCCCCCAGAAGCTGTGCCCTACGTGGTGATTTTAACGGGGGTCCCGCAGTTAACAGAAAATAAGAAGGAGGGATATGCCGACCTCAAGAACAAAATTATCCATTGGTTGCGGTTGCACAGGCCGATAGCACCTAACATCGATGGGGACATAGCTCTTGTTAGACGGATCAACTGGCTGGGGAGTAGAACTAAAGATATCGAGGGGGACCTAGTGGTGGTCAATTTTAGAGACCCTCGGGCAGTTGATTACATCCTAAATTGGCCACCTGGAAATGGGGAAACCTGTATTACCCCACGGGCTTTAACATACTTCTACCCCAGGTCAGAAGTCACCAACTCTAAATATTCAAACAGACCACAATCTTATAGGCCGCCCTTCACACTACCCTATATTAATAATCATTCCCAGTATGGGCATCAGTTCACCAGGGTGCCTGATCTACACTCCGCCTGGTCCATGGTCCCCCATGGACTTAGGCTGAACCAGGGCTCCAGTATGAACCACCTGAGACCCTTTACCCCGTTGGATACCTACAATCGGTTTTCCCAGCTGTCAGGGCTGGAAGACAGCGATTGAAGTTGGGGGCAGGGGGGGGGGGGAAATGATAATGAACTTCCTGGGGATGAGGATCCTCGCCCACCTTGGGGTAGCATATATACTGAAGAAGTTAGTCTACCCGCAGACCATATGGCGACCACCAATGACATAACTGAGGATTCTAGGCTAGCTGGGCCCGTGATGAGTATGGTTGGCTGCCTCCCAACCCCCATTTCATTGGCCCAGGAGGGGGGGAGCCCTTTGACTAGGGTGGTTAACGAGAGTTTGCCCAAGGTGGGTTACACTTCTATGCCTAGAGGAAGGCGGGTAATAAACCTCCTCTCGTGGAATATTGCTGGGCTAAAGAGGAAGCTAGAAATTCCGGAGTGGCACACACTCATCGAGCAGTTCGATGTTTGCCTGTTCCAGGAGACATGGAGTCTTGTTCCTCTACATAAATCGGGGTATTCCACCCATTCTGTGCCCGCAGTAAGTAAGGGAAAGGGCAGACCATCGGGCGGTCTCATAGTTTGGATAAAAATAGATCTGAACTGGGTGGTCACTAGCCATATTGTGGAGTGTAATGATATACTCCACCTTTCAGCAAGAGGACGGGAGGATGCCGTCAGGCTTGACCTTTTTAATGTTTATGCGAGAGGGACACAGGGTGACTCTCCCGCTTTGACCTTAACAGCCCTGGATTCGGCTTTAGCCAATTGCCCCTGTTCAGCTAAAATTCTTGTGGGGGGTGATTTTAATTGTACATTTGAACCCCTCCTCGGAGACGACCCCTTAGGAATTGAAGAGGAGGACTCAAAATGGTTCATTCCAACTCTCTCCCTGCCCCCTATTAGGAAGTGGTCACCTAGGGCCATACAAATTAATGCACTGACAAGGGACCACAAATTAAGAGCCCTTAATGGCAGGACCATATCTGATCAGTCAGGGGCATTGACCTTTAATAGACTCTCAGGGCCGTCCCGAATCGATTACATCCTAATGGATGTTGGATTCTGGCCGGACCTAATTGATATGGAGGTCGTCCCAAGCCAGGATAGTGACCACAATCCCCTGTGTTGCAAGTTCAATTGGGGTGTTCTGAATGACAGGCGAGCAATTGTCACCTTAAAATTAACTAAAGAAGCTATCCCATTTAACAATAACCGTAGACTGAAATGGGATAAGGCTAAGCTTAATGAGGGCGATATAGGAAGCATCAAAGCGATGGTTGAGGGTTTGTCTTCCAACTTAGAAATCTGGGTTGGTGAAAATCGGACCGTCAATTGCCAACTACCCTCCCTTGACTCTGCCTATAAAACCACAATCGATCAAATTGGCCAATTTTTTATCTCGAAGGGGAAAAGTAGTAGGGCTCCTGCTATACCCTCTACTCTTTGTAAATCATGGTATAATGATCATTGTAAGAGCAAAAGGAAAAAATTGACAAAAGCTCTGCTCTCAGGGGACCCTTTACTGGTTAGAGCAGCCAGGAAGGATTATCTGAAAGCATTATCATTGGCCAAACGGGAGTGGGAGGAACAGCATTGGCAGGATCTCTCCAAGGCTGTGAGCAGTAGGAACCCGAACCTTTTTTGGGAATTGGTTAATAGAACAAGGCAGAGCAAATCGCAACCATTGGCTGATCATATAACTTGCCAGCAATGGTTTACTCATTTTTCATCCCTATATGGAGACTCGGAGGAAACAACTAGTCCTGGGGTGAATAGCCTGGGTGAAGGGGACCCCGTAGATGATAATGTCCTTTTATTTTCAACCGCAGAAGTAGTGATGGCGATTAGTCACCTAACCCCTAAGAAAGCCGCTGGGCAGGATGGGATCCCTGGAGATCTGTTGATGGCGGAGCCAGAGGCCTGGGCCAAACTAATTGCGATAATAATGAATCTGATCACGAGGGGACACCAGGTTCCAGACTCCTGGAAAGGGGCCGAGGTAGTTACTGTGTATAAGAAGGGGGCTAGAGATGACCCTGCGAACTACAGACCCATCAGTTTGATAGACATAATCCAGAAAGTGGTCGGCAGGGTCATCATTTCAAGAGTAGGCGACTGGATAGAGGAGGCTAGTATCCTCTCCCACTTACAAGCGGGGTTCAGAAGGAAGGTAGGCATGATGGACCAGGTCTTTCGTCTTTTTGCCATCTATTGGAAGGCGGTTACCATCATGAAAGGCAGTTTGTATATGGCCTTCATCGATCTCAAAACTGCATTCGACCTGGTCCCTCGTACAAAACTTTGGGAAATTCTAGGAGAGATGGGTTTTCCCAGTGGTCTTCTGAGCCTAATCGTAAAGCTGCACGAGGGGAACTATGCAAGGGTTAGATGGGGATCCCAGGGGCAACTAACAGACAGGATCCCAGTGCGGAGAGGAGTACGTCAGGGCTGTGTCATGGCTCCGACCCTCTTCTCCTTATTCGTAAACGGAGTGGTTGACCATCTAAAGGGGGAGGAGTCGGATGACCCATCCCTGGCGGGGGAGAGAATCCCCACACTTCTCTTCGCTGACGACACCCTATTAATTTCCAAATCCCCGGTGGGCTTACAAAAACTCTTGAATCGGTTTAGCTCCTTCTGCACCATCCGAGGCTTAACAATCAATACATCGAAAACCAAATTGATGGCTTTTGCACCCTCAAAAAGATTTAAAAATAATTTTGTGCTCAACAACGCCCCCCTCGAGCTGGTCGAGTCTTTTGACTATCTTGGTGTCCGGATCAACAGCCGCATGACCTGGAAGGATCATCTTTCCAAAATGTTATTAAACCATCGAAGAGTATCCGGGGTGACGCTGAAGGAGATCCGTGAATCAACCAGTAAACCAGTCTCCCCAGCTATGACCATCTATGAGGGCCAGATTCTTCCCGCAGCACTTTATGGCTCCGAACTTTGGGGGTTCGAAGGGGTTTTGGACTTGATGCGAGCGGAAAACAATTTTTTTTAGGAAAGTGGTAGCTCTTCCCGCTTCCACCCCAATGATCCCACTAAGATTAGATCGGGGCAGAAAAACAGTAAAGGACTTGGTGAGGCTACACCCGTTGCTATTCTGGTCCCGCCTAAGAAGAACTGAGGAGCTCGCTAAGTATGCAGAAGGGCTGGATGAACTACTACTACTGGACACATGTAAAAAAATAGGATGGCTAAATAAACTGAAAGAATTGGCTTTCAGCTTGGGTCTAAGAGAGGCATGGGAGCTGCAATCACCACCACCCAAAGATGTTATAAAAAAACTATACTGGGATTGGGTACAGAGTA
Organism: Lissotriton helveticus; assembly: GCF_964261635.1. Classification (NCBI taxonomy): domain Eukaryota; kingdom Metazoa; phylum Chordata; class Amphibia; order Caudata; family Salamandridae; genus Lissotriton; species Lissotriton helveticus. Next base: position 796,713,594 of record NC_136063.1, on the reverse strand, counting down.
ACGCTACGAGGCTTACGAATGTGGGCTCACTTACTGACCAATTTTTGACAATTAAGTGTGTGCGAAAATTGGAACCCTTTCTCGACTTAATAACTAAACCATTGGATCGAGCGCTGTACCTAAAATTGCGATATGGGACGCTCCCGGTTCATGACTTTACGGTGAGATGGTCGAATACAGATGCCCGCTCGCGTGCATGCCCTGGCTGTGCGGCCCCTAAGGAATCGGTGGCTCACTTGTTTTTTGCCTGCCCAGCCTATAAAGGGGCGCGGAAATTCTGGTTGAAACCCGTCTGTAGGGAATTAGGGCTGAGGTGCCATAGCCAGGCACTACGTGTCCTCTCTACAGATTCTTCATCTGCCAGTATGATCTGTGGGGTGGCTAAATTTTTGGGAAGTGCGTGGATGACACGTTCCCGCTTACTGAAATTACACTCCGGAGGTTCCACAAGCTGAGGACGAATTTACTGCTAGTAAATTGACGAATGAGGTGTCCATGCTTTTACTGTATTTTGTAATCCTTTATTGGTATTTTGAAATGTTTATGTATATGCATTCTTTTATGGTGATAAATTGCCGAATAAAGATATTCCAAGCATTTCCCTTCCTCATTGTCCCATGAACATTTCCCCCCTAAACACAAAATTTCTGCACCTTATTGCATCTGCGGGGGGGATCATAGTTTTAAAGGCCTTCAACACAGGTCTGTGCGACATAGCCTCGTAATTACTGTTACATTTTTTCAACCCGCAAATTGCGGCTAGGCCTTTTGTTTTCTGGGCCGTTGGGTGCGTGCCCCAATTTAAAGCTCTATCGAACCATATTCCCAGGTATTTATATCCATTAACAACTTCTAATTTTGTTTGCCCCAGGAACCAACTGTATTTATGTTCTTTCTTCCCAAAATGTACTGTTAGCTGTTTGGAAGAACAATATGTCTCAAATGCATTTAACTTTCTTTGCAGACCTAGTTCTGTTTGATCGAAAATAACTAGGTCATCTACATACAGCAGGCAGGACAGATGCTTCCCATTTACCTTTGGGCTTGCACCTCTTTTGGTTATTAATAGGTTAGGCAAATCAGCTACAAAAATTGAAATAAGGAGAGGTGCCAGTACGCAACCCTGTCTTAAACCGTTATTGATTTTTATCTTATGAATCAAACCTCCTGCTGTATCTTTAATAACCTGAACCCAATTTTCACTATGCAGCTCTTGAATGACTACTAGGAGTTCTTCGGGCATATTATATCTTTTTAGTGTCTCCCATAGACAGTCTCTTTTAAACTAAAGAAGTTAGTATGCCTGTCCTAGTATCTATTATAAACACAGGTATCTAGAATAAGTCTATGGTTATTGTCTAAAACAGTGGAGCACCAGTCACTTCAGGTTGTAACCACCCAAATTATTTCCTCATTAAGGCCTTTCCGGATCATTTCTAAGAAAAAAATCCAATAGGTTTCTCTTTGTTTCCTGTTTTTCAAACTCTAATAGAGTAACACGGTCATTATTGTGATATTTAGACATTATCAGCCCCAGGTTAAAGCAGGTAGGACCCCTTGAGGAATTTTTGATTCTAAGAAAAAATATGCTCAAAAATGTATTAGACCATCCCTGTGTTACAGGTAGCAGATAGAGCTACTACAATCCCACAATTTGGACAAAAAACAAAGCTCGAAACTCAACCCAATATCACAGACTTTTGTCTCATATAAGAAGACCAAACACATTAATGGTAAGCTGGCTAGATCCAGTATTCAGCTTATTATAAGCACTAGCAAAAACAAACTAATTTCCATCAATCTTTGTACTATAAACAGACCCATCCTTGTACCTAAAATTCGCGTGGACTGCTTGATAGTCTGGAGAAATCAAACACCGTCAGCTTCCTGAGAAACATGTAGGTTCAAAATAATTTTCTTCTGCTTTCCGTCTAACATAGTGGAGGGATTTTCTCCCACACTTATCTAATTTTCCTCACTATGGGATACTCTAATGGTAGATACTCACCCAAGCTTCTGGGTGTGTGCTTTTAACACTCTTTATACTAAAATCTCTCACATCTTTTTACTTTTTCCAACACGGGAGTTGGTGTTTTCAAGAGTGATGAGCGTTCATACTTTTCATGCACACGTTTAGAGGCAGAATATTAGATGTAAATAATTTGAATGTATTGGTAAACTGTACAGCATAGAACTGTGCCCTTATACAGAATATTGTATTATTACAGATAAACCCCCATACTACCCCAAAGATAGAAATTGAAACTCTTTGGCCCTGAAGAAGGTGACATTAACTTATGCTTCACCGAAACGTACGTAGGCCCGTGATACGCACCTGAAGGCCCTACTCAAGGATCAAGCCAAAAGAAAAACTAGCTAATACTAAATTGATGGACTGGTTTGTGCTCTCGAATCGAATTGTGGAATTTTTTTGACAAAAAACAAACAGAAATAAGGAGTAGGCTTCTTGGTTCAGATGTGTTTTTATTGTGATTTTGTTTGTGTGGTATGTTAGTTGGTATGCAAGATTAGAATGAAAGGTGAGAATGGAAGAATGATGGAGATAATTTGGGGGTTGTTTAAATACAAATCACTGTTTAGAAAAGTCAAAGGATGTTTTCTTCTAATTTGAAAGAATAATGTGAATGTGTTTTCTGTATTACAATATTTGCAAATAATAACCAAAAAAAGGGTGAAAACAAAAAAATTCAAAAATATTTTTGATAAATAAACAAAACTCAATACAAGATCAACTTTTGTGTTTAGTTTCTATGCTGCAAGGTAAATGCTTTGATTAGAGTCACTACCATTTTAAAAGTAAGATAGGCCGGATAAGAGGTTTTCTCTTTGTATTTATTTCCTTCCCCCTCCTCTTAGGCCTCAATGAAATAGGGGGTCACCTTGTTGCTTAAATGCTTAGGACTATTACTCTCCATGTCTAATGGGACATTACTTTACTTATGTACCGGTAACACCCATCCCGACGACGGGGAATGATTCAGGCATGTGAATCTATGAAAGATAACCTAATACTGGATAAGAAGCAACAGACAAAGGGAGGAAGAAGCAACACAGACAATGGGAAGGTTGTGGTGGGAGGGAAGAAGCAACATGGACAAGGCTGGGGATGGCAGGGTAAGAAGCAACACTGAAAAGGTTTGGGGTGGGAGGATAAGAAGCAACACAGACAAGAATGGGCGGGGGCAAGTGAAAGAAGCAAATGGATGGGAGGAGAGAAACACGGGCAGAAAGCATAAACAAAAAAAAGTACCTGAATTACAGTGAGGAGTGGATGGACAGAGAAAGGACACTAATCAAAGTAAATCAAATCACCACTTGGTCCATGCTCCAACCCAAACAAGCATTGGCATAGCCAACAGGTCTCGCTTTTGGGACCTTATAAGTGTTTAACCATGCAACAGTTAATGTTGTTGCACGAAGGATATTGTGCTGCATAACTAAATACTTATAAGGTCCCAAAAGCGAGACCTATTGTCTATGCTAATGCTGGTTTTTATCGTCATGCACTGAGACAGGGAGTGAAGGGGCGTGAGATCAGGAGGAAGAGAGAGGCAGACTGGTCTGGGAGGGAAGATGTGACAGAGGGAGAGAGGAGTAACTGGAGGGAAGGGGCGGGATGAAGAGGGATAGAGACGAAGAGTAGGAGGGAAGAAGTTGTCATGAGGAGGAAGAAAGGATTCTACTGAGGGCAGGGAGCGGGCTAAGGCGAAAGAGGTGAAGGGACTGATATGTGGTAAGGAGGGGACAGGATGCCACTGATGGGAAGGAGGGCGGGCTGAAGAAGGAGAGATGCTGTGAATGAGAGGAAAGGAGTATGGGGAAGAGCGCCACTGGTGGGAAGGGAATTAATATAAAGCATGAGGAGAGCATGGGGAGACAGAGGAAATGGAAGGAACTACAGGCGGGCAATAAAGGGTGAATTAAAAGACATTTTGGGGCAGGGGATCAGTGAGAGACGCGTGAGACGGAGACTGCGCACCACATCTCACTGCTCTCGTGAAGTCATTAGCTTTCTATTGATAATCCACGTCGCCAATGGTATAATCTTTGTCAGCACCGGGCGCCTAATCACAGCAGTAAAGAGGGCTAACTGAAACCTAAACTTGTATTAATATCGTGCAAGGGGGTGCAGGGAGAATATATTAGGGGAAGAGAAGGAGACGGGGAAGAGATGGAGAGGAGAGAAAAATGCAACCAACTGACACAGAGACAGGGAGGAGAGAGAGCAAGACAACCAGAGAGATGCTGAGAAGAAACAGAAGGGGGAAAGGCAGGAACGAAGAGGAGATACAGAGGAAATGGACACGTGATGGATGACTGGGTGAATGCTTTTTTTTATGTGATGCCCACAAGGCTTATCCTGACTGTTATAATAACTTACAGGGCCCTGTAAGGGCTTTTCCCACACATGATAGAATCACACAACAACCAGCACTTGTACCACCAAAGTTGCACCGGGTGGAGGAGATATTATATGTTTTTGGGATATGACGTTTCCAAACGAGGCTCCCAGGGAAAGTAACGCCATGCAAGACGTCACAGTACTCCTGGGGAGTGAGGGCGGCTAGGGCGGCTGAAAGTGGTTGAGAATGGCACTCTGGGCGCTAATATTTGTAGTGCTCTGTGCTTTTCATCTGTGTTGTGAATAATCCATGCGTGAGAAATGTGAGCCAGGGAACGGGGGTTGCTGTGCCAGACCCTACGAGGGCAGGGGGTGAATCACCGATTTTGTCTCCTGCGCTTGTCGGGGCAGGGCGGGAGCGGAAGTGCACTGTTTACATCCGCGTAAAGCACTCTATCCGCCTTTTCTGCACCCACCGCCCTGGAGAGAGCAGCCCTTTAGCGGGGACTCTCCTCCCCTTGGCCGCGACGAGTAAACCCCAGGAGAACGAGCAACCGTGGGTATTAGCAGAAACCCCACAACAATGGCCAGCGCCACTTCGGGGATTATGGCAGCCTCGGAGTGCAATTCCTTCAGCCATCCTTCCTCCGGAGACCCTTACACCGGGTGTCTGTCCCTGGTTTACTGGCTGCAAGAACCCAGCCATTCTGAGCATCGCATCAACAACTCGGTGTCCAAGTTGTGGGTCCCAAGGGGGGGGCTCCATACTGACTTTGACTAAGCCGCTTCTGAATCTCTTTGGAACGTTATAAGAGAGCATGGCTGTGGACTGGTACTTGGTAACTTATCGTTTAAAGGGTGACTTCCAACAGTGCGGAGTCGAGTCGACACCACTTGAGTATGCTGAGACACACGCGTGTGCGCATTCGTTCGTTCTAACTTCTGGGAAAGTGAAAGTACGAGAACCACGGCCTGAACGAGGGAGGAGAAACACTGCATGGGATACAAGCGCAGGCACACTAATTAAAAACAGATGGCCCCTGCGCGCTGCTGCTGGCTCCCGAGAGCAAGACGCTCTGGAAGTAAACATTTCACAAGAAGCTGGGACCTCCACACCTCTTTGGCCAATTGCGTACTAAAGCCAGACGCAAAGGAAACCACACGCACAAGCTTCTATACAAGCTGAAGTAATTCCAAGAAGTCGATTTCCTATTCAGCGCATGCGCACTGCCATAGGCTCGACCTAAAAACAGGAACAGACATCGCCAATTAGGAGGCAGAAAACTGGAGTGAGCAACAACAAATTGTAACCATTAGGCAGGCTACAAGCCCCTTAAAGGACACAATGCATCTCGCAGCAACAGCACATGTGCTGTCAGCAGGCGAGACCTAAAAAGGGGAGATGGGAAAAGAGGTTGATGAATGCAGAGAACTTCTGTGGGAAGGGAACGGACTACAGAATATGCCTATAAGAGACCTTTTGAAAGCAGAACAGTTAAGGACATGTATACAATGAGACACCTGTTTTAGGGCAGAAATTCATTGCTACACTGAAAAAGTGTCTGAAGTAAGCAGACATTTACAAGTAAAAGCAACTGCACTCCTTGATTGTACCTATGCCAAAGAATTAATGCTCAAGTTCAACAGAAATTTGCTCTGCTGACATCGAAGTGGAAACTAAAGGGTTCTACACCATGCTAATCCCCAAACATGAAATGAGATCAGTAGAATCATGAATTTGACCCAGTAGCAGACAGCAATGGGGGAAGTCCCAATAACAGATCCACTGCTGTTTTAGGCAGAGAAAAAGGAGACTTGAGTAGCATGAACGCAGTGGCTAAGAGGAAGCCATATTTCACTTGACTGTATTTGGGATACAAATATCTGGTCAGAAGTTAACGGAGTACTCGTGTACATAGTGGGTCATTTCATTCACATTTGTCCAAAAGCATGCTTATTTGGCCTTTTTCAAGAAAATTTTGCTGGCCCAAGCCATAGATACAGTTACACAGAATATTTCCAATAAATGATACAAAGAAAGAATTGTTAAGGAGCACGAATCAGCAAATGATACTTCTCACGCTTTCGTATCCAACCAGAGGCTGCCTTTAAACGCTTGATAAGTTACACAAAGGCTAGCAGTTTCTATCTGTATCACAGTAAAACAGGTAAGAAGAGAATTCAGCATGCCCTGATCAGACCGGCTCAGTGCATCAGTCTTTGTATAATATTTCTAGATCACGCAAAAACCCTTACTGGATGACTGGGCACATGTTAACGCCATAAAGAAGAGCCTTTTTATTTACTTTGGGATGTGCAAGTCATTCCCGGATATGCAGTAAAGTTTTGGATCACCAATAATTAATGTTTTGATATCACACTAATCTTTTGAAAGTTTTCACTGAAATTATAATGCAAAACACGTTTACAGAATCTAGAAAGCCATGTTTTCACTGGTTTTCGGATGTAGAATTCACTTCTTTTATAGGGAGCAGGAAAAATGCTAAACATTGTACATCGAATATACTATAACAACGTTTGAACTCATCCATTAAAAATTCAAACTAACACGTCCCACAAGAAATAGAAAATGTGGTGGTTACTGTAGGAAGCGTGTGTTACACAACAGATTATTATTAGGCACATATATATATATATATATATATATATATATATATATATATATATATATATATATATAACGATGTAGGTTCACCTTGGGAATGCCAGTTGTTCTGTCCCAGGAAAAAACCAACGAATCCCAAATTGCTGGCAAGAGGTACTTTATTCAAGTGAAGGTCACAGCAGCGCTAACAGATGACGCGTTTCGGGCGGGTGCCCTTGCTCACATAAAAGATATTTCCCATAATGCCTCTTTTTAAACCCCTTCATATACACCATGTGATGCACAAATAATAAATATAAAGGAAATACTTATAGGTCACATTTCAATACAATGTAAAGTACCCTTGATTACATATGTAAATAGTTGGATAACTATATCATTATTTCATTCAGTTGTTAACTATTCATTTGATATCAGCATAAATGCTTGTTTCATTCAATTTATCAAAACCGCAATAAAGTGCAGTGTGCATATGTCCTTTTCGAATGTGCAAAGAAATGCCTATAAATATTTTTATACAATATCCAAAAAATATATGATTTATCCTATTTACAATATAAATAGATATAAAATCAACTTTCTTAAAACATGCAGGAAATCCATTGCCTTCGTCTACCAGGACCAGTTTAAAAGTACAATTATGCATACTAAAAACTTTTATGTTGAGGTAGAAAAATATATATTTGTAATTTCATTTATAATTTACATTTTATCAAAGTGCAATGGCATGAAGTAAACTGGACACTCTCCTGTGCAACATTCAGTAAAAAAGATTGTGCAATATCAAGCAAAGTATTTAAATGCAGTTTTGAATCCTCCTATTCTAAATCCAACTAGTTACACCTTCGGGGACATCAAGTGTCGATGGCAACCCCAACTAGTTACACATTCGGGGACATCAAGTGTCGATGGCAACCCCTATGTGACCTATTTTCAAAAAGAATTCCATAAAGTGACTGTATTTTCACAGGGAGAACCCAAGTTCACCCCTGTTATTTACAGTTTAAAGTAAGAAAAAAGGGAAAAAAGAGAAAAGTCTAATCTGGGCGTCGGAGTGAGACATGGTTGAAATATATAAATTCATTGTGGGTGGCTCGCTGGAAACACCTCTCACATCCTTAATATCGCTATGCAGTATAGCTACACCTATTGTGCCTACGGAATCTCTAGAATGTAATCCTCATAAGAAATGATACAGATCTTCCGTAGTGTTGAGTCCATTCGGTACCTTAGAATCTAATTCTAAGATCATTTTGGACTCTAATTGTCTAAGCATCCTATCACGGTCTCCGCCCCTTCTAGGTTTGGGTACTGAGGTGATGACATAATAGCTAAGACACTGGAGGTTGTTGTTATGTACATTCTTAAAGTGTCTAGCTACCGGGTAGGAGCTATCCTTGTTCACGATTGCTCTGATATGCTGCAATATCCTGGCATGCACTGGTAGTTTGGTGCTTCCCACATACCTGAGATCACACGTGCATGCCAGGACGTAAACAGCATACTCTGTTTTGCAACCGTAATGTCCTTTGATAGATTGTGGTACTGGACTAAATGGAGTGTAATACTGCTGTGTGTTTACTCCAAACTTGCAGGCTCTGCAGCTACTGCATTTATAGAATCCCATTCGAGGTGGAAACCAAGGTTTTTTTGTTATAGGTAGTTCGGGGCAAGGTTTGGAGATATGCATACGTAGGGAGGGTCCCCTCCGAAACGTAATCTCTGGCCGTGCTGGTAAATGATGCAATAGTACTGCATCTGTTTGGAGAATAGGCCAACTTTTACTAAGAATAGACCGGATTTTTCTGTCCTGGCCACTGTATGCAGTAATGAATCTAATAGGAGATTCAGCCGAACCTCCTACTGGGACCCATTTGCCTCCACTGGTGAAAATAGGGTTTCTCTTGCACTGGATTTCATTTTATTGACTGCTTTTGTAAGTATGTTCTCCTTATAACCTCGTTCCCGAAATCTATCTAATGCTTGGGCTGTACATGTGTTAAGCTCATCATCAGTGCTACAGATTCTCTTCACCCGAAGAAGCTCGCCATATGGAATGTTATCAATAACGTGGCGAGGGTGGGCACTTGTTGCATGTAGGGTTGTGTTGCCCGATGTGTCTTTTCTGTGCAATGTGGTGGCTAGGTGTCCTGCTGTGTGAAAGACCCTGACGTCTAAAAAGTCCACTGATGTTTTACTAATATTGTGTGTGAACCTCAGGTTGTCTTCATTATTGTTTAGGGCCAAAATAAACTCTTTCACACTTTCTTCATTGCCCCTCCAAATTAAAAACACATCTTCTATAAAACGAACCCACATGACTACATTGGTAGCAAACACCGCCCGGTGTGTTTCCATGAGGACCCGCTTCTCCCACCAGCCAACGTGTAGACACGCGTAGCTGGGAGAGAAGCAGGCCCCCATGGCCACACCCCTTTTCTGTATATAAATGTCTTTACCAAACAAGAAATAATTGTGATGCAAACACCAGCTTACACATTCACTCAACATCTTGTTATGGTTGTAACAATGCACTGGTCGGGTGCTTAAGAAATAATCCAGTGCTTCCAGCCCTCTCCCATGGTCTATGCTGGTATAGAGGGCTTCGATGTCCAATGTTACCAATATACAGTCTTCTGACCAGGCAATGTTTTTCAATTTTTGTAAAAAGTGTCCCGTATCTCTTATGTACGTAGGCAGACTGCTCACCAGGGACTGTATATATATATATATATATATATGTCCACAAAGTGATCCTTTACAGAGCGCACTCTAGCAGTGGGTGCTTGGCGAGGGAGCTGGATCCTGGCTCCGAAAATTCAATTTTACACAAATTGCACAGCACTCCAAAGTGGAAGTCTTGAGTTTGTTTATTTAAACAACCGAACCCAACCAAAGGCTGAAACGCGTTGGTTGGGTTCGGTTGTTTAAATAAACAAACTCAAGAATATATATATATATATATATATATATATATATATATATATATATATATATATATATATATATATATATATATATATATATACACATACACATATATATATATATATATATATATATATATATATATAAATATATATATATATATTCACTGAAAAAACCATAGGTTATAGACCATATATAGTTAGGAATTAGCATTTAAAAAACCTTATTTTACTCACACAAAACCATTGAAATTCCATATATAGTTAGTTGCACTAACTATATATCGCGCACCCGCAATCCACTGCTAATCATGTCACATATTACATCATTCATGACATGGTCAGTGACATCACTGATGACATCACTGATGACATCACTGATGACAACATCCAGTGACTGTATGTTTCTGTAAAGTTAAAATATGTCTTACATATTGAAGAATGAGTGGATGTATAAGTGTCTGGATGAAGGATTTAGTAGGTGCGTGACTGACTGTGTGAGTGAGTGATTAAATGTGTCTCACTGAATGCATGGGTTAGTGACTAAACTGTCTTAATTTGTGCATCATTATGTCTGTTGTGATGTAAACTGCTGCATGTGTTGATCATTAGCTATACGAGAGGCTATATGTGTTATTAATTGGTTGCCCAAGTATTTCTATGGGAGATTGAGTTTGTGTGGCGGTGGCTGGAAGGTGTGTGACTTTATGCATAGATGTGTGAGCAGTTTATTCACTAGGTGTATGAGTTCAAGACTGCATGTGGAAACAGCTACATGGGCAGTTGACTGTGTGCATGAGTGTATTGATGAGTGAATGGATATCTCAATGCTACATGTCATAGTAAGTACATATGTTAAACACAGTACATGTGAGAGTTGGCATATATAAATAACTGTGCATGAGAGCCACTGAATGAGTGAGTGGTTGTATCGATCATTGTGAACTTGTATCAGGGATTGTATAAGAGAGTAAATATGTGTTAGTATATGTTTCAATAAGTAAGGTGTGTTTAACTGTATAGTTGAAGAAATGGAGGTGAGATTGTTTCTTTGCATGACTGACTGGGTGTGTGAGTAACTCCATGGATGAGTGGCAGTGTGTGAGTGTCTGTATACACTGAGTGTATCTAAGGTTATATTAGAGTCTGAAGAGGTTTATCGTATTAGCACAAGAATGATGTCAAATGAGATGTCATCAGTGATGTCATCAGTGATGTCATTTGAGATGTCATCAGTGATGTCACTGACCATGTCATGAATGATGTAATATGTGACATGATCAGCAGTGGATTGCGGGTGCGCGATATATAGTTAGTGCAACTAACTATATATGGAATTTCAATGGTTTTGTGTGAGTAAAATAAGGTTTTTTAAATGCTAATTCCTAACTATATATGGTCTATAACCTATGGTTTTTTCAGTGAATTTCAATGTTTTTTTAATAGCAAATATCATAAGCTGTCGAATGTCAAGTACGTGGTAAGTAAAAACATTTTCGTGTTTATGCACATTGATCTGCTTTGAATGCTGCCCCCCACCCCTCATTTCTATTAGGAGTACTCTCTCTTTGCAGATAGTGAAGGGTAGTTAACGCAGGCCTTTGCCCCCGTTGCCCCCGTTGTAATCCGTCGTGCCTGCTTCTCTCTCCATTTGATTGATTGTTCTCTTTGGTTCATTCTCTATTTACAAACAAGCACAGAGTCGCAATACTCTGTTTAGTCTTTGCAGATAGCGAAAAATCGTGTAAAAAAACAAAAGAATCGAGCAAAATCAGTAGGCCACTAATGGGATCTCTTTTTGACCTCCCTAAAATAGAAACATTAGGAACAACCTGTTGATAATACCAATGTGTATGTACATAAGCGGCGTTCATTTGTGTTCACAGTACCCCTTGTTGATTGTTTGAATCGAGCATTGAATTGTTCGAAGTTGATTCTCTTAAGAATCTTCCCTGCCTGCAAACGAGGAAGAATAGGAATATTCTCTCTCCCTTTGCAGATAGTGAAGGGTAGGTAACGCAAACCTTTAACACGTCGTGCCTATTTCGTTCCTCATTGATTGATTGTTTCCCCAAACATTGACTGTTTGGGAATTGGTTCTTTTTGGAGGTATTCCCTGTTTGCAAATATACGTAGGAAAATCTTTGCAAATAGTGAAAGGGTACGTAATGCGGACCTTTCTCCCCCGTTGTAATCTGTCATGCCTATCTACTCCCCACTGATTGATGCACCTGTTTCACCCGGACCATTTACTAGAGATACGTCATCTGGCCCGACCAGAGAGCACCCCTAGTGAAAAAGGACATATGCAATAATAACGAAGTGATCACTGTATCCTGTTAACAGAAACTTTAGCATGAAACAACCTGGAAAGAAAAGAATACGAAAACGAAAATCAGTAGGCCACTGATGAACATGAACTTTTATTAAACAACGAACAAAGAAACGATAACATAACGTAATAAAACCTATTAATGTCCTAGAAACAAGAAAACGTTAAAATATGCCAGTGGTGAGAGACCAGAAAAACAGTAAGAGAAACCAAATCACCCCTCGCTGTCCCACCGCCTGCCACGCCAAAAAAATCGATAGAGTAGGGAAAATGCAAGTCAGTAGAACATCCGCCCCCACTCTGGAAACTTCCAAGGTGGGGCAGGGTTGCGGCTACGCCCAGCCGGGAGCAGCCCATATAAGGCGGGTCCTGCTGCCACGCCTCGGCCAGGAGATCCTAACGTAGGGTGTAGCCGGAGGAGAGGCCGAGGCCAGCGGGACCCGGCCAGGGGATTGCCTTTACACCGCTGAACAGTTGCAGGGGGGGGGAATGTCTCCTCGACCCTCCCCTCTCTCTCCCAGTCCGGCCGCGGTGGCCCTTGACAGTTTCAGGTAGTCCCGCCACATGCTCTTCCGGTCCGGCCACCAACGGTCGGGGGGCCGAGGCCGACGGGATCCGGCTGCAGCCGATAAACCAAGAAACCCGTTCATGGGGCCAGAGCCAGGGGCGTCTGGCCGACATCTACCGGAAGCCCGGCCCGAAGACGGACGGGACACTTCTTCTTTCTTGAATAATGGCTGCGACAACACTGGGGGGGGATGTCTTGCACATGCCTCCGACCCCCCCCCCTCGTCCTCATCGCCTGGTCCGGCCATAACAAATCTCAAGCGAGACGCCGTGGGGTGCACTGGGAGGGAGAGACGGTGCGAACAGGCCTCTCCCGCCTCCCCAGGTGGAGGCTTCCCAGCTGCACCCTCAGCGCTCCAGGCGCCCGGAAAAGGGTTCTTCCACTGTGGCCATGCTGCAACATCTCGCCCGGCAGGGTGGAGCCCGTCCGCTCATTTGACCCCGCGATCGCCAGTAGCTACCGAACTCTCAAAATGGCGGTCGACCTGGCAAGAGCGGGCCCAGCATAAAGAAATGGCCCGGTCACTGGTTGACTCCACCACCGTAGTCCTCCACGACCTTGAAGATTCTAGAGGAGCCGCGGGAGTCTCCGACCCCCGATGGGGAATGACTGCCATGATCGCCCGTGGAGTGACGAAACTGTATCCGCGGGACGTCGGCGCTCCCATGCTGGCGCCAGCCTCACTTTGAATTACTAGAATCCTGCAGACCTCAGTTCCGGTGAAAGCACAGTGTGACCCGGTAGGAAAAATTGTTGCACCCCCTCCCCTTTTTGACTGATAGTTCAAACCACCGATCCTTTCCTTTGCCCTTTTAACGGAACTTTGGACTGCCTCCCCCTCTTTTACATTTTCTAGAGAACAGAAAACATTAACCACTACATTAGCATAGCAGTTGACACCAGAACTGTATTCAAATTGAAAACCAACAACATCTTCAACAGAATCCTTTTTGTTTCTGCTGTGACCCTGCTACAGCACAGGCATTGTCCCCAGCAGTAATTCTGCAATGCCGGTAAGAATAGCTGTGGTGCCTACTGGACTCACTCACCCCCGCGGCGCCCCACGCCGTTATTTGCTGGGCGGCAACTTACTAGACATCACTTTCGTGCCATCTAGATTTCAGCGCGTTCTGCTGCCTTGGAACTATTCGCACAACAGACTGCTACTGACGACCCACCCCCAGGCAACATCTTCTGAATTTTCATAATTTGAAAGAACTAGTAACATGTCCTCATCAGGAATTCAAAAGAAATTGCCACGGTCTCTTCGTTGTTTAAATGTTTTTACTGGTTTTGGTTTGTTGTATATATTTATATGTTATTAAAGTTTTATATTCCTACTACTTTGTTGGAGTGCTATATATTTTTAATGTGACACATAATTGTAAAAACTTTGATGTACAAAGAGTCATTCCTGGAATCTTCCGCTTCAGGCTCGGTCCCCTCCCCAATCACAATACAGGATGGTTTTCAGATAGTAGGAACACGTGTGGTGTGACGGATCTCATCGGGTGTGGGCCTTGATCTACTATAACTCCTTTGAAGAGGGGTGATTCTTTACAGCTGGGGCCATAAACTACATCTGCAGGGCTAGGTGATAGCCTGGACAATCGGACACAGAGGAAGAGGAGTGTCAGAGGGTGCGGTAGTGAATAGGGCGAAAGGGAGGTGTCGGGCGGGCACAGAGTGTGATTTTCAGGGAAGAGCAGCGCAGATGGGGGGAGGTTTATTGCCGATGCATAAGACAGAGAGCGGGGGTGACCAGTGCCTGGGGAAGATGCTTGCGAGGGTGGGGAGCCATGCTACGAATCGACAGCGTGCAGAGAGTGGGTCTGGTCAAGGCATCTAAAATGGCTGCCGTGCACGACAAAAGTGTGGCATTTCAAAAAAGGCAAGATGGCGCAGACAATGTTTTTCAACACTTCCTCATTTCCTTCGAATCGAACGTTAACAGACGTTGGTGCATATTACCAAAGTTAAGCGATATTTATCGCTAACGATGCTTACCAACGAATTTTTTACCGCTAAGCATCGTCAGAAATTATCGAAGATAAACCTTGCTATTATCAAGGTTTATCGCAAATGCGATAATAAACGGCCGCAATGCATGAATATCGCTAAAAAGTCCGCGATATTCATGCATTACCGAGCTAATGCTCTTAGCCATGTTATCCACCTCCCATTGGATAACATGGCTAAGAACTGCTCAGGGCAGGTGTTACTTTTTGGAGATATTCGCGCTTAGCGCGAATATCTCAAAGTTGGTAATAGGAGATAGATATCTTGCATGTTGTAATGCAAATTATTGTGGTATATGGAACTCATACCATAATCTCTCAGGAAAGCAGAAACTGATCCTTTTGGGACCGCCTAAAAAGGCCTAGGGGGTGAGGGGTACTCTACTTTGCCCCCTTTTCACGTTCCGAACTATTTTATTTTACTCTCTTCTGTAATTACACAAAATAGCAGCGATAAGATGCATCGGAGACACACAGTGAGAGAAAGGAGGCCGGAGATGAAGAAGAGATGTCAAATACACATTGGAGATAATATAGTGGCAGAAGGGAAGTAAATATGAGTAAACTTACCATGTAACATAAAAATGTTGCACTCTATACTATAACTCTCATTTTATACTACAATCACTTCGCTACAACCTCATAAATTAAAAATAAAAATGAATAATGTCTCAAACAATTTTTGATTTCTAAATATAAATTTATTCTTCAGAATTTTCTAAATTTGAAAGAACTAGTAACATGTCCTCATCAGCAATTTCCTCATGAAAAGTCTGCAATGATGATTCTTGTAACTCTATGGTCTCCAAACATTCGATAAATTCGCCATCAACAGATTGATCAAAAAAATCATTCAAGTCATCTCCTCCTTGTGACAATATTTCATTATTGGTGCTGTCAATTTCAATCAATGTAGTGGAATCATTCAAGTCATCTCCTCGTGACAATATTTCATTATTGGTGCTCTCAATTTCAATCAATGTAGTGGAATCATTCAAGTCATCTCCTCCTTGTTACAATATTTCATAATTGGCGCTGTCCATTTCAATCAATCTAATGGAATCATACAAGCCATCTCCTCCTTGTGACAATATTTCATTATTGGTGCTCTCAATTTCAATCAATGTAGTGGAATCATTCAAGTCATCTCCTTGTGACAATATTTCATTATTGGTGCTGTCCATTTCAATCAATCTAATGGAATCATACAAGTCATCTCCTCCTTGTGACAATATTTCATTATTGGTGCTCTCAATTTCAATCAATGTAGTGGACAATTCAAAAGAAATTGCCACGGTCTCTTCATTGTGAGCCATTTTATTTTGAAATTGCTTGCTGTAAATTGCAGAAAAAAATAATCACTTTCATTTATCGTTTTTAGTAATACATAATATAAAACTAACTTTATCAAGTATTTAGTATAACAGAAGGACTGCAAATAAATAACAGAAAACATTTTTCAAATTATCTTCAAGTGTACAACATAGTTCCCCTTACAAATTAACAACTCACCTTTTTAAAAGTAGGAGAAGTGTTAGTACTGTGTAAATCAAACACCAGAAATTCACCACCAAAAATTCCTCACAAATGTACCTCAGACAGTAGTATCACAAAATGGCTGTGGTTTCCTCTCATTTGACATATATACATAACCAATTAACTTTCATCACACACAAATACAAAACCAAAGTAACATTTTAATTGGTTCTAAATTTCAACACTTTCAAATGTGTTTTCCCCATGCAATTTTCCATAGGACATTTACATACGTCTACAGCCTGAATGGCTGAACGGAATTACACCAAACTTGGCAAAATGGTACATCAAACCTAAGAGGTCAGGAAGGATCTACTATGCCCCCTTATGCTCATTTCCCCCTTCGCTTTGGCCTCCTCTTGTCTCTCAATCCTACCGAGAGACAAGATGGCGGCCGCTACGGACTGTTTGGAATGTTGACAGACGCCGGAGAACCAATCAGCTTCGCAAAGCTCCGTAACGCGAAAAGTACGCGAAGCGGAGCGCTGTTACAGATATATATCTTTTTTTGAACGTTAATTTCTCAAAATCCACTGGAGCACACATATTGAGACCTAGCAAAGGCACATCGGGCTACCAGTCCCTAATATTTTACCAAGTTTCGTGCAAATCCATTCAGCCGTTCGATTATTATTATTATTTATTTTTTTTGCCCCGCGGGGCCCTTTTAAAACCTCCACATCAAACCTAGGGGGTCAGCGAGGATCTACTATGCCCCCTTATGGTCATTTGCCCCTTCGCTTTGGCCTCCTCTTGTCTCTCGATCCTACCGAGAGACAAGATGGCGGCCGCTACGGACTGTTTGGAATGTTGACAGACGCCGGAGAACCAATCAGCTTCGCTTCACAAAGCTCCGTTGCGCGAAAAGTCCGCGAACCGGAGCGCTGCCCGGTCCGCTGTTACAGATATATATCTTTTTTTAAACGTTAATTTCTCAAAATCCACTGTAGCACATATATTGAGACCTACAAAAGGCACATCGGGCTACCAGTCCCTACAATTTTGCCAAGTTTCGTGCAAATCCATTCAGCCGTTCGGGCTAAAAGTGAGGCCAACCGCCCTATGGAAAACTCAATGTTAAAAACACGTTTAGGGACCCCCCTTTTTTCTCGACCCCCCCTGGACGAACCCCCCCCCCAATTTTCAGGGGCTGCTCAGAAACAAAATGTGCCATTTTCCTGAAAATTTCAGCCAATTCCGTCCACAAACGCCAAAGTTATTAGACATAGAATTTTCAAAAAACCCATAGAGAAAAAATCCTAACTATATATACCTACTGGCGACCGCCAGTAGGAGAGAGATAGATATAGATATAGATATAGATATAGATATATATATATATATATATATATATATATATATCCAAACACACACAGGAGTCCCAAATTCGACCAAGACCACAGGAAGCTTCGTTTTTCAGCTCAATTTATTTCACACTCGGTAACTTGCTGCAAAAACCACAGTCCAGAGCTCACATCAATTATAGAACGCCAGACGCGTTTCGGGCAATACAAAATCCCTTCATCAGTGGCGTGGATGCTTCACAGAGTGGAAGCGCTATTCAATTTGCACAGTTTTAACCGCTCCCAGTGGGCGTGGCCGTCACTACGGCCTCATGGTACTTGTAGTGCCTGTTGTAATTCCATGTGGGTGCGCTATCCAGTCCCTTTCAAATAAAGCTTTATCAAAACCCTAGTGGGTCGATGTCAAAGTTCTGGCGTGTGTTTTACCTGCTTTGTAGTTACCAAGTTGAGCAAAGCAGGCAGCCCCCTGCAAAGCGCCAGCTTTTCTTCCTCCGATGTTTCCAATACCATGTGGCATCAGAACGGACCCGCAACAGCGGTGGGTCTCGAGTCGCGACTAGGAAAGCCACCTCTATATCCAAACACACACAGGAGTCCCAAATTCGACCAAGACCACAGGAAGCTTCGTTTTTCAGCTCAATTTATTTCACACTCGGTAACTTGCTGCAAAAACCACAGTATATATATATATATATATATATATATATATATATATATAATTCAACCTCGGAAAGGAAGAAGCAGGAACGCGGGGGGACGAGTAGAAGAAACTTTAATGAGACGAATTCTGCTCCAGTGGCGGCGAATGCATTTCGGATATAATCTCCTTCATCAGCGCCCTGCACCGGACTCAGGAATCAACAAGAATGTCCCACTGCAGAAAAGGAATGGAAGTGTAGAGTCCGCTCCTCCCCTTTGATAATAGCATGCACCTGATTGCAGTTTGTTTCACGTCTTGAAACTGCAAGTCCCACAATGCCGTGTGGCAGCAAAGTTGGAAGGTGACAATAACGGGGATGGAAGGTGGATTGCACAGCATTCCAAAGTGGAAGTCTTGAGTTTGTTTATTTAAACAACCGAACCCAACCAAAGGCTGAAACGCGTTGGTTGGGTTCGGTTGTTTAAATAAACAAACTCAAGACTTCCACTTTGGAATGCTGTGCAATTTGTGTAAAATATATATATATATATATATATATATATATATATATATATATATATATATATATATATATATATATATATATATATATACATATACACACACACACACACACATACACTGGCTAATGAAGAAGACCGTCTGGTCGAAACGCGTCGCCAATAAACAATTTCCTAAACACGGACCCTGGAGTGCAAGTCTTTTGTGTTTCCTGCGACAACATCGTGCGGGTAAACCTTTCTGGTGGCGTATATATATATCTTTATCTATGTGTGTGTTTTTTAGGTAATTACAGCATTTTCTAGTTACAGTTTTCAGCTGGTTTGAGAGGATTCCTACATTGAGGGCTGGTGATGCATATTCTATCAGGCTGTCCTAGTGGTTGTGGGCTGAAAGATATCAAGTTATATCACGAGATGAATCTTTTGAGCTGTGCAAGTGTGTTTAGACAAGAGTGACGGCCAAGCTGGAGGTCCTAGTCCTAGGGCCATCCAGGTCGTGATGGTTGAAGGAAGACGATGACAGCCGACACGTGTTTCGTTAAATGTGTGTAACTTTTTCAAGGCTCGCTCTCTATGTTGCCGACAGTTGATACAGCAATGGGCCACTTGGTTATTCTCTTGTTTACGTGTTTCTAAATGGAGTGAGATCTGAATATCTTCAGTCAGAGATCTATCCCGTTTAGAATTTAAAGAAGTATTGTGGAGTGAAGGTGTAATGAGAACTGGCCCGTCTTTCAATACACCTGATGTTTAAAGTAGAGCGTTAGCTTCCGCCAACATTACAGGATCGCCCCGTACGTCGGACGCTAACGCTCTACTTCACAAGGACATATCACAGCCCTTTGGTTGCCACGTTATATACATTTCCATGTCCACTTTTGTCTGCCTACACAAATGAGGATGTAGGGTATGAAATTAGCACAATAACTCATAGACGGTTCAAGAATACTTAAGGGGCAGAGTCCGAATACTTTAAACATCAGGTGTATTGAAAGACGGTCATCGGCTTCCTTCAACCATCACGACCTGGCTGGCCCTAGGACTAAGACCTCCAGCTTGGCCGTCACTCGTCTCTTGTAGTGCTCAAAGAATAAGCTAACTATGTACTGACATTGCTTGTATCTGGATGTATTGAAGCTTCCATTAAATTGAATAAGATACATTTCTGACTATATGATGTTCTCTTTTCCTCTTTGTGGTTAAAATAACAATGCCCAATCTGTGTTATCCCTTTGCACTCGTTGAGTATTACACTTTAATGAAATTATTCAAACGTTCTGGTTGGCGCTACGTCTGTTGCACGTCGTCAATCCGTGCCTTGGAACAACAATAACAGAGTGAGAAGAAGCTCTCCTCACAAAGATGTGCGCTCAGTGACATGTGGAACCGATCGTTCCTTTGAATTTCAAAACTAATTATGATCCAAACAATAATCCACTTTTTTGATGATTTAAACGTTTATTTTCATGTTCCAAATATTCATAATGTTCATCTTATGATATTGTCATCATTTACTTCATTTTCCCAATCTTCCAAAAACCCAATGCATTTCGGGTCAAACCAAAAGGACCCTTCCTCAGGGGTCTGTAAGGAAATCATACAGGACCAAGTTAGTTACCTGCAATATAACTTGCCAGGTCACCATTATAAGTGATGTCATGCAAAAAAAGTCGTTTTCTCCACAATAAAAGCGTGATGATATAAACAGTGAAAGTAGGGAACCCTCAGTGTAGAAAAATCAAGACGTAGACCAGTTACATCCTCAGTGTGCGACATAAAACCACCAAAAGTAAGCTTGTGACTGTCTAACAGAGTGAAAAGTCAGGATAGATCGTGGCAAAAATGAAGTCAAAAATCACCGAAATACATCGTGAGTTCACCACACGAACAACAGACACCAGTATAACACAAATGAAAATGCCAGTTTGAGGTACAATGCATTAAAAAACGTGCCGCAGCCTAAGAGTATGATTTACAACTTACTTAAAGACTGGGAACAAAGCGTCTCCGTAAACGCCTCGGGAGCCATGTTCAACGGCCTCACTAAACATTTAACCAATAACGCACCAGGACCTTTGCATGTGACGTCGGTCACATGACATGAGTATATCGGCTTCACAACAAAGATTTAAATAAAGATTTAAATGCAATTCAGAGTGCGGCTGCCTCAACTGCGAAAATTAGAAGATAAACATATGCATGCGAACAGTGAGAGTGCGTCGTAGTTTCAATAACATCATAGTAAATGTGAATGAAATAAATAAAGCGGAGAAAAAATTATACATTTTCATCACAAACACTCGTAATCAAGAACATTACGAAACGATAATACCTGCAATATATTACCCACACTATTGCAATAAGTGAAATCAACAATTACATTGTCCATTCGCAATAAAGGACCCTGGGTAAAGAACAGTCCATCTGCCAATGTCATACATAATCAATGGTTTTATAAAAAGCAAGTGTCAATCAATCAATCATGGCATTTATATAGCGCGCTACTCACCCGGAGGGGTCTCAAGGCGCTGGGGTGGGGCGGTCTGCTACTGTTCGAAGAGCCAGGTCTTGAGTTGCTTCCTGAACGAAAGGTGGTCCTGGGTCAGGCGGAGGTGGGTAGGGAGGGAGTTCCATGTCTTGGCCGCCAGGAAGGAGAAGGATCTTCCTCCGGTGGTGGTTCTTCGGATGCGTGGAAGGGTGGCGAGGGCGAGGCTGGCGGCCCGGAGCTGACTAGTGGGGGTGTAGAATGACAGGCGGTTGTTGAAGTATCTCGGGCCCAGGTCGTGAAGAGCCTTGTGTGCGTGGGTGAGGAATCTGAACGTGATCCTTTTGCTGACGGGGAGCCAGTGCAGGCTTCTCAGGTGTCCGGAGATGTGCCTGTGTCGGGGGATGTCCATGATGAGTCGTGCGGAGGCGTTCTGGATGCGTTGAGTCTTTTCTGTAGTTTGGCTGTGGTTCCGGCGTAGAGGGCGTTCCCGTAGTCCAGTCAGCTGGTGACGAGTGCCTGGGTGACCGTCTTCCTGGTGTCGGTGGGGATTCATCGGAAGATCTTTCGGAGCATGCGCAGGGTGTTGAAGCACGATGACGAGACGGCGTTGACTTGTCTGGTCATCGAGAGGGAGGAGTCCAGGATGAAGCCCAGGTTACGTGCGTGATCCGTTGGCTTAGGCGTGTTGCCTAGGGCAGGGGGCCACCAGGAGTCGTCCCAGGCAGAGGGTGATGATCCCAGGATGAGGACTTCTGTCTTGTCTGAGTTCAGTTTCAGGCGGCTGTTCTTCATCCACTCGGCTACGTCTTTCATCCCTTCGTGTAGGCTGGTTCTGGCAGTGGCGGGGTCGTTGGTGAGGGAGAGGATCAGCTGGGTGTCGTCGGTGTAGGAGATGATGTTGAGGTTGTGTTGGCATGCGATGGCTGCGAGGGGGCTCATGTAGACATTGAAGAGGGTGGGGCCGAGTGATGATCCTTGTGGTACGGCGCAAATGACTTCGGTGGCCTCGGATCTGAACGGTGGGAGGCGGACTCTCTGGGTTCTTCCGGCGAGGAACGAGATGATCCATTCCAGGGCCTTCTCTTGGATTCCGAGGTTGTTGAGGCATTGTACTAGGTGCGGTGGCAGACAGTGTCGAACGCTGCAGAGAGGTCCAGGAGGATGAGGGCCGCTGTTTCCCCGTTGTCGAGCAGGGATCTGATGTCGTCTGTGGCTGCGATGAGGGCGGTCTCGGTGTTGTGGTTGGCGCGGAAGCCGGACTGTGAGTAGTCGAGGGATCCGTTTGTCTCGAGGAAGGCGGTCAGCTGGCTGTTGACGGTCTTCTCGATGACCTTGGCAGGAAATGGGAGGAGTGAGATGGGACGGTAGTTCTTGAGGTCGGTGGGGTCCGCTGTTGGTTTCTTCAGGAGGACGTGGAGTTCGGCGTGCTTCCAGCTCTCCGGGAAGGTGGCGGTGAGGAAGGAGGTGTTGATGATGTCCCGTAGATAGGGTGCGATGATAACGTCGACTTTGTTGAATACGTGGTGTGGGCAGGGGTCGGTTGGTGATCCGGAGTGGATGGTATTCATCACGCGGGTGGTGTCCTCGGTGCTGACTGGGGTCCAGGCGCGGAGGGTGGTGGTGGGGGTCGTAGGTTCGGTGGATGGGTGCGTGGTCTGTGCGCCGAAACTGTTGTGAATGTCGGCGATCTTGCTGTGGAAGTACGAGGCGAGAGAGTCGCAGAGGTCATGAGAGGGGGTGACGTCGTTGTTTCCGGCGCTGGGGTTGGAGAGCTCTTTGACGATGCTGAAGAGTTCCTTGCTATTGTGGGCGTTGTCTAGTCGATCCTTGAATGCTGTCTTCTTGGTGGTGCGGATCAGCTGGTGGTGATTGCGGGTGGCGTGCTTTAAGGCAGTCATGTTGTCTGAGGTCTGGTCGCTGCTCCAGGCTTTCTCGAGGGTACGACAGTTCTTCTTGGTGTTCTTGAGTTCGTCGGTGAACCAGGAGGCTTTCTTGTTGTTGTGTCTGCTGGGGGGGGGGGGGTTTCAGTGGTGTGAGGTTGTCTGCGCAGTTGGTGATCCACTGTGTGAGGTTATCGGCTGCTTCGTTGGGGTCCGTTGTGCTGGCGGGAGGGTTCTGGCTGAGGGAGGTGGTGAGTTGGTCGGCGGTGATCTTGTTCCAGCTCCTGCGAGGAATCTGCAGCTGGTGGTGGTGGGACGTGGTTCTTCTGAAGCTGAAGTGGACGCAGCTGTGATCAGTCCACTGAAGTCCGGTGGAGTGGTTGAAGGAGATGTGCCTGCTGGAGGAGAAGACGGGGTCAAGCGTGTGGCCGGCGTAGTGGGTGGGGGTGTTCACCAGTTGCTTAAATCCGAGGTTGGCGAGGTTCTCCAATCCTGTCATTCATCCCAACCGGTTGGAGGGAGTTAAGCTTCTTGATCCAAAAAAACTCTGCCTCTAATCTTTGTTTATTGGCATCCATGTCGCGGCGTTGTTTCACCACCTCTAGAATCGTGCATCTCAATTGTGAGATTTGGTGACGTGCTTCAATCCAATGATTAGCCACAGTAGATTTTATGTTTGAAAGTCTAATATTACTTTTGTGCTCAGTAATACGCACTTTTAGTTTCCGTTCAGTTTGACCCACGTATACTTTGCCACAAGGGCACTTTATCGCGTATATGATGTTCTTAGTGTCGCATGTGGCCGAATGCTGTAATTCAATTTGATTCAGAAAAGGGGGTGGTGATGAACAGAGTGTCTGAATTAAGCAGACCACTCTTACCCAGTCCAAAGATCAGGGCTTGATCCATCACCGTTATTTAGCTCACTGCCCCATCCCAGCTCAGAACCTGGCTATATGCAAATTAGTCTGTCCCTGGCCCAGTGCATCATGGGAACAGGGCAGACCAAACTACCAAGCCAATTCTTCACCAGAAAGGAGACAAGCTTCCGGGGACCGGTTTCTGCCATTCCAGGCGTCGTCGGCCCGGCTTGCTTGAATCCTGATGGAGCAGTGAGCAAGGGACTCATGTCTGAGTATACCCTTCCACGCTTATGGTGGACAAAATGATTCAGAAAAGGGGGTGGTGATGAACAGAGTGTCTGAATTAAGCAGACCACTCTTACCCAGTCCAAAGATCAGGGCTTGATCCATCACCGTTATTTAGCTCACTGCCCCATCCCAGCTCAGAACCTGGCTATATGCAAATTAGTCTGTCCCTGGCCCAGTGCATCACGGGAACAGGGCAGACCAAACTACCAAGCCAATTCTTCACCAGAAAGGAGACAAGCTTCCGGGGACCGGTTTCTGCCATTCCAGGCGTCGGTTTGCCCTGTTCCCATCATGCACTGGGACAGGAACAGACTAATTTGCATATAGCCAAGTTCTGAGCTGGGATGGTGCAGTGAGCTAAAAAACGGTGATGGATCAAGCCCTGATCTTTGGACTGGGTAAGAGTGGTCTGCTTAATTCAGGCACTCTGTTCATTACTACCCCCTTTTCTGAGTAATTCAATTTGATATCCTTTCGTGGGATGAGTGAACTGATTGCCTAAAATCATATTACCACAGGGGACACAGTTTTGACATCTAGACATTCCTTTGTATGATATTTTTTCTTTGCTAGGACTGTTCAAAATTTCTTTTAAGTTGCGTGATCTTTTCCGCACTTGCACATAAGATTGACTCCGACAGAACACACCCTTGCCCTAAATGTAATGCCCCTCAGGCGGACTTCGCCCATCTTTCCTGGACCTGTCCGCAGCTGGCTAACTACTGGCTACAAGTACACCGGGTTCTGGGGGAAATCCTGGGCATGGACCTGCGACCCATCCCCGAAATTGCGTTGCTTGGTTATGTTGCAAACTTCCCACGCCCCCTTCGTAGGCTGGCATCCATTGGCTTTCTTTTGGCCAAACGGGAGGTGGCACGGCTCTGGTGTGCTAGGCGCGCTCCAACAGTCCGCGCTTGGCTGCGTAGTTTGGCCTACTTTAATGTCAACAGTGTTGAATACTCAGAACAGACTCCACTTGCTTCAAGACCGATTGACATATGGGAGCCATACCGGAGGTATGTGGCGCGGCTCGCTCAGGAGACACGACCCCAATCGGTTACTTCATTATTCCCTACAGGGGTGGGCTAAGATGGGCCCCGCATCGCACGGAGTCTGCCTAAGTTGTTATTTTCCTGCTGGTCATGTATATTCTACACTGCTGCATGTTGTTATTGGGCACCCCAACGGCTAGCGGAAAGTCCACATGGGCTGCCTTGGGTATTACCTCCCTGACTGAGAGACTCTGCTGTCACTCCTATGGTGTCGGACTATGGGCCCGCCCTGTACCCGACGGCCTTAACGTTTCATTTCCTATTGAGCCATATTGTGAAAGGAATTGTTTATTATTGTGCTGATTGTACTGCTCTACTATGCTCTTAACCTTACTGATATGTCTAACTTTGTGCATACTGCTTTGAATTTTTTCTTCAGTTTGTATTTGGTTTTTCTTTTTATTTCAAGTTTCGTCGAAAAAAAAGAAAATTGTATTATTGCACTGTGTCATTCTAGTAGTTGGCAATTCCTCTAGGATACATTTCCTGTTTGGGTGTGTACTCTGCTAGTACATGTCGATATTTACCTTGTTGCATCTGTATGTGACCGTGGATTGCTTTCTTGTGCAATAAAAAGTTTTTTAAAAAAAGTTGCGTGATCTTATAAATGCAAACGTGATTCTCTCACTGTATAACTCTTTCAAAACTGGTTCTCCTGAAATTAATGCCCAATGTTGGTTTAAAATTCGCTTGATTCGTGTTGCTTCCATAGAATATTTTAACACACATACAGTTTTATTCGTGTTCACTGGAACATTTGCTTCAAGTAACGTTTTCCTAGATTTTGCTTTCACTCTATCTAAAGATTCCTTCAAATAGTTTCTGGATAACCCCATGTGCGGTATTTCTGAGTTTGAGTCTCAAGCGATGTGTGTAAATCAGATTCATGAGTGGTTATAAATTTTAGTCTGGTAAATTGAGATGTTGGTAGATGCTTTTTTAGTGACTCCCGATGAAAGCTTTGGAATGATAAACATGAATTTCGGTCACTTTGTTTTATATGCACTTTGGTGCTCAATTTGTTGTTACACAATGTGACTTTGACATCAAGAAAAGCTATAGATGACTCCTTTATGATATGTGTGTATTTAATCCTCTCATTATGCGTGTTTAACAACTCAATGTTGCGTTCCAAGTCGGTCTTTTCCCCTTTCCAAATCAGAAATATATCGTCTATGTAGCGCTTAAACAATATTAAGCCACTTGTCCAGATAGGATTATCCAAAATGTGATCACATTCAAATTTGTGCATGTAAATATTGGCGTATGAGGGCCCCCCCCCCCCAAAGCCCATGGATGTTCCATTGCACTGATTAAAAAATTTCCCTTGCCACTCAAAATAACTGTAGAACAAAGCGAATTGCATCAGTTCCAAGATGAATACTTGTTGTGATTCGTCCATGTCACTCTGTAATAAGCTCCATTCCAGTGCTTCAATCCCCTCACTGTGCGGGATTGATGTATATAGAGATATTACATCTATAGTACACAATAGGTAGGTAGAATCTTCTTCAAATTGAATGAAATTCAATAGTTTCAAAAAAGCCGTTGTGTCCTTGATGTAGGGGACACACTTTTGTATGATGGGCTGTAAAAATTTGTCTACAAATCTTCCTATCGGTTCCGAGATGGAGCCACGGGCCGAGACAATAGGTCTAAATGGAGGATTAACAGGACCCTTGTGTATTTTTGGCAACATGTACAGTTGCGGTCTTCTGGGATATTTCACTTCAAAAAATCTTTTGGTTTTGTCACTAATCCAGTTCATTTCTTTAGCATGATCAATGATTTTCTGTAGAATAGACTGATATTCTTGTGTGGGGTCTTGTTCCAAAGGTAAATAAATGTTTTCATTGGCAACATGATTATTCACACTGTTGGTATAAAAGTCAGTGTCCATAACGATAAGGGCGCCTCCCTTATCGGTTTTTTGAAATGTTAGATTTTTATCAAGACTGAGGTTTTTTAACGTGTTCCACTCTTTGATAGATAAATTAGTTTTGGTGGGTTTAGAAAATGGAATTCTCTGTACATCCACGAGCACAGACCTTTCAAAGGCTTCAATAGTCTTATGAGATGTTGGAGCACAAAATGTGCTTTTTGGCTTAAAATCCTTATCCCAACCGTCTTCACTAACTGTTGTAGGTGTATCCTTAAAAAAGAACCTCAATTTTAAAGAACGGAAAAATGTAAACAAAGCTATTTCAGTTTCCCCCAAGGATGATCTATAAGTTGGGACAAATGTCGTACCCTTGTTTAACAATTTTTCTTGTGCAGGAGTCAATAAGGTTGACGAAATGTTAATGACTAAGTTGCCCTCGCCATTTGGCTCCTTGTTCTTCTGGCGATTTCTTCCTCGGTTTCTTTGTCCCCTTCTAGTACTTGAGGGGGAGCGTTTGCTGCGGGGCTGGTCTCCAAAAAAGACACCTGTTTGGTTGTGTTAATTTGCTGTTGTTTTTTAACCTGTTGAACGGGTCTCCTGGATTCGCCCTTCGTTTGTTCTTACCTGACGCTGCTGCTATTTACAAGGTCCAGGGACTAAAGACCTACTCCTCGCGGTACCCGCTTCGCGGGTCCCGCTTCGTTTTGCATTCTTGACCCTCTGGCTTCAGTTCTCTTGTGGGGTGTGTTTCTGGCTGCAGGGCTGCGAGCGTGGAACCGGGACTCGCTTTCCCAGGAGTCCCGGTGTACCACTGGCCGAGTCACCTGGCCCCGCTCTCCCTGACCGCCCCGCCCCACCTCCACTCATTCAAAAGGACCAGGATTGTGTTGCTGCGTGGGACGCCCTTCGTTTGTTCTTACCTGACGCTGCTGCTATTTACAAGGTCCAGGGACTAAAGACCTACTCCTCGCGGTACCCGCTTCGCGGGTCCCGCTTCGTTTTGCATTCTTGACCCTCTGGCTTCAGTTCTCTTGTGGGGTGTGTTTCTGGCTGCAGGGCTGCGAGCGTGGAACCGGGACTCGCTTTCCCAGGAGTCCCGGTGTACCACTGGCCGAGTCACCTGGCCCCGCTCTCCCTGACCGCCCCGCCCCGCCCCACCTCCATTCTGACGCTGTGATATCCCTGGCCTATAAGTAGAATACTCCAACGCTGCGCAGGAGCGCGTGGGAGCGCCCGGGGCTAAGCCCGGGCAAAGGGCGGGCCCTCTGTGGCCCTCCGAGGCCCGACGAGTCTGGTCTGGGCCATAATTCCTGGTTATTAATTTGATTGCTTATTGATTGTTGTAACATTGGCACTAATAAGTGTGACTATTCCTATTTCTTATATTGCTGTCTTTTGGGTCCAGGGATGTGCACTCGGGAAACCCGAAGTAAGGCTGCTGCTAGCGCCGCTAAACTGACGGGCACCCTGGATAATTTTATTGTTCGCACTAACACTTTAATTGATGAGGGAATTGCCCTCATGGAACGAAGAGTGTCCAGGGACCTCGAAGCTGCTAGGAGATCATCTTTAGGCCCTTTAGCCCATGTACCCTCACCAAACAGTTCCCAATGTATTCGCCTCCTAGACCCTTCACAATCTATTTCTGAAAACCAATTGGGTTTTACCAGCCAAACCGCATTTGAGGATCATACTCCCTTACTAACCCCCCAAGTTGCCCCTTTGACCTCTCTAGTAGTACCCCCAAACATTACCAACGAACATGATGGTCTATTAGCACTTAGAGGCCTTAGGGAAGGTGCTATACCTAAATCTTCGCATTTTCCCAATCAGGATAACACTGTCTCGATACCTATATCGGATGAGGGGGGAACTCTTAGAGATCCAAGTGGTTTGTCTGGCGGGTTGGAGGTAGAAAATGATACTGTGGGCACCGTAACAACTAGCGAAGACAAAACTGAGGAGCATCGTGCTTCTCACCCCCTACCCTTGGGTATTCCCGATGACACAGCATCAACCCAAAGTTTGGAAAATTTTCTGGAGGATTGTTCTCAGGTGGAGCACCCTGATGGGGAGGAAGATGAGAAAGGTATTTTTATGAGCTCTATAGCTACACTGATAGCTTCCCTTCTGGCCCCTTTGGAAACTAGATTAAAGGGCATCGAAGATAACCTGAAAGCCTTAAATCTAGAATTAAAAGGTAAACCGAAACCATTTCCTATAAAGACTATTGGAGGCCAAGTTATAGTTGGTGATACACCTCCCTTGTCCTTCTCACAAGCTGTAGGGAATGCCCCGGCCCCAAATGTGCGTTCTGCGAAAACCCTCCCTTCCGAGACTATTAACAATAGTTGCAATATTTTGCCCTCCAAGACAAATAGCTTGCCTTCAAAAGTGAATGTTACCTCTACTGTTGTCCCTAAATCTTCCAATACAACTGACCCCAAACCACCCTCAGCCCCTCCTGTAGGTATTAAATCACGTCGGAACATTAATTTACCCCCTGATGCTCACCCCTATGTAATTGTACTAACAGGAGTTCCTGAGCTCCCTCCCTCTTCATCTGAACCTTTTTGGGCTCTTAAAAATAAAGTATGCTACTGGCTTGACAGAAATTACCCATTACCGCCAAACACTCGCAGTAACATGCTTATGTTAGAAAGAGAACCTTGGGTGGGCCAGAAGACCAAAAATATTCAGGGTGATTGTATAGTTGTGACATTTGAGGACCCGCGCACAGTGGAGTTTATCTGTGCCGG
Source organism: Lissotriton helveticus (assembly GCF_964261635.1). Classification (NCBI taxonomy): domain Eukaryota; kingdom Metazoa; phylum Chordata; class Amphibia; order Caudata; family Salamandridae; genus Lissotriton; species Lissotriton helveticus. The sequence continues at coordinate 796,683,544 of NC_136063.1, read as the reverse complement.
ACCCCCTTGTGACACTAGTTCTCCTATTCAGGTTAAATCACTCTCCCATTTTTATATGCTTCAAGATCAACGTAGCAATAGATGGAGTTGGTTAAGAGCTCCAAACAATTCAAGAAGGGGATTGAGAGAAGAATCTTTCCGTGATTATAAAGCTAACTTCTGGGATGGAGGGGAAGATAGAGGATGGAGTACTGTGCGAAGGAGAGCAGGCAGATACCCTCAGGGGGTTAGCCAGTTTCAGGGAGATTGGTCTGGTCAGCAACATTACCCCCCCCCCCCCCCTCTTCCTTGTTTCAATCATTTCAGTAGCCTAGAGGCTGTAGATTGACTTCCAACCCACATTCCTGGTGATAAGGTCCTAATACAGAATGTTGGGTTATCACAGTTAACCCACTTAGGTGGACAAAATAGAGAGGACTCTGTGATCGACATGCCCACAAGAACGACTGAATCTGAGTGTATCCCCCCGTCCTCAATTCCCGTAATAGTCACTGTTTCTCGTTCCATTCATATTATTTCTTGGAATATAGCGGGACTAAGAAAAAACCTTGAAATCCCAGAATGGAATGATTTTGTTGATAAGTTTCACATTTGTATGTTTCAGGAAACATGGTGTATGACCCCTCAATATAAAAATGGGTACTCCTCTTTCTTTGTTCCAGCGGTCTCCATAGGAAAAGGGCGCCCCTCTGGCGGCCTGCTTATTTGGGTGAAGGTGATTTTGAATTATTCTGTCACCATACATAACAATTCATCAAGTGATATTCTGCATATTTCCTTGAAAAGTCCTAATGGGAGTTGTGTTCACCTGTTTTGTGTATATGCTAGAGTGACACCGGGTGGTTCTATTTCTCCAACGATTGAGCTTTTAGATGTTAAATTGACTGAGCTTCCACCTAGGTCTAAAATCTTGCTGGGGGGAGATTTTAACTGTACATTTGAACCTTTGGATGATGAGGATGTTATGGGTTCAAACTCTGAAGACGTGAGACAGGCTATTCCACTGTTAACGTTGGCGCCTATTAAAAAGTGGACTGCAAGAGCATTACAGCTGAATGCATTAGCTCTGGACCATAACTTACGGGCATTAAATGGACGGACAACTTCTGATCGTGAAGGAGCGATGACCTTCAATAGAATTAGTTGCCCTTCACGTATTGATTATATCTTTTTAGATGTACTTTCCTGGACTAGTCTAATGGACATGGAAGTCATACAGTCCTCTGACAGTGACCATAATCCACTCTGTATGGAAATCGGCTGGGGCAATGGGATTAACAACAAAGGTGGCCCTGAGATGATTACAAAGGATGTTCAACCATCCAATTGCAATCGGAAACTGAGGTGGGACGTGGTTAAACTTGAAGAGGGGAAAATCGTTAAAATCAGGGAACTGGTCCAAATGGAAACTTTCAACCTTGCAGAGGTGATAAGAGGTGACATTCCCCTTATGGGCCAAAAACTATTGGATCAATACCAAACTTTTACTGATAAAATAGGAGCAAACTTTGTCAAAACACCCCAAAGGAAACCCGCAGTGACCAATGGACTGCCTAAAGAGAATCCGTGGTTTACTGCAGAGTGTAAAGCCAAGAGAAAAGCCATTGGCACAGCAATAAAATTAAAGGATCCACTGTTAGTTAAATTAGCAAGGAAAGACTACCGTGGCTCCATTGCTTTGGCAAAAAAAAATTGGGAGGAAGAGCATTGGCAAAACCTTAAAACTGTTGCTAGCAGTAAAAATTCCATTATATTTTGGAAACTGATTAACAAGCTAGACAGGAGGGCTGGTAGCCCAATTTTAAATCATATCACTGACCAGCAATGGCACGCCCATTTTTTAAAATTATATTGTAATCCTGCTGATCAAACACCCATCCCTCCCTTGTTGGAGTTTAGTAAAATTGCATCTGGTCCGGAAATGTTGGCTAATGGAATACTTTTTTCCGAGTTAGAAGTTAAAGCTGCGATTCTAAAGATGCTTCCAGGAAAAGCGGCCGGTCCAGATGGCTTGCCGGGAGATCTTTTATTACATGACCCCCCAATCTGGGCTAACTATATAGCTACTTTACTGGCTCTTATTCAGTTAGGCCACCCAGTCCCTGTATCATGGAAAGGTGCGGAGGTGATCACAATCTTCAAAAAAGGAGATAGAGAGGACCCAGCCAACTACAGACCAATTAGTCTGATTGAAACCATCCAAAAGGTAGTTGGTAGGGTCATCATAAACCGAGTAGAGACTTGGTTAATGGACAATGACATCCTTACGCATTTTCAGGCTGGTTTCAGGCGGAATGTTGGTGCTATGGACCAAGTTTTCCGGTTTTGTGCCGTATATTGGAAGTCAGTAACAATCACCAAGGGTTGCCTGTATTTGGCTTTCATTGATCTAAAAACGGCATTCGATGTTATTCCTCGTGCCAAGCTATGGGGTTCCCATGCCCTCTTCTCCAATTAGTTATTAAAATGCATGAGAACACCTATGCAAGAATACGCTGGGGAAGGCAGGGCCAACTGACAGAGAGGGTACCAGTCAACAGGGGGGTACGGCAGGGATGCGTGATGGCGCCAACACTATTCTACCTCTTCATAAATGGGGTGGTGGACCATTTGAGGGAGGTTCCGGCAGATGCCCCCGTCCTTGCCGGGGAGAAAACCCCGACACTCCTCTTTGCTGACGATACCCTCTTGATGTCCAAAACCCCCAAAGGTCTACAAACGCTCCTTGACCGTTTCTCTCTATTTTGTGATGACCGTGGGTTAACTGTTAACACCTTGAAGACTAAATTAATGGTCTTAACCCCCAACAGTAAGATGAGAAAGGTACATGTTACCCTGCGTGGTTCACCCCTGGAGGTTGTGAGTGAATTTGACTACCTAGGGGTGAGACTGTCTAACCGTATGACGTGGGACTCCCATATCTCTAAGATGGTACTAAATTTAAAAAGGGTGTCCGGTGCAATAACAAAAAATCAGCGACTTTCCATAAGCAGACCGGTAGCCCCTGCCTTAATAGTTTATGAGGGGAAGGCTCTATCTTCGGCAGTTTACGGCGCCGAACTATGGGGGGCAGAAAACACTAGGCCACTGGTAATTGCTGAAAATAAGTTTATCAGAGACTTAGTTTCACTTCCGATTTCTTCCCCCTTGTTACCCATATTTTTTGATATGGGTAAAAAATCAATTGCGGACAAAGTTCGGCTTCGGCCTTTGTTATTTTGGGTTCGCCTTAGAAGAACCGAGGAACTAAGGGGGTACGCTCGAGTGTTGGATGAGCTAATAACTCTTAATGTTTCCAATCAAATAAAATGGCTTAACAACCTCAAGAAACTAGTAGTGTCATTAGGTCTCGGGGAGTCTTGGGCGTCACAAGATCCACCCCCAAAAGAAAGTGTAAAGAAATTGTATTGGGATTGGGTTGAGTCCAAAATTAATATCAGTTCAAACTTGGGTACCCTAACAACGAACTTTCTTGCTCACAAACCACATATGAAGTTGGAACCGTTCTTAGATTTTATCCAAATAGCCAGCCATAGAACTCTATTCCTGAAATTAAGATATGGCATCTTGCCTCTTAATGGTTTTGTGGGAAAATGGAAATCTAAGGGGGGTATTGAATTAAAATGTCCAGGGTGTCATTGTCCTGAGGAAACCCTTCCCCATTTTCTATTTGCCTGCCCAACATATAAAGTTGTTAGAGCTAAATGGCTGAAACCTGTATGTAGGGAGTTGGGTGTAAAAGATTGTATGTCAGCCCTACGTATTATCACAACCAATACGGTTTCTATGTATATTGTTTGTGGGGTGGCCAAATATCTGGGGGGTGCTTGGCTATTACGCTCCAGACTGTTGAACAACGTGTAAATCTTGGGAAAGGGGAAGTCAATTTTATAAAAATTTCTGTTTCATTTTGTTTTTATGAGATGCAATTGTAGTACCATGGATTTCTTGTTTTATATGTTTGTACGTTTGTACTTTTATGATGTATTTCCATCGAATAAAGTATTACAAGGATTGTGCGATTTCAGAGTCTGAGACCACACTCTCCTGTGATGATGTTACAGTAGTTTTTTGTGATTGAGAAGAAGGTTGACTTTTTTTTTATTATAAATTTCAGCCCATTTATAAACTTCTTCAAGCTAATAGTCAATAGTGACGCGGCGTTCCGTTCATTTACTTGTTTTGCATACCGATCTAATTTGGCATTGATGTCTTCCAATGTTTTATCCAAGTCTGGAAACTTGTTGATTTCCATTTTCAATGTTTTGATATCGTCTTCCAATTCAACTAACACTCTTGATAATTCTTCGACGATTAACAAAATTAGGTCCAATGAACATTTGTTTAAAATCTGATACAATTTTTCCACAAATGTTTTATTGTTCCTACAAAGCTTCGGTTTTAGGGCTATTCTTAGCCCTCTTGGTATCCTTTGATTTTTATGATAATGGATCAAGGTGGTTGCATGCAACCTTTGGTTGATTTCTTTTTTGCTGATGTACTCCAATTGTTTTAAAAGTTGTGCAGTAGTTGTTTTTTGAGTGGTAAAGAGCCTGGTCTCCTGAATGAGTCCATAAATAACAATGTCCGCATATTGAGAAGACAATTGCTGTTATAGAATCTTTTGAGTACTGGTTACCCATTCCATACGATAGTGTAAATTGTCTAAACCTAAATTGTAGAGTGCCGAGGTGCAACCTGTTTGTAAAACGTTATATAATAGGTACTTATACCTGTTTATTTGACATCCTTGGTAGTGGGATGCTCCGGACACCTTGAATGGCACCGTAATCTCGATCTATCATAAAATTGTGCATACTTAATATCGTACCATTGTGTGAACTGGATGTGTGACTGTTCTTACCACCATATTGTGATATCCAAGTTGTACTTCTAATTTGAAGAATTCGTGAAAGCAGTGTGGCATGCACTAGCTTGCATTTCCTCTATTTTGTTTGTGTAATGAGAGAGGTATGTGGTGTCCTTGGTACTGGCTGATAGAGGATGAATGCCATGTGGCACTTTACAACTGTAAACATCCATGTACTAAGAGTTGCAGTCAGATGAAAATAAAAGAGAAATTATCAGCAGCAGGTTGGAAGTGGCAAAATTAATAATGTTATCTAAGGGAGAAAGTACCCAACAAGGCAAATAAGTAATTACTATAGTGCGGGTTATTGGTTTTCACGGCAGTGGGTAGGAGTCTAGTTTTCAAGGAGGAGAGTAGTAATAGATGTCTCAGAAAGGGAACTTATTCTACATTGAGTAGCTGGAATCTAGCAGTAGTGGCGGTAATGAGGAATAGACAGACTAATGGTCCACATAAGGTTGCATCACTAGTCACTGGTATGTGGCTACACCCAAGGTGATTTCCACGAGATTCATTAAGTCACTTGTCTGCAGAATGAAACAGCTCATTGTCACACTAGGGGCAGCCTCTGACTTTAACATTTTGAATATTTGTATACCAAAGGGATTTGTATAACAAAAAACGCACACATTAAAGCTTCACCTGTAAGGCAAGTGGCCCCATCAGAAGTGCTAGAGCAAATAGCTGCAACGTGTCGAGGAGTATTTCTTCACACAACTTAAACACCATTTCATTTAAAACTACAGTTTATGAAGGAACTGTTCGTTAGCACGAATTCAACGTGTTGAAATACGTTCTACCAAGAAATTAGAATAGTCCTGAGCTCCAATATGAAGTACGGGACATGAACCAATTTAAACTTCCTTATCGAGTCCAAGACCTATCACGATTTAAAGTGAGTTTTCAATAACAAGGGAATTTACCACCCAAAGACCAAATTGTATTCATTTGGTAGCTTAAATGTATTGTCTTTTGATGTTACTGTACAGTTATTGTTAATGTTCCACAAGAAGCTACTTTCATGAGAAAATAATGCAGACTGTGGGTTTTGATGTTTGCTTTCTTTAAACAAATCTGCAGCATAAGCAGGTAATGTGCAAGCCACCCCATGTTGTAACCTACAGCATATCTCAATTCACATCTAGATTCTCTGGTGCTCCGGCATTTTTCAAGCTTCCCCCATGCACACTACACAGTTATCAACCAAATCACAGGTCTTCGCTACGTTTTTTTCAGCTCGTTAGACAAACGTCTGGTTACAACATATAATTTCCAAACATCAGGCGCGATGCAAAGTGCATCCAGGCACGCAAACGAATGAAAAGTTTAAGGATTACAAAATATGCAAGTAATACTTTACCCTGTTCGTGCCACAGCATGCGTTTAATAGCAGGGGAAAGGCAATAAGCAAAGCAACCGTCTTCCGTATCTTGATTACAGTTCTGCATAAAGATCTGCATACAGAGAGGAGCTATACCCTACTCATTAAACCGACTCCTTCCTGGATGAACACTCCATGTAAGCCAGTCGGTTGTAGCAAAAAAAAAAAAAGATGGAGCCTCCGGGCTACCATCTGGTATGCTATGATGAGGATATCAAGCCCCTCAAATACGTTCATATAATATGTTTTTCGACCAATATTAAACAGGCCTAATGATTCTAAAACATTCACCAATAGACTATATAAACGGTGCTTACAGACGACAAAGGTGAAGAGCTAGGTCACAATACATACACCAGAGAAACGAAAATATAACTATTATGCTTTAACATTTGGAGTCACACACTAGGATGAAAATAACTTTAAATGTATTTTATTCTTTAATAACGGTGAACACGACCAAAGCATGTGGCACAGAGGTGTGCACCACCAATTATGTGGAAACGTGGAAAAGTATTCAATTAGTGAGGGGTAAAGCATAGTGACTTTGGGATACGTTGTAAGATCTCTTTACACACTGCACTGGGGGGAACTTGTTAATCATATGTTGTGAACCCTAGTAGACATTAATGACGTGGGAATAGACGGGAAAACGTCTGTTATTTAATTAATGCCAAACAGGAGTGTGCACCCTCCCACATCATTTATCTGCTGCAGATCTCAACCTTCTATCAATGAACGGTCCACCCCAGTGGCTTAAAAGCCGGATACTAACTCTTGTGATGGCTACTTTTGAAGGTCCACTTCCGTTAATCATCTCCCCGGAATGCGATAGCTGGAAGATCACAGTGACACATGCGAACTGGATAGGTGCTCGTGAGTAGACTATTACAAGGCAAACTCAATATAATTAAACATTTTCCTTCCAGTTTCAGAGGTGCTGTTTAGTGCCGAGAACTGCTGGACTGTACCGGTGTGGTTATCTCCTGTAGTCCTTTCTGCCTCTCCGAGTGTCACACTGCAGTCCCTGCCTGGGCAAAGGCCCTAATCTGTCGTCCCACTAGCCCATGGTCAGGTCAGTCAATGGAGGTCCTAAAAGGACAGAGCTTCCCTTACTACTACAAACCTCAACCAAGGCCATCTCGCAGGACGGTGACGGGTGTAACATATGACTAACCAGCTGAGTGAGTCCCAGAGCTGGGCTATGTCAAGACAGCACCCTTGACAAAAACAAATTTGGCTCCCTGTAGGAAGGTGGCTACCTGACTATGGTTACCCCAGATTTTTTGCCTGTGTTTAGCTGGTTTTATGACTTAGTTGACCTGGTTCCCTGCTAATCAGGGCCCCAGGCCATCTGCTCTCTCTGTAAAATGGATTCCATGTACCCTAGGTACATACCACAATTGGAAATGGACTCCTTGTCAGCCCCTGTATAATGCACTATAGGTGCCCAGGGCATAGGGGCCACCAAGGCCTACCAGGGGCTGCAGCATATCTTTTGCCACCCCTGGCTGGTTCTTAAATTGACACAACTGGCTGATCACTCAGCTGGGGTAAGGTGGTGTAATCACCCCTTGCTTAGATATAGTATACCTATACCTAAACCTATATCTGGACACATGTAAACCTGTGAGCCACTCCTATGGAAGGCCTCATCAATCCTGGAGGCAGGGTGCGTGGTTTTATGTGAGATGGAGCTCTAGCATGAGCTGAGCCTGTCTGCAGCTGTCGGGAACAACTCCCTAAGCTGTTTCAGGATAATGCCATACCATATACTCTTAAGTGCCTTATAATCCTCGCGGTTAAATAGCAACTTTGGTTTGGCTTTATCAAAACATGTCGTGTAAGGTGTCATACGATTTGGAATACCATCCCCTCGCCAGTTCTGGCGACGGGGATGGCATTCCACCCCTCTAGAGGGGTAAGACATGTTCCTTTACTGTAATGCGGTTAAATTCTCCAAAGACCTTAGATCCACAAAATGGATGCCTCTGCCACAGACAAATGTCTGGACCCCTGCAGCTGACCGAAACTCAGCCAAAGGGGTCCTGGACAAAGGGTTTCCTGTCACAGGAGGGTGTCACCACCCTCCAGACAGGAGATAGTGGATTGTAGCAGGGAGGTCTGAAAGAAACCAGACACTGCCTGGGGCGCACAAGGCTGCCCCTTGCATAATCCGGCCAAACCGGTTCTGGGGCACTCCAGCCCTCGTGCCAGGGCGGCCTGGATCAAAGGAAAGGGGTGTATCCACCCCCTTCCTGGGTCCCACCCATAGGGGGGGACCTAGCAGGTAATCACGCCCCCCAGATTCGAATAAGAGTGGGAGCAGTGCCAATGCACATCAGATTTCCTGGAAGAAACATTAGAAACGAAACTCTGGACCCTTGGACCTCCATCTCAACGTGGAAGCCCGAAGAATCTCCCTTGTGGTCAAGGAGTGACCACCCTGCAGCAGCAGGCACCATCCAGCCCTCGACGTCTACTTAGTTGCAGTTCCCGCCGGAACTCGAGCGACTGAGATCGACGAGATCAAGCTTGCCTGCCTTCCAACAGCCCGATCCACAGTCCCTGCAGAGCTGAGACCCGTGGAGGCGACCGGAAGCGTGGGGCACGCCATCTTGAATTGACCACGAGACGCTGACCGTGCAGCCCACGAGTGACCCTCGAAGCTGTGCACCGGGGTTTGAGAAGCCCCCACCCTGAGCTACTCCTGAGCCGAAGTTCAGCCCTCCACACTCGACGAGTGCTGGGTGGGGCCCTTCTGCTCCATTTGGCTCAACGCGTTGGCCCGGTCACTTGCCAGCTGGCTAGTGGTCCCTGTGCCGACGAAACTACAAAGAAGACTCGTGAATCTGGTTGCTCCAGATCCACACCAGCTCCCCTGAAAAGGAGCCCCGACTCTGACCTTCCTGGTCCGAGTGAGAAGCAATCTTCCGATCCCGCGTGGATTGCTCTTGCCAAGTGTTGTTTGCCCCAAACTTGAAGCCGACTGCACCGACGGTGAGAGCCTGCGTGGGACAGATCGTGACCTGCTCCTGGACGTCGCAGATGCCCCAGAGCCCACGTGACAGCGGAGAGAAGCTCCTCGACGACCACCTGATTGCGCCCGACATTGCCTGGTTCCGTCCTGGTTCCACCCTGGTCACTGCTGAGTGACCCAGACTCTGTCCCCTCTGCTTTCAGGTAACCTTCGACTTGAGTCCACCCTTGGACTCCACCGGACACTTCATCTTCAACCCGCCTGCAGCCCTTTCAGCTTCAAGCACCAAGAGCCTGCGTGTCAAAACCCGACGCCACTTCGACCCTGTGCACCCACTTCCTGTGGGTGAGGTAACTTTGCTCCGCCGGTGTTCCCACACTGGTGCACATCTCTAGGGTCTGTGTGTTAAGTTTTGTTCCTCTAGGTCCAGCGGAAGTGTCCTTAAACTTTAACTTTATGACTTTTACGCACCATTGGTGCATGCGTGCGCTTAACGCACATCTCCCGAATCCCGAGGGCCATTCCCGACTTCAGCATTGCTTGTCCTGACTGCTCCCAGCGATTCCCTAGGCCCTAGGCCTAACCACTGCTCGAGTGGCATCTCTTATACCACTTGTTTAGTATATGGTTTGAGTGGCCACCCGCCCTCATCCATAATTGTGCAACTTGTATGTTTAAACAGTGCTTTTGATTTAACGCTTGTGCCCCTTTATTCATAAAGAATACTGGGGATTGTTTTTAGTAATAAACACATATATTTTTATAATATATACTTGTGTGGTGTCCTTTCATTTGATATTACAGGATTGTATGTGGTAAAACAGCTCGCTTAACACGACCTCTTAAGTTAAGCCTTTAGGCTGCTTAGTCCATGCTACCCCTAGGATAGCTTGTCTAATAAGGTTGACTTACAACCAGACACCATAAGGGATTGTTTGGTCTGATAATAGGTGGTTCCAGAATTGGAAACATCACCTATCAGGCCAACTTCTCACACTCCCCCTTGCATACGTACTCTTTAATTGTTTGCTTAAATCAGTGCTTTAAATGGGCCAGTACTCACTAGTACTGAGTACCGGCACTTCTTTGATTTATCACTCTGAGTACCGGCACTTCCCTATTGCCCTAGAGAGTATTGGTACTCATGAAAAGGTAGGCTCATTGGCTGTGCTGGTGAGCAGGAGTGGAACGTGTCTCTGGCAGCCAAGGCGCCGCTTCTGTAGCCCCAATCTGAGCCCAGCTGTGCTATTCAGCAGGGCTCATTTGAATACTGTCCGGGTGCTCACCAACACGCTGTGCTTGACAGAGCAGGGTCCATTCAGGCCCTCTGCTGTCAATCACACTATCCTGTGCGTTCCTGCAAGCACAGGAATCATGTCAGTCCTCTGGAAGTGGCAATCAGGCTATGGCCAGTCCGGCACAGATAGCAATTAAAAAAAAAAAGCCATGGTAGGTGAAGAGAAAAGATGGCTTTTATCATACCAGAGTCTTTTGTGTGTCTGCTATGTTTGTGCGGATGCCTGTATTTGTAAGAAAAAAGTGTAAGAAAGAGAGAGAGGATCAAGACACTCTCAGGAGGTATTTTAAAGAAAATGTGTGGCACTTTGTACATGTTTGCTCTGCAACAAAGATTCATACATAACGTAACAGGGAGGGTTGGTCGGTGAGTAGGTGGGTGTATAGATGGATGAATAGATGGATTGACGAGTGAAAGCATGCATGGGTTAAAGTGTGAATGATTGTGTAAAAGGGCGGATGATGGGTGGATAAGTGAAAGATTGGATGGATAGATGAATGAAAGGCAGGGAGGATGGATGAAAGGGTGGATGATGAATGAGTGAAAGGAGGGATTGACTGAAAGGGTGGATGGAATAAAAGAGTGAAAGGGCTGATGGATGAGCGAAAGGATTGATGATGAGGGAAAGGGTGGATGAAGAGATGGATGAGTGAAAGGATGAGTGGATAGGTATGGAGACGGATTGATTGATGGATAAGTTTAGATATGAAGGGTGGATAGACAGAATGGTGAAAAACTAAATGAGTGATGAAAGACCAAAGAGACTATACAATGTAAAGGTTAAATGGTGGACATCAGCAGGTAAATGGTAGGATAAAAGGATGAATGGATAGATTGATGGAAGAGACAAGAGAGATCTTCTGGGGAGGGTCATGAGAAATTGTTTTATTTGCTTGGTGCCATATGACCTTTGGTGCGACGTGGGGATATTTTCAGTTCCTTCCTACTCCTTTGCTCAAAAAGGAAGGTGTAACTATTGCAAAGAAAGGAAATGTTAACATATTATCGCATTGCTCTTTCATTTTGTGTAATGAGTTAACCTGCTTTGTTTATTTAAACACATTTCTCATGTGTTTTGGTATGTGCTGCAACTAATATATAAGCTAAGTATCATCATGTATTGCCCGTAGCCCCGTCCCCTCACTACACCTCTAGCTCATTTTAATGAGTACCTGCACTTCTTTTTTTCCATTTAATGCACTGGCTTAAGTCATAGAAAGACTCGCGCTCTAAACTCTGCTCACTAGCCTTACACGCAGGAACCTAGTTGCACTACTATATGCTGCGCCCAAGGGGATGAACTGCTAGCCCAGAAACCAACATTTGATAGATGGAATAAGTTCACTTGATAGGCCCCTGACATTGGAGGATTCGGGTTTCTATTGCACACTGACAGGGATGCTAACACCAAACTGCAACCTGAAAATTATTCATTTTAAATATTTGTATAACATTTATTACAAGCCTGTTAGGCTGTTTAGGTAAGGATTACAAGAAAATGCACACTGCAGGTGTGTGTGGAGCATCCAAGGCGGGCTTTATACACTTAGCCTGGGTGCGCCCCTGTCCAGCACGAATGGGTACAGGTGGGGAGAGACTTTTCAAACATGGCACTGGAACCAGTGGACTGAAAACCCCAGATGTGTTTACTTGGCCTAGTCGAAAAGCTATAATCAGCTACTCAGAAATGTGTGGCAGTGGCACTGCTCCTAATGAAACAGAGGGTGGCCATGCACTGGGGCAAAAGAACTGTACCTAATTCCAAGCATTGGCTACTGGATACGATATACTGTAAATACCAATTACAACTATTTGCCGAGGAGTTGCCGTTGCATCCCATCCGAGGAACATTTGGTGCCCACTCACAGATTGTGTGTTGACGAATCCGGACATGGCCGAACATGTAGTGCGAAATGGGGGAGATGCTGTCAAGTGATGATGAGGCTACACTGATTGTATTGACATCACTGTTATTGTACCATGACTGCGAAACGTTTTCCTACATCAGGTAACTAGTGGCATATTGTTTGCACTTTATATGCTGAAAAGTTTAATAAAAAAAAAACATTGCAAGACTGGAGCAGGGAGCTCTGGCACCCTTTTGGAGGGTCGGCGCCAGGGCATTGCCCCAGTTCGCAAACGGTAAAGCCCGGCCCTGTCTTCTCCGCAGCCTTTGTTGTTTTCTATAAGTAGAGACACCTTGCACTGCAGCCACCTTCACCTCTGTGTGGAAGAGGGATAGTCATTGCTGCTGCAAAGACCCTAGCAGTTCTGTTTGTGAAGGCAGCACTGCTGGCACCTCCACGTTATTAGCGGGGTTCTTGCAATGTTGATGACGCGTAACCCATGAGGTAACTGTTCTCGTGCTCGTAAGGGAGTTAATTAGCATACTGGTGGGATGCCAGGCTTAACCAGTCTAAGCAATCTTTATTAAAGCGTTGGGGTGTTGTCAGATAGGAATTGTATGTGTCAGGGCTTTATTTTTGTATTCAGCAGTATGGCAGTTGTACGAGTGCGGTTCGGCAGAACAGTCTCGAGTCAGACAGTGCTGAACTGACTTTGAGGTCACTGATGGATTTTGGAGCTGAGGTGAGGGGGAATATGAGGGAGCAGAAGGCTGAATAGTTACAAGAAAGAAAATATGCAGACCCAATGACCTATATATTACTACAGGCAGCCCAGATAGCTAGGGGCCGCACTCAGGCTTTGACGAGAGACATTCTAGGTTTGTAACACCCTGGGAGTGTTTCAGTGACCCTACCTCTATTTTTCAGTAGAGGAGCTGCAGATGAGAGGTGACCCTGAGAATAAATAATACTTCAGGCAAACTTCCAGGATTTCCCGCCATTAAGCGACACTCAGTAACATGACATTCCCTGTTTGCCTAGAGTTTTGTCAAAGAAAGATCAATTACGACGCAGTATGAGTGTAAAGGAAGTAAAAGACTAGAGAAATGTGGTGTATGAAGCTGCTATTTAAACTAGTCAAGTGTTATTATGCATACACAAACCAAGGTACCAGAAAGTTGGATGTCAATGGCAAAGAAGTCAGGAATAACTTCACATACTTTCACACAGGAGGCAAGTAAGCAAAATGGAAAATAATGTTGATGCCCCACTAAGCCTGCCTGGTACAGATCAGCTACCTAGGGAAAGGCTATAATAAAAGCATCCTTTCCATCAAAGAAAATTATGTGACCAACTGATATTTGACCTTCAGACACAAACTGTTTAAAGAAGTATAATTTTTCAGGTTAGGCATAGTAGATGCACTATATTTGAGAATTTAAAGTTTCAAGATTGTGATATTCCTTAAGTCGTACTATTGAAGCACCAATGAGAAAAAAATAAAGTATTTGAATCTGACTGGTGTTCATGTGTGAAGCTTCCATTTACAATATTGCATATATTACATTGAAATATTAAATATGCAATATTGGGCATCGCATCGATTCTCATCACTCTCTTATTCCAAATGCACTTTGAACCCCCACAGAAATTCCTACAATTCAAGGGTGAACTACTATTGCATGGAAGTGGTGCAAAGAGCTTTTAACTTTAGTGGTGGCAACTGCCAAAACACCTGCTGGAACATAGAAAAGACATTTCATCACACGGTCTTGGATCAGATATCAATAATGTATTTATTAATCTCCCCAGAGGAAGGGGGCTCTAATTTCTTTGAGAAGGTTATGGCCAGATTAGAGAGATATTTTAAATCCAACACCAGAGTTGCTTTAGAGAGAGGGCAAGTCTGAGCAGCAGCAAAGAGTTTAGAAGGGCAGGTAAGACTTCTTTCCAATCTCCTCACAAACTGAGGAACCCCCGGGAGGTATTAACACTCCATTTTTAAAAGCAGGTTAAGGAATCATACCGATACGTAGGCCCCTGAGAACATGCAAAAACATTTTTGTATCATGCAAGGCACAGTCTGGATGGCTGACAGACGGATCAAGATACTTGACGTAGGAGAGCCTAGTGACCAGAATATTAAAACTATACCTGGTCTTACCCAAGAGTGTTTTCTAGTGTCCACAACATGAAGTGGCAAAAATTTGCTTTCAGGTAGACCACTCCAGTCAATGAATTTCCAACGCACATGCTTTATGCTCTGGTCTTCATCGACAAGTTTTATAACTGACCAAATAGTAGAGAGGGCAACTACTGAGCTTAACATACTAATAGAGGTGTTCTGCAAATATGATTTCCCAAAACCTCTTGTATCTGGCAATGGTAGCAAATCACTTCCAAAGGACAAGTACGTTTTTCTCACAATTTATCAGATCAAGAACAGCACTTCAATATTATAAGCTCCATAAAGTAATGGAGAGGAGGAACATTTCAATCAGTGCCCTAAAGAAAGTATGCAATTGCTTCTCCAACGAACAACCTGGCAGGCGCGCAACACCCATTGGACTCAAAGGGCTTCAGCCCCCCCAATTGTGTGTGGCAGCCCGGAATGAGACAGCATCCCGGGCACACACACAGCCGCACCCGAGCACTTCACTTTGTTGTTGGTTCACCCCTTCTAAGAGCCACAGCAGCTCCACTCTGCCTTTTGCTTTAAGTTTCAGCACCCCCCGAAATTCTTTTAGTCTTAGCCCATCACAAAACAAAACCATCTAAAATACTGAATTGCTAGTCATAGCTATCTTAAGGTAATATATAATTACAATTTCTCGCTGAGCACTCAGAAAAGATAATATCCTTATGTCAAAGTTGATCCATCAGTAATAATAGTTATAAGTCCATTGCAAATCCTTTTCAAGTCAGACACCAGAGTTCTTTAGTAATCGTGATGTAGATCCACTTTATGAACTTCAGACTTCACAATTCTTAACACAATCTGCAGCTTGTGTTAAGAATTGTGAAGTCTGAAAAGGATTTGCAATGGACTTGTAACTATTATTACTGATGGATCGACTTTGACATAAGGATATTATCTTTTCTGAGTGCTCAGCAAGAAATTTTGAATTTGAATACCTAGAACTTTTGTTCAAGGGAATTTGGGGGAGTGAGGTGACCTTCCCTGTCTTGCTTTTAAGCACCTACTGTGATTTGTTAATTCATTACTTGAGCCAAATTCCTGCAGAGCGCCCACTTTCTAGCCCTTTTACCTCAACTTTAATTTAGTAATATATAATTACTTCATGTAACTGTCCAATTTTTTGTTGTATGTATCTAATATTTTTCTACCGCAATAAACATGTGCCACTTGCCCTAATTGCAGAGCTATAAAAATATATAATAAACTCAGTATGATATTTAGAACCACAAGGCAAGTATTGCAAATATTCAGAGAGAGCTACCATATTCGATCACCAGTTTGTGGGTCCTGTGTTCAGTTCTGAAGTATAGCTAAACTGATCGGTTCATCCTGGGGTACAGTGTGGTGGGTGTTGCAGTGGTTTCGAGAATTCCTTCGAAGAACACAAGCAATGTCCTTCTCTACAATAACACGTCTGCATCATTATGATGATTAGGCTATCCACATAGTTTGCCTTCGAACAGATAGTGACTTGTCTGTAAACTAGATAATATTTTCAGAAAAAAATTTAAACAGGTTCGATTTTAGAAAAGGAACACACAAGGACACACATTAAACCACAATCTTTATCCAAAGGCCATATAAGTTTTTTTCTAAAGCATAACTTTTCATCAAATTTTAAAATCATTAAAACGGCTTCTCATCAAGCAATCACGTCCCAGATAATCTGAATGAATAGCAATCGTCCTCTACCAACGGCAAAGATCATCAATGCTTCAGTCTGCATAAACATAGTACACCACCTGCCCTAAAACTTGAAATGACCGCTCTAGCATAAAAACAAATCGCCGTTGGGGACAACACTCCCAGCAGCTAGATTCTCCATCTCAATAGTAACCATGTCCAAGATAATAAAAATGAATTGCATCTACTTGACTCGTTCAGGCTTTCTGACTAGCAATTGAGTTGACATTGCCATGATCCTGGTATGGAAAAATCAGTCGACTAATCTCGGATACAAGCCACCTCGTTGTTTATTCTCCTGAACCGCTCTGCATCCTGTGAAATGGTCATCCATGCCACATGGAGAGAAAGGGCAAGATCAGTGACAGGTCCATCAATTCATTGAATCTCAGAACCGTTTCCAAAGTCTACAATTGCCTGGTAGAACTAATTCAGCTTTAAGACTTAATCATTTCCTTCATTTGCAATAGTAGCTGGGTCACAATACTTTCTAATTGGAGTTATTGAAGAAAAACTGGTTCATTGTTTATTTAGGGGTTTGTGATGCATTGCAAGTACCCTTTCAGTTTTTTCGGAGTGCGAAAGGGGAATTAAAACATATACCTAACTAAAAATGTGAAGTGGGGGAGAATGCATTTAACTCAGAATGCAAAGTACGCACTAGAGATGTTCTCCAGTCACTGCCTCTGCTAGCCTGAAAGGTAACATAGAAAGAGTGTGAATTCTTATTTTTCTGAGTTTTCTCAAACTCTTGTGATTAGGTTCAAGTCTCTGGGGCTGAGGGAGGGGGCATTCTACAATCTTAAGCCTTTCACTCCGAGGGATTCACATAAATTACATGTTCATTAAATGCTGGAGGATGATAAAACTAATCATCTCTCTAAAGACCAAGAACAGTGTTAGTAATTGGCCCTTGTCACACCCCACAGCCTCAGCAGAGCACTCGGTTACAAAAGTATGTCCTCTTTCCACATTCTGCTCAGTTCAAAGTTTCTCTTGAATGTAATCTCTCTCGTTCGGGAGTCATGGCATGCTTTCAATGTACTTAAGTACAAGTAGCAGAACAGTTCGTTTTGACTTGAGATGCCCAATTCACACTTTCCAAACCTGTGGTTATAGTTTCTAAAGAACACCATTAGTACATGCAAAAAAACTGTGATTTCCATATATGCATCCTGCTGCAGTAATTCCATCCTCACCACCTCTTTATAATTGCTTATGAACTCCATTGAATGCCTCAACACTTTTACAAGCTAAGATAGAGGAAACACAGGACAAAGCGCTTCAGAACCCCATAAGACAAAAAAATATAATATAAATACTCAAACCATATGGAAGAGTTAGTACACGCCATGGTGCAGGGTAAAGATTTGTACCATCTGAAAATCTTATTTACCAATGAGTATTTACCTAGTTCCTAAGTGCATGAACGAAGACCAAATAAAAGCTTCAAGCAAACTTCATTGTCTGGAAAATGTTTACCCGTCCCAACTGTTAAACGAATGCATTAATAAAGGAACCTACTAATTTTATAGACACCAGCAGGGTACTAACCTTCATGGGCCTTGAGCAAATCTCACTGTCAAGTAACATTAGATTGACATCTGTAGGGAATGGTAAATACACATCCATCAGAGGCCATTTGAGACCTCACCGGTGGGGCATATGCCTCTCAAAGGGGAAACTTCTACCACTCTACACTCTGGTTAGCTTTTAAAATGTGGCTTTTGTGGAGACAGGATTTGAGAAGATAGCCCTGCTTACTCAGTGATGCGAACCTGTTGGTCACTTAACACCAAAAGCACAGGAAAATGGTCACACATGTCACACACAGGGAGTGGTTGATAACAGAAAAGCACAGTCATCTAACTACATTTCCGGCATTCACCAACCACAGATATACTAGCTAAAACGTTTTACCTACACCGACGTGTGTGTACATTTTGTTGAGCAAACTTTTGATACATAGCATGTTATTTCCATTCTGGTTCCCCAAATAATTGTGGGCAGGTAAAAAGTAAATTGAGAAACGCTGAATGCTTCCTGGCTGCACAGACGTTCACCTTCTGTGTGCAATGCCACTGAAGCACATCGCCAGTGACCCTGCCACATCTTCAGCAGGTGTTGACTCTAATCAAACAGAATCTCAAGTCATTGAAAACTAACAAATGGGCCGGACTGTCATTTCTTTACTACTGTTATGTTGCAAGTCCCTCACGCCCCCTATAATTGCTGAAGGATACCAAAACAGCTCTGTAATTTATGGACAGTACATCATGAAACCTTAGATTGCCTGTGGGTTGGAAGAACCGAATACTCACTATTGAAAAATGAAGACATTAGAATAGAACCCAATTCTTGTTCTGACAGAAATGACTCTTGGAATAATCACATCATTGCCAGCACTCCTGTGCCCAGGAATTCTACTTTAACTTAAAACCATTCTTCTTCTATTCCAGCCACTTCATTTTTTCCAACACCAGTCTACCACACTCATCATCGTCCTCAAGGCTGCACTTCCACCAAGTCCTCAGCCGTCACTCCATTTACTAATACTTCTTAAGACAAGGCAAAAATCACAGATACCCTGATAAGTGATTACCAACACTTCACTGAAAAAAGAACCTAGACCCAGGGTTGGCAAGTAAGTAAACGTTTAAAGGATAAATAAATACAGGCCCCCCGTGTGCATTCTATGTAATGTAACAAGAGGATTGACTTTAAAGAGGCAGGTTTTATTGTGTCAGTGTAGCTTAAAGGATTTTTGCCACAGTTCTTCGAGGATGGGTGATAGTAAAGTGCCCCCTACAAAATCTGATAGAGCTGCCTGCCTTTTTCATCCTCAGCTTTGATTATTTCCCAGTACCAGAGTGCAACATCCTTCTTGTGTACAGAGTTGGAGACAATCAGGTCCTCGATTGCCTCATTTTTTTTGATCCCCCCATGCTTGAGCCGTCCATCAAGTAGCTATTTGTAAGTACGTTATTCTTTCAAAAGCTTCCTGCCATTATATTAACTGTGGTCCTGTTCTGAAGTCTCCCTATGTTTGGAAACCTGCCTCTCCAAGGGGTATGGTGAGTTTATCCTTCGAACAATCGAGTGTTCCGGTGGAGCCGCAGATAGGGGAAATATTCGAATAATAGGGTATTCCAAAGGGTGGCTTTGAGTGTGTTTAGCCTTTATTTTTAAAGTACTCTTGGTTTTCAAACATCTGTAAGAACTCATCCTGGCTATTCTCTTCTAGCTTCACTGAAAAAAGATGCTCTGTGGTAGACTGGTTAGGGGTGGAGTCTAGTATGCGGACGTTCTTGAACTGAAAGGTATAGACATATTTGGAAATCAGGTAGTGCTAAGGTGACACTTTTCAGCTAGACCCTAAGCTTTTTAAAAAAAAATGGTTAAAATTTTGAATCAAACAAGGACATGCCTGAAGTGTAGTTTACTTAAAGAGAATGACAAACATCTTTGTTGAATGCCCAAAGCTTTCTTCATTTTGGCAGTATGCGAGTACTTTCCTGTCTGAGGTATTCATATTTGAAGTAAAGCTAAGCAATACTTTAATATCTCTGATACTGTGCTACTGGTCAGAAGAAATATGCATAAATTGGACCTCTGTATAAGCTCTGGGTAGGTTCCACTGGGTCAGAGACGTAAATCAGGTTCCTCAAATGGATGTGCAGGGCAATCAGAGGGCAAAAAAGGATATGGTTGAGCTTCTTGACTTGGAAATCGGGTCAACAGTCCAATGACTACACCATGTAGTACTGAGGGTGGAAACATCAGTTCAGTCAGTCCGGTACACTCGACAACCCATGTCCTCCTCAAATCCTCACGGCTAGCCATTCCGTTATCAATCACATCCTTAATCTCCTTTTAAACAGTACCATTAGCTCTGCCACGGTACTGAGTTGCTGGAAATAAGTCAAACTTATTCCACTGCTAAAGAAGCAAATCGGCTGATATAACTTCAGACCGATTTCTCTACGCCTACTTTTTCTAAGATACTGGAGAAGTTGGTTAACTGCCTACTGTCCAAGTACTTCTTAGAACAAAAGTATTTGATTAGGGGGAGGAGCCAAGATGGCGATCGGAACAGTCGCATAACCGCTCGGCTCCGAGGTCCCTTCCTCCCCGCACGTCTATCCTGAAGATAATCCTGGCCGAGGTTTGCTGATCTAAATTGTTGAAGGGAAGCGACTGCTTACCGTCTGTTTCTGGAGCTCCACCGTGCAGTAGATCCAAAGAACTGTCCCCTGTCTGCTTGCCGGCCTTCGTGGCGCTGAAGCCGGGGCCTCGAGTGCAGACGTTGCCTGGCAGTGATCGAAGTGTTGGCGGCCTTGATCGGGATGAGAAGCCGGTCTGTGGGTGCCTGAGAGCCGCGAGCCAGGAGAGTTGGTACCAACCCACTCCCTATAGTGGGCTGCCCCGTGAACCCGAGATATTGCCGAGCCGGAGAGAGCCCATGTTGCCCGGCTCCCCTTGGGTGAGACGCCCGGCCATGTTAATAGTCCCGTCCGGGAACCACCGGGTGGCTCCCGGCGAGCTGCGGGAAGCACGCCCGGCCTTTTGGTGACTCCTTTCTGCAGCAAGCGCCGCCTGTCGCGGTCACGGCGTGGGACCTGCTGACTCTAGTGGTCGGACCGGACTCGGAGGTGGAAGGGAAGTGAGGGAGACCGAGATGGCTGAAATGGCAGATGGCGCCTCAGAGTGCACCCCTCCCAGGGACAGAGAAGCCGCTGATCTTGAGACCCCCGGAGTTTGGCTACGTGTGGAAACGCTTCCGCCTAGCCACGTAATGGCTGCACTGACAACCTTGCGGACTTCTCTGCTCCAGGTAGCCCGGGACTTGGAAGGAAGGATCGCCGCCATTGCTGACCCGCCATTTTGTAGCGGAGTGGTTCGCTTCCGAGTCAGTGCCGATGCGTCTCCCTCTGCCACAGTGCCCTGTTCCCCGGCTGAATCTACAGTTTTGGAGGAGTGAATAGATGTGGTTCCTGAGCTTATTGTCGTCCCACCTGTTCTGCAGGTGGTTGTCACATCGGGGCCTTTTTCTGACCAGCAAGTGGAGAAGCTACATCGATTCATGGTACAAGAGGCCCGGACTGTGCTGCGGTGCTTCCCGCATCCTGTGCTTTCCTTTCCGTGCTTGGAGGACCTGTTCTTGGACTTGGAACTGTTGGTGGTCTGGGTATTGTTGCATTCTGACCTTCGCCCTGCATTGCCAGTTGTCTCTCGGTGGCTGGGGCCATGTTGGGCGGCGGCGCTATTAGGTTTGCCTGGAATGATTGAACCTTTTGCATCGAATTGTTTCCCGACTACAAGGCTGTTTAACATAGCTACTATTGACAGAAGGGGCCAGGGGTGACCTCGCTTGGGGCCCAGAGGGACTTCTTGCTGGTTAATGGTGATTCAAGGGCACGTTTTGTGGGGCTGTAATTGATTGCGTTTTCTGTGCCTACTGATATTTGTACTTTTTTCATTGCTTCTGTTCATACGATTTTAGTATGCGGGGATGGGAGGGACTGGGCAACCGATTTACAGGCCCTTCTCCTCACATTTTTTTCTTCTTTTTCTCTTTCTTTTCTATATTTCGGGTTTCTTATTTAGGTCGACAGGCACGCTGCTGGGGGGGTAGGCCGTAGCCTTTTGCAGGGGTGCAGGGTGGGGGGTTGGGTTTGTATTCTGCTCCTTTTTTTGTTCTATGGCCCTTTGCCCTTTCCTTTTTCGATGTCGTCGTCGTCTTCATGTCTCCCATAGTTCATTCCCTTTAGGGGTGGGGCTCCCATGCCGTGCTTGGCACGTTACTATTGCATTTATCCTGACTTTGGTACTCTGCTCCTTTCCCAATCTATCTATGTTCCTCATCGGAGTGATAATGTGTTTTAACTGACTGTGTTGGGAGCCGGAATGACAATGCGATATTCGATTTAATTTTGGTTATTTAAAAATGAACCGTTTCTAATCCTTGTTCTCACGTATTGTTTTGATTCTCTGCTGTATCCTGTATGTGGCTTTGTTTTAATCACCGGATTGATGTGCTACATCTTACTTACTTTTGCTCGATTTACATAGCGGCCGGCCACACTGGTTGTAGGCCCGTGTTTGTAATTTCATGCTAATGGAAATAAAGGTTCTTCAAAAAAAAAAAAAAAAGTATTTGATTAGAACTAAACATTGAGCTTAATATACATATATACAAGCCCACAAAGGATTAATGTACGTCGAGAGGTAGCAAGAATATGATCATGACAAGTCCGTAGACGATACCTAGTCTGTTGAAATTATGGGAGATATTTCCTCATATAGAACGATTTTGCTTTCTTTTTGAATGCCGCGATGGATGGGATTCTTCTAATGTTAGGAGGGAGGGAGAGTGTTCCAGATTCTACAAGCTGCACCGGAGAACGCTCGGTCATAAGTTCTTTTCTTAAGAAAGCGAACCGGTTTCAGTAATAGATCTGTGTGGCTCCTGGAGAACCGGCACCCTCCTGAAAGAGTGAGTTTCTGGGCTAGGTACCCTGGTGTTTTGTAATGTATCACTTTGTGAGTGATACATGCCAACTTGAATTGAACTCTTGCTTCGCAAGGCAACCAGTGGAGTGCTTTCAAATGAGGGGAGATATAGTGGAATTTTTTGGATCCAGTTATTAGTCTTGTGGCTGTATTAAGATAAGCTTTCAATGGGGCTATTGAGATCTTGGGGATCCCGTCCAGAGTTGTGCATCCATACTCTATCCTTGATATGACCAGTGCCTGAACTGCCGTTTTGAGCTCTGTCTTATTTAAGAATGGTTTTAGTTTTCTGAGGTAGCTTAAATGGAACCGGGCATTTTTTGCCATTGTGTTAATATGTGCTAACATGTTCACATTTTTGTCCAGTATAATTCCCAGAGATTTAGTAGAGTCAACAATCTTCGGAGTACACTTTAAAGCTGTGATTAGGTATGACCATTCTAATATATTCGTTGTGCTTTTCCTGGGGTGTAATCAGCAGGAATTCGGTTTTATGAGGGTTAAGCTTCAGGTGGTTGCTGGTTAGACATTGAATGGTTGTCATTAGTTCATGACAACCATCTCTTCTGTCGATGTGACTGATGTACAGCGGAGTGTCATCTGCGTAAATGTGGAAATAAATGTTTGCTTTTTGTAATTTTTCCGTGAGTGGTTCTACGTACAGATTGAATAGCGCCGGGGATAGTGTTGACCCTTGCGGAACTAGATTGTATTTCTGGTTGAACCTGACAATGCTTAGTTGACTAGGAATTTTTGCGATCTGTTCTCAAGAAAGGAACTAAACCATTTTAGGACTGTTCCCTCTAGTCCCATTCTGTTTTTCAAGCGATCCAGTATTTGGGCATGGTTTACCGTGTCGAAAGCCGATGAAAGGTCCAGCATGATTAAGAGACATGTTTCATTATGGTTGAGGGCAAGTAAAGCGTCACCCACGATGTGCAGAATTGCTGTTTCCGTGCTATGGTTAGGTCTGAATCCTGATTGGAAGTCATTTAACATATTGAATTCCGAAATATGATGGCTCAATTATTGTTGCACACATTTTTCCAGGACTAGCGAGTGATCTTCAAGGAAGGCTTTGAGAAGGGTGATCTGATGGTCAGTATGATCCTCCCAATGGAGATTGAAGTCTCCTAAGAAAATATAATTGGACTGCGGATTAGAGTTTGCAGTGATGATTTCGATCATCTGGTCTATGAGCTTGGTCTTTTTACCCGGGGAGTGGTAGAGTGCGTGGAGTTTACAGTTTTGGTTATCAGACGATCTTAAGGACATGCTGCGACTGGCGAATTACGGAGGAGCACTTATAGTATGACTATGTGTGGTACAGTCAAGTTGTTCTTTGTTTTTACAGGAACCGCGTGATTCAATAGAATACGTAGGTATTATATGCATGTATTGATTGCATTGAAAAGCTTATTTGAGCGTTTAAGGAGTGGTGAACACAGGGCTGGTCCCTGTGTAGTCCCGAAGAAGTGCTTGGGGTATGCACGAAACATGTTGACAGGAGTTGATAGGTACACCTGACACATTGTGTTTAGGAAATCCTAGTTCTACCACCCCATATTTTAACGTTACCACCTGGAAGCAGGAATAAAGTTTATTGAAAGCTTACTAGGCAGGTATTTTTAAACTTTTCACGTAGCCCACTCCACTATCACACCCGCACCACACATAGTCATACTATAAGTGCTCCTCCGTAATTCGCCAGTCGCAGCACGCCCCAGTCCGTAGAGGGCTGGGATGGCCCCTATGATGAAGCATGTCACCGTGGGGCAACCCTGGTGAGTGAGGGGACACCAAAAGAAAAAGAGCATTTCTCTTTTTCCATTCACTATACCTACCAGTCCAAACCAATTGTTTTGTGAATGGTTTTGTAGTGATCGGTTAGGCTTTTTTGATTTCTCTTTTGAGAAATCTTTTGTTGATTACAGTATCTGGAGGGTGAGCCTAGCCTCCCTCTTTTTTTCCCTCTATCTCACTTACCTTTTGTTCTAGAAGGTTTTCAATCTCATTGTCTGTCAGATAACAGAGTTGCTTACGGGGGCGGAATATTCTGAGTGAAGCAGCCATTGGGGTAGATCGAAGTTTAAATTGTGTTTTGTGAATGGATTTCTGTAGAACCTTAATTTTTGCAAGCCATTTTTCTGATAAACACAGAAGGTTCTTCATAACTCTAATAGCGAATTGCATGGCTTTGTAAGTCTTGCTGGATAGCAAACTTAGATTATCAAATTCCGTAAGCAGGCATGCACCTTCCGCCGGACGGCTTGAGACTGGAAGAATGAGAGACTGCTGTGATAGGAAGAAACGTTCAGCTGTGGAGTGACCATAACCAATGCTGACCGATGAGACTCGGGGTTCTGAACAGAGGAGGGCGTACACAAGGAAGTGCTCCAGGAGAGGTGTGGCAAGCAGAAGCTGGCCTGAACAGAAACCGGCCACTGCAGACAACGGGATGGTTGAGAAACATCCCAAAAGAGATCAAAAGGATTTCTTTCAACTAAAAGGAAGAAAGGTACATTAGAAGTGGAAGGAGATGATCCTGACAGACGAATTAATGGAGGGACAAAAAAGATGGCTACAATGGAGACCATTTCAGAAAGCTAGGCAATGTGAGAAAAACCTGAATAGCAGTGGAGGCACAACCTGAAAGTATGGAAAAGAATGTGGCAGGAGTGGGGACCCTGGCAATAGCAACTGATTTGCAGTTGCAGACTTTGCATGGCCGGATGGACAGTGTGGAGGAGAGGAGTGCGCTTCAAAAAGACTTTCAGAGCAAGTTGTCACAGAAAAGAAAGTGCATTTGCTAGCAAACCTTGAAAGCAGCCAATATCAGGGTTTTGGTTCCTGACATTCCCCCAGAGGATACTATGGCAGATGTAATGCAATCCTTTTTTTGGGCACCCATTGGTGCATGAAGAGATCAAGGAGATGGTGAAAGTTAAAAAAGACAAGAATACAGGCTCCCTTCCAGACCTTTTAATATCCAAAAAGTAATAGGCATGGGGCCCGTTATTGTCAAACTTAATAAAGCTGCCTTGCTTGAATTAACAAAGATGGAAGGATTTCTGAAGAACAACCTCAATGGTCAAAGTTCAGACAATTCTTTCAAAATCAGATAGGTGTAGTGGCACACAAGCGGGGAGGAGAGCGCTTACAGACCTGCGAAAGGAACTTTTGTCTTTGGGGCTCACATCCTCCCTTCGGTAGCAGCAGTCTGAAGAGTGATAAGGAAAGGAAAACTATATATTTTTCTCAACTCGGCCCTGGAAAGCATTCGGAACAATGATAAAGGACCTCAAACAGAAAAATATACGAATTTTAATGTGAGATAATCTCTTGCATTTAAAACCTGGTCCCCTAGAATTGGCTATAATGGACTAAATGGGAGCCTGGAGAGATATTTTATAGTGGTGGCTCAGCTAAACAGTTTCGTGTTTTTCGTTTTGGCTCATCTACGCCACCTCTGTATTCCCTACTCACTTTTCCCAATATGGTTTTCGACTAGCTTGTGAATGTGTCTGAGAAGCTTCTGAATATGTTTCTGGAGTTTTGTGACCGCTTCTTAAAAGAAATATTGGGTGGGCTGACCCTATGAGAAAGAGTGGCAGTAGCTAATCAATTGCTGCCTAGGATGCGTGAGATGGTCTTTGGTGGTTTATCGTTTACGTAGGCTCTGTGGAGTAAACTTTTGTTGGAGATTTTCAATAAAAACATACAATTATCCCCAACCCATGTCACTGCTTCTCTATTTGGGCTGTGAACCATCTTGAATGGCTTACGTGACTGTAGCAACAGTCTCAAAAGGAAGCCACCGTTCTACAAATCCATACTATTCCATTCACTTGGACCTGAACTGGGAATTCTCAGAAAGAGTAAAGCAATTTCAGACATTTTTCTCTTCTATTCTCAGATAAAAAGCGTTATGAGCAATAATCTAATCTCGCTTTGTTGCAAAGCCAAATATATTTTCATATTTAAGACATTCTATGATGTCGCCCACTTTGCTGGGATTGGAGTTTGCGGTTAATTGTGCAATTCCACATAAATCATTCCAAATCAATAATAAAGTAAACAATTGCTCACCGCTCACATGTGGAACAGTGTTATTGCCTTGAGTATAAAAATCGTATGCACTGTGTTTGGGGTTAATGGCGAACAAACAATTGTCCTCAAATTGTGATTTTTCTTGTGTTTATTAATTGAGGTGTTTATACATGCTGTTTCTTTTTTATTCAATAATTATTTAGGTATGTTACGGTTTGTTGGACATACTATGTTGCCAAGGGATGGGTTTGCAGACTGTGCACAAATACCAGAAAAGTAAAGTCAAAACACACCGTTAATCTCCTCAAGGCTTATTAAACTAAGAAATTAGTATACTGTATCACTTAAAGGCTTTAGGCAATATATCTTTGAAATGCTGCAATGTACTGACAATAAGCAAATAGTTATTGTTACCTTTATATGTGAAAACTTTTTTGAACCCGTCAAAGACAAACACAGGGCAAAGTTGTTGTTAAACTGTGTAAACGAAATAGTCTATTACTAATATTTACAGCAATATTGTTTATCAAGTCTAAAATCGTTGAAAGGAAGTAGTAAGATCTACTGCGACATCGAGGCTCTCCTGGGCAAAGGAGTCTGTGTTCTACACAACCAGCACTAATCCATACTTATTCAACACCCTCAACTTATAAGATGGGGTATTTCACCTTCCACAATCACTCAAGAATGTCAGGCAGTCAAACACTCAATCTAAATTAATTATTTAAGCTCTGGATCCACCGTGTCAAAATCAAAGCATTCCGGACATTCCAGCGCAAAAGTGCTGAATTAGGTCAACAAGTTCACTCCCCAGAAATCGCATGTTTTATCGTCCTTCTCCACAAATATTTCTCAACATACGTATTATACAAATTCACCCAGCACATAGGATCCGCACCCAGCCATAGATTTCTGGGTACTACCAGCGTTTTATCTTTTAAAAACAATAAGTGAATGGACACAAGTTTTTCCTAGCAGCCTACCACTGGTAGTCATGAATGACTGGTAGTTTACGAATACCCATGCTGCACAGTTTGGTGTGCATAGTCCTCGGTCAGCCTATGTTTCTTCTGTCTGCTCTTATTTTCAGATTCTTTTCAACCCAGGGTTATTCGTCACAGTTTTCCTATTTCTTTTTTTTTTTAAAGATGTTTTAATTGATTAGAAAAAAAAATACAAGTCACAGTTCTTTTGTTTGCAAACATTCCAATACAGTTACATCATTTACTTATACATTGGGATCAACAGTAAATCCGCCACATGCCATTACATCATCTCTATTATTCTTTCTCATCTCCATTTCCTTGATAGGCGAGGTACACAGTTCCCCCCTGATAAGTGTTCCATTTGCTCCATTTTTAATCCCACTTCTTAGGACAACCTCTAGATCTGAACACTTCTTTTTCCGCTATCCGGCATCAGTCTAACTCTTCGGCGATGGCACCTCTGCCACCCCCACTTCATTGCAATCGCCCGTTTCACAAGCGTGTATCCCAGTGTGGTAAGTTGTTGCTCTACCTCCGTTAGGTCCGTCGCATTCCCATATATTAAGGAGCCCTAGTTGTGGTGTTAAGGTAATCTCTTCACCCAATGCCCTCTGCATGTGCCTTGTAGCCTTCTCCCATAACACTTGTATGTGGGGACAGTCTAATATAATGTGGTAAAAGGTCTCCTCCTGACGACATTGGCGGAGACACAAAGCATCCAATCTATTTCCCATTTTCACTAGCGTGACCCTTTTAGGGTAAGTTCTATGCAGGATTTTTAATTGACTCAGACGGAGCCTAAGAGGAATGGCGGCTTCTCTCGGGGAAATCAGTGCCGCTTGCCAGTCGTCGTCTTCAATTTGCCCAATGTCAGCTTGACACCTTTCTCTAAGAATATGAAACTTATCTGGCATATTATTACATAGTTTCCTACATGTCAACGATACGGCCCTCTCTGACATAGGTTCCGACAGCACTCGGTCCTCTGACTCCGGTATGTCCGCGAGTGCTGCTTTAAGGGAATGACAGACCTGCAAGTAACGGAAGGCCTCCCCCCGAGCTAGTTCATATTGCTCCACTAATTCCGTGAATGTTCGTATGTTCCCATTTTTTACCAGGTGGCCTATTGTGGAAATTCCAATAGTGTCTAATCTATCAAATCCTGGTTGATGACATAGTAATCCAAGTTTTGAGGAGTACCATAATGGAGTGGCTTGAGTCAGTATATCCGAACACCTAAGACGTCTGTTAGTTTGACGCCAGATCTCCAATGTATGGGCTGTTGGGCCCACGTATCGACCTTTCCGGACTTTCGAATAGAGGGCTCCTAGGCATCCCTCTCTGCCCATTTGATATTTATCCAACAGATATGCCGGGTCCACAGGGGAGCGATACAACCAATGATTCCCCACTACCAACTGTGACGCCCGAAAATATAACCGTATATCTGGGAGTGCAATACCTCCATCATACCAACTTTTGGTTAATTTCTGTAATGCTATACGGGGCACTCTCCCGTCCCAGAGCAGGGTTCTAATCTCACTCTCTATGTTCCTAAAGTACGGGTCGGGGACAATTTTGAAGTATATAAAATAACCGGGGGAGAGCAAGCATCTTCAAGAGGGCTGCACGATCTAGTAAGGAGAGAGGAAGTGACCTCCAGTGCTTGACGTCGTTCCAGAGGGACGACTAGGTTTCTGTCATAAAAGATCTGAGGATCCGGAGTTATATACATTCAGAGGTATCGGAATCCCTCGGTAGCTATCTCGCACCCTGAGGGAAGTTTTGGAAACGGCCCCTGAATTGCACAAATCACCAATTGAGACAAATTAATCGAATAACGGAATATTTACCGAAATTTGTCAAGATATTTAAGATTCTATGCATCGATTTATAGAGAGATGCCAGATATAGTAGGATATCATCAGAGTAAAGGGATATCCTATCTTCTTGTCCTTCTGACCACTTTAACCCTCTAAGCAATGGATCTCCCCTCACCCATGAGGCCAATGGTTCTAGTGTTAGTGAGAAAAACAGGGAGGCTAGAGGGCAGCCTTGCCGTGTACATCTTCCTAGTGAGAATG
Source organism: Lissotriton helveticus (assembly GCF_964261635.1). Classification (NCBI taxonomy): domain Eukaryota; kingdom Metazoa; phylum Chordata; class Amphibia; order Caudata; family Salamandridae; genus Lissotriton; species Lissotriton helveticus. The sequence continues at coordinate 796,653,653 of NC_136063.1, read as the reverse complement.
ATCTGGACAGGCGGTTGTTGACCCTGACCTGGCCCTGTAGGTCTACATAAAGCAGCTTAAACCAAGTCAGTAATTTCGGGCAAAACTCCAGGCATCGAAGCATTTCAAAGAGATATGGCCATTGTATGGAGTCAAACGCCATTTTGGCGTCAAGCGATAATACCACAGCATCTTCCTGTATGAATTGTTTACGGCCTACGACATTGTGAAGGCATCGAATGTTTAATGCAGTAGTCCGGAATGGCACAAAACCCGACTGGTCCGCATGGACCAATGAGGGGATCCTGGAGACCAGACGAGACGCCAGGACTTTAGCCAGGATTTTTGCCTGCACGTTTATCAATGAAATCTGGCTATAGGATCCGCAGCTATTGGCAAATTTCCCCGGCTTACGGATAAACACAATAGACGCCAACCTCTGATCGTCCGGCAGAACTCCTTTTTCGTAACTCTCGTTATACATTTCTCGTAGGTAGGGTGCAACATGTGAGGCCGTCGTTTTCAGGAATTTATTAGAGACCCCATTGGGTCCCATCACCTTCCCCGATTGTATACTATAGATTGCCAGGCGGATCTCATCTGAGAGATCCTCCTCCAGTATATCTCTATCTTCAGTGGACAGGGTTGGCAATTTAATATCAGCAATTTTCAGGAGTCCTCTGCCATGGCAGCTGTCGAAGAAGTATAAACCACCTCCAAATGATCTGCGAATACGTCTGCCATATACTGCGGATCTGAGAGATGTTGCATATTACTAAGTGTTAATCTGGGTACCCTGCACTCTTCCTGCTCTCTTTTTTCCAACCATGCCAGCATTTTGCCAGCTCTATCTCCAAATTAATTAAGCCTGTGCCATGTGTCAAGTAATCGGCCCCTTCCCTGCTCTCCAGCCAGGGTTTTATATTCTAATTGTTTAAAGGTTTACTACAAGGCTCCTCGTTACACTCCTCGTTAAACCCCACCCTGTTTAACCTTTATGTGGCCCCTTTAGCTAATATTATCAGGCAATTCGGCTACACATTAATATCCTACGCAGATGACACCCATATTGTGGTGTCCATTTCAAGCAGCCCTGAAGAAACAGCCGATCGCTTTAGACAATGCATGTCCCACATAAACCAATGGATGGGGACAAACTACCTAAAGATTAACAGAACCAAAACAGAGGTCCTGCTATTGGGACTGGATACCTCCTCTTGGTCACAGAACTGGTGGCCCCCCAATATGAGAGTTCACCCTACCCCAGTACAAAAAGTGAGAGACCAGCTATCATCTTCGACGACAAACTGTCCTTCTAACACCAGATCAACAAAGTCATCTCGTTGGTATTTCTAACGTTAAAATTAATCTGCAAAGTTCGGGCCTTCATTCCCCTTGAAGCAGTAAAAACACTAGTGACTGTTCTGCCATGGCAAGACTGGACTATGGAAACGCCCTATACCTAGGTCTTCAAAAACAGCACACGGTCAAGCTACAGCGCGCACAAAACGCGGCTGTTAGAACACTGCTAGACATCCCTAAATTTCAGTCCATCTCCGATGGCTTGAAAAAACTCCACTGGCTTCCCAAAAAGAAAAGAATAGATTTTAAATCCCTATGTCTGGCCTACAAAGCCGTCCATGGAAATGGACCAGCATTTTTAAAACAACACCTCACCAAGACACTTACGCTCAGCACAGAGGAAACTCCTTCAGACACCAAAATTTTAAAAAGGCCACTTGGGTGGAAGGAGCCTTGTCCTGGGCACTGTGAAACTCGCTTTCAATACACATTTAAAACTGCCAAACTCTGCTCGGATTCAGAAAGCTAATAAAGACCTGGCTTTTTTCATACTAACATTCATCCTCAACTGGAACCATGGCATTCTTCTCCGCAGAGCGCCTAGACGACCTCGGGCATTCGTGCGCTATAAAAATCCTACAATCAATAAATTAATTAATGGATAGTTGATTTGCAGTAATATCGCTAGGTGACTGCGTGTGTTTGTTTCGACCTGCTGGAGCTTGCTCTCGAGCTGTACTAGCTGCTCCTGCTGTTTTTTATTATAACCCACATTGAGCGCCAGTGCCTGCCCCTTCAGGACCATTTTAAAGGCTTCCCATAGTATTTGAGCCGAGTCAACTGAGCCAACATTTTCATTAAAATACTATTCTGTATGGGTTAGTAGGATCTCTTTTATATCCGGAATTTTGAGCAGACAGGGGTTAATGACTACTGTGTTACTTTGTCTCCGATTATAGTACTTAAGTTCCATACATACCGGAGAATGATCAGAAATGCCTCGTGGTAGGCATCACGTTTTTCGGCAATTATCAATATCTGCTAGACGTGTCAAAAAATAATCTATACGGGATAGTCTTTTGTGGGCATTTGAGTAATAATTAAAGTGGGTTAGATCGGGGTGAAAGTATCGCCACACATCTGTGAGTCCCATGGCCGTAGTAAACTCTGACATACATGTGCTGGGGCGAACCTGGAGGCGTACTGGTTGTCTATCCATATGGTCATCAAGGGTCATATTAAAATCCCCACCCAAAATAAGGTTTCCAATCGGTAGGTCTATCATGAGTTTCCCTAGGTCGGTGAGCGCCTCCTTACCTAGTGCTGGAGGAAGGTACGCTGATATTACATTGAGCGCCTTCCCCTCCCAGCTTGCCTCTAGAACAGCAAATCTACACTGGGGGTCTGCCCATGTTCGTATCAGAGTGAGTGCAAGACTCTTTTTAACTAAGATTCCTGCTCCCCTAGACCCTGAGGTGTATCCCGCGTGAACTAGGAGTTTATAGCCCCAATGTCTCAGGACTTTGAACCTATTCCCAACTAGATGTGGTTGCTGTAAAAGGACCAGATCGGGGGCTTGCCTTTTAAGATAATGTAGTACAATGCCCAGTTCTATTTTGTCCCCCATCCCGTGGACATTCCAGGTCAAAACAGAGTGAATTTTCTACAAATCTTCCAGCCATCGTCCCATTAGATAGGTTTTATATGAGCCCGGAGACACAGCGCATGGAGCAAAGGTTTCCATGAGCGCTATATCTCTTGCAATTCTAAACTGTGCGTAGCATACGAGCCTACAAATCTGAAATGACAACATGACTTCATACTCTACAAATGAGAAATGTTATGTGTATGTGTTGCTGATTGCAGGGTTATAATCTTTGTGTACTGATTACATAGACAAAACATATCCCCCATCCTCCCATCCCGCAACTTCCCCCTCCCTGCCCCCCGGCCAGTGGATTTCAAACTACCCACTCCCCAACAAGGCAGAGTGCCTCTCACCCCTCCCTCTATGTAAAAGGTGCATGGTCTGCAGCCCCTTCCCCTCCCCCCGGCCTAAATATAATTATTTCAATAAATGGTATATAGCATGTGGTGAGACCCCAATCCAATTAGGCAGACATAGCCCATTATGTGGGGAATGTCAATCCATCTAGGTCCTGGAGTGCGTACTTGGACAATATAAACACAGCTACTTCTTCAAAGGACCCTCTACAGATAGTACACAACCCTGTGAAGAGTCACTTAGCTGTGGCTTGCGTTGCCCAGGTCATAGTTATAACGTTGTTGCTTCAACTCTGAGTTGTTGCGCCCGTCTCATTGTTGGCAGAGCCGCTCGGCGGCCCAGTAATGTGGCCTGGACAATTATTTTGTACACCTTCATGTCTCTCCTTGTGGGGTTTCTCTACTCCATGCCAGCCCTCTAGCCAGTCCCATGCCTCCTCAGGTGAGGAGAAAAACCAGGCTTTACAGTCTGCTTCAACTCAGTTTCGCTGGAAAAATCACAGCATGCTTCACTTCTTTGTCTCGCAACGCTTTTTTGACCGCCAGAAAACGATGTCTTTGATTTTGGCCTTTCGTGGTAAAGTCTGGAAAGAAGGACACCACGCAGTTTGACTGGCGGATTAGCACGCGCCACTTGAACGTCGCAATCCCTGAAGTTAAAGGCTATTATCAGTCGAGGGGGAGCACCAGGCTTAGGTCTCCCTCCTGGAATTCGGTGAGCTTGTTCAATGGAGAAGTAGTTTGAGTCTCTTTGGCTGCAGATATTTAGAAATTAAGTCATGTACAAAAATATCCACTGCAGTGCCCTCAGTGCTTTCCAGAACGCCTAGGATGCACACATTATTTCTTGGCGCCCTCCCTGTGTCAAGTTGCACTTGCATTCTCGTTTGCTGGTCCTGTAGTTCCATCACTTGTTTTTTGAGCATGGATGTGCCTTTAGGAAGTTCTGAAGGGGCGTCCTCCACCTCTTTAACTCTGGTGTCCATTTTCCGGAGGTCTGCTCTCATGAGGGCAACCTCGATGTTCACTGTGTCAAGACGGGATTCGAGAGCAGTGCGCACCCCAGTAATCGCCACCAGGATATCTTGGAGTATTAGGTCTTGTTGCGTCTTGGAGAATTTCGTCTTATCTGGGATCTCCGAGTGGGCAGTGTCTTGGTCATCTCCGGTGTTGGTCCATGCATAATTAGCCAATTTACTCTGCATCGCTGCTTTATTTCCTTTCCCTCCTGCCATTGTCGATAGCCAGCGAATAAACACGTGTTGAGTAGACAGGAATCAGACCCAGTACTTCCCGCCGCCTGCCCAGGGGACACTTTCCTCCAGCGGCCTGTCGGGTTTCCTGGTACCTTTACCCTTAGGTAACGGTGAGAGTGGAAGACGTGGTTTGTGGGAGGCGGGTATTTAGGTGCTACAATTTTAGACACCAGGATGTCTTGACTGTGTACACTCAATCCTCCCCTCACCCCCCTCTACGTCGTAAGTAGGGGAGGGAATACAGTTTAACTGTTACCGCCGCGCCACAAATCCTTTAGTAGAGTGATCAATCTCTGGGCTTCCCTTATGCGTCTGGGTATGTCCAATGTTGCAGCTCTCTTCTGAATGGTGTGCCCTGGAGGCTGATAATGGTCACTGACCCAGTTCCACGGTGTGCAGTTATTGGAGGGGAGATTGCCGGTCACGTGAGCCCCTGATAACACAGCTTAAGGGTTGTAGTGTCCAATTGCTCAGCTTATCTCTCTCCTCATAGGATATGCGCGTCACCACTTGCAGTGCACAGGGCCTGCTAGCTCTCTCCGGCCTCCTGTGCCTGCTCAAGCTGCAGAGCTCCTCACATCTCCCTTGGGCGCACTGCCACTCTCAGGTCTCGGGGCCTTCCTCCCTCCGCGGAATACGTGCGACCAGCCGGCAGAGAACCCTAGATGATCATTAGTCTACAAAGAATACAGACAGAGATATAAATCATCACTGAACACATGGACGAATAAAGTAAGATAAGAGCTCTTTTTACCCACGGCCAAATTATCACTTCGAGCCTGTTGGAACAGAACCCCCAAGCCAAAGCGGTCTCTATTCTAATTAAGAATACATCAAAAAGAAGCAATGCTGAATATGCTACAAGCTCTTTGAATTTAAGGAATGCATCACAAGTCATAGTCGCCCCCAAATAGAATCCCCATGCTACCGCGGTAAAGAGCCTATCTAAGTTACATCTCTACATACCAATAGACCGAAATGAAGAATCTTTAATGATGGTCTAACATAAATATCAGAATACTAACAAAGCCTCAAGCGCTTCTCCATAGAGACAACAGAGAAGGTGCTAAAATAGAAATAATAGCTTGCGATTGATTGATCATTTGAGACGTTTTTTAAAATTTTGCAAAATTTTTTGTCTTGTTATTGTTCATGTCATATATGTAGGACGGTCACCTGATGAAGGCCACAGGCCGAAACGCACGTTGTTCAACAACATATTGCCTACATCTATAAAATCATCGACCAAAATTACGTTTTGTATATGTCTTTCTATATATATACTATTTTTTTTTTTTCTGTCTATGTAAAATTTATGCATGCTATTTATACAAAAAAACTTTTATGAAATAAGAAAAGAAAGAAAAAGTTCATGGATAAAATAAAAAAAAATTCTATAAATATCCTAAAAAAATAATAAATTGTATACCAAACTCACATTCTATTCATTATGTGCTTTATTTGAATATCATTTGTCATATGTAAATGATATGTGGTTTAGATTAGGGCAGCAGATATCCTAACGTTTGCTAATAAAGTTCTCTACTTCCCTCCTCAGGACATACATATCCACGCTGGCCGCCCCCTGCTAATATTGTCCTCTCTGGGCCCACCAGTGGTCTAGCATCCTAGTAACGCACTCGCCGGCCGTTGGATTCAAAAGGCCACGTTCTGTCCCCAAGTGCATGCACTGTCTCTCCGCTGGGCTCTCCCCGCAGAATCTTCCGTACGGGTGCCAGATCCGCGTGTTTCTTCCGGTTACGAGTGCGGAGCCCACCTCGCTGTCGTGGAAGATCAAAAGTTGGCCTCCTTCCAGAGGCCCAACTATGTGCAGCTCTGTGACCGTCTTGTCTTCTCCCCTACTCAATGTGTCCAGCGACCCAAGCAGTTGCTTCACTCAGCCTTTCAGCGCTTCATTAGGCAGCGCAACACTTCGCAGCCACTTCATGGATGCTGCCACTTGCTCGCATCGGGCAATCTCTCCTTTCTGGCGCTCCTCCTGGCAGGAGATTATCAAATTTCAAACGCCCCAGAGATTGGGGCTGGGATCTCCACTAGTCGGAGTTTTGTACGCTGGTTGTGTACAGGATAAATGCTGGATAGTTAGCGAGGGCTACGAAGCCGCGCTGGTGTGCGGCCATTCCCGTCAGCTGCTGGCCATGCCCCCCTAACTGTTTTCCTATTTCTGTTTTTTCTGCCTTTCTCCCTTTTGCTCTTGGGCAGGATCGGATAATTAAAATAAGTCTGGGTCTCCAAAATGTACGTGTTGGTGCCCATCATCTGTACATGTTAGGCACTGGGAACTTCAAGATGTTTAGAAATGGATAACAAAATGTAGCCTACATGAGCCAGATAGCTCCAAGACTACTTCTCTTTTGGCTATTTTTATGTCTTGCCTCCAAACATCATTAGCTGTCTGTTGTCTAACATATGTTGTCACTAATAGATTAAACTATATACATATGATTAGGCCAGCACATGGACCATGAATGGATGGCTTTCATGTCTAGCTCATAGTCTTGCTTCTTTTTCAATGGCTTTCCTCTCTATTCTTTACATTTCCCACCAGTGGAGCATTTCTTCTTTACTGTGTTCTTATTAGATGACTTGTGTCTTACACTACTTGCATTCAGGGAAACTACCTTTTTCTTTCAGCTCTTCATGGGAGTGCATGTGTTTCTTGCTCTTTCCTTCGTATGCTGCATCTACCCTCACATATGCCCTTCCCCCATTTTGCTCCTTCATTCCCATCTTGCTCCTTAATCTTGTTTGTTGCTTCTCTGCTGATTTGTGCTATTAGCCTCCAGGCCGACCCATCGATTTTGTAAAGTCCTTGATTGAACTGATTCCACCTCTTACTTTATATCATAGTCTCCTTTCATATTAGGCGACTTCAATGTGTTTGCCTAGGTGACTTTCCTACTAGAGCCTTACTTGATTCTATGGAGGCAATTGACCTTTCGCAATGGGTATCAGGACCTAATCATAAGGAATGCCATACCATCGATTTTATTTTTTTCTCCTGAAAGCCTGATAACTATAAATACATTTCTTCCTCAGATATAGACAGAACACTGCCTTAATCGCTCCTCAAATAGGGGCACTGGCCCCCATACGATTTAGCGGTGTTGGAGCAAGGATTGAAGAAAACGAAACTTGCTCGGAACAAATCCTTCATTAACTTTTACTAACCGTTAAAAGTTGTAGATGAGACTAAACTAATATACACCAAACACCGGCACGTGGGAAGAAAGCTTTACGCATGTTTAATTAATGTGGAACAAAGTGCAACGCGACTAAAACCGCTTTAATTTGTAAAAACACTTTGCGCATGTGCAAGTTAGAATTACATAGAGATAACATGACTAACTCACTTTTGGAGGGAAATCTTTGTGCATGCGCAAGAGGGGCTAACATGTGGTCTTGCAGAACCACATGCCCGGCATCTGCTGGCCTGAACTAAAAAGAAAGCCACTAATGCTTTTGCCCAGAAAAATAATAATAACATGTGATAGATTAGAAATGGGTGGTGAACAGTGAGAATTATATATTTGAGAAAATAACATCTGTTTATGATGCTTTTATCAATAGTGCGCACTGGGCTGTTTCGCATATGACAAAGAGAAAATGGAATCGAATGAGGATGAGTTGCGCATGCTCAGTAGACCCGGAATATGACCCAATGAACGGAAAAGTGAACTGCTGACAAATATCAAAGACAGAAGACGTGGGGAAGTGAAGACGTGTATGCCTCGTCTATGAAGCCTGCATTGAAATTGTTATTAAAAGTTGCAACAATATATGAATGTGAAAGGAAGCATGAATGAGCTAAAGGGGAAGGGTTTGCGAAACTATGGTACCTTAATAAAAATGAATATTTCAGCATAGTGTGATGAAAACTCCCCTAGCCCTGTCCAATCATATTCCGTATTTTATTAATATTTGCAACTATTGAGTGTGGGACATGTAGAAATGAAGACTATAACTAGAGTGACTTTAGAATGTTAAATTATTGAATGCCAAGCCATGAGAAGGCAAGTTAAGCTTGCTGCTGCTGGATCGAGAGAGGGAAGCTGGGTCGAACAAGATCAAGAAAGTGAGAGGAGAGAGCAGTCTGGGAAGATTCAGATCCAAATGACAGCCTTATTAGATTAGAAGATTCCGGAAGAACATCGAGGAGGAAGAGAGTGTAAGAGAGGGATGCACCGTGGTCGGTCGGGTTTGTAAAGAAGTCTAGTAAGTATCTGTCCTGTCCTGATCTTGTCCTGTTGTCTTTGTCTTTGTCTCCTGATTCTATCTCAGGGGACCCCCACCAGTCCTTTGGCCAGAGGGGTGGTTTTCAGTATTTTCAAATAGGTAAATATTATTCCGGCACATATTTTGCATATTTCTTTGCAAATGTACTTTTGCCTCTGAACTCTTTCTGTCTCTTCACTCCTTTTGCATTGATTTATTGAATGAGTTTGTGTCATTAGTTGTATTTGCTAAATGATTTATCTCTCCCATGTGAAAATGATGACGTTTTGCACTGTGAATTTGTATTGAAAGAGCGTTCACCTTTATTTCTGAAATTTAGATAAAACTTATGAATCTTACCCAGAGTCTGTGGTTATTCACTAAGGTATATGAATTAGTTAGAAAACTGTTAATATCACCATCAACAAACTCAACTAATGGTCCATCCACCAGAGGAAAGAGTGTTGATCCCTGAAAGATTAGTTAGGCTATATATCTGTTTCGAAAATTTTAAGACTACAGGAAAATAACTAATCGACATCTGAGTGAATTATAAAACTTGACCCCCAACTGGTACCAGGGAAAAGTGCTGAAAGATTGGGGAAATGTGTGTGGGCTGTGATGAATTGAGTAAAGTATTTATCCCTGGAACAACAGCTGGATTAGCGGCACATCCAAACACAAACCTATGGAAGAGGTATTGGTCTCCTAGCAGAATTGGATTCAGCAAGCCTTTGAAAATGTTCTTCTGACCAAGAAAATTCGACCTAATGCACGACATTATGTGCCTTGGTACTGTGAGACCCTTACACTGGCAACACTTGACTGTGAGAGAAAAAAAGAAGTGTGGTCAAGTGAATTATTCCCTGGAATTTAGGCTTGAATTAAAAACTGTACAAAAAGCTTACAAGCAAGTCTCTCTTTCTGTGAAAACCGATTATTATGCTAAATCAGTTACTGATGCCCTAAATGTTACCAATACGCTTTTCTCAGTGATTCAGATAATAGCAAACACCTCTTGCTCATCCCACTTGTTAGAACGCACACAACAACTTTGTGATGATCTTTCCCTTTACTTTGACGAAAAGGTAGAAAATACTGTCTTCAGTCTCGAACACCCAAAAATATCCCTTTACAATCTGGATATACTTTCGAGTCCTAAATCAACAGACACCCAGCAAGCCATGGTTGTTGATAGTACATCACAAACTGTTGTCATCCTAGGCTTATTGAACACCACCATGTTCCTGAGCCTTTCTTACTCTATTACATCCAGATCACCTCTAGATCATTTACCCTCTAGGTTCTGGAAGCAGGCATCAAGCTGCCTTGCAAAACCTTTACAATCCTTGTGTAACCTCTCACTATAAACGAAAGTGGTACTTTCACACTGGACAAAAGCAATGGTGATTCGGCTACTAAAAGCCCTTCTGAGAAACCCACTGTTCCAAGCAATTTCAGACCTGTTTCTCTGCTTTCCTTTCCAGTGAAAAGTGTGGAGAAATAAGTTAATAAAACCTTCTCAGATATTCTTGAAGGCAAACCTTTTACTTGACCCTTCTCAGTCAGGCTTTCCACCAAAGCACCATATTGAATCAGCATTGGTTGCTTTCTAGATGACCTCAGATTGACAGCAGACAATAGCAACTTTGTAGCCTTGGTGCTACTCGATTTGTCTGCTGCCTTTGACAGATTAAACCAAAACAACAACTAAAATGGCAATACTGATAACAATTTCAAACAATTGAATGAATGGTGCAAAGATGCTCAAGCTATGCATCCATAAGCTCTTCAGTAGCCTTTATTTTAATATAAAAGATTAATTTCTTATTTACATTTAACATAAATGAAACCTACTGGTACATACAATACATTAAAAAACATATATAAGATTTCTTCATAACATTACTAACGTCAATAAATTATCGCATCACTTACAATCAAACTCTCACATTCACTCCATCTTCATTTAATCACCATACTCACCACACACCACAATAATCCTTTGGGCCAATATGACTTTTTCCACACCTGTGGAAAGGCCCTACCACCAACTGAAAAAAAACAATGGTAAATTCAATTTTTTTGATGCACGTTACAGAATAATAATCACAACAAATTGAATTTTTAAACATAAGATTATGTTTCAAGTGTACCAAAAAATCCACAAGTTTTGTAATAATTGTTTGGTAGTGAAAAACAAATGGTCTACGCGTTTCAAACCCCCAATGGATTCCGGGGTTCTCATCAGGCCCAAAAAAGAAGAGAACCATATGTATTGACCTTAATCCAACTAAATTTGCCTAACACTCACAGCCATATACCGCCTCAGCCTTGACTTAGCTATTTTAAAGGAAACCACATTCGTGGACTTCCCGCAAAATTGGACTAATTGTGTGATTCTAAAAAAAGCAAAAGAAACCAACTGAAATACGTTGTTTCCTAAAAGTTGTCAGAAAGAAACAAAGTATGACTGACATCCTCAACATTGGCACTTGCACTTACTTGATAAAATTGTAAACTGTATTAATTGTCTTGAAATCAACAAGCTCCCTGAGACATAATAGATGTTCACCCGTTCAAAAAACAATATACAAAGAATAACTCCTCCATTCTCCCAACTGCCGGGTGGGCTTTGCTGACAACTGAGCTTTACTGCCATTATTATTCGTGACATACCTTATGACCCCAGCGTTTTGAAACAAGTTCACTCACGCTCGCTCTGCTTCCCACTCGCTGTTCAATCTTCAACAGTTCCGGTCGGCTGTGAACATAATATTTTCATTACTGCTCCGCTTTATTTTGATCAGCAGCGCGGCGTGGCCAATTTAGATCTTGAACTGTGCTTACCGCAACGAGTTGCCGTCTTTACTCCGCCATAACTCCCGTCAATGATTTCCGGGCGTGACGTATGTGGACCATGACAGAAAGATTAAGTAAACAGACGTGTGGTATGTTGGGAAATGTCATTTTTCGGCAATGGTGGATTAAAAACCGGAGCATAGGAGTCTATAAATGTGAAGGTTGCCTGTTATATTAATGCACATGAGAATGCTGAATTGTGAAATTGTTTCACAGATCTTACTTTTGGGGAAAACTGAAAGTATTATGATATTCGGGGTAGGGAAACCATAGTATGCGATATGAATGTCAATCCATTATCAGTGGGATTGACCTCGGGTCTCTAACTGTATTAAATGTTAATACTGAACTAAACATGCCTCGCAGTGAAAACAAGGTTTTTCACTGCCACATGATGAGATGGTGGTGCCTGCAACAATTCAATAAACATGATTACAATCTATGCAATTCCGAGATTTCATTTAATCCTGACACAGATGTGTCGAATTTTAGAATAAGCATGACTTCCCAATGTGATAATTTCAGTTCAATGTGGCGCCCTCTTGGGTCACGTTCCACTTTGGAAATTATTGTCCAACGTACATCTCTTTCAGTGTGGGACTTTTTTAACCAATGATTTACCAAAGGAGCTGTTTCTACAGACATCCTGATGCGGGATTTGTGTTGAGTGATTAGTTGGCGTATTTCTCGATTCGTTTTGCCAATATATAACAATCCACATGGGCATAGGATTCCATACACGACATATCTTGTCTTACAATTCGTGAACACTTCGTGTTTCCAGTGTATGTTTTTATGTGAAAATAAGGACCCCCCCATAGTTTGATCGCAGCAAACACATGTGCCGCATTTATGGTGTCCTGTTACTGGGTGGAGTCCCATTAATTCCCTTAGTGATTGTTTAAGTGTTTTTTTTAATTGCTGCCCTCACAATGTAATTAGAAATGCTACTTTCCTTTTTGAAAGCAAAAAGCGGGGCGGATGAAAAGTCTTGATCCAAATTCGTAATCAAGTGCCAGTTTAGAAGAATTACTTTAAGGTTGTTAGAATTCGGGCTAAAAGTTGTCACACATACTTGGCGTTCCAATGATGATTTTTCTCGTCTTTTCAAGCAGTGTTTCCCTAGGTGTACACCATGCACGTTTCATTGCCGATTTGACTAGTTTCTTGGGTAACCGCGATCCCGCAAGTTACCTGCCAAAGTGTTGGCATTTGCAGTATAGTCCTCTCTGTAGAAACAATTCCTACGAATTCTTAAAAATTGCCCGTAGGGCAAGTTTTCCCTTAAACTCCTCAGATGGTTGCTGGAAAATAGAAGTGCATTATTCCTATCGGTTTTCTTTTTGTACAATGTCGTTATCAATCTTCCTTCCGCTAGATGCACTTCCACATCAAGAAATTGAATTTTATGTGCAGAATGAGCAATGCTGAATTTAGTGTCCTGTTAAAATCGATAAACTTTAGGTGTACGTAAGCGGTGTTCATTTATGTTCACCACAGCATATTGTTAAAGGTAAAATGACGGTCGTGAACGTTGCCTGCGCCATCTTGCTTAGTGGGTATTTCTATGTGCACATAAGCTGCAGCCATTTTACACATCACAGCCATTTTGTACTCTGTTGGTCACCTTTGTTTCACCCTGCCCTTACTAACATCCCTCTGACCAACCTGGTATGTGAGCTGGGGGCTATAAACTATTGCCACGACAAACATCACCATCACTTGCTGCCACAAACTCGTTTTTCCTCTCATCTCTGTTTACAGGCAAACCCATGGACACACTTACACAAACAGGTTCCAAATACCAAACAGACTCTTGCAAACATGATTTATTGCACTGCACACAGCGAGACTTGTTTTTGCCTACAATGGGACCTGTTTTTATCAACAGAACAGACTTGGATCTGGCGGGTCTCACATGTTTTAGACCCTGAAGCAAGATCTAGCTGCAAGATTAGATGGTCTGTTTTGACCTGGGTGGGAGGAGAATTAATGTTGGGCTTGTGTAACCATGCTGATGAAACAATGTTGGGCTTGTGTAACCATGTTGATGAAACAATGCATTGTTTCAAACCTGTATAAAAGGAAGAGCTAAAGGGGTTGCCAGCAGAACACCTCTGAGACATCCCGGTGTCTGCAGTGGATGTGGTCTCCTCGTAAGAGTAATAAACCTTTTTCTTGCCTTCCAGTTTCCAGCGCCTGCCTCATTATTTTGATAGCGAATCCAAGGTGAATTAAAGGCGACCCTGCAACGGGCAGCAATGGGGGTCTTAGGAGACTCGCTGCTTTTCACAGTCCGTTGTCCTTTGGTTAAGCCAGTTGTAAAAAGCCATAAGTTGTATCTCATCTCCAGTCCAAACTAAAAAAACGTCATCAATGAAACGCAGCCAAGTTGTTATATTTTGGGCAAAAGGGTTGTTATTGTGAATAAAGGTGTCTTCGTACATTGACATGAATAAAACCGCTAGCTCAGGGGGATAAGGATACCCCATCGCAACTCCTTTTGTTTGGAAAAAGAAATCATCGCCAAAGGTGAAGTCGTTTTTCTTTAAGGCAAACAAAGCCAATTTGGTAATGAATTCTCTAGGAACTCTAACGGGTTTTTCTCGTTTTTCTAAACAATGGGTGAGAACCGCCATTGCTTCGTCTTGTGGAATTTGAGTGTATAGTGCGGTCACGTCAAGAGTTACCAATAAGTCAGTCTCACTATTGAAGGGTATCCTCTCCCAATTTATTGATGAAATCCGTTGTCTCCTTCAGATAGGATTTAACATACCCCATAAACTCTTTCAAAAAGTAGTCGACATATTTAGAAATTGGCTCTATCAAAGAACCGCAACCAGACACAAATGGTCTTCCCGGTGGGGTTTACTCGTCTTTATGGATTTTTGGTAAAACATAAAAAACTGGAACTCTTCGGTGTTTGTTCTGTAAGAAATTATATTCTTTTGGACCCAAGAATGCTTGTTTGAGACCCTCCTTCAAGATCGAAAAGAGTTCTCCTTGTAGTTCTGGAGTAGGATCTTTGTGAATTCTTTTGTAACACTCCGGGTCGTTCAATTGCTTTAAAACTTCAGTGGTGTATTCATTAGTTCCCCAAACGACAATTGAACCCCCTTTATCCGCCTGTTTCATAGTAACAGAGGAATAGTTTTTTTAATGAAATTAGTGCTTCTCGTTGGTCCTTAGAAATATTATGTTTTACATATTTTGTTTTTTTCAAAGACTATTACTTCCTTTGGTATTTTGTTTCCTGGTGGGCAAAAGGTTGATTTTTTGCCAAGACCTGCGACTTCCGTTGGCGCTGGGATTTCACTGCCTGGAAAGAACATTTTGAGCGGTATCTTTCGGCAGAATTCAATTAATTCTGTTTTCATTTTTATAAAGTCAGTCTTTTTCGTGGGGACAAAGGTGAGGCCTTTGGTCAAAATACATTCCTCTGCGTCCGATAGCTTTTTTCCTGAGACAGAATAAACCATGGCATTTTGAGCTCGAGGTTTTGGGAGGTTAGAATTCATGAAATCGCCCTTGAATTGCGTAAATCTTAACTAAAAAAGCAATCTTTCGAATTGAATTTAAGGAAAGTTGGGCAAGAGGTACTTCAGGGCTCTTCCTTTAGCCTTACATTATTCATCAACTACCTGAGACATTTGGCAAAAACCAATACGTAGTAATGATTACGCTCAAATACTACTGCTAGGTAATCATTCCCCTGCCTTCAGGGGCTTTTCACAACTGCTTATGGGACGTCTCATTCAAACTACAGCAGAATTAGTTCAAATTTAATGGAGAGAAGACGGAAATCTTATTCTGCTCCATAGGTGTACTTTCCCAACCTCTACCAGCAAGTTTCTGGACGTTACCAAGTAACCAGGTGTCTGGAGCCTCTCCAGCAGTGAGGAATTTAGTGGGAATATAGAGGCTGATCGCTCCCTCTCCACTCATGTAAATATGCTTTCATCCACCTACTTTTATTTAATGAGACTTCTCTGCAAGATTTTGCCATTTCTAACACATCAATCCTGCCCTTTGGTAGTTCAGACATCGATCCTAAGCAGACTTGAATGCTACAACTCTGTTTAAAGTGTGACTGACTATCCTTTCGGGTATCTGTGTTTTATTTAATCTGCTGCAGCAAAGTTAGAATTGCCTTGTCCTCATCTGCTACCCTAAATACATTACATTAGTACCAGGGTCAAGAAGGGTTAACTTTAAGGCCCTTCATACAGTTCATAAATCTCTACATTCGATCAAGCCTGGTTTTCTGTAAAAAAAGACTCAATTGCTACAAGCCTACTTGTCTGCTTCGCTGAGCCAGGACCAATTCTCATAGATCGCAAATTCAGGAGGGCACAAATTGGTGGTTGTACCTTTTCTGTTCATGGTGGAACTCTTGCCTCCTTCTGCTGCATTTTATTGATAATGTATTATCCTCCAAGAAATTTCTCAAAACTGCTGCAGCACCCTGGGGGCTTGGTTGACATAATATGTATTGTTATACATACTGTTTGATTCTGAGAAAATATAATTTAAAATCTTTTTTTTTTTTTTAATAAACTACTCAAAACCTAGTTATACACCCCTTAGCTGTTTCTCCCGGAAGGCCCTCTATTTTTCCGATAAACATTACCAGGGTCATGAGGACCAGGACAGCGAGTTTGGTAACAGTTGCACTCTACAAATGAAAATTATAATTTCCCATGCCTTTTAGCTCCCTATCTTTGACTTCTCCACAGCCTGCTCTTCCATTTCTTTCACACGCCTCTTGATCTTAGTGTTCCATAAAAAAAAAGGTGTTTTTACATTTCTTGGAGGGCCCACCAGCTGCAATTGGCAGCCAAGCAGCTACTATATAACATGATGCATTACCGACATCTCAGAAAAGTAAATGTTTTTAAATAAAAACGGCAGCAGAGTCATGCTTAATGTATATGCATGTGTGGTGACACATGCAAATAAATGGGGCTGCACTTTTTGTTCCCAATGCTGCACAGCATCGTCTAAGTACACTGGCAAAATTAATGGTTTTGTGTTGGCAGATAAAAGGTGAGACCTGTTGACTTTGCCAATGATGATTTCTAAATGACGATTCAATTCGTCCATTTGGAGTCCGAAGGCACTGTCATCAGGCCGCCACTCTAAAAACAAACAAAACGTGACATCCTGTCTGTTGCAAGACCAGCACAAATTATACAACACTATCAACCATCCTGATCATTAGTCTCGTTGATTATTCGAACACCGTTTAACACCATTTATTCTCCCAAACTCTAAATTGCCCCACTGTCTTGGTCAAAAACTCCAAACTAATTGCTCGGCAATCCCAAATATCTACGCCCACACCTTCTTCCCAAACCATCTAGCTCAACTACAATGAGCGAGTCGTTAATCACCTACTGACCATTAACAGAAAGCCTCCAATTAACACGCCATTGCGAAAAATTCATTGTATACACCCACGTCATTTTGTACATACATGTCTGAAAAGTACAATCCAAACTGTGCCTTTTAACACTGTACGGAATTATGCGTGCACAGCAGAACATTTTAAATATACAAAAAAACGTACGCTCGATGGCAGATATTTTCATTTTCCCATTAAAAAGGTATACTTTTAAATCACACAATTCATTTGCTAATAAATTAAGAATCTCTATACAATTGCAAAAAGCTATTAAAGTCGTAAACGCGTAGCCAATGCCAAAATATTAAGTGGGTCAGATGAGCCCTGGTCACTTTAAACGTCATCCCTAATAAAAAAATGTAAAAAACTTCCCAGAAAGGCCGAGCGATGTTAATCTACGCGTAGAAGCTTTCAGTTCCCACGCTTTAAATATGTCTTGAAAAACAGCACCAAATGCCAACGAGGCGGGTTTAATTCCAACAGTTTGATAAAGCGCTTTACCGCAGACAAGGGACTTCGGACAAAAATAAAGGAGAGTGAACCAAGAGGTCTACCTCAAACTCATCTCGCAGTTGTTTACTGCTGCATTTAATAAGCCTTGCTAGAATCTGCACACTTTGGGTCCTCTGTCACAGACCCTGATTCCAAACAATAACAAAATATGTGCCCTTTCTTTCAAATATTATAGTTTTCTTTAAAGGGTAACTAACACCTTTGCCACGTTGTCGCTTACTTGGCTTTATGTTAAAACATCAACATCATTTTATACAGAAACAAACAACTAATAGCCTCTAAAGTGAACACCCCAATGCCTTCACTTTTCAAAGTTCTATGAAGACAGAATACAAAACACAGTGCCTAGGACAGGAGGTGCTGCTTAAATGTGTTCTAACTTCAAAGGCTAGACGGCATGTGCTACCAAAAAGCAACAAAGAGCCTAATAAAAATGTCACTGTTTTTCAACATTATAGTCCGTAATAACACAGCAAACAATGGCAAAGCCAAGAAGATAAAATCTTTCAATTGTGTTATCCTAGATCTTTTGGTTATGCCAACAACCATATGCAAAATAAATTAAAATAATGAGAAGAAAAGCTTAAATATGTCCAGCCTAAACACGACGTGAATACAATAGCAAAAAATTATAGCAGCAAGCAACCATGTTGCAACTTTATTGTACAAAGTGTATCACTGTTTAAAAAATCCAATATGGCTGCTACATTTCGAATCAATGTATTAGTTACTTTGGAGTAGTGAAACAATGATACAATATACACATTACCAAGCCAGAATAGATAATTACGACCCTGGACAGCCATCTTGAAACATTACTGTGCATCATTGTTGTACAGATTCAAGATGGCTGACATAACGATTCCAAACAAGGCCATCTGTACTGCGCTTATGCTTTCCGACAAAGCAACCACTAGGGTTACTGCTGTAAAATTATCAATATGTATAAAATTGGATTTAACAAAAAAATACACAATCCATTCTAAAATGAGCTTACAAGGATTATCAAAGCGCAAATCTTCTACATCCATGTTCAGTCAGAAAATCTGAACATCACCAACCTCTTTGAATTCTACAGAAATCTAAGATTCAGACTAAAACAATACCTCTCTACAGGCTTTAACACCATGTAATAAAATACATTCTTAAACAAATCATTTTCCTGATAAATAAATCCAGTCCACTGGGTCTTCTATATATTTTTTTTTTTTTACAATAAACCTATGTCATTGGACATAGCTATTTATAATGTGTGAATAATTCTCATAGCTCTTAGGACTCTCTCGCCACCATAACCAAATCAGGCCTACTATATCGAGCATAGGTTTTTCCATGTGACAACCATCTAGTATAAATAAAAATACTTGATAACAGTTTGGAAAAACAATATACAATTCCACCAAATATGACCTAACCAAGATTGCCACATTGCAAAACCTATACCTGCAGAGTTTGTCGGAGGACAAATTCCTTGCCTACTACGGTAATGTGTGAGATTCCATGTAACAAAGTAGCTGTCATTAGGCACACAGTATAATAACAAATTACTTTTAAATACTTATTGGCTTTAGGATCTGCTTTTCACAATAATTGAGTCAAGCCAAGAGCTTTTATCATATCTTTTCATAAAACACAAATCAGACCTATGGCACACGCAGATTATAGTATCTATCTCTGACTACCTGCCCCTAGTGGCCAACAGATTTAATCACTGCATGACCCGAAAAAACATCTGGATGGAGAAAAATGTTCTTAAAACTGAAAAAGAGAAAACTGATGAGCTTGTGTTCAGGGTTCAATAATTCATCTGGTCTGGCAGCTGGTGACCAGGGGATTGCGACCCTTTACCCACTCCAGCTAAATCAGATAAAAATCTTGGAGTGGCATTTGATCCCCTTTTGAATTTTGCGCTGCAGGTTAATCGGACCGCAAGTACCTGTTTCTATATTATTAAGGCTCCCAGGAAGATCTTTCCTTTTATTCCTGTTGTACTGTGCCACGTTGTGGTCACTGCATTAGTTTCGACTAGAACTGATTCAATGCCCTTTATTTGAATATCAAGGACCCATCACTGAACAAGCTGTTAGTGATTCAAAACGCGGCTGAACTTATTATTCTTGATATCCTTAAGCATGAGTTGGTTAGAGAGAGTAACAAGGCGTTGCATTGGCTTTCTGTTTCAAAGCGCATTTTATATATGGCTATCAACTTTGTCTTTCTAGTCCTCCATCATAAAACATTTCTTGGTCCTGTTTAACTTGTATATCCCTGGCAGGCCACTCAGATCCTCTTCTGGTAGGAAAGTCAGTATCCCTAGATTTTGGAATGCCAGATGTAGCTGCCCGTCATTCTCTATTGCTGCGGCCAGGCATTGGAATTCCTTGCCTACCCATATTATCCATTCAAAGACTTTTACTCCGTTTAAAAAATCCCTAAAGACTTGGCTTTTTTCATCTTAATTCTTTAGATATGCTGTGGTTGACCTCCGTTTCTGATGTGGCGCTTAGAATCCCTTCGGTTTAACACGGTTTATACATTTGATTTTAATTGCCATTACTTTTCCCAATATTATGTTATGCTAATGGGATCTGTATGGAGCAGTAATCACCCAGGAGGGTATACACGTGCCATAGAAGTGTACTCTCTGAAAGGTGCCTAATTAAAAAGCCAGCATTTCAGTTTCCTTCTCAATTCAAGGAGGGAGCTGGCAGCTCTAATTGGAACGGGAGCTCCTTACATGTCTGGGGGTGATGTGGGAGAAGAAGCTTCCTCTCATTTTCATGTGCCAGATGCTTGGAACGTGGACGAGGCATCATCCAGCCGATCTGAGGTGCCCGGTAGGAGTGTGAAGAGGATGCGGTCGCAGAGGTAAGCAAAGCCTAAGGACCATCAGGACTATAGCCTTAATCATTGGCTTGTCAACATAACCAACGCATGCCTTCCAAAGTACGCTTAAGCTTTCACATTAGGCAATCACTAGGTAAAAAGTCATAAAATTACAAATATGTACAAAATTATAGTAGGCAAAACAAAATGCAACCTCACCTAAGTGGGGTTAACAAGGATTGGGGAGATAAACATTTGCCTCCTACAGTAATCTAAGATTCCATCTAAGACAATACCTCCCTACAGGCTTCACCACTGGAGGCATAATTAGGGATCCGGTTTTATGGCATTCAATTTTTTTACATTTCCGTCTATTTATCCATATTTATTTTTTGACCATATTATTGGTATTTATCCATATTTATTTTGTGTTCTGAGAGTAAATGGAGTATTAAAATGATATATTTCCACATTTCTTTAACTGATAAGCATGAACTCATACTTTGCCATCTGTTGCATTTTAGTAAATTAAGCAGCCAAATACAGTGAAACATTACACCAACAGGTAAATATCAGTATTAGAATACATGTATATGCTAACATATGCATGTATTTAGGGAAATCTGAACCTGTTTACTAATTTGCCTTGCTGTCTATCTGCTCAGCTGTTGCCCTGGAAAGCATGGAGAGTCACCCCCAAGAAGCATAATTTTCTGTATTTTTCCGATTTTAAAAATAAGTACAGACAGAACACACATTATTTTCTGCCTGTATTTATCTGTAAAAATCAGTAAAAACTGAGAACCGTAATCAAGGATTAAATGCCCGCTTGCCTTAATATATGCTTTCATTGTGAGGATCTCAGACCTACTGTCTATGTAATAACATATTTTAACAGATCAGGCATGTAGGCAGCATTGACTACTGGCATCTCAGCATAGGAGACTTAGTCCTGTTGTACTGAAAAAAAGCTTTCCATATGGCAAAAAGAGCAATAAAAGCACTCATTTTCAATGGAAGAACAGACAGCCTGCCCAATCTAATGTTGAGCAAAAAAGCCTTTGTAGTGGCGCTACTTAAAGCTCAGTTTCTGGTAATCGCATAAAGCATGGGTATTCGCAAACATTCTGCTAGGAGGCCAAACATTTTGCCTGTGGTGTGACCGACGGCCACTTAGATGTCAGCTGGGTGGCCGTTTTTAGGTCTCGTCCTTTACCATTCCGAAGGAATGGGAAATGGCGAGAATTCAAGTGCTCGAACTGATTGTCAAACCACCGCATTTTTTCGTGGCGTTTTCTTCGAGTGCACGTTGCCACAGGCACGCGCTTTTGGCCCATACACTTTCATGGCCATCTGTTCCTCAATGTCCCTCCCACCCTTCGTTTGATCTTGCCGCGAGTTCAGGCTAATGGCCCTCCCCCCTCTCCCAGCACAGAGCGCGCATCGCGGCCGCACAGCACATCAAAGGGCTTCTCCCAGCGTGTGCTGTGCGGCTTCTCCTCCCCTAATTATGTGGCCAGCCGTACTTGTGTTTCCCGGCCGCTTCCCGGCCGCTCTTGTATTTAATCAGCAGCAGCAGCATTTCTCCTGCGCCAGGCCACATCAAAGGCTCTGTGCCACTTTCACCCACACAGCAACACTTACAGACACGCAACGCCACTCACACCCACGCAAGCCCACTATCATCCACGCAACACCACACTCACCCACGCAACGCCACTCACACACGCAACGCCACTCACACACGCAACGCCACTCACACACGCAACGCCACTCACACACGCAACGCCAGGCTACACATCATAAATAACAATCATTTGCAATGCTATAGGTCTCCCATTTACTTAAATTGAACATAATGGCATTGTAAATGACAATAACTTTCAAAATTTTTTACTTTTACAATAAATTGAAAAGGCATTGTCATTTACTATGCCAACAGCTTAAAGTTGCCTAAATGCAAGACTTATTGCATTGCAAATAGCCAATAGGGCTCGCTTTTGGGACCATCTAAGTGTTTATGCATGCGACATTTTATGTTGTTGCAACAAGGAAATTATGCTGCATAACTACTTATAAGGGCCCAAAAGCGAGACCTATTGGCAATGCCAATGCTTGTTGGTGATGGAAAGGTGGATGGAGGAGAAGCGAAGCGTGTACATCTAGTGGCTGAATTGCACAATGAGTAACTAGAAAACCTGGGATTAATCCCGGCGTCCACACTGGATCAAAATGTGTAATCAGAAGCAATTGTTTTATTTCACTTTCCCTCCTTTTTCTTCGTTCTAACATACAAGAACACCTTGAAATACATTAATTCAAGGATGAGTGCCATTCACAAATAATAAGAATCCAGACCACCCAAAGGGTGACCTGCCTGTTAGTTCACTATTAGCATTTTTGTCAGGGTGGGCGCAAGCATGAAAGTTTCTAAATTCATGTTTGAAAACTATGACTTTAAAAAAATAATACTTATATATTCTGATGTACTAAAGTGAAACGGTTTTGCATGTTAATGAAAACCCCTTTTTGAATTTTCAAGAGACGTTATCATATTGGTACATGTTTGCTGCAAGAGGTCTTAAAAATTAAGGTGTTCCTAAAGTTAAGCGGTGCAGGATACACTAGTTACTTCATTTCTTCAACTTACATTAACCTTTAAATAAATGTGTGTGTTTATTAGGTCTCGCCTCGTGACGTAGTGCATGCACTGATTGCTTGGCGAGATCTATTGTTGAAGATTTTTCTCCCGAAGGGGGACAGTAATGTGCACGAGATGTGCACGCATACGGGTCCCGGCGTTTCAGCACAGCACGCGCATGGCTCGCTTTCGCTTTCTCTCCCCCCCCCCCTCAGGACCCTCCTTCTTCCATTGTGGGCCAGTGCTGCTCAGAGCTCGAAGCAATGTGCCCGCTTGGACAGGAAACACACACAAACGCTTTTTTGCAAGCTGGACATTCCCATCCATTCGCGTTGCTCGGCTCCTGGAGGCCGCATTCGCAGTGGTGCCAGAGACAAGAGGAGAGTGGGCTTCCTTGACTTCACTTCATTTAATCCCGATCGCTTGCGTACATGTTTATCTGTGGTTGAAGAGAGAGCCAGACGATGCGCTGCTGTCACAGCATTATAAAGGGTTAAGTGCTCAGCCCTGTCAAGCACCATTCATCAAGCGTTATACATGCATTTTAATGTGGTGGTCCTCATCACCGCAATAAAATGCATTGTCACGCATTTTTAGCTTTTGTTGTTCACCTGCCCAGGCTGTGAGCTTGGTTAACTATTTGAATTTGCATTTTACAATATGGCAGTCGTTGCGTTTAGTTTACATACTGCTCGCTGCAGCACCCTTTTCTATTTCTATGGTGGTTCCAAAGAAGTGGATAGCCCTCTTTCATAGTAGGTTGCCTTCACTGAAAGAGTTAGGACGTGGCTCAAGTAACACAGTAAGCCGGGGGTGAAGACGATGAGTAACTAAGAATTTTCCACTGTAACTCAAAGTGAGTCACACATGGCGATTTTTAGGTACGTTTAATATATTTATAATACTGATATTTAATGCGGCATTGGTAAGTGTCCATTAAAGCCCTTCGGGTAATTGGGCTGGCCGCTTTAAAATATTCCCATCAAGCACCCAGCGTTGCTTTAATCAACATTAAATGTATTTCAGGCTGGATATCGTGAATAGGCAAGGTCAAAGAGTTTATTTTGCCCACTGTGCTCTGGGTCTGCTGTACCTGGCTTTCCACTCTGAAGTGTAGTGGTGCTTGCAGAGCGAGGAGCAAGCACCGTTTGTTGTGCATTTCTCATTAACAGAGGAGCTAACAAGTGATTTATATCAAAAGGCCCCTAACACCCTTTCGAGTTACAGAACTACTTCAAGTCTCAGGCTTCCACTGACAAAAGAAAAGCAAGTGAGCGGTTCTTATTCTGTAGTTTTCTTCATCAACTGTTCACCTTGCTGATCTTTAAAGGCATCTTATAAATCCCTAAATAGCCTGAAATTTTAGATTCGGTGACAGCTGTGACATAATATTTCTGTGAGTGGTAATTTACAAAACAGAATTGAACAGATGCACAGTTCTGTGCTGTGCCGGTTTGCTTCCTTTGACTATTAGTGCTTAGGTCCCTGTTTCATAAAAGGTGCTCTGCGCACTGTAATGGGTCAGCTAAGCCTAAGTGTGGCAAGCTCCCAAATAAACAAGTAGGAGCCGGGTGCGCTCCCAGGCTTTAGAAGTGTACCCATAAATGTATTTTATGAATGCAGACGTGCATACCTACGAAGACTTAAGCTCATACCCTACAGGGCAGCTGTGTAACCTAATGTCAATGCTGTAAAGCAAGCACTGGCAAAGCCAATTGGTCTGTTGGCTGTGGATCTTTTGCCTTTACCGCTGCTTCATTTGTGAATGTATGTTTGAGGTTGAGCCTATTAGACAGCACATATGCTCAAGTGGTCAAGAGCTTCTTCTACTTCAAGCTCACAGCTGTACTCAACTGCTGCTAGGTAAAAAAAAAATGTAAACTATTAAGCAATGAATCAAACCCTGTTTGGTACAGTTGGATACCACAGCGCCCATCCATTTTGGTGCTATGCAGCAGTTTTAAGATCTTCTTAGAGTTTCTTGCTGGGACAGTGACAGCACCAATACACTACTAATCAGCACTCTGTTGAACCTGTGACTACTCCAGGCCCCCAAAGCTATAACAAGCATTTGCAATGCAATAGGTCTCGCATTTATGCAAGTTTAAGCTAATGGCATTGTAAATAACAATGCCTTTTGTTTAGGTTTTAAAAACTAAAACATAAATAAAAGGCATTGTCATTTACAATGCCAATAGCTCAAACTCTTGTAAATGCGAGACCTATTGCATTGCAAAAGTGTGTTTAACATGCAGCAAGCCCAGTGCTGTCGTAGACCAAGGGGACCATATGTAAAAGGTCAGGAGGGCGCATGCAGTCCCCGGGCTATACTTAAAGTATCACTGGCATGAATTATAGTGAAAACTGCACTGCCAGACCAGATCTAACAAGCTTTGTAAAAGCCAATGCATCTCGCCTATGCAAGAGCTATTGGCTTTGTCAATGTGTTTTTGCCAAGTTGTACACCAGCTGTTCAGTATAGCTAAAAGTAGTGGCGTAGAAGAGAGTGGCGTTGAGTGTAAGAGTGGAACGGCAAAAAGTGGAAATGCAGAGAGTGGTGTGTATTGAAGTGGCAGAGTGGAGTCGCATAGAGTGGTGTAGAGTGCATTGGCGTAGAGTGTTACAGAGTATAATGGCGTAAGATGTAGCAGCATATAATTCAGCAACGTGCAATTGAGCGTCATAGAACGCAGTGGCGTAGATTAGAGTGTTGCATAGTAGAGTGCAGTGGCGTAGAGTGCAGTGATGCAGAGTAGTGGAGTGCAGTGGCACAGACGTTGCTGCAGAGTGCTAGTTTGTAGAGTGCATTGGTATAGAATGCCGTAGTGCAAAGTACACTGGCAAAGAGTTCAGTCATGCAGAGTGCAGTGGCGTTTGGTAGGGTGGAGCAGCGTAAACTGCAGTGGAATGGAGAGGTGTAGAGTGGACTGCTATAGGGTGCCTTGACGTAGAGTATTGCAGAGTATAGTGAGGTAGAGAGCAGAAGCATAGAATTCAGTGGTGAACAATGCAGCGTTGCATAATGCATTGATGTAGATTAGAGTGGCGTATAATAGAGTGGTGCAGAGTGGCATTGAATGCAGTTTTGTAGAGTAGAGTGGCAGAGAGTGCAGCAGCAGAGAGTGGAGAAGAGTGAGGAGTTCAGTGGCATAGAGTGCATTGATGCAAAGTGGATTATAAAGCCTTGGCATAGAATGCTGTAGTGCAGAGTAGAGTCGCATAGAGTTCAGTGGTGGAGAGTGCAGTGTTGCGGAGCAGTGTCGTTGAGTAAAGTAGTGTACAGTGGAGTAGAGTGAAGTATTGCAGTGTCATGGAATGCTGTAAAGCGGAATGGTGCAGAATAGAGGGCCGTGGTGCAGAGTGGAGTATTCATAGTATGGTAGCATACTGCTATTACAGACAACCCATTTTCAATTGAAATGACCATTACATTTGCACAGATATACAGTTTTACTAATAAAAATATACAGCACGCACACGATAGCGTGTGGACATTGCATCACCTAGTATAATGATTTGTTTTGATCATAATAAAGATTTTGGTTCCAACATCTATTTCAAACATTAACAAAAATATGCTTAATTTGTGTACCTAATTTTGAAGCACTTGCACAGTTCTTTAACTGTTGTTGCTAGAAAAAAACACAATTTCGACTCCCAGTATCCAGCAGAATTGTCACATAAATCTTCTCACTTTGAAGTCAGATAAAAGAAGTAAACACCACGCTCCCCCTGAAGACAGAGCCCGACATTTGACCTCAGTCTTTGAATACACAACAAATGTAACACGATTTACAGGCCTGTTCACAGAAAGGAGCACTCGTGGAAGAATACTAGGGGAGTTGGTGTGAAAAGGCTTTGCTCCCCGAGAGGAAAGACCTTACACTGGATAGCCTAAAACAAATAAAGTCCGCAAATCGAAAGGCAGCAAATGTGAGTTACAATGCCAAAGATAAGCAACTGGTGGAATGCATTTCCAGGGTAGCTTTCTGAATGTCCCCAAGATGTCTTTAGGTAGGCTTCGACCTAAAAAGAGTGTGGAAGACAGAACTAGAAAAGAAGGCATGGAGGGTGAAAGAAATAGCGATGCTGGTGAGAGATAAGTGAGTCTGAGGGAGTGAGGAGAATGATATACCCAAAAGCAAAAAAGAAGCCAAAAGCAGTAAACTAAAAGCTTAAAGTTGCTGTCTAAGAGGCTCTCAAAAATTTAAAAAAAGTCGTCCTAACCAGAATTTTTTTTTTACTAAATTCAAGCTGAACCCACTCATTTATTGCCCACAGACAACCCAGAAAAAAAAACTTGACAGCTAAAGAGATAGTATGGGACCATGATCCATTGCAATAGGGCTATATATGACTTATTACAAATGGGACAGCACTCAAAAGATGGTTTCAAGATGATGACAGAGATCCAGTTTAAAAAAATCATACTTCTAGGAACCTTGCCATCACTGTGCAGGCTCAAAGCAAATAGAACGAGGAGTAACGTGGGCTTATATATACCAGAAGAGAAAGAAAAATACAAGTACCCCCAACCCTCCTCCAATTGCCTGTGGTCCGTGGCACATAACTGGGCTCAAAGCATAACATGAGGCAAGATAATGGATTTTTTCCTCAAAGAGCTCATTCACATTTGACCCTAAATAACTTGGCTGAATGCATGTTTATCAACCTTATACAAGTAGTGGAATAACGTGTGAAATTTAAAGAGCAACTGTAAAGAGACTGAAATGATCATAAGATTGATAACCCTAACAGAACCCTACTCGAATCTCTGACAGTGATCCTTCTTGCACCCCGACAACGCATGCAGTTCAATCTTATACAGGCTTAAACCCGAGCCCACAGTACAAAGATTAGAGAGAGAGAAGGTTTGAGTCATTCATGCTACTACATTTAAAATTAAAATAAAACACCTACTATTCACTGCCATTCAGAGATTTAATATAACAAAACGGTTCCAATGAATTAAGACATTTGGAGAGACATGAAAATTTCAGAGGCCAGCGGCGTTATACCAACCAATCAACCGAAAATAGGTACGAATTATGCATGCCATAGGATTAACCGGATCTTTGCAGCAGTTAAATCGGTGTATATATTCATTTTGAGCGCCCGTAAAAAAGGGATCTAGTGATTAAACAAGGTATTAAGGAATAACGCCCTTTTGTTCAACAAAGCCATTAAAACTGAGACTGATGCTCAAGTGAAATCGGATCGATCACACAATAAAGGGACCGGCGAAGCTGCTACCATAATGTAAATTACACAAAAAAAAATACAAATCTCACTTCCTCATCCTCCATACAGCTAAGCTCTGCGTCCCATAACACCATAGCCCCACCTT
Source organism: Lissotriton helveticus (assembly GCF_964261635.1). Classification (NCBI taxonomy): domain Eukaryota; kingdom Metazoa; phylum Chordata; class Amphibia; order Caudata; family Salamandridae; genus Lissotriton; species Lissotriton helveticus. The sequence continues at coordinate 796,625,283 of NC_136063.1, read as the reverse complement.
GGTGGTCCTCGCGCATGACGTGGAAGCACTTCTCGCACAGGCTTAAAGCAAAGAAAACACATCTAACACACACTAGGAGCCTGTATGTAGCACGTGCGGATAAGCTTCAGCGCCCCGCGTAATGGCAGTAAGAGCTATACAAAAAGTATAATACAATGCGATACATATTCTGTCTGTAAGCGTAAAAAAAAGCCTAGAACCATTTCCTAACTAAAGAGCTGCGTGAAAATATGTAGAGCAGAAACTGCTGCCAAGAAAATAGATACAGGGGGTGGGTACCGAGCGGAGAGGGACTGCTAACAAACTATCTGCCAGCGGGTTCTAGTGACACCTACACGGAACTGGCGGCGATGCCTTAGAGACACTGTCCGGATTTCATTTTTGGAGGGGGTTAGCGAGGACCGTTTCCTTTTAGGGTAATTTTATGCAGTAACAATGATCGGTTTGATAATTACAGTCCGAATAAGCAGCAGGCACAGAACTCGCGTCGAGTCGATGGGAAAGCCTGATAGGTGCTCCCAATAGTTGCAGCACGGCTTGGGGGCAGGTAAACAGTCCCCGCCCGCAGGTGCCAGGCTCGCCCTGTCACACCCCGGGGCGGCACCGTGCAGGAGCTGTCATCCAGCGGGCTGGCCTGGGAACACACTGGGCCGCCCCCGGAGGGGCACTGACAGTTGGCGCATTGCCAAAGTGAGGGGTCGCCTGAGCCCGCCACCCTGACTTAAAGTAAACACTGAAAGCAGCCCGACTGCTCTCGGGGACAAACTTCACTTTGCAAACCCACAGTCCGAGGTCAGCTGCAAGTACAGGTCTGTGCAGACCATGATCTGTGCCGGGCACCCACCGCCCGGCTGAACTATGCACTCCACCCGGTCACTTACCAGCAGGCAGTCGGTGTTGACTTGGCTGGCAGGGTCCCGCAGCATGGCATCCATTCGCCCCAGGCGGGCCTCCAAGCTCTCTCCGGTGCTTGACATGGTGGTTCCGCGGCGACTCTGTTCTCGGTCTCTTGGTTCAGTCCCTGAACGGATGCATCACCCAGAGGGGGTCAATTGTGTTCACCGTGGCGGGACATGACGGGGAAAGTGATGCCCGTAACTCCTGGGCCCGCTGTCTAAGTGACGAAGTTGAAGCCGATTTCTGCTGCGGTCGTTTTTGCTCCAGGTCCTTGGGGGCGGGCTGACAGTCCGCTGTCCTGCAGGGGAACGGAGGCGCCCTCACCAACCGACAAACATGTCCGCCTTCCTGTTCAAACACACGGGAGGGAAGGGGCCACGGCGCGCTCTGCGCATGCGCGACCGACTCGGCGGACGCCCAGACCCAGGTTCGCTCGCCTCCGCCTCCGGCTCTGGGAGAGGCTCTTGCTCGCGCGCGACCGGCTGTCTGCTTACTGGAGCTGGAGCGCGCGCGGAAAGCGGAAGCGCGCGCACTGAACTTGAAGCTGTGTCCGGGTGGTCTATTGGAAAACACAGCACAGAGCCCTCAAGTTTCGATAATTCGTAGATTCGATGAAATATGTCACACTGACTTTGACATCATTGATGTCAAGAGAAGTGACCAGCAAGATAATACAAGAGATATAATGTGAATACAATGAACACGAAACTTCTCTATAGTAGCCTGTAGTGTGACATAGTAGAGAACACAAGGTGAATGTCACAAGAATGTAGTTTAATAAAGTAAAAGGACCCGCAGGGAGCGGAACAGATTAAACAAGCAATTAAGGGCGCCAGCTGTTAAGTGGTTGACAATGACAGCTGACGTCATATAAATAGTCAATGAACATTCCATGATCTGTCATAGGATGCCAGATCATGGAGATAGAAAATGCACTAATGTTATTACAATTGGAATACAATGCAGGAAGTACAACATCTCCCTTTTTCCCATGTGAATAACGACCTTTATATATTGAGAATCACTCCATTACATAGTCTTTGAATCTTCCAGGAAGATTTATGACTCTTCCCCCTCTAGAATAATTTTCTTCTACAGTTGTCTGAACAGAACCATGAGCAGGCTCACTATATACATCAGTTTCAACATTTCCAGTACACATGTTATCGCCACCATGTATTGTAACAGAGTCATCTTCATCCATAGAGGTTCTTCTTGAATTTACTATAAACTCTGAAGAATCTCTGTAACTGTCGTTGATATGTTCTGTCATAGAATTATTTTGCATGTCATCCCATTCAAGAACACTATCATCGACGCTACTTTCATGGTTTTCCTCACCTCTCATTATAATGCACTCTTGTCCTGGTTTAAGTTTCACCACATGGTCTTTACTTCGCCATCCTTCTCCTTCCACTAAAACTGCACCATTAGTAGCTTTGTCTACTCTCTTGGGTTTACTATACTTGGACTCTCCCTTACTCACCATACCTGGTCTTTTCACTAAAACCCAATCACCAGTTTTTATACTTTTCACCTTCGCCCTATTAACCATGTCGGCATATGCATTTGTAGACCTTTGTTTTCTTTCAATGTTTTCTCTCACACCTAACTCCTCATCATTTATCACTTTAGATTCAGTTGCAACACTGCTCCATCCGCCAATCTTAGGCGTCAATATATTGTTACACGATCTCCCTCTCATCAGAAAGAAAGGAGTGTGTTTGGTGGCATCTTTCGGAGTATTATTGTAGGTATTGACCTTCATTCTTATGAATTCTTTCACATCCATTTTGTTGGCGATTGCCATTTGAATTCCCTCTTTAAAGAACCTGTTCAGTCTCTCAACCAAGCCATTACTCTTGGGGCTATACAAAGGAGTTTTCTCTTGAGCAATGCCTGACACTTTAAGAAAATCTGTCATTGTACTTGAAATTAATTGCGAACCATTGTCTGACACCAGAATCTTTGGTTGTCCTTCCCTATCAAAAATTTTCTTTAAAAAATTTATGACAATGTCAGTTGTGACAGTGTGCACGAATTTGTAACAAACCCATTTGGAATAGTAATCCGTCAACACAATCAGGTACTTACTGACATTTGGCAGTACATGAAAAGGTCCGGCAAAATCGATTGCGACTTTAGCCCACGGACCATTGGGAATAACCACCTCCTGCAACACATTTTTCTCCATTCTCCAGTGCTTATCAGACTTCAAACACTGTTCACACTTGTCCACATAGCTCCTTATCTCATTGTCTACCCCAGGCCACCAGTAATGCAATCTGAGAATGTTTCTGGTGGCAGTGACGCCAGGATGCCCATTGTGAGCAAGACTTATGACTTTTTGTCGTAGTTCATAAGGCGGCACAAAGACTTCGCCTCTTTTCAAATAACCACTTTCCATCGTCAACTCATCACTCACTTGTTGGTAGCTCCTTAGTTCACTAGGTAAGTTCCTAATGGGAGGCCAAGCACTGCGCACATACTCTTGCACCTTGGTTAAAATCGTGTCCTTAGCTAATTTTTCCTGCCAATCCTCCTCCGATATGGATCCTTGACACATGATAGTAGCATCTATCAGAGCTACCACACACTCGGTATCATCCATTGACTCTTCCTTTAAATTTTGAATTGGCAATCGTGACAAACAATCAGCTCTGCAGTTTTTTCCTCCTTTGATGTGTTCAATCACATAATTGAACTCCTGTAATTTAGACATCAATCTCAGTAGTCTTGAGCTAGCATTTCCGTTGCCACGTCCCGTTCCATTCAGCATATAAACTAGAGGTTTATGGTCCGTCACAAGAGTGAAACTTTTACCCCATAGATAGTCTTTGAGTTTGTGCACAGCCCATACGCATGCCAAAGTCTCACGCTCAATGGTACTATAGTTTTTTTCCGTTTCATTCAGTCTCCTTGAAATAAAAGCAATAGTATTTTCCTCATTTCCAGATCTTTGACAAAATACAGCACCGATCCCTTCATTACTAGCATCTACAGTCACTATATTCATTAATTGTGGATCATAGGGTTTCAGTGCAGGTGCAGTAGCTATTTCCTCCTTCACTCTTTTGAAAGCTACTTCTTGCTCAGTCGACCATTTGAACACAGCATTTTTTCTCAAAAGCATCCTGAGTGGTTCAACTTTTTCAGAATAGTTCTGCAAAAACCTGGAATAATATTCACTGAGTCCCAGAAAACTTTTAAGAGCATCTTTATTGCTTGGTTCCGGAGCATCCCTTATGGCCTGAACAAGGTCATCCTTAGGATGAATTCCGTCTGCAGACAACACATGCCCCAAGTATTCAATTTCACTTGTCAGGAATTTACATTTGTCTTTTGACACAGTCATGCCTCTCTTTTTAAGGACACCCAAAACCTTGTCGATTAGTTGCAAATGCTCCTTTTCAGTTCCCGAATGCAAAAGAATATCGTCCTGAAAGGCTTCAACACCTTTCATTCCACCAAACAGCAAGTCCATAATTTTTTGAAACACTCCTGAAGAGGATGCTAACCCAAAAGGTAACCTCACATACCTGAAAGCTCCGTAGGGTGTAATAAAAGTAGTCAGCTCCTTAGACTTCTCAGATAGACAAACCTGATGGTAGGCAGCTCTTAAGTCAATTAATGAAAAAAATTTGGAACCGGACACCGATTGGAGGATGTCCTGAATCTTAGGTAGTGGGTGACAATTCACTAAAATGTTCCTATTTAAAGATCTCAGGTCCACACACAACCTGATGTCTCCCGTTTTCCTCTTCTTGGAAACGACAATTGCAGAAATCCATTCGGATTCTTCCGCTTCTTCAATCACACCTTCCTTGGTCAGTTTCTCTAGAACATCTTTAAGCTCCTTTTTGATTGACAAAGGTACAGTTCTCACCTTATGTTTGCATGGCATGGCACCCTCTTTCAATTTTATATCATGAGTAAAACCTTTGACACACCCAATACTGTTTTTGAATACATCAACATGTTTACCCAAAATGCTTTTCAAATCAGAATAATCACTCTCAACAGTTATATTATCAACCCAATCATCTCTTAAAATAACTGGATCCTTGGCTCCTGGTATTAATATGACACCTAACTGGGCTAGATCTCTCCACCCTACCAATATCCTCCCCTTTTCAGCTACATATATTTTGGTATCAATGGACCTACCCCTGAAAGTCACTGTGTCATTGAAGTAACCTAGCATGTTAATCTCCTTCTCACCAAACGCCTTGGGGTTAATATCAGAATCAGTGAGTGGTACATTTTTCCATTTCTCCTCATATAGAACATCAGAAATTGTTGTTATAGGTGCACCTGAGTCAGCAGTAAACTTGAGCTCAACATTTCCTATTTTAACATCCCCAATGGGACCTACAATTTTACCATCTATCATTTCAACATAAAGAATGATATTCGAACACATTTCCTCATCAAAACTTCCCACCATGTTAATATTCATGTTGTTACCAAATGACTTGGACTTACATAAAGTAGAATAATGGCCATATTTTTTGCATTTTACGCATTTCTTTCCAATAGCGGGACAATTTTTGTAATCCGCTAGATGATCATTGGATCCACATCTAAAACAACTCATATGCTTACCTCCTAATTTCTTATCCCACACATTCTTTCCAAAAGTCTTACCATCACTTTTCTTTTTGTCCTGTAAATAAAATACATTAGTGTTATTCCCAGCATGAGATAATTCTCTTGTAGATACAAGTGACCTTTCTATACCCCTAGCAATATCTAAAACTTCCTGCAACGTAGGTCTTTTGCAAGCCAGCAACCTTTCCTGGACTTTCTTTGAGAAACAATAGAAAACGATCTGATCTCTAATGTAAATATCAGTCATTTCATCATATTCACATTCAACAGCAAGTATCCTCAGACAAGCTGTATACTCATCAACAGTTTCCCCTTCCTGTTGCTTCCTTAAAGCAAACCTATGTCTCGCCACCATTATATTATTTTCCTCATCGAATTGTTTTTCAAGTCTTTTTAAGGCTTCATCATATTCATTCATGGGTATAAAAACTCCAGGTGGGTTTTCAAATTCAGGCAGACTGTCGAAAACGTCCTGTCCAGCCTTTCCCAATAGGCCAAACAATAAGGAACATTTCCTCTCTGCGTCAAAAGCTTTCCCATCAATGGATATTATATAGTTTTCAAAAGCCCTTTTCCATTTCTTCCACTTCATAGTGGGTTTGCCAGGCTCTTCTAAGAAACGGGGTGGTGCACAAATATTGTTGCTCTCAGCCATGTTTCCTTGTGTAAATATTGCCAATGAAAATATTTGTATCCTCAAAAAATTAATAATCACAACAGTACTTGTTCCAAAATATTTAATTGCTCAGATTAAGAAAAGAATATAATCTGTTTGAATTATCACTTCACCAGAGTTAATTTCACTCCAAACTTGAATAAAATAACATCAAAGTCAGTGCTCTGTAAGAGTTTCCAATAACTCCCGATGTTTTTAGTAAGAAGCAATTTCAAAATGGCCACACGCTGCCATGTAATATGACGATTTGCTTGAGAGAACCAATCAAAACTGACGAAGTGCCTCCCAGAATGCCTCACGCGTCACAGCTGAGGAGATTGTTAAACTCAAGTGAACGCCTGCTTCTGACTGGACTGTGCGTCAGCAAGTAAGTTCACTTTTCATCACATAACGCCGATTGTTTCCTCTGCGCTCGCTTCAGCTTCGTCAATTACACTCTCAAACACAAGCTTGACTTGTTTAGAATGATCACACACAGCCGCGATGACTCCGAATGCAGTTCAAGTTAAGTTCAATGAGCGCTCGCTCAAATCTTGACTCACGCCGTTAAATCCTTCAATTGAAATAGTTAATGAAGCGCTTCCAGCGACACCACATGCGCGTGGCTAAACTCACACTGAGAAGTATACAGCAAGTCCGCTTTACCTCATTTACGTCATGACAGGTTTCATCAATCAAACCTGGTCCGACAGGAATTTTCAAAAAAATACCCGCAGGTCCTTTAAACGATATCCCGTCCTCGTCGCCAATTGTAGTGTGACATAGTAGAGAACACAAGGTGAATGTCACAAGAATGTAGTTTAATAAAGTAAAAGGACCCGCAGGGAGCGGAACAGATTAAACAAGCAATTAAGGGCGCCAGCTGTTAAGTGGTTGACAATGACAGCTGACGTCATATAAATAGTCAATGAACATTCCATGATCTGTCATAGGATGCCAGATCATGGAGATAGAAAATGCACTAATGTTATTACAATTGGAATACAATGCAGGAAGTACAACATAGCCTCAAGGGCTAAAAAAAAATAGTGAAGCAGCAGTTTATAAATCTAATATGGCTTCATAACTTAACAGAAGAGACTTTGTGAGGGGTTCCATTGTGGTGGGATTACCTTTTGCAACATTAGTGGTGATGCAGTGTCACCATCATGTATTTGCATTTGCTGAAATGTTAACCTGTAACACAAATAAACTTTATTTACGCGTGTGCACGTTATTTCACATTTACATTTAGTGAAACAAGTGATTTATGTTTGTTTAACTATAGATAGGTATAGGTAATTAACATTGAAACGAGTAGGGCTAGGGTCCTAACTGCCTTTTGAAAGAGGGAGTTTTGCATTTCTGCCTTTCTGATTCTTTCCGTAATTCTTTTTCTTCGTTTCAGACACAAGAGTCACAGTGTGCTTCTCAAAACGCGAACATCATGTTTATTTCGTATAATTAGTTTAACAATTATTTCTCAGCACCTGTTCGGGAGGGGGTTGGGAAAGAAGGAGAATACTCCTTTGTGTGATATTGTGAAGGCCGAGAATGGAGAAGTTGGTATCCACGAGAAGGAGGCCGACTCCAAGTGCAGAGAGAACACTGGATTTTGATTGGTTTTTACTTGGTGCAACCTGTAGGATGAATCCTTTGAATATAACTTCATGTTTTAACTTTGTGAAGCTTTTTAGTTAGAACACTTGCACCTGTCTACCTCTGCAGGCAGACATTCTTTTCCCTGTCTTGAGATTCAATATTCCTTACATTTTTGCTCATAGACTTACTTTCTAGAGCTAGTGCATTTCTCCTTTTTAGGTCGAGCGACCTATCTCAATGCGCATGCGCATTGAGCGGGAGCGAGATATAAAGGGGCTTAAACAGAGGTTTAACTAGCTGGCGATTTGGTGCTGTGAATCGCGATTTGGTGCAATGAGATTCAATGCACCCGCCCGATAGACGACTCCTCACGAATCTCGCCTAAGCACCCAAAATGGCCTACTTAATCAATGGAATGCAAGGTTTGTGCATAATGTGGGATATTTAGCTCCTCGTTCTCACCTGTGGTACAGGCTGTACAAAAAAACTCCTCCTCCCTCGCTGACTCCTGTTTCCGTCCCAGGTTCGGCCCCATTCGTCTCTTCGTTGCCTTGGGTGGCCCAAATTCTTGCCCTAATAACACCTCGCTCTTCTCAACAGTTGACCACTTCATATTTCGTTATATAGCGCAAACTCGAACCGAATATATGCGAGTTTTATATAGCGCGAGCTCGGCCCGAAGGTTCCGGAGCGCATTACATTAGTACCAGTGGCATTACAGACGGACACATTCGTTTTTTTAGGCACCGGGAGATTAAGTGATTTGCCCAAATTCACAGGATGCTTGACCCTTTCGCCAAGACTCGAACTTGGTTCCTCAGCTTTAAGGTCTGCCGCTCTGGCCTTTACGCCAGACCCTCTACTTACCGTTGCCCTGAATATTGCCCCCTTCCTCTTGGTTCTTCCTGGAGTCAGGATGTGGTGTTACAGCCGACAGTTGGGCGCTGCTGGGGTGGGCGCTTGTTGCAGGCCCCGCTCGGCGGCTCTGCTTTAAAAAAACACCCGGGAGTGGTGTGCGAGTATGGGGGCAGCTTCGATGGTGATCTTTGCATGGGGGCACAGGCACCGTGCCTCCCTGGGGACCCCTATAACGATCACTGCTCTGCACCTCGGGATCATGCAGCCCCGAGTGGTGCACGGAATCGTGTACGGGATGTGACGGGCAGGTGCAGTCAATCCCACGTCGGTTGGATCCACCCGAGTCCGCTGGGTCATCTGCAGGTCTTTAACTTTACCCTTCGTTTCCCCCCAGGGCTCCGAGGAGCAAGGAAGAGCCAGGGAGCATACAGGCAGAAGAGCACCGTGTCTGCCAGAAGCTCCCGGTGAGTGCGGGCGTCTTAGCAGCTTCAGGGGCATTTTGTTTTCAGAGCCCACGAGGCTCTTCCAAAGCGGGGGCATTTCTTTCAAGTCCCCCATGAGGGACTCCCACGACCGGATGCATTCGTCTTCAGAGCCACGGAGGCTCGTGGAGGCATATTTGTGCTAGAGCCCATCTCTCTCTCGATCTATCTTCCCTATCCTTCTCTCTTTCCATAGATCCTCTCTCTCACACTATACTAAACTGTCTCTTGTTCTCTCTCCCTGTCTCCTTATCTCTCTCCTCTCTCTACCAATCTCGTCTTTCTTATTTCTTCTCTTTGTGTAGCTTAGGCTGATTTTTTTTTAAATAGCTCTCTATAGCGCGAGCTCGGCCCGAAGGTTCCGGAGTCCTTTACATTAGTACCAGTGGCATTACAGACGGACACATTCGTTTTTTTAGGCACCGGGATTTTAAGTGATTTGCCCAAATTCACAGGATACTTGACCCTTTCGCCAAGACTCGAACTTGGTTCCTCAGCTTTAAGGTCTGCCGCTCTGGCCTTTACGCCTGACCCTCTACTTACCGTTGCCCTGAATATTGCCCCCTTCCTCTTGGTTCTTCCTGGAGTCAGGATGTGGTGTTACAGCCGACAGTTGGGCGCTGCTGGGGTGGGCGCTTGTTGCAGGCCCCGCTCGGCGGCTCTGCTTTAAAAAAACGCCCGGGGGTGGTGTGCGAGTAGGGGGGCAGCTTCGGTGGTGATCTTTGCATGGGGGCACAGGCACCGTGCCTCCCTGGGGACCCCTATAACGATCACTGCTCTGCACCTCGGGATCATGCAGCCCCGAGTGGTGCACGGAATCGTGCACAGGATGTGACGGGCAGGTGCAGTCAATCCCACGTCGGTTGGATCCACCCGAGTCCGCTGGGTCATCTGCAGGTCTTTAACTTTACCCTTCGTTTCCCCCCAGGGCTCCGAGGAGCAAGGAAGAGCCAGGGAGCATACAGGCAGAAGAGCACTGTGTCCGCCAGAAGCTCCCGGTGAGTGCGGGCGTCTTAGCAGCTTCAGGGGCATTTTGTTTTCAGAGCCCACGAGGCTCTTCCAAAGCGGGGGCATTTCTTTCAAGTCCCCCATGAGGGACTCCCACGACCGGATGCATTCGTCTTCAGAGCCACGGAGGCTCGTGGGGGCATATTTGTGCTAGAGCCCATCTCTCTCTCGATCTATCTTCCCTATCCTTCTCTCTTTCCATAGATCCTCTCTCTCACACTATACTAAACTGTCTCTTTTTCTCTCTCCCTGTCTCCTTATCTCTCTCCTCTCTCTACCAATCTCGTCTTTCTTATTTCTTCTCTTTGTGTAGCTTAGTCTGCATTTTTTTTAAATAGCTCTCTTCTGTCTTTCACTGTTGCTCCTCGGTTTCTCTCTCGCATGCAGCTGCAACCTTCCGTTAGGCCTCGTGATCTTACTGGTCACCCCCACAGTCCTATATAGGGTGACCACCTCACTCCAGGTCATAACGGAAACTACATCCCGTTTTCCGTGTGCCTCTGTTGCCTGCTGCTTGTGCTCCAGTTTTGCGTCTGCCTCTGTTACCTGTGCTCCTGTTTTGCGTCTGCCTCTGTTGCCTGTGCTCCTGTTTTGCGTCTGCCCCTGTTGCCTGTGCTCCTGTTTTGCGTCTGCCCCTGTTGCCTGTGCTCCTGTTTTGCGTCTGCCTCTGTTGCCTGTGCTCCTGTTTTGCGTCTGCCTCTGTTGCCTGCTGCTTGTGCTCCGGTTTTGCGCCTGCCTCTGTTGCCTGCTGCTTGTGCTCCGGTTTTGCGCCTGCCTCTGTTGCCTGCTGCTTGTGCTCCGGTTTTGCGCCTGCCTCTGTTGCCTGCTGCTTGTGCTCCGGTTTTGCGCCTGCCTCTGTTGCCTGCTGCTTGTGCTCCGGTTTTGCGCCTGCATCTGTTGCCTGCTGCTTGTGCTCCGGTATTGCGCCTGCCTCTGTTGCCCGCTGCTTGTGCTCCGGTTTTGCGCCTGCCTCTGTTGCCCGCTGCTTGTGCTCCGGTTTTGCGTCTGCCTCTGTTGCCCGCTGCTTGTGCTCCGGTTTTGCGTCTGCCTCTGTTGCCTGCTGCTTGTGCTCCGGTTTTGCGTCTGCCTCGGTTGCCTGCTGTGAGAGATGCACTATTTACCATTGTGAAGCCTTTAGTGGTTAATGCAATCGCTGCAGATATCTGTGTATGCAACCATATAGCTACAGAGTTTATTTCTGTTTGGTGCAGGGGGAATAGTGACTTGTGTGTTTTTAGTGGTACGAGGTCCCAGCATGTGATAGAAAGAACCTTGAATATGTATGTCATTAAGTTAAGCATTACACACACTATAAGATAGGCTGCCACAAAGTGCACAAAAAGATTTATGTTTAAGATAAAAAGTGTTTCCAAAATATAGATAGGAGTAATGTGAAGACTGTACCTAGTGGAATTTTTTTTATAACTGTCCATTAAAAGCACACTCTTCACAGCTCATCAGGTCACCTTTCAATACCTCCCCAAAAAATAGTTTTCAAGTGACTCCATCAATTAAAGCCAGTACTGGCTTTCAAGCATCCTTTACATTGGCAGACTTGTGCTTGCTCTCCTGCCCTGCTATTGGCATTGTAAATGACAATGCCATTTATTTGTGTTTAAAAAAAAAACATAAATAAAAATAATGTCCTGAGCAATGCCAATAGCTCTAACTTTTGCAAAGGCGAAACCGTTGCATTGTAAATGCTTGTTAATAATGGCATATAATTTAGGGCATAAAGATCTTCCAACTTTTCTGTTATATAAATTCCCAAATATCTCTTAGGGACCGTATTGTATGTCTGCCTGAATTCTGCTAATAAAGTGTCTGGAGTGCAATTACATAAAATGATTTCCGTTTTATTTTTATTTATCTTATAGCCCCCCAATTTCTGAAAATCCCCCCCAAAAAAATAAATTTCCAACTGACTCGAAGGCTCAGGATTTAAAAAAAGCATAATGTCGTCAGCGTAAAGTTTTATATTCGTCATTCCAGGTATTGGTGCCGTATGGGCCATTTTCCCCCTAATTACAATAGCTAGAGGCTCAATAAATAGGGCAAATAAAATTGGGGATAGAGGACACCCTTGACGAGTGCCTCTATTTATATCTCATGTCCCTGCATTTACATTATTAATCATAATCTGTGCTTTAGAATGCTGATATAATTGTTTCAGAAGGGATACAAATTCAATCGGGAAATCAAAACTGTGCAAAATCGCAAATAGGCAGTCCCATGAAACAAGGTCGAAAGCCTTTTCTGCATCTAAAAACCAGATCTGTGCTTTGACTTTATTAACATTAAAAAAATCCAGGGCCTCTAATAAGAATCTTGTGTTAGTATACAGATGTCTCCCCGCTATAAAACCGCATTGATCTGGTTCAATAAGTGATCCTATCATTTTATTAAGTCGGTTCAGCAGGACTTTTTTGATATGTCTATAGTTTAACAATCTGAAGTAGATATTTTGTCAAAATATACATACACAGTTTTCATACAATTTTTTTTCAATACATAGGGACAATTTATACAAAAATTGGACAATTCACATATACAATACCACTAACAAATAACACATAACAAATACATATTCAAACACATTATCAAGCTCTGGTTCTGTTGCAGTATGACCTTCTTTAAAAAAAATTCCCTTGTGACTAGCAATGTAATATTATGATATAATGATCTACAAGGGTAAAACCAAACAGTGGCCCTACTGAGCTCCTTGACAACTGTAGTAAATCCAAATAATTAATTCAGAGCACAGTGGTGCTGCATATATACAACACTTGTTTGGTGATGAAAACACAGTTGACATGTTTCAAACCCATATATATCTCTTTCCAGGTTCTCCTCAGGATTAAAGAACACAAATTAGCTAAATTCCTCGAAACCTTTAAGTCTGGATCCGAATCCGATTTTTTACTCCACCTCCATTTCTGAAATAGAACCTTCTTCCCATGAATTCAAACATTCTGTCATTTTATGTACAACCCCTAATCTGGTCGGCAGTTCGTTTTAGCTGGAACTAATCCTCTCAGGCACTGCTGCTGCCCGGCGGCTTCTCAAACAAGAACCTCAGGAGAACCCGATCATGGTGGTCTGCTGACCTCAGCAGGCCACCATCCCCGTAATTTTAGCGATTCGTAAGGGGCCATAAATTGCGAACTATCCCATTAATATTAACGAGGTAGATCATTTGCGACCCCCTAGGAATTGCAGAAAGTTTTCAACACACATTCATATATGCCGTTTTGCGATTTCCTAATTGCGAATCGCAAGGATTCACAATTAGGGAACCGCAAAATTGGGTGTCTTCATACATCTGGCCCTAAAATCACTGATAAAGAGTTTTATACAAATTTGAGTTTTTAAATGCTCTTTAATTGACTCTTTTGCTTGTTCCAAATTCACTCTCATTGTACATGAGTTCTGTGACCATACCTTCAGAAATGGAATTCAAGTTCCTTAACCTGGAGAGGTACACTGTGGGTGAGTTCAAGCAGTTCTGTAAGGAAAGGGGGTCCCATCCAAGAAAGGCACCAAGACGTTGAAGCTTCAGAAAGCTCTGATTCCCTTGGCGGACGTTCACCAGTTGACAGCAACAGACAATGGGAATGAGGAGGATGATATGGAGGAGCAGGGCTCGGACACCAGCCCTGAAACACAGCACTCAAGAGAGGGGGATGACTTGTCTTCTGCATTGGAACTCCCTGCCAGAGAGAAGAGAATGTCTTCTCAAGGCCTTTCCCTACAGGAACTGGCGCACAGGAAGTCAGACAGGAAGTTTAGGCTGCAGATGGCCAAGCTTAAGTTTGAAGCAGAAGAGAGGAAAATAGCTCATGAAAGGAGCCTCAGAGAGCTGAACATACAAGCTAGACAAGCAGATTCCAGCAACCATGGTGGCAATTTACCTACAGTGTCGGAAGGGGACAAGAAAGTTTGCATACCTAAAGATATGGTGCCCAACTATGTGGTATGGGATGACATAGACAATTGTTTTTCTGTCTATGAGGCAGCCCTTAAGATGCACAGGGTCCCAAAAGAGTTTGAGGGGCACCATTCTGGAAAAACATGCCTACAGTAGGAAGGTTAACTTGCTTACACCACAAGTGGGGAACAAGATGAGGTACACCCCAATGAAAACCATCCTTGTCATCAAGTTTAGATTCACCCTAGAGAAGTACCATATTAGGTTAAGAGATAGCCAAAAGATGCAGAACCAGTCTTGGGTGGATTTTATCAATTACGCCAACAAGGCACTGAATGGTTGGGTGTGGGGCAGCAAGGTTGATGATTTTACAGAGGTGCGCCAGCACCTAATTGATATTAAGCTCACTGATCAGAGAGAGCTTGCTAAGGAGGCGGACCTTTCGGTTAGCAAAAAGTGTCCAAAAAGAGTTCTAGAGGAGATCACCAGATGGGTGGTCAGAGGTTCCACCAGAAGAAAGAGGGGGAAGAAAAACTTAAAACTAAGGAGTTCTCTAAAGTCCCCCACCAAAAATTCCAAAGGGACCATAGCAACCAGTCCTAACCTGACCAGAAGAAGAAGGGATTATTTAAGTCAGGGAATTTCATCCCTGTGTGCTGAGTGCTCCAAGTATGGACACTTCAAAATAGACACCAAATGTCCAAGGAGGGCACAGCCCCCCAGCGGTGGGTAGACACCTGGGTTGGCGGGTGTAGCGCTTGGAGAGGGGTTAATCCCAGTTAGCTTGGGGAGAGCAGAGGTTACCTTAGTGCCTCTTGGGGATAGAGAGATAGTGCCAAAAGCCCATATACCATTCAATACTTTCAAGTATAGGCAGTAGGTTACCATCAAGGGGCACAGGGTGGAGGCCCTGATAGATACATGAGCCAGTATAACTATTGTGAAGTGTCATCTGGTATCCTCAAAGCAGGTCACCCCTAATACATTCTACTGGGTCATAGTCACAGACAGCTGTGAGAGTCACTACCCAGTAGCTCTGATTACCGTTGTTGTGGGGGTCTCCAGTTCTCTAAAAGTAGGTGTGAGTCCTGCCATAACTGTAGATTGTCTGTTAGGCAATGACCTAGAGCACGCAGTCTAGAAGGAAATGGAGCTCAGGTCACACCTAGAGATGTTAGGCTTACCTGAACGGGTCTGTATGACCACACGGTCCAGGGATGCCTGAAAGGGGAGTCAAGGGAACCTGGAGCCTGAACAGTGGCCCAGGCAGCTGCCAAGAAGAAAAAGGGCAGGGGGCACTGGAAACCTACCCCATAAGTTCCCATGATCCAAGTTGATGGGGCATCTGAGGAATCTGCCCCTGAACCTACCGGGTAAGACATTGCCACCCTAGGAGACCTGTGTGAGCCTGTTGGATATCTAGGTGCGGGTGGGCTCACCAGGGGAGAATTCTGCAAGGTGCAGAAAGAGTGCCCAACTCTAGAGGGCTTGAGTATGCAAGCTGAGGCCCAGGCAGCAGGAGATACCTCTGGAAATCACTTTATCTATTGGGAGAATGACATCCTTTACAGTGAACCTAGGGTTTCTGGACCTGGGGCAGCCCATGTGCTGGTGGCCCCTAAGTGTTACAGGGTCGTTCTACTGGGTTTGGCTCATGATATACCTGTGGCACAACATCTGGAGCAGGACAAAACCGTTGCCAGGCTTGTCCCCCCACTTCAATTGGCCCAAGATAAAGACAGACTCAGATACCTTCAATAGGTCTTGTCCCACCTGCCAGGCCAATGGGAAGACATAAAAAAATATTAAGGCTCCCATGACTCCCTTGCCTGTCATTATCACCCCTTTGAGAGAGTGGGCATCAACATTGTTGGTCCCTTGGATCCCCAAAATTGCCTGATATAGATTTTTACCCGCATGGGGTTCCCCAAGGAAGTAGTGTCTGATAGAGGCACTAACTTCATGTCAGCGTACATGAAGTCCATCTGGGATGAGTTTGGGGTAACCTATAAGCTCTCCACACCCTATCACCCACAAACAAACAGGCTTGTTGAGAGATTCAACAAGACTCAAAACAAATGATCCTGGGCCTGCCTGAGCCCATGCGGCAGATGTGGGATGTCCTCTTGCCATGCCTGCTGGTCGCCTACAGGGAGGTGCCACAGTTGGGGGTTGGGCTTAGCCCATTTGAACTCCTCTATGGACACCCTGTTAGGAGACCTCTCAGACTTATGAGAGAGGGGTGGGAGCATATTGAGCCCTCTAACACTCCCTAGTCCAGCCCAGTTGTGCTGGTGCTAGAGGCGCCCCCACTGGCTTCATCCTGAACTTAGGTTCTGTGTGGCCTACTGAAGACTCACTAAGACTGATGCTCATCCCATCTCCTGAGCTGAAGAGCTCACCAGCAGACTGGGCACTGCGAAAGTTCTTATTACTTTTGATCTCACATCAGGGCACTGGCAGATTGCTCTGACTGAGGGGGTAAAAGAGAGCTCTAAATTTTCAACCCCAGAGAGACACTTCCAGTTCAGGGTGATGCCCTTTGGCTTAAAATTGCCCTTGTAACTTTTCAGAGGTAAGCGAATCGGGTCCTCGCTGGGAAGCCTACCCATATGACATAGCTGTTTTCAGCAGGGAGAAACACATGTACATCTCCAAGAAGTGCTTCAGGTCCTGCAGACGGCTGGCCTAGCTATCAAGGCCAGTAAGTGCCAGATAAGGCAGAGTACAGTGGTGAATCTGAGCTATATGGTGGGCGGGGGCAAGGTGCAGCTCCTCCAGGCTAAGATTGAGACTATCCTAGCCTGGCAAACCTAAAAACACAGACTACGGTGAGGGCCTTCCTGGGGCTAACGGATGTTACAGAAGGTTTGTTAAATGTTCTGGCACCATTATTGCCCCATTAACCGAGCTGACTTTGAAGAATCTGCCCAAAATGGTGATCTGGACACAGGCCTGTCAGAGAGACTTTGACTTCCTCAATGAAGCCATGTGTAAAGCACCTGTACTCAAGACTCCTTAATTCTCCAAGGAGTTCATTGTGCAGACTTATGCTTTGGAAAATGGCGTTGGGGTTGTCTTAGCACAGTTAAATGAGGAGGGCCTAGACCAACGTGTAGCATTCATTAGCAGGAGGTTACTCTCCCCCAGAAACTCAGGTGGAGTGCTTTTCAGGGGGAGGCCTTTGCTGGGGTATTGGCACTAAGGCCATACCTGTCTGAGACTCACTCCCGGGTTCAGACGACTATAGGCCCCTCAGATGGATCATGCAAATGAGGGGTTAAAATCTCCTTACAGGGAAGGGAATGGATAAATGCTATGATTGATTGATTTTACGGTTGAACCTCGTCCAGGGTCAGACCACGCCACTGCTGGTGATCTCTCAAGGTTCTTCCTCCTTAGTGATGAGAACTTCCAGGAGGTTGGGTAGGTCTCCACCCTTTCAGCTACGGGGGGCACATGTTAGAACTGTCAGCCTTAGGGTGATCTTCCCTCAGACGTTCCCCTTAATCCTCCATTGTGTTGGTCTTGTTTTTATTGGCCCTTGGACTCTGTACACTTTACCACTGCTAACCAGTGCTAAAGTGCGTGTGCTCTCTCTTAAACATGATACAATTGGCTTACACCCAATTGGCACATTTAATTTACTTAAAAGACCCTAGATAGATAGAAAGATAGAAATTATATTGCACAATTATTAAAATCATTGCAATCGCAAATAATGAGGTACAGAATAAAGTGCATAAGTATCAAAATACCCTAGTAAAGTGGTACTCAATGTACAGAGGGCCTGTAAATTAAATGCTTCTAGTAGACCTGTAGCACTGATTGTGCACCCAATGAAGTAGCCCTGTAAAACATGTCTCAAACTTGCCATTAAAGCCTTTGTGTGCGGTTTTAAACTGCCACCTTGACCTGGCAAAATAAACCTTTTGTCAGGCATAAACATTCCTTTTTAATACATATAAGTTACCCATTGAGTCAGCCCTAAACAGCCCTTAGGGCAGGATACAGTGTATTTAAGAAGTTGGACATGTACTTTTTAGTTTTATATGAGTGAAAGACTTTTAAATTCATTTTTCACTACTGCAAGGACAATCTCTCTCATATGATAATATTGGGTTGCCTTATTATATTTATTAAGTGATAACATTCAATTCGGAGCAGGTAGGAATGTCGAGTTTGATGTCTAAAGAATTGTCATGAAAGCCTCTTTAATGGTAAAGTTAGATTTTACATAACAATTATGAAGATGCCAATTTTAAAAAGTTGGAATTTCTTGTCCTAACCACTTGGTGCCTGTATCCTGGGTCACATGTCTAGGTGTAGCTGGCAGTGGGTCTTTGTCTATTGCTTCTAGACAGTGAGACAAAAGGCAATAGGTGCTGGCAGGATAGGCCATTTCTGACTTGATGAGCGGGAGGAGCAGTCACCTACCCCGCTTGCACACCACAAAAGCTCTGCCTGGGCACACTCACAAAGGAGTTGGCACTAGTCTTTTGTGACCCCAGACTAGGTGGGGCCAAGGCAGGAAGGTAGAAAATTCCAAGATCCTCTGGGGTGGAAACCTTCAGAACCTCTGCACACATGGACTGGAGCTATTCCACCCACTACCATCATTAGAAGGGGTTTGTGCTAGTCGATACAATGCTCTTTCAGGGCTGTGCTTGGGCCATCATTCAGCGCAAAAAATCCTTTTGTGTGCAAAAGTTCATCAATGCTATTGCATGCTCCACTTTGCTCTTGTAAATGCTAAAGTTTAATAATTCTGGGCCACTATAGCTGTAGCAGGGCTCGGAGGCTTGCAGTTTCCATGGTCAATGTCGGGGTCTGAGTGGCCAGAGCCTCTGAAAGGCCTCTGGGCTGGGACAAGTCCATCACATTCCAGATGAGTCTAACCCCTCCTTGCGTCATCACAGTGAGACCCCTCACCAAGTAACCAAGATAGTCTGAACTGCTGACCATGGTCTACGTGAAAAGGTTCTGCTTGTCAGCTGACTCTATTCTTCCAGAATCTGCTTCTGGTGAGCTCAGCATTGCCCTTCATTGTGAGGAACACAGGCTCTTCTAAGCTGTATGCCACCAAGGTTGGGCTATATTTATACTACTAACACATACGGTCCTTTGCAATGTTTCTACAGCACATTCGTTCCAATGAAGCCATCTTTTCCAAAGTGTCCCTCACATCCCTCTCCACCAGGGAGCACCAACACGTGTCTTGTGTCTGGCACAGGGGCCATAGGCCGCCCCTTCAGGAAGTGCTGTCAGGCTGTCAGTCTCAACTGTTCCCAAGATGCTTCTCTGTCTGTAGATTATGTGATTTTCACATGGCCTCGATGCACTGGTGGTTGAAACAACACCTATGTCACCCCTTCAGTTATTTCTGTCTTTTTACATGTTCTTCTGCTTTCCCTATCTTCTTTTTCCTTTTCCTCTTCTCACTCCTTCTCTCTCACTTTCTCCACGTCTTGCCTCCTTTCTTAGCTTAGCTTTAGGGAGTTTCCCTTTTTGGGAAGGATCCTTAGTCTTATTTAGAGGCGCTGGAGCATATGTTCAAGGAAGTGGTGGAGTGAGGCATTAGCCGTCATGGCTTAACGCCTCACTCCGCCACTTCAGAAATGCAAGGCTGCCCCATATTTATGACAATATGGTGCAGCTTTGCGTTTTGCCCTGCGCTGGCCCTACACTTAGCAGTGTAGCGCCAACACAGGAACCCTAGCACCATATTGCAAGGGTGTCTGCATGCAGGGGAAAGATTGTTTATGTACAGCGAGGTCCCCCTTCCTGTACATAAACAATCTTTAAATGTCTTTTTGTCACTTCTATGTGTGCTGCTTAATGCAGCACACATGGAAGTCACAAAATTGCATTTTTTCTTAATGATTGTTTATGTACAGGAAGGAGGACCTTTCTGTACATTAACAATCCAAGGCATTTTGCTTTTTCCACATGTGCTGCACATGACAGCACACATGGAAAAAGCAAAAATGAGGAGAAATAATGCATTTCTCCTCGTTTCACCAACGTAAGACTAGGTTTTCGCTGGTCTTAATGTTGGCGCTGCCTCCTTTTTATGCTGGCCTTGTTAATAGGGGGCAGCGTCAAAATCAATGGAACGCCCACCGCAACACCCACTCCTGTCAGACCACCGACAGGTAACCACTAACCTTTGAAGCCGGATACAGCGGGAGCGATGAATGATGCTGCGTAACCTGATCTGTGAGTAAGTAGATATCACTCCCCAGACAACACCATGACAGGGGAAAGGGAAAAAAGGGACAAAGGAAACAATAAAGATGCGGCTGCGAAATCACACGATGGGGAGTGTACTTGGAGTTGAAGACCGCACTCCTAATTCTGTCACTGCAGCTGTCTATCCCTGTGTTCCCTGTAATAAGACACAAGCACAACACATATATCTAGCAGCCACAACCTGTAGAGAGAACAGCACATACAAAGATTATGTGTAGACACTTACGTTTTAAGCCTGCTGCATTCGTTCTAATATAAAAATACAAAATACAAAAAATAAACCAAGTCTTCAATGGAAATACAGAGCCTGCACCTTACTTTGCAGAATAATAGCCTCTAGTAATTGAACAGAAAAGAGTACTTAGCTGAGAGGTGTCTTCAGGGCATGGAAGCTGCTCCTTCTGCTATAGGGTTCACTTCCAGTATTTTGCAACCACCATGAAGCTAGGAATTCACCACGCTGCTCCTGCGTGTTTGAAGTACTTCAAAGCTGAAATTAAATTTAAACATCCAAATCACTTTAGGCTCTAGGCACGCTCTAGCGCGTTCAACTGGAATGCCCCAAAACAGGAAATCATGGAAATGAGGTTATCAAGCCTTTCAATGGCTCAAGTGAGCACTCCAGCGTGGGCAAATGAAATGCCAGAAAAAGATAAGAATTCACAATACCAGGAGTCGAGCCTTTCAATGGCTCTGAGGGCGCGCTCCAGCACGTACGAAAAAAGCCAACAAAGACAAGTCCTTCAAAGACACCAAGACAAGCTCCTGTGCGTACAATGTATTGCCAGCAAGTCGAGTCTTCAAAGACTCAAAGATGCGCTTGAGCGCGTTTGCCAGTAATCTTCAGCGAAGCGGGTGAAAAAGAAAGACAGGATAAGCAGAGATTTGGCTGCAGGACGAGCTCCAGCGTGTATGAGGAGAAAACAGTTGGAAAGGTTCAGGTGCTTCCAATTAGGCTTGAAAGAGAACGATCCACATGATGTCCAAATGCTATCATGATTGACAAACACTGGCGAGTGTGCAGGCGGTGCTTAAATAGTGCTTAGAGTGTAGAGCCCTTCTGATATTACCCACTGGAATATGGGACATGTAGTCCAAACACAAACACACACACACACATTCCAATTTTATGTGTATATCTGGCCCCACTATACATGCTTCAACATGACTGAACCCCTTCTCAATGACCGGAGTCCCGACGGTCCACCAGGCTTAGAGGGAAACTGCGAGTGGAAACGCCTAAGAAGCCTAGGGCAATGCAGGTTGGTTCTAGGCTCCCATGAGCGGTCCTCAGGACCATAACCCTTCCAGTCAATGAGATAAAGCACCCTCCCTCTGACGAGTTTGGAGTCGAGAATACGCTTAGCAGGGAATCATGAAATACAGGATGGATGTGCCAAGAAGAATGTCAATCTGATCGCCACAGGGTTGATTACTTGGACGATAGGATATGGACCCACAAATTTAGGTTTGAACCGGGTTTTACCCTTAATTCTCAAATGTTTAGTATCGAGCAACACTCTATCTCCCATGCTTTAAGAAGGTCCTGGGGAACGTTTTCTATCAGCATAACTTTTGTCACAGGTTTGGGCCTTGCCTAACTGTGCTTTAGCGTACCTTAACACTGTTCGGAGGTGTGTATGGTGTTCTTGAATGGTAGGGTGTCTGGATTGCACAGGCCACTCAAAGGGGAGTATGTTGAGCTGGTATCTTGTTAGGCAAAAGAAAGGGGACCACCCCGGGGAGGAATGCTCTGCATTATTGTATGCAAATTCAGCCATCCACAGAAGCGTGCTCCATTCCTCTTCGTGTTGTAGAGTGAAACATCTGAGGTAAGGTTCCAGCGTTTGGCTCAGTGTTTCAGTTATGCCGTCTGTCTGCGGATGGTAGCTGGTAGAGAGGCGAGCATCCACTTTCATAACATCACATAGCGCCTTCTAGAACCTTGAAGTAAACTGGGTTCCTCTGTCTGTAATGAT
Source organism: Lissotriton helveticus (assembly GCF_964261635.1). Lineage (NCBI taxonomy): Eukaryota > Metazoa > Chordata > Amphibia > Caudata > Salamandridae > Lissotriton > Lissotriton helveticus. Next base: position 796,603,011 of record NC_136063.1, on the reverse strand, counting down.
AACTGCTGGGATCCCATGAGAACGCATAATATGCTGCAGAAATGTCTGGGTTAATTCCACTGAGGTTGGTAGTTTTGTTAAAGCAATAAAGTTTCCCATCTTGGGCAGATGATCTTAAACAACCAGTATGGTATTGCAACCTGAACTAGGAGGCATATCCACAATGAAATCCATGGACAGCGTATGCCAAGGTATCGGAGGTATGGGAATGGGTCGAAGCAATCTGCATGGTCTTTTATGTTGAGCTTTCCCTTGGGTACAAATGGCTCATTCAGAAATGTATTTGGCGGTGTCCGCCTGCAAGGTTACCCACCAGAAATGTCTTTTTATAGCATGAATGGTTTTCTGTATCACTAGATGTTCACCCAGCGTAGAGTTGTGAATCCATCGCAAGGCTTGTTGTCGTAAGGGACCACCAGGTACATACAACCTATTATCATGGTATAATATATCGTTGATGGTTGAACGTTTTTTGGGATCTCCCTTAACCCATGCCTGGATATTCATTCCTACCATGTGTTTTTTCACTTCCTCCAAAAAGTTTTGCGTAGCCATTGAGGCCAGAATTTCTTCAGGAAAAGAAGCCTTGTGCAGTATCACAGGAGGTTCTTCCACTGGAACTTAACTTGGTTCAGTAGTTGGAGCTGGTCTTGAAAGAGCATCTGCCTTGCCATTTTGTGGTCCGGGTTGGAATTTGATCACAAAGTCAAAATCTGAAAAGAATAGCGACCTTCGGAGTTGTCTGGGTGTTAAGGCTCTGGCTGTTTTTAGAAATAGTAGGTTCCGGTGATCTGTGAGTATCTCCACAGTGTGCTTAGCCCCCAACAGATAGTGTCTCCACTCTTCACATACTCTTTTTATAGCCAGCAGTTCTTTGTCCGTGATACTGTAATTGACCTCACAGGACGTCAATTTCTTAGAAATGTAGGCCACAGGATGGAGTTGGCCAGTGGCTGGATATCGTTGGGATAGAATGCCTCCAATGGCGTAATGGGATGCGTCCGTCTCTACCACAATGAGAAGAGTGGCATCTGGATGTCTTAACACTGGTGCTTGTGTGAAGCGGTTCTTAAGTGTCTGGAGGGCCTGTTCTGCTGAGTCCCTCCAAAGGAACATAGCGCCTTTCTTTAGTAGATGTGTTAAGGGTTGTATAATGCGGGAGAACTCCTTTATAAACCTCCGATAGAAGTTTGCGAAGCTTAGGAAGCTTTGTAGGGCTTTAACACTGGATGGAGATTCCCACTGGACAATGGCTTGTATCTTTTTGCTATCCATGGATAGACCATTTGGTCGTATGATATACCCTAGGAATTCCACTTCCATAGTGTGAAAAATACACTTTTCCAATTTAGCATAAAGAGCAAATCATTGCAATCGTTCCAGTACTGCAGTCACATGCAGGACATGTTCTTCTGTGGATGCTGAAAAAACAAAATGTCGTCGATATAGACGATACAGGACACATCCAACAGGCCTCGTAATACTTCATCCATGAAGAACTGGAAAGTGGCGGGCGCGTTACAGAGCCCGAAGGGCATAACCTGGTATTCATACAACTCAACCCATCCAGAAGGCTGTCTTCCATTCATCCCCACGTCGCACCCGCACTTGATGGTATGCTCCCCTTAAGTCCAGTTTGGTGAAAATCTTGGCTCATTTTACCTAGTCCAATAACCCTGGTATCAAGGGCAGTGGGTACCTGTTTTTTATGGTTACTCTGATAATGGCTCTATAGTCTATGCAAGCCCTTCAGCCAACTTCCTTCTTTGGTATGAAGAAGAGTGGCAAAGAGGCAGGGGAGGAAAAAGGGTGTATGAATCTAGAGGATAGTAACTCATCAAGATATTGCTGTAGATATGTGGTCTCAGCCTCCGTAAGAGCATAAACACGGCTGCATGGAATAAGGGCTCCTGGCTCCAGGTCGATCACACAATCATAGTCCCTGTGAGGGGTCAACTTCCCAGCTTCTAGTTTGCTGAATATGGAGTGGAACTGCTTATATTCATCAGGTAATGAGGAGACACAACACAAGACTTTTTGGCTGTATCCCACAGCGAGCCGGCCGGCAGGATTTACAACCACTTCAAAGGTTTGTACCTTGTCTTTTGTGCAGTGTTCTTGCAGAACGCGGAGTTCATGGAGACGGTGTGTGCTGCCTATTGTACCAAAGGTGCATGATAAGTTAGCCGTGGTATTTCCAAAATAAGTTTGAAGTGGGGAGCATCAATCAGGTTGAACTGAATATACTTGAAATGGTGCACCCCTACTTGCATCAGAATCAATTGTGTATGGAAGCGTACAGGACCTGATGTTAACGCTTTACCATCTACCGCCTTCACTGGTTCGGGGTTTTTATTTTTTATACAGGGGATACCTATTTCTTGAGCATACTGCTGATCGATGAAATTGCCAGTGGCTCCCGACTCCAACAATGCATGAACCACAATGGGTTTCCCATTGGGTAGTTCTAGTGAGACGCACAAGTTCCTATGTGCAACAGCGGTTTGTACTGTGTTAGCCACTGCTGAAGAGACCACATCCTCTATGGGCCTCAAACAAGGGGTCTCTGTCTTGTTTGAGTACGTCAGTTTCCCATATTCTCTGTGACATAGTCTACCACAGTTAGATTTCGGGCTCCGGGGTTTGCCTTGTTCACGAATTTGAACCGGGTTTTATATTCCTTGATGAAATGTCCGGGTTTCCCGCAGTACCTGCACAATCTCTGTTTTCTTCTTTTTCCCCTTTCCTCTTGACTTAATGGTCCTCGTATTCCACTGATTTGTATAGGTTCTGTTCCATCGATGGCATGCAAGTGTTCTTCCCGGACTGGCTTGGGGCGTGGTAGGTAGACTTTTGCTTTGGTCCGATATTTGTCTCCTTTCCACTCTTGGAGTCTACGATCCAACTGAACCATGACGTCTATTAGTTTCTGACAGTCAACAGCAATGTTCCCTCTAATATTTTTCTACTATATGCGGCAGGATAAGGTCTTTGTGCGCTGCAGCCAAGGCTATGTGCGCCAAGAACCCAACCGCATGTGTGGGTGCAGCGACAAATATCAGTGCAAATATCACTCAAACATTTGCTTAATAAAGTGAAAAGACAGTGTATTTCTACACATACAGCACCACATGAAGGGTCTTAAGACAGGTTTGCAACTTACAACAAACATAAAAAGGATACAGTATTCAAAAGCATATTCTCCATTAAAAAGTCTTTTAATATAATAATGTATCCCTTGCTACCACTTTTGTTAAATACCCATAACGAAGCACCATACAATCTGAGGCCAGTCCTGAAAGGCCAGGCCCGGCCTCTCTCCTGCAAAAATCAGAAAAGCAACACCATCTCAACCTGGCCTGAATCGTGCTTGGCACAGGTGAACTGAACACTGCAGATGTGAATGTGGGTAAGATGGACAGCGAAGGAGCAGGTTGGTTCTGGTGGATATGAATGGAGTTAGCTCTAATGGCTGTGTGGTGTTTGAATGCACTGTGTGGGGAATGTTTGTTCATATTGGGAATGGGGTTCTAGTTTACTGGGTTGAATAAGGCTGAATTTGCTCTCAAGAAAGTGTCACTCAAAGCTGTTGAAATGTCACTCATAATTGCACTCTGGGCACGAGTCAGGGGTACATGTGGGTGGATGGTGTCCATCCACTTTTTTCACAGGGTGAATGCGGTCCACCCTGCCAAGAATTTGGGCCATACTAAATAATGTTCTGAACTCGTCCTGGTGTAATTTCAAACACTGGGACACTTTCAGCAGCACCTGCATATTGTCTGCTTTCCATCTCCAACAAGCAACAATGTTCAGGCGGGACGGGGCTTTCTTATTTAAGACTCCTGCTGGACCCAAAACAAAGGCGGAATTTGAGGGGTCATCAGGCCTCCTTTTGTTCAAGTCTCTTGGCTGTGAGCAGTCAGGAGCCTCACACGTGATGTAAATTACGCGGAGGGAAAACAAAGGCTCAAACCTTGTTAGCTCTTTACACTTACTTAAGAGGGGCAGATTTTCACTTCCTTCAGTCCCGGGTTAGGAGATATGCATGCACTGGAAGAATAGAAATAGACTAAACATGGACCTCTGCACCTAACCCACTATCCCTAATCAATATATAAGTGGTGTGGAATTACCCAGAAAACAAGTGTGCACACTGAAAAACACCCACTGTCACACTGTAATTCCCATACAGGAGTTTAGCAATTTTTGCTCATCATCACAGGTGCACCACATAACAAATTGGACAACGGATTAAATAAAATACAAGTCCGCAAAATATTCTTCAAAAATGACTTCCTTTATTCAATGGAGTCTTTAAAACATATTCAGGGTGATTGAGAGACAGCCGACGTGTTTCGTCCTTATCAGAAGGACTTCTTCAGGGCAAACCGATCTTCACTATAATGTCTATCTAGAATAGTTAAGAAGCCATCATTCAAGAATAGAAAAGATGCTTCTGTTTTTCAAAATATTATATAAAAAATTATGTTTAGTGCCTTGGAATGGAAGCATTGGACGAGCGAGTTTTATTAATCCTAATTCCAGGTAAGGGAATTGTGAAAGAATAATTGCACATTGCTGTGACACATCCGGATGCCCAGGCTTTTTCACCAACAGCATTTTGTATCGCATTAGGGGGCTTGCAGTTTTGCTTCCTTTATTTTTTAGGCGAGAGCTATAACATAACCTGTTGGCTAGCAAATTGGGGTGAAGTCGTAGATTTAAGAGGGTGGCCCCATTAAAGTTTTAGAGTAAGGTGATGCAGGTTTGCCAAAAATATGACCGTATTAAAGTCAATGGAGGCATGTTGATTTGTGAGATGGTGAATATAGTTAAAAGAGGGGGACACCCCAAATTGACGAGCCTGTTAACACTGCAACACTTCCAAGAGCGCAGAACACTTGTCTGCCCACACCCTCAATCTCAACATGTGCAGTTACTTATAGCGGCTGCTGGAAGTCCAAAACTTGACGTGCCTTTTTTTTTTTACAGTATCAAACAGATGCGTGGCCGCACAGGCGCGCTGGTTAGTGGGAACAGTGGTCAATAGGCATATGCACGACTTGTGCCAATACGCCCTTCAATTCTCCTTTTAGCCCCTGTAGAAAATGGATGTTCTTTTCTCCACCGGCCAATTCGTTTTAACAAGGAGTCTGTTGAAGGTTGTGATGTAAGTAAGCAGGTCTTGTGTGCCTTGTTTGAGGGTGATTAATTTCCTGTCTAGAGATAGTTGGTGCGCCTTTCTGTCACAAAGTTTGCGCATTTCGATGCAGAAATCCGAAAAGTTATACAGGACAGGATCATCTCTCTCTATCAAGGGAAAAGACCTGCTAGCTGCATTACCACCCAAATAGGACATAACAAAGGCCGTCTTGACCTGGTGATTAGGAAACACAGCAGGTTTGCACATGAAATGCAGTCTGCACTGGCCCAAAAATATCCCAAACTTCTTTGGGTCCCCAAAGAACCTTTTGGGAGGGGCAAGGGGCAGTTGCATAGGTTGTATTATATGCATAGAGGAGGGTCCTGCTGGTGACGTGTTCTAAAAAGAGGAGGTAAAGGGCCCAGCACCATGTGTACCCCCTCCCTTAGCTTGGTCCGTGCATCTAAAGTCAGAGTCATGGGCAGTCAAAGGAGGTGGTAGCGCCCAATCCTTAATTTAAGAGCCGCTCCCACAAGATAGACCCGCTACCTCTCGTCTCATAGTGCCCATCTCGTTCCTCAATTCTAGATTCTCCCCATGGAATGCATCCACCTCCATCCGCAAAGTGGTTAAGGTCTCCAGCACTGAGGTTAGTACAGTGGAAGAATCCATCGCTCAGGAAAAAAGGTAACCGTGGGCTTGTCAATCTGTTGGACTAGCGACAGGTAACCACTAACCTTTGAAGCTGGATACAGTGGGAGCGATGAATAATGCTGCGTAACCCTATCCCTAATATGGATTGATCTGTGAGTAAGTAGATATCACTTGTCAGACAACATCATGACAGGGGCAAGGGTAAAAAGGGACAAAGGAAACAATAAAGATGCGGCTGCGAAATCACACGATGGGGAGTGTACTTGGAGTTGAAGACCTCACTTCTAGTTCTGTCACTGCAGCTGTCTAGCCCCGTATTCCCTGTAATAAAACACAAGCACAACACATATATCTAACAGCCACAACCTGTAGAGAGAACCGTGCATACAAAGATTATGTGTAGGCACTTACGTTTTGAGCCTGCCGCATTCGTTCTAATATATATATGTTCTAAATGTGATACTGCCCACCCCTTTCACGATAAGCATAGCATGAAAGGGGGCCTTATTTACAAGGCAGCGTTAAGCCACGTTAAGTGGCTTAACGCTGCCTTGTAGATAAGGCAATGGCCCTATCTCCACCACAACGTCGTAAAAAGTGACGTTGTGGTGGCGATAGGGGCTTGTACATATGCCCCACTGTCTTTAAGAACGTGTACTTGCAATTGCCGATTACATAAGCCTGGATTTTATTCATACATGCTGTACTCAGGTGATTATTGTCTTTTTTTTTTTGAAAATCTGTTTATTAGCATAGTAGGTAAAGCAGTCACAAATACTTCCAATCCCGGAGGGATACAGAGTAATACACATATAAGGTTGCTTAGAACATATAATTGCATAGTTGTCTTAATTTTCAGTTTGTTGGTGACATTAACCGTCACATTTTATGCAAACTCCTGTCCAAAACTATCCCTCCCCCCACCCTCAACAAATCCATCCGACACTCACATAACAACATATAATTGATTAATCAGTAGACCGGGGCACTCAGAGAACCACAGCATATGGCTCTATTCAAATGTCCACATAGATGGAACTAGACCAATACAGAAAATATAAAATGGGGGGGATCCCCCTCATCTCTCCATAGCGCACCACGGTTAGTGACAGTGCATGTCAGTCCGACCAAGGACACATTTATCGTGCAATCGAAGAGGCACTTGTATCCTCGTCATCCCCGTCTCCCCCAGTTTCAAACATACCTAATATGGTATACCAGTCCAGAGAAATTGGTTTTTTCCTCAGTCCCCTGTATTCCTCCCTCTGCAGTGCAACTCCCTCCGCCTTACCCCATCTCACCACTTCCGCTCTCCACAACTCCGGGTCAGGAGGCCTAGCCGACTTCCACCTCATAGTGATGGCACGTTTCGCCAGCAACAAGGCCAGATCTGCGAAGCGTGTCGCCACGGTTCTAGTGCGCTGCGAGGGCCCCAACCCCAGTAACGTGCCTTCCAATGTTGGGGATCGGGTCAAAGCACCCGCTTCCTGGAGCGAAGCATGGACCGTGGTCCAGTAGTATCCTAGTTTGGGGCATTGCCAAAGCATGTGTATTAGTGTTGCGTCCTCGGTGTCACACCGGGGGCAATTACTGTTCGCATCAGGAAACATCATGTGTATGCGGCGTGGGGTCAGGTAGGCTCTGTGTAGAAGCATCGACTGAATAAACTTGAACTTGGGGTTCCTAGCTACTTTTTTGGGGAACTGAAGGATACGTTCCCATTCCTTATCCCTCAGTGGCCTACCAATGTCCACCTCCCATGCTGCTCGGAGTGGCGACAGATCGAAAGCCCTCCCCTTCTTAATACTAGCAGTGAGCCACTTAGTAAGGTGGGCGCCCGTGCCCATCAAGTAGTGCATGGTGATGAGAGGATTCGTAGCTGGCTCCATTCCCCTAGGGGACCACTTATGTGTGATATAGTGGCGAAGGCCAGAGTGTAGTAGGAAGGCGCCCCCAGGGACTCCATGGGTAGTTCTAAAGTCTGCAAAGGACTGTAGGCGTTCTTCCGCGAACAGGTCACCCACGTGCGACACTCCGGCGTCATGCCATTGCTCCAGCGAGGCCATCGATAGAGTCCCCGTAGCCATTGGGATACCCAAGAGCGGGATCGTGGGGGCATAGGACGACTCAGGGGATGTGTACTTTAACGCCTTCCGCCAGTATGTTATCGCCAGTTTGAGGAGAGGTGGGACATCCCTAGGTACAATTGAGTTGGGCAAAAGTAACGTGTGTATTCTCCCCAATTCATGATCCCTGTCCGTCATGTTAATCTCCTGAAGATTGCGGCCCGCCACCCAGAAGGCCAGCCATTGCAGTTGACACGCATAGTTGTAGGCCCTAAAATCAGGCAAACCCATGCCACCGGCTTCAGAGGGGAGCTGCAGCTTGGACAGACCTACACGCCTGCGGCCGTGCCCCCATACCAATTCGGTGAGTAGAGTGTCCAGGGCCTTAAAGGTAGCTGCCGGGATCAGGTGTGGCAAGTTAGTGAAGTGGTAGAGAAGGCGGGGGAGCATCACCATCTTGGATATCGCCACTCTGCCAGGTATAGAGAGTGGCAGTGTGAGCCAAAATTGTATCTGCGACTTCAGTGCTCTAATGGCCCTCCCAAGGTTACCGTCGATCATCTGACCTGCTTCCCTGTAAATCTGCATCCCCAGATATCTGAAGGTGGTTTCAGCTATCTGGAACTCGTGGGGGGCGAAGGGCAATGGAGTAGTCAGACCAGCGGCTGCAAATGTGAAGCCATATGATTTGGACTCGCTTATGGTCAGGCCTGAGATCGACCTAAAGACCTCAAACACCTGGGCAACAGGGCTCAAGTCGCTCCTCAAGTCTCGGAAATATAAAATAATATCATCCGCATAAGCGGACACTATATGCGCCGTCCCATGGCGCATTATGCCAAACCGGGGGGCCATATGGCGGAGCCTACAGAGCATCGGCTCAAGGGCAAGGACAAATAGTAGGGGGGAAAGTGGGCAGCCCTGTCTGGTGCCCCGTGCAATAGCTATAGGAGCTGATATATGACCTGAGGTGCGCACTCTAGCAGTGGGAGCTGTATACAGCAATCTGACCCAAGCGAGGAATTCGGGGGATATCCCAAATTTCGACAGTGTGTCAAACATGTAATCCCATCTAAGGGAGTCAAATGCTTGTTTCAAGTCCAATGAGATGCAGCCTTCAGAGCTCGTGCCCTCTTGATCACCGAGCATGAGCTGGGCTAGTCGCCTGAGGTTCATGGCTGTATTGCGGCCCGGGACAAAACCACATTGATCCGAGTGGACTAGTTGAGGTACATATTGCACGAGCCTTGATGCCAGCACCTTGCTCAATATCTTGGAGTCAGTATTGAGAAGGGACAGGGGTCTATAGTCAGCCATCTGAAGCCCATCTTTATTAGGCTTTAAAAGGGACGTGATTAATGCCTGCATAGACGACTGCGGTAGGGTGGTTGTTCGCAGTGCTTCCAAGTAGATAGCGTGTAACCGTGGGGCCAGTAGTTCTATGTATGTTGCATAAAAGTCGGCCGGTAGGCCGTCTGTCCCAGGGGTCTTGCCCTTAGGAAGGGCGCGTATTGCCTGTCTGATTTCAGCTATGGTAATGGTGCGCTTAAGGTCTTTGATCTGCCCTTCTGTAAGTCGAGGCAGGGCTAAGTCCCTCGTAAAGGCCTCGAATGCGACCTCTGGAAGGGGCTGTGGGGGACTGTACAGCGCTGTATAGTATTCCCTGAACGCAGTGTTGATCCCAACCTGGGTGGTGACTGGATTTCCTGCTTGGTCCAAGATTCTCAGAATGGGGTGGCTCACTGGTGAGTCCTTTAATAGGCGGGCTAGGAGGGGGCCAGCTCTATCTGCCTGTGCATGCTGCCTGTTAGTATATTCCCTATAGTCTAGGAGCCTCAGGTCTTCCAATAGCTCTGCGTGTCGAATGTGAGCCTCCTGTAGTGGTGTGAAGGGCGCATGCGTGCCGGCAGCCTCACTTTCTAGGGAAGCCAGGGAGCCCTCCACCTCCTTCAATTGATTAATTATCTCCCTTTTCCTGCCCATTCCAGCGGCCATGGCCGCCCCCCTAAGACAGACCTTAAATGCGTCCCACTCCACTTGACGGGTGCTGGCTGTGTCCATGTTTGTGGAGAAGTATGTTTCTATAGCGTCGGACAGGGAGGCCCTGAACACTGAGTCTTCAAGAAGATCTGGGGACAGTCGCCAAGTAGGGATGGGGGCCAGCCGCCTGCCCCACTGCCATATGAGTTCTACAGAGCTATGATCGGACAGGGTTTTCCCCATGTGTTGGGCCTTAACAATTGTATCCGCTACGGAGCGGGAACAGAAAATGTGGTCAATTCTAGTATGAAGCTGGTGTGGTGGGGAGAAAAAGGTATATTCCCTCTCCTGTGAGTGTGTACTGCGCCATACATCAGTCAGGTCCCAGCCCTCAGCCCAACGAACAAGAGCATCTGCTTGTTTCCTACTCTCAGTCGCCTGTAAAGGGGGATGTGACCTATCCATCGTAACATCAAGCACAGCATTAAAATCACCCCCAATAAACCATCGATGATCAGCCCATCCTGTCAGCACCCCGTTCACTGTCAACAAGAACTCCGATTGATTAGAGTTCGGCGAGTAAACACAGCCAAATACAACAGCATCCCCGTCCAACATCCCCCGCACAAATACATATCGGCCCTCTTTATCAATTCTATGCTCTAACATCTGAAAGGGGACAGAGCCACGGAACCAGATCGCTCCCCCCTTGAAAATGCAGAATAAGAGGTAGCAAATAACTGTCCCCTCCATTTTTTGCGCAGCTTCACTGCTTCAGAGGCGTTCAAATGCGTCTCTTGCAGGCATGCAATCTGGGTTCCCCTGCGGTTGAGCTGGGCCAAAATTCTATGGCGTTTCTGGACTGCTCCCATGCCACGCACGTTCCAGGTGCACATTTGGTAGTTGTTAAGCGGCCCCATATCCAACCATGTGGTGCGACTCAGTGAAACTCCCTGGGCCCCATGTCAGTTTTGCGTTGAGATAAGGTGAGTGTGTCGTGGAAACAAATAACCCCTTAACAAAAAGGTCCCCAAGCCAACGTGCCCGGGATCCAAACTGTGGTGCCCAACGTGGGCACAAGTCATTGGAGTCCGTGTGCAGACCGGGGGGTGACAGGCCTCTGTCGACTGTCATTGAACGGTCTGCATAGGCTCTATAGTCCTCAACAAAGTGAGTTCCCCACGCAACCCATCAATTGCGAAAAGAGGGGGAGGGGGGGTTCAAGTATACATTACCACCCGGAGGGGATCATATTTTCAGCAAATCAGAACTCCTCCGCCATTTGGGCTGTAATTTTCGGGAACAGCGGCAAGCTGTCCATTGAGCCGGATACCTCTGTATGGGTGCCAGTGGCGGCGGAGTGCCTGTCGCTACGTGCTTCGGCGTCATGTGCTGCTAGGGCCTCCTCCGTGAGCTGCTGCCGGTGAGATGACGATGGGTGGTTTGCCATTCGAGCATCAGGAGGATGCGTCTTCACAGGGGGTCCATGGGAAGAGTGGAGTCCAGGGCCTGAAGTGTTGTGTCTTCTGTCCGGTGTGCCTCCGCGCTCGTTGCGGTCGTCCCCCCGGTGCTCCCCGAATGGGTCCTGTGAGGTCGGCGGTGTCAGAGTGACCTCCATCCATTCCTCTGCCTCTTCTGGTGACTCGAAGAAGTGGGATTTGTTGTCGTGCATGATTTTGAGCCGAGCAGGGAACAGCAGCGCATACTTCATATTTCTGTCCCTTAACTTGCGTTTGACACCCATGAAGGTGGACCTGGCGCGCTGTACAGTGGGCGTGAAATCAGGATAGACTGAAATGTTTTTATCTTCAAATCGTATCGGTGCTTTCTCCCTGGCCGCACGTAACACAGTGTCCCGGTCTCTGAAATGAAGGAGGCGCGCGATCAGAGGACGAGGGGGCGCCCCTGGCTTGGGGGGCCGAGGAGGCATCCGATGCGCCCTCTCCACGCTGTACAGTGCAGTGAGATCTTCTTGGCCCACTAGTTTCCGTAGCCAGTCCTCCATGAATTGGGTGGGGTTCCTCCCCTCACTTCTCTCCGGAATGCCCAAGATGCGGACGTTGTTGCGGCGCGCACGTCCTTCTGCCTCATCCACTTTATCCCAGAGATGTTTAAGCTGTTTTTCCACTCCCTCCAGCCTCGTGGAATGCTCCGTCTGTTGTGGCACCAGGTCATTCAGTGCCAGTTTCTGCTCCGCCACCCGTTCCGCCAATTTGTTATGGTCCGCCCTCAGTAGTGACAGGCCCGTCGCCATGTTGTCAATACGCGATTCCAGGGCCTCACGGGTCGCTCGTATCTCATTAAGGATAAGGTCCAACTTTGCGTCCTGGGACCCTTTCCCAGTCGGCGGGATGATGTCCACGTTGGAGGAGGCCAGTGGGTCCTCGGAGCCCGTGGACTGCAGGTCCGTCGCAGCGCCCTGTCCATGAGTCCTGCCCCTTGGCTTGCCCATAGCTCTTGTCAGCAGGGTGGCGTCGGAAAGGGCACAGCAGATCGCAGCCGCCCTCTCCCGTATCTACTCCGGGCGCCGGGCTGTGTTCGCCGCAGGGCCAGGGAGTGGTGTTGTGCAAGGGTGGGAGCAGCACAGTCCCAGGGCCGGCCGAGAGCGCGTAGAATCCCTGTCCTTGACGTCAGTTGCAGAACAGGCGGCCCACCCAGGGAGGCCCCGAGTGCAAAGTTGTCTTTAGCTTCTCGCAGTACAGATGAAGGAGGTAAGGTGGCCTTCCGCCAGTGTCCAGTGAATCGGCCTTACGCAGGTGCACTCTAGAAGTCTGGGCCAGTGCGTGGTGGTAGGCCTGCAGAGCGGTGTCTCCCTCCCTCGCCGCTGTCCTAGGCCAGTCGCCCCGCCAGCCAGGTCCTGCAGTCCACCGTCCCCCGCACACCGCTGGGCACACCGCCCTCCGCAGGGGCGTTGCACCGCGTGGAATCCTAGTCGCGGTTCAAGCAATCGACCAGTATGTGGGCCAGAGAAGCTCTTCCCGTCCGGGCCCCAGTAACAAAATGGCGCCCAAAAAACTGCTAATGAGGCCTGCAGGGGGGGTCCGGAGCAAGCGGCGCTTGTGTCCGATGTCCGGCGCTGTCCGCCTCACAGTCCCGGCGGCACAGCAGGAAACGGGCGTCTAGCCCTCAGCGTGGGTTCAGCCGGTCAGCCAGAGAGGAGAGCCTCCGCTCGATACGCAGGGCACCCAGCAGGATGCCGTGTAGTGCCCCGCAGCGTAGGCGGGGGCCGCAGGGTCGCCGCACCCTCAGGACACCCCCCTACAAGCGAGGTCTGCCGCTGGTTTCCGCCTCAGAGGTCCGGCGCGGAGCTGGTCCGACCGCGCCAGAGGCTATGGGGAGGCCGGGGAGAACGTCCACTCGAGCCCGGGGCTTCACCCTATGCAGCAGGCCGCTTCTAGGGTAGTCGCACCGAGCGTCAGCAGAGCGGGCGGACAGGAGAAGCACCGCTCCGCTTCCAGGAGAACACCCCCGGGGACCTCCGGTGCAAGTATCAGGTGGGTCGCGGTGGGGGAAAGCAGGATAATCAGCTCAGTGTGAGGATTACGGACGGAGCTCTCGGGCTACACGTCCACCATCTTCGGCTTCAGGCCACGCCCCCCCTGGAATAGTAATTGTTACCCCTACGCTATCCAACACTTTCCCTACTGTTGCACTCTCTGGAGTTGGAATAGTAATTTTTAATCCTACGCTATCCAACACTTTCCCTACTGTTGCACTCTCTGGAGTTGGAATAGTAATTGTTACCCCTACGCTATCCAACACTTTCCCTACTGTTGCACTCTCTGGAGTGGGAATAGTAATTGTTACCCCTACGCTATCCAACACTTTCCCTACTGTTGCACTCTCTGGAGTGGGAATAGTAATTGTTACCCCTACGCTATCCAACACTTTCCCTACTGTTACACTCTTTGGAGTTGGAATAGTATTTGTTACCCCTACGCTATCCAACACTTTCCCTACTGTTGCACTCTCTGGAGTTGGAATAGTAATTGTTACCCCTACGCTATCCAACACTTTCCCTACTGTTGCACTCTCTGGAGTTGGAATAGTAATTTTTAATCCTACGCTATCCAACACTTTCCCTACTGTTGCACTCTCTGGAGTTGGAATTGTAATTGTTACCCCTACGCTATCCAACACTTTCCCTACTGTTGCACTCTCTGGAGTGGGAATAGTAATTTTTACTCATACACTATCTAAAATGTATTTAGCTTTTTTATTAGTATTATGTTGTTATTAATTGTTATTTATGTGATTATTTTATGTATATAAATGTATTAGTAATTTATTATATTTTTATTTTTTTATAAGTTATGAAAATAATTAATTTAGAGTTAATATTAATGAAAAATATATTATGTATTATATATTTATTAATATTAATTTGTATTACATTATGTATTAATTTTAAATGATATAATACCTTTTTAAATATGTTTATTACATTTATAAGTATTATTTTGTTAATATTACATTTTTATTTAATTTAAAAAAACGATATTTTACAAAAAACGATATTTTTGTCATTCTATATTTTTTTTCGATATATTTGTACTTACCTTGTTAGGGATAGGATTCCTATATTTTTGACTTCGATATTTTTGTTCCGATATTTTTGTATATCGATATTTGTGTTATCGATATTTTGTCAGACATTCAAAGTAAGAGTCTGAGGGAAAGATGAGAAAAAGAGTAGAGCCTGGAGTGGGAGGTGGAATTAAGACGGTCAGAATCAACAAGAAAAGATAAGATGCTTTGGGAGGGTGGAAGGGGAAGGGTGGCTGTAAATGAAGTAGGCCAAGAAAAGAAGTTATGATGCTGAGTGAGAAATGAGAGTTGAAGGGTAGCATATGAATAGGATGTGTTGATATAAGAGAGACAAATCCTGGAAAAAAGAAGTCAACTTCCAAATCTCTTTCATGAAAAACAAATTTTTATCATTGACAATGGTCCTGGTTGGCTTCTGACAACTCTAGGAGTTTGAAAAAGCAATATTTGATGTGTCAGATGATTTGTGGCTGACTCTTGATCATGGAGTTAGAGCAGCCTTAATATTACTAAGCCTTAGTGCAACATTTGATGCTGTTTCCCAGCTGCTTATAAATCAACTAGTACAACCTGAAATTTAAGGTATTATCCTGGTGCGGCTTACCTAGATCCTATTTGGGAAACTGAAACAGTCCACTCACCACCTATCTCTGTTATGGACTAAACCTCTGCCTTGTGGATTTTATTGCATCGCCGCTGTTTAATTTGTATCATTCCTAGTTAGCTTTACTCACTTGCATGCTAGCAATTGATTTCTGAATGAAGACAAGTTAATTAAAATCTTATTGTGACAAATCAAGGGTCCTCATTATTAAAAGATCTCATATGGTGTTCTCTTTGGGGGCTGGTGGAACTGGGTCAATCGTCCACATTGGCAAAGTCAGCAAAAGATCTTGGATTCATTTTCCAACATTTTTTCTTTTTTTCAGAACAGATTTACCATGTTTTATCCACTTGCTTTTACTACATCCATAAGAAACACAAAATCAGCCCTTTTCTCCCTTATCACTACCGTGAGGCTGTTGTACTGTCAATTATCTTCTCACTACATTATACAAATGCCCTGTATCTTGGTCTTCCCACCTTTTTGCATTCGGTACCCTTCAAATCATTGAGGTCAGTGCTAGGCTCCTCATCTGAGACTGCTGCACCGCCATGCCTTTTCTTCTCAACTGTCTGCTGGGTTTTTGGTTCGAACCCCACTATCGACAAGGCACTATGCATTTGTCATTGTTGACTGCATTAAAAAGGTTCTCTCTTACTACAGCACTCCTTAACTTCATTCCAGAATCCTATACTCTGTGCCAACAAAACTCCTTTGCCATCCTAAACTTTAGATGGTGCTGATTGGAGGAAGATCCTTCTCCTTTCTAGTTGTGCAGGACAGGAACTCTCTCCCTCTTGAGCTATGGTGTAACGGTCCTTTCTGCACATTAGTAAAGTCTGCACCTCTACTTTGCAAATCCCTTAGTTCCGGGGTGCCGGGTTAGCGTATCATTTTTATTCATCCCATTCAACAGAACAATAACTAAGTTTAATTAATCTAATGTATTTCCACTTAATAGAGATTTTAAAAATATAAATACATATTTTATGAGGGTTATTAATTATATTTATAACCATTTTACTAATATCCAAACTAGGTAAATAGCTTCTTGCAGAGCTGTTTCAACAATGCTAGATAATTAATGGTCAATTCATATCACGTTATGTGATGTCACTTCATATGAGGTTAAATCTTATGCAGACTATAGGGGGTTTGCATGTTCCTATTCTGACTGGGACTCCATAAATCCTAGAACCTGCCCAGGGCACGGGTCCCTAGCAGTGTGACCTGTTCTTTCACCCTCCTTCCCCATGCCACACATTCTGCGACTCGTCTGTGGCTCCCCAGTTGCTCTACCCCTAACTGTCCCACCATTCCTTCCCATATTCCTTCTCGTATGCCTTAGTGGTTCACCAGTTTGGTTTTTCACATTTATCAAAGCCTCCACACACACGTGGAGAGTGTAAGGCTAGCCTCCCCTATTAGGCTCCACTCATCCCACTATATTGGGATGAGGATGTTTAATCTACGGACATTTCTTACCCGCACTGCTGTATTTTTTTCTTTCTGTTACTTATTATGTCAAATGCTGAATGCCACTAGTCTTGCTGACTCAAGTGTGTGCCTGTTAATGGGTAACTTTAAAAAAAATATATTTATAACATTTCAATAAAATATGTTCAAAAAGTTTATATTTTTGTAAATCCTGCTTGGCATGATTTAAATGTACTGTCCATCATTTCTGTGTTGCATTGTATTAGGATTCATATGTAATGGCTAGTAGCAAAGACAATGATTATTTTTTTTAATTTTTATTGACATGTAGTAAGAAATCTTGATTGGTATATGTTGTTACCTTTTTAGGAATGTTTATTTTCCGTATGTTCTGGGGGCTCTTGGCATTTCCTCGTTCTAGTTATTAGTCTTTTTAGATTTTCTGTGGCAGGGAGTTCCTCAGGCATTTCTTCAGGAGCTTGGGGAATCCGTCCAAAACGCCGCAGCCAGAGTGATCCTTGACATCCCCCAGCACAACCACATCACCCAACACCTACGCGATCTCCACTACCTCCATGTTGAAAGAAGAATAACATTCACGATGCTCATGCTCACATACAAGGCCCTCCACAACATCGGACCAGAAGACCTCAACAGTTGTCTCTCCTTCCACGCCACCAAGAGAAACCTCTGATCAGCCAACATCTCCCTGGCCACCGTACCATGCTTCTACAGGACCAAAGCGGGTGGAAGTCCTTCTCCTACCTCGCAGCCAAGACCTGGAACGACCGCCCCCTCCACCTCGGGCAAAGCCCTACACTGCTCCAGTTCAGGAAGACCCTCAAGACCTGGCTCTTCGATGACCCCAATGTAGCCGAACCCCCACCCCCCGGCTCTAGGACCCTGAGACCCTAATGGGTGAGTAACTGCGCTGTACAAACCCCTAATTGATAGATTGATTGAAAAATTGTTTTTCTAGTCTAGATCTTGTGGGCTTTTTGAGGAATGTGCTTGCTTCTATAAAGTCCTGGAGGACAGTCCTAACACGAATATCAGTCATATTTGGAGGGTGATTATGTTCCCTTACACTTTCAACAATATTTTCTTTTTTTGCGGTCCTACCATAGCAAGCACCAGAGTAATATTTTGTGCATTTCCAATGAGTCCATTCACTAAAAGTGCTATCTGTACTATAGGTGCATCCTGCATAATTTAATTTTAGTTTCTTCTTTTGAGATCTGCTATATGTTGCAGTTTCCAACATTACATCTGTGGATTATATAATTATTAAAAGAGATGTCAATTAATATATGTGTTATTAAAAATGTATCTGACATTTTTATACACGCCTTTTATTATTTAGTTACATTTTTGCAGTTGGAGTGTTGTTCTCTTTGTCTTTGAGCAATTTTTTTTTTTATTTGACATTTGAGAAGGAAAATATTTTTAAATTTGGAAGTTTAATTAATTTCTTTTATATGTTTTTATTGACGAGTTTTAAATTGAACAAAGAATTATCATTAATTTATCTAAGTGGTTATTCTTTATATTTATTTTGTTATTATATCTACGTTTAATTTTGTCTTTTTGCAATCTGATTTTTCTATATTTTTATTGCGTGGTCTGTTTGTTTGTGTTGTTTTTTTGCAATATTGCTACCTGATTTTTAGAGATATCATTTTCAAATAATTGGTTGCCATATTTTGTGCATAATAGACATTTCAATTATTTTTGTAGTTTGTTATGTTTTAATTCTTTATTTACTTTGGTAGCAGGGTTAGTAATTGTAGTTGTTTTTACTTTTTGAACCAGGTATGACAAATGCTAATTATATTTTTTGTAGGTATGTATATACATTTTTATTGACTTCTAGTGGTAATTTGTTTCACAATATGTTTATCTTCATGGTTTTCTATATTTTTAACTATTATATTTTTGTTGTCCTGTTTTTGATTGTTTTGTGTTCTTTGCCTAGGATGGTGTTATGTTGGTTTGCTGTAATTATTTTAAGCAATTATTGTATGGCTCCAGTTTTTATCTCGATATCATGCCCTAGAAACAATTATCACCACCTTCATAAAGACACATCTACAATCATCAGAATAGTTTCTGTTGCAGGGTAAGGCTCCACTGTTCAAAGATGGGTTTCTCTGAAACCAAATTCATATTAATATACATACAAATACTTTTCTTCATTCAAGGCATTATAAAATGATTAAACAACTTAATTTAAAGTGGGAAAAAATATCAAAGGCATTTTCAAGAAATACTTGAATTGTGCACCTCCACCTTCTTGCATGATCTCTAATCACCCCATAGTAAAGTTACTTCACATTACGTTCTTGTATGACTCCAGATCCTAAACATATCAAATACAATGGTGCTGCTCGCAGCAGTTTCTTTGTGGGCTGAGACCTTCCGTTTTAACAAACCCTTTGGATTTTAACTGTGTGGGCTTGCTATTGCTGAGGGAGTCGCGCTGCGGGACTGCGAGGACCAGCAGCCCGAGCGGAAGAACATTGCCGGCACCTGGGACTCTTCCCGCCCACCCCTGACTGCACCTTAAAACTACTCTCGGCCCCCGCTTCGCGGGAGCCGCTCGCAGCAGTTTCTTTGTGGGCTGAGACCTTGCGTTTTAATAAACCCTTTGGATTTTAACTGTGTGGGCTTGCTATTGCTGAGTGAGTCGCGCTGCGGGACTGCGAGGACCAGCAGCCCGAGCGAAAGAACATTGCCGGCACCTGGGACTCTTCCACTCCTGACTGCATTTAGCCGCGCCCACTTCCGCGCCCCGCGGGACGCGCGCAGGCTCGCGCTGGGCGAAGCCCGGGCCAAGGGCGGGCCCGTTTTAGCCCGTTCGAGCCCGAGAGAGACCGGACCGGGCCCACTTTCTGTCATCTGCTCTTGGTAACTGATGTTGGTTTTGGTTTAAGTATTAATCTCGCTTACATAGAAGTTCGTTTTATTATGTCCGCACGGGAGAGCAGAAGTAAAGCTGCAAGTGCAGGGACGTCATTAACTGGTACCTTGGATAATTTTATAATAAGGGCTAATTCGGTAATTGACCAAGGCATAATTTTAATGGAACGTTGCGTGCCACAAGATTTGGTGATGGCTAAAAGGTCATCCATGGGCCATATTGCGACAGCCCGCACACCTGATCACACTGCGAAAACTAACTCTATTGTAGCCCAAGCACTCATACACGGCCCCCGATCCCCAATGAACAATCATATACTCTGCCTGTGGATATTTCACAATTGTCTGAAACACTAGAGATTGTTTCAACCCCAACAAGTGTAAATTCACCTGAGATATTGAATACTAGAAAATGACGAGAAAGACATTAGGGCGCAATTCCAAAGAGAAAGAGGGCACACACAACAAACAGTGGAGGTAGGAAACCTAAAGTAGCAAAAGGCACGGACAAGAGCGGTATTACTTCTAAGCGAAAGGGGGATACCGGTCAAAATACTCCGATTAGGCACACCCCACAACTCCCGGTCACACCTATTCAAGATTTAGCTTTAGGTAACGATGTTAACATAAAGGGTAGAATTGAGGAGGAAGACGATGCCTTAATAAAAAAACTGGGGGCCTTGTTAAAACTTTCCCTCGAACCTTTAGAATCTAAACTCTTACGTATCGAGAAACAGCTTTCCCAGCTGGAACGGAATAGTAGGGGTATGTTACCTGCCATGAATGCTAAGACGCCATGTTTGGCTACTGCCCAATTAAATACGGTACCTGAAGAACAAGTTAGTCATAAACCTCCTTCCCTGGTCCCGCAACCTAGTCTTAATGTTTCTACCGTACCAAAGTTAACACCTCCTGTAGAATCTGCTAAATCCACGCCCATAATAGAGAGCCCCGAGGCGACCTACAGGGTGGGAAATTCCAAGAGGGCGGTAGCTTTAACTTACCATCAGATACCAGTCCTTATCTGGTGGTATTGAGCGGAGTTCCAGAATTAGATAATTCCACCTATGAATCCTATATGTCTTTGAAAAACAAAGTGACCTATTGGCTCAATGCAAATCGACCCTTACCTCCGCATATCACAAGCGAAATATTGATGGGAAGGAGAATCGCATGGGTGGGAAACAGCCCAAAAACAATTCCAGGGGACTGCGTGCTTGTAAACTTTAGGGATCCCCGCACGGAGGATTACATCAGTACCTGGAGAAATGAAAATATAAGTTCATCTATAGAACCTCGACCACTTTCGTACTTTTATCCATCAACTAGCACACGTGATCCTGGCGGCGACTGGTCACGGGCGACGAAATATGCCCGTGACAAAAGGTAAAATAGAGGGTATGAATTATTAACTGACTGGAGAGACATACCCACTCAAAATAGGTTCAGTAGTTTGGATCTGGTGGATTGACTTCTCTCGAGCAGTGACCATAAAACAAATAAGGTAGTAGGGCAAGGTGATCAAAATCCCTTAAATGGCCACATTATAAGAGAGAAATGTGATCAAATGGTTATTACTCAGGAGGGCACCCAAAACATACATATAATAATAGATGAAGGGGGCTCGAGGCAAGTCCATGACATTGATAAGCTTACGACAGGCATTCCTTGCAACTCCCTCCCTACACACCTAGTCGTTGAGCAAGAACAAGTCACGACTAACAAACAACAGGACCTAGAAGTCTGTCTGAATCACGTGGGTTGTGATAATAGTTTAGTTTCCTCTAAGAGGGAAAAAGCCTTAAGTAGGTTTATAGACAAGAGCAATGTGCTAACTCTTCTTTCCTGGAACGTTGCTGGTTTATCCAGTAAGTTAAACGACCCAATGTTTATGCCCTTCATAAACACATTTTCGATCATTTGCTTTCAGGAGTGCTGGGAGCAGGAAGCCATTCACATAAATGGATTTCGAACATTTGACATACCGGCTAAGCATACAATGAGGGGCAGAAATTCAGGGGGACTCTGCACCTACATATCAAATACTGTAAATATCAAGGTCAAAACACACAATACAGGGCCAAGCAATCATTATTTCCAGTCTTTGATACTTAACATGGGAGGAAATCAAAGCATTAATTTGATTAATTTTTATAATAACATCCTACAAATAGAATTGACAAATGTTCTAGATGACCTCTTAAGATGTACGCAAAATGCATGTGATGTCAGTTTGAATGGGAACTGTAAATTCTGGGCGGGGATTTCAATTGCTACTTGTGCTCAAATAGTCATCGGGGAGTGTGCGGGTTGGATAATTTAGAAGGTGACCCTTGCACTCACTTCGCACACACTACCGCAGGGAATTTATTAAATACCTTACTTTTCCAATTAGACCTGGGATATGCAAATGAATTATGTAACCCTCAAGTGGTTTTTAAAACCACTTTTAATGGCAGGGGATGTAACTCATTGATTGATTATATTTTGGTATGAAATAGTTATTTTTGTAATGTCCTTAAATTTGAAACAGGTGATATTGCATTAAGTGATCATTTTCCTAACAGCCTGTTTTTAAAGTTTATATCTATGAATTTTAAGAAAAATTATGTCACAGACAACCTTTATAACCATAAGTTAACTTTGGCTAAATTAAATGGTTACTCCATAAAATAAAATAGAGTGGAGCCCACTACCTTTCTCCAAGGCCTAGTTAAAAATAATTTTAAACATTTTATGACTTGTTTAGCTGAAAATAAAGACTGCGCCTCAGTCATTAGGGCCTTTCGTGGTATCTCAGAAGAAATAAATAAAGCTCTTTCTGGGACCCTGAAGAAGAGCTCAGGAAAAAAGGCTAAGGGTTGGTTTGACAATGAGTGTAGGAAAGCACACGCAGTCTTAAAGCTCACACTCAAAAGTGAACCGAAAAATCCCTCCGAAATAAGAAAGGTTAGAGCCATTTATTATGCAGCCATAAAAAACGGAAGAAGGTTTTGAAGCAGGAAGCGTGGCGAGCTCTACACCAAGCCTGTATTTTGAAAGATAACACTGGGTTCTGGAAAGCGGTGAATGCACCTTTCTTTGTAGATAGAAACACAGATACTATAGAGATGGCCATTGACGAAGGCACCTGGGTAACCCATTTTACTGAATTATATAAAAGAGACGATTCAGTAGGGATCGGCAACGTACAAATAGCTATAATGCCTGAGAAGAATCTAGAGGGATCATTTCCATTAAATATTCATTTTATGTTATCCGAAGTTGAAACAGCCATTATAGAAAGTGTGGCAGGAAAAGCCCCTGGGCCAGACGGGGTCCCCGCAGACATTTATAAGACAAATATGGATCTATGGGCACCCCTTATGACAAATGTTTTAAACAGTTGCAACGAAGAAGGGTTCTTGCACTCATGGCAAGAGGCAATCGTGGTCCCCATTTTCAAGAAAGTGGACCGAAACTATCCCAAATGTTACAGGCCAATCTCGCTACTTGACTCCTTGATGAAAGTGGCAGGGAGAGTAATCTTAAACAGACTCCAGATATGGGCAGAAGACACAGGAGCCCTCTCAAAGTTCCAGTACGGGTTCAAAGCGGGTTTGGGTCCTGTGGAACAAGGGTTGAACCTGGCAATAATTATAGGCAAGCATGTGGTTGCAAAAAAAGGCAATCTATTTTTAACTTTCGTCGATTTAGGTTCGGCGTTTGATTGCCTGAGCCACGAAATATTGTGAGACACCCTGTTACAACTAGGCATTGAACCCAATATGCATAATTTTATTAAAGAATTATACCGGAGGCGGGTGCTAAAGTACGCTTTGGAAATGAGGGCCAATGTACCTAAAAATTTCCTATAAAAAGGAGTACATCAAGGTTGCATATTAGCACCTTTTTTATTTAATCTCTATTTAAATAGTGTGGCAAGCCATTTAATAAATGAAAAACAGGATTTCCCTCAAATTGGTGGAACTCCTGCCCCTATTCTACTTTACGCCGACGATGCGGTTATCATGGCCAGGACCCAGACAGGTTTACAGAGAACGCTTAGTTCCTTCTCAGACTACATGGGAGACAGAGGGCTAAGAATCAACATTGGAAAAACTTTCAGTATGTGTTGCACGAAAAAGAAAAACGTCCAGTGCAATATTTCCCTAACAAAGTCAAAGATTGAACTAACTAACACCTTTTCCTACTTGGGGATTAGTTTTGACAGGAATGGGACATGGTCGGCAGCTGCTAATACGAGGAATCTTGTGTTTCCCCGTGCAATTGGGGCAGTAAAAAACTTTGCAATTAAACTGAGGGGCAGACCAGTACACATTTTGCTTGACATTTATAAATCTAAATGTTTGTCCACCGTAATATATGGCGCAGGAGTATGGGGAATCGTAGACACCCATGACATCCAATTATGTGAAAATGCTTTTCTCAGATATTTGCTAGCTGTTCCTAAGTCAACCTCCACATATGTGTGCCACAAGGAATTAGGTCTGGTCTATGTTACAGACCTTATTAAACTGAGCCCTGTCTTACTGTGGCATAAGGTATGGACCTCGGACGAAACTGAGTTAAATAGGAACATAATTCAGGACTGCCTTAAAGTACAGGGGGCCCTAAAAAATGACTGGTTTATATACGTCAAGGGTTTTTTCAAACAGATTGCACACCCTGAATTTTTTGACTCTCCTACTCTGCTAACAACAATTTCAAGAAAGAAACTGAAAAATATTTGCCTTGTTTCGCTAGAGAACAAAAGGTGGCTGCTAGAGAGCAAAAAGGTTTCTGTGATGGAGAATCAAATACTCTTACAGGGACAGAGTTCTTATATCCGGATACTATTGACACAATTCAGGGGGGGGCCTTCTTTAGGCTAATTACATTCCCTGAACCTAACTGCTGGTCGAAAGATTTGTCACTCTGTCCCTGTGACGAAATATCGCACCAGTCACTGTTACATTGTACTCTGTTTTGTAAATTTTACTCATTGCCAAGAAACAAATATTTAAAAATGTTATTGAAGCAATGGGGTTTGAGACAATGTAGACCGGCATTTGTGAAATTACAAATGTTAGAAGATGAGAGATCCAATGTACTTGGTTGCCATGTTTTTAAAATGTGTAATTAGATGTAGACTTACAATGAACTGAATTATTATGACTGATTTCTGGTTTTCTTTTCCTTGCGTTGTAATTGAATTCTACTAATGTTTATTGAGTTTCTATTTGTGCTTTTGTGATTTTTCCCAACTGAAATCGAATAAAGCTACTTTTTGACTTTGACTTAGAAATACAATGGTGTCACTTACACTTTGAAAATCCAGGGACCATCTTTCAAAATTTACAAACATCTACTTGACCCCCAAATAGTCTATAATAATTGTCGGATTAAAATGTATTAAGCTTTCTATATATTAGTTTCAGAATTATTGAAATAATTGTGGCACACTTTCCATGAAACATTTCATGTTTGATGTCTAGCTTGCTAATATAATGTACACGTCCACAACACCAATTTTCTTGTGCTATATCTTCAGGTATATGATTTCTAGCTATATAAATAATACATAACAACCATAAATGGCCCTTTCAAACTGATAACTCTTTTAAGGACATGCACTATGTCAAAGATCTAAACTCCACTTATCCAAAAAAGTGGTCCCAATTCCATCCAATTGAAAAAATACTCCAAAAATATGTTTTGTGCGCGCCTGCCATCTTTATATTCAAACTCCTTTCAATACATAAAACCCAATACTTCACATGTCTAAGTATAATGGCATGTCATAGTTCCTGCAATGTTAAAAAATATTAGTGTGTCCCATAACGTTATGCTTCAATTGGGAATCGGAATATAACCAAACACTGTAACAAAGCACTAATTCATCAAATACAAGAGTTAAACACTCGAGATGATCCATAATTCCAAAAGACATACAAAGATTAAAAACTTCCTTGCAAGACCCAAAAGGAAGAAAAGTGTCATCCTACACAATGTACAGCTAGACTGCTCATACAATAAATCTTCTAACCTGGTCAAATCTTAGTACTTTAACTATAATGGTCAACACATAGTTGTCCTAAACTTGACCAAAAGGAACACAAATAGAAATGATAGAACTTATCCATGACCTTTCTCATTAAGTTTGATATTAATCAGTCCTGTGTATTTCATCAATCTTTTATTTTTTTAAACAAATTTTATTTGTCAAGATGCACATATATTGCAGGGCTCTGTACCCCAGAGACAGCTGCACAATCAAATCGAAAAAGAATAATGACTTTGACATTTTCAATTGAAAACAGAAAAGAATAGGTAACAATACGAAAATAGCTCCAACCCTCCCCGCCCCCCCTCGTGTATCTATTCACATTTTCTCCATGATTACTTATTTAAATTCTTTCTCAATATGTCAGAATTCTAGGAAACGTCTAAACAAGAGAGTCATTAATTTATTTTCCTGAAGAGCCTACTTATGTCCACAAAAATGTGTTCTCATTGCTATGCTGATTTTGCATTCAGTTTCACCATTCAGTCATCATGGCTACATCACATGCCTGGCAAGTTCTACATTTATGATGGCCTACTATGGAGGATAAATTATAAAAATTTGTTTGTAAATTATATTTCTTCTCTTTCAAGCCCTAATACACTAAACTAGTTGTTAGGTTAATATTCCTCCGAAATGCAAAAAGAGGTTTCTGGAAGCTCTTGTTATTTCCATTTTTTCTCAAAATTCACCAATTACCAATAATCAGATCCTTGATCACTTTATTCAAATTAGAAAATGTAGTAACACACTCTACGTGATCATCACTCATAGCCCTTGAGTTTCTAGTTAGCATTGAATTCTTATCATAATATCTTTCTCTTTTACATGCATTCCTAACTAGTCCTGTGGGATAATCTCTTGCTATTAGTTTCTCTTTCAATGCTGTAGCATGTTTCAGAAAATCATTAATATTAGTACAGTTCCTCCACAACCGGATGTATTTGGGAGTACACTGCTGGATTAGAGTCTCCAGGGGAGAAGGGTTCAGGAAGAGGTCTGTGATAGATAGCTGTCCCTTCCTACAACCTCATTTTGAGTAGCACAATGAATGCAAAGTAAAACACAAACAATCTTTTTGCCCAATTCTGGATTCTAAATTAAGCAGAAACTTTGCTCAGGTCCCTGAGTTGTTACATAATTGTGGCGCTCAGGATCTGAAGTTAAAACTTACCACAGATCAAACCTCAAGACGCAGTGAAGGCATTTCCCCTAGATGGTTTTAGCTCCCGATCTTTCCGATTAAGTGAAAATAAGGGGCCCTGAGCACGATGTACTATAGACCAGGTCACAAGGCAGCTGGTGTTTTTTCTCACTGATGATATTAAGACCTGGCCTACTGTGAGAAGCTGGCCTGGTATTTGATGTCCACTACTTAAAGTGGGCACCTTACACCAGTCCAGATAACCCTTATGGTGATCTAAGAGGTCTCAGACAACCTTAGAAAGCTATCCAAGTGGTAGCTGTGGAGAGCAGCCTCCAGGCTTAGTCTTGAAGGAGTGTAAAGCAGCTTGTTGTACCAGAATGCAATCATATAGTATAGATGAAATGAAAAGAGAAACACACAGTAGTTATAAAAACGTGTAGTTAAAATATAACATTATCTAGTACATTACAGTATCTCCCACATAGAGATAGACACAAAGCACACAATACTTCAGCAAAGAAATGACAGTAAATAGCACTAATACACAGTGGCCCAGGGGGGGACTAAACCATATACTTAGAACGTGGTATAAGAACCACGACTCAAGCCCAGACAGTGTTGGGAGGACATAGAATTGCTGGGAACCCAAGGAACCACCCAAGGCGAGTAGATAGGGACCATACAGAGTGCATGTGCAATGTGTGAACACAACTGTGTGCTCCGTACAAGTCTATGTGAAAGTCTCGGTTGGAATTTTAAAGTTTAATGTCCCTTACCAATGGGCTTCGAAGAAACCCTGTGGAAGACAGAAGGTTGGAGAGCCACCCCACCCGTGGCTACCGAAGTACCAGAGTTACCTATAGTAATGCCCCTCTATAGTAGTATATGGCTGCTACACTGACAACCCAGGAGAATGGACTATGTAGGATGCAAGGGCACCCTCTCATTTAGAACCAAGCACCCTGCCGTCAGGACTGGAAAGGCCTGATATAGGTGTGGCTTATAAGTTTTAAGTGCAGTGACCCTTAGATATAGTATACCTATATCTTCAGTAAGGGGTGCATGCATCAACTTACACAGGCGGCAATGGCAGGCCTGTAGTTTCATTTTTCATGGCCTCTCATGGGTGGCAAAATACATGCTTCAGCCCATAGGAGGACTCTGGGGTACCTATGCCTGGGGTACAAGGGTACCCCAGGATCCAATCTGGAGTGTACCTAGGTACATAACATAACACTTAGGGAGAAAGCAGATAGACTGGGGTCCTGATTTGCAGGATCCAAGTCAGACTAGTCAAAAACAGCATCACATCAAGCACAAAATTGGGGTAACTATAAGAAGATCCTACTTTCCTACACTTACTTTTTGAAATGTGACCGACCGATGTACGCAAAATGTTGACAGCCTGCAGCTCTGATAAGGCATGACATCCTCAACGGTATGAAGAGTGTGTATGCGATTGCCCACAATGGCCTTTCTCAAGGAATGAGGCATCAACCAGCCAGCCAAAGGTGAACCCAATAAATGAGGAAGCAATCATCTGGGATTAAATGGTGTCTGCAACAACTAGTTGTTGATTATCATGGTCCCTAATTATCATACATGCTTGAAAATTCAAGGAATAATGGATGATAGTCTTAACTCCCCAGTACCGTGAGGAAAATGATGATTTGTTCTCCGTTTGACCTCCATTTTCTACAAACCTGTCCAGCTATGAGTTAGCTAAAGTGATCTCTTGTAACAACAGGGTGCTGATGATAGCATAGGCTAATACCTTCATGTACTGAAATAGTTCTTAAGGCTTTGGACACTGGTGGATCAATACTTGTGGTGTTAGCTGTAGGAAGGTGGATATCTGACTATGGTCACTCCCAACTTTTTGCCTAGTGTTTTGCTAGTTTTTGACTTAGTTGGCCTGGGATCCTGCTATTCAGGACCCCAGGCTTCCTGCTCTCTCTGTTAAAATGGACTCCATGTACCTTAGGTACAGATCTAATTGGATACTGGGTCACCTTATCAGTCCCTGTACAGTGTACCTTAGATACCCAGGGCATAGGTCTACCCAGGGCCTACCAGGGGCTGCAGCATGTCTTAAGCCACCCCTGGCTGGCCATCCGAACTGAAACAACTGGCTGCTAAGACAGCTGGGGCAAGGTGGTGTAATCACCCTTTGCTGTAGATATAGTATACCTATATCTAACCCCAAAATGGACACATATATTCCTATCAGTCACTCCTATGGCAGGCCTTATCAATCCTGAAGGCAGAGTGCTTGGAATTATGTGAGATGGCGCTCTAGCATGAGCTGAGCCTGTCTGCAGCTTGCGGAACCAAGTCCTTATAGCTGTTCCATGATAACGCTATACCATATACTCTTAAGTGCATTATAATCCTCGCGGGTATTGCTAACTTTGGTATAGCATTATCAAAACATGTTGAGTAAGGTGTCATACGAATTAGAATACTACCCCCTCGCCAGTTCTGGCGACGGGGGTAGCATTCCACCCTTTTAGAGGGACACGACATGTATGTAACTGTGAACCCCGGTTAAAGTTAACTCGAGCCTCAGCATCACAAAATGGATGCTGCCACCACAGACACAAGTCTGACCTCCTGCTGCTGGGGGTCCTTCCAGCAAAGGAGGCCTGGACAAAGGGTTTCCTGCCTTGGGAGGTGCTAGCACCCCCCCAGACAGGATTTTGTGTATTGAGGTAGGGAGGCCTGAAAGGAATGAGACATGCCTGGGGCACACAAGGTGCCCTGTGCATACACCGGTTCAAACCAGTTGCTGGGGAACTCCAGCCCCAGCTCTGGCGCAAAACCAGACAAAGGATAGGGGGTGTAACGACCCCCCTTCCTGGTCCCACCCAGGGGAGGGACCTAGTCACTAGTACAGCCCCCTGTAGGAGAATAAAGGTAGGAGCTGGTCCCATTCCAGATTAGATTAATCCTGACTTGAAACTTTGCAAGAAGAAACTCTGGACTTCGACGTTCTGCTCCACAAAAGACTGAAGAAATCTCCCTTGTGGGCAAGGAGTGTCCACCCTGCACCAGCAGGCACCATCAAGCGTCCAGCGGCTTCACTTTGTCGTCTTCCCTCGAGGATCCAGACTTCGAAGCCCGACGAGACCCGGATTCCAAGACCTCTCCGACCTCAACTCACATCTGCAGCACAGCTGAGATCCGTGGGTGCGACGAGATACGTGGGACCGGTCATCTTGGAGAAACTGCACTTCGCTTCCAGCACGACTTCTGAGGTAACCTCGACAAAGTGCTTTGGGGATTGAGAAGCCCCTGCCCCGAGCAGCTCTTGCACCAAAGACCAGCCCTCCAGCATCCACGAGATCTGCGTGGGGCCCTTTTGCTTGATTGCTGTTCGACGCGTTGTCTGGTCACTTGCCGGCTGGCTAGTGACCTCCTAGACGACAATCCAAGAAATCTACACTGCTGGTCTGGTTGCTCCAGACTGGCCCTTGTGCCCTTCCAAAAGAGGAGCACCCTGGACCCTCCTGGTCCACTCCAGACGCCGTTTCCACTCACCGCGTGGGTTGCCTTTGCCAAGGTCTGTTGACTCCAATCTCGGATCCGACACCGCCGACAGCAAGAGCCTGCATGGGACAGCTCGTGCCTCCATCCTGGTCGTCGAAGACACCTCCTGGTCCACGTGGCTGCAGAGACAAGCGTCCACTCTTCACCTGATCGCGACGACAGCATCTGGTTCCCTCCTGGTTCCACTCCGGTCACTGGCTAGTGACTTTGAACACGGTCCCCTCTGCTTTCAGGTCCTCTTCTTCCTCGATCCACCCGTGGATCGCACCGGACATCTTCCTCCTGGTCGCCTGCAGCATCTTTTCTTTCAGGCTCCATAGACTTCAACGCAGAAACCCGACACGACTTCGCACCTATGCACCCGCAGCCCGTGGGTGAGGTAACAAGAGCATTTCGGTGCTCAAGGGTAGATTGACTCTCCTAGTATCCAGAAGCACATTCGTTTTAGTCCTAACTAGTCCGTATTGTCCGTACTCACCTTTTTCTTGAACTGTACTGTCCATAGACGTTGTTACGCATCCCGCGTGTGAGTTCACACTCTGCACATGCGTTCCGTGGGCCTCCTATTACTTACCTAAGGTTAGGATAGTGTAGCCCCAGCGATCCTACAGCCTCTGGACAGCTCCATTCCTTCTATCGATTTCCTTATACCATTTACTTAGTATATGGTTTGCCGTGCCCCTAGGGCACCTTTGTAATTTTGTGCAACTTATCGTATTTTTCGTAAGAGATTGTCATGTGCTTAGCCCTCTGACCTCATAAAGCGTTCAGAGGTGTTTGTTATTAATAAATATTTTGTTTCTTTTTATAACAACTTGTGTGGTGTCCTTTCATCTGGTATTCAAGGGGTTATATGTGGTAAAACAGCTGGCTTCACATGCCAAAAGAGTTTAGCCTAAGACTGCTTTGTCCATGCTACCATTAGGATAGCTGGTCTATAAGGTTGACTTACAACCAATCACCATAAGGGTTGTTTGGACTGATACAAGGTGATCACTAGAACTAGTGAGCATCATATATCAGGCCAACTTCTCACATTGATGTGCAGCGGTTGGGATTTGAGATTGCTGTTGTTTTTACCAAATATAATCTTGAAATATCATTTGAAAGATCACATAAGGTACCATAGGTACATATACCAAGCTTAGACATACTCGGAGTTCTACTGAACCAGCTGTTGTAGTAGAAAGGGCCTAGCACACCCTGACTACAACTCTTACCAAGGGATCAGTAGGAAAACCATTAGTGTAGGTAAGTGCATCACTCACACCTCACTAGAAAGCATGTCTACCACAGGAGAGATCTCAGTAGCTCCCCTTGTGGTTAGTGACCCTCCACAGGTCCTTTCCAGATATGCAGCCCTCAGCTTCCAGGAGATGAGACAATTGTGTACCTCCAGGAAACTGAAACAGGGTTCTAACCCTACCACTCCCTTTCTGTTAGGTCTCTTAGAGAAATATGATGCCAGAAGGGCTGCCAATGCAGGCCCCTCTAATCCAGATGGGAGCATGCCCCCCTTAGAAGGAGATCAAGGTGATCCAGACTCTAACCACCCTGAAACAGAGAATGTAGAGAGTAGCGAAGAGGGAAGCTTATCTGAGGATGAGGCAGAAAATGGCCAACCTTTAGTCAGCAGACTTACAAGGGCCAACTTAGACCGACATAGGGAGGGAACTGGGGAAGCCCCAGTGCCATCCACTAGCAGGCCTAACTTTGGGGTCAGGAGAGATAGATCTCCTTCTAGGGACTCCAACAGATCTGTTCACTCCCATGCCTCTCATGCATCTGCTCAGAGGAGGATGACTTACCCTCAGAGGAGAGAGCATGAGGCAAAGATGAAGGAAGTTAATCTGAGGATTCAAAGGGAAGAACTTGCCCTTGCCAAGGAGAAACTTGCCTTTGCTAGAGAGCAACAGTTGAGTTGGTTAGCACCCACTGGTGGCAGCAATATCCCTAGGGATAAAGACAGGAGTTTTGATAATAGACACCTGAGTAAAATAGTGCCCTCCTATAAGACATGAGATGATATCCACAAGTGGATAACTGCTCTGGAGAGAGCCTGCAAAGTACAGCAGGTACCCCAGAGTCAGTGGGCAGCTATATTGTGGCTCTCCTTTGAAGGTAAAGGCAGAGATAAGCTCCTCACTGTTAGAGATGAGGATGCTAATGACTACCAAGTCTTGAAAAATGCACTGATTGATGGGTTTGGCCTAACCACTGAACAGTACAGGTTGATGTTCAGAGACACCCAGAAAACTCTGGCTCAGGATTGGACTGATTTTGTAGATTGTGCTACTAAGGCTCTGGAGGGCTGGTTATTGGGTAGTAAAGTTACAGACTACACAGGATTGTATAATCTCATAATGAGAGAGCAAATCTTAAATAACTGTCAAAACCGGCTCTTGCACCAGCACCTGGTAGACTCTGATCTGACCTCTCCAAAAGAATTGGGTAAGAGGGCAGACAAATGGGTCAGAACCAGGATTAGGCCTAAGAATCAGGGTGGTGACCAAAAGAAAGAGACTACCAAGCCTCAAGAGAAAGGTGGGGATAAATCCACAGAGAAGACTTCCCCAGGGCCCCAAAACTCCAAGAATGGGGGTGGGTCCCAAGACACTTCCTCTACCCAAAAGAAACCTTATTGCCATGCCTGCAAACAGGTAGGCCATTGGAATACTGACAGCAGTTGCCCAAAGGCCAACAATAAGGAGAACATACCCCCAAGTAATACTCCCAAGCCTCCTGTTACTACTAGTAGTAATCCCCCAGGTGGTGGGAGTGCCACCAAGAATTTGGGTGGTTTTACTTTGGGAGTTCCTGGGGACTCTGGCCTAACCAGGTCCCCTAACTTAGATACTCTTGTCTGTGAAAATGGCATGGGGTTGCCAACTTCACTGATTGTCCCAACACTTTGGACAAATACAGACAGGAGCCCCTCATCAATGGTCTGAAAGTTGAGGCCTATAGAGACACAGGGGCTAGCATCACCATGGTGACTGAGAATCTAGTCCCCTCAAGGCAACCTTTACCTGGTGCCACATACCAGGTGACATACAATGATGGAGTGCAGACAAATCGTCCCATGGCAGTGGTAAATCTCAGCTGGGGAGGTGTCACTGGCCCACAGAGAGTGGCAGTGTCAGCAAACTTGCCTGTAGATTGTCTACTGGGGAATGATTTGGAAATCTCAGCCTGAGCTGAGGTGGAACAAGAAACCCATTCTAAAATGGTAAATCTTCCTGAACAGGTTAGGAGGGCTGTGCCAGTCTCAGCCCAATCTCAAATAGATTCCTTCCCTGAAAAGATTAGCAGGGCTGTGATGGTAACAGCCCATACCCAAACTGAGTCCCTTCCTGAAAAGGTTGGTGGGGCTATGATGGCCACAGCCCAAACTCAAACTAATTCCTGTGTTGTGAAGCCTGAAACTATGGATCACTCCACACAAACAGAGAGCATTGAGGAGGAAGAGGAATCTCCCTCCCACCAGACATTAGGAAAGGATCAGCCTCCTCAGGGAACTGATCTTACCCCTTGTGAAGAAACTGCCCCAGAGGTAGTCAGGCTTAGCCTGGCAGAGCCCCTGATGTCAGTGGACCCTTCCAAGGTGGGACCCAGTCTGGAGCAGGTAACCTGCCCCTCTCTACCCTGCCTCAGTCAGCCCAGGGCTACAGAGGTCAAGGAGGCCAGTGAGCCCCAAAGGGCCCCCTGTCAAATAAAACAACCCCATCAGCAGATTAGGGACACCAAAGCTAGCAGCCCTAGCAAGGTGAAAAAGTTAGAAACTCCTGAGGGATCCCCCTTAAACTTAATTAGGGACCTCCCCAGATGGACTCTGTTGGGCACAGCCAAACTTGGGATCTAAGGGCCCCAGACCTGACCTGTCCCTCCAGTAAGCCAAACAGAGGGACCCAGCCTCCAGCTTTAGGTAGCCAGAGGTTGACCCTGAGAGCTCAACACAACTCAGTCGTGGAAAGAAAGGCCTATATAATGGATGATGATTGGAGGAAGCTGAGCCCAACATTAGTGGAACCTCACTTCAGTACTCCATCTCAGCACCAGCCTTTTACTTTGCCAAAACACACCACAGGTAGAGATTCCCTATGGTGGAGACCCTCAGATACCCTTAGGGTGAGGGATTGCTTAGTGGACCATGAGATAGGGGGTAACCATGCCAGTGCTGGTACTTCCTTATATGGCCACTTAGGCAATATTGGCTTACCTGGTCAAGGATAGGCTTATCTCCTTTTGTTTGGGGGGGGGGGGGGTTATGTAGGAAGGTGGATATCTGACTATGGTTACTCCTAACTTTTTGCCTAGTGTTTTGCTGGTTTTGACTTAGTTGGCCTGGGATCCTGCTATTCAGGACCCCAGGCTTCCTGCTCTCTCTGTTAAAATGGACTCCATGTACCTTAGGTAGAGATCTAATTGGATACTGGGTCACCTTATCAGTCCCTGTACAGTGTACCTTAGGTACCCAGGGCATAGGTGTACCCAGGGCCTACCAGGGGCTGCAGCATGTCTTATGCCACCCCTGGCTGGCCATCCAAACTGACACAACTGGCTGCTAAGACAGCTGGGGCAAGGTGGTGTAATCACCCTTTGCTGTAAATATAGTATACCTATATCTAACCCCAAAATGGACACATATATTCCTATCAGTCACTCCTATGGCAGGCCTTATCAATCCTGAAGGCAGAGTGCTTAGAATTATGTGAGATGGCGCTCTAGCATGAGCTGAGCCTGTCTGCAGCTTGCAGAACCAAGTCCTTATAGCTGTTCCATGATAACGCTATACCATATACTCTTAAGTGCATTATAATCCTCGCGGGTATTGCTAACTTTGGTATAGCATTATCAAAACATGTTGAGTAAGGTGTCATACGAATTAGAATACTACCCCCTCGCCAGTTCTGGCGACGGGGGTAGCATTCCACCCTTTTAGAGGGACACGACATGTATGTAACTGTGAACCCCGGTTAAAGTTAACTCGAGCCTCAGCATCACAAAATGGATGCTGCCACCACAGACACAAGTCTGACCTCCTGCTGCTGGGAGTCCTTCCAGCAAAGGAGGCCTGGACAAAGGGTTTCCTGCCTTGGGAGGTGCTAGCACCCCCCCAGACAGGATTTTGTGTATTGAGGTAGGGAGGCCTGAAAGGAATGAGACATGCCTGGGGCACACAAGGTGCCCTGTGCATACACCGGTTCAAACCAGTTGCTGGGGAACTCCAGCCCCAGCTCTGGCGCAAAACCAGACAAAGGATAGGGGGTGTAACGACCCCCCTTCCTGGTCCCACCCAGGGGAGGGACCTAGTCACTAGTACAGCCCCCTGTAGGAGAATAAAGGTAGGAGCTGGTCCCATTCCAGATTAGATTAATCCTGACTTGAAACTTTGCAAGAAGAAACTCTGGACTTCGACGTTCTGCTCCACAAAAGACTGAAGAAATCTCCCTTGTGGGCAAGGAGTGTCCACCCTGCACCAGCAGGCACCATCAAGCGTCCAGCGGCTTCACTTTGTCGTCTTCCCTCGAGGATCCAGACTTCAGAGCCCGACGAGACCCGGATTCCAAGACCTCTCCGACCTCAACTCACATCTGCAGCACAGCTGAGATCCGTGGGTGCGACGAGATACGTGGGACCGGTCATCTTGGAGAAACTGCACTTCGCTTCCAGCACGACTTCTGAGGTAACCTCGACAAAGTGCTTTGGGGATTGAGAAGCCCCTGCCCCGAGCAGCTCTTGCACCAAAGACCAGCCCTCCAGCATCCACGAGATCTGCGTGGGGCCCTTTTGCTTGATTGCTGTTCGACGCGTTGTCTGGTCACTTGCCGGCTGGCTAGTGACCTCCTAGACGACAATCCAAGAAATCTACACTGCTGGTCTGGTTGCTCCAGACTGGCCCTTGTGCCCTTCCAAAAGAGGAGCACCCTGGACCCTCCTGGTCCACTCCAGACGCCGTTTCCACTCACCGCGTGGGTTGCCTTTGCCAAGGTCTGTTGACTCCAATCTCGGATCCGACACCGCCGACAGCAAGAGCCTGCGTGGGACAGCTCGTGCCTCCATCCTGGTCGTCGAAGACACCTCCTGGTCCACGTGGCTGCAGAGACAAGCGTCCACTCTTCACCTGATCGCGACGACAGCATCTGGTTCCCTCCTGGTTCCACTCCGGTCACTGGCTAGTGACTTTGAACACGGTCCCCTCTGCTTTCAGGTCCTCTTCTTCCTCGATCCACCCGTGGATCGCACCGGACATCTTCCTCCTGGTCGCCTGCAGCATCTTTTCTTTCAGGCTCCATAGACTTCAACGCAGAAACCCGACACGACTTCGCACCTATGCACCCGCAGCCCGTGGGTGAGGTAACAAGAGCATTTCGGTGCTCAAGGGTAGATTGACTCTCCTAGTATCCAGATGCACATTCGTTTTAGTCCTAACTAGTCCGTATTGTCCGTACTCACCTTTTTCTTGAACTGTACTGTCCATAGACGTTGTTACGCATCCCGCGTGTGAGTTCACACTCTGCACATGCGTTCCGTGGGCCTCCTATTACTTACCTAAGGTTAGGATAGTGTAGCCCCAGCGATCCTACAGCCTCTGGACAGCTCCATTCCTTCTATCGATTTCCTTATACCATTTACTTAGTATATGGTTTGCCGTGCCCCTAGGGCACCTTTGTAATTTTGTGCAACTTATCGTATTTTTCGTAAGAGATTGTCATGTGCTTAGCCCTCTGACCTCATAAAGCGTTCAGAGGTGTTTGTTATTAATAAATATTTTGTTTCTTTTTATAACAACCTGTGTGGTGTCCTTTCATCTGGTATTCAAGGGGTTATATGTGGTAAAACAGCTGGCTTCACATGCCAAAAGAGTTTAGCCTAAGACTGCTTTGTCCATGCTACCATTAGGATAGCTGGTCTATAAGGTTGACTTACAACCAATCACCATAAGGGTTGTTTGGACTGATACAAGGTGATCACTAGAACTAGTGAGCATCATATATCAGGCCAACTTCTCACATTGATGTGCAGCGGTTGGGATTTGAGATTGCTGTTGTTTTTACCAAATATAATCTTGAAATATCATTTGAAAGATCACATAAGGTACCATAGGTACATATACCAAGCTTAGACATACTCGGAGTTCTACTGAACCAGCTGTTGTAGTAGAAAGGGCCTAGCACACCCTGACTACAACTCTTACCAAGGGATCAGTAGGAAAACCATTAGTGTAGGTAAGTGCATCACTCACACCTCACTAGAAAGCATGTCTACCACAGGAGAGATCTCAGTAGCTCCCCTTGTGGTTAGTGACCCTCCACAGGTCCTTTCCAGATATGCAGCCCTCAGCTTCCAGGAGATGAGACAATTGTGTACCTCCAGGAAACTGAAACAGGGTTCTAACCCTACCACTCCCTTTCTGTTAGGTCTCTTAGAGAAATATGATGCCAGAAGGGCTGCCAATGCAGGCCCCTCTAATCCAGATGGGAGCATGCCCCCCTTAGAAGGAGATCAAGGTGATCCAGACTCTAACCACCCTGAAACAGAGAATGTAGAGAGTAGCGAAGAGGGAAGCTTATCTGAGGATGAGGCAGAAAATGGCCAACCTTTAGTCAGCAGACTTACAAGGGCCAACTTAGACCGACATAGGGAGGGAACTGGGGAAGCCCCAGTGCCATCCACTAGCAGGCCTAACTTTGGGGTCAGGAGAGATAGATCTCCTTCTAGGGACTCCAACAGATCTGTTCACTCCCATGCCTCTCATGCATCTGCTCAGAGGAGGATGACTTACCCTCAGAGGAGAGAGCATGAGGCAAAGATGAAGGAAGTTAATCTGAGGATTCAAAGGGAAGAACTTGCCCTTGCCAAGGAGAAACTTGCCTTTGCTAGAGAGCAACAGTTGAGTTGGTTAGCACCCACTGGTGGCAGCAATATCCCTAGGGATAAAGACAGGAGTTTTGATAATAGACACCTGAGTAAAATAGTGCCCTCCTATAAGACATGAGATGATATCCACAAGTGGATAACTGCTCTGGAGAGAGCCTGCAAAGTACAGCAGGTACCCCAGAGTCAGTGGGCAGCTATATTGTGGCTCTCCTTTGAAGGTAAAGGCAGAGATAAGCTCCTCACTGTTAGAGATGAGGATGCTAATGACTACCAAGTCCTGAAAAATGCACTGATTGATGGGTTTGGCCTAACCACTGAACAGTACAGGTTGATGTTCAGAGACACCCAGAAAACTCTGGCTCAGGATTGGACTGATTTTGTAGATTGTGCTACTAAGGCTCTGGAGGGCTGGTTATTGGGTAGTAAAGTTACAGACTACACAGGATTGTATAATCTCATAATGAGAGAGCAAATCTTAAATAACTGTCAAAACCGGCTCTTGCACCAGCACCTGGTAGACTCTGATCTGACCTCTCCAAAAGAATTGGGTAAGAGGGCAGACAAATGGGTCAGAACCAGGATTAGGCCCAAGAATCAGGGTGGTGACCAAAAGAAAGAGACTACCAAGCCTCAAGAGAAAGGTGGGGATAAATCCACAGAGAAGACTTCCCCAGGGCCCCAAAACTCCAAGAATGGGGGTGGGTCCCAAGACACTTCCTCTACCCAAAAGAAACCTTATTGCCATGCCTGCAAACAGGTAGGCCATTGGAATACTGACAGCAGTTGCCCAAAGGCCAACAATAAGGAGAACATACCCCCAAGTAATACTCCCAAGCCTCCTGTTACTACTAGTAGTAATCCCCCAGGTGGTGGGAGTGCCACCAAGAATTTGGGTGGTTTTACTTTGGGAGTTCCTGGGGACTCTGGCCTAACCAGGTCCCCTAACTTAGATACTCTTGTCTGTGAAAATGGCATGGGGTTGCCAACTTCACTGATTGTCCCAACACTTTGGACAAATACAGACAGGAGCCCCTCATCAATGGTCTGAAAGTTGAGGCCTATAGAGACACAGGGGCTAGCATCACCATGGTGACTGAGAATCTAGTCCCCTCAAGGCAACTTTTACCTGGTGCCACATACCAGGTGACATACAATGATGGAGTGCAGACAAATCGTCCCATGGCAGTGGTAAATCTCAGCTGGGGAGGTGTCACTGGCCCACAGAGAGTGGCAGTGTCAGCAAACTTGCCTGTAGATTGTCTACTGGGGAATGATTTGGAAATCTCAGCCTGAGCTGAGGTGGAACAAGAAACCCATTCTAAAATGGTAAATCTTCCTGAACAGGTTAGGAGGGCTGTGCCAGTCTCAGCCCAATCTCAAATAGATTCCTTCCCTGAAAAGATTAGCAGGGCTGTGATGGTAACAGCCCATACCCAAACTGAGTCCCTTCCTGAAAAGGTTGGTGGGGCTATGATGGCCACAGCCCAAACTCAAACTAATTCCTGTGTTGTGAAGCCTGAAACTATGGATCACTCCACACAAACAGAGAGCATTGAGGAGGAAGAGGAATCTCCCTCCCACCAGACATTAGGAAAGGATCAGCCTCCTCAGGGAACTGATCTTACCCCTTGTGAAGAAACTGCCCCAGAGGTAGTCAGGCTTAGCCTGGCAGAGCCCCTGATGTCAGTGGACCCTTCCAAGGTGGGACCCAGTCTGGAGCAGGTAACCTGCCCCTCTCTACCCTGCCTCAGTCAGCCCAGGGCTACAGAGGTCAAGGAGGCCAGTGAGCCCCAAAGGGCCCCCTGTCAAATAAAACAACCCCATCAGCAGATTAGGGACACCAAAGCTAGCAGCCCTAGCAAGGTGAAAAAGTTAGAAACTCCTGAGGGATCGCCCTTAAACTTAATTAGGGACCTCCCCAGATGGACTCTGTTGGGCACAGCCAAACTTGGGATCTAAGGGCCCCAGACCTGACCTGTCCCTCCAGTAAGCCAAACAGAGGGACCCAGCCTCCAGCTTTAGGTAGCCAGAGGTTGACCCTGAGAGCTCAACACAACTCAGTCGTGGAAAGAAAGGCCTATATAATGGATGATGATTGGAGGAAGCTGAGCCCAACATTAGTGGAACCTCACTTCAGTACTCCATCTCAGCACCAGCCTTTTACTTTGCCAAAACACACCACAGGTAGAGATTCCCTATGGTGGAGACCCTCAGATACCCTTAGGGTGAGGGATTGCTTAGTGGACCATGAGATAGGGGGTAACCATGCCAGTGCTGGTACTTCCTTATATGGCCACTTAGGCAATATTGGCTTACCTGGTCAATGATAGGCTTATCTCCTTTTGTTTGGGGGGGGGGGGTTATGTAGGAAGGTGGATATCTGACTATGGTTACTCCTAACTTTTTGCCTAGTGTTTTGCTGGTTTTGACTTAGTTGGCCTGGGATCCTGCTATTCAGGACCCCAGGCTTCCTGCTCTCTCTGTTAAAATGGACTCCATGTACCTTAGGTAGAGATCTAATTGGATACTGGGTCACCTTATCAGTCCCTGTACAGTGTACCTTAGGTACCCAGGCATAGGTGTACCCAGGGCCTACCAGGGGCTGCAGCATGTCTTATGCCACCCCTGGCTGGCCATCCAAACTGACACAACTGGCTGCTAAGACAGCTGGGGCAAGGTGGTGTAATCACCCTTTGCTGTAGATATAGTATACCTATATCTAACCCCAAAATGGACACATATATTCCTATCAGTCACTCCTATGGCAGGCCTTATCAATCCTGAAGGCAGAGTGCTTAGAATTATGTGAGATGGCGCTCTAGCATGAGCTGAGCCTGTCTGTAGCTTGCGGAACCAAGTCCTTATAGCTGTTCCATGATAACGCTATACCATATACTCTTAAGTGCATTATAATCCTCACGGTTATTGCTAACTTTGGTATAGCATTATCAAAACATGTCGAGTAAGGTGTCATACGAATTGGAATACTACCCCCTCGCCAGTTCTGGCGACGGGGGTAGCATTCCACCCTTTTAGAGGGACACGACATGTATGTAACTGTGAACCCCGGTTAAAGTTAACTCGAGCCTCAGCATCACAAAATGGATGCTGCCACCACAGACACAAGTCTGACCTCCTGCTGCTGGGAGTCCTTCCAGCAAGAGAGGCCTGGACAAAGGGTTTCCTGCCTTGGGAGGTGCTAGCACCCCCCCAGACAGGATTTTGTGTATTGAGGTTTGATTTGATGTGGATTTGTAGAGCGCGAATTGCTGCCCTAAGGCGTCCAAGCGCTAGCAATAACCAGAACCTACTGGAGAGACAGATAGGGAAGGAGGTTGATCTTAAAAAGGTGAGTTAAAAAGGAAGGTTTTAAGCTGTTTGTGAAACGCTGTGAGATTGGAGTTGGCTCTGAGGTGCAGTGGAAGGGCATTCCAAGTTCTGGAGGCGTTGTGGGCAAAGGTCCTGCCACCGGATCTGGATCTTTTTATTCTAGGAGCCACTGCTAGAAAGGTCTGGCTGGAGCGAAGACTTCTATTGGGCGTGTAGTGAGTGACTAGGTCGCGAGTGATACTCGGACCAGTGTCCCAGAAGGCTTGATGGGCAATACACATTGCCCTAAAAAGAATTCTTTGGCGGACCGGTAGCCAGTGGAGGCTAACCAGTCCGGCCCTCACTGATTGCCTGTGAGGGATCTCCAGCAGTACGCGGACTGCGCAGTTCTGCACAATTTGCAGTCTGCGCAGAGTGTATTCTGGGGCGCCGAGATAGAGCACATTATTAAAATCAAGGCGTGATTGTATAAGCCCTTGAATAGCCACCTGTTTGGCTTCCATGGGAAGGAGGGGAAAGATTTTCTTTAGCATCCTCATGATGCCAAAACAGGTGGCAGACAGTTTTGTGGCCTGCACGTTGAAGGATAGGGATCTATCCAGCCAGACTCCGAGGCTTTTGATATTGTCTTTGGGAGTTGGAGGAGGACCCAGACATGGGGGCCACAGGGCGTCGGGGAGGCGGAGATCTGGGGGGCCTAGGAGCATCAGCTCCGTTTTGTCTCCGTTCAACTTGAGGGATGAAGAGGACATCCAGGTCTTCATCTCTTCTAGGCACTCTCTGAGCCCACCTGACGCAGGTCGGTTGTCCTCCTGCGCCAGTGAGACCACCAGCTGCGTGTCGTCCGCATACGAGATGATCTTAATCCCGAAAGGACGGACGACTTCAGCCAGTGGCCTCATGTACAGGTTGAAGAGGACGGGGCTCAGAGAGGAGCCCTGGGGGACTCCACACTTCAGGGGTCTGCTGGAGGAGACGGACTCACCCTCAAAGACTCTAAAGGATCTGTCTTCTAGAAAGGACTTGAACCACGACCAGGCTTTGCCCTTAATCCCCCCCCCTTTTTGAATCGTTTTGGCCACCACAAGCGTGGAAGGGTATGCTCAGATGTGAGTCCCTTGCTCACTGCACCATCAGGATTCAAGCAAGCCGGGCCAAAGACGGCTGTAATACCAGAAACCGGTCCCCGGAAGCTTGTTTCCTTTCCAGTAAAGAATTGACTTGGTAGTATGCTCTGCCCTGTTCCCATGATGCACTGGGCCAGGGACAGACTAATTTGCATGTAGCCAGGTTCTGAACTGGGATGGTGCAGTGAGCTAAAAAACGGTGATTGATCAAGCCCTGATCTTTTGACTGGGTAGGAGTGTTCTGCTTAATTCAGATACTCTGTCCATCACCCCCCCCTTTTTGAATTGCCCTTAATCCCGGCACAGGACATACGGTGCAGCAGAGTGTCGTGGCTGACCGTATCGAACGCTGCGCTTAGGTCAAGGAGGATCACTGCCACTGACCCTCCTTGATCCAGGATTTTTCTAGCTTCCTCGGTGACCAAGAGGAGGGCGGTCTCGGTCCCATGTTTCGGTCTGAAGCCCGTCTGCGTGGAGTCTAGTAGGTGAAAGCTTTCCAGGAAGTTCACTAGATGATGATTTCCATGTTTTGCTAAGATCTTGCTCACCCAGGGGAGCAGGGAGATGGGTCGGTAGTTACCCAGGTAGGGAGGCCTGAAAGGAATGAGACATGCCTGGGGCACACAAGGTGCCCTGTGCATACACCGGTTCAAACCAGTTGCTGGGGCACTCCATCCCCAGCTCTGGCGCGAAACCGGACAAAGGATAGGTGGTCTAACCACCCCCCTTCCTGGTCCCACCCAGGGGAGGGTCCTAGTCACTAGTGCCGCCCCCTTTAGGAGAATAAAGGTAGGAGCTGGTCCCATTCCAGATTAGATTAATCCTGGCTTGAAACCTTGCAAGAAGAAACCCTGGACTTCGACGTTCTGCTCCACGGAAGACTGAAGAAATCTCCCTTGTGGGCAAGGAGTGTCCACCCTGCACCAGCAGGCACCATCAAGCATCCAGCGGCTTCACTTTGTCGTCTTCCCTCGAGGATCCAGACTTCAGAGCCCGACGAGACCCGGATTCCCAGACCTTTCCGACCTCAACTCACATCTGCAGCACAGCTGAGATCCGTGGGTGCGACGAGACATGTGGGACCGGCCATCTTGGAGAAACTGCACTTCGCTTCCAGCACGACTTCTG
The DNA here is from genome assembly GCF_964261635.1 of Lissotriton helveticus. NCBI lineage: Eukaryota > Metazoa > Chordata > Amphibia > Caudata > Salamandridae > Lissotriton > Lissotriton helveticus. The sequence goes on along the minus strand of NC_136063.1, from coordinate 796,559,449 downwards.
AGGTAACCTCGACGAAGTGCTTTGAGGATTGAGAAGCCCCAGGCCCGAGCAGCTCCTGCACCAAAGACCAGCCCTCCAGCATCCACGAGATCTGCGTGGGGCCCTTTTGCTTGATTGCTGTTCGACGCGTTGTCTGGTCACTTGCCGGCTGGCTAGTGACCTCCTAGACGACAATCCAAGAAATCTACACTGCTGGTCTGGTTACTCCAGACTGGCCCTTGCTCCCTTCCAAAAGAGGAGCACCCTGGATCCTCCTGGTTTACTCCAGACGCCGTTTCCACTCACCGCGTGGGTTGCCTTTGCCAAAGTCTGTTGACTCCAATCCCGGATCCGACACCGCCGACAGCAAGAGCCTGCGTGGGACAGCTCGTGCCTCCATCCTGGTCATCGAAGACACCTCCTGGTCCACGTGGCTGCAGAGACAAGCGTCCACTCTTCACCTGATCGGGACGACAGCATCTGGTTCCCTCCTGGTTCCACTCCGGTCACTGGCTAGTGACTTTGAACACTGTCCCCTCTGCTTTCAGGTCCTCTTCTTCCTCGATCCACCCGTGGATCGCACCGGACATCTTCCTCCTGGTCGCCTGCAGCATCTTTTCTTTCAGGCTCCATAGACTTCAACGCAGAAACCCGACACAACTTCGCACCTATGCACCCGCAGCCCGTGGGTGAGGTAACAAGAGCATTTCGGTGCTCAAGGGTAGATTGACTCTCCTAGTGTCCAGATGCACATTTGTTTTAGTCCTAACTAGTCAGGATTGTCCGTACTCACCCTTTTCTTGAACTGTACTGTCCATAGACGTTATTACGCATCCCGCGTGTGAGTTCACCCTCTGCACATGCGTTCCGTGGGCCTCCTATTACTTACCTAAGGTTAGGATAGTGTAGCCCCAGCGATCCTACAGCCTCTGGACAGCTCCATTCCTTGTATCGATTTCCTTATACCATTTACTTAGTTATGGTTTGCCGTGCCCCTAGGGCACCATTGTAATTTTGTGCAATTTATCGTATTTTTTCTAAGAGATTGTCATGTGCTTAGCCCTCTGACCTCATAAAGAGTTCAGAGGTGTTTGTTATTAATAAATATCTTGTTTATTTTTATAACAACCTGTGTGGTGTCCTTTCATCTGGTATTCAAGGGGTTATATGTGGTAAAACAGCTGGCTTCACATGCCAAAAGAGTTTAGCCTAAGACTGCTTTGTCCATGCTACCATTAGGATAGCTGGTCTATAAGGTTGACTTACAACCAATCACCATAAGGGTTGTTTGGACTGATACAAGGTGATCACTAGAACTAGTGAGCATCATATATCAGGCCAACTTCTCACATTAGCCGAGACCCTTGAGGTGACCATGACATGAATAGATCAGACATGAAATAGACTACATTAGTCATGATCATAAATAACTAAGGCCAACCCACACCCACGTTGACTATACCCAATTGCCAGCACATGCATACCTGAAGAAATAAATCCATGGCATTGGACCCACCTGAATCAAGGCTCAGCCCCATCATTTCAACACTGCTCACGCTTTGCAATGATTCAGCACGGGTTGTTCCATTGAACAACTAACTGTGTTTTGCCTGAGACCATGTTGCATTCATATGCAGTTTCAATACATGAAGGAATAATGAATAGCCCTTAGTAGGAGCAGTTCACCCTAAATAATCATATCAATCCAAACTGGAGACCATCCTTATACACATTGCATTAATGCTGTATTTTATTTAATGACTGTTGTCAGAATATAATTTTTAGACACATTATATGACATAAATGTTGTCTCTTAAACATTGTTTGCAAAAATATAATCCCAGAGGGTGTAGGTTTTCTAATTGTCAACTCCAGTGGGGTGAATATTTTTGTGAATGATATTTAGAACTCGATATTAATCATAGACAATATTCTGATATCGATATTCAGGTAGCATTTATAGGCAGATAAGTGCACAAAATATACAGCCACTGTTTCTCTAAAGCGCCTTATGAGTTTGTATAAAAAATATCTGTGACAATTGGCCTCCAATCCGGGAAAGCCACAGGAATGGATGGCATACCTGTGGAATTCTACAAAACGTATATAGATCTCTTAGCCCCAATTCATCGCGAAGTCTACGAGGAGTCCTTGGAGGTCGGCTCTCTCCACCCATCAATGAGAGAAGCGCTCATTATTTCACTGTTGAAACCGGACAAACCAGCCCATTTGTGCAAATCGTATCGGGCCCTCTCCCTCCTTAACTGTGACTCTAAAATCTTAGTGAAACTCGTTGCTAATCGGTCGAGCCTTCTGCTGGAAGATCTGGTACTCCCGGACCAGTCTGGGTTTGTCCCTGGCAGGGCCACATCCCATAATTTGAGGACTCTCTTTACGTTGTTACATAACGTTGCCCCTGAGTTACCCTTAGCAGCAATTGTTCTAGACGCCACAAAGGCCTTTGACTCTATCGAAGGGAAGCACATTTTTGGGATAATGACCCGCATGCAGGGGCGTAGCTAGAGCTTGTGGCGCCCGGGGCTATCCCTCAGATTGCCGCCCCTGGGGAGGGGGCTGGGGAAAAAGGACCGAGAGTCACGAAGTATCACCGCTAATAGTTACCTCGATCAGGAGAAAAGATTGAGAGGGCTCGGCCACCACCCCCGGTACTTCACTGTCTTTCAATTTGCTAAACTCGGCCCTAGTGTATATCCGGACTAATTGACATAATACCATATTTGTGAATCGCAGATTGTGTGAATCATCGAGGGAACACGTACCTCAGGGCATGCCTATGTAACAGTTTTGCACTGCTGACATTGTTTAATAAAAAGAAGTTAAAATAATGAAAAATACCTTGATAAGTCCCTTATGCCAACTATGCACCGTTTCAGTATGCATCACAGCAGTTTTCACCCACATGAAAGAAAGAAAGGAGTAACCAAAGAAGTAGACTTAGAAAAGCCAATTCGGAAAAATAGATTTCCTGAGAGTTTCACGTTAAACTTTAGGAAAACTTAAAGAGCAGAATTTATAATGGCTTTATTGGGCAGGTATAAAATGAGCGTTTAGCCTGTAAAAATGCTGCTTAATCTTTGAATATTAAAAGCAATATTTTTTTGCAGTTGTATGTAGCGCTGACTTCACTCGGAGGTATGTTACAATATGAAAACCCAAGGGCAGTTCTCGGGGCCGGGTGAATCTCCCAGCTGTCAGTTCCTGTGAGTTGGAGAGGGAGCGCAACCTTCAGTGGCAGGAGGAGGAGAAGAGGTGAAAGGAGGGCGAAGAGGCGGCTGTGCAGGGGGCAGAGTTCACAGAGCCAGTGCAGCGGGACCGTCCGTGCGTGACTGCACTCCTGCCCATCGATGGTGCACTCTGCTGCAGCCTGTTCTCAGGCTGCCTGGCCACTCAGACTGGTCCTGGGCACCCGTGCCTCTCGCCAGCCAGACTCTCACTGTGAGCCGGCGGCTGCAGAAGTGTTTTACGCACCCGGGCCGCCTGTCGCGATCATGCATCTTGCGCGGCCGGCGATGCACACCGCAGGCGGCAGCTGAGCTCAGCATGACTTTGGGACCTCACCTGTGGCTCGTCCCCGCATTAGCCGTGTCTGCGCACACTGGAGGTTGCCATTGCCCTGAGGAGAGACTGCCTGACTCGCGCGCGCAGCACACCAACGTGCGTGCAACGTGCGTGCAACGTGCCACAAGTGCCTTGCCGCCTCCAAAACAGTGCCGCCTGGGGCGGTCCGCCCCCTCGCCTTCCCCTAGCTACACGGGTGCCCGCATGGGCTTCCCTCCTCTTTTTTTGTCATGGATACGCCTTTTGTATCACCAACCGGGAGCAAAGGTGCTTATTATCGGACAGCTATCCCAGAAGTTCTCGATTACTAGGGGTACATGGCAGGGTGCCCACTGTCCCCACTGTTATTTGCCTTGGCAACGGAGCCGTTAGCGGCGCGATTACGCCAACGCCACAGCGACATGGCCCTACAATGCAACATGCAGCAGATATATATCTCCATGTATGCTGATGATGTTACCCTTTACGTGCGTGACCCACAACGTAACCTGAACACCCTTTTGAGAGAATTCATTGTCTTCGGTCACCTATCCGGAGTCCAGATAAACTGGGGGAAATCTTGTGTCTTTCCACTGACAGACTTGGTTGTGCGCTTTCCTCTAGATTATCCCTTGGAGTGGTGCTAGGATGAGCTACGGTATTTGGGTATTGGAATTACCAGAAATAAGGAAGAGCTTATGAGACTTGGGGTGGCGCTGGCCCACATTGCTGACAAGGTAGATCGCTGGATAACGCTCCCGCTTTCTATGGCAGGAAGAGCATTGCTGATAAAGATGGTGATCTTACCCCAACTGCTCTATTTGTTTTTAAATATTCCATACATTCCAGGGTGGCATTTTTTTAAATCCCTCCAATCTGAAATGATCCGATTAGTGTGGGGAGGCAAAGAGGCCAGATTGAAATGGTCTGTCCTGACCAGGCCTTATGCGTCGGGCGGGTTTGGCATCCCAGATTTTGAGCTCTATTACATCAGCGCCCAGGCACACTATTTATATTTTTGGATAAAAAAAAACAAGTATATGCCGCAAGTGGCAGCTGAACATTGGCTGTTACATCCCATACCGATAGAGGGCGCCATATATATGGTCTTGAATGCCCGAGAGCGCACATCGACCACTGTAAATGCCACGATCACGGCATGGCAAAGGATTGCGCAACTCTTTGACTCTCCCGTACTCTATTCACCGCTACTTCCATTGGCATATCACCCGGACATGCCCCTTTTACAAGAAACCATCTTTCACAAACTACCGGCACGTACGTCCATCTACACATGGGGGAACCTATATGAGAATGGTCTATATCGAGACTCCGATACTATGTTTCAGGGAACACAATGCACTCCATTAGATGTCTTTTTGTATATACGCCTTAAACAGGGAATGAGGGCATTCCATGCTGACTTTCCTGCTGACCCTCCGGTGCTTCTGCCGTTACAGGTCCTGTTGCAGCAGCCTTCACCCCGGCGGCTGGTCTCTCTGATTTATCGAGTGATACACACTCAGCACCCTATAGACGATTCACCATCGCGCTCTAAATGGGAATCGGGACTAAGGGTTGAACTAACGGAGGAGCAATGGGAATATTGCTGTTCACAAACTGAACGCATATCGTCCAGCAGCCGGCTCAGAATCATACATTACAAATATCTACACAGATTGTACCACACTCCGGTCCGTATGCATAGACACAAGCTTCGCGATACAGATAGGTGCGATAGATCCCACGCGCCGCGAGCTGATTTCTTACATGTGTCCTGGGATTGCCCGGCAATACACGAATATTGGGGACATGTCTTTACGGCGCTCAATCAGATGACCAACAAGCATATGGAGGCTACCTCACTGCTTGCTCTTTCGAGCTATGTCTTTTTTTAAATTTTTTTTTTTTTTTTAAGACTTTTTATTATTGAAGTTCTTGTATCATATTCAAAAAAGGTAATACAAATATTAACAACCAAAAAGTGCGAAATCATAGTTTACAGAAAGCATCTTCCAATATTACTCAAAATACGATTTCCAAATTTTACAAATTTCCTTATCCCCCCAATTCGCTGTGCATAACGAGATTCACTGATTCGAACGTTCCTCATTTTCTGAAGCCAGGTATTAAACGAAGGAGCTTGTGTTAATTTCCAATTCTGGAGCACCAAAGATCTCGCTACTGCCATCATAATAAATAATAATTTAACCATCTGTTCTAACAATCCAAGATCAGAATCATATCCATAAAGTATTAATTTAGCATTATAGACAATCTGAATCCCACAATACTTTTGTAAATATTCGAAAATTTCATTCCAAAAGGGCACAATTTTAACACAGTGTACTATAGTGTGAGACCAGTTAGCGGGACTATATTGCTGACATCTAAAACATGTGGGACCAACATTTACATACATTTTGGAGATGGCGGCAGGAGTTCGATAAAGGAGCCATTTACTGAAAAAAATCATTCTCCTCCAATTAGAGCCTCGAAGAACACTAAAATTCATCTTATTTATACATTTCCAGGTATTCAAAGTAAGAACATGATTTTCTTGATCGTACCATTTTTTAATGACTCTTATACTGAGATCTGTTTCAATATGTTGAGCTAAACATCGTTTCCATTCTCCTGGCTTCTTACTCTGAGGAATCAAAAACAAATCGTCCTTCAACTGAGAAGGAGGGTCAATCATTCTTGGCTCAACTTGTCCCAGTGTTTTAAAAATTGAAACATAAGAATTTAATAACATAAAGTTCCCTGAGATTAATTGCTGCATCTCTCCTGGTAACAGCCAGGCCCCTTCCCTTAAGAAGTCAGACAAAGTACCAAACCCAGCCCGTTCCCAATGAGAAACAAGATCTACTCCGACTTTAATTCCCATAAAAATAAGAGCATTCCTTAAAGGAGTTCTAGAATTGAACTGCGGAAGGGAATACCTTTTTAGAAAAACATCGCGACGTTTGAAAAACCAATACATCATTTTATACCGGGTAAGTTTTGGCGATTTAGGGATGTGCAAAGGAACTGGGGTTTGAGCCTCTTGACTGATTTGGTCAAAAAAGAAATTAATAAATAATTTTGGACTTTGCATTCCTGATTTAAATCGTTCTAAATATTGGGCGAAATATCCACTATAATAATCTCTACGGTTGGGAACAGATAAGCCTCCCAGTTCAATGTCCACATAGAGTGTCTTCATTGCTATCCTAGGGCGTTTTTTAGCCCATATAAAACTTGAAAATAGTGATTCTACTTTTAAGAAAAAACTACTAGGTAAGTAGCACGGAATAGTTGAGAATAAGAAATTAAAAAGTGGAAGTATAGACATCTTTATAAGTGCCACCCGTCCCATGATAGTAAGTGGCAATGGATCCCATCTAGTAAATAAGGATTGCACCTTATGTAAAAGTGGGTCAAAATTCAGCTTAACTAAATCGGATACCAAATTAGAAAACATAACCCCTAAATACCGTTTTGGTCTTAAACTAGTACATCCAACTAAGTCCGCATGTAAATCCACCTCCCCTACACCACACACTAATATTTAATTTTTTATTTTATTAATTCGGTAATCTCCTACGGCCTCGAATTCTTCAAAAAGCTGTAGAACAGCAGTCTAAGATTGGATATCCGTCTTAATTATCAACATGATATCATCAGCGTAGAGTTTAATTTTGGCCATAGATACGATCGGTGGTGGAATATTTACAGATTCGCGAATTGCTGTGGCTAACGGTTCAATAAAAAAAGCAAAAAGAATAGGGGATAAGGGGCAGCCCTGCCTGGTGCCCCGTTGGACCGATACTGTGCCTACCATAACAGAATTAATAACTATATTAGCTCTGGCACCCGTGTATACATTTTGAATTAAACTAATAATTTGTAAAGGGATACCCAAGTGTTTTAAGATCAAAAATAAAGTTGTCCACACCACTAAATCAAAAGCTTTCTCAGCATCTAATAATAAAATTAAGGCCGGGATTTTTTTAACCTGAAAATAATCTAACGCTTCCGTGAGAAAATGGGTATTGGTAGCTAACTGCCTGCCTGCCACAAAACCATTCTGATCTAAATGGATAAGATCCACTGCAATCGAGTTAAAACGTATTGCAAGTAATTTAGTAAGGATCTTATAATCAGTATTAAGAAGTGTGATAGGCCTGTACGAGTTAGGGTCTTTTAAATTTTTACCTTTCTTTGGAAAACTAACAACAGTCCCCTCCCCAAAAGAATCCGAGACTTGACCCCCCCATTAACATATAATTAAATAATTGTAATAATAGATCAGAGAAGGTACTAAAGAAAATCTTAAAAAATTCAGCCGGAAGCCCATCCGGGCCACATGCTTTACCGATTGGTAAATTCTTAACCACAAATTCTAGTTCTGATTTAGAAAATGAACGCCTCATTGAATCACTATCTACCGGAGTTAAAGAGGGCATATTATATCTGGTTAAAAAATTTGAAAGCCTAGAGTGATCTATTATTTGCTGTTGACTATAAATCTGTTTATAATGGGACAGCATAATAGCGCCAATAGCGTCCGTCTGTGATACTTCAGCTTGAGTGACAGGACACTTTAAAGAGTGAATTAAATTTGCGGCAACCTGCTCTTTTGCCTGCCAGGCGAGAAGTTTACCAGAGAAATTACTCTCCTCGTAAATCCTCTGAGATTTTATCAAAAATTGGTGTTCACTCTGTGTGAAAATAAACTTATTAAGTTCACGTTTAGCCTCATTTAATCTTTTTTGTACATTGCTAGAAGGATTAACTTGGCGCAATAAAGTAAGTGAATGAATTTTTTGGTAGAGTGAGGTCTTAGTTTGTTTAATAGTACGCCATTCTTCTGCGTCTTTACTAATTAAAATACCACGAATAAAAGCTTTTAATGAGTCCCACACAATGTGGAGTGGGGCTGTATCTAAGTTACATGTTATGAACTCAGCAATTTCGATTTTTAAGAAAGAAATCCAATTATTATCCTGCAGATACATTTTATTAAATATCCATCTTTTAGAAGACTTAATTTCTTCGCTTACTTCAAATTCGATTAACAACGTTGCGTGGTCTGAAAAACCATTATGGAAAGATTTTTGATAAGTAAAATTTAATAACCTTGAAGCCAGAAAAAAATCTAATCGAGACGAGGATCTATGTCTCCCAGACCAACAAGTAAATTCTTTTTTCTGTGGAAATTTGGTACGCCATGGGTCACCTAGATCTAATAATGATATATACTGCATGATGGACCTTCTTGATTTTGGTTTAGATTGTTTCCTCGACATAGCGGTAGAATCTAATTTTATATCCATAAGGATATTAAAGTCACCCCCTATCACTATGCCCCCCCTAACTAACAACAAAGATTGAAATAACTCATCATAGATTGAGGCACGATCTTCCACTGGGGCGTAAAAACTGACAAAAGTAATTGGTCTTCTCCTATTTTTTATTAAGCACGTGACCCAGCACCACCTCTCTGCCCCTCCATTTTCAAACTGAATAATTTCTGCATCTAGATTTTGATTCAGAAAAATAGCGACCCCGCTTTTAGATTCTTGAGCGCATGAAAACCCTCTATATGACGACCAGGTTTTAAACATAGAAAAAGAATCAATTTTAGCAGTTGAGATATGAGTTTCTTGGAGCAATACAACAGCTGGTCGCTCAGACTTAGTCCAGAGTTCAATCGCTCGCATTTTTTTCCGATTATTCAGCCCATTAACATTGAAAGAGATCACTCTAAGCCCCGCCATAGACATCTAAATAAATCATTGATACTAAGAGACACATCTTGCCAACTTATTTTCCCATTAACATTCAACAAGAACTTCACTTTTTTTTTCCTTTTTTCACCCACCGCACTCCCCATATCAGGTGCTCCCCTCCAGCACCTACCCCTGTCGCCCTGCACTACACCTTCACCTCCTCCCTACGCTGGCCACCTGACATTCACCCCCTCATGAAGGCGCCTTGTTGTTGCGCCTCTAACCCTGTGATCCCCCTGTTCCTCGCTTACCCTCCCCCCCACAATCATATCTACAGTGTCTTATTGGGGCTTAATTCTGCGGCAACAGGTTAAGCATCTCACGTGCCTCATCTACATCAGTAAATAAATGGAATTTGCCTTTTATCAAAACTTTTAACTTTGCCTGTTGGGCCATTGAAGCTTGAACGCCCTTATCCTTAAACAATTGCAGAATCTTTACAAATTCTTTTCTCCGTTTAGCGGCAGCGGCCGACATATCGGAGAAAATCCGACATTTAGTAGTAGGATTAACATGAAATTGTCTTTTCTTAAAGGCCTGCGTTAGAATTGTCTCTTTGACACGTACATCAGCAAAGTTAACAATGATTGTCCGAGGAAATGGAGAGTTAAGAAATGGACGTGCTGGGACTCGGTGGGCACGTGTGATTGTTAGGTCTCCCTTAAACTCAGGGATTACCTCTTGAGAAAAAAAGGAAGTAATCCATTGCATCATATCCGAGCCTTCAATGTTCTCTGGCACGCCCACCACTCGAAGGTTTTACCTTCTGTTGTAATTTTCTAACTCATCAAGTTTAATTTCAAAGGCTTTTGAGGATTTGCAAATAGTAGACACCTCCTTCTGCATGGTAGTCATATTGTCCTCCAACCCTGAAATTCTAGTCTCGGATTCATGAAATCGATTTGTAAAGGAAGCCATTGAATCTTCTATTTTATCCAACCGATTGCTAATTACTGCCAATTCAGATTTTTGAAATTGGTTCATCTCTCGTATTTCCCCTAATATCAGGTTTAACATGTCTTTCACTGAGATTTGAAAGTCTCCAGTAGTCTTAGTATCCATCTCCAAAATCGGGCTCTGTACCATTGCATGTGCCATAGCATCATCATTCAAATCTAATTTTGATTGTGGCAAGATAGTAGACATGACAGGAGGAGCAGCCATGAACGGAGCAGTTGAGACCTCATTTTCACTTGAAGTTGTAGATTTTATATCTAAAGATGAGGAGTCTACTAAATTGACTACATTACTGGTTGACATTGACGCCATTGAGTCTGTAGAATTTAAGGGGGCTGAGGCCCCTGGCGAAGTTGCACGGGTCCCAACTGCATTAGTAGTAGCATGAGCTGTGCCCTTCCGCTCAAATAATGGAAATTGTTTAGACACTTTAAAGGTGGAATTTACCAAGACATCTTTGGGTACCTGTGGATCATGTACCACTATAGAATTTACGCCTTGCACCATTCCTGATGATTTTTCTGCTGCACTTGACAAGGCCATGTCCAATCCAGCCACGGGCGATTCTAATACCTCCTTCCCCTTACTAATGGGGTTACCAAAATCTTGATGATGAGCCAGTATTCTGTTATCACTCGGGAGATTGTTTTCTCCCTCTTCAAAGCTCTCCGAATTTTCAGCAGAAGAGTTTTCCTTCTCTGTGACAACTCCTGCCTGGTTAGCTCTTTCTGATTGATCTTTCAGCTGTTGTCGTCTTTTTATCGCTCTGGTCCTCGCCGTCAATTGCTTGCCCATAATCAGAAAACGAGATGAAGTATTCTCACCTCAAGGTCTCTGACCTACAATCTTCAGCTTCAGCTAAAGCAGAATTAACCTAGTAGATACCAAAGAAGGCCAAAGCGTCAAGAATACTAGTGTTTGTAAATCACGATAGTTCTCATATTCTCGCCGGCAGGACCGAATTTGATCGAAGTTTTGACCACACAGCGACGCCACACGCCAATTTCACCACAATTGTATAACGAAAGCAGCAGGCAGAGCAGAGCAATCAATTTCAGATTTCAGATTAGGCCAGTAACTTCCCCGATCACTGGAATGCTGGGACTTGTAGTTTTTTTTTTGTTTTTTTTTTTTTGTTTCCCCGTCGACTCCTAAATGCTTGCAACTCCACTCCGAGATTTAAACTGTATTCCAAGCCGGCCTCCAAGTGAAGCTTTAGGTTGCAACAGCGCTAGAAAACACTGAGAAGCATCTCCTCCAGGAGTAACCACAATTCATAAGTCTCACTGAAAAATATCACGCTGGGCGCTGACTGATAATAAATTCAGCAGTTCTCATTCCAACGACATAAACAAAAAGCCTTTTCTCAGCACAGTTTAGCAGTTTGCATATCTCGATAGACGCAGAACCTTCCCCACGGCATGCCCTTTTCAGATTATTTTTTAAAAATTTTTTAAAGGCATGTACCTTTGGGAGAGCGCGTCCTTCTTTCGTTCGTATTTTTACTGCCTCCGCTGCCTCCGTTTTTCTACTGCGACCATTCCAGCGCGATTCCAACACATCAGGCGCCCAAACGCTTATTCCGCCTTTCAATCGGTTCAGACGCCACAGCCAATGCTAAGAACGCAGAGAAGCACCTCCAACGCCATCACCCTCGTGGAATCGAGAGAGGGAGGAGCAAGGAACAGGAAGCTCAGGTGCTAGATGGAGGCGTGGAGCTCCACCGTAGCCGGTCCCCCAGGTGCTACCTCTTTCGAGCTATGTCAAACAGGTCCCATTGGCATACCGCCGCAATACGGCCTTGGCATTATTGACGGCCAAGAGACGCATAGCCTGTAGATGGGGCAGGGGAAGGGCACCCAAATTTAAGGATTGGCTTAATGATATGGTTTATTGCCAAGAACAATCTGTTCTTTATGCTGAGCTTCTACCCAGCGCCTCCAGGCCCAGAGGCATATGGTCCCCACTAACATCCTATTTGCTGCGAGGGGGCTCCCTCGCATGCTCCTATGTAGACACTTATGGTTTTCCTTATATATCCCTGCCCATAGGGCGACTGACACTGTGGACAATGACTACATGATATTATTGTCAGAACCTATGACCACGCTAGTGGGGCGCTGTGTCCTGTAAGAGCTTCCTGATGTTCCATTATTCCTTTCCCTTTTTTCCTTTTTTAAGTTTATTGATCAGGCTCATTAGTGGTTATATATGCCATGTAGCGTTACTGAGTGATGGGTGAGGTATCGTCTGGTGAGCGGTAACTACATGCTCCTAGCTCATGTCTTATTATGCCCTTTCTTGTTTTTTTTGTCAGCTGTTCCATTGCTATTCCTTTAAACGCGGCCGGCCCGATGTGGTTTTAGGCGGCTTGCTGTGTTACTGTGCACTGAATTGTGGTTTATTGATTGATGCCTGATGGTCACTCTAAAGCGCTGCCGGTCATTCCATGGTTGTAGGCACTGAGCTGTGTTCACACTCTCAACTATTAATAAAGGTTTTTGAAAACTTAAAAAAAATATATATATATCTGTGACAATTAGCTCAGCATGTCTGTCCTGTTGTTGTGAGAGTTTCTACAAAGTTCATGCTTGCCTGCAGATCACCAAAGAACACTGTTCCCCTCTCGTGCATGATGTAAAGTATTTAGAGAATTAAAAGGGGTATGTGAAAACATCGGCTAACTTCTTTCCAGGGAACCACCATGCAGGGGGTGCATGGAATGAGCCATTACTAAGGGGAACAAAGCCGGAGATAGGAGACGTGGTCAGATAGCTTACAAAAGGGGTCTACCAGTATGTTTGTCTTTGTTTGAAAAAATATGTATGTATTTTATTTTTTTATCATGTGAGTCATTGTATCCTGGTATTTTGTTTATTTTTTTTATCTGCAATTCATTCACTTTGTAGAGTGCTTAGACTCTCATGTTCATGTCTTCAAGTAAAAATAAGAATAAATATATGAACAAAGAACATTGAAAGGCCTGCTGAACTTGAGAAGGATGTTTTGGAGGCATTGTGATGTTTGAGTGATTGATATAGCTGCTCCAAAGGGGGGAGACATTTCAGTGATATCTCAAGAGAGTTCCAGAGCTTCACAGAGATTTGGGGCACACACAGTAGAAGTTGTGATTGTGATATAGAGACCCTATCCCAGCTAACATTCTCAAGCAGTTAAATCTATCTGTGATACATACTATAACACAGGTACTCAACAAGTCAATTAAAGAGGCCAAAGTTCCCTCCCTTTGGAAGCATGCCATGATTCACCCCTTGCTGAAAAAACCTAACGCGGATGCAACGGATACGAAAAACTACCGTCCCATTTCTTTACTTCCAATCTTATCAAAAATTTTAGAAAAAAATATCCATTTTCAGTTGACACAATATGTGAACACTCACCAATTCTTGAACTTGAACCAACTGCTTCATCAGTCACAGTCCGGATTTAGGGCGGGTTTTTCAACCGAAACCATATTCCTGGGCGTGACAGACAATCCGCCAGAAATTAGATAGAGAAGAAACAGTAGCGCTCATCCTATTGGATTTGAGCGCTGCTTTCGATACCATCTCACACAAGGTGCTCTTAAACACTCTGAGCAACATAGGAATTAGTGGGGATGCTCTGAAATGGATCCAGGATTTTCTCTCTAACAGGACATTTCAAGTCTTCTCTCAAAATGCATGTTCCGAAACTCATTCTTTCAGTCATGGCGTACCACAGGGATCAATCCTGAGTCCTCTTCTCTTCAACCTATATGTTAAGCCTTTGGCTGAGTTAGTTGAAGAGTCGGGACTCATGATATATTCCTATGCAGATGATTCGCAAATTATTTTCTCATTGGCGGCTCAAAACGTAAATGACATCTCCACGCTCAAAACTGGACTGAACAACATCGCAACCTGGATGAAGGAATTTTTTTTAAACTTAACGGAGAAAAAAACAGAGGTTGTCATTTTAGGGAAACAGAAACATCTATGGAGCCATCAACATTGGCCAGAGAAAATGGTCAACCTCCCAAACCCAGTTTCGCAAGTACGTAACCTAGGGGTACTCCTAGATGATACCTTGAGCATGCATGCACAATCAGTTAGAGTGGCAGCCACCTGTTTTTCTATCATACGGTGGCTGAGGAAGATCTGCTGGATGCTCCCTGTGTCAACCAAAAAAACGGTGGTGAACGCCTTAATAACATCCCGTTTAGATTACGGAAATGTCCTTTACCTAGGATCTAATAAGGCTAACCTCCATCGTCTACAGATGGCCCAAAACGTGGCAGTCAGATTATTATATAAGGTACCTAAAAGGGAATCAGTTTCTGCATTCCGACGTAAACTTCATTGGCTTAACATTGAGAATCGAGTGAAATTTAAAGCACTCACTTATATGTATAAAATAAAAGCCAACATAGCTCCGAAGTACCTCTGTTCTCTGGCAAATACCTATATCCCATCCAGGAACCTCAGATCAGCCAATCAGGGCTGTTTTAGGATCCCTAAATTTAAGCGCACTCGCATAGGAGGAAAATCCTTTGCCTACTTAGGCCCGTCCCACTGGAACTCTCTCCCCATTTCATTGAGAAATGAGCCTAATTACTCCAGTTTCCGAAAGTTGCTAAAAACTTGGCTATTCGATAAATAAGACTCTTTTCCATCTGTAACAGCAAAGATGCGCCGGGAAACCCTTTTTGGGTAGCCGATGCGCAGTACAAGTGCAAAAAAATAAAAAAATAAAATAAAAAAATAAATACACCACCTAATGGTGGCTTTGAGTGTCTCGAGATGCATGCCGTGCAGTCTCTATCGTCAATTAGATTGACAAAGGAGATGCTTTGTCAATGAGAAAGTGCCTGTGTATTCAAGTAAATAAAAGATTATAAATTGGCTGTGGGAAGGAGTTGTTGTATGGACATGCACCGATGGCGCTGTGGTTACGGGGAGATGCTGTACAAAGAAGCAAGCAGCATGCAGTGTGCAGAATGGATTTCCATACTTGCTTCTGGTGGTGCTGAAAGGATAGGGAAGGCCGGTCCACTAGTAACAGCAGCAAGCAGCCGGACACTTGAGGGTGAGATACAATCTAAGTGAGATCTTTGATGGGTTGCAAGCAGAATTCAAAGCTGAAGAGAAAAGGCATGGGAACAAACCCAGCAGAACTAATAAGCAGCCAATAGATGGCACGGAGAACCATTTAAGAGCAATCAGTGGCGGGCAACCAAGAGATGGTAATACTTCAGGCATACCCTTCGCTGGAGTTCCCTGGATTCAGGATGAAGGAAAGTGCCCTAAATAGGCAGTGGTGCCAAAGGCATTGCTAGGCATTATCCTAATGCCAAAAAAGCCATGTGTGGCCGTGTACAGGTACATGATATGCAAGCACCAGAGGCCAATGTCCAGAGAGATTGCTTTTATGCCAAGATCCATTTCACAAAACTCAAGTGAGTATCCTAAGACCATAAGCTCTCCATCAAATATCTGCGGAAAACAAATAAGGGGCTATGGAACATTTTGCCAGTCCAGTACACATCCCCCAGTTCCTGAAAGAGTTACACAAATGGGTGTACTGTTCCGGTGAGAGATTACTACTTCATTGGTATTTCAAGTGGATAGGTCAGAAAGAAGAAGCATCGCTTATCAGATTCACGAGCCCTCACCCACCGAAGTGGCATGCTTTATCATCAGGCCGTGCTCTTCACTGGGCAGGCGCTGCAATCCCCGGCAGGCCCCAAGAAGAGGGCTCTGTGACAGAGATCTTTTTCTTATCCAAGACTGCCTAAGAAATGCAGGTGAGTAGTGCCCTACACCTAGCTTGGGAGAGGGATGAAAGTTAGGGAGGCAGATTGAGAATAAGTGAGACTAAAATGTGCTATGGGTTGTCAATAGATTATTCTTTAATCATGCTGAGAACTCATGCCAAAATTAAAAACAGACAAGAAACCTATAAGTATACCAATGAATCCCAGGTTAAAACAAGCATTTACAATGCAACGGTTTCGCCTTTGGAAATGTTAAAGCTATTTGCAATGTAAATGACAATGCCAATTATTTATCTGTTTTCAAAACCAACACATAAATACAAATGTTGTCATTTACAATGCCAATAACTCAAACTTTTCCAAAGGCGAAACCGTTGCATTGTAAATGCTTGTTGTTTTATGTTTCTTTTTATTTTGGTTCTTGTGTTTTTTTTCTGGGGGCCAGTTGATTACTATTATTTTTTAACTGGGTTTATGTAAGCAAACATGCATAGCAGTAGTGGCCCCAAAGAAGGGGGAGCATGGTGTTCCATAACTTCACAATACATTTCAAGGGGCCAGTTGATTTAAGACTTACAGAACTCTAATTTTTTAGCACTTGAAGAGCTGCTTATGGCAGAGACAAGATGCCCCATGATCAGGAGACGTTTGTGATAAATATTGAGCTTCTTCACTTAATCGTCAACACTGGTGCTTATAGCACAAACTCGAACCAAAGGGATTGGAGCGCTTTTCATTGGCACACATTCATTTTTTGTAGGCATGGGAAGATTAAGGGATTTGCCCAGAAATACAGGATGTTGAGCCTTCGCCGGGACTCGAACCTGGTTCCCCAGCTCCAAAGGCAGCAGCTCCGGCCGTTATGCCACATCCTCGCACCGCTTGAAGGGTTTCATGTTTAGTAGTAGTTCTGTTATAAGTGGCGCGCATAGGAACAATGGACGAGGGACCAGGCACTTTTTTCACAATTTAACCACTGCATATCATGGATCTGCTAACGTGGTCTTTTGTCCATCCACAGTTCCTAAAATTAATAATAGCTGTGATAAATGTGCTGGGTTCTAAGTAAATTGTTATACATCGCCATTTGTACAGCGCCTTGTGCCATTCAGATGCCACTCAAGCCTTTTAATATATATTACCTTTTCATACGGTGCGGATATTTCCCTCCAAAGGTTACATACATACAGCTGTCTCGAATTATTGGTCATTAGCGCGGTTGCATATTTTGGTGGCCATTGGCACGCGCACCGAACCCCTGCCCACTTGCGCCTTCTAAGACACACACAGGCAGCATCGATTGGCCCAGCTGTTTGAAGCTGCCAGGCCCGGCTCCTCCAGCTGAGCGCTCTTTGTGAGCCCGGGCCTGTTGCCTAGCAACCGGCCTCCGCAGCTGCCATGCGTGGCAGGTCTGAGGGAAAGGAAGCACATGCTCGGGAGGCAGGGTGGGGCACCAGCGCGGTGCCATCCTGCAGCAAAAAATACACACTGCACCCACGACCAGGGACCATCAGCAAGCGGGCGCCTCGACTCCACGCAGCGCCCTCTGCCTCGCAAGGAATCAAAACCATCTGAAACAAAACCCAGCCAGCCCAGAGCACTGGTTTGGATTTAAAAATAGCCCTGTGAGTGGGAGAGAGCCAGGAAGCCGCAGCGTTTAAGGCTGCTTGCAGAACCGAAGGGTGTGCGGGAAATAAATCAATGGCGCTTGTCACTTCCAGCTGTCTCGAGCTTGGTAAACCGCGCGATGCTTCCCCCTCTGCCTTATACTCTGTGTTTCAAGAAATTAAAACTAGGGCAACAACTGTCTCGTCTGCCAATGAGGACGTGGGCTTAGCTCAGTGGGGTGGAAGGCGGGGGGTGTGGGTGTTAAACAGTTGAGCGTGATCTGCGTCGGACTAATGAGGAGGTGCAGTATAGAGGTGCCTATATGCCGCCGCGTAATTAAAGAGTGTTTATGTCAACAGTGTGCCACGGGCTGCGCGGGGACTGTATATTGTGGCACTGCGAGCAGCTCTGACGGGGATCCCTGGTGAGTGAATCCTACGGAAAGGGAGCCGGCAGGTCAAACACCTGCTGCCGCGATCTGGCCCGGGCCCGAGATCGAACCGGGAGATAAACGGCTCGGCTTGTCCACGGTAAATAAATAAATAAATCCCTAAAATGAGCACACTGAGAGGTGGATATAACTAAAGCTCCGGGCCGCGCTGTGATTGGCTGACGTCACGGGGGTGTCCCGGGCCGGCAGCCAATCACAGCGCGGCCCTGGAATGACGTCACGGGGTGTCCCGGGCCGGCAGCCAATGGCAGCGCGGCCCGGGACAAAGGGGCGGGGCTTAAAAAAAGCACCAGAAACGCCCCCGAATCGCGTTTTCGAGAGAAAACGCGATTGACAGCCTCTGCCTCCCAATGGCTAGCCTCCATTTATGGAGCTAGCCAATTGGAAACAGAGGCTGTCCTAACCTCACTATTAAAAACAACAGATTTCGATCTGGGAGGGGCTTCGCCCCTCGCCAGGTTACGAAACCTAAAAAGGTCAAAATGTTTCTTGCCTCAATCTGCTCCGGAAGAGCCAATGTTAATTCATCAGGATCAGTTATCGGTACCCGAATCTACCTAGTTGACAGTGCTGCTCATGTGAGATGTAATTCCTATATCAGGTAAAAGGTAGAAATGTGACAAAAACTGAAAAGGAGTCTCACAGTGGAGATTATCCCTGTATGACCCGTTAGCTAAATGAATGGGTCCCTTAGAATGCCAATGAGCTTCTTCCGGAACTCCCAGTTGGGATCATCAGGTGGAGCACCTTAACCGCTCGCCGGCATCCCGAAAATACCAAACCTTTGGTTGCTGCCCATGGCCCCAAAGCAGCGTAGGACCTGTTTTCTCATTTATAGTTGAATTCAGATATGTAACCTCTCTGAGACTGATGGATCTCCCTGAGAAAAGCACAGATGGCTGATCAGGTGACGGGATCTTTGTTACAGAGAGGTGCTGCTGTGTCAGAGCATTGGTTTATCATACACTCTACATAAACGCTGGTGCCCTTCCAGTTTTAAGTTTGGGTTTTTACAGCAAAGCTGTCAAAAAAACCTATTACCTACCATAAACAAAGAGTGGACTTTGGTTCTTCTCAGTCATTGACTTGAAACTTTGCAAATCATATCTTGGCTCAGCCCAGCCAATGGAATATTGCTCTCTCAGCTAATGCTATTGGCTGTTTGGGTGTATACTTCCAAGTCCACGTGAGTGGTTAAATTGAATTGCGTGAGAGAATTACAGCTCTTTTTCTGCGCTATTACCACCACCATCCCCCCTCCCTGTCCTCCCCCCGCCCCTCTAGCTCTCTCTCTTTGCCTATTACGCCCCCCCCCCCCCCCCCCCCCCCATCCCCAGGTGTGTCTCGCTTTAATAAGCCTTTGTCGGAAAATTCAGTTTCAAAATTCTCCTGGAGTTAGCCAGGAATCTGGGTCACTGGCGTCGGAGGCTCGACTCGACAGACATGGAGACAGGGGAAGGGGGTGGGGGTGAGAGGAACCTTTGCTAGCCCGGTATTAATTGGATTGAAAACGAGGGACTATTTTGTGTATTTTACAGAACTTTCACTTAGGAAGTTGGTCCCTGGAAAGAAGGCGGACAGGCTTTTCACACAGAGCCAGTCGGAGAAGGGTCTTGATGGCCACAGCATCTGGATTCTTATGCCGATGGCCTCTTAAAATAGTTAGAGAGAGTTATTTTTAGCAGGCAACATTCGCCTGGCGAAGAAAGCTTCTCTGTGCGCCGGAAATCTAGGAGGTGACATATCCAGCATTTTCACATTCCTCCCAGATATAGGCTGCCCTGTCCCCCGGGGCCTCCCAGTTGTATTACATTCAGATCCGAGGCGCGCTTGGAAACAATCCGATACTTTTAAGAAGTTAGGGCTGGTGCAGAGAGCGCTATCTGGAGCAGTTAAGCTCCAGGCCAGCTGGATTTTCCAGTTCAGAATGTCCGTGGTGTAAAAGAACATTTCATTTGAAAGCTTTTTCTACCGATGTATTCTTTGGGATGCGTGTTCTAATTTCCACTCGGTTCATCTTGACCAGAAACACGCCATTAAAGTTAAAACCTGGAACACCTCCCATTTTCCTTTTTCATTTTTTTTCTATCCTTCTCTCACCTCTTCTTATGGGATTCAACATCTTTATGAGTTAAAAAAAAAACCTCTATACATACTACAGTATACATACTTACCAGTATTCGGTAAATTGGACCTCTGTTCTTTATTAATCCGATGTTTCTTTCCTAGATCATGTATTGTTATATCCTGTGTCTTGAATAAAAAATATTGTGGAAAAAAAAAAGTTGAAAACTTTCCCGGAGTCAGCACTACACAGTCCCGGAGTAGCGTGCTACTCGCCGAAAAAGCGCTTCGCCACCTCGTCAGGGGTAGTAAGCGCTATATAAATGCAATTACAATACAATACAATACCCTAAAGATCTGGCCTTAATAATGCATCAGGGCTTGCTGATCTTGCTTTCTTTGCTTGGCCATTTTTCTGTGGGATCATTCATTATATCTGCCATATTTCCTAGTTCATGTGTTGTTCCTTATTTCATAGTGCCTTGGCATTACATGTACTTACGTTACATTGCATAACATTTACTGTTGGCCTAGATACAGCAATGTCCAAGTCGAGAGGGAGTATTTAAAGTGATTGCGTTCTGTCCAGCTGGGTGGGGGAAAGGGCAAAGTGGTCTGTTGTTATGGTTGCCTGACAGTATTCTGCTCAGTGCCTTTTGGGCCACCTGATGGAATAGTCACAGCAGGAGGAGGGAGGAGGGGTTGTATTTCCACTAAGTACACATGACTTACCATTGGCGGACACATCGCCACATCTTGCGAACTGCAGCCCATTTAGAGCAGGAGGTCTACCAATAGATCCATAGTGAAAACTCAACCACTCTTGGGATGGAAAACACAGTATAAACTGGCAGGCTGAGCCCAGAAACACATACCAGTTTAGCTAAAGAGCCTTAGTGCGAGGAAATGGACAGGAACTCTAGTGGCACACCTGCAGGATACATAGAGCCACACACTCCGCTCACACTTTGAACACAGACATCAAGTATTTTGTCAAAGAAAGAGACGTATTCATTCTAAATAATGTTTTTAAAAGCTGCAAGAAAAATAGAAAAGTTACCTGTGTAGCTAGATTCAATAAAAATACATTGTATAAGAGCAGGATCTGTATTGTCCTGGGAGTATTCGCAATGGCATTTACGCATGGAAATGTAAAAAAACACATCAAATAAAATAACAATTCGAAATATTTTGTGAAATGATGTTCTGAGTGTGGACGGATGAGCATAGCTCCTATGCACTTCATTTCAACACCAACCGTAATTACTTTCATGAGGTGGCACAAGATTTTTCTGGCCCATGTTACCCATACTGGGAATGGGGTCACGTGACTTATATCACAAGGGAAGTCAGCATCTGACTCCTAAACAGACTGAAACAGAAGCATAACTGGGGCAGATTGAAAAGGCGGACGTTTCACTGCCCTTTAACACAATCTGTTTTGTTAAAGTTCTTGCCAAAGTGTGCAGAACCTGAAAACATCAAGCACTGATCGTAGTAGTCTACTGATATTTATTGTCAAAAGAGGTCACATAAGCCCGTCCCCCACAACAAACATACCTGCTAGGCATAAGCCCAACAACCCTCCTTGTGCCCAAGGCACACAGAGAATTAACACTAAGAATTAATGCCAAGCAAACCTAGCCAAAATATGCAACATCCCTAATTAGGGCACCAGACGCATTATGTCAACCCCAATTAAAATAAAATTAAACTCTCAATGAGGGTTGGACAAATGAAGAGTGGAGAATGAAAACAGATTAAAATATATGCCACACAGTTTGGGCAGAGCAGGAGGTGTGGGGGTTTCAAATATCAAAGTTTCACCAAAGAAAATCTAACAAAAATGATCATAATCACACAAACATTTTCCATTATATTGTTAAAAAAAGGGAATGTCCAAAGCCCGAATAAACTACATAAATATTATAACAAGAAAGTATACATCTCACAGGTTTGGCAGCATCAGGATCGAGGCGGTCGGGGGTGGGTGCAGGGGTTTAATTGAACATAAAAGGGTAACCCAAAAGAACCTAACCAAAAAAAATATTCGTACACCATAAAAACATGCTGAGACAATCAAAAGATACAAAAAGTTTGCAGGGTCTTCAACAGTCTTCAAAGGGACTGCTGCTTCCTCTTTATCAGATGAACCCTCCTGCGTGCCCCGGCCTCAGCGCCTCACAAAGGGGTGGAGGGATGGAACAGAGAGGGCAACTGTGGGAGGGGAGTGTGATGAGATAGAGCCAAGGGAAAGGGTCAGAACTGGGATGGAAAAATCAGGGCAATCTAGACATCATATCCACCTCAGTGCTGGGCAGCCTACGGTGAATGAAAGCTCTCGAAGAGTGCAGGAAACCGATACAATCGATTTGTTTTCCTGCCTGTTTTTAGGTCTCGCCTAGGCAGAGCTTGCACTGTCTCTTCGAGACATGCTGTATTCAGGTATGGACTTTAAGCTCCGCCCATATTCCGCCCATCTTTTAAATTGGCTCTTGTTATTGTCCTTTGTAAATGGTGGCTTTTGATTAGACAATAGGCTTAATAGTCCCTTGTTTCTTCTGTTGTACCCTCCCATGAGGTCTTCCCCTTTACACGTGTTGTTCCTCTGGATGTTTTAATTAGTCTGTTAGCACTATTTTATTAAATTAAATTCTCCTGCCTCTGTTGCAGGCAGGACATGCTCTCCCGCAGCCACTCTTTTTTAACCAGCGGAGAACGCCTTCTGTTTTTTTGCTTCAGCTTGAATAATGGTGGCTGCACCTTTTTTTCTTATGTGCAGCTCACCTAACTCGATCTTGCTACTGTATGCAACATAATATATTTTTTTATATGCAGCGCGGCATAACACGCTTTTTTTATAAGCAGCGCAGCACAACACCTTTCTTTTTTAAAAAGAAGTGCGGCATGCCGCACTTTATTTTATGTATTTTTCAGCCGTGCAAAATGATATGTTTCATTTCAGCAGTGTGGCACACCACACTTCAGCTTTAACAATAGCGGCCACGGCGCGGATCGCACAACTTCATCTAAGTGTCCAGTATATTTTTTTTATAGCAGCGCGACACGCTGCACTGTTTTAAAAAGCAGCACAACATGCCGCACTTTATTTATGTATTTTTTCTGCCTTTTCAGCCACACAAAATATTATTCAGGGTTTACAGCTGGGGACGTGTCCTCCAACTGGAGCTCGGGTAGTAAGAGTCCCTGCTGTTTAACCCTTTGGATTCCGTTTCTGCTTCCTGCTCCAGTGCTCACGTTGCCTGCATTTGGCAGAAGCCCAAGCAGGTCACTCTTTCTCTCCCTAAAGCTTTTCCCTATCGTGATGTCTCCTAAAGGCAGTACATAGGAGCAATGGTCCCAGTAAACAATAAATAACCACAACAATTACATCCATCAAAACAAATATTCCAAAACATTCTTTGGTTAGCTCAGTGTTATTTAATCACACTGGGCATACACACGTTAAAAGTATTATTCAATTGAATTTCAAAAAGTGCCCCTAGAAGAGGGAAAAGAGAAGCGAAAGGTGGTGTGTTTGAAGTGAGGACAGGAAAGTGATTAGGAAGTGTAAATCACATACATATATTATTTACAAAGACATTGGCTTATATCTTTAAGCCCAACAAATTTGCAATAAACCAAAACAACTCTAATTAGCCATGATTGTTGACATTGACACAGTGATGGATAGCTGTTGTGCAAAATGGTCAAAGATAAGAGATGTCGACGTTTCGACCCCTAGTCCATAGGTCAGTGTGTCCCTTACAACGGGGTCTTCCTCAGGACAGGGTCAAAGGGGAAAGGGGCTGGTCCCTAGGGGATAGAACATAAAATGACTTTAGTGTTGGGTATTTGATTACAATCATTTGAAAGACGGGGCAAAAAGCCTCAATCTTTCCATTCAAATATGCTTCCAACTGATCGCAGATCTAGTTTCCAGGTCTGGGGAGCCGCCTAAATACTTTATGATTTAGGGTTGTTTTAGGGGAGTAGCAGTAAGGCCAAAGGGCACCTTACCTGGGGTGACTACACCCTCTATTACACCACCCTCCCATAGGAGAGGTGAAGAAAACTAGGCCTGATTGGAGGTGTCTCCCCATCTTCAAGATGGCGGGGACTGAAAGATGTGCTTCATCTCGCCTACCCCACCTTAGGGGTGGGGTTAGCAGAGGTGGGCACACCTCCTAGTCTTCTTAGTTTTTCCTGATGGTTTTCCCACCCAAAGTAGGGGTGTAAACCAGGGGCTGCCAACTGCTGCTAGCAGCAGAGGCTGGGGGTGCATTACAAAGGTGGCAGGCCTTTGAAACTTCCCCCTTTGAGCACTGGCTCATCCTGGGGGAGGAGGTATGACACCTCTATGAGAAGTTGGCCTGGCATATGCTGTCCACTAGTTCTAGTGGGCACCTTGCACCAGTCCAAACAACCCCTATTGATGATAGGTTTAAGACCACCTTTATCGAAATCTATCCTAGTGGTAGCTATGGAGAGCAGCCTTCAGGCTAAGTCTTGAAGGAGTGTAAAGCAGCTTGGTTTACCAGATTATAACCTCTTGAATGTCTAAATGAAAGGAGAACCACAGAGGGTATATATGTAAAATATATGTATTTATTCCTTAACACTCTCTAGTAATCCCTTTATGAGATTACAGAGCAAAGTACACACTTTAAATGCAATAGAACTTCAGTAAATAGCACAATATACACTGGGCCCCAGGGGGGAACCAAACCATTTATTAAGAAAGTGGTATAAGAACCACAAGTTGACTAGACACAAGGCCTAGAGCCTGTAGAATCGCTGGGACCACAAGGAACCACCCAAGGTAGTGACACAGGGGACCCACGGTGGACGCGTGCAGTGTGAGAACACAGCCATGAAACGCCATTAGCTTCTATGGGGAAAGTAGAGGTTGGAATTTTAACAAAAAAGGACACTTAGGAGAGGACTTTGAGCAAACCCCTTTAGACTTAAGGGGTTCGGGAGCACCGGAGTACTCGAGTTACCTCACCCAGGGAAGCCAGGTGCATAGGTGTCAAATGGTGTCGGAAATCGTCGTTAATTTCAATGGCGATTTGCTGCAAAGTGCTGCTGCCGTGGAGGAGAAAAGTGTCCGGTGTGATCCAAGCCTGGATCGAAGATGTGAAGAACCTGAAAGCAGAGCGGACAGAGTCTGGGTCACTTGCCGGTGACCAGGGGCTCGGTAGTCGAATGTCCACCAATGTTGAGTGTTTCAGGTGCGAATAGCGATCTGCTGCAAAGTGCTGCTGGCGACTAAGTCGAAAGTGTCCGGTGTATCCAAGGACGGATCTAAGATCTGAAGAACCTGAAAGCAGAGGGGACAGACTCTGGGTCACTAGCCAGTGACCAGGAAGGCGATGAGAAGATGCCAACCAATGTCGGGTGATTTCAGGTGAAGAAGGTGAAGCTTGACTCTTTAGCCACGAGGACCAGGAGGCGTCAATAACAACCAGGAGCTGGATTCGAGCTGTCCCACAAAGGATGTCTAGTGCATCGGTGCCTGGATTGGACTTAACAAGCCTTGGCAACAGCAACCCACACAGAAAAAGAAAAGATGCTTCGGTGTGAACCAGCAAGGTCCAGGGGACCCCCCAAGTGATGCAGAGTCAGGGCACGTCTGGAGCAACCAGGGAAGCCCACGGAAAGTCAAAGTTGCCTTCTCAGGGACCCACCAGTTGACAGCCCAGGGATCGCAAAGGTACCTCGAGTGAAAACACAAAGAACACTTGTGTAGTGTAGCCCAGAAATCTTTGGTGGAAAAGGTGCTTGGTCTGGGCTACAAGTAACCCAATGCACAGCCTTCAGGAACGTCGAGAAGCTAATTCACTTGCAAATGTGCACGGTGTCCAGGGGCTCCGGTTCCACGGTACCCATGAGGTCTACGGTTCTCAGCTTTGCTGGGGACTCGAGTCGGCCTCGGGAAGTCTGGAAATCCACCTCTGGTGTTGCAAATACTTCGGATTCCGGCGGGAGTTTCGGAGATGCAAACCGGTCATAGGCGTCTTTGGTGCCTGCCACGCGGGGGGGTAACTCCTTTACTCCAAGGGAGATTCTTCAGTCATCTAGCATCATGTAGATCATCGAAGTTCCAGGATTCAGTATCAGAGTTTCGTCCAGGTGTAATCTAAAATCCTGTTGCCAGGGGTTCCTATGTTATACCCAAGGAAGGGGTGGGACAAACTCTGGGGACCCACCTATGGGAGGGTTTGGAAAGAGGGGTGGCTACACCCATTTCCTTTGTCCAGTTTTGTGCCAGAGCAGGGGCTGGTAGGCCCTGCCACCGCTGTGAACTGGGCTATGCACAGGGACACCAAATGTGCCCCCAGTGCAGACTTCAAAGCACTCTTGGAGTGCACCCACCCAGCCCCAATACACTAAAACCTGTCTGGGAGGTGGTGACACCTCCGTGTGATTGGAAACCTATTGTCCAGGCCTCCCCAGCCAGAGTTTCGTCCAGCAGCAGGAGGCCAGACTCGTGTCTGCGGCTGTGGCATCCATTTTGTGATGCCAGGGTTCTTTTAAACTGGTACCGGGTGTACCGGTGTGGACATGTCTCTCCCTCTAGAAGGGTGGAATCATACCCCTGATACCAAACACAAAATGTTTCCTAGCAGCCATTCCAAAGTTAGCCTTTACCGCGAGGTTATAAGGCACTTAAGGGTATATGGTCTGGCTGCATCACAGAACAACCCCGGAGGATAGATTCCGAAGGCTGCAGAGGGGCCCTGCTCATGCATGGGCACCCTCTCACACAAAACCTAGCACCCTGCCTTCAGGATTGATAAGGCCTGCCATAGGGCTGACTGATATGTTTCTATGTGTAGTGATATAAGGTAGATATAGGGAACCTATATCTATGTAAGTGGTGCATACACCACCCTACACAGGCTGCAGTAGCAGACCTGTGGTGTCATTTTGGAAGGCTTCCCAGGGGTGGCATAATACATGCTGCAGCCCCTGGTAGGCCTCTGGGGTACCTATGCCCTGGGTATATAGGATACCATATACTAGGGACTTATAAGGGTACCCCAGTAAACAAACTGGAGTGTACCTAAAGTACTTGGAATCATTTTAGAGAGGAAGCAGCTAGGCTGGGGGCCCTGGATAGCAGAGCCCTAGCCAGACTAAAGTCCAAAAACAGTGAAACATCAGCAAAAAGTGGGGGTAACTATAAGAAGCAGTCCCTACTCTCCTACAACCTCTGCCCAGCATGTGTATTGTTAAAGGTGCCAGAGAGCAGGGGATCTCTACCCAGGGGTCCAGAAATAATGTCTGGTGGTGGCTGTCTGCGTACAGCTGGACAGAGACCACACCAGGGTTGATAGTTTTTCAGGAGGCACTTCTGAGGTGCCCTCTGGGTACATGGTACAATAAATCCCACACCGGCATCAGTGTGGATTTATTGAAAGGATTAGTTTGGTACCAAACACTCCTGGGTTTGGTGAACCTATCATGTTGCTGGGGTTGCTCTATTGTATTGGATTGTACTTGCATTTATATAGCGCTTACTACCTCTGACGAGGCGTCGAAGCGCTTTTTCGGCAGGTAGCACACTACTCCGGGACTCATAGAGGATTAGTGTTGAATTAGTATAGTGAAACATGCAAGTACATTTTAAGTGGTGGATAGGTTAGTCGGTTATTGGAATTTGGAATGATAGCAGAAGGATAGAGGAGGAAAAAAAAGGTTTGTATTTATATAGCGCTTGTTACCCCTGATGGGGTGTTGAAACATGCTATTCAGGAAGCCCATAAAGGATTAGTGGTGAATTAATATGCTGAAATATGAAAGTAATTTCAGTGGTGGATATTAGTCAGTTATTTAGAGTGAGAAGGATAGTGGGAAAGAAAGGTTTGCATTCATATAGCACTTGTTACCCCTGATGGATGTTGAAGACTTTTCTGGCGAGTAGCACGCCACTCCGGAACTCATAAAGGATTAGTGTTGAAAATTAGTATAGTAAAATATGAAGTATTATGAGTAGTGGATATGTTATTCAGTTATTTGGGTAGAGAAGGGTAGGTGGCGGGATAGTGAAGGGAAAGAGGTTTGTTTTTATATAGCGCTTGCTACCCCTGATGGGGTTTTGAAGTGCAAGTAGCATGCTACTCTAGAACCCATCAGGATTATTGTTGAATTAGTATGGTGAAACACGAAAGTCATTTTAGTGGTGGATATGTTAGTCAGTTACTTGGATTGAGAAGGGTTGGGGAGAGGTAGAAAAGAGGGAAGAATTTAGAAAGGTTTGTTTTGGGGGATCGGTATAGTAAAAGAGGTGTAAGATGATAAAAGGAGGGGTAGAGTAGGAGAGAGTCTAGAAAGGGTTATTTTGGGGATCATAGTAGTGGTATGGGGTTTGGGGTTAAATGAGAGAGTGGATGTAGAGGATATATTGAGCGAAGTATAGGCTGAGAAATAGGGAAGTGCATTGGAAATGCTAAATTAGAAGAAAGTGATAAATATATAGATCCATAAGTACACTTAAAGTATATAGATGCATAATGGAGGTATGTATATTGGGCAGAATTTCTGGCCCTGGTCCTGATCAGTCTCGAACAGGCTCAAACAGGCAACTACCCTTGTCCTCTCCGCCCTTAACAGCCTCAAACAGGCAGCTGCCCTTGTCCTCTCCACCCTTAACAGGCTCAAACAGGCAACTGCCCTTGTCCTCTCCGCCCTTAGCCTCTCCGCCTGGCTGAGACGCCATAAGCCTGGCCTTTTATAGCCCTAGTAATCATGTGACCCTGTCAGCCAATGGGAACCCTAGCCCTAACACGATCCAATCACAACACTAGCCCTAAAAATCTAGAACCATTAGGAAACCAGGACCTTACAGCCAATCTTAGCCCTAGTCCAAGCACCCAATCAGTTCAAAAACCCTAATCTCTACGAACAATAGAGGCCCTAGCCCTACCAGTAGTCCCACCCCAAGTCCAAGCAACCAATGGCTCAGGAAGCCCTTGTCCCTACTTCCAATAGAAAGCCTAATCTTACTCTTATTCCCACAACCAGTCCAGCAACCAATCACACCAGAAGCCCTAATCGCTACTTCCAATTAAAAGTCTAACCCTAGCCCTAGTCCACCCTAGTCCCAACAACCAATAACACAGGAAACCCTAGTCCCTACTTCCAATAGAAATCCTAACCCTTGCCCTAGTCCCAACCCTACATTGATTGAATCACAGACCCAGAAACCAATCAGAACACTCAAATACCCAGCCAATGAGGACACTAAACCTAATCCAATAGAAACATCAGATGCAACCACCAATCAGTATACACATGTACCAAACAATATCAGACCATATAAGGTCCCAGCGACCTCAGACAAGGTTTGCTGGCCAGGGAGTTGGAAGCTGCTTTTCCTGTTCAGAATCTCCTAGGAAACAGACAGGCTCAATCCACACTTTGGACTTCTGCAGGTAAAGGCCTCACTAACTTCAAATCTAACAATACTGTTTGAATAAAACTTTACTCCCTCTACTGGCAAAAAAACGAAGTCCACAGTCCCTAGTAAACACAGTTTAAACAGCTCACAGAAGCACCCTCTGATGTAGAATTTCCTTGTTGCTGGAGGGGGGAGGCAGGGGGGCTGGTTTCACTGAATGGTGAACACAAAATGGTGGCTGGGGGAGAACTGTTTTAACATACAGGTCTTAGCACAGAGCAAAGGAGAAATTTGGAGGGAAAGCTGAAAGTCATCAGCAATGAGAGGGAAACACTACAGAGTTTGGACTGCAAATCCCACAATTCAACGTGTTAAATGGAAGCAATCATGGGCAGAAAAAAACACAAGTTTAAGACACAAAACAGGTGATAAAATGTCCAATCACAGGCAGGATAAAACTAAAATTTTTAAACTGTAACAACCACAAGCAAAGACAGAAATCAAAGAAAGGGAAAATCGTTTTTTTAAAAACTTTTGTTTTGGGGAAGAGACAGCACTAGTCTGCCTCCTTACCACTTTCTGGACTAGGCTCACTGCAATCTGGAGCACAGGGAGGCTGCAACTCACAAGATGGAGGAGAATAATTTGGGGTGCACCCAGCAAGGCCTTAAGGGACCTGGGCTAGTGGCACTTACAATATTAAAAAATGGACGCCAATATTGTAGGGGCACATCTGCTAATGCAGATACACCCTCACCTGGGGTATAGTTCACCCTGCCTTAGGGCTGTGTGCTCTGCTTGTGGGATGACTAACCTATGCCTTGAGGTAGTGTTAGCTGGTATGGCACCCAGGCAGGATGCCATGTCTACTTTGTCGTTTTCTGCTGCAGGGGCAGTGGCAGTGGCATGGTCCCAGTGAGGGGGGTCCCAAGGGACCCTCTTCAGCTGCCAGGCCCTAGATACCCAGGTTACCATTTACTAGGGACTTACAGGGGGTAGAAGTATCAATTGGGGGTTTGTTTTTAGGGAAGAAGCACTACCACAGGGGACCAGTTTGGTAGGGACTCTGTGCACTACAATTGAAACCACATTAAAATCAGGCACAAAGTGGGAGGTAACCATGCAAAAGAGGCACTTTCTCACACACATCATCAGCTTGCCATCAGAAAATATACCAACACTTCATCATACTAGACGCTGCGGTTTATAGCTTGACACTGCTTCATTGCTGCTGTAAACCTCAGACCGTGCAATCTCCACCAGTCAGAAGTGAATCCTATGTTTACTTTACTACATCTTCCCAACCATGTCAACATATATTATCTGCTGTCCTACTCTCTACATTAGCTTGGCATTACGAGGGGCCGCATTACAACAGCATCTTACAATTCAGCATGTCCTACCTAACTAAGGAAATGGTGTGCACGCCCTGAATGTGTAGCTGTATGTAATAAAGCTAGTGTGAAAGGTTCCTCTCAGTCTGCTCAATTCAACTGGTGCTGATCTATGTTTACATGTATTCCTAGCCTCATTTTGAATCCCCGTTTTGGAAAACACACCATTGGCGGCTGCCCCTAGGGGGCGCCAGGGTGTTGATCCACTGCCTGCTCTGCCACTGTTGCTCTTCATGTTACAGTTTTTACCTGATAACAAATTATCTTGAAGTTCATTAGTTTGTATATAAAAGCTGTAATATTACTTTACCAGCAGAAGAGGGCTCTGCTAGCTGTAGTGCACATGTGTCAGGTGGGGGTTGTTACTGCCCGGCCTCAATCAGACATAATACATATCAATCAATCAAGCGTTTGTTAAGCACGACTACTCACCCGTAAGGGTCTCAAGGCGATGGGGGTGGGGGGATGCAGGTTCCAGTCCTTCAGGGAGGGGGTCCGTCGAAGAGCCAGGTCTTGAGGTCTCTTATGAAGATGGTAAGTGATGTTGTCTGTCTGAGGTGGAGCGGAAGGGCGTTCCAGGCATTGGCCGCGAGGAGGGAGAAGGAGCGGCCTCTTAATCTGGCATGCTGCACTAGCATCAGACAGTGACGCATGTCAGATAATGGAGCTTCAGGGTTTGTCAATCACATGCCCTCTTGCCCTATCAGAAGCTGGAACGGATTTAAAAAAAAGGTGTACCTCAGCACTTCCAGCTTCTGATATGGTGGAAGATTGTGGACCTGCCTTTTGGATATTGCAAATGGACGAGGAGTCATAAATCATAGGCCTGGCCCAGAGTGTGCCTTTGTCCGTTCCCTGGGGAGTGTAAGTGCTTGTCTGTGTAATTGACTTTGTGTACATGCCTGCAACTGTGCATGTGAGTATGTTTGCTTGTATGCCTGACCAAGTGCTTAAATGTATATGTGTGTGCGTGTGATTTGAAAGCCTGTGAAGGTATCCAGCCTCTGGGTTGGCAAGGCCCAAGGCCCAGTGCTGGAGAGTGCTTTTGGACTTGCGGGGCCCACCACTTCCATAAGCCACCAACCGCAACTTGAACATACATATGTGAAGTTGTGGCTAAGTATCAACAACAAGGTTGTACTCTTTGGAGGAGCTGTGAGTGAAACCATAGACCATGAGAGTGAAGCACAGGTTGTCAATGATGTCACATGAGTGTACTAAAGTGTAAAACATCCCCATTACTGGTACTTACCTCTGTAAAATGTTATGTTGTATGTGGCAAGCCCGGTATCTCTTCATAAACAGCCTGAGCTGTCTTCACTACAAAAAACATACCTGGTTACTTCATCTCTCAACTAAAATGCAAAAGTCCAATCTAGTGTCTGTCCACCTATCCCACAGCACCATGTGCTCTGACCTCGACTCACTCTCCACGTGTTGCCTGATGGAGGTCCTGCCTGCAGCTTCCACCTTTTGCCCCCTTACCTTGCAACTGAAGAGACCCAAGAGCAGTGGTGGAAGGTACTGCGGGGCCTTTGACTTCACAGCAGTTGACAACCAATTTGGTTGGTAGTTTCAAGTAATGTCACTGCTATTAACAACTTCCATCAAAAACATCCTTTTGCATTATGGTTTCCCATGGAAGTCATATATAATATATGCATTTATGCATAGCATGATAACTACTAAGTAGAAAGACGTAGGAAGCACTTAAAACCCTTGAGGGTGGCCCACTGGCCTGCTGGTTTGCAGAAGGCCTTTGACTCTGTCCCCCAGATTGGAGGGCCACCCGACATATTTAGAGATCCGCAACTGCAATGGCAATGATTGCTGTGACAAACAGTGCACCAGCAGCTGAGGTGCTGTAGGCACAGCCGAATTCTGAGCAAGCATCATGTTTGGCTCAAAGCTGATTTTTTTTGTGGTTTTACCAAAGCAGGGGTTTACTCCTTTCCTATCAAGGCCATTGTTTTTCCCTACTTGGGTCTGTCATGTTATCTATGTCGGGCCCAAGTTGAGAAAAGCATTGATGGACTTCGAGTGGATAGGCACCTAGGTCAAAGGTATCCAATGGCTGTGCCTACGCAGGACCCCGCCTCCCATAATCCCATCAGTACCCCATCCCTATGTGAGTCAGGCTTAACGTGGAGGGCCTCGTGCTCAACTATCCTCTAAATCAGGCCATTAATGGCGAATTTAGAGTTTACACGATGAGCTATCCCGTCCAACATATCAATGTCTGCACAACCTTCACTGAAGGAGCAGTTGGAAATCCACCATATTTAGGGGTGGTCTTTAGCGGGGGAGATTTCTCCACTATAGTGCCTGTAATAA
The DNA here is from genome assembly GCF_964261635.1 of Lissotriton helveticus. Classification (NCBI taxonomy): domain Eukaryota; kingdom Metazoa; phylum Chordata; class Amphibia; order Caudata; family Salamandridae; genus Lissotriton; species Lissotriton helveticus. The sequence continues at coordinate 796,526,166 of NC_136063.1, read as the reverse complement.
GCAATATAAGATCATCCCTTTTATTGGAGAAACATTTTTGGTCGCAATTCTACAAATATCCATTAACATTGGTGGAAATTTGGTCAGCATATTTAGGCACATGAATGAGTGCAAGTGACCGTGGTGTGGTGTGCATTTTGAGTGAGTTCAGTGTTCTGATGGGAGTAGGCCACACTTTCATCCCTTGTATGCCCTTAGTCCTGTAATGCACAGGGAAATATGAGACTATGCTAGAAAAGGAACCCTCCTGAACCAGAATTTGCTTAGGGGCCCCTCCATTGTGCCATGAATATTAATCACGTGTTCTTCCGTGGATCCGTTCTGGTGCGTGGATTTTGGTGCTGATACTCGCAGTCCAGTTCACCCTTCAAAATACCTGCCACAGTTATCTAAAGAATAGTGTTATTTTTTACTTTAAACATCTAAGAGTGTGCTCCCTTCCTTGATTTGATTAGTCCTGTACAATAGTATTTACAAGCATGCAAATAACGTGGGGTCATTGCTTGAAGACAGCCTAAATACAGCAGACATGAAAGCATGTTGTGTATTGAGCACGAGGTGGCGCTGTGTCCCTTCTTACAAGCGCGAGTATGGTTCTTCACGCAACGGAAATTTAAGGGCTTGAATTAGATTTCGGTGGACGTGTTTTTCCGTCAATAACAGTGACGGAAGTCCGCCCTGATCTAATGCCATTGTTTCCTATGGGATTTATTTTTTCGGCGGACGGGATGTATGTCACCGCCGCGACAGAGTAACCCTTCCGCCGAAATCTAAATCAGACATTTATTTATTTCGTTCATACCACCAAAGGAATTTCTGAATCACTAGCATGAAGAGGCCTTTTCCTGTGCCACAGTTGTACTTTTGTGAAAAACGTTTTATATTTAGGGATAAGCGAGCAAGTTGAATATAGGCAATGCACGTCTCGATTTAACGCCCCACATTGTGCATAGCTCACTAATTGGAATTTGAACAGGGCCTAAATCCCAATGCTCTCTTAAAGTACAAACTGTGCTGTGCAACAGGAGATGACAAAGCGCACATTAGAGTAATGCAACATTTGTGCTATGTTTCGTCAATGTTTTCTGCACGGGCGTAGCTTGGTCAGTAAGACTGGGGTTGGGGGGGGGATTGAGCAGATTTCACAACAATCACGCTATCACTTTAGTTTATGTACAAATACATTATACAACAAGCCGGGTGCACCAGAGGGGCCTTAGGGGAGCGGGATGGAAGGGAAATGCGGATTGGTAAGGGTACTGTGTAGGAGAAAACGATATTCTGTGAAACAACCAACATTTTGAAGTCTTTCCAAACCGAGGGAGAGAGTGCGTATGCATTTTTACCTGCGTGTATAAAAAATCCTGGTGAAATACCACAGACACCTCACCAGTATGGGCAAATTTTGCGGATCCGCGGTTCGCGAATTCGCGCGAAATGGCAAAAAAATCAGCGGATTTTCATGCGAGCTCGCAGATTTTTTTGCCATTTGCAATAATGTGATGCCGTGTACCCTAGTGTGTGTGTGGCGGGGCCAAACGGGCGGGGCTTCCATGCGAGTTCACATGCCTCTTATTTATAAAGGGTCAGAGACCGATCAGAGCAGCAGATGAGAAGGAAGCAGCCTCCTGGTCACAGGAAGTACATGGGGATTTCGCTCGAGAAACTCGAGGATGCAAAGACCTCCATCAAGGATTACATCTAATTGTAGGCGGTAAATATGGGGAGGAAGCACACCTGCCTAGTCTCGACCATGCTCACTAGTTGTTTGGGCTGATTATAATGCGTTACTGAATTTGAGCTTCAACTCAGGCACAGGAGCATCGTGCCAGAATGAGTCCTGCCTGCATATTTATCCACGAAGATGCCACCGTGTTGTGCCATACCTCTACTCAACTGGAGTACTTTCTACTGTCTAATCAGTAAGTGCTACCTCGTTGGGTAAATGTATAGTGCTTCTGCTACACTACAGCTGTGTAAAGGGCCAGAAGAGTTGTCTCCAGTGACCCCGTGTGTCTGTAATTTTGCCACCGCGCCGAAAGGCGCAGAGGTCCCTTGAGTGAGCTGTCCATCATTGTGAGGAAAGGGCGCAAAGACTTTGCATACCCTAGTGTGTGTGGTGCCAAATGGGCGGGGCTTCCATGCGAGTTCACATGCCTCTTGTTTAAAGGGTCAGGGACCGATCAGAGCAGTAGATGAGAAGGAAGCAGCCTCCTGGTCACAGGAAGTACACGGGGATTGCGCTCGAGAAACTCGTGGATGCAAAGACCTCCATCAAGGATTACATCTAATTGTAGGCGGTAAATATGGGGAGGAAGCACACCTGCCTAGTCTCGACCATGCTCACTAGTTGTTTGGGCTGATTATAATGCGTTACTGAATTTGAGCTTCAACTCAGGCACAGGAGCATCGTGCCAGAATGAGTCCTGCCTGCATATTTATCCACGAAGATGCCACCGTGTTGTGCCATACCTCTACTCAACTGGAGTACTTTCTACTGTCTAATCAGTAAGTGCTACCTCGTTGGGTAAATGTATAGTGCTTTTGATACACTACAGCTGCATAAAGGGCCAGAAGAGTTGTCTCCAGTGACCCCGTGTGTCTGTAATTTTGCCACCGCGCCGAAAGGCGCAGAGGTCCCTTGAGTGAGCTGTCCACCATTGTGAGGAAAGGGCGCAAAGACTTTGCATACCCTAGTGTGTGTGGTGCCAAATGGGCGGGGCTTTCATGCGAGTTCACATGCCTCTTGTTTAAAGGGTCAGGGACCGATCAGAGCAGTAGATGAGAAGGAAGCAGCCTCCTGGTCACAGGAAGTACACGGGGATTGCGCTCGAGAAACTCGTGGATGCAAAGACCTCCATCAAGGATTACATCTAATTGTAGGCGGTAGATATGGGGAGGAAGCACACCTGCCTAGTCTCGACCATGCTCACTAGTTGTTTTGGCTGATTATATGCGTGACTGAATTTGAGCTTCAACTCGGGCACCTGCTTTATGTATATATGTAAGTTTATTTTATTTTATTATTTATTTAGAAGTTTTCTATAGCGCTAACAAGACCCGAAGGTAGCAGAGCGCTTTACAGTAACAGGTGTGACAGGGTGAACAACAAGACATGTAACAAGTAGAGGCAGTCCAATATTGGGGGAGGGAAAGTGCGTAACAGTGGGACTTTTGGTATAAGGATACATAGCAACACATAGTTCAGTGGGAGATCCTGGTTATCTGGGACCTAGGGAGCGGATGAGGAACAAGGATTTGAGTTGGTTCTTGAATTCCGCATAGGACGGTAGAGTTCTGATATGTGGAGGGATAGAGTTCCATATTTTGGGGGCATTTCCAGTGAAGGAGCAGTCCGCAGTTTTCTTCTTTCTGGTTTTTGGAAGGATGAGCAGCAGGGAGTTGGAGCTTCTCAAATATCTGCTTTGGCCTGCTTTTTTGAGCTTGGTTGGTTTAATTTTTGTGACAGGAGCATCGTGCCAGAATGAGTCCTGCCTGCATATTTATCCACGAAAATGCCTTCCTCTACTGAAAAAAAAAAATCCGCAAATCCACTCGCGGGTGGATTTTTGGGGAATTTCCCGGATCGCGAAATTGCTGAAAATCTCCAAAATTCGCGAGCGGAACGGATTTTGCGCCCATAGTTACCATACCCGACTGGAAGCACCTGTAGCCAACTGCTTTTTTTTTTCATTTTTTATTGCAAGCAAGTCAGGTACAAACAGTACTCAATACAAAAATTATTAGAAGAACAGAAAATGAAACATTACAATTCATCAAGTGATCAGAATACAACTGATCTTAAATAAGATTAAAGGAGTAACCAAGGAAGACATGCCTTCTAACCCCACAATTCCCCCTGAATCCATTGCTGCACTGGGGCCCATATCTTCCCCCCTGCAAGTCTTTTTGTGCGACCTTTCGTGGCATAAATAGCATGTTCCAGATTATACTTAGCTAGCAACCGTGCTCTCCAAGTATGGAATAATGGCGGGTCTGGATTTATCCATTCTTGAGTACTACAGGCACGGAAGATAGACATGCAGATAAATATCAGCTTTTTCTTTTCTTCAGGTATTTTATCAGAGGATAACCCTATCAGTACCAGCTCTGGCGTCAGAATTACAGAGCTTCCAAGTATTAAAGACAAAAAAGTTTGAATTTCAGAGAGAACGAGTGATAGCTGTGGGCAGAGAAAGAACATGTGAGTTGCATCCGCGGCCTCCAACAGACATCTATTACAAGCTGTACCTGATGATGTTCCCCAGTTAGAGATTTTTGCGGGGTATGATATAGATCAAAGAGGGCCATGTAGTGCTGAGTACGGGATCTACCCGTCAGAAGGATAGAATTAGCCATCAAGATAGAATCTTCAATCAGCACATTTGTCACCCCCAAATTCACCGCCTACCGCTCTTGTACTGATATTAGGTCATCGGAGTACAGTGAGATCAATAAGTTATAAAAAAAAGCCAATCTTTCTTTTGCTATATAAAAAATCAATCAAGGAAATCTTCTGAAGTCCTGAGCGTTCGCCAAGTGATAAGGTTTTAAAATAACTATGCAATTGAAAATATTTAAAGTAATCAAAAGTTGAAATATTAAACTTAGCTTGAAGGGTCTGAAAGGGAATAATTTCATCATTCTGCCATTGATCGCCAATGCAATTAATTCCTTGGTTACTCCATTTTGTCATAATATGATCCCTAAAAATAGCAGGAAAGATGTACTTAGACGACAGAGGGGTGTATCTCAGAATTTTTGGAATCCCAACATGTCGCTTAATAATCTTCCAAGCCCGATATGCTGCAGTTACAATCTTAAATTTCGTTTTCTTGTAATAGCTCAGTTCTATATTTTTTAGCAAACAACCACGAGCCTCTGCCCCGAAAGGAATTTCATAGATAGATGGAGAGTGTGCTTCATATATTGGGGCTTTGGTACCAGTAATTAAAGGATTAATAAACTGTAGTATTGATGCTAGGTAGTAAAATAGGAAATGTGGAGTGCTCCATCCCCCTCTAACCTTTGGAAGAATCAATTTTTTAAAAGATCTACGGTGGCGCTTATAGCCCCATAAGAATCTCCCGGCCATTCTCTCCAGTATTTTAAAGAATTCTATTGGAAATTCGAGAGGTATAGTTCTAAAAAGGTACAGAAACCTGGGAACTATTAGCATTTTTAATACATTATTTCTGCCATGTAAAGACAAATGTAAATGGTCGATACGTTCCAGAGTAGTGTTTGCCTTTTTAAGGATGGGAATAAAGTTAAGTTTAGGAATGTCAGAAATCGGATATGTGATCTTAATTCCCAAATATATTGGCGTGGATACTATATTAAGATGTGCCGGTTGATTCTGGCCAATAAATAAAATTTGAGTTTTAGAAGGATTTAACTTGTATCCTGAAAAAGCACTGAAATGAGCCGCAATCTCTTCGATCTTTGGCATTGCCCTTATAATATCTGTGGTGATCACCACCACATCGTCAGCATACACCAGTGCCCTATAAGAGGTGCCTACAACCTCCACTGACATTATATCTTCCGCTCGATTTAACTGATTAAGATAGATATCAATATATATAGCAAAAAGCAATGGAGATGACGGGCATCCTTGCCGAGTGCCACGAAAAATAGGAAACGGGCTAGATTTAAAAGGCCCAAATTTGACACAAGACGTTGGTGATTGATAGAGGGCTTTCAGTGCCACGATCATTCTTGGTCCAAAGCCTTTCAACGCCAAAACATCCCAGAGATAAGGCCATGCCACCCAGTCAAATGCCTTCGGCATCCAACAGGGTGATTCCTATGGGTGTATTGATAACTCTTCGGATGTGGTCAGCAGTATCCCTATTAGGGATAAACCCATGTTGCCACCGTGAAACAATGGAGGATATCACTGCTGACATACGAGTGGCTAATATTTTCGAAAAAACCTTGCTATCGGCATTTATCAGAGATATCGGTCTGTATGATGCCGGATTGAGAAGAGGCTTATCCTTTTTAGGAAATGCCATTAATGTGGATTGATTCCATGACACTGGAGGAAACCCTTTCTGTGCTTCTTGAAATGTAATCAGTAAATCTTCCTTCAAAACTTCCTAAAGGTCCTGAAAAACTCAAGAGGGATACCATCAGACCACATGGCTTTCCCTGTGGCCAACAAGAGCAAGGCTGATTCAATTTCCTCCCATGTGATATCGGCATCCAGGGAGTGTGCCTGAGAGTCGGTCAGTTTTGAAATATTGTTTTCATCAATAAAAGTTAGCATCAAATCAGAAGAGTATACCGTGTTATCAGATTTATACAGCTGGGAATAGAATTGCCGGAATACGGCAAGTATTTGGTCTGGATGATTATGAATCTGGCCTGCCTCATCCTGTATCGCATTGATAGTGTTTAGGATTTCTTTCTCTCTGGTTCTTTTTGCCAAGATCTTTCAGAGTTTTCTCCCCTTTCATAAATCTGCGATCTGAATGTCGCAAGCTGTTCCGCCAGTTTAGTCGCATATATTTCGTAAACCCTTGCCTTATGTATATTCAATGTGGTTTTAATTTGCTCAGTATCTTGTGATGTAGTGATAGCTGTAACTAATTTTTCCTCCCATTCTCGTACTACGTTAAAATTTTGATCCATTTTCTTTCTAATACTTTTTTGTTTCCTGATTGAATAAGAAAGTGTTTCGCCACGTATCCCAGCTTTAAAATCGTCCCAGACATTTTGGATGGATGCACTTCTTCTATTAAAGACAAGAAACTCCTTAATCCACTTCCTGATAATTTCTATATATACTGGATCTGCCAATAATTTCTGATCAAATGACCAGGACCTTGAGATTGGAGCAGATCTACTCTCAATCAGTACCTCTATCACTATCGGGTTGTGGTCAGATATTATTCGAGGAAAGATTTCTAATGTAACACTATTTATAATCCCAGAATTCACAAAAAAATAGTCTAATCATACAAACCTCTGATGGGGAGTGGAGAAAAAAGTAAAACCAGGTGAAAGGGGATTTTTTGCGTAACCCACACCCCTTAATCCATATTCCATTACTAAGCCTCTTATTGCTTTGTATGTTGTTTTTTTAAGCCAGAGTATATGGAATCACCAGATATATCTATCCCACCTTCCAAATGAATGTTTAAGTCCCCACAGAATATTACAGAAGGCGGCGAATCAGCTAGTTCTAGACTTAGGTAATTCAAAATCTTGGGGTCATCTGAGTTTGGGGCGTAAACTGAACAGATTGTCCATAATTTAGTATCTATTTGAAGCTCAATAATGACCCATCTACCATACTGATCAACCTTAGTACGTTTAAGGCATCCCAATTCATTTCTCATAAGGATTGCCACTCCCTTTGTGGTGGTACCTTGTCTGGTACATCCAAGTAACTGCAAGTCCAAATCTTTGAGCAAATGCCTATCTTTCCAGGTAAGATGTGTTTCTTGAAGACACAATATATCTATCTTCATGCCCTGTATAATTTGGTTACAAATCCCCCTTTTCTTCCTGTTATTAATACCACAGATGTTCCAGGAACAAATTTGAAATGTTCCCATCTTCAGTTGTTATATAATCTCCACACTTCTTCACCTTGGTACATCCCTGTTAATTGAAACATTTCTATAGAAAATAGAGTATATTTGGTAATTGTATACCACATCTTAAGCATATTCTCACCCTTTTAAAAAAACAACCAAAAATCTTCAGTAGAAAACAAATCACTCGACATATCAATTTTTTCCTGACTTTGCTTGCACCCCCCACCCACCCAAGTGACCCCCCTACCCCCCCCCCCCAAGCCTTGACCCCCACCCACCTTGGGCATAAGGACTAAGTAGTCCCTAATATTGATGATGCGAGAAGCATCTGGTGTCCCGCTGCCTCCTCCATCCAGCATTATCCTCTTACCATGCAACAACTTTGCCTATGATAGCAGCTAATACATGACCATACAAAAAGAAAAAAACAAAAGCCAAGACAAATCACAAAGATAATTCAAATGTTGGTCAGGAGGTTAGATAGTTAAATAATTATATGCCCACTTATGTATACACAAATATAGCCATACGAGGTGCCAAAGAGGAACTCATTCTTTCAATGTGGTTAACACATCTTAGTGACCCCTGTAAAGCATAAGAAGAAAAATACCTATATTCAGTTAATTCAGAATGAGGCTAAAAGCTCTCATGACCTTCCGAAGTCAAAAAATAGGATCTATCTTTAAAAACTACTTTTAGTTTGGAAGGATTTAAGAGAAAGGCCTGGGCACCTTTAGCCTGGAAAGCAGGAATTAGCTGACGAAACTGCCAGCGTTGCTCCACAGTGGCATGACAATAGTCAGGCCGAACAAAAAATTCCATACCTTTACCCCTCTTTTTTACGATCTGGCCTAGCCAGATCATAGAGAGCCTCCCTTGCTAAGAAATTGTTTAAATGTTTAAACAAATCAAGATTGCCCTTGGTTTTACATTTGAATCCTGTCTAGCATTTTTTTGAAATGGGAATCTGTGGGCTCGATGCAGTTCCATATCCCATTTCCATTGTATAAGTTCGGGGAAAGCTTCTTAAAAAAGGTCAATAACAAATTGTCTAACGTTCCCCCCCTCACTCCCCTCAGGAATACCCAGGATTCGCAAGTTATTCCGGCGCGACCTGTTCTCCAAGTCCACCAGTTTCCAATTAATCTCATCTCTCAGCCCCACAAGTGACAAGATTTGTGTTTGTTGGTTTGCAACCGTATCTTCAATTGCTGATATTCTTCCCTCAGCCTCAACCACTCTGGCAGACATCTCATTACAGGATTTAGCTACTTTCCTAAGATTGTTTTGCAGCCGATGGACTGCACCTTGCGTGCGGAGATTTTCTGCCCTGGTTTCCTCTCGATGTTGGATCATAAGCTGATACAGTGTATCCAACGTAGTGACGGGTGCCTGAGTATTAATCCGGGTCTGCAATTCCTCTGATGTGCCAGAGATGCCTGATGGTGAGCCAGCAGTATCTCCTTCCTCTGTAAGCACTGTATTCTCCTCGGCGCCCCATTCTGGTCTGCCTGGGGATCCATCCTCATCCTCATCCTCCTCTTCTCCCTCAGAGCCGTGTGATTCTTGTGCTGAGCCGTCCAAGCTCTTGCCACTCATATCATCTCTCCACTCCCCGTTAGCTTCAAGACTTTCTGATTCTAGCGCCACCGATAAATCGGACATCGAGTGAAAGTTTCCAGCGGAGTCAACTGACTCTACATTCTCCTTCAGCAGTGGTGGTTCTACTGCTTCTTGTATTTCTTGTACTATAGATCCGGATGTCGGTAGTGGCTCTAGAATAGCATTTCCTGGGGGTAGTGTTTGACTCTGTTTAGCGGTGCCTACATTGTCCCCGATGCCGGGCCCCCCTTCATATAAAAGAAGAGGATCCTGTATACTTTTAGTATGTCTGGGTGAATTTATATTCTCAGTTAAATTCTCAGATATGTTCCCAATGCTGCTGTTTGGGAATGCATTTTTTTCCCCAGGATTCACAGTTTTTTTCACCACAAACATGCCTGGGATTTTGGGGATAGCGCCAGACCTACAACTCCCAGAATCCCCCAGAATCGGGTGAGTCGTAACAGGTTCAGCCGGATCAGCCTGCAAGGCACTCAAAGGGAGAGAATTAGAATTAAAAGTTACCTCCAGAGAGTTCTGAGTATTCGCCTGCGAGGCAATGTTGCCATTGTTTTGGACTCCATCCTGTGCTGCCGTAGTTGCTCTGGTCTTCGGTTTGGGCTTTTGAGTCTTAGAAGCCGCCCCCCTGGTTGGATTCTTCGGTGCCATTGAGCCTGCAGCGTTTCTCCCCCGTCGCTGTCGAGAACGTCTATTCGCACCTGTGGAGCAGCGAGGAGCAGCGTATACTCTCTCTTTACTCTGATCCACTGGACTCCGGTCCGCTTCACTCTGCCGTTCAGTTCCCCACCTCGAGCTCAGGAGAGGTGAACGCCGCCACGTAAGCTGAAGCGACTGACGGAAGCTACACCAAAGGTCGAGCCGCATCCCAGGTGAGACAAGTAAGACAAGCAAAGCTTGAAGAAGGCTCTATTCCGAGATTAATTTTTTAATTTCCTATTTAGCCAGTTTTGGTTTCGTAATCCGTTGTTATTTCATTATCGGCAGCTAAAAGCAGGTTCTGTGTGGACGGTTGGGCAGCGAGACCCCTGTCGATGCTGCTCAGTCGGACGCCGACACGTCCGCCATCTTGCTCTAGTCAACTGCTAATCATAAAATACATGTATTATGGGAGTGTAACACCCCCCTGAAGTTACACCACTGATTTTGAAACAAAATTGCACCCCCCCACGTCACCCCTCCCAGTCGCCCTGTGTCTCCGCCCTGGCTGATGCTGCTCCCAGGGCACACACACCTTTCTTGAGCCCTGTGGGCTCGGCTGGGCAGACACTTGACAATTTTTCTCAGCCTCACCTTAGTATTTCACAGGTCTTTAAAAGACCATACTGGATAGCGTGGCTTTGTTTTTCTTTCCCAGTTCCCCACTCTGCATATTCCTTCCAACTGTAAAGTACTTTTATTGCCACAAAGGATGTGGGATGACCGACCCATGGAGGGAGATCCAGGCTAAAGCTTTGGGGAATGAGCTGGGAGTGAGTGGTAATGTTAAAAGCAAAACGACAATCGTGAACACTACCTGTGCCATCTTGTCTGCTGGAAGTTCCTCCGCACACATAAACTGCAGTCATTCTGCACAACCGCAGCCATTTTGTATTCTGTAGGTCACTTTTGTTTCACCCTGCCCTCACTAGCATCCATCTGACCCTCTGACCAAACCTGGTATACGTGTTGGGGCCATAACTAACAGGCATGCCTGCCTTTGATGGTATCTTCAAAGAAACATTCTATTGCCAGAAGAAACCTTAGTGCCCTTTTGCTAAACCACCACCTCGTTCTGTCCTCAAATAACTAATGAACTTGTGAACTTTTGCATTCTTTCCTCCTCCCCACCGCTGTGTATGCAACCAAAGATTTCAGATACCAAGAGGACCCGTACAAACATGGTTTATTGCACCCCAAAGAATTCACTTTTCAACGGACAATGAAACTTGTTTCCTATCAACAGTAAAAGACACTAAAACCTGACCACATGTTCTCGACCCTGAGGCAAAGACCAGCTGGCAGATAATCATCACTTGTCCGATTGTTTATGGGTGGGAGGGTATGAACCGACTTGTCCGGCTTCTATGGCATCCTGTCCGGGGCGGGGATACCAAGCTTACATGACACTGATCATAAAGATTACTTTGTCCTGATACTGTATAAAAGTGGCCTGCAGGAGAGCTGTTGTTAGAACACCTCCCTCAGGCATCCCAAGGACAAGGACAACGGCCCTAGCAACGCCGAGGATGCCTGGCTTCACCTTGGGGTGCCCTCTCACAGGGAAAGCCAGGACGGGTTCCCCAGCGGTATACAGCGCCAGGACGCCACGTAACGAGGTAACAGTGCGCTTTACAAGTATACATACATTACATTACATTACATGTACGTAAAATATGGATTAGCCACCGTAGCTTATAGCAAACTACGGCATAAATACACTAGGAAGGACCGGGTAAATCAGTTGCCGCTGACGGGATCTTTCGATCTCGCTTTTAAAATAGAAACGCTAGAAATAGATCTCCACAAAAAGAAAACTACGCCAGCCATGCTTGACAGTTTTGGCCTATGGCGAAAAGAGGCAGCTCAACGAAAGAAAAGAGATGAAGCTAGACAAGATAAAGAAATGCGAAAATCAGCTTACCAAGCCTGTAGAAAGTTAGAAGAAGAAATAGGAACCAATAAAAAGGAACAGGAACCAAAAATATCAGGTCGATACCCTGTTAGAGCGCCCTCGATTCTTTACCCCGAGTTACCAGCGAAACAAAGACTAGATGATGATCTAATGGTCCCTCAATCATATACATGCCACCCCCTTAAGCCCCTACTCATCCTGTAGTACAACACCAGGAACCCCAAAATATAGCCAGAGATGGCACAATTGTCTCGGTCTCCACCGCCTCTGCGCCAACCGAGTCTCTTGCACCAAATGCCTCATCAAAAGATACAGTATTAGAAGTAGGATCAAAGGAAAGAGGATTGCCTAGGGTCCCGCGATTAAGTAAAAATGAACGAGCAGCCATTGATAAAATAGTTAAAACCCTCGTGGATAGGAAAGAGACAGAAGAATATGTAACTGACATATGCAACTCCTGTGTCGAAAACCACAAACGATACTTTATTGTGCGCCTGTTACCACACTCTTACTGCGTATGAAGAGAAATACCAGGATGTAGGGCCCGAGCGACTAGTGGCTCTTTATAGGAAAGTAGACACTGGAGATGAAGGCGACAACGATGTGACAGAACTCTTTTCATCCACACTACAAGTATTCCGTCATCTCATAGAACAAGGACGGGTAGATAAGGGCAGGACATCTAAGATAGCAGGACCCACGATAGAAAAACCAGATAGCATGATGCCGATAAAAGAAGCTGCCCCTTATTGGGTTCCTCCTAGAGGACAAGGGACTAACGACGATATAAACCACCAAGACGCTAGAGGAAGGGTGGTCTACAATTTGGTGTATCAGCCATGGGACAGACAGGATATCTTGACATTCCATAAATCCTTGCCGGATTTACGAAAGAACCCCACCACCGTTTTACACCGAGCTAGATACCGCTTTGGGATCAACAATAATGACACTTGCCGACATAGACTTGTTCTTTGGGTTATGTGTGGAAACAGATTAGGAAAGTAGACCATACCGACTGTTAGGTCTTACCTGGGAACAACTCAACATACTAGATAAACAGCGGAACCCTGGTCAGAAACCGGTTAAAGCAATATTGGACCTCCCTGACAAAATAGTGCAGAAAGTGAAAACGCTGATCCCAGAGAAAAAGATAGACTGGTTCATAGTAACCGCGTACCGCCAGAAACCTCAAGAGGATGTCTCAGAATATTTCTCTATATTTGAAACTGTGTTCTCCGATTACAGTGGACAAGACATGTTCACCGCAACCGGGCACCACTTATTTGTGCAGAACTACGTCAAAGGACTACTGCCAGATGTATCCCAGAAACCACAAGCCAGCGAAAGTAGTTGGGCAGCATCTCAACCGGCGGCCATTCTCCAAATGGCCCAGTACTACGAGCATCAGAGGAACGAAAATGACAGGGCTACAGAAAGGAAAAAGAAGGACTTGAAGGAAAGGGTAATGATAGCACAACTCCAGGGGGCGAATACAGGAAGGGAGCAATATAGGGGAGGAAACCAGCAGAGTACCCCTAGAGTACAGTCTCCTAGGAACAATCCATCAACATCATATGTAGGACGCCAAGACCTAGGACAGGATCAATGTGCATTTTGCAAAGAATATGGAAACTGGAAATCCCAATGCCCGGCATTGTTAGGAGCTGGTAGGGGCAGAGGGGCGAGGGAAATAGCAAGTGGACAGAGAGGAAGAGGACGTGGGAGAGGGTATGCGAGTGAAGCAAGCGAGGAAAGGCCAGGAAGAGTGAACACATTTGACCATCCCAGACAGAATCAGTACCAACAGACAGATTACGACAACACATACGACTTTGCGTAGGACAGCCAAGGGCAAGGGAGGGATCCAGTCGAGCTCTATGTTGATCAGCAAGGCCCTTATGTTACCGCTGAGGTCCTGGGCACAAAGTCGCCATTTTTGGTAGACACGAGAGCAACACGTAGTGCACTATCCAAACGACTGATTCCAAGGGCACCCTTTTCAGGCTCACATGGGACCTCAATAGGATTTGACGGTACGCCCTCCACCAACCTTTTGTCCCGACCGATCTCTTTTAATCTTGACAGCAATGGCGTCGAAACGACATTCCTCCTCTCATCTAACACCCCAGACGCCATTATGGGTCTCGACCTTTTGAAACACTTCCATGCGACTATCAGATGCTCACCAGACGGAGTACGTGTCATCCTGTATGACAACCCCCAACACCATAGAGAGAAACCTTTTCAGCACATGTTTTCCATCTCCGAGACTGATGCATCCCTACTAGACACTTTTGTCATCACACTTATGGGCTATGGCTGATTCAGACGTAGGAAGAATGATGATTGACCCAGTACACGTAACAATACGACAAGACACAATCCTACAGAAGGTACCGCAGTACAAAATATCGCCAGAGGGTGAGTAAGCATTGACAGAGATCATACACTCTTTGGTAGAGGCAGGGGTGGTAGAGGAAGTAGTGAGCAATATTTGTAACAGTCCCATACTACCGCCTGTAAAGAGACAGGGAGAGGGAGACGGGAAAGCCTACCGCTTCATCATTGACCTGCGGGAGATAAACAAAATCGTAGTGCAGTAGTTTCCGACATCACGGCAGTAGTAGTTTCCGACATCACGACAATCTTGACTTTCATCCCCTCCACTGCCACCACCTTCACTGTGATCGACATCAAGAACGCCTTCTTTTCTATACCTATAAACGAGGACAGCCGTTATCTTTTTGGATTTACCCTAAATTCTCATTCGTATAGATTTTGTAGAGCTCCCGAGGGGTACACAGAGAGCCTGAGTGTTGGACCTGGCCTCGTGGCGTGGTTCCCCCCGGTCCTCAGCACCCTGTTAGCATAGACATGCACCCCGAGTTCCCTGCGCAGTACCCCGTTAGCGTAGCAGGCACCCCGAGTCCCGGGTCGGCCTGCTCCCTGCCTGACCAGCCCCACTTATCCCGTCCCACTCCCGGCTCCGAGCACCTAGAACCTACATGCCCCACAAGGCCTGGCAGCCATTTTCCCTTCCCGAGATCCCTGACTCCTTGGGCCTAGCGTGACCCTGGCCCCAGCGAAACTCAGACTCTCAGGCGCGCCAGTCCCGGCTGGGGGGTAAAGGGCTCCCCGAGTGAGATAAGCCAGGGAGTTTAGATCGCACCTCTGGCCTCCCCTGAGAGACTGGTTTCTGTCACACCTTTGGCCATCCGCTGTAGGCCAGTTTCGTTTGTACCTCTGGCCTCCCCGAGTGCCGGCTCCAGACCTGCTGGGCATCTGGGAAATCCCAGGCGCATCCTCAAAGGATCAAAGAACCAACCGCCGGACCTCGCCAACGACCAGCCCCCAAGGCATGAGACCTCCGCCTGCGAGGGTCCGGACATCAAAGGGCCACTGGACTATATCAAGGCCCGCAACACAACTAGCGGGCAGTTGTATCTTGGACCTGAAAGCCCTGCTGATCTGATCGCGGCTGATCCTAAGAAGAACTCAACCTTGCATCGCTGAGCCCTGCTGACGCTGTCGCGGCTCCTTCTTTGCAACACGGAACTGAACCACCTGAGCCCTACTGACGCTGTCGCGGCTCAACCTTGCAAAGACCTCGGAGCCCTGCTGATGCTGTTGCGGCTCGAGCTTGAACTCGTAACCATCTGAGCCCTGCTGGTGCTGTCGCAGCTCGAGCTTGAACTCGTAACCATCTGAGCCCTGCTGACGCTGTCGCGGCTCGAGCTTGAACTCGTAACCATCTGAGCCCTGCTGACGGTGTCGCGGCTCCTCAAGAACTTCTCCGGATCGAGCCCTCGTCGCGGCTAGAGGAGTACTCTGGTCCGGCTGGATCATCGACGCTACCATCACGACCTGAGCCGACTCGACGTGAGTGAAGCAGCCAGTACGACCAGCATCTCCCGTATCCCCCGGCTCGAGGATTGAGAGCTGTGCGCAGGGTACGCCTCGTACTGGCCCAAAGGCCAAAGACTGTCCCGCTTCCCTCTTCCCGAATCCTCAAAGACTTTGCGATCCCTCAATCCTTTGGACATAAGAGTGCTACTTCCTTTTTACTGTTTATAAAGAACTTGTTGTTGAAAACCCACGGTGTGATGTCCGTTCGTAAGTGTGGTGTGAGCTCAGTGTGTACGATCCTAGACTTGAAGTCCTCCCCGGTGGGGACCTCACGATAAGACTCGGCAGTATCTGTGGGAGAGGTGGGTCCTGGGGTGGTCGGGTGAGCACAACCTGGCCCTCCGAGATGGCCCCTTCTAACACTGAGCATCTATAGCCAGGCGCTTAAAAGACAGTTGGACACCATACAATTGCCAGATGGAGTGGCAGTAATACAATATGTAGACAACATCCTTCTAGCAGCAGACACCATACCAATAGCCGTCACAGCCACCATCAAACTACTCCATATTCTTGTGAGAATGGTCACAAGGTCTCCCGAAAGAAATTGCAGTTCTGTAAATCACAAGTGACCTATTTGGGTCACCTTTTATCAAAGGAAGGGAGAAAACTCACGCCTGACAGAATCCAGACAATTCTAGACACCCCTGTCCCCAAAAAACAGAAGCAAGTCCGGTCTTTGATAGGCGTCACCTCGTTTTGCAGACAGTGGTTACCAAACTTTAGCCTCATTGTCAAACCCCTTCTCTCCCTCCTAGCTAAAGACATCCCCTCACCTCTCCCCTGGACCCCTGAATGCCAATCAGCCTTCAAAGAACTACGCAATGACCTTTGCTCAGCAGCAGTCCTAGGAACCACAGATTACTCCAAACCATTCTTCCTCTACACACTCGAAGGGGAGGGATGTGCATTGTCTGTCCTTACACAATCAATTGGTCACAAACAACGCCCTTGTGCATATTTCTCTGCCACCCTCGATCCAGTAGCCAGAGCACTGCCAGCGTGCCTGCGCGCTGGGGCAGCTGCAGCAGTATCAATACGCTAGAGCGAAGGAATAGTGCTTTCCAATCCAGTCACTGTTTTAGTACCCCATGCATTCGACACACTACTGAACTAGACCAAAACCCAACACTTGACTAGCTCCCGACTGACAAGATAAGAGTTGACCCTGCTAGCACCACACATTACCCTAAAGCGATGCACCACCCTCAATCCAGCCACACTGTTACCCCTACCAGAAAATTATCCTAGTGTGGGTCCACTACACGACTGTGTGACACTAACCGATGAACAAACAAAGAGTAGAGTAGACCTCAGAGACACCGCCTTTCCAGAGCCAGATGCATCAAACTCCCCGACGGCACCACCTCAGCTGCCTACGCTGTCACCACAGCCCGAAACATTCTAGAAACAGCCCGTATTGCCCAACGTTCCACCTAGGCAGCAGAACTCATTGCCCTCACACGAGCATGTATTTTAGCAGCCGGCACGACAGTTAACATATACACTGACAGCCAATACGCCTTCGGGGTGGTTCACCATTTTGGGGTTCTATGGAAAGAAAGAGGGTTCCTGACTTCACACGGTACACCCATCCTGATTGGCGATTTAGTCTCCGCCTTGACGGAAGCAGTCCTCCTTCCCAGAAAGCTAGCAGTGATAAAATGCCAAGCACATAGGAAAGTGACAGATCTAATTGGACAGGGAAATGCGCTGGCAGACGTTACTGCCCGAGCCACGGCAGAAGACAGAACTACCACACGAATGTATGTGACCAGGTCACAAGCTAAACAATGGACTGACGCTAGGACCACTGTAAGGGACATACAGACGACAGGCACACAAGACAAATTGACCGAGTGGGAAAGGGTGGGACTAAAAGACGAAGAAAATTGCTGGAGAACTAATGACGGGAACAAATGGCTGTTACCCAATGCCTATCTAATCCCCATATTGACCATGACACATTTACCAGCACACATAGGCTCCACCCCCATGATTGAACTAATCCCCAGAGTATGGCATAATGTCAAGATAACAGAATCTGCAAAGCGCCTAGTACAACAATGTATAGTCTGCCTACAACACAACACAGGGAAGGGGACAGTAGTACCACGGGGAGGGTTTGGAGTCCCTGTCCACCTCTTTGAAGTCCTTCAAATGGATTACATCCAACTAGAGAGGTGCCATGGTCTAAAATATGTGATGGTGGTTTTCTGTGCGCGTTTAGCAAATGGGTGGAGGCATACCCGACCCGCGACAATACCGCCTTAGCAACTGCAAAAGTATTGCTGAAAGAATTCTTCCCCCGGTACGGCCTTTGTAGAATTTTATGGAATGACAACGGCCCCCACTTCGTAGCCGAGGTGATACAGAACATACTGAAAGGGTTGGGGGTAAAACAAAAGTTCCATGCCGTCTTCCACACCCAATCAGCGGGCCTGGTAGAAAGACACAATGCAACATTGAAACTAAAACTAGCCAAAATAGTTGCCACGACCGGGTTGAAATGGCCCGACGCCCTCCCATTGGCGTTGCTATCGATGCGCTCCACCCCAACTAAACACAGACTGACCCCGTATGAGGTGGTATTCGGCAGGCCTATGAGCATTTGGGCAGCGCCAAAACCAACCTCCATTAACAATGTCCCGAACATAGTAATGTCAGATTATTTGTATAAATTGACAAACGAGCTAACGATTATCCACCAACAGGTGCAGCAAGCCTTACCAGATGTATCCAGGGGCCTGGGACACGAGATAAGGCCTGGTGATTACGTCCTCGTCAGAAATTTCCGGAGGACGAAGAGTCTGGAGCCCAGGTGGACGGGCCCCTGGCAAGTCTTGATCACCACCCGAACTGCACTTTGAGTGGAAGGAAATCGAAATTGGCTGCACGCACACCATTGTAAAAGAGTCCCTCCAACGCTGGCAACCTGTGAAGAAGTGGAGGTGCAAGAGGAAGTACTGGCAAAAGACCGAACTGCCCTGAGTTGCTACCCGCAAGGAGAGACACTTGAACTGACAGATTCCCGACCCCACGGTGCCATCCAAGAAAGGGTACAACCTAAGATCAACGAAAGGAGGGTGCTCCAACGACCAGGCCACTAGCTGAGTCAAAGTCTCAGATCGGTAGCATAATCAACCAACGCTACCAGGAGAAGCGCTGGACAAAAGTCTGTGGCCCTGCCAGTCGTTGAGCCCCTCGAAGATGATGGAAGAAACTGAACACCTGAAGAGCCACCGAAAAGACACCAAGACTGCCAACCTGCATAGCACAAAGACAATTGCACTTGTAGCAGCATTCCTTACCTGTCTCATGCTAATGGTCACCTTCTGGATCATTGAAGAGACTGCTCCTGCATACAAAACAATGTCACCCACCATGCAACCAACCACCAAGAAAGAACACTATCAGGTATCACTGTCGCCACATCTCTGAGAACGACGCAAAGAATTCTGGAATAATTATTTCGTGCAGATGCTGCACCAGCACAATCTTGCCGCAAATGCCACCAACTGTTGGGTCTGTGGGCTGCTACCACATGCCACTGAACACTCCATCCCTTTCATCCCCTCACTCTTTTCTGTTCACGGATCTTGCCTTGCCTGGATAATGCTTATACAAGAAAGTTACAGAGACAATGCCACTTCCGATGGGACAATCGCTCAGTTCTACAGCGAGTTCTGGTTAAACAAAACAGGAAGAGCAGCCGCTCCCTTTTGCCCTCACACCTCCAATGCAACATTCACAATGAATGTCCCCTCCAATGAACGAGTGGAAATACAAGTGTTCAATAATCCTGTCAGACCCACGTTTTCCTACCTGAAGAAAAGAACCGCTGCAACACTGACTGTGGCCCTATCTGTGGTGAACGTCTCCGGCCTTGTATGCATTGAAGGCTGTGGGACTAAGAATGTGGGTCACAGCACTTGTAACATTGTAAGGACTTTGAGCACTGCCAAACCTCCAACATTTGTTGCATCACCCAATATGTACTTTGTCTGTGAAACCAAAGCCTACACCTGGCTCCCAAGAAAGTGGGGGTGGCACGTGCTACATCGCCTTTGTTTTGCCACCAACCTACACAGCCCCTGCAGAGCATCATCGAGAAAAGTTTTCTAAAGACACTGATCAAGCAGACTCTGCTGCATCACAGTTCCTCGACGCAGCAAAAGGGCTTGTCCCGCTATGGGGTTCGATGACAAACAGCCGCGCCTCCAGACATCTGTCTCAAGCTGTAGAAACCGCGCTGAACGTCACAGCTGGCATCCTCACCAACAGCACTGCTGAGCTTCAAGCGGTCCGTCTGGTGGTCCTACAAAACCGCATGGTCCTGGACGTGGTACTAGCGGACCGTGGAGGAGCATGTCGCATCATCGGTGCCAGTTGCTGCATCTACATCCCTGATAGTTCACCTTCTGTCTATGAAGCAATCGAACATCTCCACAGACTGTCTTCTTGGTCCCAGTATTGGCAATATGTGGTTGTTGTTTGGGTGTACACTGTATACCACCTTTGTGTTCTCTTTGCATAAGTACCTTGCGCCCTAAGACTATGGACACTCGGCTAACAAAAATTAGAGTATTATATATGAGCAAGAGATACAGGACATTATGGAGTTCGAAATAGACTGACAAGCTGGCTAGTTATGTTCAAAGCGGTGACTGTTAAAAGCAAAACGACAATCGTGAACACTACCTGCGCCATCTTGTCACATAAACTGCAGTCATTCTGACCGACCGCAGCGATTTTTTATTCTGTAGGTCACTTTTGTTTCACCCTGCCCTCACTAGCATCCATCTGACCCTCTGACCAAACCTGGTATGTGTGTTGGGGCCATAACTAACAGGCATGCCTGCCTTTGAGGGTATCTTCAAAGAGACATTCGATTGCCACAACAAACCTTAGTGCCCTTTTGCTAATCCACCACCTTGTTCTGTCCTCAAATAACTAATGAACTTGTTAACTTTTGCATTCTTTACTCCTCCCCACCCCTGTGTACGCAACCAAAGATTTCAGATACCAAGATGACCCGTACAAACATGGTTTATTGCACCCCAACGAATTCACCTTTCAACGAACAATAGAACTTGTTTCCTATCAACAGTAAAATACACTAAAACCTGACCAGTCTCACATGTTCTCGACCCTGAGGCAAAGATCAGCTGGCAGATAATCATCACTTGTCCGATTGTTTATGGGTAGAAGGGTATGAACCGACTTGTCCGGCTTGTATGGCATCCTGTCCGGGGCGGGGATACCAAGCTTACATGACACTGATCATAAAGATTACTTTGTCCTGACACTGTATAAAAGTGGCCTGCAGGAGAGCTGTTGTTAGAACACCTCCCTCAGGCATCCCGTTGTCTGCAGTTGACGTGGTCTCCTCTAGAGAATAATACACCTTTTTCTTGTCTTCCAGTTCCAGCGCTTGCCTCATTATTTTGATAACAAACCCAAAGTGAATTAGAGGTGGGGCCCTGCCACCGGGCAGCATTTGGGGTCTTATAGGACTCCCTGCCTTTCACAGTAATGTGGGCACAGAAGTGGGAGAATTAATTTCGTGAAAAGTAATGTTAGGCATATCAAGAGGCTGAATGTTTGTTGCAGGGTCAACGAATACTTTATTTCCTCCACACCTGATTGATGCCATAAGAGTAGCTGTTTAATTATATCTGAAACTCCACTTGCCAACTGTCAAGAACATACCGATTTACTCAGAGTGTTTGGGAATGTATTCTGCATGCAGACAATTCATCAGCCATCGTTTTCGCTGCCCACCCTTCACTTTCCAGCTTACCCTGCACTCACAACCATCACACTCTATTCATGCCGTTCAAGCTGCACTTACTCTGCACTCACACAAGTACACCACTCACCCTGCATTTACATGACACTCTACTCACCTGTCACTCTCACTCAATCACAAACAAGCACATCACTCACCATGGATTCACTCCTCCCAATCTGCACTGTCACATGCATCCAAACTAAAATGGGCACATCATTCACCTTGCACTCACATCACTCACCGGCACTCACTCCTTTCACCTTTCTCTCACACAGGCACATCACTCACCCTGCACTAATATAGGCACTCCTGTCACTCAAAGTGGCAGACAACTCACACCTCTCAAACAGGCACATCACTCACCCTGGACTCCCTCCGCCTCCTCTCTGTGAGTTCAGCCTGCACTCATACAGCTACTCTATTTACATTTACACATCGCTCATGCAGCTCACCATGCCTGCACACAGGCACAAAGGTCTGCCAGAACGCACAAGGATACACCACTCCCCTACACTAACTCCATTCACCATGTATTCACCAGTTACTCAAGCAGCTCACCATTCCCTCTTACTGTTCACCCTGCACTCACACAGGCACACTAGTCGCCCAGCCCTCAAACTACATTTACACCACTCACCCTGTGCTCACTCTGTGCTCATTTCTCTCACCCAGGATTCTGATGGGCCCTCCTTTCACCTTGCACTAATTCTGCTTGCCTTGTTATGTTATGTTATGTTATGTTATGTTAATAACTTTTATTAGGCGCACAGCTGCCCCAGCGAAGGGGCGTCCTGGCGCCTGATCAAGTGCCACAACACAACAGATCGATGCTGGAAAGACAGGTGATCAGTCAGTAGTAACGAACAGATGAGTTTTTATGGCGCGTCTGAAAAGAGTCAGGCTGTTCAGGGCACGAATATGGACAGGAAGAGAGTTCCACAATCCTGCCGCCAGAACTCGAAAAGAGCGACCACCCATCCTACTCAGTCTGAACCTGGTCTTAGTCGCCAGATATAAAGATTCCGACCTGAGAGCCCGCGTGGGAACATAGGGGGAAACGAGACCCACAAGGGCTGGAGGAGAGGAGAGTTTCAAGATCTTAAATGTTAGACAGAGGGCCTTGAATTTAATTCTCTGTCTAACCGGCAGCCAGTGAAGAGAGGTCAAGACTGCGGAGACAGAACAACGTCTCGGAAGGCCAACAATGGCCCGCGCTGCGGCATTCTGCACCCTTTGCAGCCGAGTAGCCTCCGCCTGATTCACTCCAAGCAGCAGTGCACTCCCATAGTCCAGCCGAGAAAGAATGGAGGCTTGGACCACCAGTTGCCGAGTAGGGGGGTCGAAGAATTTGAGGACTGGTCTCAGTCCTCGCCGAATTCCATAACAGGTAGCTGCAATCTTCTTTGTGTGGCTGGTAAAGGAGAGTGTAGGATCCAGCCAAACCCCCAAGTTCTTAACTTCGGCAGCTGGGATGGGAGTCACCCCCAGTTTTGGAGGCCACCACTGATCTCCCCAGAGTTCCGCCTGCTTCCCTAGAATCAGGACCTCGGTTTTTTTGGCATTTAGCTGTAAACAGTTAATGCGCATCCATTTAGCCACGGCTATAAGTCCTGCACGGAATCTGGGAGCAGTCACCTCAGGGTCCCCACTGAGTGTCACCGCCAGCTGCGTGTCGTCGGCATACGATGTCATGGTTAAGCCACTCTGTCTAACGACTGCAGCCAGCGGTTTCACATATAAGTTAAACAAAGTGGGGCTCAGCGCAGAGCCCTGAGGGACTCCCAGTCCCAAAGAATGGAAAGAGGACTGACCAGGTGGAATGGCCACTTTAAAAGACCGGTCCGAAAGGAAGGAGCAAAACCATTGGAGAGCCGTCCCCTCAATTCCCACTTCCTCCAGACGCCGCATCAAAATGTCATGAGACACCGTGTCAAACGCGGCGCTCAGGTCTAACAAGAGGAGCGCCGCTGTCTGCCCCGCATCCAGCACCGAACGCAGATGCTCAGTCATAAAGAGCAGAGCGGTTTCGGTGCTGTGTTGTGCTCGAAAACCATTCTGACTCTCGTCTAGAATATTATTACGAGAGAGGTGGGCAGACAAGATGGAATTCACGTGTGCCTCAGTGACCTTGGCGGTCCAGGGCAGGAGGGAGATGGGACGATAATTCTCAGGTAGCAGGGGATCAAGATTAGGCTTCTTCAGAATGGGACTGACCACTGCTTGCTTCCAAGAGGAAGGAACCACGCCCTCAGTGAGTGAGAGATTAATCAATTCCAATATAGGCTCACGGCAAAGGGGCGGGAGAAGAGTGAATAGCTCTGGCTTCAGCGGATCTAAGGGAGAGCCAGATTTAATTTTGAGGCTGAGAGTGTCAAAGACCTCGACAGACATAGCAGGCAGAGAGGAGAGAGTTTCGTGGACCGTAGCCCTCACACCACTAGGCTCAACCCCGGGCACAGATGACATAAATCCTCTGTAGATTATCTGCACCTTCTCCACGAAAAAGGATGCCAAACTTTCACAGTGAGAGTCTGTGCAGATTTCTAGCGAGGTTGCCCATTTTCCCATCAGGTCTTTGAGAACCTTAAAAATTAATTTAGATGGGTTAGGGCTACTAAGAAACTCAGAAGCATAGTATGCGGCCCGGGTTTGGCAGATTGCCCTGTGGTAAATCTTAAGCTGGGCAAAATACAACGATTTTAACGTGGAGTCAAAGGATTTCCTCCAAGCCCTCTCAGCTTGTCGGCATGTTCTCTTGAGCTCGGCAAGAGTATCGTTATACCATAGGCTGCGCGTTTTGGCGTGACATTTCGACCAGCTCATTGGTATAAGAGAGTCAAGGGCGGTTAGGACCCAGTTACAAAACTGCTCATATCCCTGTTCCACATTCGGCAAATTGCCCAAGGGCTGCGCCTCCAAGATCTTAACAAACTCCTCCAGTTTGAGCTTACGCCAGTTTCTTTTAAGGATCAGTCTGTCCACAGGTTTAAATTGTGGGTCGTCTAAAGGGAATGACACTTTAACCAACAGATGATCGGTCCAACCTACCACCATCGGGTCAGATGCCCTAGCCCGAACCAGAGTGGTGAAGAAGGGGTCAAGAATATGACCTCCTATATGGGTGAGGGAGGTAACTAGTTGGTTCAGTTGCATGGCTTCAAGGTCCGCTAGCAGAGAACTGATGGGTGAGGATGACGCCTGGTCAAGATGTATATTAAGGTCACCAACGATGTTAAAGTTAGCACATCTAGGAGCTAACGAACTAACCACATCAGCAAGGGCGGCCTTGAAGACAGTGTCATTCCCTGGAGGACGGTAAATAAGCAGGCCACTGAAAGTGAACTGCACTCACATTGGCACACCTTTCACTCTGCACTCATGCCACTCATGCTACACGCACTCACACTATTCACTATCACTTATAGAAATACAACAAGAACAGTTGGTTCAATATCATTACACTCTGTATAGTTCCCACCAAAAAGGTGCTCACTACCAGTGCCAACTGTCAAAAATGCCCTAATACTTGCAAATATCACAACAGGAGGGAGAAGCACTCTCACATTATTATTTACCAAAGATTGAAAATAAAAGAGAAAGGTCTAATATCCCACAAAGAATAAAAAAACAGAGTTACATGAATCTTCAATTAATAAGTACCAATATCATGGAAAAAATGTAGATAACTCCCTTTGAAGACATGTCGGCTGGTTTTCGTGTGTTCCATTGAATAATAAAACAAGAATGAATACATTGGAGATTGAACATTGAGGCTTTTTGAAACTTTTAAAGCTATCATTTGATTGACACCTTGTTCACATGTGCAAGGACTTACATTGCATTGACGTTGTGTAGGGATTGACCTTACATACATTTAGGGATTTTAGGGAATTATCCCCTTGCCTGGCAGCACCGTAGACTCAGAATCAGTTTACACAAACCGTTTATGTAGCAGTGCGCCTTCATTTCCTGAGTCACTAAAAACCCTTCAGCAATAGCTCAAATGTAGTAAAAGCGTTCATTCTTTATTTCTTGCGTGCACTTTGAAATATGAGCAAGGACACAGCCAACGCATACAGTCCCAGAGCATTGGGACTTCTTCAGGGCACAAATGTTAATCGTATGCCATGGGTGGCCTATATGAAGAATTTTAGTAAGAGTTTCTTACACATAGTTAATTGGTTATGAGTCACAGAAATCACGTGATCGTAGCCTGAAATTTCATCCATAAGTTTCCATGATTGTATACGTAATTCTTATTATTTCAATTGATTATGTCTCGAGTCCCGTCGTATAGCCAAAGCCTGAATTAATGGCCTTGCCAGTGTGCGCTCACTTTTCAGGCCAAGATCACTTGATTTTTTAGAACTTAGACCCAAATAAATACCCAATGCTTTGGGACGAAATACCCAATGAAAGACTGGGGAAAACAACTTTCTAACCTGTACCATGCAATTTGTAAGCAGCTCTTTGATGGCAGTTCATAGCTCACTGTGCTAGATTGCAATTGTAAGTTATATACCGCCCAATAATAAAAGGATCTCTGTGACAAAAGCAGTAAACCGCTGAGCTATGCATATAAAATACAGTTTGGTGATCTGCTTGGTACATGTTCTTTGCAGCAGACGTATTAACCCTTTGCGTTACCTTAGATTAGTCAAAACTGCCACTAGACAAAACTCATAGCTCTCTCCCGCAGGAAGATTAATCACCAGCGATTCTTGACACTTTTATTGCTGCCAAAAACTGCTGGCTATACGAGGAACTCTGCAGGAAGTGCTTTTAAAACTATAACATATTTCAAAATACAGGGAGGCTGGAAATGAAAGTGAGTGCTGGGAGTATTATGCTGGCCTACTGATTTTTGTACAGGGGCCAATATTGCAGTACTTCTGCAAAACCGGACAACAGTAACAAAAAGTGGCCCCCACCCTTCCAGCCTCCTGGGGAAACGCCCAATGCCTGGTACAGCCAGTCTGGTCTTGGCTATTACATTGGCCTTATGGCCCTTCAATGCTCTCATTGTGGTAGTCAGTCATGTTTATTGTTTATAGAAACTCCAATGTTTTAAAGGAGTTTGAATTTTTGCCAGTTATCAGTTGAATTCTGACATTTGTACACGAAATGCAATCTTCACCTTTCACCACTTCCATGATTAATCTTTAATTGTTTTTAAAACTATTAACTGAAAATCATAAACTGAAACTTTGTTTGAACTTTTTGCATAGTTACAAGATGCTTCTCCTAATTAGGGGATGTCCATCAGTGCACAGCCACCAAACCCATGAGGGCATATGTAGTTGAAAACAAAATTGCATCAATCCAAGTGGATTTTATTGAAAGTAAAGCGTTTATTGAACGTATTTATTTTCTTTGTTATTTCTTATATATCTGATAAATCATCTCAGAAATCTCCAATTTCAGTAATCTAAAAGCATTCAACAAAAACATTCCAGATGCATTTCGGGCAACTATGTGCCCTTCTTCAGGGGACCCATCTGTAAATGAAACCAATAATGTACGCTTATAATAGGAACATATCTTGCATATTCACACAATGTTCATCTTGATGCATTAAGCACTCCCATAACATAGCGTTAAGTTAGGTTTCTTAAATAAAATACAAGAATCATAACCATAATATTCCTCAGGTGCACACAGTTATATTTACATGTTCCAAATGATACCACAACTAAAACCAAAGATTCTCCATATTCTGTTGTGTACACCCAACAAGCGATGTTATCATGCTAACATTTTGTTTACAGGTGACAAACAAACCAATCATCGCTATAATATGTTGCAACGTATCAAGAAAATAAATACGTGTTCACCAACTGAATCCAAGCTGAAACAGAGCCTGTGAAGGTTGTGTGTTAAAAGGTAACAGGAAAGACGGTGTGTGCATGCAGATTCATGCCTCACATAAACTATTTACTCACAACAATGAGGACGCAGGATAATTCCTACCAATGAAATCGACAGCGTAAGTGTATAGCGGTGATTGTAGAAAAGAGGTTCAAACCCGTTGTGTTTCACTACACACTTACTTAATTGGGCGGGTGCTCGCGCCTCCGAAAAAATAAATGGATAAAGCCACAACAGTAGACTCGTTGTAGGCGGATACCGCTCTTCGTACGTCTGTAATAACAAGAAATTGAACCATCACTGGTCAATCGTGCCTATTCATATATTCACCGTACTGGGCATAAGTACAGTGGATGGACTTACTTCAAAGGCGGTTAGACTTGAGGCTCGTAATCTCTTAAATTTCGTGCCGAATGCGACGCTGGAAAGGTAATCCAGTATGGATGCCTTTGCCGGCCGCGTTAATGAATAGAAACGCAAGCAGAGTCCGTCGCATCATCGCGTGACCGCACTACCGTGGCGGCCATCTTATAGAGGTCAACAGGTATGCGAGGAGAACGTGCTCAATAAAGCATTTAAGAGTAATTCTAAGGTAAATAACAAAAACTAATAAAGGAAATTGTACGTATAGTAGTTCAAACGTGGTTGCATTGATTGTGGTAATCAAATCATGGTGGCACCTCAAGTCAAGTTTATTTATTTGATTTGGTACTCCACTGAGAACCACAAATATTTCATGCATAATAATCAATTTTTTACACCATTTTGTTAAAATTATCATTCTAATACAAAGTTAAAAATGATTTAAAAAATTTGTAAAAATTGTAACAAACAAATTCATTTGGCGGAGCTTTACATAAAATAATCAGTTCCTTTGCTGAGTTGATTCTACATTTGGTATAAACTGGTTGTAAAAACCTCTTTATTGCCATTACCACTTTCGCATTTGGGCAAATAAACATCAAATGCTCCAAATCCTGCTCTCCGCCTTCTCACAAATTACACATAGAGCTTTCTTTTAAGTGCTATTTAGATGTTACGGTTTTTACAGGTAGTATCCCAAATCGGAGCAGAACAATCGATCTCCTGACCCCATGATTTAGATTAAAAGTGATATATTGCTGAGGTTTCTTGAATACTATAGTTTCAGAAAGATTCTTATATAAAGACAGTTTAGAGCAGTACAGAGAGTCAAGGTCGAAACTAAGTCTTGGAGTGAAGTGCTTTAAAAAGAGTTTCAACTGGGCTGGTGTCCAAGCTAGTAACAGGTTGATGTTAGTCTCTGATAACTTAAAAGCAGCTAACGTGTTTTTTGAGAATACATGTTTGGAGGAATCGCAGTTAAATGTTTCTATTTTGAGCAGAGATCGAAGCGTTCCTTCTTCCGCGTGAAGGAGATTATACACCCACCTGATGATATTGGCAATTCCTCGGGAATAGGAACTGGTTAGTGAATACTCAAGGCGGAGAGCTTGTACTGGTACAGCCTGAGACACCTTCGTTAACTTCCGTAGGATTTTTCCTTCTTTTAAATCCAAGAAACTCCATTGGTTTATTGGAATATATTCCAGGGCATGTGACAGTACTGGCGGAATCTTGACTCTGTATACCGTAAGCAAGGAAGAAAAATGCCTTTGTCCTGATGCTGTTTATTTAGTACTCCTTAGCACACGTTGGATAGAATTCTGACAGTTCACATGTGTTTCCACCATACATCAGTCATACATTCATAAAAATTTTCTGTTCCTTGTATTCAGGTTTGTCGATGATGTAGTTTTATTTCTGGAGACGTCACAGCCGACACGTGTTTCGTCATTGAGGGAATGTAACCCACGACTTTCTCAAGGCTGTTAGATAAAGACATGTGATGTTGTAATATACTGTTCATAGTTTTTACATAGTTTGCATTACATTTTAAGTACATGTTGCGTTTTTACTTTCAGTAGGATTAGGTGATGGTTATGATTATACATCTTCTGAGTTGTTGTGATACCATTCTAGGTATATCTGTACAAAATTGATTAATGTATCTCCTTTTATGCATACATTGGGTGCTTGTGACAGAATTGAAAGTCTATGGACCCATTAAGATAAAAATGGAGAGGCCAGTGGTTTTATTTATCGTCATGCATCCTATATTTTGGTGTGCAAGTGATTTATTCTTTCGCCATTTGTGGCTCTCGTTTGTGATCAGTGATAACATGCAAAACAGTGGAACATGCTTGAAATACCTATTCTCCAAATTGTCGTTATTTTCTGTGGGGAAGAAGTTTAGAATGTGATTTAGTTCTAGTCACAATCTTCTGAAATTACATATGTGTTCACATTCTAATTATTTACATTGTTCATTAGTCTATTTACTTACGTTTCTTGAGGTGATAATTCATAACATCTATCTGATTGTATATTATTATTCCTGCCACGCATGGTGAGATCATAGGTTAGCAGGTTTGGGGCTCTATTTTACCTTAGTTGGTCAGTGGTTGAGTATTTATTGCATGCCTTAATTTTAGATACTGGCGTGGTTGTAATCCAGTTAATTAAACCAGCCTAGTTTCCTGCTTTGAATCACGTTAGTTATCGTGTCATTTGGTTAGATACATGACAGCAATTCAAGTTTTATTTCATGCCTGACCTTTTAGTACTGCAAACACAACAATGATGGACAGAATGTGGATCAATGTCCCACATTCACCCCAGTCCAAAGATCTGGGCCCAAATCCATCGTTTTTCCACTCCACACCACCCTGGGTTAGACAATGGCGATATGCAAATCAGCGCTGACCCTGTGCCCCATGGGAACAGTCCAGTCCGAACTACAAAAGCCATGTCCTTCCCAGAACGGAAACAAGCATCCGAGGACCGGCCCGGTTTCGAGGTAACACCTCTCTTCAGCCCGGCTAGCTTGATTCCAGTGGTGTGGAGTGCCTGGGACTCACGTCTGAGCATCCCCAGTACACTTAGAGCGGTAACTGCAAACACAACAATGATGGACAGAATGTGGATCAATGTCAACATTCACCCCAGTCCAAAGATCTGGGCCCAAATCCATCGTTTTTCCACTCCACACCACCCTGGGTTAGACAATGGCGATATGCAAATCAGCGCTGACCCTGTGCCCCATGGGAACAGTCCAGTCCGAACTACAAAAGCCATGTCCTTCCCAGAACGGAAACAAGCATCCGAGGACCGGCCCGGTTTCGAGGTAACACCTCTCTTCAGCCCGGCTAGCTTGATTCCAGTGGTGTGGAGTGCCTGGGACTCACGTCTGAGCATCCCCAGTACACTTAGAGCGGTAACTGCAAACACAACAATGATGGACAGAATGTGGATCAATGTCACACATTCACCCCAGTCCAAAGATCTGGGCCCAAATCCATCGTTTTTCCACTCCACACCACCCTGGGTTAGACAATGGCGATATGCAAATCAGCGCTGACCCTGTGCCCCATGGGAACAGTCCAGTCCGAACTACAAAAGCCATGTCCTTCCCAGAACGGAAACAAGCATCCGAGGACCGGCCCGGTTTCGAGGTAACACCTCTCTTCAGCCCGGCTAGCTTGATTCCAGTGGTGTGGAGTGCCTGGGACTCACGTCTGAGCATCCCCAGTACACTTAGAGCGGTAACTGCAAACACAACAATGATGGACAGAATGTGGATCAATGTCACACATTCACCCCAGTCCAAAGATCTGGGCCCAAATCCATCGTTTTTCCACTCCACACCACCCTGGGTTAGACAATGGCGATATGCAAATCAGCGCTGACCCTGTGCCCCATGGGAACAGTCCAGTCCGAACTACAAAAGCCATGTCCTTCCCAGAACGGAAACAAGCATCCGAGGACCGGCCCGGTTTCGAGGTAACACCTCTCTTCAGCCCGGCTAGCTTGATTCCAGTGGTGTGGAGTGCCTGGGACTCACGTCTGAGCATCCCCAGTACACTTAGAGCGGTAACTGCAAACACAACAATGATGGACAGAATGTGGATCAATGTCACACATTCACCCCAGTCCAAAGATCTGGGCACAAATCCATCGTTTTTCCACTCCACACCACCCTGGGTTAGACAATGGCGATATGCAAATCAGCGCTGACCCTGTGCCCCATGGGAACAGTCCAGTCCGAACTACAAAAGCCATGTCCTTCCCAGAACGGAAACAAGCATCCGAGGACCGGCCCGGTTTCGAGGTAACACCTCTCATCAGCCCGGCTAGCTTGATTCCAGTGGTGTGGAGTGCCTGGGACTCACGTCTGAGCATCCCCAGTACACTTAGAGCGGTAACTGCAAACACAACAATGATGGACAGAATGTGGATCAATGTCACACATTCACCCCAGTCCAAAGATCTGGGCACAAATCCATCGTTTTTCCACTCCACACCACCCTGGGTTAGACAATGGCGATATGCAAATCAGCGCTGACCCTGTGCCCCATGGGAACAGTCCAGTCCGAACTACAAAAGCCTTGTCCTTCCCAGAACGGAAACAAGCATCCGAGGACCGGCCCGGTTTCGAGGTAACACCTCTCTTCAGCCCGGCTAGCTTGATTCCAGTGGTGTGGAGTGCCTGGGACTCACGTCTGAGCATCCCCAGTACACTTAGAGCGGTAACTGCAAACACAACACTGATGGACAGAATGTGGATCAATGTCACACATTCACCCCAGTCCAAAGATCTGGGCCCAAATCCATCGTTTTTCCACTCCACACCACCCTGGGTTAGACAATGGCGATATGCAAATCAGCGCTGACCCTGTGCCCCATGGGAACAGTCCAGTCCGAACTACAAAAGCCATGTCCTTCCCAGAACGGAAACAAGCATCCGAGGACCGGACCGGTTTCGAGGTAACACCTCTCTTCAGCCCGGCTAGCTTGATTCCAGTGGTGTGGAGTGCCTGGGACTCACGTCTGAGCATCCCCAGTACACTTAGAGCGGTAACTGCAAACACAACAATGATGGACAGAATGTGGATCAATGTCACACATTCACCCCAGTCCAAAGATCTGGGCCCAAATCCATCGTTTTTCCACTCCACACCACCCTGGGTTAGACAATGGCGATATGCAAATCAGCGCTGACCCTGTGCCCCATGGGAACAGTCCAGTCCGAACTACAAAAGCCATGTCCTTCCCAGAACGGAAACAAGCATCCGAGGACCGGCCCGGTTTCGAGGTAACACCTCTCTTCAGCCCGGCTAGCTTGATTCCAGTGGTGTGGAGTGCCTGGGACTCACGTCTGAGCATCCCCAGTACACTTAGAGCGGTAACTGCAAACACAACAATGATGGACAGAATGTGGATCAATGTCACACATTCACCCCAGTCCAAAGATCTGGGCCCAAATCCATCGTTTTTCCACTCCACACCACCCTGGGTTAGACAATGGCGATATGCAAATCAGCGCTGACCCTGTGCCCCATGGGAACAGTCCAGTCCGAACTACAAAAGCCATGTCCTTCCCAGAACGGAAACAAGCATTCGAGGACCGGCCCGGTTTCGAGGTAACACCTCTCTTCAGCCCGGCTAGCTTGATTCCAGTGGTGTGGAGTGCCTGGGACTCACGTCTGAGCATCCCCAGTACACTTAGAGCGGTAACTGCAAACACAACAATGATGGACAGAATGTGGATCAATGTCACACATTCACCCCAGTCCAAAGATCTGGGCCCAAATCCATCGTTTTTCCACTCCACACCACCCTGGGTTAGACAATGGCGATATGCAAATCAGCGCTGACCCTGTGCCCCATGGGAACAGTCCAGTCCAAACTACAAAAGCCATGTCCTTCCCAGAACGGAAACAAGCATCCGAGGACCGGCCCGGTTTCGAGGTAACACCTCTCTTCAGCCCGGCTAGCTTGATTCCAGTGGTGTGGAGTGCCTGGGACTCACGTCTGAGCATCCCCAGTACACTTAGAGCGGTAACTGCAAACACAACAATGATGGACAGAATGTGGATCAATGTCACACATTCACCCCAGTCCAAAGATCTGGGCCCAAATCCATCGTTTTTCCACTCCACACCACCCTGGGTTAGACAATGGCGATATGCAAATCAGCGCTGAACCTGTGCCCCATGGGAACAGTCCAGTCCGAACTACAAAAGCCATGTCCTTCCCAGAACGGAAACAAGCATCCGAGGACCGGCCCGGTTTCGAGGTAACACCTCTCTTCAGCCCGGCTAGCTTGATTCCAGTGGTGTGGAGTGCCTGGGACTCACGTCTGAGCATCCCCAGTACACTTAGAGCGGTAACTGCAAACACAACAATGATGGACAGAATGTGGATCAATGTCACACATTCACCCCAGTCCAAAGATCTGGGCCCAAATCCATCGTTTTTCCACTCCACACCACCCTGGGTTAGACAATGGCGATATGCAAATCAGCGCTGACCCTGTGCCCCATGGGAACAGTCCAGTCCGAACTACAAAAGCCATGTCCTTCCCAGAACGGAAACAAGCATCCGAGGACCGGCCCGGTTTCGAGGTAACACCTCTCTTCAGCCCGGCTAGCTTGATTCCAGTGGTGTGGAGTGCCTGGGACTCTCGTCTGAGCATCCCCAGTACACTTAGAGCGGTAACTGCAAACACAACAATGATGGACAGAATGTGGATCAATGTCACACATTCACCCCAGTCCAAAGATCTGGGCCCAAATCCATCGTTTTTCCACTCCACACCACCCTGGGTTAGACAATGGCGATATGCAAATCAGCGCTGACCCTGTGCCCCATGGGAACAGTCCAGTCCGAACTACAAAAGCCATGTCCTTCCCAGAACGGAAAGAAGCATCCGAGGACCGGCCCGGTTTCGAGGTAACACCTCTCTTCAGCCCGGCTAGCTTGATTCCAGTGGTGTGGAGTGCCTGGGACTCACGTCTGAGCATCCCCAGTACACTTAGAGCGGTAACTGCAAACACAACAATGATGGACAGAATGTGGATCAATGTCACACATTCACCCCAGTCCAAAGATCTGGGCCCAAATCCATCGTTTTTCCACTCCACACCACCCTGGGTTAGACAATGGCGATATGCAAATCAGCGCTGACCCTGTGCCCCATGGGAACAGTCCAGTCCGAACTACAAAAGCCATGTCCTTCCCAGAACGGAAACAAGCATCCGAGGACCGGCCCGGTTTCGAGGTAACACCTCTCTTCAGCCCGGCTAGCTTGATTCCAGTGGTGTGGAGTGCCTGGGACTCACGTCTGAGCATCCCCAGTACACTTAGAGCGGTAACTGCAAACACAACAATGATGGACAGAATGTGGATCAATGTCACACATTCACCCCAGTCCAAAGATCTGGGCCCAAATCCATCGTTTTTCCACTCCACACCACCCTGGGTTAGACAATGGCGATATGCAAATCAGCGCTGACCCTGTGCCCCATGGGAACAGTCCAGTCCGAACTACAAAAGCCATGTCCTTCCCAGAACGGAAACAAGCATCCGAGGACCGGCCCGGTTTCGAGGTAACACCTCTCTTCAGCCCGGCTAGCTTGATTCCAGTGGTGTGGAGTGCCTGGGACTCACGTCTGAGCATCCCCAGTACACTTAGAGCGGTAACTGCAAACACAACAATGATGGACAGAATGTGGATCAATGTCACACATTCACCCCAGTCCAAAGATCTGGGCCCAAATCCATCGTTTTTCCACTCCACACCACCCTGGGTTAGACAATGGCGATATGCAAATCAGCGCTGACCCTGTGCCCCATGGGAACAGTCCAGTCCGAACTACAAAAGCCATGTCCTTCCCAGAACGGAAACAAGCATCCGAGGACCGGCCCGGTTTCGAGGTAACACCTCTCTTCAGCCCGGCTAGCTTGATTCCAGTGGTGTGGAGTGCCTGGGACTCACGTCTGAGCATCCCCAGTACACTTAGAGCGGTAACTGCAAACACAACAATGATGGACAGAATGTGGATCAATGTCACACATTCACCCCAGTCCAAAGATCTGGGCCCAAATCCATCGTTTTTCCACTCCACACCACCCTGGGTTAGACAATGGCGATATGCAAATCAGCGCTGACCCTGTGCCCCATGGGAACAGTCCAGTCCGAACTACAAAAGCCATGTCCTTCCCAGAACGGAAACAAGCATCCGAGGACCGGCCCGGTTTCGAGGTAACACCTCTCTTCAGCCCGGCTAGCTTGATTCCAGTGGTGTGGAGTGCCTGGGACTCACGTCTGAGCATCCCCAGTACACTTAGAGCGGTAACTGCAAACACAACAATGATGGACAGAATGTGGATCAATGTCACACATTCACCCCAGTCCAAAGATCTGGGCCCAAATCCATCGTTTTTCCACTCCACACCACCCTGGGTTAGACAATGGCGATATGCAAATCAGCGCTGACCCTGTGCCCCATGGGAACAGTCCAGTCCGAACTACAAAAGCCATGTCCTTCCCAGAACGGAAACAAGCATCCGAGGACCGGCCCGGTTTCGAGGTAACACCTCTCTTCAGCCCGGCTAGCTTGATTCCAGTGGTGTGGAGTGCCTGGGACTCACGTCTGAGCATCCCCAGTACACTTAGAGCGGTAACTGCAAACACAACAATGATGGACAGAATGTGGATCAATGTCACACATTCACCCCAGTCCAAAGATCTGGGCCCAAATCCATCGTTTTTCCACTCCACACCACCCTGGGTTAGACAATGGCGATATGCAAATCAGCGCTGACCCTGTGCCCCATGGGAACAGTCCAGTCCGAACTACAAAAGCCATGTCCTTCCCAGAACGGAAACAAGCATCCGAGGACCGGCCCGGTTTCGAGGTAACACCTCTCTTCAGCCCGGCTAGCTTGATTCCAGTGGTGTGGAGTGCCTGGGACTCACGTCTGAGCATCCCCAGTACACTTAGAGCGGTAACTGCAAACACAACAATGATGGACAGAATATGGATCAATGTCACACAGGGTCAGCGCTGATTTGCATATCGCCATTGTCTAACCCAGGGTGGTGTGGAGTGGAAAAACGATGGATTTGGACCCAGATCTTTTGACTGGGGTGAATGTGTGACATTGATCCACATTCTGTCCATCACTGTTGTGTTTGCAATTACCGCTCTAAGTGTACTGGGGATGCTCAGACGTGAGTCCCAGGCACTCCACACCACTGGAGTCAAGCTAGCCGGGCTGATGAGAGGTGTTACCTCGAAACCGGGCCGGTCCTCGGATGCTTGTTTCCGTTCTGGGAAGGACATGGCTTTTGTAGTTCGGACTGGACTGTTCCCATGGGGCACAGGGTCAGCGCTGATTTGCATATCGCCATTGTCTAACCCAGGGTGGTGTGGAGTGGAAAAACGATGGATTTGGGCCCAGATCTTTTGACTGGGGTGAATGTGTGACATTGATCCACATTCTGTCCATCACTGTTGTGTTTGCAATTACCGCTCTAAGTGTACTGGGGATGCTCAGACGTGAGTCCCAGGCACTCCACACCACTGGAGTCAAGCTAGCCGGGCTGATGAGAGGTGTTACCTCGAAACCGGTCCGGTCCTCGGATGCTTGTTTCCGTTCTGGGAAGGACATGGCTTTTGTAGTTCGGACTGGACTGTTCCCATGGGGCACAGGGTCAGCGCTGATTTGCATATCGCCATTGTCTAACCCAGGGTGGTGTGGAGTGGAAAAACGATGGATTTGGGCCCAGATCTTTTGACTGGGGTGAATGTGTGACATTGATCCACATTCTGTCCATCACTGTTGTGTTTGCAATTACCGCTCTAAGTGTACTGGGGATGCTCAGACGTGAGTCCCAGGCACTCCACACCACTGGAGTCAAGCTAGCCGGGCTGATGAGAGGTGTTACCTCGAAACCGGGCCGGTCCTCGGATGCTTGTTTCCGTTCTGGGAAGGACATGGCTTTTGTAGTTCGGACTGGACTGTTCCCATGGGGCACAGGGTCAGCGCTGATTTGCATATCGCCATTGTCTAACCCAGGGTGGTGTGGAGTGGAAAAACGATGGATTTGGGCCCAGATCTTTTGACTGGGGTGAATGTGTGACATTGATCCACATTCTGTCCATCACTGTTGTGTTTGCAATTACCGCTCTAAGTGTACTGGGGATGCTCAGACGTGAGTCCCAGGCACTCCACACCACTGGAGTCAAGCTAGCCGGGCTGATGAGAGGTGTTACCTCGAAACCGGTCCGGTCCTCGGATGCTTGTTTCCGTTCTGGGAAGGACATGGCTTTTGTAGTTCGGACTGGACTGTTCCCATGGGGCACAGGGTCAGCGCTGATTTGCATATCGCCATTGTCTAACCCAGGGTGGTGTGGAGTGGAAAAACGATGGATTTGGGCCCAGATCTTTTGACTGGGGTGAATGTGTGACATTGATCCACATTCTGTCCATCACTGTTGTGTTTGCAATTACCGCTCTAAGTGTACTGGGGATGCTCAGACGTGAGTCCCAGGCACTCCACACCACTGGAGTCAAGCTAGCCGGGCTGATGAGAGGTGTTACCTCGAAACCGGGCCGGTCCTCGGATGCTTGTTTCCGTTCTGGGAAGGACATGGCTTTTGTAGTTCGGACTGGACTGTTCCCATGGGGCACAGGGTCAGCGCTGATTTGCATATCGCCATTGTCTAACCCAGGGAGGTGTGGAGTGGAAAAACGATGGATTTGTGCCCAGATCTTTTGACTGGGGTGAATGTGTGACATTGATCCACATTCTGTCCATCACTGTTGTGTTTGCAATTACCGCTCTAAGTGTACTGGGGATGCTCAGACGTGAGTCCCAGGCACTCCACACCACTGGAGTCAAGCTAGCCGGGCTGATGAGAGGTGTTACCTCGAAACCGGGCCTGTCCTCGGATGCTTGTTTCCGTTCTGGGAAGGACATGGCTTTTGTAGTTCGGACTGGACTGTTCCCATGGGGCACAGGGTCAGCGCTGATTTGCATATCGCCATTGTCTAACCCAGGGTGGTGTGGAGTGGAAAAACGATGGATTTGGGCCCAGATCTTTTGACTGGGGCGAATGTGTGACATTGATCCACATTCTGTCCATCACTGTTGTGTTTGCAATTACCGCTCTAAGTGTACTGGGGATGCTCAGACGTGAGTCCCAGGCACTCCACACCACTGGAGTCAAGCTAGCCGGGCTGATGAGAGGTGTTACCTCGAAACCGGGCCGGTCCTCGGATGCTTGTTTCCGTTCTGGGAAGGACATGGCTTTTGTAGTTCGGACTGGACTGTTCCCATGGGGCACAGGGTCAGCGCTGATTTGCATATCGCCATTGTCTAACCCAGGGTGGTGTGGAGTGGAAAAACGATGGATTTGGGCCCAGATCTTTTGACTGGGGCGAATGTGTGACATTGATCCACATTCTGTCCATCACTGTTGTGTTTGCAATTACCGCTCTAAGTGTACTGGGGATGCTCAGACGTGAGTCCCAGGCACTCCACACCACTGGAGTCAAGCTAGCCGGGCTGATGAGAGGTGTTACCTCGAAACCGGGCCGGTCCTCGGATGCTTGTTTCCGTTCTGGGAAGGACATGGCTTTTGTAGTTCGGACTGGACTGTTCCCATGGGGCACAGGGTCAGCGCTGATTTGCATATCGCCATTGTCTAATCCAGGGTGGTGTGGAGTGGAAAAACGATGGATTTGGGCCCAGATCTTTTGACTGGGGTGAATGTGTGACATTGATCCACATTCTGTCCATCACTGCTGTGTTTGCAATTACCGCTCTAAGTGTACTGGGGATGCTGAGACGTGAGTCCCAGGCACTCCACACCACTGGAGTCAAGCTAGCCGGGCTGATGAGAGGTGTTACCTCGAAACCGGGCCGGTCCTCGGATGCTTGTTTCCGTTCTGGGAAGGACATGGCTTTTGTAGTTCGGACTGGACTGTTCCCATGGGGCACAGGGTCAGCGCTGATTTGCATATGGCCATTGTCTAACCCAGGGTGGTGTGGAGTGGAAAAACGATGGATTTGGGCCCAGATCTTTTGACTGGGGTGAATGTGTGACATTGATCCACATTCTGTCCATCACTGCTGTGTTTGCAATTACCGCTCTAAGTGTACTGGGGATGCTCAGACGTGAGTCCCAGGCACTCCACACCACTGGAGTCAAGCTAGCCGGGCTGATGAGAGGTGTTACCTCGAAACCGGTCCGGTCCTCGGATGCTTGTTTCCGTTCTGGGAAGGACATGGCTTTTGTAGTTCGGACTGGACTGTTCCCATGGGGCACAGGGTCAGCGCTGATTTGCATATCGCCATTGTCTAACCCAGGGTGGTGTGGAGTGGAAAAACGATGGATTTGGGCCCAGATCTTTTGACTAGGGTGAATGTGTGACATTGATCCACATTCTGTCCATCACTGTTGTGTTTGCAATTACCGCTCTAAGTGTACTGGGGATGCTCAGACGTGAGTCCCAGGCACTCCACACCACTGGAGTCAAGCTAGCCGGGCTGATGAGAGGTGTTACCTCGAAACCGGTCCGGTCCTCGGATGCTTGTTTCCGTTCTGGGAAGGACATGGCTTTTGTAGTTCGGACTGGACTGTTCCCATGGGGCACAGGGTCAGCGCTGATTTGCATATCGCCATTGTCTAACCCAGGGTGGTGTGGAGTGGAAAAACGATGGATTTGGGCCCAGATCTTTTGACTGGGGTGAATGTGTGACATTGATCCACATTCTGTCCATCACTGTTGTGTTTGCAATTACCGCTCTAAGTGTACTGGGGATGCTCAGACGTGAGTCCCAGGCACTCCACACCACTGGAGTCAAGCTAGCCGGGCTGATGAGAGGTGTTACCTCGAAACCGGGCCGGTCCTCGGATGCTTGTTTCCGTTCTGGGAAGGACATGGCTTTTGTAGTTCGGACTGGACTGTTCCCATGGGGCACAGGGTCAGCGCTGATTTGCATATCGCCATTGTCTAACCCAGGGTGGTGTGGAGTGGAAAAACGATGGATTTGGGCCCAGATCTTTTGACTGGGGTGAATGTGTGACATTGATCCACATTCTGTCCATCACTGTTGTGTTTGCAATTACCGCTCTAAGTGTACTGGGGATGCTCAGACGTGAGTCCCAGGCACTCCACACCACTGGAGTCAAGCTAGCCGGGCTGATGAGAGGTGTTACCTCGAAACCGGGCCGGTCCTCGGATGCTTGTTTCCGTTCTGGGAAGGACATGGCTTTTGTAGTTCGGACTGGACTGTTCCCATGGGGCACAGGGTCAGCGCTGATTTGCATATCGCCATTGTCTAACCCAGGGAGGTGTGGAGTGGAAAAACGATGGATTTGTGCCCAGATCTTTTGACTGGGGTGAATGTGTGACATTGATCCACATTCTGTCCATCACTGTTGTGTTTGCAATTACCGCTCTAAGTGTACTGGGGATGCTCAGACGTGAGTCCCAGGCACTCCACACCACTGGAGTCAAGCTAGCCGGGCTGATGAGAGGTGTTACCTCGAAACCGGGCCCGTCCTCGGATGCTTGTTTCCGTTCTGGGAAGGACATGGCTTTTGTAGTTCGGACTGGACTGTTCCCATGGGGCACAGGGTCAGCGCTGATTTGCATATCGCCATTGTCTAACCCAGGGTGCTGTGGAGTGGAAAAACAATGGATTTGTGCCCAGATCTTTTGACTGGGGTGAATGTGTGACATTGATCCACATTCTGTCCATCACTGTTGTGTTTGCAATTACCGCTCTAAGTGTACTGGGGATGCTCAGACGTGAGTCCCAGGCACTCCACACCACTGGAGTCAAGCTAGCCGGGCTGATGAGAGGTGTTACCTCGAAACCGGGCCGGTCCTCGGATGCTTGTTTCCATTCTGGGAAGGATATGGCTTTTGTAGTTCGGACTGGACTGTTCCCATGGGGCACAGGGTCAGCGCTGATTTGCATATCGCCATTGTCTAACCCAGGGTGGTGTGGAGTGGAAAAACGATGGATTTGGGCCCAGATCTTTTGACTGGGGTGAATGTGTGACATTGATCCACATTCTGTCCATCACTGTTGTGTTTGCAATTACCGCTCTAAGTGTACTGGGGATGCTCAGACGTGAGTCCCAGGCACTCCACACCACTGGAGTCAAGCTAGCCGGGCTGATGAGAGGTGTTACCTCGAAACCGGTCCGGTCCTCGGATGCTTGTTTCCGTTCTGGGAAGGACATGGCTTTTGTAGTTCGGACTGGACTGTTCCCATGGGGCACAGGGTCAGCGCTGATTTGCATATCGCCATTGTCTAACCCAGGGTGGTGTGGAGTGGAAAAACGATGGATTTCGGCCCAGATCTTTTGACTGGGGTGAATGTGTGACATTGATCCACATTCTGTCCATCACTGTTGTGTTTGCAATTACCGCTCTAAGTGTACTGGGGATGCTCAGACGTGAGTCCCAGGCACTCCACACCACTGGAGTCAAGCTAGCCGGGCTGATGAGAGGTGTTACCTCGAAACCGGGCCGGTCCTCGGATGCTTGTTTCCGTTCTGGGAAGGACATGGCTTTTGTAGTTCGGACTGGACTGTTCCCATGGGGCACAGGGTCAGCGCTGATTTGCATATCGCCATTGTCTAACCCAGGGAGGTGTGGAGTGGAAAAACGATGGATTTGTGCCCAGATCTTTTGACTGGGGTGAATGTGTGACATTGATCCACATTCTGTCCATCACTGTTGTGTTTGCAATTACCGCTCTAAGTGTACTGGGGATGCTCAGACGTGAGTCCCAGGCACTCCACACCACTGGAGTCAAGCTAGCCGGGCTGATGAGAGGTGTTACCTCGAAACCGGGCCTGTCCTCGGATGCTTGTTTCCGTTCTGGGAAGGACATGGCTTTTGTAGTTCGGACTGGACTGTTCCCATGGGGCACAGGGTCAGCGCTGATTTGCATATCGCCATTGTCTAACCCAGGGTGGTGTGGAGTGGAAAAACGATGGATTTGGGCCCAGATCTTTTGACTGGGGCGAATGTGTGACATTGATCCACATTCTGTCCATCACTGTTGTGTTTGCAATTACCGCTCTAAGTGTACTGGGGATGCTCAGACGTGAGTCCCAGGCACTCCACACCACTGGAGTCAAGCTAGCCGGGCTGATGAGAGGTGTTACCTCGAAACCGGGCCGGTCCTCGGATGCTTGTTTCCGTTCTGGGAAGGACATGGCTTTTGTAGTTCGGACTGGACTGTTCCCATGGGGCACAGGGTCAGCGCTGATTTGCATATCGCCATTGTCTAACCCAGGGTGGTGTGGAGTGGAAAAACGATGGATTTGGGCCCAGATCTTTTGACTGGGGCGAATGTGTGACATTGATCCACATTCTGTCCATCACTGTTGTGTTTGCAATTACCGCTCTAAGTGTACTGGGGATGCTCAGACGTGAGTCCCAGGCACTCCACACCACTGGAGTCAAGCTAGCCGGGCTGATGAGAGGTGTTACCTCGAAACCGGGCCGGTCCTCGGATGCTTGTTTCCGTTCTGGGAAGGACATGGCTTTTGTAGTTCGGACTGGACTGTTCCCATGGGGCACAGGGTCAGCGCTGATTTGCATATCGCCATTGTCTAATCCAGGGTGGTGTGGAGTGGAAAAACGATGGATTTGGGCCCAGATCTTTTGACTGGGGTGAATGTGTGACATTGATCCACATTCTGTCCATCACTGCTGTGTTTGCAATTACCGCTCTAAGTGTACTGGGGATGCTGAGACGTGAGTCCCAGGCACTCCACACCACTGGAGTCAAGCTAGCCGGGCTGATGAGAGGTGTTACCTCGAAACCGGGCCGGTCCTCGGATGCTTGTTTCCGTTCTGGGAAGGACATGGCTTTTGTAGTTCGGACTGGACTGTTCCCATGGGGCACAGGGTCAGCGCTGATTTGCATATGGCCATTGTCTAACCCAGGGTGGTGTGGAGTGGAAAAACGATGGATTTGGGCCCAGATCTTTTGACTGGGGTGAATGTGTGACATTGATCCACATTCTGTCCATCACTGCTGTGTTTGCAATTACCGCTCTAAGTGTACTGGGGATGCTCAGACGTGAGTCCCAGGCACTCCACACCACTGGAGTCAAGCTAGCCGGGCTGATGAGAGGTGTTACCTCGAAACCGGTCCGGTCCTCGGATGCTTGTTTCCGTTCTGGGAAGGACATGGCTTTTGTAGTTCGGACTGGACTGTTCCCATGGGGCACAGGGTCAGCGCTGATTTGCATATCGCCATTGTCTAACCCAGGGTGGTGTGGAGTGGAAAAACGATGGATTTGGGCCCAGATCTTTTGACTAGGGTGAATGTGTGACATTGATCCACATTCTGTCCATCACTGTTGTGTTTGCAATTACCGCTCTAAGTGTACTGGGGATGCTCAGACGTGAGTCCCAGGCACTCCACACCACTGGAGTCAAGCTAGCCGGGCTGATGAGAGGTGTTACCTCGAAACCGGTCCGGTCCTCGGATGCTTGTTTCCGTTCTGGGAAGGACATGGCTTTTGTAGTTCGGACTGGACTGTTCCCATGGGGCACAGGGTCAGCGCTGATTTGCATATCGCCATTGTCTAACCCAGGGTGGTGTGGAGTGGAAAAACGATGGATTTGGGCCCAGATCTTTTGACTGGGGTGAATGTGTGACATTGATCCACATTCTGTCCATCACTGTTGTGTTTGCAATTACCGCTCTAAGTGTACTGGGGATGCTCAGACGTGAGTCCCAGGCACTCCACACCACTGGAGTCAAGCTAGCCGGGCTGATGAGAGGTGTTACCTCGAAACCGGGCCGGTCCTCGGATGCTTGTTTCCGTTCTGGGAAGGACATGGCTTTTGTAGTTCGGACTGGACTGTTCCCATGGGGCACAGGGTCAGCGCTGATTTGCATATCGCCATTGTCTAACCCAGGGTGGTGTGGAGTGGAAAAACGATGGATTTGGGCCCAGATCTTTTGACTGGGGTGAATGTGTGACATTGATCCACATTCTGTCCATCACTGTTGTGTTTGCAATTACCGCTCTAAGTGTACTGGGGATGCTCAGACGTGAGTCCCAGGCACT
Source organism: Lissotriton helveticus (assembly GCF_964261635.1). NCBI lineage: Eukaryota > Metazoa > Chordata > Amphibia > Caudata > Salamandridae > Lissotriton > Lissotriton helveticus. Next base: position 796,481,826 of record NC_136063.1, on the reverse strand, counting down.
CCACACCACTGGAGTCAAGCTAGCCGGGCTGATGAGAGGTGTTACCTCGAAACCGGGCCGGTCCTCGGATGCTTGTTTCCGTTCTGGGAAGGACATGGCTTTTGTAGTTCGGACTGGACTGTTCCCATGGGGCACAGGGTCAGCGCTGATTTGCATATCGCCATTGTCTAACCCAGGGAGGTGTGGAGTGGAAAAACGATGGATTTGTGCCCAGATCTTTTGACTGGGGTGAATGTGTGACATTGATCCACATTCTGTCCATCACTGTTGTGTTTGCAATTACCGCTCTAAGTGTACTGGGGATGCTCAGACGTGAGTCCCAGGCACTCCACACCACTGGAGTCAAGCTAGCCGGGCTGATGAGAGGTGTTACCTCGAAACCGGGCCCGTCCTCGGATGCTTGTTTCCGTTCTGGGAAGGACATGGCTTTTGTAGTTCGGACTGGACTGTTCCCATGGGGCACAGGGTCAGCGCTGATTTGCATATCGCCATTGTCTAACCCAGGGTGCTGTGGAGTGGAAAAACAATGGATTTGTGCCCAGATCTTTTGACTGGGGTGAATGTGTGACATTGATCCACATTCTGTCCATCACTGTTGTGTTTGCAATTACCGCTCTAAGTGTACTGGGGATGCTCAGACGTGAGTCCCAGGCACTCCACACCACTGGAGTCAAGCTAGCCGGGCTGATGAGAGGTGTTACCTCGAAACCGGGCCGGTCCTCGGATGCTTGTTTCCATTCTGGGAAGGATATGGCTTTTGTAGTTCGGACTGGACTGTTCCCATGGGGCACAGGGTCAGCGCTGATTTGCATATCGCCATTGTCTAACCCAGGGTGGTGTGGAGTGGAAAAACGATGGATTTGGGCCCAGATCTTTTGACTGGGGTGAATGTGTGACATTGATCCACATTCTGTCCATCACTGTTGTGTTTGCAATGACCTTTTAGTACTGGCGTGGTTATAATCCAGTAACTTTAATTATGCTCGATCATATTTGGGCATAATCACTGCTCATTATTGTACTTGAGAGCCCATTATCGTTAGGCGATACTTACTAGAAATATGCTGTGGACTAATAATAAAACAACAACTGCCTTACGTTTCGTTTTAAATCACGGTGACTTCTGTGTTTCTTTAGTTAAATAAATCACGGCAGCTTTAGCGTTCTATGTTTCTTCAGTTTTAAGCCATTCTAACTTATACTAAAGACGACTTTCATGGAGCTAGTCTCTCAGTCTCAGCGGCATTATAAAGTTTTACACGGGTCGCGTATCTAATGGACGCTATGTTCTTACCTGTTCTCAGCTTATCGCTTGTTCAGATTTCGGTCCCGCTGCATTCCTTATCGTGCAGTATCTGCTTCCCCATTGATTTTGCCTTATGTTTTGAGTTGAGAGAGGTCCCGCGTTTCCTCACCCCATTAGCTTCCGGTTTAACCGGTGTTTCACGTAAACGTATTTAGAGTGGGTTTCTTTTTACGAAACTGGTGGCCATTTTGACCTTCCAGTAGTATTATAATGTTAACTGTGGCCCACAGTGTTAGTTACTAGAAACTGCCTCATTACTCTATCTTATGTGCATTTTATCGGTTTATTTGCGCACTGATGGGGGTCTTATTAGTGCGACAAATTATTTAGAAATTCTTTTTTTGAAAACTAAACTAGTTTATAATTTTAATTATATCGTTATTATCTCACATCATAAAGTCTTCCAATTTGTAGGTGTTCATTCTTAAAATTTGTTCGGCATTCGATTTTCTATATTGTTGTGTTTAAGTTCACTTTATTTTCAATGAATAATTTTCTTAACAGTAAGGTACTATCGTGTATGTGAGTGTGATCGTTATTATGGGTGTTTCACTATATAGTGTGAAAGAGTCTACTCCTTTGTGACGGTGATAAAAGTGCTTTATCTTTGGATTGTGTCGTTTTAAATATCGGTCTCAGTGGGCCAGTGAATCTGTGGTTTCTCCATTCATAATGGGTTCAGTACATTTGTGTGCCATTACGTAGCCAAACATTTTCAAATAAAGTTAACACAGGCATGGGTACATTAGACAAGCGGTTAACAGTGTCTGTGAAATTCATTGCATATTATTTCCAACATTTGAAAAGGGCAGTAAATTACAGTCCTGGTGTTATTCAGTTGGCCCTGCCATGATGTTTATGTGCCTAAAAAGTAGTGTAGTTCATGGTCAATGTTTAAGCCCAGTTCTACACTTTTAAGTGTCATTATCCAAATTGCCTCCCTCCTTCGTAGTGCTAGTTCCCTATTGCCCCCTCTTGGATGGGTAGTTATGTGTTCAAATCCCAAAAATTTGAAAGAATGGTTTGACGTCTGTGCTGGGCAGATGGACATGTGTGCTGCCACCGGGTAGCGCATGTCGCCTTGTTTTACAGCTCTTATGTGCTCGTTGATCCTGTCCCTCAGTGGTCTCTTAGTGCTTCCTACGTATCTTTTCCCGCATTTACAGTCCAGAGCATATACTACAAACTTGCTTAGGCAGTTAATGGTAGTATTGATATGGTGTCTCTTATTGTTTGGTCCCTCAAAGTCCTTTTTCGTTTTGTAAGCCCATTTGCAGGCTACACACATCCCACAGCTATAAAATCCTGGTTCTGTTAGCCATGTAGTTTTAATGGTTTTTTGTGGGTAGCTTGGACTCAAAATATTCCTAAGTGTCTTCCCCTTTCTAAATGTTAGTATGGGTCTGGCTGTTAGATATTTGTTGAGTGTTGTGTCTGTCCTGAGTAGATGCCAGTGTCTGTTAAGACTTTTCCTTAGAATAGTGGCCCAGTTATTGTAACCTGTCACTAGTCTGATCTTTTCTTCTTTGTTTATACGTTTGGGTTTTTCTTTTAGTGTATCTGCTCTGGCCACCGCATCAATTCTGTTAGCTGCTTTTTGTAATTGTTTCTGATTATACCCTCTGTTAATAAATCTTGTGATCACCCCTTTCTTTTGGGTTTCAAATTCCTTGTCATCGCTGCAGTTGCGGCGTGTTCTTACTAGTTCCCCATACGGGATTGCTCTTTTTTGGTGTTCTGGGTGGGCACTAGTTGCATGCAATAAGGAATTGCATGCTGTGGTTTTCCTGTATAGTCTGCTATGGATTGTTTGGTTTTCAATATAGAATTCCACATCCAAGAATGGTAGTTTGGTATTGCTATATTCCATTGTAAATCTGATGTTTTGGTCATTGTCACTTAAGTATTCATGACATTTGTGTAGTTTTTCTGGTGTTCCTGTCCAAATCATGATACAATCATCTATATACCTGCCCCAATAGAGTATCTCATTGTTCCATTCAGAGGCTGGTGGGCCCCAGACTCTCGTTTCCTCAAACCTACCCATTACTAGGTTGGCATATGAGGGCGAGAATCTGGAGTCCATCGCCACTCCTTGTTTTTGCCTGTACCAATCCTTTTTGTATAGAAATACATTATTATCCAAAATAGTTTCAACCATTTCCAGGAGCATTTCTGTATGTGACCATGTGCTTGCAGGACGTTTGCTTAGCATTTTTTTGACAGCAGTTAATCCGTTGTCTCTGTTGATGCATGTATATAAAGAGACAACGTCAAGTGTGACCATAAGCATGTTGTCTTCCCATGGTAGGTCTGCCATGGTCCCTAGAATATGTTTGGTATCTCTGATGTAAGATAGGAGGTTTATTACTAGAGGTTTCAAAAATACGTCAACATACTCTGATAGTCTCTCCGTTGGTCCTCCAATTCCAGATATTATTGGTCTTCCAGGGGGGAAAGTGTGGGGTTTGTGTACCTTCGGTACTGTGTAGATACACGGGTATCTGGGTTTGTCTACTCTTAGGTACGTATATTCGTGCTCATCAATTAAACCCATCCCATGCCAACGTTTTAGGAGTGTGTTTATGTACTCTGTCAGTTTCCATATAGGGTTGGATCCGATTTGCTCGTAACATTCGGTGTTGTGTAATTGAGTGAGGATCTCATGGTCATAGTCACCACTTTGCATTATCACCATATTACCTCCTTTATCGGCCTCCCTTATTGTCAGTTCTTCATTTGTACTTAACTCATTGAGTGCTATTCTCTCTCCTTTTGTTAAGTTATCTCGATGTATGTGTGTTGCGCTGTTTTTTGAGTTGTGTTTGTCTAAATCAGCTGTCACTGCTTTGAAGAACTGATCGATGTTGTTGCCCGCTGTGAGTGTTGGTGTCCATTTGGATTTCTCTTTTAGGCTACTTGTAATATTGTAGTCCATATTTATATCTAATTCTCTCATAATTCTATCTGTGAGTAACACCTCATCTTCGCATTCAGTTATCGATAATAACAGTCTGGTATCAACTATGTCTTGTATACAAATATCACCACATGCCAACATTCCCAAATTTTGATGCATTTGTTTATTTGTTGGTTTGTTCAATTCAAAGTATTTTTTCAGTTTCAAGCGTCGTGTAAATTTAAACAGATCAATCTTAGTCGTACATATGTCACCAACATCATTAGGGCAAAAACTCATGCCTTTTTCAAGTACTGTTATCATGTCTTTTGTGAGATCACAATCACTCAAATTCATAACTGAAACATTATTTATTTTTTCTGATTCTGGTTCCAGGACCTGGTTCTGACTCCCTGTCTGTCCTGACCTACTGCCGCCTCTTTTACCTCTCCTTGTTTTCCTGATTGTCCTGTTTTTCTGCTCTCTCTGTTTCCTTTCTTTATTCTGTGGATTTCTAATAAAAAACTGTTATTGGGGTCAACTGTACTGGTAGCTCCCATCAGTCCCTCATTCTCATTCTCGCTGGAGTTAATTGTGTCTAGGGATGTTGTGCTCGAACCAACCGAGATGGTTTCACTATGGGTTTGGGATTTGGTTTTAGGAACCAGGTGATCATATTTTCTGGCAAAGGTAAACACCCTGCCATCCAAGTAGTCTCGTTCGTCTCTTTTGAGCTTCCTACTCTTTCGTAATTTTATGTCAGTGACATGTCGTTGTAATATGTCATTGAGTATTAGGTAGTTTTTGCTAGTCACATCTGGTTGGTTGAGTTCCTTAATTTCTAACTCCAGTTTATCTATGTCTAGTTGTAGTTCTTCTTTTAAATCCAAGAAACTCCATTGGTTTATTGGAATATATTCCAGGGCATGTGACAGTACTGGCGGAATCTTGACTCTGTATACCGTAAGCAAGGAAGAAAAATGCCTTTGTCCTGATGCTGCATAAAACCTTGAAAGAGCTCCCGCGTGTACATCAGATTTCCGGGTCAGATTCAGAGTGTGTGGCCGATTTTGAAGAGACTTAGTGAAAATTCTGCCTAAATATGTATATTCATTTACCTCTTCCACCTTTTTTCCCCCTAGGGTCCAGCTGAATTGTATGCTCTTTTTCCTTCCTGAAAATGAAACTATTTTTGTTTTTGTGATGTTAGGTAGTAGATAATTTTCCTCCGTGTAATTATGCAGTGCATGAAGGCTTCTTTGTAGACCAAATGGAGTTAGATCTAATATAATTATATTGTCTGCATATAACATAGTATGTATATTGTGGAAGGCTATTTTTGTTGGAAAACTGGATACTTGCTGAAGACATTGAGTCATATCACTGAGGTAAAGGGAAAACAATAGGGGAGCAAGAAGGCATCCTTGTCTAAGGCCGTTTGGGGTCGGGATGGGGCTAGTTAAACCCTTTTCCCTCCCCATTTGGACCTGGCAACGGGTATCTGTATGCAGTGAGATTAATATACGTAATAGCTGATCCGGGATGCCCATTTTGCTAAGTTGTTTCCAGAGTGTTCCTCTATCCACTCTATCGAACGCGGTGGAAAAATCGATGAAAGCAGCATATACTGGCTGGGATTCAATTGTCACGTATTTATCTAGGAGGGTGTGCAACACAGCAATATTGTCAGTGACCGAATGCTTTGGTCTAAATCCAGCCTGGTATAGAGGAATTAGTCCAGATAAAAAGGCCCAGTTTTTAAGATGATCTAATACTGCTGCCATAAAGTTATTTCCTGTAGCGTCCAGAAGGGCTATCTGTCTGTAATTACCAGGTTGCAGCCTTGATCCCTTTTTGTGTATAGGTATGATGATGCTCCCCTTCTAAGATTTGGGGATTTCACCAGTTCTAAAAATGTAGTTGAAGAGGGGGGCTAGCATCTTACTCCATTCTTTGGGGTTGGACTGGAGGACCTTGATTGGAATTTGGTCAGGACCAGTTGCTCCTGTTGTTCTTGCCTTTCTTATATGTATCTCGATAGAAAAAGGGCTAGATATTCCGCTGTTTGAGGGTTTTATTTCTGAGTTCCTATCGAGATTATGGTCCGTTTCTGAGTTGGTATTTAATTTATATAAATTAGCAAGGTAGAGTTCCCATTCTTTTGGGGGCACCGGAGTAGCTTGTAATGCTTTTTTTGTACCAGATTCTTTGTCAATTATACTCCAATAGGCACGTTGATTGTTTTGTTTCGCTGCTTTCTGCAGATCCACCCAGTTTTTGTTTTGGGTTATTCTCTTATGTTTTTCTTTTTCTCTCCTGCGTTGGTTCTTCAATTTGTTAATTTCTACCTGTTTGGACGGTGAATTTTCTAGGAACTGTGCTCTTATCAGTTTGTTTAATAGTTTTGTATTGGAAGCTAACTTTGGCTTTTTGTTTTGAATCTTTGATGGTCTTGGTTGCATCAACTTTTCCTGCAGTTTTTGTGGGTTTTTTTTAGTAACCATTTCAAAATGTATTATTGGGTTTGTGGAGTGCATTACTTGAAGAAGTTGCGTTGAATCAATTATGGTAGTTATCTTATTAAGAGTAGCTGAATTCCAGTGAATCCGCCTTTGTTTTGGGTTTACCATAACTGTGCTATACCTGTACATAATTTGACTAGACGGACATTGATGTGTTTTCCATTCTGTACGTAATTGTAGAATAGCATGGTCGCTACCGTGGACAAAATTAATTTTAAGTTGTGAGACGGACCCGAACAAGTGAAGACCACAAATCATATAGTCCAGCAATGAGGAACTACTATTTGCCTGTCTCATATTTGAGGCAGGAATGTCTCCTTCCACGTTGCCATTTAATTTTTGATTCCATTTAACATTGGGAGCGAAGCTATTAGGATTTTTCCTCTTTTATCCACCTTATTTCCTTTAGGAAATAGTGGTACAGAGATTCCCAGCGCCTCTTCTTTGTACCAATTTGCCCATTTTAGTAATTCCTCGTTGGATAATTTCCCATTAAAGTCACCCATAATGAGAAACGATGGATAGTCTTGACTTTCAATTATTTGTTCGATGTCTTCTAGAATTTCTATTGCAAGTGCATCCATTTTTACTCCAGGGGGGATATAGACATTAAAAATTAGTAGGTTTTTTAAAGATTCTGAAAAATCTGTCCCACACTTGATCTTAATACATTGATAATTATTTGATTTAGTTGGAATTATTTCTTGGGTCCAGTTGTAATCTTCATTTAATAAAATCGCTATCCCACCTTTTGCATGACCCCGTTCAACCCGTGCTGCAGAGATATCATATACAAAATATTTCTCTTGGTTAAAATTTTGTGTAGTCCATGTTTCTTATAGGGCCACTATAGCTGGAGAGTCTTTTACTAGTTCCACCATTTTTTCTTTAGTTTTTCCCGCTATGTTCCAGGAGGAGATCGTTAAGCCTGTGCTAAACAGGAGATTTAATATCCTTAATTTGTTTGTTACTATTCAAGGTCTCAGAAATCCACTCCCATGACTGATCCCTCTTTGTTATTTCCTTGCTGTGGGTGTTTTTACTCCAAATTTCTCTTTTGCCATTCTTTATGGAAATAAATATATTTTCTGCAGCACGGTCTAAGGAATAGATCTTTGTGTTTGTCAGTTGGTGCGTTTTTTGAGATCCTTTTGATATATATTTCACATTTTGAACTTCGTGCTTTAATACTGGGATCAAATCATAGCCGTGTTTGTGGAGAGTCTCACTCTCCATTAATATAATTCCTGGTAAGACTGGAGACCAGAATTCTACGATTGCAGTCTTTGTTTTTGCTATGTCCGGGAACATAACTAATTTAATTTAATTTCGCGCTAGGGATTGTAACGGCTGAATCTTTTGAAGTAGACTAATGATTCGATCGCGGTTGAGTGGAGCTTCATCGGTAGAGAATAATTCTGTGATTTGTAGAAAATTAGACCCAATTTCCTCTGCTTGTGGTTCTTTTTTCTGTGTATCTAAAAATCTTTTGGGGATCCCTCTTAGTGCCGGACTTGCAGGGCCGTGTATAAAATGTGTTGCCTTTGGATTTAGTATACTCTGTTGATTAGGATTTTTGCTTTGGGTTTTCGCCAGCGACTTCTGGTCCTTTATCTTAGGGATCTGGGGCGGTTCTGCTCTTCCTTCATTACCTGATAAACCACTTGGTGAAGGAGTATTGTTCTGAAATTTAATTTTGTTAGCCTTCTTCTTCTTAAATCTTCTTATCGCCTTTCTCTTTTTCAGTTTGATCTTCTTTTGATTTTGCTTTTTATTTATATTTTCTGGGTCCTGTGCGTCATCGTTAGTTAGGCCAATTTCGGCGATTACTTTAGGGTGAGATATTACAGGACTATTCAAATTAGATTTGATTTTACTTTTTGTGAAAATTGGATAGTAAGCCACAGAGTGTTGATGCGATGCTGATTTGATTTCATCCTTAAAAAGGTTTCTAAAAGAATATGTTTTGATATCTTCCTGTTTGCCCTTAGTTTCAACAGTTGATTTCTTCCCAGTTTGTGTGGCAATTTCTTTTTTCGGAGGGAGTGACAATTTTTTTGTTTCAGCTTTTGAGTTGTCACGGTTTTCCCCTTGACATTTACCACAAACTCCTGGTATTTTGGTGATTTTATTTGCTCTTTCTTCTTTTTTTCCTCGACTAGAAATTGTAAAATTCCTAGTTGTGTGTCCACCGTTTGGTCAGAGTTCTCCAATATGTTGCCTAAATGGATGAGAACTGATTCCAGGATATTTTGTAAGGTAAACAATGATTTAGATACTGGGGTGTAGTTGTTGGTCAGACCTGCAGTTTTGAAGAGAGAGAGATCTGGCGAATTTTCGAGGAATCCCTCTAGATCTGATGGTTTTTGTGGAGTACTGTTTTGTATATTATCAGTCCCCTTTTGGGGTCGCGTGTGAAATATTAAATCCTTGATGTTAATATCTGGGCAAGTGATATTGTATTCTTGAGATTGTTGTATTTTAGATGAATCCGGTATTATTGATCCTGTTGACATTAGATTCAGAATTGAATCCTCCTGGTCGATTAAGATACTTTTTTGCGCAACCTCAGGAGTTGTTTGGATTTGAATTTGAGTTTGATGTATTCCATCTTTTTCATCCTCAATATTCCCTACTATTTCCTTGTTTATCTGATCTTTTAGTATTTGCCCCATGTCATCTGGGTTTAATTTTTCAAAATACTTTCTAATCCCAGGAGTTACTGCAGTCTTTCCATTTCTTACCATCTTGTTAGTGCTCTTTCTGATTGCCTCTTCCATTCCCATCCTTTTCATGAAGATGGTTCTAGATCTTAATTTTTTATAAGCCATTGCAGTGTAGTAGATACCTCAGTTTGGTATTAATTGGAATTTTAGTCGCTCAGTTTAAAATGGAGAGTTGTTGCCTGGGGGACTTAACTAGGTGTATACTTTATATATTATCCCCTTCTGCCCCCTACTTTTGATCCAGCGTTAGAAAGCAACTCTAGCCCAGTTCCAGTCAATACAGTCAAGGAGGTTAAAGCTCCAGGGGCCAGTTAACCGGTGCGCCGCTCATGCAACACCGAAACTAGCACCCTGTTCCCACTCTCTGAGTCCGTTTCTAATAGAGTTATATAGTTTAAGAAAACAGCTCAGAACTCCTCGCAGCTCCTACTACACCCGGAACTCTCACAATTATTGTTATTGCCGCGTCCAGGGGGTTCTCGCTCTTTTGATACCACTTGCGGCAACTGCCGCGTCCTAGAGACTCTCCAAGCTCCTGCCTCACCGAGGCCCCAAGACACAGCTTGCGGCTCTTACCGCATCCAGGGGGCTCTCACAACCCCGGCCGGTCCAGTGGCGCCACTCACGGCTGTTGCCAGGGGTTCTCGGGTTCTCCCAGGGAACAGCTCACAGCTCCTAGCGCGTCTGGGTGGGGCTCTCGCGGCTTCCGGCTGTGCCCGGCTCCTGCCGCGTCGGGGAGCTCTCGCGACTATCACGGCTCCGGTCACGCCTGGGGTACAGCTTGCAGCGCCAACCGCGTCCAGGGAGGCTCTCGTGACACAGCTCACGGCTCCAGCCGCGTCCGGGAAGCTCCCACAGCTCTCGCGGTTCCGCTCGCGGCTGGGGCACAGCTTGCGGCACCTACCGCGTCCTGGGGGGCTCTCGCGGCTCCGGCCGCATCCAAGACGCAGCTCGCAGTTCCTGCCGCGTCCGAGATACTCTCGGCGTCGGCGTCGTTCCATGCTTCCTCAATTGCTCAACAGCGCCCTCTCTCGGATGCCTGATCCATGCAAAGCTCAATACCGCTTCCTGTTCAGGCTGTTCAGGTGGCACCTAATAAGGGTGTGAATGTATAATTCAGTTATGAGTGAAGTCGTCATTGCAAAAGATTGCAAATAGTAACATTAATTTTGTTTAGAGTCTTTTGCAGTGTAAATACTTAATACATTAGATAAACAAGGTGACGAGTCACTCAGGTAATCATTACGTGGTTACAGTAGCAACATTAACATCAATCAATAACTGATCAGGATCATATGTAACATAGAAACTCCATTCTGTCATTCAGTCCATTAGGCTGTATCGTGTTTAACAAACAAATCCAAAAGTTCTCTCTCTGTAAGAGTCTAATATTATTGTCAATTCCTTCTCTTATTTCAACAGTTTCGAGCACCAAGTGTCAGGATCTGACGTGTGCCTACCCAGTTGTGAAGACGTGGACTAGATCTCTCAGAATCCTTAGGGGCGCCAGGAAGGGGAGAGGCTTCAAATATGTGTGAGACGCTGGGGGCGGTGCACGTGATTTTGTCGATGTTCGTCTGGAGAGCAAGGGCAGTGGCGGCTCGTTGCCTTTGTGCCGGTCAGGATTGTAGGTTCTGACATTCTGTTTACTCGCTGCTGTGCCTTGCCGGTTGGTGTTCCGTACCGGCTCAACTGCAGTGGAGGCTTTTGGTTTGGTGCTTGTGGGCGCCTTTTTGCACAGATCAGAGACGCGGGTTTCCTCTGCTTCTGTTGGCAAATGGCGAGTGCCTAGTAGTATCGCCAGGGACGCTGGATTTCCCCCCCTCGCGGTACAAGTGACTTGTTGTAGATAACTCGGAGAGACGCTGGATTTGCCCCCTCTCGAGTTAGCCAGCCTGAGCCCCGGCAGAGAGACGCTGGATTTCCCCCTCTCTGAACCGGAGGACACATAGAGGTGTGCGTGTTTGTTGGAACGCTCTCTTGGAAGCGGCTAGCATTACGGTTGCTGGTAAGACCTCTGTCAAAATACTTGACAGTTACAAACTGCTGAACTGCTGTGACTTTAACAGTTTATTCCTTGGTTGCTATCGTTTAATTGCTATTGGGATTACTCACTGAATCTTGCAAGCGGGTACCCTAGGATTCCTTTTCTGCTACGGGACGAGAACGCATGGTATGTATGTGGTCTTATGTGTAGCATGTGTTACAGTGAGTGTTGTTCCAGTGAAGCTCCTGGAGAGGTGTTTATTTTGTTTCTATCATTGCAGACACCTATCCTTAAGAAGTGAGAGACGTCATCTCATTTACTTGATAAGACGAGGGAAGGGCCTAGTGGCATCTGAGACATATCAGGTGGGCAACTGTCTTACGGTGGTAGAGAAGTAGGGGGGGTAGGTTGAGAGCACCTCTAATGCATGTTCTCTTGTGCTTTACAGATTACCCTTCCATGACGGTTCCCGCCCCGGCTTCTTTTTTCCCTCACCTGCTGACCACGGTGCTCTGTACCTCTGTTGAGTTGGAGCACGGGGACAGCTGGAGGTGGACCCCTTTATAGCATCTCATCGATCCTGAGGAATCGTTGGTCCGTGACAGAATCACGTGCCCAAGAATTATTCCTCCTGATCGGTGTGAGATATGGCTTCTATGGATGACGTGATGGCGGCTCTGGTGCTAGTCCAACAAGAGTTGGCTACCTCCCGAGCTGAAACCGCGGCATTAAAGGAACAGGTAGAGAGACAGAACAGGAACCCTTTCAATGCCTCGGGAGGTGCTCAGCATATCCAAGTCACTGTTCCACCGCCTATACCTCTAGCCAGCCCTGAGAGGTACTCGGGTGACCCACGTGCTATTCAGGCTTTTTTGACGCAGGTTTCTTTACATTTTTCCTGTCGTCCTGCTTCTTTTCCCACAAACCTATCAAGAGTGGCTTTTGCCATTTCGTATTTGTCAGGGGATGCGGCGAATCGGGCAGGGCCGTTGGTTCGAAACGACGATCCGCTTCTATCGGATTGGAACGCGTTCAAAAGAGAGTTTGAGCGCGTATTCGATCGGAGGGCCACCACTCTGAGTGCGGATCGTGACCTTCTTACTTTGAAACAGGGCAGGAATGATTTGGTGACGTACATGACCTCATTTAATAGATTGGTTGCGGAGACTGCGTGGCCAGAAGAAAAAAGAATGGCGTTGTACTTTCAGGGGCTGTCGGACGAAATTAAGGATGTGTTGGCACAAATCGATCCGCAGCCTACGACATGTACGGCCTTGATTAACTTAACTTTAAGGTTGGATCATCGTCTCTCAGACAGAATGGGAGACAGGAGAAGAGGGAATCGTACTCATGGAGGGATGGGAGTAAGCGAGGTTGTTGGACAAACCGACAAAGGTGGTTCGTCTGAACCCATGGAAGTTGGGGCGGTGCGGGCACCTTTGTCTAGGGCAGAACGGGAAGCACGTCGCTCCCAAGGGCTCTGTATGTACTGCGGTAAAAAGGGCCATTATGTTAAGGATTGCACGACAAAACCAAAAAGAACGCGTCCTTTTGTCACTGGAAAGAATTATTCTCTACCGGCAGTACATACAGAGGAGAGCGAGTCTACAGACAGAACGCCTGTGGCCCTTGAAGGTGCTGGATGGCAAATACCGTCTTTGGCAGGAGCTGTGTCAGAGGGTGTGGTGTCACACATGGTGCTTTCAATGTTCTTGCAGGTAAGAGGAGAACAACACGCCGTCCACAGTATGATCGATTCAGGGGCCACCGGTAATTTCATTGATTTGGGGTTGGTTAGCCGGTTGGGGTTGGTTCGAGTTGCTATGCTGAAACCCGAAAAAGTGTTGGCAGTGGACGGCACTCTGTTGAAGTCCGGTCCGGTCACGGAAAGGACTGAAAGCGTAGAACTAAGGCTACCGGGAGTTCCCTTGGACCATGTAGAGACCATTATACTGAACATCATAGAGGCACTGCAATACGAGGTGATCTTGGGCATGCCCTGGCTAGGGTTGCACAATCCTACGATGGATTGGAAACGTAAGACGGTTAGGTTCCTTTCAGAGGAGTGTCAGGCGACATGTTTGAGGGAGGCGGACAGTCCTTTGGCTGCTTTGGCGCAAGGGTTGCAGGTGGCTACGGCAGCAGAGAAAGACGTAATCCTACCATCGGAGTATAGCGATTACAGTGAGGTGTTCTGTGAGGTCAAGGCGGCGGAGCTGCCCCCCCCATCGTGAATACGACTGCCGCATTGACCTCATTGACGGGGCAGTGATGCCTTCTTGCCGAGTGTACGCCCTTTCTGAACCCGAGACTGAGCACCTACAGGGGTATTTGAAACGGTTCTGTGCCATGGGATATATCCGTCCATCTAGGTCCCCTGCGGCATCGCCTCTGTTTTTCATTTCGAAAGCAAACGGCGAGCTGCGTACGTACATCGACTACCGCATGCTAAACAAACAGACAGTGAGGAACAGGTACCCTCTTCCGCTGATCCCTGTGTTACTGGACCAGGTGAGAGAGGCCCACATATACACCCGATTGGATCTCAGAGGCGCCTACCACCTGGTGAGAGTCCGTAGCGGGGATGAGTGGAAGACGGCCTTTAAAACGAGGTATGGCCTTTTCGAATACTTGGTGATGCCGTTCGGGTTGTGCAACGCCCCGGCGGCATTCCAGTATTTTTTAAATGATGTCTTAAAAGAATACATCGATCAGTTCGTCATCGTATATATCGATGATATCTTGATATATTCGGTGTCGGTGTCACAGCATACGAGTCATGTATGTTTGGTCCTGAAGAGACTGTTGGAGAACAGTCTTTACTGTAAGCTCAGCAAGTGTGAGTTTGGAGTGCGTGAAGTGGAGTTTCTGGGCGTTATGTTGAGTCCCGAGGGTTTTCAGATGGCAGACCGGAAGGTGGATGCAGTGCAGCAGTGGCCTATTCCTAAGACCGTGAAAGAGGTACAGGGCTTTCTCGGTTTTGCGAATTATTATAGGAGATTCATAGCCCAGTTCTCCTTGGTGGCAGCTCCGATCACTCGTTTACTGAGGAAAGGTGTTCCGTTTCAGTGGACTGTGGAAGCAAACAACGCTTTCGGTCTGTTGAAAACTCTGTTTAGCACAGCTCCAATACTACGACACCCGCAAATGGATGTGCCTTTTGTAGTAGAGGCGGATGCTTCTGATACAGCGGTTGGGGCGATACTATCTCAGAGGGATAAGGCTACAGGGCAGCTGCATCCTGTGGCGTTCTTGTCACAAAAACTTACCTCGGCGGAACTGAATTATACGGTGGCGGAGAAGGAGCTGTTCGCCATAAAAAAGGCCTTCGTGGAATGGAGACACTATCTGTGGGGTGCAAGACACACCGTAACAGTGTACTCGGATCACAGGAACCTGGTGTATATGAAGACTGCTCGTCATCTCTCACAAAGACAGATGAGATGGACACAGTTCTTTGCAGGGTATGACTTTGTCATCACGTTCCGGCCGGGGTCCGACAATCGGAAGGCTGACTCTCTATCAAGACAGGAGGAAGGCAGCGCTTCCAGCCGAGAGAAACCACAAGCTATCATATCACCTGAGAAAGTACTGTGTGCGGTCTCGGCAGACAGATTCGTGCAACAGGTGGTGGAGTTCCGCAGCCCGGAACAGTGGAAGGCGTGGGCATAGCAGGAAGGCTATCGGACTCTGAAACATGGGATACCCCTGTGTCGAGGTAAACTGTATCTCCCTTCGCACTCACTTAGGTTGCAGGCGTTCAACTGGTGTCACAATGCTGTCTTGGCCGGCCATCCCGGTAGAAGGAAGACGCTTCTATTGCTACAGCGTCAGTTCTGGTGGGATGGAATGGCGAAAGAGGTGAACGACTGGGTACAGCAGTGTGACACGTGTGCTTGCGCTAAAGGCGAACATAACAAGATGAAGGGGAAGTTGATCACTCTACCCACTCCGGCCCATCCATGGCATACCATCAGTATCGATTTCATAGTGGGTTTACCAACAGATCAGGGTTGTAACGCTATCCTGGTAGTCGTAGACAGCCTTACGAAAATGGGTCACTTTATTCCCTGCCGTAACCTACCCACAGCCAGTCAGACCGCCCAGCTGCTTCTAACCCATGTGGTGAGATTACATGGAATTCCTCGTGTTATCATCTCCGATCGAGGGCCTCAGTTTGTGGCCCGATTTTGGCACATGTGGTGTAAGGCCATGCACACGGAGGATGCTCTATCTACGAGCTTTCATCCACAGACAGACGGTCAAACCGAGCGGATGAATCAAACCTTGAAGAAATATCTAAGGTGTTATGCGAAGGAAGCGGACCAGTCCTGGGTTTCTATGTTGTGGTTGGCGGAGTTGTCATATACCAACACATGGCATAGTTCAATCAACGAGACTCCTTTTAGGGCCAACACGGGGTACCACGCCAATACTCTGCCAGTGGTGATCCCAGGGGAAATCCAGAACCACCCCTCGGTGGCCGCTCACATGAAGACTCTCCAAAGACTCCATCGTGTGATACGAAAGTCATTGGATCAAGCCAAGGTCTCATACAAGAAATGGGCGGATGTCCATCGGCAGGTGGGACCAGAGTACAACACAGGGGATCGGGTCTGGCTCTCCACTCGGAACATTCGTTTCCGGTACCGTAGCGTCTTTCACCCACGCTTCATCGGTCCCTATGTTGTGTTACGTCAGGTCAATCCGGTGGCGTACAAACTCAAGCTGCCGGCCTCTTTGCGAATCCATCCGGTATTCCACTGCAGCCTGTTGAAACCGGCTGGCCGGGCCAGGGTTGTGGCGTCGCCTCCGGTGATGAGGGACGGGCAACTGGAGTACGAGGTCCGTAAGATCCTGAATTCCAGGTATCGGCAGGGGAAGCTGTGGTTCCTGGTCTCCTGGAAGGGGTATCAGGCGGAGGATGATTCCTGGGAGCCAAGTTCAGGGGTCCATGCTCCGGAGGCTGTTCGAAAGTTCTTCTTGCTGCATCCGGGGAAGCCTGGCGCTAGGAGGCACCGGGGAGGGGGGCGTACTGTCAGGGTCTGACGTGTGCCTACCCAGTTGTGAAGACGTGGACTACTTCTCCCAGAATCCTTAGGGGCGCCAGGAAGGGGAGAGGCTTCAAATATGTGTGAGACGCTGGGGGCGGTGCACGTGATTTTGTCGATGTTCGTCTGGAGAGCAAGGGCAGTGGCGGCTCGTTGCCTTTGTGCCGGTCAGGATTGTAGGTTCTGACATTCTGTTTACTCGCTGCTGTGCCTTGCCGGTTGGTGTTCCGTACCGGCTCAACTGCAGTGGAGGCTTTTGGTTTGGTGCTTGTGGGCGCCTTTTTGCACAGATCAGAGACGCGGGTTTCCTCTGCTTCTGTTGGCAAATGGCGAGTGCCTAGTAGTATCGCCAGGGACGCTGGATTTCCCCCCCTCGCGGTACAAGTGACTTGTTGTAGATAACTCGGAGAGACGCTGGATTTGCCCCCTCTCGAGTTTGCCAGCCTGAGCCCCGGCAGAGAGACGCTGGATTTCCCCCTCTCTGAACCGGAGGACACATAGAGGTGTGCGTGTTTGTTGGAACGCTCTCTTGGAAGCGGCTAGCATTACGGTTGCTGGTAAGACCTCTGTCAAAATACTTGACAGTTACAAACTGCTGAACTGCTGTGACTTTAACAGTTTATTCCTTGGTTGCTATCGTTTAATTGCTATTGGGATTACTCACTGAATCTTGCAAGCGGGTACCCTAGGATTCCTTTTCTGCTACGGGGCGAGAACGCATGGTATGTATGTGGTCTTATGTGTAGCATGTGTTACAGTGAGTGTTGTTCCAGTGAAGCTCCTGGAGAGGTGTTTATTTTGTTTCTATCATTGCAGACACCTATCCTTAAGAAGTGAGAGACGTCATCTCAGTTACTTGATAAGACGAGGGAAGGGCCTAGTGGCATCTGAGACATATCAGGTGGGCAACTGTCTTACGGTGGTAGAGAAGTAGGGGGGGTAGGTTGAGAGCACCTCTAATGCATGTTCTCTTGTGCTTTACAGATTACCCTTCCATGACGGTTCCCGCCCCGGCTTCTTTTTTCCCTCACCTGCTGACCACGGTGCTCTGTACCTCTGTTGAGTTGGAGCACGGGGACAGCTGGAGGTGGACCCCTTTATAGCATCTCATCGATCCTGAGGAATCGTTGGTCCGTGACACCAAGAATTTTAGATGTGCATCGCTATGTTTTTTGTCTGTGAAATGTGCAGCTACTGTTGATTTGGTGTTCTATGTTCGAATATTACTTTTGTGTTCCAATATTTGAATTCTAATTTTCCTTGTCGTTTTTCCAACATAACACAAGCCACATGGGCACTTGATCAGATACACAACGTTCGCAGTGTTACAGGCAGCACTCACTTTAAGTTTAATATTGGTACCTTTCATTGGGTGACAAATATTTGATCATGCATAACATTGTTGCAGTTGCTGCAATTCTGACATGGTTGTAAACCTTTGAAAGTGATGTTCTTTTTTTCAACCACAAATATCGTTAGTAGTTCCTTTAAATTAGGGCCACGAGTGTAGGAAAATATCGGTTGTTCTGCAAAAACACAGACAGGAATAGTATCCTACATTTTAACAGTTTCCACAGACCAAGTCTTAAACGCAATCTACCATACTCGCAATTATTGCACGTGAAGAGAATTGTCTCGGACACAACACAAAGCGCCATACAATCAGCTGCCATGATAGAGAGATTCAAAATGCGGGGATACCCCACTTAAATTTTGCAACATGCTAAAGAAAGATGTGACAACAAAGACAGAAATTAACTCCTGAAAATTCAACCAAAGTAACCACAAAACCGAATGGTAATCACTTCTAAATACTGTACCATGAGTCATCGATATAAGAACATTGTTTTAAAACACTGGTCTATATTAACAGCGGAACCTGATTTCAATGGCATTTATGCACAACAACAGATATTTGCCTACACTCGAGGCCCAAATTTAAAGGAACTACTAACAAAACCTGTGGTTGAACAAAAGAACATCACTTTCAAAGGTTTACAATCATGTCAGAATTGCAGCAACTGCAACAATGTTATGCGTGATCAAATATTTGCGATCACATGGTATTAATTCAGACTAAAGTAGAGCACTGGTGGAGACCTCGAAGAATCCCTCAAGCAGCTCCAACAATCATTGGCCATCTGGACTTCCTGTTTTCTGGCGAACTCACTCCGAACAGGAATCATAGCCTGGGAGGCAGCGCGGAGTCCGAACACACCCATCTATCAAGCAAAAGCGAAAGCACAGCACGTTGTGTGAAACCTGACCTACGAGGAATGCAGCTGCCACCCTGCATGCCGCTGCTCGCTCCCGAGAGCAAAACGCCATAGGAGTGAACATTAAAAAAAGAAATGGGACATGCGCCCGCCTTTAGCCATTTGCGTTCCTTCATTATTGAAAGACACACACAAAAGCCCAATCCTATATGTGGGAGGAGTCAGACCCACACGGAGTAAACACAAGAAGCCTCGCAGATTAGCACATGCGCACTGCTAGGCTCAACCTAAAAAGGAAACACGATTCGGAAATAAAGGTATTTCTCCTCGTTGCGCCTCCCCTGGAGAGGCGCAAGTTTATGGCGCTGCCTCAGAGTTATGATTCCTTGTAAACCTGGGGCAGTGTCAAAAAGACATGTGCATTGCTTGCAAAACCCACAGCAACACCCATTTCATGCCCCTTTAATGCAAAAACTGCGTTAAATGGAACAATATTTACAAGGCCTCATTAAGACATGCAAAGTGGCTTAGTGCTGCCTGGTAAATATGGAGCAGGCCCCTGTGCCACCGGAGCATCGCAAAAAGTGGTACAGCCTCATTGGCAATGTGGCCCAACGAGTCTGAGGCATCCACCGCTCCTCATGCTAAACATAAATGAATGCACTTTTAACCACCAGTAGTATTTTCATATTCCCGATTTAAGGTGGAGAAGTGTGGCTCATTGGTTAGAGGAGGCCGACCCTGAAGCAGAGGTCAGACCCGGGACCAGGGTTCAATTCCAGACGCGGCAGGGTCTTGAGCCCAAATGTCCACGGACTCGATAATTCTCGCTTCGGTGCCTACTCGAATCACGGGTTCACACTCTGCAACTCTGGGCAATAGCTTGCTTAATCTCCACTATGGCCCCCCGCGGCGGGATTCCTGGCTTTCACCTTGGGGATGCCCAGTACGGGTAATCTCACAGGGAAAAAGCCAGGACGGGTTCCCAAAGCAAGCGCCTTGAGACCTTGAGGTGATAAGGCGCTATATAAGAACATTTGACATGACATGACAAGGTGCACAAACTCCAACAAAACCCTTAACTCTAGATTTCGCAGCAGGATTAGGTCATATGTATTAAATCATGGGTTGAAACGAAGAAACTAGTCAACCAGCCTTTCATTCCCCTGAGCCCGACAGAAAAGAGGACTAGTTTATTGATTTCAAACTGCATATTTATCTAGCGCTTACTACACCTGACAAGGCGTTGAAGCACAAATTGATTTTTGAAAGCAGGGCATGCCGACGTGAGGCCATGTATTTATGTATTAGTTAACAAATGTAACATGCTGCATAGATTTTTTTTTAAAAGAAACATATTTACATTCTCTTCGTAGCCATGCTAAAAAAGTAAGCAAGTCAACTCTTTGGCACCACATCTTACATGATTGTAAATGCTTGTTTTTTAATGCACTGGGGAGATGACATGATTTGCCCAGAATCACAGGATGTTGAGCCGATGCCGAGACTCTAACTTGCTGTACTATTCTGCCCATCGCCAGCATAAAAGCAGACTTCCCACTCAGAGTACCCTGACACCAGCACTACAGGCGAGTAAAAATACAATTTCATTCTCAAACAGCTTTGGCAAAGCCAGTAGGTTTAGCCTTTGCAAGATCTATTATTTTTGTCATTTTGTTTTGTGTACACGTTGCACAGCAGCAGGAGCTGGTGAGCAACATGGCTTAAAGTTAAACAAGTATGGGGGGGGCACTAGAGGGTGCACTGTGAAATGGCTGCTCTGTAGAGCTGCTCCGCAGGCCGAGCTTAACATCCAACAACAATCCTTAAAATCCAGGCCGCCTTCTGCCTCAACCAAACTTCTACAGGTTCCTGAACACCTGTGGAACATTGTGACTGAATATTGTGGATGACGGCAACACCATTGCGGAGATAACTGCGTGTGAGACTCAGTGCCAGCGCTGACAGCATGTATACATGCCAATAGACCCAATTCAGGCGGGAGACTACCGATTTTTCAAGCCAAAAATGGCTTTATTTTAGCTGTCTCCCGCCTGAAATTGCATTTTCTACAATAGAAATCAATGGGGAATTTTCGTCCTCCCGATTTTTTATTTTAAATCTCTGACATCCCTGTCCTAAAATGTTGGCATGTATGAGCATGGCGGCACCGGGCGAGCTCGGACCGAGCGCTTGAGGTAGGCCGTTGCTGGCACTTGGGGAGGGCTGGGAGTGCCGGGGATGTACTTGGCTCCCTGACCTGACGTACGGCAGACCGTGTGGTGGATCCTAGAGGGCCGGCGGGCTTCCAGCCGACATATATCTCATTGACTGGAGGGCCGCGCCGCCTTCGGGGCCCCAACCGCGTGGCCTATGGCGTCGGGTTTAGTCGTGGGCTGCGCCACATCTCCTGGCTCCGTGGCTCGCCGGCACGAAGCCGCGGACCCGCTTTAGGC
Organism: Lissotriton helveticus; assembly: GCF_964261635.1. Lineage (NCBI taxonomy): Eukaryota > Metazoa > Chordata > Amphibia > Caudata > Salamandridae > Lissotriton > Lissotriton helveticus. The sequence continues at coordinate 796,460,663 of NC_136063.1, read as the reverse complement.
TGCTCAGTGTGCCGTTCTGTGTCCCTGTTTGCCACCGCCAAGCGCTTCTTATCTGACCAGCATACTGCCCGGCACACTCCTGATTGGGGCTTCCTTGTTATCCGGAATGCCTCTTCACTACCGTCGGCCCTTAGTTCTCCAGTCTGAGTGGGGTGAAGACGCCCGTGCGTCCAACGTCACCGTAGTAGCTCCGGTTACGGTACCACTTAGCTGCAATCTGTGGGACTGCCTCTGCGCTACACGACATTGTGGTGTCTGCCTGCTTCTAGCGCTGATTACATCTGCTTCCTCTGGTCTGTACAGACAGCGGCTCTCCTACCTGTGCACACCACCACATGCTTGGGCCTACTCCATGTCCCGGCCTTCCTGGCGCTGGTGACCGACGTAGACACGGGCCTGCTGTGCTTTCGCTATCTGGTATTCCTCCCCCCTTCAGACCCGGCGCTAGACTGATGTGTCAGACAGTTTGATCCTGCATTGCTCGCATCGACGGCTCATCTCATTGACGGCTTCTCATTGGCACAGTGTGGCTGATCATATGGGATCATTTGGGGACCACTGCATTCTAAACCTTTTGGGGAAGCGGCACCTTGCTCACACCACAACCGCTGCAGCCTTTCTGGCCCTCTTACAGTAATCTCTGCTGAGGACGCTGCAACGCTTTCATTTGCTGAGGCTGCAGTATATTTTCGACATTATAGAGGCCCGTGTTCAACTGCTATTCCAACTTATTGGGCGCGCTGGTCTGGGTGTGCGCCATGGGGAAGACCCAACCACGCCTTAGCTTCGAGCCCCGGAAAACGAACAGGTCAGCCCAACATGCAGCCTCGGACTTGGAGGCGGACACTGCTGATGATCACTTAACTAATATTGATAAGACGCTACTTGCGGTGCAGGCCAGCCTGCAGTCTATTGATGGCAAGAAAGACCACCTCAACTTTCGCATGGATTACATGTCATCCAAGCTGGACAAGCATGCATAGCGCCTGGGGGTGGCCGAGACGCTCATCTCGGATGCAGAAGATGGGCCACAGCAGGTTACACGAAAGACGACTTCTATGGAGAAAGTCCTTGCTGTCATCCAGGATCGTAACGAAGACTTGGAAGCTAGATCGCGCCGTAACAACGTGCGCATTACGGGCCTGCCAGAGTCCGCGAACACGTGCCGCCTTGACCGACGTGGAGAAGCTAATACAGGATATCTTTGGCCTGGAACAGCTATCGCAGGTTCTCATTGTTCTTTGGCTATAAGACCCCCACTGGGCGCCCCGCCTCGCCCCTTCATTGCCCACCTATTAAATTATAGAGACCGGGATGCGATTCTCCGCCTTGCCCGAGAGAAGGGCACCATCACACATGAAGGTAACACCCTTGCTTTTTACCCCGATTTCACGTTTGCGGTACAGGAGGCCCGTAGGGAGTACCAGCCTGCCAAGAAACTCCTCCTTGCTGCATGTATCCCGTACGCTATGCTATATTTTGCAAGATTGCGAGTGGAAGACAGTGGAAAATGTAAGTTCTTCAATTGCCCAAAATCAGCTCTAGATTTTGCCAAAACTGTGTCCCGTCGCAATCGGTCCCGTAGACTCGCGGAAGGACACGACGCTGTGGACCACGGCGATGCAGCTGCTGAGCAAGGCGGACATTGACTTCTCTTGGGTACGGTGGTGCATTGCCCCTGGTTTTTCAGTTGTTATTGTACTGTGTCCTGCCCCGTGGGACTTCTGTGAGGCTGCAGAAGGCTCTGAACTGCGACATATATATCTAGACTGCTAGAGGCGTTTGTGCATGCACCAAATTGCTCTGTCCTTCGGTGTATTTTTTTACCGCAATATTGGGAGGGCTATTCTTCATGTGCATGTGTGATATGTGACCACAGGGGCTGAGTTTGATAGATCATGATAGCTCGGCCACCTCCTACCTACACCAGGACGAAGTTTGTGCTCGGCGCCCCCCCCTATATGGGTGTTCCACATCATTGGTTCCTCCCTCGGTACGATACTGAGGATTTGTTCCTGGGTGTTCGGGATGGCTTTAGCGTGTCAGGGTTGCTGAAGTGGGTGAGGGTATTGTGGTGGGAGGGAGGGATTTAAGGGTTGTTCAAGTGTCCAAACGAGTATCTATTCCATTAGATAGTGCTCATGTTTTCTGTTTGTATTTAGGACAAGTGGTAGATTCCTTAATCAATATGCTTTGCTTTCAATATGCACACTAATAGTATGTCCATCTGTTAAAAAATTAATTAAAAAAAGTTAAACAAGTATGGGGTCAACATGTTTGACACATGGAGGTCTGTAAATCCTACCCATTGTTTTCGTGATGCAGTCTTGTGATTATCTTTTGGTCTTACCTGCCCAAAATGTCCTTTCCAAGTCACTGTTTGCTCCCTTATGCACCCCCCAGCTTCCGCAAAATCAAGTTTGGTCAGAGGTTTTACATTGTAGGTGATACAGACTTTCCAGGCTCCTAACAGGGATCAGACACGGTAGCCCTTATGAAAATAACAAAAATGTAGGATACCTGGAGAGTGGATGAGCTTGAACATATAGTAAGTACCTTTGCTACTGAACTATCTACTTAGCTGGTCTGTACACTGTTTATGACAATACTGCTCTATACCCCCTCTGACCTGCTTATACATATTTTATATACATTGCTACTGCCCGAAGAGGGGCCCATAGACTCTCAGATCTCACAGATATTCATTGGCCATAGGCTGAATGGGGGCCCTTGAAAAGCTGGGGGCCCATCAGCTCTGAAGGGACCTGCATTACGCCCCTGTGTACAGATTAATTGTCAATCGAAATTCGAAAACTGCATTAATAGACAATGCTGATGACTGGGCTTATTTGGGGAGTGAGATTTTTTCTCATTGCCACAGACTCAGATACTGCTAGTAAATGACCTTCAGAAACCAAATATACAAGCGGTTTAAACTATGAAGAGAATTAATGGGCAACAATGGTATTTTGTGCAGAATTAAAAGTCTGTTTCACCACTGTGTCACCACTGAAATAAATTCAGCTAATATCAAGTAAAAACAACCTAAATAAGCCAGTGTTCCGCCTCATTGTTTTATTTGTTCAAGACACAATCAAGCTACTCGAACAAATATCTGTAACAGGTTGAACATAAACTAGAGCAGTAACAGTCAACAAGTCAAAGCAAATATTCCCAATAAGCAATGAGCGAATAGCAACATGGACAATACGCAGTTTTTTTACGTAACCAGACAGTTAATTAGACAACTTACAGGCAGCGACGTATTGGCCGTTAGGGCGACCGGGAAATGTCTTAAGGGGCAATCAGTGTAAAGGCTGGTTTTTAACTTTGTATTTTTGGGCAGTTTGTTGCCGTGTTATGATCGGGGTGGTTTTTCCAGTTGCTCAATCTGAAACTGCAACAAACATTGCCTGCAGCAAGCACACATGCGTGTAGTCTCTCGTCCCTTACAACAACAAAAAATAATGAAAATCAGCGGGCGGGGCGCGTAAATGAAAGCACCCGGCTAAATGATAAACTGTGACGAGCAGAAGGTGAAAGCAACACAAGCATTACTAAATGCACTCACCCAATGTGGAGAAACTGGGAGCACATCAGCGCCAGTGCGAGGCTATTTTGCCGTCCGTAGGGTGCAGCTGCTTAATGAGAGAAGGAGGAAGCCCGTGACTGAAGCTGTGTGCAGTGAAGGGCAGTAATGTGGTGGACCCTTCCCTGGCGAGAGAGCTGCACACTGCAACAGAGGAGCGGCAGTGGCACATCCATAGCTCTGTTTTTGAGAAGCGGCACAAGCACCATTACTACCGCTTCAGAATAGTTAGAGAGGGCGGTGCAATCAAAACAAACTGTGACAGGCGGAAGGGCAACAAGCTTGCAAATGGAGTACATGCCTGGACGGTCAGTAACAGTTATTCTCAGTTAAAGCGGGCAAAGTATCAGGCTTGCATCTAACCGTCCCACCTGAAACTAAAGCTGTTGCGGTGCCACTTGGTCTGTTCTCCCACACTAGCGGAACAAGTGGGAGGGGTGGGGGGAGTGCACAGAATAGAAAAGACGCCCTGGGAATGCTTCAGAACGCGCTCACGCGAAATAAACAAGTGTGCTTAATGACTGGAAACAAGCAGAAGCTGTTTTCAAGCACACTCATGCTTGTGGCGGCATCCGCCTTGCGGGATCGAGCAGCAGCCAATTAGCATGCGCGCCGCTGCTCGCTCCCGCAAGGTGGATGCCGCCACAAGCACAAGTGTGTGCTTGAAAATGAGAAGAGCGACGGCTAAAGGCCTTACCATGCAGCGGATGCTCGGTGCGTAGGCGAGACCTAAAAATGGGATCTACCAGTCCTGCTAAGTGTCACACATCTGGCGTAATACTAAAGCATTTTAAGGGTATTTCCCACATTACAAAGTTATTATGCATTATTAATTTAAATTGCATCATGCCTCCCTCTACCTTGTTGCCTGGCAGTTAATTTTCAGTAGGTGGAAAGTGGCTTGCTCCAGTGACAGATGAGGCTGAGGACCCCTTCAGCCAATAAGATAGCACAGCTTATGTATACAATCTTCATTGGCCTGAGCTGTTGTGCACCACAAGGCTTTAGGGCTCCAGACTGGCTAATTTTTAGCGACATGTACACATCAGAGTACGGCCCACCCTCCTCAGGATCTGTGGCCCTAAATTGAGATGATTGCGAAAACTTGTTTTATGCGCTTTGGATTTGTATCTGTAAAAGCTGTTTTCATGTGCCAACGCACTCAATCTGCTTTTTAAAGAGCACTTTGAGTAGCCTAGGAACAGTGTCAAATCTTAAGACATGTTTTCAATTATATCAGGTTTGTCCAATATGTTTAAATTGCTCAGTTTGTCACTACTTTTTCTCATATTTGCTATGAGGATAGCTCTTTTTATTTCAAATCACTTTTATTTAGATTTTATAAACCAAACAAATACAGCAGCAGTACAGAAAGAGTTGCATATCGGAATGTGGCAATTAGGTTAGGGTACATCAAAGCTTTGGTGTAAAGTGTTGGAAAGTAGATCTGTTTCATGGTTGCCCCCACTTTTTGCTGGTATCAGTATTTTATTTTAACTAGTCTGGCTGGGATCCTGCTAATCAACACCCCAGCGACTGTACTTCCTTCTTATATTTGACATAGTAAATACTTTGGTACATACACAATTGGCTACTGGTGTCGCCATGTAAGTTCCTACTATATAGTACTAAGGTACCCAGGGCATAGGTACACCAGGGGTCTCCCATGGGCTGCAGCATGTAATATGCCACCCATGAGAGACTACTCAAACTGTGACTACAGGCCTGTCATTGCAGCCTGTGTAAGCTGGTGCTAATACACCACTTACAGATATACATTTTCTCATATTTTAGGTCACTGCACTTACCACCTATAAGTCACCCCCAAGGCAGGATTTTTAATCCTGAAGGCAGAGTGGTAGATTATAAGAGTGGGGGTGCTCCGCATGATCAGGACATCCCCTACAAACCCTGAAGTCAATTCTCCAGGCTTTGTAAGTGCGGTCAGCCATTTTGATACATATGTTGCATCATTACGGGATGGCTAACTATATATTGGCTGTGCCAAACCTGGGCATGTTTGGTATCAAACATGTTGAAATCATACCCCAACAACGTTACTGGTGTTGGAGGTATGATTCCATGCACTAGAGCTCCTCTGGGAAGCCCCCAGTACTCCCTGTAACAGCTTCACAGGGTCTGCAAGCAAGCTAGTGCTGCTGCTGACCTCAGACACGATTCTGCCCTCCTGCTGTTGAGCTGAGCTCAAGCAGGGTAAGGTGGAACAATAGGTTTCCTTTCACAGGGAGGTGTGAACATCTCCCAGACAGGATTTAGTGTATTGGGCTGGGGTGGGGTCGGTTGCCAGCGCCACCAGACTGCTTTGAAGGGCACATTTGGTGTCCTCTTTGCATACTCTAGTTAAAACAAGTTCAGGGATCCCTTGGCTCCTGCTCTGGAGCAAAACTAGACAAAGGACAAGTATCCTCCCTTCTCTCCAGCCCCTCCTCTGGGAGGGACCACTGAGTCATCCTAACCCCTTTCTTAGGGTATAAAAGGGCTTACCTGTGGGTGGGTCCTCAGATTCATCGTGGGACAAGATTCAAGCCTGAAACCACATCACTCTTCGACTGTCTGGACACTTGGACTTCATCTGGAACTGAGACTGCATCACGGAAGACTCCTATTGCTCCTGGTTTCGGTGTTTTGCATGTCTGCTTCATCATCTGTGTCTGTGCTTCATCCAGGATCTTCAACAGACCTGTGGGCATCAAGGACACACAAAGGAATCTCCCTTGGAGTGAAGGAGTCACTCACCTCCATCTGTAAGCACTGCAACAAAGATGACCAGTCTGTTGCTCTATATGTCCTACGGACCTCGAAAGTCTCAGCAACACAGGTGGTGGTTCCACAACTCCCTCGAGGTCAAGCCCGTTCTCTCTGCAATTTTGAGGTCAGATTCCCTTGTCGAAACTGCTGGGACAGAACCCCTGTGCACTTCACCGACAAGCCGTTGCCAGGGCTTGTTGGCTCTGCACTTCAGAGATCTTGGGCTACAAGAAGCTCCAGCCTTCCGCCTCTCTTCTGCCAAGATCTCCGTCCTCACCGCATCCTCTGCACTGTGGGCCTTCTTTGGTGAGCTGCCCGAGGTCCTCTTGCAACTCCTGTGCCTTTGGCCTGTGGGTCCCCTTGAGGATCTTCTCTTACTTCAGTGGGCTTCCTACTTGCTCAGTGCCTGCTCTGACTCTCCTGCACTTGGTGAGTACCTTGGACCTTCCTCATCCCAAAGTTGCCCCTTTATCGTGTACCACATCTGTTGCTGCTGCCAAGTCTTGTTGGGGCTCCTGCCAGACACTGACCCCCTGGTTCTCAACTTCCAACATGGGACAGCTCGTGAACGGCTCCTAGTCTACCACAGTATTGCCTGGTCCTCACAGCTGCAGAGACAAAGTCAACATTATTACCCTTGCATCTTCCGTCATCGTGGCCATTGCTCTTCCGTGCCTCCTGGTCACCTCTGATTGGCATAGACACTGCCCCGTCTTCTTACAGGTTCTTCTCTTCGAGAATCCACCCTTGGATTCCATGGGCTTCATGCACAGTCTCATCCAACAGCATATTTTCTGAAGTCCTCCATTGTGGTCTACAGCGGTTTCCGACATTACTTTGCACCTATGCATCCGGCCTCCCTGGTGTAGGTATCATGGTCCCTGGGGGAATCAATGGGTGGGGTGACTCCAACCTTTTGTCATCTAGGGGTTTCTTCAGGGTCCACTGGTAAGGGTCCTTTCTTCTTCAAAACTGCAACTGCAGTTTTCCAGTTGACTTCTATTGAGTATGCGGCTATGTTCCCACTCTGCACACAGCCTCCGTGGGGTTCCTGGGTACTTGCCTTGGGTAGTTCCTTGTTTCCCCAGTTTTTCTGAGTCTCCTGGTTCAAGTCCCGACTTCGGAAGCAATTCGCATTCCACTTTCTAAGTATATGGTTTGGCCTCCCTCTTGAGACCACTGTCCATTGTGCTTACTTAGCTGTTTACAATTGAAGAATTGTGGGTATTTGTGTTCATATCTCTGAATAGGAGATATAACAATGTGTTAGTGAGTGTTGTTTAACCTCTTCCGTGCTCATGACGGCCGGGGGCCATCATGAGTCACAGTGGACATGTGCACACGACGGCCGGAGGCCGTCAGAGCCACGCCCAAGATTGGAATGTCCCATCACAGCAGCAGAATTTGTGCAGCAGCGAAGCGGATAATAAATAGACATATTTTTATAAATACACTGTGTGATTTCTTTCATTTAAATCTACATTAAACTATTCGATCTGGTAAAACAAGCTGCTTACCACTCCTTCTGGACTATTCCAGAAGGCTGCTCTACACAGCTACCACTTAAAGAGCTTTCTTTGGTTGTCTAAGACCACTAAAATCACCATAAGGGTTGTCTGGATTCGTGCAAGGTACTTCACTTAAATAAGTGTGAACCATATACTAAGACAGTCTCCTACATTGGTGTGTAGCGGTTGGGTTTAAGCCTGCACTGTTAAGCCAGATAATCTAGGTGTGATTAGATGAAAAAACATCACTAGCATTAAACACATATAAAATATTTTTTTTAGAACAGTAAGTTCTACTGAACATTTTGGATTGCTAGTTGTGGGTCTAGCCTAACCCTTTCTACAATCCTTTTTTAGCTTAGTTTCCACAAGGGTAGTTTGGTGCAACACCACACTACACCTAGTTTACCATGTCTTTAGTAGGGGAATCTAGTGGGTCCCAGTCTTCCAGGAACCTAGGACCCTGGCTGCATTCAGGAAGTTAAAGGCAGTTACCCTAACACTCAGCAACTCTTAGAGCTGCTGCTGCAAGATGACCTGCAGAAAGCTGCAGTAGTGGCTGCTACCGGATGGGGGAGGTGAGGCAGGGGTGCGGGGGGTTTATTTATAAATATTAAAACCACTTACCTTCGAACGGCCGGCCGGCGGCCGGCTGGCCGGCCACCTCCTCCCCTATGTCTCTCCCTTCTTCCTCTGCACTCCGGCCAGCAGCAGGAAACACCCGACACACAAGCTCCCCAGAGACAATCATGACGTTGCAATGCGGCATTGTGATTGGTCTGAGCACCATAGATCGGCGCTCAGACTCGAACAGGAAGCCTTTGCATGTTCCTGACCAGGCTGTGTGATACAGCCTGGTAGGAACATGCAGAGTGCGCAGGAGCCGGACAAACAGTTCATGCGCACCACTCCTCCCCTGGCCAGCCCCGCCCCACACTGCACATAGGCTGCATTCAATAGGAAAAATAAAATGACAATAAAGATATGTTATTGTCATTTTACTTTTACTTTTTGCACAGTGGGGCAACGCTCCTCCGCCTTAGTGGAGGAGCCGCCACTGGAAAGCTGGTAGGTCAGAAGGGCAGAACAATGAGGGTGGGGTGGCTCCAGAAGATGGTTCAGGGGTGGTTCACCCGAGTGACACAAATTCTGAGCCTGACCGGGAGGAGTCTGATGACTCCACCTTAGTGAACTCTGACCCCCCCCAGGTAATAATACTGATAGTGCAGAGGGTATCCCTAGAGGTAGGTCTCTCTTATTCCTCCTGGAAGGGTGCATAGAATGCAGGGGAGGTATAGATCCTCCTCTGTCAATTCCAATGCCTGTAATAATTCCATAGGGACCCTCCATCTCTAGTATGGGGGAGGATTCCTTAGAAAGGGAATACTACCTGCTTAAGCTTGAGAGAGCCAAGCTCAGAATCAAGCAAGGGCAGCTGGCCCTTGATAATGAAACCTTGAAGGTACAGAAGGCTAGGAAGCATTTGGGACTAGAGTCCCATGGTGGCAGCACTAGCGGCCCTAGGGTCAGGGAACAATCTTTTGATGCTAGGAACCTGAGCAGGATAGTCTCTCCTTACCAGTAGGGGGATTATACCCATAAATGGATCATAGCCTTCTGTAAAGTACAGAAGGTCCCTCAAGGTCAGTGGGCTGCTATCCTGTGGCTCTTCTTTGCTAGCAAAGGTAGAGACAAAATCCTCAATGTCAAGGAGGAAGATGCTGACAACTACACAGTCTTGAAGAGTGCCCTCATAGATGGGTTTGGTTTGACCACTGAACAGTACAGGGTCAAATTCAGGGACACACAGAAGGCACACACCCAAGGCTGGATTGACTTTGTGGGTAGTGCTATTAAAGCTCTAGAAGGCTGGCTTCATGGAAGTAATGTGCATGATTTTGAGGGATTGTACAAATTATTTGTGAGGGAACACATCCTTAATAACTGTCCAAATAAGCAGCTGCACCAGTACCTGGTGGACTCTAATCTGACCTCTCTCCAAGAATTGGGAAAGAAGGCAGACAAATGTGTCTGTACCAGGGTGAAGCAGAAAAACAATGGTGGTGGACGTGACCAGAAGAAGCAAGATTCTTCTAAGGCCCAAAAGGAGGGAGTGGACATGGGCAAAGACAAAAAGGGGTCTTCACAAGGTCCCCAAAATCTTCCTCTGGGGGTGGGTCCCAAAACACCTCTTCCTCTGACAAGAAACCTTGGTGTTACCTGTGTAAGGAGAAGAGCCATGAAGCAGGGATGCCAATTGCTCTAAAGGTAACACCAGGAGGCATGGCCAAGATGGCGGATGTGTAGGACGCGTTTGCAGATCGCTCTGAGCCGCTGCCTAAAAAGCACACTATTCGCGCCCGCCGACCCACTTCCAGTGCCCTCTGGGAGTAAATACTGGCACCGGAAAGATGGAGGGACAAACAGAGCTCGACGGAATTATCTGGGGCCCAGGAATTGGCAGCCGGAGCCCCGAGGAGCACTGCACAGCTGAGCGGAGGAACACGACTGCGGCCTGCGGCTGGCGGCCTGCTCCGACTCAACAAGGAAGAAGCGTGTCGCCGTCGCTGCTGCTGCCGTCGCACTTCTGAACAATGGTGTCGCTGCTGGAGCTGTCGTATTGCACCACATCGAGAGAAGCGTCTCACAACGAAGAGGAAGCGTGTCGCTGCCGTCACACTTCTGAACAAGGGTGCCGCTGCTGGAGCTGTCGTATTGCACCGCATCGAGAGAAGTGTCTCGCAGTGAGGAAGAAGCATGTCGCCGTCGCTGGTGCTGCTGTCGCAGTTCTGAACAAGGGTGTAGCCGCTGTAGCTGTCGCATTGCACCGCATCGAGAGAAGCGCCTCGCATCCCTGAAGCGCGCCGCCCTCAGAGATGCTGCCATCGCATTTCTGAACAAGGATGCAGGGGTGGCTCTAGGCTCATGGCGGCTCTGGGCAGTGAGTGTAGGTAGGGGGCCCCCGGAGGAACGCAGGCGCGGAGGCCAGTGAAGAGGGGGGGTCAGGGTGTTAGGAAGTGGAACAGACCTGGAGGCCGCCAAATCCCTGCCAGGGGCCGCCACGCAAATATGTATCCATCCTCAGACGATTATTATATTAAGGATATATATTGGCGTGGCGGCCCCTGGTGTTTGGCGGCCCTGTGCAGGTGCACAGCTTGCACATGTCTAAGGCCGGCCCTGAAGGATGTCGCTGCTGTAGTTGTCGCATTGTGCGGAAGCTTCTCGCAAATGTCGGAGAAGATAGTCGCAGCTGAAGCTGTTGCTGTTGCATCGCTGAACAAGGGTGTCACCGCTGCAGCTGACGCATCGAATCGAGACTTCTCGCATCATCGGAGAAGCATGCCGCATCTGGAAGATCTTCATGTCTTTATTTCTTTGTACCGGAACTTTGCGGCATTTCCATCGCTGCAACATTACTTGTTGTGGAAGCGCAACGCATCGTAAGGGACATTGACGCAAAGTGTCGCATCTTAAGAACTGAACTGAACTAAGCTAAAACTACCATCTTTAAGTATAGTATTGTGGATTCCTGTCGTTTAATGATCTTGTGTTTAAGTCTATATAAAGAATACTTATTTTTTATATAAACCTTGTGTGGTGTCCATTTGTAGTGTTTTTTTTTTTTTTTTTGATTTTCAAAAACCTTTATTGTAGTATATAGGTACGGTACATCAGTGCAATAAGTACATCTAATCTGTAAACGGATAGTAGCAAAAGCAGTTAGCACCTTCCCGTACAGGACATCTTACATCTGCAGGATCAGAAAGTCATAAATGCAAACAAAGTAAACAACGTCCCCCCCTCCCTCCATGGGTGTTTGTGCATGCTTGTACCAAGGTGTCTTGTATAGTAAGTCGTCAGCTGGTGGGTGACAATGTGACAGGTGTGGCGTTGTTTGGCAGTAGAGACGAAGGCGTCTCGTCCCCGAGGTCAGCCGTGCCGGAGTGCTTCATGTGACTCTACAGGTACCTTGTCCGGTCTGGCCGTTCCATTCTGGTGTGTGGGACAAAGTCCGCGTTGTGGCCGAGTGCATTATGCCTGGTATGAGGATTCACATGTGTGAATGAGGCTTAGAGGGATCAGTGGGTCCTCTGGGTATCCAGTGTAGGCGTATCATCTGCCCCTCCCAGTCCCGTGTCCTCATCTGCTTGCTGTTTGAGAAGGTAGGTTGTGAGGGGTCCCCAGATATCTTTAGGGCGTGATTGATGTGGCAGCAGCTCTGCATAGTTATGTAATTGGTCTTGCCATGTAGTCATGGTAGATATCCATACCTTGAATTTGGGGGCACGGCCTCGACCCCACCTGCACGCTACCTGGCGTTTGGCCAAGAGCAGGCTCATCGCCAGGAACTTTTTGTGTGTGGTCGAGATGGTGTTCACTAGGCCTAGCAGCGCCACCAGCGGGCACGGTGCAAGCTCCACACCTAGCATGTCAGATAAGCCTGTAAAGACCTCAGTCCAGTATTTGGCAACCGCAGGGCAAGTCCAGGCCAGATGAAAAAAATCCGCTCCCTCCCTCCCACAGCTATAGCAACAGTCATTATCTCGTAAGCGTAATCGACATAACTTAGCCGGGGTGTAATACAGACGGTGTAGAAACTTAAAATTAACTAAGCGTAGTCGAGCATTGCCTGTCACTGTGTTTGTCTGAGTGCAGCTAATCTCCCACTGCTCATCTGTAAGAGGCTCACCGAGGTCTCCATCCCAGTCTGTGCGCGCTCGTAGTATAGTAGTCGGCTTCGCATTCTGTACGTGTTTGTAACGGAGTTATACAACGTGTTCCGGGCGTCTTTGTGTACCAGAGCATGTAGGGGTGCAAATGTGTCTGGCTCATCGGGGAAGTCGGGGGTGGCGGCTCGTATGCTCTGGCGGAGTCGGGTGTACAAGAAAGTATCCATTATGGTGGGTGTTTGTTCCCCAAAGAATTGGTTAGCAGTGCGGAACTGGCCCTGGACATACAGATCCCCCCAGGTGTGATATGCTAGCTTAGTTAACATCTTGCGCCCAATCTCCTCACGGGTGATCTGCAATCGGGGGTCTTTTGTCAGTGTCATGAGGGGTGAGTATAGGAACGATGCGCCCATGGCGCTGGCTAGGCGTTTCCACGTCAACACCGTACAGTCCACCGTGGACGGGTCACACTCTCTCTCCCGTACTTTTGTGTGGACATATCCGGAAGTTATCTCAGGTGTCATATAACCATCTTCAACCGCTAGGTGCGCCATATATGGTGGCGGGTGGAACCAGTAGGTGGCAAAGTGACCCTGAGCACAGTCATAATAATGTTCAAAGTTAAGAACCTCAAACCCACCCCGATGGTACGGAAGCATCAGTGCAGCCAGGCTAATTCTGGCCTGCTTTCCTCCCCATATGAGCCTCGTTAGTTGGGCTCTCAGGGCGCGAAAAAAGTGCTGCCCCGGGTTATATGGGATATTAGTAAATAAGTATAGAAATTTTGGTAACACCACCATCTTAATGAGGGAGATGCGGCCGGTCATTGAGAGCGGGAGGCGTATCCACCTGGTAATATTATCCGTGAGTTTGTCGAGGGCTGTTCCGTAGTTGGCCCTGATCAAAATGTTTCTTTGTCTGGTAATTCGGATACCGAGATATTTTAGCTCATCGGTTTCCCAAACCAGGGGGTAGTCCAGCGGATACGGTTGTGTTTTGTCCGTGAGGGGAAATACCGCCAACTTGGACCAGTTTATTTGTACCCCCGCTACGCCGCCAAATCTCGTGATTTCGCGCAGTATTGGGTTAAGGTTATCTTGAGGCCTCTTAATGTAAAGCGTAATGTCATCCGCGTATAGTGAGATGAGTAACTGCCTTTCCGGGTAGATGAGTGCCCGGTGGTTATGGTGCTGGCGGAGTTTGGCAGCTAATGGTTCTATTGCCAGAGCAAAGAGGGCTGGGGACAATGGGCATCCCTGCCGGGTGCCTCTGCGAATGTTAAACTGGGTCGATTGTGTCCCATTCAGTAACACGGTAGCAGTGGGTTGGTAATATAATAGTCAAACCCAGTCTAGAAAGCTAAAGGGCATCCCCAAACGCTCCATCAAGACCAACAAGTAATCCCACTCGAGCGAATCGAACGCCTTGGTGGCGTCCAGGAATATGGCGGCAGCTTCGCAGTTGGGGTCAATATCTTGTAAGACTGCGTGGAGCGAACGTAGGTTGTGGGATGTCGCGCGATTAGGGACGAATCCTGCCTGGTCCGGCAGTACAAGCCTTTCCATCAATAAATTAAGGCATGTAGCGAGGACTTTCGCAAGAATTTTGATATCGGAGTTCAGTAAGGACAAGGGCCGGTAGGAGTCGCACTGTTCAGGGGGCTTGCCAGGTTTGAGTAGGGATGTGATCAGGGCTTCGCGCATGGTGCTGGGTAGCCTGCCCTCCTCAAGAGCCGCATAATAGACTTGTTTAAGAATGGGGGTGTGGGGATGGGAACAGACTCACGGACACAGGAACTGTGGATAAGGAGGGTTTTATTGTTTTTAACACTATTTTCCTCGGTATCAACTTCCGGTAGAACGGTAGGGGCAGCTCTCGATCTGCTTTTATTCCGGTGGCTCTTCTCTCCCGGTGTCTTCTGGGACTTGTAGTCCGGAGGCTAGGCACGTTGTCCTCCAGGTCGGAGTCCGGATTGGAACATAGAAGAAGGGAAAGGGAAAAGACTCAGTGTGGCGTCCTATTTCGCTATTAGTGTTTCAGGGGGGGTTGTGAGGGAAGCACACGTGCACAAAACCGTTTATTCAAACATGGGTGGCAATGCCGTGACGGGGTAGGGTAGTGCAGAGGATACTCAGGTGAAGCCCTCACGGAGGTTTAGCCCACTTATGTCCCGCCCAGCCCACAAAGCGTGACCGTACCTGCGAGAGCCACACTTCCCTGGTTGAAGTGTGGCTGGGCGAAGCGCCTTCACGTTGGCCTCCTGGCTTGTCGCTGCAGTCGTCTGTTCTCATTCCGGTCTCTCCTCCGTTCTTCTCCTCCTTCGTCTCGATGTTCCTGACGTTGACTCGGTTATCACTCATCTCCTCCGGTCTCTCTCCTCTGGCCTTGTCTCCCGGCTCTCCTCCGATGTTCTCTTCTCCGCTCTTCCTCCTCTCGCCTTTCCGACCTCCGCACTTCCACTCCTCGCCGTCTCCAAACCTCCACTCCTCGCCGTCACTCTCCACGCCACTCCAAACGCCTCCTTCGCCTCCGGGTGATGAACACACCTGTGTGATGATCTCGTGGGGTTTTACCAGATTGTCGGGGCGTGGCTAGCCCCGGGGTATGCCCAATTAAAGAAGCAGTGTTCCTCAGGGTGATTGTACTCGAGTCCTGGTGTAATCACGTCGTCGACCTTCCAGTTCTCAGGGTGCTGTTTGAAGAAAGGTATAGGGTCAATGCTTCTCGTGTCCCTATGCGCAGCAACCCCATCACAGGGGGCAAGTATATGGGCGTACGTTTTATAAAAGTCAATCGGAAGGCCATCCGATCCAGGGGCCCGCCCAGACTTTGTCGCCATGATAGCGTCGGTAATCTCTTTGAGCTCTAGTTCCAGATTGAGAAATTTCTGTTGGGTCGGACCCAGCCAGGCAATGGCGGTGTTGTCTAGGTAAGTGTCTAAGTCGAGTGGCATGTTCCTATGGGAGGTGTAGAGAGCAGTATAGTACTCTTTGAAAACTCGGAGCTGATCCACTAAGTTCCTATACACGGTACCCTGCTCGTCGTGTATTACAGTGACATAGTTGGCAAACCGAGGGGGTCTAACTGAGGATGCTAAGGCTTTTCCCGGGCGATCCCCTTCTCCATATATGCGAGCAGTGGGCGGCTTCCCCCAGAATTTACACTCCTTATCAGCCACAGTTTCGTACTCAGTTAACTTGTCCCTCATATGGGCTTTAATGTCGTGGCTACGTGAGTCATGTTCCAGGTCACGTAGTTCAGTTTCCAGCTTCCTAAGGTCCCCCCTAAGAGATTTGAGAATTTCCCCCCTTTTGCAATGCACCAGCCCAGCACTGTGACCTTGAATGCCTCCCACACCGTTGTGATGCTAGCCACTGAAGTTAAGTTGCGTTCAAAGAATTCCTGAATGTCTTGTTCTAGTTCGGCCCTAAAAGCCGAGTCGTGGAGGTGTGAGGGGTTGAGCCGCTAGTTCAGATAGGGGGAACAGTTCACAGGGATTTGGAGTTCCATGAGGACTGGAGAGTGATCTGAGAACGTGCGGGCCAGATGTGCTGCCTGTGCTAGCCAATTAGTTAGCCCAGCTGTCAAGAAAACATAATCTAAGCGCGCCCAGGCGGAGTGCACCGCTGAGTGGTGAGTGCCCTGCCTGACTGTGGGGTGTTTGTGTCTCCATGTGTCCAGTAGGTAGTGTTCTTCCACGATGTCCCTAAGCGTTCTTTGTGTGGTCGTGTAGTGCGCCGGGAGGGGGTGGGACCTGTCTGCAGAAGGGTAGAGCGCAGTGTTAAAATCTCCCCCAAGTATGACATGTGTAATGTCCAGTGCTTGAATTTTTCCCCATAATACCATGAGCGCGTTGGGATTGTCAACGTTAGGCCCGTAATAACATGCAAAGAGAACATTATGTGATAACAGTCTCCCCCAAACCATGCAGAATCTGCCATCCGTGTCAGCGTCTGTTCCCAATGGCGTAAACGCCACTCCCTTTTTGATTAAAATAGTCACCCCTCTGCAATAAGTGGAGTAGGAGGCTAACACGCGGCACGAGGCCCAGTGTGTTGCGAATTGGGGGGTGTCCCCTGGCGCTAGGTGTGTTTCTTGCAGCATGGCAACGGTTATCTCATGTCTG
Organism: Lissotriton helveticus; assembly: GCF_964261635.1. Classification (NCBI taxonomy): domain Eukaryota; kingdom Metazoa; phylum Chordata; class Amphibia; order Caudata; family Salamandridae; genus Lissotriton; species Lissotriton helveticus. Next base: position 796,443,998 of record NC_136063.1, on the reverse strand, counting down.
TCCAGGTACCCCAATATTTGTCTCTTCTTCCTGGGATCATTGAGCCCTCAGACATTCCACGAGACCACCCCAATGCGTCGGAGTGCCTGTGCGTCACCTGTCATCCCTATGGTAATGTGTAGCAGTCAGTATATCAAAACAGCTGTGAGTCTTATCCTTGGTTTCTAGCAATGCAATAAGAAAGGCTAAGTATCCCCCCACCCACTCCAGCGTCCCCAACTTGCCGGGTACATAATGCCCACCCAACATAAGTGACAACTTTGCAAAAAAACATATATCCCCTGCCCAAAAGGGGGAGGGGTACCAGGGGTTCGCCCTTAGGGGGATAAAGTCACTAGGGGCGCCTAACCTGCCCTTCCACCTCCCTACTTGGACCCACAGGTACCCACGCAAGGAGCTAGGTAGCCCAACCGTGGGACGGAGGTGGGCGGCCGAGCAACATGTAGTTTATAGATCATAGACCTGATGTCCCTTTGTATACATCACCAGTAATGGAGTAGTCCGTCACCGCCTGAGTGTTCGTAAGAATGTTCTATCTTGTAATTTGCGAAATTTTAAGTCAATCCTGCTGGGACATGGGCGACTGTGACCTGGAGTGGCATTGGTCTGCCTGGTCCTCGGACGCTGCTTTTCTGTGTCGTTTGAGGTAGTCTCCTGCCTGCTGCAGGGTGGTAAAGAAAAACTGTTTCCCCTGGTGGCTAATTTGTAGCTTGGCAGGATAGAGCATTGCATAAGGGATTTCCTAGGTCTGGAGTTTCTTTTTGACACCTGCGAACTTGCGTCTTGCTTCCTGCACCAACGGAGTGAAGTCCGGGAAGAAGGACAGCGTCGTGTTTTCATATTGGACTTGGCCTCTTTCACGTGCCAGGCGCAGGACGGTGTCACGTCACGGTAGTTGAGGAATCGGGCTATAATGGGCCTCGGAGTTGCTCCAGGTGGAGGGCGGGCCGCAAAGGACCTGTGTGCGCGTTCCACAATGAAGTGGGGCGAGAAGGATTCTCTCCCGAAGATTCCCACTACTAGGTTTTCCACAAATTCCTCCATTTTGCCAGTATTGGTGGATTCCGCCAGGCCCAAAATGCGCACGTTATTTCTTCGAGAACTGGCTTCTAAGTCCTCATTTTTGTCTGCTATAACTTTGAGCAGTTTGTCCATTTGCGTAACATGTTGGCCGTTGGTAGTGGCGCCGTCTTCTAGGTCTGAAATCTTGCTTTCCGCTTCTTTAATGCGTGTCTCGTGTTGTTCGAGCTTTGAGACCACAGTGTCCATTCTAATGTTGAGAGTGTCTATCTTCGAGTCTATAGATGTTAGGCTCTGCTTCATGCTGAGCAGAAGCGCTTTCCAATCTTCCTCCCGCGGGGCGCCTGCCGCGGATCCCCCAATTTCCACAGATTGGGATCTAGGGGTCTTCCGGGCCTCAAAGGGAATTTTTGATTGTTTGGTCTCGTTCCGGCTCATCACTAGGTGCGTTGGAGGGATCGTAGTGCGGAAGATTTTCCGGGGCACAGGGAGAGTGGCAAGCTTGTGATGGCGTGGCTGGAATGGGTGCCGTTTATCTCTCAGCAGCCGGGTTAGGGTGCACAGTCACTGATGGGGTTGAAGGGCAGTAATGGCAACGTCTGTGGGAGCACGGGCAGCCTCACCTCCGGAAGTTGGTGAAGACACAAAGGATTTTGATGGCAGCAGCCCGCTGCTAGTTAGAAATGCGTCCACTGAGGCAAGGGTTGGCTCGTCAGTAGGCAGCTGATGGGTAGCCGTCCGGGTTCTTGGCAGCGGGCAGTACGTTGTTTCTGGGGTCACCCGCAGGCAGCCCTCCCCGGGAGACGCACTACAGGGGCGCAGCTTATTGTGACCTGCAACATGTGGGCCACATCGGCGCTTAGTAGGCAATGGGGGGGGGGCGTCTTGGCGAATCCCTGAGCCAGAATCTGCGCGTCCCCCTAGTTCTTATAGAGCGAGTCGCAAAGAGTGTGTCATGAGGTACAGCAGCATCACCGGCGGTCCGGCCGAGCAAGGGGCAAGATGGCGGCTGTCCCTGATCTCGTCCTCTGCAATGGCGGGCCCGTTGCGCTCTCCTGCCCCACCCGAATCAGGATCTTCTGCAGGGGTCAGGGCCACAGGTACCACGCCGTTTTCCGTGCAGTGGGGCGCTCCGAGGCAATGAGCGCTGTGGGTGGTGTAGCAGCGCCCGCTTCAGGTGGCGCCTTCCCCCCGCTACGCTGTGTGGCTGCTCGCGCGAACAGCGCCGGATGAGGCAGGGGGGGGGAGAGTCTCACCGCGATGGGTCGATGTCACAGCGGCGGGGCGAAACCTCTGGGTCCGGCGTGTGGTGCAGCAGCACTCCGGCGGCTCCCCCGCAGCACAAGGCAGCTCTCCCCGTGCAGGCCGCAGATCCCCGGTCTCTCCCAGCGCGTCCCCTCCGGCAGGCAGTCACCTCAGCCCAGTACCAGAGTCCGCGGGCAGGATTCGGTGTCAGCGACGTGGAGTCAGAGTATAGCAGGCAGGCGAGTTTGGTATCGCTGTGTGCCTCGCAGCTTTGCGGTGACAGCTAGGTCGTTTTTGAGGGGTTTTATCGGGTCAGGATGTCACTTAAGGATAATGAAGAGCTCGGCCAGACGAGAGCTTCGCTAAAGGTCGGCCATCTTGGTCTGGTGCCACCTAGCGCCCCAGTCCATTTGTAGTGTTGTCACTGGGTTACTGTATGTGGTCACAAATGCTTTACACACTGCCTCTGAGATAGGCCTGCCTGCTCATGCCAAGCTACCAAGGGGGGTGAGCAGGGGTTATTTTAGGAGTGTACCCCCTTACCCTGACTAGAGGCAAGGGTCCCTATTTGTCACAAGTACCTACTGTGCCTACTAGAGACCCCCAAATCTAACATTGGTGGCAGCGGTGGGATTCTGGACTTGCATTTGTGACTTATGTACAGTGATTGGTGAACACTACTTAGTGAGTGCAGACCATAACGCAACCACATACTTTTTGGTAGATTCCTTTTTGGATTTTCTATTTTTGAAAGATGCCAGATTCAGTTGTCATGGAGAGAGCAGAATCCATAGCCTCTATTGATTGTGAATGGGAAGAAGAGAGGCTAGAAAGCTACAAGGTAAGTCACCTGAACTACTTCTGCAAGAAATTCAATGTTTTCACTGTTGGGTGCAACAAGAAGGAAGAATTCTACCAGGCGCTGAGGGCCTGGGTAGATGCAAGGAAACCCCCTGAAATTTAGGAGGGGGATGACCATGCAAATGTACAGCAGGAAGGGCCATTCGGCTCAGGAGGAAGGAAGGTACCTTCCCCCGCAGGTAGCGGTGCTTCTGGCAGGAGTCTGTCTCCAGAGGAGCTGGAGGACAGAGAGAGATCCGGGACGCACCAAATGGAAATGACCAAGTTCAAGGTGAATAGGCAACTCGGGATAGAAAATAGGAGATTAGACATAGAGGAAAAGGAAATACAGTTTTAGTATGAAAAGGTTTTGAGGGAGTTTGAGTTTAAAACCAAAAGTTTAGAGGTTACTCCCTCTGGTGGCAGCGTACCGTCAGTGCCTGTGGAAACTAGGGTGTATATTCCCAAACATGTGGTGAAAGAGTTTTATAAAAATGATGATATTGGGCAGTGGTTTAGAGCCTATGATGTAGCCATGTCTTCCCACCGGGTCCCTGAGAGAGATTGGGGAGCGGGGTTGTGGGGAAGGTTCCTTAGTGAGGAGCGGGACACACTGTTAGACTTGCCTTCTGAAGTCCACAATTCATTCAACCACATGAAGGATGCATTAATGTCTAGGTATGGTTTGACCCCTGAACTCTATAGACAGAGGCAATATATGAATAAAGTTAAGCTGTTCCTCAAATGCGCAGATGAACACGTATAGTGCAGCCCATACCTCTGAATAAAGGAAGAGACACTAAGGTATAACAGTAGTAAGAGCTGCATTCTGAAGAAGTTATGTATAGGTAAGATTTTAGCGATTTTAACAAATAAAATATAATACTCCGTTTTAAAAGGAACAAGAGAAGTTAATCTACACGTATCTTGAGGTGTAATTGTGGTTTTAATACTGTCATGTTATGCTGCTGTCTTTCTTTTTGCTGAATACTGTCATGTTATGCTGCTGTTCTTTCTCCTTCACGGAATGTGGTAAATGTATCTTTAAGGTTTTAACCAACCAAATAAAGTTTTGTTTGACTGACTGACAGAGGCTCAGGAAGTGCAAGACGTTAGAAAACAGTACCTGGGTGGAATATGTAATTTTCTTTTGCAGAGCATTGGATGGTTGGGTAAAGGCCAGCAAGGTTAATGATTTTCAAGGTCTCTTTGATTTGATTGCATGGGAGCACTTGTCTGATAATTGTTTTCCAGAGCTGCGCCAGCAGCTGATTGATAGCAAGCTGACTAACCCTAGGAAGCTTGCTGAGGAGGCGGACCGCTGGGTGAGCATGCGGGTCCACAAGGGTCACATGGGAGACTCAGCCAAAGGTGGACAGGGTCCCCAGCAGAAGAGTGGGGGGACAAGGGTAAACAAAAGGAGTTCCGCAAAGGGCCCCAAAGTAGTCCCCAATGGAACCAAGGGAAAGGTTCCCAGCCTCCCCCTGAGAGAAAGCAAGGGGTCTCGACAGGTAGTCCTGTTCCACAGGGACCCCATAAATATTACAAGTGTGGTGATCTGGGTCATAAGGCGAATGACCCCAGGTGCCGCCTGTTTGGAAAACTAGCACCCATAGGTGCTCCGCCCCGGCAGATGGCTAATGTAGCCTTGGGGGAGGAGATTGATGTCAAAAGTGGGTGGGGTCCCGCACAGATGACCCTTGTCTCTTTAGGAGACTGTGAGGTGGTCCCAGAAACTCAGCTGCCCAGAAACACTAAGAAATATGGGCAGTGGGTGACCATCAATGGCCACAAGGTGGAGGCACTTAGAGATACAGGAGTCAGTGTGACAGCTGTCAGGTGTCACCTGGTGTCTCAAGAGCAGATTGCCCATCATGCTTTTTGCTGAATTGTTGCCACCGACAACACAGAGAGCCATTGACCAATGGCTCAGGTTCCCTTTGAGTGGGGGGGGGGCTCTGGTACTCTTCAGGTAGCTGTGAGGCCCGCCATGCCTGTTGACTATTTGTTGGGGAATGATTTAGAGAGCTCACCTTGGGAGAAGGTGGAGAAGAGTACTCACTTGAAGATGGTGGGTCTGCCTGACTGGGCGTGCGTGACCACCCGGTCAATGGCAGCCAGTAGGGGTTCTCAAGAGGACCTGGAGCCTGAGAGGGAGGCCCAGGAACCTGCCTTATAGAGAAGTGGCAAGGGGAGCGGGAAACCGGCCCCCGAAGTTCCCACTGCCCAGGACGTGGTAGACCCTGAGGGGGATGCCCTGGAGCCTACCGGGGAACAAGTAGCTGAACTGGGGGACCTGCCTGAGCTGACCCATTGGCAGCCAGAAGGAGGCTCCTCCAGGGAAGAATTCAGCCGGGAGCAGAGAGAATGCCCTTCTCTTGAGGGCTTGCGGCAACAGGCTGCAAGCCAGGCAGCAGGTGATCAGTCAGGATTGTTGAACTGTAATTAAAATGACCCACGAGACTCCATTTTGTGTTGCCATGCTCTCGGCAACCTGGTGAAGAATTGCTTGTCTCGTCCCTGTTGAAACTTGCTCAACCCCCCTGCTCCTGTGGTCGAGCCGATTCCTAGCAGCTGCCTGTGTACCTCACCCCCAGTTGTGTCAGAGACTTAGCCACATCCTGCCCACCCTTGGTAACTCAGCCTGTCACGACCAACTCCTGTGCCCCGTGACCACACCATCTGGTCAAGGAAGCACGAGGCTGGGCCCCCTGACCACACCATCTGATCAAGGAAGCACGAGGCTGTGCCCTGTGACCACACAATTGGGCAAGGAAGCACGAGGCTGTGTACATTGTGCAATCAGAGACAAATGTCCCCTGGCCACGATTGCACCACATGAGTCTGACGAAGAACTTGTCTGATGAGGAACTTGTTAAAATGTGGAAATATGTATTGTGCAAATGGGCATGGCTAGCGCTATAAGTATGTGTGCGCTGCAGAGTAAAGCAGCCGTCTCCGTAGAATTGTCTTTGTACCATTCTGGGACCCTGTCCTTAGCTCGAGCTAATAAATAACTTACTTCCCTCCACGGCTGGTTGTCCTGGTCTCTTTGGTAATGTATGATTTAAGCAAGAAGAACCCGTAGATTCTAGGTGTCCCCTGCACCGCTGGCTTTTGACTCTCCAGTGGGGAGAGGTCTCCAGGAAGCCGGTTCTACAATTTGGCGCCCACGTGGGGCGTCTTCGGTGGTCGTCATCGAGCCTGGTGGGCGTGAGGGGTCCGTGATCGAATTCCAAAGGAGGCGCGCCACTACATCGGCTGAAAATTGTCTTTGTGGGCCGAGGTCTCCGATTGCGTGATTCCTACCTCCAGTGGGCTACCCGACTGCGGCCCCGACTGACGCTCCAGTTCTGGTTCCTAGTTTTGGGAGATCGAGACCTTTGTGACACTTGCCGTGTGATGGAAGATTAATGGTCAGGTAAGAGTGGGAGTGGCCCACTTCTTTGGTGAATTGTATTTTGGTTTTGGATATTGTTCGACTTTTGCAAAAGCCGAAGCCAGAGGGTAAGTACAGTTATATGCTGTAAATATTATATTTTACCCTTTGATGTTTGGAACCAGAATACACGTCTAGAGATGCCTGGATTTAGTACGTTTCGGAAATGGTGTTGTTGTTATTTTACACAGCACTCCGCATTGGAGGAATCTTGTCCCATTCCTCCTTTGAGGACCCCTAATCATGAAGTCTATGCTAAACATGGTGTTGGCCCGATTATGTTTTCCTCACTTTGGCAAAAATATACAAAGGGTAGTGCTGAATTACAATGCCAATGTATGGTAGTTTTGAACCTCCTGTATTAGATAATTTAGAGGAGAAGTTGTTTCAAAGAAAAGCTAGACCTGCGATGTTTGATTCTTTTCGGGTTTGGCACAAGGAATCCAAACAGAAAGAAATCAAACTCAAAAGGAACGAAGCCAAAATAATGCGTATGAGTGTGATTCAGAAAGCCCAGAATAATGATAATCAGAGAATAGAAGAGGGTATAGTTATACATGATAGATTACATCAAATGCAGGTAGATGGATGTTACATTACAAAGAAGGTTCCCGAAAAGGCCCGGGACAAGGAGGATGACCCTCTCATGTCCTCAATGTTAAGCACCCCTCCACCTTATACTCCCGCCATGTATCCGGCCCTTGATCCCGCCCAATTGACCCCCGCTACTGCTCCAGTTGTTGCCCATGCCTAAGGCAATCCGATACCTCAGCCACTTGTTCCAACGCCCCGACTGTTCAGGCCACTGTACCAATGCAAGTCTACCCATCCTTTCCCCTTGTTGCACCTTTCACTGGTCCCGTACCTGTCCAACCTAATATGCCTTCAACCCCCGTTGCAACCAACCCATTTCTTGTTGACAGTCATCCGACACCTTCCCCCGGTGCAGGGCTATTAGCGAATGCTTGGTCAGTGGTCCGTGATTATATCCCTTATGTAACTCCGCATAGACCACCCACTCCCAGACGAAGCACCTTGCTCAGACTGAGAGGTAGTACACAGGAACAACTCGCTATGAGTCAACAAGCTCGTATGTGGATGGAAAATAACACTATGTACACCGCTCAGGATACATGGATGACAATGGATCAGTGGACACGCATTCAACAGATTGCATTTTTTGTGAAATGTGTGACATACTGATCCAAATGTGGGAGGATTTTGTAGAATCAGGTCCACCCCCAGGTCTGTCTAACCTTCACCATAAGGTTGAAAAAGGCGATATACAGGGCCCAGCACTATTATGCAATCTAATCACGCTGGTAGCCTACAGAGACTCCTTATCTGGTGTTATGTTAAATAAGGGTTTTCCAATGAGGGAGGTACAGCCTGTTTGGAGAGACCGCGTTGTTGGCATAGATGGCAAACCTGACACACCGGCAGGTTTTAGACAAATGTGGGTCCATGTCCCTTGGAAAAGGTCTGACGTCCTCCAACTCAAAAGCCAATTGCCTGACCCGCGTAAAAATCCAGCAGGTTATTATAAGGAATTGACTCAGATAGTCCAATCTTGCGTAATGACTTTAGCAGATATAGATATGTTAATGAGACAGGTAGTACCGACTGAAGTATGGTCCAAAATACGCCATAATGATCAGACAGAATTTGGTCATACATGGAAGGAATTTGAGGAAGCTGGCAGAGCTCGAACTGGTGGTGAGAAACCCGATCCCATGATCTTAGCCCTTCCGGCCCAGATACTTACTGCCATGAAAAAGATGTTGACACCTCACCGTATCAATTGGGACAGATTAGCTGCTTGCAAGCAGAAGAAAGATGAAAGTGTCTGACTTTTTCACACGATTCGAAAGCACATTCACCGACTATAGTGGACAGGACATGACTTTAGAAGGGGGACAGTGACTGTTTGTGGATACATTTGTGTCCAATCTGTTAACAGAGCTTGGGACTAAGCTAAAACTGTCAGAAAGTGCATGGCCCATCTCCACCCCGTCTGGTATTTTGACAATGACCCAGTACTATGAGAATAGGGAGAATGAAGAGCGAGATAGAACAGATAAAAAGACTAAAGACTTAAAGACAAAGGTCTTACTCCAACAAGCATACCCGACCCAGACCCAAAACAGAGGTGCCCCTAAGTTTCAGCGAATTGCTCAGAAACCTGACCCCGTGACTCCTCGCCCACCGCTGGGACCCAACCAGTGCGCATATTGTCGCCAGGAGGGTCATTGTCGCGACGAGTGTCCCTTGTTGGCCCAGAACAACTCTGCCCCCGCTGACCGCTTCACAGGACAACGTCACCAGAGAGGACGAGGGCGAGGCGGACCTAGAACACAGTTACAGGACATGCGCCCCCTCATTCAAGAGAATAGATTTGATACGGCCAATTATGAAGATCGCAATTTTTTTACTTTGGATTATGAGCCCGAAGAAGGGACGGGGTTTTTGTCCCACTAGGATTGCCAAGGACAAGAGAAGGGACCCGTGCCTGTTCGTAATGACCAAAAGGAACCATATGTTCATGTTACAACACTGGGCTTTACGGAAAAATTATTGGTCGACACTGGTGCAACCAAAAGTTCTATTGCTAGGTCTAAAGTCCCTGGGGCCCCCTTGTCTGGCGCAAATAACATTTCTGTGGGGTTTTCTGGCACCCCAGTATTTAGCCCCGTTTCACAACCACTGGAACTAACAATAGGACCCTACACAGTAGATTCCCCTTTGGTTTTGACTTCCACATGTGGCAAACATTTGTTGGGTTTAGATCTCTTAAAAAGATTATGTGCAACCATATACTGTTCTCCTGATGGGGTTTACATCACTATGGGTCTCCCTACCACACATCCAGTATATTTAGCCTCCTCAGATCCAATCCCCCAGGAACTTCAGAATGTCCTTCCTGCTCTTTGGGCCCAAGGTGATACTGATGTCGGCCTTTTGTCCATACCCTCCTTTTCTGTTACACTGAAGGAAAATGCTCGCCCTCCCCGACTCCCCCAATACAATATACCTAAAGAAGGGGAAAGGGCATTACTCCAGATCATTTCTGAACTTGTTGACAAGGGGGTGGTTGAAGAGACAATAGGAAATGTGTGCAATAGCCCAATTTTGCATGTCCAAAAATGCACCGATCCTTCCAAGCCCCCTGTTTATCGTTTTGTCATTGATTTGCGCGAGATAAACAAAATAGTAGTACCCCAGTTTCCTGTGGTCCCAGATATCACCACCCTACTTACTATGGTTCCCCCGTCTGCATGTTTCTTCTCTGTCATTGACATAAAAAACGCCTTCTGTAGTATACCCGTTGATGAACAGAGTAGGGACCTTTTTGGATTCTCATTGGCAGGACAAAGTTTCCGGTTCTGCAGAGCTCCACAGAGAGCCCTTCAATTTATAGTCAGGCCCTCAAGGGCCAACTTGATTCCCTGTCCCTACCTCAAGGTACAGCCCTACAGCAGTACTTGATGATTTGATTTGCTTATAGCGGCAGACACTGAGGCGTTATTAAAGAAGCTACAATGAAATTTCTCCTGCATCTGGCACAGTTCAATCACAAAGTTTCCCTCTCCAAACTCCAATATTGTCGACATGCGGTGACCTACTTAGGTCATCTCCTGTCGAAGGAGGGACGCCGCCTTACCCCTGAACGAATACAAACAATCAGTAAAATGCCCGCACCAAAGACGCAGAAAGAGGTCCATGCTTTCATTGGTATCACCTCCTACTGCCACCAGTGGATACCGAATTTTTCTTTACTCATTAAACCTTTATTGACCCTCACACTTAAAGATGTACCTCACCCACTCCCTTGGACAAATGAGTGCCAGCATGCATTTGAAGAACTGAAAACAGCCTTGTGTTCGGCCCCGGTGCTAGGCACCCCTAGTTATCAGAAGCCCTTCACTCTTTTTGTACACGAGCATGATGGTTGCGCATTGTCAGTGCTAACACAGAGCTTTGGCGACAGACAACGTCCCTGTGCATATTTTTCTGCAGTTCTAGATCCCGTGGCCCGCGCACTACCCAGTTGCTTGAGAGCTGCAGCTGCAGCTGCCATATCCATTTGGCAATCTGCTGGCCTGGTCCTTGATACTGCACTTACAGTTATGGTTCCTCACGCAGTTGACACTTTATGACTTGACTCTTTTAGCCAGTCATATCACCATCCGCTGCTGCACTACGCTAAATCCATCCACATTCTACCCTTTGTTGATGGTGACACTAGTTCTGATCCACATGATAGTGTCCTCCGGACGGAGGAAGAGACTAAATGCCGTGTGGATTTGATTGACACACCCCTCACTGACCCTGATGGTACCCTGTATGTGGACGGTTCTTGCTTCAAACTTCCTGATGGTAGCACAACTGCTGCCTATGCTATCACCACGTTACAGACAGTAGTGGAAAGTGAGAGAATACCTTACCAATCAGCACAGGCTGCCGAGTTAGTAGCACTGATAAGGGCATGTGAACTGAGTACGGGGATGGCCGTCAACATCTACACTGACAGCCAGTACGCCTTTGGCGTGGCCCATCATTTTGGGCGACTATGGGCTGAGAGGGGATTTTTTTTACTTTTCAAGGTACTAAGATACAGCATGGTCATCTGGTCAGCAGGCTGTTAGAAGCATTGACTCTTTCTTTAAAGATAGCTCTGGTCAAATGTAGCGCCCACAAGAAAGTAACTGATGACATAGGAAGGGGTAATGCATTTGCTGACCAGACTGCAAAGGTAACAGCTAAAGATGTTTCTACCCGTATGTATGTAGCTGGACCCTCAAACTGGGTACCGGAGAAGGGGCTGCACGAGGATACTATTGAGAATATGAAGGAAATACAGGCAGAGGCAACTAGAGAGGAAAAGGCTCTCTGGGAAGAGCAAACAGGCCTATTAAATGAGAATGGCTGTTGGACGAATCTGTCTGAACAACAGCGATGGTTGTCCTGGTCTCTTTGGTAATGTATGATTTAAGCAAGAAGAACCCGTAGATTCTAGGTATCCCCTGCACCGTTGGTTTTTGACTCTCCAGTGGGGAGAGGTCTCCAGTAAGCCGGTTCTACAGGATCACATTGAATTTACTGGGAGAATGGTCTCCTGTACAGTGAGCCTAAGGTTGCTGAGCCTGGGTCAACCCCTGTGCTGGTGGTACCCCAGAGCTTCAGAGCCTTCCTACTGGGGCTGGCTCATGATGTGCCGTTGGCAGGACATTTGGGGCAGAACAAGACCTTTGAAAGGCTTGTCACCCACTTTCATTGGCCCTAAATGCACAAGAGTTCAGACACTCATTGCAGGACATGTCAGACTTGCTAGGCAAGTGGAAAGAGTGGGAGGAAGCACAAGGCTCCTCTCCAGCCATTCCCTGTGGTCAGTACCCCCTTCGAGCGGGTGGGGATTGACATTGTAGGGCCACTGGACTTCAAGACAGCCATGGGCAACAGGCTCATCCTGGTACCCGGAAGCCATACCTCTGAGGACAGTGACGGCCCCCCCTAGTGGGACGAGCACTGATGGGAATTTTCTCACGAGTAGGATTCCCTTGCGAGGTAGTGTCTGACCGGGGCACCAACTTCATTTCAAAGTATATGAAGTGCCTGTGGCAGGAGTGTGGTGGGACCTACAGGTTCACCACTCCTTACCACCCCCAAGGAAATGGGTTGGTTGAAAGGTTTAACCGATCCCTGAAGGGCATGATAATGGGTCTTGAGGAACCCATGAGGCGTAAGTGGGACGTCCTCTTACCATGCCTTCTCTTTGCATAAAGGGAGGTGCCACAGAAATCTCTAGGGTTCAGTCCCTTTGAGCTTCTCTATGGACACCCGGTCAGAGGACCTCTGAGTCTGGTCAAAGAAGGCTGGGAGCAATCTCCCAGGAAACCTCCCCAGGATGTATATAGCTACATGCTGGCCTTCAGGTACCAGACTAGGCGTTTCAGGCAACTCGCTGAGGAGAATCTGGGAGCCTTCCAGGAGGAGATGAAGCGATGGTATGACCAGAATGCCACTCTTGTAGAGCTTCAACCTGGCCAGAAAAGTGTGGGTCATGGCCCCAGGGGAGCCTTGCGCACTCCAGGATAAGTGCACCGGACCGTTTGAGGTTGTGGAGCGCAAGACTCTAGTTACCTACGTGGCGGACTTGCAGTCTCCTAGGAACCCCTTGAGGGTCCTTCATGTCAACCGCCTTAAGCCCCACTTAGAGAGGTCTGAAGTTGGCATGCTCTTAGCAACAGATGCTGGAATGGAGGAGGAGACTGAGCCTCTTCCTGACCTCCTGTCTGCAACAGAGCAAGATGGGTCAGTGGATGGTGTTAACCTCTCTTCCACCCTGACCCATGAGCAACAGAATGACTGCCGCCAGTTGCTGGGACAGTTTTCTGATCTATTCTCCCTAGTTCCTGGTGTCACAGATTGATGCGTCCATCATGTGGACACAGGAGACAGCTTACCTGTGAAGCACAAGTCTTACAGGGTAACTGACAGGGTGAGAGCTTGCATCATGGAGGAGGTCTCCAAGATGCTTGAGTTAGGGGTGGTTGAGTCCTCTAGCAGTCCCTGGGCCAGCCCAGTGGTCTTGGTCCCGAAGGCTGCAGCGCCGGGTTCCACACCCGAACTCCAGTTCTGTTTGGACTACAGAGGGCTCAATTCAGTCACGAAGACTGACACGCACCCCATCCCCAGAGCTGATGAGCTCTTTGATCGGCTAGGGGCTGCATGGTACCTCAGCACGTTTGACTTAACATCTGGGTACTGGCAGATCACCCTGACTGATGAGGCATAGGAGAGGTCAGCATTCTCCACACCAGATGGGAATTTCCAGTTCCGTGTTATGCCCTTTGGGATGAAAAATTCCCCTGTCACCTTTCAGAGATTGGTCAACCAGGTGTTGGTTGGACTGGAAGAGTTCAGTGCCACCTACCTGGATGACATCGTCGTGTTAAATGCCAGTTGGGAGAAACATCTGCGCCACCTCTGGGAAGTGTTGTTGGTGCTGCGGAAGGCAGGTCTCATAATCAAGGCGAGTAAGTGCCAGATCGGGAAGGGTTGCGTGGTGTACTTAGGACACCAAGTTGGGAGCGGCCAGGTGGCGCTCCTACAACCCAAGATTGAAACCATCCTGGCTTGGGAGCCCCTCAAAACCCAGACAGAGGTGAGAGCCTTTTTAGAACTCACAGGGTAGTACAGGAGTCTTGTCAAGGGGTATGGCAACATTGTTGCACCCTTGACAGAGCTGACTTCCAAGAAGCAGTCCAAGAAAGTGATTTGGACTGACAACTGTCAGAAAGCTTTTGAGGCCCTGAAAGCTGTCATGTGCAACGCGCCCGCGCTCCTGGCACCCAACTTCTCCAGAGAGTTTATCGTTCAGACAGACGCTTCAGAGCATGGTGTAGGGGCTGTTTTGTCACAGATGAATGAGGAGGACCTAGATCAACCTGTAGCCTTCATCAGTAGGAGGTTACTTCCAAGGGAACAGAGGTGGAGTGCTATTGAGAGTGAGGCATTTGCTGTGGTCTGGGCACTGAAGAAGCTGAGACCCTACCTGTTTGGGACTCACTTCCGGGTTCAGACAGACCACAGGCCCCTCAGATGGTTAATGCAGATGAGGGATGAGAATCCAAAGCTGTTAAGGTGGTCCATTTCCCTACAGGGTATGGACTTTATGGTGGAACACCGCCCTGGTACAGAACACGCCAACGCTGATGGTCTGTCCAGATTTTTCCGCCTTAGTGATGAGAACTCCCAGGAGTTAGGGTAGTTCTCCCCACAATTCAGCTGGAGGAGAATCGTGTTAGACCTGGCACCATCGAGTCTCCCTTCCATTTTTGATGTTGCCTCATGTATTTTTGCTGGTGTTAGATGCTTTGGGCACTGTACCACTGCTGTCCAGTGCCACAGTGCAAGCGCTCCCTACTGTAAATTGATGTATTAATCAGTGGTTCCATGTTTGGCTATTTGGTTTACTTGTCAGACCCTAGTACAGTGCACTGGGTGTGCCCGGGGCTTGTAAATCCAAATGCTGCTGGTGAGCTTCCAGCACTGGTTGTGCCACCCACAGAAGCAGCCTTGTAAAATGTGTCTACGGTCTGCCATTGCAGAGCCTGCGTGCAGTCTGGTACTGTCATGCTGACTGGGCAAGTGCACCCACTTGCCAGTCCCTAAACCTTCCCTTTTTTTCATATCAGACACCCCTATGGTAGGCCCAGGGGCAGGGTGCATTGTAAGTATAAGATAGGACATGCCCCGCTGTTTGTGGCATGTCCTAATAGTGAATTACAGCCATTTTCGTTTTTCACTATTGCAAGGCTACCTGTTCTCCATAGGCCAGTATGGGCAGTTAGATTATTACATTCTTATAATCCTAACTGACTCAGAGAACATGGAGGAAATTCGGGTTTAGTATGCCTGGACTCAGAATGATAAAATACATCTTTTAGAGATGTTGGTTTTAACATTCTGTGTTTGAAAATACCACTTTTAGAAAGTAGGTATTTTCTTGCCTAACCTTTTAAGCCTGCCTCTGCTAGGTTGTGTATTCCTTGTCTAGAGTTTGTGAGTGACAGAGCTGGGGGATTCCGACAGACAGCATGAGTCAGCCCAGTGGTGAATAGAGAAATCTGCATCTAGATGGGAGGGAGGAGCAGCACCTGAACCTTGCATAGGGCTGTGCCTGCCTTCCACAATGTTGGCTCCACCTCCTGTGGGGCGTCTGATGTTTCTGCCCTGTACTGTGAAAGGAAAGAAGGAGTCTTGTAAACAGAGTGCTCCAGAACTGGTTTGGACTGGGCAAAGGCCCCTCTCCCCTCAGAGAACAAAGGATTTTGGGGTATAAATATTGGGCCCTGATCCCATGAAATTAGATCACTTTTGGACTACAAGAAGAAACCTTTACTGAGGAGAGGAACCTGAAGAAACTGAGGAGAGACTATTCCTAAGCTGAAGTGCTGCTTAGGGGATTGGCCTGCAGTGGTTGACTTACTGCCAAAGGAAGGAGAAAGGAACTGTTGTGTAGCATTTTAGAACCCAAGCGTAATTTACTGATTCATGCCCTTGTATAGGTATAATTCACATTGCCCTTATATAGGCATAGAAATTATGCCCATATTTAGACATAACCAATCCAGTCCAAATACAGGCATGGCTACTTCCACTTGTTCCAAAAAGCCACAATGAATTCTTGGAAAAACTCGGCTTCAGCAGTCAGGGACATCCCCTTGCTTGAATATTGATTTGTACTAGAAATCATTGAGTTTTCAAAGAACTACCATTCCCTTGGGGTTCTTTGATGATGCTATTATGTCCGACTTTAGGTCAAACTAGGCACCTTCATGGTATAAATATGTCTAAACTTGCCCTAGCAAACACGCGGTAGTTCGGAGCAGCTCGACTATCTACTTACCCGACGCAACTCGCTACAGCAAGTGCCGAAGGAAGCCGACCCTCCAGCTGACGCACTGATCGAGAAGCTGTCCTTTCTCTCGCTGAGAATCCAGCTCAAGTGTTTCCAAGCTCCCCTCGCGGGGTGTTTGGAAATCGAGTCCCGAGACAGAAATACCAAACCTCCTTCATTCTAAAACCAAGGTACGGAGCTGATTAGACCATAAGAGAAATCTTGGTTAGATTCTTGGCAAAGAAAAACAAAACCTATGCTACACCTCACTTACTTCTTCCCTCGTACTAGACTTAGGTTAGGTACATTGGGGTAGGCGTTATTTAGAAACACCAGTTGAGTACTTTTAGCTTTTGTTATTTATGTATGTATTTATCTATGGTTTAGAAACCATGCAATGCTTTTACAGTATTATTTTATAATACTCTTCTTACTGTACGCATTATACTTTGCAACCAGTATTACGATTGTAGCAGTTTACTTTACTTGCATGAGAAAGAAGACTGTTTAATACAACCTTTTTATTGAAAACGCCCGTCTCTCTATTTCCCTGCACCTCTGATGAAACGAAGCATGCACGATTGACTGAGTAAAATATCTATCTATTGTTTCCACGACTCTGAAGATCACTTTTATTCTTGGGGAAACAAAGTTGTCATGTTTATGCGATTGTCAGAAACGAATCCCTTCTTGTGTATTTGAGAACGTTTCTAGTGACCTCTGAGCTAGCTGACACTCACAATTAAGTCTAATATATCCGATAGAGACCTAGTCGACCTAAGTCCTACGTCAAATCTATAGGATATATTATTCCAATGCGCAGAGCCTATTGGGAATATAGGAACTACACTACATGGTGCCCCACGTTTGGTAAGGCACTAATTTAACGCTAGATACTAGAGTAACTCAGTCGTGCTTTTCTCAGAGACCCCTTTTTCCCGTAAAATACTCCATCCAGCTACGTCTAGAGTGGGTAAAGGGATAAAATATCCGCCATTACTGAGTAGGACGCAAATCCTATGTATTCGTTTTTGGTTTGTTTCAACATTGAAGGATACAGTGTTCCAAAATATTGTGCACCTTATCTTTGTTTCCTTGAAACTTGCTCTGCAACTTTCATTAAACAATGTCGCTTAACGGCGACAATAACGCAGCCGGTGGAGCTGCAGCAACTGAAACCAAACCAACCGGGTTTAAACATTACAGGTTTCCAGAAACCGACCCGGATGCGATAATCATCCCGGAAAACCTAAGGAAAACCATCACTATAAAACTTATAACAAATGACCTATCACCTAGAGGTGGTAGGGTAATGTTTGTCATAGAGGCACATGAATATCGGCAAACAGTGGTATTATATTCATGGATAGTCTTCGCTGAAGCAAATGCAGTATCGCATGTGTTTCACTTCTACAAAGTAGAGGATAATCCAACTGAATATGTTCCTTTCGAGGACATTGAAATTCCACTAACTTACAAAGAGCATCAGCTCTGGTTTAAAGGCGCCCTACAACATCAAAATCACATTACCAGGCTCGGTCCACTAGGTAGACCAGAGCAACATGGCCGGTACTAGCCAGCTATACACCACATCCTGACATTGAAGAAATGTCAAGTGAAGAACTATTAGTTCAACTAAAACAACTAATAAAAATACATAGACAATTGGTTCAATATGTCATGTGGACTCTAACAGTCCAGCCTCCTATAAGGATTCCACAACAAACCCCTCACCAGGGGAACACAAATAAAATCACACCACAGTCTATACAATTAGTCATTGGTAAATTACCCGCAAAAAGGGAACAAATTCCATTCTGGATAGCTAAAACAATTACTTAAATCGAGGCAGTATTTCCTGACAGTACACCTCATGAGAAACACAGAATTTTAACAATCTGTTTACCAATGGGGATCGCACCACACCTGGAGGACTGCGACACTTGGGGTACGGTCTTTGCTGCAATTTACACAAAACACATGGTGTTCCATCTACAGTGGTAATACCAGATGTCCTGAAACAGATTCAAAATGAATACAGGGCAGAGCCTGCTTTCATATATTTTGAAAGAAGGGGACCCCTATATAGTTTAGTACTACTTGCTATACATAGGGAAAAAAACAAGACATTTGGAAGAGGTCTATAGCCAAGTAGCAGAAATACTTTTTTTTGGTTTCAATATCTGAATGTTTTAGATATATTGACAAGTATCGTCCAACTGTAGTGAAACACTTCAAAAAAATTTCTTATTTGACATTAAATTTTATTTATGATATATGTTTTACATATGATAAATGTTTATATATCTTTTTTTTGATTTTTTGTATATTACTCTTTTTTTGTCAGATTAGTGGTTTATAAACAACAATACAGTGTATAAAGTGACTATAATTATACATAAAACTCGTGTATTTACATATTCATCTAATTTCACAAAAAAGTTAAAAAAACATATGAACACATTAGATAGAAGACATAATCAGTAAACTTAAAAACTCAACAAATGAGTTGAAGGCAATACGGTAGATAACACTACGCGCGTTTCGGCTCTTGGGCCTTCTTCAGGTGACCGTCTATTGCTAGCAGGACAAAAAGATTAACCCAGACTAGATGTATGGCAGCAATGAATTCTGACAGCTGCAGAGTAGAGGGGTTGCTCAGGTAGAGAGATTTCCAGATATCTGGGTGCTTACACCTTCTTTTCTCGTAAGCGTAGTTGGCAAAGATGCTTGGCAGTGGTTCTGTGTCGTCTTTAGTTATCTATGGATGAACTTAGATGTGATGTTCTGTTATATTGCAGGCATAGAATGCAGGCCGATGTTATAGAGGTGTTTGGCAGCGAAACTTTTAGATGAGGATCTATCGTTTTCCTGGAGTTCGAGTCAGGTGAAAGTATGGAGATTGCGAGAAGACGTAACTGTTGGTTGTCAGTTAGTGGCGAGGAACTCCCGGTATTCATGCACGAAGATACATTGGCTATCCAAAGGCGGGGCAGTCAACAACTAATAAAAATACAATCTGTTTACCAATGGGGATCGCACCACACCTGGAGGACTGCGACACTTGGGGTACGGTCTTTGCTGCAATTTACACAAAACACATGGTGTTCCATCTACAGTGGTAATACCAGATGTCCTGAAACAGATTCAAAATGAATACAGGGCAGAGCCTGCTTTCAATCTGGGTATGAAATTACAGGTCTCAGCTATAATATTAGCTAATATTAAAGGTGAAGCAGCATCCGCGCGATCAACCAAAACATAAGAGAAATTGATATAACTGAGCAACCATATAAACTAGCAAGAATAATTGAAAAATCCTATGAAGAACTAGGTAGAGATAGTTTGGGTGGGAAACCAGTAAAACCCCAACTAACAGAAAATCCTGAAAAGGTCTTTATTAAAAACACTCTCACTACTCCTAAAAAGAAGCGGGAAAATACTAAACAAACTTCTAATGAGAAGCGTTCTCAGTCCCGAGAATGGTCTCCTCAAAAGAAGCCCTCTGAAAAGAGGTATAACCTCAGGAAAAGGGATAATTTGAGAAAACCCGATAGATATCAAGATACTGATACACGTTCCTCTCGTACCTTTCAGATTTCCTCACAGAAATCGGAAAGAAGAGGACGGTCAGAACACAAGGAAGAACATGTGAAGTCCAAAGACGATCAACACGTTCCAAAAAATAGCAAAAACCAATTCACCAAAAAGAAAGTAGCAGGTCTAAAAATCAGACATGCCGAGGATCTTGAGGACACAACTCAAGAACGGGGCGTGGGCCCAGACAATGCTGGACAGAGCAGCAGAAGTCACCATAGCTCGCAAGATCTTGAAGGATCATCTGGAGACAGTGGACTTGAATGAGTACATTCAAGTGGAAGCAGCTGATACCAGGGTTAGTGTAACCCATATGTTATATGAAGTAACACTCCGGATGGAGGGGGACATAACTTGGACAATAAGAGCACTCTTTTGGGAAAAGCTCTCTAAGGGTTATGACATTCTTCTAGCTGAAAAAGACTGGCCACCAAAATGTGTCAGAGAGTGCCCACATGGCGAAGACATCATTATGCCAGCCATCTCGAATCATATTCCAATTCACTTAAAATATACCTATGCCAGAAAATGGGCTGTAGCCCAGGCTCCAGTACTATAAACAAATCATGTAGGATAGGATGGGGATTACCCTCACCATAAAATCCAGTTAAAAACTCAACCAACTGCACAGAGGCAGTATCCAGGAAAGCAAGAAGCTAAAAAACAGGTCAAGGAGATCTTAGATCAACTTGAATACCAAGGGGTGATTGAAACATGCACCTCGTCCATGAACAATCCTTTGTTTCCTGTCTCCAAACCAGACAATACATATTGTCTAGTTTTGGACTACAGACATTTAAACTCCTGTTGCAAAACCTTTGCAGTACAAAATGCACACAGTGCAGCACTAATGAATAACATTGTGCATAAAAAATATAAAACCACATCAGATATTTCTAACGGGTATCTTCTGTCAAAACATTGCACCTGAAAGCAGGAACTTGACCGCTTTCTCAATTATGGGGACACAGCGTCACTTCTGTCGTCTCCCCCAGGGATTCAAGAATAGTCCAGGGTTATTTTCAGCCAGAGTAACAGAGTTACTACAAACGTATGATGATGAGGCATTATCCTATGTCTATGACATCTATCTAACAGACGATGATTTGGGCAGGCACTTGAACAGAGTGAATACCATTATACTTGGATTCGCTTCTGAAGGGTACAAATTTAACTTTAAGAAATCAAGAATTGCCCACCTCAACATCGTTTTTCTAGGATATGAGTTATCAAGTGAAGGCAAAAGCCTGGCAGACAACTTTTTAGAAAAGTGTGCACTGCTCCAACCTCCAAAAATGCTGAAAAACTTACAGTCAATTCTAGGTTTCCTGAATTTTGGAAGAACATACATTCTAAACTACGCAGAAAGGGTTAAACCTCTCTACGAATTAATCAAACCTGATTTCAAAACTACTAATTGGACTAAAAAACAAACAGAAATTTTGCGTTCAGTGCAAACAGACATGTTAGCAACATCACATTTACAGACACGCGTAAACGTACGCAACCTTGTAATCAGAATAATCCCAGGAAGATGCAAATTTCTGTACTTAACCTTTAATGTAGGTGAAAAAGTACCAATTGCTTACAAATCACTCTTCTACACACAAGCTGAAATTAAATTCACTTCAACAGAAACAAATTCTGACAGTGGTTCAAAGTGCAGTAGCAAAAGAGAGAGCTCTCGCACAGGGTAAATGCATAATGGTCGTTACTCCTGTACCTGCCTTAGAGGCAGTGACAAAAGCAAGCATTCCAAATGCAAAGGCTTTACATCCAAGATGGATACAATGGGTTAACTCTCTTGCTGCAACAGACGTTGAATACGTTTTTGACCCCTATCTGAAAACTCAAGAATTTCTACAATACGAACAAGAATGTCCTCTGCCCACTGAGATTCTGCCTCTGGAACAGTACGAATGTATAATATATACAGACGGATCAGCACAGCCCGCAATTGGGGGTAACAAGCTTATAGTGCTGCGTGCGCGATTGTTAAAGGTCGCTGGCGCGATGGTAAATTCCGACCTATGGTCACAAAAACACAATCTCTCGGAGACTGTACAGCTCAGCAAGCTGAACTACAGGCTTTCAAGATGGCGCTTGAGAATACTGATCGCGAATTCCCCACACTCATAGTGTGCGATTCGTATTACTGCGTTCAATCCTACAATGAATGCTTGCAGAACTGGATTCAAAACGGTTTCAAAGATGCAAAAGGTGGCACAATCAAGCATAAGTTGCTTTGGGAACAAGTAGTTCAATTACAGAAAGAACTACAAAAGACTCACATGATCCATTCACTGAGTCATCAGCGTGATGGTGTTCACGTTGCAGGGAATTCATTGGCTGATGAAGCCGCGAAGGCAGCTGTGCAAACGGCTTTCGTAGCTGCAATCTCTCGTTCTAAAACAAAAATAGACAGCGAAATAATGCAGGCTGTCACCGCTTCCAATAAAGACAGCGGTAAACCGTTACCAAAAGGCTTTCCACTCAAGTACTCATATATAACTGATGTAAATAACGTTCCTTTTGCTCAAATCCCTGGAGTGGGGAATAGAGTAATTCCAAACATGGAACATAGATTAGGACTAATTTTAGAAGCACATGAAGGGCTCGCCTCTGCACACGCAGGTGATTCCGCTACAGTGTCATTATTAAAGCAAAGATACTGGTGGCCGCGCATGAGGAAACAGACCAGAAACTATGTTTTGGAATGTGAAATCTGCCAGAAAAGGAAGGTTTCAACAGTGAAACGCATGGTGCAGACGCCCCTTTAATTTCAGATAAACCATTAGCATGTGTTTACCTGGACCACTGTGGTCCCTTACAGAGGGATGGTAACTACAAATATATCATGGTCGCAGTGGATTCCTGCTCAAGATTCATTTGAATGTGGCCTCAGCGCTCGGCTGACGGCAGAACTGTTATAAAAGATTTGCGAGTCTTTATCGGCACATACGCAGTCGGCACGCTACATTGTGACCAGGGTCCTGCGTTTAGCTCCAAAGCTTACAAGGAGGCCATGGCCAATCTGGGCGTTGCATTGCGGTATTCGAGTCCATTCCATCCTGAGGGAAATTTTGTAGTGGAAAGAAAAAGCCAGGACTTAAAGCAATCTATAACAGCTAGGGTATTAGGCTCAGGTGACGGGTGGGTCAAACATCTAATAAGTGTCCAACATAGTTTAATCTGCCAAGAAATTCTCTGGGTGGAATCGCTCTATATAGAATGCTTGTCCAGAACCTTGATCGTCACACTTCAGTGGTGGAACAAAAACCCTTTGATATCAAAGACCGTTTGGCTGTTTTGCAGGACTTAAATGAGAAAAGGAGAAGTCAAAGCAACACAATACAGAAGCCAACGACCACTGAAAGAGAACCACCCTTCCCAGCAAGGCCTGTCTGGATTCCAAAGATTCGGGATCTAGTCAGAGAAAAGATGAGGATAAGAAGGAATTTGGGCATTCTTACAGAAAACCAGTACCTGTGCTAGCAATCCACGGATCAAGAACAGTGTTACTGCCGCCCTTTGCTGGAAGGAAGGAGAACAGGTTTGTATCCATCGACCTGGTAAAACCACATCATGTGGCCAATAATAAGTAGTGGGCCCAGTGGACTCCGAAGATGTAGCAGAAGACCAAATCTTGCTACTATCCAAGAGGATCAGAATGAGAGACTGATAACATTTGAAGACTCTGCAGCACAAAACAAAGGACTAAGCAATAAAGCTATGGAACTTGTGTCTCTTGAGACCCAAATAACAGTTCGTCAAGACACTCCTGTCTACAATGATGTAGCATCTGACTATACTAATATGACAAAGTGTAGGAAGGTGGATACCTGACTATGGTTACCCCAGATTTTTTGCCTTGTGTTTAGCTGGTTTTCGACTTAGTTGGCCTGGGATCCGGCTAATCTCTGCTCTCTCTTTAAATGGACTCCATGTACTATAGGTACATAACCAATTTGGTACTGGATACCTAATCAGCCCCTGTACAGTGCACTATAGGTGCCCAGGGCATAGGTGCATCCAAGGCCTACAAGGGGCTGCAGCATATCTTTTGCCACCCCTGGCTGGTACTTAAATTGACACAACTGGCTGTTCACACAGCTGGGGCAAGTTGGTGTACTCACCCCTTGCTTAGATATAGTATACCTATGTCTAAACCTATATCTGGACACATATATACCTATAAGTCACTCCTATGGCAGGCCTTAACAATCCTGGAGGCAGAGTGCTTGGTTTTATGTGAGATGGTGCCCTAGCATGAGCTGAGCCTGACTGCAGTGGTCGGAACCATTTCCGTACTGCTGTTCCAGTGATACTGCCATACCCTATAATCTTAAATGCATTATAATCCTCGCGGTTATTGCTAACTTTGGTTTGGCTTCATCAAAGCATGTCGTGTTTGGTGTCATACATTTTGGAATACTACCCCCTCGCCAGTTCTGGCGACGGGGGTAGCATTCCACCCTTCTAGAGGGAGAAGACATGTTACTTTACTGAAAACGCGGTTAATCCTAACCAGAGCCCCAGCATCACAAAATGGATGCTGCTGCCACAGACACGAGTCTGGCCTCCTGCTGCTGAACGAAACTTGGCAGAGGACGCTTGGACAAAGGGTTTCCTGTCACAGGGAGGTGTCACACCACCCCAGACAGGAGATAGTGGATTGTAGCAGGGAGGGTTGAAAGAAACTAGACACTGCCTGGGGCGCACAAGGTGTCCCTGGGCAGATTCCAGTCAAACCGGTTCTGGGGCCATCCTGCCCCAGTCCTGGTGGCAAACTGGACAAAGGGAAAGGGGTGTAACCACCCCCTTCCCAGGTCCCACCCATAGGAGGGACCTAGCAGGTAATTCAGCCCCCAGATTTGGAATATAGGTGGGAGCAGTGCCAATGCACATCAGATTATCCTGACTGAAACTTATGAAACAAAACTCTGGACCCTTCAACATCCTACTCAACGTAGAAGACTGAAGAATCTCCCTTGTGGTCAAGGAGTGACCACCTTGTGCAAACAGGCACCATCCAGCACCTCGACATTTGCTTTGTTGCAGTTCCCGCCGGAACTCGAGCAACAGAGATCAACAAGACCCAGCGTGCCTGCCTTCTAACAGCCCGATCCACAGTCTATGCAGAGATGAGACCCATGGAGGCGACCTGAAGCGTGGGAGTGGCCATCTTGGACAAACCACAAAGCGCTGACCGTGCAGCATCCAAGGCTCCCTCGAAGCTGTGCATTGGAGTTTGAGAAGCTCCAGCCCCGAGCAGCTTTTGCACCGAAGCTCACCCCTCCACACTTGACGAGTGCTGCGTGGGGCTCTTTTGCATTTTCCTGCTTGACGCGTTGGTCCGGTCGCTTGCCCGTTGGCTATTGGCCCCAGAACCAACAAACCTAAGAATTTATACAGCTGGTCTGGTTGCTCCAGACTGGCCCTCGCTCCCCTGAAAAGGAACACCCGCTCTGACCTTGCTGGTCCGAGTGTTAAGCCATCTTCGAATCCTGCGTGGGTTGCCTTTGCCAAGGTTTGTTGACTCCGATCCGGAAGCCGACACCGCCGACACTGGCTAGTGACCCAGACTCTGTCCCCTCTGCTTTCAGGTACCCATCATCTTCGATCCACCCTTGGATCGCACCGGACACTTCTCTTCTGGACGCCTGCAGCATCTTCATCTCCAGGCACCCTAGATCTTCGTGACGAAACCCGACACATCTTCGCACCTGTGCACCCGTTTCCTGTGGGTGAGGTAACTCTTGAACGCTGGTGCTCCTGTAGTGGTTTACACCTCTAGTGTCTAAGTCTAAAGTTTTGTCCTTCTAGTCCAGTCGGAAGACTCTTAAAACTGTAACTCGATAACTTTTACGCACCATTGACTTTGCATTGGTGCATGCGTGTGCTTCCTGCACTGTACCCGAATCCAGCGGGCTACTCCCGTCCTAACTGCTGTTAGTCCAGTGTAGTCCCAGTGATTCCCAAGGCCCTAGGCCTTAGCCCCGATCGATTAGTGATTGTTATACCACTTTATTGATATATGGTTTGAGTGGCCACCGGCCTCATCCATAAACGTGCAACTTGTATATGTTATATTGTGCTTTTGTTTAAACGCTTGTGCTTCATTGCTCATAAAGAGTAGTGGGGATTATTCTGAGAATAAATACATATATTTTTATAATATATAACTTGTGTGGTGTCCTTTCATTTGATATTACAGGATTGCATATGGTAAAACAGCTGGCTTCACATGTCCTCTTGAGTTAAGCCTTTAGGCTGCTTAGTCCATGCTACCACTAGGATAGCTTGTCTTTAAGGTTGACTTACAACCACCACCATAAGGGATCGTTTGGACTGATACAGGGTGCCCACAGAACTGTGGACATCATACATCAGGCCAACTTCTCACATTGGTGAGCAGCGGTACGGATTTGAGCTTGCTGTTGTTTTACCTTTGCAATCTTTTATCAAATTGAAAGATCACATTAAGTACCATAGGTACTTATAAACAAAGCTTAGCATATTTAAGTTCTACTGAACTTAGTAGTTGTAGGTAGAAGGGCTTAGCACACCCTGACTACAACTCACTAGCAAGGTACAGTAGGAAAACACTTAGTTTAGGTAAGTGCATCACTTACACCTCACTAGAGTCATGTCTAGCACAGGTGAAGCTATAAGCTCTCTACCTGTGGTGGTTGACCCTCCACAGGCAACCTCAGACTATGACAAATTCAGCCATAGAGACCTGAGTGCCTTGTGCACTGCCAGGAAGCTGAAAACGGGTCACAACCCTACCATTCCTATCCTGATAGCCATCCTGGAGAAGGATGATCTTGAGAAAGGCAGAATAGTCCCCTCAGGGTCAGGAGAAGGAGTACATCCCCCAGATAATGAGAACACCTCCCCAGAAGTAGAAAATGAGGAGGCAGACCCTGAATCAGAAGAGGAAGAGTCAGAGCAGGATCAGAGGGGAAACCAGGTACCAGTGGTAAGGCTTAGCCAAGCCAACTTGGTCCTACATGGGAATGGAGAAGGGAACCACTTCTCCAGACCCAATAGCAGAGTTCTCCCAGGCAATAGGAGAGAGAGGACCCCTTCCAGGGATTCTCACATTTCTAGTGCCTCAAGAGAATCTCAGAGGGGAATGACTTCCCCCCAGAGAAAAGAGCATAAGGCCAGGATGAGAGCTGTTAATCTCCAAATAGAGAGGGAAGAACTAGCCCTGGCCCAAGCTAGACTTGCTTTGGCAAGAGAACAGAAGTTAAGTGGGGAGACTCCCACTGGTGGCAGCATTATCCCTAAGGATAAAGACAAGTCCTATGACCATAGAAACCTGAGTAAGATTGTGCCCCCCTACAGAGATGGGGAGGATATCCACAAATGGATAACTGCTCTGGAGAGGGCCTGCATGGTACAGCAGGGGATGTATGACGTTACAACGCATACTTTTACAACGCCAACCATTACCACACAATTTTTACAACGCAGGATCCATTACAACGAAGTACCATTACCACGCATGTATTTACATCGCAGATACCTTTACAACGCATACAATTACAACGTAAGTATTGGTAAGTATATAATATATTTTTTTCATGTAAATTATTTAAAATTAATATAATTTAATTTATTTTAATTTAATTTAATTAATTAATTTAATTTAATGTAATTAATTTAATTTACTTTAGTGTAATTTAATCAATTTAATTTAATGTAATTTAAATTTAATTGTATTTAATTTTTACCCTGTACCCCTTTACCCAAAAACCCAAAACTGACCCTGAACCCTAAAAATACCCCTTTACCCAAAAACCCAAAACTGACCCTGAACCCTAAAAATACCCCTTTACCCAAAAACCCAAAACTGACCCTGAACCCTAAAAATACCCCTTTTCCCAAAAACCCAAAACTGACCCTGAACCCTAAAAATACCCCTTTTCCCAAAAACCCAAAACTGACCCTGAACCCTAAAAATACCCCTTTACCCAAAAACCCAAAACTGACCCTGAACCCTAAAAATACCCCTTTACCCAAAAACCCAAAACTGACCCTGAACCCTAAAAATACCCCTTTACCCAAAAACCCAAAACTGACCCTGAACCCTAAAAATACCCCTTTACCCAAAAACCCAAATCTGACCCTGAACCCGAAAAATACCCCTTTACCCAAAAACCTAAAACTGACCCTGAACCCTAAAAATACCCCTTTACCCAAAAACCCAAAACTGACCCTGAACCCTAAAAATACCCCTTTACCCAAAAACCCAAAACTGACCCTGAACCCTAAAAATACCCTTTACCCAAAAACCCCAAACTGACCCTGAACCCTAAAAATACCCCTTTACTCAAAAAACCCAAAACTGACCTTGAATCCTAAAAATACCCCTTTACCCAAAATCCCAAACTTATAATATTTTAGATAAAATTATATACTTATCAATACTTACGTTGTAATGGTATGCGTTGTAAAGGTACCTGCGTTGTAAATACATGCGTTGTAATGGTACTTCGTTGTAATGGTTCCTGCGTTGTAAAAATTGCGTGGTAATGGTATGTCGTTGTAAAAGTTGCGTGGTAAAGGTTGTATACCTACAGCAGGTCCCCCAAGATCAGTGGGCAGCAATCTTGTGGCTCTCCTTTTCTGAGAAAGGGAGAGATAAGCTCCTCACTGTTAGAGCTGAGGATGCTAAAAATTACACTGTCCTGAAGAGTGCTCTTATTGATGGGTTTGTCTTAACCACTGAACAATACAGGTTGTTGTTCAGAGACACCCAAAAAGCTCAGATTCAGGACTGGACTGATTTTGTAGATTGTGCTTCTAAGGCTCTGGAAGGTTGGCTACATGGCAGCAAAGTACATGACTATACAGGATTGTATAATTTGATTATGAGGGAGCAGATCCTAAGTAATTGTCAGAACCAGCTTTTACACCAGCACCTGGTGGACTCAGATCTGACCTCTCCATAGGAATTGGGTAAGAGGGCAGACAAATGGGTCAGAACCAGGATTAGGCCTAAGAATCAGGGTAATGACCAAAAGAAGGATACTTCCAAGGCTCAAGAGAAGGGTGGGGATAAATCTAAAGACAAGTCTCCCACAGGGCCCCAAAACTCCAAGGGTGGGGGTGGGTCCCAAAACACTTCCTCTGACCAGAAGAAACCTTATTGCCATATCTGTAAACAGCCTGGCCACTTGAAAACTGATAGCAGTTGTCCCAGGAATAACAATAAGGAAACATACCTCCAAGTAAAGCTCCAACACCCCCTGTTACTGTCAGCAGTAATCCCCCAGGTGGTGGAAGCACCCCCAAGAATTTGGGTGGGTTTACTTTTGGAGCTCAGGTGGATTCTGGCCTAACCAGGTCCCCTAATACAGATACTCTTGTCTATGAAAATGGAATGGGGTTTGCCAACTTCACTGATTGCCCAAACACTTTGAGCAAGTATAGACAGGAGCCCATCATCAATGGTCAAAAAGGTGAGGCCTACAGAGACACAGGGGCTAGTATCACTATGGTGACTGAGAACCTAGTCCCCTCAAGGCACCTTTTACCTAGTGCCGCATATCAAGTGACAAACATTGATGGAGTTCAGAAAAATCATCCCATGGCAGTAGTAAATCTCAGCTGGGGAGGTGTCACGGGCCCAAAGAGAGTGGCAGTGTCATCAAACTTGCCTGTAGATTGTCTACTTGGGAATGGTTTAGAAATCTCAGCCTGGGCTGAGGTTGAACAGGAAACCCATTCTAAAATGGTAAATCTCCATGGAAAGGTTAGTGGGGCTGTGATGGCAACAGCCCCAATCCAAGATGTCCCTTCTGAAAAGGTTGGTAGGGCTGTGCAAGACTCAGCCCCATCTTCAGCAGAATCCCTTCCTAGACAGATTAGCAGGGCTGTTATGGTAACAGCCCATACCCAAACTGAGTCCCTTCCTTAAAAGGTTGGTGGGGCTGTGATGGCCACAGCCCAAACTCAAACTGATTCATGTGTTGTGAAGCCTGAAACTATGGATCACTCCACACAAACAGAGAGCATTGAGGGGGAAGAGAAATCTCCCTCCCACCAGACATTAGGAAAGGATCCACCTCCTCAGCGAACTGATCTTACCCCTTGTGAAGGAACTGCCCCAGAGGTAGTCAGGCCTAGCCTGGCAGAGCCCCTGATGTCAGTGGACCCTTCCAAGGTGGGGCCCAGTCTGGAGCAGGTAACCTGCCCCTCTCTACCCTGCCTCAGTCAGCCCAGGGCTGCAGAGGTCAAGGAGGTCAGTGAGCCCCAAAGGGCCCCCTGTCAAATAAAGAACCCCCATCAGCAGATTAGGGGCACCAAAGCTAGCAGCCCTAGCAAGGTGAAAACTTAAAAAACTTCTGAGGGATCCCCCTTACCACTAGTTAGGGACCTCCCCCAAATGGACACTGTTGGGCACAGCCAAACCTGGGACCCCAAGGCCCCAAACCTGATCTGTCCCTCCAGTAAGCCAACAGAAGAGACCCAGCCTCCAGCTGTAGGCAGCCAGAGGTTGACCCTGAGAGCACAGTGCAACTCAGTCAAGGAAAGAAAGGCACACATGGTGGAAGAGGATTGGAGGAAGCTGAGCCCTAATTTAGTGGAGCCTCACTTCAGTACTCCATCTCAACACCAGCCTTTTACTTTGCCAAAACACACCAAAGTTAGTGATTCCCTATGGTGGAGACCCTCTGATACCCCTAGGGTGAGGGATTGCTTAGTGGACCATGAAACAGGGGTTAACCATGCTAGTGTAGGTACTTCCTTATATGGCCACTTAGGCAATATAGGCTTACCTGGTCAAGGATAGCCTTATCTCCTTTCGTTTGGTGGGGGGGGGCTATGTAGGAAGGTGGATACCTGACTATGGTTACCCCAGATTTATTTGCCTTGTGTTTAGCTGGTTTTCGACTTAGTTGGCCTGGGATCCTGCTAATCAGGGCCTCAGGCTATCTGCTCTCTCTTTAAATGGACTCCATGTACTATAGGTACATAACCAATTTGGTACTGGACACCTTATCAGCCCCTGTACAGTGCACTATAGGTGCCCAGGGCATAGGTGCATCCAAGGCCTACCAGGGGCTGCAGCATATCTTTTGCCACCCCTGGCTGGTACTTAAATTGACACAACTGGCTGTTCACACAGCTGGGGCAAGTTGGTGTACTCACCCCTTGCTTAGATATAGTATACCTATGTCTAAACCTATATCTGGACACATATATACCTATAAGTCACTCCTATGGCAGGCCTTAACAATCCTGGAGGCAGAGTGCTTGGTTTTATGTGAGATGGTGCCCTAGCATGAGCTGAGCCTGACTGCAGTGGTCGGAACCATTTCCGTACTGCTGTTCCAGTGATACTGCCATACCATATAATCTTAAATGCATTATAATCCTCGCGGTTATTGCTAACTTTGGTTTGGCTTCATCAAAGCATGTCGTGTTTGGTGTCATACATTTTGGAATACTACCCCCTCGCCAGTTCTGGCGACGGGGGTAGCATTCCACCCTTCTAGAGGGAGAAGACATGTTACTTTACTGAAAACGCGGTTAATCCTAACCAGAGCCCCAGCATCACAAAATGGATGCTGCTGCCACAGACACGAGTCTGGCCTCCTGCTGCTGAACGAAACTTGGCAGAGGACGCTTGGACAAAGGGTTTCCTGTCACAGGGAGGTGTCACACCACCCCAGACAGGAGATAGTGGATTGTAGCAGGGAGGGTTGAAAGAAACTAGACACTGCCTGGGGCGCACAAGGTGTCCCTGGGCAGATTCCAGTCAAACCGGTTCTGGGGCCATCCTGCCCCAGTCCTGGTGGCAAACTGGACAAAGGGAAAGGGGTGTAACCACCCCCTTCCCAGGTCCCACCCATAGGAGGGACCTAGCAGGTAATTCAGCCCCCAGATTTGGAATATAGGTGGGAGCAGTGCCAATGCACATCAGATTATCCTGACTGAAACTTATGAAACAAAACTCTGGACCCTTCAACATCCTACTCAACGTAGAAGACTGAAGAATCTCCCTTGTGGTCAAGGAGTGACCACCTTGTGCAAACAGGCACCATCCAGCACCTCGACATTTGCTTTGTTGCAGTTCCCGCCGGAACTCGAGCAACAGAGATCAACAAGACCCAGCGTGCCTGCCTTCTAACAGCCCGATCCACAGTCTATGCAGAGATGAGACCCATGGAGGCGACCTGAAGCGTGGGAGTGGCCATCTTGGACAAACCACAAAGCGCTGACCGTGCAGCATCCAAGGCTCCCTCGAAGCTGTGCATTGGAGTTTGAGAAGCTCCAGCCCCGAGCAGCTTTTGCACCGAAGCTCACCCCTCCACACTTGACGAGTGCTGCGTGGGGCTCTTTTGCATTTTCCTGCTTGACGCGTTGGTCCGGTCGCTTGCCCGTTGGCTATTGGCCCCAGAACCAACAAACCTAAGAATTTATACAGCTGGTCTGGTTGCTCCAGACTGGCCCTCGCTCCCCTGAAAAGGAACACCCGCTCTGACCTTGCTGGTCCGAGTGTTAAGCCATCTTGGAATCCTGCGTGGGTTGCCTTTGCCAAGGTTTGTTGACTCCGATCCGGAAGCCGACACCGCCGACACTGGCTAGTGACCCAGACTCTGTCCCCTCTGCTTTCAGGTACCCATCATCTTCGATCCACCCTTGGATCGCACCGGACACTTCTCTTCTGGACGCCTGCAGCATCTTCATCTCCAGGCACCCTAGATCTTCGTGACGAAACCCGACACATCTTCGCACCTGTGCACCCGTTTCCTGTGGGTGAGGTAACTCTTGAACGCTGGTGCTCCTGTAGTGGTTTACACCTCTAGTGTCTAAGTCTAAAGTTTTGTCCTTCTAGTCCAGTCGGAAGACTCTTAAAACTGTAACTCGATAACTTTTACGCACCATTGACTTTGCATTGGTGCATGCGTGTGCTTCCTGCACTGTACCCGAATCCAGCGGGCTACTCCCGTCCTAACTGCTGTTAGTCCAGTGTAGTCCCAGTGATTCCCAAGGCCCTAGGCCTTAGCCCCGATCGATTAGTGATTGTTATACCACTTTATTGATATATGGTTTGAGTGGCCACCGGCCTCATCCATAAACGTGCAACTTGTATATGTTATATTGTGCTTTTGTTTAAACGCTTGTGCTTCATTGCTCATAAAGAGTAGTGGGGATTATTC
This sequence comes from Lissotriton helveticus, assembly GCF_964261635.1. Classification (NCBI taxonomy): domain Eukaryota; kingdom Metazoa; phylum Chordata; class Amphibia; order Caudata; family Salamandridae; genus Lissotriton; species Lissotriton helveticus. The sequence continues at coordinate 796,411,270 of NC_136063.1, read as the reverse complement.
TGAGAATAAATACATATATTTTTATAATATATAACTTGTGTGGTGTCCTTTCATTTGATATTACAGGATTGCATATGGTAAAACAGCTGGCTTCACATGTCCTCTTGAGTTAAGCCTTTAGGCTGCTTAGTCCATGCTACCACTAGGATAGCTTGTCTTTAAGGTTGACTTACAACCACCACCATAAGGGATCGTTTGGACTGATACAGGGTGCCCACAGAACTGTGGACATCATACATCAGGCCAACTTCTCACATTGGTGAGCAGCGGTACGGATTTGAGCTTGCTGTTGTTTTACCTTTGCAATCTTTTATCAAATTGAAAGATCACATTAAGTACCATAGGTACTTATAAACAAAGCTTAGCATATTTAAGTTCTACTGAACTTAGTAGTTGTAGGTAGAAGGGCTTAGCACACCCTGACTACAACTCACTAGCAAGGTACAGTAGGAAAACACTTAGTTTAGGTAAGTGCATCACTTACACCTCACTAGAGTCATGTCTAGCACAGGTGAAGCTATAAGCTCTCTACCTGTGGTGGTTGACCCTCCACAGGCAACCTCAGACTATGACAAATTCAGCCATAGAGACCTGAGTGCCTTGTGCACTGCCAGGAAGCTGAAAACGGGTCACAACCCTACCATTCCTATCCTGATAGCCATCCTGGAGAAGGATGATCTTGAGAAAGGCAGAATAGTCCCCTCAGGGTCAGGAGAAGGAGTACATCCCCCAGATAATGAGAACACCTCCCCAGAAGTAGAAAATGAGGAGGCAGACCCTGAATCAGAAGAGGAAGAGTCAGAGCAGGATCAGAGGGGAAACCAGGTACCAGTGGTAAGGCTTAGCCAAGCCAACTTGGTCCTACATGGGAATGGAGAAGGAAACCACTTCTCCAGACCCAATAGCAGAGTTCTCCCAGGCAATAGGAGAGAGAGGACCCCTTCCAGGGATTCTCACATTTCTAGTGCCTCAAGAGAATCTCAGAGGGGAATGACTTCCCCCCAGAGAAAAGAGCATAAGGCCAGGATGAGAGCTGTTAATCTCCAAATAGAGAGGGAAGAACTAGCCCTGGCCCAAGCTAGACTTGCTTTGGCAAGAGAACAGAAGTTAAGTGGGGAGACTCCCACTGGTGGCAGCATTATCCCTAAGGATAAAGACAAGTCCTATGACCATAGAAACCTGAGTAAGATTGTGCCCCCCTACAGAGATGGGGAGGATATCCACAAATGGATAACTGCTCTGGAGAGGGCCTGCATGGTACAGCAGGGGATGTATGACGTTACAACGCATACTTTTACAACGCCAACCATTACCACACAATTTTTACAACGCAGGATCCATTACAACGAAGTACCATTACCACGCATGTATTTACATCGCAGATACCTTTACAACGCATACAATTACAACGTAAGTATTGGTAAGTATATAATATATTTTTTTCATGTAAATTATTTAAAATTAATATAATTTAATTTATTTTAATTTAATTTAATTAATTAATTTAATTTAATGTAATTAATTTAATTTACTTTAGTGTAATTTAATCAATTTAATTTAATGTAATTTAAATTTAATTGTATTTAATTTTTACCCTGTACCCCTTTACCCAAAAACCCAAAACTGACCCTGAACCCTAAAAATACCCCTTTACCCAAAAACCCAAAACTGACCCTGAACCCTAAAAATACCCCTTTACCCAAAAACCCAAAACTGACCCTGAACCCTAAAAATACCCCTTTTCCCAAAAACCCAAAACTGACCCTGAACCCTAAAAATACCCCTTTTCCCAAAAACCCAAAACTGACCCTGAACCCTAAAAATACCCCTTTACCCAAAAACCCAAAACTGACCCTGAACCCTAAAAATACCCCTTTACCCAAAAACCCAAAACTGACCCTGAACCCTAAAAATACCCCTTTACCCAAAAACCCAAAACTGACCCTGAAACCTAAAAATACCCCTTTACCCAAAAACCCAAATCTGACCCTGAACCCGAAAAATACCCCTTTACCCAAAAACCTAAAACTGACCCTGAACCCTAAAAATACCCCTTTACCCAAAAACCCAAAACTGACCCTGAACCCTAAAAATACCCCTTTACCCAAAAACCCAAAACTGACCCTGAACCCTAAAAATACCCTTTACCCAAAAACCCCAAACTGACCCTGAACCCTAAAAATACCCCTTTACTCAAAAAACCCAAAACTGACCTTGAATCCTAAAAATACCCCTTTACCCAAAATCCCAAACTTATAATATTTTAGATAAAATTATATACTTATCAATACTTACGTTGTAATGGTATGCGTTGTAAAGGTACCTGCGTTGTAAATACATGCGTTGTAATGGTACTTCGTTGTAATGGTTCCTGCGTTGTAAAAATTGCGTGGTAATGGTATGTCGTTGTAAAAGTTGCGTGGTAAAGGTTGTATACCTACAGCAGGTCCCCCAAGATCAGTGGGCAGCAATCTTGTGGCTCTCCTTTTCTGAGAAAGGGAGAGATAAGCTCCTCACTGTTAGAGCTGAGGATGCTAAAAATTACACTGTCCTGAAGAGTGCTCTTATTGATGGGTTTGTCTTAACCACTGAACAATACAGGTTGTTGTTCAGAGACACCCAAAAAGCTCAGATTCAGGACTGGACTGATTTTGTAGATTGTGCTTCTAAGGCTCTGGAAGGTTGGCTACATGGCAGCAAAGTACATGACTATACAGGATTGTATAATTTGATTATGAGGGAGCAGATCCTAAGTAATTGTCAGAACCAGCTTTTACACCAGCACCTGGTGGACTCAGATCTGACCTCTCCATAGGAATTGGGTAAGAGGGCAGACAAATGGGTCAGAACCAGGATTAGGCCTAAGAATCAGGGTAATGACCAAAAGAAGGATACTTCCAAGGCTCAAGAGAAGGGTGGGGATAAATCTAAAGACAAGTCTCCCACAGGGCCCCAAAACTCCAAGGGTGGGGGTGGGTCCCAAAACACTTCCTCTGACCAGAAGAAACCTTATTGCCATATCTGTAAACAGCCTGGCCACTTGAAAACTGATAGCAGTTGTCCCAGGAATAACAATAAGGAAACATACCTCCAAGTAAAGCTCCAACACCCCCTGTTACTGTCAGCAGTAATCCCCCAGGTGGTGGAAGCACCCCCAAGAATTTGGGTGGGTTTACTTTTGGAGCTCAGGTGGATTCTGGCCTAACCAGGTCCCCTAATACAGATACTCTTGTCTATGAAAATGGAATGGGGTTTGCCAACTTCACTGATTGCCCAAACACTTTGAGCAAGTATAGACAGGAGCCCATCATCAATGGTCAAAAAGGTGAGGCCTACAGAGACACAGGGGCTAGTATCACTATGGTGACTGAGAACCTAGTCCCCTCAAGGCACCTTTTACCTAGTGCCGCATATCAAGTGACAAACATTGATGGAGTTCAGAAAAATCATCCCATGGCAGTAGTAAATCTCAGCTGGGGAGGTGTCACGGGCCCAAAGAGAGTGGCAGTGTCATCAAACTTGCCTGTAGATTGTCTACTTGGGAATGGTTTAGAAATCTCAGCCTGGGCTGAGGTTGAACAGGAAACCCATTCTAAAATGGTAAATCTCCATGGAAAGGTTAGTGGGGCTGTGATGGCAACAGCCCCAATCCAAGATGTCCCTTCTGAAAAGGTTGGTAGGGCTGTGCAAGACTCAGCCCCATCTTCAGCAGAATCCCTTCCTAGACAGATTAGCAGGGCTGTTATGGTAACAGCCCATACCCAAACTGAGTCCCTTCCTTAAAAGGTTGGTGGGGCTGTGATGGCCACAGCCCAAACTCAAACTGATTCATGTGTTGTGAAGCCTGAAACTATGGATCACTCCACACAAACAGAGAGCATTGAGGGGGAAGAGAAATCTCCCTCCCACCAGACATTAGGAAAGGATCCACCTCCTCAGCGAACTGATCTTACCCCTTGTGAAGGAACTGCCCCAGAGGTAGTCAGGCCTAGCCTGGCAGAGCCCCTGATGTCAGTGGACCCTTCCAAGGTGGGGCCCAGTCTGGAGCAGGTAACCTGCCCCTCTCTACCCTGCCTCAGTCAGCCCAGGGCTGCAGAGGTCAAGGAGGTCAGTGAGCCCCAAAGGGCCCCCTGTCAAATAAAGAACCCCCATCAGCAGATTAGGGGCACCAAAGCTAGCAGCCCTAGCAAGGTGAAAACTTAAAAAACTTCTGAGGGATCCCCCTTACCACTAGTTAGGGACCTCCCCCAAATGGACACTGTTGGGCACAGCCAAACCTGGGACCCCAAGGCCCCAAACCTGATCTGTCCCTCCAGTAAGCCAACAGAAGAGACCCAGCCTCCAGCTGTAGGCAGCCAGAGGTTGACCCTGAGAGCACAGTGCAACTCAGTCAAGGAAAGAAAGGCACACATGGTGGAAGAGGATTGGAGGAAGCTGAGCCCTAATTTAGTGGAGCCTCACTTCAGTACTCCATCTCAACACCAGCCTTTTACTTTGCCAAAACACACCAAAGTTAGTGATTCCCTATGGTGGAGACCCTCTGATACCCCTAGGGTGAGGGATTGCTTAGTGGACCATGAAACAGGGGTTAACCATGCTAGTGTAGGTACTTCCTTATATGGCCACTTAGGCAATATAGGCTTACCTGGTCAAGGATAGCCTTATCTCCTTTCGTTTGGTGGGGGGGGGGCTATGTAGGAAGGTGGATACCTGACTATGGTTACCCCAGATTTATTTGCCTTGTGTTTAGCTGGTTTTCGACTTAGTTGGCCTGGGATCCTGCTAATCAGGGCCTCAGGCTATCTGCTCTCTCTTTAAATGGACTCCATGTACTATAGGTACATAACCAATTTGGTACTGGACACCTTATCAGCCCCTGTACAGTGCACTATAGGTGCCCAGGGCATAGGTGCATCCAAGGCCTACCAGGGGCTGCAGCATATCTTTTGCCACCCCTGGCTGGTACTTAAATCGACACAACTGGCTGTTCACACAGCTGGGGCAAGGTGGTGTACTCACCCCTTGCTTAGATATAGTATACCTATGTCTAAACCTATATCTGGACACATATATATCTATAAGTCACTCCTATGGCAGGCCTTAACAATCCTGGAGGCAGAGTGCTTGGTTTTATGTGAGATGGTGCTCTAGCATGAGCTGAGCTTGACTGCAGTGGTCGGAACCATTTCCGTACTGCTGTTCCAGTGATACTGCCATACCATATACTCTTAAGTGCATTATAATCCTCACGGTTATTGCTAACTTTGGTTTGGCTTTATCAAAACATGTTGTGTTTGGTGTCATACATTTTGGAATACTACCCCCTCGCCAGTTCTGGCGACGGGGGTAGCATTCCACCCTTCTAGAGGGAGAAGACATGTTACTTTACTGAAAACGCGGTTAATCCTAACCAGAGCCCCAGCATCACAAAATGGATGCTGCTGCCACAGACACGAGTCTGGCCTCCTGCTGCTGACCGAAACTTGGCAGAGGACGCTTGGACAAAGGGTTTCCTGTCACAGGGAGGTGTCACACCACCCCAGACAGGAGATAGTGGATTGTAGCAGGGAGGGTTGAAAGAAACTAGACACTGTCTGGGGCGCACAAGGTGTCCCTGGGCAGATTCCAGTGAAACCGGTTCTGGGGCCATCCTGCCCCAGTCCGGGCGGCAAACTGGACAAAGGGAAAGGGGTGTAACCACCCCCTTCCCAGGTCCCACCCATTGGAGGGACCTAGCAGGTAATCCAGCCCCCAGATTTGGAATATAGGTGGGAGCAGTGCCAATGCACATCAGATTATCCTGACTGAAACTTATGAAACGAAACTCTGGACCCTTCGACATCCTACTCGACGTAGAAGACTGAAGAATCTCCCTTGTGGTCAAGGAGTGACCACCCTGTGCAAACAGGCACCATCCAGCACCTCAATGTTTGCTTTGTTGCAGTTCCCGCCGGAACTCGAGCGACAGAGATCAACAAGACCCAGTGTGCCTGCCTTCTAATAGCCCGATCCACAGTCTATGCAGAGCTGAGACCCGTGGAGGCGACCTGGAGCGTGGGAGTGGCCATCTTGGAAAAACCATGAAGCACTGACCGTGCAACATCCAAGGCTCCCTCGAAGCTGTGCATTGGAGTTTGAGAATCTCCAGCCCCGAGCAGCTTTTGCACCGAAGCTCACCCCTCCACACTTGACGAGTGCTGCGTGGGGCCCTTTTGCATTTTCCTGCCTGACGCGTTAGTCCGGTCGCTTGCCCGTTGGCTAGTGGCCCCAAAACCGACGAACCTAAGAATTTACACAGCTGGTCTGGTTGCTCCAGACTGGCCCTCGCTCACCTGAAAAGGAGCACCCGCTCTGACTTTGCTGGTCCGAGTGTTAAGCCATCTTCGAATCCTGCGTGGGTTGCCTTTGCCAAGGTTTGTTGACTCCGATCCGGAAGCCGACACCGCTGACAGGGAGAGCTTTCATGGGACAGCTCGTGATCCACTCCAGGACATCCTCGGTGCCCCAGAGTCCACGTGGCAGCGGAGACAAGCTTCACAACATCAACCTGATTGCGCCCGACATCGCCTGGTTCCTTCCTGGTTCCTTCCTGGTCACTGGCTAGTGACCCAGACTCTGTCCCCTCTGCTTTCAGGTACCCATCATCTTCGATCCACCCTTGGATTGCACCGGACACTTCTCTTCTGGACGCCTGCAGCATCTTCATCTCCAGGCACCCTAGATCTTCATGACGAAACCCGACACATCTTCGCAGCTGTGCACCCGCTTCCTGTGGGTGAGGTAACTCTTGAACGCCGGTGCTCCTGTAGTGGTTTACACCTCTAGTGTCTAAGTCTAAAGTTTTGTCCTTCTAGTCCAGTCGGAAGACTCTTAAAACTGTAACTCGATAACTTTTACGCACCATTGACTTTGCATTGGTGCATGCGTGTGCTTCCTGCACTGCACCCGAATCCAGCGGGCTACTCCCGTCCTAACTGCTGTTAGTCCAGTGTAGTCCCAGCGATTCCCAAGGCCCTAGGCCTTACCCCCAATCGATTAGTGATTGTTATACCACTTTATTGATATATGGTTTGAGTGGCCACCGGCCTCATCCATAAATGTGCAACTTGTATATGTTATATTGTGCTTTTGTTTAAACGCTTGTGCTTCATTGCTCATAAAGAGTAGTGGGGATTATTCTGAGAATAAATACATATATTTTTATAATATATAACTTGTGTGGTGTCCTTTCATTTGATATTACAGGATTGCATATGGTAAAACAGCTGGCTTCACATGTCCTCTTGAGTTAAGCCTTTAGGCTGCTTAGTCCATGCTACCACTAGGATAGCTTTTCTTTAAGGGTGACTTACAACCACCACCATATGGGATTGTTTGGACTGATACAGGGTGCCCACAGAACTGTGGACATCATACATCAGGCCAACTTCTCACACAAAGGATCCGGTAGCCCTAGTGATTTCAAAAAATCCTGGTGCAATTCCAGCAATTAACAGAACTGCCTCTGGCTATTTCATTAACTTTGATACATTTTCTGAGGACCCCAGTGAGCCTGAAACGACACCAGCAAATAAAACTTTTAAAGATCAAGTAACACAACTCTTTCAGCAACTTGAAAAAACGTATCTGGTTTCACCATGTGTTGAATTTTGGATTGTGCTAGGCGTACTTTTTCTCCTACTTTGGCTAATCCTGGTATTAACTTTGGGGATGCTGATAAATGGAAGATATAGTCAAATGGACACAGCAAGTAAGAACATCAACTTGCTCCTGAAGCCACACAAATCATCTCATCGTGAACAAAGAGACTTGACATCGGTGAACATCACAGCTGTTCCTATACCTGGTGGTATAGCATGGGACAGAACTGATTATGACATCATTGGCCCTGCAGAGCTGTTGACAATTCCACATCAATTCAAGGTTTCCTTGAGTGACTTTGTTTCACCCAGCACATTTTCTGATGATTGGGACTTTGAGACTGTTAATAATATGATGTCAGACTTAGAGATGTCTGCTAAATTTACAAAGCATGAATTCTTAGAAGGTTCATCAGATTATGCACAAATGTATTGTTATAATCATTATGGCCATTATTACTTGCACAAAACTGCAAACCCTAGGAATGTTTATACTTTCAATCAATGGGAACATTGTCCAACGCCACCGAAGGGTAGCTCAAAAACATTTAATGAAAAATGTCCATACTTCTTTTAATACCACAAATCCGGAAACCTTTTACTTTAAAAATGTTAATAAGACAGGAATGAAAAGTATGTTAACAAATACAAAGCAAATTTATTCTGCAGCCTTTTATGCCCAGCTGTCCTCATTAGGTTTCGACTTTTAGAGTGACAACATAGAAACAAAAACTGTCTGGGGCTAAAAAGACTGGCAGGTGCAGGGAATAGAAGTGTAACGGGGTCTACCGGAGGGGTCCGGGAGATGTCACGACTCCCCAGAAACTTGGTGCCTGTCACCCCCAAGGCGGAGGGAGGACCGAGGGGAAGCCTTCCTTAATGAATGTGCCCCCCCCCTTCTCTCTCTTCCACCATCGCAGGACCCCGGAGCCAGCGTGACGGATCTGGACTGCGAGGAGTGGCCCTTTAAATCTTGGACGGAGTCGGAGTGGGAGGAGCCGGCCTATCACCGCTTCCCAACAAAAGGTGAGCATACCGAGACCCAGGTGTGCTTGTTCACCCGGAGGTCGGCGGGAAGGAGTGTTTGGAGTGCGGAAGTGCGAGAGGAGAAGACGGAGGACGAAAGGAGAATTACATCGGAGGCAGGACGAGAGGAGGACGGGAGGAGCGAAATATCGGAGGAAGAAGCCCGGAGGGAGCCCACCAGCGACAGGGGAAGCGAGAGACCCTGGGACGTCACCAGAGCAGACTCGGCGCCTGCATCGGACGGAGGAAAGCCAGGAGGCCACCGTTCCTGTGAGCCGCCCAGCCACTCACCCAGGGGAGATGCGTGGCTCAGCCAGGTGCGTGATCGGATTAGGGGCTGGGGAGGGAACAAGAGTACGCTAGGTACAAACCCACGGGACGTCTGACACCCGGTGCCCCTTCCCTGTGCACATATCCCTCCTCACTTTAGTGCACTGTAGAAATAGAGCACCGGTGTGAAATCCCTTCACTCTCTTCCCTGTTCTGTTGGTGTTGAACGGAACTCTCACCCCGGTCTTGTCTTCTCTTTTGCTTCTGGGCTGGAGAGCTACTCCCCACGACGAGACGGACTCCGAGGAAGAAGAGCCCCCGCCGAGAGTACCGGAAGGGAGTCGCAAAACAGAGAAGGTTCGCCAGCGGAGGAGAAGCAGAAGCCGGTCCCCCAGAAGACCCCCTTCCTCGAGAAAGAGTTGTACAGACCAGTTGTTTGCCTCAATAAAACCCATCTTACCCAGAACACGTCTATTGCCTATCCCTGCAGCGCCGCCACCCGCTCCCAGCGCTACAGTGGTGGAGAATGCGTGCAGAGTAAACCCCGATACAGGGATGGAGACGCTCCTCCAGGAGCTTATCAAGGGACAGGAAAAACTAGGATGGGTGGCCGAACAACAACTAACGTCGGCCCAGGCGGATCGCGAGATATTGAAGAAAGCCTTAGAGGCAAGGGAGGGGACCCCACCGTTATGGGTTGACCCTGGACCTACCAGCGGAGTGAGGGAGGAGAGACCTATTCCCCATGGCACCTCCGCTATATCACTACAAAAATACCACTCGGGAGACAACCCTGATTCCTTTATGCTGAACTTCGAGAGGGCCGCTAGGGCCTATGGATGGCCTGTGAGTAAATGGCCCTTCTTTTTGGCCCCCCTATTGTCTGGCGAGGCCCAAGCCGCCTACCAGGTGGCCAACCCTAATGGAGACACCCCCTATCACGAGGTGAAGAAGATCATACTGGACCATTTAGGCCTTGACCCGGAGGCTTACCGGATTTGGTTTCGAAAGGAACGAGGGGCTCCGGGAGAGAACCCCAAGACTTTGTTCGTGAGGCTCAAGATGGCTGCGAATAAGTGGCTAACCCCTTCCACCAGCACTAAGGCTGAGATTATGGATCACATCTATCTTGAGCAGTACCTCGAGGCTCTCCCTTACGCCATCCAAAGGTGGCTCAGACAGCATCACAACCTGACCACGGCCGAAGCCGTGGACATGGCCACCACCTTCTCCCGAGCACAACCCCGCTCTTCCACCTGGGAACCTGAACGGGCACACAAACCTCCCATAAAACCCGAGAGACGCCCCCCTCCTCGCCCTGTCGAACCACCGAAACCCAGAGTCTGGAAACCGGAGAACCCCACTACATCGGGACCACAGTGCTTCGACTGCGGCAACTGGGGGCATATAGCAAGGTTTTGCCCCTCCAAGAGGCCTCCGGAAGAACCGATGGAAGTTGGTTATTTGCCTAGGGCCGTCCTCTACTCTGCGGAAATGGGGAGCTCTTACAGAGTAAGTGTACAGGTGAACGGGTCCCCCATCCAAGCCCTTCTTGACTCGGGATGTCGACAGTCAGTTATTCAAGCCCTGCATGTGGTTCCTTCCCAATATTTATTCCAACAGTCGGTAGCAATACGCTGTGTCCACGGGGATGTTAAAACCTATCCATTGGCTCAGATTCCCATAACTCCAAGGGGGGGTCCCCCGCAGTTGGTTAGAGTAGGCGTTCTCTCCACCCTCCCTGAACCCTTGATCATAGGGACAGACAACCCCCGGTTTCTACAGTGGTCCCGACAGAGTTTAGGGAACAGGGAATCCTGCCATAAGACCCCAAAAGCCGCCCTCTTGACCCCTGAGCCCTGGATAATGGACAGGAGCTTCAAGTTCGCCCAGAGTAACGACCCGACCCTATATAACGCTTGGGAACAGGCTCATCGGGACTCGGATAACCCTCACCCCCGGTACCCCAGGTTTGTAATCAACAAGGAATTACTGTACCGACAAGTCAAGGAAGACGACGAGATGCAACTTCTGGTCCCTGTCTCCTTTAGAGAACAGATACTGTTTTTCGCTCACAGCCATTTAGTAGCCGGACACATCGGAACAGAAAAATCCACACAGACTATACTACGGTATTTTTTTTGGCCAGGTATTTATAAAGACGCCAATAGACACTGCCAGCAGTGTGGGGTGTGTCAGACGAAAAACATGACGCGTCCGCCAGCAGTGCCTCTACAACCTCTTCCGATAATCGGCAAACCCTTCGAGAGAGTGGGAATGGACATCATAGGCCCTCTACCCAAGACCAGAAAAGGATACCAATATGTGTTGGTCATTGTGGACTACGCCACGCGGTTTCCCGAAGCCTTTCCCCTAACGGCCACTACCACAAAGCAGGTGGCCGACAAGATGATCGAACTGTTCAGCAGAGTGGGGTTCCCCAAGGAACTCCTAACTGATCAAGGAACCCCCTTCGTTTCTCGGCTGATGAAGGAAGTGTGTAAATGCCTGGACGTGCACCAAATTAGGACCTCCGTATACCACCCCCAGACGGACGGGTTGGTAGAACGGTATAACCGCACTCTGAAGTCTACCCTGAGGAAGATGATGGAAGTCAACGGGACGGAGTGGGATCAGATGTTACCTCTAGCCCACTATGTGATCCGGGGTCAACGCCAGAGTAGTCTGGGGGTCTCATCCTTTGAACTGTTGTACGGCCGACAGCCGAGATCCCTGATGGAGATGACAAAAGAAGCGTGGGAAAACGAGCTGCCGGAAGAAACCTCCTCTACCCTGGACTACGCCCTCAACCTCAAAACAAAACTCGGAAAGTTGAGAGACTTAGCATACACCAACATGGAGGTCAGCCAACAAAGGCAAAAACAGGCCTATGATAAAGGGAAGAAATGGAGACAGATGAAGGAAGGAGAGTGGGCTCTCGTGCTATTACCCTCATCCACCCAGAAATTCAGGGCCACTTGGACGGGTCCCTACAAAGTGGTGGGAACCATAGGGAAGACGACCTATACCTTACAAACTGGAGCCAAGAAAACTCAGGCTTACCATATTAACATGCTAAAAAAATGGTTAGGACAACCTCCCGTGGACGTACAAGTGGCTAAGACGACCGCTCCGCCCGAGTCCACCCGGGATCAATTGGTTATCAATGAAGACCTCACCCAAACCCAACTCGAAGACTTACACAAGACTCTGCAACAACACGAAGAGTTGTTTTCGGATCTGCCGGGCAGAACCACCCTAACGGAACATTGTATAAACACGGCCCCGGGGAAAGTAGTACAGATTAAACCATACAGGGTGCCGGAAGCTAGGAGGGCTGCCGTCCAGAAGGAGGTACAGGATATGTTGGACCTTGGGGTCATACGTCCTTCTACGAGCCAATGGTCGAGTCCCATCGTCATGATACCTAAACCCGACGGGAGCCGGCGCTTCTGTATGGATTTCAGAGCCCTCAACGCAATCTCCGAATTCGATGCCTATCCGATACCCCGCGTCGATGAAATGATTGAAAACCTAGGGGAAGCCAGATACATCACAACCCTTGACCTTACCAAAGGGTATTGGCAGGTGCCCTTGCGGGAGGAGGACAAAAAGAAGACAGCCTTCAGTACCAACGAAGGCCATTACGAATTTACCGTCCTCCCGTTCGGGCTACATGGAGCCCCTGCCACCTTCCAGCGCCTCATGAACACCGTTCTGGCCCCCGTTTCCTCCATGGCTTCGGCGTATTTGGACGACATCGTCATCCACAGTAAAACCTGGGAAGAACACCTGCAACACATTCATCACGTGTTCGTGGTATTGGAGAACGCAGGCCTGCGCGTCAACGCTAAGAAGTCCCGGATGGCCTTCCAAAAGGTCAAATACCTCGGGTACGTGCTTGGGCACGGTATGATCGAACCACAGATAGAAAAAGTAAGGGCCATAGCGGACACTCCCTTCCCCACCACCAGAAAAGAGATGAGGGCCTTCCTGGGGTTGGTTGGCTATTATAGGAGATTTATTCCCCGGTTCGCCAACATAGCAGCCCCCCTTACAGACGCCTTACGCCTACCAGGCAAATCCAATGCACCCATCTATCCTACTGACAAAATGTCACAAGCCTTCCAACATCTAAAGCGCCTCATCACCTCAACACCTGTCCTCACGTCCCCTGATTTCTCAGTTCCATTTATACTTCACACTGACGCCTCCGACTATGGCATAGGAGCTGTATTGTCTCAAAGAGGGGTCGATGGGCATGAACATCCCGTAGTGTATGTTAGCCGAAAGCTGTTTCCCCGCGAGCTGAAGTACGCCACCATTGAGAAAGAGTGCTTGGCGGTACGGTGGGCCGTTGAGAAGCTAGCCTACTATTTGGAGGGTCGCCCGTTCGACCTGTACACTGACCATGCTCCCCTCTTATGGATGTCCCGCAACAAATCAAATAACGCCAGAGTAATGCGATGGTTCCTGGCCCTTCAACCTTTCTCCTTTACAGTACATCACAGGAAAGGGTCGGAGAATCTCAGCGCGGACTATCTCTCCCGTCATCCGCTCCCCGATCGGGAGCATCCTAGGGGGGAGGTGTGTAACGGGGTCTACCGGAGGGGTCCGGGAGATGTCACGACTCCCCAGAAACTTGGTGCCTGTCACCCCCAAGGCGGAGGGCGGATCGAGGGGAAGCCTGCCTTAATGAATGTGCCCCCCCCCTTCTCTCTCTTCCACCATCGCAGGACCCCGGAGCCAGCGTGACGGATCTGGACTGCGAGGAGTGGCCCTTTAAATCTTGGACGGAGTCGGAGTGGGAGGAGCCGGCCTATCACCGCTTCCCAACAAAAGGTGAGCATACCGACACCCAGGTGTGCTTGTTCACCCGGAGGTCGGCGGGAAGGAGTGTTTGGAGTGCGGAAGTGCGAGAGGAGAAGACGGAGGACGAAAGGAGAATTACATCGGAGGCAGGACGAGAGGAGGACGGGAGGAGCGAAATATCGGAGGAAGAAGCCCGGAGGGAGCCCACCAGCGACAGGGGAAGCGAGAGACCCTGGGACCTCACCAGAGCAGACTCGGCGCCTGCATCGGACGGAGGAAAGCCAGGAGGCCACCGTTCCTGTGAGCCGCCCAGCCACTCACCCAGGGGAGGTGCGTGGCTCAGCCAGGTGCGTGATCGGATTAGGGGCTGGGTAGGGAACAAGAGTACGCTAGGTACAAACCCACGGGACGTCTGACACCCGGTGCCCCTTCCCTGTGCACATATCCCTCCTCACTTTAGTGCACTGTAGAAATAGAGCACCGGTGTGAAATCCCTTCACTCCCTTCCCTGTTCTGTTGGTGTTGAACGGAACTCTCACCCCGGTCTTGTCTTCTCTTTTGCTTCTGGGCTGGAGAGCTACTCCCCACGACGAGACGGACTCCGAGGAAGAAGAGCCCCCGCCGAGAGTACCGGAAGGGAGTCGCAAAACAGAGAAGGTTCGCCAGCGGAGGAGAAGCAGAAGCCGGTCCCCCAGAAGACCCCCTTCATCGAGAAAGAGTTGTACAGACCAGTTGTTTGCCTCAATAAAACCCATCTTACCCAGAACACGTCTATTGCCTATCCCTGCAGCGCCGCCACCCGCTCCCAGCGCTACAAGAAGCTTTTTTTCGAGCCTGCATTATCCCTGAACAAATATTGTTTTTAAACAACACTGTTCAACAGACATCCTGCCTTGGCCTGGCCAAGATAAAAGACTTGTACAAACCGTCTATAACTACACCTACATCTGATAGCAAAAACACTTCAGAAGGAGATGTCGACGTAAAAACTATTTTACTTAAAAACAGAACTGATCCTGATTGGACAAAATGGTTAACCTGGCCCACAGACACAAATAGCTGTCAAGATAGATTCCTGAACAAGACACAAGGGTTTACAATAACTAGGCTAGATCCAAGATATGTCCAGAGACAACATCCAGGGATAGTAACAACATACAGTGTGGAAAACTGTGCCTTGAGTGGCTACAAAAATCCACACTACTAGAGGTTAAACAACACTTATCTTTACTTAAAGATGTCGTTGATTTAAGGGACTTCTTACAAGGTCCTGCGAAACGACGTCATAAACGTTTTATATACGCAGGTATATATGCCATTTATAATGAAGCTTGGAAAGCGACACAGGCAGAGACTGCAGAAATTATACGAGAAATTGATTGTATTAATTTAGAGAAAGCTCTCTCTGTAGTTGACAATGGGTTAACAACCCTGTCATCCAGAATGTATTCTTCGTACAGCATAGTATCCTCTGCCATAGACATAATGGAACAGTACTTGCTCATGCTACAGCATGGACAACCGCAATTACGTTCTATAATGCTTTTAGGCTGGACGTTACAAAATCTTCGTTCTGGATACGTGCCATGGCGTCTAATCAACACCACGTCATTGCTTTCTGTATTTAACCTTACAGATAAACAAATCACTCTGGCACAGAGCAGAGTATACGGTGCTGAGCATTGAAAAACTGGAACGATTACCATTAACTGTTTCAGAAAAACCTGCAACAGAATGGCTAATACACGGGAAAATCACTCTGCCTGTCACAATTTTCCATTTTCAATACGGTTTAAAACATATACCAGTTGCCGTGTATGAAAGGTTGGGTAAGGAATACATGAAGTCAACCTGGGAATTACCATACACACACAGATGTTGGAGTGGGGGAAAATAAGTATTTCTTAGTGGTAAAAGCGCACTAAGCGGTACACTTTTATGTCAGGGTATTAATTTACATGGAGCCTGTGATGGTTCTTCGACCAACTTATCCTGCCACCTGCAAGGTTCTCCAGCAGCAGTGATAGATCCAATTTTTAGGCATCTTTCTAAAGGGAGCTATATAATGTTGAATGATCACAGCTGTTGTGGCATGTTGCCAGGAACAGCCTATCTCGTAACTGTGTCAGCCAGGGTCACTTGTTGTATGCAAGTATTGTTTCTTAAAGCTAAGACAGACGGGGAGTCACCGTTATGACCTTCACTGAGCATCTCTTCTATTCAAATTGATACTTTAAGCAGTATGAAAGCCATTCTTTTACAAAAAACTGTGCCACTGACCTCGTCCAAAGAGACGTATGAACTACAAGTTGCAAGGTCCTCTACAGAGATACATGCCCTTTTATCCACAAACTGCCCCGTACATTTTATAGAAATGTTAGTTCGAATCTTAAACATGTCTGATACCAGCGGTTTGTACATGTATTTAAGACAGTTTTTTCAGGACTGTTAGCACCCTTTGAAGCAGTCCTCAGCATTTTTCCAAACTTTGTGCACTCTGTGTTCGGCGG
This sequence comes from Lissotriton helveticus, assembly GCF_964261635.1. NCBI lineage: Eukaryota > Metazoa > Chordata > Amphibia > Caudata > Salamandridae > Lissotriton > Lissotriton helveticus. The sequence continues at coordinate 796,395,012 of NC_136063.1, read as the reverse complement.
CATGCCTCTCATTTTGGGACTTGTAGCAGGAATACTATTCTTGTTCCTTCTGCTCCGATATGGCAAGTCCAGTCAGCAGCGACACCCAGATTACCATAGAGAACACTCTCCTGGCAATGAAGTGTCGTGAGCGCATGATATAGATTCTGGGCCTGCCTATCATTCCGACCAATCTGGGAAGATTGCATCTTACCTGTTCTACGATGCCTGCTAGATGGAGAAGAATGCGTGTTGGACATCTGTCTAACACTTCCATCAGCACTGCCAACGGATGTTGATACCTTGCTTGGTTCAGTAACGGCCCATGCATTGTGTTACCCCCAGCGGCTACCAATCCTGATGACGGCATTCATTGAGATCTCACAGACGCAATCTGCTGACCGTGAGATACGTTGATCGACAGGCACACAGGTACCATCTCCATCTCCGACGAACATTGCTAATGCGGCTAACGCTGACGGCGATACTTCACATTTTTGTGCAATCGGTTTACTTAACGAAGTGGTCCAACTTCTTTACCAGCTTAGAAGATTTGATGTTTTCTCCAAACAACGAGAATGATTTTTTAAGTTAGCACACAGCGTTCTATGGGACTCTATATTCGACCTTCACTTTTCAAAACTTTCAACTTTAGAACTCTATTTGTTTGCGATTTGTCTTTTTCCAAAATTGAACTTATTTTGGCACAAAGTAATCTGCTTAAAGTACAACTATTCTTAGAGAACAAGAATTCTTTGAAAACACTTCCAAGTGACAATATTTGACCTTGTCCACAACGTAACCAGTTTATATATTCTGTCATGGAATGGTCTTGACCTTTCTTCTGTATTTAAGAGCCATTTCATAAATGTTATTTCATGACTCATTCTGATAAGCATTTTGAAATGTCACACTACATGCTTTGAATGAAAATATTGCTTTTTTAAATGTGTACGGCACAAATGCTCATCTTTCGTGTACAACCATTTCAAATGCATTTTATGTATTTTGGGAGGGATTTTTACACATCATGCTTTAGATATGTTTAAAAATGCTTAGAATTTAGTAATATCGAACATAATAAAGTGGAGTGGGTGTTGTGTAACATTTTAGAATCCAAGTGTAATTTACCGATTCATGCCCTTATATAGGTATAATTCACATTGCCCTTATATAGGCATAGAAATCATGCCTATATTTAGACATAACCAATCCAGTCCAAATACAGGCATGGCTACTTCCACTTGTTCCAAAAAGCCACAACCATTTCTTGGAAAAACTCGGCTTCAGCCTGTCAGGGATATCCCCTTGCTTGAATATTGATTTGTCCTATAAATCATGGAGTTTTCAAAGAACTGCTATTCCCTTGGGGTTCTTTGATGACGTTATAATGTCCGACTTTATGTCAAACTAGGCACCTCCAAGGTATAAATATGCCTACACTTGCCCTAGCAAACACGCAGTGGTTCGGAGCAGCTCGACTATCTACTTGCCCGACACAACTTGCTACAGCAAGTGCCAAAGGAAGCCGACCCTCCAGCTGACGCACTGATCGAGAAGCTCTTCTTTCTCTCGCTGAGAATCCAGCTCCAGTGTTTCCAAGCTCCCCTCGCGGGGTGTTGGGAAATCGAGTCCTGAGACAGAGATACCAGACCTCCTTCATTCTAAAACCAAGGTACAGAGCTGATTAGACCCTAAGAGAAATCTTGGTTAGATTCTTGGCAAAGAAAAACTAAACCTATGCTAGACCTCATTTACTTCTTCCCTCGTACTAGACTTAGGTTAGGTACATTGGGGTAGGTGTATTTTAGAAGCACCAGTTGAGTACTTTTAGCTATTGTTATTCATGTATGTATTTATCTATGGTTTAGAAACCATACAATGCTTTTACAGTATTGTTTTATAATACTCTTCTTATTGTACGCATTATACTTTGCAACCAGTATTACGATTGTAGCAGTTCACGTTACTTGCATGAGAAAGAAGACTGTTCAATAAAACCCTTTTATTGAAAACACCCGTCTCTCTATTTCTCTGCACCTCTGATGAAACGAAGCATGCACGATTGACTGAGTAAAATATCTATGTATTGTTTCCACGACTCTGAAGATCAGTTTTATTCTTGGGGAAACAAAGTTGTCATGTTTATATTATTCCAATGTACAGAGCCTATTGGGAATATAGGAACTACACTACATAACGTTGTGTACTTTATTTTCAACTTGTGAAGGATCTCCAAGGGCTTGGAAAAGAGCTTGCCTCCTGCTGAAGTCTCAGGGACAACAGACTTCAACCCCCAGCTCCCCAGAGTTCTTTGGAAGTGCCGGCTGCTGTTTTGGGCCTTCTGACGGACTGCGTGTCGCAAGGAGCTGGAAGAGCGACTCAACGAAGAAGAAGCGTGTCGCCGTCGCTGCTGCTGCTGTCGCACTTCTGAACAAGGGTGTCACCGCTGGGGCTGTCGTATTGCACCGCATCAAGAGAAGTGTCTTGCAACGAGGAAGAAGCATGTCGCTGTCGCTGTTGCTACCGTCACACTTTTGAACAAGAATGTTGCCGCTGTAGCTGTTGCATTGCACCGCATCAAGGAAAGCGCCTCGGATCCCCGCAGAAGCGTGACGCCGTCGGAGCTGCTGCTGTCGCATTTCTGAACAAGGATGTCGCCGCTGTAGTTGTCGCATTGTGCGGAAGCTTCTCGTAAATGTCGCAGAAGAGGATCGCAGCTGCAGCTGTTGCCGTCGCATCGCTGAACAAGGGTGTCGCCGCTGCAGCTGACGCATTAAATCGAGACTTCTCGCATCATCAGAGAAGTGTGGAAGATATTCACGTCTTTATTTCTTTGTACCGGAACTTTGTCATATTTCCATGGCTGCAACATTACTTGTTGCGGAAGCTCAACGCATCGTAAGGTACATTGATGCAAAGTGTCGCATCTTAAGAACTGAACTGAACTAAGCTAATACTGCCATATTTAAGTATAGTATTGTGGATTCCTGTTGTTTAATGGTCTTGATTTTAAGTCTATATAAAGAATACTTATTGTTGATATAAACCTTGTGTGGTGTCCATTTGTAGTGTTGTCACTGGGTTACTGTATGTGGTCACAAATGCTTTACACACTGCCTCTGAGATAAGCCTGTCTGCTCGTGCCAAGCTATCAAGGGGGTAAGCAGGGGTTATTTTAGGAGTGTACCCCCTTACCCTGACTAGAGGCAAGGGTCCCTATTTGTCACAAGTACCTACCTGTGCCAACTAGAGACCCCCAAATCTAACAACCTGCAACCCAAGGACTGGAGGCCCGACTGCACTCAGATGATGGGGAGGGCCCAATCACCAAAAAATACATGGGATCAGTATTCTCCTCCTTGCGCACGGACGTGCAGGCTATGAAATTGGAAGTTGCCTCCGATCTCCGGGCGTGGTGACGGGACATGGACGAGGTGGCCGAGAGAGTAGCGGAGCTTGAAGACAGACAATCAAGCCAGGTGGAGGAAGTGGTTTGGCTCCATCAAGAGGTCTTAAGGCTGAAAGATCAACAATTGTACCTTCAGGCACACAATGAGGATCTGGAGAACAGATCCAGGAGGAACAACATACAAGGGGTGTGCCATCCAAAGCAGAAGGTCCCAACCAGCGTGAATACGTCACAAACCTCCTACGGCATGTCTCTGACCTCCCAGAGACCTCATCACTACAACTGGACTGGTGCACAGGGTGGGTCCTGAGAGACCGGGGAAAGCACCCCCAGCTGATATCCTGGTTTGTGTCCACGACTACCAGGTCAAAGAAGACATCCCCAGTAAAGCAAGGGACTCATACCCAGTCCCCTTCAAAGGCCACTCCCCGACCTTTTTCCAGGATTACCCTCCAGAAACGCAGGGATTTTCACCCCATCACAGAGAACTTGCGGAAAGCCAAGATACCTTATGCCTAGGGTCACCCGTTCTGCATCTCCTACGCATTGCTACACAGGAAGACTCTGAGGAATCACCCACCTCTCTTAAGTGCCAATGATGGGTTTGGCAGAAGGTGACAAACAACCGCTGTGGGCCTAGACCCGACTCAGACACCATTAACAAAGAGAGACAGGCAGTGTTGCAGGCCCTATCCACGGAATCCACCCCCTCGACGGCATATTGCGCTGACAATGATCCTGCCCCGGGGTGCAGGATCGGTCCGGTGAGACCCTAAGCGAGGAGGTGGAGGAGCAGATGGATGGTCGACCTCCATGATGACCCGACTTTCTTGCGATCAACGGACCAACCCCGGGTCTCCTTGGAGGTGCGTCTCCAGAGTGGCCCTCTCTTGGCCGAATACCCCTCGCCCGACTCCTCAGATTTGACGAACTTTGGTCTGCTGTTGATGGTTCTCCTTTTTTCCAGAGTATTCTTTAAGTTAATTTCAGGGGTCTTTCTGTATTCTTTCTCTTCTTCTCCTCTGCACCAACCAAGCCTCTTCATGGGCAGCAAGGGTAATGTAACTCGTACAACAGGGCACTCCGCTACGGCTCTGCAGCCGAGACAAGGGCATAGTGACTAAATAGCATGGAAGCATTTAAAATATTAGGATGCATAACCTCCTTGTGGTGAGTCTCAATGTACGAGGTCCCAATAGCCCAGTGAAGTGCAAAGCGATTCTATCCTATTTTGAGCACTCTGGAGGGGATATCTGCTTATTACAGGAACTCACCTGCTGGCCAGGAACACCGACAGCATGTGCTCTTCTAGGTTCCCTAGACAGTATTGAACCTCAGACTCATCTAAAAAGAACGTGGTAGCCTTAATACTTGCGCAGAGCTTCAGGGGAAAGAACTCTGAGGTCAAAGCCAAACACAAAGGCAGGGCACTAAGGCTTAGACTACAATGGGGCCATGCGCAGTTCACAGTGGCATCTTTATACATACCAAATGAGCACCATTAACGCTTCCTGCTTAACTACCTTCCACAACTGTCTCCCACGCCTGACCGGGGGTTGGGGATTGTGGGGAGATGAATCTAGTAATGAACACAGACATAGACCGCTCCGGCCAATGCACAACACAAGCCGGGACACTCTCACAGACTGGTCATCAGTGGCTTACAAACAGCTCCCTCAACGATATATGGAGGCAGACATACCCCTCTATTAAAGACTACACATACTTTTCCGCAGCCCGTAAATCATATGCCCGTATTGATCACTTCCTGATTACAGATTCACTAGTGAGTAGTGTGATTGCGGCAACGATTGAGCCTCATTCTCTCTCTGATCATGCCCTGAACACGTTATTGCTGAACTTTGGACCGTCACAATGGCGTCTCCGAGATGCAATGCTACACTCAGATCAGACAACAAAAGAAATCCACAAGTCACTCACAGACTACCTCACTGATAATGACCGTGAGGAGGTCCGTCCAGCCACCCTGTGGGATGCTTTAAACCTAGTCATATATGGAGCACTTATAGCTATTTCAGCAGCTGAAAATACGCTCCGAAAAGAGCACAAAAAGGAGCAAAAGGCAAAGGTAGCGGAGCTAGAATCCATACACAAACGCACAGGTGCCCGCATATATGCAGGGAGCTAGAAAGGAAACAACTCATCCTCCGCAGGCTAGACCTGGACAGAACATAATACACCCTACTACACCTGCGGCACAAATTCTTCCTAATTGGCAATCGCTCAGGCTGCATGCTTGCCCACAAACTGCGCCAAAGGAAGGTATCTGGGTCGGTCCCGGCAATTAGAGCCCCGACTGGGACAATAGTACATACGGACTCAGAAATCACGGAGCCCTTCTGCGCCTTCTACTCCAGGCTTTACGTGGAGAGAGACTCCCCCAATGGAGACCTAGCCATTTATCTCCAAGACGTGCAGCTGACCGCGCTGCTGACTGCCATCGTAACTCTCATTGACCGTCCCATCAAGTGGACAGACAAGGAGTGGCAGGACATCTATTTCAGGTCACATCATACCGCACACGACATCCGTGGCACGGAAGCAGCATACAAGGTAGCTACATACTGGTATTTAACACCGGCCAGACTGAACCACTGGAACAAAGACCACTCAGCCTACTGCTGGTGAGGCTGTGGACAGACAGGATCACTAGTGCACTTACTCTGGCATAGCCCCAAATTAGTGAGCTACTGGGACATGATACTCCAGGACATAAATGATACCTTCAAAGCTGATATCCCAAGCTTCCCTGCCTACACCCTACTAGGGCTCCTCAATTTGATGACCTTTCCCTTGCACTCTCTAAGAGGGAGGCAAATAGCTTTAGCCCTGAATGCAACACGATGAGAGCTGTTTGTCCACTGGGGTACTGACAGGGTTCCAGATCAAGTAGCATGGCTGAGGGGGCTCTGGTCGGTATTGGGAATGTAGCGTCTATCCAAGGTGGCAGAAAACAAAGCGGATGCTTACCCCCGAAATGTGGGTGCCATTTATCACCATCCTCAGCAAGGAGTTTAGAGAGATAACTTGCCCCAAACTCCTTCAAATCCTGTTCCCTACTGACACCACTCAACACATTGATTCCCAACGGAGCTGATAAAGAACAAGCTGCGGGAGCAGCAACAATGGAACGCTACAGGGTGCGGAGGAGTTGAGAGGGGCGGGAGGGGCAGGAGGGAGGGCTTTCCTCTAGTGGGCTTTCCTTTACTTTTTGTCTTTTGAGTTCCCTGCTTATGTTCCCAAGTTTAGTTAACTGATGTTCTTTCTCCCCTCATGTTCCACAAGGCTTGGCCCAAAGGGACTGAGATATCTATGCATACTTCAGGGAATTCAGCTGTGTCCATCTTGTATGACTGCTAAATCTACTGCCAGCTACTGATTATAATACTACTATGATATCTTGTTGAAATGAAATGTGTAAAACTAATAAAAAGAGTTATTACATAAAAATAACACCAACAAAGCTTCTACTACTGTCCCTAAGGCAACTAGCGCCCCTAGCACCAGTACAAGTAGAAGTAGTTCCCCCAAGGGTTTAGTAGGGTTAACCTTGGGTTCTGAAGTGGGTGTTGGCCTAGCCAGAGCTCCCAATCAGGCTGTCCTTGTCTGGGGCAGTGGCATGGAATGTGCCACGTTACTTGTAAGTCCCAATAACCTGGGCAAGTACAGACAACAGCCACTGAATAATGGTCAGGAAGCTGTGGCATACAGGGACACAGGGGCCAGTGTCACCATGGTGACAGAGAAACTTGTGTCTCCTGACCAAATCATACTTGGTCAACTTTACCAAGTGACCGATGCAAACAATGTCAGGACTGACCATTCCTTGGCAGCTGTAAATCTCAGCTGGGGAGGGGTAACTGGCCCTAAAAGAGTTATGGTTTCCCCAGACCTACCTGTGGACTATCTGTTGGGCTATGATTTGGAAACTTCAGTCTGGTCTGAAGTGGAGTTCAGGACACATGCAGAGATGATGGCAATCTCTGCCAGGTCATTTGCTGGTACTAGGGCTCAGACCAAACAGTTAGGCACTGAGGGGGCTCTGGATCTTGGAACAATGGACCAGCTAGCTCCTAAGAGAAGGAGCAGGAAGGGTAAGGAATTATCCTCCTCCCAGACTCCCAGGGAGGATCAGTCTCCTGAGGTAGATGATCCTAGCCCCTATGAAGGAACTGTTCTAGAGGAACTTGGGCCTGACACTGCAGAGTTCTTGAGGGAAGTGACTTGAGTCAGGAGCAGAAATCCTGTCCCTCCCTTGAACAGCTCAGACAGTAAGCTGCTGCTGAGGAGGCAGGGAATGTCAGTGGGTCCCATAGGATCTATTGGGAAGATGGGCTTCTGTTTTCTGAGAGTAGAGACCCCCAAGCTTGGTGCCGCCAGGAGGTTGGTTATACCTCAGAAGTACAGGGGGTTTCTTCTGTCCCTAGCACATGGCATTCCCCTTGCAGGACCTATTGGGCAAAGTAAGACTTGGGACAGGCTTGTACCTCATTTTCACTGCCCTCAAAAGTCTGAAGATAACAAGGAGTTATGGTGCTCCTGTGTCACTTGCCAAGCCAGTGGTAAGTCAGGGCCCCTTACTTCCACTTCCAGTGGTTGGGGTTGCCTTTGAGAAGGTAGGGATAGACATTGTTTGTTACCTAAACCCTCCAACAGCTTCTGGACACAGTTACATCCTGTTGGTGGTGGGCAATGCCACTAGGTATCTAGAAGCTATTTTACTTAGGACCACTACAGCACCTGTAATAACTAGGGCCCTTCGCAGAGTCTTTTCCAGAGGGTGTTTCCTAAGGAGGTCTTGTCAGACAGAGGTACAAACTTAATGTCTAGTTACATCACTTCCATGTGGAAAGAGTGTGGTGTAAACTACAAGTCTAAGAGAAATCAAAAGGGGGGAGTGAAGAGGTGGTGCTGGTTGGCACCAAGGTGGGCACGTCCTCCTCTTTTTTAGTATACTTTTAATCAATAGGGTCCACCTCACGTAGGGTGAGTGTATATCCAGATGTCAATGGAATACACATTGTTTGTTAAAATACCCCTCCCACACCAAAAGGGCCCTTGGTGTCATGCTTCATCATCGGGGTCTTCCCGTCCCGCTGCGGGACGGGGCAGTGCTGCGACAAGCGACTACGCTGGAGCACCTTTAGATGGAGGTGCTATGTGAATGGAGTGAGTGTCAGTGAGGTCAAGAGTGATACAAAAAGTGCAGTTAAAAAATACCTGACCTAGTGGTGAGAAAAAAAATATTTAATAAACACTGGCTGGTATTGTTAAAAACAAGTGTGAAGCGGAGAGGATAAGCTGGTTAATGGGCTTACGAAGCTTCCGAAGAGCCGCGGACGAAGGAGGACGCACCATCGTGCTGGGGGTTGATTGGACCCTCTATTACCCTTCGGTCTAGAGCCGGCTCATGAGGCATTGACTCCTCTCTCTGAAAAGCATACTACATCATAATTGTGATAGTGGTAGGAACTGTGTAATTATAAAATTTATAGCTACACACATTGATAGAATATTTTCTTCACACTTATATGTACATACACCCTATTAGAATATTTTTTGTGTGTTGTAACACCAGTGAGTGACAGGGGGTTCTCCCGGTCCTGACGAAGGGGCTCCATGCCCCGAAACATGTTGACCCACACAGGAGAGTAAGCCCATTAACCAGCTTATCCTCTCCGCTTCACACTTGTTTTTAACAATACCAGCCAGTGTTTATTAAATATTTTTTTTCTCACCACTAGGCCAGGTATTTTTTAACTGCACTTTTTGTATCACTCTTGACCTCACTGACACTCACTCCATTCACATAGCACCTCCATCTAAAGGTGCTCCAGCGTAGTCGCTTGTCGCAGCACTGCCCCGTCCCGCAGCGGGACGGGAAGACCCCGATGATGAAGCATGACACCAAGGGCCCTTTTGGTGTGTGAGGGGTATTTTAACAAACAATGTGTATTCCATTGACATCTGGATATATACTCACCCTACGTAAACTACAAGTCTACCACACCCTACCATCCACAGTGCAATTGGCTTGTTGAAAGGTTCAACAAGACCCTCAAGGGTATAATCATGGGACTCCCAGATAAGCTCAGGTGAAAATGGGGTGTCTTACTACCCTGCCTTCTCTTTGCCTACTAAGAGGTTCCTCAGAAGATGGTGGGCTCCAGCCCATTTGAACTTCTGTTTGGACATCCAGTTAATGGTCCATTGTGTCTGGTTAAGGAGGGCTGGGAGCAGCCTCTCCAACCTCCTAAACATGATATTTTGGACTATGTCCTTGGCCTGCTTTCACATATGCTGAGTACACGAAGTAGGCCAGCAAAAACCTTGAGGCCAGCCAGGAGCTTTAGAAAGCTTGGCAGGACCAAAAGGCTGTAACTGACTGTTTACCAGCCAGGACAGAAAGTGTGGATGTTGGAGCCTGTGGCCCAGCAGCTCTCCAAGACTAGTGTAGTGGCCCCCACACCATCCTTAAGAAAAAAGTGAGGTAACCTACTTGGTGGACCTTGGCATTCCGAGAAGTCCTCACAGAGTTCTTCAAATGAACTGCCTAAAGATGAAATGAGCTTACTCATGGCAACTGATGAGGGCAGGAGGAAGAGAGTGATCCTCTCCCTGATCTCCTCTCTCAGGACCCTGTTGATCGGTCAGTGGGTGGAGTAGCCTTGGCAGGCAGCCTCGATGATCAGCAGCAAGGTGATTGGAGGCAAGTCCTTAATCAGTTCCCATACTTGTTTTCTCTGGCTCCCAGTCAAACCATCTGGTGTTCCCATGAAGTGGACACAGGTGACAGTCTGCCTGAGAAGAGCAAAATCTACAGGCAGCCTGATTATGTTAGAGACTGCACCAGCACTGAGGTCCAAAAGATGCAAGAGTTGGGGGTCACTGAACCTTTAGATAGCTCTTGGGATAGTCCTGTGGTCCTTGTGCCAAAACCTCACACCCAAGATGTTAAGAGAGAGGTGTGGTTTTGTATAGACTACGGAGGTCTCAATGCAGTCACTAGGGTTGATGCCCATCCAATTCCCAGGGCAGATGAACTGATTGATACTCTGGGCTCAGCCAAGTATCTCAGTACATTTGACCTAACTGCTGGCTACTGGCAAATCAGATCTCTGAGGATGCCAAGCCAAAGATATCATTCTCAACCCCTAGTGTACATTATTCATTTATTATAATTCCTTTTGGCTTGAAGAATGCACCTGCCACATTTCAGAGGTTGGTGAACAAAGTTCACACGGTTCTGGAAGTCTATAGTGCAACATGTCTGGATGATATTGCTGACTTTAGCTCCACCTGGGAGGATCACTTGGTTCACCTCAGGAATGTTCTGGAGGCCCTCTAAAGGCAGGCCTCACTATCAAGGCCACAAAGTGCCAGATAGGGCACAGCCAGGTTGTGTACTTGGGCGACCTTATAGGTGGAGGTCAGGTTTAACAATTGGAGAGCAAAATCTAGACCATAGTGGACTGGGTTGCTCCCACTACCCAGACTCCGGTCAGAGCTTTCTTGGGCCTGACTGGGTACTACAGGAGGTTTGTTAAGGGATATGGGTCCCTAGTGACACCACTTAATGATCTAACGTCCAAAAGAAGGCCTAAAAAGGTTCAGTGGACAGTTAACTGTCAAAAGGCATTTGATGACCTGAAGCAGGCCATGATCCCATCCAGCAAAGTCATAATTACTCCAAAACCTTAATTGTCCAGACAGATGCTTCTGAGATAGGGGAAGGTGCAGTATTATCACAACTTAATGCAGATGGCCAAGACCAACCAGTAGTTTTTATAAGCAGAAGATTGACCCCCAGGGACAAGCTTTGGTCAGCTATTGAGAGGGAGACCTTTGCTGTGGTCTGGGCCATGAAGACGTTAAGACAATGGCTGCAACTTCCCCGCTGTCCTTGGCAGTGAAGGGGGGGAGGGAGTCGTTGGGAGAACGTGTGCTGTGGGCCCGAGCCATCAGCTGCTGCTCTGCCCGGGTGCCTCGGGCGGGTGTAGCAGGCGCCACAGAGGCAGCAGAGGTGAGAGCGGGGAAGTCCCTGATGACAAGATCAAGGTGCGTGGCCCAGTGGAAATCAAAGCACCGGGCTGATCTCCCAGGCAAGCCTTTCCAGGACAAGATACATCCAGCCCCCTTGAGCCAGGACCCTGTTGCCCTTCCAGACTTTATTTCCTTCACACAGCGCTCGGCACCATGTGAGCTGACCAACTTGGTCTACGGACCAGGACAGGACTTGGGGTTCCTGACTAGAGCATAATAAAGCAGGGAATGGGGGGCTCAGAACACTGTCAGCCTATGCTTAGCTAAAAAGTTTTGTCAGCTATCTGAGCTTCGCCTTATGCCTACAATACCAAGTAGTGCGCCCCAGGGCTATGGCAGCATTGCGCCACAAGAGATCAGACCTTCACCACAGTGGGGAGGAGCGGAGGGAGCAGCGGTCATTGCCCGCATCTGTGGGGCCAAGACTGGTAATTACCCTACGATTTATCAACCAGCTTACCATCATGGGCAAGGAAAGGGCGCAGAGTGCCCACCACTCTAATTCAGTAGCGCAATATACCATGCTGCGTCAAATGCCACAGAGACTCACAAGTCAGGACAGCGAAGAAACAGCGGATGGCCAACAAGAGGGGAGCCCAGAACCGTTGTGAGCTGAGCTACTAGCAGCTATTCATGGCTGCCGCATGGCACTTAAAGACAAAATCGAGGTTGTTTCCATAGACATCAGTCTCCTACGAGTTGACTTGAAAAAGGTGGCTGATAAAGTGGAGACTGCTGAAACAAATATCACAGAGCTGCAGGGGGAAGTCACAGTTCTGAAACAACAAAGGGTCTACTATAAAAACAGTGACTGAAGAATTGGAGAGTCGGGTGGAAGATGCGGAGGGACGTACCCATCGGAGCAATATTAGGGTGCTTGGATTCCCGGAGAAAGTCGATGGTACAATGCCGGAACCTTTCCTCGCAAACTAGGTGCACACGGAGCTAATACCAACAGGACTATCACAGTTCTTCGTTGTGGAAAGAGCCTATAGGGCACTGGTCTCTTTCTTTTTTAAATCTTTTAATTAACAAACCAAAAAGAAAAGGCATCAGGTGAAATTTACCGTTTCCACATTGGTCATATATACATTTCCGTACTACAAGAATATACATACAGGATGGCATGGGCACTGGTCTCTAAACCACCTCCTGGAGCCCCCCTCCCAGGGCCATTTAATAAAAAATACTCAACTATCGAGATAGAGACTGTATATCACGAGCAGCCCTGGAGCAGCATACCCTGCAATATGGTAACAGCCACATAGCAATTTATCCAGACTATACAAAGCAGGTGCAGCAGAGGTGAAAATCATTTCTTGCCCCTAAACAAAAACTGAAAGCACTGCATCTCCAATACATGCTACTGTACTTGGCGAGACTTAAAAGTACTGTTTCAAGGAAAGGCGCATTTCCTTGACCGCATGGAGGTAGTCTGGGATTGGCCAAAAATGAGGGACGTAACAGCAACCCCATGACCTGGGTCAACAGCAAATGTACTAGAGGCTCCCATCAAAGGATTGGTCTGCGACAGGGATGGTCATTGACAGTGACCAATCCCAATACGGAACCTTTAGGTCCGCAAAGAGTGACAATACAAGTCGACAGAACAATATGACTACAGAGGAAGGCTCCTCAGTGCCAGCTATGAGCCTACGCCAGCAGAATATAGGGTTATCTGAAGAATACATAATTGCACAGATTGATTGCATACCTGATACTATGATTGGGACACCCCTACCAGATGATGTATCCTGAAAACATTACTTTCTTCTTGAATGACATTTTGGTGGTGAGCTGACACTAGTGCTAATATGGTTTGAAAGTGTGTACCCAGAAACTCTGGCATAGACCTGACCTGGGCATGTTGGGGGTGGGTACTAGAACGGGTGAGCAGGGCAACAGGAATTATATTGAAGTGCAAACAATGATTATGCATAGAAGAGGTGAGGGGAACACTGCTAATTCTGAAAACGTTCGGCCAGGACTCCAATCTAAGGCAGGCACCAATCGTCCCAGTTGGATGTATAGGGAGGCAGTGCAAGTCCTGGCACATACAGTGGGAGAGCATAGCAAGGCAGACATTTGTGCCATGCATGTCCGTGGGTGGGGAGGTGGGTTTGCATTTTTAATTTTCAGTGTTTAGTTCCAAATGTTGCACAATGGCAGTCTGAAATTCCACCTAGATACAGGGGATGGAAATCAAAACTAAAGTTCACCCATTCACGTAATGGGAGGCACCTGTAGGGTCCTGATGTGGAACATCCAGAGACTGGGGTCCTATTAGAAACTGTATAGAACTCTCTCTTTCCTAAAACAACATAAAATCAGCAAAGCAGGAGGAGGAGCTACGTCAGCAAACTAGATGGCTGCTTAGGCTCCCGGCTCCACCGACCTCCGTACCCCGCCGCAATATCCTGTACATTATCCTGATTTTACGCCTAGCCTCTGTGTACATGAACTGTCCAGCACTCCGATGGTGAAATCCGGGAACTTTTATCGGCTGGTTTGACGAAGTTACGTCGAGTTGAAGATTGTGGCCTACTCCAGCAGTGAAGCCGGGGCCTAGAGTACTTTCACAGCCGGGCTGCAGTGCAACAACATCGGCCGGGAGACCCAGGCTGGATCCGGTCAATCGGAGTGGAGGCTTTGTTTAAGCCCGAATTTGGCGGCGATCGTTTCTATTGCTCAGCATTGATGGAGGAGTGACTCTGCTTGCTGTTGGCTGCGGGTGGGGGTCCCCGTCCCGCGGACCCGGTCTTGGGCCCGCCGGGGTTCGGTGGGTCGGGGTCTCCGGCCTGCAGCCTTAACCGGATTGACCGTGGCTGCGAATAAAGATTGGTCGCCCTCAGCATCTGCACGTTTGTGATCCTGTTTGTCCCCCCTGAGGATGCCAGATTCACCCGGGGAGGTGATCGTGATTGGTGTCGGGTGTGAGATTATGGATCGCACGATGCTTGAGCCGTCGCTGAGGTCAATATTGGCAGAAATTAGGGCGTTTCATACACATGTGGATGTCTTATTGTGCAAATTGGACACGCGCCTATCTGAGATGCTCCTGGTGGAACCGGACCCAGCCTTACTGTTGGAACAGCAATCTGCAGCCATTCAAACCACGGCCATTTTGACTCCATGCGAGAACCCCGTGAGGAAGCAAGTATTGATACCATCGCATGGTGCCCTGGAGAAAGGTGTTCCCGAGGTCGTCAGTGTATTGCCGAACCTTCCACCATTATCGACTTTGGAGGTATCGAAAGGCATTCCCCTCCCGGAGACTTTTGTTCTTGACTTTCCATTCCTTTTGTGGTCGTCTTCTCCTTTCTTGGTGACTTTACGACTCCTGGGCAAGATACGGTGGTACTGTCCATCTAGGCGGGAGAGCTCTTCTTCGTCTGAAGTTCTTGTGGACTCACTGCCTACGAGTCGCCATGGATTGATTCTTGATGACTCACTTTTCCTCTATTGCTCCTTTGTGTGCCTTTGGGTCTCGCTGGGGGGGGGGGGTTCGTGTGCTGATTCGGAAGGGCCAAGGTTAAGATCAACTAGGTCGGGACGGATTGGAGTGGCTTTTATGGGTGTTCGATCTGCAACTGTTTGATCTAAAAGGCTAGGCGGTGTCTTACGGTACCCCCTAATTTTTTCTGTAAGTGTTGTCATACGTTGGTCTTTTAGTGATAGGAGGTGTCTGTTTCTGGCGGGGGGACTAAAGGGGCTGGGAGCCCAAATGGATAAGCCCTCCTCCACTCTTTTTCCTACTTTAGGGTTTTAGTTATTAGGGGCGACAGGCACGCTGCTAGTGGGGTTAGGCTGTAGCCATTTGCAGGGGTGCAGGGTGGGGGGCTGGAAAGGTTTTTTTTATTTGGCCTTTTTTTATTTCTATGGCCTTTTTCTTCCTTCCCTTTCCCTTCCTTAAAGGATCAGTATAGCTTGTGAATCATTTGGATTCTTATGGTGTACTCGTGTTTAGTGCCTATGCTTTTTATGATATCCTGATTCCCGGGTGGGCAGGCCCTGAGAACTGGTGCTCAACATTGAATGTATATTGTATTGTCGTTTGCATCCACCTATATGCTTTGGTGCCAATGTCCCATTATAACGGTTCTTACGTGCATATCCTGTTTCTTGCACTGTCCCCCGTGTTTTTTGTTTGATTGTATGGCACCTGATCCTTTCTTGAATAATATAAAATGGAACCTCTGTCTCATCCTCGGACTCAGTTGTGCATTCTAATACAAGTTATATCCTGAATCGCTGCCGGACCTCAGGGTTGTCGGTTGATGAGCTGTGTCGTACTGTGATCTTACTTTTGTTTGGCGGCCGGCCCCTGCGGTTGTAGGCCCATGCTTGTATTTATATTGAATGCTACAATAAAGGTTTTTAAAAAGAAATAAAAAATCAGCAAAGCATGCCTCTAGGAAACCCATTTAGATGACGCAAGGGCAGGCTGGCTGCCATAGAATTGGCAGGCCAGATAGATCACTCCTCATACTCTACTTATGCAAGGGGCACACTGATATGGGTGGCACCAGGGTTACCCGTCTCCATGATGAACCTGGAGGCAGATGTGGCTATGAGATATGAGTTCCTACAGGGTACATTGGATGGTAGCCCAATCACATTCCTTAATACGTATGCGCTTAATAAAGGTGACCCCATTTTCTTCCTGTCTGTGCAGGAACTGGCAGTGTCAGAGGTGAAGGCCCCTGAAGGAAGTGATCCAATTAGGGTCACCGGGTCACTTGAAAATACCGCTCAGCTTTCTGTACAAATGAAGAGTCAGTCAGAGAGTAGAGAATACAAACCAAAGTTGTTTATTAGTAATACTCTCGAGCGGAGTCCAATCTGACCAGCCTCCTTAGAATGCTGTAGAGGTATTGACCCCCGTCCTCACGGTAGCACAAAATATACATTTCCAACCTCCCTAAAGACCCGCCCAGGCGGGAATTTTCCAGGGCACTAATGAACAAAGGGGGTACAAAAAGACAAGCTACCATCTTGGGAACAGGTACATGCTATCTTAGTTTCAAGGTTACTCTGCCCGTGCCCGTCTTTCTGAGAGTGGGAGCAGGGTTTACCTAAAAGAAAAGGCACGCAGAGACAGAATGATCTATCCATTAGTGTAGTGAAGCTCAACCTTGAATATGATAACAAGAAACAATCGAGGCTGCTTTCTGCTAAGGCAAACATAATGTGACTGAAGCTTATTTTCGAACATAGTACAAAATGGCGGCTGACTACAAAATGGTGCCGCAAATGCTAAGTTTCTAATAGGAGTCGGCTAGAGGCATTCTCAGTCCAACACCACGTTGCTATGGCTGGGTGACTTTAATTGGGTCCTAGATGGGTATACGGACTGGACACCACCTAGCGTGAATTACGGAACTGAAGGAAGTGAACCGATTAGGGCCACCCGGGTCACTCACGACCACCTCTCAGCCTTCCGAACAATGAGGAGTCTAATCAGGCAGTAGAGACTACAAACCAAGTTATTTATTAGTATTGCGCTGCAGCGGAGCACGGTTAGACCAGTCTCCTGAGATGACTGTCGAGGGACTGATTCCCCCCCCCCCCTCCCCAACAAAAAGTCCCATATTATACATTCCCCATTTCCCAAGAACAAGCCCAGACTGGAAATTTCTGGTCCAGGCAACGGTGAATAAAGGTAGCAAAGAAGGATGAGCCACAGTCCTGGGGCTGGGTATACACTATATCGGCTCCAAGGCTGTTCGGCCTGTGTCTACCATTATAAGATGTGGGATCGGGTTTATCAAACAGCGAAGGTATGCAACAATAGAGAGTACATTCATTAGTGCAATGAAACTCAGCCTTGGGCAGTAGAAGTTGAAGGTACAGAAGGCAGTTTTCCGCTGAGACAAGCAATATAAAACAGAAGCTTAGTTGCAATCACAGAACAAAATGTTGGTTACCAATAAAATGGCGCCATGAATGCTAACTTAATACGGACCGTAACATGAGCATCACGATAAGAACATTTTAAATCTAATAGACCCTCCTTTTATCATTCATGCTACATTTTATTGGTGCCATCAGGTAAGGGTCTTTACAATTCTAAAGATAGGAGGAAATTGCAATCAGAGGTAACTGTTGCTAACTTATGTACTACCAATCAGCATTAAGTGCTCTATAAGACCAGATACACATTATCAATATTCAAAAATACCTTCATCTATGCACATTAAATCTTGGATTTCCTGCATCATCATGACTCTGTTCTTAGAATCATGTTCCAGGGGCTTGGGGCGTGGTGTCGACATTGATACGCAGCAAGCACAACAGGCAGGGAGGCAGTGTATGGACAGACAACAGGCCAAAATGAGACCGGCTATGGCAACCAGAAAAATAATAATCTTCCAACGACAAGTGGTAAACAGGCCCCCAAACCACCCAGGGAAAGACCATGTTCCATTCTCCTGATGTATGTCAGAGGCAAGCTTCTGTAGCTTCTGTATCACAGCATACACAGTCGGATCATAGTCCGGTATGTATACGCAGCAGCTACTGCCGATGACGCTGCAAGCCCCACCCCGATCAGCAAGGATGACGTCTAACACCATCCTGTTCTGAAGGGCAACAAGCCTTGTAGCCTGGACCTCTACAGTGATATTGGTGAAGATCCCTGCTGTAGTGTTAATAACTCCTTCCACCACCCTGGTGAGCCGCCAAATGTTAATGCTATTGGCCATAGGGTCCCAGACAGGTATTATACCTTTCATAGCATCTGTGAACTCCTGCAAAGTGGTATCCGTCTGATCTATGTCATCTGTACTAATCATTCTCTTAAGCCGGAACTCATGGGCATTTCTATGCTCCAAGCGATGATCCTTATGCTAATTGTGAGGGGCTATATAGATTGGGGGTAAGAGGTAGGAAAGATAATACCTTCCTGACCACCCCTCAGGAAGCCATACATAACCATGGTATCCGTACACAAAGTAGACATTAGGTGGCAGTATCAGGGGTGGACTATCTGTTGTTCTCAAATTATAGGTGTTGTTGCACCTATTTTCTCCCACTTCTATTTTCCCTGTCCCCTGAACACAGAAAGCAGCTGTAACATTAAGCACTGACATCGGCTTATCCTCAGTAACATTATGGGCCTGGAAGGACTGGTAGTATTCTGATGTGTTGAACTGTAGGAAGTTATCCATTTTCATTTGGGACCAATTTCTTGGTCTTACTTTCTCGTAGGCATGCATGCAAGAGCTCAAAAACAATCTGCCAAACGGCTCTCGACCGGTGGGAGCACCAGGGGCTGCTCTATACTGAAAACATACATTCTGTGTAAAGGTGCGAGAACTAGTACTCTTTTGCTCTAATGTATCAGTCGGGGGAGATGAAAGTACCATACTAAGAAATGTAAACCACCCTTCACAGCGACTGACACATGACAAAGGCATGGACAACAAGTTCTCACTTCTATGAGTCACCGAGGTTAACAACCCACATAACCAACATTTTGTCGTATTATAGGCAGTGTGCGTCTGATGCAGGGGTTGAATAAATATAATATCCTTATAGGACTTTCTGTGCTTCTCTTTGTGAGGGGCCAAAGTACGAAGATATGTTCAGAGGAATAGGCATAGTACCAACCAAAGAGTGCACAGAATATTTTTCCTCAAGGAAATAAGTTATCATAAGGACTGTTATAAGAGAGATCAGGATAACAGCTACAAAGACAACTTTGCTTTTAACAGACCAGGAGGCCCAAACAGGCCCATACCGTTCATATCGCGGAGCTGCAAAGGGCTGTTCTTCCTCCTGAGTGGGGTGCATTTTCATAACAAGAGGAAAAGACTTACACTTGGAGCCAAATGGGGATAAAGCAAGAAAATGGAACAGTGTTCCCAGCGTCCGTTTGGGTCCCGCTGGTGGACCCCTATTGTTCGTCAAGCGTAGGAGCTGTTGGGCACCGGTGATGGAGCTGCTCATCTACCTCAGATCCAGATCCCACGTGGCAGGGCAAGGTATTTCCTTCTTTAGAAAAGCTGTCCGTTTGCCCTGATTGTTCACTGTCCGGACAATGCACCAATCTCCCTTTCCCTAAGCTATCGTTGGTACCATGGACAGGGTACGTTCACCCTATTCTTCATCAATGTAGTCCATCCCTACTAATCTGACTTGCCCTTGGTGCACTGTTCCTCCAGGGGGGCTCAAGTAGTACCTCAAAACACCAGGCACAGAGGGGTCAGGAAAAAGGGGTGAGGTTTAAGGGTACCAAGGAGCAGAGGCTCAAAACAGACGAGCCGGCAGATTGGGGCTCAATGGGTCAGGGCTCAATCACTGCTGGACAACCAAACTGGGGCTCCTGGATGGCCTTAATTTCAGGTGGCACCGCCTCATTCAGCACCTCATGGTTCTCTTCATCAGTTGGTGCCCACGTCAGGTGGGTGTCTGAAAAGGGAATGAAACGCGGAACCAGCTCTGTCTCACAGTTGCCAATCCCATCCAGAACCTATTGGTCATAAGGTAACGGCAGAGGTACCCTCTTGCAATGGGTACTGTGAATCCAGTTCTTCCGGCGGTCGACCTTCACCGCTGTTCTGGTGGCAAGAAGGACTTGAAGTGGCCCCTTCCAGCAGGGCACCAATCTGCTCTTCCTCTGGAAATTATGAACCAGGACCCAATCGTCGGGTCGAATCTCGTGGCCCAGTCCCTCTGGATTTTGCGGTAGGGTCTCGGAAATCTGTTGGTGAATAGAATGCACATTTTTAGTCAATTCATAGAGATAGTCCACACGCAAGGGTTTTTTATGTCTAACAACCGACAAGGTCACGGTACGTCCCAAACATTTGCCGGGTGCCCAAACACGACCTCGTACGGTGATAGTCCTGTTCTAGAGTGGGCAGTAACTCTTGTGGACAACAGCGCTAGGGGTAAACATAACATATAACATGATTGAACGTACAGACAACCACTAACACATACTTCAGGTTGTTAACTTGTTCCATTTCAATGAAATCCATCTAGAGAACCTCAAAAGGGAAGGAAGGTGGTGCAAAGCTGCCAGAAAGGTTAGGGGTACTTTTTCCAGGGTTGAGCATCATGCACACCTTGAAGTACCTCACCTGGTGGGCAGCTACCTTATGGATGTTATCATTCTACCATACAGAATCTAGCAATTTACATATTCCCTTCTCACTGATGTGTGCTGGCCCGTGTGCCATGGTAACTACAGGGAGTACATATGCATCAGGTAACATCCATCTCTGCTTCTCTGATTTGTCAGTCCAACACCCTTCGTCATCTAGACATCCTGTTCTCTCCTTCCATATTGCTAACTCCTCCATCGTTGCCTCACTCTCAATTTCTTTAACATTCTCTAATGTATCCTCAAACATCACATTGTCAGGTACCCATCTAGCAGGACTTGCCACAAAGATTCTTTTCATTTTAGGTCGGGCTGTCTCCTTAGCTATTTGAGCTGCAAACACATTTCCCCCTTCCACATTGTCAGTAACTGTCTAATGGGCACTTTACTTCACTATTGCTAACTTCTTGGGAAATGTCAGAGTTGACAAAAGCCTATGAATCAGTGGGCCATTTTGGATTTTTAACCCATGTGAAGTCAGGAAGCCCCTCTGTCCAGAGCTGCCCAAAGTTATGAGCGACTCTGAATGCATACTGACTGTCTGTGTAAATATTGACAGCCAGCCCCTCACTCAACTCACAGGCATGAAGGAGGGTAATCCTCTCTGCAGCTTGGGCCGAATAACAAGGAACTTGTGATGTTTCGACTACTGTGTGTAAGGTAGTGATGGCATATGCCGCAGTTGTTGTGTCATCTGGTAATTTAAAACAAGACCATCGACATATAGTTCACCATGGGGCTCGGACAGGGGAACATCAGTCAAGTCTACCTGTCCTTTCGTCTCCTCCTCAGTATGGAAAATGCAATCATGCATGTCCGCGTCCTCACTCTCAGAAGGGAGCGATAGTAATGTGGCTGGGTTCAGAGTGGCACATCTTTTGATGGTGATGTGCGGTGCAAACAGGGTAAATTCGTAGCCAGTCAGACGCGCACTGGTAAGGTGCTGTGTCTTTGTTCTGTTCAAAAGTGTGTCCACAGCATACGGTACCATGACTGTGAGATCAGTATCATGGACGAGCCCTGCCGATTGTCATATTGAGACCGCCATGGCTGCGACCGCTCTTAGGCAGCTCGGGAGGGCTCTGGCGACGTTATCCGGAAGCGCAGAGAAATAGGCACACAACCTTTGCTTACCTCCAGAGGCTTCTGTTAAGACAGAGTACGCGCAGCCAGGCGTTTTGTGGAAATACAACATGAACGGCTTCTGATAGTCTGGTGTTCCAAGCACAGGTGCAGACCAAAGCGCAATTTTTAGTAGCTCAAAAGCTTGTTGGCATTCATGCGTCCAAGGCAAGGGTTCATGCACATCCTTTGTGGTTATTTGCAGTACGGGTTTCGTAAGTAGGAAATAGTTAGGTATCCAGTGGCAACAATACAAGGTAATACCTATAAAAGCTTGCATATCCCGAAGTGTCTTAGGGATGGGCATTCTAACAATAGCATTAATACGCTCAGATGTTAGTCTCCTTCCCACCTTGGACAGTAGGTAATCTAGATAGGTGAACTCAGGTCGACAATACTGACATTTTGAAAGGGACACTTTATGTCCGTGGTGGGCCAAATGCAACAGCAATTTAACTGTTGCATCTTTGCAACCATCTTCAGTGTCTGATGTGATCAAAAGATCATCCACATACTGCAACAATACATTACCTGTGGGAAGGACAATGGAGTCCAATTGACCTTTCAGAGCTTGACTTTGGATGCTTGGACTTTCAGTATAGTGCTGAGGACCCAAACAGAATCTAAAACTTCTGCCTTCGAGAGCGAATCCAAACAGATACCTACTGTCTGGATGTATTGGAATGCTAGATAATGCATGTGATATTGCCCCACTGGTCGTGAGTCCCTTACTCACCCCGCCAGGATTGCCGCCCCTCCGATGCTCTCCCTTCCAGGAACCGCGGTCAGAGACAATCACAAAAGCGTCCATGACAACGGGAACCCCGCCCTTCTCTCTATTACAGGACCCAATCCGGAGAGACAACGGACCGGAAAGGCTTCACCCTGACCCCGGAAGTCCTGCCTCTTCGCCGATGTCAGGACACAGAAAAGACGGAAGACGGGATTCAGAAGCGGTCGGAGTATCGTGGCAGGAGATTTCGACTGGAGCTGCGGAAGAAGAGGACGAGAGTGGAGAAGCAGAGGAGTGGTCCGAAGACTGGTGGAGTCCCCCGGAGGTGGCTGAAGAGCGGCCGCAACTCGACGGAGAGTTGCGGCGGAGCGCGTGAGTACCAGCTACCTTCTTTGAAGCACGCTAGGTGCTCTCTGTAAATACTACGGCCCCCTGTATAATTACTCCCTCTATCCTAAACACGTCATTTGTAGTAGTTCGGCACCCTATATATATTGTATAGCACCTCGCACTGTATAAAGACTGCCCCCACACGAACCTCATCGAACACCCTCTATACTTTGCCTTTCCTCGTCCTCCCCACCCTTTCCTCACGGTCCTTTCTACTTCCCCACACCCTGGTGAAGGTTACGGTACAAGACCTCAAGCCCCAGTGGGACTAATGGCTCCTTCTCCTTGTTTTTCTCTTATTGCAATCCGAGGATCCTTCCCGACCTCCCAGAAGATGTCTACACCCAAGACCTGGACCCCTACCGAGCCCCTACAACACCCGGAGGCGGACGAAGACTGTACACCCCGTTTTTGGAGCCATATATTTGTTTCCCCTGTTTTGTTATAAGTACTGCCTCGTGTGCAATAAAAGAACACTATTGCCCACTATATCCGGCCTCCTTGCCTGCATTTCCAGCCCGCTGACCGCCCACGTTCACAATGCATTCTTCAAATCAATGACAGAAAAGTATTTGGCAGAGGAAGGAATCACAGTTAGAAGAGCTGTGATGTTGGGGACCACTGGGAACTGAGTGACCACAAGCTTATTCTTAAACCGATAGACATCTGGGTGATCATCTGAGAAACCTGATGGTGCCTTCTTGAGAATAGGGCTATTACACACATTTACAGTCATCTCCTCAACAACCCCAGACTCAATAAGATCCTGTATAATCTACAATAGTGCTTGCTCCCCTGCTTGTGGTATTTTGTACTGAGGGATACAGGGTAAAACAGCTTTGTCCTTAACTCTCATAGAGACCGGTGGTATCTGCAGTAGCCCCACATCCGTATCACCTGTAGCCCATAATGACGGTGGCACATCATTGAACTCAGCGGGAAGGGGGTCATCCTTTGACAAACATTGCCTGGAATTCACTACATTTGGTACTATGGTCATCCCGGGAATCACAAATAGTTGCATGCAATTTCTTCAACAAATCCAAACCCATCAAATTTGCTCCACAGTTAGATGTCAGTAGAAAAGGCCGAATCTACAGGGAAAGGACCAATAGTCAGGGCGAGTGGCGTGGATATGGGGCTCACAACCGGTATACCTGAAAAGCCTACTGAAACATTACTGTGGTCAGACAGGGCTGCCCCAGGGACCAGTGAGCAAGAAACAGAGCTATTTATTGCCCCCATGTACATCAAGAATATTTTCTCTGAGCCCTGCAGATCAGCAGTAACTTAAGCTCCGCGCTGATCTACAGGGATCTGAACTGGTCCCTCGCCCTCCCCTGGCTGTCCTAGCCATGAATAAGTTCTGTCACTTCATCCAAATTGTAGTCATCATGATAGTACTGTCGCCCCCGCAGATCATCAAAATAATTCTCTGGCCAGATGAACCTGGTTGTCCCTCACTTCCCTGGCCTCTGTCATGGTGGCTTGCCCCACGACCCCGTCCTCTAGTGGAACCTCGTCCTCTCAGGATCCCAACCCTTTGCAATGACGTCGGACACTCACTGCGCCAGTGCCCCTCCTCCTTACAAAATGCACACCGGTTCGGCCCCAGAGGTGAGGTATTCCTGCTAGTGCGGGGCAGCTGCCGGGTCGGACCACTGCCTTGGACCCTACCTTTCCCCCGGGACACCTGCTGCAGCGACACCTTCGTTTTCAGCTCCTTATTTTCCTTCTCTACCTTCTCCTGTTCTTTGTTCTCTCTATGCTTGTAATACTGTGCCATACTTAATATTACAGATGGGGAGGAGGATTCCAAGTGCTCTCCGAAGCCTGCAACAGAGTCGTGATCTCAGAATGCAGTTTCGTAACAAATCTGTTAACAAACAATCGGATACCTCCTTCCATCGACAAGTCCTGTCCACTGAAATACAAAAACACACCTTCAAACCTAGTGAAGAAATCAGATACACTTTCATTTTTCTTCAGGTGACATACTGTTAACTTGTCCGAATCCACTCTCCTTGGTGGAATCAAAGAGAGCATTTAAGTAATAATTTGGCCTGGCAAAGCTAGTATCTCAGCCCTAGGCTTCTCGACAGGCTTCCTTTCCTTATCCCATGCCCTGATCTCATCTCAAGTGCCACCCAATTCCACGAAATGATCCTGTGTATGTACATGTCTCCAAATATCTACCGGTACTAACAAGCCGAAAAACATCTCACTATCAGCCAATGTCATCACTGTTAACGAGACAGCCTCTGTTTATTCTTTGTAATATGCAGTTGGATTTTTTTCTAGGATCCGGCAACAGACTCTTAAGAGATAAAATCTCACTCCTTTTCCATGGAGTGTAAACCCATTGTTCTTGAAAGTGAGCCTCTACTCGCTGGCTGACAACAGCATTCTGTTGATTACGCAGATCTCAGGGTGAAAAATGGGAGGTACCTCCCTCATTGGAAACTGGGACCCTGTTGTTGGTGTCCTCTGCTGTAACCTACCTCAATATCCTATCAGTGTGGCAACATGACTAAAAACGTCATGAGGGGCCATATCGGCAGCATACACACGGTCCCGGATGTCATAAATTATCTGAGGCGCGACACCATTGAAACACTGTTCCAACAACCCTATGAGTGTGGCCGACATATGCTCGAGAACATGCTCCTGCACAAACAGCTCATAATCTTTCACCAAACTGCACACATCCTCTATGCTGTAAATTGGATTCCAGGCCCACTCTGCCGCTTGATCAGCTACCATCTTTTTCTCGTCATTCCCCACATCAGATAGAATCAGCACCTGCCCCATTCCTTCTCGAGCTGCTGCCCAATTCCTCTCATCTGGCCTGTGCACCGGTGTCCCAATACTCAACAATGTTGGGGAAGAGACATTTAAGGAAGACACAATAGATGAAGGGACTGGCACGAGCATTAACAATGGCTGTGTAGAGGGTGTGAGGAATGGGGAGAGAACATAAGTGGAGACAGTAGGCGTAGCAGTAAGGCTTGCTGTTATTGCATCCATAGCAAATGAAGCTAAAGAAGGAACAGGAGGTGCCGTAGCCAAATCAGCCAGGTCAGGAGCAGAAGAACCAGAGAAGGAAACAGGAGGGGCAGAAGACTGAGGTGTTGGGACAACAGGGTATGATCTCTGCAGAGCATAGGCAGGCGGAGGTCAAGAGTCTAATAGCTCTTCCACAAACTTATCACGCTCCTATCGGGCGAAATAAGATTGCTCACATTGCAATTGAAACTTCCTTTCATCACACTCTATACCTTTTTCTATTTTCTCTCTATCATACGCTACTGCTTTCTGAGTCACTGTCTGCATCTTCCCTCTCTGGGCCTCTTTTTCTGCTTCCATGCGCCTTTGCCTACCTTCCTTCTGCCACACCTGAAGATAATCAAACATCGACTGTCTGTTATATCTGGCAAACAATTTATCCTTTTTAAACAGAAGGGGGATGGGAGCACACTGCTTCACCTCCCAGCACAGTTCGCCCCTTAGCATCCTGGTCAATGCAGTTCAATTTAAATGCTTACTTGAAATTTTGCAGAGTGTTTCACCAAAGTTGGTGCAGGTTAGTGCTGTTAATCTCTAGACACATGTGTTTCTGGATTTTATCCTTCATCAGTAGAGATACAACGAAATTCTTCTGGGGTTTGCTGAGAAAGCTGCCACAATCCTCTCAGGTCTCTGTACCTCTCCCTGGCGCACAGGTGCATCTCCAAGAGCTTGTCAGCTCAGTGGCTCAAGGGAGCCCAGCACAGTTCGCCCCTTTGCATCCTGGTCAATGTGTAGTGTAGTTCCTATATTCCCAATAGGCTCTGCGCATTGGAATAATATATACTGTAGTTTAGACGTAGGACTGAAGTCGACTAGGTCTCTACCAAATATATTAAACTTAATAGTGAGTGCCAGCTAGCTCAGAGGTCACTAGAAACTTTCTTGATTAAACAAGAAGGGATTAGTTTCTGACAATCGCATAAACATGACAACTTTGTTTCCCAAGAATAAGAAATCAGTCTCTAGACTCGCGGAAACAATAGATAGCTATTTTACTCAGTCAATCGTGCATGCTTCGTTTCACCAGAGATGCAGAGAAATAGAGAGACGGGCGATTTCAATAAAAGTATTTATTGAACAGTCTTCTTTCTCAAGCATAAGAAATGAACTGCTACAATCGTAATACTGGTTATAAAGTACACTGCATATCATACGAACAGTATTATCAAGTAGTACTGTAAAAGCATGATCAAGAATTCTCTAAGATGTCTAATCAGCTCCGTTCTGTAAGGATTGCAGGTTGGTTCCGCAGGAGCGTCAGGAATCCGAAGAATAGTCCACAGCCTTCCCCTACGGCCTTCCGACTCTATCAAGCACTAGAGTACGAGAGACACGCCAGGGGAAAACAGGGAAACAAAACAAGGAAAGGAGGGAATGGAAATAGTGGTGTTCGATGGTGATCTTCTGGATTCTATGTGTGGTACATCAATTGGGGAACTGGTAAGCTGGTGGGCTGCAAAGAAAGGTAAGTAAGTAACATCTATTTGCACACTAAAAGAAAACACTATGATACCTACAAATAGAAACAGCACATACCCCTGGTTCCTATCGTGTTGTAGAATGTACATGTAGAGATTATATAAGGAACTTCATCTGGAGCTGTGACAAAGATGACATAATGTGTTAATGGGCGTGTACTAAATATAGTAGAGATACTACAGTTTGATTGGTACAATTCTCACTTCAGTAGTCTTGTAGAAGTCTTGAAGAACCATTCACTAGCGAGTGGTATATAAGGAACCTTTAGCCCAACTCTTCTTATGATGACTAGACTCTCTATGAAAATCAACATAACATATTATAATCATGAATACTACAAATCTCAATAAAAGTATGAAGTAGCGCAAAAGCGCTGTTACCGTGATTCCCTGTAGTGAAGCTGAAAGCAGTGCCCTCTATGGTCCACGCAAGAATCACTCCAAATGCAGGGCGTAGACTTCCAGAATGATGAATCCAGTAAAGGAATAAATTAGAGGACGGGATAGAAGGGGACGAGAAGAAAGAAAACTAGCTAAACTACCTAAGGGGAAAAAAGGAAGGGATATGTGGAAACAAACACCAGGCAGCGGAGACCAAGCCCGGCTGTCTGGGGAAACACCCTCGAAGGAAAACACAAAGCTGAGCCCAGCCGGATGGCGGAGCGAAGCCCGGCCGCCGGGCGGGACTCAAGGGAAAGGTGAGTGGAAGATTCACGTAGAGTGTCGAGCCCAGCCGGATGGCAGAGCAAAGCCCGGCCGCCGGGCGGGACTCGAGGGAAAGGTGATTCGGAAGGTTCACGTAGAGTGTCGTGAAGCGGTAGCACTCGTACATGCAGGCGCCCAAGGCAAACGCCTGGAACCAGAAATGCGGAACAACTAGAAGAGTAAACCAAGAACCGCTTGGAAAAGTGGAGAGACGGAAACTCTCCTAGCAAAGCGCACACAACAGGAACTCAAGGCAATAACGGAAGTCAGGCACAGGAAACAGGTCGGATGCGGAAACGAAGGGAGCTTGACGCAAGAACGTGAAGCGTCGCTCCTTGTTTCCCGATGCTTTAAATAGCACACTTCTTAAAGGGACAGTGTAGGGGAGTCCCGAGGCATGACAGTACACTCCCTCCACAATGCTCCCCTCCCGGTTTGGGCTTGTCAGGATGTCTTTGGTGAAACACTCTCAGCAATCGAGGCGCATGGATATTGGAAGCGGGCTCCCACGTGCGTTCTTCCATACCATAACCCTTCCAATGAACCAAGTATTGCAATGTGTTTCTAGCTCTCCGGGAATCTAGGATGGCCTCAACCTCATATTCTTCCGAATCTTGCAGAGTTACAGGAGCAGGTCTTATAGGTACTTTAGTCCCAGGTTCAACCGGTTTGAGTAGTGACACATGGAATACTGGATGGATCTTAAACGAGGGAGGAAGGATGAGTCTCATGGCAACAGGATTGATCACCTTCTCCACACTGTAGGGACCTATGTATTTGTGGTTAAACTTGCGCGGACCCCCCAGAGTAATGTATTTAGTGGAGAGCCAGACCTCATCTCCTGGTGTGTAAATGGGTTCCAATCTCCTGTGTAGGTTTGCCCCTTCAGTGTATCTCACTTTTGCCATTTCAAGACTCTCTAATGTTTTCTTCTGTACTTCGTGTAGTCTTTCTACCCTGTCAGAAGCAGCAGGGGTTGGACAATCGGTTGGAATACCGGAGGGTAACAACCTGGGGTGATAACCATATGTGTAAAAGAAAGGAGAGGTTTTGATGGAGGAGTGTGTACTGTGGTTGTAAGAGATTTCAGCTAACCAGACTAACTCATCCCAATCCTCTAGGGTTTGCAACATCTGATTCCTTATGTACTGTTCAAAACACTGGTTAACCCTCTCAGTTTGCCCGTCTGACTGTGGGTGGTGACTGGAAGACAAACGGACATCTATTTGGAGTAATGAACATAGACTCCTCCAGAATTTTGACACGAATTGGGCCCCTCTATCGGACACCAGAACAGAAGGAAAACCATGCAGTCGAACTATTTGTTCCATGAATATGGATGCCAGTTCTACTGCAGTAGGTAGGCCCTTTAAAGGCACGAAATGAGCCATCTTAGTGAATAGGTGTACTACCACTAACAATGTATTGTTCTTCAGCTTTGTGAGCGGTAGTTCCACTATAAAATCAAGGGACACAGTATGCCAAGGACCAGAAGGAGAGGGTATTGGCATGAGAAGGCCCACGGGATTGAGGCGTGACACTTTGGTTTGAGCGCATACAAAACATGTCTTCACGAATTGTTCAATGTCTTTCAGCTTAGTAGGCCACCAAAAACGGTCACGCACTGCTTCTGTGGTTCTTTTAATCCCTGGATGACCTGCTACCGGATGAGAATGGTACCACTTCAGAACCTGTTCCTGTAACTCCTTTGTCGGTAACACCACTCCCCCTTGTACCCGTACAAGTCCTCTTCTTAGAGTCATATCATGTGCCCCTATCACCTTCATCATATCTACCGAGGCTTGACTATTTCTGACCTGTGTCAGGAATTCATCCTCGTTCTGTATGGTTCCTATGATATTAGATCTGGGAATGATATAGGTCTGCTCAATGGGGTCTGAGGGGATATCAAAACCCAACCGTGACAGGGCATCCGCCTTGCCGTTTTTCCTCCCAGGTCGGTATTGGACAGTGAAGTCGAATTCACTAAAGTATTGAGACCAACGTAACTGTCTCATGGACAGTGCCTTGGCTGATTTGAGGTATTGAAGGTTTCTATGGTCTGTATAGACCACAGCAGGATATCTAGCCCCCAAGAGGTACTGCCTCCACTCATCAAATGCTTTCTTGATGGCTAGTAGTTCTTTGTCCCCTACGGCATAGTTGTATTCAGCAGGGGTGAACTTATGCGAGTAGTAGGCTACTGGATGACACTCGCCAGTCACTGCATCCGGTTGGGACAGCACACCTCCCACCGCCACTTGAGAAGCGTCCACCTCCACTACGAAGGGCAATGCAGGGTCCGGATAACGCAAAACAGGGGCACTTGTGAAAGCCTTTTTTAGGAGCCGAAAAGAAAGGTCCGCCTCACGGGACCACACAAAGGGAACACCTTTCTTCAATAAAGCAGTAACCGGTGATACCAAGGCTGAGAAATCACGGATGAACCGTCGATAGAAATTGGCTAGACCCAAAAAGCTCTGGATGTCTTTTACTGAACGAGGAGCAGGCCATGCTAGAACAGCCTCCACCTTGGAGGAATTCATACTAAGACCTCTAGGGGAAACAACATATCCCAAAAAAGGCACCTCCCTAGTGTGAAAAGTGCACTTTTCCAGCTTGCAGTAAAGATGATTGTCCAACAACCGTTCTAAAACATTGCGCACATGTTGTTGGTGTTCAGTCAAAGTAGAAGAAAAAATTAACAAGTCGTCTATGTAGGCAATCACATAGATCTCAAGCATGTCTTTCAATACTTCATTAATGAAGAATTGAAACGCCGCAGGGGCATTGCATAGCCCAAAGGGCATCACAAGATACTCAAAGAGACCGTCTTTGGTGCAAAAGGCTGTCTTCCACTCGTCTCCCTCCTTGACCCGCACCAGATGGTAAGCCCCACGTAAGTCTAACTTAGTGAAGTATTGGGCATTGCGTATCTTGTCAAGGAGAGAGGCGATAAGGGGTAGAGGGTAACGGATCTTTATTGTGACAGCATTTAATTTCCGATAATCAATGCAACAACGCAGACCCCCTTCCCGTTTGGGAATGAAGAATAAAGAAGAAGAGGCCGGGGAACGAGATTGTCGGATAAACCCTTTTTCAAGCATGGAATCCAGATAGTCACGTAAATAAACGTTCTCCTTTTCAGTAAGGGCGTAGACTCTGCTGCAAGGAATTCTAGCCCCTGCCTCGAGATCAATACGACAGTCGTAGACCCTGTGTGGGGGGAGAACCTCTGCTTCCCTGGCATCAAAGACCGCCTGTAGATCTTGATAACAAGGCGGTAGGGCAGGACTATTCTCCCTACTGTCGCTGTCTATGCGTAAGTCTTCCACAGCCGCCCCTAACAAGGGTGGAGGAACTACAGGAGGAAATGTCACAGTAGAGGTCTCCCAATTGATGATAGGGTTCTGTGACCTCAACCACGGAATACCCAGCAATACCGGAAATTGTGGGGAACTTATTAAATCAAACATCACTTCTTCATGATGATCAGGGTCTATTGTCATGTGTAAAGGGGTGGTATGTTGAGTTACAGGACCAGAGATAAGGGAACTGCCATCAATAGTGGTGACGTTGCTGGCTATCTCCTTCCTAGTGCAAGTTATCATGTTCTCTTTTGCCCATTCGAGGTCCATGTAGTTCCCCGAAGCCCCAGAATCAATCATTACTAGTACATGTAACCCAAGTGCACCTTGAGACAAATGTGCAGAGACGTATAAGTGATTAGTGGGAGTGGTGAATAGATCAGTGGAAGAGACTGTAAGACCAGACCTACCTGGGTTCCTCGTCTCACAAGAACCCAGGCTTACTAGTTTCCCGAAGACTTGGACTGTGTGGGCTTCACTGGGCATTCTCGCAAAAAATGACCCGCTTTACCGCAATATAGGCACAGCTTAAGGGTTCTTCTCCTTTGTCTTTCCTCGGGAGTCAAGGGTCCTCTAATTATGCCTATCTGCATAGGTTCGCTATCTTCACTGGGTTTCTCTGGAGCACTCTTTTTCTCCTTTGTAACAACATATCGGTACTCATGCTTCCCTCTCTCTTTCTTTCTTTCTTTCTTGATATCGATGATCAATCTTTACTACCAAATCAATCAATGCGGTACAAGAGGTGGGAAGGTCCACTATGTGAGACAGAGCGTCTTTCAAATCATCCCGCAAACCCCTGTAGAATACGGTACTACGTTTTTCTTCAGGCCATTCAGATTCAACCACCAACCTGCGAAATTTAGTTATATAAGTCACTAAATCTTGAGTCCCTTGTTTAAGGTCTAGTAATTCCGTATCAGATGAATGGGTGTACATATGTCTGTCAAATAGTTTGCGGAATTCACTCCTAAAAGACGAATAGCTGTGTAACAAGGGATCATCCCTGTCTACTAATGGTATCGCCCAATCAGCCGCTGACCCACTAAGGTATGAAATTACAAACGCTACTTTGGCTTGGTCTGAGGGAAAGCAAGCCGCTTTACAGGAAAAATGTAATTGACATTGGCTGGGGAAAGCTGCGCATCGCGCCGCGTCTCCTGCAAATCTTTCAGGGGGTGCTAGAGGTATGACAGGAGGAGTGGTTACATGTACCACGGCGTTCCCCCACCTGTCGCCCCTGATGGTTGATGTCTTTGAATAGCGTCTATCCTTGTCATTAGCGTTTGAGTTTCAACCTGCAGGTTTCCTAACATACCGGCTAAATCAGCCAAGGTTATTGTTTCGAGATCCATGACGCTCGGGCAGAACGCACCACGTGGGCTTCACGTTCTGTAAGGATTGCAGGTTGGTTCCGCAGGAGCGTCAGGAATCCGAAGAATAGTCCACAGCCTTCCCCTACGGCCTTCCGACTCTATCAAGCACTAGAGTACGAGAGACACGCCAGGGGAAAACAGGGAAACAAAACAAGGAAAGGAGGGAATGGAAATAGTGGTGCTCGATGGTGATCTTCTGGATTCTATGTGTGGTACATCAATTGGGGAACTGGTAAGCTGGTGGGCTGCAAAGAAAGGTAAGTAAGTAACAATCTATTTGCACACTAAAAGAAAACACTATGATACCTACAAATAGAAACAGCACATACCCCTGGTTCCTATCGTGTTGTAGAATGTACATGTAGAGATTATATAAGGAACTTCATCTGGAGCTGTGACAAAGATGACATAATGTGTTAATGGGCGTGTACTAAATATAGTAGAGATACTACAGTTTGATTGGTACAATTCTCACTTCAGTAGTCTTGTAGAAGTCTTGAAGAACCATTCACTAGCGAGTGGTATATAAAGAACCTTTAGCCCAACTCTTCTTATGATGACTTGACTCTCTATGAAAATCAACATAAAATATTATAATCATGAATACTACAAATCTCAATAAAAGTATGAAGTAGCGCAAAAGCGCTGTTACCGTGATTCCCTGTAGTGAAGCTGAAAGCAGTACCCTCTATGGTCCACGCAAGAATCACTCCAAATGCAGGGCGTAGACTTCCAGAATGATGAATCCAGTAAAGGAATAAATTAGAGGACGGGATAGAAGGGGACGAGAAGAAGGAAAACTAGCTAAACTACCTAAGGGGAAAAAAGGAAGGGATATGTGGAAACAAACACCAGGCAGCGGAGACCAAGCCCGGCTGTCTGGGGAAACACCCTCGAAGGAAAACACAAAGCTGAGCCCAGCCGGATGGCGGAGCGAAGCCCGGCCGCCGGGCGGGACTCAAGGGAAAGGTGAGTGGAAGATTCACGTAGAGTGTCGAGCCCAGCCGGATGGCGGAGCAAAGCCCGGCCGCCGGGCGGGACTCGAGGGAAAGGTGATTCGGAAGGTTCACGTAGAGTGTCGTGAACCGGTAGCACTCGTACATGCAGGCGCCCAAGGCAAACGCCTGGAACCAGAAATGCGGAACAACTAGAAGAGTAAAACAAGAACCGCTTGAGAAAGTGGAGAGACGGAAACTCTCCTAGCAAAGCGCACACAACAGGAACTCAAGGCAATAACGGAAGTCAGGCACAGGAAACAGGTCGGTTGCGGAAATGAAGGGAGCTTGACGCAAGAACGTGAAGCGTCGCTCCTTGTTTCCCGATGCTTTAAATAGCACACTTCTTAAAGGGACAGTGTAGGGGAGTCCCGAGGCATGACACGTACCTTGGTTTTAGAATGAAGGAGGTCTTATATCTATCTCTGTGGACTCGATTTCCCAGATACGCGCAAGGGTAAGCCGGAAACACTGGAGCTGGATTTCTCGGCAAGAGAAAAGACAGCGTCTTTCTCAGTGCGTCAGCTGGAGGGTCGGCTTCCTTCGGCACTTGCTGCTGCAGGGCGTCAGGCAAGTAGATAGTCGACCTGCTCCAAACCACCGTGTGTTTGTCTGGGCAAACCTAGGCATTTTTATACTTTGAAGGTGCTGAGTTTGACGCATGTTTGGACTTAATAACGTCACTCAAAGGCTAAATTCTTGGAAAATGCCAGGAGTTCTTGGAGAACTTAATATTCAAGCAGGGGGAAGTCCCTAGCTGCTGAAGGCAGGTTTTTCCAAGAAATCGTTTTTGATTCTCGGAACTTAGTGGAAGTAGCCATGCCGTATTTGGGCTGCAAGGCTCAGGCCAGATACCCGCAAGGGTAAGCCGGAAACACTGGAGCTGGATTTTTCGGCAAGAGAAAAGGCAGCGTCTTTCTTAGTGCGTCAGCTGGAGGATCGGCTTCCTTCGGCACTTGCTGCTGCAGGGCGTCGGGCACGTAGATAGTCGACCTGCTCCAAACCACCGTGTGTTTGTCTGGGCAAACCTAGGCATATTTATACTTTGAAGGTGCCGAGTTTGACGCATGTTTGGACTTAATAACGTCGCTCAAAGGCTAAGTTCTTGGAAAATGCCAGGAGTTCTTGGAAAACTTAATATTCAAGCAGGGGGAAGTCCCTAGCTGCTGAAGGCAGGTTTTTCCAAGAAATCGTTGTTGATTCTCGGAACTTAGTGGAAGTAGCCATGCCGTATTTGGGCTGCAAGGCTCAGGCCAAATATGGTAGTGATTTCTTTGCCTATATAAGGACATGATAAAGTATACCTATATAAGGGCATGAATCAGGAAAATTAGACTAGGGTCCTAGATTCGTTTACAAAAAATGCAGTTCAATTTAAATGCTTACTTGAAATTTTGCAGAGTGTTTCACCAAAGTTGGTGCAGGTTAGTGCTGTTAATCTCTAGACACATGTGTTTCTGGATTTTACCCTTCATCAGTAGAGATAAATCGAAATTCATCCGGGGTTTGCTGAGAAAGCTGCCACAATCCTCTCAGGTCTCTGTACTTCTCCCTGGCGCACAGGTGCATCTCCAAGAGCTCGACAGCTCAGTGGCTCAAGGGAGCCTTTTTAAACACAAGGGCGATGGGAGCACACTGCTTCACCTCCCAGCACAGTTCGCCCCTTTGCATCCTGGTCTTACTTGAAATTTTGCAGAGTGTTTCACCAAAGTTGGTGCAGGTTAGTGCTGTTAATCTCTAGACCCATATTTCTGGATTTTATCCTTCATCAATAGAGATAAAACGAAATTCTTCTGGGGTTTGCTGAGAAAGCTGCCACAATCCTCTCAAGTCTCTGTACCTCTCCCTAGCACACATGTGCATCTCCAAAAGCTTGTCAGCTCAGTGGCTCAAGGGAGCCTTTTTAAACAGAAGGGGGATGGGAGCACACTGCTTCACCTCCCAGCACAGTTCGCCCCTTTGCATCCTGATCAATGCAGTTCAATTTAAATGCTTACTTGAAATTTTGCAGAGTGTTCCACCAAAGTTGGTGCAGTTTAGTGCTACTAATCTCTAGACACATGTGTTTCTGGATTTTATCCTTCATCAGTAGAGATAAAACAAAATTCTTCTGGGGTTTGCTGAGAAAGCTGCCACAATCCTCTCGGGTCTCTGTACCTCTCCCTGGTGCACAGGTGCATTTCCAAGAGCTTGTCAGCTCAGTGGCTCAAGGGAGCCTTTTTAAACAGAAGGAGGATGGGAGCACACTGCAGAAACACGTGTCTAGAGATATACAGCAATGTCTGCACCAACTTTGGTGAAAAACTCCAGCTAATTTTGAAGTAAGTTTGAACTGTGTACTGCGTTTACCAGGATGCAAAGGGGCGAACTGTGCTGGGACTGTGAGGCAGTGTGCTCTCAACCCCCATTCTGTTTAAAAGGCTCCCTTGAGCCAGCAAGCTGACGAGCTTTGGAGATGCACCTGTGTGCCTGTGAGTGGTACTGTGACCTGAGAGGAACTTGGCAGCATTTCCAGCAACCCCAGATGATTTTTCTTTGCTCTCTAATACTTCTGCTCTCTACTGATGAAGGGCTCAACCCAGAAACACGTATCTAGAGATATACAGCAATGTCTGCACCAACTTTGGTGAAAAACTCCAGCTAATTTTGAGGTAAGTTTTTTTTTTTGTATTTATTTATTTTTTCCTTTTTTTTTTTTTTTGTATTCCTCATATACCAGATTGGGTATTCTAGCTAGGGCATCTCCTCCTCCCTACATTGCGATGTACGAACCTTAAGGATTATATCCTTTGTAGGGGAGGAGGCCGAAAACCCCTCTCTAGACTTGGCTGTTTGCTATGTCCGCTCCATACCCTTTCGACCTTAAAGACCCTTTCTTCGGCAGGAGAACAAGCACCAACAGTACCCAGGTGAAATCATAGGAACACTTTCATCGGTTCCGCCAAGCCACAAGGGCCGCCCAGATCTTATCTTGGCTAGAGCTGTCACAAGCCATATCGGACTCGCTAACATACACAATATACTTCAGACAATCCGTGAATGTGGGGGCATTCTCTGACTTCCAGGCCTTACAAATTTCACGCCTTGCTAGGATAATTACATAAAAGATTAATTTAGTCATCATATCCTGAAGGTGGTATTCTGCCCCTAACCCAAAGAAAATTGTCCTAGAAGAGATCTCAATATGTATACCTAGGACATCAGATATGAACTCTCCAATTTTAGTCCAATAGGGTAACAATCTTGGGCATTCTACGAACATGTGTATATCGTCTACCGCTGGGGCCTTACACCGTGGGCAGCTATATTCAAGATTTGTAATTCTAACCAGTTTTTTTGGAGTTATATAAACTCTGTTCAGGGTGAACAGATGATTGCGCTTTAAGGGGGCAGATTTCACCACTATGTTTAACAATTTAAAGGAATCTCCCCATAATGCTAACAAATTATCACATTGCAGGTCATCTATTTCTCCCCAGAGCTTATTGAGTTCACCCTCTGTGATTTCATCCTTCTCATTTTGGGTTGATTGTAAGCTCCCAAGAAATAGTAGACCACCAACTGGACAGCTGATAGTATTTGAACCTGGTGAGAGTTCCATTTGTCAGCCTAGAGAGTGAGTCCCACCCCAGTAGCTGAGAATTATCCAAAAGATCCTGCCATTGCATGATGCCAGCATTTTTAAGAGGAATTGATAATTGGTCTCTGAGACATTCTGGCGTCCCAGGTGAATCCCATATAGGGGCCTGGGGTGTATAATAGGGAATACCTAATTTCTTTCTCACAAACACCCAGTTTCTCAGGGCAGTCCCTAACACCTTTAATCTAACCTTCTTATAGAATCTTGGATCCCCAAATTTGAATAAAAAGGATTCTTGCCCTAAAGGGGTGCCATGTAATAATGCCTGGAATAGCCGTCCTAAAAAAGATGTGTCAGCTTTGTCTGCCATACGCCTGAAGTTTTTAAAGTGAAAAGAATGACAATAGTGCAAAATATCTGGCATGGCAAGTCCTCCAGCGTTCAATTTCCGTCGCAATTTTTTTAAAGAGATTCTGGGTGATTTACAGTTCCAGATGAAGGATCCGATTCTTCCCTGTAGTTTGGCAATATCTTTAGGATCAAATGTCAGGGGTATTGAATTCAAAAGAAAAGTAACCTTTGGCAAAATAACCATCTTGATTAAATTAACCCTTCCAAAGATGTTTAGTGGTAGGCCAGACCAACGCTGCAAAGTCCCCCAGATGTCCTTGTAGACTCTATCCAGATTCACCTTGGATGTTTCTGAGATGTTCTGAACTAAATGAATTCCAAGGTATCTCATCCGGGGTTTTGTTTCAGAGAGTTTATCCACATAATTCCACTGCATGACCTCCGTTTTTTCTTTCTTAATTCTATATCCTGAGACCACCCCAAAACTTTCGGCATGATGAAATAGACGGTGGATAGATATCTCAGGATTGGACGTATACATTAGGAGGTCGTCAGCATATAGTGCAAATCTTAGGTCTAACTCATTAATCTGGAAGGGTTTAATCTGAGCATCCGATCTTAGCTGGTTTACCAAAGGCTCTATATAGAGATTAAACAATAAGGGAGACAGGGGGCATCCCTGCCTAGTACCCCATGTTATTTGAACCCAATCTGTTAGCAGATTATTTACAAGAAACTTGGCTTTAGGACTATGATACAGAGCTTTTATGGATGCTATAAAATTAGCTGGAATGCCAAACTTAGACAGAGCCTCCCATAGATATAGCCAATGGACCTGGTCAAAGGCCTTAGCGGCGTCAATTGCCACGATAGTCAAGGTTTTTTTTGCTCTGAAGCATAGTCTATTGCAGCAATGGCTTGATGGGTCAGTTCATTTAACTGCCTACCTGGCATAAAGCCCCTCTGATCCTCATGTATTAAGGACTTAATTACTTTGGCCAATCTCGCCGCCAAAACCCCAGCGAAGATCTTATAATCTGTATTTAGCAGCTAGATTGGCCTATAGGACTCAACTGTCAAGGGGTCCTTATTGGGCTTAAGACCTAGCGTTACTGTAGCTTCCAGCCAGGTCAGTGGGATAGTCTGTCCCTCATAATGTATTTTATTAAATAGAGACGTAAGGATAGGAACGACTATGCCTGCCCCCATTTGATAAACTTCAACTGGAAGCCCATCTGGGCCAGCTGATTTTCCCCTGGCCATTCTTTTGAGCTGATCATGAATCTCCCCCTCTTTAATCAAAGAGCCTAGCAGCGAACTATCCTCATCTGTTAAATATGGGAGGCTAAGCTCCTCCAGCCAGTGAGCTGCTTCTTCAGTAGAAGTTTTATTGTTTGTACCTGTATATAAGTTCTGCATATATAACTTAACTTCTTCCAACAGCTCCTCATTAATAAATGTTATTTCGCCAGAACTCTGTATCTTTAACCTACTTATCTTGTTTCTAGCTCGATCGGACCTAGCCTTCCATGCCAAAATACGGCCACATTTTTCGCCATAGGAAAAGTTCTGCAGTCTGCTAGCATCCCACCTCTCTTTAATGATCTTGTCAAGATTTGCCTGATATTTAACTTTTAAGTTCTCTAGCTCCATCAGGATGGAAGGCAAGTTGGTTTGTTGCTCTAGTGAGGCTCTCTGTAGCTCTTGCTCTTTTTGTTTAGTTTTAAACAGCAAGTCTTCCTCTGTCTTCTTCTGACTTATATTTCTCTGTATCATTATGGTAGAAAGTGCCCCCCTTAAGTAAGACTTAAATGCTTCCCATACTGTTTGTTCTGACGCAGTGGCATTGTTAAATTCAAAATACTCCTCTATGTGCTTTAGTAGGTCATTTTCTAAGCCTTCCTGTAATAGGAGGGATCTATCTAAGGTCCACCGTCTTACCTGAATACATTGAGGAAATACAACTGTTAATTCTACCATAGAATGGTCAGATAAGATAGCAGGAATGTACGTGGTGAACACAGTCTTTGGAAGTAGCCCTTGATCAATAAGAAAAAAATCTATGGGTGAGTGGTGCCTATGTCTATGACTATAGAATGAATAGTCTCTATTATTCGGATTCTTTACTCTCCAGATATCTAGTAAGTTAAAATCCTTCATCATGTTTCTGAGCTCTCTTTTGGATTTGTATGATGTGGCAGAGGTAGCTCGAGAAGTGCGATCCAATTTAGGATCAAATACTAAATTAAAATCGCCCCCTAGTATAATAGGAGCATTCAAATTCTGGAAGCTAGTTTTTAAGCTAACCAGAGCATCCGGAGAGTCCTGGTTTGGTCCATAATATATAGCACATGTCACCCGTATGTTTTTTATAAATAAGGATGCAGTTAGCCATCTGCCTGTATAATCAGTTTGATGTTTTTCAACTCTTATCCCACTATTAGATCTAATAACCATAGCCACTCCTCTGGTGCTACCGCTCTGTTCAGAGCAGAGAAGATCCTGTATCCACTTTTGATTCTTAAAAGCTGCCTTACATTCCTGCTGCTCTAGATGGGTTTCTTCTAGAAATATAATGTTGGCTCCAGACTTGCTAAAAAATTCACAGATTCTATTAAATTTCCTATTTTCCCTTAATCCATTGACATTCCAGCTAATTATTTTTGTCTTATTCTCCATAATCCAAATTTGTTATAACCAAGGAAAGGGTATTCTGCCTCCATTTCACTCTGCTTAATAAGTCAATTTCATTTTTTACAGGTATATGAGGAAAATGTTTTCTCTTTTTATGCACCCACCTCCCACCACCGCCCTCCACCCCCCATGAGGAACCCCCCCCCGTTTTAACCTTGGCGATTGTATCGCCATACGAGGACTCTACCCCTAATCTGGATTATGGCCCTCAACAAAAAAAAATGTCTAACGAAGTGCACCTACACCAACACCAATCGTGTGTGTTATAAATGTTTTTTTTTTAATTTATAGATTATATATATGCATTTTTTTTTTACTCTTATTTATTTTCCCTTATAGTGTATCCATTTTTTTAAAAATATTTTTTATTATCAATTCTTAACATCCATATACATGAGCCTAGTAAGCAAAATAGGGATTTATATATTAAATTCTTCTTCTAACCCTAGTAATATAACCTTATCCTTATCCTTATCCTTGTTCCTAGTGCTGAGCTTCTTTCAAGGTAATGATGAAACTATCAACTTCCTGAGGGGAAATGAAATTGTATGTCTTATTCTTCCATACAACTCGTAATGCAGCCGGGAACTTCATCATGACCTGTGCCCCTAACTCTCTAATTTCCTGCATCCGAGTCCCCAACTCCCACTGTCTCTGTGCTGTCACTCTACCCACGTCGGAGCGGATTAAGTACTTAGTAGAGTCAATTTGAAGGGAAGAGTCAGTGAGAGCCCTACCTAGTATCAGATCTTTAACTGAGTATGAAAGAAAATTGACAAGTATCTTTCTGGGGGCATTCCTACCCGAATGCTGTCTAAAAGGATCCCGATGTGCACGCTGTATTTCACTCTCTAGGTTAATATCAGGTCTGTCCTTCAAAACTCCTTCTCTCAGTAATTGACAGACCAAGGTCTTTACGTCCCCATTCTCAGCTCCTTCAGGAATTTTAAGGAATTTCAGGTTATTTCGTCTTGCATGAATTTCAAGACGCTCCATGTCCTGCTGCAAAGTCTTATTCTGAGTTTTCAGATCAGAGATTATTTTTGAGTGTGCCTGCGACACTTTATTAAGGACTGCCACTTCACTCTCCAGCGCTTCTGTTCTAGTACATATATCGTCAAGTTTACTTTCAAGATTGGTGCATTTCTCAGCTATTTCTCTTTGATTTCCTTCGGATATATCGAACTTAGGCATCAATTTCGCCAAAAGATCTTCATGCATAGCTCTAAAAAGACTCTCCAGATTTCTGCCTGCCCCTCCACCTCTCTCTTCCTGTCGGTGTTGCTGATGTTTCACTCGATCACTGCTTTCCCCAACTAATTGAACAGCTTTTTCCAATATAGGGTCAGCAGATGACTCCCCCAAGACTGTCTCTGGGTCTAATAGCAATGGACCGTACCTATTCTGGGTCACCACGGAGGAGCTATCTCTAGTACTAGAGCTAACACTAACACTAGCGCTGGCGCTGGGTATAGATATGGATAAGGAATCAGGAGTCGAAGCAGAAACAATGGTATCTGCCTGTAAACCCGTCTGCGTCATCCCCTGTTTTTTGCCTGTGTCCAAACCGGTAACAGTTTTCTCCATTATTCGAAAATATGCCTTTAGAGAGGGTGCCGGTTTTGGCACGACTTGAGGTTTTTTTTGCTTTCTAACAACTTCTATTTTATTTTTCTCCGTTCTCTCTCTTCTTTTTTGCAGTGGGACTAAAGGAGCAGGAGCTGATGTGGGGGTTTGACCCAAAGATGTAAATGATGTACCCCTCTCGTGCAGAGAGCGAAGGAGATATCTGTTCTTAGGGACTAGGGGAGCAAAAGTTGCTTCTTCTGATGCTTTCGGTAAGTCTACAGTCTTAAAATCGCTGTCACTTTTATTTAGTACTCCCTCTTCTAAAACCCCTATAGCAGTTGCAGATTTCTTGGCTTTGATTATTTCCACTATGTCCATCCCCTTCGGGCTTAAAAGCACGTCCCTAATAGTACCAGCAAAAAACAATGTTCTACCCCCAAGTGGGCACCTAAGGTTAATATCTCTATGCCCTTTAAATTGATAAATCACACTGCTACTGCTGCTCAATGGATTTCCTCCCGTCACTGACTCCCCGGAAAAACACCCTCTCACCGCCGTGGACCCGCGTCCTCTGGGGTAGACTCTTGCAGCCGCTGCTGAAATTCTTCTCCATACAATGGACTGGCTCGCCAAGCCGGCCTCTCCTCGAGCAACTGGGTCGCGGCGTCTGATGCGGAACTCCGCGTCTCCGAACATCGAGGTCAGAGGTCCTGGGCCCTAGTGCCGCCGCTTATCCAGCCGTCTTTAATCCCGCTCCCAGTCCGAGCAAAAAGGAAGGGAAAAAACGAAAACGCAGAGCAAGGGTTAGAAGGGGGGCATTCTAGACAAAATCAAAGAATCCCGCATATGCTCACCGCTCAGTGCCATGCGTCAGAAGGTGCAAATTACTGCCAGCCATCTCCAGGTCAGGACGTAGCTACCTCCCGGCCGGCATCAACCCGCCGCCATCTTCCTCCGACTCACGCTCCACGGAATTTTTGAGGTAAGTTTGAAATGTATACTGCATTTACCAGGATGACAAGGGGCGAACTGTGCTGGGACTATGAGGCAGTGTGCTCCCAACCCCCATTCTGTTGAAAAGGCTCCCTTAAGCCAGCAAGCTGACGAGCTTTGGAGATGCACCTGTGAGTGGTACTGTGACCTGAGAGGAACCTGGCCGCATTTCCAGCAACCCCAGATGATTTTTCTTTGCTCTCTAATACTTCTGCTCTCTACTGATGAAGGGCTCAACCCAGAAACACGTGTCTAGAGATATACAGCAATGTCTGCACCAACTTTGGTGAAAAACTCCAGCTAATTTTGAAGTAAGTTTGAACTGTGTACTGCATTTACCAGGATGCAAAGGGGCGAACTGTGCTGGGACTGTGAGGCAGTGTGCTCTCAACCCTCATTCTGTTTAAAAGGCTCCCTTGAGCCAGCAAGTTGACGAGCTTTGGAAATGCACCTGTGTGCCTGTGAGTTGTACTGTGACCTGAGAGGAACTTGGCAGCATTTCCAGCAACCCCAGATTATTTTTCTTTGCTCTCTAATACTGCTGCTCTCTACTGATGAAGGGCTCAACCCAGAAACACTTGTCTAGAGATATACAGCAATGCCTGCACCAACTTTGGTGAAAAACTCCATCTAATTTTGAAGTAAGTTTGAACTGTGTACTGCATTTACCAGGATCCAAAGGGGAGAACTGTGCTGGGACTGTGAGGCAGTGTGCTCCCAACCCCCAAACAATTTATCCTGCAGGAAATTCCATTTTTGTTCATCAGAGCCCACTGGAGCTCGGCATTGTCCCTCGTATACTTGTGCCATAATGTACTAAACATAATCGGGCCAATGCTGTGCTTGACGTACACGTCAAAGTTTGTGGTGCCCTCTCGAGGTGCAGGTTGTCTTTCCTCCAGTCGAGCATCAGCAGAACAACAACGGCACCCCAAACACCACATTTTGCTGAAACACTGCATTTTTTTATTTTTTAAAACTTTATTTTTGTTTTATTTGAGAAAACAGAAGAGGAAAAAGCGACAATCCCGCACATCGTCCCACGCAGGGGGCATAGGTAGAGGCAGAGAGCAAGGACGTTGAGTGTCTAGAGGGCTCCTACACTTCAGCTAGGAAGGGCAGTCCAATGAGGCAATAGGA
This sequence comes from Lissotriton helveticus, assembly GCF_964261635.1. NCBI lineage: Eukaryota > Metazoa > Chordata > Amphibia > Caudata > Salamandridae > Lissotriton > Lissotriton helveticus. The sequence goes on along the minus strand of NC_136063.1, from coordinate 796,350,885 downwards.
TAGTTCAAATATTGGACATAGCTGAACCACAGACAAATAATCTCGACGGAGTGGGAAGCCCTGCAAGGTAGGAGTAGCGGTACTTAATCACGCCGTCTGGTGCACAGGTCTCTGGTATGCCTCTTTTACTATTGAGGGTGCCGCAAAAGGCGAACTAACAGAGAACATACCCCCCTCCCTTCCCCCCCAGTGGTGGTGACAACATACACTCATTCATTCATCCTGACTCCACAGTTAGACCTGAAATAGATGGAGAGCCCGCACCGTGGACGGGCAGACTGCAGATGGCAATCCTCTGGAAAGGAAGCGGACCAAAGGTCCCCAGCGGAACATAACGTTTTTGAAGTTGCCCAGGAAGATGTCCGCCACCCGTTCCATGCTCAGCAATTTCCACAACCTTGCATGCCACAGGGAAATCGCCGGTGCTTCCTTTTTTTTCCAGGCCGCTGATAGAGTGAGTTTGGCAGCCCCAATACACAGCCATAGGATCTTTTTGTCCGCTCGGGTCTGGTGTTCGAGATCCAGATCTCGAAGACCCAGCAGTACATGGGCCATTGAATCAGCAACAGGGTACCCGAAAATCTCTTTGATATGGGATAGGATCTCTTCCCAGTAAGGGCGGATGATCGGGCAGTCCCACCAGATATGGCGGAAATCCCCAAGCAGACCACAGCCCCTCCAGCATCTGTCAGAGGAGGACGGGAAGATGCGATGTAACTTGGCCGGATACAAATACCAGTCCATGCGAGTCTTAAGATGGGCCTCCCTTAGCTCCACCGAGTGATTATGCGTAGCGATATCCCGCCACAGGCACGACCACTCCCCATCCGAAATATCACGCCCAAGAAGTTCCTCCGAGTGTCCCATATAGCGGGGACGAGGTGACACGGCAGAGGGAAGCAGTAGGTTGTAAAGAAAGGAAATAACGCCCTTCATGGTGGTGGACCGTAAGATGAAGGCCTCAAACGGAGAGGGAGGCCTCTTGGCCGCGTCGTTCACCACAGGTGACATGGCCCAGTGAAGCAGCTGAACGTGGTGGAATCGCTCGGACGGAGGGACTCCATAATCCCGCATACAGTTATCAAAGGTAAGCGGAGTATAGCCATGAAACAAGTGTGTGAGAGCCCTACAGCCCCCTTCCCTCCATACTTCGAAAGTGCCCTCCTGCAATGCCGGTGGAAAGGCCGGGTTAAAGTGTATCGTGTAAAGGGAGATGGGAACGTAGTCCAGCGTTCATCACCAGACACTGTGTCCCACACCTTCAGGGTAGTGCTGGTGGGAGTACTGATGTATGCGTTCTTGGGCCTATCCCCTTTGGGTTTCCATGCCAAATCCCAGATTGATCTCCCCGCTACACTCCTGTCCATATGTAGCCAGTGTTTTTCCGAGAGTTGTTGGGACCACTCCACCAAGACCCGTAACTGCGCGGCTTTGTAGTACAAGTGCATATCGGGGAGGCCCACTCCCCCCTCCCCCCGCGGCCGACGCAGAGTAGCAAAGGAGAACTGCGCCCGACCCCCCTGCCAGACGAATCGAAGCATCAGGGTTTTTAGGCGCCGGAAGAAGTCCACATCCAGAGGAATAGGAAGCGCCTGGAAGAGATATAGGAACTTGGGAAGGAGGACCATTTTAAGTGCGTGAATTCTACCCAGCCACGATAGGTACTTCGGCTTCCAGCGGTCCAAGTCCGCACGAGTCTTTGCCAGTAACGGGGGAAAGTTCGCGGAAAATAATTTCCCTACCGAGGGCGTCAACCAGACTCCCAAGTACAGGATGGAGTTGGAGGCCCAAGGCAGTGGCGTGAGTGGCCACACTCGGTCCAGCTCTGTGGAGGAAAGCGTAAGATTGAGAACATAAGATTTATCGTAATTTACCTTGAAGCCGGCCACTTCCTTGAATCGCAGTAACACCGTCTGGACGTGTGGCAGAGAGTGAGCCGGATCCATAACAGATAGGAGAACGTCATCAGCAAAGAGGGTAATTTTGTGCTGCTCTCCGGTAAAGGGGATACCCCGTATACCCTCGTGTTCCCGCACAGCTAGCGCCAATGGTTCAATACTCAGCTCGAAGAGCAGGGGGGGGAGGGGGCAGCCCTGTCTGGTGCCCCGGGAGTGCGAAAAAGGTGCTGACAGGTGGCCATTTACCGCCACTCTAGAACGGGGGCTGCTGTAGTTTGCTCTCACCATCGAAAGGAACTTCGCCGAGAAGCCAAAGGCGGCCAAGGTGTGAAACAGGAAGCCCCAATCCACCCAATCAAAGGCCTTTTCCACATCAAGGCCCACCAGGACCTCCGGTATTCGGAATCTGTTAGCCTTTTCTATCAAGTGAATTACTCTCCTCGTATTATCATGGGTCTGGCGGCCCTTAATGAATCCGGATTGGTCCGGATGAATGAGTGCCAGCATCAGGTCTTGGAGCCTACTTGCAATGATGGAGGAGAACAACTTGGCGTCTATATTGAGGAGGGCTATCGGGCGATATGAAGAGCGTTTAGACGGATCCTTCCCTGGTTTGGGGATAATCGTAATCACGGCTTCGGCCATTGAGCCCGACGTTTCCCCGGCCTCTGCCATGTCGTTAAAAAGGGAGACCAGAAAGTCGCTTACTTCCGATGCGAACGTCTGGTAAAAAAGAGCGATATAGCCATCCGGCCCAGGTGCCTTATGGGGTTTCAGAGCTTTAATGGCATCTAACACTTCCGCTCTGGTGAATGGGGCATCGAGTAATTCGTTCCACTCCTTGGAGACCCGGGGTAGGGGAAGACCACCTAGATACTCCCGTTGGTCCTCGGAGTCCAGGGCCTCCCCTGCATAGAGCGCGGCATAGAAGCGCCCAAAGAGATCAGCTTTGGCCTCGTCCCGATTTTGCAGAGTCCCCGCCGCATCTTGGATACCCCCTATGTAGTCCCTTTCCCTCTTGTCCCGAAGCTGGCGAGCCAGGTGTCTCCCCACCTTGTTCCCCTGGAAGTAGGAGAGGTGCCGTAGTCTAAGCAGGTTAAACTCCGCCCTGTTGTTGTAATGGGCCCTAAGCTTCCCCCTAACCGCTGTCAATGGGCGAAGGGTCAATCTGGAAGGGTTCAGTTTATGTGCTTGTTCAAGAGCAGCGAGTTCTCCCTCCAGCTCCTCCAGCTCCTCCCGCTCCCTGCGCCGCAGTTTGTTGAGGTTAGCATTGAGGGCCAAGCAGGTGCCCCTCAGTGACGCCTTAAAGGCGTCCCAGGTGGTGAACACTGATGTGTCGGACACGGGATTAAGAGTTAAAAATTCCCGGATGGCCTTCCGCAGCTCCTTACACGAGGGTTCATCCCGGACAAGTGAGGCCGGGAAGTACCACTTGCGTTGCCCGTCACCTTTCGCCGACCATTGCAGCCCGAGCACGTGCAAGCTATGATCAGAAACAGAGAGCAGGAATATACTGGAGTCCCGGACATCACCTCTAAGGGCTTGACTCAAGAAAATGTGGTCTAGTCGGGAATAGGAGCGGTGGACATGGGAGAAGAAGGTGTAGTCCCGAGAGTGGGGATGTAGGGAACGCCACCCATCTACCAGTCCTAAATCACTTATAAGTCGCTGTGTCTCAGTAGAGAACAGGCCAGTATCAGATCTCTGAGTACGAGAGCAATCCATTTCCCTATGCCATACCAGATTAAAGTCCCCCAACAAAAACAGGGCCCCCTCAACAAAGTCTTCCACTTTCCGCAGCAGGTCCTGGAGAAAGCTATTTTGGCCCGTATTTGGGGCATATACCACCACAAAGGTGCATAATCTACCATGCACCAGACCTTTGACCATCAGCCAACGGCCCTCCTTATCGCTGCGCACACCCATAGGCTGGAAAGGAAGGGTCGAACGGAAGAGAAGAACCACCCCCCTGTGTTTCGTGGAAGCAGATGATCTACATATAAGGGGGAAGTGCTTGTGCTTGAGGCGGAGCTCATCCCTGCGCGCCACGTGAGTCTCCTGGAGACCCACCACATCCAGTTGGTGATCATTCACATACTTCCAGACCGTCTGGCGTTTCTGCGCGGAATTTAAGCCTTTCACATTCCACGTTTCAATACTAAGTGGCATTACAAAGTAGTGACCTCACCCCCGCAACTTGCATACCGTCATAGGACCTCCCCGCCTCTCCCCCCGGAGCCGCCACAGGGCATCCCGTGTTGGCGCACCACAGCTAGGACACTTAAGGGGGCCACATGTCGAAAGATCACACTCCAACCAACTCCCCAGCGACTCTCCTCCACCATCCACCACCCGCACATGCCGCCATGACCCAACCCGGAGCAACCACAGAATCCTCCCCGCCTCCTCGTCCTCAAGTGCATCGGGGGACCAGCCCCGCGGTACCAACAATTCCACGCATTCAGAATGGTAAACACATAGAGCCTCAGGGGCCAATTCTGAGCACCCTCCCTCTCCCAAGAACTGTGAGTTCCGCTTCAGAACTAGCAGAATAGTAAAAGACAACAAGGAGAGACAGAATTACAAGAGAAAACAACGATCCTGACAGTCCCAGTGTGTGGACGTCTGCAGGTTCCCCCATGGGGTGAGGGTCAAGGCACCATTGAGTGTGCCCCCAAGGTCCCGGTCCGGGGTGTCTTCCCAAAAGTACAAAAATACCTACGGTACCTGAAGAGGAGGTGTCCCTCCGGCGCCAACTAGTCGTCTCCCCAGGGCTCAGCCGCCCCGGAGCTATCCTGCGATGGCTCCTCCTTCACTGATGCCACGGAGGCAACTGCTGCGCCTCTCTCCTGCAGGCTAGTCGTAAGATCAGGTCTCCTCGGCGCAGTCTCCCGGCCCACTCGCTGCCAGGACGGGGAGCGCCGTCTCCGCCTCGACGGGGAGCCGCCGTCGCCCGAGGAAGGGGCAGCGTCATCTAGACCCAGGAGGTCTTTGGCACCCTGCAGGGATCTGACTTGCACCAACCTGTTCTGCCATCTGAAGATAAGCCGAAAGGGATGACCCCAGGAGTAGGACACATTTTGTTCACGCAAGAAGGTGGTCACAGGGCGAAACTCACGCCTCTTCTGGAGCGTCGATGCAGACAGGTCCTGGAACAGCTGGGGTCGATGGTCCCGGAACTGCAAGGAGGGGGTCTCCCGGGCCTTCCGGAGTATGCGTTCCTTCAGTTGGAAGTCATGGATGCAGACCAGAATATCGGGGGAAGGAGCCCCTCCGCACCTTGGTAATCCGACTCTGTGGACCCTGTCCATCCGAATCTCGCTTATGTCCTCCTCGCCCAGGATCTGCAAGAAGAGAGCCTCTACATATCCCCTGAGGTCTCCAGCCTCCCCATCCCAGGGCACAGCCCGGATGCGGATGTTGTTCCGACGGGACCGGTTCTCCAAGTCCTCCGCATGGGCCTGGAGGTCTAAATTCTGCTCGGTGAGGCGGATCACATCCTGCTGGAGCTGGTGCACATCGCCCGCCACACCCAGGTCGTGGTCCTCCAAAGTAGCCACTCGCTCTCCGATGCCATCCACGTCCCTCCTCACCTCACGAAGGTCCGAAGCCAGCTGGGAACGGAGTTCAGAGATGTCCTCCTTAATGGCAGTGAAAAGTTCCAGCATGAAAGCCTTAGTGGTGGGCGCCTCATCATCCTTCCATTTAGGTGAGATGCTGGGACCGGGGGACGCCGCCTGCTGGTTCCCCCTCGGAGGGGCGTCCTTGCCTGGCTTCTCCTTACGCTGTTTGGTAGACATAGCGCCATCGCCGATCGCCCCTCTTCCTGATGGCGCGCTAGAGATAATTCCTCACCATCGATGCGGGACGCCACAGGTCGTCCCGGGACTCTGCCGCTGTCGCAGTGACAATAGGAGCCAGCGCCGGCGTAGCGTAGACTGTCCCAGGTGGTGTGGCCAGGCAGCGCCTCCCGGGTCCAGCGTGCACTCCCAGTAATAGGTGCCGGCGTCAAGGGGCCACAGTCTACCACCAGCGTCGCGTCTCAGACCCAAACCTCTCACCTCCTTTCCCCACAACAGGTCCCGGGGGCAGGACGTGAGCGCTCCGCGGCCAACTGCTCCACACTGCGCACCTCCCGAGGCATAGGCAACCCGCTACTGCTCCCTCCTGTTCGGGCCAAGCGGCTCCTGTGCATTCCCACCGCACCTTAGGCTCGCCAAGGCCTCCGGACTGGGACCAGCCCGCTCCTGACACACCCCGGAAGCCTGCTCAACGGGCGTCAGCCGCCACCAGCGCTGATTCCAGGGAGCGCGTCGCTCGGGATGGGACCACCAGGTGGGGGCCCCCTTCAGCTACCCAGTCTCTCCAAGTTCCCGGGTCCGGCTCCTTCCAGCTGACACATGCAGTTAGGGCTCAATGTCCAGCAACTGCCGTCTAAATGCCTCCTTTCTCAGGCCTTCGGGACACAGCCACCCCCAGCGCCTCCAACGGGCAGGGCAGCTACGAGGTGCAGTCCACAAAGGACGATATCCAGCGCTGGACAGGCCGCGCCACCTCCGTAGCACTCCGGGAGCCCTCATAGCCGGCCCCGCAAGGATGCTGGCTGTCCACAGGCCCCTGGGCAACCGATCGAGGTCCCCCGCAGCGAGGCGGCTCACCTGCCAAAGCAGCTCACAGTTCGATGGGGGGGGGAGGGGGAACGCGGCAAAGCCTCCGGCCGTCCCCAGCAGACAGCCGATCCCTGGCCTTTCCTGCCGGCCCCCGAAGCGGCTCCGGCGCTACTCGGGCCACCCCGCAGCACCACACGGGGCCGGGATCACGCCGCCAGCAGACGACGGGAGGAGGCGACGCGGCAGATCAGCAATTCCGCCGGAGGAACCAGGGGCCACACCGCTGCACAGCTCTCTGCCGGTGCCCGTTCCGCACCCAGCAGCACTCTATTCTCGGCCACTCCTCCCAGCCCAGGCCGGGGATCTCAAGGCCTCGCCACGCCGCAGGTCGCGCGGCAAGTCGCTGCAGTCACAGCGCTCTGGGGGGTCAAATTTCACCATCGGACCCTGCCCCGCCGCCTCAGGACTCACAGCGGGCAGGTAGGGTGTCAAAATCGAGCTGCTCTGGGGGCTATAACAAGGCTAAGAAGGTGGCGGCGCCGGAGGGACTCTGCAACACGTCTCACTCTGCCGCCATCTTGGCCACGCCCCCCTAAACACTGCATTTTAATATGAGACACGTTCATTATTTTTTTTTTTACATGAGTTGTTCCTCAGACAACATCAAACAAAGGAAACCAAGAGTCAGTCCTCTGACTGCACCAAAACGAAGAGTCAGCCCTCAGACCGCACCAAAGAGACAGGCTCAAGCCCCAGGAATTTTCAAGAGTAAATCAGATTCATTATATAGCCTGCCAGAGTATCCGCAAACACTCTGTATCTAAACGGTCCATAGACCCACCAAGTTCGAGCAAGCCACGAAATGATCTTCAGACCATACACAACATTATTGAAGGATGGTGCCATATTTACCAAGAATCAAGACGAACTCCCGTGGTGCACACAGGTCAAACAAAGTTATTCTCAACTGCTGACTCTTCGGACTAAACGTTCAGATCCAAGGGTTTCACCTTTTAGGACCCCAGCCGGGATGACCGCTGGGCGAGGCACCGCCCGATCAGATAGGCGGGGCAGCTGCGAGAACTAAGCTCTTTCATGTGGGGATCCCCGATCTGCCCACCCGACCTGACGCGGCCCTGTCCTCCACACCCAGTCGTGGGCTGGATGGGTCAGCCCGATGGAGTTCCTGTTCGGGCGCCAACTGAAGGAAGTGCCCAATTAGGGCCACCCGGGTCACTCACAACCACCTCTCAGCCTTCCAAACAATGAAGAGTCTAATCAGGTAGTAGAGAATACAAACCAAGGTATTTATAGTATTGCGCTGCAGCTGAGCCCGGTCTGACCAGTCTCTTGAAATGACAGTCGAGGGACTGACTCCCCCCAACATAAAGTTTGATATTATACATTCCCCATTTACCAAGAACAAGCCCAGACTAGAAAATTCCGGTCCAGGCAACGGTGAACAAAGGTAGCAATGAAGGATGAGCCACAGTCATGGGGCTGGGTGCACACTATCTCGGTTCCAAGGCCGTTCGGCCTGTGTCTACCTTTAGAAGATGTGGGAACAGGTTTACCAAACAGCGAAGGTATGCAACAATAGAGTACATTCATTAGTGCAACAAAACTCGCCATGGGCAGTACAAGCTGAAGGTACAGGAGGCAGCGGGGCGTGGCTTGGCCAGCTGCAAGATGACTGCACTCTGAGTGGGCTCTGCCGGCCAAGCTTCAATATCCGTCACGATACTGCAGGCTTCTACATCCTACCTGCACCTCGAAGCTGGTTCCTGATTCAGCTCGGAGAGAGGCGTTGATCGAGCCAGCTCTCGCTCTCCGGCTCAGCTTGGAGGCTGTGATACATCGACTGGAGTCCGCGCCTGGCCTGTGCGCCTCCTCCCGTGAGGGCCGCACCAACTCCCTCCGGAGCCGCGCGGGCTCTTGGCACCGCACTCCGCTGGCGAAGAGACCAGGATCCTGACATCGTGGCACCCGGTGAGTGGTGCCACCTTGGGGGCTATTGCTGGCGGGGTTGGGGGTCCGCGAGTTGACTCGCGAGGCCGGTGCGCTGTGGCCTAGATGCCATTGTTCCCTTCCACCACCCCCTGGCGGCTTCTGCCGGCAGCTGCTAGCGCCCGGACCCAGTGATGGGAGTGGCGGATCCCCCATACCTCCTCGCCGGTGCGGCCCCTGTATGGTGCGCACCCCCCTCTTGCCTTTCATATCGCCGGCCGGGCGGAAGCCACGGATCTGTTTCCTACTCAGAGCCTGCTGCCTCTGGTGGCCTGTCTGTGCTCGGCTCTCCCTGCCATTGGGCCTGAGCTCCTCCTGCACGCTGCACAGCGAGATCTGGCTGCTGTGAATCAGCAGAGCAGCCCGTAAAGACGCTTGGTGGGGCCTCATTTTTAAAGACTCCCAGCACTGGCCTTGCCGGTAGTTCCTGAATTCGGCCCACGATACCTGCTATTGGCCGCCGCAGCCCCCGCAAGAGCATTCCTGCGCTGTACACCCCCGTCCCTGCTGGTGATGCATGGACTTCGATGAGCCCCTGCAGTGCAGCTCGCTGGAGGACCCTCCGCCTTGACTCCTCGCCTGGATCTGCCCCCACTGCACACCTCAAACGCCTATATCCTGGGGAGTATTTCCACGCTGCTCTCCTATCTCTGCGTGGTTGCCCATCAGGATTGCCCGTGCACAGTGAGCCGCCATCCTGGGAGCTGCCTTTTTGGGTCAGCTCCCCTTTCCTTCATTTCCTTTGTTGGCCCTTGGCTCGGACGATTCCTACTGCAGCCCGCAAGCTGTCCGCCCGGACTTTTTGAAATGTGTTTACCGCCCAGAGATGGACTGAAATTTGCCAATAATCCGCCGACCATCTCCTTCCGCCTGTCTGCCACGTGGGGTGTCAATCTGGTGGTGGTCTGTTTGCCAAGCTATAACATTGCTCCTGCTGTTCTCTGTCCTCCGTATCACCTCTGAGGCGCCACAGCTGCACGACTGCCAATCCCCAACGCAGTTGTAAGGTTGGTTCTCCATTCCAATGGCGCATATCTAGTCATTGCGCCCTCATGTTAGCCAGTCTATCTTGGGGTGCCTGCCAGCCGGGGGCCTCGCTCAACATGGGGAAGACTGATCTGAAGCAGCCCAAGATCGCCTTTGACCTCCGCAGGTCCTCCCATCAAGATGGCTCCAGTTCTGAGGGAGGTGAACCCACGGCCACCGTGGATGCGCCCCCCCTCCCGTGAAGACGACTTGAAAGCAATCATGCTGGACGTGAAGTCGACGGTAACTGGCATCGCTACCCAGCTGGACCAATTCTCAGCCCGTCTGGATTGAGTGAAGGCTCGTGTTGAAATTCATGACAATCGTCTGCTTCATGTTGAGTCCAGGGTGTCCGATGCCAAGGATGCCGCCACGCAGGACCGTCAAAAATTGCTCAAAATGGACAAGATTCTGGCGGTCATCCCATCGGAGCAACCTTCGCATAACTTCTTCAATCACATATGGCACCTCGTCTCCGCTGGTGGCCCTGCGGCTGTCATATGGGGAGGTGACTTCAATGTCACTTTATCTGCGGCCCTCGATCGGTCTGGTCCTTATAAGTCCACCCGCGCGCCACCGTGGCCCTTACGTCTATATTAACTGACAACTCCCTTTCTGATGCTTGGCGCCACTTGCGGCCGGATATCCGAGAGTGAACCAGTGTTACTGGTGCGAGGGGCTGTTGGTCGAGCATAGATTTTTGGCTAACCTCAACAGACGTCCTGACCTGGCTCACTGGCGCGGCACACATGGCGCGAACCTTCTCTGATCATGCGCCGGTCCAGATTCGCCTCCACCTCCCCCACTCCCAGCAGCATGCATTCACCTGGCGTCTACCCCCAAACCCCCTCTGGGATACTGTCTTTTGTTCAGACATTCAAACTGCTATTACCAATTATTTTGACCTAAACACAGGGTCCGTTGACTCGGCTTCGGTACTCTGGGAAGGATTTAAGACTGTCATCCGGGGTGAGTGCATTTCCAAACAGGCGGGAGTCCTTCACTCCATCCGCACCACTCTTGCTAAGCTAGAGGCGGAAATAAAAGATCTGGATGCCGCCGAGGCTGCACACCCCAGGCCCGAGATGTTGGCACTACTACGCCAAAAACACACGGAATTCTCTGAGGAAGCTGACAGTGAACTTTCCTTCTTGGGTAGGGAGGGTCGGGCTCGGCGCTTTGGTGAGGGCGACCACCCGGGAAGAACTCTAGCAAACCTCCTACGCCCACCAAGTGCTGCTTCTTATATAAAAGCCCTTGACGCGGGACCGGCAAGGACTACCTCCCCGGAGGAGATTAAGTCCTGATTCCTAGACTTTTATTCACAGCTATACTCTGCTGGTTCCCGCCGTCACGGGAGACCTTTGATCAATACATTGAGACTATTTCATTCTGGCTTGAGGACTAGCATCGGGAATTTTTAGATGAGCCATTCACTAGGGAGGAAATACTCGCTGTCATCAGTGGGTTACCCGGGAACAAGACCCCGGGCCTTGATGGCCTACCGGCCTCATTCTACAAAATGTTTGCTGATCTCCTAGAACCATACTTGGCTGCTATAATGAATCCTTCAACACTGGCCTCTTCCCTCAGTCTCTCCGCGAGGCTATGATCACTCTGCTTCTCAACCCCGACAATCCAGCTGACCGTCGCGATTCCTACCACCCTCTCTCTCTAATAAACATTGACAATAACATTTTTGTCAAATTGATCTCCTCTCGTCTTCTGCTACTCATGCCCCTCATTGCTCTTCCGGACCAATCTTGTTTCATTCCTGGCAGAGTTACCTCGCACAACCTCTGCACAATTTTTTCAGTTCTACACCAAATCAACCCCAATATTCCTGCAGTGGCTGTCCTGCTGGACGCTACAAAGGCGTTTGACATGCTTGAGTGGCCCTTTTTATTCTACCTATTACCACGCATGGGCTACAGCTAAATATTTATACGCAAGATTATGCTCCTTTACACCAACCCTTCGGCACGTCTCCGCATCAATGAACAGATCTCTGACCCCCTTAGCAGTGAATGTGGTACCCGGCAGGGGTGCCCTTTATCGCCCATGCTCTTCGCTATTGCGATGGAGCCCTTGGCTGCCAGACTCTGGCAGCACAACACTCACAGGGGAATCGGCTTTTCAGCCGCTCCCTTCTCGCCCCCATGTATGCGGACGACGTAACCTTGTATGTCCGTCATCCTCAGGACAATCTCAGCCCCCTGGTCTGGGAAATCATACGCTTTAGCGGACTTTCCGGCATTCAGGTAAACTGCAGCAAGTCGGTGTTGTTTCCCTTCACTGATGCTACTAGGCCGTTCACACCGGACTTCCCATTTGTGTGGGCCTCGGGCCCCACACGCTATCTGGGCATCTGGTTGAGTAGGGACCTGGACGAACTGTAGAGATCCAACTTCAGTTGTGCAGTCGATTGGCTGGAGTCCAGGATTCCGTCTTGGAGTCATCTTCCGCTAACACTGGCCGGTCGGAATCGCTAAAATGGTGGTCTTGCCGAAATTTCTTTATCTGTTTTTAAACGTTCCTATCCTTCTCTGCTCACTTTTTTTCACAAATTGCGCTCCTTAATCATTTCACGCGTCTGGGCGGGGAAACAGCCAAGAGTCGCATACGATATCCTCCCTCTCCCCATGTCTGTCGGAGGTATGGGCGCTCCTGATTTCAAGATTTATGACTTGTGTGCCCTGGCCAGTTTTTTGCACTTCTGGATCCATTCTACCCCTTATCAGCCACACGTTGCCGTTGAAACGGATATAGCATCCCCTTGGCCTTTGTCCACGGCATTGTTTGCGCCGGCGGTGCGCCGGCGGGCGTAGGAGGAAACAGTCGAGACACTGCGCTGGGCCTGGTCCGGCCTGCACCGGCTCTCCAATCTTTCCTTACTCTCTGCAAACGCTATGCCGATAGTGCATCACCCTGATTTTCCCCCACTCCAGCCTTCTGGCATGTCTAGGCATGCAGCGCGCCTGAGTTTGCAGATGGTAACGGACCTTTATCCAGGTAACACTTTTTAATCCCTTCCTGATTCCTCGGGCCCGCTGGATACGCTTTTATTTTACCAGCTGTGTGCTTTTTGTTGATAAATACACTCTACATTCCCTCAGAACCCGCCCACTATGCCGGCTCTAGATTTCATGCATACATCCCTGACCCCACACAAATTAGTCACCAAATTATACGCCTTTACTCTAACGTCCACCTCCATTTCCACAGATCGGGCGCGTGAGGCGTGGGGCACGGGGCGCGGACATGGCATGGACATTGCGCAGGCTGACTGGCTATACTGCTGCAACCAGTCGAAGAAGTTGTCACCAAATTACTGCCTCCGTCTGATACATTTTAAGTATTTGCACAGAATGTACCGTCCTCTGCTCAGCTCTACAAGTTCGGGCTCATACCAAGTGACACCTGCATGCGCTGCTCTGCCCCCGCCGCGGACTATGCACACTTAGTGTGGTATGCCCTAAGGTTTCCAAGTTCTGGCAGGCGGTATGTTCCACTATCTCCGACATTACTAGTACTACGGTGCATCCCGACCCTCCCCTGTGCCTTCTTCATTTTGTAAAATTCTGTCCAGATGCTTCTCGACGCCTGACTGCAATGCTGCTGGTCCTGGCCAGACGTAGTGTGGCCATGTGCTGGGGTCGTAGACCGGCGCCTAGGGTTGAGAGTTGGCTGGAGGGCGCCTCTAGGTGTCAGACTTTGCTCTCGGAATTCTGGGACTTATTACCCGCCAAGTCCCGTCCTGCTGACATCTGGGGTCCTTTGATGACTTACCTCCACTCCGGTGCCCCGTCCAGCAGCGCTGCCTCTCCCGCGCTCCCCGCTGGCACTCCACCCATGGCGGCCGCCAGTGCTGGTCAGTGATTGCCTCCCCCTCCTTCACGGGCCCCCCCGTCCCGCTGTACTCACCACTACATTGTACCCGAGCTTATGACTCCCCGCAAAATGATGTTGTGATTAATGCCTCAAAATGTTCCTGTCTCTGGCAGGGTGCAGTTGATTTAGTTTCCTAATGCTTGACTTGGTCTATACTGTGTTATTTGAGCTGATATGTAGCACAATGTAATGTGTCTGACTTGAATTTCCTCAATAAAGGTTTTGAATTTTTTTTTAAAAAAAGGGTACAGGAGGCAGCAATATAAGACAGAAGCTTAGTTGCGATCACAAAACAAAATGTCGGTTACTAATAAAACGGCGCCATGAATGCTAACTTAATACGGAACATATCATGAGCATCACAATAAGAACATTTCAAATCTAACAAAAGCCCTTATGACAGCAGCACTTAAATAGGTCATGCATAACCAGGGGCTAGTTGATATATGGAGGAGCAGGAACCTAACACACAGAGTCCAGACATGCCACTCGGTAACTTACAACACACACAGTAGGTTAGATAGGATTCTGAGTGCAGGCCATCTGCAACAGGATGATATGGACGTAACACATATGGGACACTATCTTTCCGATCATTCTCTAACTGCTGTGAACTGCAGTGATCTCTCCACCCACTGGGGTCCAGTATTGCAGGATGCCAACTGACATGTTAAGAGACCTGGTAGGAAGGGAGACCTGGTCAAAATGTATGACTGCTTATCCAACAAATAATTGGGGATACTCATCACTCAGAACCACAGAGTGGGAGGCCCTCAAAACAGTACTGCAGGGGTATATGTATGGGACTAACCTGTGGCGTATGGCGTTAATTACAATCGGACCTGTGAGAGGAGGAAACCGCATTGGCCGTCACACAGTTGAGAGATTTGGAAAATTCCACACAATCAGGTAAAAGAGCAAAAAGTGCGTAGGCGTACAGAAGATATGTGGGATCACTTAGATAGATATACGCTCGAGCAGTACCGGCAACACCTCCACAGGGAGCGGGATAAGTCGGAACGCTCACTGGCCTGGATAATCCGCAGGGGGCACCCCTCGCCCTCAGCAGTTACCCACTTAATCACACCTGAGTGTCGATCGCAGGGCACCAGAGCAGGCATAGTAGAAGCATTTTGTTCACATTTGCAGGAGGTTCCCACCGCAGGCCCTATCATTAGCACAGCTGGGTACTCCTCGTTTTTGGAGAACATGGCAATGCAGATACTCCTGCCAGGAGCTTGAGGCCCTGGTGGCGCTTGAGGAAATTTGAACAGCCTTGAACCTGCTTTCCCGTTTAAAGGCCTTACCAGACCCACTCATCAGAGTTAAAATAAAGCTTGCTGGAAGTCTTACTCAAGGCTCAGTATATGGGGATCCTTCCACAAACAATGCGGGAGGCCGGGAGGGGTAAATTTGTATGTTCCTGAAACCGGGGGTGATGCGACAAATCCTGAAGCTTACAGAGCAATCACAATGCTTAACTTGGATGTAAAAATCTTGTGTAAACTGTTTGTGAATCAGTTGACCTCTTACATGACAACCCTGGTCCCAGTGGCATAACGAAACTTGAGGGGGCCCCCCTGCAAAGCACATCGAGGGGGCCCCCGTGGCGGCCCAGCCCACCACCTACCACTTTGCCCTACCACGGGTCAAAATTCAGGACAGGAGGTCAAAATTCAGGACATAGCTTCGGGACAAAAGGTAAGTTTTACAGACACATCAGAGGGCGTTGTGCAATAGTATATAAGTAAGCCCATCCATATCCAAACATATTCAACCATTTGCAAACCTATCCATCAGGTATCCTTCCATCTATCATTTCACTTATACATCCTTACATCCATTATCCATCCATCCACCCTTTCACCCTATCCATCTGTATACTCATCCATCCATCCATTCTTCCACCCATCCATCCATTCACTCATCCATCTAGCCATTTACCCTTTCACTCGTTCAGCCACTCTTTCACTTACTCATACATCAACCCAGTCCCTCATCTTTCCATCCATTCACCCTTTCAGTCATCCATCCATCCTCCCTTTCTCTCTCCATCAAACCTTTCACTTAGCCATCCTTCCTTCCACCCATCCACCCACCCATCTACTCATTCACTCATGAATCCATCCATTGACCCTATCACTCATCCATCCATTCTCTCATCCATCTATCCTTTCACTCCTTCACTCATCTATCCATCCTTTTGTCCATCTACCCTCCCTTTCACTCACTCATCCATTCACACTTTCACTTATCAATTCATCAATCCATAATTTCACTCATCCATCCACCCACTCGCTCATCATCCACCCTTTCACTCATCCATCCATCATTTCACTCATTCATCCATCCTTTCACTCATCTATCCACCCTTTTACCCATCCATCTATCCTTCCACCCATCCATCCATCTATTTACCTTTTCTCTCATCCATCCTTCCACTCACTCACCCATCCATCCTCTCTCATTATCCATCTATTCAACCTTTCATTCATCCATTCACTAATCCATCCAGCCATCCACCCATCCCTTCACCTACTCATTTGCCCACCTTTTCATATTCATTATGAGCTAAGCCTTTGTCTGCAGAGTTGCAGACAGAAGAGGTCCATCAAGAACTTTGCCGTAGTTCCTAGAGCAAGGGGAGGGGTTCGGTGGGGGAGGGTTCACCATGCCTCTGCACATAGGCAATCTGGAAAGTTGTCATGAGTCATGCATGATGCACAGTGCCAGGCCATGAGGTGACAGTGATATGGCGTTGTTGCTGGGGCTTTAAGTGGGATGAAAAATATGGGGAGTCTCTCCAAAGTGTGTGTTTGATGTAATTACGGGCGTGGCTAAAAACACATAAGCTAAAAATCTGTGCTTAGTATAGTGTACCGCCCATCTCCCCTGGGGCTCTGCAGGCAACACAGACACTGCCCGCCTCCCCTAGGGCTCTGCAGGCAACACAGACACTGCCCACCTCCCCTGGAGCTCTGTACCCAGCACAGACACTGTCCACCTCCGCTGGGGCTCTGCACCCAGCATAGACACTGCCCACCTCCCTTGGGGCTCTGCAGGCAACACAGACCCTGCCCCCCACCTCCCCTGTGGCTCTGCACCCAGCACAGACACTGCCCACCTCCCCTGGGGCTCTGCAGGCAACACAGACACTGCCCACCTCCCCTGGGGCTCTGCACCCAGCACAAACACTGCCCATCTCCCCTGGAGCTCTGCAGGCAACACAGACACTGCCCACCTTCCCTTGGGCTCTACACCCAGCACAGACACTGCCCTCCTCCCCTGGGGCTCTGCACACAGCACAGACACTGCCCACCTCCCCTGGGGCTCTACACCCAACACAGACACTGCCCACCTCCCCTGGGGCTCTGCACCCAACACAGACACTGCCCACCTCCCCTGGGGCTCTGCAGGCAACATAGACACTGCCCACCTTCCCTGGGGCTCTGCACCCAGCACAGCCACTGCCCACCTCCCCTGGGTCTCTGCAGCCAGCACAGGCACTGCCCACCTCCCCTGGGGCTCTGCAGGCAACACGGACACTGCCCACCTTCCCTTGGGCTCTACACCCAGCACAGACACTGCCCACCTCCCCTGGGGCTCTGCACACAGCACAGACACTGCCCACCTTCCCTGGGGCTCTGCAGGCAACACAGACACTGCCCACCTCCCCTAGGGCTCGGCAGGCAACACAGACACTGCCCACTTCCCCTGGGGCTCTGCAGGCAACACAGATACTGCCTGCCTCCTCTGGGGCTCTGCACCCAGCACAGACACCTTATGAGGGTTGGGGAAGCTTCTGCTTCATAAGAATGGGTTGTTTAGCTGGGATAAGGGTAAGTTCTAAGTCTTGAGAGTGATAACTAAACGAACCCCTTGCTGCAAAGGGTCTAGCTTGAGTTAAGTGGCCCTGAAGGAAGCAGAAGTTGTTCCACAGTACCAAGAATTGCTTTGCTGCTTTGTGTTTAAGGGTTTGTTTGAAAGGCGGTGGATGAGCGCTTTTCTGACATGGTGCTAGGTGTCAGTGATGTGCTGAGTGTGCGTAAATCTAGTTCATTGACAGTCGGCACTTTTGCATGAGACTACTGGTGGCATGACCCAAACTTAAAACAAGCATTTACAATGCAAATGGTCATCCATTTGCAAGAGTTTAAGCTATTGGCATTGTAAATGACAAAGACTTTTATTTATCTGTTTTGATAATTAATACATAAATAAAAGGCATTGTCATTTGCAATGCCAATAGCTGAAACTCTTGTAAATGCAAGACCTATTTCATCTCAAAGAAGCAGCCGCCATTGTCCGGGCTGCTTGGAAAGTGAAAACACGCATGGCACGCTGAATGTTGCAGGAAATCATGTTGTGCCTGCAGTAGGAGAAACTCATTGAAGAAAATAGTCCTTGCAGACTAAATAAGACATACTGCGTAACAACAGAAGTAAAAGGGCCAGTCCTCGTGAGAGGTTAGATATTAAGACAAGGCAGTACTAAGGAGGGAACAACAAGCCTATTAATGAATCAGAAGCCTGCATTTACGATGACATTGACTAAAGCTAATGAAAAATATGCCTTCCAGGCACATGAGAACGAGTACCTAACTCATCCACCAAAGACCAAATTTTTATATTGGCCTTTATAGGTGATGCAGCGCCGATTAGCACATTTCTAGGAGTTATGCTTGAGCTTTGTTGGGTCCCAACTCGGGTACCATATGGACTAGAGGTTAGCTGTGTGTTTTTTACTCTCACGTTTAATAAAGAAGTAGAGTAACATCTGGCTGGAAATCGATGTTTATTGTGATAATCCTGTTACACTCACGAGCACTACCCTTCCCAGCTAAATGTCTGAATCAGAGCTTCCAGGGGGCGCTTCGTTGCGAATTATAGTGTTTTGAAAATGCCCCTTCATCTTATCAATAACCCTCCCTTTACCAACCCTTAGAGTCTCCTGGTTTGCTTGAAGAATGACTAAAGATATGATAAAAGTTCCGGAACTGGTGCCCAGCCAAATCCTGCCTGGGCTGCTAGTTGTATTCTAGCCCACCCTTGCATCCTCTGTGGTGCACACAGACCTTGACACAACCACCCACCAGAAGCGAGGCCCTGACTCCAGACACAGTAGTGTAGCAAGGATGCTACAAGCTATGGAGGAAGCGAGGAAAATTGGCAATGTGCAGTCCTGCCAAGTATCACGCATCAGGTGTGATGCTAACGCATTTCAGTGTGGTGCTCCGCATCACCGCACTGAAATGCATTATCACGCATTTCTGCAGATATTTCAGCTGTCACTGTGAAGCGCTATGGAAGGCACTGTGTGTGGTAGGCGGCAGTGCCCTGCCTTGTGCCCTGTGAGCAATGCTCCCACAGGCTTGGGGGCTACCAGCGGAGTTGAGGCGCCGCTTGCAGTCTCACCGTGCTACAATATGTCTTTATGTGATTATTCTGCGGCGCATTGCAGCTCTGATTCAGACAACCTGACTTAGGGCTGGGCAGGGGACGTCATGTCCTACTAGAGCGATGCAGTAAGCTTGAGGGGAAGGTTGGCTCCTTGGGGCCTCACTGGTATGTGGGTGGCTGGCGCTGTCTTGTCTCAGAGCTGCTGTCTGTTGCTGCTCATACATAGCTGCCAAAATAATTTCAAAAAGGGGGTGGTGATGGACAGAGTATCTGAGTTAATCAGAACACTCCTACCCAGTCAACAGATCAGGGCTTGATCCATCACCGTTTTTTAGCTCACTGCACCATCCCAGTTAAGAACCTGGCTATATGCAAATTAGTCTGTCCCTGGCCCAGTGCATCATGGGAACAGGTCAGACCAAACTACCAAGCCAATTCTTCACTGGAAAGGAAACAAGCTTCCGGGGACCGGTTTCTGGCATTACAGCCGTCTTCGGCCCGGCTTGCTTGAATCCTGATGGTGCAATGAGCAAGGGACTCATGTCTGAGCATACCCTTCCACACTCATGGTGGCCAAACATAGCTGCCAACGTTTCAGATTGCTATGTGTGACATTTTCATAAAATCAGTGTAATTATGAGTGACATTTCAACCACTATGAGTGACACTTTTTTGCAAGCAAAATCAAGCAGTAAAGACAAGGGAAACATATATAAATATCAGAAATGACACCCATTTGAGCAACAAGAAACTTTAAGAAAATCTTAAACCTGCTGCAAATCACCAGAAATCTAAGGGAACTAACCTAGTGCCCTGGCAAATGGATTGTAGCTTTGGGAATATGCAATGTATCATTAGTACAGTCAAATGCTTTCAACAGGTATATTTAACCCCTCATCAGTGTGACATTACTGTGGTAGCCTTAATTTAATAATACCTTGTGCCTGCTGCTATACAGTAGCCAAGTCAGTCTGTCCCCAGTCACAGATCTCTATGCAGAACGGGTCATAGTGGCACTGCTCGGCTAATGTGAGTGTCACGATTCGCTCCCTGTGTTCTCGTGTCCACCACCAGGGGGCTGAACTGTGGGACTCTCCAGTGTTCTAATATGCCTCCTGACACTCCCCTGCATGCATATCTTGACTTCCAGCCATTTGGACACTATTTGGGAATTGACATCCAATCCCAATCCATGCCGTGTTTTGTGAAAGCCAGCTTGCTTAGACTTAAAGCCAGCCTACTCATGCCTGAAACTCCATTACCCAGAATTCCCTGCTCACTGCTTTGTCTCCACCCCTGCAGGCCAAGGATGGGTGGATGAATTCAGCTCACCTGTGGCTGGCTGCTGCTAGTCTGCTCACACCAGCTGCATGTGATTACTGTGAGCTCTTTTAAGCCCCAGCTCCCTTCCGGCAAAGGTTGTTCATTGTAGCTGTTTACCGGTGAGACCAATCCTTGTTTCCAGAGTTCCCTGTGCTTTTGCTATTCTTGTTTCCTGAGCTTTAATTAGGCCTTGTTCCTGATCTGCTGCTGTTTTCCCTGTTCCTGAATTAGCACTGGCTGCAGTGCTACCCTGACCCCTGAGCCTTAGTATTCCTTGTTCCTGAACTACAGCAGTTTCCCTTCTCCTAAATTAGCACTGCTTACAGTGCTACCTTGTTTCCTGATTCCTGAGCTATAGTTAATCCTTGTTCCTTGATTCCTGAGCTATAGCTAATCCTTGTGCCTGAATTAGCACTGCTTACAGTGCTACCTTGTTTCCTGAGTTCCTGAGCTATAGCTATTCCTTGTACCCGAATCAGCGCTGCCTGAAGTGCTACCTTGTTTCCTGAGTTCCAGAGCTATAGTTATTCTTTGCTCCTGTTCCTGGGCTTCAGCAATTTATTGTTCCTGATTTGCATTGCTTGCAGTGCTCTCTTGACTCCTTGACTCCTGAGCTGTAGCTATTTCCTGTTTCTTGAACTAGCACTGCCTGTAGTGCTACCTTGTCTCCTGAGCTAAAGTAATTTCCCTGAACTAGCACTGCCTGCAGTGCTACCTTGACTCCTGAAGCTTTGGTAATTTCCTGTTTCTGAACCAGCACTGTCTGCAGTGCTGCCTTGACTCCTGAGCCTTAGCTCACTTCTTCTTTCTGCCCCAATACTGCCTTCTATGCTTCTTTGTTTTCTTGATTCCTTAACCTGCAATATTCTAGTATACCCTTGTAGCCTCCCCTTCTGTATATCCGTTTCCAGTCCCTGCCTTACTTCCCATTTCCTTGGTTCCAGTTCTAGTTTGCTGCCTTTCTATTCTGCTGTCTTTCTTCTGTTACCTTGTATGTTTGTTACCTGCTTTCTGCCAAGTGTGCCCTGTCAATTCCTTCCTTTCCTGTTAAGCACTCCTCCTTGCTAGCTCCTTGTCTATTGTGCTTGTGTTTAGTTCTACCCCTTTGCTGTTACTGCCTTGCGCGTTCCTGTTTTATCTCAGGATCCGTGGGCTCACCTGACTACCTATGTGGTGTTTCTTGTTCACTGTGAGTTTTGTCTTTGAGTTACATTTATAACATCTCAATTTGAGATTCCTTAAATTGCGAAAATAACAAAAATGATAATGCATCTCAAAAACGGGAATTGCATTCGCAAACGGCCACATTTTGCGATTCGCACCATTTGCGAATGCAATTTCCTTTGATGCATGTGCCCATTAAAGCGTTTTTTACAAAGACATGCTCGCAAAACAGCAACATCTTGTGCAGGAAAGTGGTGAAAAAATGATATTGCGAAAACACGCTAGCATGCGCAGAAGTGAACAGCTGCTTTATAGTAGCCGTAAAGCGCACCACAATAAACATCGATCTTTGCAAACAGGTCTCTACTTCACCAATTAAGCCATCATGATACAAACCAGGAGAAAGACAGCTTTCCGTTTTTCGACAAAGCGCACTCACTGACACAATTTCCATTGCTCCACAGAGTGTCGATAAGCTCACTCCAACCAACTTCAAAATACAAAGTTTTCCAAAACGCACGCCTCAAGCTATGGGACCCAACAACATGCATTTACATAATACCTTTCTGCCGCGCTGCCCTTGCTGTGAGTACTGTCTTCCTTGCGGCCGCTGAATGAACCTTACCGTGAGTGTGACGGACAACTCCAACGAGGTCCATTGACCGTCCTGACTCCCTCAGAAGCCGTCACTCCCCACGCTCCCTGGCCTGGGTGTCGTTGTGCTTTGCATTGCTTGAAAAGAATTGGCGCCTGCTATTGCTCACTGCTGCCAAGATTTATTTTGTCCATTGCTCGCATTTTAATTTGTGCAAGTCTGTCCATTGCTCGCATTTTAATCTGTGCAAGTTTATAGTTTGCTCGCATTTTAATCTGTGCCAGTTTATTTTCGGAGCGGTCGCATTGCTTGATTTAAATTAATAATTAGTGCCGGTGCCACTGCCCATAGCGACATTCAACTTTGTGCCCCAATCTCGTCTTGTTTCGGTTTTGCTTTCCCTGCAATTTTGTTGTTGTGCCTCGTAGCCAGCCTCTCCACCCCGCTCCCGCCTCCCAGCTGGTCCTCCCTCGCTCGGCCCCCCACCACTATCTACATATGTCAGAGGAGCTTACGCGCAGCGTTCACCCGCTGCGGTCGCGCCCTATGCGCGCCGAAGGCACGCCAAAGGTAAGCCCGTCTACGACCGTCCGCGCCTGGACCGTGCCCAGCGCCATACCCCCTGGCCCCCGCAAAAACCACTCCACCCGCCTTACGTACGACGCCGCAACCCTCTCTGCCCTTAACCCCGGCCGACCACCAAACTGCTACCAAGCCGTCCCAGGACACACCCATGTACCCTTCACCTGCCTCTCCTGCAAGTTCGACTGCATCAAGACCCACACCAAATCCACAAACTCCAAACAGAGCTCCGACACTAACCACCTGAGATGCATCCTGCTCAACACCCGATTGGTCCACAGACACGCCATTGAACTCTGAAACTTGGATGAACGCCTCATCAACGCCCGACATGGCCATAGCCATCCCGGACAGCTACAAGATCATCCGAAAGGACCGCATCAACCAAACAGGAGGAGGCATCGCCATTGTTCATAAGAACACCATCCGCATCACGACCAGTTCTAACGACACACTCGCAGCTACCGAACACCTTCACTTCCAGATTCACATCGACCCCAAGACCACACTCAGAGGCACCCTCATCTACAGGCCACCAGGACCCAGCACACAATTCAGCGAAGACATCACTGACTTCATCAGCCCACACGCCCTCCCCTCCGAGGACTACATTCTACTGGGAGACCTCAACTTCCACCTGGAAAAGAACAACGACAGCAACACCACAACCCTTCTGGACAACCTCGCCAATCTCTGACTCAAATAACTTGTTGACACCCCCACACACTATGCCGGGCACACGCTCGACCCAATCTTCACCTCCAGCAAGCACATCTCCTTCAATCACACCACAGCTCTCCATTGGACAGACCACAGCTGCGTTCGCTTCAACTAGAAAAAGACTACGACCCACAACCACCCACAACCAATCCCCCGTAGAAACTGGAACAAAATTACCACCGACCAACTCTTCACATCGCTTCACCAAAACCCTCCTGCAAAATCATCGGACCCAAACCTTGCAGCCACCAACCTCACACAATGGATCACCCACAGCACTGACGAATTAGCACCCTTGAAAAAACATCAAATCAAGCAAAGTAGCAAAAAAGCACCCTGGTTCAACGATGACCTTAAGAAATCCAAAAAGTTCTGTCGCACCCTCGAGAAAGCCTGGAGAAAAAACCCAACCACTGACAACATGGCCACCTTCAAGAACGCAACCCGCAAACACCACCAACTGATCCGATCCACCAAGAAATCAGCATTCAAGGATCGACTCGACAACAACGCCCACAACAGCAAGGAACTATTCAACATCGTCAAAGAATTTACCAACCCCACCGCCGGCACCAACGACATCACCCCCTCCCAAGACCTCTGTGACTCCCTAGCCTCATTCTTCCACAACAAAATCGCTGACATACATAACAGCTTTGAAAACCAGTCCGAAGACCAGTCCATCCCACCCACCTCCGAACTAAAACTCCCCTCCAACAACCTTTGCGCCTGGAACCCAATCACCACTGAAGACACCATCCGCCTGATGAACTCCATCCACTCAGGATCGCCAACCGACCCATGTCCCCACCACATTTTCAACAAAGCAGACTCCATTATCGCACCCCATCTCCGAGACGTCATCAACTGCTCCCTCAACTCCGCTACCTTCCCGGAAAGCTGGAAACATGCCGAACTCAGCGCCCTTCTGAAGAAACCCACAGCAGACCCCACTGAACTTAAGAACTACCGCCCCATCTTGCTCCTCCCATTCCCTGCCAAAGTCATTGAGAAAGCAGTCAACAGTCAGCTCGCCGCCTTCCTCGAATCCAACAAATCCCTCGACCCTTCACAGTCTGGCTTCCGAGCCAAACACAGCACCGAGACCGCCCTCATCACAGCAACAGACGACATTCGAACTCTACTGGACAACGGAGAAACAGCTGCCCTCATCCTACTTGACCTCTCCGCAGCCTTCGACACAGTCTGTCATAGCACCCTTATACAACACCTCAGCAATGTCGGAATACAAGGAAAAGCACTGGACTGGATCATCTCGTTCCTCACCGGAAGAACCCAGAGAGTCCGCCTCCCCCCTTTTAAATCAGAGGCCACCGAAGTCATCTGCGGCGTACCACAAGGATCATCACTCAGTCCCACCCTCTTCAACGTATACATGAGTCCCCTCGCATCCATCGCGCGCCAACACAACCTCAACATCATCTCCTACGCCGACGACACCCAGCTAATCCTCTCCCTCACCAAAGACCCAAACACCGCCAAAACCAACCTACACGAAGGGATGAAAGAAGTAGCCGAGTGGATGAAGAACAGCCATTTAAAACTGAACTCGGACAAAACGGAAGTCCTCATCTTAGGTTCATCCCCCTCCGCCTGGGATGACTCATGGTGGCCACCGGCCCTGGGAAACGCACCCATACCTACTGACCACGCACGTAACCTGGGCTTCATCCTGGACTCCTCCCTCTCGATGACCAGACAAGTCAACGGCGTCTCATCATCATGCTTCAACATCCTACGTATGCTCAAACAAATCTTCCGTTGGATCCCCACCGAAACAAGAAAGACGGTCACCCACGCACTGGTCACAAGCCGACTGGACTACGGAAACACCCTTTACGCCGGAACCACAGCCAAACTACAGAAAAAACTCCAACGCATCCAAAACGCCTCAGCCAGACTCATACTAGACATCCCCCGCCAAGCTCACATTTCCGGTCACCTGAAAGACCTCCACTGGCTCCCCGTCAACAAGAGAATAACATTCCGTCTCCTCACCCACGCACACAAAGCCCTCTACGATCTAGGACCCGAATGCCTCAACACGCGCCTGTCCTTTTACACCCCCACCCGCCAACTACGATCGTCCAATCAAGCCCTCGCCGCAATTCCACACATCCACAGATCCACCATGGGGGGAAGATCCTTCTCCTACTTAGCTGCCAAAGCCTGGAATTCTCTCCCCACCCACCTCCGCCTTACACAGAACCACCTCTCCTTCAGAAAACAACTAAAAACTTGGATATTCGATAAGTAAAGTACCCCCCTACCTCAAGCGCCTTGAGACCCTCTGGGTGAGTAGTGCGCTATACAAATGTCAAACTTGAACTTGACTTCGACTTGCAGTCACCCTCGGCCGGGTTCAGCAATATAAAATTCACATTGGGCGGCAGATATCAAATGCCCCACAGCACGGGCGGCCATGACCTATGTGACTGCTGTTGGTGTATACATACAGCAATTATAAGGGCTCAGGGGGCTCTGTGCCCCGGTGCCGCTGCACCTTGTCCAGGATCAGCGTGAAATACGTAGCAACGGCAACCCTGCCTGACGCTGCAGCCCACTTATCCAGAGCCATGACAAATAACCGCATTTTTACCTTTGAACTTTTTAGGTGCTTTCTACAGCCAATGAGATCTGGAGAACGTCTGGCATGGAGGGCCCTGAATGGCTAAGTGATATCCAGGAAACAAACACTATTACCGGGGAAGTGGGGGGTAAAACGGGAGTCCTCGTTGCTGTATTTGTACGAGGAGTGGACGGTAATAGGCCTGGTTGTTTTTTAAATCCAGGATCATACTCTTTCCTCCAAGCACGTTCGGTTTATTTACATGCCTTCCTTAGCATGGACAACACATCGTTATACCATGGACTGGACTCATGGGTACGACTCTTACACCAGCATGCCGGGATCGAAGAGTCCAATGCCTGAGTAATCCAGTCGCAAAACGTATCATAGCCTAATTCAACATTTGGTAAAAAGACTAAGAGGGTCGTCAATAAGGAGTGCATTAAAATCCTCAAGTCTCAATTTACGCCAAGGGCGATTAAAAGTGGATCGAGGAGTAGCTTTGTCAGAGTGCTCTGGAGTAAAGAAAGACATTTCTACCACAAAATGGTCAGACCAGCCCACTGGCGTGGGAGTCGCCGCCATAGCGGAATCAATGTTAGAGAAGATCGGATCTAACAGATGCTGTAATCGCCTAGTTCCTCAGGATCGGGTAACTATGAACACCACCCCGACGCTCTTGACCGCACCACAACAGAGAACAGACTTGTAGGGTTACTTTAACCGGCTTTATTTTACACTGTACTGCCAGATGGAATAATAGCACAAAGAAGGGTACAGTGAATAGACACCCCGTGGAGTTTCAAAGATTCTGGGTCCAACCGTCCTCCGCACGAATGCCGGTCCCGGCATTCACCAACAGAGGGCACCGTGCTAAGCAGTGGCCGAAAATGCCACTCGAGTAATGAGCAAGGTATGGTGGTACTCCTCAGTTCGTCCTCCGCATTGGTGTCGGTCCCGACACTCTCCAACGGAGGGCAAATCACGGGACGAAGGCCGTTCAGGGTAACCCTTGGGCTGCGGCTTTAGGACCAATGTAAATGGATAATGCGTCCCTCACACTCGATAACACTCGAGCGGGGACTGAGGCAAATGCACAACGAGGGTCCGTGTCCCTCACGCTCGATAACCCTCGAGCGGGGACTGAGGCAAGAGTACAGGAAGGGTCAGCGTCCCTGATGCTCGATAACCCTCGAGCGGGGACAGAGGCAAAAGTACAAGAGGGTCAGCGTCCATCACGCTCGATAACCCTCGAGCGGGGACTGCGGCTCTTTAACAGCAGAGACACAACAAACGGCTAGCGGAACCCGTTTCCTTGCGGGCTCTGACGCTTTCCCACTACCGCTACCCTCGGGCGGCGAAATACCTGTTCGGAAATCAACGTTTCACCTTCCTCGAAGTCCAGGCGGAGTGTTCTTTCAACACGAACACGGAATATCCGACGCCGTGTCCTGCCACCGAGGTTCGTTTTATGGCGGCGCGTCCTGCGCATGCTCCGCGCGGCGCCCTCTGGGAATTTTAGTTCTCGGTGTGGTTGTTCTGGGAGTTGTAGTTCCATAAACGGAACGCTCCTCCTTATGTGTCGTGGACGTTCCGTTGTGTGTCCTAACAGATGCCCACCAATATGTGTGGGGCTAGGGACCAATTGGACTAATTGAAAAGCAACAAGATCTGCAAATACATTACCAATGATGCTATCTTGCGTGAGCTCAAAGTGCAGATTCAAGTCCCCAAAAATACTGAAATTTGCGGTGCCCGAGGCAAGCGAGCCTACCCGTTCCAATAAGGAATTGATAAAACCTGTGGCCGGACCAGGTGGTCTATACACCAAAATGCCGGACAGCGTCAGGTGAGGGCTAACATCAGTACTAAAGCGAGCACACTCACAGCCCTCCACTTCTTCTTTACTAAAGTGGCAAGAGTAGCAAGATTTATGAATCATTGCAATGCCGCCACCTCTAGTTTCCCTATTTAGCATACAGATGGAATATTCTGCTGGCAGCGCTAAGTTTGGTTCAGTAATGGTTTCTCCGTTAATCCATGTCTCTGTAAGAAAAAATATATCCGATGTTTCATCGATAATAAGGTCATAGATTTCAGCATGATGTTTCACTAGTGACCTTACTTTAAGCTGCAAAATTTTCAGCTCATATATCAGGCCAAAATCACATATCAGGCCAACTTCTCACATTGGTGTGCAGCGGTTGGGATAAGAGCTTGCTGATTGTTTTACCATAATATCTTGAGATATAATTTGAAAGATCACAATAAGGTACCTTGAGGTACATATAATAACAAGTCTTAAAATACTTAAGTTCTACTGAACTTAGTTGTTGTAGAGCAAAGGGCCTAGCACTCCCTGACTACAAATCCTAGAGAGGTTTAGTAGGTAACACTTAGGGTAGGTAGGTGCACACACCATACCTCACTAGATCATTTCTCTGAGAGCAGAACCAAGTGGATCTCTCCCAGTGGAGGTAGATCCTTTAAGGATACCTTTCAGATATGATACCCTAACTTTCCATGATTTAAGGCACTTGTGCACTTCTAGAAAGTTAAAACAGGGTTCCAACCCTACCCTCAAGCACCTGATCGAGCTCATGGAAGAATATGATGCTCAGAAGGCCTCTAATACAGGCCTGTCAGTTAATACAGAAGAGGGACAGCCATCAGCAGAAGATGCCCCTGAAGACAACCAGGTGGTAGATGATGATGATGATGATGATGATGATGCTGATGCTGATAGTAATCATGACCTGGTACAAGTATGCATACCTAGCCAGGCCAACCTAAGCCTACATGGAAATGGAGAGGGCCTAATACCCTCCAGGGTCCCAAGCAGGCTTAACCCTGAACACAGAAGGAGGAGATCCCTATCCAGGGAATCTCAGCATACTGGTGTCTCACTAGGCTCTGATGTTGTTAGGAGAATGTCGTCCCCTGAGAGAAGGGAACATCAGGCCAGGATGAGAGAAGTCAATCTGAGGATTGAGAGGCAAGAACTTGCCCTAGCCAAGGTAAGACTTGCTCTTGCAAGAGAGCAAAAGTTAAGTGGGTTAGAACCCACTGGTTGCAGCAATATCCCTAAGGATAGAGATAGGTCCTATGATAATAGAAACCTAAGCAAGATTGTCCCACCCTACAAAGTTGGGGATTATATCCACAAATGGATAACTGCTTTGGATAGGGCTTGCAAAGTACAGCAGGTACCCCAAAACAGTGGGCAGCAATCTAATGGCTCTCGTTTTCAGAAAAAGGTAGAGATAAGCTCCTCACAGTCAGTGATGAGGATGCTAACAACTACACAGCCCTAAAGAGTGCTCTGATTAGTGGGTTTGGCCTAACCACTGAACAGTATAGGTTGCTGTTCAGAGATACCCAGAAGACACAGACTCAGGGCTGGACTGATTTTGCAGATTGTGCTACTAAGGCTCTGGAAGGCTGGTTGCTGGGCAGTAAAGTTAAGGACTATACAGGATTGTATAATTTGATCATGAGAGAACAAATACTTAATAATTGTCAGAACCAGTTACTACATCAGCACCTGAGTGACTCTAATCTGACCTCTTCCAAAGAATTGGGAAAGAAGGCAGACAAATGGGTCAGAACCAGGGTGAAGCAGAAAAACCAGAACCAAGGTGGTGATCAGAAGAAGCCAGACCAGAAGGGTGGGGAGCAGAAAGTAAAACAACAAAAGTCTTCAACAGGTCCCGAAAAATCTTCTACTGAGGTTCCAAGAAATCCAAAAAGAAAGATGGCCAAAGAAAACCATGGTGCAATATCTGGAAAAGAACTACTCACTGGACCAGTGATTGCACCAAAAAGGAAACAGCTCCAACCACCATTGCCCCTAAGGCAACTGTTCCCCCCTAATGCAGCTAATAGTTGTGGTTCTCAACAGAAGGGTGTAGTAGGGTTGACCCTGGGAACTGAGATGGACTCTGGCCTGGTCAGAGTACCAACTCAAGCTGTTCTTGTCTGTGATGTGGACATGGCTATGTCCTCTACTGTGACTCCCAATAACTTGGGCAAGTACAGACAGACACCTTTAATTAACAATAAAGTGGCTCAGGCCTACAGGGACACATGTGCCAGTGTCACCATGGTGACGCCTAACTGTGTGGACCCTGGACAGATCATACTAGGTGAGAATTACCTAGTGACCAATGCTAGCAATGCCACTACCACCCATAGTATGGCAATTGTTAACTTCTCCTGGGGAGGGGTAACTGGCCTCAAAAGAGTTGTTGTAAGTTCAGACCTCCCTGTTGAATGTTTGTTGGGCAATGATTTAGAGACTTCATTCTGGTCTGAAGTGGAGTATAGGACTCATGCAGAGATGCTGGGCATATCAGCACACGTCCTTGCTGTGACCAGGTCACAGGCCAAAAAGTGCCAAACTGAACAGGCACTGGATCCTGAAACTATGGACCAGTTGCCTTCCAAAAGAAAGAGCAAAAGGGTTAAGGCAGTGTCTTCCCCCTTGCCTCAGGATGAGAATCAGACTTCACAGGAATCTGAGTGTGAGACCCAAGAAGGAACTGTCCTAGAAGAACTTGAGTCTGATCAGGTTGAATTTCTTGGGACAGGGGGACCCTCAAGGGCATATCTGAGGCAGGCGCAATTGGATTGCTCCTCTCTGGAAACCCCTCAGACAGCAAGCTGCTGCTGAGTCTGCTGGGAATGCTACAGGTACCCACAGAGTGTATTGGGATGAAGGACTCCTTTATTCAGAGGCTAGAGACCCCAAGCCTGGTGCTTCCAGGAGGTTGGTCATACCTTTGGCATTCAGGGGCTACCTTCTTACCTTAGCACATGATATTCCCTTAGCAGGACATCTTGGCCAGAACATGACTTGGGACAGGCTTGTCCCTCACTTTCACTGGCCCCATATATCAGAAGATACCAAGGAGTTTTGTCACTCCTGTGAAACCTGCCAAGCCAGTGGCAAGTCAGGTGGCACAACAAAGGCCCCCCTTATACCACTACCTGTGGTGGGGGTTCCCTTTGAAGGAGTTGAGATAGACATTGTTGGACCAATGGATCCCCAAACAGCCTCTGGGCACATATTTATTCTGGTGGTAGTGGATCATGCCACCAGATACTCAGAAGCTATTCCCCTAAGGACCACAACAGCCCCTGTTGTGGCAAGAGCCCTCCTGGGAGTTTTCTCAAGAGTGGGTTTTCCGAAGGAGGTTGTCTCAGACAGAGGTGCAAACTTTATGTCTGGGTACCTAACTGCTATTTGGAAGGAATGTGGTGTGAACTACAACTTCACCACTCCCTATCATCCACAGTGCATTGGTCTTGTGGAAAGATTCAACAATTCCTTGAAGTGCATGATCAAGGGTTTACCTGAAAAGCTTAGGCGAAGATGGGACATCCTTCTGCCCTGCCTTCTGTTTTCTTACAGAGAGGTCCTACAAAAGGGGGTTGGCTACAGCCTTTTTGAACTTTTGTGTGGGCCTCCTGTAAGGGGACCCCTATGTCTTGTGAAGGAAGGATGGGAGTTACCGCTCAAAAAGCCTAAACAAGACATAGTGGACTCTGTGCTTGGTCTCCGCTCCAGGATGGCTGAATACATGAAGAAGGCTTCTAAAAACCTTGAGGCTAGCCAGGAACTTAAAAAGCCTGGCATGACCAAAAGGCTGTGCTGACTGTGAACCAGCCAGGACAGAAAGTGTGGGTGCTGGAGCCAGTGGCCCCAGCAGCACTCCAAGACAGATGGTCTGGACCCCATACTATTGTTGAGCAAAAGGGAGAGGTAACCTACTTGGTTGATCTTGGGACTCCCAGAAGCCCCCACAGGTTGCTTCATGCCAACAGACTGAAGGCATATGTTGACAGGGCAGACATGGGCTTGCTCATGGCTACAGATGAGGGACAGGAGGAGGAGAGTGACCCTCTCCCATACCTGCCTTCTCAGAACCCTGATGATGGTTCAGTTGATGGAGTGGCCTTGGCAGGCAGCCTCCCTGACCAGCAGCAACAGGACTGCAGACAAGTTCTGCAGGCCTATAGGCATATGTTTTCCCTGACCCCAAGTCAGACAAACTGGTGCACCAATGAGGTGGACACTGGTGACAGTCTGCCTGTCAAGAGTAAAATCTACAGGCAACCTGACCATGTCAGGGACTGTATAAGGACAGAGGTCCAAAAGATGTTAGAACTTGGGAGTTATTGAGCCCTCAGAGAGCCCCTGGGCCAGTCCAGTAGTCCTGGTGCCAAAGCCTCACACCCAAGATGTTAAGAGAGAGATGAGGTTTTGTGTGGACTACAGAGGTCTCAATGCTGTCACTAGGACAGATGCCCATCCAATACCCAGGGCAGATGAGCTCATTGACAGATTGTCTTCTGCCAAGTTTTGAGCACATTTGACCTGACAGCAGGCTACTGGCAAATCAGACTAGCTGATGATGCAAACGCCAAAACAGCATTTTCAACCCCAGGAGATTATTACCAATTTGTGGTGATGCCCTTTGGCTTGAAGAATGCACCTGCCACTTTCCAACGGTTGGTGAACCAAGTCCTTTCTGGGCTGGATGACTTTTGTGCAGCTTATCTAGATGATATTGCTGTCTTCAGCTCCACCTGGGAAGATCACCTGATCCACCTGAAGAAAGATTTGGAGGCCCTGCAAAAGGCAGGCCTGACTATCAAGGCTATTAAGTGCCAGATAGGGCAGAGTAAGGTTGTGTACCTGGGCCACCTTGTAGGTGGGGGTCAGGTTCAACCACTGGAGAGTAAGATCCAGACCATCAAGGACTGGTCTCCTCCAACCACCCAGACACAGGTGGGAGCTTTTTTGGGCCTGTCTGGTTATTACAGAAAGTTTGTTAAGAACTATGGGTCCATTGTGACCCCACTTAATGACTTAACCTCAAAGAAAATGCCAAAAAAGGTTCAGTAAGCTGTGAAAAGGCATTTGATTACCTGAAGCAAGCCATGTGCTCTGCACCTATTCTGAAAAGTCCAGATTACTCCAAGAAATTCATTGTCCAAACAGATGCTTTTGAGTTGGGTGTGGGAGCTGTTCTTTCACAATTGAATAAAGATGGTCAAGACCAGCCCATTGCTTTTATTAGCAGAAGCCTGACCCCTAGAGAGAAACATTGGTCAGCTATTGAGAGGGAAGCCTTTGCTTTGGTTTGGGCCCTGAAGAAGCTGAGGCCATACTTGTTTGGTACTCACTTCAAGATTCAGACAGACCATAAGCCCCTCTTGTGGCTAAATCAGATGAAGGGTGAAAATCCCAAACTACCCAGGTGGTCCATTTCTGTCAAGTTCGCGTCGTGACCGAACTACCATTCCCGGTAGGCCACGAGTAGAGAACTACTGCTCCCATGATCCTCCGCAACGCGCATGAGAACTCGCGAGAGAAAGCCTAAATAGGAAGTTACAGCCCGGGCTCGGTGTCGGGAATTCCAGTTTGCGTGCCAGGATTGCCTGCTTCAGAGACCTCGTTTCCTCTCCTTGGTGCGGTAAGGGTGCTCGGCACCGGTTTGTGCTCTCAGCGAGATCGCTGAGTTTGATGACCCTGTACCCTGACAAGGTTGCCAGTTGCACCTTGCGCATGGGGTTTAAGTTACTTTTAGGTTTCGGATATTGACTCGGTCGGTATTGCCGGCCGACGGGGAAGTGGATGTTTTGAGACCCACAGGGTGATTCCCCTGTTGTTTTCTTTCGTTGTTCGTACTTTACACAGTCAAGCTTTGTTTTGTGTCATCCATGCTGGGGAGCGGCACATGCCTAAATAAGACGCATTATATCGGAACTCCTAGATCCCTGATCTCATGGGTGTTTCTCCTATGAAGTATTTCCTTTGCGAAAAAAACAATTATTGATGTGCGGGCATTCTAGAAGCTTGTGTATACATGTGTATTTTTTTTTTGTGTTGACATTTTTTATTAGATATTTTAAGATAAAAGTACAGATGCAAAAGATAAAGCAAAATAATAACTTTGGGAAGTAAAATAGTACAAATGAGAAGTATGATACAAACTATAATAAATATGAGGACATAAAGAGATCGTATATTCCATAATCCGAAATACAATAAGAAGGAGAAGACTACAAAAGAAAAGCATTAGAGAAGAAGAATAAAGAAAAAAAAAAAAAAAAGAATAAGCAAAAATCCCAGAGCAACATGAGTAAACACAAAAAGAAATAATGGAAAGAAATTGTAAAGCTGAACAATACGAGAAGAAGGACCCAAGAGAAAAGAATTAAGAAGGTGGAACAATCAGAGGAGAGGAAGGAGCAGAAACAGAATCATTCTGCACAGGAGCATCCAGAAAGGGGGACCACACCTGGAGAAAAATGGAAGCTTGATCCTGTAAATTATAAATTGTACGTTCATGTAGAGCCGTTTGCATCATCGTCACCAACCACTCTTCTTGCGAAGGAGGCAGAGGAGACCTCCAGTGTCGCAGTATACAAATTTTTGCCGTGGCCAGAGCCGTATGGAGAAGACGAGTTTGTGGTCTGGAAAGCTTCGGAAGGCTACGAAAATCATGCAAAATAATATTCAGAGAAGTAAGGGGTAGAGGGAGTGACATGGTGTTGACCAACGTCTTCCGTACAAAAAGCCAAAAAGGTGTCGTACGAGGACATTCACAAACAATATGCGTAATATCACAACCAGGGGCTGAACACCTCCAACACAAAGTATGTGGTAGTAACTTAGCATGATGCAATTTGACTGGAGACCAGTGCCACTCATGCAAGATTTTAAAAACGCAAAATTTAAGACGGGCCTCACGAACTCCCTTATGTAATCCTTCCAATATTTGATCCCATTGAGTGTTAGAATAGACAACCGATAGACGAGATTGCCATTTCAACTGGAGAGCGTGCGAGAGAGGCTGTGAAAATAGAGGATGCAAAAAAGTTTTATAAAGACCAGAAGTTATACCTTTAAGATTTCCCCATAACTGTAAGTAGGACAAAAGAGGAGATACAGATATCAAGTCAGGCGCAGGGCCTAGATGTTTTGTAAGAGCTTGCTGAAGCTGAGTGTATTTGCAGGATTGTGTGGATGGTAGATGAAATTCCTCACATAGCTGAGAAAAAGATTTAAAAGTGTTATTATGAAATAACTGATCTATAGTCTGGATACCGGCTTCCTGCCATACGGGCCAGGACAGAGTGCGACCCCCAACACGAACTGCAGAATTAAGCCATATAGGAGCTTTGATATGGATACGTGAATTACATTTAAGTATACGATGACTTCTCTGCCAGGATTTGAACATCGCTGATAAGATTGGATTTTTAGGATCAGAAGAACTGACCCCTTTACCATATAGAAGGGACAAACCAAAACCAGAAGCTAATAAGTGACGTTCAAGAGGGACCCATTGAGGAATGTCTTTATATTTAGGTAAAAAAAAGACAAGTTGCGAGAGATGAAGAGCAAGTGAGTAATGTTCGATAGAAGGGAGACCCAAACCCCCTTGTAACTGATGAGATTTTAATTTTGCAAAGGTAAGACGCGGTTTAGTCGTGCCCCAGACAAAAAGTTTAATTTTGGAGTCAATGGATCGCAGAGTGGTTAAGGGAATGTGAAGAGGAAGCATACCCAAAACATAAAGAAATCGAGGAAGAGTAACCATCTTGACCGCCTGGACCCGTCCCCATAAGGATAAGCCCAAAGACTTCCATTTATCGAAGTCTCGTTGCATTTGTGCGATTAAAGGAGTCAAATTGTCCGAGACTATATTATCCAGCCCTCTATTAATTAAGATTCCTAAATACTTAAGTCGGGATGATTGCCAATGGAAAGGGAACTCAGAAATCACATCTTTTGTTGTACCAATGGTCATGGGTAATGCTTCACTCTTATCCCAATTTATCTTGTAACCAGAAAAGGAAGAGAAATCATTAATAATGCGGAGGAGAGCAGGAAGAGAACGGGGAAGATCAGTGAGTGTGAGGAGAATGTCGTCCGCATATAAATAGATTTTAGAGTGACCAATTGGAAGGGGGACACCTACCACATTAGTAGATTGTCGTATTGCAGCAGCTAAGGGCTCCATTGCGAGAAGAAAAAGAAGAGGGGAGAGTGGACAGCCTTGACGAGTACCTCGTCTAATTGGAAACGGGGTAGATAGGAAGCCGCCACAATTGACCTGAGCCGATGGGTCATCATAAAGCAGCCGCACTTTATCTATAAACTGGTCACCTAACCCAAACCTTTGCATAATAGAAAAAAGGTATTCCCACTCAATGCGATCAAACGCTTTTTCAGCATCTAAGGAAAGAAGTAACGCATCGTCAGTGAGGTGTTTAGCTGACCATAAAGTATGAGATAAAGTGCGTAAATGATTACGAGAAGATCTACCTGGGACAAAACCTACCTGTGAATTATGAATTAAAGAGGGTAAAACTTTACGAAGGCGTGACGCAAGAATGCTAGCTAGTATCTTAACATCAGAGTTTAAAAGAGATATGGGCCTATAACTACTGCATAACAAAGGGTCCTTGCCAGGTTTCGGCAGGACAGCTATAATGGCTTTGTTGGAAAGAGGACCAAGAGAAGATTCCTCCACTGCCTCCCCAAATGCAGCATGTAAAGTGTCGACCATACTCTGGCCGGTCCATTTAAAAAATTCAGGAGGGAAACCATCATCTCCTGGGGCTTTATGGTATGGCAATGCAGCTATTGCTAAAGAGATTTCATCCTTAGTAATAACACCATCCAATAGGGCTCTGCCCTCATCAGAGAGTTTTGGAAGATGGACTGCATCTAAAAAGTCGGACATCGCCAGTATGTCTGTATGGGTGTTTGGAGAATAAAGAGATCTGTAGATGTTCCAGACAGGAGATTACCCTAAAATCTGGAAGAAAGTCATCGTGAAGCCCCTTTTAAAAAAATCCACATTAAACCCAGCAGAGCTAAAAAGCTATCGTCCCATTGCCTTACTTCCTTTTCCCTCTAAGGTATTTGAGAAAGCAATTAATTTACAACTCTCTAGCTTTATTGACAATAACAACCTATTAGACGAGACCCAATTTGGGTTTAGAAAGGGTCATGGCACTGAGACCGCCTTAATAAAAGCAACCGAAGAAGTTAGAATAATTCTAGATCAAGGCGGTACAGCAATCCTGATACTCTTAGACCTATCGGCTGCATTCGACACGGTCGATCATAACATCTTGATCGACCGTGTCGATGCCATGGGTATCCAGGGCAAAGCAAAGACTCTTCTGGCATCGTTTCTATCTGACAGAGTACAGTCTGTGAAAATGGGCAGCTACTATTCGCCCAATTTCACTTTACCTTGTGGAGTTCCTCAAGGCTCCTCGCTAAGTCCGACGCTTTTTAATATCTATGTATCGGACTTAGCGAGGGTGATCAAGTCATTCGGCATAGGAATAACATCATACGCCGATGACACTCAATTGGTCCTGGCTATTCATAGGAACGGAGCTGCAGTGGCCGCTAACTTTCAGGAAGGAATGAGAGCAATTGGCACCTGGATGGACCAGAACTGCCTAAAATTAAACTCTGACAAGACAGAGGTCATGCTTTTTGGTGATCTGACCCCGTCTTGGTCACCAGTCTGGTGGCCAGCAGAGCTGGGAGATCCTCCTCACCCTGTGAAAAAAGTCAGGAACCTCGGAGTTCTACTCGACAATAAGCTTACTTTCCACAGCCATGCTAATGCAGTTGTCTCGGCGTCTTTTTACACTCTGAGAATGGTAAAAAAGCTTCTTCCTTTTCTTCCTCCTGATTCAGGCAAAACCCTAATGTCTACACTAGTCCTTTCAAAGATTGACTACTGTAACGCATTATGGCTGAATGCACAGGAACAAGTTATGAACAAACTACAATTAGTGCAAAATGCTGCAGCAAGAATTTTAACTGGCACACCTAAATTCTCATCCATATCGCCCATCATTCGCCAACTTCATTGGCTACCAGTGAGAAGCCGTACAAAGTTCAAGGCCTTGTGCATCATTTATAAAACACTGAACAACACCGGACCGTTTTTTTAAAAAAAGTCCATTACTCCATACAAACCTAAGCGCTCTCTACGCTCTGAGGCATCCCAGCTACTCCATATTCCACGCACTAAGAAAGCAACTTGGGGCGATAAGCGCTTCACAATTGCTGCTTCTAAATTGTGGAATGAGCTCCCTCTTAATATCAGATCAAGTTCTTCCCTACTCATATTTCGGAAGCACATCAAAACATGGCTTTTCAACCAGTAAAGCTATGTAGGAGCCCTCTGCAATCTTAACGAACTCTAGCGCCGAGACACCGGAAGGTATTTGTGCGCTTTAGAAATTTTATAAATAAATAAATAAATAAATAAATAGAATGAAGCGAATTCCTCAACAATTTCCTGTGGTCGAGTAAGTACGTCGCCACCACTTGATTTAATAGCTGGGATGGCCATAGCGGCCTCCCTTTGTCTCAATTGCGCGGCTAATAACCGCCCAGCCTTTTCCCCCTGTTCATAATGACGCCCTTTCATTTTTTGCAAAGCGTATTCGGCTTTAGAGGTAAAAAGACTATTAAGAGACATTCGCGCTTTCTCCAGTAATTTACGGGTCTGAAGGGTTGGATTTGAGATATATGATTGAGAAAGTTGGTGAATGTCATCCTCCAAAGCAGTCTGTTTAATTGCATTTGCTTTATTGCGAAGAGCAGCGTCCCGCATGAGTTGACCCCTAATTGTTGCCTTGGCCGCTGCCCAAACCATTCTCTTAGAAGAAACTGAGGTATCATTGCGAATAAGATAATCTTGGAAATGTGATTGTAAAAGGAGTTTGCCTGCTGGAGCTCTATACGTAGCGATATTCAAGCGCCATGGTTTACGTCCCGGTTTAGATAGACCTAAATCAAGAGATAAGAGAACAGGGGAATGGTCGGATATGCCTGCCTCTAAGATCTGGGACTGTGTAACCAATTGGACTGCCTGCTGTGAAAGAAGAAAATAATCAAGACGTGAAAATGTACCATGCGTAGAGGAGAAAAACGTATATTCTTTGTCCTGAGGATGACTCAGCCTCCAGTGGTCAACTAGACCAGTATCAGCAAGGATGTCCCGGAAAATGGCTCTGTCTGGAGCATTAACGGTGTCGAAGCAACCGGTCCTGTCCAGAGCAGGATCTAGTGCCAAATTCCAGTCTCCTCCAATGAGAAACTGGGAGGCATTGATTTCCGTGAAAAGGCGGTTCAGACTGAGAAAAAATTGTTTTTTGGAGCCTAAAGGGGCATAAATAGAACCAAGGCAAATGAAAGAGTTTCCAAGCTTCAATTTGACAAACACATAACGACCTTCCGGGTCAGACCATGTTTTGAGAATCGTGAAGGGAAGCGATTTTCGAAGAAGTATGGCTACCCCGCACTTACGGACAGGGTTAGGATTGGTGGGATCATGCTTGGAGACACTACTATGAATCACTTTACCGACCCAATCTCTGCTGAGCTTACTAGATTCAATATCATCCAGGTGTGTTTCCTGCAACAAGGCAACGTCTACATGTTTAGAACGTAGGTAAGTCAGTACTTTTTTACGCTTGATATAATGAGTGAGGCCATGAACGTTCCAAGAAATCACTGACAGTGAATTAAGAGAGGACATGATAAAAAGAGGTTAGAAGGGAAAAAGAAAGGAAAGGAAGCAATTGGACAGAAAATAGAAAAGAAAAATGTTGCACTGGGAAGCAAGGGACAAAGTGTGTCGAAGAAGAGGGAAACTAATAAAATGGAAAGGAAGAGAAGAAAAAGAAAGGAAAAGAGAAGGAAAGAAAATACAAAAGTAGTTTAGAAAAGCAATGCGAATATCTAAAAGATACAAAGCAGGTGGAAACAAAAGAAAATCAATAAGATAGGAAAATAGAAGAGAACCTAGACTGTTATCTACGGGTCTGGGCGCGCTGAAAGCAGCGCCAAGGGGTAAGCGGACCCCCTCAGAGGAAAAAAGAATGGGGATCTAAAGAGCAAAGGGTAATATGGAATATACGAGACACAATCGAGCAGAGTAACATTATCTAAGATCATGCAAAACATTAAATACCATCATGAAACCCAGGAAATGAATAAAGAGAATGATGAAATGCAAGGTAGAGTTATTGTACAATAAATAATAGCTTGAGAAGGAAAGAAAAGAAGACTAAAGGAGGTGGAGTAAATGAAGGAATCCCTATAGCATACAGTAAAGGAGACAAATAAGATGTAATAAGGAAACATGGGAAATAATGTATGGGAGGGAACAAAGCCGAGAATACAAGATAGAGAAAGAGAAAGAGAGAGAGAATTAGTAAGCAGAAGAAGAAAAGCATCCATAAGAAGACATGAGAGCGTGAATAGAGACAGCACAAGTATAAATGAGTAGAACCATATAAGAAAATTACATTATGTCAAAACCCAAGTATCTAACGAGTCAAATAGGCAGTGTGAATCTAAACACAATAACCACAACATGTAAAAGGGCATGAACAGAAAACGAGCCCCACATGTAGAAAGTAATGCATGTGCAACATATACTGAGCGAAACCTAAAATGAGTAAATACAGCAACATGTTGTTGAAAATTCACAGGGTAATAATAAGAGATAGAGCACAAAATAAAACAGTGCCACAGTGTGCATATTGTATAATACTAGAGGTCTACAGGCAATTAAGGAAACAGGTAAAACAGCAGATAATAGGAATTATCCTAATCTATAAGATAGCAAAAATGCAACAAAGTAGAAAAATCAGTCAGCATCTGAAGGCTGTTTAAGAGGTGACCTAGACTTGTTCCTTTGTGGCATGTTAGTTAGGGAGGAAACTGAATGCAATGCCGAGGCCTTATCATCCTGAGAGCGAGGCAGACGGGTAATATCCCTGCCACGTTGCCGAGGGTCATTAGAGGGTCTCACAGGAGATGCTATAGGACCTGCAGGCGACGCCTTGGACTGAGAGATCTGAACATAGGAGGAAGATTGAGTGTCCATATCATCAGTCGCGATGGTATCTAAAAATTGCTGAAGAAGAGCAGGATCGTAGAAGTCTTTGGAGTCGCCATTCCTGGTTATGCGAAAACGTGCGGGTTCGAATAGGCCATATTTGATGTCCAGTCTGCGCAACTGAGGCCGCAGAGAGAGGAACGCCTTCCTTCTTTCATTTGTCTCTTTGGAGAAGTCCGCCGCCATATGAATAGTATGACCTTGGAATAGGAAGGAGCCACGTGAACGAGCCATTGACAAGATCTGTCGAGTGTGTTCATGTCTAAGAAAGCAAGCAATAATCGGTCTAGGTCGAGCAGAAGCATCAGAACGTGGAGGCCCTAGTCTATGAGCACGTTGTATTTCAAGAGGAGGAGTAAAGGAAACACCAGTCAGCAGAGGAAGAGTCTCACATAGAAAAAGTTTCATGTCCTGCTTCTCAACATTTTCCGGAAAACCAAAAAATCGAATATTGTCTCTACGGCTGCGATCCTCCAAATCAATAATTTTACTATGCAAAAAGAGGAGATCTTGTTCTGAGCTGTGGACAGTATCCAGTCGAGTTTCCATATCTGATATCTTAGAGTCAATAGCATCAATCCGTGTATGGAAGGTAGTAAGTTCAGCACGAATAGACTTAGTCTCAGTAGCCAAGGACGTCATTGTGATGTCCAACCCCTCCAGTCTGCGATTGACACCAGAAAGCTCCAGCAGGATGCATTGCATAGTATCTGACAGAGACTTGTCGCTCTGAGATGAAGCAGCTGACGATGTGGGGGGCGATGCGGAGCCAGTTCCTTTCACCAGAACATTAGAATTTTGTTTCACTACTTCAGTAAAGAGTGGCGGTTTGGGACCGCGACCCCCATTCCTGTTATTGGACATTGTAGCACACCGTTGCAGAGAAGGTCTACAAAAACGTATTGATAAGGTATTGGTGTGGGAAGCAATGATGAGACCAAGAGAACAGCAAATAATTAAATGCAATGAAGTATATGTAAGAAAAATGCAACAAATTGAGGAAGCACTATGACATTACCACAAAATAATAAGCAGTACAGAATGAAACAGGTTCAAAAGGTGAGCAAAATGCCTTTCACACCAAAAAGCCCCTCCTCGGGGGAGGAGCCTAGCTCACGACCGAGATGGCCGCGCTTTAGCTCGGCTCCGTTCGCCCGCCTGTGTTTTTCACATTTATCCTGCATTTATCCTGCCCCGGGAAGCCCTCCTTGCTGTGTGGTACTGCTACGACGCATTGCAGGCACTTACCACTTGTTCCGGTTGTCCTGGCTGCTGTGGGTCCGGTGCAGTGCCCCCGACCATTCCCGGGACTCGAGGGCGGACTGGCCTGGTTCTTCATCCCGGCTCCTGGGCCGGATGCAGCCTGCGGGCTTGCCCTTCGGGGCGCGCTGGAGGTGACTGGAGGGCCGCTGTTCGTATGAGCCGGAGGTTCCTGGCTGAGAGACTCCTGTGTGGCGACAGCCTTGGATGGTGTCGCTGCCCTTCATTACTGGGGTTCCTCGTGTGTTCAGCTTCCTCCCCCTTTGTTCTCCGGTCCGGCCATTTTGTTCTTTGCCGCCCGGACTCGGAGAACGGGACTGGCGACATTGGGGGGCCGGCGAATCCCCTTCTTCTGGTGGCCCCCCTTCCTGTCCGGGGTGTTCTTCTGCCTGTCGGCGGGACTTCATCTGCTTGACTGCCGCCCCGGCGGAGCTTGTTGGCCGCGCGGCCTGTTCGGGCTCTCAAGATGGCGACCGACCCCGTTTGTTTGGGCCGGGCCCGGACGAGCACTGGGGGCCCGCCGCAAGGCCCGGGTGTCGGATACTGTGAAGGTTTTCCTGCACTTAAGGGGATCTTGAACATCCTGCTATCCTGGCGGCTCTCGGTGGCCGCGCCACTCCT
Organism: Lissotriton helveticus; assembly: GCF_964261635.1. NCBI lineage: Eukaryota > Metazoa > Chordata > Amphibia > Caudata > Salamandridae > Lissotriton > Lissotriton helveticus. Next base: position 796,308,236 of record NC_136063.1, on the reverse strand, counting down.
GGCTCTGGAGACGGTTCCTCACTGCGGGCCTCCCGGGCCCCCGTGACCGGATGAGGCATTGATATCGCGGGGTGTGGCTGGTACTCTCCTGGCGGACTCGGCCCCGGCTGCCGCCCCGGAGGTGCACAACCTGATGGCGCCTTCTCCTCCTGTGCTGCCTCCTCTGCCCTTGGCCCGGGAGCTGGATTTTGTTTTGCCGGACTTTCATGATTCTCCTGGTCCCTCTCAATCACCACTGCCCGATGACGTCTCCTGTGCCGGCCCGGATGGGTCGGTTTTTATGGATATATCCTTGGAACTGTGCCTGCATCGTTTGCTACATTCTGTGATTTTCCTGGATCTTCCGTGCCTTTTTTCCTGTGACTTTTTTGGACTGCCGTTGGACTCTCCTGCTGCCTGCCTTCTGTTCTTTCTGGCAGGGTCCTCGTTGGATCGGACCTTTACTGCTTTGGATAAAAAGGGTCAGGGCTGATGAAAACTGACTCTTATATGCGGTAGCTCATGAACGGTTTGGATGATCTCTGTGTCCTGATATGGTTCTGTGTAGCTGGTTAGTGCTCCTGGACTTTGGCCGGATACTCTTTGGCTTCCCGAGGACTTGGACCTTTAACCCGGGCGGGTGGATGGGTGCGTTTACTCCTGTCTTTGGCCCTCCCCCGTGTGTATGTTTGTATGTCTTTACTCCCTTCTTTCCTTCCCTTCCTTCCCCCCCCCCCTTTTTTGTCTTTTAATTCCAACTTTTCTTGCTCCACTAAATTTCGGGTTCTACTTAGGGCGACAGGCACGCTGCGGGGGGGGGGGTAGGCCGTAGCCTTCTGCAGGGGTGCAGGGTGGGCTTAGGGGTGGGTGGGGGGGGTCTGTTTGTGTCGGGGGGTCTTTTTCCCCCCTTATTTTCCCCTTTTTTGTTCTATGGCTCTTGTGTATTCACTTTTTCGGGACTCTGTCACCTCGTATCTCCCCCGGGGGTTTTCTGTCCTTCTTCCGGTGTGTGGCTGATTGTGGTTCGCTGCCTATTCTGATATCGTGTTTCTGTTACATCGCATGCCGGTTTTATTGTCCTGTTTTTCCCCCTGGGGGTGCATGGTCTGGCGGGTGTTCCTCTTGTTGTCTTTTTCTCCCTCTTCCCTTCCTCCTTTATGAAGGTCCCCTTTTTCCGTAGGGGTGCGTATTGCATTGTCTTTGTGATGGGGCTTTTTGATCACGTCTTCTTTGTTCGGGTAGGGGCGGAGGTGAGTGAGCACGATTGACTGTTGCCACTGTCGCTATTTGATGGTCTGATTCTGTTTCTGTCCTTTGCTAGATTTGATTATATGGCTTCATTGTCTTACGTTGTGTTTATAAAATGGCGGCTTGCCGCGGTCCCTCCCTTGTACTCCCATATACGGCCCGTTATTCCTTTGGTCCCCTCCCCGTACTAGAAAATTAACCTTTATCATCCTGCTCTTGCTGAACGCTCGATGGTTTTTATTGCTTCACCAGTGCTCCTGATGTTATATCCTGTGCAGATCTTCTTTTTGTATGCTGGTTATTTGACCATTCTGTTCTGGCCAGCCCGTGGGGTTGTAGGCCAGTATTTGTGAGCTTTCATTGTTCAATAAAGGTTTTAAAAAAAATAAAAAAATAAAATAAAAAATAAAAGCCCCTCCTCCTGTTGAAGAAAAGCATGTGAGTACAGTGAGGTAATAGAGCAGCAGGGCATTCATCTAGGGGTATGCCAGAGAAAAGCAATTCACATGAACTAGTGATATATAGCGGTAATTATAAATGAATATGCAGCCCTTTTTCAATTACCCTCCCTCTCCTTCCTCCTTTAGAAGTGGAATTGGCAAAGCGTCGCAGTAGAGAAATAGGAGGTCATATTGAAGAAAAGTGAGAAGACTGATAGGGTCAAGTAACTCTGACCCAAATGTCATATATGCCTCCTAAAGCGACTGGATGAGAGTGCCAAAGCCAATTAGGTAAAGTCAAAGTGGAAGGTGGAGCAGTAGTCCTGCAAATAAATCTGCTTGCAATATTAATGGTGACTCTTCAATGAGTATTCATAACTGACTGCTGCATGTAGGAGCAATGTTTAAAAACCCAAGAAGATATGTAATTGCAGTCTTGCAAGCAGGGCTAATCCACCTGGATACTTGCTCAAAAGAAAGGTTTGTTAATTATACAGATGACATCTCCTTTTCAACATAGTGTCGTTATAATTAAAGTCTCTGGTAGCTGAGAGAAAAAACAGTCAATTAAATCCTGAGGAGGGCGCTGCTTACTGGGAAATGCAGGCAGAAGCATGAAAGAAAGTAGCCTATAGCCGCGGTGAAGCGCGCCCCCACCGTCTGAGGGGGCGCGGCCTATAATGTGAAGAGGCGCGGTCCTGGAGTTTCAAGGACGCCGCCCTCGCTGAGGAGAGGCGCGGCGTCGTATGCGCGCGAACACCGCTGTGCGCGTCACAGGATCGGGCGGCTCACCGTCATGCAGCTAACTCAGGGACGGAAGCCGCCAGCCAGAAAAGAAAAGCACCGCGGCAATCCCCGTGTGTCTCCGAGGGCTGCCATCACCCAGAAGAGGACCCACACAAGCAGGTAGGATAAGGAGGCTCGTCGGGGGTCCGTCCCTCGGCGGAGCTCTCCTAGCAGGCGGCCATCTTCCTGCGTGGCCAGCTATACATGTGTATTAACCTTTTGTCTATAACTCCTTTATTTAACAGGGGTTCTTCTTGAGTGGTAGTGGGCTGCACTCTACCCCTGTGATTCGTTAAAGAGTTGAGACATGGGTATGTTCGCTGATATGTGTTGGTGATTCTCTCGAGTCCCTTTTCTGTGTCTTGTATGTGATTAGATATAATTGTTTATGTATGTTACATTCCTTTTGTATTTATGCAGTGATATACCAGCAATCCACAGCTCTGTCAGGCAGCTCTGCACATCAGCAAATTCGTATTTTCCTTTACAGGTATATGGCAATAGATAGGTATAAGATATGGTGTAAAGAAACGTTTATTGCATATGAAGAAGAGTAGTGTATTCATATTGTACCCTCTCTTTTGCGTCTTCCAGATCTCCCTCCCCGCTGTCCCCTTCCTTTCCTTCCCCCTTCCAACCCTTCTTCCCCCGCTTGATCCTCCCAACGCACTGTGCCATCACGGCAATTCAGGCGTTGGTTAGATCTAGAGGTGGACATACTAATCAACAAACCGTTCCTGAGGACAGATTCGTAACAATTTCCCTACAGGGTATGGACTTTACAGTGGAAAATAGACCTGGAACTGACCATGGCAATGCAGATGGACTCTCCAAATATTTCCACTTAGAACATGAAGACTCAACTGGTCAAGGTTAGTTTAATGTCCCTGCATTGGGGGGGTTGTGTAGGAGAGTAGGGTCTGCTTCCTATGGTCACCCCCACTTTTTGCTCTGATATACTGGTTTCTCGACTTTAGTGAGGCTGTGGGCCTGCTAATCAGACCCACAGCCCAGCTGTTCTCTCTCTAAATCCATACCATGTACTTTAGGTACATATCCAATTGGGTACTGGGTCACCTTTGTGAGCCCCTGTATAGTGTACCATAGGTACCCAGGGCATAGGTGCATCCAAGGCCTACCAGGGGCTGCAGCATGTATAGTGCCACCCCTGGCTGGCCATCCACACTGACACAACTGGCTGATCACTCAGCTGGGGCAAGGTCGTGTAATCACCCCTTGCTTAGGTATAGTATCCATATAACTACCATTAAATATAGACACATTGGTTTTATGTGAAATGTGCTTTAGCATGAGCTGAGCCTGTCTACAGCTTTCGGAACCATGTCCTTATAGCTGTTCTATGATATAGCCATACCATATACTCTGAAGTGCATTATAATCCTCGCGGTTAATGCTAACTTTGGTTTGGCTTAATGAAAACATGTCGTGTAAGGTGTCATATGCTTTGGAATACTACTCCCCCCCCCCGTGAGTCCTGGTTCCGGGGGTAGCATTCCACCCTTCTAGAGGGAGAAGACATGTAGTTGTAGCTTTACCTGGTTAAAGTTAAACAGAGCCTCAGCATCACAAAATGGATGCTGCTGCCACAGACACAAGTCTGACCTCCTGCAGCTGGGAGCCCTTCCAGCGAGGGAGGCCTGGACAATAGATTTCCTGCCTTGGGAGGTGCTAGCACCTCCCCAGACAGGCTATAGTGTATTGGGGCAGGGTGGGTTGAATGAAATGAGACACTGCCTGGGGCACACAAGGTGCTCCATGCATAGCCCGGTTCAAACCAGTTGCTGGGGCATTCCAGCCCCAGCTCTGGCATGAAACTGGACAAAGGGAAAGGGGTGTAACCACCCCCTTCCCTTGTCCCACCCATAGGAGGGACCTAGCAGGTAATCCAGCCCCCTTAATTCGTATAAAGCTAGGAGCTGAGTCTAGAGACTTTAGATCATCCTGAACTGAAACTCTGAAATGAAACTCTGGACCTTCGACATTCTACTGCAACTAGAAGACTGAAGAATCTCCCTTGTGTTCAAGGAGTGACTACCCTGTGCAAACAGGCACCACCTAGCGAATTGCCCATTTGCTTTGATGCCGCTCCCGAAGGATCCCGATGACCCTGCTTCACAGGACTGGACTTCCAGACTTCTCCGACCCCGACCCACACCTCCAGCAAAGCTGAGACCCGTGGCAGACACGAGAGACGTGGGACCGGACACCTGGCCATTTTGCTCTTTGCTAAACTGTGCACCTTTTGAGGCGTCCTCGAAGTTGTGCATTGGGACTTGAGAAGCCCCAACCCCGAGTCGTAAGTGCAGCGAAGCCCAGCTCTCCACACACCACGAGTGCCGCATGGGGCCTGCTCTTGCATTTCCTCTCGACGCGTCTTTGCGGTTGCTAGCCCGTTGGCTAGTGGCCATCTTGAAGACTCCATTTTGAAACAACGCTTCTTGCCTGGTTGCTCTGGGCTTGCTCTTGCCTTGCTTTCCTGTAAAGGGGAAGCTCCACAGACCTTGCTGGTCTGTACAAGAAGCCGATCTTCACTTCCTGCGTGGGTTGCCCTTGCCAAGGCTTGTTGACTCCGATCCGGAAGCCGACACTGCCAACAGCGAGAGCCTTTGTGGGACAGTCCGTATCCAGCTTCTGGTTGTCGTCGACGCCTCCTTGTTCACGTGGCTGCAGAGACAAGCCTCACTTCTTCACCTGTTTGCAGCTCGACATCGCCTGGTTCCTTCCTGGTTCCTTCCTGGTCCCTGGCTAGGGACCCAGACTCTGTCCCCTCTGCTTTCAGGTTCTTCACTTCTCCGATACACCCTTGGATCCATCCGGACATCTTCCTCCTGGTCGCCTGCAGCATCTTCTTGCAGCTCTCCATAGGAATCGACGACGAAACCCGACTCGACTTCACACCTATGCACCCGGCTTCCCTGGGTGAGGTAACTCGAGTACTCCGGTGCTCCGTGGGTAATAACTATCCAAGTGTCCTGTTCTAACTGGGTTTCCCCGCAAGTCCACCCGGACTGGCCGAAATCAACTAGTTTCTAACTTTTACGTTCCCATTGAGAGTCTATGAGAACCCGCGTGTGTGCTAGACACTGCACACACATCCTGTGAGACTCCTACTTCCTAACCTGTGGTTGTTCTGTGTAGTCCCAGCGATTCCTAGGCCCTAGGCCTATTCACCTATTCTGAAGTGGTTCTTATACCACTTATTTAGTATATGTTTCGTGAGGCCCCTAGGGCAGAATTGTATTTTTGCAACTTATAGTATGCTTATTGAGTCACTTGTACTGTATCTCGAACTCTGACCTCATAAAGAGTGCAGAGGGGTTGTGTTAGTAATAAATACATATATATTTTATATATACCTTGTGTGGTGTCCTTTCATTTGGTATTCAAGGGGTTATTATTGGTAAAACAATTGGCTTCACATGCTCTCTGAAGTATTAGCCTAAGACTGCTTTGTCCATGCTACCACTAGGATAGCTGGTCTATAAGGTTGACTTTACAACCATCACCATAAGGCTTGTTTGGACTGATACAGGGTGCCCACTAGAATAGTGGACATCACATATCAGGCCAGCTTCTCACATCAGGCACATGATGATGAGATGGCACTAGTCTCAGTTGACTTAGCCAGAGCAATTGACACAGTAGACTGGGGCTATTTACTGAAGGTCCTACGGGTAGGGGAGGTTCCCAATTCCGAGAGTGGATTAAATTACTGTACACAGCCCCTGTAGCCAGGGTGTGTGTGTGGGGCAAATCCGGTCAAAGAAGTGGTCACTGGGTCGTTCTCCCCCCTCCTGTTCGCCCTGGCGATAGAGCCACTGGCCCGCTAACAACTGCAAACCCACAGCATACACCTGAGGACATCCATAATGTAGTGTCTATGTATGAGACAATGCTTTATTTTATGTCTCTTTCCCCAAACCCGCATTACGGGTGCTCCTGCAATTACTTAATGACCTCGGACATTCGTCAGGACTCCGAACCAACAGATCTAAATACCTGATCATTCCCCTAGCCTCCCTAGTTGATACTCCTCTTTAACACCTCCCTGACTTGGCCCTGCCCTGGGAACTGACAGTGTTTCAATATCTGGGTGTCCAGATAGCCCACACCAGAACACAACAAATGCAGCTTAATATGGGTCGAGTACTCATGGCCCCCAAAGAATTGTTAACCTTCTGGAACACGCTCCCCTTATCCCTAATGGGCAGATTGGCCATCTCGAAGATGGTACTCATCCAGATGTTTGTACATATACAAAATGCGTTGTGTCATCTCTCAGCCACAGTATGTCAACAATTTGGCTCACTCCTTATTTCGTTATTTTGGGCTGGAGGGTGTAGCAGAGTCGCACTGGCTAATTTGACCAAATTATATGCAGCCGGTGGACTGGAGGTCCCAGGTTAGACCTATATTACTATGCTGCATAACTGCAACAAGCAGTGTGGTGGCTGGATACAGATCCGGGTTGGGAGACTCAACTTCTAGACTGTGGCAACAGTTTGTGGCAACGGTACTTTGGTGCGCACCATTCCACAGGGAACTACCAATCTGGATATTGAAGCCAGTGCAGCGGTTGATGACCAACATGGCATTTAAAGATGGGAGGAAGGCGGGTTATACACAATGGGGGAGATCTATGCCCAGACAAGATATTTATTTCCTTCAAAACTATCTGTAAGGAGTTCAGGTTAGGTCGCGGGAAATTCTTGCACCACGGGTGCTGGCAGAAACGGCAAGACACGCCTGGTCCTCCCATCGTTCGGCACTCTTGAAGTACTGTTGCCCTATGGCTCGTGTACTTAACAACAAGGGGTGGTGATGGACAGAGTTTCTGAATTAAGCAGAATACTCTCACCCAGTCAAGAGATCAGGGCTAGATCCAACACCGTTTTTTAGCTCACTGCACCACCCCAGTTCAGAACCTGGCTATATGCAAATTAGTCTGTTCCTGTCCCAGTGCATGATGGGAACAGGGCAAACCAAACTACCAAGCCAATTCTTACACTGGGAAGGAAACAAGCTTCCGGGGACCGGTTTCTGGCATTTCAGCCGTCGTCGGCCCGGCTTGCTTGAATCCTGATGGTGCAATGAGCAAGGGACTCACATCTGAGTATACCCTTCCACGCTTAGGGTGGACAAAATATTTAACAACAAGGGGTGGTGATGGACAGAGTTTCTGAATTAAGCAGAATACTCTCACCCAGTCAAGAGATCAGGGCTAGATCCAACACCGTTTTTTAGCTCACTGCACCATCCCAGTTCAGAACCTGGCTATATGCAAATTAGTCTGTTCCTGTCCCAGTGCATGATGGGAACAGGGCAAACCAAACCAAACTTGTGTAGGCAGCTAATACCACATCTGTATGGAGTCATGCAGCTAGATGCAGTAGATGCAACACAGTGGTCGCATATGGCCATGAATCTAGACTTTGACACTCCAATGGGGGACCTAGACTGGCAATGGGTGTGTGAATTAACATGTACAATATCCACCAATGCCCATTTTTTTATTATTACATTGCAACTTTCTACGAAGAATATACTTGACCCCCAAGGTAATTCATCACATGACTGGCTCCCGACCAGACAGATGTCCTCACTGCAATATGGCAGGGGCGGACGTCTTACATTTAGCATGGTCATGTTACACAGAGTCCAACTTTTGGCAATCAGTAGTTGAGGAACTGGTGGGGGCCACAGCTGTGGCCTGTGCAGGTAAGAGCAGTGGAGCGGTGGGGCCGGGTGAGGTGGGGTTCGACAGACGACGACAAGGGAAAATTAATTATTTACTATTTATTTATTCAGTCGACACACAGATCATTCTGGTTTTCGTTTCTCTGCTTTGGAAGCTTAGAGCTTGACAAAACAGAGTTCTAATAAATAACTAGGGACTTGATGTATCAAAGGGTTTTCTCTGTTGTACGAGTATGGGGAACTGTGTTAGTACATCTGAGCCTAAAACACTAACCAACCCATCAGAACACACCAACACTGGGCACCGTTCTGCTTAATTAATCCCCTTTACAGTTCTCTGATTTACTATGCAATAGGCTGAAATGTTATTATAGGTTTTTTGTGTATGCTATTTTTTTTCTAGTCCTCATATTACACGAAACCAATAAATCTACTACCATACCGTATTCTACTTGGCCTTGATTATGAGTCTGGCAATCCATGGACCACCAGACTAGCGGTGGTGCAGCGGTCGTGGTCTCCCGACTGCCCTATTATGATTCAGGCGGTTGGACCGCCACAGCCTCGCTGCAGCCGCCTGGGAACTACCATTCACCGGTGGTGTTGCGGCCATCAGGAGGCAGTAATATGCTGGGCAAGACTGTTGCAGTCTAGCCAAGCATATTACAAGTTTCCTCTCCGATACAGTTTTCTGTATTGCTCTGGCTAGTCCCAGCCAGCTTCATGTAAAAGAGAAGTGCTGCACTTTGCAGTGATTTTCAGTTTGGTGGGAAAAAATAAATGCATATTTCAGGCCAAATATCTCGGATGTCTTGCAACTTGTGTTCTATCTACAAAAAGTCAATGATTATGCAACAACCAGATATAATCTGGTAGTGTCATCACTTTACTATTCCCAACAGTGAAATGTTCATGTGATATAGAGTCTCTATCCCAAAAGTGCAGGAGTTTCAGCCACCAACCATGGTGGTAAGCCATGAGGTGGCTGGGAGGCCAGGACTTGGTGTGCCTTCTCAGATGACAAGAAGGAAGATAAGCTCTAAGGCGGCACATTTGACAATAGCCATTCCTCTATGTATGTGCCATATCTGGCCATTCTGTACCTTCTGGAGATCCCACTAATCAGGTTTTACTTCATCATTCACAATTTTCTTCATCCTGCACTCTGCATAAAGCAGATCCACGCTGGGAGGTCCTGAACTTGTTTCTGCAGGGTAGTCCTATTTTGCTGTATTGTCTGTAGCACATACTCTGTTTGAGCTACTCTTTCCATATATATGTTGATCCTCCCTTAGTCCAAAGCCATTGAGTCTGCTTTCATTTCCAAATGCTTCCTAGTTGCTGCAATGGCTTCCAGTATCTGGTGGAGCTTATTTGGAGCACCATTTGTTTTAGTGGTCACGCTTCTCTCTATTCATCAACCCTGTGAGTGTTTTACCTCCTGTTTGGCCAAATTGTTGTCCTTCTCTACCAAAGTGGAAGATTTTCTGTTCATTCTTGGCTTTCCTTTCACTGCCTATCTAATTAGATCCTGAAGTTCAACTCCAACAGGTGGGCAAGGGGAATGGTGCAGACCCTCCCAGTAAGGTAGGTCTAAATCAGATGCTAGCCCAGGGGGTGAGGAGACATTTCCATCCAACTCTAATATTGTCTCAATAAGTCCTACTGTGGTCCGCTTTCCGCCAGGCAGCAGTGCCACTCACAAATGATGATGGGGCTGAGAAGAGGGACAATTAGCCAAATTAGTTGATGGATGTACCATATGTCTACCCCATGTACCGTGGATGAGTTCCGGGGGTAGCCTGCTATAGCTCTGTAACTCTCAGGTCTCTGATGTCATAGGGATCCTCCTGAGTCCCCAGGCATTTCCAGGTACTGTTAAGGCATCCCTGGCTAAGCCCTGTGGCCCTGCCTCAGTCAGGGACATTTCCAATCAATTTTAATGCGGCCACCATTTTAATATGCTACCATACAACTGCCCTGACCACAGGCCAATAGGCTTTGAGACCAAAGGGATCTGTGGCAAGACAAGTGGGGCTGGGAATAGAACTCCACTGAGAATCCCTGCCTTTCTTAGTCTCTCTAAGGGAATAGAGATTCTAAATACCTCACAAAGGAAATAAGACTAATAGGGGAAAGGAGAAGAGAAAATACCAGAGCGTTAGGCGGTCTAGGGCTTTGTAAGGAATACTCAACATGGAGTTCTATCTGGGAGTAGGCTGGTGTGCAGAAGTGACCTCAGGTAGTAGAAGGAGGGAGTTCATGTCCCAGGTCAGTGTTGACAGTAATGAGATCAGACATATACCAGGATGCTGGCCAAAGAAATTCAAGGAGAAGAAACAAAGGGAACTAAAATAATCTCAAGTGTTATGCCTATTTTGCCAAGAAATGAAATAAAGAGAAAATCAAGTTCAAATCCAAAATGGAACATTTAATTACTTTTCCCACTCCTGAAAGTTCTGAACCAATCCCCACGTCTAAAACATGGTTTCAGAAGTGGGATGAAATCTTTCTGATAAAAGATGGAGAAAGTCCTACATTGGTTGCCAGGGAAACAACAGAAGCTTGAATAGGCTTTAAGGAAGCAATATATTTAGACAGCGGAGACTAAAAGGAGTGTTTATCAAGATACTCTAACAAGAATCAAGCTGATCTGTTACACAAAGTGTAACAAACTCAACTACAATTGGCTAACGGAATTGCTCAAAGCAAAGGATTAGAAGCAGCAGGATCAACAAAATCCCTACAAACATTTACTACGGGAGAAAACCTTGAGGTATTTTAAAATAACTTTGAACGAGTAGACAGCACTAGTCGCTGGTTTGCAAATCATTGGCCCCTTTGTTAGCACTGTTGTTGGTGGCTGAAGGTCCAGCACCTTACCAAACTGCCAATCCGACGGAAAATTCGATACTGAGGATATGAAAAAGGGTTATCCTCAGTAGACTGGGAGTTGATGAGGAAACCTATCATTTCTGTTTCCACAGAGAAAGAGGAAATCTAGGAGACACACCTAGGACCTTGCTTTTCCGTCTTGAGGATGCTCACGACTGTTGTCCCAATGTTTCATGAATGGAGGTTGAATCAACACCCCGGCCTCTCTGTAGTACATAAAATTGAGATGGTCAGTACATTTACTCAAGCCCCAGCTCCTAGATCAGTTATGGAGCACCCAAAGGTAATTAGGATACCAGTACCAATCTTGATATGCAACTCATTTTGATCACCAATGACATGACAAGAGACCACACCCTCTCAGGCCCAACCTGATAGTTTCAGAATGTGATGAATGTAGAGAATAGACACACAATGCCAAATTCTGTTGAAATGAAAAATCAGATGAAGAGCCATTGGAAGTGAACGGATTACAACAATCCATATACCATACCTAAGAGAGTGGAACTAGTTATAGCATGGGTCTTCAGCTAAATCATAAATGGGTCACAACTTTACTTGATTCAGGATGTAGGCAGTCAGATATCCTGGATAGCTTGGTATTACCCCCCCCCCCCATATTGTCTCAAATCATCAAGTTACCATTAGATGTTCCCATGGGGATAAAAAACATACCCAATAGCCAAAGTACAGGGTAACGGACCAAATGAGGTGGAAACTTGAGTGAAAGTCGGGGTTCTACCTAATCTTCCAGAGGAGCTTATAGTGGATACATATAATCTGCATTTCCTCTCCCTCCTCAAAGACACATTAATGGAAGAGAACCCTGGTTAAGAGAGGTCCCTTTTCCCTAAAATCCCTTGAATATCCATCCAGCCACAAATATTTGGAAATCAAAGAAGGAGAAATGACAGCAAAAACAAAAAGGTTTTAACCATAAGGTCTTGGTAGGCTCAGAACCATGGGAACTTGATAAAAACCTTAGTGTGGCACAGATAAATGATTTTATTCTCCTGTTTGCCTGACAACAGTCCCAAAAATATAATGAAAAAGATTCCCAGGTTATACCCCTTATATAAGGTTCAAAATGGATTACTCTACAGAGTCAGAAAGAGGGATGATTAGCCACAATTATTAGTTTTTAATATATTTAGAGAGCAGATTCTAATACTTGCTCACTCACATTTGATGCCAAGATGTTTTAGAGTGGTTATTTTGAACCAATTCTGCTGGCCTGGCATCTAAGCACAAATCAAGAAGTATTGTCAGGAATGTGAAATTTGTCAGAAAAAGAACCCCTATCATCCCACCTGGGTTCCCAGACAAAACATGTGTTATACGGTTCCTACAAATTAAGTAGGACTGTGAATCTGGTCAACATAAGCTTTAGAAGATGGGAACTCAGTTCACACATACCATCAGAAAATGCTGGCCTGGTTCCTAGCTGGCTCACAGTGCTCCATCTGAGCCCCTAACCTTACCAGGGCACTAGATGGTATCAGTAACCACGAACATGACCACTCTTTATTTCCCAAGGAAATCGTGGCTACAGATCTACCCTTTCGTTATCACTATTGGATGCCCAAGATAAAAGAAAGGTACAAAGTGGCTTCTGAAACATTTATTGTTAGAATTGTATTCTTCTATAGGAAGAGTTATCTGCAATTATTAGGCAGAAGAAACAAAGCATTGTACCAATCATACAAGAATGGTGAAAAAGATAAACATTCAACCATTGCAACAATACTATATGATTATACTGCTACCTAACTATTGAGAGCATAGTGGGAGTACCTTCTGCCAGATTCATTGGGATAGCCTAACCCTCATACCCGAGTATGATGTGTCAGGAAGTCGGTCTGTGAAGAACAGGCTATCGTCTTTTGCAAGATAGAGGTCAGAGTCAACATGACTGCATCTCAGTCACAGTGCATCGCGTTCCAGGACATGCCTGTAGAATTGCTCCCCTGCCAAATGTAGCCCAGACTCAGTTTATTTAATAAAAGCATTGTTCCGATATCACTGTGTCAAAGGTTCAGAGCTGATGCAATGGTCTGTCTGGAGCCTTATAGCTGTCTCCAACCAGAAAAATAAATATAAGGGCATTGCGTTCTATGTATCTAGCATTGGACAGAGTGTACGAATAACATTATAATAATGCTTGCTCAGAAATGAACTGCATATATAATAATTTCTCAGTACATTATTGTGCCGCTCATAGGAGGGACTGGTGTTGTTTTGGCCGCCTTTGATCCACTGAGGGACTACAAGGACCAGGAGCAGCGGGCTCTTGCACACCTGTGCCGCCACGCCCCCAGCCCACAGCGGTATTAAACTCCTTGTGGCCCCCGCTTCGCGGGAGCCGCTCGTAGCTGGGACTGGTGTTGTTTTGGCGGCCTTTGATCCACTGAGGGACTACAAGGACCAGGAGCAGCGGGCTCTTGCACACCTGTGCGTCACGCCCCCAGCCCACAGCGCTATTAAACTCCTCGCGGCCCCCGCTTCGCGGGAGCCGCTCGTAGGAGGGACTGGTGTTGTTTTGGCCGCCTTTGATCCACGGAGGGACTACAAGGACCAGGAGCAGCGGGCTCTTGAACACCTGTGCCGCCACGCCCACTGCGCTATTAAACTCCTCGCTGCCCCCGCTTCGCGGGAGCCGCTCACAGGAGGTTTCATCAAAACAGGGGGGGACCCCACATTAATATAAGGCAGGTAGACGGGGAAAGTAAAAATCAAACCAAGTAAGGGAACCTGCCCAGTGTGATCTAAGGGATGGCCTCAATGAGGTCCACTATATTCTAAACCGTACCCAGAACCCATGAAGGACACTTCAGAAATCCATAAGCTCTAATTTATCAGCATTATTTTTTATTTAGAAGTTCATTTTTCTTATAGATAGGCTAAGACAATTCAATGAATAAATATATACATAATTATAAGGACGAACAGCAGAACAAGATTAGTTGAGGGCCTACAAGGACCGGGAGCAGCGGGCTCTTGCACACCCGTGCCGCCACGCCCCCAGTGCTATTAAACTCTTCGCGGTCACCGCTGCGCGGGTCGTGTGCGGGCGCGCGCCGGGCAAAGCCCGGGCCAAGGGCGGGCCCGTTTGAGCCCGTTCGCGACAGGGAGTGGCAAGGCTGGGCCCCCCCTCCCTAAGGTGTTGGATTTGAAAGGTGGACATGATTTTTTAGTAAGTGGACCCCAAGCTTGGCACTTTGCCCACTGTAACAACCTCTTCCCCCAATAGCGGTAATTGAACTGACTCAGCATGACAGCGCGGGAAGGAAGAGGGAGGAAAGGAGCGGAAATTGGTTACGTTGCCGGAACCCTTGACCAGTTTATAACTAGGGCCAGTTTCATGCTTGCACACGAGATCGCCATCACGGAAAGGTGTCTCTCTACGGACCCGGTGTTCTCAAAACGCTAATCTTTGGGGGGCATAATTAATGTGCGTTCCCCTGAAAGATTTCATCAGTCTGGTACTGAAAGGAGCACTCACCCGGAAACTGTAAGTCCAACTCAAATCCAGATATTAAGCTGCAACAAAGGAGATCACCCGAAACCCCTGTTATTGTCAGGAAGGACACTGCCGGAGACACCGAAGAATATAGTAATGTGCGTGGCAGAAGTCCATAAGGAGATCTCTCAACCCACGCATTCTGTAGAGGGGGAAGGTGGAAAGAGAAAAAGAGGAGGTACACGTGGAGGTTTACAGCAAAAGGGAAAGAAACCCAAGACCTCCAAACCTAATCTCAACAAGTAGAGAGAGCAGCCACACATAGATTCCTCGATTATTGAAGCCTCACAAGAAATTGTGCATGCAGACATTTCTCCCAGTATAGATGCTATTGGAATTGGCCTAGCAGAGCCGGAGCAAGCGTACTAGCAGAAAATAGGTGCCCTCATTTCATCGGCATTGGACCCGATAATGAAAAAACACTTAAATCAATTGAAAACAGACTTAACAAAATGGAGGGTCTGATAATGACCAGCTTGGGAGGCATGGAAAAAAACGTAGTAAATGAGCAAGTGAGGAAAGGTGGAAGGGTTCCTGTAGTTTCCCCTAGCATTCCGGTAATACCAACCACGGACCAGGCTCAGGTCACCCACCCATTAGGCCCAGGTATCTCAAGCGGAAGAACAGTGAGCGGAGGCAATGAAGTCTCCCTAGACACACAGGGAGCAAATCATAGTCACAAAAGGGATAGAGCTAAGAATGAGGAAATGAACTCATGCTCCCATTTAGACTTACCCCCTGCTTGTACACCTTATGTTGTAGTCCTGACTGCTGTCCCTGAACTAGAAGAGGCAAAACTGAAACCCATGACCAATTAAAAAACAAGACAACACACTGGCTAAACAAAAACAGGCCATTGCCCCAGGATGTAAAGTTTAAAATTCTCCTTGTTAGGAGAGTTAGTTGGGTAGGAGCCAGGGGAAAAAATATAGCAGTAGATTTTGTGATTATTAACTTCAATGACCCCAGGGTGGTGGATCATGTTTGCTGGGGTTCTTGGACGCACTCACGATCCTCGATCCAGGCTCAGAACCTAAGTTATTTTTATATTCCACCAGTCTTTACACCTAACGCTGAGCAATTTGATGCGTATAGGACCGGGGCTGGTTATCCAGGCAGGCCAAGAGAGGGGTTGCCAAGGGCGAGGGACGAATTATGGCATGGAGCCGCAGGTGGAGGAAACACACCTGGCCAACAGGTAGTGCCAATGGTGGAGGGGGGAGGGTTGGGACTCCCTTTATACAATAGATATGCACCACTCCAGTGGGGAAGACATCTCAGGGAAGTGGACTGACTGCAGGGAGAGATATCAGGCCAAGATAGTGCCCCAAGTACAGCCATGCGGAACTCCAAGTTACAGGGGGAAGAGCAGGCAGGAGAAGTTATACCAAACTTACATCAGCTTGCCCCTTGTATTATAAGGACTTCCAGAATTGAGGAACCCCAAGGTACCGCTAGAGTAAGCTTAGACCCGTGTCCCGAGGCAGATACATTAGGGAGCACTATTGATTTTGTATCTTAGAATGTAGCAGGTTTGTCAGCTAAATTTCAGACTCGGGAGTGGGTGGAATACATTAGTAAATTTAAAATCATCTGCCTTCAGGAAAACTGGGAGGTAAATCACTCTGACTTTCATTTAGCTGGGTACAAATCGTTTGGGATTCCGGCAAGTAAGTCCATGGTATTTGTAGATGTGTGCCTGGAAGGGAATTGGGACGATCTAAAAGGGAACTCAGAATATATGATAGGCCTCTGGTTTAAAAACAGGGGTTTTAATATAACCCTGGTAAATGTTTAGAACTCGAGAGGCTCCAGAGTGACTGGGTTAGACGAAAGGCTAAAATCCTTGATCGAGCAAAAACAGGGCACAATGGCTCCCATGCTCTTAGTTGCGGGGGACTTCAATCGGCATTTGTCCCCCAAACTGCCACCCATTAGAGAAGACTGGACCTCCTGTAGCATATTGGAGGTACATCATTTGGAGCACACACCGGAGGGTAGGGCGCTGAGCAGGGTGATGAGTGACCATGGACTTGAGCACACAATGGACCTATTGGTTGCTGACTCTAATAAGTTGGTCACCCCCACTTTTAAGGGAAGGGGTTGCAGCTCCTTTATTGATTTTATTTTGGTGTCCCACTTATAAAAAAGTTGGGTAAGGGGCTTCTCAATAGAACCGAGTGGTTTTAGTGACCACAACCCCCTAGTACTGTCCCTATTAGTGGCAAATGTAAGTAGGGTCACAAAGAAGGGGGTCGGGTCAAATGTAGAAAAGATCACTGATCAGGGCAGGCACCTGAAATGGTCGAGATTTAACGTGGAAAGCTTTTACAGGACCCTATTTAAAGAAGGCGGACAGCTCCTAGAGAAATGCTTAAATATATCCATGGAAGGGTCACACCTAGTGGACCTATTTGAAGAAATGGGTCGCCTAATAGATGGACTTTTAAAAGTGACAAGACAGGCCAAGCCTAAAAATTATCCCAGGTGGTTTGACAGTGCATGTTCTCTAGCACAGAGAAAGTTAAGAGCCTCACTAAGATTGAATCCAAGGGACAAACAAAGGGTGATGCAATGCAGGCTCAACTATAAACAGACACTAAAACGACGGAAGAGGGCCCTTCAAATTCACACCTGGGAGGACCTGAGAGGAGCAGCAGAAAGTAAAGACAAAATTACCTTTTGGAAGAAAATTAATAATCCCTGTTTCCAAGATGTAAATAGCCCACAGATAGGTTCTAAGATTCTCCCGGGACAGTGGGTGGAGCAATTTAGAGGGCTTTATAACCGGAGGAACAGTGAGTCACTGTATAACGGTGAGGGGATGAGGAGCTGGAATGTAACACTTGAATTCACCCTAGAAGAGATTACTGCAGGCATCATGGGCCTCACTAAAAACAAGGCACCAGGCCCGGACGGGATTCCGCCGGACCTCTTTTTAAGCAAGGTGGACCTGTGGGCCCCAATCTTCACAAGAGTATTAAATGCTGCTATAGCTATGGGGCTCCCACGTTCTTGGTCAACGGCCACAATAGTGCCTATCTTTAAAAAGGGGAATAGAGACAATCCCCAGTGTTACCGCCCCATCTCCCTTATAGATGTCACTGCCACAGTCCTGGGACGAGTCGTCTTAAACCATCTGATGAACTGGGCTGAGGATCAACAGATTATTACTGACCTCCAGTATGGATTTAGGGCCAAAAGATCCACAACAGACCAATGTATAAACTTATACCTTCTGGTGGCTAAATATACCATTGCTAGTAATGAAACGGTCTATTTAGCGTTTATGGACCTTACCGCAGCATTCCACTGCGTCAATAGGGAGAAGCTGTGGGCCCAACTGAGTAATCTAGGGGTAGACCAGGATCTCATAAGAATTTTAAAAGCCTTTCACTGGAATACTTCGGCCAATGTAAGGTACAATTTATAGAGCGGATGCACTGAGTCCTTCACTTGCACTAGCGGTGTGCGACAGTGGTGTATCTTGGCGCCATTTTTGTTTTCACTGTATATAAACAGCCTAGAACACGCCCTTTTAAGCCTAAATGTGGACTCTCCCAGAGTAGGCAGAAGAGCAATCCCTGTTTTGCTCTATGCTGACGACGCGGTATTGATGGCACGGACCCGCGTGGCCTACAGAAATTTATAGACAGCTTCGTGGATTTTATGAATAAATTAGACCTGTCAGCTAATCTAACCAAGTCGTACGTAATGGAAACAGGGTTAAAAGAACGGAAATGTTTCAATTATAGAATAGGCGAACACAAATTAGAGAAGGTGCAGTCCTTCTCGTATTTGGGCATTTTAATTGATGGGCAACTAAATTTTAAAGTATTACTTGAAGAGCGCTGTAATAGGCTAGTGCCCAGCACAGGGGCAATCATAAATTTTGGCCGTAGACTGGGCCGCTGGTCCCCGGAGCAAATGATGAATTTATACAACTCTGTTTGCTGCCCCAAAGTGTTATATGGGGCGGAACTCTGGGGGATTGTCTACTCTGATCTGATAATTTGCAGGTGGAGGAGAATAAATATATGAGAAGGCTCCTCAAGGTCCCACAGGATGTCCCCGCATATATTGTGCACGAAGAATTGGGTGGGGCCTTTATAGAGGATAGGCTCCACTGTTAGCATGGTTAAAGATTTGGGAGAATCCGGAGGCATCACTGACCAGGCAAATAATTATGGATTGCCTTGGTAGGGACAGGGGAATGGACATTCCTTGGCTGAAGTATGTCAAGGCTGTTCTGGAAAAAATAGGCTCCCAAGATCTCTTCCCAAACCCAACCGGAAGGGTAGGCCGGGATAAGGATAGTGTGAAGAAGAGGTTTATTACTCACAAAATTACCTTAAGAGAAGAGAGGGAATGGGGCAAACAGTCGGTCAGAGCCTATGGCTTAGTGAGGTCTAATGAAGGAATGGAACCGTACTTAGCCCTTATTTACAACGCCCATGACAGATTTTTAATAACACGTTTTAGGCTCAACCTTTTACATTATTCATTAGCTGATCTGGCAGGTTTTACCAGTTTTGTTGAGCCAAAGGGTCCCTGTGGCTGCGATTAATGATCTCCGCCGGACACCCTTCATTTTGTATTATTGTGCCCTTTTTATTTACTGCCCCGGCGCCTTTACTTAATTAGTCTGCTGAAGAAACTCAAATTTAGGCATGCTAAGGCCGCCCTTTTATATTTACAAATGGCCCAAGATCCCTTGACCCTGCTCTCTATCACAGTGCTTTCCAAACTGTTCATGTTGGTGACACACTTTTTAGACGTGCTTCAGTTCGTGACACAGTTATTCAGTTCTACTAGCAAACCAGAGGTTAAAAAATTAGCTGCATATAAGAAGAGATAAGGACAAATACATGCCATAGAAATTGTAAATAATGAAATGTAGAGAGACGCAACATATCTCACGAAAAAACTACTAATACCTCCCATACACGCAATTCTTATAGTTTTGGGGCCTTGAATAGTTTGAATTATCACTCCTATAGGCGTGTGATGGTTTGTAGTTGTGAAGGTAGTATCATTGGCAGCTCTGACATAACATAAAACATAAAAAACGCACAGGGAGAGAGGGGTCATAGGGAAAAGGAGATTAAAGATCTACTACTAGTTCACTTCCCCAGCTACATCGTATGAATAACAACCAAGAACCTAGGAGGTCTGTGAGCCAAATATACTGGCAAGACTGGCATGTATTACACTATGTCAGTGGGTGCTACAGTCACCATGAAACAAATCCTAAAGGGAGAAGAAAAAAGAGCGAGAGACACTTGTGCAGGAAACACGAACTGTAGTATCTAGAGCTCTATCAAAAACTGGTCAGCCAAATCCAGTACACATTATTTATGGATAACCATCAAACAAACCAAGTGATCAGTCCTATGACATAAAACATAACATAACACATGTATTTGTAAAGCGCACTTATCAACCGTGTGTCTTAAGGCGCTGAATAACATATGTTTAATATACCCAACCCAATGGTACTCCTTTTATCGACTTCAGATGGATGAATGTCTGAGTGGACCAGCCAGGGATTTGAACCTGTGACCATGAGGTCAAACACAGGCCCCTGCAGTGGATGCACCAGTCCACTAAGCCACCAGACCCGGCTTGGCAGGTGCAAAGGGTGGATCGGGCATAGCCTCCTGACGAGGGCCTGGCACGTATTTTTTTCTTCTTTTTTTACAAATTAAGCACTGGAGGAGAACAGATGGCGCGTTCATAATAAAATTGGATGTCTCGAACATGGTTGACTGTGGCTCTCAGCTGCTGCTGTCTGTTGGTATGTGCTCGTGTGTTTTTATATCGGAGTATGGGTCTGATCGTGTGTATGCAAATGAGTGTGCCTTCTGATGTGTGTTTTTGTAAATATGAACGTTTTGTATGTGCAAGTTAAATTTGGGCTTGTGTGTCTGTGTCATTGTGTGATATGTGAACGCATCTCCAATTGTGTGACTTTGTTTTCAGTTGTGAATGTCGGCACGTGTCAGAATGTGTGTGTGACTGCGCTTTTGAAAGTTTGTGTGTTTTTTACAAGAACGCAGCAACTAAAAGTCAGTTTCAGCACTATTAACAACTGCAAAGAAATCTTTTTCTGGCAACTCCCCCAAAAAATCAGAAAGGTCTGAAGATACACTCAATGGCTTTCTTTCTGTTAATACGTTTAAAACTATTCCCGGACATTCACACTGCAATATTATATTTAACGCCGGGCCCGCAGTAGAACGGCAGTGCGATGCTCCTCCTTTCCATCTTCTGCAGGAACAGGTACTGCGTCGCTGACATGAACAGCACCATCCTGCATGATGAGATGACCGCGTGTATGCGTCGTCGTGCGACACATCCACACATGGCAGGCGACACAGTAATGTGTCGCTACACAGAGTTTGGAAAGCTCTGCTCTATCACAAGCTTCTTAAGACTAGCAGAGAATAATGGTAGTTAAAAACATGCAAATAATTAAAAAAGTCAATTTGTTTTAAAGACAAGAGGCCGAATTCAAAATCTTGTAGGCTCCCAAAATCTTTACCATGTTCAGAGAGTAAGTAGGATCTGGGAAGGAATCCACACCCACATATGATAAATCCACAGTTGTCTCAAGAGCAAATTCCAAGCAAAAAAATGGCAGGTGCTGATGGTGCAACAGCAGTAGGAGAGTCAGACCGCAAAAATTCATGAGCAGAAATAATATCTCATAGTAAGTATCCTGAAGCAATGGCTGTCTCACAGTGTAGCACTGAAGGTGAGACCTCAATGGGCATATTTGCAGATATATATCTGTAGATCTGCAAGACACAGGTCCAGTGCACACTCGAAAGGGCACCGCAGTTGAACACAGGCTCTACGCAGTGTACCCACACAGGTCAAAAGGACAAGGACTGTTTGTAGTTTCATTCCTGGAGTAAAGATACTCCAAGTAGTGTATCATGCTTTCACGACACAGCAGGACGCGTGGTAAGTCCATCACCATTATGCCTTGAGGTGGAACATCCATTGCGGAGCAACAAAATAGGACCAAAAGAGCAGTGAGCAGGAATAACACAAGCAGTATGCCTCCAAATATACTGGAAACCAAAGAGTGTAAAAAGGATGGAATCAATCCGAATATAGGGGCCGATTATGATGGCGGACGGACCTGAGTCCGTCCGCCACCATAGAGCAGGAGTGAACCTCCACATTGCCTGCTGAGTTCCCTCCTGTGCAATTAGGATGTGACCGCCACCCTGGCGGTCACATCCTCTATTTTTACCATTGCGGCGGGTGCGGCTTCAAGCTGCATCCGCCGCAATGGTAAAAATGCATACATTGCATTTGTATGCAGAAAGCGGCAGGCACCCTGCGGTGCCTGCGATTTCTGCATACAAATGCAGGTATGGTACCCCCCATGTGCACCCCCCCACTGCCCCCTTCACCTAGGGGGCCCGCAAGGGGCCCCCGCAGTGAAGTTACACATGCTTTTCCACGGCGGAAAACCCGCAGCGGAAAAGCATTTTTTAAAGCCCTTCCTAATATGGCGGACGGTGTCTGAGAGACACCGCCACCATATTAGAGCTTTTCCGCCGCGGTTGTAAGCCAACCGCGGCGGAAAAGATGCGGACAGAAACCAGGACCCACCAGCCATCCTAATGTGGCGGTGGGTCTTTGGTGGGTCCGCTGCGGTTTTTCCGCATCCTCCGGGCCGGCGGTGGCTTCCGCCGGCCCGGAGGATGCGGAAAAACCGCAATCATAATAGGCCCCATAGTCTGGAATGTGCTGACAAGGCCTGACCCAACTGCTTTTAAAAAGTGTACCACTCCCTCAGTGTTTGAAGCATTAAATATTTGGTGTACAAGTTCACCAAAATGCTACATAGTATAGATAGTACTTCAGAGAAAGCGCTTGCAACCTGAAGATCAAAAGTTTCTCAAGCAGATGTTAATGCAACGTCCTTTTGAAACATTAAGGTTTCAGTTGGCTTAACTTATCAAAATCAGTGTTAAAAATAGTAATTGAGGGCCATAATGTAACTTCCCTAATGGTGTGTGTATGTGGAAATAACATGTTATTACAACAAGTCACAACCCTGGAAACCATTACCACATATGGCTTGATTCCACAGCATCCTTGATCGTTCAGGATTAAATAACAAGCCTTTAGAAAGCAAATTGAACACTGTCCAAATTAAGAAGACTGGGAGGCGCTTCAGATAATATGTTAAATTAATCATAGAAGTATTGTATGTCCCATGTAGTGTCACCTCTTTAGAAACAAATGAATGTCTGCAACAAAGTTTGATGTTTGTTTCCGCTAATTAATACTTCAGTTTCCCCACTCAAACTTTTGTAATCGAAGTGTAAAATTCAATATCGTGAACAAAACTCTCCTCTAAAGCTTCATATCTGCCTTCGTGAAAGTGTTTCATACAAGATGTAAATTGAAAATTTGATATTATCAATCTAATTAAACCATGGATCAACCATACAGCAGATGGTGTCTAAGCTACTGTAAAAGGAAATTTCTCTTAACGCTCCATGGTCAGCATTGTCTAGGTCATTTTTTGCCATCAGTCTCTCTGTGTGTGTTAAATTGTAAGGCAAACACAATGCTGTAGTAATTAGATATTTCCATGGCACACAGTTTAATTTTAGAACCTGTATTGCCCAAATCAATTGCAAAATCGATCTCAGCTGACTTTGCCAATGGTGGAGGAAAGACATGTCATTCTGTATTATATTGAATGCAGATGATACAATATTATTCAAAGAATACATTTGAGGTGACAATGTAGTCCTGCCATTATCTAAAACAGTAAATGCTTTTTCTAAATGAACCCTGCCAATTTGTCATAAGCATTCAGGAGCTTCTTGCTGAGAAATTTCCCAAAGTTCATTGTAAATGGCATATATGAACCTTTTTGAAGCTGGTGATGTATGACCCAACAAGAAATCTTGTACATCCATGTAACCTGTGGTAAATAAATAATTAATTACCGGTACTATTTTTGAATACATTGAATAAAACAGATAGCTCAATAAATAAGAGACAGGATTCGAGGTATCTGAGTCTAACAGGCTTTAATCAGGCATAAGGGAAGGGACAGGAACAGGATAGCCTGCACGGAAATAGAATGGGTGGCAGCTGCTCTGCCTCATCGACAGTGCAGCATTTATATAGTATAATACATTACATTACATTGCATATAGTAGGCGTAGCAGTAGGCGTAACTCGTAGCAGTCGCGAAAGATAAGACAAAATGGGTGTAACAAGAAGGCGTGTACAGGGCGTATACATAGACATGTGATGTGAAACGTCATAGAGATGTCATGAATGGGCGGAAACATGGAGGGGGCTACCTGAGAGCAGCTGGGACCTTTAACCTAGTGGTGCGCGCAAACGGGCAATGACGTGTTACCAGGGAGAACTGGGGGCTATGACTTCTGCACTAGAAGAGGAGACTAAAGTCTGCGGTGTCAGGACGACATGTACCTATGGCATATCTGGTATCTTGTGTTTGGAGTACATGTTGATAGAATCCAAAAGTTATCAGGGCAAAGGCTACTTGACACTAAGACTGGTGCATGCATTATTCTACATGTATTGCGTGTGCGAGGAATATTCTATGAATATTAATACAGTATTTCTCTTTCATGGAGACAGAAAGGCTAGACCCTGGCTGAAACTATTGATGCGATCCAGTAGCTTAGGAATGCAGAGAAGGAGGGCTGAACTGATAACTAGAAGCATAACATACTCTTGGCAGACAGGCAGGCAGAGCCAGGCCGGGCCGGGCACTGTGCGGCAGGAAGTAAGTGAAGGGTCAGGGATGCAGGTGGGGGCTGCATCGCTCCTCGGAGAGGGTTCAGGAGACTGGAGCTTGAATCTGGTGGCCGGGCCCTTTTGAGGCCTAGGAACGGGGACAATGCGGTGAATTAACGTGCACACTGTGAAACATGGCAACATAGGCCTAATACTCGTTGCTTTCACGAGAACTGGAAACTGGCATACAAGAGTTGGACACAACTATGATTGCGTCTTTAATCGATCATAGGGAATACATATGCATATTGATCATGCACATATAACATAGAATGGGGAACACGTAGGCACATACAACATGGCAAAATTTACTTTTCCACATTCCCTCCTTGTGCCCTACGTTTCCATCAGGAAACATCAATATTCATGATACAATCTATCTGTTCATATAGCATCATTTGCTCGTCTCGAATTGTTTTGGAACGGGATTTAGGACTAGGAATACAAGATGTAGCGCACAAGCCGCAAATCGCAGGGCCACATTGTAAACAGAGGCAGCAACTGAATATGATCATTACTGCTATACCTAGGAATGACAATACTTTCCATCCCCAGGCAGATATGATACTCCAGAGCCAACCGAACCATGTCCAGGGGCCTGGATCTTGGTGTAACTGATGGGCAATTTTATGAAGTCTGGTTATAGCTGAATAAACAGACGGCGCGTTATTAGGAATGAAAATGCAGCAACTAGATCCGATGACTCTACAAGCTCCTCCTCTATCGGCCAGTATGACGTCAAGAACGAGACGATTTTGGAGCACGACAAATCTAATGGCAGATTGCTCTTCGGTTAAGTTACCTAGAGCGGAAGTAGTCTCATTCACTACTGCTTCAAGGGTTCTGGTTAACCTACGTATTAACTTACTATTCTGGACAGGGCCTATAAAGAAAAAAGAAACCTTTATTGAAGTCTTGATATTGTTCTAGAGTAGTTTCAGTTTGATCGACAATTGGGGACTCAGTCTCCCTTCTATGTCTAACGTGTACTAGATGTGTGTTTCTGTGATAATCAGATGGGGCTAGAAAAACTGGTGGTAGTAGGAAGGCAATGTAACATGTTCCATCCCAATCGAGGGGCAGACGAACATATGCGGTCTGACCACAAACAAAATAAGAATGACGTGAGGCTTTGAAAATAGATTTCCCACTGTCACTATACTCGACCATAGTAGTACAATCACTATGTCCTACATGTGCGGAACCATTCTTTCTGACACATAATTCGCCTTTGACTGGTAGTACTGAAATAGCAGGCAAATCTGGAGTAGTATCGGACTGAACATTCAAAACCATGAAATTCGAGGAATAGTTACCTAAATCATATACTTCATTTTCTAGATCTAACCCTGTTCTATGGGAAAGACCTTGCTTGTCTGGGAAACATGTTCGATTCAGAAGGGACATATCAGTTGAGGAAGACGTTAATGTGGACCATGCTCCACACGAACCATTGTGTGAAAACGGATAAGGAAAGAGTGGCAGAACTCCCTTTGGTGTCTGGAAAGGGGGAAGTCGACCACACACCCAACAATTAGTGGCATTGCTGGTCTGGTGTGAATAGTGTAACATTCTGATAAATGTGTTATTACGCATAGCAAGACGATAGGATAACTCGTGAGGAGGTAGGTCACTAAATGTGTGCTCTACTGTAACATTAGGAAACATATGTACGTGTGAAATAGGAAAACATAAATGAAAAGCATAACTTATGCATGTAACCATAAGACTTAAGAACAATAAAAAGAATAGAACGATAATACATCTTTTAGAGTTTTGGCTAACTCTCTCACTGTGTGGGTCTGTCTCATACATGTCAGGAACCTGTCTAACCGTTTCACCCGAGAGGGACTTAGACAATTAAACTGGCTGACTTATTTTACTAGACCGGAGTTTTGCTTTATACTCCTGCTGCGGAGTTTTCTCTAACAGGGGAAGTTTAGAGTCTGTGTCTGGACAGTCTTTAAGAACGGGGCAGTCTTTGATAAATGTCTTTGGCCGTAATCCATGGAATTTCTTGATGTGGCTGGTATGCACCCAGCCTTTACGTCCTTCGAGCTTGACGGCGGTCCTTGTTGTTAATAACACCAGCTGGGGCTCCTTCCAACGGGGCTCCAACGGACTCGAACGATCAAAATTGCGCACCAGGACGAAATCCCCTGGAACGACTTCATGTAGTTTCACCTCAGTGTTGTCTGGAAATGCAGCGGCAACCTGTGAACGACAAGAGTGTAGGGCAGACATCAAGGAAGCTAGGTAATCTGTCAACATATTACTGGAAACGTCTGTAATCTTTCGGGGCATAGGTGTACCCCACATATTAGGAGGACGGCCGAATACGACCTCGTACGGGGACAGACCTGATCTAGAGTGTGCAACCATTCTCATATAAAAAAGAGCAACTGGCAGGGCTACCAACCAATCTACACCTTTCTCTCCGCATACTTTTGCAATGCGGATTTTCAATGTCTGATTATGTCTCTCAACTAGACCAGCTGCTTCGGGGTGCCGTACACAATGGAACTTCCACTGGTACCCTAACAGAAGGGAAACTTGTTTCATGAGCTCGGATGAGAATGGCTGGCCGTTGTCTGAATACACGACCCTTGGTAAACCATAGCGGGGGAAAAACTCACGAACCAACTGCCTGGCAGTGGTCGCGGCAGTGTAATCTGGAACAGGATATGCTTCTGTCCATCTGGACAAAGCACATACAACTACGAGGACATACTTGAAACCTCGACATCGCTCCATCTGAATATAATCCATCTGGTGGACTTCAAAAGGGTGGTCAGGGGGATGGAATCCACCTTGTTCCACCGGGACACTTTTACCTGGATTGAACTGACAACAGATCATGCAGGTACGCACTTTCTGTTTGGCTGCTGCTCGTAAATGCTTGTTGAACCAAATGTTCTGGATACTGTCTAACATGGCCTTTTCTCCTAAATGTACTGGACTATGTGCGGTATTAATAATGACTTGAACCATAGAGTCGGGGAGGAACCATGTGGCTTTTCCCTTCGTCAACCATCCTTGATCTGTCTGGACCCCTCTTTGTTCAGACCATTTCTTGATTTCATCGGGAGTAGCATGTAACTGTATGTCTATGACATCCTGTTTGGGTCCTTAACTGTCATACAAGTAGTCTGATCTGGAATGAGTGTCTGTGTCGTGTTAACTGGAATGTCTGGAGTCTGAGCTGTGAGCTTGGCTGTTCGATCTGCTAGATCGTTACCTTGGGAAATGATATCAGTGACTTTCGTATGTGCCTTGCACTTCATGATAGCAATAGCTGTCGGTAAATGTATTGCATCTAACAGGGCTTGAATGAGGAAACCATGCTGAATTTTGGTTCCATGAGAAGTCATGAAACCTCTTTCTTTCCAGAGCACTCCAAAGTCGTGTACGACTCCGAATGCATAACGTGAATCTGTATATATGTTAACTTTCAGGTTCTTGGCACGTATACAGGCTTGGGTCAGAGCGACTAGCTCTGCTGCTTGAGCAGACAGGGTGTCAATACGATGTGTTTCTATAACTTCAGTGTCCGTAGTCACTGCATACGCGGCTACTAGTTCTCCTGTACTTGTTCTCATACATGAACCATCCACATAAAGTGTCAGGTCAGGATCAGGTAATGCAATATCTGTCAAGTCTTGTCTTGGCTTTGTCATGGTGTTAACGACTTCCACACAGTCATGTGTGGCAGGATTTGAAGTAACTGACGGTAACAGTGTAGCGGGATTTAAAACGTTGCAGCGTCTGATTTCTATGTGTGGCTGAAACAGTGTCAGTTCATAACCTGTTAAACGTGCAATTGTCAAGTGCTGAGTCTGAGTTCGGTTTAAAAGAACTTCCACGGAGTGTGGAACTTGTACTGTCAGGGAGTGTCCTAACACTATGGAATCACTTTGTCTGATAGCTAGTGCTGTGGCTGCAACTGACTTGAGGCACGCAGGCAAAGCCTGGGCCACTGGATCTAATGTGCTAGAAAAATAAGCACAAGGCTTGTACTGTCCTGCTTGATCTTGTGTGAGTACTGATAATGCAGTACCTTCGCGTTCTGTAACAAAAAGTGTAAAAGGCTTACTGTAGTTCGGTGTTGCTAGAACAGGAGCTTGGCATAAAGCTTTCTTTAACTCATTGAAAACAAGTGTATGTTCCTGGGTCCAAGGGAGGACAGTCGATACGGCTGCCTCCTGTGTCGTTAACTGTATCAGTGGCTTGGCTAGAAATGCATACTGAGGAATCCATTGTCTACAGTAAGAAGTGAGGCCGATAAAAGCTCGTACCTCCTTCTGAGTCTTGGGCTGTGGAAGATGTGCTATTAACTGGATGCGGTCAGGTGTCAACTGCCTACCCCTCTTGGACAGTAAGTGTCCTAAGTAGACCACTTGCTGAACACAGAATTGTAATTTGGAAGGGGACACCTTGTGCCCCATCTCGGCCAGAAAATACAGAACTGTAAGTGACGCACGCTCGCAGTCACGTTCAGAACGGGCTGTGATCAGTAGATCATCGACATACTGGAGCAGGGCAGTGTCAGTTGGCATGTGAATGTTGTCTAGTTGTCTTTTAAGTGCTTGACTGTAAATGCTAGGACTTTCTGTGAAACCTTGAGGTGCTCGTGTGAATTTATAGCTTCTTCCATTTAAACAGAATCCGAAAAGGAACTGGCTGTCTGGATGAATGGGGACACTGAAAAATGCGTTCTTGAGATCGATAACTGAAAAGAATGTGGCTTCAGAATCAATGGCTGTCAATAGGGAAGAAATATCTGGGACTACTGGGTACTGGGGTATGATACACTTATTAAGTTCTCGAAGGTCAATCACTAATCGATAAACTGGAGGTGCATTTGGGTCAGTACGTTTCAGGACTGGAATGATAGGAGAATTACATACATTGGAGTCAGTCTCTATAACCACTCCTTGAACAATAAGCTCGTCAATAATTTTGGATAAGGCTGCTACAGCCTCAGGTGGCAATTTGTACTGTCTGATTCGTGGTAAAACAACACCTTGCTTCAGAGTCACACGATGGGGTGTGATATGCATACAACCTACATCAGTTGGACCTTGCGCCCATAAATGCTGTGGTACATTCAATAATCTTGGATCAAAATCACGTAATACATAATGACCTTTAAAATCTCGGAGGAACAGGCGGACCCCTTCTGGGGAGCAGCATATAACTGCTCCTAATTCTTTTAACGTCTTAATGCCTAACAAATTTTCTGGACAAGACTTTGTTAGTAACAAATCTGTAGTTCGGGACAATGGACCAACTTCTAGAGTAACTGGTTTCGATATTTCATTAACAATAGGCTTTCCTGAAAATCCAAGGGAAACATTTCTTGAGCCTGAGAGTGGAGCCCCTGGAACCTCGTCATGACTGATGGTAGTCCTACTTGCCCCTGTATCAATCAGAAACTTTCTGTCTTTCCCTAATACTTGACTATGTACATAGGGACCCTCTTGATCTACAGGAATCTCGATGAGAGGCAAGCCAACCTCCCTCTCTAGGCTGTTTCATGAATATGGCTGATAATCTGGATACTCTGACTGTGCATACTGGTACATCTGCTGTGTAACATGCTGTGTTGCAGCGATAGGCTGCGGTGCTGTAACTGTCTGTTGTGCGTTCTGCGGTGGCTGGGAAGTCTGTAAAACTTGTTCTTGTCTAGACGGACGTGGTCTCTCTTTAGTCTTACCAGTAGCTATGTTATGTTTCAGAACTGCACATTCGTTTATAAAATGACCTGGCTGTTTACAGTAATTGCATGTCCCTTTAACGGGAGCTGCAGGATGACTGGCTTGATTCGGACCCCTCTTCTGACTGTCCTGTGGAACAGATTGTGCAACTAATGCTTTCATTTTCGTGTCTTTCATACGTCTTCTTTCATGTTCCTGCTCTTCCCTGATTCTGTTCTGGTGATACTGGAGCATCTGGAGCATCTGTGACGGAGTATTAGCTTGCCAGGTGCTTTCGACTTTCAGTACTCGATTTTTAACTTGTGGGCTTGAATTCTCGACTAGTTTGGTAACAAAAAGATGAGGGTACGATTCACTACTTGTTTTCAGACCACTATTAATAATAAAACATTTCTCGAATCTAGAATAAAAATCACTAGTATCTTCATCTTGTTTCTGTTTACAGGCTGAGATGGCATCCCAATCTTCCTTTTTCGTGGCTAGTAATCTTGGCAAAACTTGTATTAATAACTCGGGCAATTCTTTAGCTTTATCCCCAAGACCGGTACCTGGTACTCGTGAATTATCTTCAGCTTCTAATGCGGACCAATCTATCTTTTTCTCTCCCACCTCCCATTCTTTTTCTTTTAGTTTTTCATATATGCCCGCAGGCAACAGGACCTTTAACATTTTAATGATATCAGGATACGTGTATTCTCCCATACGGAGCATGTCCTTTAATTCACGGTGGAACCCTGCTGGATCTTTATCGTGACAGGGTATTAATTTCTTCATTTCTAAGAGTTCTATTTTCGTGATGGGGGTGTAAACAAATACTCGTTCTAGACCACCACCCTCCTTCTTGACTGGATGTACTTCTCGTAACGGATTGTGTCTGTCTATGTAGAAGGATTTCCTTACTGGGGGTGGAACGGGAACAAAATGCGGATTCAGAAACGTTCGGTATTTGTGGCGCTGTTCTAGAATGACGCTAATTAAATCGGTACCTAGACCTTTCCATCTGTATTGGAGTAACTCGTTCAATACATCATGTAGAGGACCTGGATCAGAATGTTGATCCTCATACAGTGTAATGAGGTGCTGGATCATATACATACCCACCAGTCGCTGCTCGGCTGGGGGCAATTTCAGAAACATTTGTGCCACTATTTTGTCTGGAAAAGTGGTAGAATCACTAATCCATCGGACTGCTGATCGGGCTAGTTCTTGTTCATGCATGGTACTAAGCTCGCTATAACCTATTCGCGATTTCAGAATATGATCGGTAGCTTGGAATACTTGCTCAAGAGAACACTGTTCTGGCACTGGAGGAGGAAAACTTTTCTCGTAATCTGGATGTGGATGTCGGTTGGAAAGTCTAGTTCTACCTACATACGCTATTCTGGAGGGATTCTCGTCGTCTACCTCTTCAGTAGAAGAGTCGTCTTCTTTCTCGGTTGCTTGTTTTGCTTCTCGTTTCTCGTGTATCTTTATAATTTCCCTACGAATTTTCTTGTACATACTCTCTATACAATTTTGTGTCTTGTGTCTTCCCTCGGCTATATTGTCACTCCACCTGGTCAGGACTTTCATTTCTTCTTGATCTTTTTCTGGACAATCCTGCTCTCGTATTAAACAGTTAATCAAAAACTTTAAAAGCATGAGCTGAGTCTCGACTTTTCTCTGAACCATGGCTTCGTGAACACTTTCTGGATTCACTCCGGTACGGATAAAACGATATATTCTGTCTAGATGTTCTCTCATATCGGGCAGGGTGTCCAAATAGTCGGTCACCCGTCTTAAACGTAATGAATATATGACCATGTTACCATCGCCTGGAACAGGATCATAACGACATTCGGTAAGTGCTCGCTTGATATCGACGTATGTATTCACTTTTGGCGTACGCTGTAACGCTAGTTCATGTAGCGTCAGACGTCTGTGTTGAGGCGGGGTACGAGGAGAATCTCCCCCGCGGCTCCTAAACTAGAGTCGTCGGTATATACTGTACGTGCTGGTAAAGTGACTGGTAAAGTGGGTACATGTACTGTGGACTGGGCCGGGGGTGCTGTAACAGGTGCTGTAACATTAACGGGACCCACGGGACCAGTGGCTGGAGGAGCAGGAATTACATTATTAACGGGAGCAGGCGGAACAGGATTTGTATATTCTGGGACTGTATCGTCCAAATAGGACGAGAGAAAAATATCAGCTGCGGTCGGTTTGTGACGTAGCTTAGTCGGGACTAATGGTGGCGGAAAATTACTGGATGCTTCCGGGGTTGCCTTTGGCAAGCCCTCGGCAAGAAGAGGATACATACCCTTAATAAGGGCATTCCTCTGTCTGTCTGACTGTTCTGCTCTAACTCGTTCACCTTCTTCTAGAAGTTCCCTTTCTTGGGCTCTCTCTGAGGATTCCCTACTTAACTCTGTTTTTCTGATTTCTTTTTCGGTTCTTCTATGAGATTCTTTACGCCATAACTCGATGGCATCTTTCTGGGACTGTCGGGCTTTCTTTTTCCATAATGCTTCTTCTACTCGCATGATGCACTCGGCATCCCATGTACCTGATACAGGCCATCTATATTTCTCTTCTAGATCCTTGGTATAGTCGACCCATAAATCTAAATACAATATGGCACTTAAGCCATGCTTATGATACATAAAATGTCCTGGACTGTCCCTAGGCGGGACAGGAACTGATTCTTCGAGTAACCCTTTCCGGGTCTTTAACTGACGTAACTTGGAAAACAGAGGCATTCTAGACTTGAATCAAAACACAATACAATACACAATAAACACAATAATGAATAGAAAAACAAATCACTCATACCACGACATTGAAAACACATTAAATAACATTAGAATAACAGTTCGGACAGAATATTACCTGATATACTGGGAACAGAACACATGAATTTCTCGAGAACGAAACTTACTAGAATTACTAGATGCACTGCTAAAACAGTACGAAACATACCGGTCCCATAAAGAGACACGTCAGGACCCGTATCCACCTAGGTGAACACTTCGGACTGGATCTGTGTACCCAAACCCACTGGACCAGAGACAAATTAATTGACCCTGTCTAGATACTACCCCAGCAACGGTACTCACCGGGCAGCAAGAACGGAAGGCCTCGGACTGGACTGGACTGCTACGACGTCGGACTACAAACTTCGGACTTCAGTTACAGGTGGGCCTCCGGATACCTCGGACCTTGTACTCTCGGCTTGGGCTCTGGTCGGGACTCGCCGCGTTCCTCACCGCCTCGTCTGGATGCTGGACCGCAACCTCCGTCTCCTCCGTGGGCCTGAGGGATACTTGAAGCAGAAATATCTGCACGTGCACGGTATGGTTCCGTCACGGCTGCAGAGGGTCAGGGGGCCTGCGTGGCTTCGCCGGCGCGTGGGGAAAGGGCAAGTCCCTATTCGGGCGCCATTATGTGGTAAATAAATAATTAATTACCGGTACTATTTTTGAATACATTGAATAAAACAGATAGCTCAATAAATAAGAGACAGGATTCGAGGTATCTGAGTCTAACAGGCTTTAATCAGGCATAAGGGAAGGGACAGGAACAGGATAGCCTGCACGGAAATAGAATGGGTGGCAGCTGCTCTGCCTCATCGACAGTGCAGCATTTATATAGTATAATACATTACATTACATTGCATATAGTAGGCGTAGCAGTAGGCGTAACTCGTAGCAGTCGCGAAAGATTAGACAAAATGGGTGTAACAAGAAGGCGTGTACAGGGCGTATACATAGACATGTGATGTGAAACGTCATAGAGATGTCATGAATGGGCGGAAACATGGAGGGGGCTACCTGAGAGCAGCTGGGACCTTTAACCTAGTGGTGCGCGCAAACGGGCAATGACGTGTTACCAGGGAGAACTGGGGGCTATGACTTCTGCACTAGAAGAGGAGACTAAAGTCTGCGGTGTCAGGACGACATGTACCTATGGCATATCTGGTATCTTGTGTTTGGAGTACATGTTGATAGAATCCAAAAGTTATCAGGGCAAAGGCTACTTGACACTAAGACTGGTGCATGCATTATTCTACATGTATTGCGTGTGCGAGGAATATTCTATGAATATTAATACAGTATTTCTCTTTCATGGAGACAGAAAGGCTAGACCCTGGCTGAAACTATTGATGCGATCCAGTAGCTTAGGAATGCAGAGAAGGAGGGCTGAACTGATAACTAGAAGCATAACATACTCTTGGCAGACAGGCAGGCAGAGCCAGGCCGGGCCGGGCACTGTGCGGCAGGAAGTAAGTGAAGGGTCAGGGATGCAGGTGGGGGCTGCATCGCTCCTCGGAGAGGGTTCAGGAGACTGGAGCTTGAATCTGGTGGCCGGGCCCTTTTGAGGCCTAGGAACGGGGACAATGCGGTGAATTAACGTGCACACTGTGAAACATGGCAACATAGGCCTAATACTCGTTGCTTTCACGAGAACTGGAAACTGGCATACAAGAGTTGGACACAACTATGATTGCGTCTTTAAATCAATCATAGGGAATACATATGCATATTGATCATGCACATATAACATAGAATGGGGAACACGTAGGCACATACAACATGGCAAAATTTACTTTTCCACAAACCGGAAAGGAGAGATAGATGTTCTTTGACTGCAGATAAGGTGGAATGCTGTAATCTTTGCTGGCATAACTTTCCTTTGCTATAAGTAGTAGCTACCCCTGAATGTTGTGACTGCATGTGGCCTGCTTAAAACCCATGAAATAGTTTTAAAAATATGTGTTATTAGGGTCAACTGGCCACAATAAACACTTGTATGAACCTGAAATTGAAGAATTATATTTAAAGTTCTGTATCATACTATTGAGCTGTTCTTCTGTAATCTTTGCACTGTAGCTAATATTAAAAAAACATGCAAAAGAGGGAATGCTAGGTGTGTTTATTTCCTTAATTCTATCCAAAATTTAGGCTGGTAGTTTGCTGCCCTGCTTTGTTCAGGAAGATCAATAGTCTAGGGATAAGTCAAGCTCTAAATAAAGCATTGATGCCCTGAACTTGCCAGTGTCGGAATCCCCAAATTGAATTCAAATCAATGTTTTTCAGTCAATATTCATAACCTTGTATGGGCAACTGAGAAATAAACGAGTCTGACTAAATTAACTTTGTTTGGATTAGCATATTTTTCTTTGTTGGGGAAGGGGAACGCCTATAATAATAAGAAACAGGGTATAACGAGTTGTGACCAGAAAAAAATTCAAACTTTTCAAATTTGTTTTTTAACTACTCATTGGCGGTGTCGGGCAATCTTCCCATTAAGTCTAATTGAAAACTGTACATGGAGTACTAGCTCTGTGTACACAGTGATGAGCATAATGATGATAACAAAACATTTCACCATAATTAGCAGAATTTAAATACAAATCTTCATTTTCAAATACTGAATAAGAAACTAGTTCAGAAATCATGCTCTTGACAATATCTACATCCCACTCATCAGAGATGGATCCAGGAGTAATTATTTCATCCCTGAGACATTAAACACATAAGTAATCTTCAAAGTTTCTGTAGGACTAAAAATATCAAATGGGATATATCCCAAACAATTCCATCAGAGACAGGAAACGCAGAAATGTTCCCAAGGGACAGGTCTCTTCGCACTTTAAGTGAAGAAGAATGAGGCTTCAGTATCTCAGCTATCAGTTCTGCAGCAGAGAGTTCTGTAAGGTAATGTCCATTGAGAAGCAAGGAAAAGCAGTATAAAAGAAATCCAAATATAGGACCATAGAGGAATCAGATAAGTCTGTTTCAGCCAAAGAAGAAATGCACATATACTATGTAGTAGTGAAGTATACAAGGAATCAGAAGAAAAATCATCAAAATTGGCAAAGTAGCCAGAGGCAGTCATGGAGAACTGGTAGACACCTCCAAAGGTGGTTGGCAATAAATAACTCCATTGTTAGGAATAGCAGGGGAACATTGTAAATTCTCATCTAATGTGCATCCTATATCAGCAGTATTAACAGGAAGTAGTAAAACTTCAGGATCTGAAGTCCTCAGCCGGAGAGAAGACATATTTCTATTATTTAATGTTTGTAAAGGGATTTCTTGTATAGTAGAGAGAGAAGGCAGGTAACTACCTACAAGCCCTTGTGGCATACTGCGTAGGACTGGCCACATGATTTAGCATGATCAAATCTATGGAAGCAAAACATCTGTTTCTACAACCAGCAAGCGGTGGCAAAATCACAGTTCTGGTACCTAGAATGCCAAAGACTGGCACTGGTGATCAGTATGATGGGCCAAATACCTTTCTGTCCTTAATCTTCTCTCAAACTAGATTCCGAACTTTAGGAATCCAGCCAGAGGTTGCTGGTTGCTCCTTCACTTTGTCAGTGGCAGAACATTAAGAACTATCATATGAGTGCTCACCCCAAAAGATTTGTAGTTCCTGTAAGACAGCAAAACTTTCATTGATGCCAATTAGCAGGTTATTTAAAGCTCTTCGGACTCCATAGAAGTGATGAATCTAACTACAACCTAGACCTAATACTCTAGCGGTTTTTTGGAGAAAAAAAATTATTGGGGTTTTACAGTACAGATTTCCATTTGAGACATCAGCTATAATACAGTTTAACAAACATTTATGAGTATTTGAGCATCATCTATAGTTACAACTTTTGCAATGTCGTCATTTATCTAGCCCACAAAATATGTCACCTTACAATAGTCCAGATATTATAGTACCTGACCTTCTGCACTGTTAGGTTAAGTTGGCATCGGAACTGCCAAGGGGGAACTAAAACTGTGAACTGTGGGGAGGAAGTGTGGGGGGGGGGGAATGCGTAAAGCGGACAGGGTGTTCAGTTATGGCGGCTGATGAGTTGACTGGCTACAAATTAGTTGGTCTATATTGCGGGGCGAGTGGGGGGAGAAAGCTGGGCTGTGGGGATGGGCAATAACCCTACGAGTACTTCCAGACAGGCCGTGTGTCCCACGTGCCTTGGAGCTACACAGTGGTAGCTGGTGTCTGCGCTACGGGAGACGGGGGGTTGGGATGGGAGCTGCAAGGCTTCAGGTGTTTTTCCCACTGTTGTCTCATGCTTGAAATTAATTAACAACTGCGCCCATTCCATGGATACTGGATGTTTACGTGTACCCTTCACTTCCTCCTCCCTCAGTGTCTCTTCCTCTGCTGCCCCCCCATTTGTTCATCTCACCCACCCAAGCCGCCGCCGGGGGTCCAGCTGAGGCTCTCCAATGCATGGCTATGCTTCTCTTTGCTAGGAGAATAGCTAGTGATGCAAAGCGCCATTATAATTTTTCAGACTTTTTTTTCCGGAGAATTCCCAGAGCGCATGCTTCGCAAGTGGAAATGTTCGGGAGATTGACTATTGCTCGGAGCATTTGGTGTACCCTGTCCCAGTATTGCTGTAGACCTAATACTCTAGCTGTTAGGGACTAATTAAAGCTACAGTTTTTCCTATGCCTATCACGATGGCCACACCCATACAAGCGTAGACCATTAACCTACAGCCAAGAGAATACATTTAAATGCACCATCTGAATGTAGAGGTCTGCAAATGATCCAAACAGATACATGTTAGGGGCTTGTCTGAAATGAGATGGGTGTCTGTGGTGTTTAGTCTGTCTGTACAGACCATGCCACCAATAGCGTTTCTGTAGTAAGGAAACTGTATCCGCCACACCTGCAGGGGCAGACACTAATCCTTCATGAGCAGCTATGATTCATTCTAGACTGAGGTTCTGGTTGGGTATTACTCGATCTCCCACTCCCAGGAATACAAGCAAAAGTTATGTTTTGAGCACTCAATAGGTAGGAGTATTTTGCTTGATATTGTTAAGGTAATGAAGTGCCATAGTGTGAAGCATTGACAGCAACCATGATGGAATCATCCACGAATGTATGATGTTACAACGCATGCTTTTACAACGCATACCATTACAACGCATTTTTTACAACGCAAATACAATTACAACAAATGTCTTTACTATGCATACCATTACAACGCAAAATAATTATAATACATAAAAAGTGCCATCACAACGCCAGACAATACTATGCAGGTAACATCCCACTGATGAGCATTCCGCTTGCCTATGGTACACTCACTAAACGTAGGATAACACCCTGGACAGAGGCTGGCATCGCCACAGTGGCGGACCTTTTCAGTAACGGGGTCCTACTGGACCATGACACGTTTGTACATGAGACGGGTGCACCCCATACCTTATTTTTGACACATGTCGCATTACTACAATATGTTAAGAAACATTGGGCGCCGCAGGGCCAGGAACCAGACCAGAATGAGTTGGTAAAGATGGTACACTACATGGGGAGGGGAAGGCACCTGGTCCGCTGGATATACCATGGGATCAGCGCACATTCTAGGATACCTTTAGATCCCCTGCGTGCGACCTGGGTAGAGGAGATAGGTAGGGACCTGTCGGATAAAGAATGGGCAGTGATCCTGGAACACCCCAGGAAGGTGTCCCGGAACTCGAGATTCAAATTTATTCAAACCATGGTACTACACCGAGCTTATCTGACTCCAGAAAAGCTGGATAAGATGTTCCCAGGAACACAACACTCCTGCTCTAGATGCCGCATGGAGGGGGTGGGACTCCTGCATATGTTATGGACGTGTACTAAACTGATAGCCTATTGGGTCAGGATAAGAGAAATTACAGGGCCGGCGGCTCAGCTTACGGTACGAGATACAGTGGAGGAATGTCTGCAAGGATTACACAAGGACAGGTCAAAACACAAGGTACAATACAGATTCATTGACCTGGCACTGCTCCTAGCTATTAGGAATATCACGATGCATTGGAAGTCTAGTATGCCTCCGGAGATGCACATCTGGCATACGGAAATGTTGAAGTGGGGCACTGCAGAGGGCGCAGCGCTCCGTAGAGAAGAGGCGCGGGGGCTACGAAAGACACCAGTAGCACTGGAATGGGGGACTATGTTGGAAGAGCTTAAATCCACAGAGATTGATATGTCAGCTTAAGAAGATATCTATGTCTGAAGGGACCATACCACCAACGGTCCACACCTTGTTATATAATGTATGTAAAAGTTGTGTTCTACCATGGCCACTTGGATAAGATGGAAATGGGGTGTACATGTACTGATGATGCTGCTGCGTAAGGGATATGACCACGGTTTCAGGGGGGGAGGGGAGTTATGAGGGAGATTTGGAGAATATCCGCCATACAATGTTAATTATGTGTTTTGTCGATGGACAATGCAACAAAGTTTATGGACCTATCAGATTGTTACAATAATGTGACCAAGACATGTGACTATGTACGGTACTTCAAAATCAATAAAAATATGTTAAAAAAAAACAATGCCAGACAATACTACGCATACCATTACAACGCATAAAAAATATTCTTTTTTTTGAAAATTGTAACCTAAAACCTGGCACGGGATGCAGGAAAAATAGGGGTTTTGGGTGGGGAAGTGTTTTAAAATGGGAAACCCAACTGAGCACATATTTTTATGTAAACGAGCATTGTAATAAAAATTAATACTCGGGTATTAAAATTAATACTGGAGTATAAATCGAGTAACAAATAAAATAGAAGAAAAAACATATACGAACAGAAACAGAGCAAATAAACTTACAATAAAATTCAATGAATTAAAGAACGCCAAGAAATAATCCATCAACCATAATAAACAAACAACAATAAAACGAGCCACCATTTTCTGACCTTGCTCACGCCGGAGTCCTACAACAGTTTTCATGAAATGAAATTGAACCCTCAGCAAACAAAATGGAGGACTAAACTCAAATGAACACATTATATAGACACTTTTTTAACCAATAATTTCAATTATAAGTTCTCACATCAAACAAATCACCAAAAAAAACAATTAAAATGAATATTTTCATGTAAATAATGGTTTAACACACAAAAAAGTATAAATACAGCTGAGCCACTATTTTGAAGTCAGTGGTCAGAAGACTACGAGCGAGAGCAGACGCAATTTACGCCGCTGCTAACGTTCCCAAAGAAATACGAGAGAGCAATTACCAATTTTTTCAAAAAACAAGTAGGATATATTTAACTAATATTATTATCACAAAAAATGAACATATTTTTAAAAAAGGTACTAATATATAGAAATTATTTGTGCAGTTTCTGTCAAACTAGGCAGTGAATTAATTAATGAGCCGAACATATTGAAGCCAAAGAAGACATTTAAAGTAAGTGAATAAATATTTTTAAAAATATATTTTATTAATTATTTTTTTTAAATGTCATATTAAAAGAACAAATATGCATTTTGCATATTAGAAAAATATGACAAACATTTTGAAGTCAAAATTGCATTAATAACAAAACTGTCAAGCATTATATCCATGAAAACAGCATTTTTTTAATCCTAAAAATAGGGAATTAATAATTAGAAAATCAACAGTCTATATATTTTTTAATCTAGTACAGATATCTTCCAAAAACATCGGAGCTGAAGCTGAAGACCAACTTAATAAATAAAAGCACCAGCTTGAAGACATCGAAAAAGCAAAAGTAAAGGTAAATATATATATTTTAAATAAATGAAACAAAAAGAACTGTTTTTCACCAGATAGAAAAACACCTTTAATGGAACTTTGAAGTGCCTTTTGTGTATAACCAAAAAATTAATTAAAATTGTTTTGTCAAGAAAAGCTTTTTTCACAAAACTGTCATGCATAATAACCATGAAATGCAGCACTTTTTAAATTCCAAAAAATAGAGAATTAATAATTTATAAATCAACAGCCTATATATTTCTTATTCTACTACAGAAATCTACAAAAACATCTCTACTAAAGATACTTCCAAAGATCAACCTGCAGACGACAAACTTAAGAAAAAACCTCCATCTTGAAGACAACGTAAAGTAAAAGAACAAGGTAAATATATTAGTGCCATGTATTTAATAAAAATAAACCCCTTTTTCTCCAGATAGAGTAACATCGCAAAAGAACAACAAAGATAAAACCTATCTTGTTTAATTTTTCTAACAGAAAAACAAAGTTTCAGGTGAACAACATAAAACGAAATTCCACCAAACACTTCTTAAGGAATCAGCAACCATCCAAAAAGGTAAAAATAATTCTAACATATTTTATAAAACATATTACCAACTTTGAATTCAAATAAGTCAATCAAATGAAATTGCAAAGTAATGATAAAAGTCAAAAAATAATAATTGTGAACATCTTTTCCTTTATTTCTTATCATTTCAGAAAATGTCAACAGATAAAGCAGCAAAATACATTTCATCCAGCAAAGGAAACCGTCTCCTACAGCATGCAGGGTATATTTATTGCAAGGAGAGAATAACAGAACCAAGGAGACATTGGAGGTGCGTGCAATACTAGTCATCCCATTGCAAAGGCAGAGCGGTTACTCTGGGTGACACAGTTGTTAAAACATCTGAGCATAACCACTCTGCCTCTGCAATGGAGATTGAAGTAAGAGAAACTATTAATGAAATGAAGTATATTGCAAGCACCTCCAATGACTCCTCTGGTTCTATTTTGAGGGAGGTTGCGCAGCATGTCCCTAGTCACGTTGCTAGCAGTATGCCCATCATACCCAATCTGAGATGAATTATTCAATGTACAAAACAGGCAAGTAACCCACAAAGAGTTACACCTCAAACATTCTCTGACATTCTAATTCCTCCTGAACTCTCTCTTTCTATTTC
The DNA here is from genome assembly GCF_964261635.1 of Lissotriton helveticus. Taxonomy (NCBI): domain Eukaryota; kingdom Metazoa; phylum Chordata; class Amphibia; order Caudata; family Salamandridae; genus Lissotriton; species Lissotriton helveticus. The sequence continues at coordinate 796,266,417 of NC_136063.1, read as the reverse complement.
TAATGAACCTTTCATCCTGCATGACAACAAAAACCCTCAAAAACGAATAATTATCTTTAGCACACCCCGTAATCTAGCCGAGTTAGAGAATAATGATATTTGGATGATGGATGGGACTTTTAAAAGCACGCCCCATCCTTTCACCCAAATATACACTATTCATGCTAAAATTAACCATACAGTAGTGCCCCTAGTTTACAGTTTGCTACCTGATAAACAGTCCACAACCTACACTGAACTTTTAACAGTGGTTACATCTAAAACATCAAACAAAAGTCCTAGGAAAATTATTATTGATTTTGAATTCGCAATGATAAATGTTATAACTAAAACGTACACGAATACCCAAATTCAGGGATGTTTTTTCCATTTTTCCCAGTCATTTTGGCGTAAGATACAAAAAACATCCCTAGTTATGGATTACGTATCAGATAGCAAACTGCAATTTGAATTAAAAAAATGAACTGATCTTTTCTTTGTTCCTCCTGATAGTGTAGACGAGTACTACACTGCAATTACTGAATCTGATTTTTTTACAGCAAATGAAGAAAAATTGGCAACCCTGTTAAATTATTTCGAAGATACATGGATTGAACATCTAAGCAGGTTGGGTCGCAGGAATAAGCCACGTTTCCATGTGAAGTGGTGGAACTGCTACACGAGCTGCTTAGAAGGAGGAGCAAAGACAAATAATGCCATAGAGGGATGGCACAACTCCTTCAACCACACAATTGGAAAACCTCACCCTAACTTTTATCATTTTTTGGAAACTTTGACGAAGGAGCAAAGTTTTCAAGAAATGAGAATGTCACAAGCATTAACAGGTAGTCTGAACCCACGCTTTCTAAAAGACCAAAAGAAATGTCAGTACGACTATTGGCTGCTTTACAACAATTTTCGTTGTGTGTGGCTTCCGACTACCTGGATAATGTTGCACACATTCTTCATTACTAATACACCCTACACTATTACTTTCCTGTTTTGCCCTAAATTAAATAACCACACATTTAAATTGGCATTTTTCAAAAAAAAAAATTAAAAATTAAAGTCGGGTCACCTTACCTTAGATGTCTTCTTTTTTCTTTCATTTTCTTCTTTAATACAATCCAAAGCCATGCTTGTTTTTTTTACAATTTTTTGAATCCAGTACATAAAAACCAATTGAAAAAAATCTTTTTTTTTTAAATCTTTTTTTGAAATGCATTCCATAAAAAAGGACTCCTTCGAAAAAGATCGATTTACAACAACAATTCCATGTAAAGAATTCTTCTCCAAATTGAAATTATCTTCAACTCCCAAAAAGCGGTGATCCATTCCATCTTCTGCCTCTTTTCAAAATCAGCAAACCTTCAAAAACCATTTACTTGGGAGGGGCGTGGCTAGCACCAGCCAGGATGGCCGCACGCTAACGGAGCTCTGTAGCTGACGAGCTCTCTTGTGAACTATCCGGGCACTGATCCGCAATTCCGCAACCTATAACCAGCATCGCCTGCCTGCGCTAAGCCTCCGGTCCACGAAAAGCCGACCCTCGTCTCGGAGAGTGCAAAAACAACGAAGATACGTCGAGATCAGACCTGAGGCCTAATCTCGCGCCTGAAGCAGGGGACTGTGGTGAGTGCCAGGCCGACCGGGCGGACACCTTGCGCAGCGTCCGGACGCGTAGCTGCTCACAGACGCGCCACGCTCCAGCAGCGCAACAGCGGCCCACCTACCAGCGGCGGGACCCCCGCCTGGCCCCCCGGTCCCCCATCAGAGAAGACCAGCGTGTTGGTGACCCGGGATGCGGGGAGGATCGTGAGCGGCCGTGAACTCAAGCCGCGAGCTACGGCCGACCGCGGCACCCGGGCACCTCAGATAGCCGCAGCGGTTACATGGTGTAGCACCGGCGAGAGTGATGGTGCCTGGATTCAGCAGCCAACACCCGACCAGATTCCTGGCATATTGAGGCACGTGGATCGCACAACTCCTAACAGTGGACCACCCGGAGCTACCCAGCACATTCTAACCGGCGCTCTCTGACCAACGCGATCCGGGCCTACAACCTAGCGCTGCATCGACCAACTATTCCCTCACACACCAGCTCTACCACTGCCCGCATACCAGAGCCAGAAGAGAGCCAGATCGGCCGAAAATCACGGCGCTAGCCCCACCACTCCACCGAGCCCAGATCCACCCTCGGACATACACTGTCCCCGCTCTGAGGGACACATCCCATTGACTGCAGTATGAGTGGGAGGGGGACACGGGGCCAGCAGACCCTAAAGCTGGACAAATTCGCTTACAATAAGGACCCGCCGGACACCCCAAGAAGTGACACACAGCGTACGTCACCCCAGCCCAACGGGGCATCTAATGACACAGAGAAGATCACCCTCCACGACGTGATGGCGACCCTGAAGATGATGCAATCCTCTATGGGCACCATTTCTACCGACGTGTCACTGATAAGGGCCGACTTGGCGAAAATGTCGGATCGCCTCGGAGAAGTGGAGAAAACCACCACGGAACTCGTTGGGGACACGTCGGACCTACAACGCAGGGTCTCACGACTAGAAAACGACAACACCACGCTCAGAGCCAAACTCGATGACCAGGAAGGGCGCTCCCGGCGCAATAACGTCTGTTTGATTGGCGTACCGGAATCTGAAGGTGTACCAGCCCTGGACCTATATGTTGAGGACCTTATCCAAAAACAGCTCAAACCCAGAGGGCTATCAAATTATTTCTCAGTGGAAAGGGCTCACCGAGTACCAGGAGGAAAGGCCAAACCGGGGGCTCCACCCCGCCCCATTTTGGCGCGCATTTTCAACTTCAGAGACCGAGACGCCATTTTACAAGCCGCCCGAATGCACCCGCCAATCAGGATTGACAACTCAGACATTAACTTTTACCCAGACTACACGGCGGCCGTGGCTCAACAAAGGAGGAGTTTCACTGACGTAAAGAAAGAACTACGGGCCCGAGAAATTAAGTACTCAATGCTCTTCCCGGCGAAGCTTCGCGTTGAATCAGAAGGTAAAACATGGTTTTTTGAATCGCCACGAGACGCACAGGATTGGCTGGAGGGCTGGAGACCAGCTAAAGGACCAAAGCATCGTGACCCACGCCGGAACAACGGTGAAAGGAGCCCCCAGATGAATGCTAGAAATGAATAAGCAGGCGCCGCTATGGTGCCTATGCGACAGCCATCTTCATGAAGGCCGACTTGGACACGGAGGGTCTCGGCTGTGCACTGCACCCTTATCCTCAGATATGGCAAAGACACTGCCAGTGGTAGAAAGACTATCTGCTCATTCCTGATGTTGGCGAACAGGGTAATACTCAGACCTGAAACGTAGGCGTTGAGCAGGTAAGAAACCCTGATCTACCGGACTTTGCATATTCTTTGCGATGAGAGAGACTCAAGGAAGACTACAGAAGTCTCACCCCCACGAACAATAATCTTAAGTTGGGACACTAAGCACTCTGCTCAGTTGGGGGGGTGGAAGGTTCTTTATCCACCGGGCAGGGAGGCAGGGAGGGGGGCAGGGGAGTTACACGCAATGTGTTTGTTCTGTTTATGTTCTAGGTTTCTGGCTTGGCTAGCCTTAGCACACATACAAGATAGACCCGATATGGCTCTTTCTCATGTACTCAGAAATACGGCCTCAGATGAGGCCAGCCTGCAAAATGCATTCAGCATTGCATTCATACACTTCATACACCCATTGGCGCGAAGTTTAGAGGCGTGGGGCGCTTCACTAGATGGCGGCCTATTACTGGCTCAGTTAGAGACGCACGCCGCACCACTCCGGACACCCTTTTCCACTGATCACGATGGGGGATGATAGCTTGCCGGGCGTAGACCACCAATTAGACAAAGTGACATCCCCACAACTATCGATTATCTCCTGGAATGTGAACGGCCTGGGGCACAAAATAAAACGGGGATTGGTCTTACAATATCTAAAGCGAAAGGCCCCCACGCTTATCCTCCTACAAGAAACACACCTCGCAGGAAACGCCAGCCAAGCCATGAATCGCTGGGGTTTCAAAATGGCCATCCATGTGGAGTTCTCCTCCGGATCCCGGGGAGTCTGCATATTAGAGAGTAAAAAGGCACCATTAATAGTCAAACGCACATGGGCGGATGACCAAGGGCGCTTTGCGGGGATCACATGTCAATGGGAAGGACGGATTTACAACATACTGACAGTCTATATTCCCCCTTCATTACACCAAGGGACACTTCAGGATCTAGGGACACTACTACTTAAACTACCGGAGGGACGCCTGATCATCGGGGGGGACTTTAACGCGGTACTTGACACAGACATAGACCGCCAACCTCCCCGGGACCCGACCAGATCGAGCTACCTCCTCAAAGAATTCCAGGACGCAATAGGGCTTGTAGATATGTGGCGGACTAAACATGGTAATGAACGTAGCTACACATTTTACTCCGGAGCACACAACAGTCTCTCCCGAATAGACTACATCCTTACCTTAGACGTGCCCCCGGAAACGGTAACATCCCTAGAACACCTACCAAGAGGGATATCAGATCACTCTCCAATACATCTCACCTATACCACACACCCCACTAGGCGACAAAGAAGCTACCCGATTTACCCAGGATATCTGAAGAACCCCAAAATTGCAAAAGCCCTAGACACCACAACCACACACTACTTTGAAGAAAACCATTCATCAGTAAACTCACCATCCATACTATGGGAAGCGTTTAAAACTGTTCTCAGAGGACAGGCCATTTCCTCTATTACAAGGCACAAAAAGGAACAAAGGGAGGACATAGAACGGCTAGAATCTGCGGTCCTTCTTGCAGAATCAGCCCATACCGCAGCTCCTACAGACGCCACGACACATACACTTGCGCTGACTTCACACGCATATCGAGCATACGCAGAAGAGATGGCCAAAGAAAGACACACTGACACCATGCATAGGATTTATGAACTGGGGGATAAAACGGGGAAAATGCTCGCGTGGCTGGAAAAAAAGGAGAGAGCAGACAGATGGATAGCCCAACTGAAACTGGCCAATGGGACGCACACTACCTCCCCACAGAGAATAGTCGAAGAATTAGCCACATACTATGACCAGGTATACACAGCACGAGGCAGCGTAATGGAAGACGCCAGCGAGCAATTTCTTAATGACATACCACTTGCCACTCTGTCCCAAGAAGACGCACAAACACTGGAAGATGACGTGACGGTGGATGAATTAGGGAAAGCACTGACAGCATTACACACGGGCAAAGCGCTGGGGCCCAACGGTCTACCGGTAGAACTATATAAAACAATGGCAAAACATCTCCTTCCCCACATGCTTCCCATGTATGATGAATGTTTCGCGAGAGTTAGTCTGGCAGAAGAACAACGCTTAGCCACTATTGTGGCCATACACAAACCTGGCAAACCGAAAGACATACCGTCCTCCTACAGGCCCATCTCACTGATGAACGTGGATGCCAAAGTTCTGGCGAAGCTCTTGGCGTTACGCCTACAACCACACCTCATGACATTGATACACCCGGATCAATCGGGGTTCATGCCCGGGAGGAATACATCCCTCAACCTACGACGCCTTAATGGCGTATTACACCGTATTCCGATGCTGAATGAAGAGGCGGCCATTCTATCCTTAGACGCAACTATGGCATTTGACCTAGTGGAATGGCCCTTTCTTTTTGCGGTGCTTCGGAAAATGGGATTTGGCCCCAAGTTCTGTGGCTGGGTGAAACTATTATACACTAGTCCCCTGGCGCAGGTAGTGGCAAATGGACACATTTCCCGTACATTCACGCTAGGTCGCGGTACAAGACAAGGATGCCCACTGTCCCCGCTCCTGTTCGCACTCGTGCTGGAACCACTGGCGGTGAAAATAAGAACGGAACCACGGATCCGTGGAATCACATGGGAACCGGGGTGGGAGGACCGTATCTCTCTCTACGCCGATGACGTACTAATTTATATAATGTCCCCGACCACGTCCCTGTCAACCCTGTTAGACATCCTGGAAGAACACAGAGAAATATCAGGATACACAATTAATTGGGCAAAATCACTGTTATACGTACTCCACGGACAAACACCCAAGTTACCCCCTACATGCACACTACAGATAGCGACTAGGGGATTCAGATATCTCGGGATCTACGTTACACCGCAACAATCTGTCTTTATGGCAGAAAATCTACTAAAACCACTACAAAGGCTTAAATCTGATGTGAAACACTGGCGCTCCCTCCCACTGACACTGTTAGGAAGAGCAGCACTCTTCAAAATGCTTTCACTCCCCAAATTCCTATACGCATTACAAAATACCCCATTTCCGATCCCGTTAACCTACTTTAAAGCGATAGATGCTGAAATCTCCTCCGGTACGCATTGCACATTCCAAACTCATCCGTAGTTGGTACGACGGAGGCATAGCACTCCCGAGTGTCAAATTGTATTATTGGGCCTCACAACTGACGACCATTAACCAATGGCTACATGCCCCACAGAACGATCCAGCATACTGCCTAGACAGAGCCATACTCCCCCCTGACAAGCTACTGAAAGCTCTCTATACCAACAAACGACGACATACACTCACTGGTCCGACGGCACACACGATTAGGATCTGGCATACAGCCCAAAGAGCACTGGGGTGGGAGGGAGTCTTTACTCTTGCTACCCCACTATGGGACACACGACGCCTTGGCACCCTAGCAAACACTAAAGGCTTCCGACAATGGGACCTAATAGGCATTTCTAAGATTGGGGACATGTGGAATCAGGGAGCAATTATCACGTTTGAGGCCCTGAAAGACAAATACGGAATGGCGGACACCGAACTATACCGCTATACACAAATCACACATGCCCTCCCCACTGGAAGATAGACTCCTTACTGATCACCTGGACAAAAAAGCAATCTCGCTTACATTTCGTAAGCTCATCAATAATCTTCCAAATCCCATGGTGATACTCCAAAGCAAATGGGAGGTGGAACTGGGAGATATAGACGATGAGGATTGGCTGTATGCGCTGGGCTCGGCTAGAGACGCCTCCATACCATCCCGATTGAAACTTATACAACTAAAAGTGTTACACAGGGTATACTATACACGCACACTTCTGCACAAACTAGGACGAATACCGCAGCCAGACTGCCTACGAGGCTGTGGAATGCGGGGTACATACTATCACACGATATGGGAGTGTCCTTCCATACAAACATACTGGATGTCCATCATGTCAGAGATATCGGAAGCGAGTGAAGTAGAACTAGCACCAGAACCAAGGTGCTGTCTACTGAATATATGGTCCCCCATGGACCTTAACCGTGGATTGCAAACATGGGCCACACTGGGCATGACCTTAGCAAAGCGAAATATCGCTAGGAAATGGTGATCTAACTCTACACCCTCACGAACGCAATGGGGAAATGATATGGACGCAGCAATGGTGGCGGAGAAGGCCGTTTATATGAATAGGGGGTGCCCGAAAAAATGGTCCCGGATATGGGAGAAATGGAATGTGAACGCGGTAACATATGCGAACCCCCACAAGAACTGCCAAACCCGGACGCAAGCCCGTAGGGTGAGAGGGAGAGTACACTGGGTGTGTGGTGATGTCATAATCCGGAATAAAGAAAGAACCATGAGGAATGTACGTGATGATTAGATGATGTGAATATTTGTGATACGAATTAATCTCGGACCTGTGATGCACGATGTTATGTAATAGGATACGAACTGTTATAGCGAGAATTCGTTGACCGAAGAATGTGTTCATGAATAAGACTGTAAAATATCAATCTGAGCAGCGACCACACTTTAATGTAAACGTTTATGTAAGTGATGACAATATCTGAATGTATTGTAACAATGCTAAAAAAGCCAAATAAAACTGTTTAAAAAAAAAAAACTACATGGCAAAAAAAAAAAAAAACAACATTTACTTTGTAAAATCTCCATCGTAAAAACTAACCCATAAAAGATATCATAGATGTCTTCCACGGTTCCAAAATGACTCCACGAAAAACAATCCATTTTCTCCTCTCGAAAACCAATGTTCGTAAATCGATCTTCTTCTGTGTCCGTTGTATTCCAAAGTAAACAATGTTCCAATAATACATTAAAAAAGCATTGTTTAACTTGTTTTTAAATCAATAAATACAAACATTCCCTTTTTTTTTTAAATGAAAGGGAAATAAACACGTCACCCGAGGTGGACACATACTAACAATAAGATCTGGGACATGCAGAGACATCAAACTAAACTTAAATTTCACTAATCTAAACCTCCCTCTTCTCTCCTTGCAATAAATATCACTCATACCATGTTTTATTTAAAAATATACGTTTTAAAATGTTCCTACCTGAGCGCAGGTCTCTTCGCTTCTGCTCTGTCCAGCGACGCTCCTCAATATGGCTGCCTACCCGATTGACGTTCTCGCATATACTTCATCTGAATCTGCAAACAAAGAAAAAGGACAATTATTTTTGTTATTTTATTTAGTGTTACAGTATATTGAAAATATTTCTTATAATTAAATACAGTATGGAAAATATGTTTCATAATGTTTAAAACATTTTTTAAATTATTTTCATTTAATAAATAAATATTTTTTTAAATAAACATTTAAAAACGGTGTCGCATTCCAAGTTGGTATATATCAATATTAAATGTACAATGTTCTAATTTATTTTAACAAATGTATTTCTTTAGTAAATAATATTCTTACCTTCAGCATGCTCCCTTTACCTTGTGTTTCATCCCGAGCTACTCTCCAACAAGCTTCCTATTTGATAGACGTGACATTCAACTAGTCAGCTATTGAAATAAAGGAAGGACATTACTTTCCATAGAAATCAATGTAAAACTGTGGGAACTAATATTAAAATGTTTATTTTTTATATTTTTTTACACTTATTGAAGTCCAAAAAATTCAATTAGCAAATCTCTTTATTATAAAAATGTTACAAATATTCCATTCAATATTAAACAATTTAATACATTTTTTGAAAATTAATTTAGAATTAAAATTAATTTTAGATATTTTAATTTTTAAATCAATCTCCAGGTTTTTTTTATAATAGAAAAAATGTATTATAATTAAAGGAGGGTATAAACGTAAGGTAAGTGTTTGATAATAGAGAGGTTTAAATTACTATTCTTACTCCAGGGGGGTGTAAATAGAGGGAAAGTGTTGGATAGTGTAGGTGTAAAAATTACTATTCTTACTCCAAGATGGTGTAAAAGTAGGGTAAGTGCAGGATAGTGTAGGGGTAAAAAATACTATTCTGTCTCCAGGGGGTGTAAAAGTAGGGTAAGTGTTGGACAGTGTAGGGGTAAAAAAATACTATTCGAACTCCAGGGGGTGTAAAAGTAGGGTAAGAGTTTGATAGTGGAGGGGTATAAATTACTATTCTTACTCCAGGGGGTGTAAAAGAAGGGTAAGTGTTGGATAGTTGAGGGGTTAAAATTACTATTCTTACTCGAGGGGGATGTAAAAGAAGGGTAAGTGTTGGATAGTGGAGGGGTTAAAATTACTATTCTTACCCCATTGGGGTGTAAAAGAAGGGATAAGTGTTGGATAGTGGAGGGGTATAAATTACTATTCTTACTCCGGGGGGGGGTGTAAAAGTAGGGTAAGTGTTGGATAGTGGAGGGGTGTAAATTACTATTCTTACTCCAGGGGGGTGTAAATGGAGGGTAAGTGTTGGATAGTGGAGGGGTTAAAATTACTATTCTTACTCCAGTGGGTGTTATAGTAGGGTAAGTGTTGGATAGTGGCGGGGTATACATTACTATTCTTAATCCAGGGAGGTGTAAAAGAAGGGTAAGTGTTTGATAGTGGAGGGGTATAAATTACTATACTTACTCCAGGGGGTGTAAAAGAAGGGTAAGTGTTGGATAGTGGAGGGGTATAAATTACTATTCTTACTCCAGGGCGGTATAAAAAAGGTTAAGTGTTGGATAGTGGAGGGGTTAAAATTACTATTCTTACTCCAGTGGGTGTTAAAGTAGGGTAAGTGTTGGATAGTGGAGGGGTTAAAATTACTATTCTTACTCCAGGAGGGTGTAAAAGAAGGGTAAGTGTTGGATAGTGGAGGGGTATAAATTACTATTCTTACTCCAGGGGGTGTAAAAGAAGGGTAAGTGTTGGATAGTGGAGGGGTAAAAATTACTATTCTTACTCCAGGGGGGTGTAAAAGAAGGGTAAGTGTTGGATATTGGAGGGGTAAAAATTACTATTCTTACTACAGGGGGTGTTAAAGAAGGGTAAGTGTTGGATAGTGTAGGGATTAAAATTACTATTTTAACTCCAGGGAGGTGTAAAAGTAGGGTAAGTGATGGATAGTGTAAGGCTAGAAAATACTAATCTAACTAATAAATACTCAGGTATTTAAATAAGTACTCAAGTATTAATGTCATTTTTAAATTAGTGTTAAAATTCATTTTTAAAAGTACAGGTTTTTAACACTTTTAATTAATTAAAATAAAAAAATATTAATTAAAACATTTTTTACTTAAATAAATACTCGAGTATTAAAATTAATACTCGAGAATTAATTAAGTCATGAAAAAGTAGTTTTAATAATTATAGGGTAAATTACATATAATTAATTTCATCAAAACATTTTTTTTAAAATAAATATTACTTGAATTAAATACCCATATTTACGTTGTAATGACATGCGTTGTAATAACATCTGCGTTGTAATTATATGCGTTGTACTAGCATGCGTTGTCATGGATCTTGCGTTGTAAAAGTTGCGTTGTAATGGTAGTGTGTTGTAAAAGTTGCGTTGTGATGGTTGTTTCCCATCATCCACCCTTGTGTGTGAACTAGTAATTGCAGCTACTACAGCAGTATGAACCACTGCTTTTGTGACTTCATCAGCCATTGAATTCTCTGTAATGTGTATTCCAACTCGCTGATGACTCATGGAATGAATTTCATGAGCCCATGGCAAGCAATCTTTAAAATGTGCCACCATCCTCAAAATAATTTATGCTTGATAGTGTTTCCTTTAGATTCTCTAAATCCCTTCCACCACCAATAATGTAAGTTTAATCAAAAGACTGGACACAATAATATGAATCATACACTGTAAGTGTGGGGAATTCAGGATCAGTATATTATAGTGCCAGAATGAAAGATTTTAGGTCAGCCAGCTACGCAGTACAATCCCCTAAGGATTGTGTAAATATTTTTTCTGTTGATGAAATTCTCCATTTTTTATTATACCATGAACTGCTGCACATGCAGTTGAATATTGTTGCTTAGTGCCAATCGCAGGCTGTCGTGAACCATCTGTATATATTATATAATCTTACTGATCAAGAGTCAAAACTTCACTGGGCACAGGATATTCTTGTTCATGTTGGAGAAATTCTTGTGTTTGCAAGGTAGGGTCAAAGACATATGCAACACAAAAAGATGATGGACGGTATGTTGAGCATTTTCAAACATTCACCCCCAGTCAAAGAGCTGGGTTTAATCCATCGTTATTTTGCTCACCACGCCACACCAGTTCAGACATAGCCATATGCAAATCAGTCTTGACCCTGTGCCTCATGGGAACAGTCCAGACCGAACTGCCAGGCCATGTCTTCCCTGGACAGGAATCAAGCATCCTAGGACCGGTTTCGGGCTTTCAGCCCTCATCAGCCAGGATTGCTTGACTCCAGTGGCGTAGTGAGAACGGGAACCACATCTGGGCATACCCTTCCCACTTAGGGTGAAAATGCAACACAAAAAGATGATGGACGGAATGTTGAGCATTGTAAAACATTCACCCCCAGTCACAGATCTGGGTTTAATCCATCGTTATTTTGCTCACCATGCCACCCCTGTTCAGACATAGCCATATGCAAATCAGTCTTGACCCTGTGCCTCATGGGAACATTCCAGACCGAACTGCAGTCCATATCTTCCCTGGACATAGTCAACATCAGCAGCTGTTAAGGAGGTTGCCCATTTTATCGAACTTGGATGTAAGGCTTTTGCATTAGGAATACTTGCCTTGGTGACAGCCTCTAAGGCTGGAACGGGAGTAGGCACAATTATGTGTTTCCTCTGAGCCAACAGTCTTTCCTTTATACCAGCTGTCTGAACTGCAGTAAGTAGTTTTTCTGTCGATGCAGAATGCATTTAAGTATTAAAATATAAATGCGTTTTATAAGCAATCAGTACAGTATCACCCTCACTAAAGGTATGTATAGCCAGTGGATCCCACAATTATGTGGATCACCAAGTTAATTCTGTTGATACGAGTGTTTATGTGTTTAGATGCTAGCATGTTAGGTTGCAGTATTCCAAGAATCTGTGTATGTTCAGCGCGGATCAATTCATATAACGGCTTAATTTGTTGTGCGTAGTGTGGTATGTATGTTTCACCAAAGTCGAGAAAACCTAAAAGTGATTGTAGCTGTTTTAATGATGTTCAGTGGTTGCAGAGTGCACATTTGCAAGACATTTGGGGCAACGATTTTGCCTTCATTTGATAACTTGTATCCCAAGACTAAAACACAGAGAAATGCAATTTTGTATTTTGAAAGTTGAATTTGTAGCCATGTTCATCAAATCTTAAAACAATGCAATCAACTCTGGCTAAGTATGTGTTTAAGTCATCATCTGTGAGGTATATCTCTTCAATGGAGGACAATGCTTCTGGGTCAATGTCATGTAGAATTTACGTTACTCGGACAAAACAGACCTGAGCTATTCTTATACCCCTGGGTAAGTGGGCAGAATTTTCTCTGGACTTCTAAAGCAGAAAGAGCTGTTAAGTCTCTGTTTTCAGGTGCTATATTTTGGCAGAAAAAGCCATTGAAAATATCCAAAGTTATTTTGCATTTTTTGCAGATTATGTTGTTTATCAGACCTGAGCTATGCAAATTGCAAAGGTGCAGATATAACTGTTTAAATGTCTGTAGTCAGCGGCCTGATTACAAGTTTGGTGGTAAGGGAACTGCAGTCGAACCAGCATCGGAAACCTTGCTGTATTACCATGTTGGCGGTATGCAGAACGAAAGACTACTGGAGCACCTCCGCCTCCGCCAGTCATTCGCCGACTGCCCTAACAGCGGCAGGCGGAAAACAGCTACCAGAGGTTGGTACAGACAATGATTTTACCGTCCGAATTACGATGTGACTCACCACAGAGCCGTCTGTGGCAGGAAGACCACCTGCTTCGAGTTGGCAGAAAGGAAGGAAATTAGGTGAAATTTCGTCCAGCCCCCCTATTCGCAGCAGCAACTTGACCACAAACAAAACGACCGGTTGCTGAAATCCAGGTAAGTCCTTTTCTCCCTTTACTCCTATTGACTGGACTGGGCACATATGATCCGGACTATAGCAATGGAAAAGTGCTTACACAATATATTTGACACATATGAAAAATATTGTGAATTGCTGACGCATCCCTCACCGGTCCCCTGCCGTCACATACACCTACTGAGAGAATGCCAGCCCATTGGGAAAACCATAATCATCTTGGTGGTATTACGCCAACATGGTGGTTGTGGAGTGCTGTCAGATGTTGATAGTGGCAACAACATAATACGGCGGGTGGGAATGCTCCCGCAGTGGAACGGTCGTAAGACCACCAAACTCATAATTGGGCCCTAAAACTAAGCAATAGGAAAGATCCGGGTTGGCTACTCGAAATAATGGATTGTTCCTGCTGAAAAGCAGGGCTCTATTATGCCTTGATACTCTAACTGTAAGAGAATTTCCCTAACTGGGCATTTTGCTTCATGTTTAATTGGATATTGTGGTTGTACTAGTGGTCTGGACCCTATGGGTATAACATGATAAGCTTAGTCCTTATCCCAGCCTACATGATTGTGATATAATGCCAGGGCTTTTGCAAAGGTTCTGTGGCATATGCTTGTTGGACAACATCAGGAACAAGAATAGAGAAGGGAGGTATAATGACATCTTCCCTTTGTGGGACTTTTCTTACAAACTCAAGCGGCCAATCAATTCCAGCAAAGAGAATGTCACAGGTGGTTGTTAAATTTTCTCAGAATATTACTTTAATAGTATGCAGTATGTCACCTTCAATTTGGATGTCCAAATCATAAAGTCTATCAGTAGGGCAAACCCACTGATCTGGTGTTTCAACTTGAATAAGTTCATTAGTTGTTGTCAAAACCAGAAACTCTTGAAGATTCCATTGAACTATTGTTACCGCTGCTGCTCTGCTTAGCTATGTCAATGCCCATATCTTTTTCTGAAGGATCGTTCTCAACATGTGTTGCAAGTTTTGTGGGAATATCTGCCCCTTTCTTTTTTCAGAATTGGGCTTTTTGTTGTGTATGTTTCTCTTCCTTTTTAGGTTTTGCCTACGCAATGCGTACGAAGTACGCATGCGCTAGCAAAATCTAATGATATCTCTGATATCTCTATGTGGGGTCGGGTATCCGCCCCCTCCTCCCATTGGCTAGCTCCATAAATGGAGGCTAGCCATTGGGAGAGGGCTCTGCCCGTCAATGCCGGACCAGATTCGGGGGCGTTCCCGACATTTTTTCCATGGGCGTGGTTATCTTATGTCTGTCCGTCAATGCGGACCAGATTGGGAGGCTTTCCTGTGTTTTCTTCCGTGGGCGTGGCCACAGAAGAAGGATTGGCGTGGCCACAGAAGAAGGAAGCCGTGCGTTTGTTTTCGTCATTCCGTGACGACGAAGTCCAGGTTTGTTTGTTTACCCTCCGTGCTAGGTGAGGCTCCCTTCCGCTACCCGTGTGTCCGTTCCCGCCCCCGCACCCCCCCTCCCGTGCTCCGTGTGTCCGTTCCCGCCCCCGCACCCCCCCTCCCGCTCTTGGTGTTAACCGGGGTCTTACAATACTCCTCCCGCCACAGAAGAAGGATTGGCGTGGCCACAAAAGAAGGAAGCCGTGCGTTTGTTTTCCTCATTCCGTGACGACGAAGTCCAGGTTTGTTTGTTTACCCTCCGTGCTAGGTGAGGCTCCCTTCCGCTACCCGTGTGTCCGTTCCCGCCCCCGCACCCCCCTCCCGCGCTCCGTGTGTCCGTTCCCGCCCCCCGCACCCCCCCTCCCGCTCTTGGTGTTAACCGGGGTCTTACAATACTCCTCCTGGCTCCCCACAGGAGGAGGCATGGCAATTAATGGACCTTGTGCTCCTAAAGTACCCCTTCCCAAGTCAGGAGAGCCTGTGTTAATTAACTGTGGTGGTTAAAGGGCTTATTTCACGAGTGTTGAACAACAAGGGCAAAGGGAGGGGAAACAACTAAAGAATACCCAGCCCCATTTCTTTTGCACATGGCTTTTTCACAGAAAATGATAAAAAAAGACCCTATAACCTTAGTAAAAAAAACTGCTAGAAAAGGCCAAGGCCTTACGTCCAACAACGTAATGGCTTGCTGGTTAAATTACGACAGAAAGAACTTTCCAGGCATTCCCACAGTGCAACTCATCTAGTAATACAGTCTTGTCAAACGTGCATACTGGCCAAACCGGAAACACCAAATGATTGGGTACCGGACATTAAAATATGGATTTTAACGGACGTGCGCTCACCCCAGCTGGAGTTTACTTATTAGGGTGTTAGCTCAGCTATATCCAGCCGCGTCCCGCGCCGCGGGAAAACTGAAGGCGCCCTGTAGCGCTGCACGGTATCCTGGCCCCGCCTCTGGGGACAGCTAAGGTGTCTGGGACCTGTAGTCCCCGCTGGCAAACAGCAGCCCAAAAACGGTGATATTGGAAAATAAAAATAGAGTAGGTTTTTCCCCCCAACAGCATATAGATTCAGTCCTTGCCTTTGCCTTGGATCCGGTGTGAAATAACATGATAAGGGTTACTGGAGGCTTTGCTGTGTGTAATTATATATATGTGAAATGTCTGATCTTTTCTACAGCATAATGCACCACCTCTTTCTTCGTTGCCTTATTTTGAGGATGTTTGATATCAGCCTTTAGTTAATTAATTAAAAAAATTGTGAAAGTCGTAACACTAATAAACTTCCGAAAGGGCAACATAGTCTGTGCTTATTGGGCATCTTTGAGAGAGGGAGCACGTGTCTTTTATAAAAGGCATCGTGGGGGCGGTGTGCAAGTGTGGATTATAATGGGAGATGAATCTTTCTTTGATACTTCTATGTAGTACCCCCTTAAAGTGATATTTAGTGGAGTTACTTTCCGTTCCCCCAAATTAATTCCATTAATCCATACAATACAATACTCGGGCTCCCAGAATGAGATGACTTTATTTCTCTGCATCATCTCCTCTGGTTTACCAATATATGGATTATTCGATGTTGAGATTCTGTTGGCCTGCGGGCAGAACTATATTCAGGGGGCAAAGAGATTTCACTCGTACCAAGGCACCTGCCGTGAACTCCAGCTGCCCAGAGGTTGACATCTTTCCAGTCCCCCTCACCCCCCACAAAAAAAGCTAATTACCGGATCCTTCAATTCTCGACGAACGTGTCCATCCCGTGTTTTTTACAGGGCAGGTCAGAACCATAGTGCCGCCTGCCCGACAAGGCTCTGTTCACATAACTCTCTAGTCGCTTAAGAGAGCAGCTCAGCCCACCCAATGACCCAAATCTCTGTAACTACATACAGAGCCCATGTACTCTCTCATAATTATTTACTTAATAACAGTCTTTGCCTTCCAATGCCCGTCCTCTCCCCATACTCTCTGTGGCTCTATAGTCGGACCCCATCCTCAGTGTGTGTGCAGTCTCAGCCCAACTCCGGGAAGCTCCGATGCGCACACTGCTGAGTAACAATCTATGTTCTTGACTTTATATGTACCCCCCTCCCCCCACATTTTTGTAATTACTGCAGATTTTATGCGCGCTCAAAGTGGATGTTCTGTGAAAGATGAGTGCATAACCCAGTCTGTGCCTCCCCAGCCTACGTGTGCACATACACCCACATGTAAGTGCCATCTGCGGGCTCAGTGAGAACATCTGCAGTTCATGTCCTCTGACAGGTTTGCGTTCACAACCACAGTCTCTGCATCTGCAGACTCTGTGTGCACACACACAGCGCACAATCTCCTATTGCTGCGTGCATATGCACAGTCCCTGTTCTTTATGCCCTACCCTGTTCTCTATGCCCTACCCTGTTTATGCTGGCTCAGCAAATAACTCTACAGTCTCAGGGAGAATTGGACACACGTGCACAGCCACCCCCCTTCCTGGTCTAGTGTACACATCCACAGTTGTGCTCCCCAAGCACAATTGACTTGCTCTACCCGTACTGCCACAGCTAATATTCTTCCCAGGCTGTATCCGCAGATCATGCCCTCCCCATGCTAGATACACAAACCATGTGCCCATGCACACACACAGACTCACTTTTTGTGTGTGCAGATCCAGAGTCGATGCTATTTTCCCTGTTTCAGCTGTTGCCATCCAACAAACATCATGGGGCAGGGAAGAAGAGCATTGATCATGTACCGGTGGCCATTCACTTAATACGCAGAGATTGGCAGAATTTACAGCTGGTAAAACATGCAGTGTGGGGCTCGCAGTGTGTGTGGGGCTTGCAGTGTGTGTGGGGGGCTCGCAGTGTGTGGGGCTCGCAGTGTGTGGGGGGGCTCTGTGTGGGTGTGGGTAGGGGGGCTCTGTGTGGCTGTGTGTGTGGGGGGCTTTGTGTGGGTGTGTGGGGAGGGGCTCTGTGTGTGTGTGTGGGGGGCTCTCTGTGAGTGTTTGTGTGTGGCATTTGCGAGAGATTAAGCTATTGGCATTGTAAATAACAATGCCATTTATTTATGTTAAAAAAAACATAAATAAAAATAATGTCAAGAGCAATGCCAATAGCTCTAACTTTAACAAAGGCAAAACCATTGCATTGTAAATGCTTGTTTATGATGACGTCAGACGTGCATTTGAATCCTTTCTCGGTTTCACATTCTCTTCATGCCTGTGTCCTGGTCGTCCTCCCCTCTCCAAGCATTTGTTGGGTGAATCCTGAAAAGAATAAGAAGGACGTGTATCAGTATACTGAAATCCTATCAGGGTGTTTGTGTATCAGGAGCTATGCATGTTATAACATTTAGCAGTGGGCTCAAGTTACCGAGATCCACCTTGTGTTTTTGTTTTATCTTCCTTTTTCTGTTTGTCCCAGCATTTTTTTCCAAAAAACTTAGGTGCCTGCTTGGTATTATCTTTTTTAGAACTGCCTTAAGCTGCAGAGATAAACTATATCGACCTATAATGTTTGGTAATTTGCGTTCTTGGTCTGCAACGAGAACCAGCAGCGGTTTATTTCTTGGGACATGGGGGTGTGGCCCCTCTGTTTGTTTTGTCACATTAAATGTTTAATATTGTTATTAATTCCATTTCTATTTTTTGTTGACACAGTGCGTGGCATGACCCGGGCGAAGCTATAAGAGCATGAGGGGGAGGGAAACCTCTGCTCCGAGCCTGCTTGATGATTGACAGGTGCCCGGCCTCTTCCGGCTGAAGTGCGCATGACAGGTTGGATGGGTGTCATGCTCTGATTGGCCTGACGCGCACTTGAATCCTCGCCTACCTGCAAAATGTAGGAGCACGGGGGATTACTGCCACAGGTCTCAATGCTCCAAATGAGAACTGTCTGGCAGAGCATAACTTTGCCAATATTCATGCTGCTATACTGATATTTCCTAACAGAAACAGCAAGGGAGCAGTGTCTAGATTGGCTCTGAAGTCACAGGGGCGGGACAGGGCCTAAGGGAGGTGAGCATAACTTCCATGCTCCCGTCACACACTCACAACTGGAGTGGAGGGTTAACCCACTGATCTGTTGTTTGGTGCTGAGAGGGACTGGACAGTGAGTGTGTTTAAACTTTCAGTTAGCCTAAGAGGATTAATTAAGTCCAGTCAGGACGTTTAGCACTGTGGTGGACTTTCTTGCTACTATATTGTGTGATATTCTTTAAAGCACTAGGTAAGTGGGTGCTTTATTTAAAGCAAATTCTCTGAGTAAAAAAAATGCTATTTCTTATTTTGAGGAATACACTTTTAAAAACCCCCATTTAGTTGGTGCTTCAAAAAATATATCACAAATAGCTGATCACTTTTGCGAACAGAAGTCGATGTACACGATTCTTTCACTTTCACACAGCATGCTGCTCTAGTTTATACCACAACGCAAAACCAATGCAGCGTGCTGTGTGAAAGTGACAGCATTGTGTATGTCGACTTCTGTTTACAAAACTGATTACAGTGATCAGCTATTTGTAGCACGCTCCACTCGCTGCTCCATGCGAGTCCAGTGTTGCCGCTGAGTGAAGACAGCACTTTTGCTGCATGATTTCTCCCCCAAGAGGCTGGGCGGGGTGTTTGCGGGCTTGTGTCTGCAGGGTAAATTGCTTGAATATCCAGAGGTGTAGAGCATCTAGGTGCTGTACCAGGGTAGACTCTGGCCAGTGTTAGTGCTGAAGGGGAAACTAATGGGTCATGGCATGCAGAGAAGCTTGTTACAATCAGTGGGCCCAATACTGTTTTGCTTGGCAACAGAAGAGAGTTTTTTTGGCTGCTAACCTTGTGTTGCACATTTGCCTGTCTCTGGCTCTTAAGCTGGCCATTAAGCAGTGTGTGTGAATCATTCCTGAGCATGCCCTGCCCTGCAGGAGGTGTGACTGGGCAGGACAGCCACCTGTGAGCCCCCCAACTACGTGACGACCACCGGCATTCATTCTCATCTGTGTGCACATTTAATGTATCTGTATGGTTGTCATTTTAAAAAGCCAAATATAATGCCTCTGAACTGTACTTTTTTCCGGTAAGATCATGCAGGGCGAGGAACTGTTGATCTGAAGTCAGTGGCCTGTGACATTTTCATGAAGTCTTCAAAATCTCCAGTCATCCTTGCCAGTAAAGACACGTGTCACCACCAGACGCAAGGGTCAGAGGTTCTGACGGGTGCAGAAATGAGACTCCCAGTATGGCTGGTCTATGCACGCCGTTGCCCAGAGAACCAGACGAAGTCAACATGGTCCCATCTGTGTTGTGGTCAGTATTTCACTTCTGCCAACGTAAATTTGGGCAGGAGGCGTAATAGCATCCTTGAGGAGGTGACTAGGGAAGGCCACGGGTTGTATACAGTATTTTGTTATTTTTTTTATTGTAGTGACACTGCAAGGATGTGGTTAATGTGCACAGGTAGGCAAAGAAAAGTCTGTATAGGGAATAGATTGCAGGTGTGAATGATTGTAATGTGCTATAAGCACACCTGCTGCACAGAATGTATGATTTTCAATGACGCCTGACCTCAAGATGGCCACCATCAGTCCCTCGAGCCTCATTGGAGGAGCTGCCTAACTCCAAGATGGCCACAGAGACGAGCTGTTATCTTGCGGGACTTCGCTCGTAGTAGCCAGGCAATGCAGAGGTTTTGCAAAGGGGAACAGCCGGCATGCAGGGCCCAGCTTACTGAAGTTAGGGTGCAAGCTATGCAGCAACCAAGGAGTTGGCTGCATGCGATCAGGGTAGACTCTCACAGTCGAGTTTTGTTCAAGACTCTCTCTGTGCATTCGGGGTGGGCTCCTGACTTTGCACTGCCTCAGCCAGGGGTAGTCTTCCTTGGCTGCTTTTTTTGCTGGTCAGTGCTCTGCATGATCGGCAGGGATCGAGTCGGGGTACCACGTGGGTGAACGGCGTCCCCCCACTTATTTTACCGGGAGCTCGATAACTATAAACTGCAATGAAGTGCAAGCCACCTTTCGAAGGGGGGCGTGGCTAGCAGCCGATGCGGACGGTCGCAGCCTAACGAGGCTCCCGACCCTCTGCCCGCAAATCCGCCTATTATCCTGCTTGTGCCCCGGGATCCCCGCGCACCTCGGGTAGATCCCGGGAACTGCCGCTGAAGCCTGCTCCGGTGCGAGCTGCACGCCCAGGAACTGCTCACAGAAGCGGCAGAACGCTACGAGGGACGGGGCTCCTGGCTCCCAAGATGGCGGCACCCTAACTGAGGCAGGCTGCGACTCCCTCAGGGCTCCTCAACAGCGCCCACCCGTGCAGCGGGGACTACTGACCCGGAGCACCGTGCCCTGGAACGCCCCGGCGGGCGACCGTCCCCAGCGGACACTGCATCCTGCCCAGAGCTTCGTCGCCGGGAGTCCGGCGGGGCCCCGCCCCCTCCGGAAGGGTCCTACACTTTACTCCCCGGCTTGAGGCCTGCGCCCTGGACGGAGGCCCGCCCCTACCCTGGGCAACTGGAATCGGCGCTGCGGCCCGTGGTTCCCCCGTCGGGCTCGGGGAGACGGGCGCTGGCTGACCCCCTGGGCCCTGCTCGGCTGGTTGGTGGCGGCCGGCCACTGGAGTGAACGAGGCCTGCCGACCGCACGACGGAGTCTCCCGAGCAGAGGTGAGCCACGAGACCCCGGGGGTCCCTCCCCGGCGCTGCGGACACCGGCGCTGCGGCCTCTGCCCTGGGACGGCTTGGCGGATGCCCACCTTGACCTCTGGGGGGCCCCGGGCGGCACCCCGCCACTTGTGCATCGGCGGGCCCCGCCTCGCAGGGGCGGACTCCGACTCCGACTGTATTCCCTGGCGCTGAGGCCTACACCCGTGGCGGGGACCCTCCCCCTCCTCCGACCTCCCGGAGCCCGACTGGTCGGGTGGGGCCCCCCCCCTTGGGACTACTGGCTGAGAGAACTGGCTGCCCCTGGAGCCCGGTTGGCTGCTTGGCGGTGCGAGGACGGGAGTGTGGGGCGCTCCGCCGCTGCGGAGCTGACCCCGCTTCGGGGCATTTCGGCCCGTCCCGGGGCTGGGCCCCGCCGCCCGCGGGTAGCCCCTCCCGCCGGGGCCACTGGCGCAACGTCCATCAGCGGAGCCCTCTGAGGGAACAGCCAGGTGGCCCTAACCCTCCTGAAGGCTCACAGCGGGGCTATCACCTGGCCCGCCATCTTCCTGCCTGGGGACGCCCGCGGAGGGGACTGACCGAGGGGGCGCCTGGGGTGCACGCCACCACTGAGTTTGTGAGGGGGAACTGTGCTGACCCCAACGCGGAGATTGCGGACCAGGGGAGGTGTGGACTGCGAACACTCCAAACGATCTGCACCTCCAGTGCATTGGGACGACGGACAGCGGAGCAGAATGGGCAAGCCGACGAGAGGCACGAGGACAGAGGGGACTCCCTCCACGGAGGAGTCCGAAGGCCCTGAGCGCCCGGCGACAGATCTCCAACTAATGCAGGACAGAATACTGGACGCTATTACTGCCACAAAAGAATCACTGCATAGCGACATCGCTCAGGTATCTGTGGGCCTGGGGCTCCTGCGGGCCGACCATGTGAAGTTGGCAGACAGGGTTAAGATTGTGGAGGCCACCCTACAGGATGTCGCGCCATCGCAGAAATCGATGGAGGGGAAGCTCACGGAGGCACTGGACCGGATCAGAGCCCTGGAGCGGCGAGCCGAGGATGCCGAAAATCGCAGCCGCCGGAACAACGTGCGCCTCGTGGGCCTGCCGGAAAAAACAGAAGGGACGGACATGGTGGGATATCTCGATGGCTGGTTGCGTTCTGTGGTGGCCCCGGAGGGTCTCTCCCCCTTCTTCACCCTGGAAAGGGCGCACAGAGTGCCGGCGAGGCCCCCGAAGCCGGGCCTTCCACCTCGCCCAGTGGTCATAAAACTCCTGCACTACAAAGATCGGGACTGGCTGCTGCAGCGCGCCCGAGACGCCGGCCCGTTCCAGGTGGACAACAGTAAGGTGACCCTGTTTCCGGACTATACATATGACACCCAAAAGCAGCGGGCCTCGTTCCTCTCTATCAAGCGGGAGCTCCGCGCGGAGGGACTCCAGTACTCGCTCTTGTTCCCGGTTAGGCTCCGAGTTGTAGTGGACGAGAACACGTTGTTTTTTCAGACGTCAGATGAGGCCTGGGCCTGGTGGGACACCTACAAAGCTGGCACGGACGGTGCTCGGCGCCAGGAAGAAGAGGAACGTCAGGAACAACCTCTCAGACGGTCGAGACATCACCGGGGTCGAGCCCGAGGCCCTAAGAGACCAACGGACACTCAGACGGCGGACGAACGGAGAGCAGCATTACAGGCGGTTAAGGAAGTTTCGGGGCCTGCACTGGCCCTCTCGGAGAGGGGCTCGGGCTCGGAGGGCCAGGGTACAGGCTCGGACACTGAACATTCGGAGCTGGGTGGAGCCAAGGGACCGAAGGTCACTCCGCAGACATCAGGTGAAATCTTCGGGAGCTGACCCCTCAACAAGGTAACAGGTGGGGAGACTGGGAGTTCCCACAATTTCCACGGCTGCTGCGAACTCTGGAGCTGGCAGCTGTGAGACTGAACTATTGCAATTTGGGATGTGTGTTACAGGGCGGAGGCCTGAGGGCAGTCCCCACAGGCGTTAGCGACTAGCGTACGCACCCAGAGGCCCATAAGGCCACCGTAGCTTGACTACGGAATAGTGGTTCTGTGAGCCGTTGCTCACTTGTTTGGATGGGAGTGTCTCTATTGCAGAGGGGTCCTATTCTGGGGGGGGGGGGGGCCTGGAGCGGTTGGGGGTTCTCTGGGCGAAGCTACTAGGGGTGGATTGGGGTACGGGGCTGGGGTGGGATTGTATGTGTCAGTGCCTGTGGCCTGGGTGCCGGTTACTGGGCTTTCATCATTCACTGTATGGGATAATGGCTAATCTGTGCCCGTTGAAATGTGTGACCTGGAATGTGCGGGGCCTGAATACCATGACAAAGAGACACAAAATTCACTCATACCTAATACGCCGTGGAGTGCAGATTGCATTCCTGCAGGAAACTCATCTGACTAAACAGGAGGGTGTTGCGCTTCAGCGTAGATGGAGGGGTCATTTATTCTACACTACCTACTCTGCTTTCGCTAGGGGAGTACTGATTTGGATAAGGGCGGGCACCCCTCTGCAGATCACTAGGCACTCTGAGGACCCGGAGGGGAGATACGTGGCTGTGGAGGGACTGCTCAGGGGCCGACTCATAGCGCTCTGCAACGTTTATGCACCGAATGTAGATCAGGCTACTTATTTCACCAAACTCTCCAGGGTACTTGCCAGTTATATTTCAGGCCCAACTTTATTGGGTGGGGACTTCAATTCCATTGCGGATGTTACGCTGGATAGATCGCACCCTCCGCTGCGCACCTCCCCTGTGTACCGAGTAGCGAAATGTAGAACCGAATGGCAAACTGCCTGGGCCCTGTCGGACTGCTGGCGAACGCAACATCCCACTGTGCGAGATTACTCATTTTATTCCAGCTTGCACGACCTGCACGTGCGCCTTGACTCCTTCCTGTGCTCCCCAGCAGTGCTCGCAGCGGTGCTCCGCACAGAGTATCTAGCGCGCACACTGTCGGATCATAACCCGCTCCTCCTGTCCCTGGACTGGATGACTGTGCCCCCAAAAATCCCGACATGGCGGCTGCGCCCCGACACTCTGGATGACCCGCCCTTCCGTGCTGACCTGGAGGCGCGGATCGACCAATACTTTGGGGACAACGCGGGCACCACCTCCTCCAGAGCAACGGAGTGGGACGCGTTTAAGGTAGTGGTGCGGGGCCACTGTATCGGGAAATACGCGGGTGCGCGCAGGTCGTTGATAGAGGACCTAGAGAAGGCTGAGAGCGCGCTGCGGGAGGCGGAGGTCAACCGCCCTAATCGCCCGGAACTGCAGGAGACGGTGTGTAAGGCACGGGAGGCAGTGGCTGTGGAGGTGGAGCGCCTCCGCAGCTTTACAGGACATACCTTACGAAAACTCTCGCAGAGGGTGATAAAACTGGATCCCTCCTGGCCTGGTTGGCGAACCCCTCCAGGAACGCCCAACCGATCTTAGCCTTGCGGGGACCTGACGGCCGTGTCCATGCTACGCAACCTGCAATAGCGGACTGCTTTAGAGAGTACTATGAGAGGTTGTATAAATCTGGGTTGGGAGACAACTCAGACATGCTGGAAGCCTTCCTGGCTGACTTACCACTACCGCACCTAGAACGGGAGCAGGCTGAAGCGCTGGGGGGTCCCATTACAATATCTGACGTACGCAGTGCAGTGAAGCGAATGGCGCGTAACAAGACGCCGGGGTTGGATGGACTCCCCATTGAGTTCTACGGGAAATATCTGGACCTCTTGGCCCCGAGACTACTACTAGTTTACAATGAGGCAAAAGAGGCAGGCCGACTCCCCCTCTCGATGAGCGAGGCCATAGTGATCCCTCCTTTGAAACCGCGGCGGGAAAGCATTGATCCTGCTTCTTACAGGCCCCTAGCTATGCTAACGACTGATTACAAAATTCTAAGCACGGTGCTGGCTACCAGGCTGTTGTCCCACATGCAAGAACTGATCCACACGGACCAATCGGGTTTCATACCCACGAGGAACACGTCGCATAACATTCGTAGACTCCTGCGGCTGGTGGATGCCCCGCCACCGGAGGCGGGTTCCCTCTCGTACTGGCTGTGGACATAGAAAAGGCCTTTGATAGCCTGGAGTGGGACTACCTATACGAAGTAATGCGCCGGTTTGGTCTGGGAGAGGGGTACATACAATGGACTAGAGTGCTCTACTCCACTGCGAGGGCCAGGGTACGGATCGGACCGCTGGTGTCGGACCAATTCGAGGTGACTCGAGGGACCCGACAGGGATGCGCATTATCTCCGCTACTATTTGCGCTAGCGGTGGAACCGCTCGCGGCTGCGGCGAGGAGCGGAGAATACTATACAGGCCTGACCTTCAGAGGAGACCTCCACCACATCTCCTTGTATGCAGACGACCTCCTCCTCTTCCTGGACAACGCGGGTGAGGCGGCAGAGGGTGCTGAGAAACTCTTAGAGTGCTTTGGAGAAGTTTCCGGATTGAGGGTAAATTGGACGAAAACGTGTCTTTTCCCACTCCGGAAGGGGGTGGAAAGCCCACCACTCCGTTCGCGACTGCGATGGGAGCCCCGCTGCCTGAGCTACCTAGGAGTCCATATTTATCACGACCCAGCTGACCTCCTAGACGGCAATGTTGGGCGGTGTATCCGTGCCCTGAAGGGTTGTATATCCTTCTGGGCCACTTTGCCCCTTTCGCTGGCCGGCCGAGTGGCGCTCCTGAAAATGATTGTCCTGCCGCGGCTGCTCTATTTTTTCCGGACCCTCCCCGTGTGGATACCAGGGTCGACCTTCAAACACCTGAGAACTATCTTGGTGTCTTTCCTTTGGGGCACGGGAAGGCGTAGGATTGCGCTGGCGACGCTAACCCGACCTAGAGACGAGGGGGGACTAGCGGTCCCGGACTTCGAGCTATATTACTTGGCGGGACAGCTGCAGTGCTTCACGCAGGAGGTAGCGAGAGTCTATCGGGGTCCGGAGCGAGACAGAGAGAGGGGCACCCCTCGCCATGTCCTGGCGTACATCACTCTACAACAGAAGTTGTTCCTGAGGGGACTCTCCCAGGAGGAGCGAACGTTCCGGCAGTGCTGGAATCGTGCACAGAAGCGGGCCGGGCCTGGTCGCCCGTACGCCCCTGAAATTCCGCTGGGCATGGTGACGGCACTGCCGCATGGCGGAGATTGGTCGGGATTGCGTCTATGGGAAGAAGCAGGGCTCCAGATGCTGGGCGATTTATACGAGGATGGGGTACTATCCCCATACCAGTCCCTACAAGAGCGGTACGACCTTCCCAGAGGTGATTACCTAATGCACGCCGCGGTGGTGAGAGCTCTGCAGAGGCACTGGGGAAGTGGACTGTCGGAACCCACGACTTCCCTAGCATGTCAATACACGATGATGGCGGCGGGTACGTTTAAGGCTGTCTCGTGTCTCTACCGCAGAATGCTCTCTGAAGCGCTGCTGCCTCTTACGCCGCTTAAGACTAAATGGGAGGAGGACCTGCACTTAGACATCCCGGACACGACATGGGCACAACTAGTGGGTAGGGCTAGAAAAAGCACCAGGAATGCGCGTTTTCAGCTAATACATTTATACATCCTCCACAGGGCCTACCTCACCCCGCAAAAAATCACTGCATACTTTCACGTGGCTGACGCGGCTTGCCCTAGATGCAACCACATAGGGGCTGACTTAGTACATATGCTGAGAGGGTGCCCCGCGCTCCAAGGTTACTGGACCACCATAGGGGAGACTTTGACCGCGATCACGAATAGGGAGCTACTCTACGATAATGCAGTCACCATTCTACACTGGTTCCCCCACACCAAAAAAAACAAGCTATCCAGTAAATTCATAGACATGGGCTTACTCCTTGCCAAGAGAGAATTGACTAAAGGTTGGAAATCGAGGGTGGGACCAACACACAGGAGGTGGCTACACGAATTCTTAAAATGGGCCACTGCGGAGAGCACAATCCGTTATCAATTGGCCCGCCGTAACTCGGATGATAAAGCACGGGAGGCGGCGATGGCATGGGAAATACTGGTACAGGCTCTCAGGGATAGCACATTGGAGGAGGAGGAAGTAGAGGAGGGGGATACGGGTCGGCCCCAGCCACAATAGACGGTCCCTCGACACTACCAGGGATATCACACACGTAGTTTGCCACGAATGATCCGGATTCCCAGTCCAGGAGTACTTACAGCTGCACCATACACAGGCACTGACACTAGGGGGGGTGGGGGGGGGGGGGTTGGGAGCTATAGATTAAGACTGGGGACATTCACGTTCTTTATATCACTGTACTAGATCATCAGGGCTACTTCACCTACGGCGGGCGACAAAATAAAAGCAGGCACCATAGCACACTAACCGTTGATGGGTATGTTGGCAGTTTCTTACGTATTACTCTATTTTGGGCATTAGCGCCGCCCTGCCTCCGGGATGAGGGCTGAATGGCTGTGTTTTCCCACATTTTACCGTCTGATCAGAAATTGCTCCTGCTATGCCCTCTGATGAGGATGATGATGATGCCTTTCTGCATGTGTATTGATCTGCAATAAAAATTGTTTGACGAAAAAAAAAAGTGCAAGCCACCTTTCGTGATGTCGCTCCCTGTCATGACGTCAGCGTCCCCCCACTTCAATTTTTAGGACTTGTGCCCTGATGATCGGGGTGGGCATCCGACTTCATGCTGCTGTTGAAGGAGGTTGCAAGGCACGAACGTGGGGACAGCTGCATGTTGTCGTGTTGGCCTTGCCACCAGTTGTAGTGTTGTGACTGTGCAATAAAGAGCCACCCTTCAAGAATCCCTGATTCCTCTTTACCCCTTTTTACTTGACTCCTTGCCTTCTGGTTTCCTGCCTACTTTCCTTTCCCTGCTTCTCTTCACACGCAAGGTCCTAGCGCCCTGCTGCTTTCATACCATGACAACATTGCACCATCGTCTAGATAACGGGTTCATCGAACCCCAAGAGAAGGTGAAGGCAATCACAGCTGTTCTACTTCCCAAAATCAAGAAAGATATGAGGGCTTTCCTACGCCTCTTGGGATATTATAGAAGGTTTATTCCCAACTATTCAGAACTCTCAGCTCCTCTTACTGGCATGCTGGAGAAAGCCGCTATGAGTAAATCCTTAGCCTCTCTCCCACCAGCCGCCATTAAAGCTTTTGAGGAGTTAAAACTGATCATGACCTCGAAATCCATTACACAATTGCCCAACTTCCAAAGGTCATTCATCTTGTAAACAGATGCTCTGATATTGCTATGGGGCGGTTCTATCCCAAATAAAAGAAAATGATGAAGAAAGACCCATATTGTTTGTCAGTCGCAAACTATTCCCAAGGGAAGTAAAATACCCAGTCACAGAAAAGGACTAGGTGATCATGTGGGCAGTGGATAAATTATGATACTATCTAGAAAGATGATCCTTTATTCTGTATACATATCATGCACCTCTCACTTGGCTGAGCAGAAATAAGGAAACAATGCTAGGGTATTACATTGGTTTCTCTGTCTTGAATCCTACCAATTTGAAGTTACACCCAGAAGGGGCACAGATCAAGATCATTTCCACTTTTTGTCACATTATCCCATATTTCCTCAAATAGAAAATCAAAGGTAGGTCAAATGTGATGAATAGGGGCACCAGGTGCACGACTTAGCTGATATTCTGGGTGATATGATAGAAAGGAAAAGGAACAAAAGAAGGACTTCCATTTTACCTCCAGGGAATGGACCTGGAGGGAGAAAAAAGAAAAAGAGGACCTCATGGCATCCCGGACCGGAGAGGCACCCGGCCTCCTCACACATCTGCCTGCCTCACGAGCCAGCCGGAAGTAGGGACTAGGGGGTCTGACAGAAGGGGGAACATGGCGGCGGCAGGCTAACGGCTGCTGCGAGGCTCTGCACTCGTAATGCCCTTAGTAATGGATTTGGCCGGTCTTTTCTCCGAATCACTTATGGATGGTGGCGTTTAATAAGCGGTGAGGACAGATGACCTTTTTCCAAGTAGGTTTTGTTTCGTATTATTGAGTTTTCTCCCGTTTTGCTGTTTCCGAGGTTGGAGCACCGGGAGGTGAACGCGGGAGCGCTAGGACCCAGCGTCAGGTTCCAGCGGGGAATGTTTGAACATCGCTACACGAGCGAGGCAGGGACAGGTCAGCTGTGCCAAATCCCGAGCAGCGAGTTCAGCGAGCGGATGATACAGAAGCAGGTCATAGGTGGCAGTCAGGCTGCAGTGGAGGAGAACGTCCGAAGAGGGCTCCGAGTAAGCTGCAGAAGTTTGTGGCTGCGTTCAAGGGCGGCGCTCTTGGCTCGAGCGAGGACTTCGATATGCCGAGGGTCCTATGCATTCCTGAATAGCGGTAAGGTGGTGTTTGGAAGGGAGGACTGTATGGAGGCAGGTAAACATAAATCAACTTGCCAAAGTGAAAATAGAACCAAAGAAATTGACGCTGGCGGTGGTACAAAGGGGGTACCCTCTACTGAATCTTCCATAAAGCTGTTTACTCCTGAAAAAGGAAAGACAGGAGCAGTAAGGAGCAGATATCAGCTGAGATCAAAACAAGGGGCTTGGGATTCCACGGACACTGATATTGTTGAAGGAAAAGGAAAAGGGGGTCCAACACCTATTACCCCACTCAAGCGAAACAGGAAGGTGGGGGTTAGAAAGGAGAGGTCAGCTAAGGCCACAAAGCAACCACAAGTACCTAGAGGGACCCCCTCACTTAAAAGCTATTTCAAAATTATGGAGCAGGCAGTGAACTCTAAAAAGGGCACCACAAATAAGGCAGAGGCAAGCATTAGCTCTGAAGTAGTTGAAACAGATGGAACTATTCAGTCCAATGAAGCATCTACCCCCTCACCTCAGCCTATGCTACTCTTAAGTAATAAATATGCTGTACTAGATTCAGTACCTAATGAGGAGGGGTTAGAGAGAGTAGCAGCACAGACTAGCTTAAGGCAAGATTTGGATTCAGGTGCAGAACCCCCATTGAATGTGGTACAAACACCTCATTCTTCACTAACAAAATCCGCAACTTCGAATTCTGCTGTAATTCCCCCCCTTTTGATGGCATCAAATGGTTATAATAAAACTCAATCTCTCCCTCCTCCGGTCCATGATACATATGCTTCAGATCTTCAACTTGTTGGTGCAGATGGATCAACCGGGAGGGGAAATGAGGAAGACAGACTTGGCTCCTTGTTCCATACACTGAGGGACGATCTTTTGGGCAAGTTCGAGATCTCGGAGAGAAATCAAAGGGGTCTACATGACAGATTCGATGTATTAGAGGCTAAATTAGAGGGTATCAATGCTAGGACTAGTGTCCTGGAAGGTAAAGTTACGGCATTGTCGGAGATCACCAAAGGGAACTCTAAAGACATAGAAGCCATCAAAGCACAGAATCAGGCCCTAACAATGGATCTGGAAAGGCTGGAGACGCAAAGTCGGCGTAATAATCTTAGGATTCTTAAAATTCCTGAAGGAGCAGAAGTGGAGGACATAAAGGGTTTTGTCTGCAGATTGCTTCGTGAGGACATACTAAAGGATCGACTGGATATTGACTTGGAGGCTGAGATTCAGCGAGTCCATAGAGACCCGTTTAGGCTGCACCCGGATCGCAAAGCACCCAGAAAGATCCTGGTGTACTTCCAAACATATAGTGTCAAAGAGTTGATCCTTAGTAGATGCTTGGCACGTACCTCTTTGCACTTCCGTGCAAACCCCTATCAAATCAGATCAGATATAGGGGGAAAAAACGCTCATAGGCAATGGGAGCTGGGCTCAAGGATGCCAGACCTACGATCAATGGGGGCTCAGGTACAAATGAAGTTCCCAGCTTTGCTCAAAATTATGTGGAACAATAAGATGTACACTTGTCACTTTCCAGAAGAAGTTGACGAGCTTTTGGCAAAAATGAGAGGTTAGTTAGTTTAACGCCAGCTCACCGTAAAATAGTGCCTTTATAGTTGGAAAAATAAATAAATAAATAAATAAAAAAACTGAAGGGTCATCTGTCTAAATAGGAAATGGCCACTAAAAAAACCAAAAAAAAAACTTTGAAGAAAAGACTGATATAGTTTCACTTAAGTGAGGGTGTTGAGGGTGTAGGGCCTCCTAAAGGTGTGCTCACGCCAAACAGGAGGGTTGGGTTCCTCGGGGGGAGGGAGGGGAGGGTTCACAGGGAGAAGGGGGTGGATTAGATCATACTTATCCCTCCGTACTTTCCAGATCTCTTCTTCGGAGGCATGCTCTGAGGTATTTTATTCTCCTCATGGTGTGCCACAGGGATCGATCCTGAGCCCTTTGTTTTTTAATTTGTACCTGCGACCGTTGGCCAATCTGGCAGAAAATTTTGGTCTCATCTTGATGACCTACGCAGATGATTCGCAAATTCTGTTTTCACTCTCCAAATCTGAATCATCTGCTCCATCTGCATTAAAAATAGGCCTTCAGGAAATATTTAGTTGGATGTCAGCCAACCAACTTAAATTAAATGGGGAGAAAACAGAGGTCCTTCTTTTAGGGAACAGCAAAGACCTCTGGAGTGATCCCCACTGGCCATCATCATTAGGTAAACTTCCACCTCCAGCCTCTCAGGTTAGAAACCTTGGGGTCATCATAGATGACAATTTATCTATGACTCAGCAAGCCAATAAAGTGGCAGGCATATGCTTTGCCATTCTTAAATGGCTACGCAAAATTGTCTGGATGTTACCATCATCTACCCAGAAGACCGTAGTCAATGCCTTAGTGACATCTCGGCTTGATTACGGTAACATCTTGTACCTGGGTTCAAACAAGGCAGTAATAAAACGTCTGCAACTGGTGCAAAACGCTGCTGCCAGATTGCTTTGCAGAATCCCGAGATCCGCTAGGATCACTAAACATCTTAGGGACCTGCATTGGCTCAGGGTTGAAAACCGGATTCGTTTTAAAACCCTGAACTATCTATTCAAAATCAAAGCTGGTACTGCTCCCAAATACCTACAGGACCTTGCTAAGCCCTACCTCCCCAATCGCAGTTTTCGTTCGGGTACAGCTGCGAACTTTGCGATTCCGAGGTTTAAACGGGCCAGAATGGGCGGGAGATCTTTCTCCTATCTGGGCCCAATTTT
Source organism: Lissotriton helveticus (assembly GCF_964261635.1). NCBI lineage: Eukaryota > Metazoa > Chordata > Amphibia > Caudata > Salamandridae > Lissotriton > Lissotriton helveticus. The sequence continues at coordinate 796,233,983 of NC_136063.1, read as the reverse complement.
GTGGAACACACTGCCCATTCATATACGCAAGGAGGAAAGTTATGTGAAATTCAGAAAAAGCGTAAAAACCTGGTTGTTCGACAAATAAGTGCTTGACTGTCCTCTCTCCAGATGTGTTTTGTGTTTTGCTGGTTCGGCGCCGGGAAACCCTTTGTGGGTAGCTGTGCGCCTTATAAGTGTTATAAAATAAATAAATAAAAATAAGGGGGGAAAATATATAAAAATGTCCTCATTTTCCATAAAGTTCTTTTTCTTTAATTTTGAATACAACCACGGGCCACTATTGGTTATAGGTGCAGAGGTAGTTACATCATATAATGACTTCAAATTTAACACCTAGTAGTAAAATCCTTTCCTGGAACGTGAATGGTTTGGGGAGCCGGAAAAAACAACAAAATGTCTGTGAATTTTTGAAAAACTCCGAAGCTTGTATATATCTTTTACAAGAGACTCATCTGGAAGCAGAAGAGTGCAGGAAAATATTTGTAAGATATAACTGGGTGCAAGATATTTTTTGCTCTAAACAAACTGGTGTCACTAGAGGGGTAGCTATGGTGGTGCGCGCTAACAAAGGGATCAGGATTCATGACTGGGATACAGATCAGTCAGGAAGGTGGCTGGCTGCAGTTGTTTCAGTTGGCGGTTCTAAACTTTTGTGTGGGGTGTATTACGCTCCTAATGCAGATAATGCTTGTTTTCTTCATAAATTAGAAAAATATATGTTACAACATACAGTTCCAATCATATTAGGAGGTGACTTTAACCTTTTACTTGACCCACAACTTGACCGTACCTCCAAAGCTAAATATAATCCCCCTAACAAATCCCTTCAAGCTTTAAAAAATATTATGAAAGACTAAATGCTACAAGATGCATGGAGAAGCAAACATGGCAATCAAAGAGAGTATTCTTTTTATAGCAAAAAATATAGTCAGTTTTCAAGAATAGACCTTTTCTTGGTAGATCAATCTTTTTTAGCCAATATTATTTCAATTTCTTACATTCCAGTCGGTTTATCAGATCACTCCGTGGTTGAGTTAAAAATGAATTTCCAGAATAGTCCCTCAGAATATAGGTGGACTCTTGATAGGACTATCTTGTTAAATGATGAGTTCAAAAACAAAAACAAAGAAAGTCTATTGGAATTTTTTTTGTTTAATGAGAATACAGCCTCAGATCAAATCATATGGGATACACTTAAATCTTACATAAGGGGAATCTATGGTTCTCATATGATTTTAAACAGGAAGCTCAGAATAGAAAGAGATAAACTAGAGCTCAACCTAATTAAACTAAAGGAGCAGCAACTTCAAATTGCTGTTTCTGAAGATAGAGCCAGTATTCCGGGTCTGCAAAAGGAAATATTAAAACTACAGACAGACTTCAGCGCTAGAGCTGAAAAAATAATTAAAGATAAGTGGGAGGTGAGTAAGCTTCGTAACTTCGAGTATGGTGAGAAATATGGTTCCCTGTTAGCATGGAAGGCAAGGTCAGAGAGGTGCAGAAATAATATTAACTGCTTAATACAACGAGGTACTGGACTATCTCTAACAGAGGACACAGAGATTAAAAGTGAGGCTAGAGCATTTTATGAGGAACTTTATCAGGAGAAGAATAGTCAGGGGTCGGAAGATCTGGATAATTGGTGGGCTATGAGAGAACTGCCACAGTTGAGCGACTCAGATAAAGCTTTTCTAGTCACCGAGATCACGGAGGGAGAGATCAGGCTACAGCTAAAAAAGATGGCTAGAAATAAGGCCTCAGGCCCTGACGGACTCCCAACCGAAGTTTACAAATACAACATGGAAGAGGTTTTAGTCCCACTACAGAGACTTTTTAATAAAATATTTATACAGGGAGAGCAAATTCCACCCTCCTGGTTAGATGCTACAATTACCCTGATAGCTAAACCAAACAAAGACCCTAGGAAGATAGAGTCATATCGACCAATTTTGCTTTTAAATTCGGATTCAAAAATCTATTCTGGTATATTGGCTTCCAGACTAGCTAAAATAATCAAGTCCATTATCCACCCAGACCAAAGGGGGTTTATACCCGGCCGCCAATTGAACGAGCTGACATTCCAAGTCATAGGAGCAATAGATATAGCAATAGAAAAGAAGATGCCGCTTACTATTGTAGCAATAGACGCCGCCAAGGCGTTTGATCAAGTCAACTGGCTCTTCTTATGGAAGTCAATGTCAAAGTTTGGTTTCCCAGAGATCTTTATTAAAGGAATTCAGACACTTTATAGGGGTCCCAGGGCGAAAATTTTGGTCAATGGTAGTTTATCTGAATGGCTGAATATCTCTAGAGGGACAAGGCAGGGCTGCCCATTATCGCCCCTCTTATTCGATATCTATATTGAGCTTTTTGTCTGTTCTCTGAGGCAGGACTCAGAAATTAGACCATTCATAATGGGAGACTTATCCCTTAAGACTGCTCTTTATGCCGACGATCTCCTTCTTTACACGTCCAATCCAGAGGTGGCAATACCAAGATTATTTGAATTGGCCGAAAATGTTGTTATAGCATCGGGGTATAGTATTAATAAAGACAAAACCGATATAATGAGTTGGAACAACCCTGCCCCGATCCCAGAAGCAAAATCCAAAATTAGATACTTGGGGATTTATCTTACACACAACTTGGAAGAAACTCCCAAGACCAGTTGGTCAATAGTTGTAAAAGAAGTCAGAAAGCTTTTGACTAGATGGAACACCCTACCCTTAAATATCTATGGCAGGGTGAATCTAGTCAAAATGATAATCTTGCCAAAGGTTACTTTTCTGTTTAATTCAATTCCTTTGACTTTTAATAAAAAGGAGATCTCTAATCTGCAAGGGAGGATCGGTTCTTTTATTTGGGCCACCAAGTCTCCCAGAATAGCATGGAAGCAGTTGAGAAGGGGATTGAAAATTGGCGGGTTGGCACTTCCGGATTTACTTCTCTATTGCTATGCTTTTCAGTTTAAAAACTTTAGACTTTTAGCTAATAAATTGGACTCTACTTCATATGGCAGACTTTTTCATGCCATGCTACTGGACCTTCCACACAGTTCAGACTTTTTTCTTTTTAAGTTTGGAGATCAGAAGTTTAAAAAAAAAATTTGTTTAAAGCTCATACGGACAGCCCTAGATAACTGGCAACAGATACGAAAAATCTTAGGTATCCCCTATTACCATTCCCAAGCTCCAATCTGGGATTCCCCAGGTACGCCGGAATGTTTAATGGATCTATTAACTCTCCCGCTGAGGAATGCTGGTTTCTTGAAATGGGGGGACTTGTGTAATGGCTCTACACTATTAAGTTGGGTTTCCCTATCAAGTTTAACAGAAGGCACTATTACAAGATTCAAGTTTTACCAACTGTCTGCTTGGTGGGGAAGTCAGAACTGGAATACAGCAGTGGAGAGTCCTCTCTTCGAACTAATAGGCAGGGAGAAGGGATGGAAGGGTGAGGTAGCTGAATGGTACAGAATTCTAATGGGAAGCAAAGACAACCTAGAGGGTGAAATAACTAAACTATGGGACACTTCTACAGTACGGATCTCCGGCGATATACTAAAAGCCTGGACAGATTCTTTCACTCTTTCTCAAAAAATCATTAAACCATCAAACCTGAGAAGGAACCACCTATTTACAGCATACAGGGTTTATTGGACTCCGGCGAAACTTTCAAAAATCGGAACAGAACAGTATTCATATCCAAGTTGTAAGTTTCCAGTAGCAGACGATGGTCACATGTTTGTTGATTGCCCCGAAATAGGTGGTTACTGGAGACAGGTGTGTGGTTTTCTGGAAGAGGTACTGTCATTACCAATTATATGTACTCCCAGATTAGTTTTTTTTGGTCTCCCCTCTGACTACGACATAAATAGCTGTATATCGCAGTTTATCTTTTATGTGGTGGTCATTGCCAGGAGGGAGATCTGTAAAGAGTGGAAATCGGAACATCCCCCTAAATTTGTGGATTGTCTCAGAAATATCATGGCGGTTAGCAGACTAGATATGCTATGTGGAGGGGTAAAGTCTGTCAAGCTTTGGTCTGCTTTAAAAACATGGTGTGAGAAATAACAACAAAAGTCCAATGATTATGCCAGAGGTTAAGTGGTCCCGTCTTCCCTATGTGGCAAGCAATATCGTGAAAGGGAGTAGGACTGGAAACGGCCTTACCTCTGGGCAACCTCCATTGGCTATCCACAAGTCCAAGGGCAGAAAAGGTTGGTTTGTGTCAGTGGCCTGGAGCACGCCCATTTAGAGCTAATATCTACTGGTGGCATATATGAGGTCAAAAAAAAAAAAAAAAAAGGAAGTAGGGACTAGGGTTTCCTGTGTTATTGGTTGTTGGGACTAGGGTGGGACTAGGGCTAGGGTTAGACTTTTATTTTTTTATTTTTTTTTTTTAAGAATTTAATATATTTTTTAATCACATCGCTATACCCTTCGAGCAAACCTTTTTAAAGAATTCTGCAGAGTAAAGGTATACTTTATTACGTTTCTACAAGGGTTAGACTTTTAACTGGACTAAGAGTAGGGTTTGGCTTTCTATTGGAAGTAGGGACAAGGGCTTCCTGTGCCATTGGTTGCTTGGACTTGGGTGGGACTACTGGTAGGGCTAGCGCCTCTATTGTACGTAGAGATTAGGGTTTTTGAACTGATTGGGTGCTTGGACTAGGGCTAAGATTGGCTGTAAGGTCCTGGTCTCCTATTGGTTCTAGATTTTTAGGGCTAGTGTTGTGATTGGATAGTGTTAGGGCTAGGGTTCCCATTCGCTGACGGGATCACCTGATTACTAGGGCTATAAAAGGCCAGGCTTAGGGCGTCTCAGCCCAGGCGTTGAGGCTAAGGGCGGAGAGGACAAGGGCAGTTGCCTGTTTGAGCCTGTTATGGGCGGAGAGGACAAGGGCAGTTGCCTGTTTGAGCCTGTTCAAGACTGGTCAGGACCAGGGCCAGAAATGCTGCCCAATATACATACCTCCATTATGCATCTATATACTTTAAATGTACTTATGGAGCTATATATTTATCACTTGCTTCTAATTTAGCATTTCCAATGCACTTTCCTATTTCTCAGCTTATACTTCGCTCAATATATCCTCTACATCCACTCTCTCATTTAAGCCCAAACCCCATACCACTACTATGATCCCCAAAATAACTCTTTCTAGACTCTCTTCTACTCTACCCCTCCTTGCATCATCTTACACCTCTTTTACTATACCGATCCCCCAAAACAAACCTTTCTAAACTCTTTCCTCTTTTCTACCCCTCCCCAACCCGGATCTCTGACATAGTATCGAATGCAACAGTGTGGAGTTGCAAAGGTGTCGAGGAAAAAGTGTAGAGTACAAAAATATCGAATTCCTATCTACAAACAGGTAAGTATAAAAATATCGAATCAGAAATATAGTTAGTCAAAATATCATTTTTTTTTAAATGTCTTAAAAGTAATTTAAAATTAATGAAATAATAAATATAATTAACTAAAACATACTTAAAAATACTTATATAACCTTAAAATTATTAAATAATTACTTTAAGTTATAAAAAAATACCATTTTATTTTTTAAAACATACATATGTATTAACATAATATTAATAAAAAATATACAATATTTTTACCGTAGGATAGCAGGAGGGTAAAATGTACTATTACCACTCCAGTGAGTGCACCAGTAGGTAAAACGTTGGATAGCGTAGGGGTAAATATTTCTATTCCCACTCCAGTGAGTGCAACAGTAGGGAAAGCGTTGGATAGCGTAGGGGTAAAAATAACTATGCCCACTCCAGTGAGTGCAACAGTAGGCAAAGCGTTGGACAGCGGGAGGGTAAAAATTACTATTCCCACTCCAGTGAGTGCAACAGTAGGGAAAGCGTTGGATAGCGTAGGGGTAAAAATTACTATTCCCAATCTAGAGAGTACAACAGTAGGGAAATCGTTGGATAGCGTAGGGGTAAAAATAACTATTCCCACTCCAGAGTGCAACAGTAGGGAAAGCGTTTGATAGTGTAGGGGTAAAAATTACTATTCCCACTCCAGAGAGTGCAACACTAGGGAAAGCGTTGGATAGCGTAGGGGTAAGAATTACTATTCCCACTCCAGAGAGTGCAACAGTAGGGAAAGCGTTGGATAACGTAGGGGTAAAAATTACTATTGCCACTCCACAGAGTGCAACAGTAGGGAAAGCGTTGGATAGGGTAGGTATACAAATTACTATTCCCACTCTAGAGAGTGCAACAGTAGGGAAAGCGTTGGATAGCGTAGGGGTAACAATTTCTATTCCGACTCCAGAGAGTGCAACAGTAGGGAAAGCATTGGACAGCATAGGGGTAAAAATTACTATTCCCACTCCAGAGAGTGCAACAGTAGGGAAAGCGTTGGATAGCGTACGGGTAGAAATTACTATTTCCACTCCAGAGAGTGCAACAGTATTTTATTTATTTATTTATTTTAAGGTTTTATAGAGCGCGTAGTAACCCTAGAGCATCCCAGCGCTTGAACCTGAACTCAGGAGGGGTCAGCATCGAAAGGGGTTAAGGGTCAAGGAAAAAGAAGGGTCTTCGGTGCCTTCCTGAACTGAAGGAGATTAGGTTCAGTTCTCAGTCTCCGGGGGAGGTTGTTCCAGTGTTTGGCCGTGTGGACCGAGAAGCGGCGTCCTCCGGACCGGGCTTTTTTAACTCTGGGGACAGTGATGAAGTTCTTTCCGCTTGAACGGAGGGCCCTACTCGCTTTGTAAGGGATGATGAATTCCTTGAGGAGGGGTGGGCCTTTGTTATGGAGAGTCTTATGGGCCAGACAAAGGGCCTTGAAAGCAACCCTTTCTCTGACTGGGAGCCAATGAAGGAGCCTCAAGGCTGGCTTTGCCGAGGATCTGGCGGGGGTGTCGGTAAGTAGGCGGGCCGCGGCGTTTTGAATTTTCTGCAGGGTATTGAGTGTAGCTTCAGGGGCACCCAGGTAGATTGCGTTGCTGTAGTCAAGCCTCGCCAGGATGAGGCCCTGAATCAGGAGTTTCTTGGAGGTGGCGGGAAGCAGGGGGAAGACCTTTCTGCAGGCCCTGAGAAGTCCGAAGCAGATTCCTGCCGTCTTTTTGGCCTGTGTTCTAAAGCTCAGGTCCTTTTCGAGCCATACGCCCAGGCTCTTGACCTCCTCCTTGGGTGCAGGGGGGTCACCTAGGCAGTCGGGCCAGATGTAAGGCGGCAGGGAGGGCCCTTTATGACCGAGCAGCAGAATCTCGGTCTTGGACCCATTCAATTTCAGTGCTGAGGAGTTCATCCAGCTGTGGATTTCAGTGAGACAGCTGTGAAGGTCAGAGGGAGATTGGTGCGGATGTGAGAGGGTTACCACCAGCTGGGTATCGTCGGCGTAATTGATGATCGAGACGCCGAACGGGTTGACCAGTTTCTCCAGCGGGGACATATACACGTTGAATAACGTAGGGCTAAGAGATGAGCCCTGCGGTACTCCACAACGGAGGGGGATCGCGGGGGAGTGGCTGTCATTCTCCCAGACTTGAAAGGAGCGACCATCTAGGAAAGATTTTAGCCACTTCAAGGCCGTGCCCCTTACTCCGATGTCTCCCAGTCGTTGGATTAGGGTGTGGTGGCTCACAGTGTCGAAGGCCGCACTGAGGTCCAGGAGGATCACTGCCACTGATCCTCCTGTGTCCAGAATGCTTCTGGCCTTCTCCACTGCTGCCAGGAGGGCGGTGTCGGTGCCCTGGCCTGGACGAAACCCTGTCTGGGAGACCCCGAGTAAGTTGTTGCTCTCAAGGAATAGTGATAGTTTTTTATTCACTAGCTTCTCCGTGATCTTACTGTTTCCTGTACTTGAACCTCCTGAGGCGGAAAGCCGGGAGTCACGCTAGACAAAATTGATATTTACTGCTTTTAATTTGTGTGAAAATTGCTTTTAAAATCACTTAGCGCCCACTCCCCAGCACCTACCTGATACTCCCCAAACAGCCGATCTAAACGCTGTCAGGGGCAGGAATCGCTCGCACGCCGCCATCACCAGCCTCGGGGAGCCACGGGACACGCCCACCCCTGTTGGCCACGCCCACCCCTCGGCAAGTATAAAACCACGCTCTGATCTCTAGAGCTGCACTGTACTTGAACCTCCTGAGGCGGAAAGCCGGGAGTCACGCTAGACAAAATTGATATTTACTGCTTTTAATTTGTGTGAAAATTGCTTTTAAAATCACTTAGCGCCCACTCCCCAGCACCTACCTGATACTCCCCAAACAGCCGATCTAAACGCTGTCAGGGGCAGGAATCGCTCGCACGCCGCCATCACCAGCCTCGGGGAGCCACGGGACACGCCCACCCCTGTTGGCCACGCCCACCCCTCGGCAAGTATAAAACCACGCTCTGATCTCTAGAGCTGCACTGTACTTGAACCTCCTGAGGCGGAAAGCCGGGAGTCACGCTAGACAAAATTGATATTTACTGCTTTTAATTTGTGTGAAAATTGCTTTTAAAATCACTTAGCGCCCACTCCCCAGCACCTACCTGATACCCCCCAAACAGCCGATCTAAACGCTGTCAGGGGCAGGAATCGCTCGCACGCCGCCATCACCAGCCTCGGGGAGCCACGGGACACGCCCACCCCTGTTGGCCACGCCCACCCCTCCAACGCCCCGAACTTCTTCCATAAATCATGTGTCAGTTCAGGCAGCACAGCGGAGGGGCGCAGCGGGCGCGCCAAAGGCAAGCCCGTCTGGGCCCGTCCGGGCCCTGCCGGACCCAGGCCCAGTTACTCTGCCCATTTCTGTCATGAAATGCCCGACCTACACCCGGGATAGGCTTCTGGCCCTAAACACACAAAACCACCCCTTCTGCAATTACACCCACACGGGCGACAACCCTTTTACCGGCTGCAGTCTCTGCAATCCTCCTGGCACAGACTCGGTACCTGGTGGACCTCAACTAGGCCTCCTTAACTGCAGGTCGCTTGTTAAACACGCGCATGAAATTAACCTCCTGATCCTAAACCACGCTATGGATATTCTGTTTCTTACTGAAACATGGCTCACTCACAACAGTAGGGAAAGCATTGGATAGCGTAGGGGTAAAAATTACTATTCCCACTCCAGAGAGTGCACCAGTAGGGAAAGCGTTGGATAGCGTAGGGGTAATAATTACTATTCCCACTCCAGAGAGGGCAACAGTAGGGAAAGCGTTGGATAGCGCTGGGGTAAGAATTACTATTCCCACTCCAGAGAGTGCAACAGTAGGGAAAGCGTTGGATAGCGTAGGGGTAAAAATTACTATTCCCACTCTGGTGAGTTTAACAGTAGGGAAAGTAAAGATTTAATATATTAATATAAATTAAATATCAATACCTATAACAAATTTATTAAAATTAATTACCAATGTAATATTATGTATTGATTAACCAATAAAAAATACAAATACATATTAGTTATTAAAATGAATTACCTATTAATAGAAATTATTTACCAATTAACAATTATCAATTCAAAATGAATACCAATAAATAAATACAAATATTTAATTAATTACAATTAAATTACTTCCCACCCTATTCCCCTATAAACCCACAACCCGCTACGGACAATAAATTAATAAAATTAACATAATTATCAATTAATAAAAACGAATTACCAATTCAAAATTAATTAACAATTAATTCAAAATGAATACCAATAAATAAATTAAAATATTGAATTAATTACAATTAAATTACTTCCCACCCTATTCCCCTATAAACCCACAACCCGCTACAGAACTAAAACGCAAAATTAAATTAAAAATAATTAGTAATTTATAAAAATTAATATTTAATTTAATATAATTAAATTACTTCCCACCCTATTCCCCTATAAACCCACAACCCGCTACAGAATTAAACTACACAAAAATTAAATGACATAAAATTCATTACTTAAAATAAATTACAAAAAAATATACACTTTTCACACATATACTAACATACAAAACACTTTAAAAAAATTTATATTATTGAAAATTCAATATATTTTAATACCTATATTATATACTTCAATATTTTGACTTTCTGTATTTAAAAAAATCGCTATTAAATTACTTACCTTAAATTCGATATTTTTCACCACTATATTCTGTCCATTTGATATTTTCTCCATTCTGTATTTTGACTTCGATGTTTTGGTGGTTCTATATTTTGAATTCGATATTTTGTGTTGTTACCCCCAACCCTTCTCAATCCAAATAACTGACTAACATATCCACCACTAAAATTACTTTATTGTTTCACCATACTAATTCAACACTAATCCTGATGGGTTCCAGAGTAGCGTGCTACTTGCTCTTCAAAACCCCATCAGGGGTAGCAAGAGCTATATAAATACAAACCTCTTTCCCTTCACTATCCCGCCACCTACCCTTCTCTACCCAAATAACTGAATAACATATCCACTACTCAAATTACTTCATATTTTACTATACTAATTTTCAACACTAATCCTTTATGAGTTCCGGAGTGGCGTGCTACTCGCCAGAAAAGCGCTCCAACATCCATCAGGGGTAGCAAGTGCTATATGAATGCAAACCTTTCTTCCCCTTTTATCCCTCGCTATCCTTCTCACTCCAAATAAATGACTAATATCCACCACTGAAATTACTTTCATATTTCACCATATTAATTCACCACTAATCCTTTATGAGCTTCCTGAATAGCATGTTTCAACACCCCATCAGGGGTAACAAGCACTATATAAATACAAACCTATTTTTTCCTCCTCTGTCCTTCTGCTATCATTCCAAATCCAAATAACCGACTAACCTATCCACCACTTAAAATGTGCTTGCATGTTTCACTATACTAATTCAACACTAATCCTCTATGGGTCCCGGAGTAGCGTGCCACCCGCCGAAAAAGCGCTTCGACGCCTCGTCAGGGGTAGTAAGCGCTTTATAAATGCAATTACAATACAATACAATACAATACATCCGACGTCGCTCAAACCACCGGCAGCGGTGGTTTTTAACAGCTGGCTCTCAGCCCGATTCCCACTCCCCGCTGTGGACCAATAGGAAGAGCTCCCGTGGAGAGGTTGGAGGAGCTACCTGCGAAGCAGTGCAAATTCGAATTAGTTCGCCCAAATTAAAGTGCAGCCAAAACTTTAATGCTGCCCACTCGCACTGCTTGGGGCACCTGAGCAGCATGGACCGAACTCTCACCCCCCACTGACCTTAGCCCGTGTTCCTCACACAGAGTAGCCATGATTGGCTGAGCAAAGACTGTGATTTCAGTTATGCACTGCACTACTGCAGCTTACACAGCCATGACATGGTTCATTATAGCAGTACCCTGCATGCCACTGAACAGTGCTATTATGTGTGATTAATGCATTTCAGTACAGTTATGTGGACCACCACATTGAAATGTGTTAGACTAACGCCTGATGCATGGTACTTAGCAAGGCTGCACACCCAGGTGGGTGCTTGCTTCCTGGATTAGTGGTGGTGGGATGGGAAAGAAACACAGGGAGAGCTATAGGAAGAGTTTATTAGTTTTAAGCAGGAAAACACATGTGAAGAGTTTTTTTTGTTGTTGTTTTGGTCAGAAGGAGCGCCTTAAAGGAAAACGGGGCAACCATGAGAAAGAGAAATGACATTATAATTTTCCATCTGCTAATTTTTTTTTAATAAAATTTTTATTTTGCAAGTTTTAATAAAACAAAAAACACAAAAGGTCAATCAGGAGTTACACATTTCGCCCTGTAAGTACATCGAGTCAGAAGCTGTGTCCCCACATATGGCATAACAAGTCCGCGCCATGTGATGACAGCCAGTGCGCCAATAGTTCAATGAAGCCAACAGCAGTAGCGATCAAGGCGGACGCCCAGGAGAAGGGTCATCAATCCAATGTTCCGTATATCAAAGCCAAACGGCTAGGGACACAGCAGTGAGCAGTAAACACCCAGAATAACCAGAACAAGAAGGTAACAATTCCCCCCCCACCCAACCCTCCCCCCCATGGTGGTGACCCCATTACACATACACTCACACATTCTTCCTCCTAACTAAACCTGAAAGAGATGCAGCGACCTTAAGGATGCAGGACACACAGCTGAGGGTAGACCTTTGGACAAGAAAGCAACCAACGGGCCCCATTGGAACTGAAAGTTCTTAAAGTTACCTAGGAAGATGTCCGCCATCCTTTCCATGCTTAGGAGCTTCCAGAGTCGCGCGTGCCACAGAGATATTGCCGGTGCCTCCTTCCGTTTCCAAGCAGCAGCCAGTGTAAGCTTAGCAGCGCCCAGACAAAGCCATAAAATCTTCTTGTCGGCCCGGGTTTGATGTTCAAGACCGGGTTCACGCATTCCCAACAGAACAGAGGCAATATCGTCCTCTATGGGATAGTGAAGGATGTCCCTGATATGCGAGAGAATCTCCTCCCAATACGGTCTAATCACGGGACAGTCCCACCAGATGTGGCGGAAGTCCCCGAGGAGTCCACAACCCCTCCAGCATAGGTCGGATGTAGCCGGATAGATGCGGTGAAGCCGAGTTGGGCACATATACCACTGCATGAGCGTCTTGAGGTGAGCTTCCCTCAGATGCAGCGAGTGATTAAACGCCATCATGTCCCGCCACAAGGCCGACCATTCCGTATCGGAGATGTCTCTCCCTAACACGGCCTCCCACTGGTCCATGTAGCGGTGCCTAGGCGTCACCGCCGATTTAAGCAAGAGCTGGTATAAGAAGGAGATGACTCCCTTCATGACAGATGACCGCAATATGAAGGCCTCGAAAGGCGATGGAGGTCTCGTCGCCGCCTCCATCATCCCGGGCATAGTGGCCCAATGATGCAATTGTAAGTGATGAAAACGTTCAGCGTGGGAGATCCCATAATCCCTCATGCAATTAGCAAAGGTGAGGGGCACCCGCCCATGAAACAGATGGGTCAGCGCCCTGCAGCCTCCTTCCCTCCAAGCATCAAAGGCCCCTTCCCGAAGCGCTGGCGGGAAAGCTGGATTAAAATGTATAGGCGTAAACGGCGAGGGGAAAGTAGTCCACCGCTCATCCGCAGCTAAGGAGTCCCAAACCTTCAGTGTGGTACCCGTAGGAGTACTGATATAGGCGTTCAGAGGACGGTCCTTCTTGGGTTTCCACGCCAAATCCCAGACCGATCTGCCAGCCACGCTCCGGTCCATATGCAGCCAATGTTTCTCCGACATTTGCTGCGACCACTCCACCAGCACTCTCAATTGCGCCGCCTTATAGTAAAGCTGTAGGTCAGGAAGACCCACTCCTCCCTCGGATCTCGGCTGCCGCAACACCGTACAGGAAAGGCGCGCCCGGCCCCCCTGCCACACAAAACGCAGTATCTGAGTCTTAAGACGTTATGGAGAGGGATAGGTAAAGCTTGAAATAAGTATAAATATTTGGGGAGGAGAACCATCTTAACAGCATGGATCCTGCCCAGCCAAGATATAAATTTAGGTTTCCACTTATCCAACTCAGCTCGGGTCTTTGCCAACAAGGGCGGGAAATTGGCCGAAAAGAGCCCGCCAACCGTCGGAGTCAGGTGAACCCCCAGGTAAACCAGTGATCCATCTGCCCAGGCCAAAGGTGTCAGAGGCCTCACCCGCTCCACTTCCTCTTGAGAGAGAGTAAGATTCAAGATATGAGACTTGTCATAATTAACCTTGAATCCTGCCACTGCCTCATAGGCCAGCAAGACCTCCCGGAGGCACGGCAGTGAGCGCTCCGGTTCCGTTACCGATAGCAAAATATCATCCGCGAAGAGCGTAATTTTGTGTTGCTCTCCCGTGAACGGAATACCCCGAATCCCCTCATGCTCTCGCACCGCCATCGCTAATGGTTCAATACTTAACGCGAACAGAAGCGGGGAAAGGGGGCATCCCTGCCTGGTGCCCCTGGAGTGCCGAAAGAACTCCGACCTATGCCCGTTCACTGTTACCCTAGACCGCGGGCAGCTGAAATTGGCCCTCACCATAGTGATGAAGGTATCCGAGAACCCGAAGGCTGACAGCGTGTTAAATAGGAAGCCCCAATCCAATCTATCAAAAGCCTTTTCGGCGTCCAATCCCACCAGCACAGCCGGGATGCGGAACCTGTCGGCCTTCTCAAGTAAGTGAACCACCCTGCGAGTGTTATCGTGAGTCTGGCGTCCCTTGATGAAACCGGATTGATCCGGATGTATGATTGCAGGCATCAGATCCTGCAATCTATGTGCCAGAATCGCTGAGTATAATTTAGCGTCTACATTAAGTAGTGCTATGGGGCGGAACGATGCACAATGGGCGAGATCCTTCCCGGGTTTCGGCAGAACCGTAATCACCGCCTCCGCCAGGGAGCCGGCTGAGGATCCGGACACGGCCATGTCATTAAAAAGGGAAGTTAAGAAGTCACACAGTTCGGAGGCGTAAGTTTTATAGAAAACCGCCGTAAAGCCATCCGGCCCAGGCGCCTTGTGTAACTTCAAACCCTTGATGGCCTCGAGCACTTCCTCCCTGGTAATGGGCGCATCCAATAACCCGTTCCATTCGGCGGAAATCCGAGGGAGGGGGAGCCGTCTCAAGAACTCCTTCTGGGCCTCCGCGGCGAGGCCGTCACCCGCATAGAGGTCCGCATAGAAGCGTCCAAAAATGGCCGCCTTCGCTTCGTCCCTGTGTTGTAATACACCCGCTTCATCCCGTATCCCACCTATATATTCGCGTTCCCTCTTATCTCGTAATTGACGCGCCAAGTGCCGTCCCACCTTATTCCCACTGGAATAAGACTGTCGCCCCAGCCTCAGCATCGTGAGCTCGGCCCTGTTGTTATAATGAGCCCTCAATTTCCCTCTCACCGCAGTCAATGGTCGGAGGGTTATTCTCGAGGGATTGAGCTTATGAGCCTGTTCGAGGTGGGCCACCTCTGTTTCCAGAGCTTCCCGGTCCTTACGCCGCTCCCTATTAAGATGTGCATTAAGGCCCAAGCATGTGCCCCTTATGGAAGCCTTAAATGCATCCCAAGTGTTAGCGACCGACGTATCAGCAGCAGGATTAAGCTCAAAGAACTCCCTAATGGCTGCCCGTAAGGATTTATTGGTGGCATCATCCCTGACCACCGAGGCCGGGAAATACCATTTCCTCTGCCCACCGCCAGCCGATGACCAACGGAGGCTAAGCACCAGCAGGCTGTGGTCCGATACCGAAAGCGGCAGAATGGTGGAATCCAGGACATCTCCCCTAAGGGCCTGACTGATAAATATGTGATCCAGGCGGGAGTAGGAGTGGTGTACGTGAGAGAAGTAAGTGTAATCCCTGGCATTGGGGTGATAAAAGCGCCAACCATCAACCAATCCCAACTCCCCCACTTTCTGCTGTGTAGACGCTGAAAAAACCCCCGCCTCCGCCCTATGGATCCCAGAGCTATCCACCGACTTGTCCCATACCAAGTTGAAGTCCCCCAGGAGGAACAAGTGACCATCAGCAAAGTCTCCCACCTTCTGCAATAAGTCTTGGAGAAATTTATTCTGACCTGCATTAGGAAGATATACCACCACAAAGGAACACAGCCATCCCTGAACAAGCCCTTTCACCATCAACCAGCGGCCATCCTTATCATTGCGCACCTCTACGGGTTGGAAGTGCAATGCCGCGCGAAAGAGGAGGGCCACCCCTCTATGTTTCGTTGATGCCGAAGACCTATATATAAGGGGATATGCCTTATGCTTGAGCCGTAGCTCGTCCCTGCGCGCCAAATGCGTCTCCTGAAGCCCCACAACATCCAGCTGATGATCCATCACATACTTCCACACCCTCTGCCGCTTCTGAGGCGAGTTAAGGCCTTTAACGTTCCAAGACCCTATACTAACAGGCATGACAGAAAAGAACCCCCGAACCCTCTTCAACCACCTCTCCTGGACCCCCACCCGCACACAGACCCCCCCCAATCAGAGGCCCAAAGCCAACCCGTACCTGGGGACTAAACATGTCAAAAGAAAAACAACGTAGCGGGAGCGGCAACAGCAACTGCCAGATCGACCTCCCCCCCCGGGAACCATCACACAGCCCCCCCTCCATCCCCAAGAGACCCATGTCATAGTGGCCCATAGCAAGCGCAGATGTCATGACCAGACCAAAAAACAGCGGCTAAGCCTGAAGAGGGGCACCCGCAGCAGGGGCCAAGGAGTAACTCTTCTAGAGGAGACAACACTGCACACACCCAGCAGTCACACACCACCACCATCCCACCCAACCCCTTCACCACCCCACACAGAAAGAAAAAACATTGAGGAAGGAGACCCACAACAATAACATTAACAATAAGAACGATACTCATCGTGACTTGAACGAAGCGTCCCAGAATAGTGCAGCGCACCATGAAGTCACTGGGAGGGGGGTGAGAGACCTCAAGACGATCTCCCAGGGCCACGGTCCAGGGTGTCTTTTCCAAAGTACAATGAACCCCGGAACCTAATGGTCAGAGCCCCTCCGACGCCATCAACGATAAAGGGGTCATGCCGTACCAGAGCTCTCCTGAGAATCTGCCAAGGTGACGGAGGCCACCGATGCCACAGCAGCATCCCTTTCCTGCACACTGGCCGTGCGATCCGGCCGCCCCCGCTCCGGGGAGGGACCAACCCTATGCCAGGAGGAAGAGCGACGCCTCCTCCTGGACGGCGAGGAGCGATTCTCCTGAGTAGGCGACACATCCTCCAGTCCCAAAAGATCGGCCGCCACCTGTAAGGAGCTTATCTGCGCCAGTCGATTCTGCCACCGGAAGATGATCCGGAATGGATGTCCCCAAGAATAAGAGATGTTGTTCTCACGCAGGAAGGTGGTCACAGGACGGAACTCCCTCCGCTTCCGAAGGGTCGACGCAGCCAGGTCCTGGTAGAGGAGCGGACGGTGGTCTCTAAACTGCAGGGAAGAGATGGCCCTAGCCTGCCGCAAGATACGTTCCTTCAGTTGATAGTCGTGCACACAAGCGAGGATATCCGGAGGTGGACCCCCCCCTCGCCTGGGCAGCCCCACTCTGTGCACTCGGTCCATCCTCACTTCCAGCACGCCCTCATCATCCAGGATCTGCACGAACAGGGCCTGAACATATTCACGGATGTCCCCCGCCTCTCCGCCCCACGGCACCGCTTTGATGCGGATGTTGTTCCGCCTGGAGCGGTTCTCCAAGTCCTCCGTGTGCGTTTGCAAATCCAAATTCTGTTCCGTGAGGCGGATAACGTCTTGTTGCAGCTGGTGAACATCATTCGCCAAACTCAAGTCGCGATCCTCCAGCGCTGCCACACGTTCGCCGATCCCAACCACGTCTCTTCTTACCTCTCGTAGGTCTGACGCTAATTGCGATCTAAGTTCCGAGATGTCCTCTTTAATGGAGGCAAAAAGCTCCGTCATGAAGGCCTTAGTAGCGGGCGCCTCATCGTCCGAATGCCTCGAAGACCCACTAGCCCCCGGTGAGGCCGGCTGCTGAGAGTTCTTGGGGGCCCCATCCTTCCAGGGTCTCCCTTTGCGCTGCATGTTGGACATCTCGACGGCCTGACCACAGCACGCGGCCTGTCGTGCCCACCTTCCTAGAAACTCCCCGGCAGGAGCTGCCGAAGCCGCAGACAGGGCCCGCAATCAATAATGGCCACCCTCCTAAGCAGTCAGTGCCGGGCCACAAGCACCCTCTCTCCAGTGGAGGTTGTTGGCAAGACAGTGTCGCCGGCGCGGCGCCCAGTGTGGCCTCCCAAGGCAGGGAAGGGCGGGCCCCTACACCAGGACTCGTCCCCTGGGCGACAGTCAGGCGCGGCGGCAACGCACGAGGGCCCCAGGTCACAGGTCCAGCAGCTAAGCCAGGCCGGGCCAGCGTCACCAGTCAAGGCTCAAACAAAATGGCGCCGCCGCCTCCCCCGCCGATTACCGCACTCCGGGGGCCCTCCGGCACGTTCTCGGCCGGTCCCGTCAATGCCCGTCAGCGCAGTGTTAGGACCCCCCAGCCAAGACTCAGGGTCCGGTGTCTGCTAGGCCGTGGGGTTAAAGCCAGGGGGGTCCGCTGCTGCGGCAAGGCCAATCCTGGGACCGCAAATATCCGGGCAGGACCCCGTGCCGGAGTCCCAGCAGCCGCGGCGATTCCAGCAGCCGTACTGCCCCCCCAGGCCCGGGGAGCGAGGACCACCGTTCACAAGTGTCCCAGCCTCACCAGATGTCCCCGCTGCAGGCGTCTCCTCCGGGCTCGGTGCTCCGCCTACCAGACCTTCTCCGTGGCTCCAGCCCCGCACCGCCGGCTCTACTCCTCCGCTCGACCCCTCCGCCTGACCTCAGCAGCCGGGCTCGATTCCCGCCTAGCAGTGGGTTGTGAGGACGGAGCCTGTGTGTTCGCGCGGGACACTCCTCCGCCGCGCCGTCGCCTCCTCAACTGTGGTCGGCCTTCTGATCACGCGGGGCCGGGGCGTCACAGGCCCCCGCTCTACACTGCTCCGGTATCCGCTACAGGCACTCCGTCAGACCGCCGATTGCACCGGGCGGTACCCCCGGTTGCCAGCGATCTCCGCCGCTCCCCGCACACCTGCAGTGGCGCTGTGGACCCCGCTAAACGGTGCTATGCAGAGTCGGCGTCGGAGAGGCTCTCAGAAGCGTCCTACTCCGACGCCATCTAGGCCACGCCCATCTGCTAATTTTATTGTTTTTTTGATACTAAGGCTTCCCCAAAAATATTTTCTGTTACTGAAATAGGGAAAGTACTTCTTTAAGTTATTTTAGTCTACCAAGAGAACTCCCCGGGGTATGGGCGAGAGACAAATGAAGGAAATAAGGAGACAATAGCCCAAAAGAGAAAGGAAAGGAAAATCCCAGCAGTGAGGGAGAGGGATGTAAGTCACCTGAACACCGTTAGATGGATGGGATATTTGCATAGTGCAGTGAGGATCTCTTGAAGAAAGGAGATTGCAGAAAATAAGCTAAATATCTTAGAAAAGGACAGACAAATGTAGGGAGGAGACAGCCTAGAGGAAGCCATCAAAGAATAAGAGAGAGTTAGCCAGGAAGCAGCCTCGTTTCCTATACCACTTGCACTTACCTGTGTTCAATTCTCGCCCTCTGAGGGTCCTGGTTTGGGAGCATCATCTGTGGAAAGAAAGACAAAGACAGTCAAGGGGAAAAAAACACGTGAACCAGATTCTGATTATGTTTTGTGCCTATTTCGCCAAGCAATGGAAAAAAGAAACAATCAGTTGCAAGCCCCAATTAGAACGTTTAATTTGTTATCTCTCTCCTTAAAGCAATGAACCAATCCCCAGGGGCATGGCTTGGCCGGCTGCAAGATGGCCGTACCTTGAGTGGGCTCTGCCAGCCAAGCTTCAACATCCGGAATAATCATGCAGGCTACAACATCCTGACCTCACCTCAACGTTGGCGCTGGATCCTGCTCGGTGTTGGGAGCTGAACAAGCCGAATCCTGCTCTCCGGCCTGACTGGGCGGCCAAGTAACGCTGCCTCTGGCCCACGCCCGGCTTACACACTTCTTCTCCGGCGGCTACACCGACTGCCTCTGGAACCACGCAGGCTCCTGGTTTCCTCCCGCTGCTGGCCCGAGAATTTGGACATTGCGGCACCTGGTGAGTGGCGCTGCCCTGGGGTCTCGCTCTGGCAGGGTTGGGGGTCCGTGGGCTGAACCGCCGGGCCTGGGATGCTACGGCCTAGATGCCGTCACCCTCCACCACTACCCAACAGCCATCTTTGCTGGTGCTGCTGGCGCAAGGGCCCGGCGATGGGAGCAGCGGACTCCCCGTGTCCCCTTGCTAGTGCGGCCCCTGTTGTGTGCGCGTCCCCTCCTCTAGCCTGCCTCTCCGCCCTGCTTGACTGAGGCTGCCGCCCTGTCCTCCACCTGGCAGGCGTGG
Source organism: Lissotriton helveticus (assembly GCF_964261635.1). Classification (NCBI taxonomy): domain Eukaryota; kingdom Metazoa; phylum Chordata; class Amphibia; order Caudata; family Salamandridae; genus Lissotriton; species Lissotriton helveticus. The sequence continues at coordinate 796,214,129 of NC_136063.1, read as the reverse complement.
CCCCTAGTGGCCTACTGATGCACGGCCCTCCAAACCATCGGGCCTGAGCTCCTCTCCTACACAGCATTGTTGGCCGTGGACTCCTGGCCACGGTTCGGCCGGTGCCTGTTGCCTTCGCCTCACACCCCCTACTATTGGCTGCTTTGGTCCTTCGGGGGCCCTGCGCTGGGCATACTGCCATCCCCAGCTGGGGGACAAATAAATCGTCGGACACCCCCGTTGAGGCCCCTGCTCGGCAGACCCTGCCGGAGCATTAGCCTCTCTGCCTGAACCCGTCCCCACACCGTGCCTTGGCCTACAGCCTGGGGGCTCCTCCTCACTGCCCTCCTGGGTTGTCTGGGGGGTTGTGCTGTCGACCCAGGAGCCTCCAAACCGGGATTGCTCCCCACCTCTCCCCCCTGGGTCGGCCCTTGGACTGGGAAATCACGTTGTGGCCCGCTGCCCGTCCGTTTTCTGGACCCTCTGGACTGCACTGATTGTCCTGAGCTGGACTGCTAACCACTGCTGCTTGCCAAACGACTCTCTCTGCCTGGCTGTCGCGTGTGCTATTCACCAACGGCGCTCCTGCCACCAAGCTACACCACAAATCCTGTTGCCTTCTGGTCTCCACTCACCCTCTGTGGCCCCTCTGCTTCATGTCTGCCCTTTCCCATCGCAGCTGTTGGGTCGTCTCCTCACTCCAGCGCTGTATGTCAAGTGGCTGCTCCTTCACGTTTGCCAGCCCATTTTAGAGCACCTGAAAGCCGGTGGCCCAATTCGTCATGGGTAAGACGGACCAGAAACAGCCCAAGATCGCCTTCAACCTCCACAGGTGTTCCCGTCAGGAGTGCTCCAGCTCTGAGGGAGGGGACCCTGTTGACACCATGGATGCACCTCTCTCCCGCGACGATGACTTGAAATCCATCATGCTGGACGTGAAGACGACTTTCACTGGCATCGCCACTCAGCTGGATCAACTTTTCGCCCGCCTGGACTCTAAGAAGGCTCGGGTAGACACTCATGATAATCGTCTGCTCCATGTTGAATCCAGGGTGTCCGATGCCAAAGATGCTGCCATGCAGGACCGTCAAAAGCTACTCCAAAATGAAAAAGATCCTGGCAGTCATCCGGGAGAAGAAAGAAGATTTGGAAGCACGCTCACGTCGGAGCAATCTCCGCATAACGGACCTTCCGGAATCGACCAACATCTCCTGCATGGAGGACTTTGTTGAGACTCTGGTCAAGGAACTTTTTAATGATGTCCTCTCCTCAGTATTCATTGTAGAACGCGCGCAATGCTCCCTGGGCACCCGTCCTGGTTCCGGATTGCCCCCACGCCCCATTATCGCTAAATTGTTGAACTACCGGGAACGGGATGCTATACTCCGAGCTGCATGCAACAGATGTACCATCGTTCATCAAGGCAATATGCTTTCTTTTTACCCGGACTACACCCTCACCATCCAGGCAGCCCGGCGGGAATTTCTACCTGCCAAACGGATCCTGCAAAAGCATGAGGTCTCTTACTCCCTCGCATATCCGGCGAAGTTGAGGGTCCGCCAGGGCGTAAAAACTCTTGTCTTCCTAGACCCCAGGGAGGCCCATGCTTTCGCCAAGAAGCTTGAGAAGTCGGCTCGCTCCCTGTCATCAAAATCCCCACCTGATGCTGCAAACCATCTTAGTGACAATGACTGAATAATAATGCCTAGTTTGAGGATTTCCTTTTATAATGTTGCCTGATCTTCCTCTAGCTTGGCCACCCTGCTTTACTGCAGGGGTGTTTGCCTAGCCCTGTCATGCCCCCACGGGATAATTCCCAACTGTATGATTTTTTCCCCCTCCTAGTTGTGGGTCCCTGGGGTGGGGTGGGTGGGTTCTCAGCCTGATTTAGGGGTTGGAGTGGGTGGAGAGTTGGGTGTAGTAAAAATTATTTTTTTAATAAAAAAATTAAAAAGAAAGCAATGAACCAATCCCCATATGTAACAGTGAAATAAATTGGATAATAGTATTACGTGTTATTTACAGCACTTATAATTGCTATAAGGGCAGAATGAAGCACTATATAAAAAGCCACTTACTGTTAAATGCCAAGGAAAAACTGGAAAAAACTGAAGAGAGAAACATTGAGGAAGCCAGCTGACTGAACTCATGGTCTCCCTCATAGTCAATGCGTCGAAATTGAACCAGCCTGATGCTCCATGCCAGTGGCATCCGACTTCCTAATCAGGAAATCAAAAGAGAAAGACTGGAACTGCAATAATGTCTTTTATGTATACCATGTACCGATGCAATGTTGTTGGAAAACAAATAAAAAGTAAAAAAAAAAAAAAAATGAGAAATACTTGTTACACTAATAGTCAACAACTATAAAGGAGAAGTTATAGGGCTCCAAATGCTTTCCGAAAATACCTTCAACTCTAGTTCACTTCTGGTGCTACTACCAGCTGATTCCAGAGACTTAACATTCTCAACTGAAGTAGGTTTAAGGAGGTGCACAGAGCTGAACTTTAGCTTGGTGAAAGTCTCCCAGAACTTCAAAAAGTTCTTGGAGGCCTGGAAACAGACATAAACATAAGTGACAATGTTAAGTACATTCTACCTCCATGAATTAACACTGTTACCTCCTCTTTGCGCTATTGCACAGACAGAAAGGCTGTTGCCTAACCATTGCTGAGCAAAAGAATGGATAACTTTGATTTGACATTACCTTCTTTGGTTTAATTTCTCTGCTGCAGGAATGGCCTAAGTGTGATCTGAGGAGATTTTATTTAAGAAGTTTTCTATAGCGCTGTCCAGACCCAGAGGTATTGGAGTGCTTTACAGTAGGTGCATAGCATATAATCATCAGATACAAGATAGAGTAGCAACATATCAACCGACGAGCGTAAAAAATAAAGAGCAACACATTGTAGTGCAGGACAATTTTTGGCTTTGAGATTCTTCGGAGTCTTAGGGTTGGAGCAGAGCTCGATGTTTGCTGTCTGTCCCAAGCTATCGACTTCCTAGAGAGCGGTTGAGGAACAGGGTTTTGAATTGTCTTTTGAATTCTGCAAAGGAGGGAATGGTTCTAATGTGCGGGGGAATGGAACTCCAAATTTTGCGGCCGCTTCCAGTGAAAGATCGCTCCGCCCTTGTTGATTTGCTGAAGTTTGGAAGTGAAGTTTTTTATTTTTATTTTTTGTGTGCGATTGTGAATAAAGGAGGAGAACCATTTGAGGACTACCTCACCAAGACCAGCTCTTTCTTGGAGAGCCCTTATGAGGAGTTTGTGATCAACAGTATCAAATGCTGCCGCGAGGTCAAGGAGAATGAGGAGGCAGCATTGGTCAGAGACTAGTGATCCATGAATATCGTCCATGATGTTGAGAATCGCGGATTCTGTGCTACAGCCTTTTCTGAAGCCAGACTGGTGGGGGTCAAGGAGGTTGATGTTGTCCAGGTGCTGTGTTAGTTGATGTAGTACGCATCTTTCTAGTGTTAGAGCAAGGGGAGGTTTGACACAGGTCTAAAATTGTTCAGATCTGTCGAATCTAGGCCGGGTTTTTTCAACAGGGGGGTGACTCGCCCCATTTAAAGGCATTCAGGAACCACTCAGTTTTTTAGGGAGCTATTTATGATTGTGCTCCAGAGCGGTGCAAAGGCGTGCTTCATTTTTTTTATCAGTAGGGGAGGAATGGGGTCTAGGATATGAGCAGAGGGTTTGGAGGTAAAGATCAGCGTGATTATCTCATTTTCTTGAACGGGACGGAAGCTGAGCTAGGAATTGGGAGAGGAGCCAGGAGAAAGATCATGTTTCCCATCCGTGATGCTATTCGTGAGGTGCGAGCTGTTGATGTCCAATGATAGTTCGATTTTTGAGATCTTGTCGTTGAAGAAATGGGCGAAGTTGTCACAGAGTTCTTGGGACACCTGTACAGATGATGCTATAGAGCTCCTTAGGTCTGTTTTTGGCACTATCCAGCGCCGCGCGGAAGAAGCTGGATTTCTTTGTTTTTGATGTGGTTGTTGTATTTCCTACGGACTGATTTGAGTTGATCACGGAGGATGGAGGTAGAGTTGTTTCTCCACTTTCTTTCTTTGGCTCTTAGATTCCTCCTTTCGTGGTTGAGGTCAGAGTTGAACCATGATCTGGATGGGATGGCTCTGCTCTTTTTGAGCTTTAAAAGAGCTATTTTGTCAATAGCAACCCCTCCTCCTCCCTGGTCTTTCCTGTCTTTATTTATGAGGGAGAAGCCCGGGGGTACAAGCATGTCTAAGCATGGTGGGGATATCTCATTCAGCCAGGTCTCCATGAGGAACGCAATGTCAATGTCATGTGAGGGGATAGTCTCTGCTAGTTCAGTTGCATGTAGTGAGGCCGACCTGCAGTTGATCACTAAGCAGTTGGCGAAAAGCACTTTGTTGCTGGCGGTCTTTTCTTTGGGCGCCCTAGGTATGGCGGTAAAGACGGGCGGTCTCGGGGGTTTTGTGCAGGCAAGGCTTTTCCGGAGGCCTGTGATCACTTGGATTTTGGATTTAGGGGAGTCAAAGGGGGGTGTGTCGTACGAAGAAGCTAGAATGGCTGCTTTGTTGTCTGACATGGCTGCTTTTGTTCAAGGGGGTCTTGAGGTCGGGGTTTTGTATTGGAAATTGCGCGGTTCTGCGCCCTAGGGGGAGGGACTGCGGTTCTTGAGGCTTTTTGTGGCCAGGGCTCCGTGACCCTTTTTTGGGAGTCTCTGAGGCTGAGTTTCAAGGGTTTCTGAGGATCAGGCGGGGTTTTTGTTGTTGAAAGTGGCGGGAGCTCAGTAAGGGGATTGGTGGGGTCTGCGTGCTTTACCTAGGTTGGTGAGGATTTCGGTTAAGCCCCAGGAGATCGCGTCTATCTGGTTTTCAAGTGACCCGAGTCGATGAGCCATAGAGTCGTGGGAGGGGTTGAGGGCATCTAAGGATTTGTCTTGTGTGGTAAAGATCGTGTTGAGGGAGTGTTGTCTCATTAATTGTGTAGGGCGGGTTGCCCTTTTTTGAAGTCAAGGGAGAAGTCAATGGAGGGGGGGTGGATAGGGACATGAGATGAATTTGAGTGTCCGAGAGCTGTGAGGGAACTAGTGAGGTTAGTGGTCACTGTCAGCGGGTCTCGTCCGTGAGGTTGCGGTGGGTGGATCCAGCATGGAGGAGAGGTTGTGTTTTCCATAGGGAGCTGTGGGATATGCTTGGTAGGGGCATTGAGATGAGTGGTGACCCCAGAGGAGGGGGGGGATGGCGGGGGCATGTGGTGGTGTGGCTTTGAGTTTCCTGTTGGGGCCGGTTGGCTGTAGGCGGGAGTTGGGTTGAGGCGGGGCGAAGCGGGTGGGGTGAAACGGATCGGGTCGGAGTGAGTAGAAGAGGGATTCGAGAGCTTCAAGGTTAGCTGTAGCTGTAAGCGGGCTTTTTGATGCGGGCGCGGTAGGTGCGGGAGAGCAGATCGGAGTGAGGGAAATAGGGAGTCGAAAGCTTCAAGGTTCTCATTGTTTGCCTGAATGAGGACAGTGCCATTCGTGTAGATGGTCAGGGATGTGATCCCTCTTCTAGCCGAGCGATTGGGGAGTAGGGAAGTTAGTTTGCAGCTGTGAGGAGTGGGGGGGGGGGGGAAGTATGCGGTGAGTTGAGGTTAGCCAGTGTGATCTTGGCAAGGTGAAGGAGGTTCATAAGGTCCAGAATGGAGCTATGAATGTTCTGGGTGAGTTTGGTCGCTCTGGAGTGCAAAGTTTCAAGATTAGTATAAACAAGGGGTACGAAAGGATGAGGGTTCGATGTTTCCAGATCAGTTGAAGGGGCATGTGACAGTGGCAGGGGGTTGGCTGGAGCAGGCTGATGGCTCTTTGGAGGAAGAGTATCTAGCTAGCGATTTAGGTGGATGACTGGCGGGGAGGGGCTTTGAGGTCTAGGGGTGGTTCTGTTATGGGTGCCTTGGTCAGGGTGACTAGTGAAGGGGGCCATTAGAGGTCTGGCTCTCTCAGGGGCAGGGGACATAGGGAGCGTGTCAGTCTCCGCGACAGAGGGGGGCACTGGGTGGGCGCAGATCGCAGGTGTGGGGGAAATGCTGATGCCAGGGACAGGAGACATGATAGGGTGGATTGGGTGAGCCGAAGTGGGGACCCTCGGACGACTAGTAAATGGATTGCTGGATCTGTTAGGGACAGGAGACATGATAGGGGGGATTGGGTGAGCCGAGGTGGAGACCCTTGGAGGACTAGTAGATGGATGGCTGGATATGTTAGGATGGCGTGGTGGTGGGTCATTGGTACGGGTGTTGGTTATCTAGTCGGAGTTGTGCACGTGGTTCTCAGAAGGATGAAGAAGTCTGAGAATTTGTTGAGGTTGTAAGTTGAGGCTTGGATTAGAACAATGCCGTTTTTGTAGAGGGTGATGGTGAGGTCAGCTCGCAAGGTTGGGGAGGGTGCTATTGTGAGCTTAGTGCCGTGTGGAATGTTCCTGGTTGAACGAATATTGAGAAGGTGCGCAAGGGTTTTTCGCCAGGAAGCTGTTCTTCTGCAATAGAAGATGAGGTCATTAATGACTGTGCCGATGACCGCGCAGTAGCGCATGTTGGATATCAGAGTCTCAGGATGTCTTTTTAGGGCAGCGTGCTTGAATGATTTCGTGCCGGTTTTGGAGAGGTTTGGGTGGTAGACAATAGTATAGTAGTTTTCCCCAGATATGGATAGGACAGGACTCGACATGGTTGGGTAGGGGAGGGGCTAGTAGGCAGTAGAGAATGGGTCTCCGGTACCATGGCGGGATGGAACTCAAACGGCTGCGGTAGGTTGCTCGACAGTCATTGAGTGATGGGTCAGGATTAGCTTTGATAAAAAGTCAGTCGAATTGGATTATAGGCCAAATTAGAAAAGGGGCGCTTAGTGGTGGTTCTCCACTCTGGTCGGATGAAACGCACCAAATCAGCGTATCATTTATGAGGGGGCTTAGATGGATTGTCACTATGGTCTTAAGTGGTGGCCATTTTAGAACCAGTCACCCTGTGTACATGATTATGTTTTGGGGAATGTTCCTTACTGCATCTGTCACATAAAAGACCTAGCAATGCTGAACATACCATTATGAGAACATCTAAATTGAACCACTGTTTGAAAGTTGAGAGGGGAGTAAGGCCAAGCTTTTCACCTCAAGAGTGATTTTTATGTAGGGCCCGGGACAGAAGGCTCTGGTTCTGGTGTCCTCATGGGCGGGGCAGCCACCCTGCTTGGACCTTAGCCACGCATTAGTGGACCTAATTCCTGCCGGTCCCCCCTCTTAGAAACGCTGGCAGAGTCCTGTGATAGGGCAGAAAGTGGCTGTATCTCCAGCGGGCTGTTGTGAGGCCCCCGCTGACCAAGGCAGACTGAGTGAATCTCTGCATGGCCCTTGCAGCCCGGTTTAGTTGGTCCCCTAGAAAATGGGCGCCCCCTCGAGGAGAGCCACGATGGCATAGGGTTGCACACCTTGGAACCTGTTGACGAAGACGACAGAGGGTGGACTTAGGCGAAGCAATGCGTGAGAGTCACCCCACTAAGTACTATGGGAGGCGGACTGGTGAGGCCTCAGCCTCAGGGATTGGTCTACGGTGCAACAGAGTGGGGGCCCTAACAATCTGCCACCAGCAGGCCTGCAGGGGTTGTGGTGGCCCCGTGTTTGGTGGGGGGCAGAGCTTTGGTGCTGGGGGGCTGGGAATGCCCTGTGGGCCTCAGGGCTGGAGAGGAAGTGCGCCCCGCAACGAAGAGCCGAGGTGTGGCACTAGCTGTGGAATAGTCTCCCCCTTGGAAAGGCTCATCGGCTGCACAGGATTTCTGATACAATGGGGAAGCCCAGGAAACGACAGGTCGGGACCTCCCACGACCAAGCAGATAGCACCCAAGAGAAACCACAGTCTGCCTCAGAGGACCCAGTACAATAGCAGCTGAGCAAGATATTGGAGGCCATAGCTGACACAACGGCCACCCTTCATCAAGACATCAGTCCGATTGCGGTGGGGCTTGGCCTACTACGGAAGGAACACAAGAAGCTCTCTTAGTGGGTGAAGGAGACCGAGTCCAGCATAACAGAATTAGCACCGGCTCCGAAGGCCTCGGAGCAACAGATGGTTGCCCTCTTGGATAGATTGTGTGTGCTAGAGTGGAGAGCCTATGATGCAGAGGGACACAACAGGAGGAACAACATCAGAGTCCTGGGCCTGCCGGAAGGGTAGAAGGCAACCTAGCAGGCAACGAAGCCCTTGACGGTTCTACGACGGCTTTCTCTTCCACCCCTGAACTTTCTCTACTGATGAAGGATATAAATCCCGAAACCCGGGCCATGTCTCGGGTCTAGAGATGATGGAATTTTCATGAACATACTTGCACCAACCATGGTGATATACTTTGAACTTTTTCTCAGTTCTTTGTGCTACTTGCACTACAAATACCAAGATGCAGAGGGGCGATCCGGTGGAGAGGCCAGAAGAGTCACGCCCATCTTTGTTTCTGATTTAAGGGCACTTGCGAGCCCCCAAAGCTGACGAGCTTTTTGGAGCCGCACCTGCGCGCCTAGCAGGCAACGAAGCCCTTGACGGTTCTACGGCGGCTTTCTCTACCACTCCTGAACTTTCTCTACTGATGAGGGATATAAATCCCGAAACCCGGACCATGTCTCGGGTCTAGAGATGATGGAATTTTCATGAACATACTTGCACCAACCATGGTGATATACTTTGAACTTTTTCTCAGTTCTTTGTGCTACTCGCACTACAAATACCAAGATGCAGAGGGGCGATCCAGTGGAGAGGCCAGCAGAGTCGCGCCTATCCTTGTTTCTGATTTAAGGGCTCTTGCGAGCCCCCAAAGCTGACGAGCTTTTTGGAGACGCACCTGCGCGCCTAGCAGGCAACGAAGCCCTTGACGGTTCTACGGCGGCATTCTCTACCACCCCTGAACTTTCCCTACTGATGAGGGATATAAATCCCGAAACCCGGGCCATGTCTCGGCTCTAGAGATGATGGAATTTTCATGAACATACTTGCACCAACCATGGTGATATACTTTGAACTTTTTCTCAGTTCTTTGTGCTACTCGCACTACAAATACCAAGATGCATAGGGGCGATCCGGTGGAGAGGCCAGCAGAGTCGCGCCCATCTTTGTTTCTGATTTAAGGGCTCTTGCGAGCCCCCAAAGCTGACGAGCTTTTTGGAGACGCACCTGCGCGCCTAGCAGGCAACGAAGCCCTTGACGGTTCTACGGCGGCTTTCTCTACCACCCCTGAACTTTCTCTACTGATGAGGGATATAAATCCCGAAACCCGGGCCATGTCTCGGGTGTAGAGATGATGGATTTTTCATGAACATACTTGCACCAACCATGGTGATATACTTTGAACTTTTCTCAGTTCTTTGTGCTACTCGCACTACAAATACCAAGATGCAAAGGGGCGATCCAGTGGAGAGGCTAGCAGAGTCGCGCCCATCTTTGTTTCTGATTTAAGGGCTCTTGCGAGCCCCCAAAGCTGACGAGCTTTTTGGAGACGCACCTGCGCGCCTAGCAGGCAACGAAGCCCTTGACTGTTCTACGGCGGCTTTCTCTACCACCCCTGAACTTTCTCTACTGATGAGGGATATAAATCCCGAAACCCGGGCCATGTCTCGGGTCTAGAGATGATGGAATTTTCATGAACATACTTGCACCAACCATGGTGATATACTTTGAAATTTTTCTCAGTTCTTTGTGCTACTCGCACTACAAATACCAAAATGCAGAGGGGCGATCCGGTGGAGAGGCCAGCAGAGTCACGCCCATCTTTGGTTCAGGAACAACATCAGAGTCCTGGGCCTGCCGGAACGGTTGAAGGCAGCGACATGGTGTCCTTTTTGGAGCAGTGGCTACGAAGTTTGGTAGCACCTGATTCTTTTACACTCTTGACAGGACCCATAGGGTACCGGCCAGACCTCAGGCCCTGGGAGACCTCCGTGGCCATTAGTGGCTCGGCTGCTCCACCTCAGGGACAGGGATTTACTCCTGCAGAGGTCACATGCGGAGGACCCCTACACTATGGATAGTAGCAAAATCTCCCTCTTACCGGATTACACTCTGGAAGTACAGCGGAAGCGGGCTTAATTCCTGGAGGTTAAGAAGGCACTGAGAGGGGGGCGTGGCCGAGGAGGAGACCAAGATGGCCGCCTCTTGCTGAAGCTCCGCCGGTCCGGGGACTTAACGCCCGAAAAATGCGGTAACCGCCGATCCTGAGGTGCATCCAAACCCTCGATCCTTCACAACATCCTCTACAGCACGACGGATGCGGATTTGGTGAAAGAGACAGCAGCGGATCCTGAGCTACGGAGACCCGACCTGCAGCCGGGCGAGGCGCGGGGGGCCGCGGCGGCGAGGAGCGGAGGTAGGGCGAGCTGCGCGTGGGGCGCCTAGGGGGCCAGCGGGGTCCGACCGCGTTGGTATCCGCGTTCTGGGGGCTAGGGGCTCGGCTCCACGGCGGGCCGGTTGCTACCCGGCTTCCCTTGGGCGGCGCTGAGCGCCGGACTCGCTTTCGGGCCTTTCGGCCTTGGGGGCGGGCTTAAGCCGGGAGCTTCACTAGGACCGCGGCGGGGACGCAGTCCCGGCGCCCGGGGCGGATTGCTTGGCGGTGGGCCTGTGGGGCCTCTCTGGGTGCCGCTGACGCCGGCGCTGCCTGGCCCCGTGTCTGCGGCGCTGCTGGCCTCCTCCTGCCCCCCCGGAGCGCTTGTGAGGGGACAAGAGACACGCCGCCTGGCCTGACGGACCACGTGGGTGCCCGAGAAAATTGTTGCCTGCTCGCCTGGCCCACAGCACACAGTGCGCCCCTCATTGCTACCTGGGACTTAGATCTGGCTGAGACCTGACCGGCCTTCACCGAGGGTGAATGCTCCATTGCCCTGCACAGCCACAAGGTCATTTTGGAAAACGCTGGTACGAGGGGACACTTGATCGCACGAGTGCCCAGGCCCTACAGCACGGCCGCAATGGGAAAACGTGACCTGAATCAGCGTAAACTGAACTTTGCTGGAGCCTCCATTCCCATCGCCGACCCCCCACTAGAGGCCCGAATGGAGGCGACGGGGGGTGACGACGAGAGGATGCCACTTCCCTCATGACAGCCATGATGACGGAGATGAGGGCTGGTTTCAAGGCGCTAGACGGGCGGTTTGACACTCTAGAGCGCCGCATGGCAGACATGGGCTCCAAAATCCAGGCACATGACCGACGGCTGGATTTCTGATGTGGAAGACGGAGCTACGAAATCCCTTAAAAGGCTGGAGAGGGTGGAGAGGATCCTCAAGGAAGTAGCCATCAAGAACGAAGATCTCGAGGCCCGGGGACGAAGAAACAACATGCGCATTACTGGCATGGCGGAGACGACACAAACTGGCCGGATGGACACATTTGTTGAACAGTTGCTTATTGACCTCTTTGGCCGCGACTCCTTCACTGAGGGATTTGTGGTAGAACGTGCACACAGATCGCTAGGACCCCGGCCCAGGACGGGTCTCCCGCCGCGCCCAATCATAGCTCGCCTCATGAACTTCAGAGATCGGGACACTGTCCTCCGGGCGGCGCAAGATCGTGGTGTGGTGACTTGGCAGGGCAACACACTCTCCTTCTTTCCTGATTTCACCTTCACGGTCCAGGAGGCGCGCAAAAAGTTTAATGGAGTTAAAGCCACACTCCGGAATCTTGGCCTGCGCTACGGAATGCTCTACCCAGCGAGACTTAAAGTGGACATTGATGGCAGACCCCGCATCTTCGAAACGCCGATGGAGGCCCAGGAATTTTGCCAACATTACAAGCGACCAGATGAAGGCCCGTCCCGGTCAGCGACGCATCCACCGGCCTCCCCAGTCAGAAATGCTTCCCAGGCCAGCGATGATTTATTTGCCGAGACGGGCAATGGCTGACCATCATCTCTAGACATTTTGGGCGATAAATCCACTCTTGCTGCCATACGGGCGCACTGACTGGTTCGGTTCCGCTAGTTCGGATTCTCCAATATAGTTCACTCCCCGACCGGCGTGGCGCTGCCACACCCCATGGCGGATGCCACTGTTGTCTTACTACTCTTTTTCTCCCTGCAGCTGAGCTATAATTTGTCAATGTACTTTGCAACCCTGTGTTTTGTTTGGCTCGCTGCATGGTTCATGGGGATATGCCTCCCGGGGATGTTTGGAGGCTGGGTGGGGGGAGGGGGTGGGGACGGTTTTTTGGTTAATTTGATGTCATTATGCACTCAGATCGCAAACGCACACCACATTACATCGCACGTCACAGTGGACCCTACCACACCCTGGACTGGACATATAAGCACGACCACTCATGGCTAGACAACCCAGGCGGGATGACTCGTCCCTGATTACCCTGATGTCATGGAATGTACGGGGTCTGAATGACACGAGGAAATGCAGACAGGTCTTCAACTATCTAGGCAGACATACAGTCGACATTGCGTTCCTTCAAGAAACGCACCTGAGTCCTGCAGGGTCTCGGCTTCTGGCCAGAAGCTGGGGTTCGCACCGCTTTTTCTCAGACTTTAGCAGATACTCAAGGGGGGTAGCTATCTTGATACATAAACGAATACCCTTCATACTACACTCCACGATAGGAGACACGGAGGGCCGTTACTTGATGGTGACGGGCTCAATGTTTCATCAGACGGTTACCCTGGTAAATGTATATGGCCCTAATACTGACACCCCTGCCTTCTTTCAAGAACTACAGACGAAACTAATCACAATAGCCGCTGGCCAAATACTTGTTGGGGGGGATTTTAATTTACTCTTTAATCCCACCGTGACGGGACTTCGGTTGCTGCAGACACTAGGAAGCACTCCAGACCAGTCCTGGTTGACATATGTGATAACTACTCCCTCATAGACATCGAAGCTCGACTACACGGGGAGTCCCCGGAGTACACACACCATTCCAGCTTCCATGACACTTGGACGAGACTAGATTATTGGCTGCTCTCCCCCGGGGTGGCTGAATGGGTGACGTCACACACTACGCTGCCGCGCACACTGTCGGACCACTCCCCAGTGGCATTACGACTAGGTTTCCCACGACCTGGCGGCTTTGAACGGCAATGGCGCTTCCCCGGTAAGGCCCTCGCTGACACGGTGTTCACCGAAAACAATCCGCACTGCCATCGTTGACTATTTTGAACTAAACGCGGGGTCAGTAGACACGCATGCAACCTTATGGGAGGGGGTTAAGGCCACTATCAGGGGGGTATGCATTGCTACACATGTGGGAGTCCTGCGCTCTATTAGATCCACACATTACACGCATTGAGGACGACATCCGATCGGTGGAAGTTGACCAGCTCAGAAACCCCTCGGAGGCGCTCGTGACGCGCCGCCTTTCCCTACTGCTGGAGTTTCGGGAGGCGGCCGATAGGGAACTACACTTCCTAGCCACACAGCACTCGGCACGGCAGTATGGGGAGGGAGACAGGCCCGGGAGGCTGCTGGCACACCTACTCCGCCCACCGAGACAGGCGCAATATATAACGGGAATAGCAACCCCTGACGGAACACTACTGCACACCACCCCCGAAATATCCCACACCTTCTTAACCTACTACAATACACTCTACTCCTCGTCCATAGAAAAAATAAATAAATAAATAAAAAATAAAAATAAAAAAAAGGCACTGAGAGAGGAAGGCCTCCAGTACTCTATGATGTTCCCGGCCCGACTGCATATCATCCTGAATGGGAACACTCACTATTGTGATTATCCAAAAGATGCCTGGAAGTGGATAGAAGTCTATAAAGTTGGGGCCTCGCAGCACATGGGCTCTAGGCCCGAGCTGAGAAAAACCGCAGTATCTGGGAAGTGCTCCTGTGGGTGGTCTCGCAGATGCGCCACCAAGAAACCGTCCTCATCAAAAGCGGAGAAAGAGAGGGCTGAGGCCCTGCAGGCCGTGGCGGCGCTTATGCAGGGTAGGAGTCCTCCCACCGACGAACATGAGTCAGACACTTCCGGCAGTGACAGTGTGATGCTGCTGGTGATGAGGCCGAAGACATCTGATGACATTATCTGAGGCTGATTGAACGTTGTGGAGATCCTGGATCCCAGTGCAGTGGGGAACTGTTGGCAGCTTACCCAAGTCCTGAGCTGACCTACCCCTCAAGGGGCCGGCGCGCCCCGGTGGGTGTTTTTGCCCTGAGCTATATCCTTATCTGGTCACCCCCCGCAGAGTGCCTTGCTAGGTTTCACACGCTGTTTGGGCTAGTGACCTTTATAGGAGTGCCATGGGGTTGGGGAGTTGACCAACATGGGGGTCCACTTGTTAGAGTTCTATGTTTTAATGTTTGCAGAGGAGGACAGTTGTGCAAGAAAGAGGGAGGGGTCCCCCTTGCGAGGCTGATGAGTGGGGTTCAGCAAGAATGGCGGACACATATAACACTTTACGATTCCTAACATAGAACATTTGAGGTATGGGGTCTATCGCTAAACGCCACAACATTTACTCATACCTAAGGCACAGGAATGTACACATTGCATTTCTCAAACAGACACATCTAAACAAGGAGGAGGCCGGGAAGCTAAAGAGGCGATGGAGGGGTCAGATCTTTGCGACCACCTCCTTGACCTTTGCCAGGGGAATGTTGATCTGGGTAAAACCAGGGGTCCCCTTTGCACTTGAGCATAATATGTGGCTAGATGCGGAGGGACGGTACGTCCTGATCACAGGGAGACTGGCAGGACAGGAAGTGACATCAGGCAACATATACCCGCCTAACCAAGATCAGGTCAGCTTCTTGGAGTCCTTCTCTGCCATAATGGCTAATCACTGAAATGGTCACGTAATACTGGGGGGGGGGGGGAACTTTAACCACTTGGATGCTAAGGGTATTTGCTCTTCTTCATGTAATTTCCATTGAAATCAATGGAAACTCCATGACGAGTTACCCTTGTCATTAGCACTGAAGGGGTTAATTGTGTCGCGGATGTTGCTACTAACCGTTCGCACTCGCCCCTACTGAGGACTCAGACACATCTCACGGACTATCCTTCCATACGTGGATATCTCACTGGGGCCTTGAAGCCTCCTGGAGACTGCAACGTAACAGGGACAGGGAGTTTTCCTTCTTTTCACCGGTCCATCAGGTGCATACTAGGCTTGACAGGTTTCTTTGCTCCCCGGCCTTCAATAGTTCTATCTCACATACCGAGTACCTGGGGCGCACACTGCCGGGCCATAGCCAATTAATAATGACGTACCAGCACCAGAGGAGGCTTCCCCTGATCCCCACGTGGAAACTGAACCCGTCGTTGCTCGAGGACGCTCTTTTTCGAGCCTCACTACATACACTCATTGAAACATACCTTCCCATTAATGCTAACACAGCATCTTTAGCCCAGGTGGAGTGGGAGGCATTTAAAGTGGTTGTAAGGGGCCACTGTATGTGTTAGGCAAGTGGGGCGCATAGGGAGCTTCGTCAAGAACTCCTTGACCTAGAGGTGAATATCTGTAGGCTAGACAATATCCAAGGTAATGACAAGGCTTCCCGCATAACATTGCAGGAAACACGCGCAAAGTACAATGACGCATTAGGCATGCTAAGATGCTACAATTATAAGGATTACCTGGACAGAGTGCAGAGGGAAGAAGGGAAAGCAGGCCGACTGCTGACAAGGCTCATCAAATCTGAGCTCGGGGGAGCGCCAATCGCTCTACTTAGCCTGGAATCCGGGGATGTGGTGCATGACTGGATACAATTAATGACTCTTTCTTGACATATTATGAACGACTATACACAGCCCCGGCTGCAGCTCCCTTGCCCAATATTCAAAGCTTTTTGGGCCCCTTGCCACTCCGAACCTTGGAGGCTGAGGCGCAGGAAGAGTTGGGGGACCCTATACATTTGCAGAAAGTCAAAGCAGTCACTGTGGCATTGGCACCAGGCAAAACGCCGGGGCCAGATGGCCTCCCTGCGGAATTCTATCAGTGCTTTGCCAATACGATAGCACCACATCTTGTCACGCTATATGCTGAGGTGTACAAAAGTAGGAGGTTGCCCAGCTCCACCCAGACTGCACTAGTGATCCCTCTCCCAGAGACTAAGAAGCCAGATGCTGGAGTGAGAGATTACAGGCCTCTCTCCATGCTTAATTTGGATTTTAAGATCCTGAGTAAGGTGTTGGCAAGTATGTTACTCCCGCACAGGAAGTCCTTAATTCACCCGGACCAAAATGGGATTATCCCCTCCCACAGCATCTGCTACAACCTCCGTATGCTCTATTCTATACTCTACTATGTGGAAGCTCCAGCCCAACACCAGACGCAGGTTCTGTCAGTCGATTTAGAAAAAAGATTTCGGCACAGTGGTCTGGAAATACCTGTTTGAGGTGATGCTGCGATGGGCCTGTGGGACGACTGGGTGCGGTGGGTGAGGCTCCTCTGTGCGCCGCCATCCGCAAGGTATAAAACAGGTAAAACCATTTCTAATCAATATAAAATATCCCGGGGGTCTTGGCAGGGTTGTCCACTTTCTCCACTCCTGTTTGCCCTGGCAATTGAACCCCTAGCGGAGAGGGTCCGCCTAGGAGGGGACGGGATAGGTTTGTCAATGGGTGGGTGGCAACACCACGTCCCACTATGTGCAGACGACCTGCTGTTATACCCGGCTATGCACATCATGGATGGCTTTGCGCTGCTCTCTGGCCTTTAGGTCAATAAAACTAAGACAAAACTGTTTCTAATAATGGGGCCATTGCCTAGACCAGTAACACTGCCGGCTGATATACGATGGGCTCAGCATACCTTTAAGTACCTGGGTGTTCACATCCACCATGCGTTGGATGACCTGAGTGAAGGGAACTTGGGCAGAGCACTGGGTTCGCTTCGTTCCTGTGTGGACTTTTGGCACACATTGCAACTACCCATTATGATCTGGATTACCCTGTCTAAAATGGTAATGCTGCTCCGCCTGTTATATTTTTTGCAAATCTACCGGTCCTGATGCCGAGCAGCTGGTTCTGCCCCTAAACACTCTCCTACGGGATCTGATGTGGGGGGATGGGCGCCCGAGAGGGTCCCTGAAAATGCTACAACGCCCTGTGTCGGAGGGAGACCAGGGGTCCCGAACTTCGAATTTTACAGGGTGGCTGCCCGACTACAATGGCTGTCGCAATGGGTGGAGGGAGTAAATGAGGAGGGAATGTGCCTATTGGACTCGGCATCCTGTCCTCGACTTGTGATGGCGAAGCTGTTAATCCCTGCAATGCCTACCCCCTACTGCTCATTATTACAGCGCACGGCCTTCCAGACCTGGAGAAGGTGTTGGCGCAAGGGGCAGCGACTCACCAAGTGGGGAGAGGATGTGGTCTCACGGCTAGACTGATGTCTTTGGAGCTGGGAAACCAAGGTTCAAGCCTCAGGGTTGACTCCACATCCTGTGATTCTGGGCAAATCACTTAATCTCCCAGTGCCTACCACAAATATGAATGTGTCCTTGTGTAACGTAACTGGTGCTCATGTAAAGTGCTCCAATACCTTCGGGTTGAGTTCGCACTATATAAATCTGCAAAAAAAAAGTATTTCCCCATGCTACCCCTCGTGGGGCTGCCGCATGGCGACCCCCAACCTATATTCACGAGCAAATAATTAGTTCGCTGGTCAGAGGCCGGGTTGGACAATGCTGGGGATTGCTACCTGGACATGGTATTGATCCCATTCGCAGAGTTGGTAGACAGCTGTGGGCTACCCCCAAGTCAGTTCCTGCAGTACGAGGCGTTGACACGTACGTTTGCACAATTATGGGCAATGGGAGAGAAGAACCTGAAACGCACCCTGTATCGCATGCCTTATTCACCCTTGACACCGCTGGACACCTAATGAAATGGTTCTATGCCACATTGATAGCAGCGTCCGTTGGTCCACTTGAGTGGGCTACGGGCAAAATGAGACAGAGTCAGGGTAGAGAACTTACCGACGCGGAGTGACGTAAAATCTTGCAATACCCCAAAAATATTTCCCGGAATACACAACTAAAATACATTCAATTCAATTACACAGACATGTCCTATATGACACTTCACCGACTTAATGTGACATATCGGAGGGAAATCCAACAATGCCCCAGATGTACATACCCAGATGCAGATTTTGGCCACATGACCTGGGACTGTCAATGCTTACGTCCTTTCTGGGAGGCTGTGCTGGGTAAGATCGGTGATGCACTGGGCAAGGTGTTGGCCCCCACCGTACAGACATGATTGTTGGGTCTCTTCGCCTAATGCAACGTTGGGAACAGGCTGATACACCTCGCGGCTCGCGCTGGGACTTGCCAAGCGCAGAATAGCGATGGAGTGGAAATCTGCGAGAGGACTACAGTTTGAAACTTGGAACAGAGAAGTCATTATGTGGGCTGGGGCAGAAGGATGAGTGCTAAGTTGGGAAGAAGCCAAGGGAATGAGAAAGCGCCCAATGGCTGAGCAGTGGCGGGAGCCAGAGGGTTCTAGTAGTGAGGAAGATGAGCCAGGACCAGGGTCCCAATCCATTAGCGTTGAACGAGATACTCCACCGCAACCCCTAGGGAGTCCGGGGGCCTGACCCAAGTAATAGAGCAGTCTGTGCATGTCAGGTTTCTCTAGCTTTGTCACTGGCGGCGTCAGGCTGTGAGGAGGCAGAGCTGGTTCCAGGTCGATTGCGCAGCTTCCGACCGTGGTCAAGGAAGCGTCAGAGGTCTGTACTGAGGTGCACCCGCATCGGAGAGTGGTGTAATGTAGCAGACGTGTGTGGGCATTAGGACCTGCCTGACAGCAGCTAGCCTGTGGGATGGAGGGGCAGGAAGAGGAGGAGCCAGGGCAGGAAGGGGGCAGAATATGTGTGGGTAGCATAGGAGAAGGTCTGAAATAAAGAGCTCTTTACCTACTGTAGTGTCTGCGTGGTCTGTATCCTCCATAGACACTACATCTGGGGACGAGGGTGGCCACGACTGCTGCATTGCGTGCCCATCCTCCGACATTTGACCAGTGCTGACCTCTGTCCCTGGCGTCCTTGAAGCTGCCGTGTGGGTGCAAGGAGCGCCGCGGCTTATCTATATATCGCGGTCCAGGAGCCTACCCCAGCCGCGTTTGTCCCGACGAGGTACCGAGGTGCTGGAGCCCCCCCCCCCCGTCGGTCCTGAGGCGCTGGGAGACCCGGAGCTGTGCCTTGCTTGACGCGACCCGGGAGCCCACCCCAGTCGCGTGTGATCGTCGTTGCGATCTGGGATCCCACCCCAGTCGCGTGCTGCCAGGAACACTGCACCTGCCTGGTGAGTGGTTTTTTTCGTTGTCCCGGTGGCTGGAGGAGTCCTGGTGTGTCTGGAAGCTCCGGTGTGTGTGAGGAGGGCCAAATCTCGCAAAGCGTGAGATTTCAGCGGCGGCCATTTTGAAGTCAGGCGCCTGCACCAATCCCCTTCGCGGAAGTCCGGCGGCCATTTTGGAGTCAGGCAAAGTGAAATCAAAGCATCAAACCTTGGCAAATGGAAATGGAAAGCATCAAACCTTGGCAATTGCAAATGGAAAAAGAATCAAACCTTGGAAAATGCAAATGAAAAGCATCAAACCTTGGCAAATGCAAATGGAAAAAGCATCAAACCGTGGAAAATGCAAGTAAAACAAAAAAGGCATTAAACCTTGGCAAATGCAAATGGAAAAAGCATCAAACCTTGGCAAATGCAAATAAAAGGGAAAAAAAGTGTCCAGAAGTAAATCAGAGTGTGTTTCTTCAACAAGAGAAGCGTTCTTTACCCGATTCATAGATGTGTGAGATGTAGACACCTGGAACTGGGTAGTGTGAGCATATCAAGTGACATTTGTGAATAATTTTGGAGCAATTTTGTGATTAGTCTAACGCCTGCTGTCACAGTGTGTCGCAGTGTAGGAGCTAGTTGTGAGCTGTCGTCCCTGTCACTTTTCATAGTCAGAAGAAGTCGGCTCCACCATAATGTCTACAACACCACCACCCCAAGCGGGTCCGGCGCCAGCCAATGCCAGTCACGTGGGGTGCTGGGAGTTTCGTTTCTGCGTCCACCCGAACCTTTGGTCCTTGAAACAGGAGGAGGTATGGGTCTTCGATGGAAGGAGTGGCTTGAGGATTTTGAAGACTTCATGAAAGGGTTGCACGTGACTGAAGCAGGACAACAGTTGATAGCGTTACGAAATCAGATAGGGAAAGATGTTGGTCAAATCATAAAGGAACTACCTGCGGCAACTGTGTCATCCTACGCTGATGTGTGTGAGGCCCTGAACCGCATATTTTTCCATAAAAGAAACATTGATTACAAAAGATACACATTCAACCTGGCGGCTCAAGAGAAAGAAGAGCCCATGTGCGTTTTCATCACACGCCTTAGACGGTTGGCTCGATACTGCGAGTTTGACTCTTTCTCGACGGAAGATGCCCTTCATCTGAGAATCATTGAAGGGTGCCAGTCCGAGTCGCTGCGTAGGAGACTACTAAAAAAGAGTTATTCGCTAGATGAAATTGAAGAGATGACACGGGTCCATGACCAGGCCGAGGATTATGCTAAGAAAATGGAGGCCGGGAGGAGTGAAAAACGCGAACAAGCATTCAGGCTCCAGTCTCGGAACACACGCACGTATTCACCCGTGAAACCAATGTCATCCAGGTCCAAAATCCAACATCAATCGGCAGGCCAGCGACGTCGTAGCTCGAGCAGAACCAACAAGCGACAAGAACGTCAACTCAAGTGTTATCGGTGTGGATATGACTTTCCTCACATGGACGCTTGCCCTGCGCTAGGTAAAAAATGTAGGAAGCGTGGAAGAGAAAACCACTTTGAGAATGTGTGCAGCTCGCTGAGGAAAGAAAGACAACGAGATCGTAGAAGACAGTCTAGACCAGTGAGCAATCGTCATCATGCCAAAGCAGTACGAGACCGCAGAGATTCGTCTACTGAATCGTCTCAGTCCAGTTGCCAGTCTCACAGAACATATCGGTCCCGGCCCTCGTCTTCACCTGAGTCAAGGTCACTGTCACCCATCTCGCAGGACAGTGACGAATACATCTGCATGGTGGCTGATCCCGATAGCCTGAAGAAATACCCCGGCTTGATATCAGGATTGGTACTCACTGGGCCAAATTCGTGTTGGACAGCAGAGCGTCGCTCAACTACATACCTGTGGCTGAATATCACAGGATGAAGATACCACCTCAACTAAGCAAAGCCCATGTGCGAGTGTATACCTGGATGTCCAAGAAACCACTTCCTTGCCTTGGGAAATTTTCAACTAACCTCACATATCAAGATCGCACAATGCAGGCGTACATTAATGTCATTGATGGCCCTGAAGCGGATTGTCTTCTGAGTCTTCCTACTGCGGAACGACTTAAGTTAGTGGACATACTATACAAAGTTGATGATGGACTTGATGTGGTTCAAAAATGTCCTAACGGGGCTAGGAAAAATGGCTCATTGTCAGATTAGACTACATATAAATGAACAAGTCAACCCTATAGCTCAACTCCACAGAAGGATTCCGTTTCATCTGCAACATGCTGTGGAAAAGGAGTTACATGACCTACTCGAAGCCGACATCATGGAACGTACAGAAGGACCCACGCCATGGGTCTCTCCGGTAGTGGTTGTACCAAAAAAAGGTGACCATGACAAAGTTCGATTGTGTGTGGACATGAGGGCACCTAACACCGCCATTGAGAGAGAGCATCATCCTGGACCTCACATCAGTGATATGATCGCCTCATTAAATGGTGCCAAGATATTTTCCAAACTAGACCTCAACAAAGGTTATCACTAACTAGAGCTGCATGAACGGTCCAGATATATTACTACTTTTTCAACCCACATAGGCTTGTTCAGGTACAAAAGATTGAGCTTTGGGGTTTCCTCTGCTGCCGAAATCTTTCAGGAAGCCATCAGGAAAATTATACATCATATCCCAAATGCCCTAAATTACAGTGACGACATCCTGATTCATGGCTCGACAATTCAAGACCATGACACCGCCTTGGATCGTGTTTGTCATGCACTCATGGAAGCCAATCTTACGTTAAACAAAGAGAAATGCGAGTTTCATAAATCAACTCTGAAATTCTTTGCCCACATTTTCTCTGGTGCCGGAATGAGACCTGATACCGACAAAGTGGCGGCACTCAAGGACACTCCGAGACCCCGTGATGCTGGCGATGTGCGCTCATTCCTAGGGATGGCAAGTTACTGTGGTCGCTATATTAGAGACTATGCAACCATCAGCTATCCCCTGAGAAAACTCACCAAACAAGGGCATCCTTTTCAGTGGTCCACCCGATGTGAACAAGCCTTCAAAAAATCATAACGGCTGTAGACTCAGAAAACAACATGGAGTATTTTGACCCAAAAAAGAGAACAGAGATCACTGTTGATGCAAGTCCTGTCGGACTGGGGGCTATCCTAGCTCAGTACAATACGGACAGTGACCAATGATACATCATTGCATATGCAAGCAGAAGTCTCACAGACACCGAGAGAGCCTATTCACAGCCTGAGAAAGAAAGCCTCGCCGTTGTATGGGCGTGTGAACACTTCCATATTTTCATATATGGTAAACACTTTACGTTAATCACGGATCATCAAGCCTTAATTACTATATTTGGAAATCCACGGGCTAAAATGCCACTGAGAATAGAGCGATGGGGTCTTCGTCTCCGAGAGCACACATACACTATTGTACACAAGCCGGGAAAGGCCGAAAATCCGGCTGAATATATGTCAAGACACCCCAAGGAAACAACCAAGTCCAGACCGTCAATAGCCGAAGAATATGTCCACTTTGTTGTGGCTCACTCTAGACCTCCCTCTGTACCCCTCGAGGCCATCTGCGATGCTACTCTCACTGACGCAACGCTGCAGGAAGTCGCATATCGCATACAGACCAATAGCTGGAGACATCTGGAGGATTATGAGCCGGATGACAGGATCGACGTACAAGAACTAGCTTCCTTCAAGCATGTGAAAGAGGAGCTATCAATTTCTGCCAATGGCCTGATTCTATGAGACAGTCGGATCGTCATCCCGAAACAACTGCGTCAGGGAGTCATCAACTTAGCGCATGAAGGTCATAAAGGCATTGTGGCCACCAAGAGAGCCTTGAGGGAACGTGTCTGGTTCCCGCTGCTAGATCAAATGGTTGAGCTCACATTAAAAGACTGCTCCCAGTTTCAACTGGTAAGCCGGCCTGAGTCTCCTGCACCCCTGCAAATGTCTCCACTGCCGGAAGGGGTATGGCAGCACTTTGCAGTGGACTTCTTCGAGCCATTTAAATCCAGCCAATACATTCTAGTCATCATGGATGAATATTCGCGTTTTCCTATCGCAAGGTTTGTCGCCTCATCAAAAGCTTCCAGCACCATGCCGGTTCTAGATGAAGTGTTTGCAGCTTGGGGCATTCCAAAGGTGGTGAACACTGACAATGGACCCCCGTTCAATAGTCAGGAGTTCACAGAGTTCTCAAAATATCTCAACTTTAGACATCACAGAATCACATCACTGTGGCCGCAGGCCAGTGGGATGGTGGAGAGATTTATGTCCACACTCAAGAAAACCATTCAACAAGCTGCGTCATCTCGGAGAGATACCCAAGTGGCCTTAAATGAAGTACTCAGAGCCTGTAGAAACACGCCTCATTCCACCACTGGCAAGTGTCCGGCCACTCTGATGCTAGGTCGGTCAGTGCGCACTAGAATACCCACGGCTGAAGGTACTGAAGGAGTGGCCTCTCAAAAGTCTGAGCATGAAGAGGTTGCCGCGATCGACAAACTAAAGAAAGAAAAGATGAAAGCCTATGCTGATAACCGCAGGAGAGTTACACCCTCCTCGATTCAGAAAGGAGACTGGGTGTTAGTTCGGCAAGAACAACAGAAGAAAACAGAGTGTCGCTATCATGAGACTCCACTGATGGTCACCAGACAAAAGGGAACTATGATCACTGATGATAAACGAATTACTAGGAACGTGTCACACTTTCAGAAGTGTAGTCCCAAAGTCAAAGAGATGCTGATCAGTCCTACTCGTGGAGAAACGACAACCGACGGGATCCCTGCCAGTGATCGGACAATGTCCTCACGTGCCGATCAAGAAGAACTTGGCATCCCTGATATGCATCTGTGACCACGACGAACCATTCGCAGGCCACGTCTTCTGATTGAAGAACTGTAACTATGCTCTATGTGTTTACATGTTGTCACGTTATGAGTAAGCTATGTTCATTCATTTGTTCAGAAAGGGGAAGGTGTAATGTAGTAGAAGTGTGTGGGCATTAGGACCTGCCCGTCAGCAGCTAGCCTGTGGGATGGAGGGGCAGGAAGAGGAGGAGCCAGGGCAGGAAGTGGGCAGAATATGTGTCAGTAGCATAGGAGAAGGTCTGAAATAAAGAGATCCTTACCTACTGTAGTGTCTGTGAGGTCTGTGTCCTCCATAGACACTACAGTGGAGACCGGAGACCTGGGCGCGGAGGTGGCTCGGGAGGTCGGAGGAGGCGTTGGCGGTTTCGGCTAGACCGTTAGAGGTGAGGTGAGGAGGAGGCACTGAACAGAAGCGAGGGGTGCTGCGGGCTCACAGGGCCCACAGGCTCCCGCCACGCTACAGCCCGGCTCTAGAGTCCTGCCTCACTCCCCCAGTTCCTCTGCCTGTAAAGCTGGGTGCCGTCCCTGCCGCCGGCTCCCAGGCTTGCTGTCCCTTCCTGCTCCAGCCATTCTGGTGGCTTTTCATCAGCAGAGGTCTTGCAAATGATTTTGACCTTGCCGTGCCAGCCCTTCTGTGCCGCCCTGCCGTGTCTGCCCGTACCTGCGCCCTGTCCTGCTGTGCACGTGAGCACTTTTAAACTGGGAGGTACTCGAAAGGCAAACGGGGCCCAGGTAAGCGCCGTCACAAGTAGTAGGTGGCTCATTAGCATTTTAATATGTGTTATTTGTAATTAGGTATGTTTTCCTTTAAAGCACTGCATTTGGAATGCTGTTGATCTTCTGGAATTTGGAATGTGGAGAGGGTGTAATGCTTAGGCTGTCATTACTGGCTTGAAGAGTATTGTTCTGAACTGAATAATGCTTGCTCTGATCTACAAATGTTGTGCACCCAAAGTCTTTAATGCAACAAGCACGGGGACACTCTGTTGGAGTAACCAGGTACTCTACAAGCTTAATAAGAATAATATTAATAACAAGGAGCGGCGACTTGGAGAAACATCTGCTATTTAGCGGCGCAGGAGCAGTGTATTCTCTATTAGACCCGGTGTTGGGGAAACTATTTTGGACGATGTGCCACCGTATCCCAGCCAGAGAATTGGTATTTGCATGGACAATTTAACAGCGCAACCTTGGTAAAGTATCATGGCAACTATTTTCTAAATGTGTATTTGCTTTCACTGCATTATTTGAAGCTTAACATGTGGGCTTTCGGTTGCTACCATCATTATTTGAAGACTGCTGCACGTGTTCATTCTTCCTTGCTGTCAGATGCATCAAGCAGTCTGTGCATGTTAGGTTTCTCTAGCTTTGTCACTGGCGCCGTCAGGCTGTGAGGAGGCAGAGCTGGTTCCAGGTCGATTGCGCAGAGTTTCCGGCCGTGGTCAAGGAAGCGTCAGAGGTCTGTACTGAGGTGCACCCGCGTCGGAGAGTGGAGACCGGAGACCTGGGAGCGGAGGTGGCTCGGGAGGTCTGAGGAAGTGTTGGCGGTTTCGGCTAGACCGTTAGAGGTGAGGTGAGGAGGGGGCACAGAACAGTGGCGAGCGGTGCTGCGGGCTCATAGGGCCCACAGGCTCCCGCCAGGCTTCAGCCTGGCTCTAGAGTCCCGCCTCACTGCCCCAGTTCCTCTGCCTGTAAAGCTGGGTGCCGTTCATGCCGCCGGCTCCCTAGCTTGCTGTCCCTTGCTGCTCCAGCCATTCTGGTGGCTTTTCATCAGCAGAGGTCTTGCAAATGATTTTGACCTTGCCTTGCCAGCCCTTCCATGCCGCCCTGCCGTGTCTGCTCGTGCCTGCCCTGACCCACGGTCTTCGCTTGTCAGCAGGCCCCCAGGAAGTGACATCAAGTATGTGAAGGACTCTTGGACATTGGCTTCAGAAAAGAGCGTCTGCAGTGGGGCCTGTAGAGGGGCCCAGAGCCTCACACATGCGCAGTCTCGCTCATTATGTTAAACATTGGACGGATTTGTTAGCATGAGCTGAAAGCCATTTTGTATTTCTGGCAGCCATTTTAGTTAGCCATGTGCTGCCACGTGCTCGCCATGTGCTCTGTCCTTCCTCAGTGTTGCCTGCTCTTGTAATCTGCCTAAAAACGAACTATATTTAGCATCTTCCACCTTCGCACATGCCCAGAAGGGCCTAGCTAGTACAATGCACCTGCTTCTCTAGCATAACTGTCAGGCTATTTTTGCTGCTGTATGGAGAAGTAACTTTCCTCCCACTTTGTTGAGCAAGCAGATCTTGTATGCCCATATCAGTCATTTTGCATACATACATGAGCCAGGACTTACATGAGCCAGGACTGCCCCTTGGTCTTATGCTGAGTATGTAACCCTAAGCATATATAAGGCCTCTGTTTTCTGTACTCCTCAGACTGCCTCATTCAGTTGCTAAGGCTTCTGTGTGACATAGTCTCACTCATTTGTGGTTAGTAAAAATGTTACCTTTATATTTCAGCTTCTGTGCCAATTTCTTCTTTGTTGGTTTAAAAGGACCAAGTATCAGTGGGGCCCCTGAGAAGTTTTTTTGATTTCTTCAAATGGCGCTCCAATTTGGACCTCATCAGAGAAGTGGCTATCTAAAGGAGTGAACTTGTCAAGAGACAGAAATCTACTGAGGAGGACAGGACAGGACTCTACTAAGGAGGTACTCTGTGCACGGAGATTCTGGGGATTCTCTGTCTCTGCAGCCCAGTATATTTCTGATTTTGATCCTCCACATGATGTCACCCCTGACTAAGAACCTTTTTTGCGGGAGTATTCTAAAAAGACCGTTAGGTCATTCAGAACTTGGCAGTTAGAATTTGGACAACCATTTCTTTGGTAAGATTCGTTCTGGCGCACCTTCTGTTGGTTTTGATGCCTTTGATTGGTAAGGTAGTTTAGTAACGCTTACTGTGGCTTTGGAATTTTGGAATTTGTGTTGGCCAACTTTGGATTTGTATGGGATAGATATGCGAATTGCAATTTGTGTAGGCAGGTAGTGAGGAGACTTTTCTCTACTTTGTATAAGATTTGAACGGCACAACGTACGAAGAGTACCTTAAGCACTACTTTGATTATAATACTGCATATTCTGCACTATTTGTGGCATGCCTGTTTCAAGCACACATCGAATAATGTGTTGTTTTTTGGAGGTACCATAGTGAGATGTGAAAAATTAGCCGGCTTCCCTGAGGGAATACCTAAATAGGTTTAGGTATAAAAACATATTTCTTCCTAGGTGATTCTGTATCCCCAGGGAATTCAAATATGACAAAATACAAACAAGGATCCTTTTTCTGCGCAATTTTATGAATGGAGAAATGCAGAGCGATTTTTTGGTGTTCTGCCAGCCTAAGCTAGTGAATTGAGTGTATTTTGGCTTCTTGTAAATAATACAGTCTGTTGGGCTGTTTTTTTTGCAGTCTTTTGGAAGACTATTGAGAAGCGCTTCTTGTAAATATGACTTACAACTAGTATTTACAAATGTTTTAGTTCAAGTACAGTCTGTGGGCTGTCCTTTGTTTCTGTCCTAAGTGTTGATCTGTGGGTTAAATGTGTGTTTAAATGTCTATGTGGTTCGTGGTTTTACATTGCAACTTCTGTAAGTAAATAGCGATTGCGCTATTTGTGAAATAATGGCTCTTCAGCGCGCTGTGTTGTGTTATTCTGAGTGTTTTACCCCCTTCTGTCTGGAATGAGCTCAATGTGTGTTTGTGTTTTCTTGCTGTCATCAGTCTGTTATGCAAAATGTCATTTAATTAATATTAAATAAAAAATTAAATAAAAATCCAGAAATGAACCATATGATATGCTAAATAATTATGTTACTATTTACGTTATAGAGTAAGCAACTATGCACATGTACAAACTGCTAGTACTTAAAAGATAAAATTAGAATTCACATTCAATAGGAATAAAAAAGGCCTCAAAAACGAAATTGTGTGGTTTGTAATAAATAAACAATTATAAAGCATTTTCCTTAGATACATTGTATTAGATATTAACAGGCAAAAACAGCATCTGCATCTGAATAAATTGGATTTTGCTGAACTAAACACATATTACAGAACATGTATAGAAATGCCTCAGTTTTAAATAGACTGCCACCGTGCTTACGTTTCAACACTGAAAAAAGCTTTCCTCAGCTGTGTTTTTACTGCCGCTAAGCAAGCAGCTGTTGTTTTTGTAGGCCACGGAGAGACAGGGACGTTGATTCGGCCAGGGTTTTGCAGTGCTAGCATGGTGTAAAATCCTGCATTTCAGACTGCTGTTTTTAAAAGTTACAAAAATCAGGTTCATTTTTTTAGATACCAGGAAAACATTTAAGGTAGGGATTTCCTTTCTTTAGGCCTTTTAAATAAGCACATTCTTGGTTCTGATGTTTAAATAATGACTATGACTGTCCTTTTAAAAGAAAGTGGCGCAAACATTTGTCATGTTTCAAGTTAGGCTTCTGTGCTTAGGCTTATGAATGAAAGCGTCTAAATATGATAGACAAGGAATGAAGCTTGCTTTTCCTATGTGGAATTATCAAAATGATTGGTTTTATTTAAAAAAAAACAATTTATTATGAAAAATTAGTGCTTTTAAATTCGTTTTTTAATATTTATAAAGCTTAATACTCATACTGTGACCTCCTAGCATTAACATTAAATTTAAGTTGTATTGTACTGTATAATGAGAATATTTGCATATGGAATTTCACTCTGCGCAGGCGTAAAAAACTCATTTTTATACGGGTAAACAGGAGATATTTCTGATGTCCCATCTCTGGGCTATCTAGAGAACATTCTGATAATGAATATTATGCAGAAACATTATAGGATATTCATTTTTAAGTGCCCTAAATATCAAAGTCGAAATTGGGTATTTAAACAGCATTTTTTCCCATTCAGAGCAGCTTTTAAAGTGCCTTAGGCTTCAGTAAATGCATACATTTAGGTATAATACAAATAGCTGACTTCTATATTGTTAGATAAGTATATTGCACACTGCTTACAGTTGAAAATATGTATAAAAACCAGCAGAAGTTATTAAACTGACAAACAGGGGAATGGGTCAGCTTTCTGTTTTCAGGGTGACTTTGAATAGGGAAAGCTGCATGGAATACTTTTCACACAGAATAGGACAGCTGGAGAGAGTTAAAAGTCAGTTCTATATTTAGAAGCCTGGCAGGGCCACCAGAGCAAGGTCTGCTTTGACATTTTGACATCTGAAACTTTTTGAAAGACAAGATGGCAGCGCAGGGAAAAAAGAGAAGTTTTACTTTTTTGGGGGAAAAAGAAACAAGCACTTTATGCACTCATGTGATAGAAAATGATATAATGGTATATGTGAACTTTGATTAACAGATAAGCTTTGCCATATTTATACAGCACTAATGCTTAAAAGCTGAGGCAATTACATTTAGTTTGACTTCATGTGCCCTCATGTTTCATTTGTACATTTGCTAAAAGGATTTGGGTTTGGGAATTCATATTCTTCACCTCCTCAAAAGTGCTATGTACCTCCTATAACTTTGTTTATGCCCAGTTGCTACAAATAGGGGTTGATAGTGTTGACAGAAGTGAAACCTGTTTCAGGTTTCCTACTGCCAAAATGGGGGAAGGAGGCTAGCTCCTCCACAAATTAAGGCTAGGTAATATGTATGGTGCTCTCTCCTTTTCTCAATTTTTTTTAGCCTGTCTAAACTGTCTGTGAAATAGCAATAAGACATTGAATTGGCTATTCAGTAATACTGGTTTAAACATTGTTAGTATTAATAAAATGAATTAAAATATATGTTATGTTACTGCCCATCCTGTTTGATGACATTATGACAGGTTCAATAGTCTAGATTGTTGTTCCCTTATTTTGACCTTTATGGGGAGCTAGATGTGGGTAGTTTTTGTTCTAAAAGTCTTAGGTGATAACACCATTATTGTATGTTATTCCATGCTACATAGTTTTGCAAGGGCACTGCTATTTTTTTATTAGCTGTGTAATAAAACTGACAGTCCTTATTAGAGCTGATGTTGCATAGTCTGGATCATGAAAAGTAGAACGCAGGGAAGATGCCCATGTGATCCTTAGTAAAAATGTTTTGAAGGAAATGTTGTTTTATAGATAAGAACCCTGTTAAATTAGCAGTTTTAGATTTTCCTGCTGCTCCTATAACATGAGAGCATGGTCCTAAAACGTACAATGTAGGTGCTTTTATTAAGCAGAATCATGTTTAGAAGTGTCTGCAGTCCTGTACAAGTAATGTAAAGTTTATGAGCAAAAGTGTAGTACATTTCCTTTTTTAGGGTTTTCAGATGAGTACACATGAATACACCAATGTAAGGATCTAGGGTATGTCTGTGTTGTTTTTCTCTTTTCCTCTGAGGTTAGTAAATTAATACAGACTTCCTTGGCTGCTTGGGATTGGGTGATGTTCCTTTTATACTTGCCAAAAGGTCCAGGCTGTTGTTTTTTTTTTACTCTCACATAGATAGATGGAAGTGGTTCTTGGGTGTCTTGCTGATATATGGGGCGTCCCAAGACTAGGAAATATTTTGAGACTATCCTTTCTGTTGATAGACTGTTTCTGTGCCTTGTCTAAAGGCCTTTTGTTCTGTCCACCAATAGATATTTGCTGCTTTACAACCATTGCCAGAGGGGCCCGGACATCAGATTCAGCCTGGGGAGTCAGCACCAGTCCAGTTTGAAGCCAGAGTGAAGCTAACCGGTACAAAAGGGGGTGGTGATGGACGGAGCATCTGAACCAATCAAACACTCACACCCAGTCAAAAGATCTGGGTTTGATCCATCACCGTTCTTTAGCCCACTCTGCCACTCCAGTTCAGACATGGCTATATGCAAATCAGTCTGACCCTGTGCCTCATAGGAACAGTCCAGCCCGAACTGCCAAGCCATGCCTTCCCTGGACCGGAAACAAGCTTCCGAGGACCGGTTTCTGGCATTACAGCCGTCTTCAGCCCGGCTTGCTTGAATCCAGTGGCAAAGTGAGCAAGGGACTCACGTCTGAGCATACCCTGCCACACTTATGGCGGCCAAAGCGGTACAAAAGGGGGTGGTGATGGACGGAGCATCTGAACCAATCAAACACTCACACCCAGTCAAAAGATCTGGGTTTGATCCATCACCGTTCTTTAGCCCACTCTGCCACCCCAGTTCAGACATGGCTATATGCAAATCAGTCTGACCCTGTGCCTCATGGGAACAGTCCAGCCCGAACTGCCAAGCCATGCCTTCCCTGGACCGGAAACAAGCTTCCGAGGACCGGTTTCTGGCATTACAGCCGTCTTCAGCCCGGCTTGCTTGAATCCAGTGGCAAAGTGAGCAAGGGACTCACGTCTGAGCATACCCTGCCACACTTATGGCGGCCAAAGCGGTACAAAAGGGGGTGGTGATGGACGGAGCATCTGAACCAATCAAACACTCACACCCAGTCAAAAGATCTGGGTTTGATCCATCACCGTTCTTAAGCCCACTCTGCCACCCCAGTTCAGACATGGCTATATGCAAATCAGTCTGACCCTGTACCTCATGGGAACAGTCCAGCCCGAACTGCCAAGCCATGCCTTCCCTGGACCGGAAACAAGCTTCCGAGGACCGGTTTCTGGCATTACAGCCGTCTTCAGCCCGGCTTGCTTGAATCCAGTGGCAAAGTGAGCAAGGGACTCACGTATGAGCATACCCTGCCACACTTATGGCGGCCAAAGCGGTACAAAAGGGGGTGGTGATGGACGGAGCATCTGAACCAATCAAACACTCACACCCAGTCAAAAGATCTGGGTTTGATCCATCACCGTTTGTATCGCTTTGTTCGCCCTAAGTGTGGCAGGGTATGCTCAGACGTGAGTCCCTTGCTCACTTGGCCACTGGATTCAAGATAGCCTGGCTGATGAGGATTATGAATCCGAAACCGGTCCCAGGATGCTTGTTTCCGGTCCATGGAAGACATGGCTTGGCAGTTCGGGCTGGACTGTTCCCATGAGGCACAGGGTCAGACTGATTTGCATATAGCCATGTCTGAAATGGGGTGACTGAGTGAGCTAAAGAATGGTGATAGATTAAACCCAGATCAGTTGACTGGGGGTGAGTGTTTGATTTGCTCAAACGCTCCGTCCATCATCCCCTTTTGTATCTCGAGAGTGAAGCTAACCAGCACAGGCATTGCTGGCAACTAGGACCTCAGTGAAGGCAGAAGCCCTGTGATCAAGTGTGTACCCCTGCCACTGTTTTGGGCGAAAGACGGGGTCACAAATCAGAAAAGAGAAATCGTGGATCATGCCCAGCTGAGAGTCACAGACTGTCCAGAATGGCGAGGAGGCTTTGCTTGAGGCAACCCCTTTTGAAACAAGGATTGCTTCAGAGATCCTAGCATCAGGCCTCTGAATCCTGGTCCCAAAGTGAATGCAAGTTTGCACCTTTGTTTGTTGGTCAAGAGATACCTGGGTACACTGGATGCAATGTGTGGCCCCAACGAATGAGCAGTGCGCCAGCAGAGCAATACAGGAGTTAGGGAAGGACTTGAGATTAGGGTACAGGTGCTGTGTCTCTGGTGCCTGTTAGATTGAAGTGAAGAAAA
Source organism: Lissotriton helveticus (assembly GCF_964261635.1). NCBI lineage: Eukaryota > Metazoa > Chordata > Amphibia > Caudata > Salamandridae > Lissotriton > Lissotriton helveticus. Next base: position 796,181,395 of record NC_136063.1, on the reverse strand, counting down.
CTGGTGCACTGCCTGAGAGACTGGACAGGATCGCTCAGAGCATTTGCCTGGTGGGTGACTGCCCTATCCTGAAAGAAGAGACTTTTTTCTTGAAACTGGGCTTTGATTCTTGAGTTGCGAGTTGTGCAGGTCCACCGTGGAAACAACAAGAGCCTGCCTGTGAGGCTCAAACGGACACAGGGAGAAGACTCCCCTCTGGCTTGGTTGTACAGCAGCTTCAATTTCCCCAAGGACTTCTTCTTTTTGTCAATAATGTACACCTATAGTCGTCCCATTTTTGAGGAGGAGCAGCCCTTTGCAGCTCTTCGTTCTAATTCCTATGGCCCTGTGTGGTCCTCCTGGACCCTTGGAGCCAGGACTGTTTTTGTAATAATCTGTTTAGTAGCTTTAATATTTGCATTAGTTATATTTATTATGCACAAAAAACATTTTTCTGAGCAATTGAAAAATGTGACTTTGCCCTCTCCTTGAATGTATTAAATTGATGTTCAAGGCCTCATAAAAGGAAAATGGAACAGTCTAGTGAAGATATTTTTATTAGAGATGTCCTGTTAGCTATTCTGAAATTGAAATGAATAGTCACTGAAATGCATAGGAGCCCTGAAAATGTTTACTAGATGATTTTAGGATTTGCTTTTGTTTAGGACTAGGAAAAATGATAATTCTGTTTGTGATAGAGGTCATTACTTTCTCCTGCTATCTGATTGTTAATTATGACCCGATGCTTTGTTCCCTTTGTATTCCTGCTTATGCTTATATGTACCCGCTTAATGAAATGTTTAGAATGGAAAATGCCCACCTAGCAATGAATTAGGATATTGATGAATTTATGAAAATTAATGTGCAAATATTTTCTATGTTCCTACTGGATCATAGGAATGTCTTTAGCTCATGCTAAAAGGAGCATCTGTTAAATATTAGACGGATTTGTTAGCATGAGCTGAAAGCCATTTTGTATTTCTGGCAGCCATTTTAGTTAGCCATGTGCTGCCACGTGCTCGCCATGTGCTCTGTCCTCCCTCAGTGTTGACTGCTCTTGTAATCTGCCTAGAAACGAACTATATTTAGCATCTTCCACCTTCGCACATGCCCAGAAGGGCCTAGCTAGTAGAATGCACATACTTCTCCAGTATAACTGTCAGGCTATTTTTGCTGCTGTATGGAGAAATAACTCTCCTCCCACTTTGTTGAGCAAGCAGATCTTGTATGCCCATATCAGTAATTTTGCATGCTTACATGAGCCAGGACTGCCCCTTGGTCTTATGCTGCGTATGTAACCCTAAGCATATATAAGGCCTCTGTTTTCTGTACTCCTCAGGCTGCCTCATTCCATTGCTAAGGCTTCTGTGTGACGTAGTCCCACTCATTTGAGGTTAATAAAAATGTTACCTTTATATTTCAGCTTCTGTGCCAATTCCTTCTTTGTTGGTTTAAAAGGACCAAGTATCAGTGGGACCCCTGAGAAGGTTTTTTGATTTCTTCAGTTAGGTCTCGTGGCGTGGACTGCGCACATGCGCAGTCTCGCTCGCGAGATTTTATGATCTTGGGTAGCTTACACTAGCGGGCTTTAAGCCCCGCCCCTCTTTCCCATTGGCCGGGGTCACCGTTTAGGCTAAATCGTGGCCAGCCATTGGGAAAGAGCTTACCGTGACGTACAGTTTTCTCTCTTTCTGCCCTCCCACTTGGACGGACTGCCCTGACTTCCTGCTGGTGTAAAAGGTTTGTTATTTTCTTTGTGGGTCTAAACAGATGGCCCCATAAAAAAGATAATAAACCTTTTACGCCAGCAGGAAGTCCGGCTGAGCCCATCCAAGTGGGACGGCAGAAATAGAGGAAAAGTCTACGTCATGGCATCCACTTGTTTCACTTCTGTTAAAACGTTATCTTTCATTTGTACCCTTGGCATGTGTGCAGGTCCTGCACAGCTTTGTGTTAGCTCTTCTGCAATGCGTGAGCCTCGTATGTTGAGTGAGATGTCCTCGGCAGCACCCGCTGCCCACAAACAGCAGCCAGCATTCCTCGTGCCTCATCTGTCTCATGCACACCCTTTATTAACCTTGGTACTGCACACAAAACACAGAGGCACGAATGTGAGGTGATCACCTTAAAGCATTCTGTGGGTTATGCATGGTCTTTTTGTAAAATGAAATATACCATATACAAAGAAGAAAAATGCACATGCAGTGGTCCATTCTGGGTGAGAGGCAAGGATCGCTGGGGGGCGGGGTGCAGCGGCTGCATGCAGTGCTTTGATGTGTCCGATCTCTTGAAGCAGCACCTGGGAGGGGAGGACAGCCCCTTTATACGATCTCGCCTGCTCTGGATCCATTAATAGTATACCCACTCTGATTGAGTCCGAGTATGATTCATGCTGGGAAGAACGGGCGGGCGAGGGATGCTGCCATGTATTATCCTTCAGGAATGTGCCTTGTGCTTTGGCTCCCTTTGTTTTGTAAAAGGTAGACGTGTTGTGTGCCTGACATTCTATTGCTTATACTTTACGTAAGATTAATTCTCCAATGTGCATATTAGCCCTGGAGATGGATTATCCTCATGGTTTCCTTTGGTGCGCCGCATCTGTGTAACTCCGGGCTGCGGTTCTACTCGTTCCCATCCCCAAAGGGAATTATATATATTACAGAGTAGACAATACTTTGCCCTCGCTTGGCAGACTCGTTTCAAAATGAAAACAAAATAGGCTGCCTCTTTTTCAGCCTAAAGCAGCCACTGGAAGACTGCTATCATACACGTCTCTCTAGGCAGCCCACGGCAGACCACACACCCCTCCCCGCGCCACACACTTAGGGGCCCATTATGATTGCGGGCGGATTGCCCCCGCCAGGCTGGCGGGGGCAATCCGCCCGCCATCATTTCCCGTTTCCCCCCCGCCATATTAGTATGGCGGGGGGACCTCGGCGGACGGAAAGACCGTCCGCCGCTTTTCCGCCCCGGTTGCAAGGCGACCGGGGCGGAAATGGAATAATATGGTGGTAGTGTCCAATGGACACCGCCAGCCATATTATGATGTGTGGCCAGAGGTGCCTTTCCGCGGCGGCGATGCCGCCACGGAAAGGCAGGCGGTCTTTGCTTTGGTGGCCCCCTGCGGGCCCCCCTGGTGAAGTCCGAGGTGGTGGGTGCAAAGGGGGGGTACCTGTGGTACCCCCCAGCATTTGCATACACCAAGCAGCAGGCACCGCGCGGTGCCTGCCGCTTTGTGTATGCAAATGGTGCATTCTTTTTTAAGTTTGTGGCAGGCGGTGCAGTGAGCACCGCCCGCCACAATGTTAAATATGAGGATTGCGCCCACCACAGTGGCGGGTGCATCCTAATGCACATATTGGGACCCCCGCCCTTTAGGTGGGCGGTCCCGTTTACCGCAAGGGTGGCGGGCGGGCAAAGCTTTCACTTTGCCCGCCATCCTAATGAACTCCTTAATAAGGCATCTCCTGCCCCATTTCCTCCCCTCACCCGAAGGAATTCCAGGAACGACTTCCCCTCCTTTCTCTCTATTATTCCACAGCAGACTTGGTTTTCTGTCCCCAGGGCAGCCCCAAGAAAAATTAACTTCATGCACAAAGCTCTGGTGGAAACCTCCCTAAGATAGCCAGGCTGACTTTCTCCATCTCTCCTGGAAGCAGCCACTGACAGCCCCCACCCCCTCCTCCCAGAAGAAGCATCCCCCGGCAGACTGCCACCCTCGCTCCCTGTTGCAGCCTCTGGCACACTTGCAAGCCCCGGTAGTCTACTGCTGCAGTTCACTGCACAAACCCCCCTCACACCCTCTTTAACAGGCACCCCGTGCACAAAGCAAACTCTTAATATACTTCACAAGTAACCCCGGCAGTCTTTTGCCCCTGGTACCATCAAATATATATATTTTTTAACTTGTGATACCACCCACCCCTCTGCCAAACCTGCCCTGGTGCTGAAAGCAGCCGGCACATGAGCACTCTGTATCCTGTGGGGCAGTCAGCCCTATTTTACACACTTTACCACTCTCCCCCGGGGGCGCTTCTGTTGGAGTCTCACGAGATGCCCCTCTCCTTGCCCCCGCCATCAATTAGAGGCGCTACCGCTGAGGGCCGACAGACGAGGGCCAGGCTGTCCCAGGAGACCGCTGGCGGGTGCATTAGTGAAGGCGATGGAAAGGCGGGGTGCAGCTTTAATATAATCAGCAGCAACTAAAACTGCCAAACATGCTTAATGACTTAATCCCCATCTGCATTGGTTCCGAGTCCGCGCGCCCTCATTTACCCCCGTGCGATGGAATTTCATCCGCTACCGCACCTCAGTGGGTGAATGCGCCTGCTGCGCGGGAGGGTGTATCATTTCCCTTTTCTATTTGAATCCAGGTGAGACAGAGTCAGTGGTTTATCTTAGTCGTTGTGTTTGTTGTGAGAGGATGAATGCGTCAGTGGATATTGGGGCCTAAGGTGATTCAGAGAGTGGCGGGTGAGACACCTGGATTCAAGAACCTGCGAGCTTTTTGTTGTCTCAGCCTCAAGGTGGCAATGATGACGCACAGAGCAGGAGTTAGGGGACACAGCAGCGGCTATTTCAGGCGTGTTCATCACTTTGTGTATCCTTTGTGCACGTAGACGCCTGGATGGTTATCCCTCTGCAGGAGCGACCCCCAAGTCTAAATGTAAAATATTCATCCTAAAGCTACTTTCAAGTTATATATTTACCACTGTATGAACCCTAATGCCTACATAAACGTCTCAAAGGTTTTTTTAAAGTAAGGGTTTTTAATCGATTGCCCTTAACATTTCCCTGTCCGACTCGACTCTTGCCTCCATCCTGGAGGAGTATCCCGTTCAGTGGTCCGACACTACGGTTCCGTATTTGGGTATACTTCTGGGCCCCACTATCCCTGCCATCGTCTATGCGAATTACACCAAGCTTCACACGCAAATCCGTGGGGACCTCCGGAGATGGAAACACCACTCCCTATCCTGGCTAGGGAGGATCTCAGCTGTTAAAATGTCGCTTCTCCCCCAGATCTTATATCTGTTTCAGACCCTTCCCTTGCGCCCACCGGCAGGCTGGATCAAACAGACGCAGTCCGACCTGGCACGCTTTATCTAGCAGGGCCGCAAACCACGCTTCAAGCAGACAATTGCAGTCCTCCCGCTGGAACACGGCAGAGTTGGAGTGCCTGACCTGCAACTTTACTTCTACGCGGCGCAGCTCCGCTACTTGGTGGAGTGGCACTGCATGGAGTCTGGTAAGCACTGGCTGTTTCAGGACCAGCCAGTGGCGGGTATGCCTTTACAAGGGATCTCCTTCCTCCCGAAGCACCACCGGCCGCCTAACCTGTATGCGTCTTAGATCACAAGCACTGTTATGGAGGCCTGGGACCGGGCCGCCACCAAGCACGAGTTGACGTCCTTTCCCTCCCCTTTGACCCCGCTGTTTAACAATCCTGACTTCACCCCAGGACTGGATTCTAAAGCATTTGTGAACTAGCGGCGCTCTCCCTGCCGGTCCCTGTGGCACCTTTTTAACCTAGATGGTATCCTCTCGTTCCCGCAAATGAGAGAAGACTGTGGCATTTCTGAGGCGGACAGGCTACCCTATCTGCAGGTGCAACATTGGGCGCTTCAACCACAGGTCTGACCTGGAGCGCAACGATACCTCACCCGTTATGAAAAGTGACTGGTCACTCGCTCTTCTGATAAAAAGCTAGTCTCCGACTTATACAAACACCTCCTTGCAGCGAACACTTACACCTACAAAGTCGGCAGGGCTCGGTGGGAACGGGACCTGAGGAGGGCTCTCTCTCATAAGAAATGGAGTGGCATATACTATAGGGCCCGACATTCAGGCTACCATGCAGGCCTCACTGAAACACTGACCAAAATCGCCACCTATTGGTATCATACACCAGAGCGCCTCCACCGATTCGACTCCCGCATTAGTGACCGCTTCTAGAGAGGGTCCGGGGAACTAGGCACACTAGAACACCTACTTTGGAGTTGTGATCGGCTTCATTCATACTGGACTACAATCCTTGACGACATCGACTCCCATTTGGACACCCAGCTCCCTCACTTCCTCACATATATACTCCTAAGGCTACCCAACTCCCTGATGTACCCCCTGAAATCGCGGTGGGGTCGCCTCATTGCCATCGCCCCAGGGGCGGCCACACAGAACATATTAGCACATTGGAGATCCCCTCAGGCCCCCCTCACTTGGGTTGGTTACACAGATTTTGGATGGTGCTCGGCATGGAGAAGTTATCTCTCACCTTGGCGGGCAGGGGAGAGGTATTTCCCGAGCTGTGGCGCCCCTTCTTGACTTTGCTTACTGGGGAATTTCGGGAGCTGAGCTGTCCCCGCAATCTGCGACTTCTTCGCTTGGCAGATACACCAATCCCTGAGCAGTGCGGCTCCACGCACTCACGAAAGCCCAAACCACGCAAATTTTTGTATCCCTTTTCTTTCCCTTCTTCTTATGATTTGTGGACAGGTGTGGGGGGGGTTCGGTTGTTCACCCTTCTGAGTTATATGTGAACTATATTGTGGACGAGCTCCTAGCAATTACTTAGTAAGATTATATTCGCTGACTCGAGAGTCTGTATCGCACTGTCTTGAAGCAGCAGGAGTTCCTGTTCCCCTTGTTACGTTTGAAATGCTAATAAAGAGATTTAAACCATAAAAGTAAGGGTTTCCGGCGATTTTTAAGTGCTTCTGGTTTTGGCAGACATGGAAAGTGGGGCACGGGGAAAATGGGTACTTCGTTCAGCATTAGCAGTTATGAACATTATGGAAAACAGGGATTTTAACCCTGGTTTGCTGGTTTCGCAGCCAAAAACATAACCGGCACAGGTCCACATCTCATGTCAAGTGGGGTACGCGGAAAAAATGTTGTCTGACTATTGTTGATAGGCAAAGGGGCTCTGAAGATAGAATTATTTTCAAATAAGGAGGGGTCTATTTATTTGCCCTTTCCTGTTAATATTTTTTTTAATATTGCCTTTTAAAAAATCTTTTACAAAAACGATAACAATGTACATCTTTGCAAGTTTTACTCATGGTGGTTTTCCCACCCTTTTATGATTTTTTTAATGAAATCCAATAAAAGTATATTCATTCATTCAATAGCCAACATGAACTTGACTACCCATGAAGGGTATGGCATAGGGTCAATGCTACAAATAACACAAGCTTGCTTTATCTATGGGGGTTGTATGTATAGTAGCAGTAAAGTCGCTTCACAATATTCTGGGCTGTTTTGCACTTACTTTCAGAATAGTAATGGTATACCTGTTTAAAGAGCAATGTGCACAAAAGAAGCGTGGATAATCTCATCAGTGATGTAATCAATGATGTCATTTAAGATGTCATGAGTGATGTCGTAGAACATGTCATATGTGAGGTCATAAACAGTGCATGGCAGGGGAGCAAGTTATAGTTAGTGCTGCTAACTAGAACTACTGAATTTCTGTGGGTTTGTTTTGTTGAACATGTTAATGTTGGCGTTGACAAATTGCGATTCTCCTATTAACATGACCAGAGAATCTGGATTTCACTAATGCATAATGTAGCCTCCTGTCTTGTAATGAAATTCACCTAACTGTAGGTTACTTTAACCTCTGGTTTTTCAGTGAATTTCTAAGGGTTTTAAAAATAAAAACAAATCTTTTTATCACACCTAACAATAAAATTACTTTAACCTTTTGTTTTTTCCAGTAGGTCTGACAAAAACAATAGAACTTTCATAGTTGCTCTTTACACCCAATGCTCGATGCATTCCTAGGAATTAAGATGCCCTCCTAAAGGGACCTGCCCAGAAATTAGGGACACAGTCCTGCCCCTGTGTGACCAAAGTGCAAAGTTCAGGAAACTCAAACCAGCCTGACCATATCATTGAAGTAAGCACCTACGAGTCACAAGCACTTTGATGCTCCGTTGACCATAGCTGATCTAATGACATCTGCTTTGCAAAGATAGTTGATGACCTTGAGGTGACATTCCAGACCCCCAAGAGTGGTGAGCCTTCATCTCTCTCCGAGCCACATTGAATGGGTGTCCCAGGTCCTATTGGCATCTCCACTATCAACATTTCCACCAGTCATTCACACTTGAAGCCTTCTCTGTCTTGATTGATAGCCCTCTTCCTGATTTCATATTTGTTCTGGGGGCAAATTTCGTGAAATTGAGTAACAAATATGTTCAGGTGAAACCTGCCCCACAGGACGAGATATATGGATCCGATGTATCTCCATGTATATTTAACCATTTGGTAACTCATGTAGATTTCTGCACCAGAACTTTCTGTAAATGATTCTGTATCTGCTCCAATAACCTCTCCGGAACAGAGAAAACACCCTTCTTTGACGAATATTGAGCCTATAAACTCCAGATCGTAAGATGGATACAAGTGGAATGTTTTTTCAATTTATTAGAAAGCCATGATCTTGCAGAACGTTCACTACTTCCTATTTCTTTGATGACTTGCTCCTCTGTTTTAACATGCGTATGGCAGTTATACAAGTAGAGATGTCATAGAAGTTCTTCCTTATTACGAATACCTATTAAAAGAGCCAAAACATTTGTAAGCACTCTTGGGTCCGATTTTAGTCCAAAAGTAGAATCTGCAAATCACTAATGCTGGTACTCAATAAATCAATCAGGGAATTTTAAAGCGCACTGCTCACCCGTGAGGGTCTTAATGTCTGGTGGGTGGGGGGGTTGCAGCTCCGGGTTATCCTGAAAGCCAGGTCTTGAGGCTCTTCATGAAGAAGTGAAGAGTAGGGGAGCATCTGATGCTGACTAGGCAGCGATGTCGGAGAAAGCTCTTCCACCTGCTCTGTTTCTGCTGATGCACAGGGATTCTGCTAGGGTGAGGTTGGCTGAGTGGAGGTTTCTTTTGGGTACGTGGACTCTTTCTTTGAGGTATTTAGGTCTGAGGTTGTGGAGTGATTTGTAGGTGTAGGTGAGTAGCTTGAAGGTTACTCTCTTCTCAACGGGGAGCCAGTGGAGTTCTCGCAGATGTTGGGTTATGGGCTCATGTTGGGGGTGCAGAGGACGAGTCTGGCCGCGCTGTTCTGGATGGTCTGGAGTTTGTGTAGCAGGGATTTGTTGATTCCAGCATAGAGTGCGTTTCCGTTATCAAGTCTGCTGTTTTTTTTTATTGTTTTTATTGAAAACGATAACAGGGCATTTGTTAGAAAAATGGCACATACACTGGACATGACAGTTCGGTATAGCAGACAGTATCATTACAAAATAGGAAACATTGTATTGGCAAAATTCCTTATACATTGGTACGGTCAAGTAGCTCCCCACTCCCTTCCGGCTATGAATTTGACTCACTCTCCCCCTCCGGTGCAGGTGGATCACACATATACCCTCTGTACTCATTCCATGAGCTCCAAATTTCCCCCCATTTCCGAGGGCACCCCCGGTGCACATACACCACCTTTTCCGCAAGCATTGCTGCATCTAGATCACGACACCAGTCTCTAAGTGTGGGCACTTCCCCGGAACCCCAGTACTTGGCAATATTTCGCTTGGCTTACATAACACTTAAAGTCACCCAGTCCTGGGCAGAATGAGTAAGAGCGCTTGGCCGCCAGATGTTAAGCAGGCAGAGACGTGGCTCAGGTACCACCGATTCCCTCACAACCTGTGATATTGTTCCCATGACCTTGGCCCAGTAGGCCGCAACTTGCGGACATTGCCATATGGTATGGAAGAATGTTCCCTCCTCCCCGCAGCCCCTCAGACAAAGGCGGTGTGTGGCCCTTCCTATAGTGTGTAAAGTGACCCTAGTGTAGTATACACAATGAAGTATCTTCAGTTGTCCCAGGCGTAGTCTAGAGGGTACGGCCACTTCCCGCGGGGACGACGGTGCTGTTTGCCATTCTCCCTCGTCCAAGTCCCTCAGATCATTATACCATCTGTCCTTTAGTTTTACCGTTGGGTCCGGTAAGTTATTCACTAGTTTACGATAAGTGAAGGACGTAGCTTTTTTGGGCATGTATTCGGTAAGTAGTCTATCTTCCAGCGGAGTGGATTCGGGTACATCAGTATCCTACGGAATAACCGACCCCAAATGTTATGTTATGTTATTTGTTTTTGTACCGCACACAGCTGCCCCAGCAAAGGGGCGTCCTGGCGCACTAAGAAGCATGCCTAATCTGCAAATACCTGAATTTTTCGGTGGGAGCTAAGTCATACTGGGTTTAAAGTTGTTCAAAAGGTATTACAGCACCTCCCTTCCATAGGTACCCTACCGTGGAAATACCTATCAGGTCCCACTCTCTGAAACCCTTGCTGTTACGAAGTTTGCCTAACCTACGTGTCGACCAAAGCGGAGTCAGTCTGGTAATGGTGTCCGTGCATTTAAGACGAGTCTGTGCAGCATACCAAAGGCCTACTGTGTGTGCCGTGGGGCCCAAGAGGGACGACGCGCCCCTTGCATCGTACAGCGCAGAAAGAACTCCTGCCTCTCCCAGTTCGTATCTGTCTGCTTGAAATGCTGGTTCTGTTTGGGGCGTGTGTAACCATTGATTTATAATTTTTAGATGGGCGGCCCAGCAGTACAACAGAATGCCCGGAAGGGCAGCACCTCTGTCATACCAACCTCTAGTCAACTTGCAGCGAGATATACGCGCCGGCTTATTACTCCAGAGCAGACCTGAGACTAACTCACCTATCATTTTGAAGTACTTATTAGGGACAGGGAATGGGGTATTCTCCAGTATGTACAACAGTCGAGGAAGCGTCCTCATTTTATAGAGGGCTGCTTTGCCCAAAAGTGTCAGGGGTAGAGTATGCCAATGTTTAACATCGTTCCGGAATCGTTCAAGAGGAGGTTTCAGATTTTGAAGTAGGAAGGCATTCGAATCAGGTGTTACCCACACCCCCAGTTATTTGAAGGACTCTTCCGTAACCCTCAGGGGGCAATCCGCCGGCAGTCCCGGGGATGGGCCCTTAAGAACAAACAAGACAGATTTGGACCAGTTGATGGTATAGCCGGACACTCGCCCAATATCCAGCAGTACTATTATTGACCGCCTAGGGGACGTCAAGTATAAGAGGAAATCATCCGCATATAAAGATATGCGGTCTTCCCACGTTGCAGTCCAGTGTAGCCCCTTGATCATGTGATCCCAGCGAATCCAGGCCGCCAGCGGTTTCAATGCTAAAGCGAAGAGCAAAGGAGACAATGGGCAGCCCTGGCGCGTTCCACGATTCAACCGGAAATCCCTTGAAATATGGCCATTAGCTACCACGTGTTCCAGGGGACTTGAGTATAGCAGTTTCACCCAAGCACAAAACTTGGGACCAAAACCTAGGTGCCTAAGGACAGCGAACAGGTAAGTCCACTCCACCATGTCGAATTCCATTCGAGCATCTAAGGAGAGGATGACAGCAGGTTCCTGTAGGTAGTGCATGCGTGCCACCACCGCATGTACCCTTCGCAGATTGAATGCGGTGCTTCTATTGGGCATGAACCCAGATTGATCCGGGTGTATCAGGGTTTCGAGATGCGGGGTCAAGCGGACAGCGATCACTTTAGCCAAAATCTTAGCATCTGCGTTAAGCAGAGATATTGGCCGGTATGACGAACATTCTTCAGGGGGTTTACCAAGTTTCGGCACAGTGATTATAGTAGCCGTTCGTTGGTCACGTGGTAGTTCGCCTACCTCAAGGCTATGTTTGAACATTGTCAGGATATGTGGGGCCGTCAATTCAGATGTACGTTTGTATAGTTCAATGGGGATCCCGTTGGGTCCCACAGCCTTTACAGACTGCAAAGAGTGGACGGCGGACAGGATCTCATCAGTCGTGAAATCAGCCTCCAGCCACAATGCCGCATCATCTGACAGAGCTGGCATTTAGATGTCCTTAATGTATGTGTGTGCCTCTTCCGTGGTCAAGGGGGAGTTAGAAGTGTAAACTTGTTCAAAGTGTTCGGCCAGGGTGTCTACTATTTCTTCAGGTGTAGTAACTATTATACCAGTCTGGGTGTGAAGTTGAGCAATTGTTCTCTGTGCTCTCTCCCTCCTGTCCAGCCATGCCAGGAGCCTGCCTGCCTTATCACCTACTTTGTAGATAGTGTGCCTCGTTGCTTGGAGCCGTAACCTCACCTGTTCACCTTGGTATTCCCGAAGCTCACATTGTTTAAGGCGCAGACTTTGCGCCGCCTCTGGGGAGGGGTCCTGCTCATATTGCGCCTGAAGCACTGTCAGGTCAGCCTCAAGCGCATCAAACTCACTCCCTGCCGCACGGTTATGGCCCGGGTTAGAGGCAATAGCTTGTCCTCTTACCACTGCCTTGTATGCCTCACACAAAACACCCGAGGACTGGACAGAGTTCACATTATCTTGGAAATAGTGCTTTGTCGCTGTTACAATATCTTTGCGGATCTTAGGGACCTGCAAGTATCCTGGAGCAATAGGGAAAATGCGCTTTCGTGTTTTGGTCTGCCTGGTGTACGTCAGGAAGACAGGGGAGTGGTCCGATATGCCTCGAGGGCGTATTTCAACATTAGTCAAGTGGGGAAGGCTGTCTGCAGCAACAAAGAAGTAGTCTATGCGGGAGAGGATATTATGTACTCCCGATTGGTAAGTGTAAGAGCGTTCCATGGGGTGTCTAAATCTCCAGGCATCAGTGAGACCCATGGCGTCAATAAACCCCGTCATACGGGATCCACCCGTCCCTGCGATCCTACTAGGGAATCGGTCCATGGTGCCGTCCACAACTATATTAAAGTCACCCCCTATAAGTAACTCCCCTTCTTGAATGTCCAATAAGAATGCGCCCAGCGCAGGAAAAGCCACAGAGTGGAGGGCAGGGGGGACATATACTGACACAATATTAAACTGTTTCCCCTCCCACTGGCATGATATGGACGCAAACCGTCCCTGTGTATCCGTCCAGGTGTGGTGTATGATCAATGGGAATTGTTTGCAAACCAAAATACCCACATCCCTTGACCCCGATGTGAACTCAGAGTGTGTTATCATTCTGTAACCCTTTCGGTCCATAGCTTTACATGCAGAACCCATCAGGTGTGTTTCTTGTAGCAACACCACTGCAGGTCCATTGCGTTTCAGGTATTGCAACACTAATCCTCTTTTAATCTTGTCCCCCAGAAAATGCACATTCCATGTCAGTAGCATCAGGGGAGGTACCAGGGTTGTAGTGGGGATATCATTACCAATTCCTGAACATGTCAACCTTGTGTCTTCCGCCATAGGTAAAATACTGTTTCAAGCCATCTCCAATGCAGCGCACCCCTGTAAAAGTACCATACACATTATCATTTAGATTTCGCCCTAAACTAAAAACATGAAAACATTGAAAACATCGCAGAGAGCCCTCTGCCCCTCCCGCCCCCCTCCCTGCCTCCCTGCTTGACGGAATTGGAACAGCCCGCCACCCCAACAAAGCAGAGCACTTAGTACCCATTCCCACTCTATAACGTTGGGGGGAGAGAAAATCGCTCCCGCCCTCCTCAGAGCCCCTTTACTCCACCAGTTACAGTGACCCACTGCCCCTGTTAATTGTCTCAAGAGCGAACCTCAGACGGATAGTCCTTTTGAAATGTTTGTTATCCAAAGTTCAATCAAGGTTCACACAAAAAGGCTGAGCCGCAGGGCCAGCAAGGCCATTTCAAAACACGTTGAGAACTCCAATACCACAACATTTCTCACCCATTGTTACCAAAAGCGATCCTGTCCCCGGGGGGATCGTAGTTCAGTACCATCTCGCAGGCTCAGTGTGGGTCTCTCATCCACAGCCCCATTTAGGCTAGTTACCTAAGTTTATTCCTGCTCCACGTTGTCCTGCTGCCTACCCCGTTGCTGTTCATGATGACCGTTACGCCCCTGCCCAGACACCTTACGCCAGCCATCCAGCCAATCTTGGGCCTCGTTGGGCATGGGGAAAAAACCACACTTTCCCCTCGTCTTCCACTCTTAATTTGGCCAGAAAGTATTTTATTTCCCTGTCTCGAAGGGCCTTCTTCAGAGCCAGGAAGCTCCTCCGTTGTTTAGTGACTGCCGCAGTATAATCCGGGAGGATTGTGATATTGGTGCTGTCAATGCGGATCGGTGAGGCCTGCCTGGCCGCCTGCAAGATCGCGTCTCGATCCCGAAAGTTGAATATTCGCACCAGGATTGGACGCGGCGGCGCCCCTGGTTTAGGGCTACCGCCTGGAACCCGATGAGCCCGTTCCACAGGGAAAAAATTGGAGAGGCCCTTCGGCTGAAGGTGAGTCGTCACCAGGTCCTCCACAAAGAGGTCTAGGGCCGGCCCCCCTGTCGATTCCGGTACGCCAATGAGGCGAATGTTGTTGCGTCTCGAGCGTCCCTCCTGGTCCTCAAGGCGGGCATGGAGTAGCTTGTTGTCAACCTCCAACTGGTGCACTTGTTTTTTCAGGGCGGAAGTGTCTGAGGTGAGAGCCTCTGTCGTAGTTTCAACATCTGAAATCTTGGAGGACAGTTTGTTAAAATCCGCACAAATTAGAGTTAGGTCAACCGCCAGGGTCCCAATTCTGGAGTCCACCTTATTTAACGTTGCCATGATGTCTTGCAGGGTGACCTCCTGCGATGCCCCTCCAGCCATTCCCACAGGCGCAGGAGCATCCTTGACTTGTGCTGCGTCCTGAGATCTGGTGAACGCAAATTTATCTAACTTCCCCTGGCTGGTCCCCTTTGAGTTCATGCCACCCATGATTGCTGCGGAGGGGAGAAGCGCACCCCACACCGGATTACAGCGGCCGTCAAGCTATGCAAATGCTCCTTTACAGTGATTGTAGATGTCTCAGTCTTGGGGGGGGACGCTTGCTGCTGTCTTATGCGGGCAGGTAGATCAAACAGGCGCAGCCCAACAGCTGATCAGGCGCCCGCCTCGCAGCACCTCAAGTTTGTGGCGGTATTTGTGAGTTGCAGGAGCGCTTGGGAGGCCGCCGCCGCTGCGTCCGATCAGTACCTAGTGCCACCGCCGAGGCAAGTGCTCCGTTGAAATCTGCGTCAGGCCCTCACTGAGTTAAGATGGCGGCCCGCAGGGTCATCGGGGGTTTAGCGCTAATCGGCCTCAGGAATTGCCACAGCCTTGGTGTATTAATGTCCCCCCCTGCGAAAGGTCAATTTTATACTGTTCGCTCCCCTCAGGGCCGTCGGCCGCAGCCGCGCGCTCGCGGCATCCCTGCAGTCTTGTAATGGGGGCCGGGAGCCCTCCGTAGCTCTGCCTGCTGCCGCTGGTTTAATGCCACGTGCTCCTGTTAGACCTGTCAGCCCTTTCGGTGGTCCCTATTATTTATTTATTTTTGTCCCCTTTCTGCCCCTCAATTCCTTTCATTTTTATGTCCACTGGAATTTTTAGGTGTTGTCCTGGGGGTTAGGTACTCCTTGACCCTATAGTTTTTGTTGGGCCTGGATGTCCCTCTGGTATCATGAAAATCTAGTTCTACAAAATGGTGGCTTGTAACTGCCATAACTGTTCACCTCAGAAAAAGGGTCCCTTAGGATAGCATAGAGACACTCTAGAACCTTCCAGCTGGTTCCAGTAGCCGTAGGCCAGCCTATATAAAGGCCAGTGTGAGGGCAGCCATTTTGTAGTGACCGGTGAGTGCACGGGGTGGAACTGGTGAGGAGAGAGGCGGCTTGAAGAGGAGGATAGCGCACTATGAGGAGACAGATCGACCTAAGGGCTGGCTGTTCTCCTGTATTGACCTGACCCCTCTTGTGTTGACCAAACCCTGCCAGGGCAGTCCACAAGTAATTTCCCGTAATTTTCCCTGTGTTACTCTTAATACCTCCCTGGGGCTTGCTCTGTGTCGCTATTGTGGATCTGTGGAAACCAAACTCTGAGTGGACTTCCAAAGTGACTGTGGAACTTGACTCTCCCAACGTATTGCCTGAGGAGGGTTAAACAGCCCATCTGTCCGAGGACTCACCATGAGTGGGACTCGTGGGGCCATCCGGGGTCCCTGTGGTGCCGAAGCGTCCCTCTCCGGTGGAGATACGGTCCGTATGTTGACAGAGGCGGGACCTAGCTGAGGCTCCGTGTTTCCTGAAGGAAATTTGACGCGGCGTCGGAAGAGGCGGGCCAGCGCTGGGAAAGGGCTGGACGTAGGCGGAGACTCTTAATTTTTATATAAAAACGTATTTGTATTGTGAGTTATATTATGTTTTATGTATTTATATGATGTGAATGTATTTTGTTTTAGAAATGTAAATGTATTAATTGTTTTTGATGTTTATGAAGTCAGTGATTATAGTATGTATTGTTTTATATATTTATATTGTGTTATGTTCATATTTATGATGATTTTTTCGTTAATTATTGTGTTTTTTATGAGTTTTACAGAAGTCGATATGTTTTTGTATATTTTTGTGGTCAATATTTTTGTATTCGATATTTAGGCTTAGTTCTTTAAATGTGTTGAGAGTCGATATTTAGTCTTTCGATATTTTTTTCTTTCGATAATGTTGTTGTCGATTTTTTTTCGTTGCGATATTGTGGAGTCGATATTTGTGTAGTTTCTTGTTTAAGTATTGCTAGTCGATATTTTGGTAGTCGATAATTTTACTTCAATATTTTAGGTACTCGATATTCGGTCTGGCGATATTGTTTCAGTGATCCCAGCAGAATGGTTGGTCAGAATTGGTGTGGGCAGCTGAGTTTGCCTATAATAACTCGAAACACTCCTCTACAGGATTCACACCCTTTTATTTAAATTATGGAAGACATCCAAGTTTAAATATTGACAGAGAGGAGGGTCCAGTTCCTGCAGTTGAGGAGTTTGTAAAAGAAATTCATAATTCCTTAGCTCAAGCTGAAGAAAATATTGTTAAGGCAAAAAATTCATACAAAATTCAGGCAGACAAGAGAAGACGAATCAGTCCGGTATTTAAGTCTGGAGAAAGGGTGTGGTTATCCCCAAAAAACCTTGAACTAAAAAAAAATTGTGGGTTTCAACCTACATTTATTGGTCCCTTCAAGGTAGACAAGATGTTAAATCCAGTAACAGTTAAGATACGCTTGCCTACTTATCTAAAGGTTCATTCGGTATTCCACATCTTCTTACTTAAAGAGAAGCCCACCTCTCTTGAGAATTCGTTCACCTCCTGAGCCAATTCAGCTTGATTCCGTAGATGAGTTTGAGGTTCACAAGATTTTAGATTCAACTCTGAGAAAGGGCAAATTGTATTATTTGGTCGACTGGAAGAACTTTGGTCCAGAAGAAAGGTCTTGGGAACCTCATACCAATGTTCATGCTCCAAAACTAATTTGAGACTTTTACAAAGCCAATCCTTCCAAACCCAGGTTGAAGGGATGCCTTTCGGAGGGGAGTGCTGTCAGGAACTCACCTCCCCGTTCCTGCGCAAATGTCATTTACACTTCTGCTCTTTATAAACGAAGACAACGGTTCAAATACCCGCGTTGGCGGCGATTGGGGCTCAGCCGGAGGGCTTCCTTGCGCTCAATTTTGCTTGGGCTGCAAGCTCTTCAACGATTGCAGAATGTTCCACTTGCGTGCGCCATTGAATGTGGTACGCGTTCTAGTTGTTTTTATCCGAGATGCTGCAGCGTATTCAACGCCAGTGCGCGAGCCTCGCTCAGTGCACTTCAACTGTAAAGCTACAGCTGACAGTGGACATTCCTCAGCGTTCCCGTGTTTTCTATGAGGAAATTCAGTGAAGGGAATTTCAAGCCATCTTCCAAGTCTTAAGGGAAGTAAACGGAGCTTTGTTAGTATTTTGTTTGAATATCAATTACATGATAATGTTCTCTTCACAGTGAAGACCTCACCAGAGCTGCGGAGCAAAGTTTGAATCTGTAAAGGAGTTAAGGCATCAATGTTCCTTCAGTGAAGAGTTCGAATGGTCGAGAGTTTTTGAGGATTTGGGTTGCGCTTCAGTGACGAGAAGCCAGCTCATTTGTTTTTCAAGTAAGAGTGTTCCTTGTTAATAAATCGCCAATAAATTACAGTGAAGCAGGTGATTGTCTGAGTGTCCAAAAGGATTTACCACTAAGATTGAAGTTATTAGTGACAGTCTTAGAAAGTAAAATAACTGGTTGCGAAATAAAACTTTGAAGGCTTGACATTTCAAGAAGAGCTACAATCTAATAAGTGACTGCAAAAAGTTTGTTGTTATTATATTTCAGCTCTGGAACTTCTATAGTTGGCAAGAGACTTTCATGATTGAAAGAATTACATTCTCAAATACCAATATCTTCATATTGAGTTCTGACTGAAGTTCTTACAGTTGATCAAATGAAACATCCTGACAAAACAATATAGAGAGGGGCTTATCTCAGACCCATACAGGTAAAGGGTTGAGTATTAGAGTTAAAATATAATAGTTCCAGTATAGGATAGGGAGAAATAAATCTTATGTAATTGATTTTGCAGGTTCGCAAAAAAGGAAGAATTCCAGAAGGAGACCTGACGCCTGAGGCAGTCTCTCTTGTTTTGTCATTCCACTTCCCCTTTGCCCCGATCTGGAGGCAGACTCAGCAATAATTGCTGAAGCTGGTTGCGGACGGTGGGAGTTGGAGAATTGTCGTCTGCTCGGAAGGAGATCAACAGTTGTGTTCTGACAGTAGGTTACTGTCGACAATGGATCAGTGGATTTTCCCTGATAGCAAAACCATTGCAGAGACTGACAAGAGCAGATGTAAGAGACCCCATTGTGCTGAACAAAACAAAATTGGAGGCTTTTGAATGACTAAAAACCAGTCTGTTTGAAGCACCAGCATTGGGAATGCCTGATTATGAGAAAGAGTTTGAACTGTATTGCAGTGAACGAGAGGGATGTGCAGTATCAGTTCTAATTCAAAGACATGGAAAACTGAGAAAACCAATTGCATATTTCTCAGCTGTTTTGGATCAAGTTTCCAAAGCATTGCCAGGATGTTTGAAAGCAGTAGCTGATTAACAACCACAGGGTCTGTCCACATACCCCGAACCCGGGACGAATACTTATTATATCAAACAAAAAGGCTCAGGGGAAGAAGAAAAATTCAAAATTCAAAAATTGGAAAGATATCCAATATGTTATATAGGGAAGCCCTTCACAACAGCCTCATGGTATCAAAAATATGCATTTATTTACTCCAACAATTCAAAGAGTTTCGATTAAACATATAAATAGTCTCAAGCAAGAAAAGAAGCTGGTGTACAAAAGACAATACATATAAACCAGACAAGTGGCAACAACAATACACATCAAAAAGAAAAAAGGAACACCCTAAACATAAATACTGTGTCCTTATAATAATTCAAGCCACAGAAAAGCGTTGACGGCGTTTCGACCGATACATTATTTAACGGTCATCTGTTGGCGTTCTTGAATCCGACAAGACGACAATGAATTGGTGAACTAATTTCTACTTCACCACTGGGATTATTTGGTGTCCATGCGAATGTGCTGATGACGTCCACATCATGTTATTAAGTAGCCAGAACTTATCGTGCAATTATTTGTCTTTTTGCGTGTCCTAACATTGATTTTCGAGCACCTGGATTTTTTACTGATCCATCCCTTTGAATCTAAAGCTGAAGATCTCTTTCACAAGAACATTTTCCAGTCCTGAAGATGACCGTTAAATAATGTATCGGTCGAAACGCCGTCGACGCTTTTCTGTGGCTTGAATTATTATAAGGACACAGCATTTATGTTTAGGGTGTTCCTTTTTTCTTTTTGATGTGTATTGTTGTTGCCACCTGTCTGGTTTATATGTATTGTTTTTTGTACACCAGCTTCTTTTCTTGCTTGAGACTATTTATCTGTTTAATCGAAACTCTTTGAATTGTTGGAGTAAATAAATGCATATTTTTGATACCATGAGGCTGTTGTGAAGGGCTTCCCTATATAACATATTGGATATCTTTCCAATTTTTTAATTTTTAATTTTTCTTCTTCCCCTGAGCCTTTTTGTTTGATATAATATGAAAGAAGTAGCTGCTACAAGTGTGAGTTTGGAACAGAGTGAAGGTATAGTGATGGGATATCCGTTGAGGGTATATGTACCTCATTCAGTGGAAATTCTCCTCACTAGGACCAGAACACAGTTCCTTACCAATAACAGAATGACGAAGTATGAAAAAGTAATTCTGGGTGCAGATAATGTAACAATTGCACGATGATGTGTGAATGTAAATCCGTCTACCTTGTTACCTGATGCCAGGGATGTGAAGGTGAGAAATGAAGTTGATCATAAGTGCCTGGATGTTCTTGAATATTGTACCAAACCAAGACCTGACATTAAAGATAAGTCATTGCCTGAATCTGATTATGTAATGTTTGTAGATGGTTCATGTTTGAGAACAGATGAGGGTGCTAAGAGTGCTGCATATGCTGTATGTACAGTGGCAGACGTTCTGGAAGCATCTTGTCGGAAAGGAATTCGTTCTGCTCAAATAGCAGAGTTGATTGCTTTGATTCGAGCATGTGAACTGGGAAAAGAAATAAGACTCACCATAGTGACTGACAGTCAGTATGGTTTTGGGGTTGTCCATGATTATGGTCAACTGTGGTCCCAAAGAGGTTATTTAACTTCTGCAGGATCCCCCATCAGAAATGCTGAGTTTGTGAAAATGCTGATTGGTGCAATCCAGTTACCTGAGAAAATTGCTGTTGTAAAATGTGCAGCTCACAAGAAAGGAGGTGATTATGTCACCAGAGGCAACCTCTTTGTTGACTCTATTGCTAAATACTGTGCTAAAAATCTTGCATCTATAAATCGGGACAGAAAAGCTGATCATGTTTCAAGTCCTTTAATGCTAACCACAGTAGTTGAGACTTGGCAAGAAGTAAAACAGATGCAGGAAGAAGCAAGTGAGGAAGAGAAGGACATTTGGTTAAAATCAGGATGTAGACAAAGAGAAGAGGATGAAATTTGGGTTTATAAAGATGAAAGATCAGTAATGACTGATAGCATGATCTCTAATATGGCCCGAATGTACCATGGTCAAGCCCATATTGGGAGGGGTGCCATGATCAGGATGTTTAGACAGACGTGGTATAATCCCAAGTTCAGGATGATCGCTGAGAGCCTTTGTCAGCGATGTCTTGTTTATCAGCAATTGAACCCAAGAAAAAAAACAGTTGTAAGTTTGGGAACCATAGGACGGGAGGGAGGTCCATTTACACGTATGCAATTGGATTTTGTCGAGTTGCCACCCTGTAATCGGCTTCGATATGTACTTGTGATCATTTGCCTATTTTCCCGGTGGGTGGAGGCCTTCCCTACCAGACGGAATGATGGAGTGACTGTTGCAAAACTATTGTTGAGAGAAATCATTCCGCGTTTTGGTTTCCCAGCAACAATTGAGACTGACCGTGGAACACATTTTCACAACGAGTTAATGCAAATGATTTGTGAAGCACTGGACATTCGTCAGAAATTACATTGTGCTTACAGACCAGAGGCTTCTGGGGTATTTGAGCAAGTAAATGGAACAATAAAGAACAGAATTGCAAAAATGTGTTTGTCCACTGGACTGAAATGGCCTGATGCTTTGCCACTTGTTCTGATGACCCTAAAGAGCATACCTGATAAAAAGACAAGATTGAGTCCACATGAGATTCTGATGGGAAGAGTAATGAGACAAGCATTTGTGCCAGTTGATAAATGATTGACTATTAATGATGATATCCTACTGGATTACTGCAAAAACCTGTCTGACGTGGTAACTTCTGTGTTCCATCAGGTTGGAACTGAGGCAAACTCGAAAGAGAAACATCCAGCTCATGATCTAGTCCCTGGAGATTGGGTTCAGATAAAGGTACACAGGAGAAGAAATTGCCTATTTCCTCGTTGGAAGAAGCCCAGACAAGTCATTCTGCTTAGCGCGACTGCAGTTAAATATGCTGGTGTAAAGAGATGGGTACATGCCAGCCATACCATCCGTGTGCCTGAGCCTGAGAACCCACAGGACGAAGCAGAAAGCACAACTGACTCAGATTCTGAAGGTGAACCAGATAAAAATCCCGATACTGAAGCTCGACCTGTTCGTCGACATCTGAAAATATCAGATTCAAGCTCTGCGTCTGAAGGAGAAAGTGAAGTGATCAAAATACCAAATTCTGAAGATCGGCCTGAAAGTCGAGATTTGGTAAATTCTGATACCAGTGTGGACACTGAACAAAGTGAAGATAAAACTGGTAGTCAGATAAGTACCGAAGGACAGTCTGAAAGCTCTAAAAGCAGGAACAGAAATCTTGAAACTGGTGAAAAGGAAATAACTCACGATAAGGATGAGCTTCCAAGTACCAGCTATGGAGAAGTTCCAAACAGAGTGAAAGAACTGACCAAAGAGAAAACAGATTCAGTAAAGAAAACAGAGATTATAAAGTTCACCATAAAGGAAACTAATGAGAAATCTGAAACCGAGTCTGATGACAGTGGGGATGAAACTCAATTGAGGAGAAGCTCAAGAAAGAGAGCTTGGAGAGTGGAATGTAACCCTGTCGGACCTGAAACCAAGAAACCATGTAAAGGAGATAATTGGCCTAAGGAAAATGATGGTCTGAGATTCAAACTGGTTAATAATGCAAAAATCCAAGAAGATCAAGTAAATGAAATAACCAGTCAAAAGGAGTTGTTGGGTGAAAAGATAGAAATTGTGCAAAGGCCAAAAAGAGTTAGAAGACCAAACCAAAAATACAAGTCACCTGAATGGTCGTACTTCGCTTTGCCTCCAATAAGGGAAGTAAATAGCAGTCAAGAAAATTTGAATTATCAAAGTGAAGAAAAAGAAAGTGAGTGAACTGAAACTCAAAAAGAGGGAAAAAGAAGTACCTAAACTGGGAAACCAAAAAGAGGGAAAGGTGAAAGAACAAGATTGTTGAATTTATTGGTAGAAAGGACACTATTAAGTGCAAAGGAGATTTGAAAGAGACAATATAACGACAGGAAAGATTGTGGAAAGCGCTGTGTAAAACCAAATTTAAAAAAATGGCTACTAATGATGTAACAAGTTCTAAATGTACTATTTTTAGAAAATGGTGTAGAATGTGGTTAATATATACAGGGCTATTAAATTCCTTTTAGCCCAAATTTTGAAAAAGCAAAGGCAAATGAGGGTATGAAGGAAAAGGCCTGAGTCAAAGGGTGAAATAATGCATGTGTATAGACCTGAAGTACATCAAGATAATTCGATTAGTGATTACTCAAAGAATATATTTTCGAAGTTATTATCTGAATATGTGAGAACAATGGATGCTAGTGATTGCTACGTCTGTGTGAAATTACCAGCATCTGTATCAGAGGGTGTGACGTACCACCACCTTCCATTAACATATGGGGTTACATGTAGTGTGTTAGCTAGTTTGTTCTACAGAACAGGAAAATTAGAGTATTATTATTCCAATTCTGATGATGTTTTTGCAAAATTGAAAATTGTGGCTGAATTGAATCAAAATAAACTTGCAAAGGTTTTTGGAGAATATTTTGGGAAACACAAGAACTGACCCATGACTATGGGTTCAAACATAATTTGACTTGTAAAATGAGAAATGAGGAGAAAGCCTTTTTGGATATGGTAGAGGAAAGAAGGAACCAATACAAGAGGAAGAAAAAAGCAAAGAAATCTAAATCTACAATGTGGACATTTGAGGATGATAATTTAGAAGGACATAATGTGAATGTGGCTATAAATATAGATACGCCATTATTAGGGAAATTATGTATTCGAAGAGACAATACTGTGTATGATAATTATTTTGTGGGAGCAAGTCAATGTGAAGATACAGATGTTATAAAGGGGGGTTGGGGATTTAAAGGAGGTGATGATCCAGTTTTCCCTGGCATATATTTCCTATGCAGGAACAAAGCTTATTATAGATTGCCTGACCATTGGTATGGGCCCTATTATGTTGGTCTGGTCTTTCCTAAAAATGTTCATGTAGATAGAGGAACTAACGGAATTCATGAGTTAGGTAAACCTTTAAGTCGTAGGAGAAGAGAAAGTGTAATAGAACTAAAAGGTGATATTTTTGGAGCATTGATACCAGCAGTGGGTATATTTTTTAATGCAAACAGAATTCGGAAATTGTCAACGATAGTAGATCGATTGTCAACAGATACCGCAGGGGGATTTCTAATGGTAAACACAGAAATGGTGGCTATGAGAGCTATGGTGATGCAAAATCGACTTGCTCTTGATATAATTTTAGCAAAAGAGGGAGGAGTCTGTGGAATTTTAAAGGTACAGCATTGTTGTACCTACATTCCTGATAAAAGTCAGAACATTGAAAGATATATTACAGATCTTACAGAATTGCATAAAGAAATTATACCACTGGAGGTTGATGGTGTTCTTGAGAAACTTGGTAGAAGTTTTTCAGCTGTTAAGAAATAGTTTTATGAAATAGGTATATCAATAATAGGTAAAGTATTAATTCCAGTAACACTAATAATAGTGACATTTTTAGTCTTAAGATTAGGTTGTAAACTTAGAAAAAGAAGAAACCTTAAAAAGTCTATAAAAAAAGGAATTTGAAGAGAGACAAGAAACAGAATGTGAAAAGGGAGACATTGAAATGGAGGAGTTCAAGAAGAAACTTTATCAAGACAGAAAGAAAATAGAAGATACTAGAGTACAACTCATACTAATTAAGAGAATTTGAAACACATTTTGAAAATTTTATGAAAATTGTGGGTGTTAATTGGTGATAAATCACCAAAGAGGGGAGTTGATGGAGCGAGGGTGAAAAATTGTTTTTGTATACCCCTCGTAAAGTTGGCTTCCCATAACTGTAATATGCATTAATCGTGTGGTTTTAAAATTAACCAACGTAGAATAGAAAACACACACACAAATACACGTGGGATACTAATATGCTTGTGTTGCAAACTTAATCCATTAATTGTGTGAAGTCGTCTTACTAATATAGTGCGGAAATGCTATAATCTAATGAAAGGCTTTGCATGAATGCATTTTAAATGTATTATTGTGGCAGAAATGATGGAGAATGGTAAGCAAACTATGCATAATTGTTGTTTAAAAAGCTAGGTAACCACTAACAGGGTGAATATAGAATGGGGGAGGTAAACAGAAGGGCTATACTTCGAAATCTAACGTGTAATTGTGTTTGTTTCTATAATAGTTACCGTTATGGCCCATGCAGCCTAAATAAAAATAGAGGGTTTACGAGACTCCGAGATAATGACTTCTATGCATGCGCGACTATGCTCGAGAGATGTGCAAGCAGTTTGTGCCTGTGCAGCGTGGGTCAAGGTCAGCGAGGCCTGAAGAGCAGAATGGTGCCAAGATTGAGATGTCCGAGTCATGAGCCTGGGAAAGTTTGATGAAGTGACAAGTTAAAGGATACAAGTGAAAAAGTGTAATAATAAACAATCAGAACTTTTATTAAGATTAGAACTATGACTTGGCGGAAATATGGACAATGAGGAGATAAGGTGATCCTTATCCATCCCTTGAATGGACCAATAAGAATCGAACGTGGACCCTAAAAGTTTCAAATTTTAGATAGATAGTTAGGGAAAAAGGCTATAAAAGAGGTCGTTTGGAGAAAAGAAAGGAGCGTGCTTTTGAATATACTTTTTTCGCACCACGACATGCTATCGGACTGATTGATTTTTCCATGGTGCAAAGACTTTGACATTTTCTTGACTTTAACTTTTGATGGGGACGGAGTCCTCATGGGAAGTGAACATCGAGAAAGAATAGAGAGGCTGTATTTGGGAAACATTCTACGCTAACTCTGACTTCCTTTGCCGATATCATTGGTAATATGTCTTTGACTTATTTTTCTGAACTGTTCTGCTAAATAAATGTAAACTGTTTGAATGTAATCTTCTTTTTCTTTAGGTCAATTTAAATGTTTAATGGTTTTCGAATTAAGGTTAAATAAAATAAGGTCATGCTAGGAGATTAAATCTTTAAATAAATATTAAATACATGGAGAATTAAGCTGGTCTTTTTGTCCATTAGTTAACTTTTACTAGCTGATCCATTGACCAAACAGTGGAGTGTTTAATGTTTCTTAAGAGAAAACCATGGTAAGACCTAATAAACTGCAGATGTATATAGTGTATAAGATTTGGATTAAATAGATGAAGTAAGACACTCCACTAATCCAGCGTCTCCTCCTCTGGTTTTCACTGATCTTGGGAGCAGGGTAATTTGAATGAATGAATGACTCGCGGTGTTATGGGCCCCACCGACGAGTAAAGTGTGATAGCTCCTAGGATATATAGTGATGGTTTGGAGGTTTGGTTTGGAGTAGCGCTGGATCAATCCCAAATGCGAAAATACCGGTCGGAAAGGGGCAGATTCTGCGAATCTGCCCGTTTGTGATCCGTATTTTCATAGATGCGTGTGCCCCTAAATTCCTTTCTTTAACGTTCATGTTTTTATCTTGTTCTTTGGCATATGAGAAAGGATGCTTCTCGAGGCTGGAAGCTGGGAGTTTAACTCAATGATAAAACCTCTTTGTATATGGAGCACTCAATGATCTTTCAGAATCTTTTTCCAGACTCTTGAAAATGTTGGATGAGAATTCCTACTGGAAGGAGACCTCCTCCATCCTGGTGATCTTACTGCTTCTCTTGCTGTAACCATAATTCCATAACAAGCATTTGCAATGCCATAGGTCTCGCATTTGCGAGAGTTTGAGCTATTGCATTGTAAATGACAACGCCTTTTATTTATGTGTTTTGAAAACTTGCTAACAGTGTGTAAATACGCACTTTGTACTTATAGAAGCAAGGCTGGCAGTAAAAGAGGTGTAGTTACTGCCAGCCTTGCTTTTCGTAAGCAAGTCTATAAGTACCGCTTGCACGTTTTCAAAACACATAATTAAAAGCATTGTCATTTACAATGCCAATAGCTCAAACTCTCATAAATGCGAGACCTAATGCATTGCAAATGCTTGTTTTACTCTTAACCTGAGGGTTGCAGAACCCAGATGTAAGTGCAGAATCATCTTCTACTCCAGCAGGTGGGCACGCAGTGCTAGTAGAGGATTCTCACCAACCCCCTTAACCTTCTACTCCATAGCTTTCCTTGGCTTGGTAACCCGCTCCACGTATAGTGCAGTCAAGTAGCGTCAGAAAGTGGAAATGGAGAAGCAAGTCAATGCAACTTTAATTGACTCAAAAGGAAAACATGGACAAAAGCAGAGTTAAAAGAATCCAAAGAGGGGCAGCCCATCAGTCTACTTCCACCCAACGCCCATTCACCCTTAAGTAACCATGTGTTCTGGCAAAGTCAGGAAGACACCGGGCGATAAAACAGCTGCCCACAAAATAGTAAACAAACAAAAGCAAAATTCCAAAGAAACTGTAAGCATAAATGGAGCAACTTCTACATTAAGGAGCCTTATCATATCACCAATAGCTTCTATGTTTGGAAAATCAAGTAAGTAAACTTGGGGTACTCCAAGCTCCAAATTTCAATTCTTGAACAATCCGGGATCAATAATTTTCGCAGAAACAGGAGATACTCCCGTCTGATGACTCCCTTAGCCCCTCTTACTCCAGCTTCCTGGCAGGCTACGCAAATGTTGGAAAGTCACATTAATAATCACACCAATAATGCCACAGGATCCATTACCTTACTAACATCAGCAAAAAACCTAGTTCCTTGCACATCAAACCATCAAATACCAGAACAAAGCAGGTGAAATACGGATGCGGGCCCCGTCTTGCACCACACCTAAACAACCACAGCTCTTGTACACACTATGTATGCAGAAAATACAGAGAAATGATTTAGCACGCAGCCACACAATCAAACTACAATTGACGGTGAAAGTACCACTGCCACGCTAGGTACAAGCCAAGAGAGCGAGGCCCTAGATAAGACACCTCACAAAATCCCACAGGTCTCAGGACTGAGCTCAGGCCAAGGATACACACCCAACTCTCAAATTTTACGCTGGAGCAATGAAGACTTCGACTTTTCATGGCTAAACCTACGGGAACCACATATAGAAACGGAAGATTGAACCACCAGTAATTCCAAAGTAAACTCAGAAGAGTCATCGAACGAGGTATCTACAAGGGACAACAAGGAAGACCTTTACCCTAACAAAAAATCAAAATAAATGGCAATGCACAAAAACATTGGATTATATCTCAGTTTGCATACGTTTTTACGGAAAAGCTTGAGAAATTGGAAGGATACTCTCATAAAATAAAAGTGAAAGCAAATGAAAACAATGTTATACAAAAACTTCGGAATGTACCTATCGATGTGAGGGAAGAGTTGAAGATAGGCTGAGGTAGATGGTGGATGAAGGTGTTATAGAGGAGGTGAAGTCTTCTGAGTGGGTGTCTCAGATAGTTTGGGCCCTTAAGACAAATAACTAGTTGAGGCAGTATATGGACTCAGAGCGGTTAATGCTAATATCATAGTGGATCGTCACCCCGCACTTAATATAAATGAGGTAGTGTGCAAGCTGGATGGAGTGAAGATTTTCTCCATCCTGGATTTAAGGTCGGTGTACCACTAGATAGAGTTAACTGATGACTCCCGCCACCTTACAGCTTTTCTTACACTGCAAGGGCTGTTCCAGTTCAAGAGAATGCCTTTTGGGTTAACCTCTGTGGTGTCTGACTTTCATAAGGCTATGTTTCCTTTGTTCAAAGATGTGGAAACATTGTAAAATGTTTCCTAGATGATATACTCATATTCTCAAAAAAGGAAAAGTAACATATGGATCATCTTAAAAACATTTGTGACGTGTTAAAGAAAAATGGTTTACTGTTAAAGTTGAAAAAATGTAAATTCTTCTCCAAATCTGTGAAGTATCTTAGACACACTGGGCCTCATTTATGAAAAGTGACGCATCACTGCGTGAAAACAGCGATGGGTCACTTTTCATTGCGCCCTCCTTGCGACACCAATGATGCTTCATATTTACAGTATGATGCATCATGTCGCAAGGAGTTACAGTTATGTCAGTATTTCTGATGTATCTGTAGGCGCAAAAGTGACTCATTGCTGGAGTGTGTCACAAAAGTGACGCAACTCCAGCAATGTGTCCTTTCACATGGGGCATGCCCCATGTGAAAGGGCTTGCATCAGTCTTACACCTGCTGTGAGGCTGGCGTAAGATTTTGACGCATTTGAGTCCTAGAAGTGGCGCAGTGAAATCTCATACATTTCACTGCGTCACTTCCATGACCCTTTCTTGCGTCAATACGCCCCCCTTGCATACATTAAACCTGGTGCAGGTATAATGTATTGTATTGTATTGTATTGTAATTGCATTTATATAGCGCTTACTACCCCTGACGAGGCATCGAAGCGCTTTTTCGGCGGGTAGCACGCTACTCCGGGACCCACAGAGGATTAGTGTTGAATTAGTATAGTGAAACATGCAAGTACATTTTAAGTGGTGGATAAGTTAATCAGTTATTTGGATTTGGAATGATAGCAGAAGGATAGAGTAGGACAAAGGTTCGTATTTATCTATCGCTCGCTTGTTGACGCATGCTATTCAGGGAGCCTATAGAGGATTAGTGGTGAATTAATATGGTGAAATATGAGGTAATTTCAGTGGTGGATATTAGTCTGTTACTTGGAGTGAGTAGGATAGCGGATGGATAAAAGGGGAAGAAAGATTTGCATTCATATAGCACTTGTTACCCCTGATGGGCGTTGAAGCGCTTTTCTGGCGAGTAGCACGCCACTCCGGAACCCATAAAGGATTAGTGTTGAAAATTAGTATAGTATAAATATGAAGTAATTTGAGTGGTAGATATGTTATTCAGTTATTTGGGCAGTATATTAGTATAGTTGAATATGGAATTTGAGAAGTGAAACATGTTAGTCTGTTAATTTTTATTGAAAAAAGGATAGTGGAGGGATAAAAGAGTAAAAGATTTTTTTTATATATATATTAGTAGTAGGAAGAGGCTTTTGGATGAGTAAAAAGGAGTTTTGGAGGGAAGGAGTCAGAGGGAAGAGTTTAGAAATGTTTGTTTTAGGGGATCGGTGTAGTAAAAAGGTGTCAGATGATGCAAGGAGGGGTAGAGCAGGAGAGAGTCTAGAAAAGGTTATTTTGGCGATCATAGTAGTGGTATGGGGTTTGGGATAAATGAGAGAGTGGATGTAGAGGATATATTGATAGATCTATAGGATGCGAGATAGGGTAGTGCATTAGAAGGAGTAGTAGAAAGAAGTTTGAGAGGAGTCTGAAGGTTGGGCTAGAAGATATATTGAGTGAAGTATAGGCTGAGAAATAGGCCAGTGCATTGGAAATGCTAAATTAGAAGAAAGAGATAAGTATATAGATCCATAAGTACATTAAAAGTATATAGATACATAAAAAAGTAAGTATATTTAGATTAAATATATTGATAGAGGCACAGGATGAGAGATAGGGTAGTGCATTGGATATGCTTTTTTTCAGGAGAAAAGTAACAGACACACAGATCCAAGTACATGGATGGTACATAGATGTACAATGGAAGTATGTACATGTAGACCAAAAATGATTTTTATTTATTGATGATTATTATTATTATTATTTTTTTTCTTCTCTTAACAACATAATTGTTTTACATGTTTTATAAAGTAATACACAAAGATAGATACATATCTATAGTGAAAACAAATGCTTATATACAGAGGGATATGCTGTAAATTTCTATTTCCGTATGGTACCTATGTGGGGAATAGCCAGATCTTGAGTAGTTTTCTGAAGATAAGGTGGTTGTCGGTGGATCTTATGTTGGGGGGTAAAGAGTTCCATAGTTTGGCTGCTTGAACAGAGTGTGGTAAATAAATAAATAATACCTCTATTTTTGAATGAATATATGAATAACAGATAGCTCAATAAATAAGAGTCAAGATTCGAGGTAGTAGGAGTTTGCAGGTTTAATACAGCATAAAGGACAGGAACAGGACAACCTGCACGGACAAGATCTGGGATGGCTAGCTAGCACCACTTTAATAACAGTGCACAAGTATATATACTAAAACAATTGCATTACAGTGAATTACAGTAGGCGGAGCAGTGGGTGTGGTCAATAGCAGTCGCGAAAGATAAGGGTGAAAGTGGGTGTAACAAGAGGCGTATACATAGACATGTGATGTAAACGTAACAGAGTATGTCATAAATGGGGCGGAAACATGGAGGGGGCTACCTAAGGAGCCGGGACCTCTAACCTAATGGTGCACGCAAACTGACAATGACGTGTTACTAGGAGAAGCTGGGGGCTATGAACTCTGTGCTAGGAGTAGAGACTGAAGTCTGGAGAGTCAGGGCGACATGTACCTAAACCCTATCTAGTATCTAATGTTTAGAGAACATGTTGATATAAACTAAAAGTCAGGAGGGGAAAGGCTAACAGACTCTAAGACTGGTGCATGCATTATTCTACATGTAGTGCGTGTGGAGGAATATTAAATGACCATAAATACAGTATTTCTCCTACATGGAGACGTAAAGGCTAGACAATGACGGAAATTATTGATGCGATTCAGTAACTTAGGAATGCAGAGAAGGAGGGCTGGACTGATAACTAGAATCATAACATACTCTTGGCAGACTCGTAGGCAGAGCCAGGCCGAGCCGGGCACTGCGAGGCAGGAAGTAAGTGAAGGGTCAGGAATACAGGTGGGGGCTGTATCGCTCCTCAGCGAGGGCTCAGGAGACAGGAGCTGAATCTGGTGTCCGGGCCCTTCTGAGGCCTAGAAACGGGGACTTTTCAATGAAATAACGTGCACACTGGGAAACGTGGCAACGCAACTTTACATAGGCCTAATACTCGTAGCTTTCACGAGAACTGGAAACTGGCATACTAGAGATGGACCCAACTGTAATTGCGTCTTTAATCAAACATGGGGAATACATATGCATATTAATCATGCACACATAACAAGAGATGGGGGACACGTAGGGACACAGAACATGGCAAAATTTACTTTTCCACATTCCCTCCTTGTCACTACGTTTCCATCAGGAAACATCAATATTCATGATACCATCTATTATTTCATACAGTATCATTTGCTCGTCTCGAATTTTCTTGGAACTGGATTTAGAACGGGACTTGGGACTAGGAATACAGGATGTAGCACAAATGCCGCAAATCGCAGGGCCACATTGTAAACAGAGGCAGCAACTGAATATGATCGCTACTGCAATACCCAGAAATGACAATACTTTCCATCCCCAGGCGGAAATTATATTCCAGAACCAACCGGACAATGTCCAGGTGCCTGGATTTTGGTGTAACATATGGGCAATATTATGGAGTCTGGTAATAGCTGAATAAACAGACGGTGCGTTATTAGGAATGAAAATGCAGCAACTAGATCCGATGACTCTACATGCCCCGCCCCTATCGGCCAGTATGACGTCAAGGACGAGACGATTCTGGAGCACGACAATTCTCATAAAGGATTGTTCTTCGGTTAAGTTACCTAGAGCAGAAGTAGTCTCAATCACTACTGCTTCAAGGGTTCTCGTTAATCTACGTATCAGTTTACTATTCACGACAGTACCTAAGTAGGGGAAGACACCTTTATTGATATCTATGTATTGTTCTAGAGCAGTTTCAGTATAATCGACAATCGGGAGGTCTCTCTTGTGTCTAGTATGTACTAGGTGGGAATTCCTATGATAGTCAGGTGGGGCTAGAAAAACTGGTGGCAGTAGGAAGGCAATGTAACAGGTTCCCTCCCAATCGAGGGGCAGACGAACATATGCGGTCTGACCACAAACAAAATAAGAATGACGTGAAGCTTTGAAAATAGATTTCCTACTGTCACTATACTTGACAATAGTCGTACAATCACTATGGCCTATATGTATGGAACCATTATTTCGGACACATAATTCACCTTTTACTGGTAATACTGACATAGCAGGGAAGTCTGGAGTAGAATCAGACTGAACATTCAGGACCATAAAATTCGAAGAATAATTACCCAAATTATAAACTTCATTTTCTAGATCTAACCCTGTTCTGTGGGGAAGACCTTGCTTGCCTGGGAAACATGTACTATTAAGAAAAGACATATCTGTTGAGGATGACGTTAACGTGGACCATGCTCCACACGAACCATTATGTGAAAATGGATAAGGAAAGAGTGGCAGAACTCCCTTCGGTGTCTGGAAAGGGGGGAGTCGACCACACACCCAACAATTAGTGGCATTGCTGGTCTGGTGTGAATAATGTAACATGCGGATAAAGGAATTATTACGCATAGCAAGACGATATGAAAGTTCATGAGGAGGTAGATCACTAAACGTGTGCTCTATTGTAGCATTAGCAGACTTATTTACATGAGAAACTGGAAAACACAAGTAAAATGCATAACCTGTGCAGGAAATCATAATGCTAAAATATAGCAGAAAACATAAAATAATAATGCAACTTTTAGAGTTCTCACTAACTCTCTCTCTGTGGGGGTCTATTATATACATGTCAGAAACCGGTCTAACCGTTTCACCTAGGGGAGGACTTAGACAATCAAACTGGCTGACTTATTTTACTAGACCTTAATTTTTTCTTATACTCCTGCTGCGGAGTTTTCTCTAACAGGGAGGAATCTGTATCATTGTCTTTTGCGGGACAGTCCTTAAGAATAGTACTTTGACAGTCTTTACAATCCTCGGAAATGTTCTTGGTAACAGGTTTTAGTCCCAAAAATCTTTTCACATGTGACAGGTGGACCCAGCCCTTCCTGCCTTCCAGCTTGACGGCAGTACGGGTGGCCAAGAGGACCTGTTTGGGTTCCTTCCAGCGGGGCTCCAGCGGACTTGAACGATCAAAGTTCCTCACAAGAACCATGCATCCGGGAACGATTTCATGCGGTGCCACCTCGGTATTGTCTGGAAATGCGGCGGCAACCTGTGAACGACAAGAGTGTAGGGCAGACATCAAGGAAGCTAGGTAATCTGTCAGCATATTACTTGAAACATCGGTAATACTTCGAGGTCTAGGTGTACCCCACATATTAGGGGGGCGGCCGAATACGACCTCATACGGGGACAGACCTGATCTGGAATGTGCGACCATGCGCATATAAAACAAAGCGACTGGCAGAGCTACTAGCCAGTCCACACCTTTCTCTTTACATACTTTTGCAATTCGAATTTTCAGGGTCTGATTATGTCTCTCTACGAGACCGGCTGCTTCAGGATGGCGTACACAATGAAACTTCCACTGGTACCCTAACAGAAGGGAGATGTGTTTCATAAGCTCAGATGAGAATGGCTGGCCGTTATCAGAATATACGACCCTTGGGAGTCCATAACGGGGGAAGAATTCACGAACCAACTGCTTGGCAGTGGTCGCGGCTGTGTAATCTGGGACTGGATATGCCTCTGTCCATCTGGACAAAGCGCATATAACTACAAGGACATACTTGAAACCTCGACATCGCTCCATCTGAATATAATCCATCTGGAGGACTTCAAAAGGGTGGTCAGGGGGCTGGAATCCACCTTGTTCCACCGGGACACTTTTACCTGGGTTAAACTGGCAACATATCATACAAGTACGGACCTTCTGCTTGGCTGCAGCTCGTAAATGCTTGTTGAACCAAATGTTCTGGATACTATCTAACATAGCTTTTTCTCCTAAATGTGCTGGACTATGTGCGGTATTGATAATGACTTGAACCATAGAGTCGGGGAGAAACCATGTGGCTTTACCCTTCGTCACCCATCCCTGATCTGTCTGGACCCCTCCTTGTTCGGACCATTTCTTGATTTCATCGGGAGTAGCATGTAACTGGATATCTATGACATCTTGAGTAGGGTCCTTCACTGTCATACAGGTAGTCAGATCTGGAGTGTGTGTCGGTGTCTTATTAACTGGAATGTCTGGTGTCTGAGCTGTAAGCTTGGCTGTGCGATCTGCTAGATCATTACCTTGAGAAATAGTGTCAGTAACTTTCGTATGTGCTTTGCATTTCATAATAGCGATAGATGTCGGTAAGTGTATGGCATCTAACAGAGCTTGAATAAGGAGACCATGCTGAATCTTGGTTCCATGAGAAGTCATGAAACCTCTCTCCTGCCAGAGCACTCCAAAGTCGTGTACGACTCCAAATGCGTAACGTGAATCCGTGTAAATGTTAACTTTCAGGTTCTTGGCGTGTATGCAGGCTTGGGTCAGAGCAACTAGCTCTGCTGCTTGAGCGGACAGAGTGTCAATACGATGTGTTTCTATAACTTCAGTGTCTGTAGTCACTGCATACGCGGCTACTAGTTCTCCTGTACTTGTTCTCATACATGAACCATCCACATAAAGTGTCAGGTCGGGATCTGGTAATGGAATATCTGTCAGATCTTGTCTTGGCTTAGTCATAGTGTTAACTACTTCCACACAGTCATGTGTGGCAGGATTTGAAGTAACTGATGGTAACAGTGTAGCAGGATTTAGAACGTTGCAGCGTCTGATTTCTATGTGTGGCTGGAACAGTGTCAATTCATAACCTGTTAAACGTGCAATTGTCAAGTGCTGAGTCTGTGTTCGGTTTAAAAGAACTTCCACGGAGTGTGGAACTTGTACTGTCAAGGAATGTCCTAACACTATGGAATCACTCTGTCTGATAGCTAGTGCTGTGGCTGCAACTGACTTGAGGCACGCAGGCAGCGCCTGGGCTACAGGATCTAGTGTGCTCGAAAAATAAGCACAGGGCTTGTATTGTCCTCCTTGATCTTGTGTGAGAACAGATAATGCTGTACCTTCACGTTCAGTGACGAAAAGTGTAAAAGGCTTACTGTAGTTCGGTGTAGCGAGAACTGGAGCTTGGCATAAGGCTTTCTTTAACTCATTGAAACTAAGTGTATGTTCAGATGTCCAAGGGAGGACAGTCGATACGGCTGCCCCCTGTGTCGTTAACTGTATCAGTGGCTTGGCTAGAAATGCATACTGAGGAATCCATTGTCTGCAATAAGAAGTGAGGCCGATAAAAGCACGTACCTCCTTCTGGGTCTTGGGCTGAGGAAGACTCGCTATTAACTGGATACGGTCAGGTGTCAACTGCCTACCCCTCTTGGACAGTAAGTGGCCTAAATAGATCACTTGCTGGACACAGAATTGAAGCTTCGAAGGGGACACCTTGTGCCCCATCTCGGCAAGGAAATACAAGACTGTAAGGGATGCTCGCTCGCAAGCACGTTCAGAACGGGCTGTGATCAGTAGATCATCGACATACTGGAGCAGGGCAGTGTCAGTTGGCATGTGAATATTGTCTAGTTGTCTCTTAAGTGCTTGACTGTAAATACTAGGACTTTCTGTGAAACCTTGAGGAGCGAGTGTGAACATATAGCTCCTTCCATTTAAACAAAAACCGAAAAGGAACTGGCTGTCTGGATGAATGGGGACACTGAAAAATGCGTTCTTGAGGTCTATGACTGTAAAAAATGAGGCTTCAGAATCAATGGCTGTCAATAGGGAAGAGATATCTGGGACAACTGGGTACTGGGGAATAATACATTTGTTGAGTTCTCGAAGGTCAATCACTAATCGATATACTGGGGGTGCATTTGGATCAGTACGTTTCATGACTGGAATGATCGGAGAATTACATACATTGGAGTCAGTTTCTACAACTACTCCTTGAGCGATGAGCTCGTCAATAATTTTGGATAAGGCTGCTACAGCCTCAGGTGGCAATCTGTACTGTCTGATTCGTGGTAACACTACACCTGGTTTGAGAGTCACACGATGGGGTGTGATTTGCATATAACCTACATCAGTTGGACCTTGTGCCCATAGATGCTGCGGAACATTAGACAATCTCGGATCAAAATCTCGTAATACATAGTGACCCTTGAAGTCACGTAAGAACAATCGTATTCCCTCTGGGGAGCAGCAAATAACTGCACCTAATTCTTTCAGTGTTTTAATACCTAACAGATTTTCTGGGCATGACTTCGTAAGTAACAGATCAGTAGTGCGGGACAATGGACCTACTTCTAAAGTAACTGGCTTAGATATCTCGTTTACAATAGGCTTTCCTGAAAATCCAAGGGAAACATTTCTAGAGCCTGAGAGCGGAGCCCCTGGAACCTCGGCGTGACTGATGGTCGTCCTACTTGCCCCTGTATCAATCAGAAACTTTCTGTCTTTCCCTAGTACTTGACTATGAACATAGGGACCTTCTTGATCTACAGGTATCTCGATGAGAGGCAAGCCTACCTCCCTCTCCAGGCTGTTTCATGAGTACGGCTGATACTCTGGATACTCGGACTGTGCATACTGGTACATCTGCTGTGTAACATGCTGTGTTGCAGCAATAGGCTGCGGTGCTGGAACTGTCTGTTGTGCATTCTGTGGCTGAGAAGTCTGTGAAACTTGTTCTTGTCTAGACGGACGTGGTCTTTCTTTAGTCTTACCGGTGGCTATGTTGTGTTTCAGAACTGCACACTCGTTTATATAGTGACCTGGCTGTTTACAATAATTGCAGGTCCCTTTAACGGGAACTGCAGGATGACTGGCTTGATTCGGACCCCTCTTCTGACTGTCTTGAGGAACAGATTGTGCAACTAGTACTTTCATTTTCGTGTCTTTCATACGTTTTCTTTCATGATCTTGCTCTTCTCTGATTCTATTCTGGTGATATTGAAGCATCTGTAACATTTGGGACGGGGTATTAGCTTGCCAGGTACTTTCGACTTTCAAAACTCGGTTCTTAACTTGTGGACTTGAATTCTCGACTAATTTAGTAACAAAGAGATGAGGGTATGACTCGCTACTCGTCTTCAAGCCACTGTTAATAATAAAGCATTTCTCGAATCTAGAATAAAAATCACTAGTGTCTTCGTCTTGTTTCTGTTTACAGGCTGAGATTGCATCCCAGTCTTCCTTTTTAGTGGCTAATAATCTTGGCAAAACTTGTATCAATAATTCAGGTAATTCTTTACATTTCTCTCCTAGACCGGTACCTGGTACTCGTATCTTATCTTCAGCTTCTAGAACTGCCCAATCGATCTTTTTCTCTCCCACCTCCCATTCTTTTTCCTTGAGTTTTTCATATACCCCTGCGGGCAACAGGATTTTTAACATTTTAATTATATCTGGATACGTGTATTCTCCCATACGGAGCATGTCTTTTAATTCTCGGTGGAACCCTGCTGGATCTTTGTCATGACAGGGAATTAATTTCTTCATCTCTAAGAGTTCCATCTTTGTAATCGGAGTGTAAACAAACACTCGTTGCATTTCACCATCTGCTGTCCTGACTGGGTGTACTTCTCGTAACGGATTCTGTCTATCTATGTAAAAGGGTTTACTTTCTGGGGGTGAGACATGAACAAAATGCGGGTTCAAGAACGTTCTATATTTGTGACGCTGTTCTAGGATGACACTAATTAAATCGGTACCTAGACCTTTCCATCTATACTGGAGTAACTCGTTCAGGACATCGTGTAACGGACCTGGATCAGAATGTTGACCCTCATACAGAGTAATGAGGTGCTGGATCATATACATACCCACCAGTCGTTGCTCGGCTGGAGGCAGTTTCAGAAACATTTGTGCCACTATTTCGTCTGGAAAAGTGGTAGAATCAGTAATCCATTGGACTGCTGATCGGGCTAGTTCTTGTTCATGCATAGTACTTAACTCACTGTAACCGATTCGTGATTTCAGAATGTGATCGGTAGCTTGAAATACTTGTTCTAGAGAACCTTGTTCTGGTGCTGGATGAGGAACAGTTTTCTTGTGCTCTAGGCGTAAATGGCGGTCTGGAAATCTAGATTTTCCTACATACGCTATTCTAGTGGGATTCTCGTCGTCTACCTCTTCAGTAGAAGAGTCATTTTCTTTCTCGTTTACTAGTGCTTCTTTGCGTTTCTCGTGTAACCTTATTATTTCTTTACGAATTTTCTTGTACATACTCTCTATGCTACTGATGGTTCTGTGCTTACCCTCGGCTATGTTATCACTCCACCTTGTCAGGATTCTCATTTCGGCCGGATCTTTAGTCGGGGAATCTTGTTCTCTTATTAGACAATTAATCAGAAACTTTAATAACATGAGCTGGATCTCAGCTTTCCTTTGAGACATGGCTTCGCCAATACTTTCTGGATCATCCCCTGTACGGATGAAACGATATATTCTGTCTAGATCTCCTTTCATATCCGGTAGGGTGTCCAAATACCCGGTCACCCGTCTTACACGGATGGAATATATAACTGTACTATCATCACCTGCGACTGGATCATAGCGGCATTCAGTAAGAGCTCGTCGGATATCTGCAACGGACTTATATTTGGGCGTGCGCTGTAACGCACATTCATGTAACTCGGCCAACTTTCTACGTTGGTGTGGTGGCGGGGTACCAGGAGGACCTCCTCCTGCGGCCCCTAAACTAGAATCGTCGACTGATACTCTTCGTGCTGGCAGAGTGGGAAATTGTAATGTAGGCTGGACCGGGGGTACCGTAACAGGTACTCCGGTGACTGGAGGAGCAGGATTTACATTATTTACAGGAGCTGGCGGAACAGGATTTGCATATTCTGGGACTGTGTCGTCCAAATAGGACGAAATAAAAATATCAGCTGCGGTCGGTTTGTGACGTAGCTTGATCGGAACTAATGGTGGCGGAAAATTACTGGATGCCTCCGGGGTTGCTCTTGGCAAGCCCTCGGCAAGAAGAGGGTACATACCCTTAATAAGGGCATTCCTCTGTCTGTCTGACTGTTCGGTTTTAACTCGTTCACCTATCTCGATTAATTCCCTTTCTTGGGCTCGTTCTAAGGATTCTCTACTTAATTCTGACTTTCTGATTTCTTTTTCGGTTCTTCTATGAGATTCTTTACGCCATAACTCGATGGCATCTTTCTGTGACTGTCTGGCTTTCTTTTTCCATAATGCTTCTTCTACTCTCATGATGCACTCGGCATCCCATGTACCCGATACGGGCCATCTATACTTTTCTTCTAATTCCTTGGTGTACTCCACCCATAAATCTAGATATAATATGGCACTTATGCCATGCTTCTGATACATAAAATGACCTGGACTGTCCCTAGGCGGGACAGGAACTGCTGCTTCTAGCAGACCTTTTCTGGTTTTTAACTGACGTAATTTCGAGAATAAAGGCATGACTGAACTGTAATCTAGACACAATACAATACACAATGAACACGATAACTACACCACTTTCATACCACGACATTAAAAATACATGAAGAACATTTAAAATAACAGTTCGAACAGAATACTACCTGGAATACTGAAAACAGAATACATGAATCTTCTCGAGAACAGAACTGACTAGAACAGAAACTAGATGCACTGCTAAAACAGTACGAAACTTACCGGTCTCATAAAGAGACACGTCAGGACCCGCATCCACCGAAGTGGACACTTCGTTTTGGGTCTGTGTACCACCAAAACCCACGGACCAGAGTCAATTAGATTGACCCTGTCTAGATACTACCCCAGCAACGGTACTCACCGGGCAGCAAGAACGGAAGGCCTCGGACTGGACTGGACTGCTTCGACGCCGGACGGACGAACTTCGGACTTCTGTTACGGGTGGGCCTCCGGATACCTCGGACCTTGGACTCTCGGCTTGGGCTCTGGTCGGGACTCGCCGCGTTCCTCCACCGCCTCGTCTGGATGCTGGACCGCCACCTCCGTCTCCTCCGTGGGCCTGAGGGATACTTGAAGCAGAAATATCTGCACGTGCACGGTATGGTTCCGTCACGGCTGCAGAGGGTCAGGGGGCCGGCGTGGCTTCACCGGCGCGTGGGGAAAGGGCAAGTCCCTGTTCGGGCGCCATTATGTGGTAAATAAATAAATAATACCTCTATTTTTTAATGAATATATGAATAACATAGCTCAATAAATAAGAGTCAAGATTCGAGGTAGTAGGAGTTTGCAGGTTTAATACAGCATAAAGGACAGGAACAGGACAACCTGCACGGACAAGATCTGGGATGACTAGCTAGCACCACTTTAATAACAGTGCACAAGTATATATACTAAAACAATTGCATTACAGTGAATTACAGTAGGCGGAGCAGTGGGTGTGGTCAATAGCAGTCGCGAAAGA
Source organism: Lissotriton helveticus (assembly GCF_964261635.1). Taxonomy (NCBI): domain Eukaryota; kingdom Metazoa; phylum Chordata; class Amphibia; order Caudata; family Salamandridae; genus Lissotriton; species Lissotriton helveticus. Next base: position 796,140,412 of record NC_136063.1, on the reverse strand, counting down.
TAAGGGTGAAAGTGGGTGTAACAAGAGGCGTATACATAGACATGTGATGTAAACGTAACAGAGTATGTCATAAATGGGGCGGAAACATGGAGGGGGCTACCTAAGGAGCCGGGACCTCTAACCTAATGGTGCGCGCAAACTGACAATGACGTGTTACTAGGAGAAGCTGGGGGCTATGAACTCTGTGCTAGGAGTAGAGACTGAAGTCTGGAGAGTCAGGGCGACATGTACCTAAACCCTATCTAGTATCTAATGTTTAGAGAACATGTTGATATAAACTAAAAGTCAGGAGGGGAAAGGCTAACAGACTCTAAGACTGGTGCATGCATTATTCTACATGTAGTGCGTGTGGAGGAATATTAAATGACCATAAATACAGTATTTCTCCTACATGGAGACGTAAAGGCTAGACAATGACGGAAATTATTGATGCGATTCAGTAGCTTAGGAATGCAGAGAAGGAGGGCTGGACTGATAACTAGAATCATAACATACTCTTGGCAGACTCGTAGGCAGAGCCAGGCCGAGCCGGGCACTGCGAGGCAGGAAATAAGTGAAGGGTCAGGAATACAGGTGGGGGCTGTATCGCTCCTCAGCGAGGGCTCAGGAGACAGGAGCTGAATCTGGTGTCCGGGCCCTTCTGAGGCCTAGAAACGGGGACTTTTCAATGAAATAACGTGCACACTGGGAAACGTGGCAACGCAACTTTACATAGGCCTAATACTCGTAGCTTTCACGAGAACTGGAAACTGGCATACTAGAGATGGACACAACTGTAATTGCGTCTTTAATCAAACATGGGGAATACATATGCATATTAATCATGCACACATAACAAGAGATGGGGGACACGTAGGGACACAGAACATGGCAAAATTTACTTTTCCACAAGAGAAGGATGTGCCACCCATTGTTTTTTTCTTGTATGGTGGGATTTTGAGGCGAGATGCTCCTTTAGAGCGTAGGTTCCTTTGTTGAATGTGTTTGGTGATTTTATTCCTGATGAAGAGTGGTCCTACTCCATGTATTGCTTTGTGGGTAATACAAAGCAGCTTGAACGTGGATCTTCTGGCAACCGGTAACCAATGCAGGGCTTTCAAGGCAGGGGAGATGTGGTCTCGTGGTTTGATATGCAGGAGTAGTCTGGCAGCCGAGTTCTGAATCCGTTGTAGTCTTTTCATGGTCGTTAAAGGTGATCCGTGGTAGAGGCTATTGGCGTAATCGAGTTTGGATAGAACAATGGAGATGGTAGCTTGGACCTTGTGTGGAAATCCCAAATGAGGGAAAATTCGTCGCAGCGTTTTTATAGTAGCAAAGCTTGATCTTGCTAGTTTATTTACTTGGACATTCATCGACAGCTTGGAGTCCATGGTCATTCCGAGGTTTCTTACTTCCTTCGATACTTTAGGCAGTGATCCCAGTTCATCAGGCCATGCGGCAAGCGGGTTGTAATTTTTCCAATCGCCACACGTGAGTATTTCAGTTTTTGAAGCATTCAATTTGAGATGGCTCCAAGTCATCCACTGATCCACGGCTCTGAGACAGCTGAAAATTGGTGATTTTCCAATGTCTTTGGGGCATTCCAGTTGAAGGAGTATTTGCGTGTCATCTGCATAGTTGTAGCACGTGAGGTGAAATTTATTGATCAGTACTGGTAAATACTTCATGTAGATGTTGAAAAGCATGGGCGAGATGATAGAACCTTGAGGGACCCCTGCTTTTGTGGAGTACGGTTTGGACGAGAAAGGTGGGGTGTGGATGACATTAGTTCTGTTTCGAAGGTAGGACGCGATCCAGTCTAGAGCAGTTCCCTCTATGCCGGCTTCATAAAGTCTTTGTTTCAGAGTGTCATGGTCAACCGTGTCAAAGGCTGCTGAGAGGTCCAAGAGGAGTAGCGCAGCAACCCCGTTGCGGTCAACTGTATTCTTTAGGTCATCCCAGATGGCAAGGAGGGAAGATTCAGTGCCTCTTCCCGGACGGAATCCTGTTTGGAAATCTGAAAGTATGTCATTCTCTTCAATGAATTGGGACATCTGGGCGAACGCTGCTCTTTCTATCAGTTTGCCCAGGAAAGGTCCATTTGTAATGGGTCTGTAGTTTTCGGGGTTCAGCGGGTCCAAGTTTGTTTTCTTCAGTAAAGAGCGTATGTATGACTTTTTGAGTTCTTCTGGAAATATTCCAGTAGTTAAGGAATCGTTGATGATTCTTCTTACTGGAATGGCAGCAGACGTTGATAAAAGAATTGTCTTGAAAGTTTGTGGCGGACAGGGGTCAGAAGGGCTGCCGGCAGGCCTGCTTGCTTTGACCAGGTCCATAAATTCATCGTGTGAGATGTGTTGGAAGGAACGGAGAGGCTTGATTAGAGCATTCTTGGATAGTTGTTTTGAACAAGGGTTAGTGCTGGTGCTTTGTTTCTGTTGTAAGTACGAGTCCAACGTGTCTGCTTTGTCCTTGTAATGATTTGCCAGTTTGTCTGTGAAATCTTGAGTAACAGGATGAGTTCCTTCTAGGCAATTTGGTTTTCGAAATTCATTGAGTATTTTATAGAATTCTTTATTTGCACATTTAGCGTTTTGAATTCTGTCTGAATAGTACCTTTTTTTAGCTTTTTTGATAGCAGACTTATATAATCTGTTAATTTTTTGTAGGTGAAGTTTGTCTTGTTTGGCGTTTGTTTTGAGCCAGGTACGTTGCAGCTTTCTAATTTGTTGTTTTATGTTTTTTATTTCTATGTTTCTCCAAGGCGCTTTTTTCCTTTTGTTCTGTTGTGTGGTTTTGAGTGGTATCAGGATGTCAAAAGCTTCCTGTAGCCACTCGTATAGATTCTGAACAGAATTTATGGTTTCCAGATTTATACTGGATGTTAGTTGTGTTTCCAAGTGTTCCAAATTGAGTTTGTTCCACGGCCGATAGGTGGATGGATGTAAGGTAGTTTTAGGTGAGTTGCTTAGTGTTGTTTTATGTTGGAAAGCAAGCAAGTGGTGGTCTGACCATGTGACTGGAGTTATAGTTTGAAAGGTAACTAGTTCAGTATTAGCAAAAATGACATCTAGTATATGTCCAGCGATGTGTGTCGGATTGGGGACAATCTGATGCAGGTTCAATGCGTCTAGGCCAGTGATTATTGTTTTCGGATGGGTCATATTGGTTTTATCAAACCAAATGTTAAGGTCACCCAGAATGCACAGGTTGGAGTGTATTGTTATCAGATTTGAAACTGTGTCTAGAAGTGCGTCTGGGAATGTTGCCTTGCTAGGTGGAGGTCTGTAAAGGAGCAGGAAGTTACAGGTGGAAGACGGTGTAGGATTGCATCTTGTTAGAAGAGCCTCACAATTCTTTATGGAGATGTTGTCAATTTTAGTGATATTTATTGTTTGCCTGAATACAACAGCTAGACCACCTCCTTTTTTGGCTATACGATTTTGGGTGATTATTTGATAGCCTAGAGGAATGGCTTAATGCAGGACTGGAGCCATATCCTCTCCCAACCATGATTCGGTTATGAATAGTATGTCTGGTTTTGCATCGGTGAGAAGGTCGTAGATGTGATGCTTGTTTTTAGAGAGGGATCGAGCATTTATTAGTAGACAGTGTAAATAGTGGCCTTTTGTGATAGTGGGACTTTGTTTTGTAGGAGAGTGATCAGTATTGTGTGGGTGTGTACCAGGTGTGTTTTTAGTGCTGGTATTAGCTGTAATAGGATAGCAATCGTGTAGCTGTTCTGTATCGTGTTCCTCATCCAGAATGCTAAGAAGGCATTTTGATGGGTCTGCATGTGTATGTGTTGGAGATGGTGTTTGAGAATGAGTTGGAGTGCTCTGTTGCTTTTGTGGTGTAACATTGTTGTGCGGTAGACTTGGGGAAGCAAAGTTGTGAGGTGTGGCATGTTGCTTATATTTTTTGCGTATGTTGAAGGTGGAAGGTGTATGAGTCAGGGGAGGTGGTGCAGCATGTGGGTCATGTCGTAATGTTTTAAATTGTCCAATGGATGAGAGGCGGTTAGAAGAGAGGTGCTGTATTGCTGTATCTGTGTTAGGTGTGGTGGAAGAGTGAAAGCTTGGCATTGGAGTTTGTTCCTTTGTGTGCTTTGAAAGGTGGGTATATGTATGTATTTTGTGATGGTAAGTATTATGAGGTGTTGCGCTCTGAAGATCTTGTTGTGCTGGTGTGTGTGATATGTTTCGCTTTTGAGGTGTGGTGAAAAGGGGTGCTGATGTATATGTTTCATGCACCTGATTTGGTTGTGTAGTATTGTTTGTGAGAGGAGGGTGTGACGTAGAGGGGGTGGTGATGTGTTTATGTGTAAAGAGTATGTTGTGTGTAGGAGTGAATGAAGTAGAGGCGAGAGTGTTTATCTTAGCCTGGTTTGTTTCAAGAGTTACAAAGTGTGGTGGTGTGCAGTGTGTGTGTTGTGTGTTAGTGTTATTATGGTAGAAGGGAGAGGAGGGTGTTTGTTGGACAACTGATGGAAGAATCATTATATATTTGTTAGTGATAAAAGGTGGACTGTTAGGTGTAATTACAGCAGGGAGAGTGTGTCTGAGTGGGATGTAGTTATTTATGGTGTTGATTGGCGTTGTGTTAGTGATGAGTGTATTGGTTAGTGGTATCGGATAGAGTTGTGTACTGTTTGTGGGTGATGGTGGATATGTGTGGTAGTTGGGATAGTAGGGTGTGTAGATGTGGTTTGGTTGGGTTTGAAGTGCATGCTGGTACATTAATCTGTGCATTGCGTTGTGCGTGGTGTACATTTGGTGTGAGTGTATTGCTCTATTTGTCGTTGTGGATGGTATGGGCTGGGTATTGTTAAATGAGAATAAGGGCAGCATTTCTGGCCCTAGTCCCGACCAGGCTCGAACAGGCCCAAACAGGCAACTACCCTTGTCCTCCACACCCTTAGCCTCGACGCCCGGGCTGAGACGCCCTAAGCCTGGCCTTTTTTGTAGCCCTAGTAATCAGGTGACCCCTTCAGCCAATGGGAACCCTAGCCCTAACACTATCCAATCACAACACTAGCCCTAGCATCTAGAACCAATAGGAGACCAGGACCTTGCAGCCAATCTTAACCCTAGTCCAAGTATCCATTCATTTAAAAAACCCTGATCTCTACGTCCAATAAAGGCCCTAGCCCCATCAGTAGTCCCAACCCAAGTCAAAGCAGCCACTGGTACAGGTAGCCCTAGTCCCTACTTCCAATAGAAAGCCTAACCCTACTCTTAGTCCCACAACTGGTCCAACAACCAATCACACCAGAAACCCTAATCACTACTTCCAATTAAAGCTCTAACCCTAGCCCCAACCCTGCAATGATTGATTCACAGACCGAGAAACCAATCAGAACCCTCAAATACCCAACCAATGAGGACATTAACCCTAACCCAATAGAAATACCTGGTACAACCACCAATCAGTGTACACATGTGCCAACCACTAGCACACCATGTAAGGTCCCAGCAACCTCAGACAAGGTTTGCTGGCCAGGGAGTTGGAAGCTGTTTGCTCCTCTTCAGAATCTCCTAGGAGACAGAAAGGCTCAATCCACAACTTTGGACTTCAGCAGGTAAAGGCTTCACTAACTCGAAATCTAACAATACTGATTGAATAAAGCTTTACTCCCCCTGCTGGCCAAAAAACGAAGTGCACAGGCCCCAGTAAATACAGTTTCAACAGCTCACAGAAGCACCCTCTGATGTAGAAAATCCCTGTTGCTGGGAGGGGGGTGGGGGGAGGCAGGGGGGCTGGCCTCACTGGCTTGTGAACACAAAATGGAGGCTGGGGGTGCACTGTTTGAGCACACAGGCCTAAGCACAGAGCAAAGGAGAAATTTGGAGGGAAAACTGATTTGTCACCAAGGAATTAGAGGGGCAAACTACAGAGGTTGGACTGCAAATCCCACAATTCAACACACTAAATGAAGGCAATCATGGGCAGGGAAAACCACACATTTAAAACACAACACAGGTGATAAAATATGCAATTACAGGCAGGCTAAAACTACAATTTTTAAACTGTAACAACCACAGGCATAGACAGTAAGCACAGAAAGTGAAAATCATTTTTTAAACAGCTTTTTGTCTTGGGAAGAGACAGCACTAGTCTGTCTCCTTACCACTTCCTGGACTCTGCTCACTGCAATCTGGGCCACATGTAGGCTGCAACTCACAAGATGGAGGAGAATGATTTGGGGGTGCACCCAGCAAGGCCTTAGGGGCCTGGGCTGGTGTGAGGAGAGGGCTCAGACTTGCCTGGTAGCTGAATAGCCAATGGTCTGCTGGCCTGGGGGCGGGGTTTGGGGAGCTGCTTGCTCCTGTTCAGAATCTCCTAGGAGACAGACAGGCTCAATCCACAACTTTGGACTTCAACAGGGGTTTACAAAGTGACACATCTACCTAGATGCGTCACTTTGTAAATATGGCGCAACAAGGTGCATTTTTTACGCCACTGGTGCGTCACAAAAAGTGACGCACCGGCGGCGTAAAAGTGGCGCACAGCCTCATGAATGAGGCCCACTGTGTCTGGAAAAGGGGTGGTACTTAAAAAGTCACTGGTAGATGCAATCACTAAAGCTCCTGCTCCTGATAATCGTGAAACATTGTTGTCATTAGCGGAGCTGTGCGAGTACTGCAGCAAATTCATCGTAGACTTAGCTACTAAAATGGAACCTCTCCCAGGGAGCTTACATGGAAAAATACTGAGTTTTTTGTAAATGGATGTTCAACAATCTGCTTTTGAGCAGATTAAAAGGGAAATTGCTGAAGCATTTTAATATGTGTTATTTTTACTTAGACATGTTTCCTTTAGAGCACTGCATTTGGACTGTTGTTGAGGTTCCGGAATTTGGAGTGTAGAATGCGGAGCGGATATATGTAATGCTTGGGCTGTTATTACTGGCTTGAAGAGTACAGTGCAGCATTTAATAAAGCTTGCTCTGATCTACAAATGTTGTGGACCCGCAATCTTTATTGCCAGAAATGTGCTCTTGTAGCCTATGCAAGCAAATGACTAAACAAAACAAAAAGAGATATTCACAAACAGAGAAAGAAATGTTTCCGAGCACAAGGGGATAGCAACATTTCCACTTATACAATTCCAGGTTGCGTCTAATCACAAACACCTTGACCCACTCTTCCAAAGGTCCGTATCAAAACCAACACCTCAATGAAAATGTGAATCCATCAATTGCAAGAATATTCATTCCAAGGGATTATCTCAGTGGCACTCAAAACATTAGAGATTACCTTTCAAGCACTACCAACCATCTAACACTCAAGAGGAGTCCAATGCAGTGAAAATAGAAAGATATGGTAGAACTGTGGTCAAACTGTTGTACCCACTGACAATACACTTTAAGGCATTCTACATTCCTCCTACGTATACTGGTTGACTTCTCCTGGAACGCGAGGAACACACATGCAATGTCTGCCCTCAAGCAATTCTGAAGCATGGAGAATGCTATCAGCTCTTCATAACGGATGCCAAGAGCTTTCAGTGTCATTTGATGAATTATTTTTGAAATAGCATGTCTAAATCTAACCACATCGTTAATAGACACAGCATTTCAAGATGCCCATGCTGGACAGGAGGGTATTGTCAAGGCCAAAACCAGAATATGTGGCATAGTCTATATGCTGGGATGAAAATGTCTCCTGCGTGGGATACAGGTGAGTACCCCTGCTCTGAGTGACCTCACTGTACATGAAACTTAATCTGACTTTTTTGTGGCCTACCTAGCATGGCCATTTAGCATGTGTGTGGGGGCATAGGCCTGCCCATGTTAAAACCAAAGTTCAGAACTCAATCTTTGACCTGGTGGGGCGCACGTAGCATGCCCCCTTTTATGACGTAGGGCTGCTGTCCATGTTCTAGTCATTGACATAAAGCAATGGCGGCAGCATACAGATTTCTTTTATTGATTATTAGTCCTGAGCAGACCAATTGTTTTGTTGCAGCAGAAAGTGCGGCCTACTGTTCCCACTCATGTAATGTTTTGCCTAGATGTTACACCCAGACCCTTAGCTGACTTTTCTTGTCCGGAGTGCGTTCACATGATAGATGTGTGGCAGATGTATGGTACTAGGGTCCTTGAGTGGTGAGAACCTGGGTGCAGGGACCAGCTGAACTAATTTTCAATAGCTTCTTGCATGGCATAGAAAGTGCATACATCTTCCCCAGACAGTGGAAGTGTATTGACTGCAGTCATCAAGCTGGAGTTCCAGACACTGATGTGAGGGATGATAGAGACAGGGTTATCCTGAAAAATTCCGTAAGGACCTTTTAACAAGGGGTTTCTGATTAGAGTTTCCTGGGCACTGCTATTTAGTAGATGGTAGAGGTGAGGGTTGGGACTGCACTTTTGTTGTTCAAGTTGAGTACGTTTCAAAACATGGTCTGATCTTTTTTTATGTCTCTGATTACTACTTCAGGAAGATCTCACACTTCATTGTGCACTTTTTTTATACTCCTGCTGGGAGCCAGCACCAATGCTACCTGCTGTGAGAAGCATTGCTTTACACAAAGATAATCGGGAAAGCAACCTCGGGAGAGCATTTAAAAAGGAACCAACCCAAACCGGTTCTGAAGCATGAGACAGTGTATCCTTTTTCTAGGTCTATAAAATATGTATAAAATGGAATCCAAATCATCCACTTTCTTCCAGTTCCAAGTTTTTCTTGGCCAAGGAAGAGAGTGCTCTACAGAGTATTCAAAGAGCAGCTGTTCCACAAGCACTGCTGTCTGTCTGACAGCTAATCTCCAAGAGGTGGGGGGACTTCAAATGAAGTCAACACTTTTTTCTGGAGATGCTGAGGGTCTGCATAAAGAGCCTAAAAAACTGCTTGCCTACTGAGAGAGCGAAGAAAAAGACAATATACAATATAAGCTCCTGATTAAAAGCAATAAAGTGTGCTTTTATAACAGAAAATGGAGTGAAATGTTGGAAGTTATCCAGGAAGGGAATTAGGAAAGGTTTTGGGGGTTGGTGAATAATATAGCTGACTTGGAAGCAGTGTCTATCTCTTACATGATCTCAGGAGACAATTGGGTTTTACGTGTAAGTAAATTCTTTCTCCAGTCTTCAGTAAATGATCATGAAATTGCCTATAATACTGATCCAGGTACTCTTGGTATATTCACTGAAGAGAAGATCAAACATACAATAGCTGGGTTGAAGTTAAAGAGGACCGCTGGATCAGACAACATCCAAGCAATTGTATTAAAAAATAACATTGATTGGTGGGCAGAGAATCTGGCGTATCTGTATTGATGGAGAGCTGAAACAGGAACTGTTCTGGAGTCCTGGAGTGGCTCTGTGCTAAAACCATTATTGAAGAAATGAGATGGGAAAATGATGGCAAATTATAGGATAATTAGTCTTCTGGACGTGTCAGCAAATATATTCACCAAAATATTGCTCAAAAGACTTGAAGATTAGCTCTGAGGAAATAAATCTTTGCCCATTGAACAATGTGGCTTTCGGTCAGGACATTCCACAACGGATCACTGCTTTGCTTTTATGGGCTATAATTAAAAAAGGCATTCAAATAAATCAAAGGTTGTGAGATTGTTTCATGGACTACCTTTGAAATGGGGGATGGGTGGGCATATTGGACAAACTGCGCACTTGGAATGTTCTGAGGGGCCTGCTGTCTTTGATTCAAGCTTTGAAGAGTAGGATCAGTCGGGTAGACTAAAAAAATAGAAATAAATATTTGGCTTACACCAAGGCTGTGTTTACCCTGAACCTTTTTAGTCTCTATGTAGCTGATCTTCCAACAAGTCTAAATAACTCAAATTCCTTCTCCCCAAAAATGGGTGCAACTGATATTCCCTGTCTGATGTAAGTTGACAACCTTGTCATTTAGATTAAACCTCTAGAGGTCTCCAGAAGATATTTGATGCATTTACAGCATACTGTACATTTAATCATCTCAGCATCAATCTAGAGAAGACAAAAGTCTTAGGGCCTTATAACAAGTTTGGCGCATTTGCTCCGGCTCACCGCTGGCACAGCTGCGCCAAACCTGCACAAGGACCATTGGCCATATTACAAGTTGAATTTGTGTTACACCCGTTCAACTCATAATACGGCCGGCAATCCTTTGCTTTTTTCCATGGCGGTGTCTGGAAAACAGGCACTGCAATGGGAATGGCAAAAAAGTTCCAGCACAGCCTCGACGTGGACGACCATGCCGTGCTGGAAGATTTTGGGGAATACAGACAGGGGGGCACATGTTGTGCCCCCCTGAATGCATCCCTATAGTGAGGGGCCATGGGGGCTCTGTAGGGCCCCCTTTGTTCCTCCACTGCAAGCCTTTTCATGGCAGGGCACCCGCCATTAAATGTTGGCAGTGGACGAACTCGTAATATGCTGAGCGGGACTGTGCCAGTCCCTGCTCAGCATATTACATTGTGGCCAGTGTAGTCTGAGGCCAGTTGTAAGTGGTCCGATGGTAAGACCAAATTTCAAGAAAAAATACACTGTTTTTTCAGGAAACCCTCACTCACCCTAGTGGTGACATGCTTCATCATCGGGTCCACCGGGAGAGATCGAATACCTCCCCGGTGTGCTGCGACGCCAGGAGACTGCGGAGCAGGTTTTTGTGTGAAGATGAAGTGTGAAAAAATATACTGAGGTTAAAAATGTCAGAGGTTGTACCAAACAAAACTTTATTCATTGGTCAACCTGACATATTAAAAAATGAGATATGTGAAGGGAAACTAGCCAATTACTTTATACTGGTGTTTACCCTGTAAAGAAGGTCAACATGTTTCTGCCCATTTTTATGTTTTACTTTACTGGGCTTTCATCAGGACCGGTAAGCGAGTGTGCCAATGACAGGAGGGGCGCGCTAAGGCCCGCCCTGCCAATGGTCGTGAAAGTTAAAAATAGCACTATGTGTAAATTGGTGCAAAAAGAAAAAGAAACAAACTCATAAGTAGTGGGGTTTTACCACGAGATCCAGCGAGGGTGAAGCTAGGTGCCGAGCGGGTGCTGAGCGTTGCGGGCGGTGTGCCATTGTCGCTCCCACCCCCCTCCTGTGTTCTATGGGGCGTGGATCTATTTCTTTACAAACTCCTAGGTTCCTCGCAAAAGAGGTAAAACCCCACTATTAATGAGTTTGTTTCTTTTTCTTTTTGCACCAATTTACACATAGTGCTATTTTTTACTTTCACGACCATTGGCAGGGCGGGCCTTAGCGCGCCCCTCCTGTCATTGGCACACTCGCTTACCGGTCCTGATGAAAGCCCAGTAAAGTAAAACATAAAAATGGGCAGAAACATGTTGACCTTCTTTACAGGGTAAACAACAGTATAAAGTAATTGGCTAGTTTCCCTTCACATATCTCATTTTTTAATATGTCAGGTTGACCAATGAATAAAGTTTTGTTTGGTACAACCTCTGACATTTTTAACCTCAGTATATTTTTTCACACTTCATCTTCACACAAAAACCTGCTCCGCAGTCTCCTGGCGTCGCAGCACACCGGGGAGGTATTCGATCTCTCCCGGTGGACCCGATGATGAAGCATGTCACCACTAGGGTGAGTGAGGGTTTCCTGAAAAAACAGTGTATTTTTTATATTTTCTTGAAATATGGTCTTACCATCGGACCACTTACAACTGGCCTCAGACTTCACGTGCGACACCCACCTCCTTTATATACTTTATCTTTATGGTCACTCTTCTTTTGATTACCTGTATATTGCTTGGGGACTAAGAGTGCCCTAAAACCCTCTCTCTCCTTTTGTTGAGATATATTGTGGCCAGTGTGCCACCATCAGGGAACAACTGTTCCCTGGAGCAGCCGGCGGTCCACCGCTGATATGACTTTGACAGTTGTATTACGGTAGGCGGTGGACAGTGGATTGCCACAGTGAGTCTCATAATCAGGCCCTTAGTTTTTGTGGGGAAAAGTCCCCAACTTCAATTGGTACGTCAATAATAACATGAAAGCAGAAGAAGTTAAGTTTCATAAATGTTTGAAATTGCACTTTAATGGCAAGTTGAAATGGAACTAACAACTGCAGCAAATAAGATGGACATTACTACAGGTGGGCTCCTTGGTGAAGTATGCTGCAGTAGTGGATCATTAATAATGGGCAAAAGGGCTGCGCCCCCCTCCTTTAATGAAGAGAGCAGCTGAGAGAGCATGACGCTGCGTGTTTAAGCAAAGAGCCTAACACTTTTAAGAAAAGACAGTCATGTTACGCTTTTCGCTTTAGGTGCAGCAGGATGATTTGTTTTGTTTATAAAAAAAAAAGCGTAACATTACTGTCTTTTCTTAAGAGAGTTACTCTCTTTGCTTACAACTGTCTTATCTGCGCATGTCAGGGCGCTCTTTTCACCATCCTTAAATCAGCCAGGGAGATTTGCTAAGCTCAATTGGGACGTAAGGAAGGGAAGCAGCCTGGCATAATAGAAGCTTCATGGGCGCCGAGCGGAACAGCTCAGCGTCATTCTAATAATGTCAGACGTTTCCATCCAGCATAAAAAACTCGACTCCCCTTCCTGATGCTGTTCTTGAAGCTGATCACAGATAAGATTCGCATTTGTAGATGTGGTGGGTTTCAAGGCTGCTCTTGGAGGTAAATGTGCAGGTAAAATGTTCTTTTGCTATTTGCAAGGAAGCCTTTCAGAGAAACATTATTATAGAGCAATTTTAATTTGACTCAACTTGCAGTGAAACTTTCTATTCTTCAGGTTAGCCCATATGACTGTCATAAGTGCTTGAGTAACAACATATTGAAAAACCTGTAGAGACAGAGGTTGTAAGCTGTCTGGCATCTGCTTCCCGCCCATGCTCTCACCCATTTCCCAAAATTAAAGATAGAGCATTAACCATTGATGTAAAATAGGTGGGAGAAAAAGCTGTTCATCAAGTGACTGAATTGCACATCGTAAAACCTGCAACACTGACTCAATCCCAGCTTCTGGCTTGACCAAATTGTGTGATCTCAGGCAATTATTTTATTTCACTATGCCTCCTTTTTAGGTTGAGCCTAGCGCAGCGCGCATGCGTGGCTCTAGCAGAAGGCCTCTTGGAATCTCTTCAGACTTTCTGCAAACATGTGCGTGTGGTATTCGATTTTCCACACATGCTATTGGCCTTTGCGTGTGGCTTTCAAAAATGAAAGCACGCAATTGGCCAAAGGCGGATTCATGTCCCACCTTTTCTGAAACTGTTTATTCCCACAGCGTTAAGCTGTCGGAAGCGAGCAGCGGCACGCAGCGTGTCATCTGTTGTGGATCATGTTTCATTTCAAGACCTTGCAGCTTTCCTTACAAGGTGCGTCCCCTTCACCCTGGCCAAGGGACAGACCCCACCGCCACAAGAGTGCGCGCTTCTTTACCAGCACTTGCATTCATGACAATAAGATACTAACAAGGCACGTCCCCTCCACCCCGGGCAAGGGACAGACCCCACCGCCACAAGAGTGCACGCTTCTTTTTCCAGCACTTGCATTTCATCTATGTCAGCACTCTCTTCCTACACTTATCTTTGTATTAGTATGTTATTGTCAAGACATTTGCTATACTCTGTTGTTGGCTTCTATAGTCGCCTCTTTTTCTGTACCATCTTAAAAATTGACCGCACCTTTTAACATTAGCTTTTTTTCAGCACCGTGGTGCGAGCTTCCTTTCACACCTCTGTGCAGCTGTGGTACGTGCTACCTTTGACATCTCTGCATAGTGCACAGCTGTGGTGCGTGTTTCCTTACCCCACATTACGTTTGGTGCTCGCTCGATCCAGAGGCTTAATGCAGGCCTTTGCTGCGGGCTCAGTTTTAGCCGGTGTCTGCGGTGCGCACATGGGCACTTAATTATTAGCACTTTTTAGGGGCGCTAGAGGGCGCATGGCAATATGGGCGCACCGATGTGAGGCTCTGCCTGACCGACCTTCTATTCGACAATTATATGCTGCATCCCTCAATATTACAACCTGCTGGTGGCCGTGGTGATCATCTGCCTACCTCCTGACCGAATATAAGCTATTTGTGATACTGTGGAGCCCTCCGCACCGGTCTAACGTGTGTGGAAGTCCCGGTCTCGAGGCCGCGTGAAACGGCGGCCGCTGGATTGTGACGGGCCCTGCTGCCGGTTGGGGCGTCCTTGTGCTGCTCCCTGTCACGATCTGCCCCTGCTACTGAGAGCGGTGTACGGAGATGCCTGCGGCGCTGTGATATATATAAAGCGGCCTTACCTGCGGCTGTGTGCGGTGAACGGCATACTGCGATTGCAGTCTATGGAGGCAGCAGATGGAGACACCGGGGGAGTGACAGGCTTGGAGCCCTTGTTCGGCCGAGGGGGCTGCCGGGAAGAGCTGCGGAGATCGCTGTGGCATTGGCTTCCCTGCTGGCGCTGGTTGCGGTAAGTGGGGTTGGGGCCTAGCGTGACCCGGGGCTGCAGAGGCGGGACTGGGCCTCGCGCTGGGCTGCGCCCTGCGAGCTGCGGCTGGTGCGGGCAGTGCTGGGTGCTGCGGCGGCAGAGTGGGAGAGCTGCCCGTGACCTCCTGGGGACTGCCGCGGGATCCCTGCAGAGTCCTACATCCTGGCAATTCCTCGGGGAAGCAGCACCGGTACAGGGACACGATCCCCAGCCTGAGTACTCGAACATCGGCCCTTGAGGTGGGACTGCTGGCTAACGGACACACTCTGCTCTGCTCTTGACCTCTGGCCGCCTCCTGCTCATTCTACTTGCGCGGCCGCTTGGTGTCTCCTGGGGGCAGCCGCGAGATCCCTGCGTGGCGAGCTGGGCTGGGGCCTGGTCTCGGTGGCGCCTCCGGTGCTTGGCGTCGGTGTTGGGCCTTAATCCCCAGCCAGACTTTGACATCGGCCCGGGGAGGGGTGCGCCCTGAGTGGGAGCTGCTGGCTATTGGCCTGATCTGGCGCTGTTTTTGGCCTCTACTCACCTCTACTCTTCTGCCCATTATACCTGCTTAATCTGGAAGGCCTAGTTGGTCATTCGGACCTTTCTTGTTGGGGTGACACCGTACCTGCACACTAATTCTCACGGGGGACCTCTTGCGACTCCCTTCAAGGTGTGGGGGGGCTGCGGGTCTGGTCTCTGCCTACACTCACCCCTGGCTGTGCTATTGTTTATTTTTCCACGCTGGGGAGGACTGATAAATCACAGCCACAACTCAATTTCGATCAGCGCAAGACCCCTAAGAATGCACAAAAAGCGGCCTCAGACTCTGAAGCTGATACACATTTGGATACCCCCCCCACGTTGGAAACCACGCTGATGGCCATGCAACGCACGCTGCAATCCATCGAGGGCACAATGGCAGCAGTGAACCATCGGCTGGATCATATATCATCGCAGTTAGAAAAGCAGACGGCACGCGTGGGGGAGGTGGAACAGAGAGTGTTGGCGACCGAGGATGGCTTGAGCACCGTTGCGGATAAAACTCTCAATATGGAGAAGGTTTTGGCCCTGATCCATGCCAAGAACGAGGATTTGGAGGCGCGTTACCGGCGCAATAACCCCCGAATTACTGGTTTGCCGGAATCGACCAATGTTGGCAAAATGGAGTTGAGCGCCTGATCTCAGACATATTTGGCATGGAACAGTTATCCAACATGTTCATCATGGAGGCGCTCACCGCTCACTAGCGACTAGGCCGGTTCCGGGAGTGCCCCCTCGTCCTATAATAGCCCGTCTATTAAATTATAGGGACAGAGACACTATCCTGCACCTGGCTAGGGAGAAGGGTACCATTGTCCATCAGGGTAACACGTTGGCCTTCTTCCCTGACTTCACGGTTGCGGTCCAGGCAGCTCGGAGAGAGTTTGGCGCTGTGAAACAGTTTTTGAGAAACGAGGGGGTTCCATATGCAATGCTGTATCCGGCCCGGTTGCGGGTTGGAACTGCTGAGGATAATAACATTTTCTCATCCCCGAAAGCAGCCTTGGAACATACCAAGCAGTTGAAACGAAGGAGGCGAGACTCTGAGGCTGCACTTGAGGAGGTGGAGTAGTGTGGAGTTCAGCCGGCAGTTGACATTGGTTGGCGCCTTAGTCCTTGGCAAATGGTTCAGGCATTATATTCTTCTCCTTTGGCTGCCACGATGTTGAATGTTCACTTTGTGTATGATTAACTCACATGTGCACATAATATAGCTATGGCCTTTTGCAATCACTGCCCCTCCTGGTGCTTGAAGGGTAGCGTTGGACTATAATGCAAAGTAGTGGCACAGGGGCTATGACTACATGGTGGAGACTGTGGATATGGAATATCTGGACCTTGGTATTGATATATCACCTCCTGACATTTTTGTTCTCTTATTCTTTTTCCCTTAATATGTAGTGTCATTCGGAGGGTCGCTTGGCTATAATGCTCTGTGGTTGGAATTTGCGCTGCCCTGCCTGTACATGACAACTGCTACTTGGGGCACGCAGACCTCTCCTTGGCCATGGGGCCTCATCGGCGGCTCGGCAAATTGATAGTCCATTCTGGGATGATTGGTTGTGTGTCCATGAGCTGGGGTCCTTCTAATCCTCAAATTGTACGGCACCTATGTTTCAATCCACGGTGCATAGTTGGTTGTCACGGCGGAAGCTGTGTAATTGCTATATACGGGATGCATGCTGCATTGTTATGTTATTATTGCTTGGTCAACTCCTACTAAGTGGGAGTGTTCTGACTCTGCGCCCCCTACATATGGGTGTACCCCAAATCTGGCTTGCTTTGCTGGGGGGAGGGGGGGATTTGGCAGGGCGTTGGGGTGGCTTTGGCAGGTTTGGGGTGCTGAAGTCGGAGTGGGGTTTGGGGTGTTTGGGATGGGGAAAGGGGATTGGTTGCCAGGGGGTGGAGTGTAACAGGGAAGTTGGGACTGTTCTTTGCAGTGTTCTGGTGTTGGGGGGAGAGGGGTGACTGCTTTGGTGATGTTATTTATGTACAGCTGTGCGAAGTGTGCTGACAGAGTATCGGTTACTGTATTTGAAGGTGTGCTACTTGATCTCTTAAGTTGCAGGTTACTTCACTTTGATCTATGATGGATAGGGCAGGTAAAATCACTAGGATCCCTTGGAACATCAGGCGGTTAAATAACCCGAAAAAGACTAGGCAGGTGCTGGTATACCTGGACCGCCACAATGACCAGGTCGCACTTCTACAGGAGAGGCACCTCACAGAGCGTACTGCAGCTTCTGTAGCCAAGAAATGGGCTGGGGAGCGGCTTGCTTCTTCTTATTCCTCGTATGCAAGGGGAGTCATGATATTAATTAAGAAAAATGTCCCATTTGTGAGCACACACGAGGAGATTGATAAAGATGGCCTGTACATTATAGTGCAGGGGAGGTTATGTGGAACACTGATCACAGTGGTTAATATATATGGACCCAACATAGATGATCCAGAGTTTTATACAATGCTGTGGAACAAGGTATATACCCTGCCGGTTTCTGCGATCATTTGTGAGGGGGATTTTAATGTGGTGCTAGATCAAGATATGGATCGGAAATCACAGAATAGTGATCATGTCAAAAAGGCGGAGCAGACTGTACGGGATGGCATGTGTGATTTGGGGTTTGTTGATGTATGGCGGCTGCGACACCCCAGAGTACGGGAGGGGAAATGTTACTCATATACACATAACACTTGGTCCTGCTTGGATTACTGGTTGGCGAAGCTTGATGTTAATGTGTGGGTGGCGCGGACCCTGCAACGGCCCCGCACACTATCAAATCATGCACCTGTTTTGCTCGACATGCTCCTTCCTACTTATGCCCCTGCCCCATTTACATGGAAGCTTCAGCCCTCGGCCTTACTAGATCTAGTGTTTAGGGAAGGTATACGGGAGGCTATAGAAAATTATTTTGCTGAAAATACTGGGTTAGTGCAAAGCATGGGCACCATCTGGGAGACGTTTAAAGTAACTATTAGAGGGGCTTGCATAGGCCTGCAGGCAGGGGTGCTTAAGTCCTTGAGTGAGTCCATTGGGCGGTCGGAGCGTGAATTGGCGAGGCTAGAACGTCAGTATGAGGAAGCGCCAGCTGCAACTACTTTAGCTCCAATACGATCGCAAGTGGATGAGCATAATGAATTGGCTCAGCAGGAAGTACGGCATTTATCGCGACGATGCAAAGCCCGGTATTACGGCGAGGGTGGCAGACCAGGGCATGCGTTAGCCGAGAAAATCACGGAACCTTGGGCTAGGTATTGTGGGGTGCAGAGGTCCATCTCAGACACTGATGATATATTGGGGCAATTTGTTCAATATTACAAGTCAATGTATGGGAGTAGGAAAACAGCTAGTGAGGAGGAGATAGCACAGTATCTGGACGATGTGGCCCTGGTTTGGTTGTCTAACGGACAAGATTTGTTGATGCATTCCTTGACTGCTGAAGAAATTAAGGATGCAATCGCTGCTCTGCCGAATGGGAAGGCAGAAGGTACAGATGGTCTTCCGTCTGAATTTTATAAGGAGTATGCTGATGTGTTACTGCCCCACTTAACGGCATGTACGCGGAGGCATTTGAACAGCAGCTATTACCTGCCACACTCAGAGAGGCTGACGATATGGTCCTATATGTAAGGGAGCCAGAGAAATATTTGGAACAAGTTATTCGGGAAAATGTCCATTTTGAAAGGTTCTCTGGGTTAGCCATTAATTGTAGTAAATCCATAATACTACCTCTCACGCGATGTACTGCAACATTTGTGTTGAACTACCCCTTGGAATGGGCATCTGACCCTTTACGGTACCTTGGCATCTAGGTGCACCAGGACCCGAAAGAAGTTATCAGGGCTAACTATGGTTTGACGTTGTCAAAGCTTGAGGATCAGGTGGCTCGGTGGATACGTCTACCCTTGACCTTCGCAGACAGGGTCGCTCTGATCAAGATGGTGGTGTTACCCAAATTTTTATATTTATTTGTTTATGTCTCTATTACTCTGACGCGGCATTTTTTCACCACACTACGCTCTTTACTAATTACACTCACCTGGGGGGGGGGGGTAAGAACCCCTGCATTGGATGGGAAACGCTGACGAAATCCTATGAGCTGGGCGGCTTTTCGGTGCCGGACATGCACCTATATTATCTTTGTGCTCAGGCACAATTTGCATATTACTGGCAGAATGCACCACCATTTATGCCGCATGTGGCGGTCGAGGCCGGCGCGGTATACCCCTTGCGCTTGCAGGCTATGATAGTAAATACACACTCAGTGTACGAACGAGGCAAAGTCGATACAGTACAGTGTACTGCTCGGGCGTGGGCAGAACTGGGGAAACAAGTGCGGCAGTTGCCATTGTATGCTCTTGCAATGCCCTTGTTGCACAGGTGAAGCTGGGGCACTTAAGATACTGCAGGCTGCTGGGGTGCGTGTCATGGGCGATGCCTTTGCAGGCAGGATATTTATTACGTTGCAAGACTTCTTAAAAGATGGGGTGAATAAGGCTATGTCCACATTTATCTATACCAGACTACGGGCCGCCATGTGTAGCTTATATTCAAGTTTTCCTGACGAGCCGGTCACTCTGGGGGCGTTACAGCTCCTCTACACAGCAAATGCTAAGACTAAATTAGTCTCCCGACTCTATTATGCCTCGCAATTAGATGAAGGTGCTGCGCCAAATAACTCCAGGGTCAAATGGGATGAAGGTCTTCTGCAACCGCTAACGGATGAGGAATGGGAGGAAAGCTGTAGGATGACGGGGAGTTTTGCAGTCAATGGTAACTTTAAGCTCATACATTATAACTACCTGCACCAGATGTACTATACTCCTGTCCAGCTGCATAAATATGGCCTGAGGGACTCTCATTGTTGCACACGGTGCGGAGCGGATGACGCTGATTTTGTACATCTGGCGTGGGTCTGCCCAAGAATACTTGTGTTTTGGGAGGAAGTGACAAAGGCGTTGACTGACATGACGGGTGCCCAAATCGCACGAGATGCGAAGGTATGTTTGTTGGGTGATGTCTCTAAAGTCC
The DNA here is from genome assembly GCF_964261635.1 of Lissotriton helveticus. NCBI lineage: Eukaryota > Metazoa > Chordata > Amphibia > Caudata > Salamandridae > Lissotriton > Lissotriton helveticus. The sequence goes on along the minus strand of NC_136063.1, from coordinate 796,120,473 downwards.
CAGTGGGAGTTCGCAAGTTAGTGGTACTGTCTTTGCAATTAGCTAAACGCAGGGTCGCCATGTGCTGGGGTGGAAGACAAGTGCCCAAACTGACACAATAGTTACAAAAAGGGGGTGGTGATGGACAGAGTATCTGAGTTAATCAGAACACTCCTACCCAGTCAACAGATCAGGGCTTGATCCATCACCGTTTTTTAGCTCACTGCACCATCCCAGTTCAGAACCTGGCTATATGCAAATTAGTCTGTCCCTGGCCCAGTGCATCATGGGAACAGGGCAGACCAAACTACCAAGCCAATTCTTCACCGGAAAGGAAACAAGCTTCCGGGGACCGGTTTCTGGCATTACAGCCGTCTTCGGCCCGGCTTGCTTGAATCCTGATGGTGCAATGAGCAAGGGACTCATGTCTGAGCATACCCTTCCACACTCATGGTGGCCAAAATAGTTACAAAAATGGGGTGGTGATGGACAGAGTATCTGAGTTAATCAGAACACTCCTACCCAGTCAACAGATCAGGGCTTGATCCATCACCGTTTTTTAGCTCACTGCACCATCCCAGTTCAGAACCTGGCTATATGCAAATTAGTCTGTCCCTGGCCCAGTGCATGATGGGAACAGGGCAGACCAAACTACCAAGCCAATTCTTCACCGGAAAGGAAACAGGCTTCCGGGGACCGGTTTCTGGCATTACAGCGGCTTGCTTGAATCCTGATGGTGCAATGAGCAAGGGACTCATGTCTGAGCATACCCTTCCACACTCATGGTGGCCAAAATAGTTACAAAAAGGGGGTGGTGATGGACAGAGTATCTGAGTTAATCAGAACACTCCTACCCAGTCAACAGATCAGGGCTTGATCCATCACCGTTTTTTAGCTCACTGCACCATCCCAGTTCAGAACCTGGCTATATGCAAATTAGTCTGTCCCTGGCCCAGTGCATCATGGGAACAGGGCAGACCAAACTACCAAGCCAATTCTTCACCGGAAAGGAAACAAGCTTCCGGGGACCGGTTTCTGGCATTACAGCCGTCTTCGGCCCGGCTTGCTTGAATCCTGATGGTGCAATGAGCAAGGGACTCATGTCTGAGCATACCCTTCCACACTCATGGTGGCCAAAATAGTTACAAAAAGGGGGTGGTGATGGACAGAGTATCTGAGTTAATCAGAACACTCCTACCCAGTCAACAGATCAGGGCTTGATCCATCACTGTTTTTTAGCTCACTGCACCATCCCAGTTCAGAACCTGGCTATATGCAAATTAGTCTGTCCCTGGCCCAGTGCATCATGGGAACAGGGCAGACCAAATTACCAAGCCAATTCTTCACCGGAAAGGAAACAAGCTTCCGGGGACCGGTTTCTGGCATTTCAGCCGTCTTCGGCCCGGCTTGCTTGAATACTAGATACTCTGTCCATCACCACCCCCTTTATGAATCGTTTTGGCCACCACAAGTGTGGAAGGGTATGCTCAGATGTGAGTCCCTTGCTCACTGCACCATCAAGATTCAAGCAAGCCGGGCCGAAGACGGCTGTAATGCCAGAAACCGGTCCCCGGAAGCTTGTTTCCTTTCCAGTAAAGAATTGGCTTGGTAGTTTGGTCTGCCCTGTTCCCATGATGCACTGGGCCAGGGTCAGACTAATTTGCATGTAGCCAGGTTCTGAGCTGGGATGGTGCAGTGAGCTAAAAAACGGTGATGGATCAAGCCCTGATCTTTTGACTGGGTAGGAGTGTTCTCCTTAATTCAGATACTCTGTCCATCACCACCCCCTTTATGAATCGTTTTGGCCACCACAAGTGTGGAAGGGTATGCTCAGATGTGAGTCCCTTGCTCACTGCACCATCAGGATTCAAGCAAGCCGGACCGAAGACGGCTGTAATGCCAGAAACCGGTCCCCGGAAGCTTGTTTCCTTTCCAGTAAAGAATTGGCTTGGTAGTTTGGTCTGCCCTGTTCCCATGATGCACTGGGCCAGGGTCAGACTAATTTGCATGTAGCCAGGTTCTGAGCTGGGATGGTGCAGTGAGCTAAGAAACGGTGATGGATCAAGCCCTGATCTTTTGACTGGGTAGGAGTGTTCTGCTTAATTCAGATACTCTGTCCATCACCACCCCCTTTATGAATCAAACTGACACAATGGCTGCAGGATCTGGCTTATTGCCATGACCAGCTCACTTGTAACTCTGAGGGGTTGCCGAGAGCATCTCGGCCAAGGGATATCTGGGGACCTTATACTGCATACATGCTGACACAATCAGAAGATGACTAAGTACACAATGAATATATAAAGCGTCATACATGCACTGCCTTAGCCTCCTAAACATAATTAGACCGCTATTACTGTTTATTCCTGCTCAATGGTACGGCTGGCAAAAGCACAGGACGACTGTGTCTGCACTGACTATATATGATGTCACGGATGCATTGCTTCAACCCCAAATGATATTTCCATTGCTAATACTATCCATGTCTGACTAATGTAACTGCAACCAGTTGATTGACTATTGTATTATAAGGGAAGAAAATGTATGCACACATTGCGGCTGTACTGTGTTTATGTTACTAAAATGATAAATAAAAAATAAAAAAATTATTAGCACTTTTTGTGCGTGCTTGCTGGCCCCGGCTGCTAAATAATGCCTCTGCTTAGCTGTGGTGCGTGCTTCCTTTCCCCCCATTGCACAGTACACAGCTGTGGTGCGTGCTACCTTTGACATCTCTGCACAGTGCACAGCTGTGGTGCGTGCTTCCTTTCCCCCCATTGCACAGTACACAGCTGTGGCGAGTGCTTCCTTTCACTCCACTGCAAAGTAGTGGCGCGAGCTTCTTTTCACAACACTGCACAGTGCAGATATGTCGTGTGTGACTCCTTTCTCCCCAGTGCACAGCTGTGGTATGTGCTTCCTTTCAACTTATTGCACAATGCACAGCTGTGGTGCGTGCTTCCTTTCACCCCACTGCACAGTAGTGGCACAAGCTTCCTTTCACAACACTGCACAGTGCAGATATGTGGTGCGTGCTTCCTTTCACCCCACTGCACAGTGCACAGCTGTGGTGCATGTTTCCTTCACCCCACTGTACTTGCCCCTTCCATCACACCCATGTGGTTCTCTCGTTTTCTGTTTAATAAACACATTTCACACACAGATGCCTAGGTTTCTGATGTTAGCATTTGTGAACTCACTGGACCTCACAGCTTTTCTTACAAGTCTTATCCCCTCCACCCCGGCCGAGCGACAGACCCCACCACCATAAGCTGGATTACAAGGTGCCCTGACAGAAGCACCAAGGCGCTGGACCTTGCAGCTTTGCCGAGGGACAAACTCTTCCGCCACAAGCTGCTGCAATAGTATGATAATATTATACATTGTTATTATTCCTAGCAACTTTGGCATTGACATTATTGCCCCTTATTACACTATTTGTTAGTTTTTAAATCATCAGCAGCAACATTTTTGCCGAGTGCTGCCCAGACAGGAAGCACACCAGTACCGCCACTGTAACAGGAGGCAGACCCACTACCCCTCCCACACTTCTAAAAGACAGCTCTATAGTAAACAGTCTGTGTATTGTTTCTTATCGCTGCAATTTATCTCCCTTCACTGGCTCCTCACCCGCCCCCTTCACTCTTCCCCTCTCTCGCTCCCACTGTCTCCTCTCCGAGATTGGTGCAAAAGACATAAGTGTTTAGGCTCTGTTAATCTGCAGGAACGTTAATACCCTTAACAGCCCCACACTGCCACCGTTATTTTATTTTTCAGATACACTGATTATATTGATATGCGAAAACCATCCAAACAGCCAACAAGGTGGCTACTATACAAAATAAAGGACACGGAGCATTAAAAGATGTTTTGTTTTTGGGAATATTGTTAAATAAAGAGTTTTCCGTGGGAGGCGTACACAAGGGTACAGTTCATATGCACCAGTTCAGCTTTACAACATAGGCATAACTCATCACCACAACATCACTCAGCACCACCTCAGCATCACTCAGTACCACCTATGTATCATTCTGCATCACATAAGCATCACCTCGGAACCAGCGCACCACCACTTCAGCATCACCTCAATTTCATTCCGGATCACCTGAGCATCACCTCCACCACTACTAACAACAACCTCAGCATCACTTCACACCACTTCAGTTTGGTATAAAAATGTGGCATCTATTAATTCTCCTCAAATAACTCTCCACTACTGCTATCTAATTCAAATACTATTTCACAACACCCACCCTCCCGTTGTGTATATCCCACACCTAACAATAAAAACTTTAACAAAAATGAATTACAACAAGCAAGGAAAAATTGAGAGCATTGCATAAGCAAATAAACTAGAACACATTTTTTGTATTAATTTTGGTTTTTAGTACAATACTTCAGTTGTATATAATGTTTTTTCAGTTAGACATAAGGTAACAGAAATAGTTATAGCACTTTTTTTTATTATAACATGCATTTTCAACATGCTGCACAACATTCACAATGCATAGCTCTGTCTAAACACTTAGAACGCCCCAAAGGCGAGACCTATTGGCTATGCCAATGCTTGTTTACTTCATTATGCATATCAGAGCATATTCAAATTAATGAGGTCTGGATGTGTGCTATACAAAAACCTCTCTTATCTTTACTACACAGTGTAGCTCCATGTGTAATAACAAGTTACGCCACATTTAGGATGTGCATGACAAATGACTTGCCTCTTGGTTCACTACTGGCATTGTCGACGAAGGGACATGAATATATTTTTTTAAATGTATTATAAATGCCCCTCGTGTGTATCGATATAATCTAAAATACTAAGGTGAAACGCTTCCCTTTGTTAAAGAAATACTAGCTTGAACTGAAAACAGACGTTATCATCTTGGTACATGATGTTTCTTGCATGATATACGTGCCAAACGGTTTCATGGCTGTGCACAGGCTCTTTGAGCCAATACAGAGCATTGGCTCAGCTCTGCCTAAACTTAATAGTACGGAGAAGTCAGTGTTATCCTTTGCTCATATTTGCAGCAATACAAGGTAAGTTGTGGTCAAAGAGAGGTAGTGGCGCCTGGATAATCTTCAGAAATTCAATACATAGAGAAACTGTGCTGAAAACACAATGCCTTGTCACCATTTTTTAAAGGGGAGAGTATGTGTCCTTAGGGTTAGAGCAGTGGACCTCGAAGCTGAGGAACTGGGTTTGAGTCTCGGCAACGACGCTCAATATCCTGTGATTCTGGGCAGATCAAATAATCTCCCCGTGCCAAACAAAAATTAAGGGCCTCATTATGATGGAGGATTTTCCGCCTCCTCCGGGCCGGCGGAAGCCACCTCCGTCCCGGAGGAGGCGGAAAATCCTCTGCGGAGTCACCAAAGACCCACCGCCGCATTACGATGGCTGGTGGGTCTTGGTTTCTGTCCGCAGCTTTTCCGCCGCGGTCGGATTACAACCGCGGCGGAAAAGCTCTCATTTGGCTGGCAGTGTCTATCAGACACCGTCAGCCAAATTAGGAAGCATTTGTAAATATGCTTTTCCGCGGCGGTTTTTCCGCCGTGGAAAAGCATGTGTACTTTTGATTTTGGGGGCCCGTTGCGGGCCCCCAGGGTGTAGGCGGGTGGGGGGTGCACATGGGGGGTACCTATGGTACCCCCCAGTATTTACATGCACAAAGCGGCAGGCACCGCGCGGTGCCTGCCGCTTTGTGCATGTAAATGTTAAACATGCACTTTTAACATTGCGGCGGGTGCTGCTTGAAGCTGCACCTGCCGCAATGTTAAATATCCAGGATGTGACCGCCAGGGTGGCGGTCACATCCTAATTTGCACGGAGGGACCGCCGCTGCCCCTGCGGACGGTCCCTCCACCTCTGGGGTGGCGGACGGACGCAAGTCCGTCCGCCATCCTAATCGGCCCCTAAATGTGTCCATCTGTAACTAAACTGGTGCTCATGTAAAGCGATCTGATACCCGATGTCTCGGGTCTAGTTCGCGCTATATAAAACAAAACAACAAAAAAAACGTTTTCTTAGAGATAGTGAACCACAAACAGTCCTAAGGAGTGTAGATCTTTGCTGTCACACCATAAAAGTATTGTACTATTTCCTTAATGTCTCTTCAGAATCTTAGGATGATTTTAAACCAATTTTAATTAAAATTTTGCTATAAATGTGCCATTTGAAACCATAATTCGGCATTTTGTAGGTTTTTGAGGGGGGAAATAGAGCACTCTCCTGCCTAACCCTTCTAGAGGTGCTTTCCTCGCTCTGTTAAACTCAAGGCAGGCATTTACGCCTCACCACTTTCAAAGTTCGACAGCCACCAGTGCTGTGCTGTGCATGTGGGCTTGTCATACACACCACTATTAAAAGAACGTTACAGGTCTGAAATGTTTAGTATTAAAGGGTTAAATTCAAACCCACTGGAAAATATGTGTTTAAAAAGAGTTTTAAATCTTCCAAAAGGGTCTATGATACAGAGTATTCGATGTGAATAAAAATTGATCTCACGGCAGGAATATGTTTTAAATCCATACTAATATTATAAAGAGAGAGCCCAAACCTTTGAGGTGGGTAATCTCAGTAACCACAGCACCAATCACAACACCCAATACAGCTTTGGAAACAAACGCGTTCAGCTGGAGGAGTGATAAGTAACGTTACTGCAGCCTCTGCTGCGCGGTGTTACTGAACTCTCTCATTCAACAAACTTACACGCGCCTGCTACCATCAACCAGGCCTCTAGCCGGGCTCAGGCGGAGGATCAGTACACTAATTACACGCGCCTGATAACATCAACCAGGGCTGCAGCTTGGCCTCAAGCGGGGGAACAAGCGCCTGCTAACATCAAACAGGCCTGCATCTGGGCCTCAAGCGGGGGAACACGCAAATGAGCGTGTCTGCGGAGACAATTACTGCAGCTTCTCCTACTCGCTGTCACTCAACTCTCTCATTAAACGGATTTACCCGCGGCTGATAACTTTCTCATTCAACAGCAACCAGGGCTGTAGCCGGGCTCAGGCGGAGGATCACTACACCAATTACACGCGCCTGCTAACATCAACCAGGGCTGCAGCTGGGCCTCCTCCGTCTAATGAAACAAAAAATGTTGTCTACCGCGAGATTTTAAAATAAATTGCCCTTGCCAAATACACACATTCTATTTCATACCCGGACAACGTCGGGACGGGCTGCTAGTGTTTTTATACAATCTTACTCGGGTGGATTGCCCTGAAAGAATCACACATTTATGTTGGATTCTGATTTTAAAAGGGGCACTGGTGTAGCTGGGGGGGGGGGGGGCAGGGGGGTGGTCCGCCCCAGGAGGCACTATTTTCGGGGCAGCGGCCTTTATAATTTATTTGGGGACACTGACAGAGTGTCCCCAAATAAATTATAAACGCCGCCATCATGGGGCCCAACAGTTGGCGATGTACAGTACACACACTTGCGGCTGTAACAGTCGCAAAAACTGCGAGACTGGAGCAGTCGGCGGCAGGATCATGGCAGCCTGACCTCGATGCAGGGGATGTCACATCCTGCTACTGGAGCGCGGAGTTTAAGAGAGCGAAAGGCGGCCGGCTACTTTATCCTGGCCGGAGGGAGGCCTGTTTTCATGGCCGGAGGGAGCTCACCATAATATCGAGGCCGGAGCGCTTCAAATGATCAGGGCCGCCCGGAGCGCTACAGATATCATGATAGCACACGGCTGTGATGCTCGCAGCTCTTACCGAAACAGCTCGCATAGGCCTGGGAGCCGTGTGCTCTCAGCTGATATTATTTCAGCTCCCCGCCCCCTGCTGAATTAAATATTTTATGGAGGAGTTGACGAAGACTGGATGGCCCCGCCCGAATCACAGTGGTCAAGGCAGTACAACGGCCTGGACGGCTTTCATTATAGGCGGGCCTGGGGGCCAACTTGAAATACCAAGGCCTGCGTGGCTCAGGCCTCACGCAGCCTTCAGCCAGCTGTGGGCCACAGACATGGCGGCCTGGAGGCCAACTTGAATTGCCACGACCCGCGGTGGCTACAGCCTGCCTTCAGCCATCTGAACCTGCAAATATACAGCACGAAACTCCAGAAATAGTTTAAAAACAGACTTACGAGCACGGAACCAATCTACTGCTTCTGAAGGTGTACAGTGGACTCTTCAGCAGGCATTTGATGGTAAGATCATTTTTTCTTAAGTTGATATGGTGACGTGCATAGTAAGATGTGCTAACCTATTACTTTACAAGGGAAAGGTTGCTGTTTTTCCAGAATAGAAATACCAAATACAGTGACTTTCTTAAATTCGTGTTAAGCACGATCTGTATTACATTTTATTACCTCTTCTGCTTTTACATTCACAATCCTGAAGCACTATGGCATTGAAAATCGTAACCTGCATTAGAGTTGTTTGCCAATATAACTTGAAAGATAATTCTTGCTAAATGCATGCACAAGAAACTATTTAAAACAAACAGTGCACATTATATTTTATTGCCCAGCATCAGTCCACAGACCTGCAGGTACCGAAACTAAGTTTCTCTCGAGTGCTGCTCTCTTTGATACTCTCTCTGTGATCGACGGTCATGCTGACAGCTCTTACCTGTTTATGTGCTATTGTACATATATGATATGATTCCTGCATCTTCATTTCTGGATTTTGCTTGTGAGAAAGTGTCACTCAAAGTTGTTGAAATGTCACTCATATTTACACTGAAGTTATAAAAATGTCACACATGCTAATCTGGAACCTTGGCTGCTTGTCGTTAACCCTCCTGGTCGGCCGATTATTGCGGCATGTGGATCAATGCTTGAGCCTCTAGCTAAGTACATTGATACGTTTCTTAAACCCTTTGTTTGTCAGACACAGGCTTACATCAGAGATACCATGGATTTTATCCACAAGGTGGAGGGCTCGATGTTCGATAGAGACCAACAGCTGTTGGTCTCTTTTGACATCGAGAGCCTCTACACTAACATCCCTCAGGATGAGGCACTCCTTGTGATGGAACAGGTACTCGATAAAAGGAATAGACCCCATCAGGTGCCAACCAAATTTATTATTGAGCTGGCTAAAATTTGTTTAAAAAACAGTTTCTTCACTTTCAAGGGGGGCCTTTATTTACAACTGAAAGGAGTGGCAATGGGGTGTTGTTTTGCCCCAGAAATTGCCAACCTTGTGATGGACCAATTTGAGACTAGATATGTCCTTGGTGAAGCGAACCCATTTCTACATTGTTTGTCGAGGTGGGTTCGCTTCATCGATGATATCTTCTTGATATGGAATGGGAATAAAGAAGACCTAGGCCGATTCCATGAATGGCTAAACGTCTGCACCCCTGACCTTAAATTCACAATGAATTGTAGCAATGAAAAAATTAACTTTCTGGATGTCTGGATCTTGGAGAACGGTGGTACACTAGAAGTCAGCCTTTTTACCAAACCCACAGACAGAAACACTTTACTTGAATTCTCTAGTGGACATCCTAGGAGTGTTAAAGAGAATTTGCCATATGGGCAATTTTTGCGTATTAGGCGCAATTGCACCAACAAGAAGGATTATTTTGACAATGCAGAAATCCTTGTGAATAAATTATGTTCTAGAGGGTACCCGAGGAAACTAGTGAAAGCCGCCCTTAAAAGGGCGTGGTTTACCCCTCGGGAGACTTTATTGACCCCTAAAGAAGGTACAAGTGAGAAAACTGTCATGACCTGTGTTCTAACATTTAATGTTAAGGCTAATAAAATCAAGCAAATCATTACAAGAAACTGGCGAATCATTGACCATCTTGAGATTCCTCTACCACTGTTCTCATTCCGTAAAGGAAAGAATATCAAACAACATCTGGTTAGAGCTAGTAGAGAGCCCAAGATCAAAAAAGACACCAGGAATTTACTAGGCCTGCCTGCCTTAATAGGACATTTTCGTTGTATGAACTGTACTATGTGCCCTAATTCTAAAGATCTAAAAAGTATTGATGTGAATGGCCAGAACCACATCATGCGTTCATTTTCCAACTGTAACACCAAGAACGTCGTGTATGTGGTTCTTTGTCCTTGTAATTTAGCTTACATAGGACAAACTACACAAGCCATCAAAATGCGAATAGGCCAACATAAATCGAGAATCAGATGTAAGACTAGTGGGGCCCCGCTAGTGCAACACTACATAGAATGTGGACACAATGAGGAGGACCTTACTTGGGAAGTACTTGTAGTGGTGACAGCAAAAAACAAAGTAGAGCTAGAACGGAAGCTAAACTGTACAGAAGCTAGACTAATCGAAAGATACCACACTGCGACCAGGGGTCTCAATGACCGTGATGAATTGTGGGCATTAATCTAATGCTGTTCATTAACGCTGCCTGGACCCGTAGATGAGTACCCCTGATGATACCCCTTTTGTCGGGGGAGCTCTCTTAGGACCCAGTCTGCCTTGAATAGCTTCAGGAACGACATAGCATATGCAATGAGTAATTTTATACGCAATATAGATCCATACTTGATTTTGATCGTTCAAACCTGTTTTGTTGGGTTGTTTGTGAACTCACGGTGTCAGTGGTATTTTGTTTTGATTATTGTTCGATGCATCGTGATTAGATTGTTAACCCAGATGCGTCGGTGCAATGCCCACCCTTTTCTTAAAATAAATCACAATTCTAGGTGGTGTTGTTACTGTTATTTTTATTTTCATTTTCTAAGATTTCTGGCTGCTCTTTCTTTATTTAATTTCTTGGAGTGGATGTGTGGATATTTTAGACGGTAGAGGAGAGTCCCATTGAGACACGACGCTTGCTTGCAGTCTGTTGTCTTTTTCCTTACAACAACCCCCTGTCCTGTTTCTATGCGTGTGATTCTAGCGCGCAGATCAGAACGCCCCCCGAGACGTCCCCTTTTTTATGACGCTGCGCGCCCTGTCCGCGAGATTGTCTCCTGACTAATGGACGGCGGAGCTTTCCAAACGAAGACGGATTGTCTCCCTTGATCGTGTGTGACTTGGGGGAATTGTAGCACCAGAGGTAGGCATGTTTGACCGCCCATCCGCATGCAGACCTTCAATATAGTACTGAGTAATGTCCGTGCACACGCGGGGAGTAACTGCAATTGTGGCTTTTTTTTTGTGTTCTCTCTATTTTGACTGCAGGTAACCCTGTTTATTCCTTTTGAGGGCGTGTAAGTAGTCTTGGTGTGCTGACACCGACGAAATAATCCCTCCCCTCCACCTAAATCGGATATTTGTTAAGGTAGGCTAGAATCCTGTATGTGGCTTGACTTGCTTTATTCACCTATGGTTCTGAGTAACCGACAAGTTAATAGACTCGGTTTCTGGCTCTCTTCCTTCATATACATTTCAGGAAAGAGTGAACTGATTGACCCTTGGGAAGAGGTCGTCTGTAACCCCCAGGGTGGTGCCTCCGCACTTCCCACTGGGGGGCTCACGTGCACTACATTTTGCAGGTATTTAGAATCTTGTGGTGGCTGCATATGTTCTTTTGAACTGGTCCATTGTGTTTTTTTGAGTGCATGCCCCCTGATATCTATCTGTAGGCACACGGTGGACAGAAGAATGTGTCCTTGGTGATTGGGTTTCTATAATCCGTGTTTTTCTTTATCACTTATGTGTAGATTTGGTCTTTTTGGAGTTTCTGTTTCGTTTTCACTTAAATGAGGCGTGGTTTTTACTCTATTACTTTCACGCCTTTAACTTTCTGGTGGTCATTGCATCGTTGTAAATGGGTGAGTCTTTCTTTGCGGCTTAGTGTGTTTTTAGGAATTATATATATTGCATTTGTATATATATTTTTTCAGTACCCTTGTCCTGATGAAGCCATAAGAAACCACTGGCGGAAACGCGACCGCGACTGCGTCGACAGATAATTAATAGTGTTTTCTTTACCCCCCTGTTTTTCTTTTTTTAGGGTACATAGTTGTATATTTGTATATATTGTAATTACCTAATTTTGATTACTGTATATAGTCTGGTTACCTCCCCCCTGTTTTGTGGCTCAATATTTTGTCCTTTGCAAAAATTATATCATTTATTGTTGAAAAAAAGAGTATAGAAAACAGGTTAATAAATTGTTTCCTGTTTTGAAGTAGCGTTTGCTTAATTTATCCCTCAGTACCTTTTTGTTCTACTTTCTCATCCATGTGATGTTCCTTGCCCAGGTATGGGAGGGTAATGTGGGCAGAACCCCTGTTTATTCCGCAGAATCCTGCTTGACAGTGGCAGCCTCAATGATGCCCCGGGTGGCCGCCATTGCATTGCCGCGGTCGGGGTCCGAGTTGGTTTATGGCGGCGGGCCACCACCAGCAGGCTCTCTTTGCAGCAAAAATGTAAGTGCCCAGCCTAGCGCCTGATCTGACACACAGGCACATTAGCCACATTCAGTAAAGACATGTACGCATTTATTGGTGTTAATATTAATAATGTGTTTAAGTTAATTTTGCGTTGCGCGGCCTATGGTGTATCACAAATACTGCAACAGTGTGTCCAGCATTTGCCCAATGGTGAGAGAGGGCTTATGATAATAGGGCGGGCTGCCCACGGTGCGAGGGCGGATGTTATATCAGTTTCTTTACGTTTGGCTTGAGTGGAACTCGCCGCTGCTCGAACCGCAGGCCAGTATTGCATGCTGCAGCTTATCATCAAGGTGCCATTCGAATCCAGAATGGAGCGCGGTTGCTGCAGTGCTGAAGAGAGTTAGCTGGTGCCTGCAACCTTTCATAATGATGCCGAGCGAGTCTAGACCCGAGACAGAAGGCAAAGTCTTGAGATCAGCCAGTTCTTCCCCACGCCTCGGGCTCTGTAAAAGCAATAAGAGTAGGGCTAGCAACTCTGGTTCACACAGCGTGACCCCAGATAGTGCACTGTGTGCTAGCCAGCCTGGACAGGGTCAGCGTCATTGACTGGCACCAGGGTGTTTTAATTTTAACTCAAAATCCTCCCGGCACGGCCCCCAGGAAGTCATTCCTGAATGTATCTAAAGAAAAGTCTTGTTGACACGTGCTGCTCACAAGATGTTTTTGGCGCGATAGAGCCAAGCTACGCAGTTGACTTCATTGGGGGCACCGGAGCAAATATGTCCTTTTTTCCGCTGCCCCCCTTCCCCTCCCGCTATCGGCCATGGGCGGCAATCTGAGGGATAGCCCTGGGCGCCAGAAGCTCTAGCTACGCCCCTGAAAAGGGGGTTGGGGGCGGGCAGTGCACCTCGAGTGTATCCTTGACCTCAGAGCACAGCTCGAGAGTCTCTTATCGATACCCAGGAAGAACCTTCAGTGGACTTGAACGAATGTTGAGGTCACTGAGTGAAAATCGTTAACAGCTACAGGTAAATAATACACGGCAGGGCAGAATGGCTCTCAAGAGCCACACGAACAATGTTCTATTCCAACATTCCCGCACTATTGTTGTGTGCCCTGAAAACCATGTTGCAGGTTGAGTAAACATATCTTCAGGCGACAAGTTCACGAGCAGATGCAGTTCACAGGCCCTGATTACAAGTTGGTCAGTATTGGTTTTGATATTCATTGCACGTGATAAATAACAATACCGTGGGGTACATTATATACAGGGCCTCTGGAATTATGCGATTACCCGTTTTTCATATAATAATTGATTAGCAGCATTTGACACATAATCAATCATCTGCTGAATAAACTGCAGAATTTAACAAAAAAATGTAGCTCAAATTGTTCAAACATTACTAAAAACGCAGCAATGCCTTTTGCTTCGCAGTTGACTGGTTTTCGTTCTGTTGGTTATTGCATTATTTACGTGTTAAACTGGTACTAACAAGGTGCAACAAATGCCCAGGCAGTATTAACAAGTATAACAATGAAAAAATAACGATGTAATAGTATGACAAAATGTGCCCCATAACATTGCATAATTTGCCTTTTCTTGCTGCGTAATTTACTCGGCCATGCCGCATAATTTGGCCCTCCTGTGTCGCATAATTCCAGTGGCCCTGATTATATATCAGGCGCAATACATAACAGCTCTTACAAGTTTTCCCACTTGGATGATGAACAATATGCACATTTTGGTGCTTAACACACCAAAATCCACATGCTTGGTATTTTACCCGATAAATGGCAGCAGATTTGACCTGCCAATATTTATCACAACTCATAATTCTGATATGTGACGTAACAGGAGTTACCGCGCGTAAAGGAATATATCGGCCAACGCATAATGATAGCCGAAGTCGCTCACTGGACATGCAGACATCACTATAACTGCAACACTTGGCACCTGCCTTTATTTGTTTATATCAAGAAGTAATAAAACAGTTTGTTTTCCTCAGGCCCTCAGCGCAAAACCACTTGCAATTCTTTTTCTGGTAGTGTCAGCTCACCTCCAGACACACAAGGTGTTTTTCTGGCCAGGACCAAGAAATTGTGTACTATACATCCACGGTGCGAGAAGAAAGCCTCAAAGTTTTAGTTACGAATGACCTACATCATAAGCCCCAAAGTTTTTAAACTAGTTTCTATTTAAAAAAAAAAATCAGTTTCAATGTTTTCACATTTTTGCAAACATTACCAGCCGCATCAGAATATTTTTTATTCATTTAGTTGAGATGAATGAAGAGGAAATCAGTAAGCAAGGCCACCCCCGTATACTAGTAGATATCATTTTACAGCAGTATATGTTTTTTGAAAACACACAAAAAAGTAATTATGTCAGTACGGCTAGCCTGGAGACCTTGACATTCTCTTTCAAGTTCCAATATTTGTAATTTCTCTAAGTTTAATTCATTTTAGAACCATGAATGTTTCTTTTGTATTGACAAGATAGCCTTACTTTGATTAACATACCAAGCCATTTGGCATGTACTTAAGGGGCATGCAGTCATAATAGAGGGGGAAAAAACTAAAACACACATTGTTAGAACATACGAATACTTTATTTTCGAATTTTAATGCTGTAATCATGGTAAGTCTTTTTTTCCTTGACTAACGTTGCTGAAAATTAATAGGAATATTAGAGTTTAGGTTTAGGGCTTAGGGTTAGAGTTAGTCCTAAGAGCAAGGTTAGTTTTAAGGTTAGTGTTAGGTTTAGGGTCAGACATACGTTTTGACCTTTATTAGGACTGGCACTTCATTCCCTTTGTGGCACGTAATAGCAGTTACAGACCCCATCGAAATTATAGGTTTACTGCTTTCATGAGGAGACTTTGGCTGTTTCCAGTATTGTATTGTATTGTATTTCTATAGCGCTTACTATCCCTGATGAGACGTCAAACCGCATTTTTGAAATTATAGGTTTACTGCTTTCATGAGGAGACTTTGGCTGTTTCCAGTATTGTATTGGATTGTATTTCTATAGCGCTCACTATCCCTGATGAGACGTCAAACCGCATTTTTGATAAGTAGCACGCAACTCCGGAATCCAAAAAGGATTAGTGGATGAATTAGTATATTGAACTACGAAATTAAGTAGAGTGGTGGATATGTTAATCTGTTATTTGAATTGATAAGGATAGTGGAGTGAAAGAAGAGATTTGCATTTATATAACGCTTGCTACCCATGATGAGGTGTTGAAGCACTTTACGGCGAGTAGTACGCTACTCCGGAACCAGAAAAATGATTAGTGGTGAATTAGTCTAGGGAAATATGAAATTATTTGAGCCGTGGAAATGTTATGGTGTGTATTTTTAAAAGGGTGAAAATCTGGATTAAAATGGGGGAAATACAGCAAAATCCAACCCGTGGTTACTGAGTCCCCCAGTAATTCTTCATTTATTAGGGTCCAGTTTATGATCGGCCACATTTTCCCCTACCCCTGCAATCAGTAATTCTGGAGGTGGGGAAAATATGGCTGATATTCCATAATGAGGTCCTTGTTGATGGATTTATGCTCATGCCCAGTTTAGGCTAAAGTATGGCATTAGGCTTAGGTTTGAGGTTTAGGGATAATAATAGTCTGAGAGTTAGAGTGAATTGCCCTGCCTCCTGCCTCCCAGCTGATCCTCCCTCCCCACCTCCCCTTAAATGGCAGCGGAGGCACGCAGCGGGCGCGCTGCTGGCGCGCCTAAGGCAAGCCCGTCTGTGCCTGTCCGTGCCTGGATCGCGCCCAGCGCCAAAACCCCTGGCCCTCACGCAACCCGTGATGCCAGCTACCGCTACGACGCCAACACCCTCATCGCTCTCAATCACGGACGCACCACCAACTGCTACAAGGCCACCCCCAAGCACACCCACGGCCCCTTCACCTGCCAGAACTGCATCTTCTCCTGCAACAGGGAGGCCGAGGCAACCACAGCAGCGAAACCCAACCAACTGCGATGCATCCTGCTCCACACTCGCTCCGCAAGCAAGCACGCCGTCGAGCTCTGGGACCTACTCACCACCACATCACCTGACGTCGCCTTCTTGACCGAGACCTGGATGAACGAAGCCTCTGCCCCAGACATCGCAGTGGCCATCCCTGACGGATACAAGATCTCGCGCAGAGACCGCACCAACGGAGTCAGAGGAGGTATCGCCATAATCCACAAGAACACCATCAAGGTCTCCACAAACACCGACAACACCCTCACCACCGCCGAACACATGCACTTCAAGATCCACTCGGACCCCAAGACCACCCTCAGAGGGACACTCGTCTACAGACCACCCGGCCCACGTCCTCAATTCTGCAACTCCATCACCGACTTCATCAGCACGCACGCACTGACCTCCACCAACTACATCCTGCTCGGCGACCTGAACTACCATCTGGAAAATAACAACAACAGCAATTCCTCCACCCTGGTCGACAACCTCACCACCCTCGGACTAAAACAGATCGTCACAACCTCGACCCACATCGCCGGCACACGCTCAATGCCATCTTCACCACCAGCCCACAAGTTGCCTTCAGCCATGCTTCCAAGCTCACCTGGACCGACCACCACTGCGTCCACTTCACCTTCCAGAAACCCGTCACTCACCACCGCACACTACTGATCCCCCGCCGACGCTGGGGCAAAGTCACCAAGGAACTCCTAGAAACACACCTCGCACTCAACCCACCGACCCCGAGGATGGGGCCCGCACCCTCAGACTCTGGATGGAGGACTGTGCCAAGTTGGCCTAACGGCTAGGGCGCTCGACCTCGGATCTGGGTTCGAGTCTCGGTAACAAAGCCAAAACCTCCTGTGATTCTGGGCAAATCACTTAATCTCCACATGCCTAAAAATGAAAGTGTGTGTCCTCATGTAAAAAAAACAAAAAAACGTAACTTGTGCTATGTAAAGCGCTCCGATACCGGATTCGGTTCGGGTCTAGTTCGCGCTATATAAAACTCTACAAAACAAAAACACCGTAGCACCAATGAGACAACCCACCGACAGAGACACCAGCAAGAGAGCCAGCTGGTTCACCCCGGAGCTCCTGGCCTCGAATCGCACCTGCCGGAAACTCGAAAAAACCTGGCTCAACGATAGAACGCCCGCCAACCGCACAGCCCACAAAGACGCCACTCGCAACCATCACCACCTGTAGTGATCACCTGCAGGAAGAGTAAGGGTTCTAGAGTAGTTCCCTTTTACAGGTTACAGAAAGGGATGAGGAACTACTATTACCAGAAGGCCATGGGGCGCATGGGAGCACGGCACAGGGCGGTTCCTACATTAGCACCTCCCCCACGTAGGAAAGGTGCTTGACAATCTTCCCGCAGATTCAGGAATGGCGGATTGTGTGTCCCCGCCGGAATTCAGCTAGAAGACCCAGCGCCGACCAAGAGCCTGCGTGTGCAGTTTTTCTATCGTACTTGCCGTGCTTCGTGCCTTTTATTTTTCTATTCATCCGAGTGTCATCAGAATTTCCCCGGACAAGACTTGGAAGTATTTTCAGGTAGCAAGGAAGGAGAGTGGGCTCGCCGTCTCCCTCTGTCCTTGATTTTTGTTTTCCTTTGACCTTCCGCGGTGCTCAAAAGGCGCAGGAGCGCGCATGAGTTCCGTGTGTATTTCTGTTCAAAAACAGAACTGTTTGCCTTTATCTGCGAAGGATTTTGGGCGCAGAACTACTAAGGCGCTTTCTTTATTTTGAAAAGCCAGTGCTCTCATATGTTCCTTGGAGCGCTATTAGGAAATATATTAGCTCCTTTGTTTCTCATTTGTTTATTCAATTTATCGGCAGGTAGTCCGGTGGTGTTCTCGTGTTTTGGTTCAAGACCTTGAGGGTCTAACATTCAGTTTCTTTGCTTAAAGGTGCTGTGACTGTTACGCTACCTTTACGGATCAGCATTTATATGTACTAGGAACATTGCCTTAAGTTCTGAGAAGACGCCCTGTTCAGGACTTAATTCATACTGTTCTTCCACCTTGTGTGTGCACTGCAATTTGCTTTCTCAAATTTGAACTAGGGCTGTATATAATTCTGGTGAGTTGAGGAAGGTAAATAGAGCTGAAAAATGTTACATACAAAGAAAGCGTTTTTCTAATGCTTGTTTACTTGTCTCCTTGTCACATAGTAAACATATTCCTACTATTGCCGTGCTGCATACCAGACCAGATTCTGAAGAGATCACAGAATTATCAGCCAGTTTATTATTTTGTCCACTTCCCTTTTCCCCTTGGGGCTCAATTTCAAGCAGTAGGGGTTTCTTCCTCTGCAGGGAGTTGCGTCAGGGGGAATAGGGGGGGATATCTTCTGTCATCGTCTCTGCTGGTCACAAGAGACAGGTTAGTGGCGTTTTTATATATTCTTGCGCTGCCGACAATAGTGACACCACCTCATCAGGACCACCAAAAGAGCCTCGTTCAAAGACCGCCTCGACAAAAACGCCCACAACAGCAAAGAGCTCTTCAACATCGTGAAAGAACTCTCCAATCTTAGCTCCTGCACCAACGACATTCCACCATTGCAAGCCCTGTGCGACACCCTCGCTGCCTTCTTCCACTGCAAGATCACCGACATCCACAACAGCTTCAACCCCTGGCTGAACCCTATGGGCCCCGCCACGACGAACACTCCGAACCCCAACGTCCACGACCCTCTGACCACATGGACCAACGTGAGCACCGAAGACATTATCAAGACCATGAGCACCATTCACTCAGGCTCCCCGTCTGATCCTCTTCCCCACCACATCGCAAACAAAGCCAACAGCCTCATCGCACCCCACCTGCGTAACATCAACCTCCCCTTCGAAACCGCTACCTTCCCGGAGAGCTGGAAGTACGCTGAGATCAACGCCCTCCTGAAAAAACCCAAGGCGGACCCGAGCGACCTCAAGAACTTCCGGCCCATCTCCGTGCTCCCGTTCCCAGCTAAAGTCATGGAAAAGATCGTCAACACCCAGCTCACCCGCTACGTAGAAGACAACAACATCCTGGACCCCTCCCAGTCAGGCTTCCGCAGCAACCACAGCACCGAAACCGCCCTCATCGCCGCCACAGATGACATCAGAATCCTACTCGACAACGGCGAGACAGCAGCCCTCATCCTCTTGGACCTCTCCGCCGCCTTCGACATCGTCTGCCACCACACACTTCGCACTCGCCTCCACCAAGCAGGGATCCGAGACAAGGCCCTGGATTGGACCTCCTCCTTCCTCACCGATAGAACCCAGAGAGTCCTCCTCCCCCCGTTCTAATCCGGAACCACCAAAACCATCTGCGGCGTCCCACAGGGATCCTCCCTCAGCCCGACGCTGTTCAATGTATACATGGCTCCCCTCGCTCGCATCACCAGACTACACGACCTCAACATAATCTCCTACGCCGACGATACCCAGCTGATCCTCTCCCTCACCAAGGAACCCCTCACCGCCAAATCCAACCTGCACCAGGGTATGAAGGCCGTCGCCGATTGGATGGAGGCAAGCCGGCTCAAACTGAACGCGGACAAGACGGAGATCCTCATCCTTGGGCCCACCCCCTCAGCGTGGGACGACTCCTGGTGGCCAGCATCACTGGGAACCCCCCCCGGCACCAACCAACCACGCACGCAACCTAGGGGTCATCCTCGACTCCAAGCTCAGCATGACCAACCAAGTCAGCGCAGTCTCCTCCTCCTGCTTCCACACCCTCCGTATGCTCCGCAAGATCTACAGATGGATTCCGGCGGACACACGGAAAACCGTCACCCATGCCCTCGTCAGCAGCCGACTCGACTACGGAAACGCCCACTACGCCAGAGCCCCGTCCAAATTCATCAGCAGACTCCAAAGAATCCAGAACGCCTCAGCACGCCTGATCCTTGACATCCTATGCCGGGATCACATCACCCCGCACCTGAGAGACCTGCACTGGCTCCCCGTCGACAAAAGAATCACATTCAAACTCATGATCCACGCACACAAAGCACTCCACAAGACGGCCCAGCATATCTCAACAGACTCGCCTTCTACGTACCCAACAGGAAACTCCGCTCCACCGACCTTTCCCTGGCCGCCGTCCCGCGCATCCACAGACCCACTTCCGGGGGCAGATCCTTCTCCCACCGCGCCGCCAAGACCCGGAACGCCCTCCCCCTCCACCTACGACAGACCGCAGACCTCCCGGCCTTCAGAAGACTGCTCAAGACCTGGCTCTTCGACCACTAGCTGCAGCTCCTCTCCCCCCCCCCCCCCAGCGCCTTGAGACCCTAACGGGTAAGTAGTGCGCTTTACAAATCCCCTGATTGATTGATTGATTGCCAAGGTTACATTTAGGCATAACATTTGCCATTGTGATGGGGTTTTCATGCACTTCTGAAATACATTTTCTGGATTATACTCATAAAACAGTAAAGAAACGTTTAGTTTTTTAAATGTTAGCACTGCGTTTTAATAACATTCTTTTAAGGTGTTGCTGTTTAGGTATTACAGTTTAAAACCAAAGCCCCACACTTACAATGGATACTGAGGTAGGTGGTCTTCTGGCATAGGCAACATTCCATCACCCCCGCACAATAACGTTATGGGCAGGTGGCTCCCTGGTAATGCCCATACAACAATTACACCACCCACAATGGATTCCGGGGTTGGTGGCCCTCTGGCACCAAAGTCCTACCCCCACTTCCCACAATACATTTTGGAGACCGGTAATCCCCTTTCTATGACCTTCCACTACGCCCCATACTGAACGACATGTGTAGATGCCCGTCTTTCACCAACAACTATTGACTTTAGGAGTTCCATTTAAATATCGTTTGGAGAAAATGCTAGCCCACAATTCCCTTGTTTATGTTGCATAGGAACATTCTAAACAATGATAAAATACGTTTGTTTTTTTTAAACAAAAACATGTTTATTGCATTTTCAATGTACCTTATCAGTAAATATCCGACATACATCGATTAAACACATGAGAATAGCATAGTACGCAAATTGGGCCACCTGTAAGATACATTTGGTAAACAAAACATTTGTTACAACCAAAACTTCACGCTGACTGTGTCCCCCCCACCTCCCAGCATTGGTAAACATCATTGACAACCTGTACACGATGGATAAAATACGGGTTTAAAACATTTTGGGAAGATACTAAAACAACACACCACAGTGTAAAACACTACTTCTAAATTATGGGAAAGCATACACCATAAATACCTATTGAAAAAATCTACCTTCTGCTGGCTGTTTTCTAAAGGATGATTAATGAGCAGTGGTAAGCAGGCCCGAGGGCTTTAGTCAACTAATCATTTTCAATGTCTTGTTATTACTGAAATGGTCTTCAAGCTTCCCTGATCCAATTAGGATCTCTCACCAGTGGCACAACAAGGCGCATGCTTTGGTGGAATCTGACTCTTTGAAGGATGAGCTCCGGGAATTTATTATTTATTTATTTATAAGTTTTATATACCGCTAGCTAGAACCCATGGATATCAAAGTGCTTTACATACACGAAAGAAATAGCCTGGCTTAACATATATCAGGGTGCATAAAGAGATAGGCATAACATTTTAACCACTTGCATGCTAATGACAAGGTGAACTCGTCAAGAGGCACACTGAATCTGTGCTCATGACAAGGTCAACTCGTCATGTATAATGTGAAACATAAATCTCCAGCACAGGAGGGGAAAACCCCTTAGCAGCCAAGTGGTTAAGACAGAATACATTAAAGGGGTGAGTGATAGCTTAGGTAGATGAGACAGTAAAATGACCACCAATCCTTAATGGTCTAGATTGTGAGAAGAGTCAGCTAAACTTTTGGAGCCTGGATCAGTTGGCTTTGGTTGTAAAGTATTTGTTGAGGAGATGGAGTTCTATAGGGAGTGCGTTCCACATCCTGGGTACATGATCGGAAAATATCAGGACTTGGTAATTTTCTTTTTCAATTTCGGAGGGATGAGAAGAAGTGAGTTAGACCTTCTCAGAGTTTGTTTGTAACATCTGTGAAAATAGCACGCTTAAAGCACATTTTGTTCTAGGATGAAAATAATGTGGATTTAATAGGCATCTCTAAAATAGTGATGGGCTTTTCTC
The DNA here is from genome assembly GCF_964261635.1 of Lissotriton helveticus. Lineage (NCBI taxonomy): Eukaryota > Metazoa > Chordata > Amphibia > Caudata > Salamandridae > Lissotriton > Lissotriton helveticus. The sequence goes on along the minus strand of NC_136063.1, from coordinate 796,098,099 downwards.
CTTCAAGATAATATAAACTATACCTATAACTATGGTAATTGTCATCAGTCTTACAATATATTAAGTATTTTTCTCTGTTGGAGTTATTCATAAAACACAAAAACTGGGAACATATCGATAACGTGTTATAAAGCGCCTGACTGGTAGAATGGTATTTTCTTTACAGATCACAGTTAATAGAATGTTTATCATACAAAAATTATAATAATATAGTTACTATAAATACTTAGTGATTCATATTGAGCAAAAGCTCAAAAGAACCCCAAACCCCGATCCAGTATCTGAGTGGTTCTCAATCTTTTTCGACCCATATCTCCCTTGACCCATTGGGCGTTGGCTGCTGCGCCCAATTATGTTACATTTTTCAGCAGGTGAGTGGGTGTAAGCCTGGCCTCTGGAGTACTTCCATTTTTCTTTCTGAAAATAGCTGGGATAAAGCCGATGAAGGTATTATAATCATGCAGCCTCCCTCTTGCCTGCAGGTCCCACAGTGCCAGCAGTGTGCACATTCACAGATGCAGGTGATTCTAGGAGATTCCCACTGCGAGGGTGATTAAAATACTCTGGGAGAGGTGTCAGAATCAAAGTACACCTTTTAGTAGATTCTAATGGAGACCGCTTTGATTTGAGATACAAAGGAGAGTATTTTTGTCAAAAATTATACACAAATTGTTTCTATCACTGGTTGAGGTAAAGTGTGGCCAGGGACTCGAGCCCGAAGACCGATCTATGGGTCAGAGATACCAGCCACAGCAGCAGAGTTTGAGGTTTCTCATCACTCAGGCATAACCACATTGTCTGCCCCAACGACAAACCTGGGATGGACAGTGTAAAACTTTCTGTGAGTGGTCAGGATTCTCATGAACCTTAAGATGTGGCTGGGAGTCAGCAGCATCAATAAGATATAAACCAAAGGAGTTTAGGGCTACGGTGTGAGGAGTCATATAGGAGTTAAGCACCACTGGTGATAGCATGGAGTCTGGAGAAGCACCACAGACAGGCGGCAGTGGATCAAGAGTGGAGTGTAAATAGTCGCAATGGTTTAAGAATGGGTGTGGGTGTGTGAAGATAGTATTAACGAGTGTGGTGGGCAGAGCAGAACTCTGGGTTGACTCCACACTGCAGGCCAGTGAATGAGGATAAGAATGAAGGAAAGATAGATGCCACCTAAGCAATCACCACAAAATACTGCCAGCAGCCAGAGTGCTCTCAGTTAGCCCTGGCAGTGCCAGGTGGTAACCTAGCACAGGGAGATGCGTTGAAGAGGTCAACCAATCCAGGAAAACCACTGTAAGAATACTATCCTGGCCATTCTCCAGATGCAGTCACAGAAAATACCGGTGATGCCGAAACAGAGCTCTTGTTGAGCCTGAAGCCAGCCTGAGGATTATCCAGCTAATTGACAGATTGCACAAATGATTGCAACTGTGACGTCAACACCTCCGTTAACAGTTGTGTCAGATAATCTGTCGGGTCTCACCATTAATGAGACTAAATCATATGGGTTCTGCTTCGCCGCCTCCGAGGCACCCGCCCAACTGACCTTTGCACCACACGCCTTCCAGATGGCGGAGGCAACATTCCGCTACCTGGGAATTCAGGTGTACAGGGAGGCGAGGGATATTCTAGATGGCAATCTGGCCAGGGCAGCCACAACACTGAGATCGCAGGTACAATTCTGGACTGCGTTGCCGTTGTCGGTGGCGGGCTGGGTGGCCATCTCTAAGATGGTAGTGCTACCCCGACTTATTTACTACTTCACGAGCTTGCCCTTTATGGACCCTGCCTCAATGTTTAAAATGCTGGATACTCTGTTGACGGAACTAATATGGGGGTCGGGAAGACGCCGAATTGGCCTGTCTAAATTGCAACTTCCCATGACGGCGGGCGGACTGGGAGTACCAGACTTCCGGGCATACAGCTACGCCTGCCAACTACAATGGCTGGCCTACTGGCTAGCGGGCCGTAATTTGCATGAAATTGACTTGACAGCGGCGGACTGGAATAGAGGGAGGATTCATACTTTATTACTGCCGGGGGCGGAGATCCCAAGCACGACACCCCCACTGCTTAGGCTAGCGATTAACTACTGGAGGAGAGCGGTGAAATACACATCTCCTGCAACCTCTTATGCCCCCACAATACCGCTACTGGGAATCCCTCTGGGAGCGGGACCGCTCTCAAATCGAGCGCTCACTGCGTGGCACGAGGCGGGAGTGACGCAAATAGGGGACTTGTTTGTAGATGGTCAGGTTATGTCCTTCGAGGACATTCGGAACACACACCACATCCCGAGAGGAACGTTTCTAACGCATGCAAGAATATGTCGTTATATAACACAGACTTGGGCGTCGACTGGGGCAGAGCCTGTTACGAACCCGCTATTAACAATGCAGTATCTAATGGGAACCGGAAGTCACCTGACTAAATGGCTAACACATAGCATCAGAGAGGGGAGAGCAGTCACATTGCAGCCGTTGCGGGCCAAGTGGGAAGGAGACCTGGGGAGACCACTTTGAGACAAAGAGTGGGAGAGAATCATCAAATTCCCGAGAGCAGTATCGAGGAACCCGAAGTTTAAATTTATACAGCTTATGCTACTGCATAGGGCATACCTGATACCTCACCGCCTTCACGCCATGTTCCCCAACACAGCTGACACGTGCCCCCGATGTGGCGCAGATGATGCGCGCTTAATACATATGGTATGGGATTGTCCAAAACTGGGATACTATTGGCAAACAGTGCAGGATACTCTAGCTAGACTGGCCCCTTCCAAACCATATACCGCTTTGGAATATACAATACTGGGGTTAGGTCCTGTGGAGCGTAAGAAAAGCTTGGCTACACGTTTCACTGACCTGGCCATGCTACTTGCTAAACGCACCATCACAATGAACTGGAAATCGACTAGACCACCTAACCCAGAGACATGGAAGGCGGAAGTGGTGCGCTGGGGGAAGGCAGAAAGCATGACATTGCAGCGCGAGGAGCGTAGGGGCCTTAGGAAAACCCCAATATCTCTAGAATGGAACACCCTAATGGGATCATTCGAGTCCGGCGAGGACTCTGCCTCTAATGATTCGTTAGCTGATAGTTAGGGTGGGATGTGACGAGTTGGGTGGAGATGGAACCTACCTCTTGGTAGTGGATACCCCATACGTTGGAGGATGTATATAACCCTAGATGCACAGTACCACATGAAACTATGCTGAGAAACGAATGTAGTTCAAAGTAGGAATGCGACAAATAATGATTGTATAGTGATTGTTTAAGGCTGGACCAAGTCTTACTTGTTGATAATGAATGCAATGTTGATGTATAAGTGTCGGGGAGGGAGGGAACGGGGAAGGGGGGGGCTATTAGCTGGGGAATGTTCAAAACGACCGAACAACCAAGAAAAATGAAATGGTATTATTTGCTAATGGTAAGATACGACTATATGCATGAACCGTGATGGATAAGAGATGCGGTTATTATGCACGATGTATCTACTTATGTATACTTTGCTAATAATATATATATTTTTTTAAACAGTTTTGTCAGATAATGACAATTTGAAATTGGCCTAAAATGTCAATATATCTTTGAGGTCAAAGAAGGCGGTGCACTCTGCATAGATTCACAGCACAATAAAGTTGCACACAGTGATTCCCAGACGCTTCTAATGGGGCGCAGAAGTGATAGGCGGTTCATGCTCTCTCTTGGATGTGACAGTGCCCCCTCTCTCCTCTCATGTCCCTTTAAAGTCCCCAATGCTTGTCTCTAGGCCAGACAAGAGGTAAAAGTAAAGTTACGAGCATGCAAAGCACCGACGTAGCTAGGTGGGAGCGTGTGGGGGGGGCGGTCCGCCCCAGGCGGCACTATTCTGGGGGCAGCAGCCGCGCCGCGGCACTTGGGGCCCGTTGCGGCGGACTTTATAATTTATTTGTCCCCAAATAAATTAGAACGGCCGCCACAACGGGCGCCAAGTGCCGCGGCGCGGCCCAGTTTCCGTTTTAAGCGCCCCGCCCTGCTTGCAACTAGTCTGCTTTCTATATCTTGCAGCGCACGCAGCACCACGTAGCGTAGTGGTGGTGTGGTGCGCGACTGGACCGGCGAATGGCAGATGGAGGCGGAAGGACTCCAATGAGCTCTGTCAGCTCAGGGTCGGATCCAGCCGTGGACGAGCCATCCCCTTCGCAGGGTGCTCAGAAGGCGGATGAAAATGTTGTTTTCTCTGGCCCATGCCAGAGTGCAGGTAGAATTACCTAGCTCATTTCTGCCATAGTGTGATTGCCTCTGGGGGTGAAGTGGATGAGGTGGCGTGCCTGTCTGACATGCATTGCAGTGCTACACAGGACTGCCGCTCACTACTGGTAGGAAGCTGGTGATAAGAGACCAGCTGTTGTCCATTGTTGTTTCGTGTGTCATTGCCAGAGGAGTGTGAGAAGCAGAAGCAGTTCATTGTGTGGTGTGCATCTTCATGTTGTTTTACGGAATGAGACTGAATGTATAATGTTTAGGTATTCCTTCATGTAATACCGTAGAAGAGAATAATGAAGTATTTTTCTAATTATTTGTAATCTGCATTACAATAGTTCTCCCTTCTCATTCCAGTGGTTGCATTAATCGTGCTGTGCAGGCAATCGAACGGAGGCGCCGCGCGTAAAGGGTCTGTATTGGTACAGCATCAGCAGGCTTTGAATTTATTACCTTTGCTTACATGCATTGCAGGCCCTGCACTTATAAAATCCCGGCTTCATGACATCCACTTGGGCTTCTCCTTGGGCATGTCACTCCTAACCAGATAGTCTCGCACGGACTTAGCTTTACAGAAAGTGATGATTGGGTTCTTAGGTGCATCCTGTCCTATTACTGGGTAATTTTTAATGAGGTGTCAATATTTTCTCATTCTGTTACCAACACATAGATGTTCATTATTGTATGTTGTTACGACCTTTCTGACTGATTTCAACCATTTTTCTTCCCAATAGAATGCACTCCCTCCTCCTGTTATCAGCACTGTGAACTGCCCTATTGATCGTGCTCTTGCTATATCCTCTCGCTTTCAATCTGCCAATCATGTCTCTACTGACCTCCCGGCGCAATTCTTTTTGGCTGGTAAACGTTTCCTGTTACTCTGTGATTATAATTGCTGCCCCAACGTACCGCGTTTATTGTAGTTCCTTGTTGGTCCGTCCCAGGGCAGTCAAGCTTGTTGTGCGCCAACACTACCAATGACGGCCCTGGGCATTATTTTGCCCAGCCCTCTCGCTAAGAACGTAGCAGTGACGCGTCACGCGCTTCACCACTACGCGCTCTCATGAGGAGTGGAGTCTGGGACAGTGGCAGTGCTGGGCGATTTGCTGCTGCAGCAGAAGGGAACTAACCCCTGCCATAGAGACCTTGGCACTGGCTGCCACCACTGTGGAGTGCTTCTGGAGGCTGAGTGAGGTAAGAGCTAAACGGTTTTCAGAGGGAAGGAACATAACTGCCAAGGTTTCAGATTGCTGTGTGTGACATTTTTATAATTATTTTTTATTTAGGAGTGATACTTCAACAACTATGGGTGAAACTGTCAGGGACTGTCCGGGACTATGTGGGGAACACAGTCAGGGACTTGGGCAAGGACTGGACACTGGGTAGAAAACTTATACAGGAAGAGGAGTACAGCGCTGCCCAGGATCATGCAGGGAGTTAGAGAAGAAAGAGGGATCCAAAGGCGAAGCCTGTACAAGTGAACAAAATGGGTAAGACATAGAAAGGAAGGGCACTCACAAAGCAATTTAGCATTCAGAGTAACTACACCCAGGACAAAGGTGCAAGATATATATGAAATAACATTAACAATAAAAGGGGGTGTGGGGTAAAGCACTCAGGAGCTCCACACAGTAAGACTGAAGCTCAGTAAGTTTCGTACCCACAGTTGCTGTTACAGATATTGACTGCAAATACCCACATGTAGGATATGCATGCAAAGGCAGGGTCTGTGGAGCTTATACCGATAGTGATGTTATAAATGTAACTCAAAGACAAAACTCACAGTGAACAAGAAACACCACCTAGGTAGTCAGCTGAGCCCACGGATCCTGGCGATCAAACAGGAACGCGCAAGGCAGTAACAGCAAAGGGGTAGAACTAAACACAAGCACAATAGACAAGGAGCTAGCAAGGAGGAGTGCTTAACAGGAAAGGAAGGAAATCACAGGGCACACTTGGCAGAAAGCAGGTAACAAACATACAAGGCAACAGAAGCAAAACAGCAGAATAGAAAGACAGCAAACTAGGAACTGGAATCAAGGAATTGGGAAGAAAGGCAGGGACTGGAGAGGGATATACAGAAGGGGAGGCTACAGGGGTATAATAGAATAGTGCAGGTTAAAGAATCAAGAAAACAAAGTAGCATAGAAGGCAGTGCTGGGGCAGGAACAAGAAGTGAGCTAAGGCTCAGGAGTCAAGGCAGCACTGCAGACAGTGCAGGTTCAGGAAAAAGGAATTACCAAAGCTTCAGGAGTCAAGGTAGCACTGCTGGCAGCACTGGAAACAAGGATCGGTCTCACCGGTAAACAGCTACAATGACCAACCTTTGCCTGAAGGGAGCTGGGGCTTAAAAGAGCTCACAGTAATCATGCATCAGGTGTGAGCAGGCTAGCAGCAGCCAGCCACAGGTGAGCTGAATTCCTCCACCCATCCTTGGCCTGCAAGGGTGGAGACAAAGCAGTGAGCAGGGAATTCAGGGTAATGGAGTTTCAGGCATGAGTAGGCTGGCCTCAAGTATAAGCAGGCTGGCTTTCACAAAACCTGGCATGGATTGGGAATGGATGTCAATTCCTAAATGATGTCCAAATGCCTGGAAGTCAGGATATGCATACAGGGGAGTGTCTGGAGGCATATTAGAACACTGGAAAGCCCCACAATTCAGCCCCCTGGTGGTGGGCACGAGAGCCCAGGGAGCGAATCGTGACAGTACCCCCCCTCCAAAGACCGTCTCCCGGAGTCTGGAACTGGATCCAAAGCCTTTGCTCCTAAGAATGAAGTCAATTTCCATAATAGATTCAGTGCATGCTATCAGAGGACTGAAGGTAAATTGTGATGTTCTGGAGGGTTGGATAATACTCTGTAAATTAACAGCAGTATTGAAGGTAGAACTTGAAGAGTCCAAATCCAGTGACAAGGGCTTAGAAGCCTGCATTAAATGTGTTTGAAGTCCTGATGATGACAGGCTAGATAAGCACTCTGAAAACAAAGGCAGATTGACTGTAGGGTCAAAAGCAGATAACAGATTGGCAGGAGGCACAGAGGTCAAAGACAAACTGGCTGAAAATGAAGGAGGTGATAGGAAGCAGACCTGAAGTTCTGGCCCTGGACAAAAACATACAAAAGATACACATGCAGGAGACTTAGGAAGCAGGTATGCAGGAGACCCAGGCCCTGGAGGCTTACATGTTGAGAATGTTGTCTCTGGTGGTGGCGGTTCAGTCTCTGAATATATATGTATTGAGACCTCTGAAGGCTGGGAAACTGGAAGCACAGGGTCAAAAAGATGGCAAAATAGAGGCTCAAGGCCAAAAGGCAGGGGGCCTGGAAGCTCTGGTGCAGAAGACAGGGGGCCTGGAAGCTCTGGTGCAGAAGGCAGGCGGCCTGGAAGCTCTGGTGCAGAAGGCAGGCGGCCTGGAAGCTCTGGTGCAGAAGGCAGGCGGCCTGGAAGCTCTGGTGCAGAAGGCAGGCGGCCTGGAAGCTCTGGTGCAGAAGGCAGGCGGCCTGGAAGCTCTGGTGCAGAAGGCAGGCGGCCTGGAAGCTCTGGTGCAGAAGGCAGGCGGCCTGCAGGTTCTGGCTCTGTAGACAGGCGGCCTGCAGGTTCTGGCTCTGTAGACAGGCGGCCTGCAGGTTCTGGCTCTGTAGACATGCTCTTTGGAAGCTCTGGCTCCATAAACAGGCTTTTAGGAGGCGCCGGCTCTATAAGCAAATTGGTTGGAGGCTCCGTAGGCAGGCAGACTGCAGGCTGAAGTTCTGTAGATAGGCCGGCTGAGGACTCGGGCTCCAAAGGAAGGTAGTCTGGAGGCCCTGGTAATGATGGCAGGAAGGCTGCAGGATCGGGCTCAGATGGCAGGAAGGCTGCATGCTCGGGCTCAGGCTTGGGCTCAGATGGCAGGAAGGCTGCAGGCTGAAGTTCAGGAGGCAGCAGGCAGGCTGAGGACTCTGAAGACTCTGAAAGCAGACAAGCTGTTGGCAGAGAGGCACAAGGATGTCAGTCTTTAAATTATGGGAATGGTGATTGCCCATGAACATCCCTATTGTCAATAGTGAAATCTTCACATTTCCTTGGCTCATTAAAACACACTGACGTCCTTTCCTTGGGATGGCTTAGAATAGTACTTTTCTTAGAGTCTCTGATGACCAGACTTTCTTTACCATTTGGCAGTTCACAACTCTTAGTCCGAGGAAATAGGCCAGAGAATACTTGGTCATGGGAGGTCTTTTCATTTTCTGCAGCATTACAAGGTGGTACAAATGCATCGGAGCATGGAGCATTATCATTTCCTGACTTTTCAATTTGCGTTGTGCTTGAAGGCAAGGGAGAAAACAAGGACTCAGGAGTTTGTGTCTTCTCAGCAAGGAGGTTGACTTGAGTCACAGCAGTTATATCAAGAGTGTGGTCTGAGTCACAGGATATTGTCACATCAGGGATCATGTGTGTCACTGGTTCAGGTTTTGTCTGTATGTCAATGGCCTGTCTATGGGTTATCTCGGAGATAGAACTGACCTCACTACCAGGAAAAGAAAGCAAAGAGATGTTTTTTGTTTTGCCTGGCATTTGGGGTTCCTGAAAAGTGGAAGGACGCATCTCAGATGTAGTGCCTACATGTAATTTAGCACTAGAAGACAAAACACCAGAGGAGTTAGACAATTCAGACTTCATACACATACTTTCATTAACTACACTGTGAGAAAAAGTACTATGGCTTTTCTGAATGGACTCGGAGTGATCAGTCACAGTATTAGTCACACAATTGCTGGACCAGCTCTGAGGGGAACGTAAAAGAGAGCGCAAGGTTTCATTCTCTATTTCTAAGGAGGCTAAAATAGAGGTGGAAAAGTTGTCTTGTACAGGGGTTTTAGATTCCCACTTGAACTCTGGGTTATAGTGTTTCAACAGAGTTTGAAACATTTTATTTTCTCGTTGTAATTCAAGAATTTTAGATGAAATTATATTCTGTGAAGACTGACGATCTTGGTCTACAAGGACAGTCAAAGACTTGGCAGCTTCACAACAAGCAACAAAGCTACACCTTGTATTTTGTTCAAACTGACTATCACCTGTGTTCTAGTAGGATTTTTCTCTCTTTTGTTAAACTGATGGTTTACCTTGAATGTAGAATTTAACAAGGTCCCTTTAGTTTCCAGGACTGTGATCTTTACTGGACTACAAGACTGGGTAATATTATGTGAATGGAAAACAGAGGTTATGAAATGGATCTGCTCTTTCTTTGGTTGTGTGGTTGAACATTGTATTTTACAACCACTGTCAGCAGACATGCGAGAATCAGAATTCTTGTTCAGTAAACTCATTCTCCTTTTGCAATGCTGACACTGACATTGAATCTGGATCAGAACAGAAGATTAAGTCATGATCTGGCAAAGAGGTGTTTGAGAGCCAATGAGTAAAATATTCAGAAAGTAAATGTCCATTTTTCATAAAAGGATTAATTGTTTCAGTACTAGGGTGAACATTCTCAAACTGGAAAGTAGACACTAAATGTCTCATTGGTGAGCACTGGGGAACAGCCCTGAATAAACTTAAATGATGCATTGCTGTGTCTCTTTCTTAAACCTCTCATTATAACACACTTTTAATATTTGCACTCACAAATGAAACAGAAAAAAAAGTTAGCTAACTGAATGCAAAGAAACCTCACAAGTGATCCTGGAAATGTAGGTTGGTCATTCTGTCAGGGACTGTCCGGGACTATGTGGGGAACACAGTCAGGGACTTGGGCAAGGACTGGTCACTGGGTAGAAAACTTATACAGGAAGAGGAGTACAGCGCTGCCCAGGATCATGCAGGGAGTTAGAGGAGAAAGAGGGATCCAAAGGGGAAGCCTGTACAAGTGAACAAAATGGGTAAGACAGAAAGGAAGGGCACTCACAAAGCAATTTAGCATTCAGAGTAACTACACCCAGGACAAATATGCAAGATATATATGAAATAACATTAACAATAAAGGGGGGTGTGGGGTAAAGCACTCAGGAGCTCCACACAGTAAGACTGAAGCTCAGTAAGTTTTCTTACCCACAGTTGCTGTTACAGATATTGACTGCAAATACCCACATGTAGGATATGCATGCAAAGGCAGGGTCTGTGGAGCTTATACCTATAGTGATGTTATAAATGTAACTCAAAGACAAAACTCACAGTGAACAAGAAACACCCCCTAGGTAGTCAGCTGAGCCCACGGATCCTGGCGATCAAACAGGAAGGCGCAAGGCAGTAACAGCAAAGGGGTAGAACTAAACACAAGCACAATAGACAAGGAGCTAGCAAGGAGGAGTGCTTAACAGGAAAGGAAGGAAATCACAGGGCACACTTGGCAGAAAGCGGGTAACAAACATACAAGGCAACAGAAGCAAAACAGCAGAATAGAAAGACAGCAAACTAGGAACTGGAATAAAGGAATTGGGAAGAAAGGCAGGGACTGGAGAGGGATATACAGAAGGGGAGGCTACAGGGGTATAATAGAATAGTGCAGGTTAAAGAATCATGAAAACAAAGTAGCATAGAAGGCAGTTCTGGGGCAGGAACAAGAAGTGAGCTAAGGCTCAGGAGTCAAGGCAGCACTGCAGACAGTGCAGGCTCAGGAACAAGGAATTACCAAAGCTTCAGGAGTCAAGGTAGCACTGCTGGCAGTGCTAGTTCAGGAACAGGGAAATTACTAAAGCTCAGGAGTCAAGGTAGCACTATAGGAGTGCTAGTTCAAGGAACAGGACATAGCTACAGCTCAGGAGTAAAGAGAGCACTGCAAGCAGTGCAAATCAGGAACAAGAAATAGCTGAAGCCCAGGAACAAAAAATAACTATAGCTCAGGAACTCAGGAAACAAGAGCACTTGAGGCAGTGCTAATTCAGGCACAAAGAATAGCTATAGCTCAGGAACTCAGGGAACAAGGTAGCACTGCAAACAGTGCTAATTCAGGATAAGGGAAACTGCTGCAGTACAGGAACAAGGAATACTAAGGCTCAGGGGTCAGGGTAGCACTGCAGGCAGTGCTAATTCAGGAACAAGGAAAACAGCAGCAGGTCAGGAACAAGGAATAACTAAAGCTCAGGAAACAAGAACAGCAAAAGCTCAGGGAGCACTGGAAACAAGGATCGGTCTCACCGGTAAACAGCTACAATGACCAGCATTTGCCTGAAGGGAGCTGGGGCTTAAAAGAGCTCACAGTAATCATATGCATCAGGTGTGAGCAGGCTAGCAGCAGCCAGCCACAGGTGAGCTGAATTCCTCCACCCATCCTTGGCCTCCAGGGGTGGAGACAAAGCAGTGAGCAGGGAATTCTGGGTAATGGAGTTTCAGGCATGAGTAGGCTGGCTTCAAGTATAAGCAGGCTGGCTTTCACAAAACCTGGCATGGATTGGGAATGGATGTCAATTCCTAAATGATGTCCAAATGCCTGGAAGTCAGGATATGCATACAGGGGAGTGTCTGGAGGCATATTAGAACACTGGAAAGCCCCACAATTCAGCCCCCTGGTGGTGGGCACGAGAGCACAGGGAGCGAATCGTGACAGAAACTTTCACACAAACAAAATGAATATGAGATAAACATATAAAAATCAGAATTTACACTCATTTGAGCAATGAAAAACTGTAGGAAGATATTGAAAGTGCTGTAAAGCATGCGAACCGGAAGTGCCTTAGTAACCTAATCGTATCGTAAAACAAATATCTAGTCATGATTATGATATTAAACCTTAAATTCCGACCTTAGCAGGAACATTTATAATGTCAGCACTCAGCAGCTTTCATTTTGTACACTTACCAAGTCTGTGAGTCACAGTGCGGCAGCTAGGGATATAAAGACTGAGACTGCTGGCCTTGGGCCCCTATAGTCCCTTGGAGTGTCACCTTCCTTGGCTGTAGACAGCTGCTGGCAATTGGGATACATCATGCAGAGACTGATGATGGTGAGACAAGCTGTAAAGTTGCAAAGCTGTCTTGAGAGCTGTGCCCTGTGTCTTTTAAATACACTCAGCACCTGCTCTCAGACTCACACCGACCGGAAAGAACCCACCATGATAGAGCCTGAGCATGCAGCAAGTGTTGAGGGTATGAAGGTGACAGGCCGAACACGGGCCTCCTCCCTTAATTATTTAACTCCGCGCAGCTCAAGGGCCTGATGAGCAGGAAATTGAAATTTAAAACATAAGTGTGTCATAGGAGCTAAATACCTTGACACTAATGTACAGGACAGAGTGAGCTGGAGCCCCACCACTGTATGGGCTAGAGCTGAGCCACATGGCTGCTCCCGCAGCGGCTGCTGTCTGGTAAGAATTTGTGCCGCTTTCTCAAGAGGTATAACTGCAGGCACTTTCTCACGCATCATTTCTCACCGGTGTTTTCAACAGTGTAGCCTTGGACCGTGTCATGTATGTGCATGTAACTTGCATGATCGGGTTAAACTTTTAATGGCGATACTACCTGCCTCTTGCACCTCTTTCAAGTGCTTGCTGTCCTTTTCCCCCAGCACCCCTCTGCCAGGGGCGGCAATCTGAGGGATAGCCCCGGGCACCACAAGCTCTAGCTATGCCCCTGATGCAAAGAAAAGCTAAACCACCGTAACTCCTGAATTTAACACAAGCCTCATAACGTCATGACACGAGCTGAGAGTGATGTAACAAAGAGAGGAGTCTCCTGATTTCAGAGCCCAGCCGGTCGCCTGGTTCCTCCCTCGCTCTGCTTCAGTGTCCCTCCACAGCCCCGGTAACACGAAAGGTAAAAAAACAAGGGAACACACCCGCGGAATCTGCGTGCTGTATAACATCTTTCGAATAATAGTGACATCATTAGGACTGGGCTATTTTGATATTTTTCAGCAATTGTTAAGTTTAAAATAGGGACCGCTGAGAATGGACACAAAATAACTTCACTGCAGACCTCCGAACATACAGCAAAGCGATAATGGCAATATTTCTGTTATTTTGAAACGATTATGGGCACCGGTAAATTGCAGACTGTATTATTTGTCACAGTGTTAACACCACTAGGCACAAGTCTTATGCACAAGGCTGTCCGTGTACTGCATTTAAAGTGTCTTTGGCTGGAGGGCTGGGGACACATTCACTGTTTGGTCATATTTTCAGTTCAAATACTGTCCGGAAGCATGGGCTCGTTGGGTGAGTGTGAGACATGTCACTCAGCAGGTAGGGATGCTAGTTCCTACCTACAGGGTTAGGTATAGCGGTGAACTTAAGAGAAAACGTATTAAAACAAGGCGTGAGGAATCAGAGAGGAAGTGAGCCTCAGATGATAGTGTGGTCACGAGTCCCCCCTCCGGTTGGTGGGGGAATGCCCTGCTAAGGTAAAACATGATCTAAATTTAATCCAATTATATCATTTTTGTGCATCTGTTTGCGGTGCCTCTTGCTAGTTCTGACGGTGCCCCGGCGGGGGGTGCAGTGGCGCACAGATTGGGAACCGCTGCACTAGGTGATACCATTTCTGCACATTATCATTGTGCGCTGAATAGTTTCATAAGTAAAACTGTACGTGCAAATCTATTGGTTATTTAAATTGAAAATGTGTTGTTTGTAATGCAGTGCACTACCATTGAAAATGTGTTGTTTATAATGCAGTGTACTACCACACCATGCATGCTTAACTTTATGCCACTCCACAACAAACTACTCCACTTGATGACACTTCAATCCACAACTTTCCTCTCCACTCTACTCCCCTCCACTCTACTTTACTCCACTCTATTACTGTTGTATGCTACAACACTTTGCCCCACTCAATACCCCTCCATTGTAAGCTCCTCCACTCTATGACCCACCATTCCACAACTGTCCACGTCAGTCTCCCACACTCCACTCTACCACACTCCACTCCATGACATTCTATTCCACTCTATGCCCATCCACTTAAAGACCCTCCACACTACAACCTTCCACTCTACTCCACTCTATGCCACTCTACATCATTCTCCTCTATGATACGCTACACAATTCCCTCCATGCCACTTCACTCCACTCTATGTCATGCCACTCTACTTCACTCTATGATACTCCACTCTATGACACTCCACTCTATGATACCCTACCCAACTCTTCAACACTCTACTAAACTCTATTTTACAACGCTCTACTCCACTCCACTCCATTCTACACCACTCCTTAATGACACTCTATACCTCTATACTCTATGACACTCTACGCCCCTCCACTTTATGCCTGTCCACTCTACCACAATCCACTCTATGACACGCTACTTCACTGTACTCCACTACTCCACTCCATTACTCGACTCTACATCACTCCACTCTGCGTCACTTTATGTCACTCCCCTCTACAACACTCTACTCCACTCCAGAACCCTCAACTCCAGAACACTCCGCTCCACTCTATGCCACGCCACTATATGGCACTCTACACCAAATTTTCAACTGGAAAGACTAGGAAAATTAACACCAATCTGAATGTACACAAAATATGGTTTTCCCCTAAACTATTAAAGTTAAAGAAAGTACTTAATAGAGCTGTCCGTGAGGCATACGCCCGTAGATTTTGTCAGACCTTCCTAGTGCATAAAGAACATCTGAAGGAACTTAAGAAGACCTTCAAACAAGAAATATGGAAAGCAAAACTTAAATATCAAACTGGGCTATGGAATTGTTTACTATCGCCACTAAGTAAAATAATGCAAAAAAATGTTGGGCGGTTATTAATAAGCTCGAAAGGGGTGGCTGTAGGGCTTTTTCTGTAAATATATCAGAACCCAGTTGGGTAATGTTTATAGCCAATTTGTACGGTTTATCGGTTCGGATGGGAAAACACCCAGACAGGTTTGCTTTAGGTGAGGTAAATAATATATCAATAACCAATGCGGGGAATGGAGAGTGTCTTGATTTGAACTCTACTGATCACGTTATTGATACTAGTCTTGATCCAAATTTTGATTTAGAAATTCCAAGTTGTAATCAAGTATTGACCCTGTTACGTGGGCTTCGAGCAAATGGAGCCCCGGGACCTAATGGGCTACCTAATGCCCTGTTTCATGCTAATAGTGATCTGTGGGCCGGCATTCTGCATAATTTATTTAGGGAAGTTTTGACACTGGGGGTTGTCCCAGAATCATGGCAAGGTAGCAGAGTGCAACCAATTTATAAAAGCGGCCCGGTGTCAAACCCTGCTAATTATCGACTAATCTCGTTGACTGATGTCGATGCAAAGGTGTTTGCTTCTTGTCTCCTAATAGAATTGGAAAACTGGGCTATGAAGGAGAGTATTATTCCATTTAATCAGACTGGTTTCCAGAATGGTCAATCCACTATTACAAATGTGTTGGCTCTAACCTTACTTGCGGAGAAGGCTGTCTTGAATAAACAAAATGTATACATTGCTTTTATTGATCTTAAGGCAGCCTTCGACTCTGTGCCACAAAATGTATTATGGAAAAAATGGTCAGATCTGCGAATATCTAAGAAATTTTTGAAAGCTATTATACTTCTGTATACCAACACTTGGGTTCAAGTTAAGAGTGGGGAGGGCAATTCGTTATCAAGGAATATTAGAACATATAATGGCCTAAAGCAGGGCTGTATTCTTGCCCCCTGCTTATTTAATTTATTTTATCAGCTCTTTCTCAGCATTTGGATGTTGCTAATGGGCATGTTCCTAGGATGGGGGAGTGCAAATTAGCTACCTCCAGTATGCTGATGATACGATTCTTGTGAGCCATACCCCTATCGGCCTACAAAGACTTATTACTGCCTTTGATGATTATATACAACAGAATGGCCTTGAACTGACTGTTAAAAAACTACAGTAATGAAAATTGGTGTAGTCAAACAGAAGTTTAATCCCTGGAAGGCCAGAGTGGGTACAATCGATATTGTTAAGACGTACAGGTACTTAGGGGTGATGTTTGACAATCGCATGTCTTATAAATTTCATCTTAAAGTTTTAAGGGCCAAGGCTGTGACATTGATCCATGCTTTTAAATGTTTTAAAAAATCACTGAACTGTCAATCATATGATTTTATTCTTAAAGTAATTAAAGCCAAGTTACAACCAACCCTCATTTATGGTTCTCCCATTACTAGAGGGAAAGATGTGAAGGTGCTTTATTTACTGATTACTGATTGTTAAGGGTTTTAAAGCATGGGATTGCCAGGCCAGTGTGTCAAGCAGCAATTAGATTGGAATTTGGTCTCCAAAGGCAGTGCCTGGTATCAAAAGGATCTTTCTTAAAATGTATGGTCGCATTATCAACATCAGCCCCTGCTTCTTTAGGGAATATTTGTTGGCAAGAAACTGCTGAATCTGTTTACACGGCTAAATGGAGAGCTTATATTTTAACTTCCCTACGAGATATCGGCCTGCAAATTGAACTGCCAGCTCTGAAAATGCCCAACTGTAAATTTATTTTAAAAAAGCATATTAAAGCCGAATCGTTTAAACTGGATAAAATTGCATTAGCTGAGAAAAGTTATGCATGGTACATGATCAATTCATACCAAACCCTGCATGTTCAGACGTATTTAAATGTTTTCTTTTCTGTAAAGTTAAAAAAAAGTTTTTAAAGTTACGTATGGGAATAAACCCAACAAAGGAGGGCACTCGATCGTGGATCAAACAGTGGCCGGATTCTAATTGTAGATTTTGCGGATGGCCTCAGGAAACTCTTGCACATATAGTATGTGTATGCCTGATGCTGGCTAATCTTAGACATTTAGTTTTGAGAACTTACTTTCTGATGAGTGGTGTGAGATCTGCCCGACACGCATTAATCATGTCATTGTCTGGTGAATCGATTCCATTTATGTGTCAACTGGTAAAAAAATATCTACATCACTCAACTTACATACACTATTTTCATTAGTTGTTTTATTCAGCATAATAGGTCTATCATCAATCTTTCAATACAATGCCAGAGTTTTAATTCTAAGCAAACACAAGGAGATGATGGACGGAGTGCTGAAACTTTTCAGACACTCACCCCCAGTCACAGATCCGGGTTAAATCCATCATCGTTCTTTAGCTCACTTCGCCACCCCAGTTCAGACACAGCTATATGCAAATCAGTCTTGATCCTGTGCCTCATGGGAACAGTCCAGCCCAACCTGCCAATCCATGTCTTCCCTGGATCGGAAACAAGCATCCTGGGACTGGTTTCGGGCTGACAGCCCTCATCAGCCCGGCTAGCTTGCATCCAGTGGCAAAGTGAGCAAGGGATCCACATCTGGGCATACCCTGCCTACTTAGGGCGAACAAAACAAACACAAGAGATGATGGATGGAGCGCTGAAACTTTTCAGACACTCACCCCCAGTCACAGATCTGGGTTGAATCCATCATCGTTCTTTAGCTCACCTCGCCACAGAGTTTTAATTCTAAACAAATCTTCAAACACAAGTTGAAATCAATCTCAAACTCCACAAGAAGATCTTGATCTTTAAATATAGAATAGTAACACTTCATGACAAAGAATAACTTTGTGACAGTAGAGAATATAAAACCTCCTCTGAGACAGATGTTGTACGTTACATACAAACATAACAATTTCATACATTCATAGATTTTCTGTATCCATTAAGTAAACTTATTAAGTTTTTTCCTTAAACACTACAATAGAAACATCACTTTTATCTAATCTTCTAACCCTGCCAACAGTATTATGTCACTTCCATCTTTAGAGTGTTACAGCAAACAAATGATGGACGGAATGCTGACAATGGAATCATTCTCCCCCAGTCAAAAGATCTGGGCTAAATCCATCGCTCTTTTGCCCACTACACCACCCCAATTTGGACCCATCCATATGCAAATCAGTCCTGACCCTGTGCCCTATGGGAACAGTCCAGACCCAACTGTCAGGCCGGGTCCTCCCTGGAGCGGAAACAAGCATCCTAGGACCGGTTTCAGGGTATGTCAGCCTTCATCAGCCAGGCAAGCTTGAATCTAGTGGCACAGTGAGCACGGGGACCAAGTCTGGGAATACCCATCCCACTTAGGGCGAAAAGTGTTACAGCAAACAAATGATGGACGGAATGCTTACAATGCAAATGGCGCAGCGCGGCTCCAGAAATTCTTCATAAAGCATCACCTTAACCCAAGGAGCTATTCACGAATTTCTCACCAGTGGGCCCATAACACTGCTATTCATTCAATCACACATTTACTCTGCTCCGAGGATTCAGTGAAGGCCAAAGGAGAGCCACGGTGCTATAACGGAATGTCTAAACTTAAGATTTTATACATTATTTACATCTGCAGTTTTAATTCTAATACCATGGTTTTTCTCTAAAGGAAAGACTTAAAACACCCCACCATTTATTTTCGATGGATCAGCTAGTAAAAGTTAACTAAAGGACAACAAGACCTGCTTAATTCTCCATTTATTTAGTTTTTATTTAGAGATTAAGGGCCCGATGTAGGTCGGTTGGTAACGGCCGAAAATCGGTATTTTCGGCCGTTACCGACCGGTATCGAGGTTTCGGGATGTAGGAGTCCCAAAAACGCCCGAATCGGTAAAAATTCCGAATCGGAAAAGTTACCGTGTCGGTAGTATATCGAATCGGAAATTAAACCGAATCGGCAAATATACCGAATCGGTAACCAAACCGAATCGTTCAAAAATTAGGGAATCGGAAAAATCACCAAATCTGTACTATACCGAATTGGAAAAAACAGAATCGGCAAAAATTCCGAATCGGTAATGTTATCGAATCGGTAAAATTACTGATTCGGTAGAATACCGATTCTACTGAAGAGTGAGATGTAGGAAAGCTCTGAAATACCGATTTTGAGTCAAATTCGGTATTTAAGAATCGGTATTTACCATATATTTGAATCAGGTGGTAACCAGGTGCAACCTATAAAAAAGGACCCAAAATGCATTTCTGCTTGCACCATGGCAGCTTTTTATGTCATAGCAAGACGGCTACGGCTACAGCAGGATGGAGAGAGGGAATGGCAGAGAGAGGAGCAGGTGTATAGAGAGCGTCTCACCCTGTCCATGCAGACAGATGCAGAGATCCTACAGAGGTACAGGCTGGACCCAGAGACCATCTTACAGCTCATTAGGGACCTCCAACCCCTGTTGCAGCACCCCACCCCAAGGGCACACGCAATCCCAGTGCACGTGCAGGTGCTATGCAGCCTACACCTGCTTGCGTCTGGCAGCTTTCAAAGTGCAGTAGCTGCAGTAGGAGGGGTGAGCCAGAGCTGCCTGTCCCGGTTCTTCCACAAGTTCCTAGACGCCATGATTGAAAGGATGGACCAATACATTTCCTTCCCTGCAACCCATGCAGAACTGGTACAGACAAAAGCAGACTTCTACCAGATGGCAGGATTCCCCCACATCATTGGCTGCATAGATGGCACACACATTCCGATTTGTCCCCCTGCTGACACGGAATACATATACCGTAATCGGAAGTCAATGCACACCATAAATGTGCAGGTGATTTGTAATGCCAAGTGTGTCATCACTGACGTGGTAGCAAAATTTCCAGGGAGTACCCATGACTCCTATATCTTTCAAAATAGTGGCATTTATGCACGGCTGACGGCAGGGGAATTCGGTGAAGGATACCTCCTAGGTAAGACACAGTGTCAGACCCCCATAACCTAAATAGCAGTGTGAAGTACATGTATGCATGTGAGTAATGTTACCCCATTCTCTTCTAGGCGACAGTGCATATGCCCTCCGCTCATTCATTCTCACCCCTTACCTCAACCCCTCAACACCCAGCGAAAGGAGGTATAACCGTGCGCACAAAAGCACAAGGAATGTAGTTGAACAGACCTTCGGCATCTGGAAAAGCAGGTTCAGATGCCTGCACAAGACCGGAGGTGCTAGACAATATACCCCCACCACCTGCTGCAAGATAATTGCTGTATCTGCAATGTTGCACAACCTTGCGGTCAAGAAGGGCACAGAGGTAGAGTTGTCTGACTATGAGGACCCTGACGATGACATAGCTGTGCCACTAACGCAACCTGCTGGAGTGTCTACACCAAGTGACGGGAGGTACAGACGTGAGGAGATAACAGACAACTATTTCTGAGTGAGTACAGATGCACAGACACGTCAATGTATGTGGAACATATTAAAATGTACTAATGTTGGCACAACGTTACTGCACTGATGTGCTACAAATTTAACTATAACAGAATAGGTGGGGATTGTAAATTGTCCGGTTTGCCTCACCCACCCTGGCAGTCTTACTTCTTGCTGCGCTTAGCTGACCCACTTGGATGTGTCTCACCCCCTTCTGTGTGTCCGGCTGCCTCAGCGGAGCGCCTGCTGCTCCGGCGCGGCTCAGATACAGCGCTGGCCGGGCTGCTGCGGCTGCTGCTGTCCCCAGCCTCGCCCACGTCCAGGGCAGGATTCACCACCGTGTTTGATATGATTAGTGTCTCCATGGCAGTGGTGATGCGGGACATGCCCCTGGTCATCTCAGCAGTGTTCTTGGTGAGGCAGTCCTCCATGTTAGCCCCTCGGCGGCATAGCTGGGCGGTTGCTGCAGCAAGGCGGTCGAGTGACCGGCTTTGCATGCGGGCATCCCTGCGCCTACAGTGCTTGTGCTCCTCCATCTTATTGCATAGCTGGGTAATGGCAGTAGTCATGCGCCCCAGTCCAGTAGCTATTTCCTTGTTGCTCTCAACGAGACTCTTAAACCCCTTTCTCATCTCCCCCATGTGCAGGTTGTGCTCCCGCAATTGGCGATGGCAAGCCAGGATCGACTTGGCCTGCATCCTTTGGATCCGGACCATACTCCCCTCCAGCCCTTGGAATACACTGCCCTCCCGTGCTGGTAAAGCAGGGCTGGATGTGCGTGGCCTGCGCCGATTGCTGCTGGCCTGCTGTGTGGGCTGGTGTGCCACGGGTGTTGCAGGGGTGGGTGCTGGAGCCTGAGCCGCTGCTCCCTCCATGATGTTCAATGGTGCAACGGTGATCCTCCTGGCAGGAGATGTGGCAGGTGCTGGGTGGGTCTGTGTTGGGGAATTTTCGGGTGAGAACTGCACTGGGGCGTTAGTGACAGTAGGGGGGAGTGCGGAAATGAGAGGGTATGTCCTGTGTCATCCTCATTGCCCCCGGCACTGCTGTTCTCCTCCTCCTCCTCCTGTGATGGTAGAATGCTGCTTTGCCCTGCCACCGCACTGTCTGATGCCGCTGGAGCTGGAGCTTGTGTAGCTGCTGCTCCACTGCCTGATGGTGCCCCTAGGTATAAAGAAGCATTTGTGAACTGAGTGCAAATGTCTTACAGTCACTACAATAAAAGCATTGCACATCCCATTTTCAATACTCTGATTCATTTTCTCGGTGCATTTCATTTGAATGTGCACTGGCATTTGTTACTACATTAGCTGACTACAGTTACCATGATGCATTGCTCATGTATGTTGCTAGCAGTACTGGGCTGGGGTTTGGCTGTGCATTGGGGCTAAAGGGGAGGTGTCTGGTAGGGTGTGTCATGCTGCGCATGCTTCTTACCTTTTGCTGTGGATCTGGATGAGCTGTCCAGGTCGCCAACTCCCACCACACTCTCTCTTTCTCAATTGTCGTGGACACAAGTTCCTCAAGGTCAGTGAGGGGTGGCGCGGGGTTCCTGCCTCCACCTGTTAGTCCTGCCTGCTTGTGCAGCTCGGCCAGTTTCCTCTTGGTGAGGTTGCGAATGTCGTAAAACCTCTTCTTGAGGTCGTCCAGGCTCCTGGGGGTGACACCAACTGCGTTCACCCTCCCACCGATTGCAATCCACAGGTTCCTCTTGGTGCTCTCTGGGAGTGTGAGGGACAGCCTCCCAAACAGCTGCCTGTGTACCCTCACCACCTCCTCCACCAACACTTGCAGCTCCTTGTTGCTGAACTTGGCCTTGCGCTTGCGCTCAGCCTTCTGGCTCTCAGAGCTGCTTGCCATTTCCACACAGTTCAGGATAGTGCTACCACTGCTGCTCACTCTGAATGCTCAGCTCAGGCTGCCTCTCCAGAAAGTTCTAATGAGTTGCACCTGCCTGGGTAGCCACACCCTGCTAGGGTGGGGTAGGGTGCTTCCACCTCATTGGCTGTTGTCATCAGTTTCACTTGTTCTTTCTCGCCGATTCCGTGTTTGCCGATTCGGTATTTACCGATTCGGTATTTGCCGAATCGGCTACTACCGAATCGATAAATACCGAATCGGTATTTGTAATGCATTCCTATGGGCCTTTTGGCCCATGGGGGTGTATTGCAATTACCGATTCGGTATTTGCCGAGTCGGTAATCGCCGATTCGGTACTTACCGATTCGGCAAATATCAATTCGGTAAGTATCGAACCACGATACCGATTGTTACCGATTCGGTAATTAGCCGATTTTTTTTACCTACATTTCATTTACCGATTTGAAAATACAGATTCGGTATGATTCGGTATTTTAAAATCGGTAAATGCGTTTTACCTACATCGGGGCCCTAATCTCCTAGCATGATCTCTACCTTTTACTTGAAAGAAAAATTCAGTTATGCATTAATAATCCTGAAAGAAAAATTAAATTTAAAACATTCATTTATTAGCATGAAAGTTTAGGAAAATAATTCAAATCATATTACCAAGATGTGGAGATGCAGACATCAGCATAGAACAGAATAGTTCCCAAAGAAACACCTCTCTATCTCTCTCGATGTTCCCCTCTCATAGGACTTCGCACCCATTTAAAAATTAAAGTTCAGAAAAATGTCAAAGTCCCTACGCCATAGAAAAATTGCGCAGACCGACAGTATCTCGGGGTACAAAGATTAAGTCGAGAAGCAAGCCTTTTTTCATTGTCCCAAATGTCCTTTTTTATACCCTTTTTAACTAACTTATCTATCTGAATTCGTAACTTATGTCCTAGAGTGTCCGTGATTGGTCAATTTAGAGGTGGATGAGCATCACCTCATCGCTTTACTGTTCAATTTATGTTGAGTCATCATTATAATTGAAAAAAAATAGTGGTGCCACTGTTCATGTTCTACTTCCTTCGAAGTGTCCTTTAAATTGTTATTCAATGCCCCATTCCCACGGATCATCTGCTGACTTTCATAAAATTTGGCATCTGCTCCATGTGGCAGGCCACGCTGTCCTTGACCAATACTGCACAGGCACAGGCAGCTCGCGCTTCCAGTGGGCACATGCGTTCTGAGACCGCCACCTCGGAGTCACAGTCAGCTTCCATTTTTTTTTGGTCACGTAGGCCTCGATTAGGAACTATTATAGAAATAAACACAATTAAACGTACATTTATTAAATAAATCCCTTCTGTTTACCTCCCCCCTTCTAATAATATCTCAGTTAGTATCTACCTAGCTTTAAGCAACACATATGCGTACATTTTCTTACCAATCTTCATGATTTATGCCACAGATAAACAGACAAAAAGCACATTCATGCAATTTCTAATTAGATTACGACAAATGCGTACCTTTTATGACGTGATACATGAAAAATTTGTAAATTATGCTTGGCAATTACATGCACATTAATATCCCATGTGTATTTGTGTGTGTGTATTCTATTCTATGTTGGTTAAATTCAAAACCACACGTTTAGTACATATTACTGTTAGGGAAAATTATCCGAGACGCCCACGGGTAATTGTATGCGCTTTATAAATGTCATTAAATAAATAAATAAATAAATCTTCACAAGGGGTATACAACATTTTTTGTTTCCACCTTGCTCCATCAACTTCCCCCTTTGGTTATTTTATCACCAAATACCTCCCAAAATTTAGAAAATGTTATCTCAACATGTTTCAAATTCTTTTAATTAGTATGTGTTACATTTCTGTTTCTTCTAATTTCTTTCTATCTTGATAACATTTCTCTTTAAACTGTTCCATCTCAATATCATCTTTTTCCCTTTCCCTGTCTTGTTTTGTTTCAATCTCCTTCCTCAAACACCTTTTGACATTTCTTCTCTTTTTACATTGACAACTTAATCTCAAAATTAAGATCACTATTATTATTACAGTCTCTGGTATTAGTATTTTCCCTATAATAGATCTACTTATTTCATAAAAATCAATTTTTAACTGCTGATCAACTTCTACCAAGTTTCTTAAGAACACCTTCAACTTCCAGTGGTTCTATTTCTTTATGTAATTGTGTAATATTTGCAATATATCTCTCGATGTTCTGACCTTTATCAGGAATGTAGGTACAACAGTGTTGCACCTTTAAAATTCCACTAACTCCTACTTCTTTTGCCAAAATTATATCTAAAGCAAGTAAATTTTGCATTACCATACTTCTCATAGCAAACATTTCCGTGTTAACCATTAAAATTCCTCCCGCTGTGTCTGTTGACAATTGGTCTACTATTATTGACAATTTTCTAATTCGGTTTGCATTAAATTATCTGCCTACTGCTGGTATTAGTGCTCCAAAAACATCCCCTATTTAATGGTTAACCTATTTCATGAATTCGATTAGTACCTCTATCTACATGAAAGATTTTAGGAAAGACCAAGCCAACATAACATGATCCGTACCAGTGATCTGGTAATTTGTATTACGCCTTGTTCCCAAACAAAAAAATATATTCCAGCAAAAACTGGGTCATTTCCACCTTTAAATCCCCATCCCCCTTGTATAATATAAGTATCTTCACATTGACTTGCATCCACAAAATAATTGTCATACACAGTGTTATCTCTTCGAATACATAATTTCCCTAATAATGGTGTATCTATATTCATAGCCACATTTACATTATGTCCCCAATATTATCATCTAAAAATGCCCACTTTGTAGATTTAGTCTGTTTCACTTTTTCCAGTTCAGACATGGCTATATGCAAATCAGTCTGACCCTGTGCCTCATGGGAACAGTCCAGCCCGAACTGCCAAGCCATGCCTTCCCTGGACCGGAAACAAGCTTCCGAGGACCAGTTTCTGGCATTACAGCCGTCTTCAGCCCGGCTTGCTTGAATCCAGTGGCAAAGTGAGCAAGGGACTCACGTCTGAGCATACCCTGCCACACTTAGCGCCAGCAACCGGTCCTCGGAAGCTTGTTTCCGGTCCAGGGAAGACATGGCTTGGCAGTTCGGGCTGGACTGTTCCCATGAGGCACAGGGTCAGACTGATTTGCATATAGCCATGTCTGAACTGGGGTGGCAGAGTGGGCTAAAGAACGGTGATGGATTAAACCCAGATCTTTTGACTGGGTGTGAGTGTTTGTTTTATTGATTCAGATGCTCCGTCCATCACCACCCCCTTTTGTACCAAATTATGTTGAAAGGCATAATCATGTGTTAATTCTTGTGTTTCTAAGAAATATTCCCCAAAACTTTTTGCAGGCTTAATTTGATTTATTTCAGCAACTATTTTCAACTTTGCAAATACATCATCAGAATCAGAATAATAATCTAATTTTCCAGTTCTATAAAATAAACTTGTTATTACACAACATGTTACTCCATAAGTTAACGGTAAATGATGGTAAGTCACACCCTCGGAAACAGATGCTGGTAATTTTACACAGACATAACAGTCGCTGGCATCCATTGTTCTTACATATTCAGATAATAATCTCGAAAAAATATTTTTAGAAAAGTCACTAAGTGACTTATCTTGATGAATTTCAGGCCTATATACATGTAATTTTTCATTTTTCAAATCATCATTCTTATCTTTCAAACTCTCATTTGCTTTCAATTTTTCAAAATCAGGTCTAAAAGGAATGATAACAGCAAGAATTAACCATGCTAACATTAATATTCCAGTGCAAAGTAACCACATTCTACACCATTTTCTAAAAATAGAACACTTAGATTTAGTCACTTCATTAGTAGCCAATTTTTTTACACAGCAATTTTCACAATCTTTTCTCCTTTAAGTTGTCTCTTTTTAACCTTGTTTTCACTTACAATGTTCCCTTCAAGTTCAATTACAACCTTTGTTTATATATATATTCACAGAAAAAACCATAGGTTATAGACCATATATAGTTAGGAATTAGCATTTACAAAACCTTGAAAATTCACTGAAAAAACCATAGGTTATAGACCATATATAGTTAGGAATTAGCATTTAAAAAACCTTATTTTACTCACACAAAACCATTGAAATTCCATATATAGTTAGTTGCACTAACTATATATCGCGCACCCGTAATCCACTGCTGATGATGTCACATATTACATCATTCATGACATGGTCAGTGACATCACTGATGACATCACTGATGACATCTTAAATGACATCACTGATGACAACATCCAGTGATTATGTGTTTCTGTAAAGTTTAAATATGTTTTACATATTGAAGAATGAGTGGATGTATAAGTGTCTGAATGAAGGTTTTAGTAGGTGCGTGATTGACTGTATGAGTGAGTGATTAAATGCGTCTTACTAAATGCACGGGTTAGTGACTAAACTGTCTGAAAGTGTGCATCAGCATGTCTGTTGTTGTGCAAGCTGCTGCATGTGTTGATCAGTAGCTATATAAGTAGCTATATGGGTTATTGATTGGTTGCACAAGTATTTGTATGGGAGACTGAGTGTGTGTATGACTGGCTGGGAGGTGTGTGACTCTGTGCAGATCAATGTGTACTTGTATCAGTGATTCTATAAGAGAGTAAGTATGTGTTAGTATATGTTTTAAAATGTAAGGTACTCTATGTTTAACTGTGTAGATTAGAAAATGGAACTGTGATTGATTCTTTACAGGACTGACTAGGTGTGTGAGTAACTCCATGGATGAGTGGCAGAGTGTGAGTGTCTGTATAGGTGTATGAGTGCATATGATAGTGTTGTAAAGATGAGTGATTGTATGTATGAATGATTGTATGGGTGAATGAGTGAATGTGTGTGTAGACGTAGGAATCAGTGAGTGGGTATGTAGTAACTAGTATTGGTGTGTCAATGGTTTCAAAAATTATACTCTGTATTTAACACTGGGTGTAACAGAGGTTATATTAAAGTGTGAGGAGATGCATTGTATTGTCACATTAATGATATCATCATTGATGTGACCATTGATGTCAAATGAGATATCATCAGTGATGTCATTTGAGATGTCATCAGTGATGTCATCAGTGATGTCACTGACCATGTCATGAATGATGTAATATGTGACATCATCAGCAGTGGATTACGGGTGCGCGATATATAGTTAGTGCAACTAACTATATATGGAATTTCAATGGTTTTGTGTGAGTAAAATAAGGTTTTTTAAATGCTAATTCCTAACTATATATGGTCTATAACCTATGGTTTTTTCAGTGAATTTTCAAGGTTTTGTAAATGCTAATTCCTAACTATATATGGTCTATAACCTATGGTTTTTTCTGTGAATTTCATTGGTTTTTTAACAGCTAATATCTGTAGCTGTAAAATGTATTCTTCTTTAAATCCAAAAATATATTTTATATGTTTATGAATAATTTTTTTTTTTTAAATATTTTTTTTTCTTCGTTCCCGCTTCGCGAATCGGGAAGCTTCCCGTTAGCTGACCTTGATGCCGCGAAATAGACCGCGAGCCGGTAAACGTTTCTTTACCGCAACTGCCGCGTTAGAAAACAACATCGTGACGCCTCCCGTCCGCATGACGTTTCGCGTTGTCGCGTGATACGTCATATGACGTGCTACGTTAGCGAACTCGTACGCTTACCGAGTCGCAAAGCACAGGTTTCTGGAAGCAAACCGGGAGGCCCTGCAAAGCGCGTAACGTAAACACAGCAGGTCATGTGACTTGGTAATAACACTTTTCATTGGTTCATTTCACTTTCGGTTTCCTAATGATGTAAGACTAGGTCATATGATCTAAAATGAACACTTTTCATTGGTTGAGAACTATTTTTTTTCCCAAATGGTGAAAATCCCTCCTTCTTTCCTCACTCTGACTTTCATCATTGTGAGAGAAAGACCCTTTGTTACCAGTGAGCAATGGCTTCTTTACTAGCTTCAGCTGGTGCTTCCCCACCACCTCCACCACATCCAAGGAAGAGTGGACCACCTGCTAAAGTTATAATTCAGCAAGAAGAGGAAGAAGAGGAACAGGACGACCTAGATAATCTCCCTATTATGGCCAGAAGATCTGTTGTACCGGAAGTAACGGGACCAGAGGGCAGGGAGATGGTGCCAAATATACAAACGAGATTTCGTGAAGTAAAACAAGTCTGCGTACATTGCAGTGGAATCATTTGCTACGCATCACTCTGATCAACAGAGCTATTAACAATCATGCTCATGTTTGTCCGAAACTCCCCAAACAATAAATTCTTTTTTTTGTTTTCTTCCTCCTGTTGAGCCCTTTACAATGAATCGTTTTCGTTGCCCCCTCCGAAAAAAAAACAAAAAAAATATAAAACTGTTCAGAAAAATTCAAAAAAAGTAAAAAAATGTTCAGAAAAATAATAAAAAAAATATAAAACAACAACAACAATTTAAAAAAAAGTTCTTTTCAGAACTACCTCCCCGTTATAAAAAAATTGGTACAATATTTGCAACTGTGCCAACCTCTATTTCTCTTAGTTCGCTTCCCAGTTCGCTCCCCGGTACGCGAACCGGAAGCGAACCAAAAAAGTTTTTTTATAAAAAAGAACAGTAAGTATAAGGGAAGGAAACAGACAGTTATGTTAAAAGAAAGACAGCTATAGGGGAGTAAACTAGAGATACTATTACCCGTAATCCACTGCTGATGATGTCACATATTACATCATTCATGACATGCTCAGTGACATCATCAGCAGAGGATTGCGGGTAACAGTATCCCTAGTTTATTCCCTATAGCTGTGTTTCTTTTAACATAACTGTCTGTTTCCTTCCCTTATACTTACTGTTCTTTTAAAAAAAAATTTTTTAGATCTGTCAGAAACAGTGAAAGTAATGAAATATAAAAGACTACGTAGAATATGAGCACTGTATGCAACAACTTTGACACTGACAGAAGCCTCACCTTCTCCATGCCTCCTACACAGTTCTACATGTACATCATAAATGCAAACAGAACAGAATTAATTATACATGTTAAATGGTTTATTTTTGCTGTTCTCAGAATGTATCAAATTTCACTAAAACAGTGACTTGAAGGTATTCATCATATAACAGCGGGGAAAAAAAAACACAATCAAAATGATTGTGTTTAAAAAACCCATACATTACAAATCAGAATTCAGAACTCCTTAAAGTTAACTTACTTTCCATGACGGCCAAGGATGTCCTATGAACAGCTTACACTCTGTTGTGCTGTTATTACTTTCAACCCGCCACTTTCTGAAAGAAAACCTCCATCGTTTTCAAAAACATGTTACATACAATAAATGACTTCTCGCTCTCTACCACACGATTCCACAAGGCCAAATCGTGTCAGAGCCATGTATAACTCTTGGATTTCTTGTAAGCCAATCCCGTCTTTTCGCATTTCCGCAACTTTCAGAATTAAAATGTTGAAGATCATTTACACAATCCTGGACTAGTAATATCTTCCCCTTCTTGCTCAATCATGTTCTACATTTCCTATCACACTGATACTGCTTACTATGAAGCAGACTTACACTACCTTTATAACTAGTACAATTATTTAATTCTCTACATCACTTTTAATCACAAAGCAATGTAAAACAGTAGACAGCATTGCAGACTTACATTCCCTCTACTCCATGTTTTGATTCGCTGCTTCAATTAGCTTATAAAAAGAAATCGTTTTTCTGAACTCATTCAAAGTGCACGTATTTCTCAATAACGTCCAGTGTTATGGTAAAAAGTTATGTCTCTGTACTACACTTATCCTCAAGGCCAAATAGTGTAGGAGCCATGAGAACTTCTTGAAATTCCTCAGAGCACATCACGAGATTCTTTCCCTAAAATTTTGGTTTTAAAAACACCAGGTAAGAGTTTTTAAGGTCATATGGCAATTTTTTTTTGAAAATTAAAACAGAATCATTGCAGAATGACCAGCCATTTCTACACTTTAAATAAGCTGTATAATGTCCTGATGTTATTGAAGGACCATCATGATATATAATTGCTACAGTTACAAAAGTCCTTCCTGATATTGACAACTGTGAAGCCACAAAATTTTTAATTAAAGTTGTCAATTTTGTTCCATCAGGCCTACATCGTTGGAACATTAAAATGACATACTGGCCATATGTTCGTATAAATAAAGTGGACATCATTTCAGATTTACATTGGCTACACTCCATGTTGTGATCAGCTGCTTTTACTAGCTTATTAAAAGAGACTGATTTACTGTCTGGCAAAGTTAAATATATAAATCTTTCTGAGTCTACACTAGTAGTAGCTGATACCCTACAGTTCTCGCAGTCATGCTGCCATTGATAAGAAAGCCCAAACAGGTGATCTACATCTACACCTTCATCATGCAATACATCAAGCATATACATTAAAAACTCCTGACAATCTTGCTGACTATTTTGAGAGAATTGTGTTTGGCCTGAACATCTGTCTAACAGATTTCGAATTTCAGACACACTTTCTATGTTTGTTCTATCAGTGCTACATTTCTCTAACACAGAATTTAACAAACTGCAAAATCTTTGATCCGAATTGACCACAATCTGTTCTTTTAAAGTTTCTAGAGAAAAGACAACATTAACCACTACATTAGCATAGCAGTTGACACCAGAACTGTTTTCAAATTGAAAACCAACAACATCTTCAACAGAATCCTTTTTGTTTCTGCTTATAATTTCAGGTTCATCAACTTTTCGTCTTTTTGCTACAACCTCCCCAGTATTGGTCACATTTCTTCGTTTCCGGCCTACCACACGTTTCTCAAACAAAGGATACTGAGGCAAATGTGGCGCATACTCTCTTCTCAACCTATTGTATTCCTTAACACAATCTAGATCCGCACAAATGTTTGTGACATCACACTCAATCAAGTACAATCCCGATAAAGTCCTAACTCGTGACAATGCCACATATGCCATACCCTCCTTGAACACAGAACTGCCAATATTCACCAATGCACAGTCTACACTTAAACCTTGCGATTTATGGATTGTCACCGCATATGCCAAGCAAACAGGAAACTGCTTACGACGAACATATAAGTCTTTTACAAGCAAAAATCTAGCAGAACAACGAGCAATTAGCTGTACTTCCTCAATGCCATCAAATTTAATTTTTAAAAATTCAATTCCATCTCTATTTCTGTATTTCACAAAATCAACAACATTACCCATTGATCCATTTACCAGACCTCTTTCAACATGTAAATTCCTTCTTAAAATTATACGGCAGTTCAAGCACACATTCAGAGTCTTTTCAAAACCCGCAGTTTTAGATATACTCTTCTCTAATGAATCCAATTTTGTTTTCAGATTCTCAGACAAAATAATTGTTGATCCCATATGCTCTACTCTGTCAATAGCTTCCAATTTCACAATCTCTTGCTTTTCTAAATGCAACATTTTGTTGTTGAATTTGGCACATTCTGCAAGAGTTGGCATCAAACATATTCCAGATTTTTTCTCAGTAACTTTCTGAAAAATATTCTCAGGCACAACATCTTCGTCTGGATATAAATTTGTCAGTAATCGTGCATGTAAAGCTTCTTTCCCATGCTCGGTCACTTTTCCAATTCTAACATCTTGTAGAATAGTCTTGTAAACTTCATCCTTTGCCTGACGCATATTTTCATGCAGTTCAGCATAATTGAAGTTTAACCATATATTGACGTTGCCAATACTCCCTAAGCACTTCCTGGTATCTTCATGCGTGAGCATTTTGAACACAGGTTGCCCTTTCACTGGTGTCAGCTGCAGAAGATCTCCAAAAACAATGATGTGTTTGCCACCAAATAACACATCATACTCTGTTTTGAGAACTTCTTGCATTCTCAAATGCACAAAGGCAAGCATGACATTGGAAACCATGCTTACTTCGTCAATGATAAGAAGTTTCATTTTCCTCAAGACTCTTGAAACTTCAAAACAAGCATCTCCAGATAGCTTGTGATATTCTAATTTGTTGTCATGCTCCACTGGCAGCATCAGTAAACGATGTAAAGTAATCCCTTTAATGTTATGTGCTGCCAGTCCAGTTGGAGCGGTGACAACACAAGACAGCGATGACTCTGTCCTTTCCTGCAAATAACATGAAATTGCTTTAATAAGGAAACTTTTTCCAGTTCCCGCTTCTCCACTCACGTACAATCGGACAGGCTTCAACGACGTACATGAGCACTCTTTCTTATCATGACTTAATCCATGATCAATTTGCATGGTAAGTTCGTCATATATTTTCCTCTGCTCAACGTTGAGTTGTCTTTCCAACTCTTCTAAGTTAACCGCATCCTCCTGAGCATGTGCCATGGCTCTTTCCACTTCATTCATAGCAGTGGCAGCTTCATTTTCGATAAGAGGTCCTCCTAGTGGATCCTGACTCAATGAAGCAGAACTCTGACTGTCCTGAGAACTGTCTCTGGCAATCTCGGCTGCAATCGTTGCTTCCTGCTCAATTTCCACATTCAACATTTCTACATATTTGGAAAAAGCAGGACATTCTATGGTCTCCTTGGCAGCATTGAAAGAGTCTTCGTAACAGAGGAAATCTCCAAGCAGTTCCTCTTCTGCACGCCAAGGCTTAAAAAGTTGCAAAAGTGCTAAATAGAAAAACTCCTTTTTTTCAGGAGATTCGCCACTCAATTTTCGATGGTTTATCAAGTGGCATTTTCTTTGCTTGACCAGACATCCCTCACTTCCTATTACAGCATACACTCCTTTCTCAGTATCTTCTTTGATGTTCCTCTTGAATATGTAATTTTGCAGAACCTCATACAGACAAACATTCTCGAGGTGACTGCTTCGATTTGGATAATATGTATCCAACATGTTGCTCTTCAAAATGTCGGTACTGTTTGGCTCCTTTTCCGCCAAATACTCAATTTCCCGCACAGGTTTCAGAACTCGATTACGCGTTGCAGCAAGACCAACACTCGCCCAAACGATACTCCTGGACTTGGCATAGAGACTTGCTGAAGACAACCGGTCAGAACATTCGTAAGCTCCGATTTCTCGATGCGACAACATCTTCAGACTGAAACTGTACAACTTCTTGCTGAGGCTCTTTTCATGGGAAATGTCCTCCCACATATCCTTCAATTCTGTCTTCTCTTTTTTGGTGATGTAAGATGTCACATACCTAGCCACAGCCATACAGTTATCAGCCACAAACTGTATATCCATGTTAGCATTCCACATGGACAAAATCACCGGGTTGTAGTCGTTGATGTACTTAGACTCTTCGTTCCTCTTCAAATTGTATGTGTTTTTAGGTGATTTCTTCATCACATTATGTCGCAGCGAAGACATCAAACTGTTCACTCTTCCTTTAGAAATCACCGATCGTGGAAAGCCGAAACGACATTTGGTGTAGAACTTGTCTTTGTTCCGGAATTTACGACGACAGTACTTTCCACATCGATGGCTTTGGAAACGTAGAACTTTTTCTCTTAGGCTTTTTTTCTCCTTTGCGTTTGGAACAGCACACGTAGAATACTGTTCTATGAAACTCATCACTGAGTCGTCTGCATCCGTTCCAAATTTAGGTGCATCCTTGATCCACAGCAACATATGTATATGAGGAGCACCTCTTGCTTGGTACTCCTTCCTCCAGAAGAAATCCAACACCTCTCCAAGAGGTGGATTCTTCTTATTCATGATGAAAGACATCATACCTTCAAATCTATGATTGAAGTACCTACATACATTGACTGGATCCAAAGAGCACAGTTCTCCGGGTGTCTTGAATTCGATGTTTTCTACGTTAGCATTTGCCTCTCGTAGAAATTCAAGTAAGTCTTCCCAGCCATACTCAGCACAGCTCAAAGTGAGGAACCATGTGGGAGTTCCTAAGTTCCTCAGCATACATTTTAAATCACCATGACGACGGTACCAGTACTCATTAGTACCACGCTGACACGCCATGAGATTAATCAGGTGAGAATCCAAAATACTGTCTTGGACATTGACTTTATCCATAAAGTCACTTGCCGAGATGTTTTGCATGTGTATACCACTTTTCAAGATGTGGTTCACTGCATATGACAGTCCAGACAGATCGCTTTCAAACAGGAGATGAAACAAATAAGGAATGCATTGTCGAAACCTAGGATCTCCTGCATACAATCGCAAAGTCCGGTATTCAGAAGCAGGAATTTGATGAGGTCGCTCATCATATCTTCCTCCCTGACCTGTTGGAAAAAGCTGTGGGAAACACCGAGCTTCCAAACTTTCCTCCCAAACACTAATGGGACTCCCTTTCGCTTGTTTCATTTGAAACAACTCAATAGCATTCCCCATGACTTCCTTGGAATGCAAAGGATGAACACTATAATGTTCATATATTTCTTCACTAGTACAGGGTTCTACTTTCTCAATTTGACCAGCACACAAATCGCTATCCTCTTCCTCACTTACTTCCTCTTCTGCAACATATACATTTTTATAGTATTTATTATATTTTTTCAAATACAATGTTGCCCTTTTGACTTTCCTAACATCTACTAAATCTTGCCATATTTTCTTATTCTTTGTCGGAACCCCATTAACTAAGATAACCAGAGGTTCCTCTTCCACTTTTTCTACTCCAATTGTGTTAATGTTTTTCTTCAAATCTAGAGGCAAATAAACAACTCTTCCCTTTAATCCTCTCTGTAAATCTGATGGAGGCAATTTCCCTGTCTTTGGCTCCATTCTTACAATAGCCTGAAAGGGATGGATACTTTGAATCAAAATAGATTCATAAGTATTTAAATCCTTCAATTCAGAAGGAATTTCAACCAATTCCAGATTATTATGAACTGCTCTAGCAGGCATCTGGTTTTGATTTAATTTGTTACAACAATAAGTACACACACGTTGATCCAATCCCAAATCAAAACAATTTTCTACCATCAAGTATGTTGTAAAATCCTTCCATTCACTATTATTTTCCCTTTCACTTTTTCCATATAAATCCACTAACTTAGTCTGATTCTTATAATAAGTGCGTCGACAACACACACAAGTGAAATTTGGCCTCTCACTTGATTTCACCTCAAACGTCGCAATTTCCCTCTGGAAATTATCTGTACTGGAAACCTGTACACTATCTTCCACATTACTCTCTTCTTCTTGGTCAATTTCAACATTCTCCTCTTTACTTCCAAAGTAACAAAACTCAATTTCTTCACATATATTCTTCACATCTATTTCAGAACCATGCAAAAGAGCAGCGCATAATTGTTTTAGCGTAATTGCTGGACTCTTAGCATAATACAACATTCTAACTAATTTCCTCACTTTATTATGTTGCACTGCTAGCATCCTGAAATGATGAAAAACACTCTGGCATACTCTCCTGGAAAGACAAGCCAGTGAATGACCATGCAAACCTATCACTTCTCTCACTCTGCAAGGATCTAATTCTTGCAACAACTTCATTTTCTGCTTCAAACTTTTCTTACTAAATGACCGTATAAAATCACAAAGCAAATTGATGGAATCCTGTCGTACACTGCAAATACTACTACACTTCCAGGTGTACACAGGACCCTTAGGACGTCTCCCTAAAACCTCATTACCTAACACCTCTTCTATCTCTGTTCTCACAAGTTTTTCTTTTTCAACTGGACAACCATCTTTCACTTCATAAGCTCGACCACTGGTGTCAACTGCATGCACCAAATCATTATCCTGGAAATAACTCTCCTCATTAAAAAATGCCTCAGAGCTTGAACTATGCATCCATTCTCCAGAAAAAACTTCACAAAAATTACTACGATTAACTATTCTCTTCCATCTACTATTTCTTTTGAAATCATAAATTACCTTGTTTAGCTTCCTAATTCTATTGATTGTCAAAATAAATAACTTACGTTTAATTTCAAATGCCTGATCAATAACTTTCTCAACTATTTTTTTTCTCTTATAAAAAACCACTTTCTGCTGACCTTTCTTAATATTTTTTAACAAATTCCCAATTATCCTGTTGCGGAACATTCGTTTACAAATATCCCTAAACTGTTGTTTCCTTCTACTTTCATGCATAGAGTTATCTCTTACTCTAGCAGTAACATTTCTCATTGGCCTTTCCTTACCATTTGAATTCATTCTCCTTTTCTGGAGTGAAACATTTTCTGTAGTAATATTTTTTTTACTACACATATTTCTTATGACTGTTTTTCGACTCTTACCCGGTGCTTTCTTGGTGACTTGACAAATCTTTTTGTTAGAGGACTGCTGCAATATTCCATGCTCCTGCTGTCTTTGACGTTTTCCAGCCTTTCTTACTCTTTCTTTGCTAGGCATCCTAAAATCTTGAAATAATCTGCAGTTGAATCTGTGGTAAAATATAATAAAAAATGTTATTAACCACTATTACCCAACAGTAAATTAATAACAGTCATCAAAAACTTAACACACTACTTAAGTATATAATATACTGAAGCCTATCTCCAATTTTTCACTGAACAGGACTCATCTCTTCTTAACCTTGGATAAACCTCACCTACTCTGTGTCCCCTGCACATAATTAAATGTAAAGGGGCAGATTTATATTAACTAGCACATCCCCAGGGATGCACCAGTTAACGTGCACCGCTGCTCTGCCACCCACGGTGTGCCGCATTTACAATCAGATAGGACAAAGCTACATCAAAACCCTGCGCCTGCTTGAAGCAGGCATAGATCTTGACGCAGGTAGGCTGAAAGCTAAAGCAACAACTAAGTGTCGTGTGCAGAAGTTACAAAAAAGGAAAAATGGCGTTTAAACCAGTAATGAGACCATGCTAACGTAATACAGAGTAAAAATATCCAGGATCCACATCAGTTTGGGGTTCACGAACCTGGCAGGTACAAGGCACTGAGGCTTTCCACCGTGCATGTCTCATCCCAAAACATATGTTGTTTGTGAATGAAACAATTTCCCAGACCAAATGCTTTGGATTGGCTACTTCTAAAAAATTAAACACCCCTACTATCCCGGAGTTAGAGGAATACGATGGTTGGAGTAATTTTACTCGTTGTCTATTAAAGATTTACAGGCCCTACTCCGTAATTCTTCCTTTAACATTTCCAGTATAAATCCAAAAGGTTGACTGCTTTGGCAACGTGCCTTATCCACGGTTTAATAACGCTGCCTTTTGCTTTATATAAGTTTTCAAATTGTATGAAATATATACCAATAGGTCGTTATTAACCTTTAGGTAGTGGTTTTCTTCATCAAGTCTGGTCGCTTCCATACACATACAGATTTTCAAAGATGATCAAGAACTTTATCTGAATGGAGAGGAATGCACTGAGACGCCAGATCATTCACTAATGTGTAGGCACAGACAGTTACACGGTTCATGCAACAAACACCGACCAAATATGGCTTGCGTGTTGCAAGGCACGCCAGTTCCTGCTATCATCCCCACGTTCAAGTTCTTGGAAAATGGTAGTTATTTGATGCTCAATAATGAAGATTGTTCTGGGTTAATTAAAAGTATTCATTTTATCGTAACAGTAAATGAACGGGTTATTTGCTGCAGAAATGTTCTATTTCCTCCCACACATGAACATAGGGAGTTTTCAATCTGGCCACAAATACCAACCTTGGGAGCACATTTCAACAGCATGGCAAGAATAAGAGCTCTTTTGTCTCAGAGAGAGGTGGCCTTGAGTTCGGCCCGTGAAACTTTCGTGCTTCACATAGCGAACACCCGTACAGAGGTGCAGACCCTTTTAAATACAGATTCGACTTTGCATTTCAGCAAGATTACCCATTCATTTCCATGCAGCAGGAGGCCCATAGGAATGAAGGTGCAATTTGCGATTAGCAATTACCTCATCGCAAATTACGAATTTTTCCGACGGTGCAGGGGTATCTCAAGAACACCCTGCTGCACCCCTGAAAAAAAATATTTGGGGTCATATGGCGCACATAAATTTTGAAAACATTCCTTTACCTCAAAAACGATTTTCAACTCATAATTTGAAAACACTGCACATGGGGAAATGACTTAAAATGTCCTTAAGACACATAAAAGCATTTTTTGATTGCCTTTGCAGCATGTTTCAGTCACCTTTAACATGCCTATGTAACGGAAACATTCAAAATCTAAATTTGCCATGCACAGGTGGGAGCATATTTACAAGCAATTTGCTCCACAGACAAACTTCTTACATTGAAATGGGAAAAATAACATCAGAGACTCTCAATTACCTTATAAAGAAGCAGACACCATTATGTCCTTCTCATCAATATTAAAACCATTGCTTTTTCTCAAAAACGATTTACAAGTCATAATTTGAAAACACTCCACAGCTCCTATGCACATAAAAACCCTGTCAGTACTAATACTTCACATTTTCTCCAATTACAATTTCTCAAAGAAACAAAATCTATTTGTGAAACACTTGAGACAAAGCAACATTTGAAAAACACAACTTTCTTCATAATTTTCTCCTTAAAGCACACTATTTTCTATCTAAATTAAAGAAATTTTTTCTCACCTTAGCAAATACTTTGAGTTTCAAAACAGTCTCAGAAACACACCAATTTGTCTTCAGCAGAGCAAAAGGTATGCACTCCAGAGTCTGCAGCTATCAAAAGCACAGAAATGCTGTAATTCCTCACACAGATCTCTCATGTCACCCAATCAAAACTCTTCCCTCACTTTTTTTCAAAGCAAAACCCTTCCCCCCTCTGCCCCCTCTCTGCTTTTTCTGCATAGCAACCACCTCTTGCAAGACCTCTCACACAACAATGTTGCAATTGAACTCTGAACTCTCAGTGCACCTGCATATCCAAAGCATTCTTTCATTTAATGATTTTTTCTTCGCCACTCAAAATACATCTTTCAACGAACTCATCCATGCACACTAACTTTCTGTTTTCAGCAATCAAAATCCACCAATCACTCTTACTGCTTCATTAACACAGAAACTCCTCAGTTTTTTTCATTTTACACTCTCATTTTTTCAACTGCCATTTCATTGCCACACTTCATCTGACTGCAGGAGAACCTTCTCTCGCCATGTTTTCTGTCTGGATTGTTGGACATAGCTACATCTATTGGGCTCAAAGGTACGCTGAAAACAGGAATTTACCTAACCTCAATTTACAAGATGTGGAAATTAAGTGGTTTGGCCACAGAGGATTAAAATGTCACCAATTGATACCATTGGTGAAAACCTTTATGCATTTGCCAAAACCTGACCTGTTAATTGTGCACTGTGGAGGTAATGATTTGGGCACTTTGACTGGGGTAGGTCTGGAAATGCTTTTAAAGGACACCTTTGAGCAATTGATGGCACTTTTTCCTCAGACTGCCTTGGTATATTCAAATATATGCCAAAGACAGAAATGGAGGTGGTCGAACCAATTTTGTCCACAAATTGAGAAATCGAGGAAGCATGTAAACAAATCTGTTTCAGCTTACATGAGAGACCATGGAATGGGCTCCCTGTACAACAATAACTTGCGTTACTACATGCAAGATATCTACAGAGGAGATGGAGTTCACTTCTCAGATGAGGGCAACAGAGTTTTCACTCTGAATTTAAGAATGTGCATTGGTACCTACTTATAAGTACCTAAATGTACCATAAACCCAAAAGCTCTTCTCAGAGCTACCCTACATCTGATCACTCACAATTATTATTGTACTCTAACTTTTTTCACTAATTTTCAAGAAAGTACGCTCCCCAGAACGCTTCCCGGTTCGCGAACCGAGCGCACTCCACGCAAAAAAACTAAAAAAACGGTATATATTTTTTTGCCCTGCGAGAACCTTTCAAAGCCTCCACATCAAACCTAGGGGGTCAGGGACGATCTACTATGCCCCCTTATGGTCATTTGCCCCTTCGCTTTGGCCTCCTCTTGTCTCTCGATCCTACCGAGAGACAAGATGGCGGCCGCTACGGACTGTTTGGAATGTTTACAGACGCCGAAAAACCAATCAGCTTCGCAAACCTCCGTAACGCGAAAAGTACGCGAAGCGGAGCGCTGTTACAGATATATATCTTTTTTTGAACGTTAATTTCTCAAAATCCACTGGAGCACATATATTGAGACCTAGCAAAGGCACATCGGGCTACCAGTCCCTACAATTTTGCCAAGTTTCGTGCAAATCCATTCAGCCGTTCGATTATTATTATTATTTTTTTTTTTGCCCCGCGGGGCCCTTTTAAAACCTCCACATCAAACCTAGGGGGTCAGCGAGGATCTACTATTCCCCCTTATGGTCATTTGCCCCTTCGCTTTCGCCTCCTCTTGTCTCTCGATCCTACCGAGAGACAAGATGGCGGCCGCTACGGACTGTTTGGAATGTTGACAGACGCCGGAGAACCAATCCGCTTCGCTTCACAAAGCTCCGTTGCGCGAAAAGTCCGCGAACCAGACCGCTGCCTGGTCCGCGCTTACAGATATATATCTTTTTTTAAACGTTCATTTCTCAAAATCCACTGGAGCACATATATTGAGACCTACAAAAGGCACATCGGGCTACCAGTCCCTACAATTTTGCCAAGTTTCGTGCAAATCCATTCAGCCGTTCGGGCTAAAAGTGAGGCCAACCGCCCTATGGAAATTAACATGGGAAAAACGCGTTTTGGGACCCCCCTTTTTTCTCGGCCCCCCCTTGACGAACCCCCCCCAAATTTTCAAAGGCTGCTCAGAAACAAAATGTGCCATTTTCCTGAAAATTTCAGCCAATTCCGTCCACAAACGGCAAAGTTATTAGACATAGAATTTTCAAAAAACCCATAGAGAAAAAATCCTAACTATATATACCTACTGGCGACCGCCAGTAGGTAATATATACTAGCAGCCCGTCCCGACGTTGTCCGGGTATGAAATAGAATGTGTGTATTTGGCAAGGGCAATTTATTTTACAATCTTGCGGTAGACAACATTTTTTGTTTAATTAGAATAAGGACGGAGAAGGCCCAGCTGCAGCCCTGATTGATGTTAGCAGGCGCGTGTAATTGGTGTAGTGATCCGCCGCCTGAGCCCGGCTACAGCCCTGGTTGATGTTAGCAGGCGCGTGTAAGGTCGTTGAATGAGAGAGTTATCAGCCGCGGGTATATCCATTTATTGAGAGAGTTCAGTGACAGCGAGAAGGAGAGGCTGCAGTAATTGTCCCCGCAGACACGCTCATTTGCGTGTTCTCTCGCTTGAGGCCCAGATCCAGGCCTATTTGATGTTAGCAGGCGCGTGTTCCCCCGCTTGAGGCCCAGCTGCAGCCCTGGTTGATGTTATCAGGTGCGTGTAATTAGTGTACTGATCCGCCGCCTGAGACCGGTTAGAGCCCTGGTTGATGGTAGCAGGCGCGTGTAATTTCGTTGAATGAGAGAGTTCAGTAACAGCGCGCAGGAGAGGCTGCAGTAACATTACTTACCAGGCCTCCAGGTGAACGCGTTTGTCACGGCCACAGCAGACGATCTTCTGATTAATGTACGACCCACATGGCATGAAGGGCGGAACGTAGCACACGCCCCCAGCGTTTCTCACGCCCCCAGTGTGCCCCTTGATGCGGCACAATTGCTTTCACATGGCATGAAGGCCAGACACAGGCCGCCAGCGTTTCTCATGCCCCCAGTGTGTCACGCCCCCAGTGTGTCACGCCCCCAGCGTGCCCCTTGATGCTGCGCAGCAACGTAATTGGCGCTTGTATGTACGACTCACATGGCATGAAGGGCGGACACACGCCCCCAGCGTTTGTCACGCCCCCAGCACACGCCCACAACCCACGATTTGATGGCCGTACCACACGCCCCCAGCGTTAGTCACGCCCCCAGCCCATGCCCACAGCACAACACAGACACCCCCACAAGGGACTACTTTGCTGGCACGGTTCTTTTACCTTTTAAATGTATAGAGGAGTTGGCCTAACGGCTAAGGCGCTCGACCTCGGACCTGGGGATCTGGGTTCGAGTCTTGGTAACGACGCCAAACTTCCTGTGATTCTGGGCAAATCACTTATCTCCCCGTGCCTAACAAAAATGAATGTGTGTCCTCATGTAACTTAACTGGTGCTATGTAAAGCGCTCTGATACCTGATTCAGTTCGGGTCAGGTTCGCGATATATAAAACTTTGCAAAAAAAATAAATATGGTGGCCGTCTGCATAGCCCATGTGTTTCTGCTGCAAATGCCCTTTCCAACGCTGTATTGGATGTTGTGATTGGTGCTGTGGTTACTGAGATTACCCGACTCAAAGGTTTGGGCTCTCTCTTTATAATATTAGTATGGATATATACCCTTTCTTTTCACGGTTACTCCAAACCTCTTGCAATCTTTTTTCTTTCTTTGTGTCATGGTTTACTCGCTTTCTTTTTTAACACCTGGACAATGCAAGTTTTCCTAGCTGCTGTTTACTTCACTTATTGGAGCCAGCAACATGTAGGTCCAC
The DNA here is from genome assembly GCF_964261635.1 of Lissotriton helveticus. Lineage (NCBI taxonomy): Eukaryota > Metazoa > Chordata > Amphibia > Caudata > Salamandridae > Lissotriton > Lissotriton helveticus. The sequence continues at coordinate 796,055,528 of NC_136063.1, read as the reverse complement.
TCAGATGATTTATATTTTTGATTTTGTCTTCTCACTTCTTTTGGCCTTTGCACAACCTCTATTTTCTTTCCCAACAACTCCTTTTGACTGGTTATTTCATTCACTTGATCTTCTCGTACTTTTACTTTGTTAACCAGTTTAATTTTCAGTCCATCAGTTTCTTTAGACCAATTATCTTCTTTTCAAACTCTTTTTATTTCAGGTTCAGTAGTATTTCACTCCACTCTCCAAGTTCTTTTTCTTGAACTTCTCCTTAATTGAGTGTCATCATCACTGTCAACCGTCTCTGTTTCAGATCTTTCTATAGTTTCATTTATAATGAATTTTACAGGATCTGATTATTTTTCTGAGCTTATTTTCTCTCTGGTCAGTTCTTTCACTCCCACAGAAAGTTTCCCTAGGATTGTCTGTCATAGGCAACCAGGGCCAAGGGCTTTGTTTGGCCAGGAATTATGCAACCTTTTAGAACCTTATCTGTAACGTACTAATCTCACGCTTCTTGGAGATTTTTATTTTCATTTAGAAAACAATAGAAATCATGATACCCCTACACTTTTAGAGGTCTTGAATGGCTGTGGCCTATATCAATTAGTGGAGTCCTCCACCCACATCGCTGGTCATACCCTTGATGGGATCTTTTCAAATGATGACCGCATTTTTGTGAATGTGCATGTGCCTCTTTCTTATTCAGACCACTATGCCGTTCCTTTTGAGTTAAAGGCCACTACGTTAGGCACTTTTCAAAAGGCACAACCCAAAACGGAAGAAAAACGCAATTTCACTTTGATCTCCAATGAAACGGTCGCTAATTTTCTCTCTAACTCACAGACCCTGGACTTCTCTAACGCGGAAATTCGCGAGGTTGACCTTGTCGAAAGAATTTCATCCATGATGGATAACATTGCCCCTAAAAAATCTCACCATTCTGCTAGATCTAAGCCAACCGCTCCCTGGTTCTCTGATCGGTTACGTGAAATGAGGCAGGAGTGTAGAAGGAAGGAAAGACTCTGGCGGAAGGACCTGGCTCCGTCAGGCAGGGAGTCCCACAAACAATCTTTGAAGTTTTACAAAGCAGCGATACTCGAGGAAAAAGAAAGATACTTTTCCAATATCGTCGGGGGTCTTACCTCCCCCAAGGAGATTTTTAACATCTTCAACGCTCTTGCTGCTCCTTCTATTTCAGACAAGGTGGAACCTTCACAGGCACTCTGTGATAGCTTAGCCTCCTTCTTCCGCTCTAAGATAGCGGACATCTATGTCCAGTTGGAGATTCAAAATACCACCCAAATAACTGATATTACGTCAGATTCTCTCCCTATCAGCGGTCCTAGCCATACCACTTCAGGGAGTTTTTAAATTCAAATTTGTTTTATTGGTTTCAAGAGCAGCTTTAGACATTACATTGCAAGGGAGGCTCAGTAGGCATAAAAGGCAATCAAGCAAGAAAAATATGCAGTATCCAGTAAACATATGATTGATCATTTGCGCTTGGTAAAACGATGACGTGGTGCTAAAAGTGCTAACTCTCCTTGCCATGCAGCAATGAAATCGTAAGAAGAAAAACCCCAACTGTAACCCCCCTCGCTCCCCCAACCTCCCTCCCCGTACCCACCCCGCCCAGTGTGCCGAACTTGCAGGGCAAGCGGAGCCCTAATCGTGTAGTAGCTGAAGCAGTCACTCAGGTGGATGTATGGAGTCGTTTGCATTCGCGGTGAGTCTCAGAATGCGCAGGTATTGAGGGCACGTGATCTTATTGAATTCCTTGGACAAAAGGGAGAGCAGTGGAAGCCACACTTTCTGATAAGCAGCGGTGGACTGTGTAACTGTGGCGTGAATGCGCTCCATGCCCAGAGTAAACCATATTTTATGTAACCAACCCGTGTGAGTAGGCCTGGTGGTGGAGCCCCACAGGGACAGAACATGTTGTGTTGCGGCCTGCATGGCAACTCCCATCTGGCGACCTCTAAGGGATTTTAGGGGGAATGTCAGTGCGTTGGGTAAACCCAAAATGGCGTATGCCGGGAATCTGGGGATTTCGGTGTCAAATGCGGAGTCGATGTCGTCTAGGACAGCCTTCCAATAGTCTTGGACCTCACGGCAGTCCCAGAGGAGTTGAGTCAGAGTGCACCTTTCCCCGCAGTCCCTCCAACATAACGCGCTGCGTGCGGGGTTGCCCTTATTGAGCCGAGCCGGCATGAGGTGCCAATATATGGCCAGCTTCGTCGCCGCCTCCCTGGAAGCTGTGTTACGAGTGGTGTGTGCAGCTCTGTAGTAAACATAACTCCATTCCTTGTGTGACAAGGCCCTCCCTAATTCCGCCTCCCATAGTCTCTGGCCTGCCGTTTTGCCTGCCGGGGGATTGGGTGTAAGCATTTTGTAAAGGTCCGTTATAAGGTGCTTGTCTGAGTTTTTTGTCACTAGCCATTTCTCGAAGACTGTCATGGGCCTGCCAACCAAGGGGGCGACGTCCGGGTGGGTAAGCCAATGTCGGAGCTGGAAATATTGAAATAAATGAGGGGATACAACATCGTAGCCTTGGATTATGTCTTTAAGGGGGAGGAAACCCCGCAGGTCAAAGAGATGACCAGTGGAGAAGCTACTAATTCCTCGCCATTGCGGGAAAGCTCTAGGAGCATTGCCCGGTGGGAACTCCGGGTTGTCCAGAACAGGCGTAAGGGGAGAAGGAAAGGTGGTGAGACCCCTTTTGACCGCTACCGCATTCCAGACCTGCATGACAGTGCGAGTAATAGGAGACCGCAAGAGATAGCGTGGTCGGTGCTGCCGGGGAAGGAACGGGATCTTCCAAAGGGAGGTACCAGCCATTGCCCTGTCCTGGAATAACCAGCGCTTCTCGGACTCTGGCCTGAACCATTCTGCCAAGTACCGGAGTTGCGCCGCCTGGAAATATTGCAACAGGATGGGGATACCAAGACCTCCCTCATCTGCATTTCTATAGGCTAAGTGTTTATGTAGGCGCGCCCGTTTGCTCTCCCAAATGAAATGATGGATGGCGGCCTGGAGGGCCTGGATAGTACCCCTGGGGGGGAGCATCGGGAGAGTCTGGAAGAGGTACAGAATCTTAGGCAGGGCAGACATCTTGACCGCCGCAACGTGACCCAGTAGGGAGAGTGGTTGTTTGGCCCAACGAGCAAGGTCAGACCGGATCCGGGAGGAGAGGGCTGTGTAGTTGAGAGTCAGCGTGGAGTCCGTGGAAGCCGTGAGCGTGACGCCCAGGTATGGGAGGTGTGCTGCAGATGGGACTCCTCCTCCGTAAGCGGGTGGAGGGGTGTGCGCGTGGACGTTCCTGCCCAAAGGTAAAATGAGGGATTTCCCTTTATTGAGTTTGAAGCCGGAGACGGCTCCAAAGGATTCCAGCTCCGTCAGGATTGCGGGGACGGAGCGATCCGGATTATCCAGAGAGGCGATGATATCATCGGTATAAAGGCCTATCACATGGGGCTCCCGACCAAAGGTCATGCCTCGGATGGTAGGGTTGTCGCGGATCTTTTGCGCAAGAGGCTCTATATAAAGGGCGAAGAGAAGGGGCGAAAGGGGGCACCCTTGCTTCGTGCCCCGCTGAATCTCAAAAGGATCAGAGCGCAGGCCTCCCATGCGGACACGAGCTTGGGGGCGGTGGTAGCAGCTCGCGATCCAGGCCTGAAACCTATCTCCCACTCGAAAGTGCCGCAGGACTTGCTGGAGGTAGTGCCAGTCCACCCGGTCAAACGCTTTCTCCGCGTCAATAGCCAGCAACGCGGAGTCCGAGTTCTGGAAGTGGGCCTTATCAATTAGGTGCAAAATATGTTTAGTGTTATCGCTGCATTGGCGATTGGGGACGAAGCCGGATTGATCAGGCTCCAGGATCCCGGGCAGACATGGGCCTAGGCGCGCAGCCAAGATCCCTGTAAAGATCTTCAGGTCCAGGTTAAGTAGGGATATGGGGCGAATGCGGAACAGCAGGAGGGTTTTTTGCCCGGTTTGGGTAGCACAATAATCTCAGCTGCCAACATGTCTGGAGGGATGGAACTCGGGCCCTCGAAGGAGTTGAAAAGCCGGGTGAGGACTGGGGCCAGCAGCTGGCAAAAGGTTTTATAAAACCCGGCTGAAAATCCGTCAGGTCCTGGGGATTTCAGAGGGCGAAGACGAGAGATAGCAGCAATGACTTCCTCTAAGCGAATAGGGGCGTCCAGGGAATCTACATTGTCCTGAGACAGCTCCGTTACATTTGCCGATTCCAAGTATCGATGGACCTCCTCCTGCGAGACATCATCGGCTTTGTATAATGTAGCATAAAACGTCCTGAATGCTTCTGCTATCTGGGTCTCGCCAGAGATGTCCTGACCGGAGTCATCCGTCAGGCTAGTGATTTGGGAACTTTGGGCCTTCGCTCTTAGGGCGCTAGCAAGTAAGCGGCCTGTTTTGTTCTCCCCGACATAATAAGAATGACGGAGGCGCAGAGCGGCAAATTCTGCTCGATCCGTGTCTAGGCTGGCCAGTTGGGCTCTGGTGGATTTTAGTTGTCTCCAAACTCTCGGAGCGCCAGTACGACTATGGACCCTCTCGAGTTCCGAGACACGGGCCGTGAGGTCAACCCTCTTCGCTTTGCGTTCCTTGGCCTCCACTGCAGCAATGGCAATGAGCTCACCCCGGGCCACCGCTTTCAAGGCCCCCCATAGGGCGGTCGCAGAGGTCCCGGGAGTGTCGTTAATAGTCAGATAGTCAGTAAGGCATGTATGAAGCTGTTTGGTGACTTCCGGCCGCTGTAGGAGGGTCTCGCGCAAACGCCACGACCCAGGGGGGGCGAGTGGACCTGGGAACCAGTAGTGTCAGTTCAACAGCGTCATGGTCAGATAACGCCGCCAGGGTAATGTTTATGTCTTTGAGAATGGGGAGTAGTTCGGAAGAACCCAAGAAGTGGTCTAACCTGGCATAGGTGTGGTGAACGTGAGAGTAGAACGTGAAATGTGATGTGGTGGGATGAGCGGATCTCCATAGGTCCACCAGGCCTCGGTCGTGCAGCCAGTCCTTACCAGCAGCCATTATGGCTCCCGTGACCCCATACCGACGACCCGATCTGTCCATGTCTGAGTCCATTACTAAGTGAGGTCTCCCCTGATAAGTAGAGGCGAGGCAGGGGAATGAAGGGACTCGGAGGCAGCCTGTTTCAGAAAAGTTTCTTGACCTGATTTCGGGGCATATAGTGAGGCAATCGTGAAGCGCTGTCCCCCCAGGAGAAAGGTGTATGCCAGCAATCTGCCCTAATCTCCCCCACCCTGTCCCCCACGCAGCCGCGGAAGCGCTTGGAGACCAAAAAAGCCACTCCTGCCTTCTTTGTTGGAAGCGAGGAAAAGAACTTTTGGGGGAAGGCGCGCGAGCGCATCCTGTGCCAATCTTTAAGTAAGAGGTGGGTTTCTTGTAGTAGGCATATGTCTGCTCCAGAATTCACCAAGTACGAGATCACCGCCCTCCATTTAATCGGGTTATTCAGGCCCTTAACATTAAGAGTCAGTACCTTCAAACTGGACTCCATCACAGGAGATCGTGTAGACCATGAGCTGTGTGATTGCAAACTCCTGGCGGGACTGATGGTATGTAACACAGCGATTTCACCGCTGACACTTCCCTTTCGGCACACTGGGTCCCCCCCACCAGCCCTCCCTGAGCCCCCCCCAAACAACCCGACTGTCAAACTGACTATTCAGAGCCAAAACCTATTGTCTCAAAACTGGACGTTCCTCCCCCCCCTCCCAGTTCCCTCCCCCCAACCCCCCAACCAAGAAAAGGTATAGTCCTAGTCCTGTCAGTTCGCACAGGGCCGTGGTAAAGGTTCTTACAAGGGTCATATCCGATGGCGGCCGTCCTGGCCCCCCACCCGACACCCCGCCACCGCACCAGCGAGGTTCGTGCTGTGAGTAATCTCCCTATCAAGAGTATAGGTCATTCGGGGGGGAGGTCTCTTTGGCCACCTCCGCCACCGCAGTCGCCCGCTCTTGCGTAATGATGGCGGCGTCAGGTTTCAAGCGGTGTGACGTGGACCGTCTTCGGCCCACTGTCTGCCAGCCCCCCCTGGAGGGCCCTTGCAAAGCTTTTACTGTTGGCGTGTCGACTTCCTGGTCAAGTCCCAGAAGGGTGCAGGTGTCCTTAAGCGAACGCATTTGATGTAGTGTTCCATTCCATTTAAATATCAGTCTGAATGGGTGACCCCAGGAGTAAGGGATTTCTTGACTTCTCAAGAAGTCCGTCGCTATTTTAAACTCTTTTAGTTTTTGCAATGTAATGGCCGACAGGTCCTAATAAAGGGCGACTGGGTTACCCTGAAATTGAAGAGGTTGTGCTTGTCGAGCCTCCCGGAGAATCCGCTCTTTCAACGGGAAATCAGGGAGAAAGGCCAAGATGACTGGTGGCGGGGCAGAGGCGCGCCGAGGCAGCCCAACCCTGTGCACTCTATCAATACGGATGGCAAAGTCTGCTGGCTCCCCCAGAATGTTCCGGAATAGGGCTTGCAGGTATCCCGCGACATCAGTCCCTTCTGACTTCTGAGGGACCCCCCGGACCCGTATGTTGTTGCGACGGGAAAGGTTTTCGAGGTCCTCTGTGTGGGCCTGAAGGTCCAGCTGCTGGTCTGTGAGGCGCAGGACTTCTTGATGGAGCTGCTCGATTTCGTCGCTCATGGTTCGGTCAGCTTCTTCGATTGCCACCACTCGTTCTCCAAGACCCTCCACGTCTCGCCGAAGCTCCTGGACCTCGCCCGCCACTTCTTGCTTCAGGGACTTGAAGTCTTCCCTGAGGGAATTAAACAGAGTCTCTAGGAAGGATCTGGTAATAGGTACCTGATCGTCGGGCGGTGCCGGCGAAGTTCCCGTGGTCACCGGGGAGGGTGGATCCTTGCTGGGTTTAGATTGGGTCTTGGCCAGCATTTCGGGGAGTGTCTGGGGCCCCTTTTTCCCTCTAAGACCTGCCATGTTGCAGCTAGCCACCAAGATGGCTCGGGCGGCTAGCTTTAGGGTTCGGGGGCGGGTGCAGAGGTCTAGCAGTTGAAAGAGGAAGGCGGGTCGTGCGCCGCTGGCGGGTCGCGTGGTAGCTTATTCGGCTTTGTCTGGGCCCGGACCCGTGAGGCAGATGTGGCTTAATGGTCAGCCGAGCAGCGTGCGGTAGCGGAGTTAACAGCACCAGGGGCAGCCAGCCGGCAGGCGAATTCCCGGGGGTCCCTTGTGTGTCCCCAAGGGGCAGGCCGCCGCGTCAGGCCCAGTGCCTACCGGGCCCCCTCTTCCAGGCAGCTGCGCTCCCTCACATTTGGCTCCTCGGTGGCCGCTCGCGCAATTCCACAGAGGTAAATGGGCACAGATGCTTGACCAGGGAGCTTGTGGTCCCGCCCTTTGGACGTCGATGAAGCTTGGCCTGTAGGACCAGCCGGTCAGTCCCCCCACCGGGAGCTCGATTATGCCCCCCGAGCCCTCGCCGCCGTGCCCTGCTCCACTCTCCTCACCTTCCTTCTTTGGCTGGAGCCGCGATTCTGGCACTTCGGGCTCACTCACCCCTCACTCCGGTCGGCTCTGGCCCAGGGGAGATCCGCAATCGTCAGATCTTGGGGTGCATTCACAGGCTCGGACTGTCTCGGGGTGGGGCAGTGCTGTCCACAGCTGGCGGGGACCTCCCCCGCGCCACAGGGGCCAGCCAGCAAGGCCGCGCGGAAGGCCGCGGGTTCGCGATCAATAGGCCCGAAGCCGGGGCCTCAATTTTCACCGCTCCCGGCCGGACCGCTCCTCACCACGGGCTGGGCTGCGGGTACGGCAGATCACACCAAGCAGGGGCCCCACCTCCAAGGCCAGCATCAGGGGGCCGCCCAGGCAGACTCCGCAGGCAGCCGGCCAGCCCCGCCGCTAGGAGAGGCAGGGGCGGCGAGAGTACAGGCCGTTCAGCGCTCCGTGGCGGCCGCCATTACCGGGGCCGCGGCCAGGGTTTCTTCACAGTCCGATGCTTCCCCGGAGTGTGCAGGCACCGTGATGGGACCGCGGCTGCGTTCCGCTTCTGGCGCCGGCGATTCCCCGTGCTTTAGGGAGACCGGGCGGTGCAGTTGGGTGCTTTCGGGCGGGATCGGGCAGGGAGCCTCATAGACCTGCGTCCGATCACGCCGCCATCTTGGACACGCCCCCCTTCAGGGAGTTTTTGCACTTTCCCTAACCTTACGACTGAGGCGGTAGATCTGCTGATTGAAGGATTCAAATCTGGGTCCCCTCTGGATCCTTGTCCCCTTAAAGTCGTTAAAATAGCAAAAGCAGCGTTCATCCCCCACCTCATGACAGTTTTGAACTTAGCCATATCCTCAGGAATTTACCCGTTGATCTGGAAGGCTGCAGTGGTCAGACCCATACTTAAGAGGCCCTCTCTAGATCCTTCCAGTCTCAAACATTTTTGTCCTATTTCCCTTCTCCCTCTCCCCGCAAAAATTCTTGAATCTCACCTCAATTCACATCTGAGTGCTTACCTGAGGGACCATCAGATTTTAGATGACTCCCAACATGGTTTTAGATGCTCTCACAGTACGGAGACTGCACTCACAATGGTGCTGGATAATATTCGAGTTCAGGTGGATACGGATCATACCACTCTTCTGATTTTACTCGATCTTACCGCCGCCTTCGATACCCTGTCCCCCCAGAGGTTGGTGGAACGCCTCAAGGAGATAGGGGCCGGGGGCCGGGCACTGGATCTCCTTGCTTCTTTTCTTAGTGAGCGGTCCCAACTAGTCAGAATTGGGAGTTTCTCCTCAGAGTCCTCCCCCCTTGCCTGCGGAGTGTCCCAGGGCTCCTCTTTGAGCCCTACCTTGTTTATCTGGCCCCGCTGGCAAGGGTGATAAAAGCCTTTGGGCTTGAGGTGTTATCCTATGCGGACGACACCGAGATCATGATATCCATTACGCAAAAGGTCAGGAACTCCCCGCAAAAAGACTGTATGATAGCAGTCTCATCCTGGATGGGTCATAACTATCTTAAATTAAATGGTGAAAAGACTGAAGTCCTGATCTTTGGGGAAGGCCCGGATATCTGGTCGGGTGAGTGGTGGCCTGACTCCCTGGGTACCTGTCCCACTCCTGTTCCCCATGGGAAAAACCTTGGAGTCATTATTGATAATTTCCTCTCCATGACTCTGCAGGTCTCAAGGACTGTGTCCACCTGCTTCGGGCGTATGTGTATTATAAGAAAAATATCCAATTGTTTGTCTTTTGAAGCCCAAAAAAAGGTGGTTGTGGCCTTAATCCTGGCCAGACTAGACTATTGTAATGCCCATTATTTGGGCATCAACAAGGGTGGTTTTGAATCTCCCTAAGCATCATTCGGTCTCATCTTCTCTCAGTCTGCTGCATTGGCTTCCGGTGGACAGTAGAGCTCTGTTTAAGACCCTTTGCCTCACCCACAACGCATAAAAGTCAATATTAAAAGATATACGCCCTCAAGGAACCTTAGGTCAGCAAACCGTAATCTCCTCGTGGTTCCGAGGTTTAAAAGATTGAGGCGGGGGGAGAGCTTTCTCGCTGACTGCTGCCAAGGCGTGGAACTCTCTCCCTGTTTCCCTCTCGGGGCAACAAGAACATTCTGTTTTTCTCAAGTCCCTTAAGCCCTGGTTGTTTCCCAAGAGCAGGGTCTAAGTACGATTTCCGAAGTTGTCTGTGGGCGGTCCGTACACAGCGCCTTGATGCCCTTGAGCTTAGGTTGCGCTATACAAATTGCTCATTCATTCATTCAGTATCTGATATCTCCAGATGTCGACGAGCAGGTCGAGCTTCAGTATCTGGATCTTTTTCTGGTTCACCCTCAGAGTCTGAGTGAGTGGTGCTTTCACTTTCCTCCTGCAGATTTTTAGGCTCAGGCACACGAATAGTGTGGCTGGCGTGCACCCATCTTTTGACTCCAGCACATTTAACTTCAGTGGTACTAACCAGATTAACTTGTCGAGGCTTTTGCCAGTGAGGCACTAAACAGTTTCTTCTCCTGTGAACCTTTATCCGAACCCAATCTCCAGGGACTAGATCATGAACTGGATGTTTTTCTTTCGTTTGTGCCTCAGTTCCCACCTGATGGAACACAGAAGTTACTACGTCAGACAGATTTTTGCAGTAATCCAGTATGATATCATCATTTATACTTAATAGTTTATCAACTGGTACAAATGCTTGTCTCATTACTCTTTTTTTTTATATTTCTATTTTTAATTTATTATAGCCCTTTTATCGAAAGTGCTGAACAGACCAAGGAAATGGTACAGTAGACCTGACAATATTCAGCTTACAGTCACAGTATTAATGTTGATTGGCTAATACCAGACCATTCTTCTCATTCCCTTCATAATTGTACATACCATACAGAAAACCCATCAGCATCCCTCTTATCTGCTGTCTAAGACACTATTATTATGCAGCTATCAGGACAAGTCTCTCTCATGAGAATTTTAAGAGTGAGCTTAAAGACCTACTTTTCCAGCATCATCTCCAGTTATGATTCCGGCAATCCAGCCTCAAAAAAACCTCTTGATCTAGATAGCCATGAAGAAACATTTAACTGGGACAAATATTGTTATCTTATAGACGTTATACTGTAGGTGGTGAAGTCTATGTATTACTTTCACTTCCTCTCCCTGTACAGCAAAAGAGACAACTCTACCCCAACGACTTTTGGTAATCCATAGGTCAATATGCATACCTAGTAGTTCATATTGTCTTGCTTTTTTGGACTGTTTTTGTACTTTTACTCTTATTGCTTGTGTAACTCGATATTTCAGTCACAATATTGTGACCCTTTGATATTCTACCTTTGATGTTCCTTACCACAATCCTTATTGCTTTGTAAGAGCTCTCCTGTCCTGGTGAGTCTGGTTTGCGCTATATAAAACTGTAAATAAACAAACAAGTAAATAAGTACTGGAATACCTGGGCGTATGAAATCTGCATAGTTTTCTCACCTACACCTTCATATATTTGTATTATCTTGCACCCCGTGCCGAGACTATGACCCCATGTCAGAGAACCCATTCTAAATTAATGTATTCCCACAAACATTTTGCCTTCCTCCTTCCTCAATTTTTTCTAACCTTGTTTTTGCAGGTTTTAGATCTCTGTGCACTTTTCCACTGCTAACCAGTGCTAGAGTGCTTATGCTGTCTCCTCTAAGCATGGTAGAATTGGCTTATACCCAATTGGCATATTTTGTTTACTTGTAAGTCCCTAGTAAAGTGAAACTACATGTACCCAGGGCCTGTAAATTAAATGCTACTAGATGGTCTGTGGCACTGATTTTGCCACCCGCTTAAGTAGCCCTTTAAAAATGTCTCAGGCCTGCCATAGCATGTTTGCAGTTTAAACTGCCATTTCAACCTGGCAAAATAACCCTTTTGCTAGGCCCAAATCTTACTTTTTTAATACATGTAAGTCACCCCTGGGGTAGGCACTGGACACCCCAGAGGGAAGGGTGCAATGTATTTAAAAAGTTGGACTTGTACTTTAACGTTTTACTCGTCATGTTAGTGAAACATTGTTAAATTTGTTTTTTACTGTTGCAGGGTTTATCTCGCCTATATGATAACATTAAAGTTGCCTTATTACATTTTATAAGTGTAATTTCCAAATGGGAAGAGATATCCATCTCATGTTTGGTGTCTCTGGAATCACAATTTAAAATCCTAACTTAGGGTGAAGTTGGATCTTAAATTCAAATTCTGAAAAGGGCACATTTAGAAAGTTGGCATTCTCCTTTCTTAGTCATTTGATGCCTGTACCCGAGTCGCATGAATTGGTTGTAGCTGACAGTTGAGCTTTGTATATTCCTCCTAGACACACACAATAGGGAGCTTAGGTGTACTCGGATGGACCTTTTTTGGCAGGATGGGAGGAAGGAGCTGGGCGACATTCCCACATATACTTGAATAGGCTGTGCCTCCAGACAAAGGGCTACAATACCCTTTGTAGTTCATCTGGAGCCAGCACAGGGAAGGCAGAATGCCTGGGGACATCAAATGATAATCTCTAGAAGCTTCTCCCCCACTTCAAAGGCAGAACTGGGGATAAATACTAGACCTCAGACACCACCTCTTCAGTACACATCTGGACCTGCAGATACTTTGCCATCAAGAACTGCTGTGCTGCTGAATGACTGCCACTTTGCTGGACCTCTGCCTTGCTGTACTGCTGCTTTGTTGGGGTGACCAGCTGCCTGCTGCCCTCCTGCCTGGGTGAGAAGGACTGGACCTGCATCCCTGGAACCCAGAATCCCAGAGTGACTCCATCTGCTAGTTGGCTGGCATCCTGACATCAACCACGGGACAGAAGGCTCCAACATTTGTGACTTTGTCCCGGTCTGGCGTGACCACACAGTTTGCACTTTGCGCTTTTTTGCGCTATTTTCACAAAAATGTTTTATCTTGCAAATCGCCAGTTCTACTGATTTGATTTGTTTTTTTTGCTCTTCTTTGAATTACTAAAAATTACTCTTTTGTCCTAATCTGGTGTGGACCCTTTGTGTGTGGCGTTTTCACATTATTTATTTTTTCATCCTTATGTATGGGTTGCATCAGGAATTCCCGATCGGAATCCTTCAGAAATGGTAGCTGTATATGGCTCAGATAATCATCAATATCATCTTCCATATTCCCTGCTTTGGAAGAGTATAGCCCCGAGAAGTACGTTTTAAACTCATCGACTATCTCAGCCTCCTCCGTAAGGAGTGTTCCGTCCGCTGATTCTAGTTCGGATATCACCTGTGGTCGTCTGGTATTTTTCAAGATCCGGGCCAGGAGGGAGCCAGGGCGGTCCCACTCGCCGTATGATCGGGCCGTGGCATATTTCCCCATGTGTCGCACCTCCCTATCTGCTTCTTCGTTGTATTCCTCTATGAGAGACCTAATGTCCGGCGCAACGCTGTCGCAGGCCTTGCTCAGCTGCCGCCTTTCCAGCTCAGCTAATTGCTCTTCTAAGTGTTTCAACCTCTGGCGAATGGCCTTGAGCACACTCGAATGCTTCGACATCTCTACACCTCGAATACCTTGAACGCCTCCCAGACTGTGTGGAAACTGTCGACCGACCCTATGTTGGTGTCAAAAAAAACCTCTATTTCTTCAGCCAACTCCCCCCTGAACTGATCGTCCAGAAGTGAGTACGGCGGGAAGCGCCATGTGAAGGGTGGGATTCTCTTCGCTGGTGTCTCTAGGGTCAAGAGAAGTGGCGAGTGGTCCAAGAGTGTACGCGCGAATACAGTGCAGGAGTTAACGGATCTGGCCACAGATGACGTTATAAGCCAGTAATCAATCCTGGTATGTATGTTATGATAGGCGGAATAGTGTGTAAATCCTCCCTTCCCAGTGTGTCTGTTTCTCCACACATCTACCAGGTCTAACGTGATGAGTTCCGACTGAACCTTCAGTGCTGAGGTTGAGATCCTACGTGGTGGGCCTGATGACCTGTCCAGATCTGGGTTAAGTACTAAGTTGAGATCTCCTCCCCAGAGCATCTGTGCGTCGGTGTATGCACGGCAGTGTTGTGACAGAGTGTCGTAAAAGTCCGGGGAATCATAATTAGGGCCATAAACATTCACCACTATGAAATCGTACCCCTTCCCCGAGCATCTGGATATTAGATATCTGCCATCTGGGTCTGCTCTCAACAACGACAACGTCAACTTGGCTTTTGGGTTTACCCATGTCAGTACTCCTCTAGAATGTGTCGTGAATCCAGCCACAGTAATGTTCCCCTCGAGTCCCCTGCTTTGGAGCATTTTACTGGTGAGCGGTAGGTGTGTTTCTTGGATGAGAGCTAGGTCTACATCATGGCGTTGTAAGTAATTAATAACCTTCCTAATTTTGCGGTGATCGTTCAGACCCCTCACATTCCACGTCATTGCTCTGAGTGTCCCCCTCTCCCCCGTCATGGGTCCCCCCATCGTCGCGGACATTGTATCAGTGAAACTGGACTATGTAGGGCTACAGGTAGCCCAGGGCTAGGGTAGGCAGTGTGAGCAGTTAGTAAGCGCAACATTGAACCATAAACAGTCCCCTGACCCCCCTCCCACCTCCCACAGCAGACCCTCCCCAACTTGGCCTTGCAGGTCCCCAACCCACCCTTCCCAACCTCTCTTTTTACCACCTAACATGGTGACTCGTACTTCAACTGAGCATTGCGCACAGGGCCAAAGGTCGCCTGACTGCTCATATATCTCTATATTCTCGAAGAGTTGTCAGGCCTCCTCCTCCCTCCGCCATGCACCACCAGAATTATGTTCAGAGCTCTTCATATACCATCTATAGTCATTCAGTATAACACTTTCCCTCCCCCCGCCCCCCACATAGTAGCATATCCCACTCTCACACATCTTAAAGAGGCTTTATGTATATGTTTCCGCCTCTGTAGTGCAGTTGCTGTCCACAACATATGTGTCCCATGCAAGTCCCATAACAGTCATCGTAACTTATCTGCTAGGAGTCAGTCAGTCTGACCGCTGAGTGAGCCAATCAGTTATCTCAATCTCTTCAGCTCAATCGGTATGTACTGCAACCATCAAGTGTTCGGTGCCAGACCAGCCCGCAGCATGAGGCCAGGGTTTTGGTTACTCCTGCTCATCCAGTCGACTACTATCATCCTCAGCCTGACGTTCCAAGTCACCATTCCTCTTTTCTCTCACCCAGCTCTTCAATGCTTTCTGCAATTCGTTAGGGTCCGTGAAGATGTGTGAGTGTCCCTGTTTGTTTACACGTAGTTTGGCAGGATACAGCATCGCGTAGTCCAGTCCGAGGTCCCTGAGGCGTTTCTTGTGTGGCGCAAATTGTTTACGTGCTTCCTGCACTCTGGCCGTGAAATCTGGGAATATGGAGATCGTCGAACCTTCAAATTTTAGATCAGCTTTGGCTCTAGCCAGCCTGAGTGCCGTGTCCCGGTCTCTGTAGTTGAGCAGTTTTGCTATAATTGGGCGGGGAGGCATCCCCGGGTGTGGCTGAGGGCCCAGGGATCGGTGGGCGTGTTCCACCACGAACATCGTCGAAAAAAAACCCTCACCTAGCAGAGTAGTTAGCAGCTTCTCTATGAATAGTTCCATCTTACCGGTTTGAGTGGACTCCGGCAGGCCCATTATGCGTAGGTTACAGCGTCGCGAGCGCGCCTCCAAGTCTTCGGTCTTGTCTTGGAGAGATCTCATTAGGTTTTCCACACGCTTGTGGGCCGAGTCCAGCTCTGTCTGCGCCTCTTCAACTTCTGTTATTCTCCTTTCCGCCATGTCATGCTTCTCTGCGTGTTTGTCGAGTCGCTCGGCCATACGGTCCATCCTGTACGTCATAGCGTCCATTTTGGTGCCCAGCGCGGAGATGCTGGATTGTAGACTCTGTTCCATGGAACGGAGCATAGTTTTAATGTCGGAGTCCATCACCTGCTCCTCTTCCGGTTGCTCGGTCTCCCTGTGTAGTGTTGGGGGGCTCTGGACCTGCACCCTTCGCTGCGCAAAAGGGAGTCTGCTTTGTGTCTTGGCACCCTTCCCCATCGTGATGGACCAGACGCTGCCAGTCCGCCAGAATGCAGTAGCAAGCCTTATCAGAGAGACCAACAGAACGTCAGGGCCTCACCTCCAGGGGCGGGATTCCCCCGGGAGCCTCGAGATGTCCGACTCCGTCCACCCGGCCAGGCAGGTTCAGCGAGGCGAAGGGACCAGCACCCGTCCTTTTCCGTTTATCAAGGCGTGCCAGGTAGGGACGCACCTATACACCGGGCCAGGCACCGTGATTGCAGGCTTCAGTTCCTCGGACCCACTCCCACGGTCTCAGTGCTGCTGCTCGTGTGCCCAATTCGCCGATTCGACCTGTTGTCAGTCTCGAATGGTATTCACCACGGACTCACTACCTGCTGTCCCTGCCAGTCCCCGGCCGGGAGGACCGCCCTCGGGCGCTGTGGGCTAATTGGGTAACTCCCCACGCAGTAGACTACCCACCGGGACCAGTGTATGTTTGCGTGGGTTTATGCTGTGCACCGTTGTCCCCAGGCGTGTCCTTGGCCCGTTCGCTCTGCCCTCAGCCTCGGCGCCGCGTGGCCTCCTCAACCGCTAGGTCCGTCTTCAATATGGCGTTCCCTCGCGGCGTCGCCTCTCAACAGTCTCACATAGCCTTCAGCGCGTAACCCGATACGGGACTGGCCCAGCCGGGACCGCGCGGCAGGCCCCCCAGTGCACACACTCGTTGGGAGCGCTCCAGGCCGGCCGACGCTGGGACCGATCCCCGGGTAGCCTCACTCACCGCTGCCGCACGCACGCTCACGTCGCGCGGATCTGGGGTCTGCTGGGGACCGCGGCTTGCGGCCTAGGTCCGCACGTCTCTTCGCAGAGCCGCGCGCACCTCCCTCGATGTCGGGATTTCACCGTTCTGCGACCACTAGAGTCACGATCCCTTCCGCCGTCAAATGCTGGGGGCGGGGGGCCAAATCCGTTGCTCCGGACCAGGATAATGAAGGATAGTTTGGTAGTGCCGGCGGAGCAAAGGAATTAGGCGGCCATCGTCGCTGCCGGCTAGCTCTGCCCCCTCCCTTGTCTCATTACTCTTCCCATCAATATCTCATGGGGACTTAATCCTGTTCTTTTGTTAGGGGTACTCCTCAGGGTCATTAGAACAAGTGGCAGTGCATCGGGCTATTTTAGTCCTGTGGCCAAACAAATTTTTGCAATTCTGTTTTTTATTGTTCCATTTACTTGTTCAACCACCCCTGAAGCTTCTGGTCTGTAAGCACAGTCTAACTTTTGACGAATGTCCAGTGCTTCACAAATCATTTGCATTAGTTCATTATGGAAATGAGTTCCACGATCTGTTTAAATTGTTACTGGGAAACCGTAGCGTGGTATTATCTCACGTAACAGGAGTTTGGCAACAGTCACTCCATCATTCCTCCTAGTGGGGAATGCTTCAACCCATCGTGAAAATAGACAAATGATCACAAGTACATACCTAAGTCTGTTACATTGTGGTAATTCAATAAAATCCAACTGCATTCTTGTAAATGGACCTCCCTCCCGTCCTATGGTTCCCAAACTCACAACAGTTTTCCTTCTTGGGTTCAATTGCTGGCACACGAGACACCTCTGACAGAGACTCTCGGCAATCATTCTAACCTTAGGATTATACCATGTCGGTCTAAACATCCTGATCATAGCGTCTCTTCCAATGTGTGCTTGACCATGATACATTCGGGCCATATTTGTTATCAGGCATTACTAGTCTTTCATCTCTGTAAACCCAAATTTCATCTTCTTCTCTTTGTCTACATCCTGCTTTTAACCAATTATCTTTTTCTTCTTCACTAGCTTCTTCCTGCATTTGTTTTACCTCCTGCCATGTCTCAACTACTGTGGTTAGCATCAAAGAACTTGAAACATGTTCAGCTTGCCTATCCCGATTTATGGATGCAAGATTTTTGGCACAGTATTTTGCAATTGAATCTACATATTTATTACCGTGAGTAATGTAATCCCCGCTTTTTTTTATGAGCTGCACATTTCACGACAGCTATCTTGTCTGGTAATTGAATGCCATCAATTAACATTTTCACAAATTCAGCATTTCTAATGGGGGATCCTGCCAAAGTCATATAACCTCTTTGGGACCCCAGTTGACAATAATCATGGACAACCCCAAATCCATAATGACTGTCAGTCACTATGGTGACCCTTATCTCTTTTCCCAACTCACATGCTCGAATCAAAGCAATCAATTCCGCAATTTGAGCTGAACGGATTCCTTTCAGACAAGATGCTTCTAGGACATCTGCTACTGAATAAACAGCATATGCAGCGCTCAGTACACCTTCATCTGTTCTCAAACATGATCCATCAACAAACATCACATAATCAGATTCAGGCAAGGGTACATCTTTTGTATCAGGCCTTGGTTTAGTACAGTATTCTAGAACATCCAAACATTTGTGATCCACTTCATCTCTTACTTCCACATTCATGACAAATCCCATCTCTATACCGTCACTTTGTTCAAGACTTATACTTGTAGCAGCTACTGCTTTTAAGCATCCCGGCAAGGCCCTTGCAACGGGATCTAAAACAGCAGAAAAGTATACAATTGGCTTTCTCAGTTTTTCATGCCTCTGTATTAGAACTGACAATGCACATCCTTCTCTCTCACTGCAATATAGTTCAAATTCTTTTTCATAATCTGGCATTCCCAATGCTGGTGCTTCACATAGAATTGTTTTTAGCTGCTCAAAAGCTTCCAGTTCTGCCTTTTTCAGTATTATTGGATCTTTTACATCTGCTTTTGTCAATCTCTGTAAGGGTTCAGCTATTAGTGAAAATCCACGAATCCATTGTCCACAGTATCCAACCATTCCAAGAAACATTCTCACCTGTCTCTGTGTTTTTGGAGGTTTCATTCCTTGTATTATTCTCATTATTTCTATTGCGACTTGTCTAATTCCCTTAGCAATCTTGTGGCCCAAATATTGTACCTCTTTCTGACAAAATTGTAGCTTTGATGGTGACGCTTTATGTCCTTCTTCTGCCAGATGATTTAACAGTGCAACAGTGTCTGAAACACATGCATCTTTTGTTTTTGATGCCACCAACAAATTGTCAATGTACTGTACTAGAACTGACTCTCCAGGCATGCTTAAACTTTCTAATGATTTCTTTAACAATTGATTAAAAATAGAGGGACTTTCAGTATGCCCCTGAGGAATTCGGCACAATGCCAAAATACGGTCTTTGAATCGGAACGTAAATATTGGCTGGCTTTCAGGGTGTAATGGAACAGTGAAGAACGCATTACATAGATCAATGACTGTGTACCATTCTGCAACATGTGGAATTCGGTATAGAATTACTGCTGGGTTATCACAATTGGACAACATGGAACAACAATCTTATTTACTATTTACTATTCTGAATGTTCCGTTAGGCTTTTTCAATCCCATTATAGGCGAATTACAAGGACTGCTTTCTATTTCTCTCAAAATCCCTTGTTTGATCATTTTATTTATTACTGGTGTTTTTCCTTCAATTGTTTCAGCTGTCATTTTGTATTGGGGAATATTCGGATAACTTATTCCTTCTTTCACAGAAACTTTCACAGGATCTACGTTTTTCATCAAGCCAATATCTTCTCCTGTGAATTCCCACACCTGTTCTTTGACTACCTCTTTCAATTCATCAGGTATTTTCTCTCAATCAAACACAGGAAACATACTATTCTTTTCTGCTTCTATTAGTGACATTGGGGCATATGTAGGTAGCCGTTTGCGATTCGCAAATGCCGAAATTTGGCGAATTTCGGCGTTTGCGAATTGCAAACGGCGTTTTGATATGTAGGTGCCACTTAGCAAAATAAGGAATCGCAAAAATTGTGATTCCTTATTTTGCTAATAGCATTTAAGGAATCGCAATTTTGCGATTCCTTAAATGCTATGTAGGGGTGCTTTAAAAATTGCGATTTTTGCATAAGGAATCGCAAAATACCACCTACTTCAAGGAGATGGTATTTTGCGATTTCCTTCAAAAATGCATTTTTTTAAAAAAATTCAAAGTGCCATGTGGCGCACAGACATGCCCTTAGGGCATGTATGGGCGCCACATGTACTTACAGGCACATTCCAGGGGTGCAAAAGGTGTCCTTTGGACACCCTGGCACCCTTGGAATTGCGATTCTCAAATTGCGATTTTCACACAGAAAATCGCAATTTGAGAATGTATCCCCATTCATTCCTATGAGCCTTTTGGCCCATAGGAATGAATGGGACACTCATTCCTTAATTGTGATTCGCGATTTGCTAATCGCAAATAAGGAATTTTAAAGATTCGCAAAATAAATGCGAATTTTTAAATACATTCCATTTTGCTATTCTCAAATAGTGATTCCTTAAAAATCGCTATTTGGGAATCGCAAAATGGAAATTACCTACATATGCCCCATTGTTATTTTATACAAAGTATCCTCGTCTGGAGTTTGAAGCTCAATGCCATCTGGTGAACAGTAAATGGCACAGTTCATTTTGCACAGTATATCCTTCCAAGAAGATTAACAGGACTACTGTCACACACCACGAATCGATGCATGTCTTTGAAATTTCCAATTTCTATTTTAATTGGTTTTGTTAAGGACGTTTTAATCTGCTGATTAGCTACAACTTGAATGTGTTCACCCGAGAGAGGAAGATTTTGAATTTCCACTGATCTAACAGTAGAACGGGTAGCACATGTGTCCACTAGGAAAGTCACATCTACATCATTCACCTTCCCATTCACATATGGACCAGACTGACCTACCTCTAGAGTAGCGCCAAGTACGCACTCTTCTCCCGCTCTCAGGCACCGTCAGAAACTGTCATCTGACTCACTTCCGTCTTCTTTCAGCCAATATTGCGGACTCACATGCACTCTAGGATTTCTTGTTACCTGATCTCCTGCGCAGAATCCTGTCTCTGTATTGTATCTCTGTGGGTTTACATTGTGAGGAAGTGGAGGTTGTGGCACCTGACTCTGTGGATTAACTACCTGTTGCTGTGGCGATGGTTGTTTAATTACCTCATTCTGCACCTGTGGATTCAATTATGTATTTTCTGAATTAACTTTCGGTGGGAATTTGCACTCTTTCCTCCAATGCCTCATCTTACTGCAATTATGACATGGATATTTCTTCTTTAATTCTTCTATATTTCCAATTAATTTTTGCTTACTGAAATTTCCCTTTACTCTATTTTGGTTCCCTTCTGCAGTTTGTTTCTAGTTGAGCTACTTGATGCTCTGCAGCCTTTACTTGTGCCCACATTGCTTTCTCCTTAAGTTTCCTTTGTTTTACTTCAATTCATCACTACAGTATTTTGCATGTTTCAAGACTTCGTCCACAGAACCTGACTGCCAGCCATCCCATTAAATCATGTTCAATCATATCTCCTATTTCTGGTCTCAATCAAAACACAAAACGATATACAAAATGACTCATATCCTTTTCATTCAGTTCCTCATACCCACTATACTGTTTAAACACTAATAACAGTCTCTCATAAAATGCAAGAACTGACTCTTTTGCTTCTTGTATTGTCCTGTCTAGTTTTACCCAATCTGTCTCTTTTGGTGGAATTTTGTTTTTCAGAAACACTCTCACTTGCTCATATTTTCGCATTACTTAATGTCCAGGAGCACCTGTCACTTTATCTCGTGGATATTCAGCTTTTGGCCAGTCCACTGTAATCTTGCACTCTGACCATAGATCGGCTGGTACTACCATATCAAATAACCCATCTAAGTCTTCCCACAAAACTTTTGAAACCTTCACAAATCGGTCTACTTGCCTATACCATTCTACTGGTTTCTCTCTCAATCTGGGCAAGTCATTTGTGAATGATAAAATATCTTGTCTACTCCAGGGTACATGCACATATCCTCCTCCTGGTATTTCTCTCATAGGAAACTCATTTACCACTTCTTCCTTTTCTCTTACTGGGAATGCTAATGTGGATTTGTCACTGCTTTCCTCTCTTTTCTTTGTCCAAATCACTTTCCACTTATCAATGTCTCCCCATTTTCTCAATAACACAATCAACTCTTTTATTTGAGTAATTCTCCCTGCTGTATTCATATTTTCTATATCTTTGTCAGTAAAATCAATACTCTATAAGGTTTCTGCAATGCTTTATATTTTGGAAAATCTACATCTATTTCACTTGCCAGCCCTTCAAATCGATCATGCATGCTTTTGGTTTTCCACGTAATACTCTTACACATAAATGTTATCTCATCATCCTGATAATTTTTAAATCTATCTGTACCAATCGTTCCAATTATTAGTTCCTCCATATCAATTTTTAGTCTCGCCACATCTAACAATTTTGGTTCTGTTTCTTTCAATCTTAAAGTGTTAATCCAATCACTTAATTCCTGCTCTGATGGTCCTGTTGGAGTCTGTGTTAAATCAATTTTCTCTACACTTTTCTCAGGAGTTATAGAACCAGACTCCGCTCCTGTTGGAATGTATACGGAAGACTCTGATTAAAAGTCAAATCAGGCGGTGTCATTTGATTAGTATGTTTAATTTCTGACAAGTCTGGGTAAACCTTTTCTTTTACTTTTTGTAAACTCTGATTTAAAGGAATAGTTAAAGATGGTTCCTTTATTTTCTGATTTTCAAACACTGGGATTACAGGACCTATTGTTACTGGAACAGTTACAGCTTCTATATTTTTAGTAAGTTCCTGTATCTTTTCAGCTAATTCATTTGTTGAACGTATATATTCAGAAGTACTCTGTTGTGCTTCAATTAGTTGTTATACTCTATTTCCAATTTTCTCTGTTCCATCCCTTTGTTTACATCCCAGTGTATCTGGTTCCTATTAATGGAACATCCGAATCATATCTCACTTCTACTCTTTCCGGGACATCTCTGAAGTTTGAAAATCGTTTTGGAGTTTCTGCTAGTCTATCCTCTGACTGTGGAGCACTTGGAGTTGTACCCATAGAATTTGGTTGGTATGGCAGTGGTCTCCTATTTAGGATCTCCTCCAGCACTGCATCCTCGGTCCCACAATCCTCATAACTTCTTTTTCCTGTTTCTATATTATTCCTATTTTTTGTACATTTTCGCCCTTTTTCCTCATCAACCAATCTGACCGGATACATTCATCGCGCATGTTAGCATTTCTCCACCTTCGCATTCTACTCTCATGTGTCTCTCTCCAAAATCCACGACCTCTATTCCTTGGTCCCATGTAGTCTCCAAACCTTTCTTGCTCTAAATCATGCATTTCATCTTCCCACTCAGCTAAAGCTTTAAACTGAGTCGGTCTAGGTCTTGGTTCAAGCTTCATCATCTTTTCTCTCAAATTCCTCAGAACTGCAAGACTGAAAGATCCTACTTCTGGGAAGGCTAATGCACCATCATTTTTAGTATACCTTGCCCAATTTTCTAACCGTATGCATGTATGGTAGCCATATTTTGTCATCATGTATGATGCAGACGTTTTCGGCGGAGGAATTATTTTTCCCTCCCTTGTTTCAATTACTTTATTCTTTTTAAACACATTTTTCAAATTTTTGGAACCATGAAGATTTTTCTTTCTCCATTCTGTAATAAAATTCCATTTTGCTATTAATCTCCTATCTTTCAAAACATCGCGCACTCTTCTGTAAACTTCTTCGTAACAGCAGCCTATCACAGTGCGGTTCACAATAACGTACCAATTAGAACAAGATACGTTTCATTAGTGCTCAACCAATTATTTCACTGCTTTCGCTGATGCACCAATCAGCCCTTACTCTGTCTTGATCACACGGCCCAATCCCAGCGCGACACCTTTGACGTCAGCCCTGCTCTGGCTTCTGCACCTTCGACTGACCCCTCCTTTACAAAATTTATCGGCACACTGTCTTTACATCTTTATACAGAAAAATCAGTTAGTAACTACATAAAACAACTCCATTGGTCTGTTTCGCTAAAACCAAAGTGATAGTTTCCTCAATCACACAAGAATTCTGTGTTTCCAGTAGACAGCGCTTACCTATTCTCTACCACAGAATTGTACTTTTCCCGATAAAGTAGCACTTCCCTCTACCTTACCCTTCTCTCAAGCTTAGGTTAAACTTTATAACTCTCTCAGGGTAGAGTTTCAGCCAGAATACGCAATGATCTCTATGCTCATACCCAAGATTTCACAGGTTGCCTTCGCTATACATTCACCACTTTTACGCGTAAAGGTCCCTAAACTTGTAACATACGACAATGTCACCACTTTGAAACAGACTATGTGATGTGCGACTTCACTTGCCACACTTCCTCTGCCTGCAGACAGAGTGACCAGCTTCCCACACTTTCGGGAAGCCTTTTCCAGACTACATATAACAAAATACGAACTCAACAGATGTTAGTCCAAAATTCTGTACATCAAAATTCTATATATTCTACTCTACTCATCATATATCCTAGTCAACCTATAGCAACCAATGCTCTGCTACCAAGTATTACTGGCACAGCGCGGCTCCAGAAATTCTTCATAAACCATCACATTAATCCAAGGAGCTATTCACGAATTTCTCACCAGTGGTCCCATAACACTGCTATTCATTCATTCACACATTTACTCTGCTCCGAGGATTCAGTGAAGGCCAAAGGAGAGCCGCAGGGCTATAGCGGAGTGTCTAAACTTAAGATTTTATACATTATTTATATCTGCAGTTTTAATTCTAATACCATGGTTTTTCTCTAAAGGAAAGACTTAAAACACCCCACCATTTATTTTCGATGGATCAGCTAGTAAAAGTTAACTAAAGGACAACAAGACCTGCTTAATTCTCCATTTATTTAATTTTTATTTAGAGATTTAATCTCCTAGCATGATCTCTACCTTTTATTTGAAAGAAAAATTCAGTTATGCATTAATATTCCTGAAAGAAAAATTAAATTTAAAACATTAATTTATTAGCATGACAGTTTAGAAAAATAATTCAAATCATATTACCAAGATGTAGAGACGCAGACATCAGCATAGAACAGAATAGTTCCCAAAGAAACACCTCTCTATCTCTCTCGATATTTCCCTCTCATAGGACTTCGCACCCATTTAAAAATTAAAGTTCAGAAAAATGTCAAAGTCCCTGCACCATAGAAAAATTGCGCAGACCAACAGTATCTCGGGGTGCAAAGATTAAGTCGAGAAGCAAGCCTTTTTTCATTGTCCCAATTGTCCTTTTTTATACCCTTTTTCACTAACTTATCTATCTGAATTCATAACTCTTATGTCCTAGAGTGTCCGTGATAGGTCAATTTAGAGGTGGATGAGCATCACCTCATCGCCTTACTGTTCAATTTATGTTGAGTCATCATTATAATTGAAAAAAAATAGTGGTGCCATTGTTCATGTTCTACTTCCTTAGAAGTGTCCTTTAAATTGTTATTCAATGCCCCATTCCCACGGATCATCTGCTGACTTTCATAAAATTTGGCATCTGCTCCATGTGGCAGGCCACGCTGTCCTTGACCCATACTGCACAGGCACAGGCAGCTCACACTTCCAGTCGGCGCATGCGTTCTTAAACCGCCACCTCAGAGTTACAGTCAGCTTCCATTTTCTTTTGGTCACATAGGCCTCAATTTAGGAACTATTACAGAAACAAACACAATTAAACGCAGATTTATGAAATAAAGTCCTCCTGTTTACCTCCCCCTTCTAATAATATCTCAGTTAGTGTTTACCTAGCTTTAAGAAACACATATGCGTACATTTTCTTACCAATCTTCTTAATTTATGCCACAAAAAAACAGACAAAAAGCTCATTCATGTAATTTCCGATTAAATTACGACAAATGCGTACCTTTTATGACGTGATACATGACAAATTAGTAAATGATGCTTAGGCTTAGCAATTACATGCAAATTAATATCCCACGTGTATTTGTGTGTGTGTATTCTATTCTATGTTGGTTCATTTCAAAACAACACATTTAGTACATATTACTGTTATGGAACGTTATCTTCACAAGGGGTATACAACATTTTTTGTTTCCACCTTGCTCCATCACAAACATTCTCCCCCAGTCAAAAAATCTGGGTTAAATCCATTGCTCTTTTGCCCACTACACCACCCCAGTTTGGACCCATCCATATGCAAATCAGTCCTGACCCTGTCCCCCATGGGAACAGTCCAGACCGAACTGCCAGGCCAGGTCATCACTGGAGCAGAAACGAGCATCCTCAGACCGGTTGCATGGTATGTCACCCTTCATCTGCCAGGCTAGCTTGAATCCAGTGGCACAGTGAGCAAGGGACCCACGTCTGGGCATACCCATCCCACTTAGGGCGAAAAGTGTTACAGCAAACAAATGATGGACAGAATGCTGACAATGCAAACATTCTCCCCCAGTCAAAAGATCTGGGTTAAGTCCATCGCTATTTTGCCCACTACATCGCCCCAGTTTGGTCCCAGCCATATACAAATCAGTCCTGACCCTGTGCCCCATGGGAACAGTCCAGACCGAACTGCCAGGCCAGGTCCTCCCTGGACCGGAAAAAAGCATTCTGGGTCCGTTTTCAGGGTATGTCACCCTTCATCAGCCAGGCTAGCTTGAATCCAGTGGCACAGTGAGCAAGGGACCCACGTTTGGGCATACCCATCCACTCAGGGCGAAAAGTATTACAGCAAACAAATGATGGACGGAATGCTGACAATGCAAACATTCTCCCCCAGTCAAAAGATCTGGGTTAAATCCATCGCTCTTTTGCCCACTACACCACCCCAGTTTGGACCCAGCCATATGCAAATCAGTCCTGACCCTGTGCTCCATGGGAACAGTCCAGACCGAACTGCCAGACCAGGTCCTTCCTGGACCGGAAACAAGCATCCTAGGACCGGTTTCAGGGTATGCCACCCTTCATCAGCCAGGCTAGCTTGAATCCAGTGGCACAGTGAGCAAGGGACCCATGTCTAGGCATACCCATCCCACTCAGGGCGAAAAGTGTTACAGCGAACAAATGATGGACGGAATGCTGACAATGCAAACATTCTCCCCCAGTCAAAAGATCTGGGTTAAATCCATCGCTCTTCTGCCCACTACTCCACCCCAGTTTCGACCCAACCGTAGGCAAATTAGTCCTGACCCTGTGCCCCATGGGAACAGTCCAGACCGAACTGCCAGGCCAGGTTCTCCCTGGACCAGAAACAAGCATCCTGGGACCGGTTTCAGGGTATGTCACCCTTCATCAGCCATGCTAGCTTGAATCCAGTGGCACAGTGAGCAAGTCACCCTGTGCCCCATGGGAACAGTCCAGACCGACCTGCCAGGCTGTTTTTGCATTTGTCACCCCGAGCGGGAAGGGTATGCCAAGACATGGATCCCGTGCTCTCCATGCCACTGGAATCAAGCTATCCTGGCTGAAGAGGGGTGAAACCCTGAAACCGGCCCTAGGATGCTTGTTTCCAGTCCAGGGAGGACCTGGCTTGGCAGTTCGGGCTGGACTGTTCCCATGAGGCACAGGGTCAAGACTGATTGCATATGGCTGGGTTCAAACTGGAATGGCATGGTGAGCAGAACAACTATGGATTTAGGCCCAGATCTCTGTACTGGGGTGAATGTCCGACATTGTTCTGCATGCTGTCCATCAACTGTTGTTTTTGCACTTCCATCTTTAGAAGCATACCCAAATAAGAGTGTATAAGCCCATTAAAATACAAATCAAAAACACTATAATAAGTATTATGGATACTATTTTTTTAGCTGAATGCCATTTGCTATTAATAGTCATTCTTTTATTAAACTTGTCAAAACCAAAATGTAATGCCTACTGGTGCAAAATTAACAAATATGCTCTTCAGCACTCAATAAAAAATGATATAAGCAGATGTAGTAAACAATTCAAACGTTTAGTGCATGAGGGTCAATGCAAGTATAAATCTATCTTTAGCAGGATGCCAAAGGTACAAAACCATTCTTCTTTCGGAAGGTCTGACTATCAAAAAGCTCTAACTTAATTTCTGATCTAAATGACTTTGCGGATAAAGTATTAAACAAATCAAAAATGGCAAAATCAAAAAGGTCTTCTCAGGTTCAAATTTTAATTTTTCCATAAAGAAATCATTCACTGTCAGTCATCACCATTCTCAGTTCGCAAATATTCATGGAGGTTCTTCCAGCAAAGATTGAAAATCACTTAAATCAATTTTTTTTGGCGGTTTAATCTATATGATATATGTCCATTCAGGTGCTGGGCACCATTAGCATGTCACTCTTACTCCTCTCTGGTCTCTAACTTCTCAGAATCTTCACCATTCAGATGTGGTACTATTTGCAATACACTTCTTCCTTTAGACCAATCAGCTCAATTCAAGCTCTCATCTTCAGACAGAATTGGTTCGTGTTCAGCTTCACCTGCATTTGACACTTAACTACTTAGTACTCCTCTTTTGGTTTTCAGAGTACCAATTTTTGAGGTTTGAATTTTTTGATTATCTTTTTCTTACTGTATTTTTCTTTTTTGTCTTTGTTCTCTTCCCTCTGGATTCACGTAGCGAATTCAAGCATGACTCTGTGAAGGTAAACATCCTTCACAACGCGGTCAAAACACCGCGGTGCCATTACGAAGCGTCTTTTACAACGCAAGTCGTTACCACGACTTGCGCTGGAGGGCGCTCTAGACTAAGGAATAGTAGATTTACTATTCCAACACCTTCCCTACTGTACGTAGGCTGGAGTTGGAGTTGGAATAGTAAATCTTACTATTCCAAAGTCCAGCACCCTACAGCGCAAGTCGTGGTAACGACTTGCGTTGTAAAAGATGCGTTGTGATGTACCGCGATCATTTTGATCGCATTGTAACATCATAGATCCCTCTGAGAATTAGCAGTTTATATCACTACTTCTTCATCTGCAGTCTCCATTTACTTTGTGTGAGATGTGTGTATCCACTATGGCACACCAGGACACTTCACAGCAGTATATGTCACCATGATTGCCTAGTAGGGTCCTTTCCAGTGCAGTCAAGACAGTGCTTGCGAACCTGCTTCTTCACCATCACCTAATTTTCAGTCTCTAGGTTGTGAAAGAGTTCTTCATTTGAAGAGGGTGTAGCACAATTTACCCGGTGAGAGACAGAGTGTACCAGATCAGCCAAACCTCTGCAGTAATCCAGAATTGATCAGCAGTGATGTTCACAAGTGCAGCCATAGTAATATCAGGAATTCTCATAGCTCTGCTCATGATCACTTCATGTGGGTACGACCCCGTAGTCTTACTGGGTGTACTAGTCATGTTCATTAATACTAAGTGAAGAGCATCTGGCCGTATCTGTGATGTGGACACACACACTTTTGCTAGCTTTGCTTCCAAAGTACTGTTTATTTTCTCCACAATTCCTGATGCTTCTGAGTTACCCACAATTGAACTTCTCTTCCATCATCATTGCCATACAAAGAACCTCTATAACCTCATTCCTATTGTTGGGTACTATTTATGTAATGATATGCGAGCTGTCACAAGCATGCTTGTTGTTTCTTAGCTCGTGACCAGCTTGTGTATTATGGGAATGTTGGGGACCTTGTTGTGGTTCAAATATGTGGAATGTTGGGGAGTAATGTTGTTAGGGGAGTTGGCATTATTATGAGACTGGACTTCTTGATGAGCGGATGCTAAAATAAACCTCGTCTCTTTTCAACACACTTCCTTCGTGTCTTCCTTCAATTAGACTTCCAACACTGGCGACAGGCGGGATTTGTTACCTGCTATTCCTTGAAAAACAGGATTTATTGACTTTAAAGGAAGAATTTCTTTTTTTTTTTTAAATCAAATCGGATCGGGCTTTGAGATCCTCACGAGGATTGCGGAGACATGGTTATGGATTGAGCTGAATTCCATTTTTTTTACCTGCGATCAAAGGAGAAAGAAAGGAGATTTTAAATACAAGAGAAGTAACCTTACTGCTGATGGCATCTTTTAAATGAGCCGCGAGTTCACGTGAGTTGCCGTCTGTTCTTCTAATTCAAAGGAGCCAGCGTTCCCTAGTGAAGAGACTGACGAGGCACAGAATCTTCACGTTTGTCATCACGTTACGTGTTACGCGTAGCATCATTACGCGACGTGAACGCCATTTTATGTGTTTCTTAGCAACACCATCGGGAAAAGAAGCACTTGCGGAGGATTTATCGCATTTTTGGATTAAAGGTGGAAAACTTGCACATTTACTTACATCGGTGACACGCACACCGCGTGTATCATTTTATAGTCTTGAAACATTTCTTTATATTAGTGTAATCGTAGCGTCGGTGACACGCACACCATTTATTTCAGTTATCATATTGAATATATTGTAATTATTACTACAATATATTTATCAATTATTTATTTCTTTTATTTTCAAGATTAGTTGTTTAATATTTATTATACAATCTGTGTCTGTGTACTATTTGATTTACAATGTCAGGCATTGTTCCTCCTCCATCATTTCTATCGTCTCCAGGTGAACCCCCCATGGCTTGGGAAATATGGGAACCTGTCATTCTAGCTTATGTAGACGTGTTGGAGGAGGGGGAATGTGAGCCAGAAAGGAAATTGTCGTTGTTAAAACATTGTTTGGGTGGAATTGCTTTGAAAGAGTTCAAAACATTACCAGCTCTAGTGAATCCAGGGAATATTAATGTATATGAGTATGCTTCCTTGCAGTTAAGTTTAAGATATGGTAAAAAGAAAAATGTTGTTATGGAAAGGTTTATTTTTTACTCACGGAAGCAACGTGCAGATGAACCTGTAGAAGATTTTGTTTCAGCCTTAAGATCGTTAGCTGTCACGTGTGATTTTGAATATATTTCTTATGAGCTGTTCTTAAGGGACCAAATTTTGATGAGAACTAATAACAAAAAAGTGCAAGAACGACTTTGGACAACATCTGATATGTCCTTGAACAATGCCATATATATTGCAAAGTCTATAGAACATTCAGAAAAATTTGTGAAGGAGATTAGAGGAAATGATAAAAGTGATGTTTTCAGCGTATCTAAGGATTCAGATAGGTCAAAGAAAAACTACTCGCCGAGAAGTGATTTTTCATCTAGAATGGATAACAAGTTCAGAAGTCAAAAACATGAAAAAAATCATCACAATTACTGTGTTTCAGATGTGGTAGCGATGGGCATTTACCAGATTGTAGAAATTGTCCAGCCTTAGGGAAAACATGTTCAAAATGCAACAAAAAAGGCAATTTCACAAGATTCTGTAGATCATTACCAGGGAAAGTGAATTACATACATGATTGTTGTGAATGTTATGCCTTAGATGATGAGAGTGAATTCCAAGTAAATATTTATTTATTTATTTATTTATTTTTTGCATTTGTATGGCGCTCAGCTACCCAACAAGGGTTTCCCGGCGCCTGTGACTTTAGATTGAATGAAGGGAGGTGCTGTGTGGAATTTTAGCACAGTTGTTTCTGGAAAAGCCACGTTTTAACAAATTTCCTGAATTTAGTGTAGCTTTCTTCTTTTCGGATGAACTGGGGGAGGGAATTCCACAGAACCGGCCCTTGAACCGAAAAAGATCTTCTGCCAATCCTTTGGAGTTTGTGTCTGGGGACAGAAAACTTCGCTGCAGTTTGGGAACGCAGGTTTCTGGTTGGCAGGTAGGGGGAAGCTAAGGCTTGTAGATAGGAGGGTGCCGTTTTGGATTTTATTTTAAACATAAAACTGAGTGTTTTAAAACTAATCCGATGTTCAACTCTGAGCCAGTGCAAGTCATTTAGGTGCCGTGATACTCTTTCAAACTTAGGTATCCTGCACAGGAGTCTTGCGGCGGAGTTTTGTATCATTTGGAGTCGCTTGATCACTGCTAGGTTGGAACTTAGGTATAGGATGTTTCCGTAGTCAATACGCGACGTTATTAATGCGTTGACTACGGTTTTTTGTGTGACAGGGGGCAACATCCAGATCTTTTTTAACCATTTTATAATGGTGAAGCATAGGCCCGCGACTTTGTTTACTTGCTGTTTCATTGACAAAGTATTGTCAAGAATGACCCCCAGGTTTCTTGCCTGAGACGCTAGAGGGGGAAGATTACCCAGCTCAGGTGGCCAATGGGAGGGATTCCAGAGCTCCTTGTTTTTCCCCAGTACAAGAACCTCTGTTTTGTCCCCATTTAATTTCAGCTGGTTGTCGGACATCCAGTTGAAAATTTCATGGAGTCCAGTTTTAAGTAGAGAGGATGTTGCTGGATTCGACTCAGATAAAGAAAAAATGATTTGGGAGTCGTCAGCGTAGGTCATTAATGTCAGACCTGTGCTATCAGCTAGATCGGCCAGTGGTCTTAGATACAGGTTAAAAAACAACGGACTTAGGATGGAGCCTTGTGGCACCCCTTGTGGAGCGGCAACAATGTCGGAGCAAGCTATACTGGATTTGATCTGGAAGGTTCTTCCTGTGAGAAAGGACTTTATCCATTGTAGAGCATTGCTACGGATGGCATTTCTCTCAAGGGTAGTAATGAGGGTACTATGTGAAATGGTATCAAACGCCGCACTCAAGTCTAAAAGGATGAGTGCGACTGTTTGCCCCTCGTCCAAGAGTTTTCGGATTTTTTCGGTTACGCCCAGGAGGACAGTTTCTGTAGAGAATCCTGCTCTGAAGCCTGATTGTGAGGGGTGAAGGAGATTGTTCTCCTCTGTAAAAGTACTGAGGGCAGAGTGGATGTGCCTTTCCAAGAGTTTGGAAAAGGCAGGGAGCAGTGAAATGGGTCTGTAGTTAGACAGAACTGCGGGGTCTGTAAACACTGTCATTAATGTATGTGAGGATGGGGATTGTAAAAAAATTCCGTCCTGTGTGATAACTGTTGATGACATTAACTTGGAATTTTTCGTAGATTCATGTGCATGGTATACCATCATTTCATTGAATGTTTTTCGTGAGAAGTGGCCTAATAGAACGTTGTTCCAACCTGATGTATTTCCTGGTGGTTACACAGGCCACAAAATTGATCTTCTTGGATTTTTTAATGCTAATTTACAATTTTCTGACCGACACACTTTTGGGAAAATTTATGTATCAAGATCAGGATTGTCACTTTTAGGTTGGCCGCACCAGCACCAGTTGTAAATGAAAATTGATTCAAGAGCCAATCCTCCTGTTTTTGTTGTGCAACCACAGTGTTTGTCAAGTGCTCGTGATGATGATTAACAGTTAGTAGACAGTTTGAGGAAATCATTTCCAAGTGTTTTTAGTGGTACTTTGGGACGTATCAAGGTTTTGAACATGTCATCAAGCTGCATGAGAATGTTATCCCTGTTCGACACAGAGTGAGGAATGTTCCATTGACATATAGGAGCAAATTAAAAGATATGCTGAAGGACTTATGTCAAAAGAATATTATAGAACCAATAGAATCTTCCCCCTGGGTTTCTCCCATTGTGATTTCGATTAAGTCTTCTGGGGAGCTTAGGTTGTGTGTAGATCTTCATAGTGTTAATAGTGCCATTTGGGTGGATTCACACCCTTTACCTAATCTTCACGAAATGGTTTCAACCTTGGCTGGTGCACAGGTTTTTTCTTGTGTTGACTTGGCCAGCGCCTACCATCAGGTGGTACTTGCTGAGGAATCTAAGAACATCACCGCATTTATTACTCCAGAGGGCCTTTATAGGTTTTGTCGTATGCCATTTGGGTTGGCGAGTGCTGCCTCAGTGTTTCAGAGACTCATGAGAGACACTTTGGAGGGGTTAAATGGCGCTGTGGCGTTTCAGGATGACATTCTGGTGTACGGGAAGAATAATGAGGAGCATGATAATAATTTGAAGTGTGTGATTGCTGCCTTGTCAGAGAAAGGGCTACTCTCCGTCTCGACAAATGCAAGTTTAGACAAAAAGAGGTTAAATATCTAGGGCATACCATTAGTGGAATGGGAATTAAACCAAAGAGAAATCATGTTGAAAGTATTGTAAATGCTCCTGTGCCTGTTTCAAAAGAACAATTGGTTGCATTTTTGGGGCTTATTGAATTCTACGCTAAATTTATACCAAATTTTTCTGCAAAGGTTGATCCTTTTAGATGTTTGTTAAAGAGGAATGCAAAATTTGTTTGGACTGATGACATGACGCAAGCTTTTGAGAAATTGAAGATGTTTGTTGTCAATGCGCCTTGCCTTAAACCTTTTGTAGTTGGTGTGAAATGTGTTGTTATGGTGGATGCTAGTTGTTCTGGTTTGGGTGGTGCCCTTTTGCAGAGAGACAATTAGAAGGAATGGGTAGTTGTGTACGCCTCAAGAGCTTTGAGAGATGCTGAAAAGATTTATTCCGTTATAGAAAGGGAATTGTTGGCATGTGTTTGGGGAGCTGAACATTTTAGACCTTTTTTGTGGGGTACGAGATTTATAATAAAAACTGATCATAAGCCCCTTGTTTACCTCATGGCTCCTGGTGGTGGTAGGACCATGTCGGCGCGTCTGGCAAGATTAGCTTCAAGATTGCCGTCTATTCAGTGTAAAATTGAGTATGTTCAGGGTAAGGCGAATGTACATGCAGATTGCATGTCAAGACTTGTTTCTGGAATGGACAGTCCTGAGGTGGTTCTAGAGGATGAGTGTGAGGTTGCTTTCACTATGCGTGATGTTAATCTAGTTTGTGGTGAACGGTCATCTTTGCAGTAAGATGTTTGGTTAAAGGAAATGGATAAAGATTTGGAATTGTGCAATGTCAAAAATTATCTCGTACATGGTTGGCCGGAACAGAGGAAATTATCTGGGGATATGATGGGCTTTTTTAAGGTTCAGGAAGAACTTGCTGTGGAGAATGGTTTGGTTCTAAGAGGAGACAAAATTGTCCCACCTTTTTCTATCAGGAATGTTGTTCTTGAGATTGCTCATGAGGGGCATCTAGGAATATCCTTCACCAGAAGACGTTTAAAGGAGTCTTTTTGGTGGCCAGGGATTGATTCTTGTGTGGACCATTTTGTGCGTTCGTGTGTTCATTGCTCGAACAGTGATAAAACAGCTGTTGCCTTGCGTCCGGAACCTCATCCAATTGATTTACCCCTTGGTCCTTGGCGTAAACTTGGTTTAGATATCATTGGTCCGTTTAGTTGTTTACCTAAACAAGAAGCTTTTGGAATTGTCCTTATTGATTATTATTCTAAATGGCCAGAGGTCAAGATGGTCAGGTATGTTACTTCTCACCATGTAAAAGAGTTTCTGGATGAGATTTTTTGTAGAGAGGGGATTCCTCAAGAGGTCGTAACTGATAATGGTCCACAGTTTGTTAGCAAGGAAATAGAACAATTTATGGCTAAATGTGGTATTGAAAAGAGACTAGCTCGAAAGGTAAAGATAACAAAAATTAATTAAATTTTAGTTCAAGGACTCAAGTATGTTTTGTCACGAGTTAGTGGCACCTGGTAGGTGTGCTCATGAAGCCCTCACCCACCAACCTAGTTGGTGGCATGCTTCATCATCGGGCCCACCCAGTGACACCTAGCGTGTCCCGGGTGTGCTTCGACGCCTGATTCCAGCGGAGCAGGTATGTCGCTGCGTGTGCGGTGAGGAATGTTATGGAAGATGAGTTTTAAAACGGCTTGGCGGGGATCCCAGTGCCCGAAGGCAAATTACACTTTAATAGCTGGGTCACCGTCAGCGGTTAAAAATAAGGCTGTTGGATGTTAGAGGCGAGTTACGACCTCCCACATCCTGGGGTATGTCAACATGTTTCAGCCAGTGCCTTATGACTATGCTGGCTTTCTTCAGGACAGATAAAATACGTGTGTGTGATTAAAACTAGTGGGTGTATTTTACAGACTATGTGTATACACGCCCTAAAGTGTTTTTCTATGTGTGAGTGGGGGATTCCCAACTCAAAAACACGCTAGTTTTAGAAAAGTGCTACTTCAAAGTTGAGAAGTGGCGAGGGTAGACCAGAATTACTGGCCAGAGCCTGCTTTGGACCTGTAGTGCCTCCTTCGCAGAACCGGATCTGTGAAGGAGGCACTACAAACTAGCGTGTTTTTGAGTTGGGAATCCCCCACTCACACATAGAAAAACACTTTAGGGCGTGTATACACATAGTCTGTAAAATACACCCACTAGTTTTAATCACACACACGTATTTTATCTGTCCTGAAGAAAGCCAGCATAGTCATAAGGCACTGGCTGAAACATGTTGACATACCCCAGGATGTGGGAGGTCGTAACTCGCCTCTAACATCCAACAGCCTTATTTTTAACTGCTGACGGTGACCCAGCTATTAAAGTGTAATTTGCCTTCGGCCACTGGGATCCCCGCCAAGCCGTTTTAAAACTCATCTTCCATAACATTCCTCACCGCACACGCAGCGACATACCTGCTCCGCTGTAATCAGGCGTCGAAGCACACCCGGGACACGCTAGGTGTCACTGGGTGGGCCCGATGATGAAGCATGCCACCAACTAGGTTGGTGGGTGAGGGCTTCATGAGCACACCTACCAGGTGCCACTAACTCGTGACAAAACATACTTGAGTCCTTGAACTAAAATTTAATTAATTTTTGTTATCTTTACCTTTCGAGCTAGTCTCTTTTTGATTAACTACATATAATCCGGGGGATATGGACTAGCTTTCTGGTCCTCTCTCTCTCTCTTGATACACGAATAAATGTGGTATTGTTCATAGAAGAATTGGAGTTTTCCACCCTGAGGCCAATGGCCAGGTTGAAAGGTTCAACCGTGTGATCAAAGAGGCTATTCAACTTTCAATTAAGGGTAATTTGAATTGGAGGAATGCATTACAATCTATGCTGTTGGCTTACAAAACTTCCCCTAATTCTGTAACTTTGGTTACTCCTTTTGAACTCTTAAGAGGGCGTAAACCTAGTACAAGGTTGGCACCTTGGTGGTTTAAGAAAAATATATGTGGATCCGACAATTTTTTGAAAGTGGATTTTGAGGCAGTTCAGCGCAGAGTTGAATCATATAAGAATAAAATGAAACGTGCCATGGTAAAGAAAGTTGGTTCTACGTCTATTTGTTCAATAAAAGTGGGTGATTTTGTTCGTATTAAAAAAAAAGAAGGTGTGAGCAAAGGTTTTCCTGTGTGGTCAAGTCCAAAAAAGGTGATTGAGGTTTTTAGGAATGCAGTCAGGGTTGATGGTGGTTCAGTTTGGAATTTGAGTAGAATTTCGGTGTTCACTGGGGTTAGTCCAGTTGAGGGTGATTATGACAGCAATGTATTTTTGGACGTTGGGGAACAAAGTGATAAAAGGAATTGTACTTATACTGAGTGTATTCCTGGTAACACAAGAATTGTGCGTTCTCACCATATGTTGGCTAGGTACAACGATTTTGTAATGGAATAGACTTGTAAGGTTATCACTCTTATTCTGTTTTCTTGTTTGTTTTTTTTTTGTTTTGTTTTGTTGTTTTTGTTTAAAGGGGGGAAGGTGTGTTGGGTACTATTTATGTAATGATGTGCGAGCTGTCACGAGCATGCTTGTTGTTTCTTAGCTCGTGACCAGCTTGTGTAATATGGGAATGTTGGGGACCTTGTTGTGATTCACATATGTGGAATGTTGGGGAGTAATGTTGTTAGGGGAGTTGGCATTATTATGAGACTGGACTTCTTGATGAGCGGATGCTAAAATAAACCTCGTCTCTTTTCAACACGCTTCCTTCGTGTCTTCCTTCAATTAGACTTCCAACACCTATAATGAGTTCCCCAATCTTATTATAAAGAAGTTGGCAAACAGAATATAGGAATAAACACCTTCAAAAATATCTTGGCTACAATGATAACATCATATCTTCTGGTGGGTATATCTCGAGGTAAACAGCCACTGCAACGAGGCTGTTACCACACAAGTTGTTACATCGTAGTGTAGCAACGCATGCGATGTAACAACGACTACCATTACAAAGCAAACCATTATATCGCTTGCGCTTTTAAAACACAAGTGTTGTAATGGTTATCCACATGGTTGTGAGAAAACTGGGCTGTTCCGTTTCCTCACAACGACGTGCACCGTGTCGACGCTGGAACCAGGAGAGAGGAAACACAAGGAGAGAGGTAAGGGTGATGTGCTTGGGGTGGGGGTTACTTTTTAAGGGTTTAGGGTAGTGTCGAAGTAGTGTAATAATGTTTGTGCAGGGTTGTGTTTAGGATTTAGTGTTGTGGTGTTTGTGTAGGGTAGTGTTTTAGGGTAGTGTTGTGGTTTTTGCGTATTGTAGGGTAGTGTTATAGGGTTTAGGGTAGTGTAGGGGAGTCGTGCATGGTAGTGTTAGAGTGTAGGGACAGGAGTGGCGGAAGGGGGACCGTCGTGCTAGGGGTAGCTTGTTAGGGTTTAGGGTAGTGTTGTGGTGTTTGTGTAGTGTAGGGTAGTGTTTTAGGAATTAGTGTAGTGTTGGGGGTTGTGCAGGGTAGTGTAGTGTTATTGTAGGAAGAGGACTGGGGGTTGGGGAGGGTCGAGGAATTAGTGTAGTGTCGGGGGTTGTGCAGGGTAGTGTAGTGGTATTGTAGGGAGAGGACTGGTGGTCGGAGGAGGCTTGTGCAGTGGAACTACATTAGGGATTAGGGTGGGGTAGGTTGGAGTCACTTACCCTTGCAAACTTTTACCATGAGTATACCTTTACCACCTCATGCCTTGGAGTTGCAATGGCATGCGTGGTAAAGGTATAGTCGTGGTTACACTTTTGCTTTGTAATTGTACTCGTTGTAATTGACATTGCGTAGTAATACCCGCATTGTAAAGGCATGCGTGGTATTTCTATGCGATGAAACGAGTGCTATTCATAACTCGACCCTCCAGCTAAACTGGCAAACAATTACCAAAATGTATTTCAAATTATTACATGGTGGCGTTTCTACAAAATCTATTTGTAAACTTGTAAAAGGTCCTTCTGAATTCACTATATGGCTCATGATGACTTTCGCCTTCCTATCTATGTTCATATGCTGGAAAGTAATGAACTGTTGACAAAGTATATCTGCAACAACTCTTGAACACGTATCGAATCATTATTTCTTAACAGTGACAACATACCGTCATGTCCCACCCTTCACTTACATCTTTTCAACAACCTGTTTTTTCCATCTTTTGTTTCCTTCTTCTGGTACCGGCTTCAGCAATTCTCTTAATTCTTCAAGTGACTGGACTGACATAGATAGAAATATATCAACTTTCCCTGTTTCACAATTTAATGTTTGATTTATTTCTATTGTAACAGACACAAGATCCCAGAATTTTGCAACTTGATCTGCATAATTGTTTCCTGATGAAAGTCTAGTGTAGTTCCTATATTCCCAATAGGCTCTGCACATTGGAATAATAAATCCTGTAGTTTAGACGTAGGACTGAGGTCGACTAGGTCTCTACCGAATCTATTAGACTTAATTGTGAGTGCCAGCTAGCTCAGAGGTCACTAGAAACTTTCTCGAATTCACAAGAAGGGATTAGATTCTGACAACTGCATAAACATGACAACTTTGTTTCCCCAGGATAAGAAACGTATCAGTCGCGGAAACAATAGATAGCTATTTTACTCAGTCAATCGTGCATGCTTCGTTTCACCAGAGGTGCTAAGAAAATAGAGAGACGGGCGTTTTCAATAAACTGTATTTATTGAACAGTCTTCTTTCTCAAGCAAAAGAAATGTACTGTTACAATAGTAATACTGGTTAAGTACAAGGCATATAATACGATAAGTATTATAAAGTAGTACTGTAAAAGCATGATATGGTTTCTAAACCATAAAATACCTGAAATGCATAAAATACATACAGTGATAAAATAATGACTAAAAGTACTCAACTGGTTCTTCTAAAATACGCCTACCCCGGTGTACCTAACCTAAGTCTAGTACAAGGGAAGAAGTAAGTGAGGTGTAGCTTAAGTTTAGTACTCTTTGCCAAGAATCTATTCCAAGAATTCTCTTCTAAGGGTCTAATCAGCTCCGTACCTTGGTTTTTGAATGAAGGAGGTCTTGTATCTCTCTCTCTGGACTCGATTTCCCAGCAACCCGCAAGGGTAGCCTGGAAACACTGGAACTGGATTTCTTGGCAGGAGAAAAGACAGCGTATCTCAGTGCGTCAGCTGGAGGGTCGGCTTCCTTCGGCACTTGCTGCTGCAGGGCGTCGGGCAAGTAGTTAGTCGATCTGCTCCAAACCACCATGTGTTTGTCTGGGCAAATGTAGGCATATTTATACCTTGAAGGTTCCGAGTTTTACGTATGATTGGACATAATAATGTCATCAAAGACTCAGTTCTTTGAAAACTCCATGATTTCCTAGATAAATTAGTATTCAGACAAGGGGAAGTCCCTAGCTGCTGAAGGTGGGTTTTTCTAAGAAATCGTTCTTGATACTCGGAACTTAGTGGAAGTAGCCATGCCGTATTTGGGCTGCATAGGCTCAGTCTAAATATGGTAATGATTTCTATGCCTATATAAGGATCGGGTAATTTATACCTATATATGGGCATGAATCAGAAAAATTACACTAGGGTCCTAGATTCCTACACAACACCCACTCCACGATATTAAGTTCAATTAAATCTAAATGTATAAGCACTGAACATATCTAAGGCAAGTGTTTACAGTCCCACCCAAAATACAAATTGCATTTGAAAGGTTTGTACACATGAAATGAGTATAAACTGTATGAAAAAATAGGTCTCAACTGATATGAAGCATAGTATGGGAGCATACATCCTAACATTTATGAAAAAACGAAATTACATTCATGAAATGTCTCTTTAAGGTACAGAAAAAGGTTGAGACCATCCCATAGCATAATATTTAAACTGTTTCATTTTTAGGACAAGGCCAAATATTGCCATTAGGAAATTTTCAAAAGAAATCTTGTTCTCTAAGAATAGTTCTACTTTAAGCAGATTACTCTGTGCCAGCAAGTTCTATTTTGGAAAAAGTTCAAATTTGTTAGACGGTTTGTTTTGGAAAAAACGAAGGCCGAATTTCAGAGTTCAGGGAACGCTGTGTGAATTAATCAAAAGTTATTCTCGGTGTCAGGAGAAAACATCAGATCGTCTAGGCTGGCAAAGAAACCGTCTACCGTAGTAGGCGAAAGTGGAACCACTTCAGTTAGCAGGTCAAATGTGCATAGATGAGGATCATCGGCGTCAGAGTTTGATGCATTAGCAATGTCCGCAGTTGGTGGTACCTGTGTGCCTGTAGTATCTCGTATCTCACCCTCAGTTAGACTTGCCGGTGAGACCTCAATGAATGGCGTCATCAGAATGGGCAGCCATTGGGGGCAACACGATGCATGAGTCGTTACCGGACCTAGCAAAGCATCATCATCCAATGGCAGGACTGATGGTAGTTTAAGACAAATGTCCAACACGCATTCCTCTCCGCAAAGCAGGCATCGTAAAACAGGTAAGATGCAATTTTGCCAGATTGGTCTGAACGAAAGGAACCAAGTTGTGTTCAGATCCCTTAAACGAGCCAAACCAAGAATCTGTGTAATTCTCTCACGGTACCTCATGACAAGGAGGGCTTGTTCCATGGTAGTCTGGGTATCGCTGGTGACTGGACTTGCCATATCGGAGCAGAAGGAATAGAAATAGAATTCCTGCTACGAGTCCCAAGATGAGAGGCAAGCCGCCGAACACAGAGTGTACAAAATTTGGAAAAATGCAGAGGACTACTTCAAATGGTGCTAACAGTCCCAAAGAAAATCGTCTTAAATACATGTGCAATGCCACTGGTATCAGACATATTTAAGATTTGACTTAACATTTCTGCGAAATGTACTGGGCAGTTTGTTGATAATAATGCATGTATCTCTGCAGAAGTCCTTGCAACTTGCAGATCATACGTTTCTCTAGATGAGGTCATGGGCACAGTTTTTTGTAAATGAATTACCTTCATTCTGCTTAAAGTATCAATTCGTATAGAAGATATATT
This sequence comes from Lissotriton helveticus, assembly GCF_964261635.1. Classification (NCBI taxonomy): domain Eukaryota; kingdom Metazoa; phylum Chordata; class Amphibia; order Caudata; family Salamandridae; genus Lissotriton; species Lissotriton helveticus. The sequence continues at coordinate 796,014,173 of NC_136063.1, read as the reverse complement.
CAGTGAAGGCCATAACTCCGTCTCCCTTTCTGTCTTGCTCTTTGGATACAATACTTGCATACAACAAGTAACACTGGATAACACACTAACTAGATACGCTTTTCCTGCCATTGGATAGCTGCCTGAAAATTGGTTCTATCACTGTGGAGGGTGTACCGTGCAGGTGGCATGAAAGGTTATTTGCAGAACCTTCGCAGGCTCCGTGTAAATTAATACCTTGGCACAAAAGTGTACCGCTTAGTGAGTTCTTACAATTTTTACCACTAAGGAATACCTCCTTTCCCCCATTCCAACATTTGTGTGTGTAAGGTAAAGTTCAGGTCGACTTAATCTATTCTTTACCCAACCTTTCATACAGGCCCGCTGGTATATGCTGTAGACAATACTGAAATTGGAAAATCGTCACTGGTATCGTGATGGTGCCATGTATTATCCAATCAATGACAGGCTTCTCAGAAACTGTCAACGGTAATCTTTCCAGTTTCTCAATGCTCTGCACCGTATAGTCTGCTCCTCTTTGTACCAAAGAGATTTGTTTATCTGTAAGATTAAACACAGTAAACAACGACGTGGTATTGATTAAACACCATGGCACGTAGCCTGAACGGAGATTTTGTAACGTCCAGCCTAGCAGCATTATAGAACGTAATTGCGACTGGCCATGTTGTAACATTAGCAAGTCTTGCTCTATTATGTCATTTTCAGATGATAAAATGATGTCCAAAGAATATATTCTGGAGGACAGAGTTGTTATCCCATTGTCCACTACAGAGAGGCTTTTCTCTAAATTAATACGATCAATTTCTCGTATTCTGTCTGCAGTTTCCATTTGTGTTCTTTTCCATGCTTCGTTGTAAGCAGCGTATATGAAACGTTTTTGACGTGGTTTGCGAGGCCCCATTAAGAAATCTTGCAAATCATTGCCTTCTTTAAGTAAAGATAAGTGTTGTTTGATTTCTGGAAGTGTAGATTTATGTAGCCACTCAAGGCATAGCTTTTCTACACTGTAAGTAGTTACTATCCCTGGATGTTGTCTCTGAGAGTATCTTGGATCTGGCCTATTCACTGTGAACCCTTATGTTTTGTTCAGGAATCTATCTTGACAGTTATTCATGTCTGTGGGCCAGATTAACCATTTTTTCCAATCAAGATTATTTCTGTTTTGAAGTAAAATCTGTTTTACATCTACCTCCTCATCTGCAGAGTTATTGCTGTCAGGTGAGGGCTTTGGTATGGACGGCTTGTTTAAATCTTTTATCTTAGCTAGGCCAAGACAAGAAGTTTGTTGAACAGTGTCATTTAAAAACATTATTTGTTCTGGTATGATGCAGGCTCTGAACAAGGCTTCTAAACCTTGCACCTGCCAATCTTTTGTGCCCCAGACAGTTTTTGTCTCAATGTTGTCTTTCCAAAAGTCAAAACCTAATGTAGACAGCTGAGCATAAAAGTTTGCAGAATAAATTTGTTTAGTATTGGTCAGCATTGTTTTCATTCCTGTCTTATTCTTATTTCTAAAATAAAACGTTTCTGGATTTGTAACATTAAATCCTGAGAAGTACTGAAACTTTTCAGAAAATGTTTTTGAGCTGCCCTTTGGCGGCGTTGGGCAATGTTCCCATTGATTGTAAGTAAAAACATTTCTAGGACTTGCAGATTTATGCAAATAATGGTGACCATTGTGATTAAAACAATACATTTGTTCATAATCTGATGAACCTTCTAGGTATTCATATTCTGTAAATTTAGCTGACATTTCTAAAGCTGTCATCATGTTATTAACAGTTTCAAAGTCCCAATCATCAGAAAATGTGCTGGGTGAGACAAAGTAACTCAAAGAAACCTTAAACTGGTGTGGAATCTTCAGCAGTTCCACCGGGCCATAGATGTTATAATCAGTTCTATCCCATGCTATACCACCAGGTATAGGGACGGCTGTAATGTTGACTGATGACAGGTCTCTTCTTTCACAATGAGATGATTTGTGAGGTTTCAGGAGCAAGTTGAGTTTCTTACTTGCTGTGTCCATTGTACTATATTTTCCATCTATCATCCTTCCCAAACTTAACACCAGTATGAGCCAGAGCAGGAGGAAAAGTACACCTAACACAATCCAGAATTCAACCCATGGTGAAACCAGATATGTTTTCTCAAGTTGATGAAAAAGTTCTGTTATTTTTTCTTTCAAAGTTTTATTTGCTGGCGTTGCTTCAAGTTCACTGGGATCCTCAGAGAAGGTATCAAAGTTGATAAAATAGCCAGAGGCAGTTCTGTCAATTGTTGGAATTGCATCCGGATTACTTGAAATCGCTGGAGCCGTATCTTCTTTTGCCATGTTGGTATAGTCAGATGCTATATCATTGTAGACAGGTGTTTCTTGACAAACTGTTATTTGGGTATCCAGAGGCACAAGTTCCATGGCATTGTTGCATACTCCTTTTTTTCTCACTGCAGGTTTATCAAAGGTGATAAGTCTTTCAGTTTGAACCTTTTGAATTGTAGCAAGATTTGGTTGTCTGCTACATCTTGAGAGTCCACTGGGCCTACTACTTATTATTGGACACATGTTGTGGTTTTACCAGGTCGATGGACACAACTCTGTTCTCCCTTTTACCAGCAAGGGGCGGTAGTAACACTGATATGGTTCCGTGGATAGCTAAGACAGGTACTGCTTTTCTGTAAGAAGTCCCAAATTCCTTCTTTACCACGATCTTTTCCCTGACTAGATCCCCAATCTTTGGAATCCAGACAGGCCTTGCTGGGACAGGTGATTTTTCTTCAGTGGTCGTTTGCTTCTGTATTGTGTTACTCAGACTTCTTCTTGTTTCATTTAAGTCCTGTAAAACAGCCAAAGGATCTTTGACATCAAAGGGTTTTTGTTCCACCACTGAAGTTTGACAATCGAGGTCTTCGATTATCAATCTAGTACCAAATAGTAATTCATAGGGAGTGATTCCCCCCCGAGAATTTCTTTGCAGATTGTTAAAACTACGTTGGACACTTATTAGATGTTTGACCTACCCATCACCTGAACCTAATACCTTAGCTGTTATGGATTGCTTTATGTCACGTTTTTTTCTTTCCACTACCGCATTACCCTCAGGATGGAAGGGACTAGGATACCGCAATGCAACGCCCAAGCTAGCCATGGCCTCCTTGTAAGCTCGAGAGCTAAACGCAGGACCCAGGTCAGAATGTAGCATGCTGATTGCATATGTGCCGATAAAGACTCGCAAATCCTTTATAACAGTTCTGGCGTCAGCCGAGCGCTGGGTCCACATCCAAATAAATCTTGTCTTAATATTTGTGGGATCGCGTACGTCTATTGCGACCTCTGCGTGTAGAAAGCCTGCTGCTGTCTAACAATGGTGTCTGGACTGGACTGGCTATACTGTAGTCAGGTACCTGGTGGTTGTCGAAGCTATGATATTTGTAACAGGTGTCACAGTTAATACCGAATTTGTAAACTTCGAAGCTCATTCCCGGCCACCAGTACATCTCTTCCAATTATATTAGAGATTCTAAGATCCCTTGATGTCTCAGACCCTCTCCCATATGTGCTTCGTGAACCAAAGCATCTCTCTCGTTCCTGTTTGGAATTACTCTGTCCCCCACTCCAGGGATTCGAGCAAAAGGAACGGAGTTTGCATCAATTATGTATGTATTACCGAATGGATAGTTTGCAGGTAACGCTGCATAGCTACCTTCCATTGAGGCTTTGACTGCTAGCATTGTTTCACCGTCTATTACTCTTTTTGAGCGAGTGATTGTAGCTAGGGAAGCCGTTTGTACAGCTGCCTTCGCGGCTTCATCAGCCAATGAATTTCCGGCAACATGAACGCCATCACGCTGATGACTCAGTGTATGAATCACGTGAGTCTTTTGTAGTTCCTTCTTTAATAGAACTACTTGTTCCCAAAGCTTTTTATGCTTGATTGTGCCACCTTTTGTATTTTTTAAACCGTTTCCAACCCAGCTCTGCAAGTGCTCGTTGTAAGATTCAACACAGAAATACGAATCGCACACTATCAGTGTGGGGAATTCGCGATCGGTATTTTCAAGCGCCATCTTGAAAGCCTGTAGTTCAGCTCGCTGAGCTGTACAGTCTCCGAGTGATTGAGTTTTAGTGACGAAAGGTCTAAATTTACCTTTGCGACCTTTAACAATCACGCACGCAGCACTATAGGCTTGTTTACCCCCAATTGCGGGCTGTGCTGATCCGTCTGTATAGATTATACATCCGTAATGTTCTAGAGGCAGAATCTCGGTCAGCAGAGGACATTCGTATTCATATTGTAGGAATTATTGTGTCTTCAAGCAGGGGTCAAAGACGTATTCCACGTCTGCGGCAGCAAGAGAATTAACCCATTGTATCCATCTTGGATGTAAAGCCTTAGCATTGGGAATGCTTGCTTTTGTCACTGCCTCTAAGGCAGGTACAGGTGTAACGATCATTATGCGTTTACCCTGTGCGAGCGCTCTCTCTTTTGCTACTGCGTTTGAACCGCTGTCAGAATGTTTTCTGTAGAAGTGAAGTTTATTTCAACTTGTGTGTACAAGTGTGATTTGTATGCTATTGGTAGCTTTTCACCTTCATTAAAGGTCAGGTATGTGAATCCGCATCTCCCTGGGATGATTCGGATCACAAGATTGCGCGTATTATCGCGTGTTTCTAATTGTGTTTTTGCTAACATGTCTGTTTGCACTGAACGCAACATTTCTGTATGGTTTTGAGTCCAATTTGTTGGTTTGAAATCAGGTTTGATTAGTTCGTAGAGAGGTTTAACCCTTTCTGCGTAATTCAGAACATAAGTTCTTCCGAAATTCAGGAAACCTAGAATTGACTGTAAGTTCTTCAGCGTCTTTGGAGTTTGGAGCAGCGCACATTTCTCTAGGAAGTTGGCTGCCAGACTTTTGCCTTCACTTGATAACTCATATCCTATGAATAGGACGTTGAGGTGGGCAACTTTTTTGATTTCTTAAAATTGAAGTTATACCCTTCAGAAGCGAACCCAAGTATTACGGTGTTCACTCTTTTCAAGTGCACGTCCAAATCATCGTCTGTAAGATAGATGTCATCGACATAAAATAATGCCTCATCATCATACGTTTGTAGTAACTCTGTTACTTTGGCTGAAAATAACCCTGGCCTATTCTTGAATCCTTGGGGGAGACGGCAAAATTGTCGTTGTGTCCCCATAATTGAGAAAGCGGTCAAATGCCTGCTTTCAGGTGCAATATATTGACAGAAAAACCCATTTGAAATATCTAATGTGGTTTTATATTTTTTACGCACGATGTTATTCATCAGTGCTGCACTATGTGCATTTTGTACTGCAAATATTTTGCAACAGGAGTTTAAGTGTCTATAATCCAAAACTAGACTATATGAATTGTCTGGTTTGGAGACAGGAAACAAAGGATTGTTCATTGACGAGGTGCATGTTTCAATCACCCCTTGGTCAACTCGGTCAACCTGTCAACAACTCCTGAGGCAAAGCAGCCGGGAAAGCGCACTCTGTTTTACTTGATTTTGATTTTAAAAATTGTACCTGTTACTTTGATTTTAATTCCTGCCCATCTGCAACTCGCCGCAGGGCACCAGAGATACTGAGAGGCACGGGTAGCGGAGTCCTAACGCTGCCGCGCCGCCTTCCGCCATTCACCCCCCCTCGGCGAGCACCGCGAGGGCGCAGGCCACGCCCCCTTTAGGCCACGCCCCCCAGCCAGCGTATAAGACGCTGAATACTAGCGTCTCATACTAAACCTGTCAACAACTCCTGAGGCAAAGCAGCCGGGAGAGCGCACTCTGTTTTACTTGATTTTGATTTTAAAAATTGTACCTGTTACTTTGATTTTAATTCCTGCCCATCTGCAACTCGCCGCAGGGCACCAGAGATACTGAGAGGCACGGGTAGCGGAGTCCTAACGCTGCCGCGCCGCCTTCCGCCATTCACCCCCCCTCGGCGAGCACCGCGAGGGCGCAGGCCACGCCCCCTTTAGGCCACGCCCCCCAGCCAGCGTCACTTCCACCAACCAACTATAAAATGTGTCGGGGTCGGAAGCGCAGCGGACGAGCGCAGCGAGAGCGCCGTTTGCGCGCCGAAGGCAAGCCCGTCTGCGCCCGTCCGAGCCCACACGAGCCTAGGGCCAGCTACTCTGCCGTTTTCACCCGGCTCCCCTTGTTCCTATGGCAGAGAAGCATTGCATCAGTTACGCTCCCTGTCACCCTCGTATTGCTCCTCGTTCAATACGGATTCTGCACCATTTATTCATTGCGCCCGATGCCATCCCCCTAACCCAGCGTCGGGAAAACACACAATTCGCCTCGGACTGCTGAACTGCAGATCCCTCCCCAGACACTCGCTTGAGGTGAACCTCCTCATCTGGGAGCAGGAGCTAGATATCCTGTTTCTAACAGAAACATGGCTCACACAGGGTGCGGAGGCAGATATTGTTGACGCTCTCCCCCCCGGCTTTCATATCCTTACACAGGATCGTCCTCTTGGTCGAGGAGGAGGCGTAGCCATCATGTATAAGAACGAATTTACCTGCAGAACTCAGAAAGGTGAACTAGAAGATTGTGAGAGCTGTAAGTTCTCATTCCAAATCTCACCTACCACCTCCTTGTTGGGGCTGTTAATCTACCGCCCCCCTGGAAAGACTGGTAATTTTATCAGTTCCCTTATGGAAACGGTAACGGTCGACGCTGCCTCTGCTACTAACTTCATCGCCTTGGGAGACTTTAATCTCCACTTCGATGATCAGGAAGAGCGGCTGGCAACGGCCCTCCTATGTGACCTCAAAACTTATGGAATAGATCTCATTAATCTAGATCCGACTCACAACAAAGGCCACTTGCTAGATCCCATACTTACAAATATTCCCACCATGAAAGCATCCCCCCCCATTCCTTTGCCATGGACGGATCATCTTCTGATCCCCTTCACCTGGGAAACTAAACGCGTAAGCATCCCCCCCTCCATTGTGGGTGTACCTGACAGACCATGGGCTAGGCTTTCAGTGGAGAATTTCACTTGCAGCCTAGAAGCTTCACGTCCTTCTCTTCCACAGGATCCTATCTTGGCGGAAGCAGATTTCTGCAGGTGGATATCAAACACTTTAGACGCTGTCCTTCCCATAAGATCGGCAGGCACAAAGGAGAAAAGACTTCACACCGCCCCATGGTATACTCCCGAGCTAAGGGCCATGCGGAGGGCGTGTAAAAAATTGGAGCGCTCGTGGAGGAAGGACTGGGAGGAAGCCAGTAAAACGGAATACCGATCGGCAATGAGGAGTTATAAAAATGCCATCCGGTTGGCTAAAACTCAGTTTTTCGAGGAGAGAATTGACAATGCCTCTAACTCCTCAAGAGAAACCTTCCTGGTGGTTAAAGAACTTCTGAAAGTTCCAACACCATCTGCCCCCACGGAGAACCTGGAGACCAAATGTAAGAATCTAGCAGAATACTTTCTTACGAAGATTGAAAAGATTCTTATTTCACTACCCCCGCCCAAGATAGGACCTGGGCCTTGGGAGGATGGGGTATGTCCCCAGACAACGCTGGAATCCTTTGGGCCCGTCACCAGGGATGAAGTCCTCAAAGCCTTATGCTCTATCAAGAGTGGCTCTCCCCGGGATGTTGCCCCTATGAGAATCCTTAAACTAGTGGCCCCTTCCATTGTGGAACCTATCACCAAAGTCATCAATGCTTCGTTAAGCACCGGCACTGTCCCACCTAATTGGAAGAGTGCTATAGTGAAAGCCCTTTTAAAAAAACCTTCTCTGGACCCTGCAGACATGGCCAACTATAGGCCCATTTCGCTCCTTCCAGGGCTGAGCAAAATCTCAGAAAAATTGGTTAACTCTAGGTTATCCAATTTTGTGGAGACCAATGGAGTGCTAAAAAGCTCCCAAACTGGCTTTCGCCCGGGCCAAGGCACTGACACCGCCTTGCTGGCAGTCATGGAGGAGGCACGCTGCATTCTTGACTCAGGGGGATCAGTGGCAGTGATCCTCCTGGACCTGAGTGCAGCATTTGACACTGTGAACCATCAAGTGTTACTCCAGAGACTCATTTCTTAGCGAAAGATCTTTTCAGGTATGGGAAGGGGGCGCACGATCGGCATCCACCCACCTCCATTGTGGTGTGCCTCAGGGCTCCTCCCTGAGTCCTACACTTTTCAACGTGTATATGGCCCCCTTGGAGGAAGTGGTGGCTCCATTCAACATCAAGATCGTGAGCTATGCCGATGACACCCAATTGGTGTTCGCCCTCTCCCAATCCTCGGAGAACTCCCAGACACTCCAAGCCTGCCTCTCACAGGTACACTCCTGGATGGGGGACTCAGCACTCAAATTGAACGGGTCCAAAACGGAGATCATGGTTATGGGACCAAAAAACCCCTCCTTCCCCAGCTCAGCCTGGCCCAGTTGCTTAGGGTGCCTTCCTGAACCCAAGGATGAGATCAAGAGCCTGGGCATCTGGATGGAACGAGATCTCTCCCTTAGAGCCCAGGCATCCAAACTGGCGGGTGTCTGTTTTGGTCTCCTTAGATCAGTACGTAAGATACTGCCTCTCATTCCTTTGCTATCAAGAAAGCTCTTGATACAGGGTCTAATTATGTCCAGGCTGGATTTTAACAATGCGATCTACCTTGGGGCCCCTGAGAGCACCTTGAACAGACTCCAACAAATTCAAAATGCGGCAGCTCGAACGCTCTACAACATCCCCATGTCCTGCTCCGCCAAACCAGCTTTGAGGGCACTACACTGGCTGCCAATACGGGAAAGGGTGAAATTTAAATCCCTATGCCTCGCACACAAAATCTTGCAAGGCAAAGGCCCCCCCGTTCTGCAGAAGATGGTGATCCCGTACAAAGCGAGCAGAACTTTACGTTCAGACCAGCAACACCTGACGGTCGTCCCTAGGGTAAAAAAGGCCCGATCGGGTGGTAGGAGATTCTCGGTCAACGTTTCCATTCTCTGGAACGCCCTACCCCTAGCTCTTCGCGCGGAACCATGCCTCCTGCGGTTCCGAAAACAACTTAAGACCCTCCTCTTCTGTTAATTTTTATTTTCCTGGTTTCTGTTATTCAGGATGTCGCTAGTTGGCAAAAGCGCAGGGATGCTCTAGGGTAACCGGGCGCTATACAAAACCGATTTAATAATAATAATAATAAGTATTCAAGTTGATTTAAAATCTCCTTTACTTCTTTTTTAGCTTCTTTTTTAAGTTCAGAAAAATGTTATTGAAAAAAAATATGATCAAAGTTTACAAATTAAGACAAAGAAAATAACAAGCAAAAGAAACATCAAGATAAGTAATGGCAATGATACAGACGAATTCGCAAGAGGAAAGGTTCTAAAGCAAGATTAAACAAAAAAGGGGAAAGTGGGCATCCTTGTCTAACCCCTCTCTTCAGGGAAAAGTAAGAGGATAAGCCACCATTCGCCGAGATTGCTGCTCTAGGGCAAGAATAAAGGAATGAAATCAGGGAGGAAATCTTTGGACCAAAACCGAACCATTTCAGAGTTTTAAACAAATATGGCCACTCAATTCGATCAAAAGCTTTCTCCGCATCCAAAGCTATGGCTGCGAGGGAATGAGAATAATGTGAGGTCTTGGAGAGAATGTCAAAAAATAGCCTAGTATTATCCGACAGCAGTCTACCCTTAACAAAGCCGGATTGTTCTTTCCCTAATAGCTGAGGTAGTAAAGATTCTAAACGCAGTGCTAATGCCTTTGAAAACATTTTATAATCAATATTTACTAAAGAAATAGGGCGATCATTTTTACAATACTGTGGATCTTTAATCAGTTTCGGGATAATGCAAATAAGGGCATCAGAGAAAGACACAGAAGCGGAGCCAGTTTGAAGAAAAGTAGAGAGAAGAGTATGTAATTTGGGAATGAGTAATTTTGAAAAATAGGAAAAGAATTCAACAGTGAAACCATCCGGGCCCGGAGCTTTCCCATGTTTAAGAGAGCTAAGGGCCTGAAGGAGATCTTTTTGTGTAAGGTCGGATTCTAAAGAGGAGAGGTCCGGAGGAGTATCAAACGGAGAAGAAATTTGAGATAAAAATTGGGAAATGGACTGTTCAGACGAAGATGATTCAGAGGAATATAATGATTCATAAAAATTTAAGAATTCCTGTAGGATATCTTCGTTCTTGTGTTTTAGTAAACCGTCACGACCATAAATAGATTCAATGTTGACTTTGTTTTGTTTTACCTTTAGATAATTTGCCAACAATTTCCCAGCCTTATTCTGCCCACCATAGAACTTGGCGCTAGATTTTAAAAGAAAATTAGAGGCGTTATAAGTGGAATCTTTATTAAATTGAAGTTTAGAAGCAATGAGGTCGTTTAAGCAATCTTTTGATTTGGAAGTATAATATAAGTGCTCCAATTGTTTAATTTTAGAAAGAAGGTCATTAGTGGCTTGTTGGGCTTTCTTCCGCTTGCGAGAAACATAGTTAATGATGAAGTCTCTGGCTGACGCTTTGAAGGCGTCCCAAACTACAGGAAATTGAATTTCACCCGTATGATTAAGCAAAAAATATTCGTGGAAAAAGGATGTAAATGAAGAAACAAATTGTGGATCAAGAAGGAGAGCATTATTGAAACACCATTTTTTAATGGAAGTAGGTTTATGTAATACATCCAAAACAATGGAGACTGGGGCGTGATCAGAAATTAAGATGGAGCCAATGTCAGAAGAAATAAGGGATTGGGTAAAATGATGTGAAATAAAAAAATAATCTAATCGAGATTGAGTTTGATGAGGAGGTGAAAAGAAAGAGTACTCTCGCAAAGTGGGGTGGCAGAGTCTCCATGCGTCAGCAAGTTTGTATTGTGTAATGAGTTGAGTGAAAGATTTTTGTGACTTATGTGGAATGTATGCACCAGCTGAATGTCTATCTAGAAAAGGGTCAAAAACATCATTGCAATCACCCACAAGAATGAAATTGTCAACATAGTGTTGAGTGATGAGCGGTGCTAAGGAGTGCCAGAAAGATGCATCACCACTTGTTGGAGCATAAACATTTAAAATGGAAATAGGAACATTATCTAGAATTAAATTAACTAACACCCATCTACCTGAAGTATCAGCAAAATGCGTTATTGACTTCATTGGAAGAGATTTTCGAAACAGAATCAAAACTCCATTTCGCTTACCATCACCTGGGGAAAAACATACTTCACCTACCCAACCCCTCTTCAGTTTAGCAGATTCATCTGCAGATAAATGTGATTCCTGTATACAAGCTATATCTGCGTTAAGTTTAGACAGGTGGGATAATACTCTGTCTTTTAATTGGCGAATGTAAACCTCTAACATTCCATGAGATTAATTTCAAGGGCATAAAATAATTTTTAAAAAGCATATCAAAAAAACAGTTGCGGAACAAATATGAGAAAGAAAAACAATTAAGGCATATAAGCATGTTGGTAAGAAATACCAAAAGTAAAAGAAAATAAATTCAAAGATACCAGCAAAGTAAAGGCCAATTACATGATGAAGAGAAAAGGTGAGAAGAAAGAAGAAAAGGTATAGTAAAAAAGTGAGCAGAAAAGAAGGAAAATGAGAAGACTGAATCAATAAGGAGATACAGAAAAGAGGATGAAAAGCAAAATAGCCAAAGGAGAGTAAAGAATCTGAGGAACATGAGGAAGAAAAAGAGAGGAATATGAGAACAGAATAGCAAAATAAGAAGAACGAAAAACGTACATAATGTCGAGAACAAACAAAGGGAAGGGAGGATGAAGGCCACATAGAACAATGACGGGACTAAAGCTCCAAAGGGAAGGCAGGGAAGGAAGACGACCACAACGGACTCCAGGGGCAGGATGGTGGGTGGTGACGTGGAGGAAGAAATCTGTGCAAAGGGGTAAAAAGGAATAAAGTTAAAACATTAAGAACACAGACAATTAGTGTAAAACAAGCAACTAGGAGAACTGTCAAAGCATAACAATCATGAAGATCAACAAAGAACATATCATAAAAGCATTAATACTAGATAGGTGCGTGAAAAACAATCATTAAGAACTTGATGAAGCCGCAGTGTCCATTTTGTTGTCAGTACGAGAGTACAAAAAGCTCTTTAGTTTCAACGGATCATCATAAGTAGTAGTTTTGCTTTTGAAAGTCACCTTAAAAAGGCAAGGATGAAAAAGCCCATATCTCGCTCCCATAGAACACAGCTGTGGTCTGAGTGAAAGAAATTCTTTGCGCCGGTCAGCAGTGGATTTTGCATAGTCCTGTGAAAAGAAAAGTTGATTTCCAGACCAAGTAATTCGAGGGAGAGCTGTGGCTGCAGATAAAACTGTAAGTAGATCCGTATACTCGAGGAAATATAGGATAACACCTCTCGGCCTTTTAACATGAGTAGTAGATAACCCAGTAGGAGGAGGGCCTAAACGATGAGCTCTTTGTATATTGAGATTAGTGCCATCTGGTAGCTGGAGAATCTTTGGCAAAAAAAGATTTGAAAAAAGTAAGGGCATCAGACCCTTCTGAATTTTCCGCAAGGCCATAAATGCGAAGATTGTTTCTCCTATTCCTATTTTCCAAGTTCTCAACTTGTTTGTGGAGTGCAGATACCTGGACACAAAGTGGATCAACTTTGGCAGTAGAGGAGGCAAGAGTGACAAAATTTTGTTCAAGAAGGGTTACGCGTTCATCAATATTCGACCACTTGTCAGATAACAACTGAAGAGTAGTTTTGGTTTCCTCAAGAGTAGTCTTAGTTTCTTGAATAAAAGGGCTTAGGGCCATAATTTCCTCCAAAAGAATATCCATTGTTACTGATGAGGTTTGTTTGGGAGGAGAAAGTGGGTCTTTTTTTAGTCTTTTAATTGGATCTTTGGTAGTACCACTCGCTTGTGGAGCCGAAGAAGATGAGGAACTTTTAGAAGAAGCGTCGAGGGGGTCATCTATCTCGAGACACTGATACCTAAAACTCGTATGAAGGAGAAATTTACTTGGAGTTGAAGAAGGCTTGCGAAGATCCTTATATAATCTACCCATAGAGTAAATGACCTATACAACTAGAGTACATTAGAACAGGTAAGTGAGCAATATAAGGTTGCTACCATGGACGAAAATCCAAGTGTGAGTAAAACATGACCATACACATTAATACTGAGGTATTAAGGCAAAGATGCCATCAAAACAGAGTTAGTGAATTAAAAAAAAGCAGAAAGTATGAGCACACAAAGGTCAAAAGACGCAAAAGGCCTCCAAATGAATAACACAAACGTGTACAGTTAAGTGCAGTAAGGCTGAAATGCTATAAACAAGAATTATTACTAAGTGAACCACATAGGAAGGTCAATTAAAGACATGTCAATTTATATAAAAAAGGCAAAACAGTTAAGTGAAAGAAACAGCATTAGAGCTAATTATTGTGTAAGGTTTATAGGACCATTAGAGTAGAAACATCTGTGTGATTAACTCTGGAGCCAAGTAGGCAATGTAATGCAACATCAAGCAGGTCATATGACAAGAAAAATGAAAAAATTGTCACTTTTAGGTAGAGAAACCACAACAGTTCTGGAGAAAGAAATGTATGACACACTAAGAGCGCTATCGGAGAGAATGTGAAACAAGCGCTTAGTTTATAAACAGGTATAACCCCAGAGAAGTTAGACAGTCAACTGCATCAGCTTGAGGAAAAATGAGTTGCAATAAATATAATCAGTGGCATCCAGAGGCATGAGGGAATCGTCGAAAACAATAAGGTCACAATAGTGATATAAATGTATACCAATGTGGGTTGTCATAAAAATTTAAATGTTAAGCGGCAGTAAATATAATAATAAATTCTCCATACAATGCAAAACTGCTAGGAGTGGGGCTCCGTCAGCAGATTCACAAGATGGCGGCCGCAAGTCCAAAAGACAACACCCCACTTATTTGTGAGGAAAAAATAAATGTTAAACAGAGGAGCGAAAATAACAGGTGGCTGATAAGTGCATTTTCGGAAGAAATAATAACTGCAGTGGATTTAACAAGCAGGCTGCAACATCGCTGTGAAGGAGCAGCATCAGCGTCATAGGTGACAGGATATCCAAAGCGCTCGAAAAACGCGTTAATATATGCCAAATCGCTCCGTGAAGGCAAGTGGGCGCAACATGTTGACTAGCAGGCTGGCAACCAAGGTGGTATAGAAAGTAAGCCGCAGAGTCCAAATTTAGCAGAAGACCGCTAGGAGCGGAGCTGCGTCAGCGGTATCGCAAAATGGTTGCCGTAATGCCGAGAATCGGCACAGCTTACACTTGCCTGAAAAAGTCGGCACGCAGGCATATTTGAGCATCCAAAAGCACCCTGGTAAATCTCAACATCATCCGACAATGAAGTTCATGACTGCCGAGGATGGAGACAATGTAGGGAGTCACGTCGGGCCGTCCATTCACCGCACCGCCCGGGAGAGCTACAGAGGAGCCGCCATCATCAACGGGCACTAGCCACGCCCCCCCCTTTTTTAGCTTCTTGCTTAACTGGATACTGCCTTTGTGCAGTGGGTTCATTTTTTAACTGGATTTTATGGTGAGGAGAGTCCTCATCCCATCCCACATGATTTTTATATAATGCTGAAGCCTGGGCCACAGCCCATTTTCTGGCATAGGTGTATTTTTTATGAATAGGAATATGATTTGTGAAGGCTGGTATAATTATCTCTTCGCCATGTGGGCACTCCCTGACAAATTCAGGTGGCCAGTCTCGTTCAGCTAGGAGAATGTCATAACCCTTAGATAGCTTCTCCCAAAAGAGTGCTTTTATTTTCCTAGTTATGTCCCCCTCCATCCGGAGTGTTACTTCATATAACTTGTGAGGTACACTAACCCTGGTGTCGGCAGTTTCAACTTGAATGCATTCATTCAAGTCCACTGTCTCCAGATGATCCTTCAGGATCTTGCGAACTATGGTTACTTCTGCTGCGCTGTCTAGCATTGTCTGGGCCCATTCCCCGTTCTTGAGTTGTGTCCTCAAGATCCTCAGCATGTCTGATCTTTACACTTGCTACCTTCTTCTTGGTGAATTGAGTTTTCTTATTTTTTGGAACGTACTGTTCGTCTTTGGACTTCACGCGTTCTTTTTGTTCTGATCGTCCTCTCCTCCCGGATTTCTGCGAGGAAGTCTGAAAGATACGAGAGGAGCGAGTATCAGTATCTTGATATCTATCAGTTTTCCTTAGGTTATCCCTATTTCTAAGGTTGTACCTCTTTTCAGAGGGTCCCTGTTGGGGAGACCTACCTCCCCGTTGGGGAGATCTTCCTCTGGACTGAGAACGCTTCTCTTTAGGAAGTGTCTGTTTAGTATTTTCCCACTTCTTTTTAGGAGTAGTGAGATTATTTTTAATAAAAACCTTTTCAGGATTTTGTTAGTTGAGGTTTTGATGGTTTCCCACCCAAACTATCTCTACCTAGTTCTTCATAAGATTTTTCAATAATTCTTGCAAGCTCATCTGGTTGGTCTGTTATATCTGGGTTTTTTTAGCTTTTGGCGGATTGCACAGATGCTGCTTCACCTTTGATGTTGGCTAATCGTATAGCCGAGACCTGTTTGAAATCTTTCAGTAATTTCATACCAAGATTCAAGGCCGGTTCTGGACCGTATCCATTTTGAATCTGTCTCAGAACGTCTGGTATTACCGCCATAGACGGAACACCATGTGTTTTTGTGTAGATAGAGGCAAAGACTGTGCCCCAAGTGTCACAGTCCTCTACATGTGGTGCAATCCCCATTGGTAAACAGATTGTCAGAATTCTGTGTTTCTCATGAGGTGTACTATCAGGGAATACTGCCTCAATTTGAGTAATTTTTTTAGCTAACCAGAATGGAATGTGTTCCCTTTTTGCGGCAATTTACCAATGACTGACTGTATAGTCTGTGGTGTGATTTTGTTTGTGTTCCCCTGGTGAGGGGCGTGCTATGGAATCCCCATAGTAGGTTGGACTGTTCAGGTCCGCATGACATATTGAACCAATTGCATACGTATTTTAATCAACTGTTTTAGCTGTACTAACAGTTCTGGACCTGTCATGTTTTCGATGTCAGGATGTGGTGTATAGCTGGCTAGTACCGGCCATGTCGCTCCTGGTCTACCTAGTGGACCGAGCCTGTTTATGTGATTTTCATGTTGTAGGGCGCCTTTAAACCAGAGCTGATGCTATTGGTAAGTTAATGGAATTTCAACGTCCTCGTAAGGAACGTATTCCGTTGGAGGTTATGTTATGTTATGTTATAGATGATTTGTAGCGCGCACTGATACTTGGGAGTGTCCTGGCGCGTAGGAAGACTGAGGCTGTAAAAAGAAGAATGAGGGTGCTTAAGAAGGCTGGTTAAAAAGGTGAGTTTTGAGCAGTTTCTTAAAGATGCGGAGGTCCTGAGTATGACGCAGACTGTCTGGGAGGTTGTTCCAGAGATTGGGGGCTTTGGCCGAAAGAGACTGGCCCTCCAACTTAATGCGGCGGAAGCGTGGCACGACCATCCGACGATGGAAGGCCGAACGAAGTGTGCGGCTGGGTGTATAGAAAGCAAAACGCTTCTGAATGTAGGAGGGTCCCTGGTCATGCAGTGCTTTATGAGCTAGGGTAAGGACCTTGAACTGAACCCTCTGGGCCACCAGGAGCCAGTGCAGATCACGCAGATGCGTTCTCACACTAGATCTCTTAGAGATGTTGAATAAGAGCCTGGCCGCCGCATTCTGAATCAGCCGAAGTTTATTCAGCAGATAGCCGGGGATGCCGATGAAGAGGGCATTGGCGTAAACCAGCCTAGAGAGGATGAGGGCACGCGCGACCATTTCCTTGGCCGGCATAGGAAGCAGAGGGAAGAATTTTCTCAGGGACTTCAGGGTAGCAAAGCACACGCCTGTAAGTTTATTTATGTGTTCGGAGAACCGGAGATCTTGTCCGCACAGCACACCTAGGTTCTTTGCTGAGCCACCCTCATAGGAGGGTTGAGGAAAGTCAGGGGGCCATAAGGTTTCTCTAAGGAATGGGGGAAACTGACCGTACAGCAGTACCTCGGATTTTTCCTCATTTGGCCCGAGCCAGCCAGGTAAATACAACTGACAGGCACCTATGAGCGATGCCTACAACTGAATCAGGGCCATTCCAGGTGAATAATAGTTGGGTATCATCTGCGTATGCCATAATTTTCGCGCCCAACTCCTGAGCCAGAAAGATCAGGGGGGTCAAATAGACATTGAAGAGCAGAGGACTCAGGGTCGAGCCCTGAGGGACTCCGGTTGCTAGCTTCCTGTCGGTAGATGAGAAGGGGGGCATCCACACCTGCTAGAAGCGATCATCTAGATAGGATTTAAGCCAGGCCCACACTGACCCCGTAATGCCAATGGAAGATAGACAGGCAAGCAAAAGCTCATGAGGCACCGTATCGATGGCAGCAGAGAGGTCAAGCAAAATCAAGGGCGCTCTGCCGCCCCCATCCAGGCACTCTCTAATGGCCTCCGCCATTACAACTAGCGCAGTTTCGGTGCTATATGCTGACCTGAACCCTGATTGAGCGGGATGAGGTTCCTCTACTTTGTAGTAGTGGAACTCGTGTGTCCCTCCATCCGCTGGAGGAAAGTTAATCCATGAATAGAACACTTCTGTCTGCCGATATTCATGTGCCTCTATAACAAATATTATTCTACCACCTCTCGATGATACTCCATTATTAATGAGTTTGTAAGTTATAGTTTTTCTTACATTTACCGGGATGATTATAGCATCCGGATAATTCTGTAGGAGATTTCTGTTTTCTAAAACTGCTTGAGCTGCAGCTGCAGCTGCAGCTAATTCTTCGTCACTATTCATTATTTTACTGACTGAAGAGTTTGCAGAACAAGTTTCAAGGAAACAAAGATTAGGTGCACAATATTTTGGAACACTGTATCCTTCAACGTTGAACAAACCAAAAACTAATACATAGGATTTTTCGTCCTACTCAGTTTTGGCGGATATTATCCTTTTACCCACTCCAGACGTCTATTGGAGTATTTTACGGGAAAAAGGGGTCTGTGTGAAAAGCACGACTGAGTTACTTTAGTATCTAGCGTTAAATTATCGCCTTACCAAACGTTGGGCGCCATGTAGTGTAGTTCATATATTCCCAATAGGCTCTGCGCATTGGAATAATAAATCCTGTAGTTTAGACGTAGGACTGGGGTCGACTAGGTCTCTACCGAATCTATTAGACTTAAATGTGAGTGCCAGCTAGCTCAGAGGTCATTAGAAACTTTCTTGAATTCACAAGAAGGGATTAGTTTCTGACAACCGCATAAACATGACAACTTTGTTTCCCCAGGATAAGAAACGTATCTCTAGAGTCGCGGAAACAATAGATAGCTATTTTACCCAGTCAATCGTGCATGCTTCGTTTCACCAGAGGTGCTGAGAAAATAGAGAGACGGGCGTTTTCAATAAACTGTATTTATTGAACAGTCTTCTTTCTCAAGCAAAAGAAATGTACTGCTACAATAGTAATACTGGTTATAAAGTAAAGGCATATAATACGATAAGTATTATAAAGTAGTACTGTAAAAGCATGATATGGTTTCTAAACCATAAAATACCTGAAATGCATAAAATACATACAGTGATAAAATAATGACTAAAAGTACTCAACTGGTGCTTCTAAAATACGCCTACCCCGGTGTACCTAACCTAAGTCTAGTACAAGGGAAGAAGTAAGTGAGGTGTAGCTTAAGTTTAGTATTCTTTGCCAAGAATCTATTCCAAGAATTCTCTTAAGGGTCTAATCAGCTCTGTACCTTGGTTTTAGAATGAAGGAGGTCTTGTATCTCTCTCTCAGGACTCGATTTCCCAGCAACCCGCAAGGGTAGCCTGGAAACACTGGAGCTGAATTTCTTGGCAGGAGAAAAGACAGCGTCTCTCAGTGCTTCAGCTGGAGGGTCGGATTCCTTCGGCACTTGCTGCTGCAGGGCGTCGGGCAAGTAGTTAGTCGATCTGCTCCAAACCACTGTGTGTTTGTCTGGGCAAATGTAGGCATATTTATACCTTGAAGGTGGCGAGTTTGACGTATGATTGGACATAATAACGTCATCAAAGACTCAGTTCTTTGAAAACTCCATGATTTCCTAGATAAATTAGTATTCAGACAAGGGGAAGTCCCTAGCTGCTGAAGGCGGGTTTTTCTAAGAAATCGTTGTTGATTCTCGGAACTTAGTGGAAGTAGCCATGCCGTATTTGGGCTGCATAGGCTCAGTCTAAATATGGTAATGATTTCTATGCCTATATAAGGATTGGGTAATATATACCTATATATGGGCATGAATCGGGAAAATTACACTAGGGTCCTAGATTCCTACACAACAAAAGCATTTAATTTCCACTCTTGCGTGAGGCACATTTCACAATTGCAACTTCGTTGAGGAACTGTAGGGTTTCAACCGATCCAGAATCTGTGGGGCATTTCTTACAGGGGAACCAGAGGCTGTCAAGGAACCCCTTTGTGACCATAACTGTCCAAAGTCATGGACCACACCAAAAGCATACTGGCTCTCTGTATAGATTTTAACACTCAGTCCCCTGGCTATGCAGCATAGTCTTATAAGTGCAAATAATTCTACAACCGGTGCTTAAGTTACATTATACAAGTAGGATGCTTTCACAGTATGCGATATTGTTAAGACTGCATATGATGCCCAAAGAATTCCATAATTGAGTCTCAGACAAGAACCATCGATAACTAAAATCAAATCAGCCAATTTGAGTGGTACATCTTAATGTTTGTTCTTGGATCTATGTTCCAGCAATACAATTGTGGTCACATTTATCTACTTCATAGACAAGCCTGCTCCCTGGCAATGGCAAAAGGATTCAAAGCATTGAACCATTTGTTCAAAACCTTTTCAGTTCCCAGTATCATCTGATCATACTAGGCCGATTGACAGTTTGTAGGATGATAAGTTTGGATACAAGTCAGCAACGTCGCAACTGTATGAGGACCCAGCATAACAACTGTGTCCTTTCACAATCATTTAACTCTAATTGATTGCAAGAGAAACAGCAGCATTGCTTCTCAAGCATCTTGGAAGCATGGCGGCCACAGCATTTAATGTAGCTGAGTAATAAGCTACAGGTTGCCTTGCCACCTCCCCCCATGATTTTGTGCAAGAACCTAAAATGTGCACCCCTCTGACTCATGGCAAAATAAATACAAATCGTTCTTGCAATTTGAAATTCCTAAAGCAGAGGCACTACACAAGGTGTGTTTAAGCTCCAGGAAGACCTGCAAACATGCATTGTTTAATGGTACAGGATCCTTCATATCACAGTGAGTTAGCTTCTGTAAAGACTTTGCAATCAATATAAAGGTTTGGATCCACTGATGGCAGTAGCCAACCATCCCAAGGAACATTCTCACTTCTCTCTGTGTTATTGGTGGTTTATTTTTCTGAAGTGCATTAATATGTTCTTTGGGCACCTTCCTCACTCCTTTTTCAAGTTGGAGTCCCGAATAAATCACGTCTTCCTGACAATACTGCAATTTAGCAGGAGATACTTTATGCCCCTTTTCAGCTAAGTGATTTATCCATGCAATTGGATCAAGCTTACAATCCTTTCTTGTTTCAGTTGCGACCAACAGGCAACATGTGTGCTACACTAGTACTGCGTTACAAGGCAAATCTAGAGTTTCCAAATTCTTTTGGGAGAAGTTTGAAGGATTTCTGTATAGCCCTGTGAGATGCCATACTACACTAGAACCCAATTGCCGAATCTGAATGCAAAGAGATAGTGACTATCTTCATGAAGAGGAATCTAGGAAAATGCTGGACACAATTCAATAATTTGTAAACCACTGGGCATCTGCAAGAATTTTGAACAGCATTACAGAAGGATTCAGTAAGTACCATACTACAATAATGAATGATGCGTCATTATTTTATGTTGGTTCTGCACTATCCCCCATTTTCTGCTTTATTTCTTTATTCCCATTATAGGAGAATTGCATAGGCAACCTAACACTTCTCTCAGAATGCCCTGTTCAATCATTTTATCAATTCCAGGAGCATTCCTCCCCTTTGCCCAAGGAATAATATTGCAGGTCAGAGTATGGGGGCACACTGCATCAGGGGTGTGGAATTTATTAAAATATCTACTTGTCCATGAGGCAGGTTGCTTCATAAATCTACTTGTCCTGTAACAAAATCCACTTGTCCCTTTCGTGCCATGTTGTGCGGCGACAAATTATGGCAGCAATCTCATTATAAAAGAGCTCTTATATAGCATCTGTGATTATGCCAGGGCTCATACCATAGTAGTGTTTGAATACTAGTAATCCCTTTATGTTGCTACGATTCCGCAGATCTACATACTGGGACTAAAGGAAGAGGTAAACAATAGTTCCAGGGTTGGAATGTCCTTTTGAGTCTGTGCAAACCTACTAACTTGCATGTTATAAGGGTTTTCAACAACTCTTCTCTAATCTTTTCCAATACTGAGAAATGTTGGAAATGTACTCCTGACAATGGCAGACGTAAACCTTCTTCCAGAGTTGGGAAAAAAGAGATTGGAGGGAAAATAAACTTGCAAACACTCAGGTTTTCGCTTGAGCAAATCTACACATGCATATTTGCTCATTTTAAAATGCAGTTCGCAAATATTTTCTAGGAGTACCATTTCTTGCCCTACTGCTGTAAATTCTTGTGATTTCACGAAAGCCTTATAGCTGCCCTTAATGCAAGGACATAAACCAAGGGTGCACTTTTGAAACTTTCTTTAATAATTGGGCCCCCTAATTTAGTCTGGTGTTAACCATGACCTTTAGTGTTTATTAAAATTCTCTCTCTGTATCGGCTGGCTTCACGTGAGTGACAGCATTCTGCTCTTTCATAAGGAGCTTATCGGCACACCAAGTAGTTTTGTTCAGTGCCAATAACTAATGTGGCAACGTGTGCTTTTTTGAGACCAAAAACAATTTTTGCTTTTGCCAATGTTTGTTATAATGGTGAGGGTCCAGCAGCTCTCACATCAATAAGGTTTTACAAAAACCCATGCCACAACAAGTCACGCATTGCAAAAATGAAAAAGCTGACCACCATTTCAGACCTACTGGCTTTGCCAATGCTTGTTTATTTTTATGTTTCCCAAAATCTTATTGAAACTGGTTACACTGATTTTCTAATATGAATATTTTGGGGAAATACTAGCATGCATCAACACATTTTACTAAATGATGCGGCAAAGAAATGGAACCTGAAATTGTACAGTAGTTTAGCAAAAAATGCTTTCCTACTTTCATTTTTAGGGACATTTTATATTGAAAGCAAAGAATCATTAATCTTGCTTTCAAGCTTCTGCAAATATTTACATCTAATCAGAGAGCATTCTGGGAGCAATATGCATAGCCTCATATTGCTAAACTTTGAAACCGTGTGTCCACATTTTTATACTGGAACCACTATCAGTAGTGCAGTCAGAACTTACATTTACTGAGAGCGCTCAGCCTAATAATAAAGGCTCTCAATTAATGAACCATAAATTCAAGTTTGAACAGCATTAACATATGCACACACATATTAACTTAACTGCAGGCAGTGCCCTTCCCCTGTGCTACAGGGGGTTGTGCCTGCTTGTCCCAAGGACAAAATGCACATTAAAACTTGTTGCCCTTGACCCCAAACAATATGTCCTGGGCGTCGGGCTATAGGAATTCCACATCCCTGCTGCATTCAGTTTTGCAGTGATCTGCACTGGCTTTGCACTCGAGAAATCTGTTTCTTTTCCTGAAAAATGCCAAACCTCCTTTTCTGCTGTATGTGTTAAATCTGGAGGTATATCTTCCTCTGTGAAAACGTGCTAAATTTTAACTCTTCTGTTTTTTTTTAATCACGATTTTCATATTTTGTTTAAATTACAACACCATCCAGTGTATAGTAAATCAGACAATTCAACTTACAATGTCGATCCCACGTAACAAATTAACTAGCCTCGTCTCACTGATTATGAACTCATGGTTATCTGACATTGAGTTAGTTCTTACTGGGACATTTGTTGACATCTTATTAGCTACTTGTGTATTAGATATTCCTACAACTTCAACTTCTTTTCCTTAGAGGGGTAGGTTTAGAACCTCCAACGGTCTAATGGTAGAGCGGGTAACACCTGTAGTGATCAAAAAAGTATACAGGGTGGCCCTTTGCTTCTCTTTCCATGAAAAGGCCGTTCTAGTGTACCTTTAGGACAGCACCAAGCATGAATCCTCCTTCCTCCTCATGCATCATCATTGTGCCTGACTATCCTAGAGGAACTCAGAGTGAACCTGAAACTTGTGAAAAATCACCATTAATTGTTCAAACATTTTGTTGAAATCTGTAATTTGGTTGAAACCTTGCATATTTTTCTGCTGTATTTGCACAAAAGGAGCTGAAGGAATATTTCCATTGAACTGCCTTGGATTCTGCATATTTTACACAAAAGTAGGTAGGGCTGGAGCAGCTGACTGCATCATCCTATTTTGTGACTTGTGATTCATATTAAGCTGCATTTGCGGAACATTTTTCATCTCATTTTGAAACCTATTTAGATTTAACATACAATCTAATTTCCAATGTTCTGTCTTCCCACAAATGTGACAAGGACCATTACTCATTTCTACATTCCTCAGATTCCGATCAAGCAGGTTATTCATAAAACCTCCATTAGTGCCTCGCATAAACTGCGCATCATTGCCTTTTATCACAAATTGCATGCCCATGCCAACACCATTACCAGGACCAAATCCGTGCCAAAATCAGGACCAGGCCGAAACTAGGAGTCTGAAAACTAGCCCGACTGCAAATACCCTTCTGGAAAAAGTTTGTTTGAGCCATCATAATTTTGTCCTTTGTAAACTTCTTTTTGACATTGCAACAATCCCTACAATAGTTCCCGTACGCCAAAATTTAATCCAGAGATTTAGCTTGCCTACACATCACACTCTGCTGATTATGCAAACTAATCTCTGATGTAAACCCAACACAAAAGCAGAAACAAAACCAGAATTGCCGTCTTTCGCTGAGTCTTCAACATCCCTGTAATTTCTGTAAATCTGCATTAGCCTCTCAAGTCAAAAGTCATAATAATCTTTATTTGGATTTATATAATCCATAAAAGAGATAACGTGTGATTTATATAATCCATAAAAGAGATAAAGTGTGATGTTCAACACATACAAACTTATTTGGATAAAACACCATATACAAGTCGTTTGCCAATACAGGGTGGATAAATACTTGTGCAAAACCGTATCTAGCTCATGCAAAAAGTGGATAGCACACAAACAGGGCTACACAATGGTAACATTGATAAAAAATAACTGTACTTTTGTTTATTCAATGTAATTTAATTTAAAAAAGGTTTCATATAGGGTGAACATGACCCCAGGGGGTATCAGAGCGCTTTACAATTTAACAATCATGAAAGGGTATGAGGAGGAAAAAGCAGATAAAAAAAACAACATACAATCTTAACAGTCTCATAGAACTAGCGAGTCCTCTGGAGCATTGGAAGCTAGGGTTCTAAGGCAAAAGTTTCTTCATCAATGTCGTTTTTGCTTCCTTGAAAAAGGCGACGGAGGGATTCAGTCTATGTCGCGAACATGACCACAGGGTGTATCAGATCGCTTTACAGTATATCAGTTTCAAAAGGAATAAGAGGTAACATAAGTCCAACAGATCAACAAACAGTCTTCACAGTCTCATGCCAACTAGCGTGTCCTCTAGAGCCTAGGAAGCTCCAGTTCTAAGGCAATATTTTGATTTAAAACGTAAAACCAGTTAGGAACAGACAGAGTATTTTAACTATTACAGATCGTATCCAACTTACAATTTGAATTAAAAATATTTACTCATGTTCTTATCTTACATTATCCAGATGGGTCAAGGAATTTCTTCTCTTGATTACACACATGATAAAAGTAGAAACAGTATGGCAGATCACTTAGGGCCCGATGTAGGTCGCCAAATACCGGTCGGTAACGGCCGATTTCGGCCGTTACTGACCGGTATTTGGGATTGGACATGTAGGTGGCCTGAATTGTACCGATTCGGTAAATTTACCGATTCGGTTAAATACCGAATCGGTAAAGTTACCGAATCGGTGAATCAAGATGTAGGTTGCACTTTAAACAGTGCCACAGGCCATTACCGATTCATAATTTACCACCAAATAATATTTAGTGGTAAAGTATGAATTTCTGTGTACATGCACATCTGTGCATGTACACCGGTGCCATGTGCCACACATACATGCCCTAAGGGCATGTATGTGTGTCACATTGCACACAAGCCAGAATCTGGGGTGCAACAGGGTGTCAAAGTGACACCCTGTTCTCCTTGTAAATTCGGTAATTTTACCGAATCGGTATTTACCGATTCGGTAATTGCCATTGATTCCAATGGGCCTCAAGGCCATAGGAATCAATGGCAATTACCGAATCTGTAAATACCGATTCGGTAATTACCGATTTTTACCGATTCGGTAATTGAATCGGTAAAAATACCTAAATCCCGATTGCCAGTTCTTAAATGCCGAATCGGTATAATTCGGTATTTAAGAATCGGTTATCTGGGATTACCTACATCGGGCCCTTAATTCCTTAACTTACATAAAACATGTAAAGCGTCCTGATAAATCATAAATCTCTCTGGTAAAAATAGGGGTTGCAACAAACTTTTTCTTATGTCTGTAGAAACTACAAAAGAGCATAAGAAGAATGGTTGACTTAGTGGTCATACCATCATAGTGGCAGTTTGGTAAATTGTTTGACCAAGCATCCCCCTTTGGGAATGCCTCTAGATGATGGAGAATGCCCAGTCATAATCTTGTTAAATAAAATCTCTCATGGGGGTTCATGACCATTATCAAATACCGCAGCACTCCCTGAGTAACTGGCCCTTGCAAATATCTGGCCACCGTGTGCTTTTTGGATTCTTGGAATTCTCTATCTTCCATTCTGTTATTTATGAACATACATTTCAATTCATGTTTGTGGTAAAATTAAATATTGTCGGGAAATATTTACAGATAATCCTTCATGTAACTCTTTTAATAGGCCATTCACATTTGTTAACCACAGGATCTTATTATAATATTCAAGCATGAGATAATCATGTATAACATCCCTGGTGAAGTTAGCCCCTGGCTTCTTCCAGATGTTATGCGAACAGGTGAGCATGTTCAAGCAAATGATATCTTCAAGATAGAACATGTCTAGCTCTCTTTGTGGGTAACAAACGATGCTACAGAGCAAGGCATGGCCAAGAGCCTACATAAAAAATATTTTCCTGAGTTTGTTGAATACCTGTCTTGGTCGAACTCCACACCGCGGCTCCATAGGTAGCAGAGGAAACACATTTGCACCTATAAAGCTGGATCAATTCCCTTATTTGTTTATTACCAACCATACTGGAAAATCTGTCAGCTTTTAGCTTTGTAGTACTTAGGTGATGACCCCATGTACGATTAGCCTCTTATAAAATGCATGCACTGGTTTCCGGGAAACTAGTGTCGCTCTCATAATCTTTGACCAATTTACTTGCTTCTGAGGAAATTTTGTCTTTAAATGATCAACCACCTCTTTATAATTCTGCATGGTAACTGGAGATGGCTTATTCTTTGGCAGTTGTCCTTGAGAACTTGGAACAGCATTACAGAAGGATTCAGTAAGTACCATACTACAATAATGAATGATGCGTCATTATTTTATGTTGGTTCTGCACTATCCCCCATTTTCTGCTTTATTTCTTTATTCCCATTATAGGAGAATTGCATAGGCAACCTAACACTTCTCTCAGAATGCCCTGTTCAATCATTTTATCAATTCCAGGAGCATTCCTCCCCTTTGCCCAAGGAATAATATTGCAGGTCAGAGTATGGGGGCACACTGCATTCAGTTTTGCAGTGATCTGCACTGGCTTTGCACTCGAGAAATCTGTTTCTTTTCCTGAAAAATGCCAAACCTCCTTTTCTGCTGTATGTGTTAAATCTGGAGGTATATCTTCCTCTGTGAAAACGTGCTAAATTTTAACTCTTCTGTTTTTTGTTTTTTTTAATCACGATTTTCATATTTTGTTTAAATTACAACACCATCCAGTGTATAGTAAATCAGACAATTCAACTTACAATGTCGATCCCACGTAACAAATTAACTAGCCTCGTCTCACTGATTATGAACTCATGGTTATCTGACATTGAGTTAGTTCTTACTGGGACATTTGTTGACATCTTATTAGCTACTTGTGTATTAGATATTCCTACAACTTCAACTTCTTTTCCTTAGAGGGGTAGGTTTAGAACCTCCAACGGTCTAATGGTAGAGCGGGTAACACCTGTAGTGATCAAAAAAGTATACAGGGTGGCCCTTTGCTTCTCTTTCCATGAAAAGGCCGTTCTAGTGTACCTTTACACTAGCAATTTACTTGCTTCTGAGGAAATTTTGTCTTTAAATGATCAACCACCTCTTTATAATTCTGCATGGTAACTGGAGATGGCTTATTCTTTGGCAGTTGTCCTTGAGGCTTTTCAGTGGGCCAATCAAAAACTGACTTACATGGGCCGTGGGCTGCAGGCGATATGGTGAGACATGCCTGAGACTGCCACCGGCCTGGCAATGTTGTAATATATATCCTTGAAGACCCTCGCCCAACTCTGGACTCCCACTGGTGCCTACCCCTTGCAGCAGATGAAATAGAGCTGCAGAATGTAGGAGAGGCGAGAGGCCAGCAATCTTTTTGAGGCATTGTTTTGCTATCGGCCTGAAGCTCTGGCGGGTGGCGAGATGGTGGCTCCTTAACTCAGACGACGAGGCTGTGAACCATGCACTGATGTTCTGCATCTTTTGCTGCCTCGGTAGCTGGCCCTGCTGACTATCGTGTGAGGAGTGTTGCAGATGGAGGATGAGCCTTGCAACTCTTGGGACTCCTGCCTGATGAGCAGGGTTCCCCCTGCAAGGCTTTCATGTCAAGAGGGATCAGCCCTGTGGTAGAGCCCTTACCCTGGCTTGTGCTGGGAGCCCCTACACTCCTGGAGTTTTGTTCCCCGATTGTTGAGTGCAGTGAAGGGGTTGCAGGCAGCTTGCTGGAGAGGCCTATAGTTTACCATGCCTGGTAGCCATCTTGAGTTAGGGTGCTGGCACCCGGATTGTGGCGCTACTGGCGACACTCCAATGAAAGCCAACAGTGAGGGACTCAAATATTGGACTACTGCTGCATCAGCTGTGGGGCTTTCAAATGCCACAGCAGCAGAACTTGCACTGGGTGGGACTGGGGTCCCTTGCAAGGACTTGAAGACTCTGGGTCTGGTAATAAGATGAAGAGACACAAATGACCGTTGCGTGGATTGCCATTGAGGGATCACTGGAACGCTGCTTCACTTGACCGTTCTCATCATAGAGATGGTAATCAGTGCCTTTGAGGACTGTGGCTGCTAGTCACGTGATAAGGGTGATGAATGAAACTCTGCTAGACCCACAGTTTGCATATTGGTCAAGCCAAAGATCTCCAAGCCCCCACCAGGTGATAAAATGATGGACCCAGCTACACAGAGCTCCTTACACCTCTATGCAGCGCATGGGGCAATGGAGTCCACATTAGAAAGTTATAAGGACTGGTTCAACGCTATTTTGCAGGCGGTAATGTACACTAAGACTGCGTTGGAAGGCAAGATCAATGGAGTGGTGATATAGTTCTATGTGCTGACTAAAAAAAGCTGGCAGACAGGGTTACCAACACTGAATCTGGCATGTCTTCCTTGAGACCCACGGTGTTGGAGTTATAAAATAGGGTCAGAGATAAGGGGCTAGAGAAGAAGGAGTTACAGCACAGAGTTGAGGAGGGGCGGTCTCACCTGAACAACATGCGTATTATTGAGCTACCTGAGAAGTCTGAAGGAAGCCGAGTGGGGGAGCTTGTAGAGCGATGGTTAGTGCAGCGCGTCTTTGCAGGGACACCCACACAGAATTTTGGAATGGAGTGAGCCCACAGGATACCAGGGAGGGCACAGTTTCTTGGGGCACCTTTCCATCTGCTTATTGCAAAGCTACTGAATTACTAAGACTGAGATCATATCCTCGCCATGATGAGAGCACATGGCCCCTGGGACTATGAGAACTCCAAGATAAATATTTTCTCTGATTTCACAGACCTGGTACAGCAATAACACTGAGCTTATTTACATGCTAAACAATGCCTCCGGGTAGATTAGATGCACTTCGCCTTGATGTTCCCTCTGAGGTTCAGGGTGATGACAAGGGAGAAAGCACATTTTCACCTCCCCTTAAGAAGTTGTATCCTGGCTGGACACTCCAGTTACATCCTGTTCTCTGGAGACCGCTGACACAGGGTGCCTCGGGGGATCTCCGCTTTGCGACAGCACAGCAAGGAGCAATAGGAGTGCCAGGCCTATGAAAGCAGAGGCAACAAGTGAACAAGCATGTTTTGTGGAGGATGTGTTGCACAGCTGGTGTCGCCAGACGTCTGCCTCAGAGTCTGATGAGGGCACCTCAGACCAGGGACGGGGCGGGCAAGTGTCTTCTCCCAGGAGCCTTAGGCTAGCAATTACCCCGATGATGGCCAACTTTCCTATTTGAGGTTGTACTGGAACATTATGTGTCTTGACACTGAGATTCACACAATGTATTGCCAAGGAGCAGCTGGCCTAGATGGTTGTGTGGGAGGGGGCAGAGCAGGGGAAACTTTAGGACATATCAGGGTGGTAAAGAAAAGGTTCAGATGCGTCACCTGTAGGGTTCTTCTTGACATGATAATAGCTGGGGTCGGCAGTCTCATACTGATGTTAACATTTATTTCTATTTTTATTGTTCTGTGCTGCACACTGCGCTGCCGCAACCGCATGGGAAATGCCTGTCGTCAGTCAAACAGTGAAGGTACATGTTCTTCTCCAGAAAGGGATGGATGTGTGGGTTTAGCAGGGAGGGCCAGCTGCAGGGATTGAACGGATCACTATATGAGCTGATGTTGCTGCATCGTAGGATGGTATGCTGCTGTAGTGAGTAAAAGCCTTCACAGTCACTCTGGGGCATTTCCTTGGGGCTGTGGTTGGGAAGTACTTCATGGGTACACAGATAAACTGCATTTCCCTGGGTGTTCCCTATGAGGTAAAGAACACATCAATAGACCCAGAGGGGTAATATGTGATGCAGTTAGGGATGCTGGAGGGTAAGCGGTTAATATGAATGCGTTTGTGCAGCCTCAGAACGAACCAGACCCAATACTTGGAGACCATGAACTCTCTTGGGCAGATTCACCAAGGGCCTCCGCACTAGTGGTAGAGGCCCCACAGTCATGGCGGGGGGCACTCGTAGCAGGAGCCCTGCACACATGGCGCGACCTCCTCAAAGGGCAACTGCAGTATGGCGGTCAAGTGTAGGACCTCCGCCACGAGTGCGGCCCTGCTCCCCGCCACGAGTTCAAGGCCCTGCCACGAGTGCAGGGACTCCGCAAGGAGTTCCGTGGCCCTTTGTGATTCAGGGCCGGACTGGCTGTAGCGGGCACCGGGCGTTTCCCAGGTGGGCCGCCAGGATGTGGGCCGGTTTTGGGCTCCTGGGGGGGAGTTTTTGTTGCCGAAGTCCAGCAATATCAGCCCCTGTAACAAAATCAGCCCAAGCTGGCCTTGGCAAACAGCTCAGCCACACCCCCACTCTTCCCCTAGGGGGGCAGGCCGAACAGTCTGCCAGGGCCGGGCTTCGGTTCCCAGTCCGGCCCTGCTCTCTATAATCCCATGTCCGGGACACATGCCGTTTCTCAGGTAGAGACTACAATATGGTGATGGATGTGCATAAAGACAAATCCAGATGTCGCTTCAGAGAGCTGCCTGTAGTGCGCATGTGCAATAACATAGTGGAGTTACCTGGGTGGTGGGGCCTCGTGGTGTCCTGGAGAGCGATACATTCAAAATCTCTGGAATTATCTCACTATTCGTCAGTCAACGGGCTATACACCAAGCTCGATATGTGTTGTGTGGGTAAATGAAGTCACGAAGAGGAATTCACGGTAAGTAGAAAGTAGCTTATTCTTAGATATGCAGGAGCCCTCTGGCCGCAGGTCCAGTCTCCATGAGATCGCAACTGAATCTGCCGAGATGAAGTTGCCAATGCCATGTAGAAGGAACACAGCCATGAGTTCCGTATGTTGTAATACATACAAATGTAAACAGCATGCGGGCTCCGCGTGCTAACAAAATATGAAAGAAAACATTTTGCCTGACCACCCTCGCGTTGTGGCGGAACATCACTGGCGTGCTCATGCATGTGAGAATGTGAATGAATCCTTGCTACAATATGTTAATGACTAGGATGGGGGGGGGTGCTGGTGGTCTGTACACTCAGAATGCTTATATCGTACGCTTTCAGATCATAATAATTTCCCCTCACTTTGGGCCTATCGAAAGCCAGACCAAGGATACCCACATGGCGAATGAACACAGATGCTCTTTTAGAACTGTCTTCTATGCTGAATTAGACGCATACATGCTACAGATACATGCTATCTACCTTAAGACTGCCTATGGGGTTAAGAAGGTACAGACATAACAAATACAAGCCAAAGAAGCTGAATTGCAAGATTTAGGTCAGAGTTTGATCAGGAGCCTGGAGACATCGATTGGAGGTCTTCAATGAATATGCTGAGTTGGTTGACAGGCTTGTGGGGTCCGCTACAAGGAATACTTTGCCAGACAACACATGGGGCCTCCAGGGTGAGCCAGATGTTGTCCTGGTTGTTACGCAACAGTTCTGGCAGAACACTGATAAATGCTATTAGAACGAAGGAGGGTGACATTGTACATACTCAACAACACATTAACACTGAGTTCACTTTGTACTGTGCTTTGCTCTACTCCCGGCCCCAGGCTGTTGATGCCTCCGGTACTAAACCCTTTTAACGCCAGGTATCCTCTCCCCAAGCTGAACACCTCCCATCAGGAAGAATTACTTGCGCCTCTTACGGCATGCGGTATCAAGGCAGCCTTAAACGGCTAACTAAGGGCAATTCTCCAGAGACTCCAGTGGCTAGTAAGTTTTACGCTACTCATACACAACAATTGGTACCACGACCATTGGCACTTTACAATGGTGTGGGGGCACTGCTCGTGACTACCAGGACAGTAACTATAGTTGTGTTACTTAAAAGGACGTATTCCTTTGATGTGCGTGCCTGTAGAACCCTATCCATCCTAAATGCTACATATACAATATTGGGGAGGGTTTTGGCTACCCTCCTAGAAGTCCTGATGGGTGAACGTGTACTCCCTCATCAACACAGGTTCAGGCATACACATATGAACCGCTGAAGAATTTTTCAAGTCCTCAATCAGGGGACATCGGCTGCCTATGGTCTCCCTCAATATTGAAAAGGCCATTGCCTCTCTGTCTGGCTCTATTTGTTGTAAGTTGGTGTTCTCAGCCCCATGATCAATGCAAAGGAAGGCGCCTGGGGTGTCCACTTTCTCCATTGATATTCACCGGGTCATGAAGCCATTGGTCTGTTTGTTTCATGAGAAAGTAGCATAATTGGGTATACAGTTGAGGCATACATCACACATAATTTTGTTGTATGCGCATTATGCTTTACTTTATTTGGCTCACTTGCAACCGAGCGTTGAATGAGTGATGAATATTCTGTCCTGATTCAGAGATGTATTGGGTTTTAGGACTAACTGTCGTAAGTTGTCTATTTTTGAATCACAAAATGATGTAGAGTCATACCCATTAGGTTTTGTCACACCCTTGGCGTGAAAACCATATACTTTTACGTATTCGGGGTCTGGAGTTATCGGTTGAATGACGAACTGATATAAGGTAACTTAGGTAGGACAGTTAGCATGATACTTTCCGAAATTCACTCCTGAAAGGGGCTTCCATTATCTCCGATGAGTAGAGTGGTAATTGTGAAGGTGTTGGTCCTCTCAAGATTGCGCTACTATTTTCAGGCCTTGCTCGTACATTTGCATCATTTATTCTTCAGGGATCTGAACAGTCTGTTTACTGACCTATTGTGGACAGGTAAGTGTAAGAGAATCTCGGTGGTCAAACTTATGTTACTAGAGATGCAGGGGAGTTGGGTCCTCCAAGCCTTGAGGTGTATAATCATCTAGCCACTCAGATATCTTGGCCAATGAGGTGGATAGGAGATAAGGCTGTCTGTGACACGCTGGCGATGAGGTCCTCCATCGTGGAGCCTCCCTGATTGATTTGTTGATGAAGGTAGGCGCACTGCAAGTGCCCTTGCTGTTCGCGCTTTTAGTGGTGAGATATTGCTGGCAGCGCTATACATAAGCAAATGGAGGGTCTGTTCTATGCTCCCATGAAATGCCTTTTATGGAGTTTTCCTAGGTTTAGTGCATTGTCAGGGAGGGTGGACCAACGGCTATGGTTGGAAGCCGGAATGCAGACGGTGGGGAACTGGCTATCAGGTGGCACCACTTACATGATATTTGATGTTCTTAGTGAAAAGACAAGACTGGGCGCAGGACAGTTCTTAGGTCATACAGCAATGATGAATGCAGCACAACAAGGCTGACCTGATGCACTAGATGGTCTTCCTTGTCTGGTTTACTCACATACCTCCTGACGCTGGGGATTTGTCGCCATGCAGTGATCCTTCTCAATAGCCAGCCTTCCATGTAGATATATCATGATCTAGACTGGGGAGGCTTCCCTGTGCAGTGATATATCTGGACTGAAATCCAGGAATATGCGCACCCTGTCACTCGCAATGCACAATTCAAATTAACACAACTCAACTACATACATCAGACATACCTGTCCCCTTACAAGATTAGCAAGATGTGTAGGGGGGCTAGCCACTCGTGCCCCAGATGTATGCAAACAGCAGCACTCTTAACTCTTGTCAATCCCCTCTCACACACCACATACACTCTTTTCCAAAACACAATACCCCTCCCTTACTTTTACAGCTTCCACTCACTAACAATACTTCACATACAAATACTTCTCAGAAAATAAATACATCATCATCTCCTCTCACTACTCCTCAAAAACAAAACATAACACACACCAGCACAACAAATTCACACACCCACACTACCTCATAATACTTTCGATCAAAAACTAGAAACATACACCCACTCCCCCTCTTAACTACACAAATAATATACACCCCTAAACCAACTCTACAGCCAAGCGTTCTCTCATTCCCCACACTTACCACACATACAGCAACACAGCAACTCTCTTTTAACTGCCTCTAATCCATTAGACAATTTAGAACCTTAGAACATGACCCACATACTGCACCACAACCCCTAACTCATGCACCTTCCACCCACCCTAAACAGACTTAAACAAAATAAACTACATGCCACTCTTCACAACTTCGCATCTCCATGTCTACTGCACAACAAGGCTAATCTACAAAAACAACACAGCTCACCAATTCACTCTAACCACCATCTCCACCACCTACACATACAGACCCATCAAAACGATTTCTTAGCCTGCTGGATAAGGAATACGATACAGAACTGCTACAATATTGCTATCCACATACAGCCAATACCAGCACTAAGGGCACACCTACTACAAGCCCACAAAACACTGCTCACTCTTCTACAAAACAAAGTCACACCATCATTAAAACACATTCTCTAAACTGCCTACTACTAAATGCTCGATCACTCTAAAAAAACAAGCATAGCATCTATGACCTTCTCATTGACACACAACTTGACTTACTCTTCATTACTGTATCATGGTTGGTGAATGACATGGCTCCAGTGTTGCATGGAGCCATTCCTATAGGCTATCAAACTATCATACAATCTTGTATAAGCAAATGAGGAGGTGGCCTAGCAGTTGTATTCATGCTAACATTAAATACCACTAAAGCTGGGGTGTGGCCTAGTGATCCAATATGGTGGACACGTTTTAGATGAGCTCTGCGCATCCCATATTAAAAATTCCTGCAATTATCCTGATTCGTAGGTCATATATAGCCCCGAAATCTCCCATAGTAGTGGGGAATTGAGTGGAGAGCAGTCAGACCCGGCTGCGAACCGAGGCCGAGGAGATCGCAGCGGCTGCAGCAGCATACGGCTCTGGAGGCCTAGTGAGTGGAGCTCCTTGGGCACCGGCAGGAACAGAAGACGACGGGCGCTGCAGCGCCGGAACACTCCGGGGACTGCAAAATTGACCGGGCGGAGAATCAGTCCCTGGGGACTGGCGTGGAGGCTGACCTGTGGTGGTGACCGTGCAGCAGAGAGGCCCCCGGTGGACTTCGGTGAGTATCCATGCGCATCCCCCTCCTCCCCCCACCTCTTGCTTTGGGTCCGGCGGTCAGATCGGGCCGCATAGAGGGGGTGTACAGCGGGCTCGCCGGGGGCTGTAATTGAGTGCGGTGCCTGATGAAATTCAGACGACCGGTGGCGGGGCCCCTGGAACTGCGCAGAGGCTAAACTTGAGGCCCGGGAGCTGGTTCGTGCAGCTCTGCTCCCTGGCAGTGTTGGGACTCGCGGCGAGGGGGCTGCTGCAGATGTTGCGGGGTCTCGCTTGCCCTGAAAGGCCATTGCATAAAGGGGCACTGTGGTCACACCAACGCAGGAAGACGCTGTGGCCTAGTTCTGGTGCTGGATTTCTCCTGACTGCGTGGGAGACGTGCTGTGGGGCTGCTGGAGAGCGGAGCTGAATACAAGCCTATGGATGTAGCGGGCCCGGGAGGATTATAGAGCTCAGCGAGGCAGTGAGCGGCTCTGCGCAGCCACGGGTGACCCCATTGCTGGTGGTACACAGTGACCTTCAGGGGTGGAACCTGGCTCGGAATTGCTGGACCTCATCGAAATCACTGACCCTCATCCGGTGTGGAGTCGGGCCTTGGCACCCTATGCGACTGTGATCCGGCACGGTTGGTGAAATACGCTTCCCTGGTGGCCTAGAGGGTGCATCCGCAAGAACTAGGGGACACCCGCTAGGGGGGCTGGAGGCCCAACAGTCCAAGGAAGCGGCCAGGTTTGCACTTGGTGCGGCTTGTGGGCCGGAGGGCCCCACCGAGTTCCACATCTCAAAAGCCCCCTGACGAAGGAAGATATATTTATTTATTTATTAATGACACTTATAGAGCGCGTACAATTACCCGTGGGCGTCTCGGCGCTAATATGCAATGATGTCTCTCCCTGATCAGTATGTTCAGAAGCTTGATTTACTGATTAAATAACCATGTTTTCAGTTTTTTTCTAAACTGAAGCAGTGAGGAACTTGTTTTTATGTGGTTTGGTAGGGTGTTCCAGATTTTAGGGGCCGCGATTGGAAAGCGGCGGTCGCCCCAAGAAACTGTTCTGCTGCGTTGGACCACTAGTTGGTTAAGTGAGGTAGATCGAAGTGTTCTGGACGGATTGTAAGGAATTAGTTGCTCTTTGAGAAAACGCGGGCCTTGGTCCTGCAGGGTTTTGTAGACTATGCACAATGATTTGAATTTTGCCCTGTTTTGGATAGTTAACCAGTGGTAACTTTTCAGAGTGTCCGAGATGGGTGCGAATTTAGGTTTTTTGGACAGCACGCGTGCCGCTGCGTTCTGCACGGTCTGTAATTTTTTGGTAACTCTGTTTTGTGCATTAAGCAGAAGACCATTGCAGTAATCTAACGATGTTAGGACCAGGGAGGTGACTAGCGTCTTGGCTGCTGAATCTGGTAGAAACGGTGTGATTTTTCTTATCATTTTAAGCTTAAAATGGGCATTAGCTGCCACCTTATTTGCGTGGGCCATGAAGTTGAGCTGGTCATCGAATGTCACTCCTAGGTTTCTGACCTTAACGGTGGGGCAGGGAGGGGTTCCTAGAGCCGATGGCCACCAGGCTGCAGACCAAGCTGGCATAAGGTTACCAAAGATAACCACCTCCGTTTTATCGGAGTTGAGCTTCAGGCAATTTTTTGCCATCCACTCACCGATGGCATTCATCCCGCTTTGGAATCTCTCTGCCACCTCCTGTCCATTACCCTTTATGGCCAACACTAGTTGAGTGTCATCGGCGTATGAGGTTAGGCCCATCCCGTATGCTTTGATGACACTAGCGAGGTCCGACACATATATATTAAATAGTGTCGGACTTAGGGATGAGCCTTGGGGGACCCCACACGGTAATGACAAATCAGCTGATTGAAAAAGGCCCAGTGTAACCGCCTGGGTTCTGTTGGCCAAGAAGGAGGCAAGTAGGTCCCTAGCAGTGAGCTGAATACCCATCCTTTCGACACGATCGACCAAGATCTTGTGATCGACCGTGTCGAAGGCTGTTGAGAGATCCAGAAGGACAAGCAGAGCTGTTCCTCCTTGATCGCGGATGACTCTTATGTCATCAGCTGCTTTGATGAGAGCGGTTTCCGTACCATGGTGTTTACGGAAACCGAACTGAGTGTCATCCAGCAGGTTATGACTTTCTATATATTCCGACAACTGCTGATTCATAGCCTTTTCGGTAACTTTAGCTAGAAAAGGGAGACTCGCTATAGGGCGGTAGTTTTTTAGTTCACCTTTATCTAGACCGGGCTTTTTAAGCAGGGGTTTGATCAGCGTATTTTTTAATGAGTCAGGGTAGGTTCCAGATGTCAGTATAGTGTTACAGACATGAGTAATGATAGGGATGACTGTGTCTGGCACGGTTGCGATCACAGAAGTTGGGCATGGATCCAGAGCTGATCCAGCTTTGATCGATTTTACTATGCCCTCAACTTGGTCAGTGGTAAGGGGTTTAAAACTGGTCATGGTATTTTTAGGGGTGATCATGGGGGTGATAGCACTACTGATGCCCAGGTCTGATTTAAAGGCTTGGTAAATATCATTTACCTTCGCGAAGAAGAACTTAGATAAGGCATCACATAATGCTTGTGATGGGGGTGGATTAAGATCCGGGGCATTTCCAGAAAGAGTTTTGGCGATGTTATATAGCTGTTTACTAGAGTTTTTCGCAGTCTCTATATGGAGTGTGAAAAAATGTTTTTTTGCTGCTATTATCATTGCTTTATAAGAAGCAAGAGCTTTTTTGTACTTTTCCTTATTTTCGCTGTCGTAGGTTCTTCGCCAGTGCCTTTCCCTGTTCCTAGTTAATTGTTTTTGGATTTTTAGCTCTTGTGTATACCACTGAGCTTTAGGCAGATTTCTGTTTCTTGAGAGGGATTTAGTAGGTGCCAGCTGAGACGTGGCATCGCCCAACCATTTCTGGAATTGGTTGGTTGCAATATTGGGATCGGTGGATAGATCCGGGCTGGTGTTGTTTAAGAGCAACGTTAGGTCATTGGAATTAATGTCCTTCCATGCTTTGAAAGTGCCAGTTTTCGAGTGAACAGTCTTTTTCCTCAGCGAGCCTTTGATAGTGAGGCTGCTAAGAATGACTGAGTGGTCTGTCCATGTCATGGGGAGAACTGAGGTTATACAGAGACCTTCCACATTTGTAAAAATTCCATCCAACGTGTGGCCTGCCTGATGGGTGGGGGTCATGACCAATTGTTTGAGGCCCATTGTTTCTAAATCTGATATAAGGGAATTAGTATCCCTGTCACCGATTTGCTCCAAATAGAAGTTGAAGTCACCCATAATTGTGGTGGACTCTTCTGTGACTATGGACTCAGTGATGTTACTTAAATTAGTTAGAAACGCTGATCTGGTCCCAGGGGGTCTATAAAGAAGTACTCCCTTGAAGTTATACGTAGAAGACAATTTTATATTAAAATGCATGGCTTCACATGAAGTAATGGGAATAGGCGAGAAGCGGACCTCAAATTGGTCTCTGGCTAAGATGGCTAGCCCACCTCCATTCCCTTTGGGCCTATCCTGCCGATAGGCACTAAAGCCTGGAGGAACTGCCGTTACATAGTCGGGGGCGAATGCCTCATTGGACCATGTCTCTGTAATATAGAGAACATCTAAGTTAAGGTCGCTGATGAGATCAGCTATTTCCTGGCAATGTTTACTCAGGGAGCGCGCGTTTATGAGTGCCATGGTCACGTGTGAATCTTTCTCTGACACTGAAGATTTAGCAACGATAGTAGGGTTAACAAACGCGGGCACGATGTTGCAATGTGGGCATTGTGTTTATTTCTCCAGAGGCATAAGGGATAAATCGTATTTGGTGCAGAGAGGGGCATGGGAGGGACAGATCTCCAACAGCGTACTGCGATTATACGTAAGAGGAGGGACAGGGGTTGTGGCCCTGGGCCCGGTCCCGGCGCGGACGGGCGCAGACGGGCTTGCCTTTGGCGCGCCTTCGGCGCGGACGGGCGATACTGTTGTTGATATACATCCTTTGGGCGGGGCGGGAGGAGGGTGGGAGGGGCGCAGAGCTATCAGGCCAGCCTTCCCAATGGAAGATGGTGGCCAAAATGCTGCAGAAAGCTTCCCTGCGCCTGGAAACAGCGGCGCCGTGGGAAGAGATGAATTGGGGCCTCGGCGACAACAGAGTCTGCAGAGGTGATGGCCAACATATTACAGGCCGAGTGAACGTGGATCGTGACGGAGGCCCGCCCCAGGGGCTTCAGATCCGCCATTGTGAGAGGTAGGCGATCTGCCCTGTACAATGACAAGGGATGAAACAGTCGGAGGCTCTGCTAAGCAGAGTACATTAGATTGCTATACTGGAACAGAAGCCCCGACGGCTGACCAGGGAGTTGCGCAGGGAGGCCTTCCGGACAACACCGCACTAATGGCGGCCATTTCACATTCCAGGGTCACTCTGGAAGTGAAGATTGGGGAGGTGGGGTCCGATGTTATGCTCCTTCGGCAGGATCTTAGGAATGCGGTGGAGTATATATACGAGGCTTAAACCAGGGTCTCTGGAGTAAAGGACTCGGTCACTACCCTGTAAAAAAAAGTTGCGTCTATGGAAACGATCACCAGGGGTCTGGCTTCGCGTGGAAGACACGGAGGGCAGGGCCAGGTGGAACAACCTCCGCTTTGTTGGATTCCCTGAAGGATGTGAAGGGGGAGACATGGAGCGGTTCCTAACTGAGTGGCTTGTGAGTTGGCTCCCCCAGGAGTTGGTGTCCAGCTGCTTTGTTGTGGAAAGGGAGCACAGGGTCCTGATACAGTAGCCTCCCCCTGGAGCCAGACCGAGGCCCGTCATTAAGTTCAAGTTCAAGTTCAGGATTTATATAGCGCACTACTCACCCAGAGGGTCTCAAGGCGCTTGGGGAGGGGGTTCATTATTTATCGAATAGCCAGGTTTTAAGTTCTTTTCTGAAGGAGATGTGGTTCTGTGTAAGGCGGAGGTGAGTGGGGAGTGAGTTCCAGGTTTTGGCCGCCAAGTAGGAGAAGGATCTACCTCCCATGGTAGATCTATGGATACGCGGAACTGCGGCGAGGCCTTGATTGGAGGATCTTAGTTGGCGGGGGGGTGTGTAGAAGGAAAGTTGAGTGTTGAGGCAATCGGGCCCTAGTTCGTAGAGGGCCTTGTGCGCGTGGGTGAGGAGACGGAATGTTATTCTCTTGTTGACGGGAAGCCAGTGGAGGTCTTTCAGGTGGCTGGTAATGTGGTCTTGGCGAGGGACGTCCAAAATGAGTCTCGCCGATGCGTTTTGGATGCGTTGGAGTTTTTTTTGTAATTTGGCTGTGATTCCGGCGTAGAGGGTGTTTCCGTAGTCTAGTCGACTCGTAACCAGTGCGTGGGTGACGGTCTTTCTTGTCTCGGTGGGGATCCAATGGAAGATTTTTTTGAGCATACGAAGTACGTTGAAGCAGGAGGATGAGACGGCGTTGACTTGTCTTGTCATCGAGAGGGAGGAGTCTAGGATGAAGCTTAGGTTACGTGCGGGGTCTGTGGGTATGGGTGCAGAACCCAGATCTGAAGGCCACCATGAGTCGTCCCAGGCAGAGGGGGATGATCCTAGGATGAGCACTTCCGTTTTGTCGGAGTTAAGTTTTAGGCGGCTGTTTTTCATCCATGTGGCTACTTCTTTCATGCCTTTGTGAAGATTGGTTTTGGCGGTGTTGGGGTCTTTGGTGAGGGAAAGGATCAGCTGGGTGTCGTCAGCGTAGGAGATGATGTTAAGGTTGTGTTGACGCGCGATGGAAGCGAGTGGACTCATGTAAACGTTGAAGAGGGTGGGACTGAGTGATGATCCTTGTGGTACTCCGCAGATGACTTCGGTGGCCTCTGATTTGAATGGGGGAAGTCGGACTCTCTGGGTTCTCCTAGCAAGGAATGAGATGATCCAGTCCAAGGCTTTTCCTTTTATGCCGATGTTGTTGAGGCGTTGTATGAGGGTGCTGTGACAGATAGTGTCGAAGGCGGCAGGGAGGTCGAGTAGTATGAGGGCCACTGTTTCTCCGTTGTCCAGTAGTGTTCGGATGTCGTCTGTTGCTGCGATGAGGGCGGTTTCGGTGCTGTGTTTGGCTCGAAAGCCGGACTGTGATGGATCGAGGGAGTTGTTGGATTCGAGGAAGGCGGCGAGTTGGCTATTGACGGCTTTCTCGATGACTTTGGCCGGGAATGGGAGGAGGGAGATGGGGCGGTAGTTTTTAAGTTCAGAGGGGTCTGCTGTGGGTTTCTTCAGGAGGGCGCTGACTTTGGCATGTTTCCAGCTTTCTGGGAAGGTAGCAGAGTTGATGGAGCAGTTGATGACATCACGGAGATGGGGTGCGATGATGGAGTCTGCTTTGTTGAAGATGTGGTGGGGACATGGGTCGGTTGGCGAGCCAGAGTGGATGGAATTCATTATTCGGATGGTGTCTTCAGTGGTGATTGGGTTCCAGGCGCTGAGGTAGTTGGAGGGTGGTTTAGGATCTGAGTGGGGTGGAGAGGATTGTTCGTTGGAACTGTTTTTGAAGCTGTTATGTATGTCGGCAATTTTGTTGTAGAAGAAGGAGGATAACGAATCGCAGAGGTCTTGGGAGGGAGTGATGTCGTTTGAAGCTGCGGTGGGGTTGGTGAATTCTTTGACGATGTTGAATAGTTCCTTGCTGTTGTGGGCGTTGTTGTCGAGTCGATTCTTGAGTGCTGATTTCTTGGTGGATCGAATCAGCTGGTGGTGTTTGCGGGTGGCTGCCTTGAAGGTGGTCATGTTGTCGGTGGTTGGGTTTTTTCTCCATGTTTTCTCGAGAGTGCGGCATAGCTTCTTGGATTTCTTAAGGTCATCGTTGAACCAGGGGGCCTTTTTGCTGTCTTGTGTGGTGTGATGGTTTTTCAAGGGTGCTAATTCGTCAGCGCTGTGAGTGATCCATTGTTTGAATTTGATGGCAGCTTGGTTTGGGTCCGATGGGGGGGCGGGTGGGTTAAGGTTGAGCGATGTGAGGAGTTGTTCGGTGGTAATTTTGTTCCATTTTCTTCGGGGAATAGGTTGTGGGGGGTTGTGGGTTGAGGTGGTTTTGTAGCTGAAGTGAACGCAACTGTGGTCCGTCCAGTGGAGAGCTGTGGTGTGATCGAAGGAGATGTGCTTACTGGAGGTGAAGATTGGGTCGAGCGTATGTCCGGCTGTATGGGTGGGGGTG
This sequence comes from Lissotriton helveticus, assembly GCF_964261635.1. Taxonomy (NCBI): domain Eukaryota; kingdom Metazoa; phylum Chordata; class Amphibia; order Caudata; family Salamandridae; genus Lissotriton; species Lissotriton helveticus. Next base: position 795,971,711 of record NC_136063.1, on the reverse strand, counting down.
TCAACAAGTTGTTTGAGACCAAGATTGGCTAGGTTGTCCAGAAGGGTGGTGGTGTTGCAGTCGTTTTTCTTTTCCAGGTGGAAGTTGAGGTCTCCTAGTAGAATGTAGTTCTCAGAGGTGAGGGCATGTGGGCTGATGAAGTCGGTGATGTCTTCGTTGAATTGTGTGCGCGTTCCTGGTGGTCTGTAGATGAGGGTGCCTCTGAGTGTGGTCCTAGGGTCGGTGTGGATCTGGAAATGGAGGTGTTTGGCGGTTGTGAGGTTATCGTCGGAGCTGGTCGTGATTTTGATGGTGTTCTTATGTACGATGGCGATGCCTCCTCCTGTTTGGATGGTGCGGTCTTTTCGGATAATCTTGTAATTGTCCGGGATGGCTATGGCGATGTCGGGTGTTGATGATGCGTTCATCCATGTTTCAGTGAGGAAGGCGACGTCCGGTGATGTAGTGTCGAGTAGATCCCAGAGTTCGGTGGCGTGTCTGTGGACCGAGCGGGTGTTCAGCAGAATGCACTTAAGTGGTTAGAGTCATTGCGGAGATATTAGGAGATATTAAATTACCATGACAGGGACACAATCCTAAAGCAAGCCAGACAAGATGTTTGAGAACACTCGCATCCTCATATTCCCGGATTCTACGAGACTGGTCCAGCAGAAGACCCATCAAAAGGGGGACCCCTAAGAACTGATGCTAGGCAGATAGCACAGGGGACTTAAATACAGCAAACCAAACAACAAAAGCTACTGCCTAGATTTCAAAATAGTAAGGGCCCTACACTGGAGTCCCAAAATTATTTATCGTTCACTGAAACTGACCCTGACATATAGATTATGCCATAAGACCACAATCAAATTTAGAAAAAATAATTTTTTTATTATTTCCATGATATCAAAACAAGATAAAACAATCTACGAAAATTGATTGAAGGTCTTTCATAAACTCAAATTTGTTGAAGTTGACAGTAGGCAAAAAGGTGAGTCCCCTCGACAAGAGGGTCACGGATTCAGGGTCAATAGTAAACGTACACAGATTGAATACAGGGATGTTTTTTAAGTTTTCCAGTATTGATGGTGCCTTGTTTGTATATATCTTTTGGGTTGACCCTGACCCCGATGGAAGTTCCTTTGTTGGGGAGTCCGGTTTCTGGGGCGGTAGTTCCCCATGCGATTGCCTAAAAAATGATCCTGTGCCACCGGTCTTTCAAATGTTTCCTGCCGTGATTGATAATTCGGGTTATAGCTAGGGTCATAGTTAGTAGATCCTTCTCCATCCGAGTCAGTAGTGTCAGAGAAGGTAGTGACCCGTCGATTTTCCCATCAGGGAGGGCCCTGATTGGAGCCATTCCCTTGGGGCATGGTATAAAAATTAGATGCTAGATATGGATACGCTCGTTCTTGTGAGAACAATCGGATGTCCTTCCTGAACCTTTCTGTCTTTCTCTTCAGAAGATATTCGGAGAAAAAGTCTAATTCTTGGCAGAGGTCTTCTAATTTCTTTTTGCCCATTTCCACTGAATTGTCTTTTTTCAGTTTTTCTTCCAATTCTTCTATCTCTTTATTAAGAATGGTTATCACACCCACATCCCCAGCTCGTCCTGATGAAGGTGTGGCCCCGCTGTGGGCCATACACCGAAACGCGCGTCGGCGTTTGAAGCTTGTCCCGTATCCACCGGATGGTGTTTTCTTACCACCTGGAAAACGCATGGGACCTGTGTCATCCTGTCATCAGTTGGCAGTTATACCATGCTGAGTGAAGTGTGATGTTTTATGATTGACGAATGTCTGTATGAATGGGGTTGGTAGTACGAATGAAGTGATGTGTGGGACAATTTTGGGATATTGATGAAGCTTATTTATGAGATATGTGTAGATTGTTTTATCTTGTTTTTATATCATGGATATGATAACAATTGTTATTTTTTCTTAATCTGCTTGTGGTCTTATGGCATAATCTATATGTCAGGGTAAGTTTCAGTGAACGATAAATATTTTTGGGACTCCAATGTAGGGCCCTTACTATTTTGAAATCTAGGCTGTAGCTTTTGTTGTTTGGTTTGCTGGTCCAGCAGAAGAGACAGTCATTTATGGCAGCCAAGGCCCACCTGCGCATGTTGAAACTTCCCTACGCACTGTTGTATCCTGCTAGGTTGAGAATGGTGTACCAATCCTGGACTCTATTCTTCGAATCGCTAGAAGATGTCTTTAACTGGACAGTTGAAAGCGTGAATATTTGGCTACATACGCCACCCAGGCTGGAGTCAGACTCTTCAACCAGTGAAGCCGCCCACAGGCCACCCAAGATCAAAATCAAAGGAACTAGGCGGTCAAGATCCCAACGCCGCTCCAAATCCTGCAGTGATTCTAACAGATCTACCTTGGCACCCGACAGGGGTCTTCGGCGTCATAATTACGTCACAATTCTTCTAGATGGGGGACTGTTGGAGACATTGGCTTAAACCGACAAAACATGAGCAGGGGCTAGTACCTCTTTTTGACTCTTAGTAGTTCAGGGGCATGCCTGTTGAATATGGGCAGATTATTGGGGAATCATTGGGGGGTGGGTGGGGGGATCCCTTTCAGGCCCGCAAGCCACCCTCACTGCGACATATACTTCAGCTGTTTTGAGGTATAGGGGTGGATGGAGGAAGGTGAGGTACACAAGTTATTTGTTTGCACTGCGTCACTGCCACTTACAGATACGATTCGTACATTGGTCCATAGCCATCCCACATATTGATACCCGAAGACCCTTAGATGGTAGTCCCCACAGAAAGGATAGCAGATGTCCTGATGCTTCAGGAGACCCATTTAATTGGTACTAAACCCTTGTGGCTCCTCCGCTATGGTAATATTCAAGTGTTCCACCCAAGCTTCACTAGGGGATCCAGAGGGGTCGCGATTTTACTTCATCGCAGTGTCCCATATAAACATATCAAGACATGGACCGACACTCAGGGGAGATATGTCTTCATTAGGGGCACCATATATGAGGAACAGGTGGTCTTGGGGTGTGTGTATGCTCCCCCGCCGCTGCAATGGACATTAGTAGAGCGCCTTACGTCCTTGTGGGCCGATATATCAGAGGGGCTGGCAATAGTAGGGGGTGATTGGAATGATGTACTGGACCTGACCATAGATAGATGGAGAGCAGGAGGATATCTCGCTGCTTCACACGGTACCAGACTGCATGCCTTGGTAACGGGATTGGGTTGAGTGGATACATGGAGGCGACTGTATCACGAGGATATAGGATATATGTACCTTTCGACAACCCATGATTCATACTCTCGTCTTGATTATCTATTTGTACCGATGGGTGTGGTAGGACCGGTGAGGGCAGTGGAGATTCTTCCAAGAGGTTTGTCCGACCACTCCCAGTGCTTTTGCCGGTGCAGTTGGGTCCCAAGAAACAGCCCTTTCGTTGGCGTTTATCCCCCTGGCATCTGCAGGACTTATCGGGAGCACATTGAGCAGGCAATTGAGCAATATTTGGATATAAATGTGGGAACCTTAGCTGAGGCAGCAACCTAATGGGAGTCCATGAAGCCCACCCTGCGGGAGGTGGACATTTCATTCTGCGCTGCTGCGCGTCGAGTCCAGTGGGAATCGCTCCTGCGGTCGGAGTCTTGCTTATTAGAACAAGAGCAGAGTAGTAGAGGGTGGGAGGAAGTTTGGTGCACTGACAGCTGGCGTTAGACCAACAATCCCATGCTGATACCCTGATGGAAGAGGCTCGACTTCCGTGTCTGGCATCCCACAGCAGAATTTATCAATGGGGAGACATTACTGCATAGACTGTGTCAAGGGGCTTTGCCACCTCAGGTCCTCCCAAGCATACTGGGTCCTGATGGACAGACCATGAGCGGCCCATCTCTTATTGCAGAGAACTTTGCGCATTATTTTGCAGAGCTATTCACCACTAGGGAACTCCTGCAGGAAAATGTGGTACATCGCTTCCTAAATGTGTGCTCTATCAGGCGAGGCACGAGCAGACCTTGAACTTCCATTCACTGACGAGGAGATAAGCGTCGCACTGGAAGACCTGAACTCTGGAAAGTGCCGGGCCCTAATTGGTTCCCATGTGAATTTTTCAAGAAATATTCTTCAAAATTCGGGCCTCATTATCTTCAAGTTGTCGAGGATGCTAGAGACCAGGGGTGCCTACGACGAGACTGGAGGCACACAGAAATAGTGGTGTTTCACAAATCAGGCCGACCCCCCGACCTGCACACCTCGTATCATCCCATCTCATTGCTAAACGTTGAGGCCAAGGTGTTGGCCAATCGCCTTCAATCTCGAATAACTAACTTGATCCATCCCGACCAGGCTGGATTCATGCCCCAGAGGGCCACACGCCATAATATCCGTTGAGCGCACACGGCCATAGCCGCTGTTCAGGGAAGGGGAGTGCTGGTCGGTCTCATGCTGGCGAATATGGGTAGGGCGTTTGACTCCCTTAGTTGGGTCTACCTGTTCGCACTATTGGATCGACTGAATATTGCTTCCTGTCATATCTAAAACTGCTATATAGGGGGGCGTGACCAAGATGGCGGCGGAGTGGGACGTGCTTTTGTGTCCCTCTGGCGCCTGGCTGTTCTTAGCGTTGTAAAGCACCCTTTTCGGAGCCCGGTTCCCGACGTTTGTGTGCCTCTACCTCTCCCCGAGGCGGTGTGACCTGATATCGGCGCTCAGCCTTCCCGCCGCCGACGAACCGGGAGCGGCTCTTGGGGCGGCCCGCAACGTGGCGGCCACCGGCCTGTGCGCGGAGCTGCCACAGGGCCCTCCCGAGTGTGGACGCAGGTCGAGGAGATACCTGGGGCCCCATCGGCGAGCCGAGAAGTGACCGGACAGGAGGACGGACCCGGACAGCGCTCAGCAGCGGCGCCCCAGTAGAGTACAGGGAACTGAGCACCCAGTGTGGGAGGAGCGCGGTCCCTGGCCCGGCGGATTACGTGAGGCCGTGGCTTCTAGGCCTGTGCGGCCCGGACGAGTCTGCGGGGAGGAGCAGAGTGAGTGACGGACCGCCGTCCGGTGGGGAGCTTCAGCGGGTGCGAGTGTCGGCGGCCTTGGACTCGGGGGCGGCCTGCCCCATAAAAGACCTGCCGCGGATCAGAGCGGCTCTTCAGGGCTTGGTTGCCGGGTTCTCCCTGCCGGTGGGGGCTGGAACTGGATCCAGCCTTTCTGGTGCGTGAGAGGTGCCCGCCGGTTACGCAGCCTTGCGCACGGTGGTGCTGAGCTGCCCACCCTGAGCCCGGATCTTTAGGGCTTCCGGAGGCCTCCATCGTCTGCGCTGGTGGGCCCTGGTTGGAGCGCGCTGTACCCCCACCCTGCACAGTATTGTTCCGCGCTCCGGCCCTGATCATTGATCGACTCGGTGACGGTTGGTTCTGTGGAGTGCCCCACTGAAGCGGAGGACTGCTGGTGCCGGCCTCTCTGCCTGAGTATTGCCGAGCTTGGAGGCCTCGTAGTGAAGCGAGGCACGTTTGACTGGTGTGAGGCCTAGCTGGACGCGTGGGCACCTGGGCCTGGCTGTACGGGTTGTGCGGCGGTCTCCCCTGGGTCGGGAGCGTCTTGCGAAGGAGAGGCCACTGTGACCCGCCATGGCAGCGGCTAGGCTGAAGAAATATAAGCCGGGCCAGGACGGCTTACCGAAGAGTGCAGTGCAGGCCGTGTCACCGGTAGCTGATAAGAGCCGGGAGGAGGAGCCTGCGACCAAAGCCTTTATGCTGGAACTCTTTGCGGCAATCAAGGAGGACATTGCGGGGCTGCGTACTCAGCTGGCCGCGGACCTGCGGGATGTTCGAAGGGACATAGATGATATAGGAGAGAGAGTAGCCACGCTGGAAGAGCTCGATCTTGAGACAGGGGGCGACATACACCAGCTTCTGCAGGACGTCATCAGACTGATCGAGCAGAACCTCGACCTTCAGGCACATGCGGAGGACTTGGAGAACCGGTCCCGCCGCAACAATATCCAGATCAGAGCGGTGCCGTGAAAGGGCGAGGGAGCAGATTTGCGTGAGTATGTCGCGGCCCTCTTTAAGCAGATCCTGCAGGACGAGGAGGTGTCGGAGATTCGTATGGACAGAGTGCATCGTGTGGGTCTGCCGAAGGGTACAAAGGCACCACCACCGGACATTCTCGTCTGCGTGCATGATTTTCAACTGAAGGAACGCATCCTCAGGATGGCGTGCGAGGTCGTCCCTGTGCAGTTCCGTGGGCATAATCCAGTGCTTTTCCAGGATCTGGCGGCGTCAACGGTGAAGAAGCGTAGGGACTTCAAACCGGTCACGTCACATCTGCGTGATCGCAACATCGCATATACGTGGGGTCATCCGTTCAGACTCATTTTCCGCTGGCAAAATAAATTGGTTCAGGTCCGTTCACTCACAGCTGCCATGGACCTCCTTGGCATAGAACACACGGAGACGGAGTCTGCTGGCGGTAGAGGTACCTTCAGGCGACGACGACGCTCGGCGGATTGGCAGAAAGTGGGCCGCTCTGTACCCAAGAAAGGGCCTGATCCCTCAGTATGTCTCCAGGAGAGGGGTGCAGCCGTAGCCTCCGTGGCCCTGGTTACGGAGGCAGCACCAGATGATGTTCCGGAGGTGCCGTGATGCCCGGGAGGGTACATTGCCGGCGTCGGAGGGGGGCATCCCCTGAAGGTACTCTAGTACGTCCTGCTGGATGAGTGAGTCCCGTATCGGGAATTGGAAGACTGTAGACTGGTACCTATTCCCCTTGCCTTTGTGGCCTGTATTACGAACTTTCGTATCTTACTTTGTCTTCTTCTGCTCCTGTTTGGTTCTGTTGTGGGGGGGTTCGGTGTGTGTGTTGGGGGAGGGAAGGGGTGGGCAGGGGGGGGGGACTCCGCATCAGACCTCTGCCGATTGTGTATGACTGTGCATTTTTGCTGCTTCCCTTCATGTCGATTGGTGTGTGCGCAAGGCATTTGGGCCGGCTGTGCTTTGACCTGGAATTGCTCTGGAGTGCATGCGATGCTGATCTGGTTGGAGTGGGATGGCTAGGGAGCTGAAAGTGGTGAGCCTCAATGTGCGGGGGCTAAACAATCCAGTGAAGCGCTCTGCTGTCCTGTCCCTCCTTGAGCAATCTGGGGGGGGGGGGGGGTTGTGCCTCTTGCAGGAGACGCACCTCCTCCACAAGGATGAGCGTCAAATGTGAGACAGGAGATTCCCACTTCAGTTGTGGTCCTCGGGCCCTGCTAAGAAGAACTGAGTTGCCCTCCTTTTCAGCTCCCGGATGCGCTGGAAGGTTTTGACTCATCTGGTAGATATACGGGGGAGATTTCTGGCGGTGCGGGTGCAGTGGGGAGACACGACTTTCACCATTGGGTCCTTGTATGCACCAAATACACAGCAGGAGCCTTTTTTGCGTACAGCTCTGGCCCAAGTCCTTGCTTCCCCTGATGCTCTCCTCTTGGTGGGGGGGGGGGGGGGGGCTCTAATCTGGTAATGGATGAGACTCTCGATAGATCGGCGAATAGGCTGCACACTTCAGGGACCTGGTCTGCAGAAGGGAAGCAATGGTTGACGGATGGTGGTTTGCATGATGTGTGGCGGCTGCAACACTCCCAGGAGCGCGACTACACATACTACTCGGCCGCACACCAAACATACGCGCGCCTTGACCACTTTCTGGCTTCTACTGCCCTGCTACCCCACCTCCGAGACGCGGACATTGCCCCTCGATCTCTCTCGGATCATGCACCCCTGATGGTCACGATTACCCTATGCGGCATGCGACCTCCCTCAGCTGGCTGGCGGCTGCGCGACTCCATGCTTAACGCTAACTCTGTAGTGGCGAAGATTAGGGACACTATCACACATTACTTCGCCGAGAACCCAATCGGAGATACGGCAATAGCATCTGTTTGGGAGGCACTGAAGCTGGTGGTTAGGGGGGACTTTATTGCTTTAGCAGCCACGTATGCCAAGCTTCGCAGAGATAAAAGAGAGGAGTTGGAGGGGGAAGTGCGGGGCTTAGAATCTGTCCATAAACAAACTGGGGCTCGCAGGGTCTGGAGGGAGCTCGAGACCAAGAGGCGCATGCTGAAGCCTCTGGATCTCGATAGGGCAGAATATGCGCTGCTGCGCCTGCGTCACAAGTTCTACCTGAGTGGGGACAAGGGTGGTAAAATGCTTGCACATCGTTTGCGGGCCCAGGCCCAATCCCATGCCATCACGGAAATCCACGACCACCAATCCGTGTCACGTACCACTGACTCCGAGATCGTGGCGGCCTTCCGCCGTTTTTACCAAACCTTGTACACAAAGGAGGGCACACCGCCCGTAGATGGTGACCGATACATTGAGGCGGCGGGCATTACGCCCTTATTTGAGAATGCTGTTGAGGACCTGAACATGGAGATCCGCGTGGAGGAGGTTATCTCTGCCATTGCCCGACTAAAGTTAGCTAAATCCCCCGGGCCTGATGGCTTCTCAGCACTTTTTTATAAAACCTTTTGCCAGGAACTGGCCCCGTTTTTGACCCGCCTCTTTAATTCGTTACTGGACACGGGTTCGGTCACGCCCTCTATGTCTGATGCCGCCATAACGGTCATTCTTAAGCCTGGCAAGGACCCTGCTGACTGTAGTTCTTATCGACCTATCTCCCTCCTCAACGTCAATGCCAAGCTCTTTGCGGGCATCCTGGCGGCACGGCTTAGCCCTCTCCTGGATGGAGTGGTTGAGCCGGACCAGTCGAGCTTCGTTCCTACCCGCCAAGGTAGTGACAACTCCAAGAGATTGCTGCACCTGCTGGATGGAGTCCACCGCGCAAAGACCCAGGCCTTCCTCCTATCCATCGACGCGGAGAAGGCCTTTGACAGGGTTGAGTGGGGGTTCCTTTTCCGAGTATTGCAGGCTTTTGGTCTTAAGGGTAATTTCTTGTGCTGGATTCAGGCCCTCTATGCGTCTCCGAGGGCGGTCGTCTGTGTCAATGGCTGTAGGTCGGAACCATTTTCTATCACCAGGGGGACACGGCAGGGGTGCCCCCTTTCCCCGCTCCTATTTGCGTTCTACATGGAGCCCTTTGCCCAAGGTGTCAGGTCCCACCCCGACATTGCGGGCATTCGATTTGGAGCTGACGGGCATAAAATCAGTTTGTACGCTGATGATGTTATTCTGGCCCTACAGAACCTCGCTGCCTCTTTATGCTGCCTCTCTGCGGAGATTCTGGCTTTTCATGACGCGGCAGGCTTTAAGGTTAATTTTCCCAAATCTGAAATCCTGAACATCTCTGTCCCACCGGAGGAAGTGGCTGACCTGCAGCGGGATTTTTACTTCCGCTGGACGCAGTCTGACATCACATATCTGGGCATCTGCCTTGCTCCGACTGTGCCCCAGACGCTTTCCTTAAACTACACCAAACTAATAGAACAGACCACCAAATCTATCTTCGCCTGGTCGCGCCTCAATCTGGCCTGGTTTGGCAGATTGGCAGCTATTAAAATGACTCTTCTGCCCAGAATACTTTACGTTTTTCAAATGCTGCCCCTGACACCACCGAGGGGAGCTCTGAGGAAACTCCAGAGCTTGCTGAATAGGTTTTTCTGGGACAACAAGCGGCCCCGGGCAGCGTTTGCAATGACCACACTCCCGAAGGCAGCTGGTGGTTTGGGTTTCCCTCATCTCTCGGCCTATTTTCAGGCCTCCTGCCTTCGCTATGTGGTTGAATGGGACAGACCTGAATCGAGTAAGCATTGGTTGTTTATGGACCAGACTGTGGCGGGTTGCAACATTTGGCGGGAACTCTGGCTGCCTCACAAAGATAGGGCATGGGGGCTATACTCCTCGCCGGTGACATCACCAACACTCAAGGCGTGGGATCAGTTAGCACTCTGTAAGGGTTGGACGACCTTCCCTTCACCCATGACGCCGATTGTAGATAATCCCGCCTTCCCCCCTGGCCGTGCATCGTCAGTCTTCCCCCGCTGGCGGGAGAAGGGCTGTAAGAGGGTGGGTATGCTTTTTGATCTAGAGGGGCTTGTCCCCTTTTCGGAGCTACGGTTGGACCATTCCCTGCTGGACGTGTCGGAAGGCTTTTCTTATGCACAGGTAGTACACTTGGTGACGCATCCGGCTAATGTGTTGTTGATGTCGCGCTCCCTCACGGCTTTCGAGCGATGGCTCCTGCGCAAAAAAGATGATCGGAGCCTTATCTCAGAACTATATGCCATGATTTTGCGTGACCCGCCGCGGCAGCGTACAAAGGCGCAAGTGCATTGGGAAGTAGAGCTGGGGCGTCCACTCTCGCAGAGAGAGTGGGAACAGGTATTCTATCGTGCGCATCACACTACTGCTAACACGGCGGGTACGGAGTCGGCCTACAAACTGGCGACGTACTGGTACTATACACCACCGCGTGTTGCATCCTGGGACAAGGCTAAATCCAGTCTCTGCTGGAGGGGGTGCGGTATGTCGGGTAATCTCCTGCACTTGTTGTGGCGCTGCCCTAAGCTAGAACAATACTGGCAAACGGTTCTTGATGAACTAGATGCTGCGTTCCAGATCACATTGCCTAGGCTCCCCGAGCACACACTGCTGGACCTCCCACATCCCTCTTGTTTTCCCCTGCGCACGCTGCTAGGACGACAAATTGCACTAGGACTACTGACTGCGCGACAGGTCTTGCTGGCGCGATGGGGCTCCCCGGACGTCCCGGATGTGAGTGACTGGTTGATGCGCCTATGGCATGCATTGGCGATAGAGCATCTTTCCTTGAATATGGATGGCAGAGGGTCCGAATATGCTACTCTGTGGGCCCCGTTTCTGCGACTTCTGTCTACGGAGCTTAGAGAAGTTACATGTCCGAAGTACCTTCAAATCCTACAGCTCATCCCCCTGGGTCCGATGGGTGCTGTGCCGGTTCCCTAGTTTCTAAAGCTGATGACGTCTCCATACAAAATTGTGAAACCCTTTCACCAGATGCACCCCTACACCATCTCCTTCCTGTAACTTTCTACTCCTTTACAGACCTCCACCTAGCAATGCAACATTCCCAGACACAGTTTCAGAGACAGTTTCAAACCTCATAACACTCCAATCCAACCTATGCATTCTTGGTGACCTGAACATTTGGTTTGACAAACCTACTATGCCCCATCCAAAAACAATCATCACTGGCCTAGACACACTGAACCTACATCAGATCGTCCACAAACCCACACACATTGCTGGACACATCCTAGATGTCATTTTTGCAAATCTAGAACTAGTTACCTTTTAAACAATTACACCAGTCATTCTGTCAGACCACCATTTGCTTGCTTTCTAACATAAAGTAACACATCTTACATACATTCACCTATCAGCCATGGGACAAACTCAATTGAGAACACTTAGAAACACAACTAAAATCCAATACAGATCTAGCCACAATAAATTCCATTCAAAAACTATATGAGTGGCTATAGGAAGCTTTTGCTATCCTTTTACCACTAAGAACAACACAGTAGAACAAAAGAAAACAGGCGCCCTGGAGAAATACAGAGATAAATCAGTAAATTAAAAAGCTGCAACATAAATGGCTCAAAACAAACATCAATCAAGACAAATTACACCTACAGAAAGTGAACAGATTATACAAGTCAGCAATCAAAAAAGCTAACAAAAGATACCATTCAGACAGAATTCAAAATGCTAAAAGTGCAAATAAAGAATTTTTATAAAATTCTCACGGAATTTCTGAAACCAAATTGTCTTAAAGGAGCTCATCCATTACTTAAGAATTCACAGACAAACTGACAAATCATGAGACCACTAAAGAAGACATGTGGGGCTCCTATTTAAAAGAAAGAAAAAGCACCAACCCTTGTCTAAAAAAAAAAACTCCAAGTGTGGGCTAACCCAGACTCTGAATTCCTTCTAACAAATATCACACAGTGAATTTATGATCCTGGTCAAAGCAAGCAGGCCTGCCGGCAGCACTTCTGACCCGTGTCCACCACAAACCTTCGAGAAAATTCTTTTAACCACCTCTGCTGCCACACCACCAGTAATAAGAATCATCAACGATTCCTTAACTACAGGAATATTTCCAGAAGACCTAAAAAAATACATACATATGCCTAATACTAAACAAAACGAACCTGGACCCGCTTAACCCCGAAACCTACACACCAATTACAAATGGACCTTTCCTGGGCAAGCTGATAGAAAGAGCAGCATTCGACCCAGATATCATAATTCATTGAAGATAATTCCATACTATCAGACTTCCAAACAAGATTCGTTCCAAGAAGAGGCACATAATCTGCCCTCATTCCCATCCTTGATGACCTTAAGAACACAGTTGACCAGAACAGGTTTGCTCCCTCCACTATCCTTTTTCAATCAGCTGCCTTTGATACAGTTGACAATGACACTCTAATACAAAGACTCTACAAAACTGGCATAGAGGGGCCTGCTCTTGACTGGATCACATCCTGCTTTCAAAACAGAACTAATGTCATCCATGCCCCCTTTTCTCATCCAAACCGTACTTCACAAAAGCTAGGATCCCTCAAGGTTCTATCATCTCATTCATGCTTTTCATCATCTACATGAACTCAAAACCGGCACTGATCAATGAATTTCACCTCACATGATATAGCTATGCAGATGACACACAAATACTCCTTAATCTGAAAAGCCAGAAAGACATTGTAAACAAAAAAATTTCACTTGCCTCAGAGCAGTTGATCAGTGGATGACATGGAGCCATCTCAAATTGAATGCTTCCAAAACGTAAATACTTACATATGGTGAGTGGAAAAATTTGGATCCACTTGCCGCCTGGCCTGTCGAACAGGGAACACCAACTAAAGTATCTAAGGAGGTTAGAAACCTCGGAATTACCATGGACTCCAAGCTATCAATGAATTCCCCAGTTGGCAAACTAGCAAGATCATGCTTCAGTACTATAAAAATTCTGCGACGCGTCTTCCCCCACCTAGGATTTCCACGCGAGGCCCAGGCTACTATCTATCTTGCTCTGTCTAAGCTCAATTACGCCAATAGCCTCTACCATGGATCAACTTTAACAACTATGAAAAGACTACAACTGATTCAGAAGTCTACTGCCAGACTACTCTTACATGTAAAGTCACAAACCCACATCTCTCCTCACTTGAAGGTCCTATGTTGGTTACCAGTTGCCAGAAGTTCCACATTCACCCACAAAGAGATACATGGAACAGGGCCGCTCTTCATCAGGAATAAAATCACCAAATACATTCAAGAAAGGAACCTCCATTCTAGATAAGCACCTTGCCTCAAAATACCACTATACATGAAAAAAAACATAGGTGACACATCCTTCTTTGTTCAAACAGCTAAGCTATGGATTTATTTACCCCCAAACATACGTTCCACGGATAACTGCCTTTTTTCTTCAGAAGACTACTCAGGAGTTGCCTGTTCCCCACATAACCACCATAATCAAAAATAAATATACAGCATATCCCTGTGTATCTAAGCATGTATTTGGATTATATATGTGTACCTAGATATGTGTATTCCTTTGTATAAAGGTGCATAATAATTATGTGTATATATATTTTTTAATACCTCTCTCTATATATATATATATATATATATATATATATATATATATATATATATATGAGGTATGTCAAGCTCCTTCGTCCACAAGCGCTGCAGTCTGCCACACAAACGAACAGGAACCAACGAGACCCAAATTACGGTGCAAAGTTATTTTATTGTTTTAAACCCAGCACCAGTCCGCCACGACGCGTTTCGGCTAGAACGTAGCCTTGTTCACATGACAGCGTCACGAGGGCTGGCCACCCTTTTAAAGTGCATAATAGCCATCACATGATGTAAAAATAGAAGAGTTACTATGATGTTAAAAGTTAACTCGCACATGTCTTTCAAAATTACAGCATAAATGCTGGTAATTTGCACACTATTGCACATATTAAAATAATGTCAATAAATATCTGTACAACTGGTTGCAAAATACAAACTACCACCGCACATTGATAATTCCTATGGAGTCCCTATTACCAAAATTTCATATATACACATCAAATCACAATGGTTACTCAATAATTGATAAAAGCTCAAAAAGGACATATAAAAGTTAAAAACATAAATATTAACATTTACAACCATGTCCTGATGGTGGAACTCACTCCTAGGTTTATATATAGTTGACCTTATTAGCAACTAAATCAGTGTGTGGCGTCTACAGTACAGTTGACTAATGTGCAAATAGCAAAGTTTGTGCAAAATATATCTAAGTTGATATATATACAGATGGCTAAGAAAAGGTGCTACCATAAAGTGAAAAAATGGTGATAATACATACAATGTGATTAAAATCAGTTACATAATGATCTGGAAAGGCGTCTAGGGTACATGATAAAGTTTTAGGTCAAATACAGCTACAGAAAGGCAAAATAATCATAAGTTACATATAACTACGGACAGAATTCATTATAGATAGGTGTGGCAGTCCTCCCCAGTGTTTAGGCCCTGTGGTACCTTAGTATCTAGAAGAATAATGTAGCGCGTTTCTAATTTGCGCAACAGGGACTCTCTATCACTTCCTCTCCTCTGGGGAGGAACACAATCTATCACGAAATAAGACAAGAGGGAAGCATCTTTGCCGTGGCACTTATCAAAGTGCCGGGCAACTGGATATGAGGTGTCAACGTTACTTATTGCTCGTAGATGTTGGAGAATGCGCTTGTGGACCTGAGGCCTCGTACTGCCCACGTATCTTAGCCCACAAGGGCACTCCAAAACATAAACTGCAAACTCTGTCTTGCAGTTGAGCTTATGTTTGATCTTGATTGGGAATGGCGACAATGGTGTTTTCACTTCAGTTTTGCTAACGCCATTCTTACAAGCCTTACAACTCGAACACCTCAAAAAGCCCTTACTCTCGTTAAGCCAAGTTCCCATCACAACCTCAGGGCTGCTAGACACCAAGCTATCCTTCATTGACCTAGCTTTGCGGTATGCTATACTGGGGAATTTTGGAATAACTGGACCCAAAATAGGATCCTCAGACAGTAAGGACCAATTCTCCTTAATGATTTTATAGATGCTATTATGCTGGTTACTGTAACCCATAATCATCCTTGTTACCCCTTGTGAGTCCTTAATCTGGGCTTTTGAATTAGTCCCTCCTGAGCCCAGGAGTGACAATCTGTCCGTTCTGTTGGCCTTAAGAATTGCCACATCAATGGCCTCTGATTTATAGCCTCTGTGAAGGAAACGAGATTTACAGTGGAGTTGTGCCAGCCGGCACTCTTCCTCACTGCTGCAGATCCTCCTGACACGGAGCATCTCCCCGTAGGGTATGCTCCGTATCAGGTGTGCTGGATGATGACTCCCAGCATGCAGCAATGTGTTGCCCGCAGTGGGTTTTCGATGCAACCTAGTTTGAAGGCTGCCTGCCTGGACGTAAATCTCAACATCAAGGAACACTATAGAGGTTGCACTGATATTGCTGGTAAAACGGATGTTAAGATCATTATCATTCAATTTCTCAATGAAATCACTCACCTCCGTCTCAGTGCCCTCCCAAATAAAAATCAAATCATCAATATACCTTGACCACAGTTTTACCTTGGTGTTCATAATGGCCAAATGCTCTTGCCACAGGACCTGCTCCTCCCAGTACCCCATGTGCAAACAGGCATAACTGGGAGAGAAGCAGGCCCCCAGAGCCACTCCCCTGGTCTGAAGAAAAAGTTGTTTGGCAAACAAAAACACATTGTTCTCTAAGCAGATTGCAATCATGTCTATCAGCATTTTAGAATGATCTTGGAAACCAATTGGTCTTTTCCCAAGAAAATGCTGTACTGCTCTTATACCATCTTGATGAAATATACTGGTATACAAAGAGGTGACATCCATAGATACCAATATATAGTTCGTATTCCATTGGAACTTTGCTAGTTTCCTTAATAAGTCACTAGTGTCCAAAATAAAAGATGGCAGGTTTCTCACAAAGTCTTGCAAAAAGAAATCAATGTATTTACTCATGTTCTCCAACAGGCTATTGCAAGCCGAAATTATGGGCCTGCCTGGAGGTTGTTGATAGCACTTATGAACTTTCGGAATGAAATAGATGACTGGTGTGACCGGAAAATCATTCCTCAAGAATTTAAGTTCATCCATTGTGAGGAGGCCCTTGCTCCTCCAGGCTATCAATGTTGAATATATTGTGTTCCTCGCCTGTAGAGCAACCTGTGGCGTAATACGTTTATAACAATCCCTGTCATTCAGTTGTTTCAGGGCTTCTTCTAGGTACATCTTACGTGGCCATAAGACCACGTTGCCCCCTTTGTCTGATTGACGTATCACCACATTTTTGTTTGCACTCAGCTTTTTGATTAACTGATGATATTCACTGTCCCTGTAGTTGAAGCGTTTCCTTCTGTGGGCATTCTTAATCTGTAGCTCCTTTAATTGTATTGCCACCTTGTCATGAAATATATCCACATTATCTTTTATCATGAGTGGACAAAATTTCGACTTTGGTTTGAAAGGTGTTATACATAAGGCAGTGGCAGGTTCACCCCCAAGTGTCATTGAGTTGTAGGATCCTGAGGAGGATTCCTCCTCTTGAAGCTCAAAGAGTTCTTGCGTCAGAGCTGATCCCATAGATGTTTCAACATTCCTAATTGCAGGGGTGCCAAGGCTAGAGTCTACAGGTTGATCACTGCTTTTTGCCACACTCTCAGTTGTTTTGTGCGCATTGTGGTATTTCCTCAACTTGAGTTTGCGCACGAATTTAAATACATCGATCTTCGTGGTCGTATAATCAAAATCTCCCCTTGGACTGTACGTTAAGCCTAACGCCAGAATGCTGGTTTCTTTGGGGGTTAGAACGATGTCAGTCAAGTTGATGACAGAGTGTCCATTCTCATCAACTACTGTGTTGGCGTTCAATCCTGTGCTGGTGCTGGCTGTGCTTTGTTGCGCTGCCAGCGAGGACGCTGTCTCCTTGGCGTTCCCTTTACGCTTGCGGCGTTTGTTGCTTTTGCGCCTCTCTGAGCGTTTCCGGTTGGCTTGCTGCCTCCGGTAAGTTGATTTGCTGAGCGCAAAGTTAATTTGCGATCCCGCTGGACCAACTCCAACTCCTGCCCTGGGGTAAATTTTCGAAACCCCGACCGTTGTTGTCGCCTTATCTCCGAGTCCGACTCACTTTCGCATTGTGAGCTATCCCCCGAAATTGAGGACAGTTCTACCTGTTGTGGCGGTACAGTGGTATCAGTTGAGCTTGTAGCAGCACCGGCCGATAAATTTTTACTTTGTTTGATGTTATCGTACTTTCTTGCAAAAGTAAAAATTTGGCCATTTTCATAGTCAAGTCTATCTCGTATGAACTTGAAGGCTTTTCTCTTCTTAATAATGTCCTCCTCACGTGCTAGTCGCGCATTCATGTCCGTTCTATACTTGTCAATTTCCGGAGTAGGAGGCAATTTGAGTATATCAGCTTCAATCAAGTTGATTTCATCTAAGAGCTTCAATCTATCGCTCTCAGCGAACTGAACTAATATGGCCATCAATCGTTTGGAATTTTCTAAGTTGCAGAGCGCCCAGGCTTGTAGCATAAGTGGGTCAGGCTGTTCATAGGACGGAGCTAGCATAATGCGCAAGCCACGCGGTACTCGCCCCACGTCCAAATAGCCAGTCAAGGAGGTAAATTCCCACCACTTAGATAGTTCTCTCTTACTGCACTTCTCCAAACGTTTGAACAGTTCTTTTGCCTCATTTCTCGTGCCGCTAACCGCAACCACAATGGAATTAGTATTAGACCCGGATCCCCCAGCCGGGGAATCCGTAAACATGCCCCTAGACGCCTCAACACGCCCCCTTAACGTGTCTGCCGACATGGTGCGTGGAAGTGGGTGAAATACAAAAGTGCACACAGCAGTCGATGCTCCTACCGGTTGAAATGCCGCCGAGCCGATCCTGCTACTCCACACAGGGTATCTTGCGGTCTGTCCGCACAGCGTCCCAGGTACACACACGGGGAGTCCAGAGGTTCTCAATCCGCTTCCGCCGACCCAGAATCCCGAACTCCTTCCGGTTTTCCTCTGACCCGCCGCCGCAGTCAATTCCGCTTTCCCTGGGGCGTTGGCGACGTCTCCTACACGGAGCTTTGGTTAAAGTCCCAAAAGAACGTTGCTTCTTGCCGCCGTTGCCCAAAACGTGGAGGGGTCTCGTAAAGTCCGGGGAAGCAGTCCCGGATGCCAAATACGAGGTATGTCAAGCTCCTTCGTCCACAAGCGCTGCAGTCTGCCACACAAACGAACAGGAACCAACGAGACCCAAATTACGGTGCAAAGTTATTTTATTGTTTTAAACCCAGCACCAGTCCGCCACGACGCGTTTCGGCTAGAACGTAGCCTTGTTCACATGACAGCGTCACGAGGGCTGGCCACCCTTTTAAAGTGCATAATAGCCATCACATGATGTAAAAATAGAAGAGTTACTATGATGTTAAAAGTTAACTCGCACATGTCTTTCAAAATTACAGCATAAATGCTGGTAATTTGCACACTATTGCACATATTAAAATAATGTCAATAAATATCTGTACATATATATATAAAACGAATCTCTCTCTGTATATATATATATTTATATATATATAGAGAGAGAGAAAGAGAGAGAGAGAGAGATAGTCGTTAGGTTCTGCTTAACAAATATACATATTACTTATGGTTATAATATTTTATGTTTAACATGTATATAGGTCACTGCATTAATAAGGAAATTTTATCATAACTATCTACAATTGTTTCACTATTGAATTACAAAATATATAAATTATAAAAACAAGTAAATTATCTTAAAATACAGCAACACTTGATAGTCTGAGTTTATTAAATAAAACTTGAATCTAGATATATTACCTTATATACATATAACTTCCATGTACTTATGTATCTTTATATTTATTATGTTACCTCTAATTCAGCATCTCCAATGCACTACCCTATTTCTCACCCTATACCTCCATCAATATGTGCTCTACCTCTACTCTGTGACTCATCCCAAACCTCATTCTACTACTATGATCCCCAAAATAACCTTTTCTAGACTCTTCTCTCCTCTACCCCTCCATGCATCATTTCAAACCTCTGTTACTATTCAGAGCTCCCAAACAAGCCTTTCCAAAAAACGTTCCCTCTGACTCTACCCCCCTCCAACTCCTCTTTACTTATCCCAAAGCTCCTCCTACTGCTATGATCTTAAGATAAGCATGTTATAGACCCTTCCCTCTCCTTTCTCTCCATGATCCTTTTCTAACCAAATTAACAGACTCACAGGTCCACAGCTTAAATTAATTTGAGCTGTAAACCTACTAATTTACCACTATTAGTGTTTGGGTTCCGGAGTAGTGTGCCACTTGCCGAAAAGCATTTTGATGTCTCCTCCGGGGTAGCAAGCGCTATATAAATCCAAACCCTTCCCTCTTCTATCCCTTCACTACCTTTTTTCAATCCAAGTAACAGACTCACATGTCCACCGCTCAAATTAATTTCATATTTCCCTATACTAATTCACCATTAATCCATTTTGGGTTCCGGAGTAGCGTGCTACTCGTGTAAAAGAGACGTGACGCCTCATCCGGGGTAATAAGTGCTATATAAATGCAATTCAGTTACATGATCTGGGAGAGCTGTCACATTCAGGTGTTTTGGTAGGGAGCCAGAGAGATACTTAGGGAGGTGAGAGGCACCAACACCGAACGGGTGCTGTTGCAGTATCTCTTGGGGAAGTTCCGCAGGCCTAAGCCATCGGAACAACTTTGCTGGCTTTTAGATCTGGTATTGTTAATGGCAAAAAGGACCATTGCAATGGGTTGGAAAGTGAGAAAGGCTCCTGATTTACATAAACAGCTTCTAGATGTAATTAAATGGTTCAGGGCAGAAGTGGCTGTCCTTACATCACTTTGGAAATGTAATAAGGGTCCAGCCATAGATGAGTGGGACACTACAGTTGCCGCTTGCTGCTCTTGTAATTTTTAAATCACTTGTCTGGCACATATCCCTGTGCCATCCTACAAACCACTGCCTATGGCATAGGTCAGCTACCCCTCTAGCTGGGCGCACTATGCCACTGGTGAGGATACAGGTGCATGAGCCCTGTACCCCTACTGTGTCTAAGTCCATTCTTAGACATTGTAAGTGCAGTAAAGCCATAGAGATTATATGGTCTGGATGTTCATCATTACGAACTCCATAGCACTATAATGGCTTTATTGAAATTTGGGGAGTTTGCTATAAAATTTCAGGCCATTAAACCCACACTGATGCAAGTGTGGGATTTAATGAAAAATGTACTCAGAGGGCACCTTAGAGATGCCACCTGACAAACAAACTAAATCTAGTGTCCTGGCTGACTGGCTGCTCCCCCGCTGCCACTCCAAGGCATTTCTGGACCCCTGGGTCGAAAGCCTCCCACTCTCGGGGTTCTGAAACAAAGCACATCCTGGGAAGAGGAGCCAACCTCCTCCCCCAGGATGGGTAGGGTCCACGAAGGAGAAGCTTCAAAGGCTTGCCACCTTTGTGAGCTGGCCCAGCCATTTGCTGCCTTCAGCAACTGCCTCCCACCAGTTCTGAATCACACTTTGGGCAGGAGAATCAGCAGGAAAATCAAGATAGGAGGAGAGGTGTGCCCACCTTTGCCAACCCCACCCCTCGGTGGGAGAGGTGAGGTGAAGCACAACTCTCAGTACCCGCCATATTGATGATGTGGGTACCCAGTCAACCAGAGTGAGGCTTAAGCCACACTCCCCTTGGAGGGTGACATAATACGGGGTGTACCCAACCCAAGGAAGGGACCCATTGGTCCCAACCTGTACCTACCTGAAACGCCCATGAATGTAACCCCGCCTCCTCAGAGAAGAAGAAAGAAGGACTGAAGAGCTGTGCTGGAGGAAGAAGAAGACACCAACTGACTTGGCCCCCACCCTACCGGCCTGCCGCAACCTCGACCTGCTCCAGCGGAACCCTGGTGTGTCCTGCAGCCAGCAGCCCCCTGAACCCGGAGGACCTGCACATGCCTTACCTAACAAGACTTTGTCTCCAGTGAGCACCGGATTCGCTCACCAACATACTCTAGTTCTGGACAAATCCGCGAGTCTGCACCACTCTACACCACTCTACACCCGACATCCATGGCCAAACACCACGATGAGGTCTCCCAGGCGATCCTGACCTACCTCAAGTCTCTGAACGACTCCTGCAGCCCCTTTCTAGACGATCCACCCAACCGTGGCCAGAGGTAAGGAAAACCCAATGCCAAAAAACACCCCTGCACCTGACGCCCCATGACCTTGAGTGGCCCAACCGATGGAGTCCCGGCATCCCACAACTTCCCAACTTACCTCTCCAACCGGCGGTCGCCTTCATAAGATCTTTGTTCCCGAGCCTGTAGTGTTTGTTGAAACTGGAGAATCACCATTGAAAACAACAGAGCACCCAACGCCAAAACAGTACCCCGCAAGCCCCTGGGGGCACTTTGTATGCTTACTTGAACCCCCCCCTTGCCCTTAGCTTAACTGTAGGAGCTTTGCTCCCTCAACCTTGTGACCAACCGGAGACCCCCTATCCCCGTTGGATAACATTGGGCCTCAGCACTCTGCACCCGGCCGCCCTAGTGCTACTGAGGGTCCTTTTGTAGTGCATTGTTGACCCTGGGGGAACCCTTGTTCTAAACCCAGAAACCCAACTCCCAAAACTGAGTACTTACTTGTAAACCAATAACTTCATTTCCTCTCATGGGTTTCCATTGACTGCTTTTCTGTGAAAAAAGTTCTAAATGTGGAGTTGGAAATTCTATCAAAAGGCATACACGTGTGTTTTTTATAACAAATTGCATTACTTTCCTTTATCCAGGAAATGTCCCAGTGTGGCATCTAGGTATACCAGACTGAGTAAGAAAAGTAATCTGAAAAGTAATCCAGCAACTACTCAGAAATACATTAAAAAGTAACTATATAATAATTGCAACTGTTTATGAACACTGGACTTACCTGTAACCAAACCAATTGCATTCAACTGTATTCAACTGTATTCGAGCAGTAACGGCACCCCCCCCCCCCCTCCCAGCGCCTTGAGACCCCACGGGTGAGTAGCGCGCTCTATAAATGTCTTGATTGATTGATTGTATTATTCTTGCAAAGTACTGTTACACTTACCTGTCCCAGGCCTTGCTTGGTTCTAGAAATAAAGTACAAATAAATAATATTTTTTATACAAAACAAATTGGTCAGAGTTCAATCTTTGAGTGTGTGAAATCATTTATTGTCTGAGTGTGTACAATAAATGCTTAACACTACCCTTTGATAAAGCCTTACAGCTTGCCCACACTACCATAAATAGAGAGTAAGGTATTATCTCATCCAGTGGACTCTGTGCTCACTATACCTTACTTTGGTATAGTAGATACAGAGCCAGCTTCCAACACCCATACATCTCTACTTACTTCTGCTGCTAATCAATCTACTCTCACCGCCCTCAACACGTGGCCCTAACTAGGGCTGCCAGAACCAACCACAAAGCAAAATGTTCAATGTTTAAGAGGATGAAACAGGTGTGGATAAGGGGGAAATCACTAAGAGCGACGTTTTGCGCGGGTGACCACCCGCTCTCACACACCTACAACTGACAACGCTAGAAAACCTGAGAATCCCTCCTCCTGTCTGATCTCCTCTACCTGCAGTCAAGAGCATTCCCAGCCCTACCCCACTCATCATGGTCACTCACACCACCACTTACTTGTGCATACAAACATCACAGCTGTCTGGTTAAGAAAGAGTTTTATAGGGAGGGCTGTGCTATCAGGGTGCAGGAGGTAGGTCCACCAAGGATAAGCAGAAAGGAAAAAATGGAGATGCCATTGAGATATGAATAATGAGAAGTGAAGAACCCTATAAGTGAAAAGGCCATTGCTGAGAAACCTCTTGGCAAATGGAGTCAAAGTGAGCAGAAAAATCCCAGAGGAAATCATGCGGGGAGGGAGTACAACATCCACCACACCAGCCCAGCAACATACCTCTCTTCCCATCTCTCTCCACAGCATTTATAGGCCATCAAGTTCCCCAGGAGGGCATGTATTCCTCAATACCAGCCCAGACACTTGCACTAAAAAGCAAATAACTTAGGTCCCAAAATATGACTCCTGAACAACTCATGTCATAGCGAACATGGTAATGCTTTGTTTTGATACCTTCCAAAAACGTAATTGGCCCACCTTCATTGGATTTAAAGTGCTGCCAGATTTGCCTTATATTGATCATGAAAAACGATATAAGGTTTCACAATAGAGAAAATCTATTTACAGGCATTATAATTCTTACCTTGGTGGCTCGCGAGTAGCCGAATAGCGCTTCAACACCTCATGAGGAGTACAAAGCGGTATATAATTGCAAACCTTTTCCTTTTCTATCCTTCCGCTATCCTTCTCAATCCAAAGAACACACTTACATTTCCACAGCTCAAATTAATTTAATATTTCACTATACTAATTCACCACTATTCCTTTTTTGGGGTACAGAGTGCAGGGGCGGCTCTAGGCTCAAGGCAGGGAGTGGAGGTAGGGGGCCCCCAGAGGAATGCAGGTGCGGAGGCCAGTGAAGAGGGGGGGTCAGGGTGTTTGGAAGTGGAACAGAGCCGGAGGCCACCAAATCCCTTCCAGGGGCCGCCACGCAAATATGTATCCATCCTCAGAGGATTATTATATTAAGGTTATATACTGGCGTGGCGGCCCCTGGGGTTTGGCGGCCCTGTGCAGGTGCACAGCTTGCACATGCTTCAGGCCGCCCATGCAGAGTGACGTGCTACGCGCCGAAAAAGGGCTATGATCTCTCGTCAGGGGTAGTAAGCGCTATATAAAAGCAATTACAATACAATACAATACAAATCCCTTTATATTTTGGGACCTCAATACTTTGCACAAAAGATTTCTTGGCCATGATCAACCTAGTTGATTACTTTGGCTGGAAAATCTGGGTCTTCCTATGTCACTGCAGTCCACTTACACAACTCAAGGTGACCGAAGATTCTCAGGGGTAGGCTCCAAACTCTGGAACTGCGTCTGATTTAACTAGTTTGCTAACCTACTATGTATACCCTGTAGGAGGATGGATATCTGACTATGGTTACCCCCAACTTTTTGCCTAGTGTTTAGCTGGGTTTCGACTTAGCCTGGGGCCCTGATTAGCAGGATCCCAGGCCAACTATCTGCTCTCTCTGTAAAATGGACTCCATGTACTTTAGGTACATAACCAATTGGGAATTGGGTGACCTTTTTGAGCCCCTGTATAGTGTACCAAAGGTGCCCAGGGCATAGGTGCATCCAAGGCCTACCAGGGGCTGCAGCATTAATTATGCCACCCCTGGCTGGCCATCCAAATTGACACAACTGGCTGACCACGATTCCTATATCTAACCTTATGAATGAATGAATGACTACGCATTTGTATAGCGCATGGCTACCCGTGAGCATCCCAGCGCTTCACATAAACCTAGTCAGTCCTCAACGGCTTATGAGAACAAAAATGTTGTCAGCAGCTTTCTAAACTTCAGATGATTTGCTTCCAGCCGCAAGGAGTCAGGAAGCTGGTTCCAAAATTTTGCTGTTTGTAGGGAGAATCGTCTGCCACCTGAGCGGGTTATTTTTATCTTAGGTACCATGAGAAGATTTCTACTGCTGGACCTTAAGGTCCTAGGGGTCTGGTAGGGTTGGAACAGGGGTTGCAATACGATAGGTCCAGATGGTATCATCGCTTTGTGTGCAATCGTCATTGCCTTGAACCATATCCTTTGTTGCACCGGTAACCAATGCAGTTGACGTACTGCCGCTTTAGTAGAGCTCCTCCGGGGCAAGTCCAGCAGCAGCCTAGCCGCGCAGTTTTGAACTGTTTGCTTAATCGTTCCCTGTGGAGCCCTCAGGTAGATAGCATTTGCATAATCTAGCCGGGATAAGATCAAAGCCTGGCCCAAAAGGCGCCTGGCTTCGAATGGGAGGAGCTTGAGAATCTTCCTTATCACTCTCATTAAGGCGTAGCAGGTGGCTGCTACCTTACGCGCTTGCACCCGAAAGCTAAGTGTGCGGTCCAACCAGACTTCCAAGCTTTTAATGTGTTCCTTGGGCTAAGGGGGCTGGCCAAGATTATTAGGCCACCAGGCGTTAACTGACAAGGGGGGGTTGTATCCCAGCGTCATGACCTCTGTCTTTGCGCCATTTAGCTTCAAGAAAGAGGTGTTCATCCAATTACACACCTCCACTAGGCAGGACGAGAGATTTGCGCTGGTGGATTCCTGGCCCGAGAGTGACATTATTAACTGGGTGTCATCGGCATAGGTGACCAAGTGTACTCCCCAGGGCAACACCACCTCAGCCAAGGGTCTCATGTAGATGTTAAACATGGTGGGCTGAGGGAGGAGCCCTGGGGGACATCGCACTGCAGAGGGACTTGGGTTGAGATAGCATCCTCCTCAAAGACAGCAAAGGTTCTGCCAGTGATGAAGGCGTCCAGCCATCTGAGTGCGACACCATCCACGCCTATGTCACTCAGTCTTTGCTTCAGAATGGAGTGATTAACAGTGTCGAAGGCTGTGCTCAGATCTAATAGCACAATAGCTGCACAACTTCCTCCATCTAATATTTTCCTTGCTTCTTCGATCACTGCAATCAGGGCGGTCTCTGTACCCTGTTTCCGCCTGAAGCCCGTCTGGGTAGGGTGTAAGATGTTATTATTCTCCAAAAAGGAGTACAGTGCGGTATTTACATGTTTCTCCGCTACCTTACTAATTCCTGGAAGCAAGGAGATTGGCCTTTTTTTTTTTGCCCAGTCCTCTGGGTCCAGGTTCAGTTTTTTCAGTAAGGCCTTCACTCTCGTTTGTTTCCAGGAGGGAGGGACAACACCTGCTGCTAAGGAGGAGTTAATCAACTCCGTGATAACTGGAATCACTGTCTCTGATACCTTCATAAGGATGGTGGGAGGGGCAAGGTCGGCGGGGGAGCCAGACTTAATGCCACCGAGGAGTTGCTGCACCATCTGCTAGTCAAGGGGAGTAAACTCCTCGAGTCTGGCACTCCCTACAGGCCGAGACAAAGGTGGTGGTATATCGGTCTTTTGAAAAAGGGAGTAAATGTTTGCGACTTTGGATGCAAAGAATTTTGCTAGTTCATCGCATCGTTTTTGTGCGAGGAGCGGGTCTCTTGGTGGACTGGGGCAGTAGTTAAAAAAAAATTTTTTAAATTACATTTCCCGCGGTGAATTTGCAGCTGAAGCTATCTTCTCTTAATAGTAATTGGACTGCGTTGCTTTTATTTGGATTTTATAAGTCCGGAGTGCAGCTCTGTAGTGTCTTTTACTATCCTCAGAGTAATCTTTGCTCCAGTTCCTTTCCAGCTTTTTACAATTTAGTTTCAGTGCCTTAAGTTCAGGTGTATACCAGGCTTTTTATTCATGCCATTATAATGACAGATTTCCACTTTAGGTAGAGCAGCGTCAAGTGAGGTCTCCAACCATTTGTTAACAAGGGAGTCTGCTACCTCTGGGTCTCTGCTATTGGCTGACACTGTTTTATTCAGGTTCATACTCCATTCCTCAGTCGATAGCTTGGACCAGATACGGGCTGCTCTCTTGTTAATAGTTGCTCGGGTTACCTGCTCCCTGGGCGCCCATAGAAAAGATAGTAGCGTGTGGTCTGACCAAGGGACCATTACAGATTCATCGAATGTAAGATTGACTAAATTCGTGAAAAAATGGTCAAGGGTATGTCCTGCTATGTGTGTAGGGCCTTTTATAATTTGTACTAGCTGAATTACCTCCAGTCCTGAAGTTATATTCTGACTTGCGGGTATATCTGGGTTATCCACATGGATATTGAAGTCCCCAAGAACTGAAAAATTGGGGGAGCGACTAGCATAGTTCATAGCAATATTAGGAAGCTCTTCACAAAATGTAGTATGGGCTCCTGGAGGGCGATATAAGAGCATGCCCGAGAAAGTACAGGTAGGGGAGAAGGAGATAACAAATGACATACTTTCAGAGTCAGGAATAGGGCAGGGCAGGCTCCTGCAACCCTAGTTATTTTTATAAATGATAGCAATGCTCCCACCCCTCCCATCCCTACGATCTTGCCTACAGATGGCATAATGCGAGGGTAGTGCCCGAAGAATGTCAGGGTCTGAGGAGGAGTTCGTCCATGTCTCAGTTAAGAACAAGACATCAAAGTCCTTGTCTTCCAGTAACATGGCAATCTCCGTGGCATGCTTTGGTAATGACCGACAGTTAAAAAACGCTAAGGCAAAGGGCTTAGTTGCGCAGCGAGTTAATGAAGTGGGCTTATCCACATTAAATATGAAATCGCAGCAGGGGCAGGGCTTTTGGGAAAAAATTCCTGGCAGAACGTTTGTGCATTTCAAACCTTCTCCTAATCTAATGAGCTGTTCTCTATTGTAACATCGCTTTTACTCACCTCGCAAGGTATGTATAGGGTGACTGGCCCCTGGGCCCGACTTGGCCCGGACGGGCCCAGACGGGCTTTCCTTGGGCGCTCCTTTGGCGTGGGAAGGGCGCGCCCGCTGCGCGGAGGAGAGCCCATCTGGTTTTAAGGGTTTCTCGGCGCAGAGCGCCTAAACGTCTAGAGTGCTGGCCTACTGGCCACAATTCCCATAAGATGGCCGCGCTAGTTTCCCGTCCGCCTCCGTGTCTGCTCAGCACCTAGGTCGGCTGAGTGCTAGGAGAACGGCGGTAGAATTAAAAAATACTAAATGCCAACAGAAATGATTCAGTGATTATAAAAACAGGGAATACCAGGGCAATTCAAATTAAAAATGATACGCTTTTAAAATCAGCAGAGCACATACAGAAGTCACATTAAATCGCGCACTGCAAGTCAGCTCCCTTCTTCCGCCTCAGGAGGACTGACTAGGTAGGTCTTATATATAGACACATATGCACCTATAAGTCACTCCTATGGCAGGCCTTAACAATCCTGAAGGCAGAGTGCTTGGTTTTATGTCAGATGAGGCTCTACCATGAGCTGAGCCTGTCTGCAGCTTTCGGAACCATGTCCTTATAGCTGTTCTATGATATAGCCATACCATATACTCTTAAGTGCATTATAATCTTCGCGGTTATTGATAACTTTGGGTTGGCTTTATCAAAACATGTCGTGTAAGGTGTCATACGCTTTGGAATACTACCCTCTCGCCAGTTCTGGCGACGGGGGTAACATTCCACCTTTCTAGAGGGAGAAGACATGTTGTTCCTGTTAATCCCGGTTAAAGTTAACCAGAGCCTCAGCCTCACAAAATGGATGCTGCTGCCACATACACAAGTCTGACCTCCTGCTGCTGGGAGTCCTTCCAGCGAGGGAGGCTTGGACAATAGATTTCCTGCCTTGGGAGGTGCTAGCCCCACCCCAGACAGGCCTTAGTGTATTGGGGCAGGGAGGGCTGAATGAAATGAGACACTGCCTGGGGCACACAAGGTGCTCCATGCATAGCCCCGTTCAAACCAGATGCTGGGGCACTCCAGCCCCAGCTCTGGTGCAAAACTGGACAAAGGGAAAGGGGTGTAACCACCCCCTTCCTGGTCCCACCCATAGGAGGGACCTAGCAGGTAATCCAGCCCCTTTGATTAGTATGAAGGTAGGAGCTGAGTATAGAGACTTTAGATTTATCCTAAACTGAAACTTGAAACGAAACTCTAGACCTTCGACATTCTACTGCAACTAGAAGACTGAAGAATCTCCTTTGTGGTCAAGGAGTGACCACCCTGTGCAAACAGGCACCAACAGCGACTTGCTGGTTTGCTTTATCGACGCTCCCGCCGGAGCCCGAACACAGAGCCAGACAGGAACTGGACTTCCAGACTTCTCTGACCTCGATCCACAGCCACAGCAGAGCTGAGACCCGTGGAGGCGACGAGAGACGTAGGACCGGACATCTTGGAAAACCTGCTTATTGCTAATTGCGCAGCTTCTGAGGCACCCTCAAAGTTGTGCATTGGGGATTGAGAAGCCCGAGCACCTGTTGCACTGACGCACAGCTCTCCACACTCACCGAGTGCCGTGTGGGGCCTGCTTGTGCTTTTGTGCTTGACGCGCCTTTCCGGTCACTTGCCCGTTGGCTAGTGGCCTCTGTGAAGGCGAACTTTTGAATTTACACTGCCTGCCTGGTTGCTCCAGGCTTGCTCCTGATTCTCTGAAAAGGAGAAGCCCCCCAGACCTTGCTGGTCTGACTCAAATCGAATATTCGATTCCTGCATGGGTTGCATTTGCCAAGGCCTGTTGACTCCGATCCGGAAGCCGACACCGCCGACAGCGAGATCCTTCATGGGACAGTCGGTATCCAGCTCCTGGTTTTCGCTGATGCCTCCTGGTCCACGTGGCTGCATAGACAAGCTTCACAACATCACCTGATTGCTTCACGACATCGCCTGGTTCCTTCTAGGTCACTGGCTAGTGACCCAGACTCTGTCCCCTTTGCTTTCAAGTACTCTTCATCCTCGATCCACCCTTGGATCCAATCGGACACTTCTCTCCTGGTCGCCTGCAGCATCTTTTTACAGGTCTCCATAGGATTCAGCGACGAAACCCGACACAAATTGACACCTATGCACCCGGCTCTTGTGGGTGAGGTAACGCGAGTACTCCGGTGCTCCTGTGGGTTTTGGCTATCCAAGTGTCCTAGTTTTCAGTAGCTTTCTCCTAGTCCATCCGGAAGTGTCCTAAATCAACTAGTTTCTAACCTTTACGTTCCCATTGTATCCCTATGGTAACTCGCGTGTGTGTTTAGACCCTGCACACGCATCCCATGGGCCTCCTGCTTCCTAACTATTGTTAGCTCAGTGTAGCCCCAGCGATTCCCTAGGCCCTAGGCCTACTTCCTGTTCGTGACGTGGTTCTTATACCACTATTTTAATATATGGTTTGCAACGCCCCTAGGGCACGACTGTATTTTGAGCAACTTCTTGTATGATAATTAAGTAACTTGTTATGTGCTTTGGCCTCTGACCTCATAAAGGGTTCAGAGGGGTTGTGTTAGTAATAAATACATATATATTTTATATATAACCTGTGTGGTGTCCTTTCATTTGGTATTCAAGGGGTTACATATGGTAAAACAGCTGGCTTCACATGCTCTCTGAAGTTTTAGCCTAAGACTGCTTTGTCCATGCTACCACTAGGATAGCTGGTCTATAAGGTTGACTTTACAACCATCACCATAAGGGTTGTTTGGACTGATACAGGGTGCCCACTAGAATAGTGGACATCACATATCAGGCCAACTTTTCACATTGGTGTGCAGCGGTTGGGATAAGAGCTTGCTGTTGTTTTACCAATTGTAATCTTAAGATATCATTTGAAAGATCACATTAAGAGATCATAGGTACATATAACAAGTCTTATAATACTTAAGTTCTACTGAACTTAGTTGTTGTAGAGCAAAGGGCTTAGCACACCCTGACTATAACTCCTAGAGAGGTTCTAGTAGGAAACACTTAGTGTAGGTAGGTGCACACACCACACCTCACTAGATCATGTCTACCTCAGGAGAGCCTAGTGTGACTCTCCTTGTGGGAAGTGACCCTGCCAGGGCACCTTCAAGATATGATACCCTAACCTTCCATGAATTGAGGCACTTGTGCACATCTAGGAGGTTAAAACAGGGTTCTAACCCTACCCTCAAGCACCTGATAGAGCTCATGGAAGGATATGATGCTCAGAAAGCCTCTAACCCAAGCCCCTCAGGTAATGCAGATGAGGGACTACCCTCAGGAGAAGATGCCACTGACCCTACTGTCATAGATGATGAGGAAGAGGTGGAGGCAGAAGATTCTGGGGAGGAAGTAGACAGCCAGGTCCAAGTTAGAAGACTTAGCCAGGCTAACCTAAGCCTACATGGTGCTGAAGAGGGGCTAGCCCCATATAGGCCTTTAAGTAGACTTAACCAGAGGTATAGGAGGGGAAGATCCCATTCTAGGGAATCTCTCCACTTCAAGGGGTTCTAATGCCTCTGCCCAGAGGGGAATGACTTCTCCTCAGAGAAGAGAGCATCAGGCCAGAATGAAGGAAGTCAATCTGAGGATTGAGAGGGAAGAACTTGCCCTCGCCAAAGAGAGATTTGCTCTTGCAAGAGAGCAAAAGTTAAGTGGATTAGATTCCACTGGTGGCAGCAATATCCCTAAGGATAAAGATAGATCCTATGATACTAGAAACCTAAGCAAGATTGTCCCACCCTACAAAGTTGGGGATGCCATCCACAAATGGATTAATGCTTTGGAAAGAGCTTGCAAAGTACAGCAGGTACCCCAAAGTCAGTGGGCAGCAATCTTATGGCTCTCCTTTTCAGAAAAAGGCAGAGACAAACTCCTCACAGTTAGTGATGAGGATGCTAACAACTACACAGTCCTGAAGACTGCTCTGATTGATGGGTTTGGCTTAACCACTGAGCAGTATAGGTTGCTGTTCAGGGATACCCAGAAGACACAGACTCAGGACTGGACTGATTTTGTAGATTGTGCTACTAAGGCTCTGGAGGGCTGGTTATTGGGCAGCAAGGTACATGACTATAAAGGATTGTATACTTTGATTATGAGGGAGCAGATCCTTAATAATTGTCTGAACCAGCTTCTACATCAACACCTGGTGGACTCTGATCTGACCTCTCCCCGAAAATTGGGTAAGAAGGCAGACAAATGGGTCAGAACCAGGGTTAGGCCTAAAAATCAGGGTGGTGACCAAAAGAAAGATAATACCAAGCCTCAAGAGAAAGGTGGGGATAAATCTAAGGACAAATCCACTACAGGGCCCCAAAATTCCTCTGAGGGGGTGGGTCCCAAACTCCTTCCTCTACCATTAAGAAACCTTATTGACATGTCTGTAAACAGCCTGGCCATTGGAAAACTGACAGCAGTTGCCCAAAAGGAAACAATAAGGAAAATGTTCCCCCAAGTACTACTCCAAAACCTCCTGTTACTATTAGTAGTAATCCCCCAGGCGGTTGGAGTGCCCCCAAGAATTTGGCTGGGTTTACTTGGGGAACTCAGGTACACTCTTGCCTAACCAGGTCCCCTACCATAGCTACTCTTGTCTGTGAGAATGGCATGGGGTTGGCCAACTTCACTGATTGTCCCAACACTTTGGGCAAGTACAGACAGGAGCCCCTCATCAATGGTCAGAAGGTTGACGCCTATAGAGACACAGGGGCTAGCATCACCATGGTGACTGAGAGTCTAGTCCTCTCAGGACAACTTTTACCTGGGTACACATACCAGGTAGTCAATATTGATGGAGTGCAGAAAGATCATCCCATGGCAGTAGTAAATCTCAGCTGCGGAGGTGTCACTGGCCCAAAGAGAGTGGCAGTGTCTACAAACTTGCCTGTAGATTGTCTACTGGGAAATGATCTAGAGATCTCAGCCTGGGCTGAGGCACAACAAGAAACCCATTCCAAAATAGTTGTTTTCCTGGAAAGGTTAGTGGGGCTGTGATAGCCACAGCCCCAGCTCAAGATTTCCTCCCTGAAAAGGTTGGTAGGGCTGTGATGGTCTCAGCCCAATCTCAAACAGACTCCTTCCCTGAACAGGTTGACAGGGCTGTGATGGTCACAGCCTACACGTAAACAGAGTTCCCTCCTGAAAAGGTTGGTAGGGCTGTGATGGTCACAGCCCAAACTCAAACAGATTCATGTATTGTGAAGCCTGAAACCATGGATCACTCCACACAAACAGAGAGCACTGGGGAGGAAGAAAAGTCTCCCTCCCATCAGACTTTAGGTGAGAGTCAGCCTCCTCAGGGAACTGTTCAGTTCAGTTCAGTTCAGTAAATCTTTATTTCGAAGAATAAAAATTCCTCATAAAAGCACATTACAGTATAAAAATCATTAAATATCATTACATTTCATTCCTGAACTATTGGTATTAAAACCAACAATAAAAAAGAGAGGGTATAATTCACGAGGCAGGTATGGTTTTACAAAACAAATTCTGTTCTTGTATTCCTCAATCTTACTGCTACTTTTAAAAAGCTTAAAATGGCACATAGGGTATGGGGGTCACTAGCTTTCTGTAAAAACAACAATGTGGTTTTTGCTTGGCGGAATTTCTGTTTCTTAAAAATGTCTACCAAAAACATACGTCTAGGGTTACTGTAAAAGGGACATAAAAGTACAAAATGAAGGGTGTCCTGCGGAGACCTATTGTCGCAGCCGCAGGCACCCTTCTGCTCAATTGTTACGGTAAAACCAGCAGGGTAAGCTAAAATGTTTGGTAACCAATTGAGCCTAAAACGGCACATTAAAAAACGATCATTTTGCCTATACATCAGAAACAGATATGGTTCCATTCCCACCCCATTTTTTACAAGATCATAGGCTGCTAATGATTTATTTGCCAGGCCACGACTTCTTCTGACGGAAACAAATTTTTCTAAAAGCAATTTTTTCACCTTCAGTTTACAGCTATTTACAATCGAGGAAGGATCACTAAAAAGTTGGCACTGGTCAATACTCGTTAAAGAGTCTTTCACATATTTTAACCAAGGGATTTGTAGGGCCTTGTCTCTTTGTAAGCAGTCTGTAACTATTTCCCTGGTCAGGGCTGCCTCCGGGTTAGTCCAAATTCTCATCCATGCCATGGTTGGCCTTAATTTAGCAATGTCAGAGATATATGGCATCCCCAGTTCATCATGTACAATTTCGCCAGGGATGGTTTGCGGAATTTTTAAAATTCTTCGAAAGAATTTATCTTCCTGCTGTTGAAGTTGCTTACAATCTCTGAAGCCCCATACCTCAGCACCATACAAGGCCTTTGCTGTTCTGATTGAGCCATATAATGCCATTATCTGTTCTGGGCACCAACGACCCAATCTACGGGCAAAGCCCGAGATGACCCCATTTGAGGAAACAAGCTTGATGCAATGAGCCTCCAGCAGCTGACCAAACTGCATGTCCCCGTCCATTAGCAGCCCTAGATAGGAGAAGGTCTTTACTTTTCCCAGGGTGTGTGACCCAATTTTGAACACGCTCTTGTTGGCAGGTTTTTTACCGGCCACCATAACAAAGGATTTTGTTAAGTTGACAGACAGGTCCAAGTCCCCCATGAACTCAACAAATCTGTATACTAGAAGTTGCAAAGCCCTTGGGGTCCTGGCCAGCAGGACCGCGTCATCCGCGTACAATAGTACTGGGACGTGACGCCGTCCTACTTTAGGAGAGTCAACTTCTAGGGCAGTAAGGGCACTCTCTAGGGCGTTAATGTAAAGAGAGAAAAGAAAAGGGGCTAATATGCACCCTTGTCTTACTCCCCCTGAACATAAGAATTGATCAGTTCGCCCCCCCTCTGGGCTGAAGCGGACCCTGGCCGTGGTGTTCCAGTGCAGCTCTTTCAGGATATTAATCAGCCCCTCCTCAATCCCTAGGTTATGCATCATGGACCACAGTTTAGACCTATTGACATTGTCAAAGGCCGCGGCTAGGTCCATAAATGCCATGTAGACCGTGCCCCTGCCTGCTTTCGTGTACTTAGCTGTCAAAAGATACAAATTTAGGCACTGGTCACTTGTCAATCTGCCCTCCCTAAACCCATATTGTATTTCAGCCAATATATGATGTTCCTCAGTCCACTCCATAAGCCTGTTTAAAATCACTCGCCCCAAAATTTTAGCAGAAACATCAATGAGTGAGATCGGCCTATAACATTTAGGATCATCCCTAGACCCTTTTTTGAATATGGGTACAATCAGTGCCGTGGACCAGGAGCGTGGTAGGCCAGATTTGATGGCTGCATTTAGAACCCTTGTTAGGATTGGTGCCCATAATTCTATATTGCTTCTATATAGATCCGGTGGGGTGCCGTCCGGACCAGGGGCCTTGTTTGGGGTCAACCCGCTAATTGCATTTGTTATCTCCGCTAGTGAGAGGGTTATATTATCACTCCGTGTGCCCTGCCATTCGCCCTCCTGAATTGCTAGGTGTGACTTGTTGTATAACCCTTGGAAGTGATTGACCCATTGCTCTGGGAGGATGTTACTACAAATCGCTGGGGCAGAATTCTCGTTAAAACAGGGCCGATTTACAATTCTCCAGAATTCTGCAAAGTCCCTGTTTTCTCCCGCCTCTCTCAGATCTGCCCACACTTCTGCTTGAAGCAGCTTCTTCCTCTCTTTTACTTTAGTTCTGTAATTTAGTCTGCAAGTGGCCACTTCTGTCTTATTCCTTGGTTTAACTTTAAGACAAGCTTTTAGATCCCTTAGGGCTTTGGAGCAGCTCTTGTCGAACCAACGTGGGTCCTTCTGCTCTTTCCTCGGGCCTTTGACTTCCAGCATTTTATCCACTATGCTTGTAAGGGTTGTGAATGATTCCATTAATTCTGGGCCTTCCTTTAGGGGGTCCAGACAGTCTTCTATCTCTTTTCTTCCAATTTGGACAAGGGATTTATAAAACTCATGAGAGTTTACCCTTGCCCACTTAAGTCGCCTACCCTGATCTGTTGGTTGGGGGCTAAGTCCCCCCCCCTTTGAGATTTGCCCACCCCACAAGTATGTCTAATTTCCAGAACAAGAGGGTTATGGTCACTAAAGGGACTCCATTTAGTTTTGACCCTGGCAATTCTATTTTTAGCAAAGGAGGATATTAATATATAATCTATTATGGTGGAACTCCCTCTGCCTTTGAAGGTTGGAACGTATGTACCCTCTGCCTCTGGGACTATTGGGTCCATCGTGTGTGCTAGTGAATGGGCTTCTATCATTGCGTTTAAATGTGTGCCCTCCTGGTTATGTTCACAATGGGGCCCCTCATTGAGGGGGCAAGTATCCCAATATAGGCGATCCTGAAGCAGATCTGGGCAGAGATGACAATTAAAGTCCCCCAATACTATTGTCATTGGTACCCCCCCCTTCTTCAACTCAGCCTCATGTGTGACTTTATCATCTAGTTCAATGAGTGCAACATTTTTTCCATTTATGGGTCCAGGGTTGTAAAAATTGAAAAACTGTATCCTCAGCCCTCTGTTCTGGAGTATTACGGTTTGCAGGGTATGTGATGTCCAGGATGGTACAGTCCATTTACCTTCTAGTGTTAGATCGACATAGAGCGCCAACCCTCCTTTCGCTCTACCCGCCCTACCTTTTTGTGCGGGCACAAAAAAGCACTTGTAGCCCTCTATTTGGTATGATGCCGCACTGACTGCCCATGTCTCTTGAAATGCCAAGATTTGGAATCCCTGGATCTCGTTCCTCCATTCAGGGTTATCAAATTTACCTGCTAAACCCGCTACGTTCCATGACAGAATGTTCACTTTTCGTGTCTGTGCTTCCCCGCTGTTCGTATCCCCTAAGACAGGGTTTGAATCAATTAGCGTCTCGTTGCCAGCCCTCGCTAATTCTGTTGTTTTATTGTTTAGATTTTCTGCCGTGTTTGAGTGACTTCGCCTTCCCCCGCTCCCTCCCCTCTAGCCAAAATTACAATCTTTTCTCCCTTATCCTTCTCTGCCTCCCTTAGTCATTCATTTTCATCCATGGATTGTAAGGGGCTGTATCTATTTGTCCATTGGGGACCTCCCTGGTATGCTGTAGTTTGCATGCCATACTCTATGAGCCTAGGACCATGTCCATCTGTGAGTCTGTTCCTTCCCGGGAAATGAAAGTTTGGTTGGCGTGTCACCAATTTCCTGGGGTAAAAATATGCTAGTGGCATGGTCCTTATCGTGCTAGTGGTGTTTCTATTGTCATTAGCTAATATATACTCCACAAGATTCGGGTCCCTAAAGTTAGCGATAATACAATTCCCCTCTATTTCTTTCCTTCTGGTTCCCACCCACTGTGCTCTCCTTAAATGTAAAATCTCCCCCGCTCTTCCTCTCTGTAAGGGTCTATGAATGTTTAGCCAGGTTGTGATTTTTAGGGCTCGGCTGAACGCGCGGAAGCGCGTCTCCGCCGAGAACTTACTGTGGCCGTGTCTCTTTTCCAGGAGACAATCCTGGCCGCGCGCTTCGCCTTGGAGGCGATTTGAAACGATCACGCGCACGCGAACGCGCTCGCTGCATTCTCTCAGACACACACACAAGCGCCCATGCACGCACGCACGCACATACAGGCCCCCCCACGCTGCATTCTCTCAGACACACACACAAGCGCCCATGCACGCACGCACATACAGGCCCCCCCACACACATACACACGCGCACGCACAGACACACGAGTGCCCACATCGCAGCGTTTTATTTTCAGTTTGTAGCTTGTTTTTACAGCTATGGCAAAAAGTTTCTCATTCTCACGCTTTTCTGGGCACAGTGTACTTGTTTTTTAATACTGCCTGGGAAAAAATGAAATGTCTGAAGGGGGCCCGTGCACTATTTTGGTGGCCGTAACTGAACACACGGGGCGTTGGGGAAGTCACACGCCCACGACAGAGTGTTGAGCTGACTAGTGGAGGTGTAGTGAGAAGCCATTGCAGGTGGGTGAATGGGGTAGGTCGGCTAAGAGACGTAAGTAAGGGTGGGGAGCGATTTCTGGTGTAGGTCATTAAACACTCAGTGAAAGAGAACGAGAAGAATGGCGAGAGAGAGAGCTGTCTAAAGTAGTGAGTACAGAGTAGTGAATGCAGAGTAGTGAGTAGTGAATGCAGAGTAGTGAGTAGTGAATGCAGAGTAGTGAGTAGTGAGTGTCGAGTAGTGAGTAGTGAGTGCAGAGTAGTGAGTGCAGAGTGAGTGTGCAGAGTGGTGAGTAGTGAGTGCACAGTGAGTGTGCAGAGTAGTGAGTAGTGAGTGCAGAGTAGTGAGTAGTGAGTGCAGAGTAGTGAGTGCAGAGTAGTGAGTACATAGTAGTGGGTGCAGAGTAGTGAGTAGTGAGTGCAGAGTAGTGAGTGCAGAGTAGTGAGTGCAGAGTGAGTGTGCAGAGTAGTGAGTAGTTAGTGCAGAGTAGTGAGTGCAGAGTAGTGAGTAGTGAGTGCAGAGTAATGAGTGCAGAGTAATGAGTGCAGAGTAGTGAGTGCAGAGTAGTGAGTGCAGAGTAGTGAGTGCAGAGTAGTGAGTGCAGAGTAGTGAGTAGTGAGTGCAGAGTAGTGAGTGCAGAGTAGTGAGTGCAGAGTAGTGAGTGCAGAGTAGTGAGTAGTGAGTGCAGAGTAGTGAGTAGTGAGTGCAGAGTAGTGAGTAGTGAGTGCAGAGTAGTGAGTGCAGAGTAGTGAGTGCAGAGTAGTGAGTAGTGAGTGCAGAGTAGTGAGTAGTGAGTAGTGAGTGCAGAGTAGTGAGTGCAGAGTAGTGAGTAGTGAGTGCAGAGTAGTGAGTGCAGAGTAGTGAGTGCAGAGTAGTGAGTGCAGAGTGAGTGTGCAGAGTAGTGAGTAGTTAGTGCAGAGTAGTGAGTGCAGAGTAGTGAGTGCAGAGTAGTGAGTGCAGAGTAGTGAGTGCAGAGTAGTGAGTGCAGAGTAGTGAGTAGTGAGTGCAGAGTAGTGAGTGCAGAGTAGTGAGTGCAGAGTAGTGAGTGCAGAGTAGTGAGTGCAGAGTAGTGAGTAGTGAGTGCAGAGTAGTGAGTAGTGAGTGCAGAGTAGTGAGTAGTGAGTGCAGAGTAGTGAGTGCTGAGTGCAGAGTAGTGAGTGCAGAGTAGTGAGTGCAGAGTAGTGAGTGCAGA
Organism: Lissotriton helveticus; assembly: GCF_964261635.1. Taxonomy (NCBI): domain Eukaryota; kingdom Metazoa; phylum Chordata; class Amphibia; order Caudata; family Salamandridae; genus Lissotriton; species Lissotriton helveticus. The sequence continues at coordinate 795,933,071 of NC_136063.1, read as the reverse complement.
GTAGTGAGTGCAGAGTAGTGAGTGCAGAGTAGTGAGTAGTGAGTGCAGAGTAGTGAGTAGTGAGTGCAGAGTAGTGAGTAGTGAGTGCAGAGTAGTGAGTAGTGAGTGCAGAGTGCAGAGTAGTGAGTGCAGGGTAGTGAGTGCAAAGTAGTGAGTGCAGGGTAGTGAGTGCAGGGTAGTGAGTGCAGAGTAGTGAGTAGTGAGTGCAGAGTACAGAGTAGTGAGTGCAGAGTAGTGAGTGGTGAGTGCAGAGTAGTGAGTGCAGAGTAGTGAGTGGTGAGTGCAGAGTAGTGAGTGCAGAGTAGTGAGTGCAGAGTAGTGAGTGCAGAGTAGTGAGTGCAGAGTAGTGAGTGCAGAGTAGTGAGTGCAGAGTAGTGAGTAGTGAGTGCAGAGTAGTGAGTAGTGAGTGCAGAGTGCAGAGTAGTGAGTGCAGAGTAGTGAGTGGTGAGTGCAGAGTAGTGAGTGCAGAGTAGTGAGTGGTGAGTGCAGAGTAGTGAGTGCAGAGTAGTGAGTGCAGAGTAGTGAGTGCAGAGTAGTGAGTAGTGAGTAGTGAGTAGTGAGTGCAGAGTAGTGAGTAGTCAGTGCAGAGTAGTCAGTGCAGAGTAGTGAGTGCAGAGTAGTGAGTAGTGAGTGCAGGGTAGTGAGTGCAGAGTAGTAAGTAGTGAGTGCAGGGTAGTGAGTGCAGAGTAGTGAGTAGTGAGTGCAGGGTAGTGAGTGCAGAATAGTGAGTGCAGAGTAGTGAGTGCAGAGTAGTGAGTAGTGAGTGCAGAGTAGTGAGTGCAGAGTAGTGAGTGCAGAGTAGTGAGTAGTGAGTACAGAGTAGTGAGTGCAGAGTTGAGCAGTGAGTGCAGAGTAGTGAGTAGTGAGTGCAGAGTAGTGAGTAGTGAGTGCAGAGTAGTGAGTAGTGAGTGCAGAGTAGTGAGTAGTGAGTGCAGAGTAGTGAGTGCAGAGTAGTGAGTGCAGAGTAGTGAGTGCAGAGTAGTGAGTGCAGAGTAGTGAGTAGTGAGTGCAGAGTAGTGAGTAGTGAGTGCAGAGTAGTGAGTAGTGAGTGCAGAGTACAGAGTAGTGAGTGCAGAGTAGTGAGTGGTGAGTGCAGAGTAGTGAGTGCAGAGTAGTGAGTGGTGAGTGCAGAGTAGTGAGTGCAGAGTAGTGAGTGCAGAGTAGTGAGTGCAGAGTAGTGAGTGCAGAGTAGTGAGTAGTGAGTGCAGAGTAGTGAGTAGTGAGTGCAGAGTGCAGAGTAGTGAGTGCAGAGTAGTGAGTGGTGAGTGCAGAGTAGTGAGTGCAGAGTAGTGAGTGGTGAGTGCAGAGTAGTGAGTGCAGAGTAGTGAGTGCAGAGTAGTGAGTGCAGAGTAGTGAGTAGTGAGTAGTGAGTAGTGAGTGCAGAGTAGTGAGTAGTCAGTGCAGAGTAGTCAGTGCAGAGTAGTGAGTGCAGAGTAGTGAGTAGTGAGTGCAGGGTAGTGAGTGCAGAGTAGTAAGTAGTGAGTGCAGGGTAGTGAGTGCAGAGTAGTGAGTAGTGAGTGCAGGGTAGTGAGTGCAGAATAGTGAGTGCAGAGTAGTGAGTGCAGAGTAGTGAGTAGTGAGTGCAGAGTAGTGAGTGCAGAGTAGTGAGTGCAGAGTAGTGAGTAGTGAGTACAGAGTAGTGAGTGCAGAGTTGAGCAGTGAGTGCAGAGTAGTGAGTAGTGAGTGCAGAGTAGTGAGTAGTGAGTGCAGAGTAGTGAGTAGTGAGTGCAGAGTAGTGAGTAGTGAGTGCAGAGTAGTGAGTGCAGAGTAGTGAGTGCAGAGTAGTGAGTGCAGAGTAGTGAGTGCAGAGTAGTGAGTGCAGAGTAGTGAGTGCAGAGTAGTGAGTGCAGAGTAGTGAGTGCAGAGTAGTGAGTAGTGAGTGCAGAGTAGAGAGTAGTGAGTGCAGGGTAGTGAGTGCAAAGTAGTGAGTGCAGGGTAGTGAGTGCAGAGTAGTGAGTAGTGAGTGCAGAGTAGTGAGTGCAGAGTAGTGAGTAGTGAGTGCAGAGTAGTGAGTGCAGGGTAGTGAGTGCAGGGTAGTGAGTGCAGGGTAGTGAGTGCAGGGTAGTGAGTGCAGGGTAGTGAGTGCAGAGTAGTGAGTGCAGGGTAGTGAGTGCAGGGTAGTGAGTGCAGGGTAGTGAGTGCAGGGTAGTGAGTGCAGGGTAGTGAGTGCAGGGTAGTGAGTGCAGAGTAGTGAGTGCAGAGTAGTGAGTGCAGAGTAGTGAGTAGTGAGTGCAGAGTAGTGAGTAGTGAGTGCAGAGTAGTGAGTAGTGAGTGCAGAGTAGTGAGTAGTGAGTGCAGAGTAGTGAGTGCAGAGTAGTGAGTGCAGAGTAGTGAGCTGCCTCAAGTGAAGTACTCTGGTACCCAAGGATGACTAGCAAACAATATTATTCACAACGTTGCTTACTATTCAGCAACATTTGACAGTTTGCAAATCATCTTTATACAACAATTCAGAGTTTGATAACAAATTAATGTAACACATTGTAATATACAATGCCAATAACAAACTTTAATGCTGCGAGACCTATTGCATTGTAAATGCTTGTTTAATCTAGCATTCGTGTGTGACATTGTCAAATTGGTTCATGTGTCCCTGGGTCTATGTTCCATGTTTATGTGTAGTCCCATGTTTTAGTCTCCCCATAGTCACCACATGTTTCCTTCTCCATGCTTCTGTCTCTCCCTGTATTCATGTATTGCGGTATTGTTATGTGCCTATATTCCCTTTGGCTTGTGTTTCTTTCTCCAACTCTCTCTCTACAAGTGTCCTTGACTTAGGGCCATTGTGTCCAGTGTCTGTGTCTCTCATTGTCTGCATATCCCAGAGCTCATGTTTCAAAAGGACCATTTGTGTATTTGACTATCACTGTCTCTTTTTAGGTAGATTATTTGAGACCTCTTTTATATTCTTTAGTATATACTTATATGTGTATGTACTCTGTGGGCTCTGTAGATCAGCCCTAGGACTTGTCTGCTTCAGCTTAGGGACTTTTTTTCTGTTCAACTGCCTCTATTTAACTGTCTTGATATAAAATGACCAGTAGAGGTCAGTAAAATACCAGAATTGCTTTTTGCTGAGGGCCTTTTTTAAAAAAAAAAATTCTGGCAACTGCCTTGTTTTAACTTTCTTGATATAAAACGACCAGCAGAGATCAGTAAAATATCAGAATCAATTTAGCATTCTCTAGATTCCAGTCCATAGAAAATGTCTTTCACGAGCACCCAAAGACAATAATATTTTTTCCAAATCTTGTATTGTCAGTGATATGACCACAGAAGGCCCTGATTTTATATTAAAAACAGAGCTTTGGACTATCCCATTTCCCGCAGAAAGGCAATATTTCTCTCCACGTGTTGCCATACCTGGCGTGTAACACAGTTTGGTACTTACTTTCCCTCCATGTTAAAGAACAGTATATGTTTCAGCACCCAGGCTAATGTGCTGCATAGCTAAGTACACATATGGTCTCCAAGGCGAGACTGATTGCATAGCAAATGCTTGTTTGTTTTAGTTCTGTGAAAGTTTCTCTCTGCCCCCGTCCTAGCCCTGGGACCCCCGTGAAAATAACGACAAAAGGGCTTGCTTCCGGGGGTAGGTTTACACATGGAAGTGGGCCTTGTGCTCTAGCATTTTGCTCAGTAAGATGTTGATGATTTTTTGCCTGGTGTGGGGTGCCGGTGTAATCTGGCTGCCTTGGCCCTCCCCCACCCTGTCATTGAGGGTTATTTCTGTCCGAGTTTCCATGTGTGTTTGTACTCCCGCCCCTGTCTGCAATTGCCCCATCGGTCGCAACATGCACCTGAGCAATGGTGCATTGATCATAGCTAACACAATTATTGGATAGTACTGGTCGTTGGACTGGGACCTTATTTGTTGAAATACCCTTATCGTTTTGTGTGGGTGTTGGGGATTCCCTTGCCTTTCCCTGTCTTTGCAGTTCGCTAGCTATTTTATCTATCTTACTCACTAGTGGTTTAATTAGGCTATTTATAAATGTCTCCAGGTGCTTTTGTAGCTCTAGAGTTATAGGGTCAAGCCACCTCGGGGGAATTGGGGCGGCTTTGGGTTCTATTATTAGGACTTCATCCTCTATGTCTTTAGACTTACTACACTTATTGATCTTTTTCCTAGCCCTTCTTTATCTGGTTTTGTTTTGGCGTTTTTTAATAGGTAGTTTAGGTGTTACGTTTGTGTCTATATTTACGGATGCTTGGTCGTCTGCTACTAATTGTGCACAGGGGATAGTGTCTAGTGAGTTTTCACGGCTCCCTTCAGGTGATATATCAACTTAGGTTACAACCTCGGTTTGAGTTGGTGTCAATGGCAGGGAGGTTAGAGTCATTGATATGCGTCTCTCCGCGCGCTCAATATCCCCTGTGACCTTTCGTAACATTAAATCAATGACCGTTGGAGTAGCTTTGTGGGTGGATGAATCACCAGGCCCTGGGCCGGGGTTTTTTGGTTTCAGAGGGGTTCCTACTTTATTCTTCGTCGAACGAGTTTTGGGTTTAGTAGCCATGGCTTTTCAGGTTGCTCTGTCAGTGATTTCTTCCCTCTTCCTATTTTGTATAGAACAGTTCGGACCAGGGTAGTACTAGAAATAGCAATGATCTGTCTGCTTTCCCCACTGGCAGTTATAAGTGTTCAGTGTCCAGTCTTTGTGGGGGTTTTTTGCCTGACCCTCCAGCTCCTTTTTACCTGTGGGTTTCTACAATATGAGAAGCGGTTGTTACAGTACCTTTCAATAGGACCAAGAGGGGTGGCCCGTCCCGTCCCTGGTCGTCCCCGGACGGCCACAGACGGCCCGCCCTCTGCCCGGGCTCCGCCCGGCGTCGCCCACGCGCGTCCCGCGACGCGGAGGGAGCGTCTGGTTTATGTAGCGCCTCCGGGCGCGCAGCGTCAGGCAGCAGGAAGTAAAAGGAAGTGGGCGCAGGGCTTCCTGGGAGCTGTAGTCTCCAGCCGCCGGCCGCGAGATGGAGCTGAGCGGTGCGGCGAGACCACAGCGTGTGCACCCCAGGTATGAGCGAGCGCCTGTGAGCAGACGGATGCCCTGAGTGATGGTAGCCCCCGCTCCACCGAGGGAGCGTCTGGTTTATGTAGCGCCTCCGGGCGCGCAGCGTCAGGCAGCAGGAAGTAACAGGAAGTGGGCGCAGGGCTCCCTGGGAGCTGTAGTCTCCAGCCGCCGGCCGCGAGATGGAGCTGAGCGGCGCGGCGAGACCACAGCGTGTGCACCCCAGGTATGAGCGAGCGCCTGTGAGCAGAAGGATGCCCTGAGTGATGGTAGCCCCCTCAGGGAACTGACCCTACTCCTTGTGAAGAAACTGCCCCAGAGGTAGACAGGCCTAGCCTGGCAGAGCCCCTGATGTCAGTGGACCCTTCCAAGGTGGGACCCAGTCTGGAGCAGGTAACCTTCCCCTTTCTACCCTGCCTCAGTCAGCCCAGGGCTGTAGAGGACAGGGAGGCCAGTGGCCCCCCAAGGGCCCCCTGTCCACAGGAACCCCCGCATCAGCAGATTAGGGGCACCAACGCTCGCAGCCCTAGCAAGGTGAAAATTCCAAAAACTCCTGAGGGAACTCCCTTACTCTTAGTTAGGAACCTCTGCCAGATGGACTCTGTTGGGCACAGCCAAACATGGGACCTATGGGCCCCAAACCTGACCTGTCCCTCCAGTAAGCCAACAAAAAGGCCCCAGCCTCCAGCTGTAGGTAGCCAGAGGTTGACCTTGAGAGCACAGTGCAACTCAGTCATGGAAAGAAAGGCATACATGGTGGAGAGTGATTGGAGGAAGTTGAGCCCTACATTAGTGGAGCCTCACTTCAGTACTCCATCCCCACACCAGCCTCTTACTTTGCCAAAACACACCACAGGTAGAGATTCCCTATGGTGGAGACCCTCTGATACCCCTAGGGTGAGGGATTGCTTAGTGGACCATGAGACAGGAGATAACCATGCCAGTGCAGGTACCTCCTTTAATGGCCACTCAGGTAATATAGGCTTACCTGGTCAAGGATAGCCTTATTTCCTTTTGTTTGGGGGGGGGGGGGGTTGTGTAGAAGGATGGATAACTGACTATGGTTACCCCCAACTTTTTGCCTAGTGTTTAGCTTGTTTTCGACTTAGTTGGCCTGGGATCCTGCTAATCAGGGCCCAAGGCTATCTGCTCTCTCTGTAAAATGGACTCCATGTACTTTAGGTACATAACCAATTGGGAATTGGGTCACCTTTGTGAGCCCCTGTATAGTGTACCATAGGTATCCAGGGCATAGGTGCATCCAAGGCCTACCAGGGGCTGCAGCATGAATTATGCCACCCCTGGCTGGCCATCCAAATTGACACAACTGGCTGACCACTCAGCTGGGGCAAGGTCGTGTAATCACCCCTTGCTTAGATATAGTATTCCTATATCTAACCTTATATATAGACACATATGCACCTATACGTCACTCCTATGGCAGGCCTTAACAATCCTGAAGGCAGAGTGCTTGGTTTTATGTGAGATGAGGCTCTAGCATGAGCTGAGCCTGTCTGCAGCTTTCAGAACCATGTCCTCATACCTGTTCTATGATATAGCCATACCATATACTCTTAAGTGCATTATAATCCTCGTGGTTATTGCTAACTTTGGTTTGGCTTTATCAAAACATGTCTTGTAAGGTGTCATATGCTTTGGAATACTACCCCCTCGCCAGTTCTGGAAACGGGGGTAGCATTCCACCCTTCTAGAGGGAGAAGACATGTTGTTTCTGTTGTTCCCGGTTAAAGTTAACCAGAGCCTCAGCATCACAAAATGGATGCTGCTGCCACAGACACAAGTCTGACCTCCTGCTGCTGGGAGTCAGCGAGGGAGGCTTGGACAATAGGTTTCCTGCCTTGGGAGGTGCAATCACCACCCCAGACAGGCCTTAGTGTATTGGGGCAGGGAGGGCTGAATGAAATGAGACACTGCCTGGGGCACACAAGGTGCTCCATGCATAGCCCGGTTCAAACCAGTTGCTGGGGCACTCCAGCCCCAGCTCTGGCGTGAAACTGGACAAAGGGAAAGGGGTGTAACCACCCCCTTCCCTGGTCCCACTCATAGGAGGGACCTAGCAGGTAATACATCCCTTTTGATTAGTATAAAGGTAGGAGCTGAGTCTAAAGACTTTAGATTTATCCTGAACTGAAACTTGAAACGAAACTCTGGACCTTCGACATTCTACTGCAACTAGAAGACTGAAGAATCTCCCTTGTGGTCAAGGAGTGACCACCCTGTGCAAACAGGCACCAACAGCGACTTGCCGGTTTGCTTTGTCTGCGCTCCGGCCGGAGCCCGAGCACAGAGCCAGACAGCAACTGGACTTCCAGACTTCTCTGACCCCGATCCACAGCCACAGCGGGCTGAGACACGTGGAGGCGACGAGAGACGTGAGACCGGACATTTTGGAAAACCTGCTTATTGCTAATTGCGCAGCTTCTGAGGCACCCTCGAAGTTGTGCATTGGGGATTGAGAAGCCCCAGCCCTGAGCACCTTTTGCACCAACGCATAGCCCTCCACACTCACCGAGTGCCGCGTGGGGCCTGCTTGTGCTTTTGTGCTCGACACGCCTTTCCGGTCACTTGCCCGTTGGCTAGTGGCCTCTGTGAAGGCGAACCTTTGAATTTACACCACCTGGCTGGTTGCTCCAGGCTTGCTCCTGCTTCTCTGAAAAGGAGAAGCCCCCCAGACCTTGCTGGTCTGACTCGAAGCAAATTTTCGATTCCTGCGTGGGTTGCATTTGCCAAGGCCTGTTGACTCCGATCCGGAAGCCGACACCGCCGACAGTGAGATCCTTCGTGGGACAGTCTGTATCCAGCTCCTGGTCATCGCCGACGCCTCCTGGTCCACGTGGCTGCAGAGACAAGCTTCACGACATCGCCTGGTTCCTTCCTGGTCACTGGCTAGTGACCCAGACTCTGTCCCCTCTGCTTTCAGGTACTCTTCATCCTCGATCCACCCTTGGATCCAACCGGACACTTCTCTCCTGGTCGCCTGCAGGATCTTTTTACAGGTCTCCATAGGATTCAGCGACGAAACCCGACACAACTTGACACCTATGCACCCGGCTCCTGTGGGTAAGGTAACGCGAGTACTCCGGTGCTCCTGTGGGTATTGGCTATCCAAGTGTCCTAGTTTTCAGTAGCTTTCTCCTAGTCCATCCGGAAGTGTCTTACATCAACTAGTTTCTAACTTTTACGTTTCTATTGTATCCCTATGGTAACTCGTGTGTGTGTTTAGACACTGCACACGCATCCCGTGGGCCTCCTGCTTCCTAACTATCATTAGCTCAGTGTAGCCCCAGCGATTCACTAGGCCCTAGGCCTACTCCCTGTTCATGACGTGGTTCTTATACCACTATTTTAATATATGGTTTGCAACGCCCCTAGGGCACGACTGTATTTTGTGCAACTTATTGTATGATAATTAAGTAACTTGTTATGTGCTTTGGCCTCTGACCTCATAAAGAGTTCAGAGGGGTTGTGTTAGTAATAAATAGATATATATTTTATATATAACCTGTATGGTGTCCTTTCATTTGGTATTAAAGGGGTTACATATGGTAAAACAGCTGGCTTCACATGCTCTCTGAAGTTTTAGCCTAAGACTGCTTTGTCCATGCTACCACTAGGATAGCTGGTCTATAAGGTTGACTTTACAACCATCACCATAAGGGTTGTTTGGACTGATACAGGGTGCCCACTAGAATAGTGGACATCACATATCAGGCCAATTTCTCACATACCCCCTGTACCCTTTGAGCCAACCTTTATTGTGAGGGGGTGTAACTCAATAATTGACTTTACCCTTATGTCAAAAAGGTATTCTTGCAATGTTTATACTTGTAAAACATGCGAAATAGCGATGAGTGACCATCACCCCATTAGGCTAGATGTTTTCCTTGCAGGGGATAAATCAACCTCCAAAGCAATAGAAACAACATATAATTACAAAATAAATCTCGCAAGGATAAATGGATATACTATAAACTGGACCAAAGTGGACCCCAGGGTTTGTCTTGAAACCCTAGTTAAAAACAAATATATGGATTTTGAAACATGCCTCTTGCAGACAGGTGATAATGCACTAGTCTTCGATGCCTACCTTAGAATCTCAGAGGAAACACGAAATCTTGTCACAGGGACGCAGAAACAGGGCAAGAACAAGGCACAGGGCTAGTTCAACAGGTATTGTAGTAAGGCACATGCTAATTTAATGAAAGTCCTAAAACAAGAGACCAGAAGTAAGGAAGAAGTGAGACTGGCCAGAATTGATTACCAACTAGCAATTAAAAAGTGTAAGACTCAGTTGAAAATGGAAGCATGGCAGGCGTTACATCAGGACTGTATAACAAAGGATAATACGGGTTTCTGGAGGGCTGTTAATGCGCCCTTTTTCATAGATAGGGAAACCGATATTACCGACGTGGCAATTTCGGAAGATAAATGGGTTACTTATTTTGAGGATCTTTATAAGGCTGACATCTTAACCCAGAGTGAGGGAATTACTGCTGTAAGAGAGATGATAATGTTCACATTACATCCTTCCCTTTGAACATCGGAATCTCCTATGACGAAGCTTTAACAGCCATTAGCGAGAGTGCCTCAGGAAAAGCCCCAGGATCTGATAGTGTGCCAGTGGACGTATACAAGTCTAATACTGAGCTATGGGCCCCGCTCCTAATAAATGTTTTGAATAGCTGTAATACACATAGGTTTACCCCCACTTGGCTAGACCCTATTGTGGTACCCATCTTCAAAAAGGGAGATAGAAATTAACCTAACTGCTATCGTCCAATTTCATTATTGGACTCACTTATAAAAGTTGCTGGGAGGGTTATTTTAAATAAATTACAATCTTGGGTAGAAGAGACGGGCTTACTTTCGAAGTTTCAATACAAGTTTAGGGCAGGTCTGGGAACGACTGAACAGGGATTAAATCTAGCTCTAATCATAGGTAAATATGTATTAGTAAAGGGTCCGGTATGGGAATCAGGGAGAATGTACATCTAAGTTTAGCGTAAACAAGGGAGTAAGACAAGGGTGTATACTTGCCCCATTTTTGTTCAACCTATACATAAACAGTGTAGGTTTTTATTTGGCTCAGGACAGGCAGGATACCGCCTGATTGAGAACACCCCAGTCCCCCTTTTACTATATGCGGATGATGCAGTTATCATGGCGCGGACACAGATAGGCCTCCAAAGAGCTGTTATCAAATTTACAACCTATATGAAAGATAGAGGCTTAAAAATAAATAAAAGTAAAACCTTTACTATGTGTTGTGGGGTAAAAAAGGCATTACATGTAAAAAATGTATTGAAAAGACAAAAATAGACACGACAGACATATTTTCTTTGGGCGGCCGACCAGTTCCGGAGCTAGTGGATATTTATAAGTCCAAATGTGTATCTACTGCGACATATGAGGCGGGGATTTGGGGAATAGCTGACATTCAAAAAATTCAACGCTGCGAGAATGAGTTCTTGCGCTATCTTTTAGCTGTCCCGGGATTTACTGCTAAATTTGCATGTCATAAGGAACTCGGCATGCCTTACATATCAGATATTATCAAAGTTAATCCCCTTTTATTGTGGCACAAGGTGTAGTCCTCTGCTGATACTAGTTTTAATAGAGATGTAATCAAGGACTGTCTCAAATTAGAGGGGGTTAGCCAGGATATTATGGATTAAATATGTAAAAAAAAACTATCGTATGACATTGGTCATCCTGAATATTTTGATTCTCCAAACTGTTTAGAAAATATATCGAAGAAAAACTTGAAAGTAACTTGTTTGAATTACTTAGAGAACAAGCGTTGGCTGTCCGAAAAAGAAAAGACCTCAGTTATGGAGAATCATTTGATGTTGCAATGTCATGGTATCCAACCCTATTTGATACAGGTTCAAAGTTGCTACTCTCGTATGCTACTCACACGTTTCCGTGGCGGATCCTTTTTTAGAATGGTTACATTCCCAGAGTTAAACTCATGGTCTAAAAATCTGTTACCATGCCCGTGTCATGATATTTCCACCCAATCTATGTTACATTGCATACTTTTCTGTATATTTTATGATTTACCTAGGAGAAGATTTTTAATATCTATCTTAAAGAAGTGGGGACTTAGACAATGCAGAACAGCATTTTTGAGGCTTCAAATGCTAGAGAACGAATTGATTATGTTGGTTATGTCGTCATTTTTAAAATCTATTATCAGACATAGGAACACCATAAATTAATTTGTCATATTTATTGACTGAGTCTAATATTCTTGTGCAAATAATATGAGCTGCTTCTTATCACATTAATGTATTTGGTATAAAAAGTATAATGATGATGAACTGTATTAATGTTTATGTAAATGTGCTTGTCACTTTTTATTTTTTTATTGTGCTTTTATGGTTTTTAAGAAACAAAATCGAATAAAGCAGTTTTTGACTTTGACTTTGAACTCTGCCAAAGTTATTCCTTGCACTCGTTTAGGAAAAACTTGAAGAGCTGTCTATTCTGTCAATTCCTTGTTCGATCATGGCTGTTGCATGTTAACACATCTGCTCTCATACGTACTGTTTAGTGACAGCCATTGCAGTTTGAATTACAAATTAAACAAATAAATACAAAATAATAAATAATTTCAAAGTTACTGGTGAGTGGCGTGGGGTCAGAAAGGGGAGTCTAAATTGGAATTGGTGGAGCACAGCAGCATTGATGAGTGCGCCAACAAATGGTTTGGTCGCATTGGGTGCACTAGACAGACTAGATAAGAGGTTCGGTAGGTTGTATGAAAGACCTGTGGACCAGTGGATGAACTGATTGAGTATACAACATCGATCACTGTCTCACTGCCTTTCACCCCTTGCTTTCACTTACCCCCTTAGGGCAGCAGAGGTTCTGAGGTTATCCTGGGCAGCCAATTAGCTTTTCTAACTCAGTCAGTAGAGTTTTTGGGTGAAGTACAGTTTTCCGACATATAGTCCAGGAGGCCTATTTACTAATCTAACTCCCATCCTGTAATATTTTGGGGAAAGGACAAAATTCCCCAAATATTGCAAAACAGCATGGAATTTGAAATGTAATGTATCACTTTCCTGGCACCTGCCACCCTGCGAGAGATAGAAATACAGCTGTCCCATGTGTTTCTTTGCCCATAGCATCAGTGTGAAACCCTTGTTATTTATAACCCCGCTTAATGTTTAAAAATGTGGATCTGAGTGTTGTAAAAAGTAGATTATTATTGTTATTATTATCAGGCTTAGAACTAATATAAATAGAATATAGGTCAGGCTTTAGCAGCCGCATAGAGTGGCATCTCAATAAGTTAATTACAACATTGGACCACAGCATGCGTGCCAACATTTTAGAAAATTGTCAATATATCAAATATAGTGCAAGAAAATGTGACATTAGTGAATAGTGAACTTGTGATCAACAAAATACATCCAAATTTCATGAACTCAAAATATAGATGAACTATACACGTATGTACAGAGTATTATTTCATAAGGGCCATCAACTGGTACAATGTGGGAACCCTATTATTTCTTTCAAGTTCGTTAGGGCTCCAAGTCTATGTGGCCTGTGAACAGATGTCGACGTTTCGACCCTTAAAGCGCCAATGTTTGCAGTCGCAGTGGGTCTTTATCAAGACAAATATGCGCGGCACGACAGGCCTACCATCCAGGTGCATTAGTCACGTGGAAACAAAAATTGTCCTTTCGTCATGAAAATGCTCGCGGTAAATGCTCTAGTTAATCTGCTTCTCAGCTCACGAACCGGCTGCTGGTCCCCAGCAGCCGGTTCGTGCGCGCGAAACGTTGACTACATACAGTGTCCACCGCCATTTTAGCAGTTTTCCTCCGTTATTTTTATTATACCTGTTACTTTCATTTTACCTTCCGTATATTTTCTCTGTGATCGATGAGATTTCCTGCCACAGACACCACGGTGTTTGTCCTTGGCCTCCGATCTTATCAGACTTGGTTACACGTATACCTAGAAACTAATTTGAAGGACGTAAGCCACAGCCATTAAAACGCGTGTTCGTCAACACAAAGACATTATTAAGATTATGCATTTATCATGCGTGGTAAATGCATACTAGTTGTAAAAGCATGTGTGGTAATGCCATATGCGTGCTAATGGCTTTGTGGTGACGATCAGGCGTTGTAATGGCTGTTTCCCCCAAGGACACTGCAGAAACCGGGTCTGGGCGTGGTGGACTGCAGGGCACCAGGCGGAGGGCCACGCAGCCCCTCTCATGTAATATAGAAGTGTTTGTGGGGTTATTGTTTCTGTGCTTTGAGGGGCGTCATTGAGGCGCACACACTTAATTTTGTAGGGGGGTAGGCATTGCATGGGGAAATGTCGCAAGAGATTTGTAAATGTGGTACACATTGTTTCGTATTAGTTTGATTTCTTTACCATGTTGTAGTGTATCCAGAGAAAATATAACTCAGTACTTTTCAATCCTAGTCTTGAACATCTTACTATAGTACTTCAACATTTCAAATATTATTTTTATTGTGGATCGTCACCCCCCCACAAACAAAAAGTAGTATGTACTTTTTTTTAATTAAGTTTTATTAAAAGAATAACTGTAAACAAAACTTAATGATAACTATATAATAAAGAACTAGAAAAATAACTTTAAAAACAATAGTATAAACAAATTGTGAAGTTGACTCCAAAAGACGTACGATTGGTAATCTGCAAAACAAAAAAGAAAATTAGAGTTTACAATTATGTAGATGTGACTAAATGAGCTGAAGCACTACAAACCAAGGTAACACTACGATTTTATGTGTGCAGTGGGCCTGGTACATTTCACTTCTGGTATAGTGCCGCGTTCAAGTGGTGTCTATATGGAAGTGCCTACTGCGTCACTGACACAAAAGTTGCACAACGGGATTGTAAATATGGCTACTTATTTCTAATGCATTGTAATGAAGGCATTGTAGATCTAGGCCTCTGTGCTTACCGTTGTATAAACACTGCGGCCAGTGGAATTCAAAACTTGAAGACTTCTTTGCTTTTACATGTGAAAGCAGACAGCATTTTCTATAACTTTAAAAGAGAAAGAGAAATTATGTCACAGAGAGTGAGAGAGAGAAAGAGAGAGAAAACAACATTAAAACTATCTCGCAGACTCTGGAGTTGAGATTGTTTCTTGAAATGTTAGACGTAGATTTACAAGCTGCTTGCGTCACTTTTCCCATGTTAAAAGTGACACGAAAGTGGCGTAATAAGCTTATAGATCTGTTTGTCAGACTGTTGTAACCTATCTGTTGTCACTGCTCGGAGGTAATTATACATTTCAACACGGTGAAGCTGGTGCACACTACTCACTGTCTCCTTTCACAAATGAAGGTAACACTATAGTTTTACGTGTGCAGTGTGCTAGTACATTTCACTTCTGGTATAGTGCCGCGTTCAAGTGGTGTCTATATGGAAGTGCCTACTGCGTCACTGACACAAAAGTTGCACAACGGGATTGTAAATATGGCTACTTATTTCTAATGCATTGTAATGAAGGCATTGTAGATCTAGGCCTCTGTGCTTACCGTTGTATAAACACTGCGGCCAGTGGAATTCAAAACTTGAAGACTTCTTTGCTTTTACATGTGAAAGCAGACAGCATTTTCTATAACTTTAAAAGAGAAAGAGAAATGATGTCACAGAGAGTGAGAGAGAGAAAGAGAGAGAAAACAACATTAAAACTATCTCGCAGACTCTGGAGTTGAGATTGTTTCTTGAAATGTTAGACGTAGATTTACACGCTGCTTGCGTCACTTTTCCCATGTTAAAAGTGACACGAAAGTGGCGTAATACGCTTATAGATCTGTTTGTCAGACTGTTGTAACCTATCTGTTGTCACTGCTTGGAGGTAATTATACATTTCAACACGGTGAAGCTGGTGCACACTACTCACTGTCTCCTTTCACAAATGAAGGTAACACTATAGTTTTACGTGTGCAGTGTGCTAGTACATTTCAGTTCTGTTATAGTGCTGCGATCAAGTGGTGTCTATATGGAAGTGCCTACTGCGTTACTGACACAAAAGTGGCAGAACGGTATTGTAAATATGCCGAGTTATTTCTAATGCATTGTAATGAAGGCATTGTATATCTAGGCCTCTGTGCTTACCGTTGTATAAACAGTGCGGCCACCGGAGTTCACAACTTGAGTTCAACTGTTCTAGACGTCAAAGCAGACAGCAGTGTCTATAAGTTTAAAAGAGAAAGAGAAATTATGTCACAGAGTGAGAGAGAGATAGAAAGAGAGAGAAAACAACATTAAAACTGTCTCGCAGAGTCTGGAGTTGAGATTTTTTTTAAAAAGATTTACAAGCTGCTTGCGTCACTTTTCCCATGTTAAAAGTGACACAAAAGTGGCGTAATAAGCTTGTAGATCTGTTTGTCAGACTGTTGCAACCTATGTGTTGTCACTGCTCGGAGCTAATTTAACCTTTTAGACAGTGAAGCTGGTACACACTACCCACTCACTCCTTTCACAGATAATTTGTTGTTGTTCGGGAAACAAAATTGTTTGTCACCTAGTGCCATTGGCGTGATTGAAACATGGTGCTCTACGTGTGGAAGAACCCTTCACTGTAATCAAGGGAGTTAATCATTTCAATTCAGATAAGGTTGTATACAGCAGAGTGGAGATAGCAGCGTCCAAATCTTTAAAAAAGAAAGAGAAATGATGTGAGAGAGTAAGAAAGAGAAAGGGAAAAAAGGATATTAAAACGTGGGAGAGACACACACGACAGGGGAGGGGTACGTGAAGCCAGAGGCGCAACCAGTCAAAAATAACAGGGGTGGGGGGGCAAGAAAAAATCTGGGGTGGGGGCTTTAGTTCAAGCAAAAAGAAGAGTAGAGCTGCAGGGGCTGTAAACCGGGGGGGATTATCAAAGCCTCATTAACAACCAAAATGTCTTTAAAAGACCTGTCACGTACTCGGGTGCGAGTGTGTGTGTGGGCCCAGGAAGCGATGTCATCCTTGCTGAAGCCCCGTTAGCCTGCTGCATACTACATATTCTCTCCTTTGACAGATAACTTGTCGTTGTTTCAGAAACAAGTTTGTTTGCTCAACTTGTGCTATTGCCGTTGTCCGTGTTACATAATCCATCCTGAAGCAGTACATCTAAAAGATATTAAAAGAAAGATGTTATGATTGGTAATTCTTGCTATATTAATTTGGAGTTAGATAATATTGCGCTTTTATAGTTGTTTGATTGTTGGATTTCTACGAACTGTTTGTATTGTGAATATATTTCAGACATTTCAGCGATTATAAAAACGTTACTACTATTGGGGGAAAAAATTAAACATATAAATTAATACATTATGTAGCAGTGCGTTCGTCTAAAATACTAAGTCGCATTTTTGTATGTAATCAGCTACAACCCTTTGACTCCTTGCGATGCATACTCAAGTCTCACTGCTCACCTTTTTGTGGAAAAGACACATTCTTCATGAGGTAGTTCCGATCTCCAACAAAGAAGTCTCACATATGGTGCAGAGTCTTGATATCTCTATGGCTAACAATATATTTGTGCTCCCATCATCATCGCAGGTTCTTCACCCGCTCAGTGCTTTGGGCACCACTAACTCAGTGACCAAAGAGGTCACGCATGTGGTAGTAGGCCCCTTGTTCGATGCTTTGGGAATACCTCTAAAATGGCGTAGAACACGTCTTTTTTATACATAGGGTCACGTGTGTAGTGACGGATGTGCTGGATAGGTGTGGTGGGGGTGTATACCAGCCATGAGAGAGTGTGTGTCGATCTGACAACTAGACCTGCAACTAAGAAATCAATACAATGGAAATCTGGGCTTTGTACTGTTGTTGTGTTTTTCTGGTAGCGTAAGCACAGTAGGCTGTACTAACGTATTCAGTCTCGATTAATTTACCACCTCCCCCAGGGGCTTTTAAATGTTGGGAGAGGGGTCAATAATTGTGTTGACTTTTCCTCTTTAGTATGCAGTGCTATATTGTTTTATAAAGTGTATAAATCTTCAAACTATCTTAACTCTTACGCTGTACGTACAATATTTCCGTAATTGATGTTAAAAGTAATATACGCTTTTTTACAGTTTAAAAAACTATTTTTATGATTATCCCACATAATGTTTTCTCTTAATATGTACATTAAATACATAAATATATGTTTTTCAATAATTAGAATCTTACGTGGAGTATGTGGACGGGGCGCCGTATATTTTCTTTTTTTAATTAAAAAGACGCAGGGTACGCGTTTTGGGTGAAAAAGAAAAAAAAATCGTGAAGCCCGCTTTATTGTTAATTAGCCTCGGGGGGTCAAATCTCTGGGGCTATTTGTTTTCATAATTGGGGGCCTAGAGGGTCTCCCCTGCGCGGGGATCGCTACCCCCGGATGTTTAACTATATGTATGCGGGGGGACTCATGGCCCCCCGGAGTTCTGGGGACCGCTTTCTCCTCCACTTGATTCCCTCCCTCACCTCCGGAGCCTCTTTTTATTAAAACAAACTGTGCAAAGGTGTTGCAAATGTGGTATTTTGGTTTTGTTTCTGTCTTGTAGAGGATCCAAGGGAAATATAACGTTTTTTTTTGTAGAGCCACAACCTTTCTGCCTGTTACCATAGTGACAGTTCATGGATCACTTGCGTGAGTAAAGAGGTTAGAAGTTCACCACAATATGTTGGTAATTGAAATATTACTGTGCTGGAGATTTATATATTTTTTTTTCATAGGAACCGTTAGTCATAGAAGTTTGTGGAAAAGTTTTATTAAGGATTCCTTCCTGTTCTGGGAGTATTAGGGTAACGTACTCCAAGCGGGACTTTACGAAGTTTAATGTCCATTAGCTGTAAAGTATTAAAAGTAGAAGGTTTGGCAGTCATTCCTTGCTCGTCTTTGGAGAACATGGACATTTCATTAGCTAAAGTGTTTCAAACACAAGTTTGCTCCTTATTGGGTGGGAACGGTTCACTGTTGTCAGTGAAATTGTGATGCATTTTCCAAAGGAGTATGAGGAAAGAAAGTAGTAGAGGGTAAGTTAGGAAAACTATTAAATGTGTACAGTGTCCATAAGGTGGTGGAGAGGAATTATGAGGTAAACAATTTGTTATATATGTTTCAAGGGCCATTTATATAATTGCCGTGTGGTGTATAAATCACGGCGGAAAAATTACAGTGTTTTGTGCTGTTTTCTTTTATCAAGTTTGTAGGTGACATACTTCTTAGTACTACTATTTACTTATAATGTGGTGTTTACTTTCATGATGGGGAGGTGTGGTTGCGCAGCAAAAAATTCAGTCTAGGTTTAAAACAGTTTTTATTAAGCAAATACAAATAAACTTTCTTCAGAAACTGTTGCAGTATATATGAAATGGGTGACAATCAAAAATGGAATTTCATATAATATCAGTTAAGCGTGGCTATATAGTTCATTTTTGTGCTACAGTTTGTAAAAGTGTAGCCCCACATTCTTGTTGATGTAAGAGGGCATCAGTTACTTTTAGATAAAGTAGAATAGAAGTGCTACAACAAACACTCCCGCACTACATTATCTCAGATCAAGAGAACAAGTAAAACAGTAAAATCTAAATTGTTTCATATTACATAGAAATGCATGCATTATTATTCTTAAAATTTGTATTTTGTACAAATCAGAAACATGCTGTCGTAGTGTTTACAAGTTGCAGACTGTTCCGCTAATAAATCACATACTCACGAAAGAATATATAGAATGTTACTTTTATAATATATAGTACACGTCCTATATATTCTTTAGGGAGAAGGTGAATAGGAATCGCAAATAAGAATAGATATTAGAAAATAACATTCAGAAATGTAGGGTTTATTAAATATTTAAAGTAAGAAAGTATGCATGATAGCTATATTTTAATATATATAAAAATATCTGATCAAGTTTTTATAAATATTTGATAATTATATTACAGATGGCCCTGAAAAATCTCCCATTCCTCTTCTGTAGCAATAGTAAAATCTATTATAATATACTGATTGATACCATTGTTACAGTAAAAAGAAAAGGAAAATAAACTTATGTATTTAACAGAACATCCATAATGAATAGTTTCGAGCGGTAATTATTTACTGAACTTCTTTTCTCCGGGAGGTGAAAAAATTCGATCTTCGTGGCGACGGGTCATAAACTCCTCTGAGATCATGACGGTGAGAATAATAATATGTATATATTCTCACAGCATATGATTACAAGGGGAAAATACACTGAAAGCCGCAAGTCGGTAACGTTGCTTACTTATCGTTACTCTTTGTGACGACGGATCGTGAACTCCACTAAGATCACCAAGACTGTTAATGTTATAATATACATAGTAACAGTATGTGATCTCTAGGGGAAGACAATAATAAGTGGAAGATGGTGACATTGATTGTAAATGTTTAGGGTTTGCGTCGACGGGTCACTAACACCTCTCGAGCGAAGTACAGTATCAATATTATAATATAAAAAGTCACTATATATAAGGTAATAGGAGCCAGAAAAGGAGTAATATTTGTTATAATATATCTGTTTCTAAGAACAAGCTGCTGACTTTACAGAGAAAAAGGGAAAAACATGCAATAACATTTTTTTCTACATATAAATGTTTAAATATTGACAAATAGTCACAATGTATAACTAAGTACTATGTCTATGCCATCTTGAAACAACTTACAACTCCGGAATATGTTTGTTGACGCAAAAAGAGAATCTGATGCTGGAGAACGGAATCTGCAACAGAGATTAGCGATTTAGAAATAACTCGGGAAAACAAAACTAATTGCACAGTAGGTGTGGTTTATATAGTTTTTTGTTGTTTAGTAGTCTATGGAAGGAAGATGTGGCTCCGCCTATGTAGATGGCACGTTTTGCAGTTTACACGTGCTCGCGTTTTAACTGTTTTTCGTCTGCACGCGTTCGGAAAAGATTAAAACTGTGAAGCTATAAAGGTTTCGATTTTGATAGTAACACGTATAAGGTATTTTTATCTACATACGTTGGAGAGTTTAAAAAGTGTTACTCGGTAAACTGTGTTCTTTGTATTTTCATGATTAAAAGCATCTAAATAGAAGACGTATAAAAAATATCAGTATCATTAGAAGAAAAAAAGGTTTATTATTATTTATTTTTATGGTTCTTAATTTAAAAAATGCTAGCATTTGTAGATCGTAATCCTACCCTCGGAAAGGTGTGCTGGCGCTTGGGGCTTTGGGAAGGTTATTAAATAATAAATGCCCTTTTGTATGCACCTGTAGACTTGGCTTTTAAACTTTCAATTGCCTAATCTGTATATTTACACTTCCTCCAAACATTTTGGTACTTCTATTTTAGTATTGCAGTGAGCCATTCAGCAGTATGTGTTTATGTATACATTGTTCTAAAAGTGAAGCTGCTGTACATTTTGCCAGACACTCTCCTTGCAGAATTGTAATAATTCAGCCAGTACCCAGGTAGTCATGGTGCAAAGTGGGCCTTAGGGCATGGACTGCTTCAAAGTCCTATACACTATGCATGCACTCTTCTATGCACGGGCAAACTTGTCTTTTATAGCTTTTATTATCCAGTCTATGTTCTTACACTTCTAGCAAACTCTGTGTGATTGTTGATTCAGTATTGTAGTGAAGTATTCAGCAGAATGCCCTTATGTATGCACTGTGCTAAAAACGAAGCTCTTCCAAATTCAGACAGACACTCTTGTTGCAGAACTGTAATTATCCAGTCAGTACTCAAGTAATCATGGTGCAAAGTAGGCCTTAGGCCATGTACTGCTTTAAACCTGTATAGAGTATGCTTGCACTCTTCTATATAGGTGTACATTTGTTTTTTATACATTCAATTGTCCAGTCTGTATCATTAGACTTTCACAATTACTCTCACTCTACTGTTTCAATACTGTAGTGAGCCATTCAGCAGTATTTCCTTATATATGTACTGTGGTAAAACTGAAGCTCTTATGAATTCAGTCATGCACTCTCTTTGCAGAACTGTAATCATGCAGTCAGTACCCAAGTAATTATGGGGCAAAGTAGGCCTTAATATATGGACTGCTTCAAACTCCTATTTACTATGCATGTACTGTTCTATGCACCTGCAAATTTACCTTTTATATTTTGAATTCCCCAGTCTCTATCTTTACACTTCCAGCAAACACTCTGTCATTCCCCTTATAGTTTTGTAGTGACTCATTGATCAGTGTGTAGTAATCCATTCTCTACATTGAAACAGTAATCAAGAGATGCACAATAAGTGGTACATTCCCAGAGATATGGCTGTTATTGTGCACTGTGATA
The DNA here is from genome assembly GCF_964261635.1 of Lissotriton helveticus. Classification (NCBI taxonomy): domain Eukaryota; kingdom Metazoa; phylum Chordata; class Amphibia; order Caudata; family Salamandridae; genus Lissotriton; species Lissotriton helveticus. Next base: position 795,911,753 of record NC_136063.1, on the reverse strand, counting down.
TCAGCACAATGGATGCACCGTATTTACAATGTAGTGTATTATGGTGCAAAAACGGCACAGATATGTGATGTATTTGTGTTGTGAAAGTGGTGCATTGCTTGACTTGCGTTCCAAGTGCAACGCAGCTCTAGCAATGCTCTTGGGGTTCTATGCTCACAAAGCCGTGTCAATCCTTACACCTGTTTAAAGCAGATGCAGGGTTTTGATGTAGCATAGCACTAAAAGTGACTGAATGAAATATTATAGCTTTCACTCAGTCACTTTTAGGAGGCGTTCCTATGCTAGAACACTTGCACTCCCCACCCCCTCTCTGCGCAGGAAAGTGTCTTTCTGGCGCAGGGCTTTAGCATATGATGCACCTTCCATATGCATCACATTGTAAATATCAGGTACTATGGTACATCTTTTGCAACACTGCAGCATCACAAAAGTGACGGAAAAGATGTGTAAAAGAGGTACAAGGGGGTTGTAAATTCGCTCCTAACACATACAAATTCGCCCATGCAGTTTCACTAGCAGTGCAAATTGAAGTATAGACTTCTAACATATTTATATGGATGTGTTACATTGAGGTACTTCAGAGGAACTACAGTATAGTATAGGTAAACACCTTATACATTTAAGCTGTAGCACTCTTATACTTTTTGCACTTTCACATTCACCATACACTACTAATTCATTCATTCATTTATGCACTATACATTCATTTTGACAAAGTTTTACACACTAATATAGAAATATAGTTCTTTTTTAAACCAGTGGAGGTAGTTCTGAAAAGAAGTGGGGTTTTTTCTTTTTAGTTTTCTATTTTTTTTTATTTTTTCAGGAAGTTTTTAGTTTTTTTTTTTTAAAACCAATAAAATGAAACTGGAAACAAAAAAACTGTGGAACAGGAAGAAAAAGAAAAAAATATATTATTGTTTTGGGCAACAATGCTCTTTTTTGCTCTTCACAATGAGGTGAATAGACTGCTTACCGTAACAAAGGAGTTCTCTGCAAAATTTACAATGAATTGTAAGATTTGCAAACTGAGGCACAATAATAGGATGTGGAATGTTCGGAGGAGGTGGTGGTGCTTTTGAGGTAGAAGGAACTGCAGGTTGAGGGTTTTCCTGGAACCTTTGTGTTGTCATCCTTCCATAATTATTTGGATGCAAATTTTGACATGGTGAACCATTGAGGCTGTCCCAAAAGAGTACTTTTTAGTGGGGTCAGCCCTGGAAAGTGTAACCTCACAGATCTTGCATGTTACTTTCGGTACATTCACGTGTTTCTGTTCCTCCGGAAATGAAGAAAACTTCCAAATGAAAGCTTCTTTTCTCTTTTTCTGAGGTGGCTTAGTAACAAAATGTTTCTTAGAGGAATGTACTGATGAAGTCTCTAAAAGAGCAGCCATTGTAGAGTTTGGTTGTAAAAGACTACAGCTCCACAGATTAGATGTTTTTCCTGGGAAAGTCGAAGTAGGATAATCAAAATGAGAGGGGTCTTTCAACAGTTGGAATAGGAAGTATTATGAACTAATCAAAACTCTCCTTTTATGGTCAGATGACTTTGCGTACGCTTACAGTGCTCTTACAGTGCTCTTAAGGTGCGAGTATGTACGACGTACCTTTACGATTTGCGTAGTTGCTTTTAAAAGTAATAATTGCTTATTGAAAGTTAAAAAAGAGTATTTTCATGTTTGTCCTAGATACTGTCTTCCCTTAATATGTACATTAAATACATAAATATATGTTTTTGAACAATTAGAAACATTTGCGCCGTATGCTTACGGGACGCCGTATATGACGTCACGCAGAAGCGTTGATGCGATGCGCAAGGTCGAAGTGTATCTGTAACGAGTGCGTGGTTATGCGCAGAGGGCCATTTGCCGTACAAAGTGTGGTGTGATCACTGTACACGTACGGTCTGATTATCCCCAAAAATATGAAAAAGGAATTATAGAGATTCTAATTGTAAAAAATGGGGAAAACATTTGGGATTTAGTTTTGTTATTATTTTACATTAAGAATATGAAACATAATTTAAAAAATAAAATTAATACAAATATTTTTCATAAAAATGTAAGAAATTAGTATAAAAAGAAAGAAATGTAGTAATTTATACATTTAAAAATTATCATTTACTAAACCTTTGAAATTCACTGAAAAAACCATAGGTTTCAGCCACGTTATAGTTAGGAATTAGCATTTAAAAAACCTTGCAAATTCACTGAAAAAACCATAGGTTTCACACATGTTATAGTTAGCTGGAAATTTCACTCATACAAAACCATTGAAATTCCCCTGTTGTAGTTAGTTCAGCTAACTATAACTCGCGTGCCCGCAATGCACTGTTGATGACGTCATATATTACATCACTCATGACATGGTCAGTGACATCACTCATGACATCACTGATGACATCTCAAATGACATCACTGATGACATCATCCTTGTGAGAGAATGGCAGACCTCCTCTCACTCTAATATAACCTTTGATAGACACATTCAAAAATAGAAACTAAAATTTTCAAAAAAATGGAAATACCAATACCAGTTACAACAACCTATTCAGTAATTCCAACATCTACATACACATCCACTCATTCACCAACAGTTCTATATAGTCACTCATACATGTACTCACTCATAATATGTACTCATACACCTATACATCCTGTTACATGCCGATACTCATCCATAGTTACTTACACACATACTCACACATGCAAATAAACTATCGAACATCCATTTAGTTGCATATACAGCTATACACACACCACTACACTTCTACAGAAATGTACACATACTTACTCTCTTAAACAATCACTTATAGAAACACATACTTATTTATAAAGGAACTCTTACAATCTCTCACTCTCATATATACTCACTTATAAACATTAATACTCACATATAGTAGTTTAAAACATATGTACTTACTTATAAAGATAGAATTGAGACAGTCATTCACTCACTAACACACCCATACACACAAGCATCCACCCATATAGTCCTGCACACATGCTGTCTTCAAAACACATACAAACAGTGAGTTACTCATTCATGCATCTATGCGCTAAGTAATATACCCCACCAAACCATACAAACATTCATACTGATAGTTTAAAAAACAACTAATAACTCATGTAGCTACTCACCATCCCATGCAGCCACCTATACACAAAGTGAGACACTGATACAGATATCTAAATATTAAAAAATTACTCTGTAATACTTGCATTCACTAAGATACACTTAATCAGTCCGTTATACAATCAATTTTACAAAATAAATCATCCATTTAGACACTTATATACCCATTTATTCTTCCATCGACCTTGAGATGTACATATATAAAACATATTTAATTTTTTTTTTAAAAACACATTCACTGGATGATGTCATCAGTGATGTCATCAGTGATGTCATTGGAGATGTCATCAGTGATGTCATGAGTGATGTCACTGACCATGTCATGAGTGATGTAATATGTGACGTCATCAACAGTGCATTGCGGGCGCGCGAGTTATAGTTAACTGAACTAACTATAACGGGGGAATTTCAATGGTTTTGTATGAGTGACATTTCCAGCTAACTATAACATGTGTGAAACCTATGATTTTTTCAGTGAATATATATATACACACACACACACACAAAGTCTGATTTAAATATTTAAAGCAAACACCGTTGCTTTGCAATAAAAGTGTGTTGGACAAATTAACGTGTGTGACAATGCACCATGTCCGTTTTAGGTCTCTGTGTCGCCTCAATTCAACAGCTGTTGTGGGGGAGAGAGAGACAGGACAAATAGAGCTGGGGCCCCAGCACTGTGTGGCCCCTCTCTAAAGTGGTCAACAGAATAGCTAGTAATGGGGGTTGGAGATGCACTGCATACTGATTTAGATTTATTCTCTAATGATGTGTGTGAGAAAGTGCCATCTTTCTTGCCTTGGTATGCCCCCACTTTTTTCTGAACTGCTGATGTGCTTTGACTGAGTGTACCCTGCGTCCCTGCCAATCAGGTACCCAGGGCCTGTGTTCCTTCCCTAAAAAGAAAAGCTATGCTGAAACAAAATACCCAATTGGCATCTCTGGCCACCTGTCAGCCCCTAGTAAATGGTAACCTAGGTACCCAGGGCATGGTGGCCAGAGAAGAGCCCTGAGGGCTGCAGCACTTATTGTGCCACCCTAAGGGGCCCTGTACCCTGGCACCCACACACTGCCTTTGCAGGCTGAGTGCCTAAGTACAGAACTAAAACTAGAGTCAACATGGCATACATCCCTGTGTGCCATGCCCACAGACCCCACTGCCCTGGCATACTTCAGTCACCCCTCTAAGCTGGGTGCCCTATGCATCATTCCTGGGCACTGTAAGTGCAGTGATGCCATTTAAGAGTATATGGTGCTGGGAGGTTGTCATTACGAACTCCACAGCACCATAATGGCTACACTGAAGACTGACAAGTTTGGTACCAAACTTCTCAGCACATTAAACCCGCACTGATGCCAGTGTGGGATTTAATGTAAGATGCACGAGAGGGCATCTTAGAGATGCCCTCCAAAACCCGAACCTACAATCCACGTCTGGGCTGGGTGGCAGCAGAGGCTGCCACACAGCAGACATGTTGCTGGACCCCTGGGTGGAGAGCCTCCCGCTCTCCCGGGCCTGCAACAATGCACATCCTGGGCGAGGTGCTATGTCTCCTCCCCCAGGATGGACACGGGGAAGATTCAAAGGCATACCGCCTTTGAGAGCTTCTCCAGACCATTTGTTGTACCCGGCAACTGGCCTCCCACCCGTTCTACCCCCACTCTGGCGGGAAGACTGGCAGGAAAAACTACGTCAGGAGGGAGGGTGTGCCAACCTTTGCCAACTCCACCCCTCAGGTGGAGGAGGCGAGGTGAAGCACGACCCCGGGCTCCGGCCATCTTGTAGATGGGGAGCCCTGCCCAATCTCAGCTAGGCTCCTGCCCCCCTCCCACAGGAGAGGAGCAGGCAAGGGGGTGTCCTCACCCCAGGACTGGGACCCATTGGGCTCTGCCCTTGCCCTACCTGTAACGCCCCTAGATTTAGTATTTAGGGGCTCCCTGAACCTTCCTTCCTCAGATCCCGATATCAAAAGACGAAAGAAGATCAAGAAGAAGAAGACCCGCCGCGCAGCTGCTAACAACAGGACAACAACAACTGACTTGGCCCCAGCCCTACCGGCCTGTTGATACTGGAACCTGATCCTGCCTAATCCCGTCGACCTCCATGGACAGCAACCTTGGGACACCCAGAGGACCTGCCTGCCTTGAGCCTCTCGAAGATTGGGACTTCCATTAGCAGAGGCTCTGCTGCAACAACCCACCTGGTGCTCACCAGGTGGGTTGTTGCCCAAAGTTCAGTGCCCAAAGACCCTCCTCGACGAATCAGCCGACGCCTGCAGACTCAGAAACAGGGGCCACCCCAACCGCTACCAGCCAAAGGTAAGCTTTTCCGACACCCAAAGACACCCCTGCACCCAGCACCCTACAGCCCCCTGTGCCTCCCTTTGGGGTACCTACCTGTGCTCCATCATCCCAACTTACCTCTCGAAGTGCTGGTCGCCCCTGGAGAGTCACCGTCCCCGAGCCTGCAGCCTTTGTTCCTTTTTCAAGATCCTCATTGGATAACATAGAGCGCCCGACGGCTCAAAAGCACCCTGCAACCAGCCGTCTGAGTGCCGCTGGCTGTTCTTTGCCCTATCCTACTTCCCCCTTGCCCAGAGCAAGTGACCAGGAGCCCAGCTCCCAGAGCCGCGAGGCCTGCTAGCCAGCAGCCACCAACCGAAGGCCCCCTTGCCCTCACTGGATAACATTGGGCCTACTTACCTCTGCACCCGGCTGCCCCTGTGCCGTTGGGACTGAACTAACTGTACTCACCTGACCTTTGGGGGCCCCTGAGTCTACGCCCAGAACCATAACTTCACCAACCAAGTACTCATCTGGAAACCGGTAATTCACTTACCTACAATTGGATAACATTGACCCCTTTTGACTCGAAAATTTTCTAAGTGTGAAGTTTTGAAAACTGAAAATATTCCTATAAAATCAGCCAAAGCCTGAATTCGAAAATACTCACCTGTGATCAGGAGAGACACCAGTACTGTACCTTTCAGCCCAGTACTGAACCGCAAAAGTAATCCCTAGCGGGTTCACTAGTAATCTGTATTTTCTCCATAGGAACCCATTGTCTGCTTTTCTATGAAATTTCTTGTCTACTTTTGAAAACTGCAAATATTCTTTAAAAATCGTACGAAATACTGAAACGCAATTACCTACATGTTTTGAGTTAAGCCCCCAGTGATGTCCCTAGGAGACTAGTGCTGGGTTACAAAAGTAACGCGATCGTACTTTACCTGTAACCTGAATTTCCTCCCATTGGGTAACATTGTCAGAATCACCTTGAAAAGTTTCTAAGTGTGAACTTTTAAAACAGCTTTATTTTCAGGAAAATTCATCACAGTAACTAAAACGTTTTTGCTAATCTGGTTTCAGCTTAGACCCCAGGACTGAATCGAAGATCTAGTCCTGGAACTACCAAAGTAATCCATAAAGTAATCAACTGTACTTTCCTATGAAAAACCCATTGAGCTCAATGCTAGAGTGTGTTTCAGAACTGTATTGCTTATTAGCTAACCTGTAATTATTGTGTGTACAAACTTATTGCTCCTCTGCAAAGTATTTACATGAGAGTACTCGTACCTTGAAAACTATATTTATATAACTGTTGGTTCTAGAAATAAAACAACTATATCTGAGGATATAACAATAATGGGCCTGGAGTTCAGTTCTTGAGTGTGTGAAACCTTTTCCTGACTGAGTGTGTACAACAAATGCTTTACACTGTCCTCTGGTACTGCCTTACTGCTCGACCAAGCTACAACTTTGGAGAGTAAGGCCAGTACTGACTTTAACCTCCGTTATACCTTTCGGGTTTGTGGACTCTATACACACTGTACTGCCTTATTGTCCAGTATATATAGAGCCACTTTCTCACATTGGTGGCAGCGGTGGGATACAAACGTTCATTTGTTGGACTACTTGGGTACCATCTGATCACACGACAGAACTCATAAATTACCTTTAGAATTCTGAAATTGGTCTTTCCAAAAATACTAAACCTCTGGTAGGGCCTTGCCTAAGTCCCATTAGAATTTCTGAAAAATAAAAGTCACTACAAGCTAGGGTAGAGGGTTAGAACTATCAGGTTATGATGTCTCAAAGGAACCCAGCTGCTAGTGAAGATAACACTGGCCTGGTGGAGGAGCTCGAAATCATACCTTACTTGCACTTGGACTTCAAGGAATTGAGGGCCCTATGCAAAGTTAAACAAATAACTGTAGGTCTGCATCCAACCAAACAAGGGCTCCAGGAGCTCCTGGCTGAGTATGCAAATGACCACCCTTCTGAGCAGGGTGACACCCACACAGAGGAAAAAGAGAGGGAAGAGGGGATTGGATAATGGTCCCCCCCCATCCTTAGGGAAGAAGGGGTCCCTGTACCCTTAATTCCCAGAGTCAGCCTCTGGGAGCCGGGGAACCACACAGGTGGACTGGGCCCCAGGGAACCCATTGGGGGGAACCCCAATGTAGAGGACAACTTTCTAGCAACGTTGGCCAAGAGATTAGACCTAGAGACCAGGCTCCTGGCTCTAGAAAAAGAAAGAAAAGAGATGGGCCTAGCCCCAATCTCTGGTGGCAGCAATACCAATAACAAGGATAAAGAGCAATCTTATGATCCTAAAATCCCCAAAGGGATTGTCCCTATATTTGAGTAAGGTGATGACATCACCAAGTGGTTCACAGCCTTTGAGAGGGCTTGTGATATCAGACAGCTACCGAAACCTCTCTGGGGGCACTCCTGTGGGAACTGTTCTCTGGTAACTGCAGAGACAGACTTCTGACCCTCTCTGGGCCAGATGCAGGGTCCTATGACCTCATGAAGAAGACTCTGATTGAGGCATTTGGACTCACCACTGAGGAGTACAGAATTAGGTTCACGGGGCACACAAAACCCAGACCCAATCCTGGATAGATTTTGTAGACTACTCAGTAAAGACACTGGATAGTTGGTTAACTGGACACAATGTGCATGACTTTACTGGACTGTATAATTTGTTTATGAAGGAACACATTTTGAGTAATTGCACAAATAAAAAGTTACATCAGCATTTGGGAGACCTAGGTCTAATTTCTCCCCAAGAATTGGGAAAGAAGGCAGACCACTGGGTCAATACTAGGGTGACAAGGACAGCCACTGGGGGTGACCAAAAGAAGGTGGTCACAACCCCCCCCCCCCCCCCCCGGGGAAGGGTGGTGAGAATCCCCAAGATAAAAAGTCTGAGTCTTCCAAAGGGCCCCAAAAACCTATTCAGGTGGGTGGGTCCCAATCTACTCCCTATCTGCCTCAGCCCTATAGGGGAAGAAACGTTGATCCTAACAAGGCCTATTGTAACAACTGTAAGAAGTTGGGACATTTAACTGTAGACAAGAACTGCCCCTACAACAAAGCCCCTAAGGCACCCATTCCAGCTACTCCAGGGACAGTAAATCTACAGATGGGATCAGAGGAGTGCCCAGAGCAAATCTGGGAATACACTCAAGCTAGTCTAGTCTCCTTGGGGAATATGGAGGTTGCCAGTGTGGCTGAGTGGCCACCCAACTGTAACAGATATCTGCAATACCCCTCCATCAATGGAACTAGAGTAGAAGCCCTGAGGGATACAGGTGCCAGCATCACTATGGTAAGGGAAAAGCTGGTTTCCCAGAGCAATACCTGGTTGGGAAAACTTACCCAGTTACCAATGCTGACAGCATTACCACCCAATGCCCCCTAGCTATGGTGACATTAGAATGGGGGAAAGTTACTGGCCTGAAACTGGTAGTGGTCTCACCACAATTGCCAGCTGACTGTCTGCTTGGAAATGACCTGGAGACCTCAGCCTGGGCTGAAGTTGATCAAGTAACCCATGCAGCCATGCTGGGTATCCCTAGACTGGTGTGTGTCCAAACCAGAGCACAAGCAAAAAGAAGGGTGAAGAAGTGAGGTTGGAGCCTGAAAGTATGGCCCAACCAACCAAGAGAAAAAGCAAGGAGACTGGGGAACCAGCTTCTATACAGCCAGCCTCTCAGGACCCTCTCCTCAGGGAGAGGACTTGCAAACCCTAGAGGGAACTGAGCCTATGGAGCTTGAGCCTTACCAGGCTGGACTCCTGGGCCCAGGGGGACCCACTAGGGAGGAGCTGTGCCAGGGTCAGCGAGACTGCCCCACTCTTAAAAGCCTGAGGCAGCAAGCAGCTGCAGAAGCCAAGGGAGATGTCAGTGGTACCCACAGAGCTTATTGGGAAGAGGAATTACTGTATGCTGAGGCAAGAAACCCTAATCATGGAGCCACCAGGAGAGTGGTAGTACCACAGAAGCACAGGGAGTTCCTCCTAACTTTAGCTCATGACATCCCCCTAGCTGGACACTTGCGGCAAACCAAAACTTGGGAAAGGTTGGTTAGCCACTTTTACTGGCCCCAGATGAACCAAAAAGTGAAGGAGTTTGTGAGCTCCTGTGTTACCTGTCAGGCCAGTGGCAAGACATGTGGTAATATATACTAACAATCCGAGAGATGGGGGTCAAAAGGAATCCAAAGTTTAAAGACTCTCTCCTGGTTCTCATCCCCAGCTACACTTATAGAAAAACCAAAACGAAACAGGGAGTCTATGAGCACTACACGAAAGGCTCAGCTGCTTTCAACCCTATCCGTGAGTATCAGGGATGCCCTAGTCGTCCTCCTGCAGCTATCACAAATTTCAAAAAGCACTTAAAGTGTGAGAAACACATCAGAAACTAAATTCAAAATAGAGTTGGGCAACAAGATCCATTACCATCTACACGTGGATAACCATCAAACAGACTCAGTGATCAGTCCTATCATCTGGCTGTTCCGCTTGTGCAAAGGCCGGTCCCTTGATCATCGAGACCTCATGCCGCACATTAATGGTACCCGATCTGGTCCACACAAAACTATGAATCGCCCTATGATGGCTGATTTCTGATGGTTAGAAACTAAATATGAAAAAACAGTGCAACATAAACAAAACCTGGTGACTTAAAATAGAATGGTGTGTCCTCAGAATCTACTACTTTAATGCCTGTCAGGGCACACACCCTAATTAAAAACTAGACAGTGCAAGTGACAGTGTGACCAAATATCTGTCAAATAAATAGTCTAACATGTATCTGCCTAATGGGCAATCCATCCCCGGCTTTCATCAGGGCCTCTGCTCTTACTGAGTTGCTACTGTTGTAAACGTGAACAATTAAACAAAATTAATTAAATAATAATAGTTGGTAATGATACAACCTGTACCAACCGTGTATATCTAGTCCTCCTTGTCAGTAGATGTATGACGATCTGTGAGTAAAGAATATACATTTTTGAATAAAATGTGCATATCAAACCCAAGTGCTCTCTGAGAAATTTATGTAAAATATCTAATGCTTTCCTCACCTAATTTGACAGGGGAAAAGACCTCACCTCGCCTGGACAAAGCTCAGGACTAGGAGGCCCCGCACTGTGGAAAAAGGTAAAAACAGGCAAAAGAGAGACATTCCATGTAACTCCTTATTCCACAGGTGTCCATGTCAAACTCAATTGACTGTTTCATATCACCCAACTTCCACTCCAACACAGTGAGTAAATCAATGATCCCTACCAGTGAAAGACCAAAGTCACACTATTCACAAATTATATTTCTCTCTATGGCAATCTTACATGTTAATATTAATACTCAAGGTGTTTATTTACTCAATTTCTTGAACAGTCTGTTTGGGCAAGTGGTGCTGTAAAACAGAATATAATAGTAAAGATGTAAAAGACATCTGCTCACCTCTCCGTCGGTACCTCTATGTCTCTCCTGAGACTAGGGGGAGGCACCGAGGATCGGGAAACAGAATGTTTTATTATCCGAGATCCTTCCGCTGCACTACTTTGCCTTCGTACGCGTGTCCACTCAAAATGCAAGTGTGCACTGCTAATAGACATGTTGTGTTGCTGTAAAAAGGAAGAACCCCGGTTAACAGAGTCTAACAACTTTTGTCCATCTTTCCTGGACTATATAAGTAACATATTAGCATGTTCATATAGCGATATTGTAGAACTACAAAATGACGTGATTCCGTCTTCTGTTGTAGTTTCAAAGACTGTCTTGGCTATCTGTGGTGTCAATCCTATTCCCTGCACACTCTGTCCGCAAAATAAAGTTAAAATGGGACACATGTGATTAATAATTCTTTTCAGCTACTTAGTTGTCAGTAGTTATTAGACATGTTGTGTTGCTGTAAAAAGGAAGAACTCCGGTTGACAGAGTCTAACAACTTTAGTCCGTCTTTCCTGGACTATATAATTAACATATTAGCATGTTCGTATAGCGATATTGTAGAACTACAAAATGACGTGATTCCGTCTTCTATTGTAGTACCAAAGACTGTCTTGACTATCTATGGTGTCAATCCTGTTCCCTGCACACTCTGTCCGCAAAATAAAGTTAAAATGGGACACATGTGATAAAATAGTTCTTTTCAGCTGCTTAGTTGTCAGTTATTGTATGTAGCTGTATAAATGCTCATTTATTTACTCTCTTTTTCACTGGTATGCCTTACATTAATTAGTGTATAGATACATGTAGAGCAACACAAAACATGCCCATTTTTCAAATGTCTACCCAACTATAAAGTGAGCGGACCAATGGGGATAAATCAAGGTGAAGAGTCCCTCGGAGTGTTGTCTCCCAACAACCCAGTATCATTCTCAGACCCATGATAGTCTATTGGAGTCCCCAAATGTTCACCCTTAGTCATATTGTGGACCCTAAAGTGTAGTCCACGGTATGTCATCGTTCAATCCATGTTTGTCAGTCTGGAGCCTATATATCCATTTCTGTTCTTTAACGAACAGAAACCTGGAGATGTTAGTCGTATGTGCCGGTATGAAAGGTTTCTCCAGGACAGTCCAAGAGAAGTCTGCCTCCCCATGATTTTTCTCCAGAAAATGTTTGGTAAGACTAGTCAGAGCTTTTTTGCAACGAAAGGAACTTTTGTGTTCCGACATTCGGATGCGAACTTTACGAGTGGTCATGCCCACATACTGGATTGAAACTTTCTCCCCAAACCTGTGCACAGCAACAATTTGCCTTTGCAGGCGTGTTTATTTCCTTGCTCGATCTTTATCTTGTTCATGTTTGACCTTTAACATTTATTCCTTTTACTCCATCTACGATGTTAGTCCATGTAGGAAGGTAGATCCCGGACTATGGTTGCCCCCAACTTTTTGCCTGGTGTTTTGCTGGTTTTCTGACTTAGTTGACCTGGGGCCCTGCTATACAGGACCCCAGGCCCACTGCTCTCTCTGTAAAATGGATTCCATGTACCTTAGGTACATATCTAATTGGATACTGAGTCACCTTATCAGTCCCTGTATAGTGTACCTTAGGTACCCAGGGCATAGGTGTACCCAGGGCCTACCAGGGGCTGCAGCATGTATTATGCCACCCCTGGCTGGCCATCCAAATCTGACACAACTGGCTGCACGACAGCTGGGGCAAGGTGGTGTAATCACCCTTTGCTTTAGATATAGTATTCCTATATCTAACCCTAAAATGGACACATATATTCCTATCAGTCACTCCTATGGCAGGCCTTGACAATCCTGAAGGCAGAGTGCTTGGAATCGTGTGAGATGGTGCTCTGGCATGAGCTGAGCCTGTCTGCGGCTTTCGGGATCTATCCCTTAGCCGTTTCCATGATATCGCATACCATATACTCTTAAGTGCATTATAATCCTCGCGGTTATGTGCCAACTCTGGTATCGCTTTATCAAAACATGTCGAGTAAGGTGTCATACGAATTGGAATACTAACCCCTCGCCAATTCTGGCGACGGGGTTAGCATTCCACCCTTCTAGAGGGACACGACATGTATGTAACCTGTAACCCCGGTTAAAGTTAGACAGAGCCTTAGCTCCACAAAATGGATGCTGCCACCGAGACACAAGTCTGCCCTCCTGCTGCTGGGAGTCCTCCCAGCCCAGGAGGCAAGGACAAAGGGTTTCCTGCCAGGGGCAGTGCCAGCACCGTCCCAGACAGGATTTTGTGTATTCTAGGTAGGCAGGGCTTTAGAGGAAGGTGAATGCAAGTGGCACCCCGGTGCTCACTGTGCATAGGCCGGCTGAAACCAGTTCCAGGGGCACTCCAGCCCCTGGCCTGGGGAAAGCCCGCCAAAGGAGAGGGGTGTAACCACCCCCCTCGTGGTCCCACCCATAGGGCAGGACTTAGTCGCGTGCCAACCCCTTTTTGCAGGATAAAGGTAGGAACTGGCCCCCTTCCAAATCAGATCATCTTTGAATCCTGAAACTACTTTCCACGAAAGGAACTCAAGACTTCTTCCCAAGATTCTCCCTTGTGACTAAGGAGTAGTCACCCTGCAGCAGCAGGCACCAACCAAGCATCGCGGTTTGTTGCCAGTCTCTCCTTCGGATCAAGACTGCTCCAGCATGACGAGAACCGGCTTCCCTGGCACCTCTGACCTCAACCTACATCATCAGCCCAGCTGTGATCCGTGGGTGCGACGAGACCTCGAGGGACCGGCCATCTTCAGAACTGCACGACGCTTGTCCAGCACGACTCCCGAGTGACCCTCGACTGAGTGCTTTAGGGTAAGAGAAGCCCCGACCCTGAGCAGCTCCAGCACCGAAGTTCAGCCCCCCTGCATCCACGAGATCTGCGTGGGGCCCTTCTGCTCTTTGCTGCCAACCGCGTAGTCCAGGTCGCTTGCCCGTTGGCTAGTGGCCCCCTCACGACGCTCCACGATGACAAACACTGCTGGTCTGGTTGCTCCAGACTAGCCCTTGCTCCCCTCCAAAAGAGGAGCACCCTGGACCCTCCTGGTCCACTCAAGGCGCCATTTTAGGTCCACCGCGTGGGCCTTGCATTTGCCAAGACTTGTTGCCCAATCCTGGGTCCAGCGACGTCGACAGCAAGAACCTTCGTGGGACAGCTCGCACCTCCATCCTGGTCGCCGACAACGCCTCCTGGTCCGAGAGACTGCAGAGCCCAGCAGCGCCCACTCACCTGGTCGAGGTGACTTCGTCCGGTGCCATCCTGGTGCCCACTCAAATCACTGGCTAGTGATTCAGAACTTGGTCCCCTCTGCTTACAGGTTTCTTCTTCCCTGATCCAGGCTTGGATCACTCCGAACTTTCTTCACTGGCCGCCTGCCAGCAACTTTTTCTTCAGGCTCCTGGATCTTCAACGAGGGTTTCCGACGCAACTTCAACCCTATGCAGCCGCAGCCCCTGGGCTAGGTAACCTGAGTACTCCGGTGCTCCAGCATAGTCCAACACCCTAAGTGTTCGGATCCACTCTTGTTTTCGACCCACCTAGTCGGGTTCGCCCGAGAACAGTAACTTTGCAACTGCTAGCCTCCATAGACTTTTTCCCGCCTTACGCGTGAGAGTTCCCACTCTGCACACGACGTCCACAGGCCTCCTGCATCTAATCCCAGTGTTTAGAATTGTAGGCCTAGCGATTCCTAAGTCTAGAAAAGTATTACTTACCTGCTAGCAAGTTCGCATTCCACTTACTGTGTATATGGTTTTTCGTGCCCCTAGGGCATTTGTGTAAATTGTGCGACTTAAAGTATTTTCTTAAGAGTTTTGTCATGTGCTTAGCTCCCTGACTCATAAAGAGTTCAGGGTAGTCTTGTTATAAATAAATATCTGTTTATTTTCATAACAACTTGTGTGGTGTCCTTTCACTTGGTGTTCAAGGGGTAATGTGATGGTAAAACAGCTGGCTTAACACGCCCTCTAGAGTCTTAGCCTTAGACTGCTCGTATCCATGCTACTAGGATAGCTGGTCTATAAGGTTGACTTACAACCAATCATCAATAAGGGTTGTTTGGACTGATACATAGTGATCACTAGAATAGTGAGCACTGCATATCAGGCCAACTTCTCACAGTCCACACGCGAGCATACGCGCCTTTTTCCAAGTTTCTTATGTTCCCAAAGTGCCCATCCAGGCCTCAATTAGGAACACGACTAAAGCGCTATTCATAAAAAGCAGCTTTTATTCATGTTACTGCCCAGTGCATTTCGGGCTCAAGTAGCCCTTCGTCAGGGGTCACTAGAAAAATCACAAAAACCACAATCAGTACATATAAATGTTACAATGTAGACCAAAGTTATGTATTTAAACATTTTTTCACTTGCACGTTGCCCACTAATAAATCATTGCCCTTAACTCACAGTTGTTTTAATTAACACTTCCTGGATTGAACAGGGACATGTGAGCAAGTAAATTAACTTGTCGCTGTTGCAGTTTGTGAAATGAAGCTGTGACCATGGCCTTTCAGTCCCTATGTCAACCTCAGTGGTGTGTTTAGTCTGAGGGCAAACTGAGCAGTTTCCACATGGATAATGCCCGGTGACAGGGGGCAAATCCCAAAGGGTGCCTACTGTTCTTTCAGGAATCTCTTTGGGACGGGTATGGACTAGGCGGTCTAGAATGCTGCTTGATCTTTTGAAGGCAAACAGGGGCAATGCAATTTTATCCTTGCTGTGGTTCAATATCCGCCAGTGCTTCCGGATTACTTTCTGAATCTGGTTGCTTCTGGTACTGAAAGTACTGACAAAAGTCAATCTCTCTATGGAGCTTTCAGGACTGATGGTTCTAAAAGAGCTTCCCGATTATTATTCCTAGCTCTTTTCTGGGACTGTTTGATGAGTGAGCGTGGATAATGTCTGTCTAGCAGTTGTTTTCTCAGATTATTAGCATGGCTTCTAAAATCCTCAGTATTTGAACAGTTCCTTCGGACCCGAAGGAACTGTCCATAGGGTAAATTGTCCCGTAGGGACTTGGAATGATGGCTCTCATATAGAAGCAAGGAATTTCTGGCCATGGGCTTCCTATAAAGTTCGCTCTGCAAGCCTGCAGGTGTTGCATAGATTGAAAGGTCCAAAAAAGCCTGTCTTTCCTTATGAGCTTCGACAGTAAATTTAAAAAAACGATCCCTCCCATTTAGCCAAACGTGGAAGTCCTTTATGGATTCTTCAGTCCCCCTCCACACCACCAAAATATCATCTATATACCGCTTCCACCACCTTATGGAAGCATGGAATGGATTGGTGGGTGTGAGGACATGCTGCTGTTCAAATTGGTGCACGTATAAGTTCGCTAGGCTTGGCGCAAAACGCTGCCCATGCTCGTCCCTGAGGTTTGGAGATAGATAGTGTCCTCAAAACGAAAGACATTCTCTTTCATGGCCAGCTTGGCCAAAGCCTTAATGAAAGGTACTGGTGTGATGGTGTCTCTCACATGCTCCCGCAGGATGGATGTAACAACTTCTAGAGTTTCATCCTGGGGGATAGAGGTGTACAGAGACTCCACCTCAAATGATACCAGAAAATCTTTATCTGGATCGAATTCAATGTCTGGAAGGACTCTAAGGACATCCTTCGTGTCCTGAAGGTAGGTGGGCATTGTGCGCACAATGGGCCTTAAGAAAAAGTCCACAAAGGTAGATAATGGTTCCAGAGCCGAACCTAACCCAGAGATGATGGGTCTCTCAGGTGGTGTACTGTCCATTAACACGACAGGTTCAACCTCGCACTTCACTTCTTTTAATAGTACCAGCCCGGGGTTATGAATAAAAAATAAATTCGAACATACCCACGAGCCAGGTATTTTTTAATCCTTCACTAAATCCCACCACTCACATAAAATATCCCTAATCACATGCATCACATGCACCACACATAGTCATTACTATAAGTGCTCCCGCGTAGTCGTAGGTCGTAGCACGCCGCATCCCGTTAGAGGGGTGCGAAGACCCCTATGATGAAGCATGACACCAAGGGGCCTTTTGGTGTGTGAGGGGTATTTTATAAAACACTAAGTGCTCCCATACCACTGTGGTGAACACTTCCCTGGCACCCCCAGTAGGATTCCTTTTGTTTATACAATTAAGTTTGTGGAGTAAGAATCCTGCTCTATAACTCTACCTCCCCTCTCCTGTTTATTTGTACATCAAAATAGATATGACACTGTGTGATGAATATCATGTATCAAATCAAAAAGTCATGTGCAATGGTACAGAATTTCAACATATGCAAAAACAATATGTTTCAAAATCAAATATATATATGCGCACTGCATAAATATCAACTCCCTATATACAATGCATTAACAAGGACAATCCCAATGCATTTCGGGTTCAAGTGGAACCCTTCTTCAGGAGATAAGTGTCATTAAAATATAACGTGATCGAGTCAGGTGAATCTTCCTCAGGAATCTACAACACAACAGATTTGAGTATTAAACCCAAATTACCTAAATTGTACAGATATTTACATGAAAGCCATGCAATAAAAAGGCTAGGATTTGCACTCAAGAAATAAAGCAGAAGGCAAAGGAACAGAAAAAGAAGAGAAAAGGACAACGGCCAACTATATGAAATCATGAGCGTGGTAGAAGTGAAACTCAAGGTGCAAGGGGTGTTGTGCTGAATATAACATTCACATCAACCAACTAGTTCGTGCAATGCCCTGCATATGATGAGCCACAGCGCAAGGTGGAGTTAAAATTCGAGAATGCCAAGTGAGAATGAGCAAGTGAAGTGGGTGTCAAGTCTTACCCCACTCGATAAACTCTTGTACTTTCTGACGCTGGAAACTAATAATAGTGAAAGTTACTAGAAAGGTCTACATGATGAATGCGAATAGCCCTAGTGAAGATTCCCATAAAAGTGAGTGTTACCCGGCAAGATACCCTGTAATTTGAAACGTCGCGCCTCCGTGCGTTGAAAAGAGTTGTATAAACAATCCAAGGTGCTGCTGTAAAGCATAATGTTTCAAGCTTATACTGAGCCGCCCAAAGAGTAGACAATGGTGCGTTCTATATGAAAGAACCAGTAATATGCATCTTATCCGACTCAGCAGCGAACGGAAGATTCAATGCGTGGTCTCTAAACATGCAACAAGGGGAGTTTTTTTCGGCTGCAACTGTGAACGCAAAAGGCAATGGAAATATTAAATTTAGAAAATCGAACGTGCCGATATGCCTTGCCAAAGTACGCCAGGACGCCAAAGCCCTCACCAAATTTAAAGGGATTCCGAAACGCTACACAGGAGTCTCTTCACTCGAAACAGACGCCAGTCGTCATGGTGAGTGCACCGTACCCGGCATGCCTCACGTTCTTAAAGGAGCAGCGTCTTAATTAAATGAATGACGTTTCAGCGGTACCAGGGCTGTAACAAAAAAAGCTTTATTGTGCCACATACGGACACTAAGAGTCAAATTGAAAAACATAAGGAGTCAGTGTGAGCTTGCCAAAATGAAAACAACGGAAATAAATAGAAAACGATGATAACGATTGAAGCGGTGCCAAACCCACATGTGGATATATATAGTGAGAACCTGCTCATATGCTTGAGGAGAGTCAATGTCATAATGAAAAAGTCAAGGTTGCAAAACCCCTAAAGCAATCTAGAAAAAACTAAGTGTGTATACATTATGAAGAGGGGTATGAATAATATAATATGAATGTGGGAGCGCAGGTTTAATATACAGGCGAGGAGGCTGGATGAGTGTTCGAACAGGTAGAGGTTTATTTTCAACAAGCTTAGGTGCAGGTAAAACAGATGTCCGGGCGTCACAATATTCCTCTTCTGGTGAGTCTTCCTCTCTGAATAGTGGGGTGGAGGGCGATGGTTCAGGCTCCTCGTCTTCGGAGTCGAAGGGTGTTCCCCGGAGGCTCATAAAAGAGGAAAGAGAAGGAGCCGTCAGAACACCAGTTACCTAACTTTCAGTGGGGTAACCCGTCACTGCACCCTTGGAAGTGTTCAGTATTATGCACAATTAGGGTGTGGAATCAGTGCTTATGGAAGGAAAGGCATCAGTGAGGGGGGTGGGAAAACAAGGAATCAAGTAGGGAGCCCACGCCTCCAACGTAATGCCGTTTAAACCACGATAAATCCTACTGTAGGTAGACTCAGGTCATCTTATCACTTTGAGCATAGGCAAACAGTAACCACATTCAGGGTTCGTTCAGGGTTCGCGCTTATTGCAATAGGCAGTAGTATGTACATCAGGGTGAACTGCCCCTTACCTCACGCTCCTCCCACCACCCTCCGTTGCCTTCCCACCTCCCTCCAATCCTCGTGGCAATCCCACACTCACCGGCCCCTGCCGCAAACTCTCCTGAGTCCGCGGCCGCTCTTCAGCGTCCTCCGGTGGAATCCACCACTCTTCACACCAGGACTCGTTGGTCTCTTCTCCCTCGATGTCTTCTCTCCTGGGCTTCTCCGCGCTGGTTTCTCCGCAGGCTGTCTCCTTCCTCGCTGCTCCTTCCGATGCCGTCTCCCGCTCTCCAGCTTTGTGTAAATGCCGGCCCTCTTCCTCGCAGACCGCCGATTTCATTGGTCGTCCGCGATGCCTTCCGGGGTTGTTGCTGTCCTCTTCCGGGTCCTGCCTCCCAGCTCTCTGTGGGGATACGAAAAGACGACATGGATGCGGATCGGGAGTTTCCTTGTTCCGGTCGTGAGCCTGATCGTGAGGTATTCCGGCCCATGGGACCGCATCGGTGAGTAATTTCTGACATCCCCTTCCCCTTGCTGTCCTTCTACTCGGGGCTGGCTCCTGAGGAAATCTAGAGAAAAAGTCCACATTTCCTTGTTCGCTTCCTTTCCTGTGTTTGGTATGAAATCGGTAAGGTTGTAGTGAAAGAAACCACCTGAGTACTCTCTTGTTATGGCCCTTATTCCTAGCTAACCATTTTAGAGGGGCATGGTCTGTATACAAGGTGAACTCCCTGCCTTCAAGATAATATCGTAAGGTCTCTATTGTCCATTTGATGGCTAATGCTTCCTTTTCTATAGTGGCATAATTTTTCTCACGGGGAAACAACTTGCGGGTGATGTACAAGATGGGTTTCTCTCCCTGAGGTGTGTCTTGGGATAATACCGCCCCTAAACCCTGATCTGAAGCATCGGTCTGCAGGACAAAGGGAAGGGAATAGTCAGGACTGGTTAACACGGAGTCGGATGTCAGTGAGTGTTTCAGGGCCTCAAAAGCTTGTATTATCTCCAAGGAAGGGTATTTGAGTAGCTCTTCTGTATTACAATGTTTCTGGAGCAAGTCTGTTAAAGGGGCTGCCGTCTGGGAAAACTGGGGAATGAATCTACGGTGTTAACCAAGTAAACCCAGAAAGGCTCGTAAATCCTTTTTAGTACGGGGTAAAGGAATCTGGGATATGGCTGTTAGTTTGGAATCCTGTGGTCTGATTACTCCTTCCCCTAACAAATAGCCCAAGTACTTGACAGTTTGAGCTGCTAGATGGCTTTTAGCAGGATTTACCTTAAGCCGCAGTGTCCTAGAGCCTGTACTACATTAGTAAGATGACATAGATGTTGTTCCCAGGTCTCGCTATATATGACTATGTCGTCAATATAGGCACCCGCGTATTTCTCATGTGGTTGTAAGATGATATTCATAGCTCTCTGGAAAGTAGCCAGAGCTCCATGCAAGCCAAAGGGTAAAACCGTGAACTGGTATAACCCATCAGGAGTAGAAAAGGCTGTTTTTTCTCTATCCTCGTTCCTTAGGGGAATTTGCCAATATCCCTTACATAAATCGAGGGTACTAATGTACTTGGCTTGTCCGATTCTTTCCACCATTTCGTCAACCCGCGGAAGGGGGTAGGTGTCAAATTCTGATATCTTATTGACTTCCCTGAAGTCGATGCAAAAGCGCACCGACCCGTCTGTTTTAGGAACCAAGACTATTGGCGAATTCCACTCGCTTATAGAGGGCTCTATGATGTCCATCTGTAACATTTTCTGGATCTCTTCTCGTATAGTTTGCCTACGCGCTTCGGGAATGCGATAAGGTCTGAGTCTAACTCGCTTCCCGGGG
Organism: Lissotriton helveticus; assembly: GCF_964261635.1. Lineage (NCBI taxonomy): Eukaryota > Metazoa > Chordata > Amphibia > Caudata > Salamandridae > Lissotriton > Lissotriton helveticus. The sequence continues at coordinate 795,890,783 of NC_136063.1, read as the reverse complement.
ACAGTGTTTATCGCATGTTCAATAAACGTGGTTCTACCAGGGGTGGTGGAAAAGGTGTCTTGTAGAGGTCTCAAAACCTGTGATAGGTTTTCTCGTAGAGACTCCGGTAACTCAGGGTCTACAGATTGATCAAATGGGGATGCCGATATTCGGGCCATGTTCACAACGGTTGGAACCGGGCCGTCCCATTTCTTTAATAAATTAACGTGATATACCTGGGATGTATGTCTGACTGGATCCAATTCAAGGCGATAGGTCACAGGAGTGACCCGGTCAATTATAGTATATGGGCCTTGCCATTGTCCTCACAACTTCTGATCTGAGGAGGACATCATAAGCAGTACCGATTCTCCTACTTTGAAAGTCCTTTCTTTTGTCCCTTTATCGTACTGTTTCTTTTGGGCCTCTTGTGCCCCCTCTAGGTTGTTTTTGACAATGGTCCTAATCTGACCTAAGTGTGTACGCAGATTTGATACATATTCCGTAATGGGCTTGGAGTCATGTGGTTCTGTTTCCCATCTTTCTTGTGCCATTTCTAACAAGGTACGTGGTTTATGACTGTACAACAATTCAAATGGAGAGTACCCTGTGCTTTTTTGTTCCTTGCACCTAATAGCGAATAGAGCCAGTGGTAACATGTCTTCCCACTTTCGGGACTCTAAAGCCAGAAGTTTTTTTAGCGTAGTTTTTATGGTAGCGTTGTACCGTTCGACTAATCCATCCGTTTGAGGATGATAAGCCGAAGTACGAATTTGCTTCACTCCTAACTGGGTACAGACCTGTTTCATTAACCGAGACACAAAGGGTGTCCCTTGATCAGTCAAGATTTCTTTTGGAAAACCTACTCTAGAAAAGACCGTGATCATGGCCTTAGCGATATTGGATGCATCTGGCCTGCGTAGTGGTATGGCCTCTGGAAACCTCGTAGCGTAATCTACCATAACGAGCACGTATCGGCACCCACTACAAGAGGGTAACAGAGGTCCTATTATGTCCATCCCTACTCTCTGAAAAGGCTCATCAATGATAGGAAGTGGTTGAAGGGGGACTCGGGTGGATGGTATCTGCTATTTCGCTGACAAACAGGACACTCCCTACAATATCTTTTAACCTGTTGGTATATACTGGGCCAATAAAAGAGTTCTAAGATCTGTTTCTCGGTTTTCTCAGCCCCAAAATGTCCCTTAAGGAGGTGGCTGTGGGCTAGATATAATACTTTCTCTCTAAATGGACCTGGAACCAACAGTTGGGCTTTCTGGGTAGGGTTTCCCTTCCGATATAACAAACCATTCTTCGTAAAGAAATAAGGACCTACATGCTGAGGATCTTCTTCTTTTAATGCTTGACCCATGCTTCCTGTAGTACAGGATCTTCTTGTTGGGGTGCATGAAAGCTTCTGTCAGCCTCCCAAGGATTGTCATCCTGGAATACAGGCAGTACTATATGATTCGGATTCTTCTCCGCTCTTCTTTGTCTTTTGCTCTTTCGTGCTTTGGCAGGAGGCCATTCTTTTTCCTCTTCCTGTGCAAATGGGGCATTGGCCCACCATTCGTCCGTTTGGTTAGGTTTGTTCTGTAACAGTTGTGACAACTTGGGATAGTCATTTCCAAGAATAGCTTGTTCGGGTAACCTAGGTATTAGACCAACGCTCAGGGTGGTTCCGGTATCACCAGCGTGTAGTATCTTTACTTGAGCGGTAGGATAGGGTTTAGTATCCCCGTGTACACATCGTATAGCGACTGCTCCATCAATGGGACCAATATAGGGCCTAGGTCTTGTGGGCGTACCACACTATGTAGGCATCCTGTATCAGCCAGTGCAGTTACCGGTTGACCATTCACTGCAACCATGCAATGATAGGGAGGTTGTTTTCTTTCTGATGAGGAACAATAATAATTTCGAGCCACCCCGATTTCCATTGGCTCTTCTTTTTCTTTTTGTGGACAAAACCTTGCTATGTGTCCTATACCCCCACATTGGAAACACTGCGGTCCCATCGGAGCTCTAAAGATGGGGGTTCCGGGCACGATGAATATTGGTTCTGGTTTCTTGACCACTGGGGGTCGGGGAGGTCGATGATTTATTTGTCCTCCTGTTCTTCCCGGGGCTTCGTCCCTTCCTCTCTGCAGGTCTTGGGCTCTACTATAAGCACTGGCGATCTCCACCGCTGTTTCAAGGGTAAGGTTGGCTTGTTGGCGTACCCATTTTTGAATAGGGGGTGTAAGGAGGTCAAGTATTGTTCCAAATAGATCTTAGCCATAATCCCGTCCTTGTCGGTCGTGGCTGGTCTTAACCAGCGGTCCGCCATATCTTTTACCCTGAAATACAAAGCCCGGGGTATCTCTTGTGGTCCTTCTTTCATTTGTCGAAACTTTTGACGGTATGCTTCATCGTCAACCCCCAGGCGTTCCATGATGCATCTCTTAATGTCAGGATAAGTAACTCCTGCTTGCACTGTCGCCGCTTGGTACGCTGCCTGTAAATCACCAGACAATAGAGGACCCAGGTATTGCCCCCACTTATCTGCGGGCCACGATACTGCTGCTGCCATTCTTTCAAAATTGTTAAAGAAATAATCCGGATCTTCCCCACTCACATATCTCTGTAACACCACTGAGGGCAAAGTTGTGGGACCTCTCTGCTGTCCTAAAGCCTCTGTCAATTTAGTCATGGCTGCATCATGGGTTTGTCCTTGTCCGGAAAGCACTTGTTGTATTTTGCCTTGGTCTTCTTCCACTACAGTCAGGAAGCGCTCCATGACTTTCCCCAGATGTTCTTGATTTTCTGCCATTCTTGCTAGGGCTGCGTCCATAGTGCCTTTAAATCCCACTTCTGACACCACTTGTGGGAGCGCAGGTTTAATATACAGGCGAGGAGGCTGGATGAGTGTTCGAACAGGTAGAGGTTTATTTTCAACAAGCTTAGGTGCAGGTAAAACAGATGTCCGGGTGTCACAATATTCCTCTTCTGGTGAGTCTTCCTCTCTGAATAGTGGGGTGGAGGGCGATGGTTCAGGCTCCTCGTCTTCGGAGTCGAAGGGTGTTCCCCGGAGGCTCATAAAAGAGGAAAGAGAAGGAGCCGTCAGAACACCAGTTACCTAACTTTCAGTGGGTAACCCGTCACCGCACCATTGGAAGTGTTCAGTATTATGCACAATTAGGGTGTGGAATCAGTGCTTATGGAAGGAAAGGGATCAGTGAGGGGGGTGGGAAAACAAGGAATCAAGTAGGGAGCCCACGCCTCCAACGTAATGCCATTTAAACCACGATAAATCCTACTGTAGGTAGACTCAGGTCATCTTATCACTTTGAGCATAGGCAAACAGTAACCACATTCAGGGTTCGCGCTTATTGCAATAGGCAGTAGTATGTACATCAGGGTGAACTGCGTGCAAAATAACAACCATGGCACTTGAATTAAGAATTCTTTCCGATCAAATCAATGTAAAGAAGAAAATAGGAGGTCTGTACTCAAAATTTATTACTGACCTTATCTAAAAATAAAGCTCACAAAACATACATCATAGCTATCAGTTTAGACATTATCAAATTATTCATAAAATACACATTATTCATAAAATACACAAAACACCATCAATATACAATAAAAAGTAATAACAAATCACAATAAAAAATATAATAACGCAACAAATAATTTTTATAATAGAAAATCACAATATTAAAAAAGGTGGCATAACAAATTGTTCTCTACGCGCGTTTCGGCGACCAGCGCCTTCTTCTGGAGTAGCCACGTATCACACGTTTTTGCTCGAATTCTGTTGTAAAGATAATCATATAAATAGATTCTAATTTGATAATGTGTGAAGAGATGAAACAGGATTAGCTGAATTAATCTCGCCAGGCAGCTTCCTGTATCTGTGTTGTAAAGAGTGTCTATTCTTGACGCTCACACAAATTCTGATCTGAACTTGTGAAGAGATCCTGCCTCGCTTCCCAGTATGTGAAGTTGATTGCGTATAAATTACTTAAATTAATAAAATTGTTGCACGAATTGCGGCAGAGAAGTCTTCCTGATGTGAAGAAACTTCTTTCGTTTCGTCCAAGGTAACGTTTCTGAGGTCGATAAAACTGAAAGCAAGGCACGAGAATCCTAGGCTGCTGAGAACACATATTTTTATTGTGATTTGTTATTACTTTTTAATGTATATTGATGGTGTTGTGTATTTTATGAATAATGTGTATATTATGAATCATTTGATAATGTCTAAACTGATAGCTATGATGTATGTTTTGTGAGCTTTATTTTTAGATAAGGTCAATAATAAATTTTGAGTACAGACCTCCTATTTTCTTCTTTACATTTATTGATTTGATCGGAAAGAATTCTTAATTCAAGTGCCATGGTTGTTATTTTGCACGCTGTTTTTCCCTGACCTAGGACTTGCAGTACCTATTATTTCAGGGGGTCCTTGCTTTTTACACATCATCAGGGTGAACTGCACCTTACCTCACGCTCCTCCCACCACCCTCCGTTGCCTTCCCGCCTCCCTCCAATCCTCGTGGCAATCCCACACTCACCGGCCCCTGCCGCAAACTCTCCTGAGTCCGCGGCCGCTCTTCAGCGTCCTCCGGTGGAATCCACCACTCTTCACACCAGGACTCGTTGGTCTCTTCTCCCTCGATGTCTTCTCTCCTGGGCTTCTCCGCGCTGGTTTCTCCGCAGGATGTCTCTTTCCTCGCTGCTCCTTCCGACGCCGTCTCCCGCTCTCCAGCTTTGTGTAAATGCCCGCCCTCTTCCTCGCAGATCGCCGATTTCATTGGTCGTCCGCGATGCCTTCCGGGGTTGTTGCTGTCCTCTTCCGGGTCCTGCCTCCCAGCTCTCTGTGGGGATACGAAAAGACAACATGGATGCGGATCGGGAGTTTCCTCGTCCCGGTCGTGAGCCTGATCATGAGGTATTCCGGCCCTTGGGACCGCATCGGTGAATAATTTCTCACAATGAAATATAATGTAACGATGGAAAGTATGTTGTGTAGTGTTGCAAAATATAAAGATGAATCAGCAATGCTAAATTCATGTGTGCTATATGAGAGAATGTGTCTACGTGGAATAATGTTTCAAGGTACAGTAGAAAAAAGATTTAACGATGTAGGTGAGTGAGTGCAAATCCTTTACAAAGGTCTCAATATACCAACAGTGTATTCTCAAAGGAAACACAATAATTCATAGTGATCATTGAGCCCCCCAGGTGTCACTGTGCCCAATGTTTTTATCCAATGAGTCTTCTTGCGCGCCAGAGCAACATTTATATCTATGCCTGAACTCAATGCTACTTGTTCTAAGATGGTAAACCTGAGTTGTGGTATAGTGTGTAGCCTGCAACCAGTGAGCAACAAGTGAAGAGGTTGTGTTTTTATTGCGAATTCTACTCTTATGCTCTATCATACGTGTTTTGACTTTTCGGCTTGTCCTCCCCACGTAGACCAGTCCATATGGGCACTTAATAGCATAAACTACCCTCTCAGTATTACAATCCGAAGTATGACGTAGTTTTAGTTTTTTACCCGTATGTGGGTGCGTGAAAACATCACCTAAAATTACATTGCCACACTGTCCACAATTGTAGCATTTCCTCATTCCCTTGGTGACCTGTTTTTCAATTTTTACATTAGATTTTAACAACTCTCACAAATTTTTAGGTCTGGTGTGTGCAAATAACGGAGGACCTTGAAACAGATTGGCAAAATCAGGTTCTTGGTCTATGATCTCCCAATGTTTTCTTATAATAGCTTTAATACGAGACGCTTGTTTTGAATGTTTAAGAACAAATACTTCTCGATTTTTTGCCTGTTGTGCAGCTGGCTTTAGTAAGTCCTCTCTAGTTCTTAAAGCAACTTGTTTCTGAGCATTAAGCAAAGTCTGATCAGGGTAACCCCTGGACTTATATTTCAACAATTGGTCCTGCATCAATTTTGCACATGTTTCTGGATCTGATGTGATCCTTTTAATCCTTGTGAGTTGAGAAACTGGTTGTTGGACCCGGTCCTTTGGGCAGGTTTACCCCGTGACTTTTTGCTTTTTCCTAGCCTGTTTTTGGAACCTGGATTGGTGATTGTAGGCCTCCGTGCACTTTTTCACTGTGGTACAGTGTAAAGTGCGTGTGCTTTCTGTGTATGGATGGTGAGCGCCCTGCCCTCCCATAGGAATGAATGGGGAATATGTATGCCCATGGTAGATTCCTGATGCATGGGGAGTGCAGGGTCGAGTTTGATATGTATGAACTTGTGAGAATGAATGCTGCAGAATGGTGTATGCGGCATGGCTGTATCTAGTCCAGAAGCGCCACTTTTAGAAGTTGGCATAATTGTGTAGTGAGTCTGCTAGCACGTGATTGGCTGATGGGCCTGGCCCAGGCATGCCTGGGCCTGTTGGTAGATGGACTGTCTGGAGGAGGGGGTCTGAGTCAAGCCGTAGATGAAAGGCCCCCCATCTGCTGTTAGGGGGGAGTGGAAAGAGCTCTGGTGGTGCCAGGCTGTGTCTGTCGGCCCACCCTGGATGACTCTCCCTCCCGATGGCCCCCTGTCACCTCTGACCTGAGGCTGACAGGAGAGGGAAACCAGATACACCCAGAGCTTAGGGCTCGCTTACACAACGACTTCAAAGGGCTTCAAAGCTTTTTCTGTGTATAAGAAGGGGCTCTGCCGCTTCCAAAATGTTCTTGTTTTCTGACTTGAATCTGCCAGGGGCGTGCTGATGCTTGGGCTCAGGGAATCCCTGAGTCCTGCCCAGCCCCTGGACTCCTGATGGACTTGCCTGGATTCCTGGGGGACCCCTCTGCCCTGCCTGGGCTGAGGGGGGGACTTGGCTTTGCCCCCCTGGGAGGCTCTGGGGCTTTGGCAGCGTGGAGGAGCTGCATTGCCCTGTGGATAGCGCTGGAACTGTATTTCTAGCGCCTGGAGGCGCTGAGCTTCCTCCTGAGCGCCTGGGAGCGCTCTGCCTGTTGTCTAGCGCTTTGGAGCGCTTCATTTCCCCCAAGCGCTTGAGAGCGCTTTCTCTTGACTGTTCTAGCACTGAGGAGCGCTTTATGTCCGCTGGTAGCGCTGAGGTTTCATGGCCGTATTTGTTTTAGCAATTACGAGTGCCCACCTCGATTTTCCCGCGGAAGAAAAGCAACCACGAAGGGGCCGCGACCGGATTGGTCGAGACCCGAAGAGAGCCGTGCTCTGATTGGTCCTCCGAGGGGGGCCTGATCCAGGAGCCGCGCTGTGAGTGGCTGGCTCCTGGAAGCTGGAGAGGGGGAGTGGAAGACCCCCGGGAGATGGCGGCCGTTCGCGGGGCTCCTCTTGGTTGAGGGAGCCCCGAGGGGAAGAGACGGCGAGGAAGAAACGTGGCGGCCGGCTGACAGGGCTCCCGTGTGCCGAGGGAGCCCTGCCGAGAGAGAGAAGTCCGGCGCGGGAGCAGCGAGGCTCCCATGTGACCGGGAGAGCCCCGCCTTCGCCCCCGCGAGAGGAGACTGACTCCGGGAGCCTTGCTGGCTCCACCCTGGGTCCCGGTCCCGAGACGGGGGACCGGGGAAAGCGAGGAGAGTCTGCGTGGAGCAGGAGCTCCGCAGATGCCGCCGGAGCCCGCCCCCGCCGCACAGAAGAGCCGGTGAGTGAAGGGCTGCGGGGGAGGAAGCTCCGTGCGGTGCCGCTTCGGGGCACAGAGTCAGGGCGGCCCCGGTTGGCAGCGGGTCGCCCCAACGTAGCCTAGAGCCCAGAGAGGCTCCACCGAGGGCCCGTAGCTGTCTCAGAAGTCCCTGTGAGGGGCTTGGGGGCCATGCTTGTGTAGAGCCCTGAGAAGGTTCGGGGCCCTTCGTTTTAGGTGGAGGGGGCACCATTGTTTTCAAGAGCCTATGTGGCTCCAACGTTGGGCACGAGTAATGCCAGAGCCTGTGTGGCTCCAACGTGGGCGTAGGTGTGTGTAGAGCCTGTGTGGCTCCAGCGTGGCGCAGTTTGCGCCGGAGGGCCAATGAGGGCCCTGGCGCAGTTTTTATGATTCTCCAGCGGCCCAGCAATTAGTGGGCAGCTGCACCGTTTAGGCGCAATTTGAGGAGAGAGTCCCTGTGTGGGACAGCGAGGGCACCGTGGTGCCAGGCCTACCCAGCTGCGCAGCACTTAGTGCCAGCTGCTACGTTTAGGCCCTTGTGAGTGTTCCCAGGGGCCCAGCAAGTAGTGGGCCCCTGCATAGTTTAGGCCCCTGACATTGAGACTCAGGGCGTTCTAGCCCCAACAAGGCCAGTTGGCCTAGGGACTGCCACAGGTGGTGGCTTATGTAGGTTTTGCGCAATTGTATGGTTCTTGCACCTCTGAATGTGATTTCCTGCACCTCTGAATGTTTTTAGACATCATGTGACTATTGCGCTACTGTATTATTCTGGTACCTCTGAATGTAATTTTATTGCATCATGTGCTTTATTCTTAACACCGCTGAATGTGTAGGTTTATACATTGTGTTTCTCTTTACTACTCCTCTGAATGTATATCTAGGCATCATGGGTACTGTGTTCTCTCTTAGACCCCTAAATGCTGTGTGATACTTAGGTGGTTTGCCTTTACTACTCCTCTGAATGTGGTTCATACATCATGGGTAATGTGTTCTTTCTTAGACCCCTAAATGCTGTGTGATACTTAGGTGGTTGTTCTTTCGTAGTACAGGTGGTCCTAGTAAGGTCCTGGTCCCCTGCGTGACAGTCTCCCAAGGAGTTTAGGGTTGCGTAGGTGGTACTTACCTGTTCCCAGTAGTTACTGGATGTGATCTATAACTGTTACTTTGTGTTACAGTGAAGTTTATATACTTTTATTCTAATTTCTGACAAGTATTTCTATATCTGCAAAGTGTTGATTCAGACAGTGGCCCATGTGACCCTGTCTTGTAAATAATCCCTTGTGAATATTGCCGTGCCAGTTGGCACAATGTACATGTGTAATTTCTATCTGATATGTTTTGACAATACAAAAGTTATTTTAATATAACCTTGTGTGGAGTCTCTTTTGTGGTGTACCTAGTATGTTGTTGCTGTTGTGCGCTGACGCAAATGCTTTACACATCGCCTCCGAGTTTAGCCTAGACTGCTCGCGCCATGCTACCTAGAGGGTGAGCAGGGGTTATCTTGGCGTGTGACTTCCTTGCCCTGACTGGAATGGTGGTTTCGGCCTGGCTTTGGCATCAGCCTTAGCCTACCCGAAATAGCCGGTTTCCAACACTGGTAAATGTTGCTTCAATGAATAAGGGTGAGCACTTGAGAAATGAAGCGCATTATTGATGTCTGTAGGTTTTCTATAGACAGATGTCATGAGTCCAGTGTCTGTCTTACAAATTTCAATGTCCAGAAAATGAATTCTTGTATTGTGAATCTCATGTGTGAATTGATTCCTAGGATTATGTGTGTTAAGTTCAGTAATGCATTCTTCTAAAAGTCCCCTAGATCCTTTTCACACAACAAGAATATCATCTATATAGAGCAGAAACACTGCTGCATTATCTGTCCATTTGGGGTTGCTCAGAATGTAGTTGTGTTCAAAGTAAGCCATAAAGCTGTTGGCATATGAGGAAGCCCCGGGAAAGCCCATTGAGGTGCCCGTTTTCTGCAAATAAACTTTGTTTTGCCAAATGAAATAACTATGGTATAAAGCAAAATGCAATAAATTCAATAGAAAGATGCTCATATCTGTATTGAAAGAGGAGGCCAGCAACCTCCATTCCACTGCCTCCAAGCCCTCATTGTGGGCTATCGATGTATATAAGGCAACCACGTCAATGGTGCACAACAGCACCTCTTCATCAAAAACACGGCAAACTTTTTCAAGTTGTAATAGGCAATCAGTAGTATCCTTGACTTGGGTCCCCCAGGATTGTACCAATGGTTGCAAGTAGGTATCCATATAGTAGCCAATGGATTCATGTATCGAGTTACATACTGCAACTATCGGTCGAAATGGTGGCTTCAATCTATGCTTATGCATCTTTGGGAGCATATAAATATGTGGAACCTTAGGTGTAGAGTTCACTAAGAATTTACCAGTGTTTTCATCGACTGTGCCTGCGGTTACAGCAGCAGTAACAATGTCAGTCAATAAAGTTAACATTTCATTCGTTGGGTCATGTTCCAATAGACTATACGTTTCCTCATCCTGTACGTGCAAGTCTACCTGTGAGTTGTAGTGTTCAGTATCAAGAACCACCAGGGCTCCACCCTTGTCCGCCGGTTGAAAAGTGATTGACGTGTCTTGACGTAAGGCATTAAGAGTACGGAGTTCCTTTTGTGTATGATTGGAACGTGATGGTTTGTTGTATTCGGCTTGTCACATATGGATATGGATATATGGATATATTTACTGCGGCACACCGCATATACTTCATTTCACTTTCCGCTATTTCCACAGGATGGTCCAAACCCCATTGGCTCATTTGATAAGGGGATAACACCCCTGGGTAAGAACTCTTGAGTATTAACATACGCACAGGCGTTTTTTCTATCGATAATGTACACACTGGTTATAATCACGTCTATTCACTTCCAGAACTCTCGGTTTCATTAGTTAAGAGTTGGCTCGACTAAAAGGGAACACATTCTTCCATACTTTAGCAGGTGAGCCATGTGGACATATTACACCGGCGATATTTTCGGCACCACATTTTTAAGAGCACCACACTCAGCATCGGGTAGTTCACTGAACGGCACACCGTTTCATGTTTTAATAATGGCACTCTTTACACCAAGGCATCTTTTTTCATAAGGCATCTTTTTTCGTAAGGCATTGGCTACAAGTGTTTCACTGTTGCTTCGCATCACGTGTGGGCACATCAGCATGACCTTGCAACAAGGGCAATGAGACATTCACAAGCAATCATTTGTTGTTGATCTAGTTTCCTCCATACATATGTATATAACAAATGTTCATTTATTTGTTTGTTTACAGACGCGCCCCTGATGAAGGGACTATCTATGTCCCGAAATGCATTGGGCTAATCTCTCACATGTCTGCTCATATTGTAAAGGATAATGTTTTGTTTGTTACCAATAGATGTTTTATATTGGAATTGCTTTTCTGAAAATATGTGTGGAGCAGTAATCCACTAAAACATTATGTTCACATATGTTTGATTCTATGTATGAACAAAATTCCTAATGCTGTGAGACTAATACAGACATTAGCAAAAAAAACAACTATTGTTTCAATTGCATTATAAAGTTTCTTTGAGTACAAAGTGTATTTAGCATAATATTGCGGCATCAATTACCATAGGAACAGTGCCACTCGCAAGCAGGGACTTTTTCCTGGTCCAATACCCTCTCTAAAGTGGCCGTGTATAGTTATACTTCAGAGGAGCACCACATCTGGTAATTTTGATCTTTCCCTACGTCTGTCATTTGGCAGAGAACCCTTATTTTATTTTATTTAATGCGGTTTTATATAGCGCGAACATTACCCGAAGGTGTCCGAGCACTGTACATAAGAACCAGTTGCATTACATAAGGACTTTGGATTACATGAGTTACATAAGAGATATAAACAGGAGAAAAAAATTAAAATGTCAAGTGGAGCGAGGGGAGGGAAAAATTGCAAATGTACATGTAGGAGAGTCACTCAAGGAGGAGATACAAACAGATAAACTCAAAAATCACACAGGAATGGTAGTAAGTACAAATGTCTACTACATATACTAGTGGTCAGGCGCGCAACACCCATTGGGCTCAGGGGCTTCAGCCAACCGCCCCCCCCCCCTCCCCCCCCCTCCCCTCCCTCGTGTCCCTCAACCCGGGCAGAGACAGCTTCGCGGGCTGGCAAGCATCTTATTGCAGAAATTGCAAATGTGCAAGTTGTAAAGTCACTCAAGGAAGAGATACAATCAGATAAACTCTAAAATCACATAGGAATGGTAGTAAGTACAAAGGTCTACTACATATACTAGTGGTTAGAGTTATTATAAGTATAGCACGAGAGCTTGCTAGAGTGTACGTGGTGGTGGACAGAGCGGTGCGCTGCACCTTTAAATATCCTCGGCAGGCCGAGCTGGCATCACGTGACTGCGCTGCTCCCGCAGAGGAGCTGGGGGCTCGATTCTGTTAGGATGCCTGGCTGCAGATCCTGTGCTGGAGAAACATCGGCTACAGCCTCGCAGCTCCCAGGTAAACAAGGGCTTCTGCCTGACACCCTTGACCTTTTGGACATTACTTGATCCTCGCTTTGTCAAGCCAGGAAAGGGCAATCTTAGGGACCAATGACGTTTTATTCTGTTTAGCAGCTTATTTCTAAAACCCACCGCTCCGTCCCATGAGAGATAATCGATGTCTTCCTTGAAAAATGTCCCTAACCAGAATCTCACCCCGAGCTGTTGATTTTTTTTTTCTCAAACCGCGCATCGAATGATTGTGTTTTATTTCTTTTTGCACCCTTGATCCGATCCCCTTGTGATACCGTGGCACCCACCTGTTGGCTGGCTCGGTGCCTCCGCGTGGTTATCAGATGTGATCAGGAACAAGCACCGTGCGCCAACAAATCTCCGGCGTCTGGTGCATCAGTTAAGTTTTTTTTCTTCAATGGAAGTGAGCTAATACTACAACTCCCAGCATGCATGTTCGTTAAAAGGAAGGTGCCAGCTACAACGGTTAGTGTGCTCAGAGTTTAGTGTGGCTGGATGGTGTGCAGGAAAACGGTATATTTTGGGGTGACAGGCGGCCAAATTTAAGAAACAGCAGGCAATATACAAGACCCTGCAACAAACTTCATTGCACGTCTTAGTCTGTGTGTTATACTAACACAAATTGTTGCAATTACTCTGTCGTCATTCCTTCTCTGTAACATCCATATTAGTCGTTATGTGGGGACTCCCTGTTAGCATTTGCAGCTGATGCCTGGTGGTTTTTAAAACGGGTTTCGTTTGTCATTTTGATGTCCATTGGTTCGTGTTGTTATTTTTAATTGACGAGTTTCCTTTCTTTGTGCTTGCCTATAGGTAGACATATTTATAGAAAATAGGATTCCAATATCCCGGTAGTTTTATATATTCCACCTGCTCCCTTAGTGGTATTAACTACATAATCCTTAAAATGATGAATGGCAGAGTATGCACACAGGAATCTTTTGAAAATGTATCCTCAGTGACAAGAGTGCCATTCCAGTGTTGGCAAAGCTCCTGGTGCGCAGTTAACTCGATGAAGCTGTGTATAGAAAGCGACCATTCTTAGAACAATGTTAATTATTGTGAATGAACAAGAACAGTGCCACGGTTGTATCAAGTTCCACAGTTGGCGGCGTAAGTAGACAATTTACGTTTATTAATTTCTTTTGCATCATTTTTGTATGTCTTGATTCCTGTCACATGAATTGTTCTGTAGGATTACTCAGCCTGTAGAGGGGACGTTGCTCAGCCAACACGGGCAATGCCCCTGGACAGCCAGTGTGCTTGGGGCTTTTTCAAGGCCTTGGTTGCTGTAGGAGATCATATGATAGGCGGGCCGCAGGTTAAATATATGGTCATCTGCGCCCTGTACCTCGTTCAAGTTTACAAAACTGTTAGTCTTGAGGAACTTAGGTGAGAGGTGGGTTTCGTCCTGTCGTGTAGCAGGGGCGCCACTAGAGTGGTCTGTATTTACCGAACCATGTTCTTACTCGAAAGCGGTTAGTTGTGGTGGGCACCTGATGACGATACTGCTCAGCTATTTCCTCTAGGCCAACGCCAAACCGGATGCACAATGGACTAGCTGCAAAGGGTTGCGGGAACCGGAAGAGGAAGCAGCTACCTATGTCGGTTGGCCGAGTTGATATTAGGTGGCAGTGTGTGGGTTTCTGGCGCCACTAAGCTGCTTTCCCGTTCACCCTATCCCTTTAGTCCCCTATAGTTGTTGCTGAGTTCAATGTGGATGGGGTCAAGGCTGTAACTACATCATTGTTTCAGCATAAACCATAAAAGTAAAACATAACTGTAAAAACCTTCAGTATAGAGTACTGAAAATCATGCACGACGTAGAAATATTAAATTGGAGTGCTTTTAGCATCAGCGTGCGCAATGGATATATAATGCAATAATCTCAGGGTACATATACTGGTTGCATCGGGTGGCTTCAGCATCAGCTCTTACTCAAAATAAGCCATGCAGACCGGAATTAACGATCTAAGGAAGATTACATTATAGGACCATCCGTTCTAGGGCAAAAATAATGTTGCAGTAGTGCATATTATATGGAAAGAATTCAAATAACCGAACTTATTTGCGTCGAGCAGCCAGCGTCTTTTGGCAAAAAAGCATACAAGTGCATCGTAGCGTCTAAATCAGAACGAGTTGAACCTCACGTGTTATTGAGTTAAGGGCAATTAGCGGATTTATATAAATATTCGGACAAAGTCTTCATTTTAACTAAAGACCCGAATGAGTCTGGGTACGGTAAGAGCCATATTAGAATGGAGGGTCATACGTATGAGGGATCTTTACAAGTATACGTATCGCTCGCTGAGAAAGCCTTGATAAAGTCAAACACGTGTCATTTTTCAAAGACTTTGGGATGGATGAAATACGGAAATATCAGAATAAACACAATATTGAACTAAAAGTTCATTTTAAATTGCCTTCCATTCTCGTGTTTGTTTACTGGAAAGAGTATGTGTGTTCATCTGAAAGGGCGGTAGCCTGCTGTTGGCTTTTAGTGTTTCACTCCTTTCTAGCTCCCTGAAAACCATTGTGCTTGAAGTCATTGGGCCTTGGGATCTTTGAGGCCAAGTCAACGTGGCAAACACCTGTACCCAAGTCTGTTGAGCCTAAGCTCGAATAGTCTTTGGGGTGTGGTCTCTGCTACCTCCTCTTCACCCGTGTGTTTCTGCCTTGTTAAAGGAAAGGGCTGGCTGCCACCTCCAAGGCCATCTCACACAAAAAAGCAAGGGAGTGGGAGGGGGGGTTCGGGGACTGCAGAGTACTCCGTCTGTATTGAATTTGGCATCTGTAACTTTTAGGGACAATGTGCCAATACCGCAGAATTTACCTTGGGACCTAGACGTTTTAGCAACTAAACATGTTTTTAGCCATTTGATATTTTTGAATGTCTTAATTTGCTTTCTGCCGAGTTGTCCTGGATTAGAGGGGCATTTTACCCTTGTTCCAGATGCAGTGTGTGTTTGGGCTCCTTTAGCATACCTTTTGTGTATATGTCGAGCATTCGATGGCTCATTTGAATGACAGTCACTCGAGTACTGCCCAAAGCATGCATGTCTCGCATAACCCCCTACCCCAAGGAAAAGAAGATGCTTGAATTTTAGCATATAAGCAATTGTAATCTGATCAGCTTGCTGTGTGTGTGTTTCATTTAAATGCTAATGTCCCATGGGAATGCAAAAGATTTACCCGCGAGGTGGGAGAGAGGGAGGGGGTTGAATTCGAATCGTCAGGCTACTGTTTGCGTGAGAGCTGTGTCTATAGAACTAAAACCTCGGATGCCCAACACTTCGGACGTGAAGCCGCATTGGAGTGGAACGCCTGCCCTGTTTTAACCTTGGGTATGGCTTGAGTGGCCAGTTATGGAAATCAGTGGGCATAGGATTCAAAATGCATTTACCAAGTTAATCAGTGGGGCTTTACATAACCCGTGCTTCGCTGTTAATTAATCACCTCCCCTGGATATCATCTTGACATGTATACAGCTCTTTAGCTTGGCAGCTTTTTCATACTTTTTGAGAGATGTATAGGGTTGCGCGGCGCAGCCTGTAGTCATGTGCATGTCATGGCTGTGAGGTCTGAACCCTGCATGGGGTTGGCAGTAAGGTTGGAGCAGGGAGCTCGCGAATCAATGACGAGGATTGTGTTTCACAGCTGTGGTTCCTGGTGTACGGCGGCCACCCTTCCATTTGTTGCAGGGTGCTGGAGAGAGTTTTTTTTTCCAGGGGAGCTTTCGGCGACTTCACATGTGGGGTGATTCTCTTCTCACGCTATGAAGTCTCGAACCTGCTGACAATGTTGTGCCCTTTATATTTTTGCAAGTCTGTGCGTTTTAGAGGTGTCCTTCTGTACATTTTTCGCCCTTTGGCATTACGATAAGTTTTTGGGGGGCAAGTAGGTCTGCCTGTATTTTTCCGTGTATTTGACTGTTGTGATACTGCTTAATCTTTTTGAATTGCGTCTTAAATTAATAGTGAAAACCGATTGTGAACTACTCGCTTAGCTTACAGGAATACTGAAGTAATCAAAGGATGCTGGAACTGTAGGTTCTTTATGTTACTTTATTAAGATATTAAGTTATGATGATAACCCCATCAGGAGCAGCTGTCCTGCTGCTCAGCCCTCACTCAACTGACATTCATAGCACACCAACATTCTAATCATCCAACATTCCACTCATCATGCATACAAGCTGAGCAGCAGGGAAACACAAGTTACAACATATCTCCCTTCGTTATGGGTTCAATTGCACAAAGCAATAAACAAATACAACATTGACAATAAGTCAAGTACTGTTGGTCAATAAATTCAAGAAATTTTAGATAACACATATAAGATAAAACG
This sequence comes from Lissotriton helveticus, assembly GCF_964261635.1. Taxonomy (NCBI): domain Eukaryota; kingdom Metazoa; phylum Chordata; class Amphibia; order Caudata; family Salamandridae; genus Lissotriton; species Lissotriton helveticus. The sequence continues at coordinate 795,874,290 of NC_136063.1, read as the reverse complement.
AGCAATTTTTCAATAAACGATAGGTACTCACATACCTCATTGCACAACTAATGACACAATAAACAAACTGACTCAAGAAGACACATCCTATCTCCTTCCATACAAACCCACGCATACCACAGTTTGAATAAATATCTTATGTAACACATTATTTCCTGAAATAAGCAACAAAACCACATCCAACAACCATACGTTACAAACTATACCAGTTGGCCAGACCAGTACAATAAGCAACGTAACCCTATAATCCAAATATAACAGGAAATCACATGTACATCACATGTAAACAACAACAATGACGTGTGAGATACAAATTTCCCCATCGCAACCTTAACGTGCGAGGTAACATACAACCTAATCGCAACCTTAACGTGCGAGACAACAACATCCCCATCGCAACTCTAACGTGCGAGGTATCATAAAACCCAATCGCAACCCTGACGTGCGAGACAACAACATCCCTATCGCAACCTTAACGTGCGAGACATCAATATCCTCATCACAACCTTAACGTGCGATATATCATAAGACCCAATCGCAACCCTGACGTGTGAGACAACAACGCCCCCATCGCAACCTTAACGTGCGAGGTAACATACAACCCAATCGCAACTCTGACGTGCGAGGCAACAACATCCCCATCGCAACCTTAGCGTGCGAGGTAACATACAACTCAATCGCAACCCTGACGTGCGAGACAACAATATCCTCATCGCAACCTTAACGTGCGAGATATTATAAAACCCAATCGCAACCTGACGTGCGAGACAACAACATCCTAATACTATACTAATTACCAAACTACATTAGAAGCGAGATACTAAACAGTAGTCATCTCATACGCAACACATACATATATAAGGTTCACCATTTATACATAAGTCTTAAGACCTTTGACATAAACTTGTACTTCTGATAATCTTCTTATGTTTTCTATTGCTTTTCCAGTTCTGGGACACTTTCCTTTTTTTTTTTAAGTCACTTCTGGGCTCGCGTGCCCACTACTGTACAGTTTCTTCTTTGTGCAGTTCCTGTGACTTGAGCCCATTTAACACTTCCAAATCGGTTCTTATCTGTTGATCAGGTCGTTTAAACATCGATTTCCATGAACACTGTCGCATTACTACGCTGTTGGTTTCCATTTCCCTCTTATCTTTTTCTTTTTTTATACTATAAATATCCTGGGTGCTAACATATTCATCAATCCAAAGAACTGCGAAGACTCAAGAAACGATGTAGGCTCTCTGCGCGCTTCTAATGAAGGTTAAAGTCAAGCATTACCTTCAAGTCTGCTGTAGATGTACAAAGGCCTTGTGAACTACTTCTCCTTCCGACGACTGCTTCGGTATTTCTTGACGCTTTTACTTGCGTTACTTAGCAACCATCATTGTTGCTTTAAATGACAAATGGCTGCCATCGCGTAGTGAAAACAACGTCAACACGTCAGCACGTGAGTCACCAGGAGCTCCGTCATCTAAACTACGCAGGATGACAATGGCAGCATTCCTTCAGGAAACAGAGTCTCGCGGTAAGCGTTAATGCTCATATTCAAATAACGCACTAAAGCTGATAATTGTATGTTGCGACTGTAGAACTTACACTCCAACTTTCTGCACAAAATTAAATAGCAACTAGAAAACGCCAAAGAGACGTTTCCTCACACTACGATGTCGGGTTTTTCTCTGCAGTACTTTGTCACATGAGGTTGAAAGGCATTCACTCTCAGTCTGAAGTCGCTACTCATTTTTTTTTATTAAAATGAGACAACTGTAGCTCGATTTCAAATATAAGTACTTCCTAGGCATTTTCTCTGCAGTACTTTGTCACATGAGGTTGAAAGGCATTCACTCTCAGTCTGAAGTCGCTACTCATTTTTTTCCATTAAAATGAAACAACTGTAGCTCGATTTCAAATATAAATACTTCCTAGGCAGTTTACATTTCCAAATTTTCCATCAGCTGACAAACGTTCATCACATTACACTGAGGCTCGATTTATGCCCCCGTACAACCCATCAGTTTCAAAATTACTGAAGACCACAGATGATTTTATGCTCTTGAATTACATTTGTCTGGCACACCTGCGTATCAGGGCGACCGATGGTAAGGTCACTGATGGGGTTCTTCCTTTTTGTGCCAGACAACGCTTAAAACATGCATACATCATCAGATAAAAGTCATTTACCTTGAAATTGGTCTATTTCCACGATGTTCTTTTACGGTCCAGTTACACTTTCTTCAACTTTTTATTTCTCTTCACCGCTTCGCTCTTTTGTTTGTTCTAGTCCAACAGTCCTTTCCCTTTTTGATACTTTTTCTTTTTAATTTGCACGCGTAGATTCTTCTTCAGATTGATCACCAAATGTCGCCAAATGAAGTAATCAAAGGATGCTGGAACTGTAGGTTCTTTATGTTACTTTATTAAGATATTAAGTTATGATGATAACCCCATCAGGAGCAGCTGTCCTGCTGCTCAGCCCTCACTCAACTGACATTCATAGCACACCAACATTCTAATCATCCAACATTCCACTCATCATGCATACAAGCTGAGCAGCAGGGAAACACAAGTTACAACAAATACATTTTTGTATATACCTATTCTCCGTGTGCCGACATTCGACAGGAATTAATAGAAACAGTGAGATATACAGTGAGTGGTTTAAAGCCGAATGTGTGATCCTCGGCGATAAATAGTGGAGGGCCCCTTAATGCCCTTTGGCTGACCTCCTGTACGCCAAACGGGTCCGGGCCTAGTGAATGACTCCTAAGGGGGCGCTTCATAGTAGGCGTTATTACGCCCCTTTATATGGTGCGTGTGTGTCTAGGAGATTTATCACTTACACAAAGCACTTGGAACCGGATATGGTATTAGATGAGGCACAGACGGGATATGAGATGTAGCGTCACGCGGACAGTGATGGCAGAAATGCACTGCCGGGACATAACGCTGCATTACTCTGTTAGCTTCCAGCTTTGACCGCCCTAGCATTGTTTGCTCCACTGGCCCTGCCCCAGGCCTCTTCCCTTCACCTGGCCGGGTGTGGGGGCTGTGGGGAGTGGGGGGAGAGACGCCTTCCGGCCCTCTCTTACATACCGGGGTAGAATAACGCTTAGGGAGGATCCCTGCACTTCAAAGTGTTCTGGCCACCAAATCCTTTATAGACGAGGCGCAAAAAACACACCACCCGAATTATCTGACATGACTTGCTTGAAGCAAAACCTATCTTCTCTCCATCAACTAGTAAATGAGACGAAAACTCCTCTCTGCAACGCCGTGGACTAACCAACCTTTCCCTCAAACCTTGAGCTATGGCAGTGACCTTTCTCTTGCGACCAGACCCCAGTTATTCATCCATCTCGCATTCTAGCTCCCCTTTCGGCTATACGGAGCTGAAGCTTGAACACGAATTTACTGTGATGGGCTGGCCACTAAAGTCTTTTTTGGGTGGGCCAGTCGAGTGCGGGTGTCAAATAACTTTATTCGGTTATTTAAAAAAACAACCATAAAAGCATTACAAACAAAACATATATTATCACATGATTACATAAATAGGGTTTTTAAAAAGTGAGGGAAAATGACTTGATTGTATTTGGCATTTATGATTATAAGATTAAGATAGCACATTTTTACAGGCAAGGCATACACTTTAGTGGTAATCAGACAAGACATCAGAGAAGTAAAAATAATTAGGCTAAAAATTATATCAGTTGCAAGAGTAGTTAGCCCTCCATACTTTTTCTGAATTTGAGTGCCATTTTCAAGAAACTACACACAAATAGAGCACAATCCCACCCTAACATCTGCAAATAATAGAGTGCTGGTTTATATTGAGAGAAGTGTAGTTTTTTAAGACCAGGTTTTAAAAAGAGCCTACGTGGCGTTTCATAAAATGGGCAAAAAAATAAAGTGTTCCAGATCTTGCGGAGACGTTTCGTCGCAGCCGCAAGCCGGCAACACTTGTCCACGATAAGCTCCCTTTGGCACAGCCAGCAATAAGTGAAATAAGTCCAGCCTAAATCTTGTCAACAGGAAACGATCATAACCAGTCATTGGCCATGACAGGTACGGTTCCATAACCATTGTTGTTTTTAACACCACGTGTTTACGTACGCTTCCCTTCATTATTTCACCAGCCTCCCTATCTAGATAGCGTAAAGTGATAAAGGCCTTTTTTACAGACAAAACATCCTGTTTCGTGATAGAATTGGGGTTTTGGAAAAGTTCAGGGCGCCCAATTTCCCTAAAACAATTGTTTAAATAACTTAACCAGGGGACCTTAAACCTGTTTTCCCATGTTAATGCTTCCCTCAGTATTAGCTGGGTGAGGGGGACATCACTGTTTGTCCAACATTGTAGCCAGCATACTAAGGGTTTAGCTGCTATTTTGTCGCATAGGAATGGTACTCCTAGCTCCTCATGTACGGAAAAGTTAGCTGTTCCAACGGGGACCCTTAATATCTTTTTGAGAAAGTTATTTTCCACTATCTCAAGTGCCCCTAGTGGGACATGTCCCCATAGCTCACCTCCGTAGGATGCTATGGCGATGCTCTTAGCCTGGTAAAGTTTGAGTAATGCTGTCACTGGGCTGTTGCCCATTTTTCTTGCGAAATTAAGTATGGCAGCATTTGCCCTAATTACCTCTCCCCTTTTTTTTGGGACTACAGGTCCCCAATTCATTTGATGGTCGAATAGGACCCCTAGGTAGGAGAAGGTTTTAGTGGTAGGAATTTTTGACCCGTTCACGTTTAAACAGTCCGGTTTTTTACTGCCTTGGCCAACCTTCATTACGAAGGATTTAGAGTTATTTATACTCAAATCACGTGATTTCATAAATGTAAAGAAGGAGTTCAGTAATGTTTGAAGGCCATTAGCAGTTCTAGACAAGAGGACTGCGTCGTCCGCATAAAGCAGGACTGGCAATCCCTTGCGGCCGATATAGGGGTAATCTGCTCCTGTGCTTAAAAGGTGCTCTTCCAGGTCGTTTATGTATAAATTAAAAAGGAACGGGGCTAAGATGCATCCTTGGCGGACACCCCGGTGCACACTGAATTCTTTTGTCACTTTTAGATCCTGTGTGAACCGGACATTTGCCCTTGTGTCAGAGTGCATATCTGCCAGAAAATTAATTATATTCTGCTCTACGCCCATTTTTGCCATGGCAGTCCAGAGGCCTCTGCGGCTCACACAGTCAAATGCAGACGAGAGGTCCATGAACGCCATGTGGATTGTACCTGCACGGGCCTTAGTATATTTCCCTATAATTAGATACAGATTCAGACACTGTGTAACGGTGGAGTGGCCAGGTCTGAAACCGTATTGAATGGGGGATATTATTTTATTTTCGTCAGCCCATGTGACCAGTCTATTTAAGATTACGCCCCCCACTATTTTGACAATAGAGTTAATTAAGGATATTGGTCTATAGCAGAGGGGGCTATTGCGGTCTCCTTTCTTGAACACGGGTACAATGGTAGATACCCCCCAAGACTTAGGGCATCCAGAAATCACTGCCGCGTTTATTACTGAGGTGAGGACTGGTGCCCATAATGAGCTGCAGGATTTAAAAAGGTCCGGTGGTAAGTTATCCGGTCCCGGAGCCTTATTGCTGGTAAGCCCTTCAATTCCTTTCTCGACCTCGTTTATTGTGAAGAGCAGTAATTTTTACTTTGATGCAGTGTAAGTGCGTTCTGCCTGTAATTCGTTGCTTTTAAAAATAGAACTAAAATGATTAACCCACTCTTCTTCTGGGATATTTGTGCCCATTGAGAAATCAATTGGGTTATCGAAAAGGGGTTTATTTATAATGTCCCAGAATTTTGCACTATTTCTTAGAATTTCAGGGTCTAATAAAGACTCCCATGCGTTTTTTTTTACCTCTATTTTACGGGTTGCGAGCGCCTTTTTATGCCTAGCACGCACAACTTTTATTAATGCCTTATATCTGGGTTTAGTTTTTAATGCCGCCTTGAGCTCACGGCTAACCTTGGAACAGTCTTTGTCAAACCATTTCGGGCTATTGTTTATGCTCCCTCTGGTTGTCACCGTTAATAATGATCCTACTTTAATTGCAACTCCCTCAAAGGATGCCAAGATTTGTTGTGGTGTTGATGCGGGTGATGTACATAATGAAAATTCAGTGCTACAGGTCTTGTTGATGGATTTATACAAGTTTTCATGATTCACCATTGACCATTTTAAGCGACGCTTCCCATTTATATGTTTTATGAACCCACGATCCATGTGTGGCTTTCGCTGTTCAAAAATTCCCGCATCCATTGTAATACATATAGGATTATGGTCACTATAAATACTCATTTGGATTTGGAAATTCAGGACAGTATTGGCAAGGTCAGCAGATAGTAAAATGTGGTCTATGTATGAACCAGTGGTGTGACCTTTGAACGTAGGAATAGAAAAGAGAGTTTGGTCCGCCACTGTTGACATAGCAGAAATTAAGTTGTTTTCGTTCAATAGTGAGTTCAAGTTTGTTCCACGCTGTGTGTGTTCAAAGTGGAAACCTTCCAGATCGTTACAACCTAGTTGGTTAATGGTAGTCTCTCCTGGGTTTCCGCATGGATGAGTGTTGAAGTCACCAACTAGTAGCAACTGGCGGGACAATCTATTCGCATTTTCCCTCAAAGTCACAAAGAAATTGGATATTACAATCACCCGAATGGTTAATTGCATAGTAAAAATTAATCAGTGTATAGGTAGTATATCCCCTCTTCAGCTCTAGAACCTGGATATTTCGATTACCAGTGTGAAACTCAGATTTAGAACATTTAAGAGCTAGATTGACGTAAATTGCCAAACCCCCTTTGGGTGAGTTTTATTACAGACTGATGGAAGTATGCCACCTCTCACCAATTTTACTGGCCCCTGTTACCTTGATGCCCATTATAGAACGGCGTGGACTCTGATTGGGCGTCAGCACATACTAATATATTTTGTGGGTGCTTCTGTGGCACAAGGGATGACATAGCAGCACGGAGTCCTTCATATGATGTATGTATGAGTAGTATTGCATTTTCATTGGCGCCGAAATGACATGCAAGATGGCTGAGTGTCTCCCGCTGGGACGCGGTTTAGCGGCGGAGGGGTTCCCATCTGTGGCTGGATCTTCATGTCCGTTTTATAGTTTATTTCCTTCTCTTTTATAAATCCCTCGAAATGTCACGCTAGAGGTCTATGTATAGACTCATGTGCCACCACTCCCGCCCCCCCCTCCCCCCTCACACAACGATGCACCCCCCTTCTCACACACACACACGGTGAGGCTTCAGTGATACCCGGGCAAATAAGAGTATATAAATAGATAAATGCAAATACGACCCTCTCTCCTTGACCCCGTGACCTCGCTCTCGAGGTCTGCTTGGTGATGGACCAGTGATTACCTCCGCACCTGCCACCCGGGGGAGGGGGCTCGCTGAGCCTCTACTGTTGGCGTCACCTATGCTGTCTTTGTGTTTTTGTACTAAGAGGCCGAGCGCGTAGACATTGCCCCAAACCACCTATCTTTTTAAAGAGCTAAATAAATAATTGAAAGCCCCAGTTCCTATTAAAGACATCCTTTGTTGGCTCCCTATAACACTTCTTTGTTTCTCTGTTATAACATTGTACACAAGCATCTCTGCACTTGCTTGGTGATGACAAACACGTCACGATCCGGGTTCATTACGCGGTTTCCTTTTTATAGGGTTGTTTAATGAAGGCCTGCTGATTCAATTGGACTTTTTTTTTCAATTTGTAATTTTTGGGGGGAGAGTGGGCAAAGATCGTAAACCTACTAGTTTCTCGTTACACTCTATATACTCGTTCTTTTGCTGTAGTGTGAGGCTGATCACTTTTCGCCATCTTGTGTCACACAGTGTTAAACTTAATGGCTCGACTCTGATCACAATCTCCAAGTTGTGCTTTTAGATTTTGGCCTGTTCGGTTTATGTGACGCCGGTGTTGGCGGCCCTTTTCGCCCCAGAAGAGCACACCCCTTTCACTTTTTTTCTTTTCCTACTTTACAAAAATACAATCTGCCTTTTGCAGCCCTGCAGGACACAGACTCGGTGGAGCCAGGTGGCCCTGCCCATCAGGGGGGGCTGGGAGCGAGCCCCAGTGCATCCTGGCTGCCCGGGAGTGGGTGGTGGGGTGGAGACATTGCCTGGTCGCTCTGCTGGAGTCTTCATGGGGAGCTATTGATGTAAGATGGGGGGGGGGGGGGGGTGGCGGCAGCGGTTCTTACTGCAGTATTTATGGATACATATGCATTTAAACGTTTAGGATAACGTGTGCTTTGATGATAAGATGGTGAAAGTTGTGGTTCTGTGTGATATTTCTACACACTGCTGCAGCTGGACAGATTACATTGTGAGTTACGCCTGTGTCCTTCACCCTTATCCCGGAGAGCGTAATAAAACCCACAATAAGATTCGTTTCTTTCCCTTTGGGGGAGGGGGGCGTTTTAACTCGCGCCCGCGCACTTGGCCCTGGGGTGCGGCAGCATAGTTAGCCATGTTGCTGTGCAGAGCCGGTGCGCCCCCCACCCCTCCGTGGGCTTCAGACCCTGCGGCGTTAAGATCAGAAGGGACAGCCATGACAACCCAGGGGGCCTATCAGACACCTCAGCAGCCCCATCTGTGTCTTTTTTTTCTATACATGAAGGGGGCACCCTCAGCCTGTCAGCTCGAGGGTATGGCGAGGGGCCCCGTCTCCATCCCCTTGCAAGCGGCAGGCCCCCATAAGGAATCCTTACGAAAGGACGCGTGTGCCGTTAATTATATTCGCGGCCTGCTGCCGTGACCGCTGGGTTAAACACTTTTCCGAGAGCTTATTTCGTTTTCCATTACGGTGATTTTACAGGGAGATGCGTGCGTGCGAGGCCGCCCGCATAGCGCGTGGCATTGCAACAGACTAGCCCCCAGAGAGGCGGCCGCGGCGCATGAGCGGTGGCCCCTCAAAGGTGGGTGCCTCTGCCTTCTACACTGACCTGCACTGCTCATCACTTTCGGGGAGCTGGAGGGCGTCAGATGGTGCATTGATTGGATCTATAGGGTTGGTCATTGTTCAGTGTGGTCCTTTTAGACACCATGTTGACACCACTGACCACTGGTCAGATACTGCCTCGTGTAGTAAATGTACGTAGCTCCTCTGTGTTGGTGGAAGAACACCGAGGAAGCATTGGAATAGGCAGTCAACAGGCCGAGCTTTAATGTGGCAGCCGTCACCAGAAGGCTAAAGACCAGAACTGGCTGAGACCAGCTGGCCTGTAATCACGGGCTTGCAAACATACTGCTTATCACATTAAAGCCTGTACTCCTGTTAGCATTACCGGCGACGGGGCGCAAAACTAGCAAAAAACTACGCCTTTTCCTATACAGTGCACCGAGAAGATTTAATGTGTGTGTCATCGCAAAGATCGAGTGCACTTTTCCGATGTAAAATAGTCCCTCGTGCCGTCCAAAGCTCTTTCGCGTAGGCGGAGTGATACTTCAATAGCATGTGGTGCCAGGGCCGAAGCTCATTTAATTTATAGTTAGTAACAATAAAGCAGCCACATCTAAACTTCGGGTAGGTGCTGGTGGTAGTAATGAATAGATAAAGTCGGAGCCTTTGTTTTATTGGGGGTGGGCGGGGCTAACTGGCTTATCACAGACCCTGTCTCCCCGGTAGTGACCATGGGTGCGCTGCCCCCCGCAGAGAGTAAGCTGCCGCGCGTGATGAGATCATTAACCCCTTTGAATGGGCCCTGGCTGGCGCTCGAGCACGCGCAGCTCCGGGCACGACACGCGCTTTGTTGTCACGACCCATGGTCCCTGCTTGCAAACACATGCGCCTAATGACCACATGCGTGTAACAACTAGCCCCACTGGTTTTGTCCAGTCTTAACTGGCTCCACGTCCACTTACTTTCCCTAAGGATGAGCGCTAGGCTGCAAGCATGAGCTGCACTGGCCCCTTTCTTTGTATGTGAGGACCGCGACCCTTCATTGCGCGCAGAAGCCACAGGCAGCGCTATAAGTTCATAGTCAGTCCGGAGCGTCTCGGACAGAAATACTTTACCGAGCCAGTACGTTTAGAAGAGGGCGATATGCATCCCATAGGAGCGAAGAGGGCTAGAGGCTAGGGAGGGGTGCACACTTCCAGCCTTGTTGTATCTCAGTTTAGGCTGTCACAGCAGCCTTGAACGGTGGGAGAGAACGAAGAAACAAACACATAGGAAACTCATTTATCGGCGGCTTACTTGTTGGTCTCGCTAAACTGCCCGAATGCCTACGTTTTGGTCAGACCCAGAGTTGAAGCAGAAACGAGGCCCCGGTGTCCGGAAAGATTCCAACTGAATTGCACCTTGTTCCGATCCGTTAGTTACAGAAAGAAACGCTTCTTATTCTCGATTTCGGAGCAGTAATGGAAAGGGCGGCGGCCTGCCTTGAGCAAGTCCATTTCCTGCGGACCCTCCCATAGCAAGACCTCGTTAATAACGCCCTGCACCTCCGTGGCGATAATCACACTGTGGGGGACCTCATATAAAGTTAGCGGGCTGGTCAAGGGCAACCCACGAATGCAGCCTCCCGGTTGGCTCTTTTCTTAGAGCAAATGGCCGTGAATTGTTGAAACCAACGACGCGGTTAGTTTGAGAGGAATGGCACTCCAACATGCATGTGTGACTAGTTTATATCACTGACAACCAAGAAATGCCTCTACCTCGTTCTCTTGTCTCCCAGAAGAGCCAATTTAATGCAAATCCCGCCTTTATGACACCATGAACAGGCATTGGCAACGCCAATAGTTCTTCTGCCTGGATTCAGATGTACAGGAAAATGAACTCCTAAGGTGGTGGGGGCTTTTCTACCCCCTGCTGAACCCTTGTATTGATGTTTGGGCTCTTCACACTTAGTCCAGCCTAACTGTTTTTCCACAGAAGACATCCATGGCGTCGTTTCCCCCCACCTTTTGGGGATTCTAAAGCTACCCAGGGTTTGTGGATTCCCTTGGAGGAACACTAGAAAATAGCCAAAATATCGCCAAATGTAGTTTTTTGCTTGGAAAAATTTAGAAAACCGTTCTAGTGTGAGGAAGTGTTTTTTTTCTTAGTTCCTAAAATGACAGGAAGAAAGGATTTGCAGTGCTAAGATCACAATCTTTTAAAGAGCAAGCAGAATTATAAAAGAAAACCAATATTTTTAGCAAAGTTTTGCATTTTTCTAAGAGTCTATTTTCCCCATTTTTTTGTAGTTTTAGCCTACTTGCAGTTTGTGGTGGAAACTGTTATAAAGCCATGGGTACACCCAGAAAGCTGTGCAAAAACTTGAGAACATTCTGAATTCAGCTAGGGTTCATTTGTGTACGTTGCTCATAGTATTCCAAAATAATCAAATTGTTAAAATAAAAAAATAAGTAGAAATTAGTGACCATGTTTTCATCTGTAACTTTTTTGCCCATATTGACCATTTAGAAAAGTAACAATCCGTTGTGTCACTTCTGTCGGCCCCTTTTGGTGTCTGCGTAATATAGTGTTTGTTGAGTGTCCAAAAACACAGGTTACCCAGAGCCAACAGCTGAGTTGTATCTTTTTAATGATTTTTCATTCTGTACAGACCATGCAGCAATTTATCTGGTAAAATGTAATAAATGGAAAAAGGAGTATATCTAGTTCATAATTATTAATGTTACAAAATTCTGTGTATCCACACTTCTGATAAAAACTCCACCCACTAGGGTGACTTGGCTTAGCGCCTGCAACACAAATGCCCCCTTGCCTCACCAATGTAATGTGTCTACATCAACATTTCCTGGCCAATGGACCTGTTGGCCATGGGGCTAGCTGCAGTATTTGGGCCCAGGCTTGGCCACCATCCAGGGAAACTTGCCAAACCCAGACATTTCTGAAAACTAGGCACCTAGAGGGAGGCGTACACAAGGTTTTCATACCCACAATGGCAAAATCATGCATTTTCCTCACATTTTGGTGACAGAAATTTCCATAATCAGTGGCGGTCCACTAAATTCCTACTTCCTTTGCTGCATTTACACTAGTACTGTGTACAAAGCTAGTAGAGCTGTCACACAACGTACATCTTGGTGCTGTAACATGTTTTTTTTGCTTGGTATGTACTTCCTGAACAGCAGTCGCCATTCGCTCAAGGTCCACAACTTGTTGACTGCTATAATCGTTCCAGGATTATAAATCGCTGGAAACTTTGCATACAAATGTTCCACGATAGTCTGAATTTTGAATAACCTGTCATGGTCTGAGTGGCCGTGGGGAAGTGCTGCAGAATTATCGTTGAAAAGCAACATATGCTAAGAAATCAAAAACCTTTCTCTGCTGGGGACCAATCTGAAACCGTTAATTCCCCCAAAAAGTGCAAGTAGACCAATCGGACTGTATGGTTGGTTTGCACACTATTACCATTTTCAGCTTTAGGCCCAGAATTGTTTTAACTGCCCAAGTGAAGTGGGAGCCCACAGGTTTACCCTAGAGTTACGCCCTAGAGTGCTTCCATTCTTCCTCAGAAACTGTTCAGGAATTTCCGTGAGGAATTCTGAATCCAGAGTCATCTGGATGTTGTCAATAGCTAAAAAAAAATTGCTATTTACTGTACATTCAGCATTAGCAGTGAATTGGGGGTATTTGTAGCTGAACAAAATTAGGATGCTGCCAAGTGAGCACTCTGCCTGTGCTCGGTGCACTACCTGCCTACATTCTGTATTAGGCTACCCTGTCACTGGCTCTCTGCTGAACAGATTGCGCTTGCAAAGGGATATCAGGACTGCTATGAGCATGTTCCTCAGAATCATTGGGAGACAAGTCCTCACCTGAAGGAACTCTAACTGAAAAATCACTTCCAGATTCTTCTCCCTCAGATGATGCCTTGGTGTCAGACTCTGCCTTAGAGCTGCCTTTCATTGTTTGAGTTAGAGCCTTGGAAGCAGTCGTCCGATGAGACGCCATCTGTGTTTCCCATCCAAAGCTTTCTGACCTAGGTAGAATGCTGAGGTACTCGTATAAATAAATGCTATGTGTGAACTGAAAGAATGCAGTGCAATGATGTGAGAGCGTAGTGAAGTGTGATCACAACATTCCTAAAAGAAAATAGCACTTATCTGACTATGCTGTGATGCAAAGAACATCTCCAAGGAAACGAAAAGAGAGAAAGAACAAAAAAATTGCTTCCAGTTCCAACACACCGAATAAGGCAAAGGCATATATTTCCTTAGTCCTCCCTCATGCAGTAGAAACTCTTTGTCTAACAACATGCTCCTTGTGAAAGAGCAGAAAACCGGTGACTCACAACGAAGTCACCACATGCCCCTCTTGTTCTGCCCACACAGCATATGGCAGTGTGTCAGTCCACTTCAGCAACTTAACAGTTATTGTGCCATTCACATTTTACTTCTGCACAGAGTACAGCTCTTTCTTTGAGCCGCACAGACAGGCATCGTCATGGTTCCACAATACTTTGGAATGCTGAGCCGCTCTGAATCAAAACAACGAACAGTTCAATATTTGATAACCCAAGAACAGGAAAGACAGCCCAAGGTATAAGGAGCACAAAAAAATGGGAATGCAGGTTCAAAGAAGACACAGTAAGGAATGAACAGTAGACAGTACACCAAGGGAAAAGAAAGAATGGATCAATCAATACAACAAATGTTGACCCACGTACAATATTACAATCCTAATTATTTTGACTGTTCAACTTTAACGAACACCATATAATTATGCTAAAGTAAAAAATGGGAAAGCATGACGTGACTGGTGTCTGGTAGTAACCATTTGAAACTAATTAAGGAAAATGCTCTTGGCATTGCTCCATTTTCTGAAGGGTTTGGTCTGGACCTTGAGTCTGTTAGAACTTGGTTGACTCCTTGTTAAAGTTAGAGGCTTTCGTAACATGGGAATCATTGTAGTTCTGGTACTCGGCAGTCCAGGGTCCTTAGAGAGTTTCTTTCTGTGGGGAAGGGAGTTGGAAATGTGTGTAAGGCCGAGATATGTTTTTTTTATTAAGCCTGGATTGATCAACATACCAAACTGGCCTCCCATCTACTAGCTCTAGATCGATTTTTGTTGGGGCCGGATTGCTTTACTTGTGCACATTTAGCACGTCAGGATAGCCCCCCTTCACCAAACCCCGGGTTAGGCTTGGGAGCATTTCTGTGGTTTCCCGGCCCAAGACTGGAGGGGACACATGCTTATGGCATGGAAAGCTCTGTGCAGGTTGTTCTGGTGAAGGGAAGATTCCCACATTAACCAAATAGTTACTCACTGGTGCTTAGGAGCAAGTTTGCAAGACAGCCTTTCCCTTCTTGGATCATTGGAAACCCATCTCTTGTTGGCTGTTCTTCTGTTGCTATACCTCTGCACTGTCTCTGGTAAAAGGCCTTTAGAGGTCTTCAAGGCGCTCTATATAGCTCTCCGGATACCTTCAACTACACTGGGGTACCTTCTATTGAACAAATTCTTCCATGCAGCAGGTGACGGAAAGGAGTATTGCCACAGGCAGAACTTTAGGCTAGGTCCCAGATTTAGGAGTGAAGGAGGACTTTGGTATTCAAAGATCCATGGGGGTCCTCATTACATGTTTTGTTGTTTGTTTTTATGTTTATGTTTTTTTGCAATTTTTATAGCGCACAACTACCCGGGGGTGTCTCGGCGCTCAGTAAACAGAACGATAGCTATGGCAGAAATTTAATGTGGGAAAAGCCAAGTTTTTAGTTTCTTCCTAAAGCTAATGAGCGTAGGGGCGGTTTTAATGTAAAGAGGGAGAGTGTTCCAAAGTTTGGCTGTGGAAATCACGAAGCATCTGTCACCCCAGTTGGCCTTTTTAGGTCTCGCCTGTCGATGCGCATGCGCATCGAGCAAGCGAGACTATAGGGGCTCATCCACTCTTTATCCACACTGCAAGGAATCGTGGCGATTCCTTGCAGTGCCCGTGACTTTTAAGGTCAATGCGCATGCGCATTAAGCTTATGCGCATGCGCATTGACCTTAAAAGTCACGGGCGCGTGCATGTCCGTCTTTGTTTACCCGCTCCGCCCCCTCCCGCCGTGTCGCCTTGCCTACTCTCTTCCACAGCCTCCCCCAGCTCCGCCCCCTCACTACTTGATTGCACGGCCGCTAGGCCGTGCCTCCCCTACTCTCCTCCCCCCTCCTCCCCTGCCTGCCTGCCGCTAGCTGAGTCCTCCCTCGCTCTGGTTTTCCAAATTCCACCCACTTCACATTTCTTTCGTGGCATCGTGTTACTGTAAATCTGTATGTGTAATGGGATTAACAGGGTTACAGATATACAAAAAACACTCTCAATTCGATAAGCAACTCACAACTAGAATCTTGAAGGACTCTGCTGCAGTGCACCCTTAATTCCCGCCTCGGTTATTGCAAGGGAAGGGCGCTCTCTGCTACGGTATCTTTAGGTAGTATTAGTTTATGACAAGCTCTTGGAAGCGATGGGTGCCCATGCCCAACGAGAGGATACTGGTGCTCCTTCGAAAGGACTGATACTCCGAGTCTTTCACTTCTGCCTATGAAGTAGCCTGTTCTCGGATCTCCAAGTCTAAAGCACTAAAAACTCACTAGACATTGGCTGTAAATAAAATACTCCAGAGGAATCGTCAATAAGCACCTGCAACTTCTGTTCCTCCTCCAGGTGCCGCTTTGAAAAAGTTAAGTGCCCTGTATGAAAATCAAAACTTCCTCGCTAGCAACTCTCGGCTCTCGCGACACCCCTGAATGTAATAGAAATCAAGGAAGGACAAGAAACACGCCTAATCCCATTTCCAGATATGAAGAGCGTTCTCGGCAATTTAAGTGTGTTGTACTTATTGTTTACATTTAGCGGCAGCAAATTGACGAAGATCGTTAATCCCTAATTGCGTGTGTTCTCTACGATTGAAACAAAATGTATAGAAGAAATTAAAAAAACCTTCTAATTTTGGAGTGGTTTGAAACATTTTTTACTGCATGTATTCGTCATATTTGAGTAAAAAACAAAATACGTTTGTTTTTGATCGGAGAACTGGATTAATTTTCAGACGTTTAAAAAATCCGTTGCCACAAATGTATTTCTTCAAATGGTTTAGGGAGTTTGTTAAACATTTCAAGATGGCTGATTCATTCTACACATACACCATTCACCTTTATCCTGACTCTTCAAATTACAAAAGTAAAGCCTTTTTGGAAATTCACAGACTGGCAGAGTCCAAACTTTGCACTGAGTGGCGCACTCTTAAGCAGATTTATTTATTTTGCTATCTTGTGTTTAACACTTATTCACTTGAAGAAACATCTTGTTTCTATGTGAAGTCGATATTCATGTAAATTAGTTTTCCTGCTTTTTCATGATAATTTTGATGCATCTAGTCAGGCATGCACTCTTGAGTGTTCAAATAGGCAGATTGATATAAGAAGATACTCCCATCGTTTTTCCTGCTGTTTGAAATGTCAAGTCATCCACTCCTGCCCACCTAGGATAATAGTGAGACATGCCATGTCGATTGTGTTGATTAGATCATTTTGGCTTACTGCATTAAAGAAGTCCGTTTTCTCTTTTTCTGCAGTAAGATTCAAAGGAAGTGTTTTGAAACCTTAGAATCTTTTGAAGTCTTGCAAAGATCTGTTTGTTTCCATGGTAATATCGGAGAAAGCTGCTTTACTTTCATTAAAAATCATTTTTTTCAAAGAGGTGAGAGATGTTTTGAAGGATTTTATCTCAAACTGCATTCCATCGCCCTAATAGCACATTTGCTGGTCTATATTTTTGCTGACCTTGATCCAGACAACGTTGTTTGTCATGATAGTTTACTTCACATTAATCTGGTATATTCCTATGAGTGGAAGAAATCTTAGACTCTATTAAATTGGGACTGCTGTCTTTGAAGTTTCTGACACAAAGCAGTTTAGTTTGACCCCACGATGATATTTTGGTGCATAGTGGATAGAAAGGTATTTGGAACTGGACAAACCAGGACCCTGATATAGGTTTTGAGCTCTTAGCTATTTGGAGACCAAATATTGCCCCCTTTTCATAAGTGGGCGCAGACCAGAACTATTTAGAGTGGTTATTGAGTATAAAGCAGGACAGTTGTGAAATGGCCACATCCACTTTAATCCACCCTCACTCACCCTCACCCTCAACACCTCACTCACCCTCACTCGCCCTCACCCTCACTCCCCCTCACTCGCCCTCACCCTCACTCACCCTCACTCACCCTCAACACCTCAACCTCACCCTCACTCACCCTCAACCCCTCACCCTCCCTCACTCACCCTCACTCACACTCAACCCCTCACTCACCCTCACCCTCACTCACCCTCACTCACCCTCACCCTCACTCACCCTCACTCGCCCTCACCCTCACTCACCCTCACTCACCCTCAACCCCTCACTCACCCTCACTCTCACTCATCCTCACTCACCCTCAACCCCTCACCCTCACTCACCCTCAACCCCTCACCCTAACTCACCCTCACCCTCACTCACCCTCAACCCCTCACTCACCCTCTCACCCTCAACCCCTCAACATCAACCCCTCACCCTCACTCACCCTCACCCTCACTCACCCTCACCCACCCTTTGAAAAAGTTAAGTGCCCTGTATGAAAATCAAAACTTCCTCGCTAGCAACTCTCGGCTCTCGCGACACCCCTGAATGTAATAGAAATCAAGGAAGGACAAGAAACACGCCTAATCCCATTTCCAGATATGAAGAGCGTTCTCGGCAATTTAAGTGTGTTGTACTTATTGTTTACATTTAGCGGCAGCAAATTGACGAAGATCGTTAATCCCTAATTGCGTGTGTTCTCTACGATTGAAACAAAATGTATAGAAGAAATTAAAAAAACCTTCTAATTTTGGAGTGGTTTGAAACATTTTTTACTGCATGTATTCGTCATATTTGAGTAAAAAACAAAATACGTTTGTTTTTGATCGGAGAACTGGATTAATTTTCAGACGTTTAAAAAATCCGTTGCCACAAATGTATTTCTTCAAATGGTTTAGGGAGTTTGTTAAAAATTTCAAGATGGCTGATTCATTCTACACATACACCATTCACCTTTATCCTGACTCTTCAAATTACAAAAGTAAAGCCTTTTTGGAAATTCACAGACTGGCAGAGTCCAAACTTTGCACTGAGTGGCGCACTCTTAAGCAGATTTATTTATTTTGCTATCTTGTGTTTAACACTTATTCACTTGAAGAAACATCTTGTTTCTATGTGAAGTCGATATTCATGTAAATTAGTTTTCCTGCTTTTTCATGATAATTTTGATGCATCTAGTCAGGCATGCACTCTTGAGTGTTCAAATAGGCAGATTGATATAAGAAGATACTCCCATCGTTTTTCCTGCTGTTTGAAATGTCAAGTCATCCACTCCTGCCCACCTAGGATAATAGTGAGACATGCCATGTCGATTGTGTTGATTAGATCATTTTGGCTTACTGCATTAAAGAAGTCCGTTTTCTCTTTTTCTGCAGTAAGATTCAAAGGAAGTGTTTTGAAACCTTAGAATCTTTTGAAGTCTTGCAAAGATCTGTTTGTTTCCATGGTAATATCGGAGAAAGCTGCTTTACTTTCATTAAAAATCATTTTTTTCAAAGAGGTGAGAGATGTTTTGAAGGATTTTATCTCAAACTGCATTCCATCGCCCTAATAGCACATTTGCTGGTCTATATTTTTGCTGACCTTGATCCAGACAACGTTGTTTGTCATGATAGTTTACTTCACATTAATCTGGTATATTCCTATGAGTGGAAGAAATCTTAGACTCTATTAAATTGGGACTGCTGTCTTTGAAGTTTCTGACACAAAGCAGTTTAGTTTGACCCCACGATGATATTTTGGTGCATAGTGGATAGAAAGGTATTTGGAACTGGACAAACCAGGACCCTGATATAGGTTTTGAGCTCTTAGCTATTTGGAGACCAAATATTGCCCCCTTTTCATAAGTGGGCGCAGACCAGAACTATTTAGAGTGGTTATTGAGTATAAAGCAGGACAGTTGTGAAATGGCCACATCCACTTTAATCCACCCTCACTCACCCTCACCCTCAACACCTCACTCACCCTCACTCGCCCTCACCCTCACTCCCCCTCACTCGCCCTCACCCTCACTCACCCTCAACACCTCAACCTCACCCTCACTCACCCTCAACCCCTCACCCTCCCTCACTCACCCTCACTCACACTCAACCCCTCACTCACCCTCACCCTCACTCACCCTCACTCACCCTCACCCTCACTCACCCTCACTCGCCCTCACCCTCACTCACCCTCACTCACCCTCACTCACCCTCACTCACCCTCAACCCCTCACTCACCCTCACTCTCACTCATCCTCACTCACCCTCAACCCCTCACCCTCACTCACCCTCAACCCCTCACCCTAACTCACCCTCACCCTCACTCACCCTCAACCCCTCACTCACCCTCTCACCCTCAACCCCTCAACATCAACCCCTCACCCTCACTCACCCTCACCCTCACTCACCCTCACCCACCCTCACCCTCACCCACCCTCACTCACCCTCACCCTCACTCACCCTCACCCACCCTCACCCTCACTCACCCTCACTCACCCTCACCCTCACTCACTCTCACCCTCACTCACCCTCACTCTCACTCACCCTCACTCACCCTCGCTCTCACTCACCCTCAACCCCTCACCCTCACTCACCCTCAACCCCTCACTCACCCTCACCCACCCTCACCCTCACTCACCCTCACTCACCCTCAACCCCTCACCCTCACACAGTGCAATAGGTCTCGGAGCATTTGAGTTAGAGCTTTTAGAAATGTTTATGGCTTTTTTTTTTTATTCTTTAGCATTGGCTACAGGAAACAAAAATGCTAAAGATTTACACAAAAACCCATAAACAATTCTAAAAGCACTAACTCTAATGCTGCGAGACCTATTGCATTTCCAATGCTTGTTAGTTTGTTGAATTTTGAGCAGATGAGCTGATGAGGAGCGAAGCGTTCTTAGATTTTCTAGCGGGCAGAGGGCATCCTTGAGAAACTGTGGGCCTAAGTTGTTAACGGCTTTATAGGCAATACATAATGCCTTAAATTTATGTTTAATTATGTTTGTTGTGTAGCTCTTCAAGGTGCTCGAGCAAAGCTCCAGCAAGTAGCCTCCATGTGTGGTTGGATAACGAGCAGCTTACTGGCATTCATTGAATGCAATATTTAGAGCACCAACCATTTAGGCTGGATCTTGGCATGCTTTCTCTCACAGTAGAGAACAGAAAGCTGCTGGGACAAGAATTCCTTTCTGAATCCCAGATCCAAATTATGCATTTTGAAAAACTCATCCACTGCAGAAGTTTCCGATGTCTCTGCAGTTCAGGTTTTAGATGTTCCTATTACACTTTCTCGGAGAGGCTGCCATTGGCTGAGCAGGTTGTTGTCTACTACCAGACAGGGGAGCAAGTAATAAGAATGAGAGAGGAATGGGCACAGGGCACACTGGAATAGAGGATCATTCATGGTCCAGGAGCCATCATCATGGTAGTCTGGCTCACAGCAGAAACCCATGACAGATGTGCCTTGTGGAGAAGGAAGCTATCTTCTCTCCTGTAGACATCTACCATCTTTACTGGACAGAAGAGGGCTCCGGAAAATTTATGCTGGGGGACGGCAACCAGAGGAAAAGATACATTCAAGTAGACATTACAAATACTGCCTCCACTTATTTTTTCATATGTATAACTCAATTTCTTTGAACTGTATATTGTTTCATGAATCAGACATATTCTAAGATAGATCATACATTTATTTTATAATTTTTCTTTTTAATACACATAATGCAAAATTTAAATGCACTGTTAGCAGTATGTCCAATAGAAAATATATACATTCACATACAATTATGATGGGGCTCCCTGATCACGCCACTTGCATCTACTAATCATACCCGTATATCAACATATCCAGCCAGTACCACATCAGACAAGATTACATTAGTGGACACCCTATGCAAGATTACAAGCAGTGGTCACCTTAGTTTTTCAGGCATGGTTACCAGCAGTAACGTAATAAAGGCTTTGTAAATGTAGAATGCTTCTACGTGAGTAATATGTAACAGCCATAGCAGTATTGCCCCTTGCATCAAGGTAATAATATTAGTACAAATTCTTTCCAACACCACATGATTTATTATTCAAATATCCGCTTTAAATATATTTTGGAAATTCAGCGATTTTTCTCCAAACATCAGTTTACGACTTCTGAAAATAAACACATTTTCTTTTTGAATACTTGCTTTCAATTTTGGTACACATACATTAATTGAACAAAGCAAAAGCTTCTAGTTTGGTATGCTAGGTTGCACACAGGAGGGCTACTTATTGGTACCTGGAGGGCTAACAGTCGCTCACAAGCTACGCATTGGAGAAGCCTGCTATCTTTGTGTCATTGGCTGTTTGGGATGTTCTAAAGTCTCCTCAGCTAGAGAAAAAGAGAGACCGGAGACGAGTTTCCGTTTTTTGATTCAAATCTTTCTTTCATCTGGCATCATTGGTCACTGAGGAACGGGCATAAAATATAAAAAGATTAGAAGGTTCAAAGTCTATATTGTCAGATAGAAGTCAACTAGAGATAGATCACACATTCTGAGGGAGAGGGAAAGGGTGTTAAACCTCCCCGTCCATCTTTACTAGTGCTCCTGCACTTTTTCCTGGGGATGCAGAGCAATATTACCTTTGAAGTATAACTTCTCTGTACCACCAACAATGATAATCACTGCTACCAGCTATTAAGCTGACTTTCTTCAGAAAGCTTGTGAAGGGAGGATAACCCCTTAAGGACAATCGGATGGGACCACGTTTAGGGTTCCCCACGCCCTCTTCTCTGCAGCAGCTTTCAGCTCTGCAGAGAAGCAGTAGAGTTGATGTATGATGGTTATTTAGTTCAAGGGTGACCGGGCATGCCATATCGAAACATAGTGGCTCTTCTGAGACCAACAAGTAAAGAAATTGGGCGGATAAGACATTTGAAGCTAACGACTGCGGACGTTAAGCCATATATATATACACGCTTGTTTGCGGAGGGCTGTCAACAGATGTTTCTGGCCCCACCTGTCCCTTTAAAGATATTCTGTTTTATTTGTTTATGTGTTTTACCTAAGCTGCACACACAGCAGTAAGATGCTAAGTTTAGACTACCGTCATGTGAAGAGGTGTTACTTGTGCTTGCAGGTGGATTTTCATGCATTGTGTGACCTCTTAGTAGTTTTTGCAGTGATTATCTCGCCCCATCACATCCTATTTAAAAAAAACCTTTTTAGGAGGAAATTAAAAAAGGCATTGCCAAAGCCAATAGATCCGACATGCTTTTCAGTTCCGACTAAAATAATTTAACACTTCTGCTGAAGTGAAAAATATTCTTTTTGTATAGAGTGCATCTATGAGATAAAGAATATAGGGGCACATGCATCATTGGAAATTGCGGTCGCAAAGGTGCAGATTCGCAGAATCTGTCCCTTTGCGACCAGAATTTTTGCATTTGGGATGCATCATCCCAAATGCAAAAATCGCTATTTAAGTAATCCCTACATTTGCAATTACTTAAATTGCACTTGCATTTAGGGAATCGCAAATTGCGATTCCCTAAATGCAATGCAACACATTTTTTTCGCGATTTCGCATTTTAAGAAACCCAAATTACCATCAACTCAAAGTTGATGGTAATTTGCGAGAACTTTGAAAAATGCACAAAAGTGCATTTTTCAAAGTTCTATGTTGCACACGTACATGCCTTTTGGGGCATGTGTGTGTGCAACATGTTTTTAAATTGCAATTACAGGGTGTCCTTTTGGCACCCATGCCCCCTTGAAATTTCATGCGCAATTTGCGAGTACCTATGTGGCACTCGCAAATTGTGCATGCAATTCCAATTGATTCCAATGGGCTGGCCCATAGGAATGAATAGGAAGCAATTCCTTATTTGCCTCTGTGTTGCTTCTACCCCCCCACCTCTTTGTTGCTTCTGCCCCCACCCTCCTCTGTGTTGCTTCTGCCCCCACCCTCCTCTGTGTTGCTTCTGCCCCCACCCTCCTCTGTGTTGCTTCTGCTCCCACCCTCCTCTGTGTTGCTTCTGCCCCCAACCTCCTCTGTGTTGCTTCTGCCTTCCCGCCCTCTGCGTTGCTTCTGCGTTCCCACCCTCTGTGTTGCTTCTGCCTTCCCACTAGGGGTGGGCGGAATTTGCGTAATCGCGTTAAGCAAATCTCCCCGAAATGGTAAAAAAATCTCCGAACACGCAGAAATTCCGCAAACACGCGGAATTGCCTGTTTGCGATGCTTTTTTACTGTTCGCGATCGCTGTTTGCGTGCTCGGGAGGAAATATCTCACGAACAGCATTTGAGAACGCGAACAAGCAAAAAATTTCGCGGAACGCAGAATTTTGGGCAATTTCATGCTCTCCGTGGAATGCAAAATTACCCAAATTCCGCGAACGGAATTTACCGCCCAGGCCTACTTCCGACCCTCCGGTTGCTTCTGCCTTCCCACCCTCCGTGTTGCTTCTGCCTTCCCACCCTCCGTGTTGCTTCTGCCTTCCCACCCTCCGTGTTGCTTCTGCCTTCCCACCCTCCGTGTTGCTTCTGCCTTCCCACCCTCCGTGTTGCTTCTGCCTTCCCACCCTCTGTGTTGCTTCTGCCTTCCCACCCTCTGTGTTGCTTCTGCCTTCCCACCCTTCATGTTGCTTCTGCCCCCCCACTCTCCGTGTTGCTTATGCCTTCCTTCCCTCATCCACTGTTGCGTCTGCCCCCTTCCCTCATCCACTGTTGCTTCTGCTCCTTGTCTCTGTGTTGCTTCCCATTACCAAAGCCCTCTGTGTTGATCCTCCCCTCATCTGCTTAAAAAAAAGTTAGTTCTATTATTTTTAGGTCTCGCGCCTAGCGTTGCAGTGCGCAGCAACGCGACGCTCCTTATGGTGCCACCAGTACTTTAATAACAATACTCAGTGGCGGTGTGCATATGTTGCATGTCTAGCCTAGGTGCGGTTTTGTTTAGTGCCTTATGAATAGAGTCTGGTGCCAGACGGAGGGCTGCGGGAGTACATGTCCAGGCTGGCCCCAGATCAAGGGCTGATGTGTGTGGTCGAGCGATTTAGCCACAGGACAGCAGCCTGCGTCAAGGCTTTTTGACATGAGATAAGGACACCATGGCAGAGAATCCCATATCTTCAATCACGGGAGTAGCGAGATATAGAGGAACAATAGAAACCACTGTACTTGTGTAGGAACAAAGGCAGTTATTTTTGTTAAACATTCTTTTCCTCTGATAAATATCACCTGAAGTAATCTCGAGGCACAGCTTTTGCAACGTATTACAAAATTACTTGAAAACCAAATATACTTAACGCTTAACAGGAAGTCCTGCAGCAGAACATTTTACAGGTGCTCTTTTATGCCTCTTTTGTGGGCTCACCTGTTCATTTTTTGTGTGTTTGTTGCTGCACTGGTCGAAGTCTGTAGGTGGACTTTTTCCGGTCAAGACCGAGCTCAGGTCTGGATCTGTGGAAAACTGTGTGCAGCCGAGTTTACTAAACTGGAGTGTTTTGTTTGATTGAATATATATACCAATTTTGAAAGTGTGTAATAAGGACTAAAATGTGATTTTTTGAGCGAAATGGCTACATTTCAAAAATCTATTTAAAGCTGATATTTGAGTGTTATAAATGTTGTATTGTTAAAAGGTCAGTGGTCTAATTAAACATACCTTTGATTGATTGAGTGATAAATCATGCACATTTTAAGAGACCTATTGCTAATATTAACTTTGTGCCAGGGGCATTGCTGTCATGGTTGTTTTAGATTACCCACATAGAAGGGTTACACATTGACAAAGCCCTTTTCACATTACTGCTGGATACCCTAGCTGGTGCCCTGCTGGTTCTCTTGCTTATAATAGGCATACTGTAATCGTGTCTGTGATCACGACTACAATACTAAGATTATTAGTAGCTCAGTATGGTTTTCATTGAACATAAGTAGCACTTGTTACAGAATAGGTTGGAGACCACTGGTTTAGAGGAACTGGAAGCATGGATTATTGTCTGGTGTGTGCAATTTATAGCAGTTAGCATCACATTTGTTTTTTAGGTCAAACCTAGAGTCCGCGTGCGCTGCTCTGCGAGGTGTGCTGTATTGCAGTATGTGCTTGTAACTCTGCCCATATTTGTCATTGGCTTGTGTCATTGTCATTTGTAAATGCTGGCTTCTGATTGGTTAATAGGCTTGTTAGTCTCTCCTTAGTACCTCCTTGTCTTCATTTGTAACCTCTCATGAGGACTGGCCCTTTTACTTCGGGTGTTACACTTATGCTTTAATTAGAGCCTGGGAGCACTAGTTTCTTAATTGTCTTTCTTCTGCCTGCTGTTGCAGGCAGGACACACTTGCTCTCTTTCTCTCACAACGCTTTTTTTTATAAATATAAGAAGCACAGCCGCCTCAGATGGCATTATGGTGGGCGGTCTTTTCTTTTACCTGAACATAGGCGCGCTTGTTAGGTCGAGCTGGTAAACTGCATCCGAAGGATGCAGGTGTCCAGCTGGAGACCTAATGTTGTCTGTCACGAGGGAAGGAGGACAAGAGGGTGTTACGAGCTTTTTCCCTGGATTTGTGTGTGCGAACGGGCACGTTCCGTCCTGCGCCGCGCCGTGCACTTCCCTCCCATACTCCCAGCAAGTCAGCCTAACGCGCATGCATGCACACACACACACACACACGCGCGCACACGCACTTACACAGACACGCAGGCACCCAGACAGGCAAACCCCTCCCCCCCCCCCCGTCACACACACACACACACGCATACACACAGACTCCAAGACACACACACACACACACACGCACGCTCACACACATACACAGCCCGCCGCCGCCGCGCGCGCACACACACATGCTCCCCCGCAGGCCAGCAACAAAGCGAAGCCCCACTCACCGGCTTCCTTGGTGCAGCGGCTCTCACCGGCAGCAGGACTCTTCCTCCCTTCTTCGGCACCGGGGCGCAGGGTAGGCTCCTGCCTGCTCCGGTGCTCCAAACAATCGCGGCTCTTCCGTGGGAGGCGGGGTAGGCTCCCGCCCTCCTACTTCCCGTTTCCGGTTGTCCCGGCCTGCCTGACTTCCTGGTCGCAGGCCGGCGGCGCGAGCTCTGGGCGGACTGCAGCACGCGCTCTCGGAAGATTGCCCTGCCCTCGCAGTTGTAAGGTAAGAGAAAACTGCAACGAATGCTTGATTGCTCCATTGCATGAGGATGTCCACAGAATGTTCCACTGCACGAGAGGGGGAGAGGGATCACCCCTTTCCATTAGGGGGCTCTGGATCATTCCATGCCATTGGGGGAGCCACGGATTATTCTAACGAACAAATTGCAAGTCAGACCGAAACTGCACTAAAGAGCAATTGGTTGCACTTCTGCTAGGGGGACAGAGGACAGCTTCACTCTATGAAATTAAAAGATGTGTCATCCACTCGTCTCACAGGTCATTTAAATATGAAGAGGAACTACATAGGCCGTGGAATCGATCGCTTCATTGTACGAAAAAGAATCATAAATCTTTAACTGCACGAAGCTAGAGAAGCTAAACAATGAACTCAACCCCCTGCACAAAAGCGTCGGGTGGTGGAATCCTCCACTGGCGCACGAGGACGGGGGCGATGTCTCGGAATGTGGCACGACGTCGGATCAATGGATCATACCACTCTGTGGGAGGAGGGGGACTGGACAGTCCTCTTCAACTGCCTGTTCATATATTTGCTTTTACTTTATGATCATCTGGTACAGGTAACATTTGAGGCAATTCAAAATGAATGCCGAATCTTCCTGTGTTGTATTGTGTAGATAGTTTCATACACGTTTTTACTAGCAGACGTTTAAAGAATTCACGAGGCACCAGGAGCAATGAATTTGTGACGTACATGGGTCACTATATGACTGGTTCATAAATGCATGTCGATTCAGTGATGGAAGAAAAAAGGAAAATAGAAATGCTCACGGATAGAGAGATAGGTAGATACAGGGAAATAAAAATACTAGTAGAAACAAAACGAAAAAGAGCGTGAGCTTCGATCTTGGGGTCCTAAGAGTGTAAATGTCCTGATCTCCTTTTTGGCAGTGTCTATTCCTGCATGCAGCTGTGGACATAGTAGGAGAGGTAAAGTGTGAATGGGGTTACATCTAGACCTCACATATAGGTATCACATTTGCGAAAGTTATAACTATTGGCATTGTAAATGACAAAGCTATTAATTTAGCTATTTAAAAAAAAAAACCATAAATAAAAACTTTGCCATTTACAATACCAATAGCTCAAACTTTCCTAATGCGAGACCTATTGCATTGCAAATGGTTGTTTTGTTATAGTGGATCGTCAGCTGTCCATTGATGTCACCACAGGCCATACAACTTTAAACAGAGAATTGCTCGTATTTCAATCAACTGTGTACTGTTTCACTTACGTAGTTTATGATGCTCAGTAGGGACCTCTAGGACCAGCTTGCGGTTCTGCACCTAGACATGCAGTGCTGGTGTCTTGCAGTCGCGATCTGTCAGCAGAGCAAAACAAGTAATGCACTAACCTTTGAAACCACCAGCGTAGAGAAGCCCCCCTACTCCCTTGAGCGTAACCCCACACAGAGTAATGACACACCACCATGCAAGGGAACACCCTGGGGAAAAGGGAAGTAGATAAAACAAAAAACAGTG
Organism: Lissotriton helveticus; assembly: GCF_964261635.1. Taxonomy (NCBI): domain Eukaryota; kingdom Metazoa; phylum Chordata; class Amphibia; order Caudata; family Salamandridae; genus Lissotriton; species Lissotriton helveticus. The sequence goes on along the minus strand of NC_136063.1, from coordinate 795,846,587 downwards.
CTGCTAGGATAGTGTCTTCTTTGTACCAGAGTCTGGTCTAGGATTTTGGTACGTCATCAGAAGCCACCCCATACGTAAGTGCTGGATAAGAAAGAAAAGAGAGATGTGTGAGAGTAGAACAGGGAGTTGCACACATACCACAATGGCAGAACACTCAACTGCGTTCTTATACTCACAAACACTTATGCAGCAATACTTTTAAAGCGAAGCATGTATCCGTAATCCTTTCTAGGAAACCACTCCCACTAAGAGATATAGGAAAACCAGGAATTGGGTACAAGTCTCGGCAATGACGCTGAACATCCTTTGATTCTGGGCAAATCACTTAATCTCCCCGTGCCGAACAAAAATTAATGTGTCCATCTGTAACAAAACTGGTGCTCATGTACAGCGCTCTGACACCCGAGGTCTCGGGTCAAGTTGGCGCTATATAAAACTCTTTAAAAAAATGTATTAAAGACAAGGGGAGCACAGGAGTTCATGAAGGATACATATCCTTGCTGATATCAGGCTGCTTCACCTTTCTTTCTCTTGTACTAGCCCAACACCCAAAAGCTGAGGAGTAGGGCATGAGCAGGGCTCTACCCTATTCTTTGTTGCCACCTACACTTCTCCGTCTGTATCCCTGACAAAGGCCATTTTAGGAGAACATCCCCCTCCAAACTGGCGGAAAGAGACTTGGTAGAAAGTATCTCTTGAAGTGTCCGGGACGAGGCGCGAAGACAGTTCATAATTCTCCTGTCTTTCACCTGAGCCAATCCATCACCAGCACCTATTGTCTTGGTTCTGATGCAAAAACATGTATAATATTTCCTCAAGGCGCTTGTGTCTTCTCACACACACACGACTACAAATAGGTTTTTTTATTCGTTCTTAATGCCTGCAGAAGGGACTATTCTCATGATCCCAAAGTGTTGAACTCATAGGAATTGTATGATTATATGATACGTGATCACAGCTATGTAATCCTTTACTCTTTTAGTTAAAATGGCACAGAAAAGGGAGAAGTTTTAAAGGAAGAACAAGGGCTAGATGGTGTGTGAGTGAAAAGGCGGATCCACGGAAGGGAATAGAAATAGCATAAAAGGGGATGCAAAGAGAGCGCACAAAAAAAGTGACAAGCACAAAACTGGACAAAGTCAGCATGGAAAAAAAAAGGGCAGAGAGCACAAATGAAGAGGGAAAAAAACCTAAGAAAATTACATACTAGCTAGGAGTGGAGCACAAAATAGGAGAGTGTGTAGAGGAATGAAGTGGAGAGTACACTGAACAAATGATTGACAGGGCTTAAGTATTAATCACAGACATGCAGACATTAAAAAAGAAGGCACTGAACCGGCTGGGGAATAAAGACCAGCGAATTCAAAGCGAAAAACAAACATATACACTCATGCTCTTGAGAGGGGTGGGGTTGTGTGTCTTTCTTTCTCTTTCAAATAAAAATGTTTTTGTTATTTTTCTAGCGTTCATTTTGACTCAGCCCTTCTGTGTGTCCGATACTCGCCCTTAAAAGTCTGTGGGTTGCGCTAGAATAACGATTTGGAGCAGACACATATATAATAATGACTGCCCACCCGGCACTTACTGGAGTAACCTGGATTTTTATTATTTCTCCATGTGAAGTCTTGAAGCCCCACAGGGCACTCTTGAGTAGGGAAGGAAGAGGCTCAGCAGGTTCTGAGAGATGTCATCAAACACAGCATGCCATTGATGGGAAAAGCAGGCCCTTGTGTCCACATTCCTGGGATTTTCAGAATAGCTCCGCCCCCCCACCCCTCCACCCCCACCCCCACCGCCTCTATCCATGCCCATCCTAGCCCCGTGGGAATCTATCCCCAGAAGAAAAAAACTGCTATGTATTTACTTTTTGCCTGGAATTGCCAAGAAATTGCCCTGGAGCGCTGGTGTATCTTGTGCAGCTCTGATGTCATTTGTGACGCAGATAGGCCATCGGAGGTGGAACTGCTGGCCAGGTTCTACCTTTACAATTGAAACGCTGAAGACTGAGTGTTTAAAGGAGCAAACTGAGCACGGTCATCTTGTTAGAATGGAAGAGTCCTTTTAAACCCAAATTGTCATTAATATGGCTGTTAATATTAGACTAAGTTTATACCAAGCACCCTCTCCAAAACTACTGAGGCTGAAATATTGTTGGAAATAATGTCCTTTTGTATCAAACTTGTTGCTTATCAGCTTTGCCTGGACATTTAGCAGTTTTTTTAATAGAATCTCTGCAAACGTGGGTGTTTCCCTCCAAAACCTGCCCATTTGCTATTTGGGGTTGTCTGTGTTGTTGTACAAGCAGATGTGCAGAGTTTCGATTTGGAGGCGTTTGGGGCAGGTTGGATGTGTCGGTATACATTGTGGGTGGTTGGCTTGCATTTTGGTTGGCTGGGTATGGAAGGTGGTGCATTGTAAATACCCAGGGTGCGGGTTAGGTGACATTCAACATTGCATAGTAGAATCGTGCCCTCTTTTTACGTCACATGAAGTAGCCCGGTCCTGCCAGTCAGGGTCTGTGTGAAAGACCAACCTGCTGGGCCAAAGAATAACTGAAAGGCTAAACGGAATCTGAAAGGCTGCACTGACTGCCCGGGTATTCATCCCTTTTCCCCAGCTTTTCCCTGATCACCAAGGGAACCGGGTATTTCAGGCCTACCATCTTCATTGTCAAGGCTTTGCTCCTCGAGTCTTTGTTCGTGATTGGGGCAATTCGGAGGCTTCCTTTTGAAGAAGCAAATAAAAATGCAAAAAGGTATGTGGGTGAATATATAACATCAATCTCTTTTTTGGGGGGTTGGGTTGAGGGCTGTGTTGTGCAATTTATTTTTCCTTTTTCTTTGCACTTTATCTATTTAGTGCCTTTTTTTGTAAAGTGTATCTAGGGCGTGCATTTTTGTAAAGCTAAGCAGTATGTTGAATTTAGTTCATTATTAACGATTTATGTAGGAATTTTTCATTGCACCATTAAGTAGCCTAATGCAGCTCTATTGATTTGGGTGCGTTAATAAGCCTAGTTATCACGTGTAGTGATAACCGTGTTGAAGATAACATTTCCTACTTGGGCATAGACCCATTAAGTATTAATGACCAATTTCATGCGGCTGGTATATTCACTTTTGAGTGAGCGCTGGGCCTCTTGACCTCTCAGTTGGAATAGTGCTTGGCCTTTAAACCACTTTGTATAGTTCTAAATTTCTCTATTATTTTTATTCATTTTGCTTGAATTTCCATGTTTTTAATTATATATATATATATATATATATATATATATATATATATATATATATATATATATATATATTTTTTTTTTTAAAGATCTTTTTATTAAAGTCATGGCAAGCAGTTAACAGACAGGTAAACAACAATTTATCACACCTGTTTCTGGCAAGATTACAGATTGCATTGTTAACCATTAAACGTGTTTCCTGTCTCCCATGCCAATGCAACACAGCCATAGTTCTGGAGATGTAGTCCTAAGGAATGACAGTAGCAGCATCAACTGGAGCAAGTGAGCTACTGGGGTCCCCTCTATAAGCGTTACATTTGCCCCAGATTTTCTCCCACTTTATAGGACCAGCCCGGCCTTTGTATACCGCTTTTCCAGCCACCATGCACCAGACAATGTCTCACTTCCAGTCTCTCCGGCGTGGTGGAGGCACCCCCCCAAACCCCCCACTCTCTTAAACGTGAATGTTGCGTTTGGCTATTTCCAGACCCAAGGTTATCCAGGTCCGTTCTAAGTGGTTTAGGTTGGTTGCGTCCCAAATATTAAGCAAGCACCACTTAGCGGAGACTGCCATCTCACTCCCACATAGGTCATTCATGCAGGCCACCAGAGACTCCCAGAAGCGTTGTATAGCCAGGCAGCTCCAAATAATATGAAAGAAGGTTCTCAGCTGACCACACTGCCTGCAGCAGGCCGTATCCATTGCCCTGCCCATTTTTACCATGGTGGTGCATGCAAAGTAGCACCTGTGTAGAATTTTGAGCTGCTCTAAACTCAACCCAGCCTTATTCGATACCTCTCTTGGGGAGGCCATACCTTCAGGCCATTCATTGTCCCACAACCCCCCCCCCCCGATCTTGGTCCCTTTGTTCCCACAAATTCAGGAGAGTAGCCGGTGAGTTATTAATCCTTTTTTAGGTCTCGCCTGACAGTAAAGAAGCCCCCTCGTGAGTGAGCGACACGGGTGTCACCTGCCAAATGATAATGATGGAGCGTGACCACGTCTCAAAGATAATAACAAGAACCAATACTAAGTAAAATCCATGGAGAATGCGACAAAACGTAGAAACCAAAATTGTCATACAAAAAACAAGATTTATTAGGAGTACTGTACATACAAATTATTTAATTTATCAAGGGATGCATCACAGGGCAGATAAGACAAACATAAAAATGTATTATGTGCTGCTAACATCCAAAAATACAAAATCATTTTTACTTTTTTTAGGCCATTTAGGGTCAAAACATAAATTTTCAAATTGAATAAGTGAAAATTATTTCATCCCCACATACAGAGATCTCAACAGTAAAAATCGAACCTCAGTCTCTTGCACAAATACTCTCATCCATCTTGCTAAACACACACTCAACGCTCTCACAAACGGCAATGACACAATAAATATAAACAGCCAAATGCAAAAAGAGAAAGGCACAGACCCAGAAAATAAGAAGTGCATTGGGCAATGGTACATCAGTATTCACAAGAAATTATCACCCAATGCTCCCTGTCTTGCACGGTGCCGACGCGCTTTTCGGTGGTGGGTTTAGCAAGTAGCCATCACCTTCTTCAGGGTACTAAAAACAAAAAAATCTATGCAGATAAGCAGCGAAAGTGGGGGAAGACAGGGCAGTACTAATATACATACAAGGCAGCATCAATTTATATACAAGGTAGTCTGTAGATGTAACAGATCCAGAGTCAAATACAGTTCGTGTATGGCAGCTATGTCCACACTATAAAGCAAAAAAATACATGTAATATATTTAGACACATTCTCCTCTAGATATGGATACAGTTGAACAACATCGGTTTTCAGAGATGCCTCCACCTGGTGAAAATAAACAGAAAAGGACCTGTGTGAAGAGAGTCCCAGAATTTTGCCAAGTCTAAGGCAAAAAAGTAAAACAATAAAGTCAAAAGATCATCAGAAATAACCAACATAAGAGCCAAACGTACCAAATAATAAATATGTTCTATATTCTTGCAAAAATTCAACACTCAAACCAATGAAGAATCCATAGCTGAGAATAAGATGTGGTTCAAAAGACACAGTCGCAAGCAAGATCATAGGTGCTCGAACGCTGGGTGACCGAAGAACAAAACGTACAGCGAGTGCGCAAACAAACTTACTGTAAGTCAAGGAAGACTGAAGCTTAAATGGGGCTCCGAGTAGGACATGCATACAAAGGAGGGGAAGGCCCAAGGTCTCGCCTGAGCCAGCGCATGCGCTGTCTGGCGAGACTTTTAGTAAGGGCTTCAGAAAATGCTACCACTGTGGCCAAGAGCTAGCGGTTACGTGCGAGGGCGCGCTTACGAGCAGAGGCACCATATGGCTTTCCTCTCTCTTCATGGGTCATCAGCTTTCAAGATACGAGAGCTTTCTTTCACATTCCTGAAGTCGATAGCTTCCTTGTTGCTCTTCTCACTAGTACATTTGTGTTTGGAACTGTTACTACAACTGTCCACAAGGTGGTGGTGTTCCCACATTGTATATGGAAGCTACTTAATATAGACAACATAGAAGTTAATACGGTATAGTGTTGCTTCCTGAGGACAGAGGCAGCTGGCGTTTTGTTCCTGCGGTGCCCCCTGTCCAGGATCCAGGAGGCCAGCAGTGGATGTATGGGGGTTCTCAGTTCTCCAGTAAAGCAGGCTCGGGGTGCATTCTTCCAGCCTGGAGGGGGTAGATGTCACAGAGCGCACTCGCTTCCCCCTTCGCCTCACATCATGCTCTGTAACAATGCTGGCTCGCGCGACGGCCGCGGAAATGTTGTGGGGTCCTGCATGTCATTTGGCTCTGGGCTTTCAGCGCTTGACCCCTGGCAGTCGTCTGCTCGTGGAAACTGCACCCAGCTGCCTTTTTCATGTTCGCCCAGTTGATGGCACTACCAACATGGGTTTTAAATGCACACAGCAGTTTTGCAATGCGTTGCATTACGTGGATGATAGCAGGAGCCAGTTTAAGAAAAAATACATAATACACGTTTAGATATTAATCACTTTAATGCGGCCAGGTGTATGTAGCAAAATGTGCAGCTGTGAATGCGAGGGAAAGTGCATAACACTTGAATTGATGGCTCGAGGCTATGTTTTTGGCATTACATGGAAACCAGGTGTGGCCAGGATCACACCACGTGACCAAATAGTCATGGTTAGGCTTAGAAGTAGGCATGGATGAGTTTGAATGTGGAATGTACCCTCGTTTTCAATTCTCACATAAGCTACTGTCAAATGGTTTTCCGGGACTTTTTGCGGCAAAAATTGCTATTTCTTATGCACATACCCCAGGCTACTTCTCGTAAAATACAGACTGAGCTCTGTAAACGAAACCCTGCAATGGTATTGATTGTGCCAGACTATGCGCTGTATAAAGGAAGCAACTTTATTCAATAAAGTCCAGTTGTTGGATCTATTGTATGTTTCAAAGACCTACGGCGACTGCCTGTTTAGCTCCAACGTCCCATAGAGGGTGCTTCATATACTCAAATATGCTTATCAGACTCTAGCGTTGCTGGTTTGTTAGTTTGTATTCTGCTTGCCTTCTGTGGTGTCATGTCACCAAGAGCTGTACTGACTTCCCCGCCATTGGCAAGGCAGGCACTGTGAGTTACCCACCAAAGCGACAGGTGTGGCTAATTTACATAAAAAATTTGGATGTGATCAGCGCTCCCCATGGCATGTTTCGGAGGCATAGGATCGTTTATTGAGACCCAGCTATTGGAAAACAGGTGAAATTCATATCCCATGGCTTTGGAGTTCTCCGCAGCCAAGTCTTGCGTTATATGTGCTAACCTTAAGCTTATCGCCAAATCTGACCCTCTTCCAATGCTAAGCTACCCACTACGAGTCCGAAATTAACGCCTGAGGGGCTGTCAAAGTAAGTTGCAGGCTAGTGTCCCCGGGCTGATAAATGACTTAAGTTTTTACCACCCCAGGCACAGTATTACTTACAGCTTTGGAGTGGTGAAATACCATCCAAGCCAGCCTGAAATGAACAAAAACAGCTGGGTCTGGAAGGCACTGGCTAATCCGGGGATCTCCAACCTTTTCTACAACAAGGGCTACTTACGTTACATGGAAATCAGTGCAAGCTACTAATATTATTAGTGTTGTAGTAGTGACCACAATGATCAACAAGAGAGAGAGTTTTTTTTGTATATATTATAAGGAACACTCTTGGTCCCCCTATTTAGTACAATCAAATCAACGAAAGAGTGTACCTCTCAATGAGAGGAGAAATGGACAGATGACAAAATAATCAGATTAGATTCTTTTAGAAGGCCCTCACTCACCAACCTGGTTGGTGACATGCCTTATAATCGGGGCCCCACCGGGAAGGTCTAAAACCAACCCGGTGTGCTTCTACGCCAGATTTACTGCGGAGCTGGTTAGTGATACAGTGTGTGGTGAGTGAAGTGAGTTAAAAGTGACCAGGTTGTAACCTCAAAACCTTTTATTTACAGGTCAGCCTGGCACGGTTAAAAATAGAGCGGGCAGTTGGAAAGCTGGATCGATATGTCAGCTATGCCCTGCTTGGTGAGGTCAACATGTTTCTGCCTATCAGACTTCGAATTGCTAGGCATTCGTCAGGACCAATGTGTAGACCCCGGCGGTATGAGCGCGCTAAGGCTCACCCGAACCTGGTGGTCATGGTGTGAAAAATGAGATTAAAAACAACAGGAAAATATTGATAACCTGGTTGTAGGTAAGGTACTCGTAAATTATCGGCACCCAGCAGTGATATGTAAGAGAGAAAAAAGACACACACATATATATATATATATATATATATATATATATATATATATATATATATATATGCACATGGTTCCAGCAATTCATGCGTGTTCGCGACATTTAGACTCAAAGTGCTCCTCTCTGTGCACACGGTGAAGGTTACCACGAAACTAGTGTGCTATTTCGTGTCTAATCACGGTGTACTTACGCTTTAGGTTTTTCAGTGTGAGTGGTTTAAAAGAACATAGCTGGGGGCGTGGCCAAGATGGCGACCTGAACAGACGGAAGATCGAGAGGCTCCCCGCCCGAGGTCCCCTGTTGTGACCTTGTACAGCGCTCCGACCCCTGATGAGTGCACCCCGATGCCCAAAATCACCCGAGCACCTGGGGACCGTTTCTGGGGTGTTCTGGTGGAGAAGAGCCTTCCTTGTGAGCATCGGAATCCGGAGGGACGCGATTCTATCATGGCGGCGGTCCGGGCCGCGGCAGCGTGAAATTGCCTAGCTGCCCGAGGGGCCCTGAAAAGACCTTCGCCCACAGTACAGAGCCGTGAGCGGCCACCGCGACATAGGGAGGGATGCGGTGAGCAGGTGGAGCGGGGCTACCGCTGAGGCTCGCGTATTGAGCTAGCGACGGCTGTGGAGGGGATGCTCCGGGGGAGATACCAAACTTGAGCCCTGGGCTTTGAAGCCTACGCGGGGAGATACGCAGCGGCCTGACGTCAACACCCCTTGGCCCTGCATGGCTAGCACGATTGGGACTGACCGCCGGTCAGCTTTGCTGGCCTTACCTTTGCTCTGGCGACGGAGGGACGCCAGCATCAGCACAAGTAGCCCCGCCGTGGGGTACGCGAAAATCGAGCCCCAGGCTTGGCGGCCTACAACCCGAGGCGCCCACCAGACGGGCCTGACCCGACCACCTGCACGATGGAGCCAGAGCGGTGAGAGTTGGCGGAAGAGTGACCGCATGTGGGGTGGCAGCGGAGGCCACCGTTGAGATAAGTGGGTTGGCGGACGTGGCCGCCAGCAGCAGCGCGGCGCCTGGGCACCTGGCTTTACGGCCCTTCGCATCCGCTGGTTTGGCCCGGTCCCACCCCGGCACAGTAGAGGCTGAGAAGGCGAGGGGGAGTGGCGAAGTGACCACACCTAGCGACCGCCGAGATCGAGACCGGGGCCCAAGTGTGGCAGTGGAGACCCAGCAACGGTGAGAGCTGAAAATTGGGACTGGGGCTTTGCTTGGCCCTGCCGGACTGACGCCCCGCGGCCACATATAAGGCGGCACCCTCCACGGCACACAGGGCCCTATGGCAGGGGGCTGACTGCTGGAGGTAGAGGCAGTGGAGTTGAAGATGAGACACGGGGCCCAACGTTGACACCGGAGAGACCGGAGCCAGGAGCTGAACGGGTGCCTGCCCCTGCCCGGTGCCCGGGCCAACAACCTACGAGGTGAGGAGAGCAGGGGAGGCCACGGCCCGCGGGCACCCTACGACACCTGAAGGTCTGCGGGAAGGTGGCTGGGGGAAGGCCCTCTAGACGCTGCTTTCATTTGGCACGTGCGGCTTCTGGGGACCACCTCGACCCACGGCACAAGAGGAACCTGCATGGACCCCCCTTCCTGCCATAGTCGCGACCACTTCACCTCGTGAGCAAGATACCCCAAGCGTTCCGAGATCCGGGGGTGCGACAGAGCTTCGAGAGGCCTAGCCGAGGAGGTGATTGGCAGGGAGCACCCAGGATCTGTGTCAGCTGAGGGTGTGAGGAGACTGAGATCAACGCACTATCCCCTGTCCGACGGTAGGTGCGGGCGGCACTGAGGAGGGGGACGCGGTGAATCGTGGCCAGCACTGGATGCAGGGGAGGACGCACTATCACCGAAATGTTGGTTAAGGGCACCCCTAAAGGAGAGAAGAGCCCCTCATCCATACCCCAGGGGGTGCAGAAGGAGGCCTCGGGGTCGGGGGAAGTGGAGACGCCCATCACAAAATCATTCTTGGAGACTTTATTTAACTCCTTGCGCGAAGACTTCCAAACACTAAAACAGGAAATGGCCGGGGAGCACCGCGAGCTAAGGCGAGACGTCGATGGTCTGGGTGAACGGGTAGCAGCAGTGGAGGAATTGACGCAAGCCAGGAGCGAGGAGATTGATCAGCTGCAGCAAGAAGTTATCCGCCTGAAGGACCAACAGGTAGATCTCCAGGCACACATGGAGGACCTCGAGAATCGCTCTCGGAGGAACAACATCAGGGTCCGAGGCGTTCTGTCCAAAGCTGAAGGGGCAATGTTACACGCTTCTTACAGGTGATGTTTAGGGACATTTTAGGAGAGACCAACGATTTTCCCATCCGCATAGACCGAGCACACAGGGTGGGCATTGCGCGCCGGGCCCCTGCCCCGCCGCCTGACATCCTGGCTTTCCTGCCCGACTACCCTTTGAAAGAGAGAAAACAACCCCTAAGCCACCAGGGGCACCAGGTGGCATTGTATCAGGACCTCTCCGCCATCACCCTAACAAGAGGAAGGACTTCCAAGATGCTACGTCGTTCCTTAGAGACAAGGGAGTAACCTACACTTGGGGCCACCCCTTCAGACTAGTATTCAAATGGCAGGGGACTCTACATCAACTTCGATCATTGCGTGACACTTGTGCCCTGCTGGGCATTGACTTTCCCGAGGAGCCCCAGCCGCTGGAGGGTACTCTGCGATCCTCCCAAGAGAAGTCCCCACGCCCCTCGCAAGATGGGTGGCAGCGAGTGGACCGCTATCGCTCACCTAAAACCACCCTGAAACCGGACCCTGCCACGGTGGCACTGGCACAAGCATCGGCTATTCAGGAGGTGTCTAAGGACACAGCTGCATGACACTGACCACATAGGGAAAGGGGCTTTCCTTGCACTTTGTCTTAGCGGGTCTGACGAGGGTGCGGGCGGGGGCCGATCAGGTCGCCACAAACTCGTGCTCCTTCATGTGTTGTTACCACAGGCCAGAACTGAGAGTTAACCGGCCTGGGACTATGGATAGATTACGAGAGTTATTTGTTGGGGTTAGGGTGGGCCGGGGAATGGGGAGACAGGGGGATGGGTTCTGGGGGGGGGGGAGGAGGGGGGATGGGGGGGGGGAGTTCTTGGGGGAGTTGGGGAAGGGGGGGAAGGGTGTCTAGTGCTCGGTGATCGGACTCTGCTCCCAGTTGCTTTACCCGTGCCAAACAATCACGCGCATCTATGCCCGGCCATGTCGGGCCTCACACTCTAGCGCAACCAGATCTCCCATAGGTTATGCCTCCCACCACCTTTAAGGTACTGACTCTTAATGTGCGGGGTCTTAACAACCCTGTCAAACGGAGATCGATTTTGTCATGCCTAGAAAACGCGCACACAGACATATGCTTATTGCAGGAGACTCATTTATTAGCACGAGACTGACATCGGCTGCGCTCCCGCAAATTCCCAACACAGTTCTTCTCCTCTGGCCCGGCCAAGACCGCGGGGGTAGCGATCCAGTTGGCGCGACACTTCAAGGGGGAGGTATTACATAAGAGTGCAGAGCTTAAAGGGAGTCTGCTTGCATACCGCTTTACCTTGGGGGGGCCTCACGTTCACGGTGGGGTCAGTGTACGCCCCTAATGAGAGCTATCACTCCACTCGACCATCACTGAAATCACAGCCACGCCAGACAGACACATTATATTAGGGGTGAACTCAACTTAGTATTCGACAATATCCTGGACAGGTCGGGCTACCGCACTTACCAAGTAGGGGCGCTCTCCCCTGGCGGCATTGAACGGCTGAGGGACTTAGACCTCCACGATCTCTGGCGCAAACACCATCTCCGAGACATAGAATACTCCTACTATTCTAATGCACACAAAATTTATGCTAGATTAGACTACCTTTTAACCTCAGGACCGACATGCGCACTAACGACCGCGACAGAGATAGGAGTTATTTTTCTCTCAGACCATGCACCAGTCACCGCCACGCTCACTCTGCCACCTACATCTTACCCCCTAGAGTGTGGCGCCTTCGAGATGCGCTATTGCACAGAAAGGACGCGATAACACACATTCAAGACACAATCAAAGATTACCTCTCCCATAATGCCAACTCCGACACATCTCTTGCGACAAAGTGGGCAGCTTTGAAGGCTATCCTCCGCGGGGAATTTATAGCCCTTTCCTCATCTGAAAACGGGGACAGACAGTGTAAACGCGACGAGCTTACGTAGCGCATCCATGAATTAGAACAAATGCACCAGAGGACAGGGGCCCGAGAATTTGGAAGCAGCTAAAGGCCATGAGGCACCAGCTGTCGGCCCTAGACGTGGATCGTGCAGAATTTGCGGCGTTGAGGTTGCGGCATGCATATTATGCAGGAGGGGACAGGTGTGGTCGCCTGTTAGCTAACCGGTTGCGAGTTACACATCCACAACAAAAGGTTAGAGAGATTATTCGACCCGATGGGATTGGTGTCTCGGAGGACACGGACCTTGCGGATGCCTTCTGCAAATTTTATGCCTCCCTCTACGCGGGTGACCCACCAAATGGTCCGGAGGCTACAGCCTACCTAGATTCGGTCCCACTCCCCTCACGGTCTGCACCTCAAGCAGAACATCTCGAGAGGGACATTCGTGTGGAAGAGGTGATCGTCGCTATCTCCAGGCTCAAACTTGGGAAGGCACCGGGGGCGGATGGCTTCCCAGACATTTTTTATAAGAAATTTTGCACCACGCTAGCTCCGCTCCTCACTCGCCTGTTTAACACATTTGCTGAACCCGGAGCGATACCGCCTGACCTTCTACCTGTGTCCATAACGGTCATTCCCAAACAGGGGAAAGACGCGACCGGAAGCGGAGCTATCGACCGATATCATTGTTAAACGTAGACCTCAAACTCTATACAGGAATCCTGGCAGCCCGCCTAGCACCCCATCTAACAGGCTTAATAGATCCAGACCAGGCAGGCTTTATTCCTGAGCGCCAGACGGTAGATAACATGAAGCCCATCACGCACCTGATAGAAAAAGCTACCCGCATTCCGGGAGAGAGACTGATACTGGCAGTGGACGCCGAAAAGGCGTTTGACCGAGTCCATTGGCCTTTACTTAGAAATAGTTCTGGCAAAGGTAGGGATTAGAGAGAAATTCCGCAACCTCATTTTTAACTGCCACAGATCCCCCACCGCAGTGGTTCGGGTGAATGGATACAGCTCGGCCAGTTTTATCATTGAGAGGGGCACGAGGCAAGGGTGCCTACTCTCACCCCTCTTATTCGCCCTGTACATGGAGCCTCTCGCCCAAAGCATACGCCAAAATCGGGAGATCACAGGGATAAAGTTTGGTGGTTTCACGCATACCGTCAGTCTATATGCAGACGATATATTGATCTCCCTAGAAAGTCGACGAACTGCTCTACCAGCCTGTATGGCGGAGCTGGATGCATTCGCCAAAGTGGCGGGATTCAAAATGAACTCCGACAAATCGCTTGCCCTAGACCTATCGCTATCTCCTTCCACGAGAAGTTATTTACAGGGTCTATTCCCCATCCAGTGGACATCGGGCACAGTCCCATATCTGGGGATTCAACTGGCCCCCTGACTTAACACTATGGTGGTGGCTAACTACACAGCGCTACGCGGGAAAATACGGGAGGAACTAGGCCGCTGGCGACACTTCCCGCTCTCCTGGCTGGGTAGGATTGCAGCGGTTAAGATGACCAGCTTACCCCAAATTCTCTATCTTTTCCGGGCCCTACCCTTGCGACCGCCCGCCGGTTGGATACGGCAAACACAAGCTGAACTTGCCCAATTCATCTGGCAGGGTCGGAAACCTAGAATGCGGAGGGCATTGGTCACTCTAGCCCGGAATCCGGAGGCCTGGGGATACCAGACCTGCACAAATACTATCAGGCGGCGCAATTGCGCTACCTGGTAGAATGGAGCAAATGGGAGTCGGAGAAACACTGGCTCTTCCAGGACCAGGCCGTGGCAGGCCGCCCGTTGCAGGAAATCCCCTTTTTCCGGAAAGGCCACAGGCCTGCCAATCTGTATGCCTCTTTCATCAGGCGAGTCCCTTTGGAGGTGTGGGACGCCACTAGCCTTACCCATGGCCTTACAACTTTCCCGTCCCCGTTCACCCAGCTGGTAGATAACCCAGACTTTACACCAGGCTCAAAGAAGTTGGCATTTGCGCACTGGAGGCCTGTGGGCTGCCGCTTTTTATACCACATCTATAGCCCGGAGGGAGTGCTTCCATTTACACACTTCAAACAAGAGTATAGCTTACCAGAGACAGAACGGATGCGGTACCTTCAAGTCAGACACTGGGCACTCCAGCCACAGGTGAGGACAGACGCAGACAGACGGTTTTTACTGTATGAACGATGGCTCCTAACTCGCTCCTCAAACTCTAAACTCATATCTGACCTTTACAAGATGCTGCAGACACCACAGACGCACATCTATAACCCCGGCAGGGAATGATGGGAGAGAGAACTAGGCAGGGCTCTTAGCCATAAAGGGTGGGAGAAGATATCTTACAGAGCACGGCACTCCGCATACCACATAGGGCTTACAGAGACACTCACGAAAATAACAACATATTGGTACTACACTCCGGAACGCCTGCATGAGATGGATCATAGCAAAGAGAAACTCTGCTGGCGAGGTTGCGGCCAGGTTGGCAACCTGGCCCACCTGTTGTGGGAATGCAGCCATCTCCAAGCGTACTGGACACAGGTACTGGATGATGTGGACAAACCCTTCCAAACGGAGCTTCCGCGCTTCCCAGTATATGTGCTATTAGGGCTTCCGAACCCTCTCACGTATCCCTTACGCTCTCGCAGAGGTCGTCAAATGGCCATTGCACTGGGTTCCGCGGTGCAAAACATCCTCGCGCACTGGCGCACCGACACAACCCCTTCCATCACCGGCTGGCTGCACAAGTTGTGGCACCTGCTGGGCATGGAAAAACTATCACTCACCATGGCGGGGAAGGGAGATCAATACGAGGAGCTTTGGCAACCATTTAGATCACTCTTGATCACGGAATTCAGGGAACTCACCTGTCCCAGGTACCTCCGGCTGCTGAGGCTCACGGAGCCACAGGAGACAGACCCCTAAAGCAGAAATGGAGGTGGAGACACAGTGGATGAGAGAGACTGGAAACACGGGGGCGGTTGTGAACACTGGACAGGGAGGGAGGGGGGAGGGACGGTGGGCGGGGTGGGGTGGGAAGGGAAGTTCTTCTTTTATTGTTATCACCTAGCTCGACATTTCAGTGGCTGGGGGTTTCTCTGACTATACTTTGGAGATCGCAACATACGTACATTGAACCCCATTTACTTTTATGTCACTGTACCAGTATACAACCCGAAGGTGAATGTTGTACTTCTTGGTTTTCTTTTTGGTGTTGCTTTCAATAAAAAAGAGTTAAACCATAAAAGAACATAGCCACTCAAAATGGTCGAGGTACCATTGGATAGCAGCGCTACTTGACCTGCACGCCAACTAGGGCGTCGAGTGGTATAGGTGCAATAAACTAAAACGCACAATGGTGAAACGTGGCTAAACACCACTCTATGTTATGTAGAATGGCAGTGTCATAGAAATCTTACAGGAACTGACTATCGATGAGACCCAGACCATACTGGTCACTCTAGATATAGAGAGCCTTTACACCAGCATTCCCCAGGACGACGCCATCAAAGTCCTGGAGGAAGCATTGGATGACGTCACCTGGCACTACCAGACTTCGAGGGAATTCATCATTAAATGTGCATCCTTAGCCCTCTAACGCAACTATTTCGAGTACCAAGGAACACTATTTCTCCAAACCACCGGGACCTCTATGGGCAGCACATTCGCCCCAAGTGTGGCGGGGCTCTACGTATTCGATTCTGAACGTAGATTCATCCTTCGGACCAATAATCCTTTTGCCTCTTCCATAACATTATGGAAGAGGTATATCGACGAAGTCCTCCTAATTTGGGAAGGACCAGAGGATCATCTGACTAATTTCCTAACCTGGATTAACACACTTGATCATAACCTACGTTTCACCTATACCTTTGACCACCAGGAGGTGGTATTTTTGGATGTGACCATATCCAAAGACAACGGAGTGGTCTCCACCAAGACACATTACAAACCCACGGCCCGGAACAATTTATTTGAATTTACCAGCTTCCACCCGCGACCACTCCGGGAGAACCTACCGTACGGTCAGTACTTGAGACTCAGACGAAACTGCAGTAATAGTTCAAGTTCAAGTTCGGTCATTTGTATAGCGCGCTACTCACCCAGAGGGTCTCAAGGCGCTAGGGGAAGGGGTTAGGGGTTCAATTATTTGTCGAATATCCAGGTTTTAAGTTCTTTTCTGAAGGAGATGTGGTTCTGAGTAAGGCGGAGGTGGGTGGGGAGTGAGTTCCAGGTCTTGGCAGCCAGGAAGGAGAAGGATCTGCCACCCATGGTGGATTTCCGGATGCGCGGGACTGTGGCGAGGGCTTGATTGGACGATCTTAGTTGGTGGGTGGGTTTGTAGAAGGACAGTCGAGTGTTGAGGCATTCGGGTCCTAGATTATAGAGGGCCTTGTGAGCGTGGGTGAGAAGGCGGAAAGTAATTCTTTTGTTGACGGGAAGCCAGTGGAGGTCTTTTAGATGTTCGGTGATGTGATCTAGGCGCGGGATGTCTAGTATGAGTCTCGCTGACGCATTTTGGATGCGCTGGAGTTTTTTCTGTAATTTTGCTGCGATTCCGGCGTAAAGTGTGTTACCATAATCCAGTCGACTCGTGACCAGTGCGTGGGTGACAGTCTTTCTTGTCTCGAGGGGGATCCAACTGAAGATCTTTTTGAGAATGCGAAGTACGTTGAAGCAGGAGGACGAGACGGCGTTGACTTGTCTGGACATCGAGAGAGAGGAGTCTAGGATGAATCCAAGGTTACGAGCATGGTCTGTGGGTGTGGGTGCTGTGCCCAGAGCGGAAGGCCACCAAGAGTCGTCCCAAGCTGAGGGGGAAGATCCTAGGATGAGCACCTCCATTTTGTCTGAGTTGAGTTTAAGGCGGCTATGTTTCATCCATTCGGCTACTTCTTTCATGCCTTCGTGAAGATTGGTTTTGGCTGTGTTGGGGTCTTTGGTGAGGGAAAGGATTAACTGGGTGTCGTCGGCGTAAGAGATGATGTTGAGGTTGTGTTGGCGCGCGATGGAGGCGAGAGGACTCATGTAGACGTTGAAGAGGGTGGGACTGAGTGAGGAACCTTGGGGTACGCCGCAGATGACTTCGGTGGCTTCTGAGTAGAATGGGGGAAGACAGACTCTTTGAGTTCTCCCGGAGAGGAAAGAGATGATCCAGTCCAGGGCTTTTCCTTGTATGCCGCTGTTGCTAAGGCGATGTATGAGGGTGCTATGGCAGACTGTGTCGAAAGCGGCGGATAGGTCAAGTAGGATGAGGGCCACTGTATCTCCGTTGTCTAGGAGTGCTCGGATGTCGTCAGTCGCTGCAATGAGGGCTGTTTCGGTGCTGTGTTTGGCTCGAAATCCGGATTGAGATGGATCAAGGGAGTTGTTGGATTCAAGGAAGGCGGCAAGTTGGCTGCTGACGGCTTTCTCAATGACTTTGGCCAGGAATGGGAGGAGGGATATGGGTCGGTAGTTTTTAAGTTCAGAGGGGTCTGCTGTGGGTTTCTTCAGAAGGGCGCTGAGTTCGGCGTGTTTCCAGCTTTCTGGAAAGGTGGCAAAGTTGAACGAGCAGTTGATGACATCACGGAGATGGGGTGCTATGATGGAGTCAGCTTTGTTGAAGATGTGGTGGGGGCAGGGGGCAGATGGTGAGCCGGAGTGGATTGAGTTCATGAGACGAATGGTGTCTTCAGTGGTGATAGGGTTCCAGGCGCTGAGGTTGTTTTTTGGCGGGTGGGAACTGAGGGGGGTGGGGAGGGTAGATCGCTGAGAGAGTTGGCGAAGCTGTTGTGGATGTTGGCAATTTTGTTGTAGAAGAAGGAGGATAATGCGTCGCAGAGGTCTTGGGAGGGAGTGATGTCGTTAGCTGCTGCGGTGGGGTTGGTGAATTCTTTGACGATGTTGAAGAGTTCCTTGCTGTTATGAGTGTTGTTATCGAGACGATCCTTGAGTGCTGATTTCTTGGCGGATCGAATCAGTTGGTGGTGTTTGCGGGTGGCTTTCTTGAGGGAGGCCATGTTGTCTGAGGTTGGGTTTTTTCTCCATATCTTCTCCAGGGTGCGGCATAGCTTCTTGGATCTTTTAAGTTCATCATTGAACCAGGTAGCCTTTTTGCTGGCTGATGTCATCTGGTGCTTTTTCAGGGGTGCTAATTCGTCGGCGCTGTGGGTGATCCATTGTTTGAGGTTGGTGGCCGCTTGTTCTGGGTCCATTGATAGGGTGGGAGGGTTTTGGTTGAGTGATGTGAGGAGTTGGTCGGAGGTGATTTTGTTCCAGTTTCTCCGAGGAATAGGGAGTGGTCGGTTGTGGGTCAGGGTGGTTTTGTAGCTGAAGTGAACACAGCTGTGATCTGTCCAGTGGAGAGTTGTAGTGTGATCGAAGGAGATGTGCTTGCTGGAGGTGAAGATGGGGTCGAGCGTGTGTCCGGCTGTGTGGGTGGGGGTGTTAACGAGTTGTTTGAGTCCGAGATTGGCCAGGTTGTCCAGAAGGGCGGTGGTGTTGCTGTAATCTAACAGACTTCCGTGCCCAGTCTAATGATCTGACTCTGAAACTACAGAATGGAGGATACCCGATTAAAATACTGACAAAAGGTTATAAGAGCGCACGTCATCAACCAAGAGAGGCACTCCTCGAAAACATCCACAAAGAGGCAGGTTGCATCCCCTTAACCTGTGTGACCACTTACAGCACTCGTCAAACACTGTAAAAAAAGTGATCAATAAACATTGGAGCATCCTCACCAGCAACAACAGGAGATGGGAGAAGCCCCTTTTCTCTTTTAAGAGAGGCCGGAGTCTCAAAGACTCACTTTTGCACACTAGACCTAGAATGCAACAACCACAGGCAAAACCACAACCATCACTGATTCCTGGGGCCTACCTAAAATAGTGGGTCACTATCCGTGTTCTAGTTGCAGCGTATGTCACTTGACAAAATCTTCAAAGACACTTGACCTTGAGCCTTGGGTACAACGTTCCCACACCGATTGTAACTCAACGAACGTTGTGTATCTAGTAACCTGCCCCTGCGGATTGAATTACATGGGGATGACTACATGCAAAGTCAAGCAACGGATATGCGAGCATAGGAGTAACATTAGGTGTGGCAGGATCACTACTAAACTGAGTGAACAATACATTCAAAACAGACATTCTATAGATCAAGTGCACTGGACAGTCATAGAACAGGTGCAGACAGGCCGTAACATTCATCAATCTCTGTTAGAAAATGAACAGAGATGGGTCTATCGCCTGGGCACGGAAGAGTAGGGCTCAATGATAAAGTCCCATGGAATTCCGTGCTCAGAGATAACCAACACTGTAGCACTACACCCAATGTAAATATGATCTGAACTATTTATGTTTTCATATTATCTACACACGATGACATGAAGTTAAATGGGGGCACATCACACGTTTCACCATGAAAAGTAACCTCCCCGGTCTCTCTTTTTATTGGGTATTATCCCAGTGTGGTGTATTTACTATGGGTCCTGTATTGATCCCCCTATTTCTGACCCTTGTCTGGTTAATAATTAACTAGCAGCCATTCAACTGCACAGAAACCCGTTATCTGATTAGCCACACAACGGCACAGAAGCCCGTTATCTGATTAGGTCATAGCGCATGCCATCTCATTAGGCAAGCACTATTCTTCCAGCCCCCTCATAGGCATACGGTGTTCTCAAAACAAATCAAACCTACCACGACCTGGGAAATCCCCACAGCCATTGTTTTGATTTGGCCGAGAACTTCAGTAAAGAATGTGCGAACGATCAAGTTCGTATGACATCCTTATTGACGTATTTATGTCCATCCTTACGTCAATCCCGGCACCTTTCAGGTATAAATAATACCGACATTGCCGTAAGCAAACACACGAGGTGGTGACAAGATTGGAGCAGCGAGACTTGCCGAGGAGCCCAGCTGACAGCGAAGCCCACAGACGCTGCCCCTCCTTTCTGACGCACTGAGAGAGAGACGCTGCCTTTTCTCCTGCCGAGAAATCCAGCTCCGGCGCTTCCAAGCAGCCCTTGCAGGCAGCTGGAATATCAAGACCTGAGATAGAGATACCAGCCCTCCAGCCTTCTAAACTCCCAGGTACTGAACTGAATCATCCTTTGTAGAGAATTCTTGAAGCAGACTCTTGGCAAAGCAAACTTAACTTAAACTGCTACTTACTACTCCCGCCACGTATTAGGCTTAGGTCAGGTACATTGGGGTAGGCGTAGTTAGAAGCACCAGTTGAGTACGATTAGTCAATGTATATATGTATGTATCTATTTTATCCATTTTAAGTATCATATGGCTAAGAAACCATATCAATGCTTTTACAGTATTATTTTATAATTCTGTTATTACTGTATGCAATTTACTTAACTCTAAGTATTGCAATAATAGCGATTCATTTCTCTTGTATGAGAACAGAGACTGATCAATAAATAACATCTTTTTATTGAACACGCCCGTCTCTTCCTTTTCTCTACAATCTGGTGAAACTAAGAATGCACTGAACTGACTGAGTAAAATAAGTTGTCTTTTGTTTTCACACGACTCTAGAGATACACTCTTGATTAGGGGAGAGCAAAGTTGTCATGTTCTATGGTTGTCAGAAACTAAATCCCTTCTTGTCTATCCAGGGAGGTTAAACTCCTCCTTGTCCATTCGAGAAAGTTTCTAGTGAACTCTGAGCTAGCTGGCACACACATAACTTTAAGTCTAATATGGACAGTAGAAGACCTGTCCTACATCTATACTATTGAAGATATTATTCCAATGCGCAGAGCCTATTGGGATGATAGGAACTACACTACATGGCGCCCAACGGTTTGGATAGGCGATAAATCTAACGTAAGACATTAGAGTAACTCAGTCGTGCTTTTTCACACAGACCCCTTTTACCCCAAAATACTCCAAAGACGTCTGGAGTGGGTGAAAGGTAAAATCCGCAAAAAATAAGTAGGAGGAGACTCCTATGTATGGTTCTTGGTTTATTCAACGTTGAAGGATACACTGTTCCAAAATATTGTGCATCTAATCTTTGTTTCCATAGAAACCTGATCTGCAAATAAACAAAATCTTCTTGACAGTAGAATGTCAGAAACTGAAGAAGAAAGGGAGACAGCTAGAATAGCAGCTGAACTCATAGCAGCTGACAATACTCTGCTGCAAACTGACCCGGAGGCAATACTCATCCAGGTCAACATAAGGAAATCTATAACCTTAAAACTTATAGAAAATGGGCTGACACCGAGAGGTGGTACAGTCATATTCGTAATTGAGGCACACGAATATCGGCAGACAGAGGTATTCTATTCATGGATCAACTTTCCAGCAGCAAACGCTGTAACAAAGGACTTCCACTATTACAAAATAGAGGAACCTCCTAATGAGTACACTCCTTTCGAGGAGGTGGAAATACCACTCAAATACCAAGAGCACCTGCTCTGGTTTAATGGCGCCCTAAACCATAACAATCACATCACCAGGCTCGGTCCACTAGGTAGACCAGGAGCAACGTGGCCGGTTCTATCCGGATACACACCACATCCAGACATTGAAGAAATGTCTGCACCAGATCTTTTAGCACAGCTAAAACAATTAATTAAAATACATAGACAATTAGTCCAATATGTAATGCGGACTTCAACAGTCCTACCAGCTATTAAAATTCCACAGCTGATCCCTCACCAGGGGAACACAAATAAAATTACACCACAGAACATACAGTCCTGTCTAGGTAAAGTACCCGCAAAACGGGAACAAATTCCATTCTGGTTAGCACAAAAAATCACTCAAATAGAGGCGGTATTTCCAGATACCACCCCGGTTGAGAAACACAGGATTCTGACTATCTGTCTTCCAATGGGAATCGCACCACATGTGGAGGACTGTGACACTTGGGGTACAGTCTTTGCTTCCATTTACACAAAAACACATGGTGTTCCATCCATGTCAGTAATACCAGATGTGCTAAAACAAATTCAAGATGAATACGGTCCAGAACCTGCTTTAACTCTTGGTATGAAATTACTAAAAGACTTCAAGCAGGTCTCGGCAATATTATTAGCCAATATAAAGGGAGAAGCAGCAAATGTGGCGATCCGCCAGAGGTTAAAAGAGACAGATATAGCAGACCAACCATTTGAAATTGCCAGAATCATAGAAAAATCCTATGAAGAACTAGGAAGAGATAGTTTGGGTGGAATACCGGTGAAACCCCAACTTATTGAAAAACCTGAAAAAGTATTTATTAAAAATAATCTAAACACTCACAAAAAGAGCTGGGATGGAAATAAACAATCCAGTCCTAAAGAAAAAAGATTCCAGTCCAGCGGAAGGTCTCCTCGGCGGAGAGAAAGATCTCCGGACCAAGGGCACAAGTCTCCCCAGAGGGAGCCCTCTGAGAAAAAATACAACCTTAGAAATAGGGATAATCTGAAGAAACCTGATAGATATCAAAATATTGATACACGTCCCTCTCAATCTTTTCAGACTTCCTCGCAGAAATCGGAAAGGAGAGGACGATCAGAACACAGGGAAGAGCACGTCAAGTCCAAAGACAAGGAACCTGCTCATCAAAATAAAAAATTACAGTTTCCAAAAAAGAAGGTAGCCAGTATTAAAGTAATCAACCATGCCGAGAATACTGAGGACACAGCTGAAAAACGGAGAATGGGCTCAGACAATGCTAGACAGCGCAGCAGAAGTGAGCATAGCTCGCAAGATCCTTATGAATCATCTGGAGACAGTGGACACGAATGAATACATTCAGGTGGAAACTGCAGATACCAGAGTTAGCAAACCTCATAAAATATATGAAATAACATTGCGTATAGAGGGGGATAAGACTAGGAAAATAAGGGGTCTCTTTTGGGATAATCTCTCCAAGGGCTATGATATCCTTCTAGCTGAAAGAGACTGGCCACCAGAGTTTGTCAGGGAGTGCCCTCATGGCGAAGAAATAATTATGCCTGCCTTCTCAAATCATATTCCAATACATAAAAAATATACACTTGCAAGAAAGTGGGCAGTAGCCCAAGCTCCTGTATTATATAAAAACCATGTGGGATGGGATGAGGACTCTCCTCCTCACAAAATCCAGTTAAAATCACAACCTACTGCTCAGAGGCAGTATCCAATTAAGCAAGAAGCTAAAAAACGGGTAAAAGAGATCCTAGATCAACTTGAATACCAGGGGGTGATTGAAACTTGCACCTCACAAATGAATAATCCTTTGTTTCCTGTCTCCAAACCAGACAATTCATATCGTCTTGTTTTGGACTACAGACACCTTAACTCGTGTTGCAAAACCTTTGCAGTACAAAATTCGCATAGTGCTGCACTAATGAATAACATAGTGTGCAAAAAATACAAAACAACATTAGACATCTCTAATGGATTCTTCTGTCAAAATATAGCACCAGAGAGCAGATATTTGACCGCGTTCTCAATAAATGGCGCGCAAAAAAAATTCTGTCGTTTGCCCCAGGGGTTCAAGAACAGCCCAGGATTATTCTCAGCAAGAGTAACAGAGTTACTACAAATATATGATGATGAGGCATTATCTTATGTCGATGACATCTATCTAACAGATGATGACTTGGATACTCACTTGAAGAGAGTGAACACCATAATACTTGGGTTCGCAGCAGAGGGTTACAAATTCAACTTTAAAAAGTCAAGAATTGCCCATCTAACTGTCCTGTTTTTAGGATATGAACTATCAAGTGAAGGCAAAAGCCTGGCTGACAATTTCCTAGAGAAATGTGCTGTAATCCAAGCACCTAGAACACTAAAAAACTTACAATCAATTCTAGGTTTCCTAAATTTCGGAAGAACTTACATTATAAATTATGCAGAGAGAGTTAAACCTCTCTATGACCTTATAAAACCAGATTTTAAAAGAATCAATTGGACTCAAAAACACACAGAAATGTTGAGATCTTTACAAACAGATATGTTAATTAAAACAAAATTACAAACACGTGACAACACACGCAACCTTGTGATTCGAGTCATCCCAGGAAGATGCGGATTCACATACCTGACCTCTAATGAGGGAGAGAAGGTACCTATAGCATACAAATCACATTTGTACACAGAAGCTGAAAAAAGGTTCAGCATTAAGGAAAACATTGTTCATGCGGTTCAAACAGCTGTAGCAAAAGAAATATACCAAGCCGACGGTAGACAGGTTACAGTCAGAACAGCAGAATCAGCTTTTGAGGCATTAACAACACCATGTAATTTACAGACAACGGCACTGAATCCAGAATGGATACAATGGGTAAATTCTGTTGCTACAGACAAAGTAAAATACTATTTTGACCCGGAAATGAAAGAATTAAAATATCTAGAATATGAGAGAGAATACCCTCTGCCAATCGACATTCTGCCTTTACGACAGTACGCCTGTATAATATATACAGACGGACATGCTCAACCCTCAGTTTGGGGAGAGCTGGCTTACAATGCCACATGCGAAATTGTAAAAGAAGTGTGGCGCGGAGGTAAATTAAGACCTCTACTTACAAAAACACACTCAGTAGAAAATAATTCAGAACAACAAACTGAAATAATAGCGTTAAAAATGGCGCTAGATAATGCCGATCGCGAATTCCCGACACTTATAGTGTGCGATTCGTATTACTGCGTCAAATCATACAATAACGATTTGCAGAAATGGATTCAAAACGGTTACAAAGATGACACAGGTGCAACAATAAAGCAAAAAGTGCTTTGGGAACAAGTAGTTCTTTTACAGAAAGAACTACCAAAAACTCACGTGATACATTCACTGAGTCATCAGCGTGATGGCGTTCACGTTGCAGGGAATTCATTGGCTGAGACAGCCACAGCGGTAGCAACTAAATCTGCTTCCGTAGCTACAAAAAAGCGTGCAGTAAAATACATTGACGGAGAAACTGTGCTGGCTGTGAAAACGTCATCACGAGGCGACTGCTCAGCGCTACCGATCAATTACCCACTCAACTATACATACATAATCGATGCAAACTCAGTCCCTTTTGCTCGAATCCCTGGAGTGGGGGATAGAGTAATTCCAAACATGGACAGGAGAGGCTTGTTAATAGCGGACGCACATATGGGTGAGGGTCTCAGACACCTTAAGCTAAAAGATTCTCTGGAAGAATTACAATCAGTGTACTGGTGGCCAGGCATGAGCCTGCATCATCACATTTTTGTAAAAAACTGCCCAGACTGCAATAGAGATCGCAGTGGCGAGAGAAACGGTTTAATACAATGGCGTGACACTCCAGAATGTATTAAATCAACAAAATAAAAACCAGTATGAATAATGCGTCACATTAACATATAAAGACTATTTTTACTTATAATGTAGGCCCCAACTTTCGGCTGACGTCGGAACTGTTATACAAAGATTTGCAAGTCTATAATGGCATATACGCTAGAAGCATGTTACGTTCTGACCAAATCTTCACTCTAGCTCTAAAACAGCTTATGGGGGGTGCCTGGCCAGAATGAACATTGCATTGCGGGACTCTTCTCACTTCCTTCCTGAGGGAAACGGGATGGTGTAAAGAAAAAACCAAGGCATAAAGCAATCTATAACAGCAAAGGTATTAGGTTCGGGAGCTGGATGGGTCAAACATTTAATAAGTGTCCAACGTAGTCTAAATAACCTGCCAAGAAATTCTCTGAAAGGACTCAGTCCGTACGAACTATTGTTTGGGACTAGAATGTTATAGTCAGACTTCAGTGGTTAAAGAAAAATGCTTTGATATCAAAGATCGCTTGGCTATTTTACAGGACTTAAATGAAACAAGAAAAGACCTGAGCAACATAAAGTTGAAACAGCAGCCAGCAACCACTGAAGAAAAACCACCTGTCCCAGCAAGGCCTGTCTGGATTCCAAAAGTCGGGGATCTGGTCAGAGAGAAGATAGCGGTAAAGAAGGAATTTGGGCCTTCTTACAGGAAAGCAGTTCCTGTCTTGTCTATCAACGGGACAAGATCAGTAGTACTACCGCCCCTTGCTGGTAAAAAGGAGAACCGAGTCATATCCATCGACCTGGTTAAACCACAATCATGTGGCCGATAACAAATAGTAGGCCAAGTGGACTCCCAAGAAGTAGCAGAACACCAAAGTTTGCTACATCCACAGAGGTTCAATCTGAAAGACTGATCACAATTGGAAAATCTACAATGAAACAACAAGGACTATGCAACAAAGCGATGGAACTTGAACCTCTTAAAACCCAAATCAAAGCTTTTCATCAAGAAACAACAACCTACGATGATGTAACTACAGAGTTTTCTAATGAAACAAAGCAAAAGCCAAAAGCAAAAAGTAATCCAGAAGCAATTGGAACAATTGACAGAACGGCATCCGGCTACTTCATCAACTTCGATGATTCTTCAGAAGGACAAAGCGAACCAGAAGTACAGCCATCAACAAAAACTTTTAAAGACAAAGCAAAGGAACTTTTTCATCAACTAAAGAGAACCTATCTGACTTCTCCATGGATTGAAATATGGGTGACATTAGGTGCATTCATCCTCATACTTTGGCTCATCATGGTACTATGCTTGAGACATTTCATTGAGGGAAAATATGCTAAAATGGACACAGCAAGCCAGAAAGTCAACTTGGTCCTAAAACCACACACGTCTTCACACGTCAAGAAAAGATCTTTCTTCAGTGAACTTCACAGCCAACCCTATACCAGGCGGTGTAGCATGGGACAATACTGATTATGAAATCTATGGCCCGGTTGAAATCTTGAAGTATCCACACCAATTTAAGATCTTGTTAAGTGACTTTGTAAAACCAAGCACATTTGCTGATGATTGGGACTTTGAAAGTATTAATGATATGATGTCTGACCTAGTAATGTCTGCTAAATTTACAGAACATTATTATTTGTAGGGTTCATCTAATTATGATCAAATGTTCTGCTATAACCACTATGGTAACCATTATCTCCATAAATCTGCACAACCTAGAAATGTTTTAAATTATAACCAATGGGAACATTGTGCTACTCCACCAAAGGGTAGTTCCAAAACATTTTTTGATAAATATTCATACTTTTCAGGGTTTAATACAAGTAATGCAGAAACATTTTATTTCAAATTGTCAAATAAGACAGGTATGAAGACCATGCTTACAAACACAAAATTGATATATTCAGATTCATTTTTTGAGCAAATGAATACATTTGGTTTTGATTTCTGGAACAGTAACATTGAAACAAAAACTGTTTGGGGTACAAAAGATTGGCAAGTACAAGGTATAGAATCATTGTTCAGAGCCTGTATGATCCCAGAACAAATTATATTTTTGAATGACACTATTCAACAAACTACCTGTCTTGGCTTAGCCAAAATCAAAGACTTAAACAAACCGTCTATTCCAAAGCCAACAACGAACAGTAATAACTCTACAGATGTTGAGATAGACGTAAACCATATTTTAAACCAAAACAGAACACATCCTGATTGGAAACAATGGTTGATCTGGCCCACAGACACAAATAACTGTCAAGACAGATTCCTGAACAAAATACAGGGGTTAAAATTGACAAGGCCAGACCCTAGATATTCCCAAAGACAACATCCAGGGATAGTAACTACTTACAGTGTGGGCAAGCTCTGCCTTCAATGGCTACAAACATCCACACTGGCAGAAATTAAGCAACACCTAACTTTACTTCAAGAGGGTGCTGACTTGCGTGATTTCATTATGGGACCACGCAAACAGCGTCAAAAACGTTTCATAGCGGCCTCTATATATGCAGCTTACAATGAAGTTTGGAAAGTAACTCAAATTGAGACAGCAGAAAAAATACGGGAAATTGACCGTATTAATTTGGAAAAATCACTTTCTGTTGTGGACAATGGGTTAATGACTCTGTCCTCCAGAATATATTCACTGGACAGTATTGTATCTTCAGCAATCGATATAATATCGCAAGACTTACTGATGTTACAACACGGTCAGTCCCAATTGCGTTCTATTGTACAACTTGGCTGGACGTTACAAAATCTGCGTTCAGGCTATGTGCCTTGGCGTTTAATCAACACAACGTCACTATTTAATATCTTTAACCTTACTGATAAACAAATCAGTTTGGCACAGAAGGGCGCTGACTATACAATTCTGAGCATTGAAAAACTTGAGAGATTGCCATTGACAATGTCAGAACGACCTGTCATTGAATGGATAATACACGGGATAATAAATATTCCGATAACAACTTTCCAGTTTCAATACTGCCAAAAATATATACAGGCAGGCCAGTATGAAAGGTTGGGTAAAGGATACATTAAGTCAACATGGAACTTGCCCTATACACACGCATGTGTTAGTAATAAAGGACAAAGTGTGTTCCTTAGTGGCAATAATTGTGAAAGGTCACTAAGCGGTACACTTCTGTATCAGGGTATTAGTTTGCATGGAGCTTGTGAAGGGAACTCAAATAACCTTTCATGTCACCAGCTAGGCACACCTGCAACACAAATAGAACCATTCTTTAGGAGACTCTCGAACGGGAGTTACATTCTAATTGTAGATCGCAGATGTTGCAGTCTGCTGCCCGGAAAACCTTATCTCATAACCGTGACTACGAAGGTCATGTGCTGTGAACGAGTATTGTACCCGAACGATGCCCGAGACAGGGAGGCATGGTTGTGGCCCAGTTTGAAAATTTCTTCTATTCGAATTGATACTTTAAGCAGAATGAAGACAGTGCTCCTACAGACGCCAACCATGTTATCGTCATCAAAAGAAACATATGATCTCCAAGTTGCAAGGACAACGGCTGAGATTCATTCACTGTTATCAACCAATTCCCCCATACATTTCGCAGAAATACTGAGCGAAATCTTAAATATTTCTGATACAAGCGGAATCGCGAGTGTATTTAAGACAGTGTTTTCAGGAGCTTTAACCCCATTCAAAGCCATCCTGGGTATTTTTCCTGATTTTGTCCATTCCATCTTTGGCGGACTTCCACTCCTTTTGGGACTAGTGGCAGGCATCCTATTTTTTATCCTGTTACTTCGCTATGGCAAACCACGTCACAGACAAGACACCAGCGATAATGGAAGAAACAATCCGAGCTATTGGCTTGTTTGTGTGCATAATATATATATATATATATATATATATATATATATATATATTAGGTTTGTTTGTGTCTTTTTTTCTCTCTTGCAGATCACTGCTGGGTGCCGATAATTTACGAGTACCTTACCTACAACCAGGTTATCAATATTTTCCTGTTGTTGTTTTTATTCTCATTTTTCACACTATGACCACTAGGTTAAGGTGAGCCTTAGCGCGCTCATACCGCCGGGGTCTACACATTGGTCCTGACGAATGCCTAGCGATTCGCAGTCTGATAGGCAGAAACATGTTGACCTCACCAAGCAGGGCATAGCTGACATATCGATCCAGCTTTCCAACTGCCCGCTCTATTTTTAACCATGCCAGGCTGACCTGTAAATAAAAGGTTTTGAGGTTACAACCTGGTCACTTTTAACTCACTTCACTCACCACACACGGTATCATTAACCAGCTCCGCAGTAAATCTGGCGTCGAAGCACACCGGGTTGGTTTTAGACCTTCCCGGTGGGGCCCGATGATGAAGCATGTCACCAACCAGGTTGGTGAGTGAGGGCCTTCTAAAAGAATGTAATCTGATTCTTTTGTCATCTGCCCATTTCCCCTCTCTTTGAGAGGTACACTCTTTCGTTCATTTGATTGTAGTAGTGACCACACCAGACTAGATTACATTAGTGGCCACTGTATGTGAGGTTACCAGCTATGGTCACCTCAGTACATTAGACAGAGTTGCCAGTAGTAATGTAAACAAGCATTGACATAGCCAATAGCAATAGGTCTCGCTTTTGGGACCTTATAAGTATTTAGTTATGCAGCACAATAGCCTTGGTGCAACAACATCAACTGTTGCATGGCTAAACACTTATAAGGTACCAAAGGCGAGACCTATTGGCTATGCCAATGCTTGTTTTATATGCGAGTGAAGTCGTCCTGCAGGACATGTCATCATTGAGCAGTCTATTTCCCAGGGTTTAAGACCGTGGTAGGTATCCCCCTGGGGAAGCGCCTCCTGAGAGCATGTCTTATCTGTAGGTAGAGGAAGGTCTCCGTAGGAGCTAACTCAGTGGGTCCCAAACCTTTTTGACCTGTGGCTCCCTTGACCTAATCGGCAGTTGGCCGTGGCTCCCCACCATTTTTTTTACCGGTGGGTGGGTGGTATGTACCTCCTGTTATCTTCCTTAAAGTAATTGGGACATATTCTTTCAGTCATCCAACCATCCGTTCACTCATCCAGCCATCCGTTCTCTCATCCATCCACCCTTTCACTTCACTCATCTATCCATCCTTTTGTCCATCTTCCCCCTTTTACTAACTCATCAATCCTTATGTCCACCCTTTCACTCATCCATCCTTTCACCATTTCACTTATCAATTCATCCATCCACCCATTCACTTGCCCATCATCTACCTTTTCATTCATCCATCCATTCTTTCACACTTCCATCCACACTTTTACCCATCCAGCTACCTTTCCACCCATACATCCATCTATTTACCTTTTCTCTCATCCATACTTCCACTCATTCACTCATCCATCCTTTCTTTCATTATCTATCCATTCCCCCTTTCATTCATGCATTTATCCTTTCAGTAATCCATCCAGCCATTCAGACATTCCTTCACTTACTCACCCACCTTTCCACATTATGAGCTGAGCCTTTGTCTGCAGAGTTGCAGGCAGAAGAGGCCTATCAAGAACGAACGACAGCAAGGGGTGGGGTGCGGTGGGGGAGAGTTCACTATGCCCCTGCACATAGGCAGACTGAAAACGTAGAAGTCATGCATGATGCACAGTGCCAGGATGTGAGGTTACTGTAACATGGTGTTGTTTCCAGGGCTTTAAGCGGTGTAAAAAAACTGGGGGGTCTCTTCAAAGGGGGTGTTGGATGTAATTAAGAGCGCAGTTTAAAACACCTAGGCTAAAAATCTGCGCTTAGCATAGTGTTGCGCCCGACTGGTATTATGTGATTTCTGTCATTGCATCCAGATATATAATACAGCAAGTATCATTGCACCAACAACAAGCCAGGACTATTGGCTTTGTCAATGGTTGCTAGTTCCTTAAAATAAAAAAAGCAGCAACCATGGCTTTGTTGAATATAATATTGAAAATACTTCAGTTAAAAAATGATGAGACAGTGAAAGAACGATAACCTGTTCTTTTAAACTTATTTCACAGGCTTCTTTAAATGAAGTGTTCTCTAACATTGCAGCATGGGCGTTTTACTTTTTATCTAACAGAAGGCCCTTCTGTACACTGAGGCAGGAGGCCGCCACCACATGCTTGAACACCCCTGACTGCCCCATTGTCATTCAGTAAGTGGCAATCAGCCCCATACAGAATTTCAATGGTCAGGTGGGGCTGATCATGTGCTCCTGGAGGAGTGCGAGGCGGCTCCATCAGCGGGGGTGAGGCCTCTCACAGGGAAGCAGTGCTGCTCCCTGTGATGGCCAAAATTACAGATAAAAGGCGTAGGGACGGCCCGTGGAATTTACGGATGGTTGGTCACCCTAGTGTGCGCGGCGCCCCTGGCACCTCATTACGGCGCACTGGGGTGGCGCGGCGCACAGTTTGGGAACGACAGAGCTAACTGATAATCTTGTTGCAAGCCAGTGAAAGGGACAACCTGTCCCTGGGACCAGAGGTCCCTTACTCTGTAGAGACCAATAAGATCCCACTTCTCAAATTAATCCCTGTTGTCTCTCCAGGATGACCAACTCTTTCGGAGTCCCAAAGGGGTGTAACCTGGGTTATCCTGCCCTTCCAAGCCAGCGCTTTTAAGTGTTGTGTGCCAGAGTGTAACCATGACCGCAGTGGGCCCTTGGAGAGTTAAGCGTTGTGGGCTGAAGTAGAGGGCCTACAGGACTAGCCGGTCCATTGGGAACGTGGGCGCATCAGCAGGATGGTGCACCCATTGATTAATGGTCATGAGTTGAGCCGCCCAATAGTATTTTTTTGAATGTCGGGCAAGGCTATCCCCCCCCCCCCATCGTACCATCCCCTTGTCAGTTTGTTGAGTGCTATGCACACCGGGCCCCCATCCCAATGTAGTGTCCTGGTTTCACTTGCTATGGCTTTAATGTAGGCCGTAGGGACTAGGCATGGTGTATTGTGCAGGGTGTAGAGGAAGCAGGGTAGGGCCATCATTTTGAACAACGCAGCTCTGCCGAGCAGTGATAATGGTAGAGGCCTCTAGTGCGGGACATCACTCTTTAATCGCGTCAGTGGGGGCTCTAGGTTTTTTGCACAAAACAGATCTGGGTCAGTGGTGACATATATGCCGAGTTATTGGAACTTCTCTACTGCTTCCTTTGCCTTACACCCCTGGGGCAGTTTGGGCGTCTGTCCATGTAGAATGTAGATTATAGATTTCGTTCAGTTAATTGTATACCCCGAATAGCGACCAAACACGTATATGCATTATTCTGTTGAGAGGAAAATAGGGGGTCTGGTACTTAGAGCAGGATGTCATCCGTGTAAAGCAAAATTCTGTTCTTCTATTGCTCTGTTCAGAACAGACCATGGACGGGCAGAGCCATACTGTTCCAGGCCACCAAGGGTTTCAGTATGAGAGCAAAGAGACGCAGGGAGAGCAAGCAGCCTTGTCTAGTTCTGCCCTGCAGTCCAAAGACCTGGGAAGTTCCCCAGTTGCCGGTAACATGCGCTAAAGGCTTGGTGTAGAGTAGCTGCAACCATGCTAAAAATCTAGGGCCAAAGCCCATCCTGGTCAGCACTTCAAAAAGATAAGGCCATTCAACCATGATAAAGGCCGTAAGGGCATCTAACGAGAGGACTAGGGCGTTCTCTTGAACTCCACCCGCCCGACCCAACATACCTTGGAGACGCTGCAAGTTGAGGGCAGTGCTACGTCCCGGCATAAAGCTGGATTGGTCTGGATGGACAAGTTTAGTGATGATTTGAATTATCTGGGAAGCAAATAGTTTAGCTAGGATTTTGGCTTTGACATAAAGGAGCAAAATCAGTCTATAAGAAGCACAGTTCTCTTGCGGTTTACCCTCGTTTTGAAAGATGACTATGGAAGCCAACCTTTGGTCACTTCGAAGTATACCCTGATCCTTGCTCTCTTTGTACATCTGCAACAGATGCAGGGCGTGTTTCTGGGCAGTGAACAAAACTCAATTGCTATGCCATTGGAGCCTATCCCCTTGCATGAGTTTAAATCTTGTATCGCCCGGACGAATTCCTTCTTTGTGAGATCGCCTTCCAGTAGATTTCTATCATCACTTGTGTTGCTTCCGCCTTCCCTTCCCCCCTCCCCGTGAGGTTGCTCTCCATTAGCGTTCTGTCATCACTTGTGAGAATAGGAGCCGTATATCACCCAGACGTTTTTGCGGTTCTGCTGCCATGGTGATATTCGCTGGGCAATATAGGTGGGCGTGATAGGTGGCGAAGGCTTCACCTTGGAAGAGGTGTGGCGCCGCGGCCAGGGCGACTGACGCTGGAATCTGGGGATCACGGTTCGATCCCCGGCTCCGGCGGCAGATTAGCCCAGCACCATGTGACTCTGGGCAATAGCTCGCTTAATCTTCCCGACGGCCCCCCTGCGCCTAGAGACCCTAACGGGTGATTGTGCGCTTTACAAATGTGGACTTTACTTTACTTTACTTTCACCCCCAGTCTGCCTCTCTAGCATTTACCACCCTCTATATTCATTTTCAGTACCCAGGGGCCAGCCTGTTCCTGCCTGTCAGGCCTTGCTAAGAGTTTGCCCGCCTTATCCCCCACTTCATAAAGGCAATATTATGTTGCCCTATGCCTTGTGACATCTGATGCCATGTCCCTATATTCTCACTGTTTGAGTTCCAGAGTATGCTTAACATCTACGTGCTCTTGGTCCGTCAGTTAAGTCACTAGATCAAGTACTACATGCTTGAGTGTCTCCAGTCTGGCCCTTTTATCTTTTTTGTGACCCACTATTAAGGAGAGACCCTGTCCCATAATGACTGCCTTGAACAGAACAACATCTTTGACTCCTCGTGCGGAGTCCACTGAGGTTTCATTTCCTAAGAAGTATTGTTCTGTTGCTTTTATAAGGACCTCTCTAATTCTAGGAATTTTGAGAGACCAGGGGTTGAGGGTTATCGTTCGACGCTCGTGTTGACTGCCAAGGCCGTAGACGGCGAGGAGCGGTCAGAGATGCCTTTGGCTAAGTAGCGGACTTCTCGGAAGTGAGGGAGCCCATATGCCAGGGTGAGGATCTAGTCGATGGACGAGAGACTACCATGGCTCCCGAGAGGAATGTGAAGTGTTGGGTCAAGGGATTAAGGGCATGCCATGCATCCACAAGGACGTGGGCTGAGAGGAAGTCAGCCAGCGATCAGCGAGGGGACGCTGTCAGTCTGAGGGGCCAGCGATCTTTAACATCACGGAGTGTCATGTTGAAATCCCCTCCCAATAGTAGCTCCCCATCCAGAAAAAGGAGCAGCAGAGCACTCCAATCAGGGAGTGTAGTATCATATAGTCCTGGAGGGATGTAAACTGACAACATCTTAATAGTTAAATTGTGAGTGGCAACAACTTTTTCATAAGTATCCATATTCCTCTTGAGCCAGTAGTGTAACCTGCATAGGCAACCATCTTGTACACCCCCATCTGTCCATAGCCCTACAAGTATTACCTATTAGATGCATCTCATGGAGAAATACAACATCTGGGGAGTGTAATTTGATGTACTGTAGTACTACTCCTCGTTTGATTTTGTCTCTAAGCCATTAACATTCCAGGACATAAGGCGGTTGTGTGCAGTGTCTACCTCGGCAGCCATAAGTGGAGTAAGCCCTTCTTTTTAGCTTATATTGATGCCCTCAAGTAAGACACTATGGTTCTAGTTAGAGTTAGGATCCGGGCGGAGGGGGGTGCTGTTCTAAATTCATGCAACTGATCTTTTGTCCTTGGTTAGTACCAGTCTATGGTCTGACACACATTAAGATGTAGACTAACGTACACATTATGCTAATGTGTCACAGATTGCATTATATAATATATGTTACCAAGATGGATATCCCTCTCCTGTACTACTACTTGTTCATTAGAACAAAATGCAATAAAGTTTGTGTAAAAAAAAAAGTGTGTAATTCATGTACCAATTTCTTCTCCCCATCACACCAGTACAATCAGTTGGTCGGACTGGGAACACGCATTGGGTGTAGTGCAGCCCTATCAGCAATTGAGTGGTGTAGAGCGCTTGCTGATAATCAAACCAAGTAACTGAACAAACAAAATCCTCAAACATTCCCCCCCCCCCCACCCTGCATAGTGAACTTTGCCCTCCCCCTCCAACTGTGCAGGGTGATTGTCGCCCCATATCAAAATTCAACATCTAGGAACAGCGGCCACGACCAAGACCCCCCTCCCCCGTCACATCCCCCCACCCGATTATGAAAGTTCAAGTGTTAACATAGTTTTCTATGTTTGGTTTCCCAGAGCTGCTGCGTTTCACAATCACAGATGCAAAAGACAAGTTGTGGGTCACTGTCGATGTTCATAATAAGCATAATGAGTCACAAGACCTCCGGCTTCACTCCTTTCTTTCAAACCTGTCTCTGTGGGATGATTCTTGCTCAGACTTATGATGTTCTCGATGCTGCAGCGAGGGCCTCTCTTGCATGGTTCAGTGAATGTGTCGATCTGGTGTGTCATCATCTCACCTCTTCCAGTCTGGAGCGGTCTGGGGTCTTCGCCCCTGGGTCAGCATTGGGCTAACGGCAGTGCCCTATCGCGCAGCTCCTCCAATACTCCTTTCTGCTCCCATCCCCGGGGGTGGGTGGCATTCAACTCCGAAGGCTTAATCGAGGTTGCAGCTCAGTGTCCCCATTAGGCCGCAACTTCATAATGGCATGAAATCGTGAGTGCCAGCCAGGGCTCGAGTCGGGGTACCACGCAGGTGGACGGCGTCCCCCCACTTATTTTACTAGGAGCTCGATAACTGGAGCAAATGGAGCCACACATTCACTCTTTGGCCTATTGGGGCGAGATCAGAGCTCATTCAGAACGCTGCTCACGCGCTGGCTTCTCTGATGCAATCGCATCTAAGGGGTGAGCGAGGGGAGGCAATGAGTCTGGTGGTGCAAGCCACCTTTCGTGATGTCACTTCCTCTTGTGACGTCCGCATTCCTCCACTTTTTTTTTTTAGGACTTGTGCCCTGGTGCCAGCCAAGATAAAGGGAGCCCTGGTATTCCAGCCGCCGGAAGCCCCCGATTGTTGATCTAGGCTTGCGCGGAGAATGGATATTTTAGTGGATGTAAGAGATTAAGGCCGGTGGACAGCGGGAGCTGCTCTAGCGAGTGGCCCATCTTTCTCAGTGGTTGGCCACCCCTTCCTCATGTTTTAATTTTTGTGTGACCAAAAGCATGAAGTCACAGCTTATACTTGATCCTGGGCAGCGCATGCGCTGCTCTGCAAGGCATGCTGTATTGAGGTATGGCATAGAAGCTCCGCCCATCTTTTCAATTGCCTTCTGTTAATGACCTTGCAAAATCGTTGCTTTTCATTTGTGAATAGGCTTAATAGTACCTCCTGGTACCGCCTTGTCTGCATTTGTAATCTCCCATAACGACTGGACTTTACTTGTTTTGTTACACGGTCTGCTTTATAAGTCAGTGAGCACTAATTTCTTTAATGATCTTCCCCTATTCCACCTACGACATTGCGTCACGCTGCCCGCTTTTATATTATTAGCAATGTATTTATTTAAATTACCGCGCGGTCTGTTTTACCTTTAGCTGCCACGCTTATTTAATTTACATTGTGGGCCCCTTTCCCCTTAGCGGCCGTGCTTATTCATTTAATTACCAGCGCTACAGAAGCTTTCCAAATGAATTCATTTTTTCTCACTTTGGGTAAAAGCGCCCATACGTGCTTTCACTTTAATGTTGCAGCGCTCCCTTCTTTAGATGCTGCTCACTGTAACCTGAATACGCGAACTGCGCCTAAAAAAAAAAAGGGGGTGGCGTGGCCACCATTAAAGTGGTCTTGCATTTGCGAGAGTTTGAGCACTTGGCATTAAAAATAACAATGCCTTTTTTTAAATGTTTTTATTGGTATTTACAGGTTCCATATTGTAAAAGACATACGCATAACATATAGCTGGTTTCGCCGTTGTTCGTTAGGGCAGCAATGGATCAGTCTTGCTTGTCCACCCCACGTAGACTAGCCCACTTGTTACATAAAACACATAATTTGTTGCGATTGGGCGCGTGTCTAGTTGGTACATAAAACATAAAAGTGAGTGGTGGTTATTTTGGTGACAGAACGCTGAATCCTTGAGGATGCTTGCCCTAGATTGGCTTATTTGGACATGAAATCGCTGTCTATGCGGGTTTGTAGGTGTTTAGGAATTTGTCTAGCTTTGACCACATTCTTCTGTTGGGGTACCTCCAAGGTGTGTGTCTGAGTGCAGTGTTATCAGCTCCTCTGAGAAAGGTCATCCAGTTCAGCCACCCCTTGAACGTGGCTTTGGAGGTGTCCTTCCATTTGGTTAGTACTGCTTTGACTGCTGACGTAAGGAGGAAGTCTAGGCGGTATCTGTCCTCTTGAGTGGCGATGTCTGATGTGATGTGTGCTGTGATAGTTGTGGCAAATGCTTGTTTTAAGCTGCAGCCTAAAGCTCTGCTTGTGCAGTCTAACACCTTATTCCAGAAGTTTTTTACCTTAGTGCAGCGCAAGATGAGGTGCTCTAGTTCGCCCCTATCTGTACCGCAGTTCCAGCAGGTATTGCTATCTCTTAGGCCTATCGAAGCGAGGCGGGCTGATGTCCAGTATGCCTGGTGTAGTAGCCAGAATTTAGTTTGTGCCAGCACTGGGGATATCATATTTTTCGATGGGGACGCCCAGAGGATTTGTAGTTCCTGTTCCGTGAGTTTGGAGCCTATTTGGGTTTCCCAGTAGTCAGTGTTTTTATCGTTGAGTTTGGTGGAGGCAGGTCGGAGGAGTTTGTAAAGGAGTGACATTTGGTGCCCTGTCTTGTTTATGGTTTCCATAAACTGAAAGATTGTTTTTTTTTTTTTTTTTTTTTTTTTTTGCAAATGTGTTTTTATTGCAGGAAACAATTGGAATCACATTAATGGCACCTGATAAGGTAATGAAAGCCATGTCGGCGTTAGTGGCAAAATCTCTATACACGGCCATTCAGCCCACAACCCGGGGGTCGGGCGGCGTGTGCCATTGGTTCGCAGGTAATAACCCTCTGTTCTAGTAGTGTATAACAGGTGAAAAGAATAAAGCTCTTCTGCTTTTCTAAACAACCCACAGAAAATGTCCCCCCCTCCCAAACAGTTCTATCCCCCCAGAGGAGTGAATTGTCAGTCTCTATGGTACAGCACTCCGAAGCTTGAGGAAGCGAATGGCGCTCCCTTTCCTCTTTCCCCCTCCCACCACCCCCCTCGTCATCGGCAGAATATCGCATGGTCGAATAGTATGTGATGAGAGAGCTAGGTCTTCTTAGTGGGCCTAACGCACCAATATCCTGTTATCGTGAACCAGGCTGTTCCTCATCGGCACTATCAGAGTCAGTATGTATGGTATGGTCGCGCAGGG
The DNA here is from genome assembly GCF_964261635.1 of Lissotriton helveticus. Lineage (NCBI taxonomy): Eukaryota > Metazoa > Chordata > Amphibia > Caudata > Salamandridae > Lissotriton > Lissotriton helveticus. The sequence continues at coordinate 795,807,785 of NC_136063.1, read as the reverse complement.
CCTGCACCAACGTCTCCCATGCCTGCGCCGCCTCTAGAGCTCTCTCATCTCGTCGTTGCCTCGCCTGTTGGAGTCTCAACATGCTCTCACTTCCCGCCCACTTGAGAAGTTCATTGCGCCACTTAACGCCTGTAGGACCAACTCGCGCCTTCCAGTGTCTGGTGATTTCCCGTTTGGCTAGGAGCAACCCTAAGTCGATAAATTTACTAGTGATCTTATTTTTAGGGGTATGTGGAAACCAGTGTAGGATCCCTACAGCGGCATCTATCTGCAACGCTCTCCCAGCCACTTCGGACAGCGTGTCTCCCACAAACAACCAGTAGGAAGTCAGCATAGGACAGGCCCATAGCATGTGAAAAAGACCCGCTCCGTCTGTCCTGCATCTAGGGCAGGCTGCCGTCTCCAGGTCGTAATATTTCTGTAGTTTCTCCGGGGTCAAATAAGCGCGATGTAATATATAGAAGTGGACCAGTTGGAATCGGGCACTACGGGTGCCCTTCCAGGCCCGACGCAGCAGCTGGGCCCACGTGGTCTCCGGGATTTCCTTCCCTATGTCTGTTTCCCATCGGGTCTTAAGATCCGCTGGGGGGGTAGTCTCTCATCTATCATCCTGGAATATAAGCATGACACAGCTTTAACCGTTCCCGCGGACATCATGACGTACTGACACGCCGCCGACACCTGTGGTTCGTCATGACCAGTTTTCCAATGTGCCTGGAGTGCCCTTGTGACCGCCGCATGGAGCAAAAAATCACCTCGAGGGACGTCGTATCGGTCCAGAAGCGCCTGGAAGGGCAACAACGCCCCGTTCTCGTAGAGGTCGCCCAGGGTCTGTACACCCACCTCCTCCCAAACTCCCAGCCGAGACCAGTCGCCACCATGGGGCAAGGCAGTGAGCATTCCCAGCGGGATCTCCGGGGCATAAGGTCGCGGCCTTCCCAGTTTGCGATGCACTCGGTTCCAACACGAGCGTATGGTGCGTTCCTCCTGGGTGAGGTGCCTCTGTTGCAGCGCAATATATGATAAGACATGTCTGGGTATGCCACTGCCCCGTGTCTCTTCCGGGCCCTGGAACTCATGCGCCACCTCCTGGGTGTAGGTCTGCAGCTGGGCAGCCAAATAGTACGTTTCAAAGTCGGGCGCCGCTAGCCCTCCCTCCGCCTTGGGTCTCTGTAAGGTCTTGAGCCCCACTCTACGGCGGCCCGAGCCCCACAGGAACGCCACTATCATGGAGTCCAGGCCCTGGAAGCTAGATCTAGGGATCCAGATCGGAAGCGTCTTAAAGTAGTATAGTAGGCGGGGCAGCGCCACCATCTTCAGTAGCGCTATCCGTCCTGCCACTGAGAGGGGCAGAGTGGACCCAAAGGCCATGCTACCCTTGAGCGCCCGGATGCCTCTAGAGATGTTACCCTCGAGTGTGTCAGCAGGGCGATGGTAAACATGCACCCCATGGTACTTAAAACAAACAGGCTCCCATCGGATCTCTCTGTGAATGTCCGGTTGGGGGCTGTCATTGTGGACCGGAAACAGGCAGGTCTTAGCCCAATTTACCCGGAGTCCCGACATCTCACCAAAAGCCGTGAGTATTGAATCCGCTCCATAAACTTAAAGATTGATGGTGTATGTTTGTCTAATTTTGACTTTGTTAAGGCTGTTTTGATTGCCAGGAAATTGTACAGTTCTATGTCAGGGAGGACATGTCTTTTTTTCAAACTGTTAAAAGTGTGCGGTTCTCCCTCTGCTTCCAGTTGAGCTGGGTACAAGATTCCTAGCTTCCTCCATGACTCTATGTCGAGTGGTCTTCCTCTGTATTTAATCTTGGGGTTTGCCCAGAGTGTTTCCCATTGCGAGTTCTTGATGCTGACTGCGAGTTTCTGATCTACTTTGAGCAGCGCATACCTTGTGATTCTGAGGATCGGGTTGTTCTTGAGTGCTTGTTTGTTGGATGTGAGGAGTGTCAGTGGGTCTGTGTTGTTTAGAACGGCTTTCTCTATGGAGAACCATGTCGGCGTGTATTGCTGTTTCGGGAGCACCCAGTGCATCCCTTGTCTGGCTATGAAGGCTAGTTGGAATGTTTTTAGGTCCGCCACGTTGAGCCCTCCCAATTTCTTTTCTAGTCTCAGTGTTTGGAGGCCTATTCTGGGTTTTTTACCCCTCCATATAAATTTGTTAAGCATTTGGTCTATTTTCCTGTGGAAATCTTCTGTGAGAGCCAGGGGTAGCATACCTGCTAGATAGTTGACTATCGGAGTGATCATCATCTTTACAGTGTCTATTCTGCCCCACTATGTGATGAACCTGAGTGACCAGGTTTCTAGTAGCTCCGTGATCTTTCCCAGAGTCGTTTTCTCATTCAGTTCTAAGATGCTTCTTAGGCTTTTCCCAAATTGGATGCCCAGGTATTTGACAAATCCAGGTTGCCATGCCAGCCCTGAGGTCCCCATTACCTCTCTGGTTGTATGTATGTTGAGGGGCATGCATTCTGATTTGTCTCTGTTGAGTTTTTAACCTGAGTGGTTAGTGTATGTTTCGATTGTTTGCATGAGTGCCGGTATGGATTGGCTTGGATTCTCCGTTATTATGAGTAGATCATCAGCATAGGCAGCAAGTTTGGCAGTGTTGTTGTTGATTGTTACGCCTGCTATGTCGCTGTTAGCCAAAGTGTCTCTAATCAGGGGTTCGAGTGCTAGTAGGAGCAGTAGCGGGAATAGTGGGCAGCCCTGTCTTGTCCCTCTCTCAAGGTTAAATTGGGTTGAAGAACCTTCATTAATGGCTAGCTGTGCCTTGGGGTTTTTGTACAGTGCCATGACTTTCTTCGTGTAATCGTCTCCTAGGTTGTATGCCTGCATGCACGTCTCGAGGAAGTGCCAGGATACTCTCAAAAGCCTTTTCTGCGTCTAGTGTGATTGCTATCGCAGAGTTGCGTGATTTTGAGGAGTGCTCTATAACTTGGCAGAGTCTTCAGTAGCGCTATCAGTCTTGTGTTGTCGTGAGACATGCGTGACTTCATGTAGCCTATCTGTGTATTTCTAATCAGTTGAGGTAATAGTTTGTTTAGTCTCGTGGCTAGCACTTTGGCATATAACTTGCAATCTAGGTTTATTAGTGATATAGGTCGGTAGATTTTGGGCCATTGCGGGTCCTTGCCTTCTTTGGGTATGACAATTATGTTGGCTTGTGTCATGGTTTCTGTTACTATCCCCTCTTTAGCGCAGTGATTGAAGGTTTTGGTTAGGACTGGGAGGAGACGATCTCGGAACGTTTTGTAGAAGGGTGCTGTGTAACCATCTGAGCCTGGGGCTTTGTTATGTTTTAGTGATTTTATAGCTAAGTTGATCTCATTCATTTTTTAAAATTCTTTTTATTTGCATTTTACTGTACATGAACACAACCAGCATGTCAGCATTAATCAACCCCCCCCCCTTCTGCCCCCCCCTCCTTGATTCATCAGAAAGAACAATCCACTCTCCGCTGCCCCATCTAGCCCCCGTTGATTGTATCCCTGATCCACCCCCATAATATCACAAAGACTCTTGGCACCCTCTCTCTTGGCCCAAGTAGAAATACCTCTGCGCCCCTGCCAGCTCAAAGCCCTCCATCCAAGCCATGATATGTACGCCATCTGCCCCACACTCTTCCAAACATTTTAGGGCATCCCCGTGCCTTGTACGTGACCCTTTCAGCTGCCATGTAGAGATCCATGCCTCGTCTCCATTCCTCCAGCTGCGGTAACGTGGCCAGCCCCCACCTCCGTGCTATATCCCTTTTGGCAACCACTAGAGCCAAAACTAGAAAGATCGACTGTGGGCGGGCAAGGTCCACATCGTAAGTCATACCCAATAAGACCAATTTGGGATCTAGCGGCAAAGTGGTCCCCAGTACCTCCCCTAGTTCTCTCAGGAGCTTAATCCAATAGCTTTGAATATCCGAACACGACCAGATGGTATGAAACAAATCACCACCATCCCTACCACAGCACAGGCAATTCGGGTCACCGGCCCTCCCCATGTTATGTAGGCGCACTCGGTCATAGTAGGTCCTATGGAGGATATTGTATTGGATAAGCCGTAGGCGGGACTTAATGGCCACCTCCCTCGGATGCATCAGGACCGTGTCCCAATCCACCTCATCCATGTTCCCCACATCTGCTTCCCATTTCCTTTTACGTTTCCCTCGCCCATCCGGGAGGTTATGCATCACAGTTCTGTAGGTCAGGGAGACTGCCCTACTTGGGATCTGCTCCTGCAAGAGACGGCCCTCCAGTGGTGCGTACTCGGGGAGCGTGCCTGTCAACAATTCCTCCGCCCGCCAGGCGTAGCTCAGCTGTGCATACCTATAATATTGAGTGCGACCTAAGCCGTACTCTGCCCTGAGGACCTGGAAGGACTTGAGCGCCCCACTCTTCATCACGTCACCGATTGTCGAAATACCTATATCGTCCCATCTCTGGAAGCCCTTTAATTTACTCCATTCCCGCAGCCATGCGCATTTCCACAGCGGCGTTTGCCTCGTCTGCTTCCGTTCCCAGCCTGTACATTTCGTCGCCCGTACCCAAAGGTCGAGGGTAGCTCTTGTGGCTGGAAGCAGACTGGCTTTCCCCGTGCCCCCATAGAGATAATGGAGGAAGGTGCATTTCGCCATACCATGCCTCTAGTGCATAGGTGGGATGTGCAGCCGGGGCATGCATCGTCATTAATAGGCGCCAGGTGTTCCGCCCAATAATAGGCCTCCATATTAGGTAATGAGATCCCATCACTGTATTGATGCCTTTGAAGGGTCGTCAATGCCACCCGGGTGTGTTTGCCCAACCACAAGAAGGTCCTTAATTCCGCATTGATATCTCGGAACACCTGTCTCAATACAGGGAAATATTCGTTTTGGAATGCATATAAATATCGGGGAAGCGTCATCATTTTGAACAGGGCCGCTCGGCCCAGAAGCGTGAGGGGGAGCATCCGCCACCTGGCCGCGTCCTCTGCAAAGTTATTCGAGATTCTTTTAATGTTCCTATCATAGGAAAGAGTCGTATTCAGCGTCACATATATCCCTAGATATACGAACCCTACACCTGTCGTCTGCAGCCTTCGCGGTAGTGCTGTCCAGTCATCTCGGCCGCTGGGATCATAGAGGATCGACTTATGCCAATTTATGCAGTAACCAGCACGTGCCCCGAAGCGATCCACTTCGGAGAAAAGGGCCCCTATCGTTGTAGCTGGATGCGTTACATACAGGAGGATATCGTCTGCATACAGCGATATCTTCTCCTCTGCCGTATCCACTGTGGGTCGTGTCTCGTTCTCACCTCCTGTAGTCAATTGTGGGTCCGACGGAGGTTCAATCTCGTGGCCCGATCTGGGAGAAAACCTGTTTGGTCCAGGTGCACCAACCCCGGTATCACACGTCGCAACCGGAGAGCGAGTACCATCGCAAGAAGTTTCACCTCTACATTCAAGAGGGAAATGGGGCGATATGACGCACAGTCATCTACTGGTTTCCCTTCCTTATATATCGGGACTATCGTAGCATGCCGGAGGTCCAATGGTAACTTCCCCTCCTGCGCCGCCGCCTCAGAGTCCCATCACGTGACGCAAGAGTAAGTCCGCTGTCTTTTTGAAAAATTCCGCCGGGAAACCATTGGGACCCGGGGACTTCCCTGCCCGAAGCTTGGATAGGGCCGCTCTAACTTCGTCTAATATGAAGTTTCCCTCCAGTTCCTTCTGGTCCTCGTCCGCTAAGGCCGGGAGCTCAATGTCCGCCATATAGTGGAGAGCATCCTCCTGCGTCCCTAGGTCCTTTGCGCAGTAGAATGTTTTATAGTATGTAGCAAACGTCTCCGCTATCTGTTCACCCGTCCTTATCAGGTTCCCTCGGGCATCCCTAACTTGCTCCACCCACCTGGCATCCTTCTCTTTTCTGCTAAGCCACGCCAACAGCTTTCCTGACTTGTCGCCCACGTCATATAAACGATGTAAGGTCGCTAAGGCCTGCATTTTAGCTTCCCCTGTAACCATGTCTCTGTACTGGCGCTGTAGATCCTGTAGGCGTCTAAGAGTTCCCTCTGCTTTGGTATGTTGATGGTCCCGCTCCATCGTCAATATCTGGACTACCAGTGACCTCGCCTCCTCCTGCCGCTTCGTCTTTTCCCCGGCCAGTCTATTCTGCGCCCTGTCCCGCATGACCGTCTTAAGGGTTTCCCAGAAGACCACCCTCGAGGAGACCAAACCCTCATTTTCAGCGACATGAACTTTCAAATCCGCCCGAAGGCCTTTTATGACTCCGGCATTCTGCAAGTCCCATGCCGTCAACCTCCAGAAACGGCCTTTTCCTTCCCTACCTCCCCCCACCACCGCTAGTAGGGGCGAGTGATCCGATATTCCTTGAGCCTGATACTCTGCAGTGTCGTGTACAGTCAATGCTTGCCGTGCCACAAAGATATAATCCAAACGGGAATACACCTAATGTGCCCCAGAGAAAAACGAATATGCCCTCCTCTCAGGATGTAGCCATCTCCACATATCTATGAGCCCTAATGCAGTCATCGTCCTGGAGAGCAGGGTTGGTGTTTGGGCCCTGGTCCTTTCCCCTGTCCTGTCGGTTCCCGAGGCCATCACATCATTAAAGTCTCCCCCTAGGATCTGCTGGGTATCTGACGTGTTCAGGATGATATCTGTGACTCCCCTAAGTGTAGGTGCTTGCAGTGACGGTGGCGCATATGCCGAAATGATAGTGTATTCCTGCCTTCTCCAACGGCCCCTCACCCCCACATACGTCCCCTGGGGATCTATCCAGGTCTGTGCTACTTGAAAAGGTGGATTCTTTCTCACCATAATTGCCACCCCTCTGGAACTGGTGGTAAAACCAGCATGCGCAAGCACTGTATACTGTCCTCTAGCCAGGAAACCACATTTAACTCCCTGTAGGTGAGTTTCTTGTAGGAGGACTACATGAGGGCCCGCTCTCTTCAGGTATGCATTAACTAACCCTCTCTTTATCTTACTCCCCAGCCCGTTAACATTCTAGTTAAGTATTTTAATCCCCCTTGGAGCCTGTAGTGTGTCTGTCATTCTATCCCGGGTCCGGCCCTGCGTCATGGTATAAGATGTCTGAAGTCCGTGGCCATGGAGCGGCTAAATCTCGTGTGTCAGAGACGAGGCCACAAGGTCGTGAGTGTGTGTGATCCGTGTGACCTGCTGTAACAATCCCCCCTCCCCCAACTCCCACAAAAGATCTGACAGTCCCGTCCCATTCCCCCCCATGAGATCCCAACATGCAATACCTGTTCCCACTCCCAACTCACCCCCCCCGCCACCCCTCCCCCCCCTCCCATCCGTCCGTCCCACCACCGGCATAGGCTCCGTAGAGGACATTCGGGCTGAGAAGGTCTGTCGCCCACCCCTACAAAACCTTACAAACTCAGCCCCCGGATCGGGTCCGGACGGCAACGAACACCCCCTTCACTTGTACATACACATGCAAAGGTCAGGTACCCAAATAAACAATGAAACAAAATGTATAGAAGTTAAAACCACTTGCGTGCTGTCCAGCTATAAGCCTGTATCAATTCCGTCCATTATGTCCCATGTTCAAGAATGTGAGTCCTGGGTGGCTTCCTGCGAACCCCCGGCCTCCTTGGCCGAGTCCTGCTCCATCTCTCGGATTGCCACCACCCGCGGGTGCAGCGATTGTGCCACAGCTTCCTCTTTGCCAGATGCATTGCCGCTGATATCTTCCTCCCCCTCCGATCGGGCGGTTCTCTCCAGGCAGCGAAACCTTGAACCTGCAGGATCCCTTAGGGCAGGGGACGCCGAGTTCCGCCTTTGCCGTCTCGTCGGACTGTGTGTGGGATATGGCGTCGCCTTCACCCTCCTACTGCCTCGCTAGCCTCTCTGTCTCTGGGTCTTTGGTTGCTCCCACTGAGCCCCGGCGGTTGTCGCCTCTCTTGCCGCCCCACGTCTCTCCTCCTCTGCTCTCCGAAGGGGGGGCGCTCCTCCAACCATTGCCACGCATCTTCGGGATGGGTAAAGAAGTACGTCTTCTCCTTGTACATTACTTTCAGTTTTGCCGGGAAAAGCAGCATATATTGAATATGCCGGTCTGGGAATTTCGCCTTCACTAGGTCAAAGGAGCGCCTCTGCTTCTGCACCTCCTGGCTATAGTCCGGGAATATCATTATTTGCGTGTTCTCCACTCGAATCTCCCCGAGTTTCCTGGCTTCTCTCAGTATCAAATCTCGGTCGGCAAAGTTCAAGAAGCGGGCAATTACCGGCCGCGGTCTCTCCCCCACTGGAGGTTTTGCCAGCAACGCCCGGTGTGCTCGTTCTATCAGAAAGCAAGTGGAGAACTTCGCGGACGGGAAGGTCTGCTGTAACCAAGCATGAGGGAACGCCGCCATGTTGTTCTCCTCGATACCCTCTCTAAAACCTACAAAGCGTAGATTATTGCGGCGGGCTCTATTTTCAGCATCGTCCACCTTCCACTGTAGTTGCCTATGTGAGGCCTGGAGTTCTGTCATGTCTTTCTTGAGGGTATGTATGGAGTCTTCCGCTTCGCCCAATCTGGTCTCCGCCGTTGTCACCCGCTCAGTCAAGTTGCAGAAATCTTGTCGCAGCAGTGTGACCTCCGAGCCCACTTCTCCGATCTTGACCTCCAGGGCCGCCCGAGATGCCTGTATGTCCTCCCTCGAGGCTTGTATGGCCCTTAGCAACCGGTCCGTATCCGAGCGCGGCCCGGTAGCTCCGTCTCAGCACCAGCAGTCCCAATGGCGTAGCGGTCTAGGGAGCCCTGGCGGGGGTTCTTGGCGGGCGCTTCCTTCTTCCCCATCTCGCCAGTCCCAGTGGGCCAAAAGATGACGACTCTCCCTCGACCGGTCTGTTCTTCCTCCCCTCCAGGCACCGGCCCCCTGTCTGACCTTCAAATTCTGCGCAGTCTGGGCCTATCTAGCTCCCCTGGCTGGCCGCTCAGATGTGTCCTGCGCTGGGGGTCAGTACCCAGAAGGTGCCCCAGCCAGTGCCACTGCCCGTCCGGCGGATGGACTTCCCGAGCCTCCAGCGGGATCCGGCTTCAGGACTCCCCTAGTAATCGGGCGCGGGCAAGGGGGGACGGAGCGCGAGCGCCAAGGTGCAGCGTCTCCAGTCCCAATCACCAGCTCCCCCGGCCCTCCCGTCACAATGAGGCATCCAAGGGGGTGGGGGAGGGGGTGGTCGAATCCCTGCAATGCCCGACCTGGCCCCCACCTACTGTCTCAGTTGCCCACACCGCTGGGGCCGCCGGAGTCCAGCTTGGTTTCACACCCGGGCAATGCTCTGCTCCTCCAGCTCCGGGGCTCAGTGGGCTGTGCAGTCGGGCGCCCCCACCCTAGGTGCTTGGCTCTTCTCCGGTTGTAGAGGGGGGGGGCCATGCAGCCAGCGCGGCACAGGGTCTCACTGACTGGCCCGGCCCACACAACTGAGTTCCAGGCCCTCCTCCACCCAATCGCCAACAGAGCCTCTCACCGCCGTGGACACGCCAGAGCGCCCGGCAGCCCCGTCAGCCGCCGTCACTCCCGCAGCTCCGCACCTCAGTCCGGGTGGGCCTCCGCTACGGCTGTACACCAGGTCACCGCCTAATCACACCGCTGGCCACCAGCTGTGTCGACAGTTCCCTCCACGACCATTCCGTCATCGGCAACAGGGCGCCGCCATCTTGCAGGCAGGGCCGACCTGCTCCGGTGTCCGCTCAGCGTACCTCGCCTTTGTGGAGTGTCAGCGGCACTGCGGGCACTACAGGCCGCCTCCCAGGAGCGACGGGACCTTTAGAGATCCCTTACTGCCAAAAACGAGACTTAAATACAGTGTATAAATGCCGGATCATAGTCAGCTCGCCGGAGCTGCGGAGGGACTCGCCTTACTCGGCCATGCTGTTGGCTACGACCCGATCTCATTCATTTTTTATATCTTGGCCTAGTGTCTTGGCTTCTTCTTCCGTTATCTTGGGTGGGTTTAGTCTGTCTAGGTAGGCTGAGCTGCCCTCCCGGTCATTGTTATCATCCCTTGTGTAGAGGTCTTTGTAGAATTCCCTGAACGTGTGTAGGATTTTTTTGTGTTGGGTGTGTGTCTTGTTGTTTGAATCTGTGATTGTGGAGATGCAGTGTTGTCTATGTTTGCATTTGAGGTATGATGCTAGTATTTTCCCTGCCTTGTTGGCTTTGCAGAGGTTGATTTGTTTGTATTTCCTTATCCACAGACCTGCTCTTTCGCTAAGGATCCTGTTGAATTCGTATTTCTTCCCTGTAAGTTCTATTAGGATCTCTGAGTTTGATGTGTCTTTGATATGTTTAGTTTCCAGTTGTTTAATGTCCGTTTCTAGCTGGTCTAGCTGCCCGCTTGCTTCCCTGTCTCTTCTGGCTTTGATTCCTATCAGCGTGCCTCTGATGGTCGCCTTAAGGGTGTCCCATAGGCATTTAGGGTCTATGCCTGGTGTGTCGTTTTCTTTTATGTAGTCCTTGATTGCTTTCTCAATTTTGTTTTTGTCCTCCTGTTAAGCTAACGTTATGGTGTTCAATCGCCATCTGCGCGTGTTGTGCTCGTTATGCCGGCCAGTTAGATGTAGACTGATGTAGGAGTGGTCTGAGATCGTTCTTGCTGCAATTCCCGTGTAATCTATCAGGTGTGTGTGTGAGCCTGAGAAAAAAAATAAAGTAAAAAAAATAACAATGCCTTTTATATATGTGTTGCTTTTGAAAACACAAAAATAAAAGGCATTGCCATTTACAATGCCGATAGCTTAAACGCTTGCAAATGCGAGACCTATTTCATTGAAAAGCTTGTTAGGTCTCGCCTGTCGATGCGCATGCGCATCGAGCTTGCGAGACTATGGGGGCTTAACCACTCTTTACCTAACTTGCAAGGAATCGTGGCGATTCCTTGCAGTGCCCGTGACTTTTAAGCTAAATGCGCATGCGCTTAAAAGCGCGTGCACATGCCCCCAGCCGCCTGCCTGCCCCTGCTGCTTTCACACCCTCTCGCCGTCTGTTCCCCCTGCTGCGTCATCAAAGGCTTTCACGGCCGGCCGGCCGTGCTTTCAGTTTCACTGCCGGCCGGCCGTGTAAAGTGCACTTCAAAGGCCGCTCTCCCCGCTCCGCCCCCTCCCCTGCCTGCCGTGTCGTATTTCTCCTCCTCCCTCCCCTTCTCTGCCTTCCCTCCGTCTTGTATTTTCCCTCTGCTCTTTCCTTTATTCTTTTTCTCTTTCCTTTCAGATTCCGTTTCTTTCCTTCCCTAGTTTGTTTCTTTTTTCCTGTTCCATTTTAAACCTATTTAACAATTCTTCCCTTACTCATCGTTTGTTCGATCCGTGTGACTTTGCCGACTTACACCTCCCCTCCCTACTTTCTGCCCTGGCCCCTCCCCCTCTCCTTGAGGTGAGCTCGGCATCACCCTCGCTCATAGCCTCGAATCCATCGCCCTGCTTCCAGTATGCACACCCCGAGCACGTCCTTCGAAACACATTTCCATTCTGTCCATTCCTATGCATCATTCATTTATCACGCAGACACCTCTCTGATCCGTTTCAAAGCCAAACTGCAACTTTCTTGCATTTCAGTTCTAAATGATTTTGTAACGCAGGGCTGCATACCTAAACTGAATCTGTAGTTCTACAGAATTATGTCGTGCACACTAATTATCTTATTTAGATGAACATTTCTTTTAATACATTCTTTTAACTGCCAAATGTCATGGGGATTTCACAGAAGAATACAACACAGTATGTTTTGCAGCATGTCCAAGTGCAAAGCAAAGATGCACTGTCGTCATGCCCCCCTAATCCGAAACCCGCTCCGCTCCCTCCCCTGCCCGCCGTGTCGCATTTCTCCTCCCCCCTCCCCTTCTCTGCCTTCCCTCCGTCTTGTATTTTCCCTCTGCTCTTTCCTTTATTCTTTTTCTCTTTCCTTTCAGATTCCGTTTCTTTCCTTCCCTAGTTTGTTTCTTTTTTCCTGTTCCATTTTAAACCTATTTAACAATTCTTCCCTTACTCATCGTTTGTTCGATCCGTGTGACTTTGCCGACTTACACCTCCCCTCCCTACTTTCTGCCCTGGCCCCTCCCCCTCTCCTTGAGGTGAGCTCGGCATCACCCTCGCTCATAGCCTCGAATCCATCGCCCTGCTTCCAGTATGCACACACCGAGCACGTCCTTCGAAACACATTTCCATTCTGTCCATTCCTATGCATCATTCATTTATCACGCAGACACCTCTCTGATCCGTTTCAAAGCCAAACTGCAACTTTCTTGCATTTCAGTTCTAAATGATTTTGTAACGCAGGGCTGCATACCTAAACTGAATCTGTAGTTCTACAGAATTATGTCGTGCACACTAATTATCTTATTTAGATGAACATTTCTTTCAATACATTCTTTTAACTGCCAAATGTCATGGGGATTTCACAGAAGAATACAACACAGTATGTTTTGCAGCATGTCCAAGTGCAAAGCAAAGATGCACTGTCGTCATGCCCCCCTAATCCGAAATTGCATTAATAACTTACTTTAGCACATTAAAAAAAAAAGGCACCACCACCGCATCCACCACCACATCCACCGCATCCACCACCACCACATCCACCACCACCACATCCACCACCACATCCAACACATCCACCACCACATCCACCACCACCGCATGCACCACCACCACCGCATCCACCACCACCACATCCACCACCACCACCACATCCACCACCACCACCGCATCCACCACCACCACCGCATCCACCACCACCACATCCACCACCACCCCCACATCCACCACCTCATCCACCACCGCATCCACCACCACATCCACCACACCCACCATCACTTCCACCACCACATCCACCACCACTTTCACCACATCCACCACCACCACCACATCCACCACCACATCCACCACCACCACCACATCCACCCCCACATCCACCACCATCACCACCACATCCACCATCACCACCACCACATCCACCACCACATCCACCACCACCATATCCCCTAGATCCACCACCACCACATCTATATGTGTGTGTGTGTAGGTGCAAATGCAATGTTCTTGAATTTTCGTCACAATAAAATACACTGAACATAATCTTCACAAAAGTTATTTACAAACGTTTAAGCTATTGCCATTATAAATTACAATACATTTTATTTCAGTATTTATTATTTACAAAATTAAGCCATTGTTATTTGTAATATCAATACATCTAAGTCACGTAAATACAACACACATTGCATTACAAATGATATAGGTGTCACATTTGCGAAAGTTAAAACTATTGACATTGTAACTGACAAAGCTATTAATTTTGCTATTTTCAAAACCAACGCCACTCAACCACGCAACGCCACTCACCCACGCAACGCCACTCACCCACGCAACGCCACTCACCCACGCAACGCCACTCACACACGCAACGCCACTCATCCACGCAACGCCACTCATCCACGCAACGCCACTCATCCACGCAACGCCACTCATCCACGCAACGCCACTCATCCATTTGCAATACGAAAAATGTAAAACTCTTCTATTGCGAGACCTATTGCATTTTCAATGCTTGTTTTTGTTGTTGTCCTCATTTCTTCAACCAAATATTCCAATACCCTCTTTTTATTGTTGGGGTGCAAATATAGCATTTAAAGAGCCCTGTCCTACAAAATATACTTTTCGGAAATGCGAGACAAGTACAGATAGGGTTTAATTGATGTAGGTTGAAGAGTGCTGAATTGGCCTAGAAAAATTACTTCAAGATTTTTGACCTAACTCCAGTCAGAATTATTCTGGAGACATAATCGTTTTAGGATAGCTTGTGACCTTTCGTGTATGTCATGCAGAGAAAACAGTTGCTTACCATAGATATTACTTTTATGTGAGCCTTAAGGGCGTTTTGTTTTGGTACTTAAATGTGAAAGATGAGCTTGCCGGACATGCAACAGCGAGGCCTAGGCCTACTCACGATAGAGGCCCTCTCATGCCAACAGTGACCAAACAGTAAAAAATAATCGATCGCTTGCATTTTCCTTCGGAGTTGTATATAGCGCAAACTTGACCCGAAGGTATCAGAGCGCTTTACGGTTTTCACGTAGTGTTCGCATGCCGATAGTTAGTGTATTTTTGTCATGCCTCAGTGCAAGCTGTAATTGTGCAACTGTACAATTTAGATGCCTGTGAATATGCTTCAGTGCAGTGTGCGTGCTATTTTTTTGCACTGTGGGTAAACAATCCAACGTCGAGATCCGCTGTCATTCGCCACTCCTACTGTCAACAGACTTTTCATTTTGTATTTGTAATTTATTTTGTCTACCTGTTTGTTATGGCTGGATGGTTTGATATTCTAATCAGTCCTGGCGACGACCACTCAAAATCTATGCTCGGTACTGCTTTTTTTTGTTACGTTGTTTATATATTTCCGAAGGTATCCGTGCGCTTTACATGAGCACCAGTTGCTTCACAGACGGACACATTCATATTTGTTAGGCATGGAGAGATTAAGTGGCACATGAATCAAGGTAGGCTCCTCAATTTGCGAGTACCTAATAGGTACTCGCAAATTGAGCATGCAATTTTAAGGGTGCAAGGGTACCAAAAGGTCCACCCCGTTGCTCCCCTGAAATATGTATGTGTGCAGATGTTACCCACACACATGCCCGACGGGCATGTGTGTGTGTGACATGGAACTTTGAAAAATGCAATTTAGTGCATTTTTCAAAGTTTTCGCAAATTTTTACCGTCCAGTTTTATTTTACGGTAATTTGCAACCCCTAATAGCGAAATCGCTATTTTAAATTGCATCATGCATTGCATTTAAGGAATTGCAATTTGAGATTCGTTAAATGCAATCACAATTTAAGTAATCGCAAATTCTGCGATTCCTTAAATTGTGATTTTTGCATTTGGGAGGATGCATCCCAAATGTAAAAATATCGGTCACAAAGGGGCAGTTGCAACCATTTTTTTTGTTGATGCATGGGGCCCTAAGTGATTTGCCCAGAATCACAGGATGTTGCGCTTTCTTGCCGAGACTCGAACCCAGTTCCCCAGATTTGACGTAGACCGCACTAGCGGTTAGGCCAACTCCTTTTATAACTTTGTATTCCACTGTTCTGTTATATTGCAATGCATTTGGGAGCCTCTTACCCATCGAATATTTGGAGGGAGACAGCAGGGATGATGTTGCAGGTATTTCAAAATAAAGGTCTTTAACATGTGTTATTTATTCGGTTAAGATGAGAGCACAATTTCTAGCCTTGACTTCTGCATTTTGGCTGCGTCCGCCTCACTGCAGCCATCCCACATGAATTTAGTCTTTAGACAAATATGCACTTTGGTATTAGTGTTTTATAATAATAAGTTTCATTGGGCACTAAATTCACTATGTATTAGTTTGTTTTCCTTGACGTGGAAAGTAGAGGCTGCCATACAAGGCCTTTTGCAGCGATTTGACTGGCAACCAAACCACATCACATCGATTTATGAGGCAACGGCGTGAGCATTTTTTGTCTGTGTTCATAAGTGTGTTGGCTTCGATGTGTCTTCACTTTAAAGAGGACTTCTCAAATGGATGCAGCAGGCCAGTCTTTTTTTCAGGCTGAATGTATCCACATAGGCAGACTTCTGGACGTGAACATTGTGACTTTGTATTGTAATTGCATTTATATAGCGCTTACTACCCCTGACGAGGCGTCGAAGCGCTTTTTCGGCGGGTAGCATGCTACTCCGGGACCCATAGAGGATTAGTGTTGAATTAGTATAGTGAAACATGCAAGTACATTTTAAGTGGTGGATAGGTTAGTCAGTTATTTGGATTTGGAATGATAGCAGAAGGATAGAGTAGGACAAAGGGTTGTATTTATTTATCGTTCGCTTGTTGACGCATGCTATTCAGGGAGCCTATAAAGGATTAGTGGTGAACTAATATGGTGAAATATGAGGTAATTTCAGTGGTGGATATTAGTCTGTTACTTGGAGTGAGAAGGATAGTGGATGGATTTCACAATGTCTGGCACACAGTTCTCTTGTTCTGGCAGGCAGTATTCTCAAAACGTGAAATCTGTTAAGAACCTTGTAAAGATTCTTTTGTGGTTCCAGAAGTTGGAAAACGAATTACTTTGTAAATGATGTTTGGAAAAAGTTCTATTCCACTTTCCATTCATTATTTATTATACGGTTCAGCGAATCAGGAACATATTCTCATTACTCGAGAGGGAGCCAATCTGAAAGTGCCTTTTATGTATGGAGAGTTAGGTCTGCGAGGGCTTTGTCCACGGCAAGTTTATATTGGATGTGATGATCAGCAAAAGTGAAGTAGATCTAATGCTTGCACCCAAGGTAAATTGTCATATATGTGCATGCATTTTGTGTAACAGGCCTGTCTGATGCCTTAAGCAAAGTGGTTAGCTCCAGTTCATAACGCTCCTTATCCTCCTACAGCTATTGCTTGTGCCAAGCTCTCTCAAGCTTTTTGCAATCTGGCCGCATCGGTTAAGTTTAAGTTTCTGATTAAACCAAGGAGCTGAAGGCTGTCGTTGACCACCCAAGCTAGATTTAATGGGTGCATTCTGGTGAGCCATATTACTTTGCCAGGCATTGACTACTCGTGCATTTAAGGAAATAAAATTTCACAAACCCGACTGTCTTCCTGTTCATTCGCTTCTGATGCCACCTACAAGAGCAACTGGAAGAGGAGCAAATGAGTGTGACACTGAAGCTTCTCGATTTTTATGATCTCAATTAATGGGAATGGAAGAGTTTAGTATTACTGTGACAGTACAGAGTAGACCGGTAGGTAGGTGTGCTCGTTGATTAGAGGAATATTATCTGGGTACTAAAAGACAACTGCAGTTGTGTGTTTCTGACATAAACCTGGTTTCATCTGGCCGAAGCCTACAGGTATCTGTGTGCAGTCCATCTGCAGATGGAATAGGGGTCATCGCCCGCTCCTTTTATTTCTTTTCGTATTAAGGTTTGGGACATGAAAATAAACTTGGTGTGTGTTTCCGGCATGAGAATGGAACAGATCATGCCTTGGTGACGTTGTTCCAGCCCACTTGTTCGTGGAAAAGAAAGCTTTTAAAAAAAAAAAAAAGACTTTTTTTACCCAATATCCTTTGTGTTGATAGTGGTGTTATTTGGGGCTGCCAGAGGGAGGTATTTTCCGAATCCAAGGGCCCGATGTAGGAGCCCTAATACCGGTCGGAAACGGCCGTTTCCGGCCGGTATTAGGGTTTTCTAATGTAGGAGCATGCTTTACAGAATCGGTATTTTACCGAATCTGTATTTACAGATTCGGTAAAATTACCGAATCGGTAAATACAGACTCGGTAAAAATACCGATTCTGTAAAAGCACATGTAGGTAGCACATCTTTGAATGCCGCAGGCCTTTCAGATTCGGCATTTTACCACCCAATCCAATTGGGTGTTAAAATACCGAATTCAGGTGTGCATGCACATGTGTGCATGCACACCTAGCATGTGACAGACAGACATGCCCTTAGGGCATGTCTGTGTGCCACATGGTGCACATGCCTATTTTTGGGGTGCCAGAGGGTGTCAAAGTGATTCGGTATTTACAGATTCGATAAATATCGAATCTTAACGATTCGGTATTTACAGAATCTGTAATACCTACATCTCCCCCCTTCATATTTACCGACTCTTAAATACCGAATCGGTAAAATTCGATATTTAAGAGTCGGTAAATATGAATTACCTACATCTGGCCCCAAATGTCTTAATGTGTAGGCTTTGATGTTTGTGATCCTAAAAATCTGTTTTTTTGTTTCTTTTTTTTAAAACTCGGTAATACTTTTTTTTTCATATCGCATTTTGTTGAGTTTACGGGTGCGGTAATATTAGTACCTGAGAAGCATCGATTAAAGCTAGACGTTCCTTCTCCAACAAGGTAACCATGAACCAACTAAAAACATGAGTCAACCCCCCTCTCAGTGATTTTTTTTTATGTATGTGCGTGCATGTGGCAGGTGGTTTAGGCGTGTTTAGTTTTTCACTCAGATTTTGCATTTATCCTTGATCTCTGCAGCCATGCTATTTCTTTCTTATGAAAGAGCAAGATAAGATTTAAGAGGTTTTTGGGAAGGGTAATGATGTGACCAAGTAGTATGAGAGATAACCAACCTCCTGCCGTACAGCATAAGGATATTAACAGTCATCTCAGTTCCATTAACTTATAAAGGAATGCAGCCTTCAGTCTCGTATCCCTACCTGGCCATGGAACTCCTGCATGACTTGCAGTACCTTTATAGTATATCAGAGGGGGTACTTTATCCCATACATAATGCAGAGTTTATGCAGGTTTGTAGAGTGAAATATGCTCTTTATTTAACTGTGCTGCCTGCGGGAGGGTCGTGACTTAGTAAGGCCTCTTCTCTGGTGTGTTATGCTGCCCCACCTCTTCTTCAACAGTGGTAATAAAACGCATACATATATATATATATATATATATATATTATAGTCCTCCTTTATCTTTAAATATGCTTTAAGTTCAAGAATGGAAGTTTTCGCCTATCACAGGTAGCTAGGTGTTTTGGTGGGCTTCCGGTCACTCCTTACGGAGAGATGGAATGTCCTAAGACTCCGGAAGAACTTTCCCTTCGGCTTTGTTGTGAGAGGGCCAACCCCAATCTTGATTTTTGAAAGGTGCTAATCCTTGGGGTCATATTTACAGCATATTTTCTAATCATTGGACCAGACAACAATAAATAATCTGCCTCTGTGCCTGCCCAACCCAAAATACGTGTATAGGAAACCCCAGTACTAGAAAAAAAATGTCATACCTTAACTAGTGTGAGACCCCTGACCAGGAACTTTCAACTTAAGTCCCTGAACTCTTCTCCACCCAGTTTTCCCAGATTTCCCAAATAATAGTTTTCTTTCGCTTAGTGCCAGCTTGGTCCAATTTTGCTACTCTTTGGATAACATGTATCCATTCGGCTTCAGTCCGAGGACATGCTAAAATCCATTTAATGCACAAATCTCTTCGTGCCAGAAGAATTAAAGTGAAAAACAATGCTCTGTTTTTTTTTTAAAAAGCCCACAGTTAAATCTATTGGCAGAATCCCAAATATTATAGCCACCGTTGTTAATGTTATTTCCAAGCCCATAATATATGAAATGGTCTTACCTATTTTCTGCAAAAATGCATGTATTACCGGGCAGCTCCAAAACATATGCACCTCATTTGCTTTTTCTTCTCCACATTTTGGGCACTTCTTGATTTCTTGACTTCCCATTTTCGATAATTTCTGGAGTGTCCAGTAGGCTTTATGTAATGTGAAGAGGTGATTTTTTTTTAAGGGTGCAGCATTCACATTTGACCATAAAAAAGAACTAGATACTTGCCCAATTATATCGAGGTCTTCGACTGGCAGGTCCTTCTTCCAAGTCTTATTGAATGCGGCCTGCATATCTTCTCTGTTTTGGGCTAATAACCAGTACCACTCTGCTACTTCTTTAGGCTTTGTTTTATAGGCGCACATTTTTGATGCCAGTCCGGAATTCCCTTGTAACTCTTTGCCCACAGATCTTGCCCAACTGCTCAGCTGATAGTATTTAAACTTCGAAACGGAGTCCTCACACACCACCGAAAAATGGGGCCAGGAAATCAGTTTAGCTTCAAAAATCAGTTGTCCCCAGGTAGTAATGCCGCACATGCGGAGGGGGGTTGCAAGAGCGTCTTCCAAGGGAATCCCAGATGGGAGCTGCCTCGTTGTAATATAGAATCTTGAAAAGACATCTATCGTGGTACCAAAGCTTTATAGCAGAGACAAGCTTCATTAATTTGACCTTCTTAAAGTATTTTGGGTGTCCGAATTTTAGTAAAAACACCCCGCTTGTTGGGAAAACTCTGCTGTGAGGGCCTTATAGAGTGGAGAAAATAATTTGCTTTCCAGTAATAGTTGCCGAATTTTTTTTACGTGGAAAGCGTAAAGAATAGATCTGGGGTTGCTATGCCGCCGTAAGCTTTTTTCTTTCTACGTTTTTTTAGGGAGATTCTGGGATTTTTATTTTCCCAAATAAAACTTGAGAAAAGGCCATGCACCTTTTTAAACCATACTTTTGGAAAATCTAGGGGAATAGAATTAAACAAAAAGGTATACTTAGGCAGGCTAGACATTTTCAGTAGATTTGATTTACCTAATAATGAAAGTGAGAGCCCCCTCCATGATTGCAACTGTGATCTGCCTTTTTTAGTAACTTTTTCGAAATTAACCATTGCTATTTTTTCAATATTATGGACTATTTGGATGCCCAGATATCTGATTTCCTTCTTTGTATACGTACTCCTATAGTTGACATTCCATTTCATTAATTCAGTTTTTTGTTGGTTTATACTATACCCAGAGACCTTGCCAAAGTTCTATAATTTAGACCATATCTCCGGAAGCAAACTTTCCAGGTCGCTGGTATAAATTATGAGATCGTCTGCATATAGCCCAATTTATTTTACCCAGCCATTACAGCTGAAAGGGATGATGTTTTGGCACTTTCTCAAAATACAGGCTAGGGGCACAATATAGATGTTAAAAAGTAAAGGGAACAGGGGACACCTCTGCCCAGTGCCCCTGCCTATTTGTATTGACCTGGTTAGATTCCTATTGATAAGACTTTTAGCAGTATGATTCTTATAGATGGCTTTAAATGCCAAAAATAGATTTTCGCCTAAGTCAAGATGTTGAAATACTTAAAACAGGAAGGCCCAATTGACCCGATCAAAAGCTTTGGCAGCATCAAATGTCATTGCTGCCAAAGGGATGTTATGGGTCTGTGCCATGTCTATCGCCACAATTAGGTCATGCGTCAATTTACTGAGTTGCCTCCCTTTCATAAACCCTTTTTGATCTGGGTGAATTAGGCTGCCCATTACTTTATTCCGGCGTTTGGTGATTATCTGGGAATAAATCTTATGATCGTGATTTAAAAGTGAAATGGGTCTATAAGACTCACAGAGTCTACGATTTTTATCTGGTTTTAATAAAATTATCGTGGCCTCATCCCATGAGGCCGGTGGGCTCAGACCTTCAACAAAGCAGGAATTAAAAAGTTGAAGGAGGAAAGGAACAAGTTTTTCCCTCAGAATGATATAAACTTTGTTGGGGATTGAATCTGGGCCGCCCGCTTTCCCCCTTGTTAAAGAGTTGATGCATTGAATTATTTCTTCTTCAGATATGGGGAGGTTTAATTGTTCTTTTTCATCTCGATGTAAGGAGGGAAGAACTATGCCTGACAGAATTCCTCCATTCTAGCTTCCTCGAGAGGCGTCTCATCAGTATATAGACTCTGAAAGAACTGGACAAAGGCCTCTTCTATTTCGGAATCGTCCGAAATGATGTAACCAGTGCTCAAGCATCGGAGGTCCCTAATCCAGTTTCTTGTTTGGTCTACTTTGGCTTTCCATGCCAAACGTTTACTGCAACCCTCACCATACTCATGATGTGATAATTTACTGGCGTCACACTTTTTTTAATTCGAATTTCTAAAGAGTCTGCGAGTTTCTTTCGCAATGTTATTTCTTCAAGAAACTTTGAATTCCCCTGATCTTGTTCTAGCTGCTCCTGCAGCTTCTGAATATCTGCTTCCAATTTTTTACATTCCTCTTTCACCTTTTTGGCCTGGAAGAACGATATAGCTGTTAAGGAACCTATTAAGTAAGCCTTATATGTGGCCCAAATTATTTGTGGGGATGCTGAGTTTACATTATTTTCAAAACATTCCTTTGTCTCCCCCTTCAACTTTTCAACTACTTCATCGTCTTGTAGTAATACTCGATTAATTGTCCATCTCTGCGAGGGAGAACTTACGCCCACTTCCTGTTCCAGTATGACTGCCGAATTATCAGAAAGGTGTTCCGGGACATGTCTAACCGAATTGACATTTCTGCTTATGGCAATGTCGGTTAAGAAGAAATCAATTCTGGAACGATGTCCACACTTTTTGTTGTAAAAGGTGAACTTACCACCAAATGTCTTGTGTTCCTTGGACTTCTCGCTCCAGATATCTACAAGCCCAATGTCTGACATTATTGTCTCAGGGCCTTTCTCATTTTCTGAGTATTGGAACCTACTCTGATTGATGTGGAGTCTTGATTTGTGTCAAGGACCATATTGAAGTCTCCCCCTATTATAATGTGCTTGTTTATATTTACTAGGTGGTGAAGTAGAGTATATAGGGTGACAGGGTTGCCTAGGTTTGCCCGTAGTAACTTACAAAGGATGTCCACATATCATTGATTTGAACTCTGGCAATGGCTCACCTCCCCCGGGAGTCTACCATACATTCCCCTAGCATAGCCTGGGCTGATTTTTTGATTAAGATGGCGACTCCTTTTATTGTACAGGATTGTGTTGTACAGACACAGTGTTCAATCCACTTTTGTTGTTTTACAACCCCCTCACACCTCTTTAAGTAAGTGTGATTCTTGAACCAAAATAACATTACACTCCGACAATTTTAAGTATTCCAATATTCTTTTCCTTCTAGGGGGAACCCTTATCCCATTGACATTCCAAGACATGGTTCGTATTTTATTTATTTTTCCCTTATTCATAGGGGCCGGCCCGGAACATACTGAAAACCCTACCGTCATTTTTGTTTTAACAGAGGCCCTCAAAGTCTACATACCACCCTTGACAATAGAAGAATAAATGAGGATTTTTTTTTCCCACTTGCTCCCCCACCCTGTGCACGATATTTTTATTTTTTCCATTTTATATGTGATGGGGGGGAAACCTCCCTTGGGGAACCCTCCCTTACTTCTAATAGATCCAAGATTGGATACCTTTGTTTTTTGGCTCTCTCTCTGGTCTGGCACTAAACACGTAGATCTGTTCATTTGGATGTGCTCTTTATTTGTTCAATTAATGCATTTGCCTCTTCCGGGTCCCTAAAGTTAAACATTTTATTGTTCCACATGACTTTGAGAGAGGCCGGAAAGCGTAGATTTGCTGTGGCACCCAAGTTTCTCAGTTCCTGCATTGATTTCCCTAACTCCCACTGTTTGTCCTGAGTTATATGGGAGATATCTGACCTTATACAGAACGACCAGTCTGCACTCTTGTACATCCCTACTTTTAACCCTGCTGCCAACATTTTCACTTTGAGTACATAGGTTTTAAAGTTCACTAAAATCCTTCTTGGATTTTTTTTCCTGGTCTTTTAAAAAATGGATCCCGATGAACTCTGTATGTCTCATCCAGGATTTGCTTCTCGATTTCAGGGTGTAATTCTGCAAGCAAGTTAATTATAAAGGGTCTAATATGCCCGCACTCCGTATCTTCAGGAATATTCAAAAGCCAAATGTTATTTCTCCGTGCGCTATTTTCCAAACTTTCCATCTTTTCCAGCAGAATTTTGTCGCCTCTCTTTGTTTGAATGTCCCATGTATTTTCATCTACTTGCTTTTTAAGTTCCTCTACGGTTGACTCCACTACCTCTACTCTTTCAGATATCTCATTCATTTAAGCCTCTAAAGTCTCACATGCCGTTTGTATTTTCAGTTGGTTACTCTCGGAGATAGCAAATTTGTCTCTTACTTCTTTTAAGAGAGTCGTTAGCAAGTCCTTTGTGACGGGCTGAGCTCCCGTGCAGCTTGTTGATATCGGGAACCCCCTTGCTTCCGGCTCGTCTGCTGCAGTTAAATTGCCTCGTGGGGGATTTGTTTGTATGCTACCAGAGATGTTAACCAGGATTGCTTCTCCAGTCAATTGAGTCTCTATATTATCTTTTTCGTTAGAAAGTGGAAGTGTAGAGGCACTACCGCTAACATCAACATCATCAAAAGAGCCAGGGGATCAAATCTGTTCGTTTAACCCTATAGGTTCTGTGGAATCCAATGATGTGTTGGATATAGGCAGTGTATCTAGGACTTTGAAATATGATCTAAGTGAAGGAGTAACACGGGAACTACCTAAGCTTGCCTTCAACTGTTTCTTTTGTTTTTTACCAATAGGAGTCTTTCCCGGGGGAGCCTTTTTTATTCTGAACCTTAACTAGGTTTTGAGTAGTTTTTGAAATCTTGGTTTTGGATGTTGGCACCAGGTCTCTATTATCTGTCTTAGGGGGTGACTGGGTCTGGCCCCAGATATCCCTGCTTCTGAGGTATATCTATTTAGTTTGTTAAGGCCTGTTCCTAGCTCTTCCTGTCTTTCCTTCTTGGCTCCACCACGCTCAACATTCAGTTTGGGCCCTCAATCTCTCCCCTTCCTCCTTACTGGGATCACCTGAGGAGGCCAAGCATTGAAAACTGTTTTCTTCTTGTCTAACAGATCGCTTCTCCCACCCTCAATCCGTTGACACTCTATACTTTTGATTTGTTTTGTTTTATTTTCTTTGTTTATTTTATAGGGTGGATGATCTAGTAAACTTTTTGTAGGTATTACTGCATACCTGGTAGCCCAACGCAAAAAAGCATAGGCAGTCACCCGACTACCGTCACTCCTGAACCCAATCTCAGCGCCTGCACGTCTCCTATACAAGATCCTTTCTGCCGCTTCCAGCCAGCGACACCGTGATGTCATTTCCCCCCTGACCGCCACCTCTATTTTAATGTTACGGTGCTGAGCCTGGAAAACCTGGCACCTCACCTCCCTTCCCTTCCGGGCGTACAAGAGACTCGGGGGGACTCCTAAGAAAGCCAATCCTCTAGCTAGGGGGACTGGCTGAGTCCTCCCGAAGAGTACATACAGTGTGCTCTGGCTGGGAGATATGCTGGCTCTCGAGCTTATCCACTAACTATCATGTAAGTAGGGAGCAGAATATACGAAGGAGCCCTAGCAATAAACCACCTCTGAGCCCTGTGCAAAAAAAAAAAGAAAAAAAAAACAAGAACAGAAAGTACAACCAGTACAATTAGTTGGTGGGGGTCAGACTCGGCGGTGCTTGATACGAAAGGGGAAGAACAGATTCAGTTGCCCAACCAAATTCCTGACTTAACGGTCCTCCTCCCGAAAAACAATCCGTGACAGGAAAAGAAAAGAAAAAAAACATACCAAGCCCTTACTTCAAGCAGTCCCGTGTCGACGATCCAGCACAATAATCGGGCAGAGCCTCGGCGCCTCACCGGTGGGCGAGAGCTCCTTCCCGTCGTATTCAACACACCCTGCCTGCGTCTGCTCACGGAGAGCTCCACCCCCAAACGCCTTCTGGATGCCGAATGCCAACAGACGCAGTCCACAGCCCCCACCGAAGGATTTTCAGACGGTCCAGCGGTCCCAGAAACCCTTTGCTCTGTCCAGAGCCCTTTAGAGGACAAAAACATCCAGAAGGTTAGCACATTGGGGCCCATCGGGAGACGGGGAGGGGAAGAAACCGACCGGACACAGGTATAAGGTGTGTTAAAGGCCGCTTTTATTGGAAACAGGTGCATCCTGAACATACCCCAACCTTGGCCTTTGCCGTACAAAACTAGGCCTAACTAAATATACACATACCTGCCAATCCCCCCATCCCCACCCCTAAATAGTTCCCCGACAACATCATAAACCTCCTTATCATTTACCCAAACGCCTGGCTCAACTGTTTTAACCTCTGCCCTATGTACACTCCCTCCCTTTCAAACCAGTAAAGCTCCTTCCTCCTATCCTACCCCCCCCATTATAACTAGGGAAAAGCGCCACCCCACAAAACTACTCCAGCACCTGCTCCTAGCGACACACTTGTCAACCCTACCACAGAAAGCACCTGCGACCAACAAAAAACCCTAATCAGTCTCCCCAACCCTAGCTAGCAGAAAAAACAGGGAGGGCGGGTGGGACAAAAAACCCTTTAACCTCCCCGGCTGCTGGGTCACTGTCCCATAAAATGGTGCACAGTGACCCAAAATGGCCGTTTATGTACCCTCCCAGCCGAAAAGGAGCCCAAAAACCGCCGCCCAACCAGCCCAAAAGTCCCTTCCTGTGTCCTCTTTATTTACCTCCCCTCCCCTTCCTCCCGGAGCCCCAAAATCCCCGGGGGGGCGAGCCTCCCTCCGGTCGGCCACCCCCCGCAAAGCCCCATTGGGGCCCATCGGGAGACGGGGAGGGGAAGAAACCGACCGGACACAGGTATAAGGTGTGTTAAAGGCCGCTTTTATTGGAAACAGGTGCATCCTGAACATACCCCAACCTTGGCCTTTGCCGTACAAAACTAGGCCTAACTAAATATACACATACCTGCCAATCCCCCCACCCCCACCCCTAAACAGTTCCCCGACAACATCATAAACCTCCTTATCATTTACCCAAACGCCTGGCTCAACTGTTTTAACCTCTGCCCTATGTACACTCCCTCCCTTTCAAACCAGTAAAGCTCCTTCCTCCTATCCTACCCCCCCCATTATAATTAGGGAAAAGCGCCACTCTAAAGCCTTTCCGCTTTCGACCCCCCCCCTAGGACCTCTGTACCTTCGGATACCGTTGTACCCCTATTGCCCTGTCCAACGCCTCCTTCAACTGTACAACATAAAGTTCCATCCCGTATCTGGACAAATGTACCCCATCCTCTAAGAAAAAATACACCGCTCCATACGTCAGTTCCGGGTGCTCCATTCTACCCACCCCTTCCTTATCACAAAAGGCCCTCATCTCCCTGTTGATCTTTCTCCTAGCTCTGTCAATCGCCCCTGGCCTCACTGCCCCCCTCCAGCATCTCCTCGGTATAAACTCCGACCAGATAATGTAACACCCTGCCCACTGCCTCTTGATCTCCAATAAATCCCTCCGCATTTGCTTCACCAGAGCCATTCCCTTACATTGCACCAGGTCGTTTTCACCCAGATGAACCACCAAAACATCCGGGCACACCCCTCCCCTTACAACGTTATTCAAAACCGGCACCAATTCGTGCCAACGCATACCCCCTTTGCCTCTCCAATGACACCGAAACAACTGTTCATCTAATTCCAGGTTAAGGTTCTTATATTTTTCCCATTCGGCCTTTTCTGCTCTTTTTACAAAAGAATGTCCCACCACGTAAATGGACACCGCTGCCGCCGTAGGCCCCGCCACCGCACCTGTAAAGAAACACATGTAAGCAGCAAGTCCACACACCCACTCAATCCACCACTACCCCTCGCAGCCTGACGTATGTCTTATGACAATCCGATTTCCAACGCCCCAACCGTTTTATGTCCTCCTTCCCCCAACCCCGTCGCGCTGCCTCCGTCGCCACCCCGATGCGGAAGGAATGCGTCCCGAAGTCTTTAGGATCCTCACCCATAGACCGTAGGGCGTGCCGCAGGACCCATAACAACTGCGCGGCCGTCACACGTCCCGCCTCCCCCCTGTCAAAAACCTCCGCACCAGCCTGCGCTCCTCCGGCCGCCAGCCGCCTCCCCCACTCCACCGGACATACCGCCTCCTTTCCCCCCGGACCCAGTAACACCCACGTGCCCCTCTCCCGCTGATCGGTTTTAGAACGTCGGAGCCGCACGGCGACCTCCCGTCCCCGAAACTCCACGTCCCCCCACGTCAACCCCGCCTGCCCCTTCAAACCCACCAGCTCCGACACCCGAAAGGCCCCAAAATACATCCACGACATCAATGTGGAAAACCGCACAGACTCTTCCTGATCTCTACACACCACCGGCAACCGACTCAACAACCCCTCCAACAATGCCTCCGTGATGGGCCGTCTCTGTCGAACCCGGGCCCCCCTCTCTCTCTCCCAACCCTCCAGAAGACGCCCTCCCAATTCCCCCGCCGAGGGAGCATAGCCCCACCAAAGCTTGCCCATAAACGCCACACCCGCCAGCTTACCCGCAATTGTCACTCTCGCCAGACCTCTGTCCATTAACCCCAGCATGAATTGCACCACCTGCTCCTCCCGCCGCCACTTGTCCCGCTGCCTTACCGCTCCAAAACGCAGAAACTCCAGCCAGGCCTGTTCATAACTCTTCCATGTGGACACTGCCACGGACGACCTCACCAAGCGAACGACCCGCGCTCTCCCACCAACCACATCTCCTCTGGCACCTCCGTCTTGACCGCCGCCGCCTCCGTGGCTAGCCCATGGAACCTCTGCCACTGTTGACGAGACAAAGCATCCGCAATGTCATTGTCCACTCCCGGCACATGCTGCGCCCGAAACAAGATATTGTTTTCCAGGCACCTCAACACGAACACGCGCATCAGCTTTAGCACCTGAGGCTCCCTCGCAGACTGCCGGTTCACCACCTGAACCACCGACATATTGTCCACCTTAAACAACACGCGCCTGTGCGCCAACTCACGCGCCCACACTGTCACAGCCACCACCAGCGGGAACAACTCCAAGAAAGCAATGCTCCTCCCCCCCGCCTGCCACTGCTCCGGCCACTGCTCCGCGCACCACCGGCCCGCCCAGTAGAGTCCGAAACCGCCGACTCCCGCCGCATCCGATGACATCGTCACGTCCCACTCCCACTCCTCCGGCGGCGCCATGGGAACACTGTTGAATCGCTCCAAAAAGGCCAGCCACATGCACAGATCTTCTCTCGCGCCCGCCGGTAGCCGTACGTGATGATGAGGCATCGACAAACCAGACAAGGCCATTCCCAACCGTCGACAAAAAGTCCGCCCCGCCCGCACCACACGGCACGCGAAATTCAAGTGCCCCAGCAACACCTGTACCTCACGCACCAACACCTTCCGCCTGGCCAACATGTCCCTCACCAAAACCCCCATCGCCGACCGCTTGTCTTCCGGCAGGCGTGCTTCCATGGCCGCGGAGTCAAGCTCTATCCCGAGGAACGACAGCACCGTGCTGGGCCCCTGTGTCTTCTCTGGCGCCAAAGGTACCCCCAGGTAATTCATCAGGTCCATAAAACTACTCAGCTGCTGCTGGCAGTCCGTTGAACCGGGGCGACCCACCAGGAAGAAGTCGTCCAGATAATGCGTAATCGCCTCAGAGCCTGTGCGCCAGGAAAAAGCCCACTGCAAGAAAGAACTGAATCGCTCGAACAAGGCACACGACACGGAGCACCCCATCGGCAGCGCTCTGTCCACAAAAATGAACCCGTCTAGCTGTATCCCCAGCAACTGATGATCCGCCGGGTGAACCGGCAGCAACCTGAACGCTGATTTTACATCGCATTTTGCCATGAGCGCCCCCCGCCCCGCCGTCGTCACCAATTTTCTCGCGACGTCCACGGACGAGTAGGACACCGACGCCAACTCTGCTGAGATAAAATCGTTCACCGACGCGCCCTCCGGCCATGAGAGATGTTGAATCAGGCGAAATTGACCCTGCTCTTTCTTTGGGACCACTCCAATGGGTGAAATGATCAGGTCCTCCAATGGCGCTACCTCGAAAGGTCCCACCATCCTCCCCTCTTTCACTTCCTTGAAGAGCTTCTCCCGGACGATGCCCTTGTGTGCGTTCACAGACTTCAGGTTCTCCGCCCATCGAGCGATCCGCGGACCCTCGTACCCCAACCGGAAACCCTCCCTGAAACCCCGACGCAGCACCGCCGCATCATCCGCCCGCGGATAAACTTCCAAGAGGGGTTCCAACCGGTCCAGCCTAACCGGTGTACGAGCCTTTTCCCAAGGTACTCGCACCCCCCCCTTCCCCCTCCCCTCCCCCTGCCGGGCACGGGAGCCGGGTATTGGCCCTGCGTGGGGCCTCCCCACAGCCCCCAGCATCGTGATTCCGGATGGCGTTTTCCACAAGAGGAGCACTCGTGTCTAAATTTGCACGTCTGCCGGAGACAGGAACCCCTGTTAAAATCCCAGCAGGCCCCTCCGCTTTGGTAGCTCCCGGCTCCCCCCGGTCCCACCCCCCCACGGGTGGTGCGAGCCAAAAAGGGTGAGGGAGCCAGTGGCAACCCACTGGCCGTGTAGATAGTGCGGCCAAATTTCGCCCCACTCATCGTCTGCTGATAAAGGTCCGCATCCAACTCCCCCCACTTAGCCTCCGGGTCCGACGCCATGCGCGCCCTAAACTCCTCGTCGTAATGCGACCAAGCATTGCCCCCGTAAGTCACTTGCGCCCGCCGCACCACGTCCATGTACTTGAAAAGCGCGACTGCCCTGTCAGTATACTTTTCACAGTATACGCTCGCATAGATTAAAAATGCCGCCGACCAATTCTCGATAGTAACCGGCACTCTCGGCCGCCTCGCCAGTTCCTGCTCCTCTTCTTTCGACCCCTCCTTGGCCGTCAATTCCCGATGCAGCAACTTCAAGATCTCGACATACTCCCCCTTCCATATTTTCTCCCTGGTCGCCATCGACAAATGCGCCCCCAACGGCTTCGCCACCCCCATGTACGGCAGCTTTTTAACCGGTACGTCACAGCTCTCCTTCGCCCCGGCACTCGACGCCGCCGACCCGCCGGACGCCACGTCCGTCCCAGCAGTCCCCAACGCTGCGCTCGCGACCGGTCCCTCGCTGCTCCCCTTCGCTCCGGCGCACGTCGCCACTAATTCCCCAGACGCCGAGCTTGACCCCGCACTCCCCGACGCCCTGCTGACCGCTTCTGTACACACACCGGCATCCATCACATACCTACCCTTCACCAGTCTCACCTCATCCCCTCCCGCCGCATCAGTCCCCACCGACACGTGGTGACCTCCGACCCCACTGCCTCCCGCCTTGCCTCCCTGAGGCGTGCCCAAGCCACTCCCAGACCCCGTACTGGTCTTACCTGGCGTCAAGGCTGGCGTCCTCACCGGATCCCGCCGCCTAACCAGATCTGCTGGGGGGGCCGTCACTCGCGGCACCACTTGCCGGGGGCATTCCTGTAAAACACTGCCAACAACGTTACAAACCTCCTCCCCGGCCTCCCTCAGCTCCCCTTCTTCCTCCGACTCCAGCTCAACATTCCCTGTCCCCTCCCCCAAAATCCTACCAATGGATACCCTGCTCAACCCTGCTCTGGCCCTACACTCCGTCATCAATGCACCTAAGTCCACACTCACTCTCCGTCTACCCTCTTGGTAATCAGAAGAAACCGTTGCATCGTTGCTCCATCCCCGTCCCCCGGCGGCCGGCTCGACCCATCGGGAGGGGGGCGTTGGAGAGCTACATCCCGTCCATCTTCTTTCCGACCACCCCAGGTCCCTCGTTGGAGCGAGACCGCCCGTACTAGGCAGAGCCGGCCCATCCGCTCGGCGGGGTGGAGCCGCATGCTGCTCACCCGAGCCCCTACCCCACTGCTCCTGCCAAGAGAAAAACGGGGAAGTCCAGCAAGCCGGGGCAAAACCGTCACCACTACCTCCCCAACCGCCTCTCCCCCCTGCTGCAGAATGTCCTCCCCGCCACGCCGGACGACCTCCCCACCCGCTCTCCCCCCACCCCCAGCTCCCCACCCCGCCCGGACCGCCCCACGCTCCCCCTCCCAAACCCCCCCACCCACCCCAACCACGCATCTCCCCCCCGCTACTCCCCCCCGCACCCTCAAAACCGAAACCTCTCCCGCTGGGTCCCCCCAAAAACCTCCCCCCTCCTCCGTCCACCCCCACCCCCTGGCGCATCCCCCACCCCCCGCCTGCTCCCGTCTGCCACCCTTCGCACCCCCTGCCCCCTCCGCCCCCCGCCCCGCGGTGAGCCCCTAATGCTGGGCGGAATGATAAGCTCATCCTCAGCCTCCTCCCCCTCCAGCCCGCTCTCGCCCCCCACCTCCTCCTCATCCTCACCCTCAGTATCCTCAATTAGCAATGGGGATTCCCCCCCTGCCCCCTCCAACCCTCCCTGCTCCTCCCCCCCCGGGCCCCCACCCGCTCCCTCCAAAAGCCCCTCTCTCCCCTCTCCCTCCAGGCCCCCCCCACTGCTTCCTCCACCTGTCCCTGCCCCCCGGCCCCGCCCCCCTCGTGTCTTCCCTCCACCCCCGCACTCGCGTCCCCGGATACCAGCACACCTGTCTCCCCGACCATGCCCGATCCTCCTGGGCCATTCTCCCCCGCCCCCCCGCCACTCCGATTCCCCCCCAGCCCCTCGGCAGTACCTACAAAAACTAAAGGCGCCTTCTTCCCAGCACCGCGCCTCCTCCCCGGGCCTTTTCCTCGCTTCGCCGCACCAGCCGCATGCAGGCCGCCACCGCGCGCCGCCCTCTTCGCCGCTCCCGCCCCCTCCCCCTTCCGCGCACGTGATCGCGGCGGGTCACACGCCGCAACAGCCGCCGCGGCGCCATCAGCAGCGCGCCGCGGAGGCCTTACCCGCACATCGCTGCGGAGGAGATCCGTCCTGCCCGCCTCCCCAAGAAGGCGCAGCGCTTCCTGCACACGAGGATCCGCCAAGCCGTCCGCCGCCATCTTCTCTGCACTTCGCGTCGTCTACGCGCCCCGCCTGTCACCTCGCGCCTCCACCGACCAGCAAGCCTGCCCAGAAGTAAGGAAAACACAATCTCCCTAACACGCAATAAGCGCGCCAACGCCCTCTGACCACCTAAATGCACACTACGACAAAAAACCCTTTAACCTCCCCGGCTGCTGGGTCACTGTCCCATAAAATGGTGCACAGTGACCCAAAATGGCCGTTTATGTACCCCCCCAGCCCAAAAGGAGCCCAAAAACCGCCGCCCAGCCCAACCAGCCCAAAAGTCCCTTCCTGTGTCCTCTTTATTTACCTCCCCTCCCCTTCCTCCCGGAGCCCCAAAATCCCCGGGGGGGCGAGCCTCCCTCCGGTCGGCCACCCCCCGCAAAGCCCCATTCAGCCATTATTACACTTTTTGTGTGCCTC
This sequence comes from Lissotriton helveticus, assembly GCF_964261635.1. Taxonomy (NCBI): domain Eukaryota; kingdom Metazoa; phylum Chordata; class Amphibia; order Caudata; family Salamandridae; genus Lissotriton; species Lissotriton helveticus. Next base: position 795,775,127 of record NC_136063.1, on the reverse strand, counting down.
GGCAGAGAGAGAGCGCCTCCGACCGCCGCTAACCAACGGCCGCCATTTCCCCCCCCCCAATAAAACGCATATTACACTGCACACCTGCAGGTATGGCTCATGCCGTGCTGTTTTGTCATGTTATAAACAAAGGTTTTTTAATATACCCAGAGCACAAGAAGTTACATCCTTACAGTACAAAAAAAAACTAAGCCTTTTGGGCATGGCCCAATTTGTTATGTTATAAACTGATTTTAGGGTCAAATCTGTGAAGCAATAACCAATGTTTTATCAGGGTCTTCAAGCTGTGTTGCTGTAATAACATGGAAGTTTAACTTTTGTGATATTCTGCGTACATTATTTTAAAGTAGCTATGGGGTTGATTCATTGATCTGGCACAATGGTATAGAGGCGCTGAATTGATTACAATGCCCAAATGTTGTCCATTCATGTTGTAATGTGTTTTTTTCTGGGTTTTTTATAATTCTTTTTATTGAAATAAAACACCAGCAGAGAGACACATTACAGAGGTACGTTCAAGGTTGCAGATTTTACATCAGGGGGTCACAGGATAATCAATACATACAATTGAAAAGGAACTTCACGGGGAGGGGTGGGGGCATCCAGAAGTTGTAATGTGTTCTTGCTTATTGATAGCACCTCAAACCTGCATCAAGGCCTCATTGCTGTTCCAGGTGGTAGAACGAGAGGCTACTCCATTAGTTGTGCATGATTGCTAGTGTGTGGGTTTGTACAGTGGCGTATGTGGAAAGAGTTGCGCGCAAGATTTGGACCGGGGAGTCCTAAGTGTGTTTCAGGGTTCTTATGGTTACGCTTAAGCTTACAATGACCAAGGGGGTTGTAAGACGGATAAAAGCGTCTACTTAACGTCTTCAAGACAAAATGCTACTTTCGCATGGTTGGAAGGATAAGGGAATATGTAGTGGATTATGTGGGAAGCTTTTAAGGCATGCTTTGATGGGTTTTTGATGTACCATGTAAAACAATATATAGGAAACTTGTGTGTTGTGTGCTAAATAAGTAGCAGAACTAAAGCACTGCTGCTAGTATGTTTTGGGAGGATTGCGGGATGATATAATTGTATGTCCCCCCCCCCCACCCCAAAAACAAAATCAGCTTAAATGTGCAGATGCTTCCACCGGACTACCATTTCATTTCCATCTGTTCAAAGGCTTACGGCTTGCTATTTCTTAATGGATTCAGATCAAATTTCTGTCTGGAAAACCTGTCTCCGGGCAAAAAGTTGTACTTAATGTATGTTTTTAGTTAATCTATTAGTTGACTTGGGACTTGTTGCAATGTAATTTTTGTGTTTTATCTAGTGCTGCCCGGTTACTTTTCAGTAATTTCACAATGCTGTCTAAGTCTGGAGTGGGAGGACTGGAGGAAGGAGGTGTAGGGTGATGGAGTCGAAGTAGAGATGGGGAGCACAAGTGAAAGGAACAAGATATGCTTTGAAAGCGCAGTTAGGTTTTTTGGAAGAAGGCTAAAGGAGCCAGCTCGGGAGAGAGATGGTCAGGAAAAAAAATGTGCATTTAGAAACCCCAGGAACCCAAGTACTAAAGCACAGTGATTGGGTTGGAACTAAAAGAAAGCCCACGCAACAGACTCCTCCTCCCCAATTGATACCTTCACATTCAGAGTCTACTTCCGCAGGGAGCACGTCAGGGAGAGGTAGGATGTTTCCAGTTATGCGTTCCCTCCTTTCCTTGAGTGCTTGGGTCTTGTAGGAGAATGGCACCATCAATTTTGAGGTGGAAGCCCTCTCCTGGGTGCTAAGAAACTGTTCTAGAAACACCCGGAGTAGCCTTGCATTGTTTTGCCAGACCTCTATGGTGGTGGAGTGACTGCTTCAATGAGGTTCACATTTTTTATGAGGCTCAAGTTATGTTTAGGGGCCAGGCATGCACAGCATTCACTCACTGGCAGCATTCACTCAATAGGCAGAAGCCATAACCTGGCGGAAGGCTGAAGGGCAGCAAAATGGCTCCTGTACCTTCTGCCCTTCCTCCTGGACAACAAAGCCAAGACGTCCAACGAACAGTCGATATTTCACTGCAACTTTTCTTGTAAAAATGTCTTGAATAATGACAAAGTAATTTATTATGGACAGGCCACAATCAACTGGTTTTGATGTCTCTTGCAACCAGTTGAGGCTGTAAAAGTATTGTAATGATCTCCTTTTAACTAGCTTCCCTCTGTGACCTTTCTACTTCGATCTATTGCACACACAAGCACTTTACCTTCACCCCTCCCCCTTTATTTGAGCAACCTCTTTGATTACTGTACATTTGGTAATGTTTACCTTAGCAACTATTTCTGTGAAAAAAACTGATATTTCTCGTTAAAATCCAGTGGGTGCCCTCTATCTTTAAGGTGCATATTTTAAAATATTACATGTATTAATTGCTCAGTGCTGACTTTATGCCTGCAACAAATTACACCAGAATTGTTTACTCTGTTTTTGGATTTAATGCATGTAAAAGTCCTGGCTCCATTGAACAGCCGGGCTGGAGAAATCCCCACATACTCCCTGGCCTGAGCAGGGCGTCTTTTCAGCCCGCTCAGGCCAATCCCCGCGCTGCTCTCTGGTTTGTCTGAGAGTCTGTTCCACAGGCTGCCAGGAAGAGAGGATGAAGTGTGATGCGGGAGGCGGCCGTTGGCTTTAGGTACGTATTTTATTTATTTTTATATATTTCGCGCCCCACCACCCATTGTTTGTGGCGGCCTCTACTGCTAAATCATGATCAGAAATTAAGAAGGAAAAAAAAGGAGAAAGTGAGTGAGGAAAGAAAGAAATATTGGAAACTGGTTGGATGCATTTCAAATAAAAGAATGTATAACTTGAGAAATTCCCATGGTATGCTGCAGACATATAGCTGCGTGTGTATAAAAAGAACATTAAGCAAAGAGAATGTTTTGGAGTGACACTTGGTTGAAATCTGACTTTGGGTCCTAGTAAAAAATGCATACATGGACCACCTTAGAGTAGGACCGTAAAGATGTGTCTGGGTACATGCACAAGAAGGAATTGGAAGGTCAGACCATTCTTTTCAGACACTTTACAAAGTTAAGCATGAAAAAGTCTGCGGTTATATAAAACAAAGACCCCCTTAGATGCAGAAGGGTTATGGTGGTGCAAAGGGTGCCAATGCCATCAGCTGGAGGTACGAAAAAGGTGATTGCCCCTTTGGGACCAGCCTGCAAGTTTAGGCCCATATCATGTGGGGGAGAACAGCCAGCCACAGAGTGTTAAAAATTAGAAAGGGAATACAAACACAAAGGAGCATACCAGGAAATGAAATACGACCCCCTGCCACCGACCATGACAAAAAGCTTGCAGAAATAATTATGTTTAGGATTAAAACATTGCATTTATCCTATCTCATATATACTAGTGAGCAAGCACAGGCTCTGATCATACCTGAATCAGTACCATAGGCGAAAACAGGCTAACACTCCTAGGTCAGGTTTTGAAGAAGGCTAAATCATACCCTATTAAGGTCAAGCGAGGGATAGGGTTGGCACTAACCCTAAGTCTGTCCTAGAGCATCTCAACCTAGTCCGACAGAAAATCACTGATGAATTAAAACTGGGCAGTATAAAGTGACCCTTTACATACCACCCCCGAAAGAAAGAATCTGTAGTGTTCACTTTGGGTGTGGTGCCCAAAAAGGAACCTGGCCCAATTCAAGTTGATACATTACGTAACCTTTTCTGAGGATGACTAAGTGAATGACCAGCTTAACCACGATAACTGCTCAGTGTTTACAGCTCGTTCGACGCAGTACTGGAGCTGGTGAGAGCAGTGGGTAGCCGGAGAACTAATGGCAAACGTAGATATCGAGTTAGCATTAAGACTACTATCAGTTCACCCTGACAGTTTCATCCTGTTGGGTTTTACATTTGGAGGCAAGCACTACTTTGACGAATTCCAACCAATGGGTTGCTCCATACTATGTGCATACTTTGTAATGTGCACCACTTTCCTTGATTGCACCCTCAAGAAGGAGCACCCAGAAGGCGATATTTTATATTACCTGGATGGCTTTCCTACTAGCAGGGGAAGTAGGTAAAAATCAATGCTATAGCCTGTTTGGACAGATTTAATCAGACGTTGATACAGAGGCAGCTCTGAGTGACTTTGCGCCAATTGGAGCTCTACACAGATGCTGCAATGAGCAAGGGTTTGGTCCTTTTCCTGTGCACAGGATTGGTCTGCAACATTAAAAGACCTAGGGTTAACGATACATATAAATAACATTGTTAAAGCTTTTTGGTTATTGCAGCGCTTTACTTACCAACCTTCACTTGGAACACAAATGTAAACGGGGAACCTGGAGGGGTGGGGGTTGGAGAGCCAGTAAAAGGGTTTCAAAATATAGTGAATTTAAAGAACCTGGGGCTTCAGGCAACCTGAAGGGGAAGGTATTGTACTCCGCAGGCTCTGGGATGCTTGGCAGCGGGATAAAAGGATGAGGGTTACTCAGTAGTGCAGACTTGGTGCTATCAGCCCAAAACTGGCCCAGGGCCCGGCAGTGGTAAACAGGCATTTGGTAGCAAGTTGAAGCCAGGAATCTGTCGAGTACCCAGAAGGGGGCGGGGCCAACAACAGTCCCATACCAGTATTGAAAACACGGATTGCTAGATGTAATTAATAATGAAAAGGGTCCCTTGTCTCACATTAAGTTCTCGTCTGCATGCACTAATTTGCTGAATGTATGTATCAATAAACTGCAAACAGATTACCCCACACTGAACATCTCATGAAGTTGCATTAGTGGGAAAGGATGGCCAGGTGACTGGACTGCACAGGTTGAGGGTCCGTCAGGGTTGTGCCCACTTTGGGAACTTGTTAGGAACTCTTTAAGAGAATTCTGGGTGCTGATCTGTCTCATCTCATATCAAAAAGGGGAGAGATGTACGACTCCTTTTCCATCCTAACTATCATAGAACTAAAGTACCCATCTGCGTGCCAGGGTTTAAGGAAATGATCCATTGCTTGTGACAGACTCAGAAATTACAGTTTATTAAGTTCCCAGTTGAGATCTAGGACGATTTACTCTTCACGGGCTTTAATGTGTTTACGCTCTAATCACCCTACAAACAACTGCAAGCAATTACACCACCTTTCTCCTGAAGGACCATTTACGTGTAGATTTTGCCATACTCAATTTCAGATAGAAAAAGATACATCCCCCCAACAACATACTGTTAATATTTCTACGGTTACAGTACAGGGTGGAAAGAACTTATTATGCAATATAAGATCCCTAGCAAAGCACTATATTGAAGTTTGGGACCTTATTTCTACACATAAACCCGATCTGTGTTTTTTAACGGAGACATGGCTCAAACCCCACTCTACTCCAGCTATCACCCTTGGTATACCGGAGGGCTATAAGATTATTAGAATGGACCGACCCAAAAAAGTAGGTGGGGGATTAGCCATTGTATTTAAAGATAGCATCTCGGTTTCGTCTCTTGATCAATGGTGTCACCCGGATCTTGAAGTGTTGATCTTTAGGATCGGTCTATCAGCTAAACACAGTAGAAAAGGAGCTCTGGTTTATCGCCCCCCAGGCCCCATAAAAGGTATTTCTAAACAGTTAGTGGAAGCACTAGCACCCCATGTACGCCCAGATAAAGATTTTTTGTTGCTTGGAGATTTTAACATTCATAGCGAGGAAGAAAATAATAGTGAGGTACAATCCTTCTTGGTAGATCTATCCTTACTAGGACTAAAACAATGTAATATGGGACCTACACATCAAGCAGGGCACACCTTGGATATGATAATATCCAACTTTTCTGGTATTGAATGCTATGTACCTAAACAATACCATTGGACAGACCACTTTGTGCTTGAGTTCTCTATGCCTGAGAAAAATGTATGTCCCATTCCCCCTGCTCAAATCCATCCAAACGAAGACAATGGCATAAAATTACCTATACTAATTTTGAACAGGAATATCTTTCTCCTCTTATTTTGCCCACAGATTACATAAATACCGCTCTTTCCAAATGGGATCTAGCCATAAATAATGCGGTTCAACAAATTGCTCCGCTAAAAACCTTTAAAAAATGCCTTGCTAGGAAACGAGGTTTGGTTTTCGGAAGAACTGCGGAGTCTTAAACGCAGGGCTAGAAAGACCGAAAAGATATGGAGAAAATCCCACATAGAGGAAGATAAAACCAACTACCAAAAGGCTCTTAATATATATCACAAAGCTATACGATCTGCACGCAAGAACCATGTTACTTTACAGTTAGAGGCAGCTGGTAACGATTCTAAAGTACTGTACCAGATTGTTAATACCTTTTTAAAACCTGTAGCATGCGAAAGTGCAGATATGGCATCTCAACATCTTTGTGATAGTATTTCGAACTTTTTTATTGACAAAATTGATGCCATTTATGAAAAGATAGAGGCACTTATTCCAACCTCGATTAGCTTGGATAATCAAACTATGGTACAATCTGTGCCTACTAATTCCTACTCCTTTAATGATTTCCCTCAAATATCCTTACCTGAGGTCCAGAAGCTGCTTCTTGACATCAAAAGTGGGAGCCCGGCTGATTTACTTCCAGCCAGGCTTATGGGACCTTTAGGGAGAACACTTGGTCCCAACATCCAGAGATTGGTGAATCTCTCACTTATAACAGCAAATGTCCCTCAGCAATGGAAAAAGGCCCTAGTTAGACCTATTAGAAAAAATACATAATCTCCCTGGACCAACATGTCTAATCTTAGGCCGATATCCTTGTTACCATTTGTAGGGAAAATCATTGAGAAGCACACCAATAAACATCTTTCTAACTACCTTGAACATTCAGGCAGCCTTGATCCATCACAGTCAGGTTTCAGGCCAAAATATAGCACCGAAACGGCCCTGCTGTCGATAACAGACGATCTACGCATGTACCAGGACGATGGTTATTCCGTCGTCCTGGTGCTGCTGGATTTATCGGCAGCGTTCGATACCATTTCACACAACATCTTGATCGAACGACTGTCTGTGAGTGGAATCGGCGGTAGGGCACTGGACTGGATTAAAAGCTTCCTCTCCAACCGCACCCAATCTGTCACCATGGGTGAGTTTAGGTCGGAAGAGGTTAAGATCACCAAGGGGGTCCCGCAGGGATCGTGTTTGAGCCCGACCCTGTTTAACACCTATGTGGCTCCCTTGGCAGAAATAACCAGAACATTTGGCTTCTGTCCAGTGTCCTACGCTGACGATACACAGCTGCTCTTCCCTTTTAAACAACTAACTCCGGAGATTATACAATCTTTCTCCGATGGGATGAAGGCAATAGCGAGATGGATGTCTTCCAACTTTCTTCAATGTAATGTTGGAAAGACCGAGGTGATGCTTTTCGACAAAGCCAGGGTCCAATGGTCCCCTGATTGGTGGCCACTGGACTTAGGCCCAGTCCCTGAACCTAAATCAATAATCAAGAACCTGGGGGTACGATTGGAACCGGAGTTGACCATGAAACAGCATGTCAATATCACTGTGGGATCTTGTTTCCACGTGATAGGTCTCCTCCGTAGGATTTTTCCATTCCTTCCTGACTCCCACAGGAGAACTTTAGTTCAGGCTCTAGTGATCAGCCGTCTTGATTATTGCAATGGGCTCCTGGCAGGTGCAAATGAAGAGGTATTAGATCGTCTGCAGGTAGTGCAGAATACTGCATCCAGGTTGGTGCTTAATGCACCCCCCAGATCTCCATCGAAACCCTTATTACACAAACTTCATTGGTTGCCTATACGTCTTCGAGTAAAGTTTAAGACCTGCTGTGTCATTCATAAGGGTCTTCATGAATTAGGACCAGAATACTTGGCAAGAAAATTTGTCCCATATGTTCCTGCCCGTACCCTTAGGTCCAGCGAACAGTTGCTACTGAATGTACCTAAAATCAGCAAAACTAGATTAGGTGGCAGGGCCTTGTCTGTGGTGGGTCCTATTATCTGGAATGCGCTCCCACTCTCTTTGAGACAATGTCCCAACCATCTCCGCTTTAGAAAGGACCTGAAAACTTTTCTGTTTAGTTTATCGTAGTTAATCCTCCTCTCTCCGGATCCTGATCATTTATCTATTGTAAATAAAATTTAACATCTCTATTACTTACTTAGTTCATTGATGCAGCTGTCATAAGCGCGGAGATACTCCTTCGGGAGTCTATTCCTAGCGCTATGCAAACCAGCAAATAAAATAAAATAAATGTAGTTTTGAGGTAATGTCCTATTAAAGTTAAAACCAAGAGTCTACAGTCTGATTGATGAGACCTTACAGATTTTGTTTTTTAAAGTAACTGTATCGTTCAGTTTGTACCTTTTGAAAGTTGGAGCACCTTGTGTATTGCTTTGAACTAGGATTTCCTCCTGTGAACTACAGTTCATGCCTGAGAAAATGGAATTTCATTGCAGCGTTTCCTTTCTAGATAGTACTTCCTGGTTAACATCTTTCATCTCCTCCTTTCGCCAACTTCTTCTTATTGCACACTCTTACCCCATCTGCACTCCAAGAGGAACATAACCCAGTTGTAGCCATGATCATCTACAAGGACTACCTCACAGGCGATTAGATGTTTTCGAACATCGATATGATGTCCACTAGTTCTAGTTGGCACCTTGCACTAGTCTAATCGACCCTTATTGATGGTGGTTGTAAAGTCAACCTTATAGAAAGCTATCCTAGGGGTAGCAGTGGCGAGCAGTCTTCAGGCTAAGCCTTCAGAGAGCGAATTAAGCAAGTTGTTGTAAGAAGTTGGCCTGGTATATGATGTTCACTATTCTAGAGAGCACCTTGCACCAGTCCAAACAACCCTTATGGTGATGGTTGTAAAGTCAACCTTATAGACCAGCTATCCTAGTGGTAGCATGGACAAAGCAGTCTTAGGCTAAACTCAAGAGGTCAGGTGAAGCCAGCTGTTTTACCATATGCAATCCCTTTTAATACCAAGTGAAAGGACACCACACAGGTTATATATATATATAAAATATATGTACTTATTACTAAATTAATCCTCTGAACTCTTTATGAGGTCAGAGGCACAAGCACATAACAAGATACTCAATTATTATACAATAAGTTGCACAAAATACAGTAATGCCCTAGGGGCACTTTGAACCATATACTAAAATAGTGGTATAAGAACCACGTCACGAACAAAGGATAGACCTAGGGCCTGGAGAATCGCTGGGACTACGCTGTACTACCAAAGGATAGGGAGCAGGAGGCCCACGGGATGCGCGTGCAGTGTCTTTACACACACGCGAGTTACCATAGAGTTAGAATGGGAACGAAAGAATTGGAAACTAGTTCTTTTAGGTCACTTCCGGATGGACAAGGAGAAAGCTACTTGAAAGTTAGACACTAGGATACTAAATACCCACAGGAGCACCGAAGTACTCGCGTTACCTCACCCACAGGAAGTAGGTGCATAGGTGTCAAAGTGTGTCGGGTTTCGTCGCTGACTCCTATGGAGCCTTGAAGAAAGATGCTGCAGGCGACCAGGAGAGAAGTGTCCGGGTGGATCGAGGATGAAGAGTACCTGAAAGCAGAGGGGACAGAGTCTGGGTCACTAGCCAGTGACCAGGAAGGAACCAGGCGATGTCACCAAGCAATCAGATGATGTCGTGAAGCTTGTCTCTGCAGCCACGTGGACCAGGAGGTGTCGACGACGACCAGGAGCTGGATACGGACTGTCCCACGTAGGCTCTCGTTGTCGGCGGTGTCAGCTTCCGGATTGGAGTCAACAAGCCTTGGCAAAGGCAGCCCACGCAGGAATCGAAGAAGGCTTACAGATCGGAGCAGCAAGGTCTGATGGACTTCTCCTTTTCAGGGAAGCAAGGGGCAGTCTGGAGCAACCAGACCAGCGGTGTAAACCAAAAGGTTCGTCGTCACAGAGGCCGCTAGCCAACGGGCAAGATACCGGACAGACGCGTTGAGCAGGAAAATGCAGAAGGGCCCCACGCAGAACTCGTGGAGTGTGAAGGGCTGATCTTCGGTGCAGTTCGTGCTCGGGGCTGGGGCTTCTCAATCCCCAATGCACAACTTCGAGGGTGCCTCAGAAGTTGCACGGAAAGCAATTTGCTGGCTTTCCAAGATGGCCGGTCCCACGTCTCTCGTCGCCTCCACGGGTCTCAGCTCTGCTGTGACTGTGGATCGGGCTGTTGGAAGTCTGGAAGTCCGGGTCTTGTCAGGCTCTGTGCTCGGGTTCCGGCGGGAGCGTCGACAAAGCAAACCGTTGATCGCTTGATGGTGCCTGCTTGCACAGGGTGGTCACTCCTTGACCACAAGGGAGATTCTTCAGTCTTCTAGTTGCAGTAGAATGTCGAAGGTCCAGAGTTTCGTTTCACGTTTTAGTCAGGATAAATCTGAAGTCTTGGGACTCAGCTCCTACCTATATACCAAATTTAGGGGCTGGATTACCCCAGCACCGGTTTGAACTGGACTATGCATGGGACACCTTGTGTGCCCCAGGCAGTGTCTCATTTCATTCAGCCCTCCCTGCCCCAATACACTATAGCCTGTCTGGGGTGGTGCTAGCAGGAAACCTATTGTCCAAGCCTCCCTCGCTGAAAAGGCTCCAAGCAGCAGGAGGTCAGACTTGTGTCTGTGGCAGCAGCATCCATTTTGTGATGCTGAGGCTCTGGTTAACTTTAACCGGGATTAGTAGGAACAACATGTCTTCTCCCTCTAGAAGGCTGGAATGCTACCCCCGTCGCCAGAACTGGTGAGGGGGGTAGTATTCCAAAGCGTATGACACCTTGCACGACATGTTTTGATAAAGCCAAACCAAAGTTAGCAATAACCGCGAGGATTATAATGCACTTAAGAGTATATGGTATGGCTATATCATAGAATAGCTATAAGGACATGGTTCCGAAAGCTGCAGACAGGCTCAGCTTATGCTAGAGCACCATCTCACATAAAACCAAGCACTCTGCCTTCAGGATTGTTAAGGCCTGCCATAGGAGTGACTTATAGGTGCATATGTGGAGGAGTGTGGCTCACTGATTAGAGCGGCAGACCCTGATGCAGAGGTCTGGCCCGGGACCAGGGTTCAATTCCCGTCGCGGCAGCGTCTTGAGCTCAAATGTCCGCGGACCCGATAATTCTCGGCACGGTGCCTACTCTAATCATGGGGTCCCACGCTGCAACTCTGGGCAATAGCTTGCTTAGTCTCCACACCGGCCCTAATTGCTAAGGATGCCTGGTTTCACCAGGGGGGTGCCCAGGAGTTAGCCGCCTCACAGGAACAGGCCAGGACGGGTTCCTCAGCGGTTTATTCAGCGCGGGGACACACTGGTAAGTGTAACCATGCGCTTTATAAGCTTCAGAATTACAATTGTGTGTCTATATATAAGGGTAGGTATAGGAATACTATACCTAAGCAAGGGGTGATTACACAACCTTGCCCCAGCTGAGTGATCAGCCAGTTGTGTCAGTTTGGATGCCAGCCAGAGGGGGCATAAGATATGCTGCAGCCCCTGGTAGGCCTTGGCTGCACCTATGCCCTGGGTACCTATAGTACACTGTACAGGGACTCACAAGAGTGACACAAATCTCAATTGGTGATGTACCTAAAAAACATGGTGTGAAATTTAGAGAGAGAACAGCAGGGCTGTGGGTCTGAATAGCAGGCCCACAGCCACATTAAGTCGAAAACCAGTGAATCAAAAAATGGTGTGACCATAGGAAAGCAGACCCTACTCTCCTACAGTTGTTTTACCAATTATAATCCCTTGAGTACCAAATGAAAGCACACCACACAAGGTATATATCAAATATGTATGTATTTATTCTAAACACAACCCTTCTGCACTCTTTATGAGGTCAGAGGTAAAAGTACAATACAAGTTACTTAATTAGCATACGATAAGTTGCACAATATACGTTTTGCCCTAGGGGCCTCACAAACCATATACTAAAATAGTGGTATAATAACCACGTGAGACTTAGAAAGCAGGCCTGGGACCTGTGGCCTGTGGAATCGCTGGGGCTACTCTAAACAACCAAAGGTTAGGATGTAGGAGGCCCACGGGAGACGCGTGCAGTGTCTAAACACAGCCGCGGGTTACCATTGACTTTCTATGGGAAACGAACAAGTTACAAATTTACACTTTAAGGACACTTCTCAAGGAACTACGATGGAACCCTTTTAGACTTAGACACTAGGAGGGCTAATACCCTCGAGACTACCAGAGTAGTCGTGTTACCTCACCCACGGAAGCCGGGTGCATAGGTCTCTTTTGGTGTCGGGATTCGTCGTCAATTTCAATGGAGATCTGCAAAGAAGTGCTGCAGGCGACCAGAGAAAAAGTGTCCGGGTGGATCCAAGGGGGGATCGAAGATCAGTAGAACCTGAAAGTAGAAGGGACAGAGTCTGGGCCACTTGCCAGTGACCAGGGCAGCGATAGGAAGAGGCCACCAGATGTCGGGTGATTTCAGGTGAAAAGGTGAAGCTTGTCTCTTCAGCCACGAGGACCAGGAGGCGTTGACGATGACCAGGAGCTGGATTCGAGCTATCCCACGAAGGACCTAGTTGACTGCGGTGTCGGTATCCGGATTGGACTCAACAAGCCTTGGCAAACGCAACCCACGCAGGATGTCGAGATGGACTTCGGTGCAGACCAGCAAGGTCTGTGGAACTTCTCATTTTCAGGGAAGTTGGAGCAAGCCTGAAACAACCAGGAAATCAAGTTAGATTAAAGGTGTGTCCTCTTGGGGGCTCACTAGCCAACGGACTAGGAACCACGAAGTCTCGTCGAGCGGAAATGCACAAAGCGAGCCCACGGGCCACTCGTGGAGTGTGGAGCTCTGTGCTTCGGTGGAAAAGGTGCTTGGGTCTGGGGCTTCAAGCACCCCAATGCACAACTTCGGTATACCTCGAAGGCGCTGCAGATAGCAAAATGCAGGATGTCCAGGAGTTCCCGTCCCACGTCTCTCGTGTCCTACACGGGTCTCAGCTTTGCTGTGAGCGAAGGTTGGGGTCAGAGATGTCTGGAAGTCAGTGTCCTGTGTCGCAGATTCTTCGGGATCGGGCGGAAGCCTCGAAAATGCAGACTGGCAAAGATGCATTTGGTGCCTGTTTGAACAGGGTGGTCACTCCTTGACCACAAGGGAGATATCTTCCGTCTTCCAGTCTAAATGAAATGTCAAAGGTCCAGGATTTATGTTTCAAAATCCAGGGTAATCTAAAGTCCTAGGGACTGGGATCCTATACTTGTACTAAGTTTAGGGGTTGGACAAACTTTAAGGTACCTCCTATGGGTGGACCTGGGTGGGGGTGGTTACACCCCTTCCCCTTTGTCCAGTTTCGCGCCAGAGCTGGGGCTGAGTGCCCCAGCAACCGGTTTGAACTGGGAAATGCATGGAGCACCTAGTGTGCCACAGGCAGTGTCTGGAAAGCATTCACTGAATGCAACCCTCCCTGCCCCAATACACAAAAGGCCTGTCTGGGGAGGTGCCAGCACCTCCCTGGGCAGGAAACCTATTGTCCAGGCCACCCCAGCCGGAGTTTCATCCAGCAGCAGGAGGGCAGACTCATGTCTGTGGCAGCAGCATCCATTTTGTGATGCTGAGGCTCTGTTTAACTTTAACCGTGTAAACCAGTAACTACATGTCTTCTCCCTCTAGAAGGGTGGAATACTACCCCCGCCGCCAGAATTTGCGGGGGAGGGGGTAGTATTCCAAAGTGTTTGACACCTTACACAACATGTTTTGATAAAGCCAAACCAAAGTTCGCATTAACCGCGAGGATTATAATGCACTTAAGAGTATATGGTATGGCTATATCATAGAACAGCTATAAGGAGATGGTTCCGAAAGCTGCAGAGGGGCTCAGCTCATGCTAGGGCACCCTCTCACATAAAACCAAGCACTCTGCCTCCAGGATTGTTAAGGCCTGCCATAGGAGTGACTTATAGGTGTATATGTGTCTATATGTATACATAGATATAGGGATACTATATCTAAGTAAGGGGTGATTACACCACCTTACCCAGGCTGTGTGAACAGACCTGTGGTGTCAGTGTGGAAGGCAAACCAGGGATAGCACAATACATCTGCAGTCCCTGGTAGGCCTAGGGTGCACCTATTCCCTGGGTACCTATGGTACACTATACAGGGGCTCACAAGGGTGACCCAGTAACCAATCTGGTATGTACCTAAAGTACATGGTATCAATTTAGAGAGAGAACAGCTGGGCTGCGGGCCTGATTAGCAGGCCCACAGCCACACTAAAGTCGAAAAACCAGAGAATCACAGCAAAAAGTGGGGATAACCATAGGAAGCAGACCCTACTCTCCTACAATCGACACAATGAAGGGCTTTTGTAAGGGACCTGCATTGAGGTTGAGGGGAAGGTTTTACAAGAACAGAAGGTAAAATCGATGATGCACTTATCTGGTGGGATCCGATTGGCATAGGGCAAAGAGAGCTAGGGGACGGATACAGCAACAATCACCCATGTTGACATAGTGCTGAACCATGATCCTTAGGAAGCTGGCTTTACCATAGAGTCCCTCAAACTGTATATTCAAGATAATTTGAAAGCAATAAAGGAAAAACTTTCCTTCATGCCGAACAGGTTGAAATCATTTGTAGATGAAGCTGCTGAGAATGTGAAATCTGTAAAATATTTATCTTAAAAACTCCGGTCTACACAGGTGAGAAATGTAATCCAGAGAGCATTGTTGAACTGCTCGTTAACCACGAAGGAGCAATGCCATATGAATGCTATTGTAACGGGCTGCGTTTTTTTTTTGGACCACACACAACAACTGAGCTTGCTTGTAACAACTGGACAGGTGTCCCCTTCGTCGTCGTATGCCTATTCACCCTGATTCTCTAGCAGAGTCCTTCTTTTAAACTTATAATTAGGTTGGTGAAAAAAAATGTGTTGCACCATCTCAGACTGAGAATTAGCTTAACCGCTTTTTCCCGACCATCTGCTCCAGTCTGTCCAAGCAGCAGAGGGGAAAGTTTACAGGTATATATATTTTTTTATTTTTATTTTATTTTTTTTTTTTTTTTGAAAACCTTTATTGAGTCTTCACAAATCAGTACACAGCACGTCGCCTACAACCCAACCGGGCCGGCCGCTAGCATTGCGTGTGGGCAATAAGTATGCAGTAACACAATACATGCTGTCATAAGGACTGAAGGATAAAGCACCAAAAGGAAATTGTGAAGAAGGAGTAGCGAATGGTCCTTGCCAAATTATGAGGTTTTCGTTTTATGGTTAACACCTAAAAAAGGAAGAAAAACATTCAAACTTCGGGAAATCACGTTGCCATCGACACAGGAAACTGAATGCCATTCAGGTGGAAATGCGCCCCTGAGTCCAGTCAGATTGCGCTTTTCACATTTTGGTAAATACCGTGGCTATTGCCCCATCCCGTTATAACGCCCCCACCCAGTGCAGCCCCTCCCCCCACCATCATGCCCTCCCCTCTCAGTCACTCATCATCATCCGACTCCAGTGCGTCCCCTTCAGGGAGTGGCTCACAAATCTTACCTCGGTAAACATTCCATGGGGACCAAATTTTGTTCCACTTGGCCGGGCACCCCCTGGAGAAATACACCGCCCGCTCCGTGACCATGGTCCTATCCATATTTACACACCATTGGGAGGCCTTCGGCAGATCCGCCACCCCCCAGCGCTGCGCGATGTCCCTCTTCGCCATCATCATACCAATCGTCACCCAGAGGCGACCATGTCGGGACAGGTCAGTTGGTTCCCACACATTAAGAAGACAGCGACGTGGTTCAGGAAGCACGGAGACCTCTAGGACCTGTGAGACGGTGCGCATGACCCGACACCAGTACGTTTGTATAAGGGAGCAGTCCCAGAGCGTATGGAGTAGTGTGCCCTCCTCCCCGCAGCCGCGCAAGCAGAAGGGGTCAGGGGCGCGCTGTATGCGATGAAGCAATGTCCTGGTGTAGTATGCCCTGTGCAGAACCTTGAGTTGGATGAGTCTCATTCTAGAGGACACGCCCGCCTCTTTAGGGGATGCCAGTGCTCCGTTCCATTCGTGTTCATCCAGCTCCCCCACGTCTTGCTCCCATTTCCCCCTAAGAGGCACCAGCGGGTCTGGGGAATTATTCAGGAGTTTCCGGTAGGTAAGGGAGGTGGCCTTCTCCACCATATAGTCAGTTAGGAGGCGATCCTCCAGCGGGGACGACTCCGGGAGGGTTGACCCCACCGGAATAACCGCCAGCAGAGCATGACGCACTTGAACATACCGATAGGTTTCATGTGGTCCCATTTCGTAGAGTTCCTTCAGGCGGTCAAACGTGATGACAGCCCCATGGTCCCACATGTCTCCCACTGTTGAGATGCCTATGGCATCCCAGCGGGAGAACCCCTTGCTGGTCCGAAGGTTGCCCAGAACACGGGAATCCCAAAGCGGGGTGAGCTTAGTGATAGTATCTTTCCAGCCTAGCGCAGCGGTGGCTGCGTGCCAGACGGAAACTGTAATCTTAGTGGGCCCCCTCAACAACCTGAGCTTACGCTTGTCATAGAGCGGGGCCAGCAGGGTACCCGCCCCTAGCTGGGCCCGGTCCGCCTGAAATGCAGGGTCCGATTGTGGTGCATGCAGCCATTGATTAATCGGCCTAAGCTGAGCCGCCCAATAATAAAGTTGAAGGTTAGGGAGTGCGATGCCACCCTCGTACCAACCTTTACAGAGCTTGGCGTGAGCTATCCGTGCCGGGCGATTGTGCCATAGTAGACTAGTGACCACTGCCGCCACCCTCTTGAAGTACCTGGGGGGCACTGCAAAGGGGGTGTTGTCCAGAATATACAGAAAGCGGGGCAGGGATTTCATCTTAAAGAGGGCTGCTTTTCCCAACATCGTTAGCGGTAATCCTGCCCAGAAGCTCGCATCTCGCCTAAGGCGGTCCAGCGGCGGCTCCAAGTTCAACTTTTCAAATTCCGTCGGGTCCTTCGTAACATGAACACCAAGATACTTAAAGGACGTGCCGGCCAACCGCAAGGGGCAGTCAAAGCCAACCGAGAGTGGGCCGCCCGCCAGGGTGTATAGTTCAGATTTAGTCCAATTAATTGTGTAGCCCGACACCTCCCCATGGGCATTGCAGACATCTAAAAGAGCCGGGATGCCATGGTCAGGATCCGTCAGGTATACAAGCATATCATCCGCGTAGAGCGAAATGCGGTCCTCCCAGCCCTCCCTCCATCGAATCCCCTTGAGCAAGGGGGTGGTCCTAATGCGGATCGCCAAGGGTTCTAGCGACAGTGCAAAAAGTAGGGGGGACAGAGGACAGCCCTGCCGAGTGCCGCGTTTGAGCGGAAAGGAGCGCGAAATGTGGCCATTCGCCACAACATGCGCTGTGGCGCCGCGGCCAGGGCGACTGACGCCGGAATCTGGGGACCAGGGTTCGATCCCCAGCTCCGGCGGCAGGTTAGCCCAGCACCATGTGACTCTGGGCAATAGCTCGCTTAATCTTCCCGACGGCCCCCCAGCGCCTAGAGACCCTTACGGGTGATTGTGCGCTTTACAAATGTGGACTTTACTTTACTTTTACTTTTTACCGGCATAGTGTACAGCAGTTTAATCCAGGAAATGAAAACAGGGCCGAAACCCATGTATTGGAGAACCTCGAAGAGATAGGCCCATTCAACCATGTCGAAGGCCATCTTGGCATCGAGGGCCAAGATGGCCGCTGGTTCGTCGAGGGCCTCCGCCTTGGCCAACACCCCATGCACCCGTCGTAGATTGAGCGAGGTGTTCCTGTGGGGCATGAATCCGGACTGATCCGGGTGAATTAGATCTGAGAGGTGGGGCAGGAGACGATTTGCCAGCAGTTTCGCCAAGATTTTACTTTCAGCGTTGAGTAAGGAGATAGGGCGGTATGAGGAGCAGTCCTCCGGAGGTTTGCCAGGCTTAGGGATAGCCACTATCGTGGCCGTTCGTTGGTCCAACGGGAGTATCCCCGCCGTACGACACTCCTCATACATTCGAAGCAGGAATGGGCTAAGAACAGCAGAGCGGTCCTGGAACCACTCAATTGGAATGCCGTTTGGTCCGAGCGCCTTGCCCGTATGTAGGGCCCCAACGGCGATCCGCAGTTCGTCAGCAGTGAAAGGCGTCTCAAGCTCAGCCGCCGTCTCGGGCAACAGCGCCGGGATGGGCAGATCATACAGTGCGCTTTGGGCCGCTATGGCCGTGACGTCCCGCTCCGAGGTGTAGACTTTCTCGAAGTGGGCAGCTAGCTCTTCTACTATCCGAGCTGGGTCCGTGTGAATATTCCCCAGGTCATCCCTGACCTGTTGGATCCCTTTGGCACTCCCGCCTCTCTTGTCTAGCCAGGCCAGCATTTTCCCTGCTTTGTCCCCCAGATCATACACTCTGTTTCGTGTGTCAGTGATGTGATCTTGGGCAATGTGTCGAGCATGGTCAGTATAGAGACGCTGGGCCAGCGTGAGTGCATGTAGTGTGTCGTCAGTGGGGCCCGTTTCATGGGCTGCGGTTGCGTCGCGCAGTCGTATCTCGAGCGTCGAGTGGTCCGCCGCCCGTTCTCGCCTATACGAGGTTACGGAGCTAATGGCTTGCCCCCTCAGGACAGTCTTATAGGCCTCCCATAGCACCTCAGCCGAGGCTGCGGTAGGCTCGTTCTCCATAAAGTAATGTGTTGTGGCGGTCTGTAGTGCTTTCCGGACCTTCGGCACCTTAAGATATGAGGCATGCATCGGGAAGACACGGTGGCGTGAGCGTGGTCGTGAAGTAATGGTGAGAGTCAGTGGGGAGTGATCCGAAATGCCCCTAGGGTGAATGAGCACCTCTTCCACGCGCTGCAACCCATCCCCGAGCGCCAGAAAGTGGTCAATGCGGGACAGACTATTGTGGACGGTGGAATGGAAGGTGTACTGTCGTAATGTAGGGTGGACGTGCCGCCATATGTCCACCAGCCCCAACGCCTCAATGAACCTTTGAAATCTGGAGGGACCCCCGGGGAGAGCGGGTGCGGGGAACCTGTCGAGTAGTGGATCGGCAGGGGAATTAAAGTCCCCGCCCAACAAGGTGTCACCCTCGGGGAGGGACAGTAGGAAATCGCCCAGGGCAGGCAGCATCACAGAGTGTAAGGACGGCGGGATGTACACTGATACTATTGTCAGGGGGCGCCCCTCCCATTGACCACTCACTGCCGCAAAACAGCCCTGCGAGTCGGTCTTTGTGCAAATGGTGATAAAAGTTGAGGATTTTCTGAGCAGGATACCCGTGCCCCGGGACCCAGTGGAGAATTCGGAGTGGACCAACATCGAGTACCCCCGCCTGTCCAGGGCCTTGGTGGCAGTACCCATTAGATGGGTCTCTTGAAGGAGTATGAGGTCAGGTTTATGTCGTTTGACCTCGGACAGAACAAGGCCTCGCTTCACTTTATCACCCAATCCACGCACGTTCCATGCCAGAAGCTTGAGGGAGGAGCCGCCCAATTGTGTCTCACCCGCCTGCATCATGTTACGCCGCTCACCCATCACCATCGAAACTCAGGGGCCTGAACCCGAAGCACACAGCCCACCCACCCAGCACCGTTCCAGTAAACAGCACAGTACATTCTACATTGTTCATACGATAGCATGAATTCCCGTAAAACCAAACAAGTCCCCCTCCCAACACCCCCCACCCTGCCTCCCTGCCAAACGGACTCAAAACTGCCCGCCACCCCAACTTAGCAGAGCGCTTAACCCTTAGCTGAAACAGAGTACTTGCACGTCGGGGGAGAGTGTCCCCCAAAGCAGGCGGTCCCATTGTGGCCCTCAGGCGTCCGAGCCAGCGTCCATTAGCGGCTCAGTAGAGAAACAGCGGGAGTAGAGTTCAGGAGTAACTCGATAGTCCCTTGTGGCATCCTCATTTGCCGCCAGCCGCTCCCAATTGGTCTCGCGGTGGTGATCCAGTCTCGCTGGTCCTTGAAGGGGAGCGGGAGCCCCGCCGGCCTGTCCCCCCCGATCTGTTGCGTCGACGGTTAGAGGTGCGGTCCACTGTGCGCCAGCCATCCAGCCATTCCCTGGCAGTCTCTGCAGAATCGAAAAACCAGACCTTCTTATCCGCTACCACTCGTAGCCGGGCCGGAAACAGCATGGAGTACGGCAGTTCTTGGTCGCGAAGCGACTTTTTAACTTCGAGGAAAGTCCTCCTCTTGCGGGTGACCTCCGCCGTGTAGTCGGGGAAAAATGAAATCCTTGAATTCTGGATTTGGATGGGCGGCGCCACCCTAGCGGCCTGGAGGACTGCATCGCGGTCTCGAAAGTTGAAGAGTCTCGCCAGGATGGGGCGCGGAGCTGCACCCGGGGTGGGCGTCCCGCCCGGGACCCGATGGGCCCGTTCTACTGTGAAGAAGTTTGACAGTCCCTTCGGGGCCAGTTTGGTCTTAATAAGGTCTTCAACATACAGGTCCATGGCCCCCCTCGTTTCAGACTCCGGGACCCCCAAAATACGGACGTTGTTGCGTCTGGAACGCCCCTCCTGGTCGTCCAGCTTACTTTTCAAAAGTTTATTGTCCGCCCGCAGCCTCTCCATTTCCACCTGCAGGTCCGAAACGTCTTCTATCAAAGATTTGGTCACTACCTCCACCTGTTTCACCCTCTCGCTCATTTTCTGGAGGTCGGCTCTGATCAGGGTAACCTCCGTCGCGGTCGAACCCACCGTGGCCTGCACCTGCTCCAGTGTCCGTAGCACGTCGTCCAGCGTGGCCTTTTTTGCACCGTCATTGTCAGAACCCTTCCCCAATGATTTGCGCTGCTCAGATTGCGTGGCCGACTGGCCCTCATAGGCATATTTCCCGAGCTTCGCCTGGGCAGCAAGCTGTCGCTTTCCCGTCCCCGCCATTGCTGGCCAGTGAGACAAAGTCCAAGCTGGAACGGGCCAGAGGTCCGTCGCCGTTCACGGGGGGGAAATTAGGGAATGCAGGGGGGGGGTTCAATACTCGTGGGATGACAACGTCCGTTGGTACCATGCAGGTGTCGCCGGCCGCCGCGGAGCCTTGGCGGCCCCGGCCGGTTCAGCAAAACGGCGTCTGGTGCCGCGCAGGACCTCCGGTCCGCGCCGAGCGCAGCCAAGGGGCACAGATGCCCAGCGTCACAGTGTATTCCACGGGAGGGGCAGAGCAGCCGGCGGGGAAGGATCGCCAGCCAAAGGTGTCGGGCGATGGCGTCGTCGGCCACTTCCGGATGGATGCGCCGGGGAGGATGAACTTCCGCCCGGCCTCAGGATTCACTTGACACCGATGCTCGCCTCGTGTCACCAGGCCCGCCTCGCCCAGGGGACGGAGTTGAAGTTTCGCCCCGAAATCGGGGTCCAGGCACTCCCAAATTGTATGCGCCGGTGCCGCTCGGTCACCGCACCCAGAACACCTTCTTCGGACTGAGTAGTGCGCGGATTGGCATGCGGATTGATGTGGGAAGCCGCCTTGCTACGGGAGCCTCTCTAGGTTGCTGCCGCCATCATCGGCTGCTAGCCACGCCCCCTACAGGTATATATTTTGATTCACTGGTAAGCAGTACATGAAGCATAAGAAACTGGATAGCAAGGTTGGACGCTCTTCATGATGCAGTTCTTCTAGTTGAGTTACATGACAACCCCAATAAGCATGTCTACTTTGGCTCTATTTCTCCATCTCACTGCATCCTGGAATGTGTGGTCCAACCTTTGCAGGTTCAGGAATGATGGGACTTCTTGGCTTGGGATGGAAGCAAACAGAGATGGACTTCATTATAGGGGCATGTATGGCCGGCAAGAAACTTGCAGTAGCAGTGACCTGCTTTGACATCACATCAGTATACAATTTAATTTACTGTACCCTAACGTGACGTCAGAGAGGCTGCAGCTGGCTTCCACTGCAGTGTCTCCGCGAACCTGAAGGAGGTGCTGGAAGGAGTTGAGCCACCATGGTTATTTATTATATATACTTTATGTATAGTAAGTCCATGCCGCTCTCCACATCACCTTCATCTCTTGCCCATGAGTAGAGCTCCTGGCCATGACGAATGGCCAAGTGGGGAGGCTAGCAGGAGTCAAAGGCAACATAAAATTATCCATGAGTAAAAAAGGGATCTCTTACACCTCAAGTTATAAACTATATAGATGGCTTGGTCTTTGTTCTCGCTGTATATTAGGTGAAAACCTCCTGTTTCTTTACTACCCATCAGCTACCCTCGTAGAAGTGGCATTCAAATGACTGGGCACTACTTAATGATTTGTAACTCCCGTACCTCTCTCAGAAAATGGTGTGTACAATCTGTGTCCTGTTTGACCACAGTCTGAACATGCCTGCCCTAGTAGTCCCAGTGGTAACAGTAGTTAGTTTTATATTAGAACAGTCTTCGGTTCGGTTCTCTAGACCTACAATTATTGTCTCGTTCCGTTCCCCAATGATTTGGGAGAGAGGGAACACCATGTATGCCAAGCTTTCTTTGTGCTGAGCATGAGGCTTTCATAGTGGAGAATAGTGCCACTCAGCGGCCGATTCTTGCTTTGAGGGTGCTAACCCCCAAACTTGCTCAGTCTACTTTGGTAACCTTTTATTTTTCTGGTAAAATCCAGTCCTATTTATGCAGGCACCTTAAATGTTGCCAGATAGAATTTTTCATGTTACCTATTCCTTTTTTTACAATTATTATAGAAGTTATTGCTTCACTTGTGTAATTCCCATGATACCCGGTTGGTGTGTGTCTGGTACAGAAGATGAACGCCCACCTAAGATGGATTGGAAAAAAAACCTTGGTTTCATCAGAGATGTATAACCTGCTCCTAGCTGACTTCAGTTGCCCAGGAAGCCTCTCATTGTTCTCTACAAGATGTAATTTTAAGTGTAAAACAAGTCAATTAACTCTTTAGGAACTTCGCGGGACGCACATGAAGTACTTCTAGGGTGTTAAGGGTTGCTTTTATTTCTCATTTCAATCTATACATCTTTCATGAATGTATGCATCACATTACCTCCTGGTTATCCTTGAATTCCTTGAAATTCAATGGAGATAAAAATAAAATTCTAAGATGCTCCTATGACAGATCCCCCACAAGCACTTCCATCTGATGTTTGGTCAATGTTGAGAGACCCTGAGCTTTCCACCTCGACCTCAGTCCAGAATCCGGGGTTTCAGGTGGGCATATATTTATCTTCTTGCTTCTCCTTGTTGCGTGTTGGAGTGGCTTGAATTTTCTGGTGTATCTGAATCAAAATCGTGGAGCCATGCGGCTGTAATTGAGAAACAATGGCTTAACATTACCCGGTGGATGAGTGAATAGGATGGTGTTGTATGCCTCGAAAAGACCAGGGTGGTGTGATGATGGTTATGGAACTTAAAGGCTGTGGGGACTCTCCTTCCATGAGGTCTCAGCACATGACAGCAGCCAAGGGGTGGCGTGCAGACAACCGATGTTCTCAAAGTCATACTCTTAAGGGATTTTTGTAGTTGACCTAAATGGGTGCTTGGTAACTCACCGAGAATCACTTGTCCCCATTGCATTAGTTCCAGGGCCCTCTAGGAGTAAAAGGGTAATTGTCCCCTCCCAGAGATAAGAAAGTCTTTAACTTTTCCAGGAGTAGGGGACCGATGAGGAAGAGATCCCGGCACTCACAAAGACTGTTGTGCTGCCCTTACACATGTAGAATCTGCCCTGTATGATGGTGAAAAATGCTGGAAAAGGCACCCTAGTTATGGACTGAGAAAACTTAAGAGAGGGAAGAACCTAGAAATATTGGTCTGTCAGAGTGTCATTTACACTGTGCTTTCATCCATGACTGCATGTGATGGCGGAACGGTGTTTGGCTCTTGCCCTGTGAATGACTGCATTTTTTTTATCACATGCACATCTAATGAGTGCGCTTCAGTGTCAGGGCTGGTTGGACAGTCCTTTCGTTTTCAGTGTTCATCTTTTAATAGTGCCCCTTTCATTTCTTTGCTTCTCTTTATTTCTATTTTTCTGACGAGGTTACTATAGCTCCTCAGGCAGTGCTAACGAGCTGTTTGCTTGCCGTTCATTTCATCTACATTGCATCACATCTTGCATGGCCGCTTCCTCTAAACCAGGCGATCACTGAGAAATGCTGTTGTGATTGTTTGGTTGTATCATTGTTTTACCATTCCAAAACGGACAACACGTTGATTCTAAACATGGCGGTTATGCTGGAGATTTAACCCCTTAAGTGCTGCCGTCGGCCAACGGTCGTCACGGGCACTACCTCCCCAGTGCTGCGTGCGACCGCTGGACGTCCAGTTCAGCACCGGATAATGGACAGCGCAGCACTGGGGAGGTATGTTTACGAAGCTCCCAAGTGGTTAAAACAACGGTATACAAGGTGGACATGCGCCATGGTTAAATGTCCACATTTCTTTTTTAGGTCTCGCCTAGACGAAAGCAAAAGCGAAGCTTTTGCTGTCTAGGGAGACAACTTATGTCGCCACTTTCCGGGCTTTCCGGGGAATGTAGACAGCAGACTGTGACGAGCTTGTCCTCCTGGAGATTGTAGCTCGTGAGCGCGCACGTCGCGTCGCCGTCCCTGCTATTCCCATGCACAGAAAGGCTCCCGCACGCATGCGCACATACACACACTGCATGCATACACACACACACACACGCACCCCCCTTTAACAGACACACGCGCAGACAGACGCACGCACAGACACACTACAACAGACACACGCGCACACCCCACCCCCACTCACCCCTCCTCCTCCGTAACACACTCACCTGTTCTGGCGGTGCTCGGCGTGCCTCTCGGGCGGCGGTTGCGCTTTGCGGGGCACTCTCACCACATGAGAGCCCCGCCTTCTTCATGCGCCCGGCCGCTCTTCACCCGGTCCCCCATCTCGGGACCGGGACTCGATCAGGAGCCCTCGGGGCTCCTCGGACAGTGGCTTCTCTCTCGCGCCGCGATGGGGGCGGGACTTCCGGTTGGGGCTGCGCTGCGATTGGCCAGCTGCCCAACCGCTTCCGGGTCGTCGCAGGCAGCGCGGCGGCCCGGCGGGAAGCGGGAACTTGTTTAACTGTAGTTGAGAAATATTTTTTTTAACTTATTCTGTTCGTCATATAGAAGATGTACTTTAAGGTCACAGCGGAGTGGGGTAAGGTCGTTTTCTAAGTAACTGCTCTGTGAGGTCCCCGGCAATGCGCTGTGCACTGTGGAGTTCGAGGCACAATGTTAGACAGTGACATCACAAATTATTGTGTATTTGTTAGTTTGACGTCACATTAATGTTGGCATATTAATATCCAGGTTTGCCTTTGGTTGTATGGTGGATGTGTGTGATCAGCACGTTTTGTGAGGGGGCGGTTAGTGCAGGAAACTGTCTGGGTACTGTGCAGTATGATGTTACAGGCTTTGTGTAGTGATGTGCCTTGCACAAGTGTCCCTGGTGCAGTATGATGTTACAGGCTTTGTGTAGTGATGTGCCTTGCACAAGTGTCCCTGGTGCAGTATGATGTTACAGGCTTTGTGTAGTGATGTGCCTAGCACAAGTGTCCCAGGTGCAGTATGTTGTTACAGGTTTTGGGTAGTGATGTGCCTTCCACAGTGTCCCAGGTGCAGTATGATGTATGTTATAGGCTTTGTGTACCTTGTGTTTAATGGGCGTCGCCTGTGAGTTTTAAATACGCCCCCCCACCCCAGCTCCCCCTGTACGGACGCTGCACAAGCGGGCGCTGTGTTAATTTGAGAAATCTGTGGACGCTTCCTCCATTGTTTTTTTTTTTACTTATTTGTGCTCGAAGCATGACTTTGTTTTTTTCTTCAATTTGTTTCTTTCTTTTTGAGCAGTAACAATGGTAGCTGCGTGGGTATGCGCAGCTTGCCAAAACTGTTTTTTAGTAACTCAGCAAAGCGCCTATTTTAAATATGTTCCATTCCTTGCACCCTCACCCCACTGCACAGACCTGCGCTTCACGGTTTGGGACGCGGGCGCTGCTCACTAAAGACTCCGTGGAGGCTTCCTCCATGATGCATTGTTCCCGCCCCCATCCATGCACTTCAAGTATCTTGATTTCTTTTTTTTTTTACCAAACGCAGTGTCCGCTCCATAGTGTCTGCCCTTTTTTATATCGGGGCAACCTTTGTTAAACTGTCCCCCTGATCCGCATACACTGCGCTACTTCTCCTCAAGTTGCAATCCATGCTCCTGCAGCGGCCCAAGACCCATCTTAGCCACTTTCAGGATTCAGCCCGGTTAGGTACAAGGGGGGAGGAGGATGAGCAAGCATCCGCGAGCCTCCCCGGGGCACCGGCCAGAACATGGTTAAACTATATACAGACGTGGAAGATTTGTGTAGACATATAAGGTATTTTTTATTAGCTTTAATGATTATTTTTGCTCAAAAATGCCTGGTGATATTGAGCTCATTATTAGTGTGGCGTCCACCACCCTCTCTTATTTTTTCGAATTTGTGGTTCGCGGCACAACTTCATTTCTTACGGCGTGCAGCTTGGAACTTATTTTTGTTCATCATGCAGTTCCTCCGTGATACCCTTGTTAGACTATGACTGCGTATTTGTATGACTCATCCTAATTACTAACACGCATTTGCAATGAAAGGTCTCACATTTACTCAGTTTGAACTATTGGCATTGTAAATAACAGTGCCTTTTATTTATGTGTTGGTTTTTAACCCCTTAATTGCTGCCGTCGGCCAACGGTCGTCACGGCCACTACCTCCCCAGTGCTGCGCACGACCGTTGGACGTCCATTCAGCACTAGTTCCAATGGACAGCGCAGCACTGGGGAGGTCTATTTACAACGCTTTAAAGGGGTTAAAATATAAATAAAAGGCATAGTCATTTACAATGCCAATAGCTTAAACTCTCCCAAATGCGAGACCTATTGCATTGCAAATGCTTGTTTTCTACTTGTATTCTGTTATCTTGCATGTTGTTGAGATTGTGCGTTTTACTGTGGTTGTGTCCGAGAGTGAATGCAAGAATGAGCCAGTGAATGGTTGCATGAGTGCAAAGATGAGTTCGAGAGCATGCATAATAACTTATTGAGTGCCCAATCCTATCAGTGACAGAAAGACATGTCTGTTCGTAAGCTAGACCTATTGGCATTGCCAATGAGTGGTGTGGTATAGGTTAGAGACTGCCTTTGTGAGGGGTTTTAGAAATGTTTTTCCTTAAAAGCTAAATGGCTTTGGGTATTCTTCATGAGTTGATAACTTTTTTCCTTCTTAAGTTATGTATATGTGGTGTACATTCTGACCACAATGTTTTAACAGTTTCATACTAAAATAAAATGGTGGTGCCTGTACATGTGGCACTGCCGGGTCAGCATTGGCTGGGGAGGGGCAAGTGACCGGTGGCGATGCCTATTAAGTTGATATTTAAAAAAAGTGGTAGGGATCGAGCGGATGTGCGTGCCTTATTCTAGAGGAGGAGGACGAGTTTGGGAAATTTGGGATTACCCCCACATGCATCAATCTAGGATTTTGCATTTCTTAAATAGCGAAAATTAAGGAATCGCTATTTAGGAAATGCAAAATCGTATGCATCAAGAATTCCTAAAAGTTTTTAGGATTCCTTAATTTTCGGAAATTGCGATTCCTTAATTGCGAATCGCAATTAAGGAATGGCATTACATTGATTCCTATGGGCCTAGAGGCCCATAGGAATCAATGCCGTTTTGCATTTTTTTTTTTGCACTCGCAATTTGTTGATGCATTGCAAGGGTGCAGAGGGAGGTCCTTTGGACCCCCCCCCCCCCCTGCACCCCTGAAATGTATTTTCAAGTGCATGTTTCACACACACATGTCCTAAGGACATGTGTGTCTGTAACATGCATGTTTAAAAAATGCAATTTTTTGCAAATTTTCGCAAATTAACACGAGGGTCAACCTCGTGTTAATTTGCACCTCCTATTTTAGAATTCGCATTTTTTTTAAAAATCATGCATTGCATTTAAGGAATCGCACACATGCGATTCCTTAAATGTAAACGCATTTTTTAGAAGTGCAAAAAATTCCTACAAGTTTCATGCATAGCAAAAAGTGATTTTGGAATCGCAAACGGCCGAATTTTCCGATTCGCACCGTTTGCGATTCCAAAAACCTTTGATGCATGTGGGGGATAGTCTTTCAACAAGAAAAGGAGAGCACTTGGGGCACGATTTTAGCAGTGTCAGCAAGCTCGTAAAGGTGTTTCAGCAGACTGAAGAAAGTAGTCACCAAAATCTTTTCACACAAGAATCAGCGTTAAAAAGAAACCCTACAAGGTGCTCAGATTTCCCTGTTCATCACTGCCTTGAGGCTACATTTGTTTCTTACATATTTGTGTATCAGTGAACAACACTATTGATAAGGGGAAGGATAGATTTTTCCGATTTTGCAGTTTTATTACTCTTGATATTTAGAAACCTGTTAAGCTTTTCAATTTGGGAACATCCTCTCTGATCCTAAGCCTGTCCTTCACTCCTCCGCCCTCCCCCTTCGGGGAAGATGTTTGATATCTAAATTAGCCGTCATTATTTCATTCCTGCCGCCTCCTGCTGGCTGCTTGTTGCCTTTTCCTGGTGTCTGAATTATGGGGGCACAGAGGTCGCCCGCTCTACAATGGCTAATGTTTATAGAATCAAAGGTCACCATCACGGTCTCTTAATTTGATACCGCTTCATACGAGCAACCAGGGCTGCCACGCGGCGCGGCACTCGGGGCCAATCACGTCACTCGTCTAGGAAGCCTCGCGCGCCCACTCCATCATCACGGCTCTGAAGGAATAACAAAAAAAAAATGTACACGATGGGCAACTTTAGGGAAGGCTTCCGGCAAATCTTTAACATAAGTCACTTGGTGTTCTTCTTGTGCCTCGTGTGTGCTTTCACATTTCGAGGGGGCAATAGTTGCTCTAGAGGGGGAGCCTCCAACCTTTTCTGTAATGATAGCTACTTGTGGTCAATGAAAATTATCCTAAGCTACTAATATGATTAGTGTTGTAATGTAATAGTGACCACATCAGACAAGCTTGCATTAGTTTTCACCATATGCAAGCTTAGCAGCAATGATCACCTCTTGTTTGACAGAGGGAATGAAAAAAAAAAAGCATTGTCAATGTAAAATGCCTCCCTCTACATGGGTAATACATAGCACCTGTACTTAAAATGCCCTGGCACCAAGTTAATAATACTAGTAATAGCTCTCCCAGCGCAACATGATTTATAAGTATCAGCTTTTAATATATTTCGTCAGTTCAGTCCTTTTTTATCTCCAACATCCATCCGCTTATGAGTTCAGAACACACACAGATGTTTGTCTCAAATATACATCAATTTGGGTGTTCATAATAATGTAGCCAAACACAAGTTTCTAATGTGGCAGGCTGACCTGCACACACCACAGCTATGTGCAGGTAGCTGGAGGGCTGCCAGTAGCATACGAGCTATTCCTTGGATAATCCTGCTCTAGAGGTGTGTGTGTGTAACTTGGTTCCAAACCAGCCAGATCGATGCCACATATTCAGGATTTCCACGTAATATATATTTGTGTACTATAAATATAAATCAATGAGGATATCCTGTGATGACCACAGCAACGTTCTAAAATGCCTGTTGATGATTTATAGCGATACAGGGCTAAGTAAAAAAGAGTTTTTTCCCTACACTGGATTGTTGGCCCCTGTAATACTAGTGTTCATTATAAATGCTCTATTTTCTCTGTCCAGTCTTAGGCGGATGAATTATAATACTAAATACACCTGTTGTAAGTGTGCTGTAAAATGATATCCTGGATGGTCTGCATTCGGGGTAATCAGTTTATCAATCTGCTTGATGTTTCCCCCCCCCATAATTGTGCTGCGTACTGGTAGTCAGAACTCCGATTAAAAAGATCTTTCTTGTTTGAGGCCCCTCTGATTTGTGCCCCCACTGAGCCTTCTGCTTCCTTAGTTTCCTGTTTTCCCTTCTCTGTTGGGGCCACTGGCCCTCTTTCCTGGGGCTTGCGTTTTCCACCTTGCCCACCACAGAGCATCTTTTCTCTTCTGTAGTCCCTCCCTCATTCAGGGATGTTCTGCCCTTGATAAGGTGACCAAGGCTTCCACCTGCCAGTATGACCTCTCCTCTCAGGGGCCCAGCCTGGGCATCAAGGCTAATGACGGGTGTTAAGTGTGTCTTCCTTTTGTAGACCAGATCACCAGCTCCTTAACCTTCACTCCCCACTTCTCCTCCTCCTAAAGCCTCCGTCGACCCAATTTGTCAGACCTACTAATTAAACAGCGTTCCCATACTACCATCTCTGTTACCCCATGAGCATTACATACCCACAGTATTTCCCCCCAGTTGCTCACTGAGTCCTGGTTGGGTTTCCTTATGGCGGGTGACGTGATGAGAGTCAAGCAAGCAATATTTTCCAGAAGGGAAGGGTTGATGGAAATGTGAGAACAAAAAAAAGTTGCTTGCAGGCTTTCTGTAACCAGTACACCCCTTTGGGTGGCTCCATTGACAATTGCTGCTGGACTTCAAACACCATTTATAATTTAGCATTTACAGTGGCTGCTAGTATCCACTACATGCCCAAGGGTGCTAGAAATTAGCTAGGAATTAATGGTAAGCATAGAAATACTGTTGCTCAGTTGTCTTTTCCTCCACTACATTCTTACGTTCTGCGACCAAAGGCAGAATAAGGGCACCACTCTGGTCTACAAAGCACTACACTACAAAGCTTTCCATATAAGTTACAGTCCAGTTAAATACTTTTCCAAACCAGTCATTATGGTCTAGCATTCTACTCATCCACCAGTGTGCTTCAGCATCTTGCCAGCATATACATGCAGTTACAATAGGGCACAACTGCACCCATACCTTCAAGCTTTAGCTAAATAACCAGGTTTTAGCTTGGGTTACCATCACATGGCATCCGGGTTGCAGGCAAACCAGGTACATGCCAAGTTTATGTACAAACCTATGGAGGCGGTTTATCTCCAAAACATATTTCCATAGTGTTCCTTTCATGTGTATGTCCTGAAAATTGCTTATGGCAACTTCATTTATAGGGACTGTCCTAGTGCCTCGAGAAACTGTTTAGGCTAATCGGAGACTGTCTGATCTCTGCTTTACAAAGCCTCACCATATAATCATTATTAAACCGATGCACTCTCCCCGGCTAAGGAAAGCATGTAAGATGCTGTCCGGGACTGTATCAAACCCCAGGCTTACTATGTTAGGCCATTTTGTTTGCGGGCGGATGGTGGGTGGCATCATGCTTCCCTGGGATTTCCTGATTTAATCCATCTAATTTAGATCTTTAGTCCAGTTATGGAGAACAAGGACTGTAACACCCAGAGTGCATTAATTTGTTACAAGAAGTTCTGAAACTGGAAACATGGGTTTTCCTTTCAATATGGAGTCACCCTGTGCCATCTGAATGCACTGTTAAATACTTGGCAACTGGTTCTCTGTCTTCAGAATCTGTAATCCTGAAATGGGTTTTGAACCAAGAGTACTTTTCAAATGATGCCAATACTTTTTATGGGGAAACATTAAACTACAAGTCCCACTAATCAAAGCGATGGTGGCTAAAAACACAGTACTGGTTAAAGGGGCTGCACTTTAGTGGTGACCTCCATGTTGCATTGCTTGCAATCCCACACCTTTTACTTTTTGCTCCACCTTTCCTGCCTCAAAGAAAACGAAACCTCAGCAAGGAGGCACTTGAGCATGTCTTCAACCGAAGCTGACCTCTCCTTGCCCTCTGCCCACCCCCTTTCTTTACTTGCCCTTTCCCCTCCTGGGCCTGCCTCGTAATCTCTGCACAAACGCCATTAGCACTGACACGCACTTGCACTGCAATTTATTGGGGCATTTATCTTTAGGGGGTGGCTGGGGTCGTATTTTGCGCTGCTGAAAACCCCTTAAATACTTTATACTAGCACACGGCGGGCTACTAAAACCGGCATGTTTGGTTGCACTGACTAGATTTTTATCAGAAAGCTGTGATGGAGTAAAGTTTACTTACGTACAAGATGAACATTTCTTTTGCCAACATTTTTTTTCATTAGTAGTTCTTGTTCCCGGGTGACACAAAATTTACTGATGCTGTAAAAAGCATTTGTGCACATGCCCGCCCCTCTGCTGGGCGGTGAGAATGGTTAATTGCGCCGCCATTGCCGTTTATGGCGTAATTGCCCATTTTGGTGCGAGATAAAAAAAAAAAAAAGAAAAAAAGCGTACTTCAAATGGAAGAATGTCAGTGGCATTCTCATGGTCCGAGAGTCTGGCAGCAAAATGGAAACACGAGCAGTCCGAGGAGTTCCTTGTGCCGCCCCGTAGGGTATTCTACCAGCTGCAGTGAGTTTGTATTCGTAGCTTTTTGACGAAATTCTCTGATAATTGCAGGTACCATAAGCACGTTCCTACCGCCGCCCTTGCATAAGATGTCACGTGATGGGGTCGGGGGTGACCAATGACATTTATAATTATTCATGCTCCTTGGGTGATGCTGTAGTGTTTAACCTTGAGCACGCACGAAGGAAAAAAAAATGAACACACTAAAAATTTCTAAAAATGGAGCAGAATCGTCCCTTTACTGGATTTCCTCAGGGTTGTAAACAGCAATTGTGCACTGTTGCCCCATGAAGGGACTGTGCAAACTTGTAATGTTTACTTGAGAATCTTTTGAAGCCAATGGAAGCTGATTATTTACAACAAATGTTGCATCTTTCTACATCAGCATGTGCGTTCCATTTAAAAATGCGTCTCGCTCAGGAGTTTAGATTTAAAGAGACTAAATCTAGAGACGTGTCCAGTGAAATTTTGGATGCAAATTTCTTAAGCAAACTTAAGACCGATTTAGAGTAATGTAGTGTTGGATGGCTCGCATTAGATTTACGTGTTTCAGATACTTGTAATGCCGTGCAATCCTACTTTCAGTACACTGTTTTTGAGAGTCCTGGCTATCAAGTTCAAGGCTGTCTGCGTCCCCAGGGTGTATACTGGTAACATGAGGCGAGCCAAGTGCAGGTTAACTTGCACTGCTGTACGTTACATGAAATATACATTTCTGCTGAGGCTCCTGGGTATCTCCGGTATCCAGCGCCTTGCTTACAATTTATGAAATATTGAAATTGCCAGGATAATGCACTTTTTTTAAAAGTGAACATTCCAGGGAATGTAGACAGTTCTCAGCTAGTTTCCTTCCAAGGGACTTCTCTTTTGTAGAAGGCCATGACACTCACTACATGTACCGTTGGCGAAGCTGCATTTTTTTTCTTGTGGTATTTTTTAAAGTTGCTTCTCATTAAGTGCTGAAGACCTCACACACGGCCGTTTCTGTACACTTTTATGATTATTTTTAATATGTCAAATGTATTCTGAAGTCCTACTTGCTCATGCTGTGTTTCTGTTGCATGTGGATGCTTCTATGACAGCAGCATACCAACTTGCTGCTTACAACAAAGCCTACTGAATGTACTGTGAATTGTTATATGTACTTGAGACTGTTACTCGAAGAAGGTTGAACTGATGAATGGACTGCTGGGGAGCTTTCCATTAATGCTTTGAAACATCAGCTGTGTGTAGGAAGCTGCTCTTTATATAGTATACCAAGACGAGGCACACTGTGCAAAGAGTCCAGGTATCCCTTATAAGTGGACAGGGGCTTGCAGAGGTTCAAATCAGTGTCAGGTGCCCCATTGAAGTCAATGAAGATCGGTCCGGTCACAAAGAGGCTGCAGGTTTATATTGGGGGGCCAGTTCGGCTGAGCCAATAGGGGGGACTCAGGTCTCACAATGCTCGGGGACATGGGTACACCTTTGGTCCTCTTCTCAGGCCGTGGCGGCCAGGTGCAGAGGTGTCCTGAGGCATCAGGTTTTTGTTACCGGAGACACGGTAGAGGGGGGCTGCACAAAGAGGCTGCAGGCGGCGTCGGGAAGTCCACATCTGGGAAACCCAACGTGGGCTTTAATTCTGGAGGGGTCTGGGGACCACAATGGCACCGTTGGCCCACTTCAACTCGGGCTAGAGTGCACAGGTGCAGTGGTGCTTTCCATTGTCGGGATGTTTGGTGGTCCGGAGTCCTCGCAGCTCTTCTGGGTTGCTTGTAGGATGCAGAGGAGCAGCATCGCTATGGGAGTGTTGGTTGAAGGCTGGAAGTCCTTCCAGGCTTTTTGAGGCACAGGTAGCTGCAGGACTAGTCCAAAGGGCCAGCAGGTTTGGAGCCAAGTCAGTTGCTGGTCTTCTGTTCTTGCAACTCTTTACCGTTGATCATCTTCTTTCAGGTCGGCAGCATCTGATTTCCTAAATACCAGATCACCTGTGCTGTGTGTGTGTGTGTGTGTGTGTGTGTGTGTGTGTATATATATATATATATATATATATATATATGTGTGTGTGTGTACATATAAATAAAACAAATATATATATATATATATATATATATATACTGTGTGTGTGTGTATATTATTTATATATATATATATGTCTATGAAGAAATGATACTGTATTTTATAAGGGTACTATACCTTAATCAAGGACCGTTTCCGTAATTTTGTTGCAAAATGGACTGCATTGCTACAAAGAGCTGGTTGTATTATTTTGCACTTTGCACTTTTAAAATCATGTTTTTTTTCACACTAATCACAATTGTAAACATTATATGAATTTCTGTCAGTGACAATAACTGATATTGAAGCTAATACGTTTTCAAGCATTATTGAGCGTATAAGGAAAAATGTTTTCCATTTCTATGATTCTGTGTGGCTATACCTTTAAATAGTGGTTTGAGATGAACGCGGGCCATGTGTCATGTGACCAAGAACAACTTGTTGTTCGAAACGCGTTATCCCTCGACTTTTGTGTTTGCCGAATAAAGACCTTTCGGAGGAACTACAGGCTTGTCTGGATTCCTTTACCTGAATTCTGTGTATATATATTCATGGTGTATGCCATTCAATGTAATTGTGGGATGCTTTACATAGGCAGCACCATTTGCAATCTGAAAAAGCGAATATTGGAGCACATTAGGGCAGTCAAAAATAAAGACCTATCATACGCCACAGCGAAACATCTTCTGTCATGCCAAAATGGAGATTGGAGGAAAATGACTTATTTCGCAATTGACACTGTGGAAGAGCATGAAAGGATATATATCCTACTAGCGGTCGCCAGTAGGTAGTTTTAGTTAGGACCGAGTTTTTCCCTCGACTTTGCGACTGCCAAATTAAGGATCTTTGGAACGAACTACGGGCTCGCCTGGATTCTGTGTTCGTATATATATATATATATATATATATATATATCCTACTAGCGGTCGCCAGTAGGTAGTTTTAGTTAGGACCTAGTTTTTCCATAGTTTTGTGATTATATATATATATATATATATATATATATATATATATATATATATATATATATATATATATATATATGTATATGTATATATATATATATATATATATATATATTTGTATAGCACCAGGTATGGTACTTT
Source organism: Lissotriton helveticus (assembly GCF_964261635.1). Classification (NCBI taxonomy): domain Eukaryota; kingdom Metazoa; phylum Chordata; class Amphibia; order Caudata; family Salamandridae; genus Lissotriton; species Lissotriton helveticus. The sequence goes on along the minus strand of NC_136063.1, from coordinate 795,739,692 downwards.
AAAGATCTTAATACTAGCAGATAGAATATTGGTGGGAAGTAAATGGACTTGGCAAAACCATTCTGACTTTGAACAGCTTTGCCTTCATATAACTAAGTGCAAACTACCCATCCCCGCTTTGGTTGTGGCGCTCACTCATCGCTTGAGGCAAGTCAGCCCCTCTTCTGCACAGCGTTAACTTTTCCCTGCCCTTTGTCTGCTTTTTCTCATCCATAAGCACGGACTCCTGTTAGCCAGATGCATTGTACTGAGAAACATCAACCCTTAGCTAGCTCGGCTGCACACGAGGGCCTGGCGTCACTTGATGCGGCCTGAGTAGCTCACGTGAGATGTCTGCACGTGGCGCAGACATCAGGCGATTTGTAATATTCTTCAAGCAATTGTAAGGAGAGACACTGGGGTATTTTGTAAGAAACAAAACCTATGCCAGTGAGCTGCGAATGCTACCCAAGGTGAGTGAGCCTTGGAGTTTGTAATGTCACTGTGGCATCTTGTGTCACTCAAACGCCCTGGCCGGATGCTCACCTCGGAGCAAATGTCCTGTCCTTGGGTGTCTTTTTTTTTTTGCTTGCCCCATCTGCTTCACTGCAAGCTCCAGAGGTTCGTTTCTGTTATAATTGTGGCAAAAAGTGGTCTGCTTGGGTTGGTTTTAAGTGACCCTTCTGGGTTAGAGGTTGGGAATGGAATCACTTGTAGAAAGAACAGTACATGTGAAGATAAAGTGTGCAGGCTGCAGCTGGGACATGACAAGCTAGCTTGACCGAGCATCCCAGGAACATGGCAGGCTAGCCTGCAAGCACACGGTGAGCCTAGCTTTGATAATTTCTGCCATGGCCAGCTTGATTTATTTGTGCTTGACGTTTGTGAGTGCAGTGAAGTGTACATATACAAAATTAATTTACTAGTCATTCTTTTTTTTATTCTTTAGTGTTTCCCAGTGTATCTACCTCATTTTTCAAGTTTTGTGCAAGCATTTTCTTTCTTACAATGTCCTCCATTAGGTGAACAGCCTTGGGACCTTTGAACAAGTAAGGTATATCAGGGGAGGAGCGGAAATGCAGTGGGTCAATGTATAGCTTATCCACGAGGGGCTTGCCCACTTTGCAGAATGGGCCGATCGATGCAAGCTGTACAGAACACGGTAGAGCAGAAGTGCAGCATGTTCTGTTCTTGGCATGGGTAAGGTCCACGCTGCAAGCAGGGTTTAGGCACGCAACTCTTGAGCTGGAAGTGGAAAAAGTGAAGATGGAGAACAAGACGAGCCCAAGGCCTGCAAGGATCCCAAACAGACTTGTTGCCTCCAGAACACTCAAAATTAAACAAACTCTCAGCAATGAAATGCAGTAGTGACTATGTTATTGTGAAAAGTACAGCACATCTGTTCACCCAACTGGTGAATGGGCGATGCTCAACGATGCATGTACTCACGACTACACAATTGTTTTAACATAGTTTTGCCATCTGTGTTCCACTTTAGACATTTGAATTGCTCCGTTGTACATGTAACTGGCGGCGTCACATACGGGGACAAGTTGGTGGGTAGCAATTTAGTCCTTTTGTCTGTTGAAGGTTCACTTCTTCCCTCCTGCTTAGTGTGGCTGGAGGGAATAGCGGCAACCGTTAAGGCTAGAGCGGGTACGCAGCACTCCAGCTATGCCACTCCTGGGCCTGGTGAGTGGGATTTCATACACCTTGAACCACCAAGGCTCCATCTCTTTTTGCCGATTCTTTCCGATCCAGGCAAGTGATGATTCCCAACTTTGAGAGAAATCTCACAGTGTAAGAGGAGGCAGGAAATTTAAAGGGGTGGGGCCTACATAGTGTGACTTTTGCTAGGCAGAAGAGGAAGGGCCATGGAGAGGGGGAGGAGTTCTGTGCCAAATACTGATCCTCCACACCCCTCCTCCCCAAACACGAAAAAGATCCTGATGCTGCCACTAATGTTCTTGGGAGTTTGCAAAGTCCCTCCATGGACATCAGCTGTGTCCAGCTACCAAACCCGAGCTGGAAACCCACACGATGCAGGGGTTTCAGCTTATGTTCTCTCCCACCCTGTGATTCTGGGAGCCATGTGGGCTGGCATGCCTGAAGATGTGACTTCTTCAACAAGGAATAATCTTGTGACTCTGTAATGGGTAATGAAAGGACGTCTAATGCAACTAAGGGAAATGGCAAGGTTTTGGAATGTATTTTGCTCTGCATATGTATCCTATAGATTTAAATGAGTCTGAAAGAACAAAAATCCCTGAAATGGTAAATGAGTGTTACTAGGAGCTACCTACAGCATAAATCCACTGTTAACAGAGATGTAAAATGCAGACACTCGAAGAAATATAGGTTTTGTGGGTTGACATTGTGTTTTAATGTGAATCAAATTACTATTCTGAAATGCATGTTGGAGCACCAATACTCTTGTGCTTCGTTAGTCATGAGTAAAATGATGCAAAAAAAATCCATCCATTCCTTAACTTAAAGTGACACAGCAGTAATGCAATTTATTTGAGAAGAAATGGACATCTGGGGTTGAAGCTCTGGGGGTAGTCGGCCGTTCCTGAGTAGATATAGAAAGAGAGCAATGTGTGCTCTACATTTATTTTTATTTATTGTATTTTGTTTTGCTGAAGTGCAGTTTGCTATTCTAGCTATGTGTGAACTTGGATTAGATTAATTTCCAGAAAGGTATTCGCGCACCACTTGACATTCGTTGTGCTGAGATGAAATAAGTTTACTGTTTGCATGGCTAGTGTGGTAAGTAGGAGTTTATTATTATTAGTTTTTTAAAACGTTATTTAAAGAATAGCATATATTGGTAATTTCTCATAAATGAACAACCAAATTTGCTACAGTCTAGGGGCCATATGTAGGTGGCCGATTACCGGTCGGTAACAGATGCGCTGGGCTCTGGCTGAGGGTTGTCCTCGTCCTCGTCATCTGAGTCAGTCAGTTCCACTGCTGTTCCTTTTTTGATGGCCAGATTGTGTAGCATTGCACATGTAGCAATAATCTTGCAACATTTGATGGGGCTGTAGAGACGTGCACCTCCAGTTTTGTGGAGGCAACGGAATCTGCTTTTGAGCAATCCAAACGTGCGCTCCACCACGTTGCGTGTGCTCCTATGTGCCACATTGTATCTCCTCTCCCTCGGGGTGGTTGGGTTGAGATAAGGTGTGAGTAGATACGGCCGGAGGGCATATGCGCTGTCACCTATGTACAGATGTAAGTGGCATTATGTTGTGTGATCAATAGCTTTAGCCAGGGTGTACATCAGAGTGTGTCACATTTACTTACCTAGTATGTATCCGTCTCCAAATTCACCTGCAAGCAGACGGGTATGGATGCCACTGTTCCGGAAGATGTACGCGTCGTGGCTACTCCTGGGGAATTTGGCCACGATGTCAGTAATTAAGAACTTGGCATCACATATCACCTGTACATTGATGGAGTGGGTGGATTTGCGGTTCCTGTAAATGTATTCACTAGCTGCAGGTGGGCAGATGGGTATATGGGTCCCATCTATGCAGCCGATGACGTGTGGAAATTGTGCCATTTGGTAGAACTCCAGCTTGGTCCTCTGCAGCTCCGCCTGTGTACTGGGGAAGGAAATGCAGTGTTCCATTCTGTCCATCATGGCATCTAGGAAAGTGTTGAAAAAACGGGACAAACAGCTCTGTGACACTCCACCCACTGCAGCAATCACACCCTGGAAACTTCCTGATGCAAGTAGGTGCAGGCAGCAGAGTACCTGGACATGGGTGGGGACAGCGTGGGCCCTTGGTGTCTGATGCTCCAGATAGGGTTTTAGGTCCCGTATTAGCTCCAGGATGGTATCAGGGTGCAGTCTGTATCTTTCATGAATTTCTGCTTCTGTCAAATGGAACAATGTGATGCGCAATCTGTACACCTGCTCCTCCCGTCTCCAGATCCTTACTCCTGCTGCTCTCAAGCGTAGCCGCCTTGCAATGAGGTAGAGTCGCGCCATTGTGTTCCCACTGATGCATTTTGGGCCTGTTTTTATGCACTCCACCTGATTACCACATGCTCCTGAAAAGTGGTAAATACCGAATCGTTATTACCGAATCGGGTCATTTTCGGTAATACCGAGGTTTGCTACATAGCATTTTTGGGGATTGTTCCGATTCGTTATTTCCGATTAGGTAATATTTGTTTCGGTAATTTTGATTCGGAAAATAACGAATCGGTAATTTATTACCGATTCGTTATTAACGAATCCATTCGGTATTACGTACATCTCACATGGCTAATTACCGGTCGGTAACAACGAAAACTGGCCTTTTTCGGTAGGTGTTGCTATTGAACATGATGGGAGACAGAGACGGGCAGAGATAACGGCAAACTACTTCTGAGTGAGTAACGACACAGAGCCTGTTCCAGTTACATTTCAAGGTGTTTATTAGGCACACCCCCAGTAATGTGAGCAATGTCCAATTGGACATGGGTTACATCACCCATCTCATGCTTGGCAACAGCCATAGGTCCTTACTTCTTGCGGCCACGTGCTGCCCGTGACCGTTCCCTATCAACACTGTCCGGTGTGTCGGACTGTTCATGTGAAGGCACGTTACGTTCACTACGCCTTCTGAACTCGGTGGGTGAGGGCGTGATGCTACCACGGCTGGTGGCCTCCTCACTGTCCCCCCCCCCCTTCCATTGTGGCGGCCTTAGCATTCTGGATTTGCTCTAGCACTGAGGTCAAGGACACCATCCCCCTGGCCACATCCCTGCTGCAATGCGCCATCTCCTCCTGCATGGCGATGGACCTGCGACACATCAGTGATGTTGAAGTGGCGAGCCGGTTCACCGACTTGGTATAGCCCTGGAGCCTCTGTCTCTCCCTGCGCCTGGCTAGACGGTCCTGCTCAAGCTGGCTGCAGAGGTTGTCCACCGAAGTAGCCACTCTTTCCATTCCTGCACTCATGTTCTCCCCCATAGCACTGATGCCCTTCTCCATCCTGTGCATATGCTTGTTCATGTGTGCCACCTCCCTGTGCATTGACTTCAGTTCTTTCCATTGCAGGCGCTGGACCTTCAGCATGTTGCCTTCCAGTCCAGCGAACACACTGTCACCCAGCTCGGCTGCCTCTGGGCTGTCCGGCCTTGCCCTGCGGCGTCTGGATGAGATGTGGGTACCCTTGGATGCAGAACTACACCTCTCCCTGTTGGATCTTTCCCCTATGGGACTTTGTTCGCCCCCTCTGCCCTCCTCATCTGACTCCTCCATCTGCTGGAGGGTGGCCACGGCATGCCTCCTGCCTGACTGCGGGGGTGGGGGTGTTGGTGATCTTCGCAGTGGGGACTGTGTGAGAGGGGATTGTGGACTTCCCTGGCGCTGTGGTGATGGCTGTGGTGGTGGAATAGATGGCCGTGATGACGCAGAGCTTGTGGTCCCTGCAGGCCTGCTGGCGTCTTCATTTTGCCTCCCCTCCGGCCTGGCTGACTTAGCTCGGCTGCTCTCTGCTGCACTGCGAGATGACTCGCCTGTAATGACACAAATGTAGATATACTCACTGCTCTGTCTGCCATGTGATTTCATTAAACAACATGCCTACAGAGCACAGTGGTTGTCCTGACATTGCCTATTACTTTACCATGCTATTGTGTTTGCTAGCCTGACTGTCCTATTCATGTGTTCCCTCTGACTACATCACCCATAATGCATTGCAGGTATCCAGTAAGACATGGGGTGGAGTGGGAGCCCCTTTGCCACTATGGGGATTGGGGTTGGGGAGGGGGTAGCACAGCATGCTGGGCATGCTTCTTACCTTGTTTTCTAGCTGCTCTGGCGGAGCTGTCGGCGTCTCCCACGCCAATTACACTCTCCTGCTGGATGGTGGATTCAACCATTTGTTCAAGTGGTGTTGGTACTGGGGCTCTGTTTTTCCCTCCTCCTGTTTTTCCAGCCTGCCTCAGTCTCTCTGCCATCCTCAGTTTGGCTGTCTTCCTGAGGTCGTACCACCTCTTCCTGATGTCCTCTATGGTGCGCTGGGTCACACCTATGGCATTGATTTTGTCCCTGATGCCACTCCAGATTTGCCTCTTCTGTGACTCTGGCACTTGGTGGGACTGGGCTCCAAAAAGCTTGTGGTGCTCTTGACTGACATCCTGGATCAGGACCTCCAGCTCCTTGTCACTAAACTTGAGTTTTCTCTTTCTGTCACCTCCCTCCTTCTTCCTGTCCTGGCTTGCCATTTCAATGCTTGTTGTTGTTTTGCAGTCCTGCTTGTGGCTGTGTGGCTGTGTTGCTGCTGGCTCCTCAGCTCACCAGGCTGTCTGCCTGCCTGCCTGCCTCACTGTGAGCTCCAGGTCCTGTGCACCTGGCTGGGTGTGGCCACTTCCTGTTTGGGAGGTAATTGGGTGAATCTGGATTGGCTGATTCAGCAAATTACGAATTTTTGAATTACCGATTCGGTATTTCCGATTCGGTAATGGATTCTGTCAACCGATTCGGTATTTCATTCTCATTTTTTACCGATTTGTCCGAAATCGGTATTAACGAAATGTTATCTACATCGCGTATACCGAATCCTTAAAACCGATTCGGTATTTAGGATTCGGTATTCTCAATTTACCTACATATGGCCCTCGATATGGTGAAGTAAAGCTAAATGTACAGAATGGTAAAAAAACAATGTGTGTGTTTGTGTATATATGTATGTATGTATGTAAATGTAAATGTAGGAATTTGTAAAGCGCACAGCTACCTCCACCGGAGGTGTCCCGGCGCTGTCCGTATACCGCTTAGGAACCCTTCCTGGCTTTCCTGGGAAATTTCCACTCCTGGGCACCCCCCAGGTGAAGCCAGGCATCCCAGCGCTTTTGGGGCCGTTGTGGAGACTAAGCAAGCTATTGCCCAGAGTTGCAGCGTGGGACCCATGATCAGAACAGGCACTGAGGCGAGAATATCCAGTCAGGGGAATTAATGAGCCGGAGACCTACCGAGGCGGGAATCGAACCCTGGTCCCTGGCCAGAGCTCTGCATCAAGGTCTGCCTGCTCTAACCATTGAGCCACACTTCTCCACTGTATGTATGTGTGTGTGTGTGTTTATGTATGTATTTATATGTATGTGTGTATGTATATATAGATATATATAGATATATATAATATAACTCCTTTGTGGAAAAGTATGCAAGACTACAAGTCTTGTGCACAGCAGGTAATTGAAAGTAGATGAACGCTGACCCTGCCTACAAAGCGTCTCGAGTAGCAGTGGGTTAAAGGCTCCCTGATCATCACTTGATTACACAAGAGCAGGAAGCCGGAGTGAAGTGTCCCTCACTGGTGAAGTCAACCATTCTGAAGCAGCATTGAGCGTCTCTGCAGACCGCCCTCCATTAATGGTTAGGGGAGTACTGGCTTGAAGAGCTCGGTACAGCCTGTACCGCTAGCGGCAGATAAGAATTGTTAAACTGTTGTGCATGTTCATTATGAAGAGTACAGGCTGGACCCAACAAACTGCAATCCGGGTGAAACATATCTCAGCTGTCACTGTTAAAAAGAGGAGCCAGGCTCGGGCTTGTGCAGTCAGCGATCCCAATGGTGAGCCTGCCATCTTGATTTGGCACTGCAAGGTCGATTTTTATTTTTTTCATTTGGGGCAGCTGCCCTTTTTGTTTGGTATGTAGCTGTATTACAGAAAGTGTCCCAGGGGCGCAACTGGTGTGTGAACCTGCTCACTACGTTCGCAGAGCACTTTGGTATTACAGGAGAGCCTGTAGACTCTTGCTTGTAAGCCTTTCTATATCACAGATCATGTCAGCGTGATTCTATCAGGGATTCCCTCATTAGCATACGGCATGCCCTCATGTTTATGAGGGAAATACTTTGTGTATGTCCCCGCAGTGTATTATGGATGCAGGCACAGAGGCAAAGAGGCCTTCAATAGATACACTGATCATGCGCCAAAGAGAGGTCCCTGCCCCTCCCTTTCCCCCGAGGGTATGCTGTCTGAAATGGGAGGTAGGGGGCCATGGATGCCCACCCCCCAGATTTCACCTGGCAGGCGGGGCAGTCACACACTGCGCCTGCCTACTGGATGCAAGTCCACCCTTAACCCGTTGAGTGCTTATGACGAGCTGAGCTCGTCATGAGGCACGGTTGAGCTGCACTCATGACGGGCTGAGCTCGTCACCGCCGTTGGAACGTTCACACACGGGGATAATTTCCCCGCTGTGCTGAACATTCCAAAACGGGTGTGGCTGTGACGATCTCAGCTAGTCATGAGTGCAGCTCCACTGTGCCTCATGACGAGCTGAGCTCATCACAAGCACGGTGGCGCCGCAGTGAAGGGGTTAAAAAGGAGGCTGAGCTGCCACCTACTCTGTGGAAGATAGGTTGGCTGTGTCAAAGAGCCGGAGTGCCTTTCCCTAATGTGCTGCCCCTCAGGGCAGGTGTGAGTTCACAGCGGCTTGGGGGCATTGCATTATCTGTAATAGGGCGCACTGTCCTTGTTTGCACCTGGCGCATTTATTTAAAGGTGCACCATGGCACAAACCAGGAAAGCGTGCCCTATGTTTAACATGGGCCCTGGTGTCAGTTACAACTTGCATTAAAAGCCCAAGGACTGTAGATCTTAGGGCAGTGGACTGCTGAGGTTTTATATTGCGCACCATACACTTTTTTTGTAATTGTTTTTATTAATAAAGTGCATGACAGACCGACATTAATTACATACAGCACTTGCAAGTTACATTTAACACCGCACCTGAGACAAAGGTCGGAGAAGCATATATATTAAACAGTTACCTCTCTGTCTCTACTTTTACGCATTTCCAATTCCACCACACATATCTCCCCCATATAGAAATTCCACTTCGACCATTTCCTATCCCATTTCTTCGGGCACCCCCTGGCTATAAATACTTCTTTCTCCGCTACCATACATCTATCGAATTCTTTCAGCCATACTTCCGCTGCCGGCGGCGCCACTCCGCCCCACCCTTTCGCTATCTCCCTCTTGACTAGCGTAAAGCATAGCGTTGCCAACTGCCGTTCTGTCTCAGTTAGGTCTGTATCATCCCAGACATTAAGCAAGCCCAATCGGGGCGTCGGGCTCAGCGTCGTCCCCAATGCAGATTGTACATGTGTTGAGGGCCTGTCCCATAGCCTCCGTACAAACGGGCATTCCCATACCATATGATAGAAGGTAGCCGGATGTCGGCAGACCTTCAGACACAGGTCGTTTTGTCGAGATCCGATTTTTGCTAATAATATTCCTGTTAAGTATGAGCGGTGTAGGGTACGAAGCTGTATTAATCTTAATCTGAGCGTAATGGCAGCCTCTCTAGGCGACATAAGCCTGTCTCCAGTCCTCCTCATCAATCGGCCCAAGGTCTCCCTCCCATTGCTCCTTAAGCTTTCCAAAGGTATCAGGCAAATTATTACTAAGTTTTTTATAGGTCAAGGAGCCTTGTACTGCAACAACCCATCTAACAAGCGATCCTCAAGGGGTGACGATTCCGGTATGTCCTCGCAACTAGGGAAGGCCGCCTGCAAAGCATGTCTAATTTGCAGATACCTAAAAACCTCTCCTGGTGCCAAGTGGCAGGTCCTTTGCAGCTCCTCAAATCTGAGAATCGCTCCTCTTTGAACCAAGTCTTTGACTGTCGAGATACCAATGACATCCCACCTATCAAACCCGGGGTGGTAGCAGAGCATGCCGGGTTTCTGTGAATACCACAGTGGCGTTGCCTTGGTGAGCACCCCTGCACATCCCAGACGTGAGTTAGCTAACCGCCAGATCTGTACCGTATGTAACGTGGGGCCAGTATATTGTTGCTTCTTAGTACGGGAGTACAGAGCCCTTCGATAGCCCGAACGATCCATCTGATTCCTTTCTAGGGCACATGCAGGGTCATCTGGCGGGGCGTATCTCCATCTGTTCACAGCCACCAATTGAGAAGCCCAATAATAAAACCTTATGTCAGGTAACGCAATGCCCCCATCATACCATCCTTTCATCAATTTCCGAAGCGCAATCCTCTGGGATTTACCATCCCAGAGCAGTGTACGTATCTCCCCTTCCACTGCTACAAAATATGTATCCGGAATCCGGTGCGGGCAGTTCCGGAGAATGACACCATACACTTTTTAAGTGCTCTCTTAATACTGTTTACAGTGTAACAGTGCAATGTGATTGCTTATTAGGAAGGATGGTGTTCCTGTTAGGCTTCTGGTCTCAACATACTTTAGCACATGTTTACTCTTAGTATCTTATCATTTATCTGACTCCCTGAAAGTTTTATCCATATCTTTGTGGGTGTGTTCCCCACCTGCCATGGATAGATCTAATTGGCAAGAGTGTGTTTTCTTGCTTTGATTGTCCAGATGCCCCCTTTCCCAGTGATTGTTATCTGCAAGAAGTTGGTTATCCCGGTGAAACTCTATTGGGGATGTATGAGCACCTCTTGCCTTCTTTCTAGTGAACTCTGACTGAGTCATCTGCCAAGGATCAGGTCATTTGGTGGGGGGGGGTAGTAAAGGCACAACTAGATTTGTGGTCTTATGGTCCCACAGCTGACAAAATTGCTGCAAGAGTCCTTCTATCAACAGACTTCTGTAGGCGTTTTTCTGTTATAGAACTCAAGCAATTGCCAGTGCCTAGTCGTGTAATCTGATGTGCTATCATCCAATTTGAATGTGGGCACCTCTTTTTTAAAATAAATTTATGTCCCCACATCACCAAAAGCTACTGGAATCCCAGGTGAAAAACATGGAATGCCCTCACACCTGATGCACGAGCAGTGGGCCGGCACACCAACCAGGGTTTTTACACCAAAGCAACTATATGAAACGGGTATAATCATAGGACTGCTCACTTTTCCGAATCCAGGTATCACGCTATCTCAAACAAGCATTTGCAATGCAATAGGTCTCCCATTACTGAAAGTTTGAGCTATTGGCGTTGCTAATTATAATGCAGCGCCATTAGCTCAAACTTTCAGTGCTGTGAGACCTATTGCATTGCAAAGCAAGGCTGGTGGTGCAGCAGCAGATTTAAGGGTTGATTAGCATCAATGGCAAAGTAACGTAGCTCTGAAAAATAACTCTTTCCGGAGTGAACCGAGAAGCCAGCTTGGTGAGCGCTCTTCCCCTCGAAGCATATTTTGAGATGTCATCAGTGATGTCACTGACCATGTCATGAATGATGTAATATGTGACCTCATCAGCAGTGGATTGCGGGCGTGCAAGATATAGTGAGTACAACTAACTATATCGGAGGAATTTCAATTGTTTTGTATGAGTGAAATGTCCAGCTAACTAAACACCCCTAAAACCTATGGTTTTTTCAGTGAATTTCTAAGGTTTTTTAAATGCTAATTCCTAACTATATCAGGCCTGAAACCTATGGTTTTTTCAGTGAATATATATATATATATATATATATATAAACACTGTGTAATATAAACTTTTCACAGAATTTTGTAAACCAAATTGTCTGGAAGGAGCTCATCCGAGCACTCAAGAATTCGCAGACAAACTGGCAAATTATTACATGACCAAAGCATACACGTTGGACTCGTATATAAAGCAAAGAAAAAACACCAGCACTGACCATTTTTCAAAACAACAATCCAAGAATACAGTAACCCAGCCTCTCTGTTCCTTCCAACAAATTTCACACTGTTAATTTATGGACCTCGTCAAAGCAAGCAGGCCTGCTCGTAGTCCTTCTGATGCATTTCCACCACAAACCTTTTCAAGACAATTTTTCTAATCACCTCTGCTGCCACACTAGTACGAAGAATCATCAACAATTCCTTAACTACCAGAATATTTCCCTAAGATCCAAGTCATACATACGCCCACTACTAAAGTAAACAAACCTGGCCCCGCTTAACCCCGACAACTACAGACCAATTTCAAATGGACCTTTCCTGGGCAAACTGATAGAAAGAGCAGCATTCGCGCAGATGTCACAATTCTTTGCATATAATTCCATGCTTTCAGACTTCCAAACATGATTCTGTCCAGCAAAAGGCACAGAAACTGCCCTCGTTGCAATCTGTAAAGCATATGATGAAGACGTAATGGAAACCTTTGGTTTTCATTAAACTGTTACATTCGGATAGATTTCAAGCTGCAGATTCCTCATCCTTTGAATATTACTCCAGCGTGAGACTGGATCCGGAAACCTTTTAGCAGTACCTCGGGGCGGTGGGCGGTGCTACACTGATGCCAGTCCACTCCTGAAATAACAAGCAGAGTCTATAAAGGATCCACCTCTGCATGCTGGAGTCAGTTCCTTTCTTTCAACACCACCAGACACTGATCCGTAGCTCACTTTGTCTCTCTGAGACGTTTACCTTGAATCTTTCTGCAGTGTGCAAGGGATGTCACCCCCAAAAACAACCGGTTTTAAAACCTGTAGTGACTGTTGCAAACACATGTCTGTGACAGATCCCTATCAGGTATGCCTGTGGTGTCTGAGGTTGAGTCACAACTCCAAGGGCTGCATCGCCTGCGCGTTAATGAACTTGAAGGCCAGCAGGAACTGTGAGGCGTGGCTTTACATCAGCAAGCATAAAAACACACTACGCTGAAAACGCTCCACGACGCGGTCTGCATCCAAAGTTTTGTCCCATTATCGGAGTCAACGTAGCTGCTCTAGAGATCAGTCTCCATAGCGGTCAAAATCATCATGCAAGTCAAAACAGAAGCACCAGAAATCAAAGTTGTACTCTGCTCCATCACACCACCCTGAGCTGGTTCTATCACAAAGTTTTTGGGGACAACAGTCTCGCAAAATCTGATTGAAGAGATCCACGCAACTATGCTTTGGCTCTTCTAATCCCTGCTGACATCCTCTGGCGCGCCTTCAGGCCTCAAGGGGCAGAGGGGCCCTTTCTCTGGAGTACCACTGGCGAGTTTGCCCTTGGCGCTAGTTGGACCCCCGAGCCAATCTTCTGTCCGGCTCCCATTTGACCCAGTTTCCGGCTCTACGAGCTACACTGGCCCTGGACTTTGATGCTGATGCCAGAAAGTTCTCTTGACTTGATGCCGGTCCAACCTCAAACAAAGTTGTACCCGATGCCACTCAAGACGCCATTTACCTCACCTAAATTACTGCCTCCACAAGGGAGGCAACCGGGGCACAAGTCCTAAAAAAAGAGTTGAAGGGACTCTCCAAGTTAGGTAGTATTACAGGAAGTGACATCCCGGCGGGTGGCACTGCAGGAAGTGACCTCACAGGAAGTGACAGGTTCTTTTACCCAGGATTGAAAAACTAACTCTGCTGCCAGCCTACCCCACCAGGCGTAATATTCCATGTACAGCACATTTCCATGTAGATGTAATCGCTTTAGCTGCCTGGTGGTTAACACATTTGATGGGAAAATCTGTTTTTGTTTAGTCCCAGTTTTGACTTAAAGTAGCATTCAGAGCTAATGCGCCTCCTGCAAAGCACATCATGTAACATACAGATGGCAGATTTTATTTTATGTAGATAGGTAAGTTGGTTACTGCTTTGAACACAGAGATCCTTTTGTTACATGCAGTTGCATTTGTAATGCTTCTAATATAGCACAGTGAGCTATGAAGGATGATATGTGGCTCCCACACCCAGTAACCCTCACTGTCTTATGCAACACATCCTGTGCAATGATTTACAAACTTGTGTGATTTATTGACACTATAATATGTTTGTTTGCTGTAAAGTGATCTGGCATCCTACATAGGGATGAATAGCGCTGTAAAACAAATAAAAAATACTGGTATTTAAATTGTGATTTTGTACTGGACAGAGTAACGTATCTGGCATTCTTACAGTGCATGAATATCTATTACATATGGGGGTCCGAATAAAGTCAAAATCATGCCTCTCTTATGCGCCTTTGAAGTGTTAACAAGCTGCTGCTTTTGTTTCCTTTCCTCTGCATTTACATCTAGGTGTGAGGCTACAGGCAGCCCCCAGCCTGGATACTGGGGAAAAGAAGGCTAAATGAGACCTTAAGTTCGGCCTTTGTTATGGCCCAGCTGGAGTCTCAAATAACAAAACCCCCTGCCCGTCTGCACATTGCTGCTCGGAAGGAAAGCAGATAATGAGCAGGCGCTTCTGAATGAATCCCGGTGTCTCAAACTTACACCGGTCCGAGTTCAGCATATTTTAGAGTGGGGCTCAACTTCTTAGCAGGGTGGACAGCATCCACCCTGTGAAATGAGTGGGTGGAAGCCGTCCACCCACAGGTACCCTCGACTTGAGCCCTGGAGACAACATACCTTGCATTCTCTTTTTGGTACAAACTCCGATGACGACTATGATCTGGGGGATGAGTTTGCTCAACCTTACCAGGATGATAATCGTTATGATGACTTGCAGGAGGCTAGTGTCTCTACTTCCTTTGAAACGGGTCTACTCTCTTCCCCTGCACTGGCCACAGAGGAGAGTCCTCTTCCTATGTCATGGTGATGCGTAGGCCAGCTAAAGCGCTTGTCCTCCAGTTTCCCACTTTGGAGGTTAAGATAACCGTTTTACTAAAGTCCTCCAACTAGGGCAAACCACTTTGGTGCCCCTTCTTCATTTAAAGAGGCTCTGGCTGATACCTTATGGGGGCTTATGTCACCCCTTGTCCTGGTCCCCCAGTCAATCGACAAATTGCCCTCCTCCAGATGACTCTGCTTTTCTCTCACAATACCCTTCCTCCAAAAGTGTAGTGGAGTAAGCCTCTACAAGCAGTTCTAATCCCCAGCACCTTCCTACCACTCCCCCTACAGGGAGTCCAAGCATGTTGAAACGTTTGGGGAAAAAAGTGTTATCAACTACCGGCCTGGCATTTAGCTTGTCAGGAAGCTATTTCCATGCCCTTTGGGAATCGGTGGCAGAGGTTTTACTTAGTTTGCCTGAAGTTCTTTGACCTGTTTTTGCTCAAGTGATTCAAGATGGTTGTGCTGTGGCCAAGTTCACAATGTGTTGGGGATTGGACACCACCGAGTGCAGCGGGCAAGCCATCAGCATCAGTGTTGCCTTTCTCCGCCTTGCTTGGGTGCAATAGACTGGGTTCTCAGGAGATGTCCAGTCCTCCCTGATGGACATGCCCCTTCAAGGGGACCCGCTTGTTTGGGAACATTGCTGATTCCACTCTAGAGCGTTTTAAAGAGAGTAGAGCTACTGGGATTGTCCGTCCCACCTCACTAACCATCACAGTTCCAGCTCTCCTTTCACTGCGTTGGCCAAGGTGCCCATACTGTCAGTTTGTCCTGCCTCCACAAGGAACCCAGCAGTTTTGCAGTAGAGGCCATGCTGACCACATCTCCCATGGCTATGGTCAATGGGCCGCTCAGTCTACCACACCCCCTGCAGTCTCTCTGCCAAACCTCTTTAGTGTGCTATTACAGGAGCACATCCTTCTTGTGCAAGTCAAAATTCACATATTTGTTTTCCAAAATTCACATATTTTTTTTCCGGGCTGGGAGCAATAACATCGAACATGTGGGTACTACAGATGGATCGCAAGTGCTACGCCTTACCCTTTTCCATCACACCTCCCACATTTGTCCTGGTGACTGACGGAGGACCATCTCTCCATTTCTCAGCAGGAAGTGCAAGGGTGCCAGCGCCAGATTTAGGATGTGATTTTTATTCCTGCTACTTTCTGGTGTAAAGAAAGATGGAAGACTGCTGCCTATTTTGGACCTGCACCCTCAACGGCTTCAAATTCAAAATGCTCACCCTAGACTAGATCTTATCTGCTCCCAAGCCTGGAGACTGGATGGTGGTTTTGGACCTGCAGGACACCTATTTCTATATACCCTTCTCATCAGCCCACTGGATTGTTTGTAGTGAGACCTGAACAATTCCAGTTTGCAGTGCTCCGCTTTGACCTCACCAGTACCCCTTGGGTGTTCACTAATGTGATGCCGTTGGTGGCAGCACACCATCGATGTCGGGAGTTTCAGTCTTCGCCCTACCTCGATGACCGGTTGTTAAAGGCAGGCTCATGCAAGGCAGTTACCAACCACATATGGCAAACCTACTGTAATACCTGGGGTTTACAATCAATGCACTAAAGTCACTTCTGACTTCTTCTCAGATGCTCCCTTTTATTGAATCCATTTTGGATACAGCTTGGTTTTGTGCCTTTCCCCTGGAAAAGAGCCCTGGGCATTTAGGCTATTATCCAGATCTTACATCTTTTGTCCTGGGTTTTAGTGCGGTTGAGTCTGAGGCTACTGGGGCAGATGGCCTCCTGCATGCTGCTAATCGACCATACCAGGTGGCATATGGGGGCTCTGCAGTAGGCTCTGCAGTGGGATCTGAAGTCCCAATGGACTCAACACCAAGGGGACATGTCTGACCATGTTCAGATTTCAGAGAAGACTGCAAAATATCTGCATTGGTGGTTGCTGAACCATGAATGGTTCAGCGGCAGACCCCTCTTTCTACTCCCTTCAGAGTTCATAGTAGTGACTGATTCATCACTTCTGGGTTGGGGTGGTGTCAGGATCACCCAGCCCTTCAAAAGGAAAGGTTTTTCAATTAGCTTAACCCGCCTTAGGACCCCTACAGAGACTAGAATAGGTAATTACAGGAGAAGTTATTGGGCAAAGAGGAAACCCAAGATGGCCGCCAAAATGTTCACTAACGAGCAGCATGTTAGTTCCTATTCAGTCTGTGGCAATTTGGAATGTACAGGTGAGGCGCCCGCATTAGCGCGCACTAAACCTGAGGAATTAGAGCAGTAGGACGTGTTCAGGGATTTGGCGCGAAAGTTTTAGTCAGGGAAAAACTTGCTGCGCAGCAGTTTTTGGCATATCTTTGGTGCGTCTAGTTTTTCAGCCAGAGTGAGCAGGGTCAACTTGAAGCGCAAGTCAGTAAACTGAATAATGTTACTTAGTGACTCATGGTCATGCTCGCAGTGAGTCTTTGTGAAGATTGTATTTCCTCAGCAGCGCATGGGCAACTGAGCGAGTTTAGCATACCACACTTTTAGAGCAGTGTTACACATATGGTGGAAGAGTCAGCACAAGTCATTCCGCACCATAGAAAATTTGTGAATGAAACATAGTGCTTTCCATTTACAGTTAAACTCACGTAAAGTTTAGTTCCGAGCTGCAGCTAGGGCAGACATTTAATCCAAATGTATATACGTAGTTAGTAAGGTTTCAAAAGAGAAAACTATATGGGAAATACTTTCTACAGTGAGTACTAATTTCTGGAAAAGAAAGAAAAAGATATTATACGTACCAGAAACCCATTTGGAGCTGCGTCAGTGCAGGAGAATAGGTGAGAACGCCCTAGGTAAAAAATAAAAAAACAGAAGAGAAGACAAGTGTTAGAGAAAAAGAAAACATCGTGAAATTTAAAAAGTTACAGAAAGCTAAATATAATCCATTACATGAAGAGAGGCATAGGGCACAGGATATTTGGGTAGGTAATACTTAGAGGAAAAGTATTGATTTTCATTCTAATTGTATATAGTTGTCTAATGACTACATTTTCTTGCAGTTCAACTCCCAGTAACCAAAATTCACGAGAAAAGAACACGAAAGAAGAGTGAATAAACCGGAGGAGTTACGAGAGCAAACATATTTTATGACCGTCTCTTTTCTGTCCCATCCCCTTTTCCCTCAGTGGTTTTCGCAGTTATTCACGAGATATTACGTGTTACTGGGAAACTGTTGTGGGGCATTGGGAACGGTCGTCGTTTTGCTCCTGTGCATATTAATGGATTGCACCCTTTGAGAGGTGGCCATCTGGGAGTGGTCTCCAAAGTCCTAGCTTCACATCAACCTGATGGGGCTGAGGGCCATCTACTTGGCGCTGAAAGCCTTCCTTCTGTTCGTCATGGGGAGGCTGGTTATGGTGCCAACGGCTAGCACCGTCATTATGTGTGATTTCAACAAACAGGGCAGGGTGGGATCTTGGACCCTGTACCAGATAGTTCTGCCTTTTGGAAATGGCTGAACTGCCTGGGAATTTTCTTGTTGGCAAACTTCCTGGTGGCCTCTTTGAACGCCAGGGTGAACAAACTCCGCCACTGGTGCCTAGAGGATCATAAGTTGCAGTTACAACTGGAGGTGGCAGTAGGTCTCTTCGATGAATGGGGAGAACCATGGCTCACTCTCTTCGCCACCGCCAAGAATGTGCAATGTCAGCGCTTCTGCATGTTGGAGTTTCCAGGGCATCTCTCACTTCAGAGATGCGTCCGCTTTGAGTGTAACTCTGGACTCCTTTATGACTTTCTGCCAATACCACTCATGTCCCACGTTCTCAAGAACATGAGGACTGACTGGGCCCTAGCCATCATAGCTGCTCCAGATTGGGCATGGAGAGTATGGTATCCAGAATTGCTAGGCTTGAGCATATGTTCTCCAATCAGATTGCCCTTCTGGGAGGACGCCCTGTTGCAGCAACATGGCAGGGTTCTGCACCCAGCCCTTTGCAATTTCCATCTTCTTTCATGGAGATTTGGCTGCTACAGCTGAAAACCTTTTATATTCCTCCAGAGGTGGTTTGATCCAGGCGTCCCTTGATGGAAAACTTTATATGCCTTTTGTGGGAACAAATTTGTGGTTTGGGGTAGCACATGCCAGATTAACTCCCTCGATGCAAGTTATCTTGCGTTCTGTTGTTTGTTTTGTCTCTTGCCCAGTAAAGCATTGCTTTGGGCATGGTTATGGGTTATCTGTTGGTACTTTCAGCCTTCTTACGCTTGCCTGGTCAGCCCTTATTGTTTAAGTCACAATTTGTAGTGAGCTTTTTAAAACGGCTACGATATATGTATTCCCCTCCTCCCTTTGTGATGCTGCAGTAGGAACATAATCTGGTCCCCATTTATTTGATATGCACTCTTTTTGTGGGCTATTTTTTTTAACCACCCAATTTGAAGCGTGCTCGCTGTGGAGGTCGTTCCTTCAGTTACCTTGCACCCCGTCTCTGGAACACTCTGCCCCTGACGTTGCGGACGTGCACCAATCTCTCTGTTTTTAGGAAGGGACTTAAAACGTATCTTTTTGCCCTGTAATGCTGTTATGGTTAATTCTGGTGCCGTTATGGCTTTGTGTTAGTTGCTGGTATTTGGTGTGATGATCTTTAGCGCCGGGACGCTCTTTGGAGCAGCTGAGCGCTCTACAAAACAAACAGTAACATAACATAACATAACATTTGCTAATGTAAGCCAATTTTGTTTTGGTCCAGTGGCTGGTTTTGTGTCCCGGTCAGACCCTGCATGTACTTGGTGTAAACAGTTACAATGTATAAGCTTCAATCCAGCAATCCTGGACTCCAATTTAAAAGTGCTAAGGACTTCCCGCCACTGTGCATTTGCTGGAATACAAAATATCTGTAGTAAATTAGAATACATATCAGAACATTAAACAAAATATATACTGCGTACAGAAAAAAAAGTTCAACCAAAGGTACTGGACACCCAATATTCCAAGGAACTGAGGTAATAAAATCATCCAAAAATAATGTTCCTCTCGGAATCACTTTATCATTCGTGATTCTCGCCTTAGCATAATTCAAAATATATCCAATATATACAAATCCATAGAACGTTTAAATACTTTCTTTATCAACCTTCTTCTGTATCAAAATTTCAACACAGTACTCATAATAATGTAGATGCTGTAAGTGACTGCACAGTGCAAATGCAAAAAGTGAGCCCCACAGCATGTAGCAACTAGTGTGGGCAAAATGTACAATATGTACAAAAGAAGAGTTCTCTGGTAGGACAGTACAATTGTCTACCTGATATATTGCTGCCAATTCTTTAAAATGTATTTACACTAGTCTTGGCTCTACCCAGGGGACTATCTACCTCACCTACTGCATTGGCAATTCGGTATATAAATCTGCCTTCTAGGCAAGCCTAAGGGCTATTTTCCATCTGAAAAATACATTCAGTTCTTCAATATGCATTCCGTTCAGAAAGCTATACCTTTTTACTACATTTTCTCCAGCACAGGCAACGCCAGTAGAGGTTTATTTAATGTGATGGAGAGCATTTGGGCATAAAATGCAAACAAAACTAGTGTATGTAAATACTGGTGTTTACAATTGCAAAGTACCGACAACCCCATTGGGTTTGCCAGTGCTTGTTATTTCTGTTGGCTGATACTTTGAAACGCCTTGACACACCTCGCCCAGCCCTCCAAAGTAAATCTTGTGTTGCCGCAAGGAGAGAATGAAGTGTACTTGAAAATGTAGAGTCGTACAGCTAATACAGGTGGAGACCTGCCTCTTCAACCCTCTGCTTCTCTATAGTTGCACGGATGCGAATGTACACTTGAGGTCAGATAGTCTGTAGGAGTTACTCCAGCATCAGAAATAAGGTAATGGGCTCAGTATATGAGGCACTCCTGAGCAAATGTAATGGGACATATGTATTGGAACTACATGTTCTGGGCATAGTTTTAGGCCATAGCTGAAAGGAACTTGATGTCCTATGTGATCGAGAACACTTCAAGGCTTGTGAAGACACAGGGACTGGGGCTCTTTGAAGTGGAAACACATGCAGAACACGGGTCCTAGCTTCAGTTTCTCATCAGAGATTTGGCTAATCGAAGGCCAACATTTTTGATAAATAAATAATACATTAAAAATATACTACTCCCCAGTGGCAGCTTTTCTGCTAAGGCAGAGGAGCGTCGCCCCACAGCTTTTCAGCAGTGTAAATAAAGGAAAAATAAAATGATAATAACTCATTAGTATCACTTTATTTTTTCCAGCTGCATCAGCTTGGCTGGGCTTCTCTGCTGACAGAGGAGCAGGAAGCGGAGTGGTTGGCACTCTGGAAGTGCGCATGAATGTTTGGCCGGCCAAACAGTCATGCGCACTTTGCATATTCTCCACCCAGGCTGCATTACAGCCTGGGTGAAGAACATGCCCAGGCCCCCAGTCCCTGCCTAAGTGTCGAGCCACAGCGCTCAGAACAATCACAACTCTGCACTGCAGCGTTGTAATTGGCTTTGGGGAACCTGGGTGCTTCCTGTTCTAGCCGGGAGAGAGGCGCGGAGAGACGATGGAGTAGAGACGCGGCGAGGAGGTACATTTATATATTTCCCGTGCATTCGTCAGAACAAAAGGAATATTCGTACCCAGGTGCGATTCTAAGCTTCATTACACTCAAATGGCATGCATATTCAATGGCATGCAAATGGTATGGCTTTGTGCCCGTTGAGGGACTGGTACAAAAGTACTAGAAACACCATACTCGTACGGATGTTATACTCTAGCCCCACGGGGTGCGGATGCTGGTTTGACACGGTAATCGGAGATTCTAAGGGTCCTGAAACGGCCATGGACCTACTTGGCACCGCACTTACCTGCTCGCTGTTACCTTTTGTACCAGTCCCTGGATAGACCTGTAGGATTTCCTGTTGCATGCAACTATATGCGGTACAAAAGGGGGTGGTGATGGACGGAGCATCTGAATCAATCAAACACACACACCCAGTTAAAAGATCTGGGTTTAATCCATCACCGTTCTTTAGCCCACTCTGCCACCCCATTTCAGACATTGCTATATGCAAATCAGTCTGGCCCTGTGCCTCATGGGAACAGTCCAGCCCGAACTGCCAAGCCATGTCTTCCCTGGACCGGAAACAAGCTTCCGAGGACCGGTTTCTGGCATTCCAGCCGTCTTCAGCCCGGCTTGCTTGAATCCAGTGGCAAAGTGAGCAAGGGACTCACGTCTGAGCATACCCTGCCACACTTATGGCGGCCAAAAGCGGTACAAAAGGGGGTGGTGATGGACGGAGCATCTGAATCAATCAAACACACACACCCAGTCAAAAGATCTGGGTTTAATCCATCACCGTTCTTTAGCCCACTCTGCCACCCCAGTTCAGACATGGCTATATGCAAATCAGTCTGACCCTGTGCCTCATGGGAACAGTCCAGCCCGAACTGCCAAGCCATGTCTTCCCTGGACCGGAAACAAGCTTCCGAGGACCGGTTTCTGGCATTCCAGCCGTCTTCAGCCTTTGGACCGGAAACAAGCTTCCGAGGACCGGTTTCTGGCATTCCAGCCGTCTTAGCCAGAAGACGGCTGGAATGCCAGAAACCGGTCCTCTGAAGCTTGTTTCCGGTCCAGGGAAGGCATGGCTTGGCAGTTCGGGCTGGACTGTTCCCATGAGGCACAGGGTCAGACTGATTTGCATATAGCCATGTCTGAACTAGGGTGGCAGAGTGGGCTAAAGAACGGTGATGGATCAAACCCAGATCTTTTGACTGGGTGTGAGTGTTTGATTGGTTCTGATGCTCCGTCCATCACCACCCCCTTTTGTACCGCATGCAACTATATGTGCATGCCATTTGTGTGTAATGAACCTTAGAATCACACCGGGACACTGACATTCCTTTTGTTCTGAGGAATGGCCAGGACCAAGTTTGGCACTTAGAATAGGGCAAAAACATGTTGTCAAGCTGAGGGTCATAGTACCATTGTACTCCTTTTTTGCCCCTCCCCATAATTTTCATGAGTATAAATAGTCTTATAGTGCCCATCCATCCTGGAAATAAAGGGATACCTAGGTGTGGATGAGTCATGTTTAATAGCAATATTAATCCCCAGCCACAAAAAAATATACAGAAGGAGCTCCCTGAAATACGGCCGAGCCAAAGCAGCCAGGATGAACCTGATGATGAAGCTTGTCGCTCCTAGAGTGAGTGAGGGTTGTGTATAAAAAGGGAAGCCTTTTACTCCCCTTTATTTCAAGACACCCCACTATGTTACTTTGGTACTGTGGGTTTTCTATTGCATGGGCAGGCCGGTACTTCATTATTTTGAAGTTTCACGTTCCAGGAAAACGTATCTGACTCTTCCCTTACTGCTTAGAAGGTCTCCCTTCCCTTCCGGGCGGGTTCTTTCCTTCAGAAGAAAATCCACCTTTTTTGTGTCAATGAGAGTAAAGTATTCCTACTGCTGTGACATGCTGCAGTATACCACAGTAGCAGGATTTTACTAAATTAGTCAGTTAAAAACAGCAATCAATAAGTTTCCTAATATTGGTATAGCTTTCTAGGAGGGTGGCCAATAGAATGGCAGAGAGATGAGGGGCACTGTCATTTTGGTTTCAGTGAATAATCCCTGTTCTGATTAGCGCTGGTCGTTTTCGGCTGGAATGCATTTATAATCTAGAAGGCCAATTTCAATAGGGTTTTGTGGAACATACACTAGATGAAATGTTTTTTGTTGGAGGAAAGAGCCATAATCCAGGTCGCTCTGGCATTGATGAAATGCAGAGGGTCAGCAAGTCCCTGCATCTAGGATCAAAAAAAGCTTGCTCTTGGCAGCATGAGCACAGATTTCCTGGGCTCAGCCAGCCTATTTTTGGTGAAGCGAAGAGGGCACCGGGGAACAGTGTCGATATATGACAACCTCGCATCCACTCTTGGATAAGAATCGAGGTCACTCCACTTCGCATATAGCACTGAAGTCAGCTGCTCAAAGCCTCCTGTGTTTTTTGCTAAACCGGGGGAGAGAGGGAGGGGGGGGGGTGGTATCTGATTTGTATTTTGAGAAATGAGAGGGAAAAAAATACCTGATCTGGCCATTTTGGTTTGGCTTTGTATCAGAAAGACTGAGGTTGTGCCAATCTTCCCCACCAGTGTTCCTTCCTCATTTGATACACTGGGACTTTTAGTCAAAGGACAGTCTTTTGTTCCATGATGATATTTAAATTGGTGGTCCTTAGCAGCAGGACTTGCTGTGGAGCAAACCTGTATACCTTTAATAAAAGGTTTTGCACTTCAGTGCAATAAAATGCAGCTTCGTTCATCACCACGGGAGACATAGGTAATTGTAATTTTTTCGATATATTCGGATCAGTACTCTACAAGGAAAATGTAGTTACCAAAGTACTTTACCAATGGGGGCAGCCCTGGATACCCTGAAATCGGTACGATTGACTTGGGTTAGATGGCTGTTCATTTTTGGGTGGTAGACTCTTAGCTGACAACTTTTATGATCTGCTATTCTGCTTCTTGGTAACCTTCGCTTGCACCCAGGGCTACTGACCAAATGCCCCATTTGAACAGAGCAAACACATCCCATAGTTAAATATTGCATGAACAGGCTCTCTTAGTCAATTGAAGGCACCTTGATGTTCTCCCATATGTTAACAAAGGCCCTAGGATCCATAGTTTATTTGTTAAACGTTGCCTTACTGATTAAGATCTATTTGGGTCACATAAGGACTAGAATTTTAAAAGACCTGGCTAGAGTGAAGGATTGCGCTTGAGTGTGTCATACAGTATCTGAGTCTCAAACCCGCCGTCACTCCGTGGAGTATGCCTAAACCGATTGCCAATGCTGTTGCTTGAGAGTCAAGTATTCAAAAAGTAACTTAGTTATTTATGTGTAGTGCAATTGTGCCTGAGGCTCTGGGACATGAGTGGTCATCTGTGAACAAACAACACATACTTTCCAGTATCCACTGAGTACCTGCAGATTCGGAGAACATAAGTTATGAATCGCCATCCTTTACTTGGGTGGTCCACTACCAATTTGATTCCCTGCCCAGGTTACTCCCTCCAATGCAACCCAGTTGTAGGGAGCAGCTGGAAGAGTCCTGTTTAAGTGCAGGAAGAAGCACATCTGTGATGGGAACTTTTTCCCATTCTCACCTACAGTACATTTTCTGCAGGGAGAAAGGACTGCCTCCCTCTCGCCCAATCAGTGAAGGTGCCCCATGTAACCATATCTTCACCAGAGGACTCCTGCAGATCAGTGAAGCACTAGCACCCATCCTCAACACCACCATTGACTCTGCCACATTCACAGACACCTTGAAAAATGCCACCATCAAGCCCCTTCTCCTCCCACTCTCCCTATCCAACAAGACCCCTAACACAAGAAACAAGTTCCTTGCTTGCATGACCGAATTCTCGAACTGTGTAAAAGCCAACTGTCTCAAACTCAACACTGAAAAACAGAAGCAGTCATCTTCGGCAAGAACTCCCCAACATGGGACGTCAACTGGAGGTATGCCGAACTCCGACCCTCACCAAGAACCTCTGAATCCATCTTGCTTCCACACCCTGAAGATGCTGAGGAAGATCTTCATATGGCTCCGAAGCAAAACTAGAAAAAGCCCTCATTCCTTAGTATCCAGCAAGTTAGACTATGGGAACACCCTCTACGCCGGGGTCATCATACTACTCACCAGAAAACTACAACTTGGCAGCCAGATTCATCCTCAACCTCCCACACAGCATTTGCATCAGACTACATCTCGGGAAGTTTCACTAGCTCGCGATACACAAAAACACTAATTTCAGACTCCTCACAAACACATTCAAGACACTACACCGCTTAGGCCCCACCTACATGAATAGTCATATTTTCTTCCACCAACCAACCAGACACCTCCACTGCGCACGTACCCCCACGTACACAGAAAAAGTTCAGGATGACAGGTGTTCTTTTACATTGCTCCTAAAGAGTGGGATGGCATCCTACTCCACACTTTATTCTGCTCCTCTCTTCCTAAAATCCTTAAGAAGCTGAAGACCTGGGGTTTCAATTAGCCAACCTACCTTAGGCAGGGCTAGACAGACAGACACACACACTTTACATACACACATGACATCTCATATAGTTTCTGGCCAGTTCAGCAGCCAATCATATTGCAGAATTCCGATACCATGGCTTAGATTATTTGTTTTAATACAAATGAATGTTTGGAAGCAAAATATATCAAAGGTCGATCTACTCAAGTTTCCACTGCAGCCATGCTTTAGCCTAGTTTATTTCTGCGGTCCTTTTTAATGTGGCATTATTTGTCACCCTGCCACGCTGTAGCCACTCTATCATTTTGAGCTGGTATCATTGTTCCAAGCATACCTTAAAGGGTGTTTTCATTTTCAGACCAATGGACGCAGTCAATGTTATGATGCGATGACCAGTTTTTGCCTGATTGGTTGTCGACCGCTACTCATTGCACCAATCTCTTGTGCAGTGGCGTAGGACCCACCACTCCTGGCGTTTGCAGGATCCCACATTCCTTCAAGGAGGGCCACATCCAACGTCCCGGCCACGTCACACCATGTTCATATTTGGGAACACCCATGCATAACACACGGAGCTTTTGGGCCACACATTCACGAAGATATTAATCATTGAAAAGGACAGTGGCGCTGACCTTTGTGTTTACGGTGGCATTTTGCTGCCCTGTAGAGCGTTTCCAACAATGGACGTGGTCTGCCTCGGTAGCCCACTGGTAGGTTATCAATCTAGGGGTGACCCCCTCCCCCTTCCCCTGCCGGCCTGTCTAATCTGTTCTTCGCCTGTTGTGGAAGCGGGGTAGAGGTAAGCAGGAAGGAGGAGTGATGGATAAAGACAGGCTCCTGTCTTAGGAGGAAGTCTGAGGGATCTTTGTTTTGACTTTCAAGGGGCCTCTTTGTCAAGGAGTCAAATGATTAATTGTGCCTCTCCGAGGCGGTCTTTATGTGAGAGGGGACAGGGTGCTGAGAGGTGGGGGCATTTTTACACTTCTCCGGCTTCAGGCCGTTGCCAATGCTTTCTATGTTACTGCACCTATTGTCTTAGCGATTTACAGTGAGTAAGGGGTGGACCCCGCTGGTCAATGCTCGCCTGTACCCGCTGGTCAATGCTCGCCTGTACCCACTTGGCTTTGTCCCGCGTCTACCACGTTTCATACTTTCTGCTTTGCATCCGGAAAGTAAAAGAAATGAGATAACGTTTATCGAAAAATGTATCGTTTGCCTTTAGGGCTGAACCGCATTAAGGCTGTGAAAAATAACGTAACATGCCGTGAGCCCAGGTTTCCAATATTGAGTTTTTGAAGGTTTTTTTTCCCACACACACACACAACTCTTGTATGGCACAAACTGTGGACACCTGTGTGTGAGTATGTATGACAAGGCACGACCAAGGGCTCTGAAGCTGGAACTGAAGGACATGCTTTTTCCCATAGTGCCGATCAATGGGTCATTACATTGTTCAGGCTACATGCACATCCAATTCTTGGCCTCTTTGCAGAACGCATATGGTAATGGCGACAAATGTGCCAATTGTAGTTGTGATTCGCTGAGAAGGTATGTGAAGGAGCTATACTGGTGTTGAAATATTAACAGCAACAAAGGAAAAGATAATGCAGTGTTTACTAGTTAGTGAGTGGGTGGGTTGTGCGTAGGGGGATTGGTTAATTGGAGAGGACAAAAAGAATTATGTGCAAAAGGACAGTGAAAATATGGTGTTGAGGACGAAAGAGATCACATGTTAGATTTGCAGAGGGGCGATTTAAGAAGATTGTGGGGTAGAAAAAAAGGTAAAAGTGTCCAACAGGGAGAGACTGCTTAGGAAAGTACTGCAGAATTTTAGTTTACTTATTTGAAGCCATGGTCTTAATTACATAGGCCACGTAGCTTCAAAAAGGCTCTTAGTTGTACGTCTTTGCTACACCCCTTTTAGAGATTCTCCCATAATTAGCACTATATAAGGATTAAATAAAAAAAATAGGAGTCATTCAAATCATATTTGTGTAATTACACATACAGACAGATAAAAATCTTCCATTCCTACAGTGCAAGCACATCTCTTATATAAGGAACTGGAGAAAGTAAAAAAAATCAGCCTCCAATATTTTCTCTTAAGTACTTGTGAAGTGATACGCTGTGTGCCTTTTGTTTCCTTCCATTGCAATGCATTGTATTAGGTTCCAGATGGCTCCCAACCAGTATGATAAATTAAATGAGGGATGATGGCCATTGTTTTGGTCCCAGCTAGATGTTAAAATAAGAAGGATCTCTCTGTGTCTGCAGGTTGCTGCACCAAATGGGATGCAGTCAGACAGTGGTCGAAGCGGGCGGGATTGGCAGGGCATGGCGTACCCCTACGTCTTTAATGTAATAGGATCCATTCCCCTACTTTTGTGTTATTAAAATGCATTCCAGGATGGCAGAAATAGCCCAGGTCTATAAATAAGGCTCTGTGTTCATGGCCGTTCGGGGACTGGCGGGTGAGCAGAGAAGGAATAGGACTCTGTCTTTTCCCTTTTTGCCCAGAGAAGACAGATCATTGTACACTTCTCCTGCTTTGCCACTAGCAGCTGCACCCACCCCCACCCCCTCTTTCTTCATCTCATTCCCTCTCTTTCTGTTTCGCACCTCCTTACTTGCTGAAAACCGTGACTTCAGGAAACGGTTCTTATTCCACTTCTTTAGTTTATTTGTTCCCCTGTGAAATAGATCCAAAAACAGAAAAACACTTTTGCTGGAAATGTCTTTTTCTCAAATTTTTTATTCCAAAGTGCAGCCTTGGGAAGAGAGAAATCAAAGGTTCTAAATATGAAAAATAAATAACTGCATAAAGCTAGGCTAAGTGGTCGCAAAGTGGCCAGAGTGATTTGGTTCACACCCAAACACTTTAGTGCCACTTTACAGAGTTTGCCAGTTAAACGCTACTTTAGTTTTTATTGTCTTTTTTTGAACAACATTGTTTTGCCCAGGTGAGGAAGTGCACCATTCCTGGAGGTATAGCAATACCTGGTTGATGGGTCTATTGGACAACAAAATGTGTACTGTGCCTATGTGTTCATGAATGTGGTCCATTTAAACCATACTGCTTACTTTTTGTAAGGATATAAGCAATGGACATTGCAATGGGTCCCTTCTGGGCCATGTGCCCATGTCCTTAACTTTTCAGGTGAAAGCACTCACTGATTTCTGAATAATGAGTGTAAAAGCGTTAAGGTAACGATGTTGTTTATTGGTCCTGCTTACATTTCGCATTCTTTACCTAATCTTGCATTCCCTATGAGTGTTTGCTTGTTCTGGAATGTTGTTACTTTTTTTTTAGCTGCATATTACTCTTGTCTAGTGCATAATTTGAATTAAGTCACACCCAGGTGTTCATAGCGGGGAACAATTGGGTTGTAGCTGAGCTGAAGGCAGTGCAAGTTTCTCAGAGGGGCAGTATGGTGTTCAGTGGGGGAGAGGGTGTGGCACTATGGCCAGAGCTGCCGAATTTGGAACTGGGGAACCAGGTTCAGCCTTCATGACCACTCCACCAGACCACTCTCCTGAGGGAGCACATTCTCATGCTAGACCTTAAAAGGCCCTACTAGACCTTAGAACCCCAGATGTCTTAGCACCAGAAAGTGGACCCTAGTGGTGGCAAGTGTGGGTTAACCTTGAAGGCCTGTCTGTAAATCTGATTGCAATGCGTGAATGTCTCACTTTGATGGAAATGCTGATGCTGTGTACACTGCCAACTGTTATATAAAAAAATATGTAAACCCTTGAAGGCCAGTCTACCACAATCCATACTGAAGTTGTCTGAACTGGGGTGGCAGAGTGGGCTAAAGAACGGTGATGGATTAAACCCAGATCTTTTGACTGGGTGTGAGTGTTTGATTGATTCAGATGCTCCGTCCATCACCACCCCCTTTTGTACCGCCATTCATGTATGAACTGCACTTGTGGAAAAAGGAGGCAAAGTGCTGATGACAGAAACTCCATGGCTCGTAGACAAAGGCTTGTGATTCCATTTTTAAGCGTATTTGGGCATTCTGTGATTGAAAACGTATCCCACTTTGTGAATGCATGTAAATCTCAATAAATCATGTTAAACCTTAAATAAACATGTGTCCATTAGTTGTATTAAATAATGTAATAAGCTGTAACTGGTTAGTGAAATGCTAAACAAATACTAAAAATTGGGATGGTTTGCTCTTTCTGGGCACACATCTGACTCCGCCCGCTGACCCAATCCTCAGGTTATTGCCGCCCTCTGATTCTCCGCCCACAGTTCCCCTGCTCATTTCCCCCCACTTACACCACTGGGTTCAGAGAACCTGTAGGCACTGCACAATGGTGTCCTAGTGCCTGAAAATGACACAAGAATAAATTCAGCATGTTTTCCCGGGCCCAGAAATGGCTGCTGGAACATGAATCCGCCCCCACCCCATATTTCCAGCAATGTACGTCACAGATAATACATGCATATTATTGGCCTTCTTGAAGGGTTTCCTTTAATGTAAAACCCATTCCAGGATTGCCAGTCTTGTGCGCGCCTGCGTTTGGACTCGAGCGTTTTGAGGGTAGAGAATTGCAAAAGCCAATAGCTCGCCATTTTCAAGCTGAGACCTATTGGCTTTGCCAGTGATTGTCTCCTTGTCTTTTCATGTACTTTCCTAGTGCCTGAATTTTAGACCTTTCACGTGCAAGGCCTTATTTCATCTGTTCAGTCAGTGCTCACGGCATGCGGCCTGTGTATGATCTTAGAGCGCGGCTTAGCTTTCAGGCGTTGATTTCATTAAGAGCAGGGCAAAGTGTTATATGGGGGTGTTATTGACATACCTTGTGACAGACTTTTGGGATCTGCGTATGCCTGTCGCAAAAGCGGATGCTCAAAGCAACAACAATTCGAATTATTACTGGTATGTTATCATGGCCTCAGCTTTTTATCCTTGAAGTGGCTACTAAGGAGGAAACGCGTTTGACGCCACAATGCTTTGTATCTCACATAAATGGCGCGGTGTCAGAGGGCCCGTTATTGACATTCCGGGGACAGGCCTCCCTTTTATGGCTTGGGGAAGTCGGGCCACAAAAGAGAACATTAAAAAAACCTGATGTGACTGACCTTGAATGTTACTCGATAAAGGCTAATATTGTGAGCGTGCACGGCAAATTAACCCTCGTTTCCAGCGCTTTGTTCGGCCGACCCCGCACAGCGCAGCGCGGCTCAGCCGGGTTCAGGCCTCTGGGGCTGGGCTTTGTGGCTCAGTGTGGGGCAGGGATTCCGATGCCACCGAGAGGTCACCGCAACAGAGCTGAAAAGGCGGGTATAGTTAGTCCTTTGGACTTGTGGATGGTTCACTGAGGCACTTGTTGGCGTTGCTTATTCGCCCTGGGCATCTGCCTGGAGGCAGCAAAACCCTGCAAAGTATACTAAGCCCACACTGTGATTTGTCCCGAAACACAGAGGAAGTGAACCCAGTGTTTGCTCCCAGTTCCGGTATTTCTGTGCAGATTTTGCTAGGTAATTTCGGGTGACGTTTGTGTATGGGGTAAATATGTCAAATATCAGCACATTGCAGCTTATTCTGACATCTGAAAGGGTAATTTTACCCAGTGGCTGTACTGCAAGGTGTGGCATTGAATTTCTCTGGGGCAAATGTACCTACCTGTACATACAGCCATCTAGTAATGAGGGGTTCAACCAACTACCAATGCACCAGAAAGCGTGCAAAACTCCCAAGTGCCAGCATTAACACCGACATCACAGGCTCAGGTATAAGCTAAAAAGATGTGGTGTTGATCGCTATTTGCTGGCATTCAGCATTGACTTTTTTACTTGAGACCTTTAATCAGTCTTGCTTTATGAATAGGGTCTCATTGGAAATCAGTGCTTTAAATGGGCCGGTACTGTCTGATACTGAGTACTGGCACTTTTTTACTTTCAGAGGGAGAGTACCGGCACTGCTCAAAAGCAAGCAGGTAGTACCTGCACTTCTATTTTTCCATTTCTAGCACTTTTGGAAATTCCACAGCGGATGTGGTGGAAATTCTGGTACACCAATTATCAAATGCTTATTGCCCCACCCGGATAATATGCAGGTTTTTGAAATCCATGTTATAACTGAACTTTCGTTGTAACAAAAAATCAAAAGCAATGAACAGCTTTAGAAACCAGTGGCACGAACAATGCTTGTCACGGTCAAAGTCACCCCCCCTTCAATAGCTGTGGCCTAATGTTTGGCAATGTGTAAAATATTTACGCAGTACCAAAATAGTAATAAAGTCAGAATGTAAAAGAATAATAATCTCAAGCCAAATGAGAAGAATAGAGTAACATTTAATAAACGAAAAGACACCAAAAGCACAATAATCCAATAAGGGGAACCGGAGATATGAATTTTTAAAGTTTTAAGTAAGAATAGTGTCAAGAAGCATGAAAAGCCAATGATAGTCCATGATAGCATTAGACCAGGACCATGGTGAAATTTGAGGCTGGCCACGATGGAGGGCGGGTCGGTGATAGCATTAGACCAGGACCATGGTGAAATTTAAGGTTGGCCTCTATGGAGGGCGAGTCAGATACACCAATTAGGTTCATCCTGGTCAAAGATTTTGCCTTTTGACTTAGTCCTTTTCCAGGCACCCCTTTTTAGCAGATAGAAAGATATTGAAGGCAGATGCTGGCTGGTGGGGCAACCCTTACAGCACATTTCGCTGTCTGACGGCCCTGTAGATTCTACATGTCCAGTTTTCTGTTTACACTCTACAACAGGTTGTGGCTTTGTGGTATATTTCAGGGCCCACTCTGGTGGTTACCTATATCCGAAGCGGCTGGAATTCCCCCGTGTGGCGGAAGAATTCCACGCGTGAGCGGAAGAATTCCACGCGTGAGCGGACCGACGGCCTTCCTCCGCACATGGTGACCGTTACGTCGGACGGCCGGGGACAGTCCAATGCATCAAAGAGGATATTCACTCCCTGCCTTCCAATACAAATATCGGGTATACAACCTTTACAACGCAACTTTTACCACGACCTACCATTACCATGCATTTTTTACAACGCAGGATCCATTACAACGCATACCATTACCACGCATGTATTTACAACGCAGGTACTTTTACAACGCATACCATTACAACGTAAGTATTGGTAAGTATATTATTTTATTAAAAATATTATTTGTTTTTTTTTGTAAAGGGGTATTTTTTGGGTTCAGGGTCAGTTTTGGGTTTTTGGGTAAAGGGGTATTTTTAGGGTTCAGGGTCAGTTTTCAGTTTTTGGGTAAAGGGGTATTTTTAGGGTTTAGGGTCAGTTTTCATTTTTTGGGTAAAGGGGTATTTTTAGGGTTCAGGGTCAGTTTTCAGTTTTTGGGTAAAGGGGTATTTTTAGGGTTTAGGGTCAGTTTTCAGTTTTTAGGTAAAGGGGTATTTTTAGGGTTTAGGGTCAGTTTTCAGTTTTTGGGTAAAGGGGTATTTTTAGGGTTTAGGGTCAGTTTTCAGTTTTTGGGTAAAGGGGTATTTTTAGGGTTCAGGGTCAGTTTTCAGTTTTTGGGTAAAGGGGTATTTTTAGGGTTCAGGGTCAGTTTTCAGTTTTTGGGTAAAGGGGTATTTTTAGGGTTTAGGGTCAGTTTTCAGTTTTTGGGTAAAGGGGTATTTTTAGGGTTCAGGGTCAGTTTTGGGTTTTTGGGTAAAAGGGGTATTTTTTGGGTTCAGGGTCAGTTTTGGGTTTTTGGGTAAAGGGGTATTTTTAGGGTTCAGGGTCAGTTTTTAGTTTTTGGGTAAAGGGGTATTTTTAGGGTTCAGGGTCAGTTTTGGGTTTTTGGGTAAATGGGTATTTTTAGGGTTCAGGGTCAGTTTTGGGTTTTGGGTAAAGGGGTATTTTTAGGGATCAGGGTCAGTTTTGGGTTTTTGGGTAAAAGGGGTATTTTTTGGGTTCAGGGTCAGTTTTGGGTTTTTGGGTAAAAGGGTACAGTGTAAAAATTAAATATAATTAAATTTAAATTACATTAAATTAAATTAAATTAAATTATTTAAATTAAATTAAATTAAATTACATTATATTAATTTTAATTAAATTAAATATTAAAAAATATTATATACTTACCAATACTTACGTTGTAATTGTATGCGTTGTAAAGGTATATGCGTTGTAAATACATGCGTGGTAATGGTATGCGTTGTCATGGATCCTGCGTTGTAAAAAATGCGTGGTAATGGTAGGCGTGGTAAAAGTATGCGTTGTAACGTCATACATCCCAAATATCGTATTGGGTATCAGTAAAAAAAAAAAAAACCTTCTGCGACTGCTAATTGGGCAGCTGTTAGCTCACTGTCCAATTATTTGCAGCATATTGATCGTGCAAATGTTATTGTTCTGACACTTCAATTATTCACAAGGTTCAAGCTGGGTTGGTCCCTTAGAGGTTTGTTTATTGGTCTTCTTGTCCTTCTGTAGCACGCGCAATCACTCTGGCCAGGGCCTGACTGAGACCTGCATCCAGCCCTGGCAGATTGCTGCTCGACCGGCCAAGGTAGGGGGGGTGCTAGGAAGAAGCACCGCTCCCACTTTTGTTACAGGGGGCCAATATTGCAGCACTGCTGCAAAACCAGCCCCCACAGCCACTAAACTGGCCCCCACCCCTCCGGCTCACCGGGGAAATGTCCGGTGCCCACTCCGACCAGGACTCTGGCACACTGTTGTGCAACAATTCTTTAACTAAAATGGCTAAATAATCTATGCAGTTATGAATGGTAACCATTCCTTAATGGGTGATGGTCACAGACTTTTACCTAATTTTGCTTCCATGCATGTATATTTATTTTCTATGCAGATTATATGTTGGAGGATTTTGTTTTCCGTTCCTGGGTCTGGGATGACCAGTAGATGCAAATAAACATTTTGAGGGGCAGAGATTATAGGGACAAAACTATAATGATTCTTTAGGCCAGCTAGAGTTTATTCAATTCCAAAACGTAGGATTTTATTGTTAAAGGTTTTTATTTAAAACTTTGCATGTCGCTGCTAGACTACCATGAAGTGCTTTGTGGTGAGAGAGGGAACAGAGGTTTTGCTGGTAAAGATCACCTAAGGATTTGTCCCTATGATTTTACTGCTTCCTGCTCCGTATGTTTGCTCACTGCAATTGCCCACCACGCCACTCCCCCTCAATTTGTAGTATCTGCTGTATGTCATTTGTGGTTTGTGCCTCAATTGTGGTTTCTACTACTCGTTTATGGTATCTGCTTCTCTTTATTTTCACTGTCTTACCATTCAAGCTTGCTGTCCCTTCTGTACACACTGCCCCTTTTATGCCAACTCTCGTGTTTGGACTTTAATTTGAAGTTAATAGATTATTTTCCAAAAAGCAGGACACTGGTTGGTGGGTCTTTGTGAAGCCAATTTGTCATCTCATTAAAAGTTGACCAACCCTTCGTTTGCAAGTGTATGGAAATGACATTAGTTGAATGTCTTTAAAGATTTTGAAGTGCTGATCCATGCACGTGTAAGTTTGTTGCTGGAATCAAGGCGTTTTGGGGAAATGTTGGGTTGGTACGGTTGACCGTTATCTGTGTGTTTGTTGTGGTCCAGTTGCCAAGAACATCTTGAGCAGTTCACAGCTGTGCTACGGTGCTTTGTAGAAGTGATAGTGCAGGCTCTGGTGTGGAGGCTAGTGCAAGCTGTTTTTAGGGGCTCTCCATAGCTGTGCAGCATCTGATTTTCTCCACTGTTTTTAGGCCTCACCTGAGGCAGTCCAATATCAGGGTGTGTCTTTCAAGAGATCTTGTTGTTTACTTTTTTTTCTCTGACTACAAAGTGAGAGGATTTATGTGACCTTCCTGCTGGTTACCCATGTGAGAGGAACAACTGTAGGATGCTATTTTTCTAGCACATAACACATTTTAAATGTCTATAAATGAACTGCAAATATTTCAGAATATATCAGAAGTAGGAAAGCACAAATGAAGCAGTTAAAAAAAAAAAATCTGAAGTTGTGGTGGATTTTTTTTTTAATATGATCAAATCAATACACTTGGTGATACAATTTCCACACATTATTGTTTGTGCGCTGTATAATTTTATCAGTTAAATTGTATGTCTGTGCAAATGTAATGGTCGTTTCAATTGAAAATGTGTTGTCTGTACTGAAAGTGAGCTACCACACCATGTATACATCACTGACATAACTCTACAATACTCTACTCCACTGTACACTAGTCCACTTTGCAACACTCTACTCCACAACACATTATGACACCTGCTATGCTACGCCACTCCACTCGAAAACTCCAAGCTTCTCCACTCTACACCACAACACTTGTTTCCCGGCGCTAACTGAGACAAGAGCCACAAACCAATGAATCATAGGTTATTGGTTAAACAACCAGGTTTTAACTGCTTTTCGGAAACGGCTATAGCAACTCTCGGCGCGAATGGCCAATGGGAGGGAATGTAGAAAATATGGGGTGTCCCGCGTTTACAGGACGACAGGGCCTGTTATCCAATGGGACAATGCTGCATCTATGGGGTTCAAGGAAGGTCCGATATGGATTTGGCAGCCAACCACCTCTGATATTTAAGGGGCTACTTGCACACAAGGTATCTTAGACTGATAAATAAACCATAGAAAACATGAGGCACTTTTAGAAACATACAAAAAAATATATGAATGCGTTCGACCACGAAGCGAAGAGCGGGAGAAGCTGTGTCGAGGAGCAGGGAGGCCGAATCAACTTAGAAAGTGCACGGTGACATAAGAAAAGGCGGAATATAAATACAACTCGCAAGACTGCCTGGGTACCTCCAGAGAAAGGTGCAGCCTACTACAGCGGTTTGCAACCATACAAATTGAAATTCTACCTCTAAGAAAATAACGGTGGCTCCCTCGCACAGTGTGGAAGGCCTTTTCATTCAAAACAATAAGGCAACCCACCCCAGAATGAATTTGATTGAACGCCAACAGATCGTATAAGACTGGAGGCAAAAAACTCCTTGATTTGATACGGAAATAGTACTTCCAACTGCTATTGAAATAAGTGGAACCTAACAGAAAAATCATGAAATTCTAAGAATCGGTCCTGAAGAAGGTGTCTTATAAAAGAAACCGAAACGCTGCGTCGACCTGAATCTTCGATTCTTGATGTTATGTACCTCAAATGTTTTTATGTGTTTAATCTTAAGTGTATAACATTGGGCTTACTGTTTTATTATTGTTTTTAACATTATGACATGCTTTAACGTGCATTATGAAAATAAATTTGTATTTTTTCTACCAGAATCTATTTCACTGTGTGTTGGTATTAGCATATAAGAGTGTCACCCTTTATATATTTTAATTCCTTTTATTCATATATTTTTTTGTATGTTTCTAAAAGTGCCTCATGTTTTCTATGGTTTATTTATCAGTCTAAGATACCTTGTGTGCAAGTAGCCCCTTAAATATCAGAGGTGGTTGGCTGCCAAATCCATACCGGACCTTCCTTGAACCCCATAGATGCAGCATTGTCCCATTGGATAACAGGCCCTGTCGTCCTGTAAACGCGGGACACCCCATATTTTCTACATTCAATCCCCCTAGTCCCTTACAACTACTCGAAGGGGGCCTCCTTAATCATTTTTTCTCACAATGGGAGGGAATTCCATAGCCTGGGCCCCAAAAAGGCGAAGGACCTTCCGCCCATTCTTGCCAGTCTGACCATGGGCACACAAAAGAGTTCTTGGGTGGACGACCGCAGTGTGCGTTTTGGGGAGTATGTCTTAACCAGTGATTTCAAATATTTTGGAGCTGTGCCTGCTTTAATTTTATGCAAATAGCTTAGGGCTTTGAACTTCACCCGGCTCTCCACTCTGAGTCAGTGAAGTTCCCTAAGACGTCCTGAAATAGGTTTGTTTCTTTTACAGCCGCAAAGTAATCGCGCCGCGGCGTTCTGGACCATTTGGAGGCGCCTGGTGATAGCCTTGGTAGCCCCCAGGTAGAGTACATTTCCGTAATCCAACCGGGAGGTCACCAAGGCGTTGACCACCGACCTCTGAGTATCGGCAGGCAGCATCCACAAAAGCTTCCTCAGCCAGCGCAAGATGACAAAACAGGTGGCCACCACTTTCATCACTTGTTTCTGCATTGTAAGCCCCTGATCTATGGTCACCCCCAGATTGCGGACATGCGTAGATGCGGGTGGAATGGGGCCCATTACAGTCGGCCAATGCTTGGAGCACCACAGATCATGCTTGTTCCCAAGGATAAGAATCTCCGTTTTCCCCCCATTTAACTTGAGCAGATTTTGGTTCATCCATGTGGCTATTTCACCAAGTCCAGACTGAAGGAGGGAGGTAGATGACCGATCCGATTGTGAAAGGGAAAAGACAATCTGCGAATCGTCCGCGTAAGTAAACAGCGTGAGTCCTGCATGCTCCGCGATGTAAGCCAGCGGGTAACATATAGATCAAAAAGAAGAGGGCTAAGGATTGAACCCTGGGGCACTCCAAAGGGGGAGGCATGGATCTTAGATGTCGAGGACTGGGAAAAGACTTCGAAGGTCCTATCAGTCAGGAAAGATTACAGCCATTTCAGGGCTTTGCCACCAATCCCAAGGGAGTCTAGTGCTCCGAGTAAGATGGTGTGGGAGATGGTATCAAAGGTCGCACTGAGATCTAATAGAATCAGTGCGGCAGTGTCTCCTCTGTCGAGCATGAGGCGAAGATTCTCTGTACTCCACTCTGCTCTGTGCCGCTCTGCTCTACGATGCTTCATGCTACCACACTCTACTCCACCACACTAGGCCACGCCACTCTATGCTGTTACAAGCCACTCTATGCCACTTCACTCTAGGCCACTCAAAGCCACTTCACTCTAGGCCACTCAAAGCCACTACACTCTAGCCCACTCAAAGCCACTCCACTCTAGGCCACTGCACTTCACACCACTGCACTCCACTCTACTCCACTCTGATAATCTACTCCATTCCACTCCAGTCTAAGCCACTCCAGTCTATGCCACTCCACTCTAGCCATGCTACGCCACACCATGCTACAACACCCCACGCTGATACTTCAGTCCACTCTGTGCGCCCCTTCACTTTGTGCGCCCCTCCACTCTGTGCGCTCCTCCACTCTACTCTCCTCCACGCCACAACATTTAACTTAGCTGAACAGCAGACCTGCTGGTGTACATCGTGGCTAAAACACATTGGAAAAGCAAACAGATCTTGCATAAAAGAATCAGAATTTTGTGCCATCTCCTGATGCGGAAGCCGGGAGTGTTAGTCGTC
Organism: Lissotriton helveticus; assembly: GCF_964261635.1. NCBI lineage: Eukaryota > Metazoa > Chordata > Amphibia > Caudata > Salamandridae > Lissotriton > Lissotriton helveticus. Next base: position 795,700,978 of record NC_136063.1, on the reverse strand, counting down.
GCTGATACATTTTTAGGTTTCGCCTGTCGAAAGCTGCGCACTGCGCAGCCTTTCGCGCAGGCGAAATCTTATGTTAGAACAGTGTGGCCTTCGTTCCGCCTCTCTCTTCCATTGGCTAGCTCCATAAATGGAGGCTAGCCATTGGAAGAGAGAACTGTCCGTAATTTCCCGAGGCGATTGGTGGGCGTTCTGCCGATTCTTTCCCTCTCCGCAACGTCATGAAGACGTAGCCACTGTGGGTGTGTACTTTTTTTTTTTTTTTACACCGATGTTTGTGTTTATTGTTAACCTTGTCCCTGTCCCGCTGGCTGTTTTCTGACCATCTTCCCGCTGTCCGTCCCCCCTCCCGCTACCTCCCTCCCGCTGTCCGTGTGCCCGTTAACCCGCCCCCCCCTCCCGCTGTCCGTGAGCCCGTTCACCCGCCACCCTCCCGCTGTCCGTGAGCCCGTTCACCCGCCCCCCTCCCGCTGTCCGTGAGCCCGTTAACCCGCCCCCCTCCCGCTGTGCGTGAGCCCGTTAACCCTCCCACTGTCTGTGTGCCCGCCCCCCCTCCCGCTGTCCCCCTCAAGCGGACCCTAAACACCCCCTTCCCCGCCAAGCAAGACATATTGCTTTCAATGGCTCTCTTTTCCTTCGCTGGCCTCGCGCCTGAGAGTGTGGGTGGCCGGGGCTGGCACGGGGCAGCCTGAATGCGCGCTGATGAGGTAGCTGAGCGGGTTAAGGTTTTCCTGGAGAGATCTGCTTATCACTTGGTCGAATCGCTGGGAAAGTGTGTCCGGGAGGCAATACAATTAGCGTTTTGTTAGTCGGTTTATTGTAGCCATTGTTGTTAACAGCGTTTAGAGGCACGGTGACAGCTTTACATATGGTGTGTTTGCATATTGATAAATCTTCAGAAATAAACACGCGCCTCTTTATGCACCCTTCCACGCCGTAACTTCCTTTGCGGCACCCAGTAAGCTGGTGTCCCTTCTGACTGGATCTACCCAGGTGGAGTTGGGGTTTACGAATGTTTTGCCTGGTGGGGCGGAGTAAAACTCGTCATCTCCCCCGCACTCCTTTCCGCCTCTCTTGTAAGCTTACACTTCGCCAACAGTTTATTCTTACCCCAGTGGCCTCTGTTCATTAATCTCGTCCCCTCCCTTTACTGTCCTCTCTTCTTTCCCTGGTGATCTCATCCTTTCCTGCCTGTCTTCACTCCGTCCCCATCCTCTGCCCGCCGTTGGCTCTCTTCTCTCGTCCTCTTTCCTATCTGTTCCTCGCGTCTTCTTCACCCATAAGACTCCCTCCCCAGCTCCTCCCCCATTCATCAGTCCCGTTCACACTTTTTTTAAATGTCCCCCTACCTTCCCTCTCTTCTGCCCTCACTCACCCCTCTGCCCCAGCCGTCCCCTCTCGCGTTCCCCTCTATTTCCTCGTTGGTTCCTCGCTCTGCCTTTCCCTCTCATTCTTCTCCTCGCACCACGACCAGCTCAACCTCCTCCATTCGCCGTCCCTCCTGCCCGCTCACCGTTGTCCTCACACACCCCTCTCCATTTCGGATGCCCCCTCCTTTCCTTTCTCCCTCCCATCCTCTCACATCCTCCATTGATACATTGTACTTGCCCTATCTTTCTTTTGCTTTCCTCTTCCAAATCTACCTCTTGCCCTCTCGGCTCATTCCATGACCCGCCGCTACCCCTTTACTCCGTCCCCTTTCTCTCTCTCTCTTGTGCTTTCTCCACATCTTTCCCTCTCAGCTTTCTTTCTTCCCTCTTACAGTTTCGGTTTCTCTCGTTCTCTCACTCTCTCTCCCCTCCTGCAGTCTCTTTTCCTCTCACCCCTCCTCTTTCCTCGCTCAATCTGTGCCCCTCGTGTCTGCTCTCTCTGGTCACCAGAAGAGACAGCGCCTCCCACCGCCGCAAAAACGCCCACCATAGAAAGATCGCAAGGGACAGGAAACGAATAAACAAGGGAAGGAAAGACACACAACGAAGAGTGGAACACTTAAAGCTGCTCCAGAGAGGGGGAGCCGAGCAGGTCCGCCTGGAAATGTACATATGTAGAGACACTTTCCCGGGAAGGCCCCCCCCCCGATCAGACCCTTTCAATTATTCAATAGCTAGAGCAGACCAAGTGACTGCCAGGTGCAATACATCAGGCTTAGGAAGGGCTTTCATTAGATTCGGAGAGATTCACGATGCTCTCTCCCTCCATCCCTCCGCCCTCACTCCTGGAGCTCCCGCCAGCCCCTCTCTGGCGATTGGCACCCATTGACCTTGGTGCCCCTCATGCCAGCTGTGTGTGCCAAGTACAGTGACTGTACTCTTACAGTCTGCTTGCCTGAAATGCATGTACCACACTTTGAATTTGACCCTGGTTAAACCTTCACGTACATCTAGTTAAGAGTGCGCCATGAAGCTGTCATTAGCGGGCAGAATGTTTGACGCTACAATATTAAAAAAAAAAACAGAATCCTTCGAAAAATGAAATAATTCCTTTAGACACAGTTCTTGCAGCCAGCAGGGTTGTTTCCCGAGGGCAGGAGCGGTCCCTTCAGCTGGCCTAGTTATCACAAGGTCCCAGGCCGAGCGGTGGCGGAAGCCCCTGCCCAGGCCTGGTGGGTAGGATTGGTGCTGAGCCCAGGAAGCTTCTACACTGATCAGGAAGCGGGCACCCTGCTGCTTATCCATGGATCGCCATGTATCCCACCCACAGCCCACTCCGCACTCGCACACGCTCTTAATAGATATTGTGTACACACGCCCAACTCAATGTGTTATTTTAAAAGAGCTCATTTCTTGCACTGCATTAAAATGTAATTTTAAGAATAGCTATAATTATACACTATTTTCTAGCAGATCTAAAAACACGTGCACGCGTTTTCTTATTTTCCCATACAAGGATAGTGTGCTAAATGTATTTCTACGGGGGATTATTCCCTGACCCTGCTTACCCCTGCTTACAGCTGCACGGTAAGTATACAAATATCACGTTTGTCCAGTGAGCCGTACTGGGGTCCCCGCCGCTGGGCGCACCTGAAGCCCCTGGGTGGTGCCCATGCTGTAATGCACGGTAGTGGAAGTGTGTGTGTGGTGTGTGTGCCCGCGCTCTGTGGCGGCTGACTGTGCAACATCTCCTCTTCTCTTCCTTTTCAGGATCAGGCTATTTTTGGTGCCTCTATCGCAGGCTCCGGTGAGCGTGAGATCATTGCCGTCCAATCCCGAGGCCGGCAGCTCGCCCCAGCCCGGGAAGCGTGCAATCTTTACAGTGTGCAGCTGCCTGCAAATGTGTACTCATTACAGAGCGTTGGTGCACAGTCCTCAACTTATTTTCTGTAGTGTGTGTGTTGGGGCTGTGTGTGTGTTGGGGCTGTGTGTGTGTTGGGGCTGTGTGTGTGTTGGGGCTCTGTGTGTGCAGGGGTGTGGAATTTTGAAAATAGTCTACTTGTCCAGAGGACTAAAAGCAACAGAAATCTACTTGTCCTGTGAAGAGATCAACTTGTCCCAGCTATTGCCTAAATGGATGTGCTGGTCTATGGGTGTTAAATCTATTGGTTTCTGTATTCTCACACACCATAGGCTTGCATATCCCCATACACATGACAGAGTTATGAGTTCCTTCACTCAACTCTTAGAGTATAGCATAAATTCCCTTCACCCTCTTTTTTATCAACTCTCCATGCTTCCCCCCTGCTTTCCCACCACACCCTACATGTTCCCTTTCATATATTCTCTCACAGTGCAGTCTTCCATTAAGTTTCAGTATTTCTTCAATTCCTTTCATTGCCATTTTCTCAACACAGGTCCAAACTAGCCTTAAGGTATCCACTTTGTCACCAGCAACGCCATTCCCCCACCTTCAGCTACATACCTATTTTTCTTCAAATTTCTAACCATAAGCAGGCTGTTCTGTCTGCACAGCTACTCTTCAACCATACTCTACATGTTTCCTTTTCCTCTACTTTTGTAACAAACGCTCCGTTCCCCTTCACCTCCTCCCTGTCACCGCAGACTCTATTTCATTTCCACATCCCACCAGAGGCCCGTTCCCATTCATTATCCAGCACACTGGCTCGAAATCACATTTTGTTTTGTGGCAATTGCTCCTTCTCCTTTGCCACATACTCACAGACCTTAGGCTGCTTAGAACTCCATTTTAAACACGTGAATTGAGCTGTGCTTGCCAATGGTAAGACTTCTTCACAAAGTGGAAATGCGTTCAGAGGGGAAAACAAGTGCACCCAACCATCTATTATTGTATTGGAAAGACCGACAAAAACTAATTTATTTAATAGTCAGTTGAATTGGCAATAGCCACCATAATAATGCTCCAAAAATAAATTGTTCTGTTTTTGGCACTAGCATAAGTGGAAACTAAGGAGACCGTGCTTTGGTGTCTGGGACTTGATAAACATATACCAGACTGTACTTCATTTTTTCCCGAAAACATGGGGTTGAGAAAAGTGGTCCAAGGTTGTTGCTGATGCAGTTCAAACGCAAAGGTGGATGAAGCTGTAGGTGCAGGATTTTCTTTTCCTAACAAAATAAAGGGCATGTAAATCAATCAATCAATCAATCAATGACACTTGTAGAGCGCGCTACATACCCGTAGGGTCTCAAGGCGCTGGGGGGGGGGTTCCGCTACTGCTCGAACAGCCAGGTCTTCAGCTTCTTCCTGAAGGAGAGGTGGTCTTGGGTCAGGCGCAGGTCGGGGGGGAGGGAGTTCCAGGTCTTGGCGGCCAGGTAGGAGAAGGACCGTCCTCCTGTAGTCGCTCTTCGGATGCGGGGGACGGCGGCGAGGGCGTGGTTGGCTGAGCGGAGGTGGCGTTTGGGAGCGTAGAAGTTGACTCGGCTGTTGAGGTAACTCGGGCCTCGGTCGTGTAGAGCTTTGTGTGCGTGGGTGAGGAGGCGGAAGGTGATTCTTTTGTTGACGGGGAGCCAGTGAGGGTCTCTCAGAGGTCCGGAGATGTGGCTGGTTCGTGGGATGTCGAGGATGAGTCTGGCTGAGGCGTTCTGGATCCGCTGGAGTCTCTTCTGGAGCTTGGCGGTGGTACCGGCGTAGAGGGCGTTGCCGTAGTCCAGACGGCTGGTGACGAGGGCCTGGGTGACGGTCTTCCTGGTCTCGGTGGGGATCCACCAGAAGATCTTCCGTAGCATGCGTAGGATGTTGAAGCACGTCGAGGAGACTTTGTTAACTTGCCTGGTCATGGAGAGGGAGGAGTCCAGGATGAAGCCCAGGTTGCGTGCGTGGTCTGTCGGTTTGGGTGCGGTGCCCAGGGCGGGAGGCCACCAGGAGTCGTCCCAGGCGGAGGGTGAGGAGCCCAGGATGAGGATCTCCGTCTTGTCCGAGTTCAGTTTCAGGCGGCTGATCGTCATCCACTCGGCTACCTCTTTCATCCCATCGTGCAGGTTGGCTCTGGCGGCGGCGGGGTAGTTGGTCAGGGAGAGGATCAGCTGGGTGTCGTCGGCGTAGGAGATTATGCTGAGGTTGTGTTTGCGTACGATGGCCGCGAGGGGGCTCATGTAGACGTTGAAGAGGGTGGGACTCAGAGATGATCCTTGGGGGACGCCGCAGATGACTTCGGAGGCCTCTGACTTGTAAGGTGGTAGGCGGACTCTCTGTGTTCTTCCGTCGAGGAAGGAGATGATCCATTCCAGCGCCTTGTCCTGGATTCCGACGTTGCTGAGGCGCTGTACTAGGGTGCGGTGGCAGACAGTGTCGAATGCCGCGGAGAGGTCCAGGAGGATGAGGGCCGCTGTTTCTCCATTGTCCATCAGGGCTCGGATGTCATCGGTGGCGGCGATGAGGGCGGTCTCGGTGCTGTGGTTGGCTCGGAAGCCGGACTGTGAGGGGTCGAGGGATCCGTTCGTCTCGAGGAAGGCGGCCATCTGCTTGTTGACGGTCTTCTCGATGACTTTGGCTGGAAACGGGAGGAGCGAGATGGGGCGGTAGTTCTTGAGGTCGGTGGGGTCCGCTGTTGGTTTCTTGAGTAGAGCGCTGAGTTCGGCGTGCTTCCAGCTCTCCGGGAAGATGGTGGTGTCGAAGGATGTGTTGATGATGTCTCGCAGGTGGGGTGCGATGACAGCGTCGGCCTTGTTGAAGACGTGGTGAGGGCAGGGGTCGGTCGGTGATCCGGAGTGGATGGAGTTCATTGTGCGGATGGTGTCTTCGGTGCTGATCGGGGTCCAGGCGTGAAGGATGGTGGTGGGGGGTGGTTGTTCGGTCACGGTGTGCGTTGGTTGGTTGTTGAAGCTGCTGTGTATGTCCGTGATCTTGTTGTGGAAGTATGAAGCGAGGGAGTTGCAGAGGTCTTGCGATGGGGTGACGTCGTTGTTTCCTGCGCTGGGGTTGGAAAGCTCTTTCACGATGTTAAAGAGTTCCTTGCAGTTGTGTGCGTTGTTGTCCAACCGGTCCTTAAATGCTGTTTTCTTGGCGGCGCGGATCAGCTGGTGGTGTTTCCGGGTGGCCAGTTTGTAGGAGGTCCTGTTGTCTGGTGTCGGTTCCCTTTTCCAGACTTTCTCGAGGGCTCGGCAGTTCTTCTTGGAGCTCTTGAGTTCGTCGGTGAACCATGGGGCCTTCTTGCTGCCGGGTCTGCTAGGCGGGGTCCTCAGAGGGGCGAGTTCGTCCGCGCAGTTGCTGATCCACTTCGTGAGGTTGTCGGCGGCCTGGCTGGGGTTCGCTGAGCTGGCAGGGGGGTGCTGGCTCAGGGAGGTGGCGAGCTGGTCTGCTGTGATCTTGTTCCAGCTTCTGCGGGCGGCCTGTTGCTGGTGTTGGTGGGTCGTCGTTCTCTTGAAAGTGAAGTGGACGCAGCTGTGGTCCGTCCATTGAAGCTCTGTGGCGTGGCTGAACTCGATGTCTGTGCTGGAAGAGAAGACTGCGTCGAGTGTGTGTCCGGCGAGGTGGGTGGGGGTGGACACCAGTTGCTTGAGTCCAAGGTTGGCGAGGTTGTCGAGCAGGGTGGTGGTGTTGCGGTCGTTGTTGTTTTCCAGATGGAAGTTGAGGTCTCCCAGGAGGATGTAGTCAGCGGAGGGGAGGGCATGCGGGCTGACGAAGTCGGCGATGTCCTCGCTGAATTGTGTGCGTGGTCCCGGGGGTCGGTAGATCAGGGTGCCTCTGAGGGTGGTGGTCGGGTTGGTGTGGATCTGGAAATGCAGGTGTTCGGCGCTGGTCAGGGTGTTGTCGGTGCTGGTTGTGAGACGGATGGTGTTCCTGTGGATGATGGCGATGCCTCCTCCCATCTGGTTGGCGTTTCGGTCCCTCCGGACGATCTTGTAGCCCTCTGGGATGGCGATGGCGATGTCGGGAGCTGAGGATGCGTTCATCCAGGTCTCCGTGAGGAAGGCAACGTCAGGGGCTGTGGCGTCTAGGAGGTTCCAGAGTTCGATGGCGTGTCTGTGGACGGAGCGGGTGTTGATCAGGATGCACTTGAGGTGGGTGCTGCTGGCGTTCGACTTGGTGGGTGCTGGTGCGAGGCAGGTCCGGGTGCAGGTGAACTTGCAGGCGTGGCAGCTGAACGGTCCGTGGGTGCGTCGTGGGGTGGCTTGGTGGCAGTCTGGAAGTCGGCCGGTGTTGAGAGCGGTGAGGGTGGCGGCGGCGTACGTCAGGCGGGTCGGTCGGGGTCTTCGTGGGCCAGGGGTCCTGGCCCTGGGCGCGGTCCAGGCGCGGACGGGCGCAGACGGGCTTACCTTTGGCGCGCCTTCGGCGCACAATCGGCGCGCCCGCTGCGCGTCAACGCTGCGCGTTCGCACGGTCGCCATTTAAGGCGAAGTGCGCGGGTGGGCGGAGCAGCTGGGAGGCGGGAGCGGGGAGGGTACAGAATACAAAAAAGGGCGGGGAAAAGCGGCGTTGGCGGGAAGGGAGGGCGGAGGGCGGCGGGCAACAAGGAAGGAAGGCAAAACACGGGGAAAACGAAATTCAGACAAAACAGGCACAAAGATTCGTCAAAACAAGGGAAAAATCGGGTTTAAGACAAGCAGGCACAAATTCACGTGAAAACAAAGGGCAAAACAACCGCAGCGGCGGCAATCAGGAACGAGGCAGCAGCGAGGCACAGGGATGCAAGGGGCACACGCAGCAGCTGGTGGCCGTGCGGCGCGGGGGTGTCCCACAAGTGGGTCACACTCACCTGCGTCGCACGGTCGCCATTTAAGGCCAAGTGCGCGGGTGGGCGGAGCAGCTGGGAGGCGGGAGCGGGGAGGGTACAGAATACAAAAAAGGGCGGGGAAAAGCGGCGTTGGCGGGAAGGGAGGGCGGAGGGCGGCGGGCAACAAGGAAGGAAGGCAAAACACGGGGAAAACGAAATTCAGACAAAACAGGCACAGAATGACATGCAGATGTTGCGGCTATAACATTTTCTGATAGTCACAACCCTCGCCATCAGTCATGACACATTAATGTAGATTAACCACTGAGAAAGAACACTCCACTCTGTGGCAGATTAGAAGTTGGAAACCGTTCATTAGATTTTTTTTGTGTGCACATTTAACTGTAAAACGAATTGGCATACTCTTTTAAATGGACCTGTAAAAACATACTTCCTTTTTAGTTGCGATTCCACAGGTCGATCAGGAATTCACCCTGCATGTGAAGATATGTGTCATGTGCACTTTTGCGAGTCATTGCTTCTTTCATCCTCTGTGTTTACAGTGTGAGGCAATATGGGGGTCGGCAGGCTGTAGTCCACATCTAAACTCACTCTGCACGCTGCAAACAATCGCAAGGCAGACGTGTGGGTTTCCCGTGGCAGACTTAGTTAGCTAATGACTAACCAGTGACGGTGGCATTTGAAGACTGACACAGTCTGTTCCTTTCCGACCTAGAACAATCCCGTTTTACTCACATCAACAAATCTTTCAAACTGCCTCAACTACTTCAATTTTTTCTCTCGCGCCAATGTTGTATTTTTTCAACTAAGTTCTTACTTGCACCTTTCTTAAAGCCCTTCAGAAGCCTTGCAGACTCTTAACAGCACACGGCACAGTCCACCATCAGAGGTGAAGGTCGGTGTGCAGTAAAGAACGGCTTTGTGCTGGCTCAGTGGGAATGCACAAATATCAGATGTATTCGGTTCTTTTAAAGTGAGACGAGTCGACTGTGTCCTGTGTGACGCCTTTGCATTTCTCCATTGCTCTTGTGTGCCCGTAGCGCCCTGGGCTCGCAGACCCTTTTCGCTAACATGGAGCAACATTTTTAAACAAAATGGGACACGCGCACGCCACGGAAAAAGAACATATAATGTCCTAACCAAGTTCACCATCGAAAAGAGGGGCTAAAGGTGCACAAGCTTACTAAAAACAACAACCGATCTCAGCCTAGACAACAGACTCGGGCTTCCGGCCAATCCGAGCCTGTACAACATTTCCTTCCACTGGCGAGGTTTTCTCCACATTTCCAATTTTCTAATCAACTGTGATCAGAGACGCCACAGTACAGGTTCTGTTTACTGTATTTACGGGTGAAAACAGTTAGACAAAGATTTATAGGCTGCTCGTTAAAAATAATTGACAGTCCGGTTTAGCAGTGTAGAAAGAATGTCTGCTTGTCCATCGGACAAAATAGAGTTTAAAACTTCTTGTCTCTGACAAAAATCCACATGTTCCGGGCGTCGGGCGATAGAAATCCCCCACCCTTGGTGTGTTGGGGCTCTGTGTGTGTTGGGGCTCTGTGTGTGTGTTGGGGCTCTGTGTGTGTTGGGGCTCTGTGTGTGTTGGGGCTCTGTGTGTGTTGGGGCTCTGTGTGTGTTGGGGCTCTGTGTGTGTTGGGGCTCTGTGTGTGTTGGGGCTCTGTGTGTGTTGGGGCTCTGTGTGTGATGGGGCTCGGTGTGTGTTGGGGCTCTGTCTGTGTGGCTAGCTTTTTTTGTAGGTGGCTCTATGTGTGGGTGGCTCTGTGTGTGTGTGTGGGTGGCTCTGTGTGTGTGTGGGTGGCTCTGTGTGTGTGTGTGTGTGTGGGTGCAAATGCAATAGGTCTCGCATTTGCGAGAGATTAAGCTATTGGCATTGTAAATGACAATGCCATTTATTTATCTGTTTTCAAAACCAACACATAAATAAAAAAATTGTCATTTACAATGACAATAGCTCTAACTTTCACAAAGGTGAAACCGTTGCATTGTAAATGCTTGTTTAAAACTGTTGTAATTTTTAACCTGCACAACCTACCTCTCCTCACTCGCCTCACTGCACCATATCCCCTACAGCCGACTAGGCGCTGTTACGGGGAGCAAGCCGCCATCTTGGGGGTAAGATCGGGTTGCCGGTGTAGTGGTTTGGACCTCCCGCCCACCCTCACCTGTACATAAGTCGCGCTCATAGCCACGCGCGCTTATCAGAATTTTGTGCCATCTCCTGAGGCGGAAGCTGGGAGAGTTAGTCGTCGCTGATAACATTTTTATAACTGTTGTCATTTTTAACCTGCACAACCGCACAACCTATCTCTCCTCACTCGCCTCACTGCACCATATCCCCTACAGCCGACTAGGCGCTGTTACAGGGAGCAAGCTGCCATCTTGGGGGTAAGATCGTGTTGCCGGTGTAGTGGTCTGGCCACTCCCTCTTTTCTTCTTTATAATGAGCACCCCATGCCGGCCGCGCAGCGGGCGCGCCTAAGGTAAGCCCGTCTGCGCCCGTCCGCGCCCGGCTGGGGCCAGGGGCCACAACCACTGCATCCTCTCCTGAACACCTCAGGCGCTATAGCCCCCACTCCCTCCTTAATTTAAGAACAAAGGTAAAAGCTCTGTGCCATCATTCCTGCCACCCATTAGACTTGCCTACCATCTGCCTCCAGTGCAACACTGAGCTTAATAACATCAACCATAAAGAAGAAAGGTTGGAACTCAAAATGTATCTCTTGAACTGCAGGTCCCTTCCTAAACATCGTACAGAAATTGCCCTGCTATTAGATGAACTTGCGCCAGATGCAATTTTCTTAACTGAAACTTGGTTAACCTTTGACTCCGAACCAGACCTAGTACAAGCACTTCCTCTAGGCTATCAGATCGTACGTAAAGACCGTTCCCATGGGAAAGGAGGTGGCCTGTCAATTATACATAAAGATCGTTTTACGTGCCACTGCTCCTCTGATTCCATCCCAGACTGTGAAAGTTTGTCCTTCTCCGTTGGCTTCTCTCCTAATAATAGTTTCTCTGGAATACTTATATACCGCCCTCCTGGACCTTTAAAACAGTTTCATACTGTTCTCCCCTCCACCACCGCCGACCTAGCCACCACTCCTTCCAACTTTACTTTGCTAGGTGATTTTAATATTCACTTTGACAACACCTCGACCACACAGCTCTGGAGCTGGTAGCCAGTCTCTCTGCGTTACAATTGGAACAACTTGTCCTTTCCCCTACCCATACTAAAGGTCATCTTCTTGATCCTGTGTTTAGTAATTGTGTTGATCTTAAGGTAGGTTGTCCTATCCGTCTTCCATGGACGGATCATTCCCTGATCCCTCTTGTTTGGAACATACATAATTCTCCCCCCCCCCCTTAATCCCTATTTCATGAAAATCACGCAATTGGTCTAAACTCCCTCTAGACAAGTGGACCGTAGCCCTAGAGATCTCCAGACCTCTAACTAATCAGGAACTCATACTAGCCAATAACAACTACAATAATTGGATCTCGAATTCACTTGACTCCACACTCCCTCTTCGTAAAACCACCTCGAAACGATTTCGGAAAACTGCTCCTTGTTATTCGGCTGGGCTCAGGGAGAAAAAACGTCAGTGTAAAAAACTGGAAAGGAAGTGGCGACTGGACTATGCTGCAGCTGATTAAATCATATATAGGGATGCGATAAAATCTTATAAAAATGAGATTAAAACTACGCAATCCGCCTTCTATACAGAAAAAATCATGGCGGCTAGCTCCAAACCAAAAGAAATCTATCAGGTTGTAAAAAGTCTTACTAAACTTTCCCAAACCCCGCCATCTAACCACAACATACAATCCCGTTGTAACGATTTGGCGGAATTCTTTTTTCCAAAAATATCATCAAATTTACCTGTCATTTCCCGATGCCGATACGGATTCTTACTTTGATAGTCCATCCCCGCCCCTTCAAGATACCATGCAGCACTCATTAAACACTTTGGACCAGTTCCCCCTGTTAGATCCAGAGATGCTCGGACCCATATTGCTTCAAGTAAAATCGGGCTCCCCCTGCGACCCAGCCCCCCCTCGCACCCTAGCTGCTGCCACTCATACTATTCTCCCCACTATTCTTGACTTACTCAATGCATCCATATCCTTAGGCATTGTCCCTCCCTTGTGGAAACAAGCCATGGTACGAGCACTCCTAAAAAAAACCAAATTTGGATCCCAACAACCCTAGTAACTACCGCCCTATCTCTCTGCTTCCCTGGGTGAGCAAAATCCTCGAGAAATACATCAATGGGCACTTGACGGGGTTCCTCGAGAGCAACCATCTGCTCGATTCTACCCAAACGGGCTTTCGCCCCAAGCATGGCACAGAGACTGCCCTGCTTGCGGTAACAGAAGAAGCAAGAGGGATCTTGGATCGGGGGGGATCGGTGGCAGTCATCCTCCTCGATCTAAGTGCCGCGTTCGATACGGTGAATCACAGAACTCTACTGTATCGACTCCTCAGCCTAGGAGTGTCAGGGAGAGCGATAACCTGGCTCAAGTCTTTTTTGAGTGACCGATCATTTCAGGTATTTGAAGGGGATACTGTCTCTTTCAGTAGACCCCTAGGCTGTGGGGTACTGCAGGGCTCATCTTTGAGCCCTACGTTGTTCAACATATATATGAGACCGCTGGCTGAGATTGTCCGTCCCTATGGTATTAAGATCATCACTTATGCAGACAATACTCAGCTAGTGGTTTCTCTTACACAGCGAGACTGTCAATCAGCACAGGTTGATCTGGCGGGCTGCCTAGAGGAAGTCAAAAAGTGGATGACTGCCTCATGTCTCAAACTCAAAGGAGACAAAACTGAACTTATGCTCCTCGGCGGCTCCGTTGCCCCTACGATTAACTCAATATGGCCTTCTTGTCTGGGCCCTCCACCAATACCCAAAGATACCATAAAAAGCCTTGGTAACTGGCTGGACAGGTACTTTACTTTTAACAGCCAGGCAACCAGGCTATCAGCCATTTGTTTTGGCCTGCTCAGACTTATCAAGAAGATTCTCCCCCTCTTGCCCTTCGAGGCCAAACAAATGGTGGTTCAAGGTCTGATTCAGTCTCGCCTCGACTTTGGCAACGCCCTTTATCTAGGAGCCCCTGAGTACACTTTACGGAAACTTCAGTTAATTCAGAACTGTGCCGCGCGAACGCTGCTTCAGCTCCCCCGTAGGCTCTCAGCTAAGCCTGGGCTGAGGAGTCTACATTGGCTCCCTGTCAGGGAGAGAATTAATTATAAATCCCTGTGTATTTCTCATCAGGCTTATTGGAAAAAAGGTCCTGTGATTAATCATTCTTTAATCACTCCGTACCTTCCCAATAAACCGCTTCGTTCTACTCATGCCTTTTTTGCCACAGTCCCCAAAATTAGGAGATCAAGATCAGGAGGCCGGTCGTTTTCTTATAACGCGGCCAAAATGTGGAATTCACTTCCCTTCTATCTTAGATCCAACTCCAATCTGTCTTCATTTCGTAAACAGTTTAAAACTTTTCTTTTTAATAAATCTGACTAAAACCCCCCTGTCGACCGTTTTCATCAGGTAGCACCATTTTCTTTAGCGCTTGAACGCCCAAGGGCAGCAACCGCGCTTTATAAAACTTCTTTTCATTTAATTTCAAAAGCAACACATTGGTTTGCCAATGCTTGTTTTTCCTCGTTGTCCTTGTGGTTACATGTTCCCCGCAGTCCTCCCACATCGGTATGCGTTCCACCACCACCCTAACCAGAGCCACCATACTACACCCACCCTACGACCACACCGAGCCTATGGCCACCCTAAACACTACTACCCTGCCCTAACCACTATCGCCTCCATAACCCCTACCATCACCCACACCACCACCCCATAACAATTACCCTGCCCACCAACTTAACTTCCACAATTGTCACACTAAACACCACCACCCTACCCACCACCCAACCCTAACAACCACTGTCACGTTAACTACCACCCTAACCTACACTGCAGAAACCACAACCCTACCATCACCCTAAATAAGACCATCTACATGCACCTAAGCACCACAACCTTAAGTACTACCTCCCTAATAACAACAACCCTAAGCACCACCTCACCAGCTTAACACCTACCACCAACCACTCCCACCCCACTATAACCACCTCCAACTCCCTAGCCACTGCTATGTTAACCACCCGTACCACCAATACCCTAACACCCTCACCACCTCCACCACTACCCTAAGCAACACCATTACTCAAACCATCATCAGCCTGACCTAACAATCTTCACCAATACCCTAACTACCACCAATACCCTAACCACTATCATCCTAACCAGTACCACCTTAACCACCACCAATCGCCACCTCTACTTTAACCACCCTCACACCACCACTCTAACCACCCTTACCACTACCACCACCACCCAACCACTACCCGAACACCACCATCACACTACCACCACCCTTACTCCCCTCCCTTTCACTCAACCTGCCTCTTTTATTGTAAAAACTCTTCATTTTTTACCAACCATTTTCAACTCGTTACTTGATTGTTTTCACAGAAAGTGGTGACGTACGTTTGTGTTAGTCTATAGCAGTGATACTCAAAGTACGGCCCAGGGGCCGCTTGCGACCCTCTTGACCTTTAAATGCAGCCCCCTTGGTGAACAGCAGCACCAGCTGCTGTTTGTTTGGGAGTACTAATATTTAGAATAAGATGTTAAATAAATGGGCAAGTATTTATTAACCTGCAAATAAATGCTTGCCCGTTTATTTAACATGTTTTTGAACCGCCTTACACAATGCATGACCCACCCAAACCCCCACCCTGCTGGCATCCGTGCGTCCCTCTGGCTCACCTTAAACAGTACTTTGTGGCCCCTGGTCAAATGTTTGTGAGTACCCATGGCCTATAGCGATCTATCAACCCCACCCCCTCCCCCTTATCCATGGAAATCAGTATGTGAACGTTGAGAAGGAGCTCTGTGGTAGGATGTTGCTTCACATTTGATTGCCATGTACATTTTAATAAAGCAATCTACAAATGCAGACAATGCTGCTTTAAAGACTCGTTGTGTGGGCTTTCATTCATCTTCTTTTGTTTGTCCTTCCAATGGAGCATGGCCTAATTGCTTGTGTCCTTTCACTGTTCACTTTTCAGACACTTCTTTTTGATTAACCACTCCATGATAGTGCATGGGTTTTCCAGCTGTCTCTCTAGTGTATTTCTCTTTTCCACTTAACCACGCTCCATGTTTCTTTTGCTGTAGGCTTGTGCCCCAGGCCCCTCCGTGATGTGCTTGCCAGGGATATCTTACGGACTTTGTGGTCCCTCTTCGTTACCAATTTAAATTTAGGATCCAATGTCAGCTTTTTTATGTCCTCTTTAGCTAAGTCTCTGATACTACACAGGCACACTGGTCTAATGTGTTTCCATATTTTAATCAGTGATAGTGATGTGTGTTTTCAATATTGTAATCCAGCAGCAGGTCATTAATTTTATTGCAAATAATCTTTGTGAACCACTGCCATTTCTCATATGTAGGTCATATTTCGATCTAAGAGAAACTTGTTTCGGATGTTGCATGGTGTTGATAAACATAAGCACATTTCTCTGCGTAATGTGTGTAAAAGACTCCAACGCATCACCCGAATTAAACATCTTTTAAAAGAAAGTAGGGCTTAAAACAATCTATTTTTAAGAAGCATTCTAGGTCATCGGGGCAGGACTGTGTGGAGAACAGAGCCGTATCTATCACCCCCCCCCCCTCCTAAAAGGCTTTGGCCCTGGGCCAGGGCCTACTTTGCCCATGCTTTAAGTCTCTAGTGCTTGCCCTTGTGCGATTCTCCCCTGCATTGCTTCTGGCCTGTGTGTTTCACACCACTCCACTTTGTGCTCTTTCTCTTGCCT
Source organism: Lissotriton helveticus (assembly GCF_964261635.1). Taxonomy (NCBI): domain Eukaryota; kingdom Metazoa; phylum Chordata; class Amphibia; order Caudata; family Salamandridae; genus Lissotriton; species Lissotriton helveticus. The sequence goes on along the minus strand of NC_136063.1, from coordinate 795,684,977 downwards.
GCGTTTCTGTTCCCTCGCACTCCATGGTGCTTTCTCGTCCATGTTGTGTACTCCTCCAGCTGCCCTCCATATTGCTTTCAAACCCTTCCTCTGTGCTCTTTCACCGCCAGCTCATGTCCTCTATGTTACTTCTACCCCTACTCTCTGTGCTTTCCTTGTTGCTGGCATTACCCAACCCCCCTTTTTTTTGTTATCTGCATCTATGAAGCAAATATATCCAATGTGTTGTGCAGGTGTGGCAATATCCAACGGGAGAACAACGGGGTAAAAAACTGCACAAGAAACTGAAACTGAGAATTGGGTGAGTGCTTTCTTTGGCCACAGCAAGATTCTTCCTTTCTTCTAAACCTGAGTTCCAGTATGACTGAAACGAAGGTTGCCGCCTGGGTGTGAATTTTGCCATAGCCAGGCTACTAGAAAGAGGTAGTCCCAAAAGCATGATGGGTGAGACCCTTCCCTCCGTCCTACAAGTACTGCTGAGCAGGGCACAAGTCCTCAAAAAAAAAAAAAAAAAAAGTGGGGGTACGCTGTCACTGGAAGTGACGTCACGAAAGGTGCCGTGCTCTTCGTCCGAGAAAAGCCAAAGAGTGAAGTCTAGCTGTTTGGCAGGGGGGACGGCGTCCCCCCGGTAAAATAAGTGGGGGGACGCCGTCCTCCCGCGTGGTACCCCGACTCGAGCCCTGCTGCTGAGTCTGTGTGTTTCACTGCCAGGGACTCTTTATGGTAAGTTAGGAACTGACTGACAAAATGGCAGTGAACCAAGAAGACCGGCATGGTCTCTTCCTATTGTTGTTCAGTGTAGTTCTAGCGGGCAAGGTTCGGCAAACCTCAGCGGCGGCCAACACGGATCAGAGTGCGGGGGCAGGAGCGGGAGGGAAGTGGTCGCTGGGGAAGCGGGCAGCAAAAAATAAAATAAAAAATGTACCTTCTTGCTGCTTCCTCGCCACGTCTCTCCTCCGTAGTTCTCCCTTGCTGACCTGAACAAGAGGTAGCACAACCAGTCTCCCAATCACAACAGCGTTGTGATCAGGGCCGGACTGGCCACTGGGCGTTATGGGATGCTGCAGAGCTGGGGTCTGATTTCGTTGATGGGGAGTTGCGTGTACTGAACAAAATTAGTTTTGCTTTAATTATTTCAAAGTACACGCAGGTCTCCATGAACGAAATCAGCCCCCACCGCAGTGAAATCATCCCCCAGCTCAGCAGAATTCCAAAACGCCCGGTAGTCAGTCCGGCCCTGGTTGTGATTAATTTGAGCGCCTTGTTTCGGCACTCAGACGCTGACTGGGAGCCTGGGCATGTTCTCCATGCAGGCTGTAATGCAACCTGCATGGTGAACATGCAAAGTCCACAAGACTGTTTTGGGCGGCCCCTGAGGGCCGGCCAAGCAGTCATTGCGCACTTAGGAGGGTGCTACCACTCCTCCCACGCCCCTGCCCCCTCACACAAAGCTGCAGAAACAGGAGGGACAAAAATGATAATAACGAGAGTTATCATTTTATTTTATTTTTATTTCACTGCTAAAAAGAAGTGTGGCGACTCTCCTGGCTAACCCCCTTTCTAAACCAATTTGCAAAGAGAGGGCAAAGCTGTAATAAGTGATATGGAGAACAGGAGGAGCAACCCTTAACCCGAAAGACCTGAGATGAGGCGCTGAGTCAGTTTCTCAGAGGCACTGCGATGGGGCAGAAGAGGCAGGGTACATACAAGCACTCAAAGAAGTAAGCTAGAAGAGTGCCATCTAACTGTAAACTCTGGCAGTGAGTTTGGGACCGTGGAAAACCGCGGTTATTGCACCCGACCCTTGCTAGCCCGCCCCTGACCCTCTTCTTAAATTCATTTTGGATCTGTGTAGATTAAAATATCTGTAGCTTCTCCTGGCACAATGCAAGCGCTTTTTACTGCGCGCTTACCATTTATCAGGACCGAGTCCCTAAACACATATTTGTTTTCTGTGCAAATAAAAAGAGAATGCTAGGACGGACAAGGTTGTGCTGACCTCACCTGATGGCTTGGTCCGCAGGTTGGCATGTTTCAAAGGTTAAGCTAACGGTGGAGGCAACTTAATCAGTGTTGAATTGGACTCTCTCCAGATAACATGGGAGCCGCTAAGTAGCCCTCGGTGTCTATTTGGGGGTGAAGGGCAGGGCGAGGAATGCGATCAGATGGGTTAATGGTTGTCATTCATCAAGGGTAGAGCTTGTTCCATTCTGCCTCTTGGAATAACCCGCTTCCCCAGCGAGGAAAACGACCTCTCCTTCCCACCTCTGCTTTTGGGCAGCTGATTTGGTGAAAGAGCTTGATGTATTGATTTCCATTTCTCATGCTCCCAGCTGCAGATGTTTGGTGCTGCTAAGACCATCTGCGTGCAAGGCATTTAGAGCTGTCAAAACAAAAAAGGAGTGCAGGCCCAACAAACCAAATGCTGTAATTGGCACCGTCGCTTGACACTGCCATTAATCAGTATGGACGCCTCACAGATTACTCGGCCTCAGTACACCGCAGATTAATCAGTATCAAGACGCAGTAGACGCACGCGCTCTTAATGTACCGCTTTCAAGGCAGAAGAGCAAAAGACACTGCTGTATACTTTGATTTGTCTCCAGTTGTTGGGAGCTGTTTGTAAGGTTGGTGATCATGCACACGTCTTGCCTTTTCTAGGTGTGTGCCTCTTGAGAACTTGGCTGGCCAGGGCTGTGGCACCATGCATTCCGATTTAATGCGCCCAAAAGACATGGGATGCTTGTTGGTATCACCTGTTCGGCGGGCCCCTGGATGTCTTAGAAAGCACCTTGTGGAAGAGGTTGCATATCGGGTGAACGTTCTAGGTATGACAGGTTGATCATGAGAAGGGACAGTAAGTAAGTGTAATGGTTAGAGGGCAGGACCATTGGGTGGACCCACTGAAGGCGCCGGCTCTTCAACCGCTTGGCATAAAAGGTAAGTTAGGTACACCTTGCTTTTTTAGTAGTTCCAGCTAAAAGTGAAGATCTCATTGACTTAGTAGTATCAAGAGGTATGTGTTTCTGGCACAGATGTGTGTGTGGTTTCACTCAAGCGAGTCTTGGACTTGTCTTTTTCCTTATCCCAGGTAACAATGGTTACTGTACGATATTTCACGTCAGTAGGGTGCATGCGTTTGTCTCACTTATGTCTTTGCACACTTATGTTTTTTTGCTGCAGTGAATGTATGTAAATATAAAAGGTGTACATTACTTCAACTTCCTGCTTTCGATCAGGCAGCATTGAAGCATATGAGAGTGATGCTCAGAGTATAAATCGCTGTCCTCTGCACCTGGAAAGGGAGCAAGGACAAAAAACATTTCAGGGACCTTATTAAAACTAAGCATGCACACACTACTGTGGATATCTGAGGATGCATGTTCAGGTGGAGATCTGTCTTACACCTACGTTACTGGCCAGGGTGGTTGGAGGGAGGGGCGAGTTGGCCCGCTCCAGCCAGCAATCAGCTCCCCAACAAGGAGACTCGAACAGCAATATATCTGTTTTCCCATGTTCCACTCAAAGACCGCTTCCAGATAATTCTTAAAGGCAGTATATGCCACACATGTATCCTTCTCCATAGCAAGAAGGAGCTGTGTATCATACGCATAAGAAACAATCCAGACCCCAAAAGATTCGACTAATGTGGTAGAGGAGCCATGCAAATATTATCTAGGGTTGGGCTCAAGGCAGAGCCCTGCTGCACGCCAAACTTCAGCTTTTTAGGATTGGAGGATTGTGGAACCATCCAGACTGCTTGACTTATGTACTCTAAGAAGGAGCGAATCCATGTCAAGGCAAGACCTCCAACTCTGAAATCTTCGAGCCACTATAGGAGGATAGTGTGTGAAAACCACTGATAGATCTGATAAAACCGGGGCATCTTGTTTTCCCTGGTCTAGTGCCAGTTTAATGGAGTCCACCACCTCTACAAGGGCCGTCAAATTGCTGTGCATTTATGGCGCAATATGTTTTCGTATGGTTTATATTTTCTGAGTCTGCATGTTTTACTTCCTTTGTTTTTACCTATTTCACAGAAAGTGACTTGCCAGAGTTTCCAGTACTGATTGAGCTGTATTTTTGTGAGAACCATGTTTTCCCTGCTGCTAAAATACTGCAAATTTTGGGATCGCAAACTTTGTTTTTTTGCTACAAAATTTGCCATTCCAAGCTACAAAATCCTGGAGTTGAAGGGTTGCGGGCAAATCTGCCTATTTCTCCAAATGCTTAATGATAGGAGGATTTAGTCTGTGCTGAAACGCTGCAAATATTCTCCAATTTACCTTTGTTTCTTGCCACAAAACTTCTCTTTTTAGAGAAACACCAAGGTACGAGTTTTTCTGATAACTGAGATAATTTGCTACCCAACTGGGCAGAAACACTGCCTGCAGTTCATTCTTACTTTTTTAATTTCACCAACAGAAGATATTGGAGTTTTCACCTCATCCATAACTGGTGCTAGGGAATTTATCATTACTGAGTTTTAAACCCACACCCAGGTCTTTTTTTTTTAACTGGCTGATTTTCCTGAGGGACACTACTGTGTGAATATAATGGCCTCCCTCCTCCCCTGAAGCTTCATTCCCTTTCGTGAGATAACCCCTACTTAAAAGTATTACTTCTTTGTAAGGCAAAGTTTATGTTGGACAACATGCAAACACGGGTGTAGATAAAATTGTGTTGCCCTACTTTGCAGTCGCAGGGGGCACCATCCAGTAATATTTTGATGTGACACAAAATGGCTGCACGCAAAAATGTGTTAACATATTACAGTTCTTATCCTTGCAGGGTTGCTCGGTGCTCTTTTGCGTTTGAAAACGTTTTGTCAGGCCACAAGCTTTTCTGCCACTTCTTAAACAATATGGCGGCCTAGAGGCCCAAGTGCTGGCCCACCCCGTGGAGGACCTGACCTCCAGGTCTAGCACCCTCTCACTGGCTCACATGTGGCTTAGAGCTCAAATACTTTTATGACTGGGCAGTAAACGCCCAGCGGCTTAATGAAGATGCTTTCTTCACATGTCCAAATGACCCCCTTTGTGAATTAGTTGGCTCTTTGTAGCCTCAGGCTAATCTACCTAGTGGGTTATTAAACCCGGGGAAGGCTACAATGCTGAGTCAAGCAACGCATTCATCCGCACTGCTTCTGCCCTTTGTTGACTTCCCAGGCCTGCCTGCTTTCTTTCACGTCTGGTGCCTCATCTAATGCCCTTTGCACTCCCATGCTCGGTGGGCAGCCAGGCACCGTTGCAAGGGATTTAATCACCGACGTGCCACCCTGTCAGCTAATGAATTCACAAGGGCTCATTTGTGTGTTGTGGTCATTCCATTTCACAGGAAAGTATATTTTGTCCGTGAACCTTCTTTTGTGTATTGAAAATCCTGTTAGTGAATTGCATTGGGTTTTATTTTGTTTAGTCTCAGTATTGTCTGTAGATTGTTGTCGTTTAAAACCCGTGTGTTATGTTCATTGTGCCAGTTGAAAGGCAGAGGTAGGCATTTGGACTGACCTCATATGCCTGCGAAGTTGCTAAGAGCTGTCACTTTCAGGCTTCTTAAATTCCTTCACTCCATGCATGCGCTCGCGGTGGCAGGGTTGTTCCTGTCCTTGGCCCAAGGCTGTGGAGTAGACTTCTGCTGGGACTTTTTTGTTAATGTGCACCATGAACTGAGTGCAAAAACCTTTCTGTTTTGCTCTTCTCCCTGTAGTTTTCTCTTGTGTGATGTTGTCCTTGCATCTTATCTTAGTGACGTCTACGGATGACAGTGTGTCTTATGAATTAAAAAAAAAGGAAAACATTCTGTTATCTTCCTAGCAGATTTTGCGCTTAACCAAAAACAAAAAATACAAAGTATTGCCAAAGCCAGTCAGCCTGGGTTTAATGCGTTACCACGTTAGAGCGAGACACTTGAGAGGGAGCCAGCAGGTGTGTATAGAGAGGACTATAGGTTTACAGTAGTCCATCATGCAGTTCAGGGCAGCCACTAGAATGGAGGCGGAAGGGTACGACCAAGCAGGCAATAGCATTAAGTGAGGAAGCAAAGGAGCAGTGGCGTAGGAAGGTGGGAGCGGGCCGCCCCGGGTGTCATCACTGACGGGGGTGACAAAATGGCACGGAGGGGGTGACAAAATGGCAAAACTTTTTTTTCTCATTATTATAATCCTTTCAATGTGGGCGGGAAGGGGTTACAAGAAATTTTCCGCACCGGGTACCACCTGATCTTGCTACGCCACTGCCAAGGAGTGGTTAACTAAGCCTCCAGGAAATGGCTGAAATAGACTAGTTAAAGAATGCCATTCGTTGAAAGGGTAGACTCAAAGCACACTGTCTATTGCTAGTAGTAGGTTTAATAGCTAAGCATTCAAAAATATTTAGAGGCATTTTATATTTACCATTCCTTGTAACGAATGCCCACCGCTTTGTCATTCATGAGCCGACTTTACAATTTGAATCGATGAAAGAAGCTGCTTTTGACATTAGAAGACATTTAGCATCCAAGTTCAGCACCCTCCTAGCACTCTCGCTATCAATCCCACTTGAGACACACTCACTGGTCCAATTCAATTAACGTCCTGGAAAATTCCGACTAACCTGTATTACAAAAAAAATGGCGTCCCTTTGACCAAGACTGAGACGGAAGTCCAAACATTTGAAATGTGTGTTTTATACATGACCAGCAGGCAAACGCAGAGGCGTCCGTTCGTTGAGCTATCTGTGCTTGGGAAAAGGGGAGGGTGCCTGGCACGCGGCGGAGGTGAACTATGCCGCTGTAAGCAGCGCACGTGCGCAGTCAGCGCGCGGGACGACGGGGTCAAGGGGAGCGCGCGTCACAGAACACTGTACTGCGTAACCACGCGCCGCGCGCCCAGCCCTCACTAGAAATGATTAGTTCGCGGTGAACCGTTAGGCTCCGTTCTCTTTGTGCACCGGCGAAGGCAGGGCAGGGCAGCGCGTTGCCACTTAACTTCCATTAAAGGAACGGCGTGTCTTCTTGTTGAAGCTCCTGCGGCCCATTTTGTGAGGACAAGAGCCCCTGTGCAGCAGCGAGTCCTGAACGCCGCTTGGAAAAAAAAAATGGCAGTACAGGATATACTTTTAAATAAATAGATTGCTTTCCTGGCCGTGTCTTTGGTAATGGCCGCAACAGCAAGCAGGGCGCAGTCGGTTGTTATCTCGCATCAGAAACGGCCTTTTGGTTCAAGGGCCGTGAAGCGGCTTTTCGCTCACCTGAAATGGAACTTGAGGGAACATTTGCTAGTCTAGTGTTAAGTATTGCAACACATATATAGTGCATTTCTGTTCCCAACGAGTCCTCGAAACACTTCCTGGATGGTCGGGCAAGCAACAACTTTGTTGTGCCTGGTTAGTAGAGTGTATTTTATAGCGTGGGCTGTTTGGGTAGTATTTTGGTGAGGTTCGGACTGTCTTCTAACATGTTGCAGTAAACTGTTGGCTCTGCATAAGCTTGGCGTGAGGATGAATATTCCACAGGGGTAGTTTTACAAGAATATATTTACCTTCCTTTCTGCCATCACCTATGTCGACTGTGTGAAGTTGCACTGAAGAATGTAGGGAATTTATATCCCGGAATAACGCTCTGACATAAGGGTCATGGAATATTGTTTTCTTTTTTTTAAATGCTTATTTTTCGTCCTTTCTAGTTGTAAAAGCTCATTGTTAAATCGCAAACACGATGTAATTGTTACATAGTAAACACGATGGGCAGTTTAAGCACCTACACTTACATGAGTTAATTGGGCGTGCGTCTTAATGCTGTAGGATTTATTTTTTATTTTTAAAGAGAACACCGGTAGTGCAGGCTTGGCCTGCGAGGTGGGGGTTTCATAGTATTGTCTGATCTTCCATTTACTTTCATCATATATCCAGTTCGTGCCATGTTTTCAGCTTACTGCTTTATAGTTATACTCCCCCAAACCCATTTTTATTAATCATATGTTATGCCACTATGGGACCAGGAGCAGCCTACTTTGACGTTTCTGGTAATTACCAACACTACCTATGGCCTAGAAGGTTTGTCTAAGGTGCATCTTTGCTTTATGTGCTTCCTGAACGAGGCACGCCATTTTGTCTGCTTGATTTGATACAATGTGCGGTGTTCCTGAGCACTCTTAAAGTCTCTCTTGCTGAAATCCTCCTTCACCATTGACAGGGGTCATTTAAAAAAAACTGTGTGAATACCTTCAACTATACGGCCAACAGATTAGTTAATCCAGGCTGACTGGATAAGAACTAACTTTGTCCATCTGTTAAGAGCTGTTTATATTCGAATCAATGTTGCTTGTTCTCATCTTTTTATCCTCCTTTCTCAAGGGTTACTTACTGCTTCTTTGAATTTACCCACTTGCTTCTTTGTTTGAGGTGCGTTTTTCCCCTCCTCTTGCTCTCTGCACACATTTTCAATAAAACAATAAGGAGTCCAGTTTTGAAGGTAATTAGGAAGCAACGATGTTTAGCTCATGTTCGATTAAGTAACCCACATTCAACTACTCATGCTTTTAGTGGCGCAGGTGACATGCGTTTGTCGATGTGTGGTTTGCTGGATGAGTAAGGGAAGTGGGTTGTGGTATGCTCATTGCAAGGTTTCTTTTTTAGCATCTGTTTCACAGTCTGATCTTGCCACATAAATTTCACATCGCACAAATGCAGGCGGGTGGTGAAGCCTGATGTCCAACTCTGGGATTACTGTTCCGCCGTTTGTGTTTAACCTGTACTTCAGGTTTTTTGTTGCAGGTTTATATAGCGTGAACTCGACCCGAAGGTATTGGAGCGCTTCACACGAGCACCAGTTACATTACACAAGGACACATGCATGTTTGTTAGGCAGGTGCAGATAAAGTGATTTGCCCAGAATCACAGGTTGATGAGCCGACGCCGAGACTGGATCCTGGTTCCCCTGTTCCAGAGTGGCCAAGACTGGCCGTTAAGCCACACCCTGTCCCCTGAGCGGGTAACGCCCACAGCATAACTACACCCCTCTCTTTGTAATGATCTTCTGTTTGTGTGTGTTAATTGGTCATTGGCTGCACCCATCATGATGACTTCTGAAGAACAGGCGATGGGGCGTGATTTGGATGGGCAGAGAGGAACGAGAAATGTTTATTTAACGTACACATCACCTCACGACAATTCACACACTGTGATGGAATCATATGGGAGGCAACCTGCATGACCGACACTTCTTTGATGGCACAGGTCTGTGTCGTACACTAATGCCTTAAACAAAACTTTTGAGTTTTTTTAGAACAACGAACAGAAATAAAGAGTGCGCAATATTGGGTGCAAACCCAGTTGTTGTCTTTGAACCACTGTATCCTTTTCACACGAGTGGAGACAAATGGGTCGAACAGAGTCTGAAGCCATAACTTTAATACCTGCCTTGGGTGCCAGGCTGAGTAGCCCTCTGACAGTGGTCTGGCAGGCATCACCACTGTCCAGCTTAGAAGCCAAACGGCGAAGAAGGAACTGGCTTTCACTTCCCATGATTGAATTGGCTGCAGCCTGGGGCTTAGCTGAAGACTTTAAGGAGTGTTTTTTCTTTTTTGGGGGGGAGGTTTGAAGTGCAAATGTGTGCTCCGTTTGATGGATTTTGTTTTGTGCGCGGAGTGCTGGCACCGGCCGGGAGTTGGATTGAGCACAGCCCTTTGTTTTTGCTCAGCCAGGCGACAAAGGCTTGCTAAGGGGCCCGCGGATTCTGCATTCGTATTGAGCCTATTGTGTTTTAAACAGTTCGTTGATCCGCGCGTTTTAGCGCCCCTCAAATGAGACATTTGTTTGCTGTAGCTGTCACTTCAAGGCCATGTTTTCCAGTCGGCGAGTGGTGGGACTGAGAAGAGTTGGACTCTGAAAGACGAGGCAGGGAAATAACCCTGTTGCTTTCACTAAATTGATGACCGGGTTTACCTGAGGTCAAAACAAGTTAACGATAAGATTGCACGGATGCGCCGGCTCACTTGCTGGACCTTCCTAATATCTTGGTTATGTTAGGGCTTCTTATGTTATGCAGATTTGTGTAGTGCGCTTTACAGGTGGGTAGGTGCGGAGATTGGGGTGGGGGGAGGGGAAGGGTTACGACTGCCGGAGGTTATTCAAAGAGCCAGGTCTTCACCTTGTTGAAGAACTCGGAAAGCGATGTAGAAGCTCTGATGTGCTGAAGGAGGCTGGTCCATGTTTTGGGGAAAATGTAAGAAAAGGCGCACCCTCCTCCTCTGGTTTTGTATGTGTGGGGGTACGTGTGCAACAGAGTTCTGAGCGCAGGTGTCTGCAGGGTTGGTGGAAGGCTATACAGCTGGTAAGGTATGTGAGCCCCAAGTTGTGTAGTGCTTTGTATGTGTGCATGAGGAGCCTGTATTGTGTTTTTGTGTGGGAGCCAGTGGAATTCTCTGAGGTGTGGGCAGTGCTTAATTTGTAAAATATTAAGTGCCAGGGCTCTGACCAGGAGGCCACTGCAGCTTGCACCACCCATCGCCCCTGTCATCGCTGCCAAAACAACTACTAACCATCTCGCTCGCATGTAAATGCGACAGTTCAGATTATACCAGGTCCCCAAAGCTAAAGGAATGGCTGGGGAGGCAGGTATTAGTAATTTTTTCATGTGCATTGTTTTCCTAAACCACTGTTATACTGCTCATATCTAAATTGCATGAGCAGCGCTGCCTTGTGGCAGGCTGCCCTAAGTGAGGTGTTGCCCTAAGTGAGGTGTTGACAGGTGCCGGTGCTGAGCACCGGAAACCAATTAAGTGCCGGTGCTCAGCACCGGAAAGCTCTGGCTCAAATTAAGCCCTGGGTGTGGGTGCAGCATGGTAGGTTGGGGACGAGTCTTGCTGCTGCTTTCTGGAAGGTTAGGAGTTTGTTCAGGAGCCGTTTGGTGGTTCCAGCATAGAGCTTGTTTCCATAGTCGAGTTGACCTCAATACTTAAGTGATGGGACATTGCACAAAGTATATGTAGTGCATTGAAATATCACTCTCTTGCACCATACGTTTACATTTTTATTTACTTGGTGCTAATCCCTGTGAAGAAGTTACAGTTGAACAGGGAGCCATGCATGCCAGTGAGTTCCCATCATAAAATAATAGGCACAGCTGTGATGTGTTTGACAGCAATACTGGCCAATATGACAGTAGCTAGCTATTATACGGATTTATTAAACACACATATGTTACATATACATAAAGGATGTATTTTTAAAAAATCTGATTTTTTCGTAGATACAGGTATATATGTATGTGTGTGTATGTATGTATATATATATATATATATTGGACTCTCTTTTGAACTGACATTGAAAGCCCACAGGGGCGATAATTGGGGCAATCATTACAACCTGTGCGCTCATCCGAGATATGCCAATGGGGCGAATGTAATTGTATTTATATGCCCACTTGGGCTCAGTTCTAAGGGTTACACGTCTTCAACGAGATTTATGTTGTTAATTTGTTTCCCAGCAACGGATATCCAATCAAAGGGGGACGTACATGCCTTTGCATTGAAGCATCCAATGAGCGCTTAGATTACGGACTAGTGAATAACCTGTGATCGCTACTCGGTGTAATACATGAGATTAATGTTATACATGAATTACTCTTGCAATTTATTTTCATATGCATTTGAATAATCGGGCCTGCAATTATATGAATGATCAAATGGTTGTATATAACACAATTTGATGGGTAACATCGCACTATGTAATTATTGCGCTCTGAGGACAATCTTTGAGTAATTATTATAATACTCGCATGTCTAGCCCCAGCTCTATATTATGTTTTATTTATGCTATGAGATATACTGATACATGTTATTTACATAGTACAATATGGCGACCATGTAAAGGCTTCTGTGAATAATTGTTTTCACTGGGTGTGTTTTCAGCACTTTAAAAATGGCTGTCATTGTTTGGTTCGGTGAGCGTGAACAAGCCTTATCGGCGAAACGCGTCGTACTTTTTCATTCTGCCATTAAATTTTGCAACGAACTCCGTGTGTCCTGGCTTACTTCGCTATTTTGGAGGTAATTGGTGTGGATATTGTAGGCCTGTCGGTGGCCTAACCAGGACCGCGCCACGACAGCCCAAAGTGCACAGACCGGCATTGGAGGAGAGAGAATATATATATATATATATATATATATATATATATATATATATATATATATATATATATATATACATTCACATTCACATATACAAAGTACAGACCTATACAGTACAAGTGCAGACCTATATATCTACAGATTTAAACTTGCCCATTACAGTGTTTCTATACATACACATATAGACATGTTTAAGTTATACATATATTTTTATATTCATAGCAGATTTCTAAAATATGTTATAAGATTTTTTCATACTATTGCTGTACATTGTTGTGGTTTTTGCGATCATGTAGGGAAGAGGCAGCTTTCTGCTAGTCTTCTAAAGTTGAGATGGTGGTTCTCAGCGGATCTTATTGTTGGGGGTAGCAAATTCCACAGTTTAGCCGCTTGCACAGAGAAAGATGTTTCATCCATGTTTTTTTATTTTAAGCTGGGATTTTGATACAGGGTGACAGTCTACTGCATAGGACCTTTGCTGGATGTCTTTTGTGATTTCCTTCCTTTAGGAGGATCTTTTGGAAATTGTTAACCAGTGGAGGGCATCAAGGCTTGCAGATTTTCATATAGTAGTCTGACAGCAGAGTTCTGAATACTCTGTATTCTCATGATTGAGAAAGATAAACCATGTTAAAGACCACTATCGTTATCTAGTTTTGAGACGACAAGCGACTGTTGCTTGGACCTTGTGAGGAAAATCCTAAGACTGGGAAGAAGCGTTGCAGTGTTTTCATAGTAAGAAAGCTTGATCTGGATAGCTTATCCACTTGGCATTCATTGACAGCATAGAGTTTATGGTAATCCCAAAGTTTTGTACCTCCTTGGATATTTGCGGGGGTGATCCTAGATTTTCTAGCCAGGGGAGAGTGTGTCATACAGAGCCGTACTGGCCGTTGCGGGCACCGGGCAATCCCCCGGAGCCCCGTAAAGGGTGGGGCCGGTTTTCGGCCCCTGGGGGCCGTTTTTGTTACAGGGCCGTTTATGCAGCATAGCTGCAAGATCGGCCCTGTAACAAAATCGGCTGAAAACAGGCCCTGGCAAAGTGCTCGGTCTCACCCTCAATCTCCCCCCTGGGGGGCCGGCCGAACACTTTGCCAGGGCCGGTTTTCGTTCCCAGTCCGGCCCTGGTGTCATAAGTTTCCTAGTCAACAGAGGATTCCACAAAGTAGATTTGGAGCATCAAGTTTCATTTATTTTTCAATGTTCATTGTATGTAGATTCAAAGCAATTCGTTGTTTAATTTCACAATCTTTTGAGCATAAGTGACATATTTATCCAAAAGGCATCATAATGATTCAAAATGTCCAATGCATTTCGGGCTACGGAATGAGCCCTTCATCAGGGAATCATGCTGTGAAAATAAATCATAATTTGTAACCTCCTTTCATATGACCTTCCAGTGTGCATTCATAGAACAAACCAACATAATCAACTGTGACTTATAAGGTGCACGAGGTGTGTTCACATTAACAGAGAGCATAGTAAAAAATGGTGACTTACATGTCTGTCTCGTGTTTCTGGTGAGTGTTCAAAAAATGTAAAGAAGCTGAGAAAGAAAGAGAAAAGCGCGGGTTGTTTTACAAAGTTTAACGCAGTGTTTGGAGATGCAGCGTGGCCGCGTAGGTTCAAGCAGTCGCACTAACCTGATATTAGTCGAACCGAATTCTAACAGAGGCGAGAGTGTCAGCTCTCCGAAAGTTAACGTTCTCAGAACAGCTCAAGATTTCTTGTTGCAACAATGTTGCTATTCCGCTTGTGCGTTAAGATGCGGTCCCGGTCACATGATGACTGGAATCAGAAGAAAGACTGTCGGGCAATGGTAAACGAAAATTGTGGCTTAAGCTACGGACTCGGTTATGTCATAGGGGGGCGAAGCCTGAATTGAAAGGTGTTTGAGAGCCAGATAATGTGAATGTGAAAAAATAAAAATAATAAAAATTAAGAACGGTAAAGAAACCAAAGTAAAAGTTACAGTAATCATCAGAGTGCGGTCGCGAACCGGTGTTAGAATTTTTTTTTTTTTAATCTCGATGAGATGTGCTCGAGTGTGTTGTGCCATTGAAGAGTTCAAGTTTAATGAATGCTTTCTAGGGTGTAGTAAGGTCTAGACAGGGGTACCAATCAGAAGACACTAGGGCAAATTTACAATTCATGCAGAAAATCATAGGTAACATGAAAATTCACTTCTGTCATTGAGTCCATATGGTTTATGTGTACACAATTTATAAATCCAGTAGTTCTCTCTTTGAAGTATGTACTTGGTATTGTCTCTTCCTTCTTTTTTGATGATGGTTTCAAGAATCAGGAACTTGAGTTGGGCAATGCTGTGTTTGGCTTCCATAAAGTGTGTTGCAACGGTGGATTTTGCATTTTTCATCCGTACATTTGACTTGTGCTCTGTGAGTCTTATCTTCATCTTGCGTTCGGTCTTACCGATATACAGTTTGCCACATGGGCACTTGAGAGCATATATAATGTTAGACGAGTCACAGGTGGCGTTGACTCTTAACTTGATCTCCTGTCCTTTCATGGAATGATTAATCTTGTTGCCTTTTATTATATTATTACAATGTCCGCAATTGTAACATGGTTTAGTTCCATGATAAATTTCAGAGGTAGGAGTTCTAGGTTGTATCATTTCCCCTAAATTTCTTGATCTCGTGAACGCAAATAGCGGAGGATCTCTAAAGCTCTGGTTGAAGTCTGGTTCCAGAGTGAGCATTTGCCAATGCTTCAGAATGGTCTTTTTGTACTGATAGCTGGTTGTTGAAAATTTGGATATGGCAACTATCCTAGTTTGCTCTTTCCTATGACTTGGTTGTAATAGAGAGCTTCTGTCTTTTTGTTCAAGTTTCTGTTTTGAGTCATCCATGATGTGTTGGGGATATCCTCTTTGTTTGAATTTGTCTTCCATCTCCTTTATTCTTTTTTGTAGAGTGTTGGGTTCTGACGTGATCCTCTTGATTCTGGCCATCTGAGAAAAAGGTAAAAATCTCTTAAGGTTGTGCTCATGGAAACTGTTGTAGTGAAGCATGTTGTTGCGGTCCGTGCTTTTGGTGTATAGAACAGTTACAAGGCCTTTATTAGTACGAATGATTTTGACATCTAGAAATGTAATGGTGGTCTCTGACATTTCCCATGTTAATTGGATTCTTTCATCAATTTGATTGAACTGTATAAGAGCTTCTTGTAATTCTGCTTTAGTGCTAGACCAGATTATGAAGATATCATCTATGTATCGAATGAAGGTTTTTAGATTCTTGATCCATTGTTCGTTAGAAAGTATATGTTTCTCTTCATAGAACTTCATAAAAAGGTTCGCATAGACCGGCGCAGCCGAATTGCCCATTGCTGTCCCAACCAGTTGTAAATACCACTGGTCATTGTGTTTGAAGTAGCTCTGGTAGAGAGAGAAAAGCATTAATTCCATCAGGAATGTTTGAAAGTTCACATCAAGGTCTGTGCTGGTTAGTGCGTTCTCTATGGCTTCTATGCCCATGGAATGCGGTATACTGGTATATAGTGACCTTACGTCTGCTGTACATAGGATTATGGTTTCCTCAGGATCCAATCTGATGGTCTCAAGTTTTGTTATAAACTCTGTGGTATCCTTTAGATAAGTTGCCATGTTTTTGACTACAGGTTGTAAGTACTTATCCAGTAGTTGTCCTACAGGTTCATGCATGCTGTTGCGGGTGGACACGATTGGTCTTAACGGAGGATCTAACAAGTTTTTGTGGATTTTTGGGACCATGTTTAGAGTGGGACTTTTTGGGTTCTCTTTCAACAGAAATTTTTTTGTTCTGTCATTAATTGTACCCATTTCATGTGCTCTTTCCACAATTTCTTTGAGATTTAGTGAGAATTCCATGGTTGGATTTTGTTCAAGTCTCATATAGGTGTCGATGTCATTCACATGTTCCATAACTTTTAATTCATATTGTTCTCGATCCATTATAACAATTGCGCCACCTTTGTCGGCTTTGGTGCAGATTATTTTGTCATTGTGAGATAGCTTTTTCAAAGTATCCAGGTCCTTCTGAGTAATGTTTCTGTTTGTGTGTCGTTGGTATTTGAATTTGTTTAGATCCTGTTTCTGAATTTTATCATGGAACTAAACCATGTTACAATTGCGGACATTGTAATAATATAATAAAAGGCAACAAGATTAATCATCCCATGAAAGGACAGGAGATCAAGTTAAGAGTCAACGCCACCTGTGACTCGTCTAACATTATATATGCTCTCAAGTGCCCATGTGGCAAACTGTATATCGGTAAGACCGAACGCAAGATGAAGATAAGACTCACAGAGCACAAGTCAAATGTACGGATGAAAAATGCAAAATCCACCGTTGCAACACACTTTATGGAAGCCAAACACAGCATTGCCCAACTCAAGTTCCTGATTCTTGAAACCATCATCAAAAAAGAAGGAAGAGACAATACCAAGTACATACTTCAAAGAGAGAACTACTGGATTTATAAATTGTGTACGCATAAACCATATGGACTCAATGACAGAAGTGAATTTTCATGTTACCTATGATTTTCTGCATGAATTGTAAATTTGCCCTAGCGTCTTCTGATTGGTACCCCTGTCTAGACCTTACTACACCCTAGAAAGCATTCATTAAACTTGAACTCTTCAATGGCACAACACACTCGAGCACATCTCATCGAGATTAAAAAAAAAAAATTCTAACACCGGTTCGCGACCGCACTCTGATGATTACTGTAACTTTTACTTTGCTTTCTTTACCGTTCTTAATTTTTATTATTTTTATTTTTTCACATTCACATTATCTGGCTCTCAAACACCTTTCAATTCAGGCTTCGCCCCCCTATGACATAACCGAGTCCGTAGCTTAAGCCACAATTTTCGTTTACCATTGCCCGACAGTCTTTCTTCTGATTCCAGTCATCATGTGACCGGGACCGCATCTTAACGCACAAGCGGAATAGCAACATTGTTGCAACAAGAAATCTTGAGCTGTTCTGAGAACGTTAACTTTCGGAGAGCTGACACTCTCGCCTCTGTTAGAATTCGGTTCGACTAATATCAGGTTAGTGCGACTGCTTGAACCTACGCGGCCACGCTGCATCTCCAAACACTGCGTTAAACTTTGTAAAACAACCCGCGCTTTTCTCTTTCTTTCTCAGCTTCTTTACATTTTTTGAACACTCACCAGAAACACGAGACAGACATGTAAGTCACCATTTTTTACTATGCTCTCTGTTAATGTGAACACACCTCGTGCACCTTATAAGTCACAGTTGATTATGTTGGTTTGTTCTATGAATGCACACTGGAAGGTCATATGAAAGGAGGTTACAAATTATGATTTCTTTTCACAGCATGATTCCCTGATGAAGGGCTCATTCCGTAGCCCGAAATGCATTGGACATTTTGAATCATTATGATGCCTTTTGGATAAATATGTCACTTATGCTCAAAAGATTGTGAAATTAAACAACGAATTGCTTTGAATCTACATACAATGAACATTGAAAAATAAATGAAACTTGATGCTCCAAATCTACTTTGTGGAATCCTCTGTTGATAAGAGGAAAATAAGGTGTTCCCAAGGGGATGGTCCCAGTGACCCACTGGTATCACATTTCACGTACTTACTATTGGCGTATTTAGGGGTATTAACGCCACCCAAGGAGAACCCAATCTGTATTAATTTACATTCAAAGGCTGTGCACCCATCCTAAACCAGTTATAAGTTTCCTAGTCACCATATGTGAGCATTTCAATTATGCAGGCCTTCAACTTGAGGTGGCACCATGTCGTCCACTGGTCAGCGGCCCAGATTCAACTGAAGATATGTAGTGTGTCATGATTGACTGACTGTATCTAGGGCAACTGAAAGGTCTAAGAGAAGCACAGCAGCAACCCATTCTGGTGTACTGTGTTTTTAAGGTTGTCCCAGATAGCGATTAGGTGCCTCCCCGTAGACAATCCCGTTTAGAAATCAGAAAGTATGGTGTTTTTCAATTAATTGTGACATCTGGGCAAAGGCTTCTCTTTATAAAAGTCAGCCAAGGAGTGTCCCATTTGCTACCAATCTGAATTTGTTGGTGCCGAGGGTCCAGGTTTCTTTTCTTTAATATTAGACATATGAGTACCTTATTTCATTTTATGAAAAAATGCCTGTTAAGGAGTTGTTGATCAGTGTTCTGACTAAGATGACAGCTGAATTCGTTCCCAGAATGTTTGAGAAGATTTGTGGATGTTGTCTCCTCGTCTAAACTGCTTGGCTAGTATTTTGTAGGGTCTGTCTGTGGGTGGGTGGTGGGGAGACTGGCTGTATTTGAGGGGATGGACTATGGACTTGTCTTTGAATAGTAGCATTGCTGTGTGGTAGACAAGGGGATGGTTGGAAGGTTATGAAGACAGGTGTGCAGTGCCTTTATTTTCTGTATGTTAAAATTGGAAGAGAGGGGCATGGTATAAGAAAGTGCCCTCTTTTTGCATGGTTGCCCCCACATTTTGCTGAATTGCTGGTGTACTTCGACAGAGTGTGCCCTAGGCTCCTGCCAAAAAGGTACCCAGGGCCTATGTTCTCTCCCTAAAATACATCAGAAGCAAAATCCAATTCGTACTCTTTGGCCACTGGTCAGTCCCTTGTAAATGGTACCATAGGTACCAAGGGCACTGTGGCCAGAGGAGGCCTCTAAGGGCTGCAGCACTTATAGTGCCACCATTAGAAGCCCTGTAAATTTACACATTCACTGCCTTTGCAAGCTGTGTGTTTTGGTGCAGAACAAAGTGAAGAGTCGACAGGCCTACAACCCTGGCATAGGTTAGCCATCCCTCTAGCTGGGTGCACTATACCAGTGGTGAGAGTACAGGTGCATGAGCCCTGTACCCCTACAGTGTCTAAGTAAATTCTTAGACATTGTAAGTACTGTACTGCCATTAAGAGTATATGGTGCTGGGAGTTTGTTATTACGAACACCACAGCACCATGTTGGCTTTACTGAAAACCGAGAAGTGGTCTCATATCTCTCAGCTTATTAAACCCTCACTGATTCCAGTGTGGGATTTGATGAAAAATGCCCTCAGATGGCATCTTAGAGATGCCCCCTGAAAAATGACCCAACACTAGTGTCCATGCTGAGTGGCTGCTCGCCAGCTGCCACCACCAGACATGTTTCTGGACCCCTGGGTCGAGAGTTTGCTGCTCTTGGGGGGTCTGAAGCAATGCACATCCTGGGACGAGGTGCCAAACCCCCTTTCCCAGGATGGGCAGGATCCACGAAGGGAAAACTTCAAAGGCTTGCGGCCTTTGTGAGCTTCGCCAGGCCTTTTGCTGCTTCCAGCAACTGCCCCTCTGTCATACGTCTCCCGAGGGCACGCGAACAACGAAGAAGGAAAAGCAACACAGCGCGAACGCCGC
This sequence comes from Lissotriton helveticus, assembly GCF_964261635.1. Classification (NCBI taxonomy): domain Eukaryota; kingdom Metazoa; phylum Chordata; class Amphibia; order Caudata; family Salamandridae; genus Lissotriton; species Lissotriton helveticus. The sequence goes on along the minus strand of NC_136063.1, from coordinate 795,665,460 downwards.
GGACTACACTTCCGGGTTCGCGATACCGGAAAGGACTACAACTCCCGTGAGGCAATGCGCGGCTCATGCGCACTGCACACGGGCAGTATTTAAGGAATGGCGGCGTCCGCGGACCCTGTTGATTATTGCTGACGCTACGCCGAGGCTTCGTAGCAAGGTAAGAGACGGCGTTCTCCTGCGCTTGCTTTCAGGTTCTATACAGGGGAAGCTCAACCCCCCTACCCAGCAGCCGCTAGTCTAGTGCGGCGTCTCCCTCTAGTGCAGGCGAACTCGTTGGAACCAACGGAGCCTCCCAGCGCTGTGAGAGTATTCTTTCGGCACCAAGCAGGTGCGAGCCTACCTTTGTAGCACAGTGAGCGATTTAAACTGTAACCGCTCCAGAACTGAAACATACACTGGGGAGCTAGTGTCTTAACTGCTCGCTCGGTGTAGCTGACTTGTGAACTATCCGTATCACTGAGAGCAGACTGAACTGTACAGCTCCACGCTCTGGGAACACAGTGACTTAACTGCGCTCTCTGAGAGGCGAACCCATCAACGTGGGTTTCAAGTGACATATGGACTAACTGACTTTGGGTCCTTAAACCCTGGTGAAGCTAACCAGGATTACTGTACCCCACGTTGGAGAGTGCCAGGACTGGCATTCGTGCGGGGGACGGTTTGAAACCGGGTATTCGATTGGCATTTTCGGCCATTGCAGTGTAAGGTGCCCTCCGTTGGAGAGTGTCTGGACGGGCACTCATGCGGAGGACGGTTAAGGAAGGTAGAGAAATATAGGGTGGCGTTAACCCTGTGTTGTGCTTCTAGGGAAATATATCCCTCGGTTGAAACTCTGTATTACCAGTAAAGAACCCTCAAACCTTTTCCTTGTCCTGAGTCTGCTTTCTTCTAGTACAGGAGAGCCACGAGTAAACCTTAGGTCCACACCCAATCCCGAGGGCAATCAGGGATTACAAAATAATCAACCTTTAACAGTCTAATCGGCCTCCCGGTTGGGTGAAAGGGTATGTCAGATATGGACGATGTATTAGCGGCCCTTCTGGCAGTTCAGAACGAGCTAGCGGCCTCAAGGTTGGAGACGGCGGACATACGGGCCAGAATGGAGCACATCCAACGGAACCCGTTCAACGCGGGTACGCCTGCGGGGCCTCAGCCGGCTGCAGTGGTGGTGGAGTTGCCTGTGTCTATACCGCTTGCTACCCCCGAACGATACAGTGGTGATCCGAGCACGGTGCAAGTATTCCTCACTCAAGTAGCGCTGCATTTCTCCTGCAAGCCAAGGTCGTTCCCCACGAACCAGGCGAGAGTCGCCTTTTTGATTTCATATCTCGCCGGGAACGCAGCACAGTGGGCGGTGCCACTAGTGAGTAGAGACGATCCTCTCATTCACGACTGGGACACTTTCCAAGACGAATTCATAAAGGTGTTCGACAGGAGAGCCGATTCATATACAGCAGACAGAGAGCTGTTAGAGCTACGCCAAGGAAGCAGTGGGCTAGTACAATACATGAACTCTTTTCGAAGACTGGTGTCGGAAACTAAATGGCCTGATGAAAAACGGGCTGCGCTCTTTCATCAAGGCTTGAGTGAAGAGCTGAAGGATGTGGTAGCCCAAATCGACCCCCAACCAGCCACGTGTGAAGCACTCATCGGTCTGGTCCTTCGGCTTGACCACAGATTAGGGGAACGCCGTGGGGATCACAAGAAAAAAGATAAAACCCTGCCTGTACACGGGTCTCCTGGAACCACAGAAACCCCCCACCCAGTACGAACCGAGCCCATGGAGGTAGGGGCCATAAGGGCCAGCCTAACGGCCACAGAAAGAGAATCACGCCGCAAGCAAGGCCTGTGCTTGTATTGCGGCAAGAAAGGCCACTTTGTGAGAGTGTGTCCGGTTAAACCGAAAAACTAGTCGTTTCAAGGGCCCAAGAGTAACAGTCGCGCCCATCGACAACCCTGCGGAAAACTGATGAGCTCCAGGAAGAATGAAGGGGATTCCGGGAGTCGTTGTTTGATCCCTTCTGTACAAGTGAAAACGTTGCCCAAACCAAGACACATGTTCATAACCATTCACCTACAAGTCAAAGGAGAGTGGTCTCCGGTAGAAGCCATGGTGGACTCAGGGGCCACGGGTACCTTCATGGATGCAGAAAAGGCTAGAGAACTCGTTCTGAAGCTTATACCTAAGACAGTGGCAGAGGACGTCTTTGCAGTGGATGGTAGGCGTCTGGCCTCTGGACCCATCAGTCAACATACTGGGAACATCAGTACACGATACGGGAAAGAACATACGGAAGTCATCGACTTCAGTATCATACAAGCCCCCCAATACGGAGTAATATTGGGGTTGCCGTGGCTCCAGAAACACAACCCTTCGATAGACTGGTTATCCCATAGCATAAACATGACGTCTGGTTACTGTGCCCGCAACTGCGGGGTGTCTGTTCCCGCTCAGGAGGAAAAGCACGCGATACCACATGCCGTTGCCACAGCAGCAGAAAAACGTGTGGAATTACCCGACGCCTATCTGGCATTCGCCGACGTGTTCAATAGCACTCAAGCCGAAGAATCCCACCGCATCGCATATATGATTGTCAGATAGACTTGGTCCCGGGGGCAAACGTCCCGAGCGGACGGCTTTACGCTCTGTCTGAACCAGAGAACGTACACCTGCGGGAATACATCGACACCATGTTACGTCTAGGGTTCATACGCCCATCAAGATCACCGGCCGCCTCTCCCCATTTCTTCATCCCCAAGGCCAATGGGGAACTCCGCGCTTGTGTGGACTTCCGAGCCCTCAATGCCATCACGGTAAAGAACCGTTATCCATTACCGCTTATCAATGTTCTGTTGGAGCAAGTGAAAACGGCCAAGATCTATACCAAGCTGGACTTGAAAGGGGCATATCACTTAGTGCGAATGAGAACAGGGGATGAATGGAAAACGGCATTCAAAACACGGTTTGGACTGTACGAATACCTAGTAATGCCATATGGCTTGTGCAACGCCCCAGCGGCCTTTCAGTTTTTTCTGAACGATGTCCTCCGGGACATGCTGGACGTTTCCGTCGTGGTATATATTGACGATATATTGGTATACTCCAACAACGAAACAGAACACGTTCAGCATGTTTCTAATGTTCTGCAAGTCCTACGAAAACCCCTGTTGTTCTGTAAACTCAGCAAGTGCGACTTCCACGTCACAACAGTGGAGTTTCTGGGAGTGATGCTGAGCCCAGAGGGGCAGACGATGGCAGAGCGGAAAGTAAAAGCTATAAACGACTGGCCAACGCCTCGGAACGTCAAGGAAGTGCAGAGTTTCATAGGCTTTGCCAATTTCTATAGGCGTTTCATCGATGGCTTTTCGGGACTGGTGGCCCCGATCACCCAATTACTGCGTAAAGCGCATGTCTTTCTATGGACCCCTGAAGCAGAAACTGCCTTTTCTGCTTTGAAGAAGGCCTTCGGAACGGCACCCGTGTTGGCCCACCCGAATACGGACCTACCTTTCATAGTGGAGGCGGATGCATCAGATGTGGCTCTGGGAGCCATTTTGTCTCAACGGCAACAAGACTCTGGTGAGCTACACCCTGTGGCATTCATGTCTAGGAAATTGAACGAGGCCGAACGCAACTACCATATAGCCGAGAAGGAACTGCTGGCTATCAAGGACGCCTTCTCGGAATGGAGACATCTGCTGATGGGGGCTAAACATGTAGTCACTGTGTTTACGGATCACAGGAACCTCCAGTTCATGACAGCGGCCAGGCAACTCTCCCCCAGGCAGATGCGGTGGATGATCTTCTTCTCTGGGTTCAATTTCGCCATCACCTACAGACCCGGAGCGGAAAACCGTAAAGCAGACGCTCTCTCCCGCCAGTCCTCGGTGTCTTCACTCATCCCTGCACCAGTGGCCTCCATCATTCAACCCGATAAGGTAATCGGGGCGATCCAACCCGTTAATTTCCTGAAAAGGGTGCAAATGGGAGTACGGACTCAGGAGTGGAGAACGTGGCTAAAACATCACCCTGAGTGGCAAATGCAGGACGGTATCCCTATGAAAGGGAGCAGCATGCTGCTGCCTAGCCTACAACTACGGAAACAAGCCTTCAGATGGTCCACGAATCGCCAAGTGCCGGACATCTGGGATCAGAGAAATCGGGAGAGTACATCCTGCGGAACTTCTGGTGGCCAGGCCTTCGCCGGGACGTGGAGGCGTGGGTGGCGTTATGTGAGGTATGCGCATCCATGAAAGCTGATCACAGAAAACCTCAAGGCCTGCTGCAACCTCTTCCAACGCCCGATAGGCCGTGGGAATGCATTTCCCTGGATTTTGTGGTAGGACTACCGGTGGATCAGGGGATGACAGCGGTTCTGGTGGTGGTAGATTACCTCACAAAGATGGGACACTTCATAGCATGTAAGAAGGTATCAACGGCCGGGAAACTGGCTTACTTGCTGTTGAAAGAGGTGGTACGGATTCACGGATTGCCCAGAGTGATCGTGTCGGACAGAGGGTCCCAGTTCACGGCACGGTTCTGGAAAACCTGGTGCGCCTCCTTACACGTCAAGTCTGCTCTGTCCACTAGCTACCATCCACAGACAGACGGCCAAACAGAAAGGCTCAACCAAACGCTCAAGCAATACCTCAGGTGTTACATCGATCAGGGGAAAGAGGAATGGGTGGAACATCTGTGGCTAGCCGAAATAGCGTACAACAATGCCACGCATAGCTCCACGAAGGTGTCGCCGTTCTACGGCAACTATGGTCATCATCCCAGGTTTCTCCCATTGGTACATCCAACAGGGGCCAGGAGCTTGCCTGAGGCTACCCGGAGAGCAGCCCATATGAAGGAACTGGTGGGGCGTACTCAGGAGTGTTTGGCCAAGGCCAAGGACAGGTACAAGACCCAAGCGGATAAACACCGGAGGCCTGGTCCATTGTACAGGGCAGGAGACTACGTATGGGTTTCGTCCCGCAACATGCACTTCAGGAAGCATAGCCTGTTTCACCCTAAATACATTGGTCCGTTCCGCATCGTGAAGTGCCTCAGTCCTGTGAACATGAGGCTGTCTTTGCCCTCCTCCATGAGGATACATCCAGTATTCCACATATCCCTTTTGAAGCCATCGGTGTCCTCTCGGCCCCCTGCTCCTGTGGTGGTTCAGATGGAGGACAACCTGGATTATGAAGTGGAAGGTATCCGAGATTCGAAGTGGAAAAGAGGCAAACTGTGGTACCTAGTGGCATGGAAAGGGTACGGTCCGGAGGAGCAGACATGGGAGCCCGTAGCGGGCCTCTCTGCCACCCGGTTGATTGCGGCATTCCACAAGAAACATCCTGAAAAGCCTGGCCTGTCGGTGGGAGCCGTGTGAGGAGGGATGTGCTGTCATACGTCTCCCGAGGGCGCGCGAACAACGAAGAAGGAAAAGCAACACAGCGCGAACGCCGCGGACTACACTTCTGGGTTCGCGATACCGGAAAGGACTACAACTCCCGTGAGGCAATGCGCGGCTCATGCGCACTGCACACGGGCAGTATTTAAGGAATGGCGGCGTCCGCGGACCCTGTTGATTATTGCTGACGCTACGCCGAGGCTTCGTAGCAAGGTAAGAGACGGCGTTCTCCTGCGCTTGCTTTCAGGTTCTATACAGGGGAAGCTCAACCCCCCTACCCAGCAGCCGCTAGTCTAGTGCGGCGTCTCCCTCTAGTGCAGGCGAACTCGTTGGAACCAACGGAGCCTCCCAGCGCTGTGAGAGTATTCTTTCGGCGCCAAGCAGGTGCGAGCCTACCTTTGTAGCACAGTGAGCGATTTGAACTGTAACCGCTCCAGAACTGATTCATGCACTGGGGAGCTAGTGTCTTAACTGCTCGCTCGGTGTAGCCGACTTGTGAACTATCCGTATCACTGAGAGCAGACTGAACTGTACAGCTCCACGCTCTGGGAACACAGTGACTTAACTGCGCTCTCTGAGAGGCGAACCCATCAACGTGGGTTTCAAGTGACATATGGACTAACTGACTTTGGGTCCTTAAACCCTGGTGAAGCTAACCAGGATTACTGTACCCCACGTTGGAGAGTGCCAGGACTGGCATTCGTGCGGGGGACGGTTTGAAACCGGGTATTCGATTGGCATTTTCGGCCATTGCAGTGTAAGGTGCCCTCCGTTGGAGAGTGTCTGGACGGGCACTCATGCGGAGGACGGTTAAGGAAGGTAGAGAAATATAGGGTGGCGTTAACCCTGTGTTGTGCTTCTAGGGAAATATATCCCTCGGTTGAAACTCTGTATTACCAGTAAAGAACCCTCAAACCTTTTCCTTGTCCTGAGTCTGCTTTCTTCTAGTACAGGAGAGCCACGAGTAAACCTTAGGTCCACACCAAATCCCGAGGGCAATCAGGGATTACACCCTCACTGGTTCTGACCTCCACTTGGAGCGAGAGAATTGAAGGGAAAACCAAGTGAGGAAGGGAGGTGCCCACATTTGCCAAATCCACCTCTCAAGTGGTGGAGTGCGAGGTGAAGCCAAACTCTGTCCATGCCATCTTGCAGATGGGGGGACCCAGCCAACCAGAGTGAGGCATATGCCCCCCTCCCCCTGGAGGGTGGCATAATAGGGTGTGGACCCACACCAAGGAAAGGACCCATTGGCCCCAAACTTTACCTACCTGTAACTCCCCTAAATCTAGAATTTAGGGGCAACCCTGAACCTTGTCTCAGACAAGAACTGACCAAGAAGAAGCGAAGAAGGACTGAAGAGCCGTGCTGAAACTAAGAAGAGGAGGATGCCCACTGACTTGGTCCCAGCCCTACCGGCCTGTCCCCACATCCGACCTGCTCCACACCACTGGAGTCAAGCTATCCAGGCTGACGACGGCTGATAGCCAGAAACCGGTCCTTGGATGCTTGATTCCGGTTGGTCCGGGAAAGACATGGCTTGGCAGTTCGGCCTGGACTGTTCCCATGAGGCACAGGGTCCAGGCTGATTTGCATATGGCCATGTCTGACCTGGGGTGGTGTGGAGTGCAAAAAAACGATGGATTTAGGCCCAGATCTCTGTACTGGGGTGAATGTATGACAATTTTCTGCATTCTGTCCATCACCTGTTGTTTTTGCCTTTGTCGCCCCGAGTGGGATGGGTATGCTCAGACGTGAGTCCCATGCTCTCCACACCACTGGAGTCAAGCTATCCAGGCTGATGATGGCTGATAGCCAGAAACCGGGCCTTGGATGCTTGATTCCGGTCCGGGAAAGACATGGCTTGGCAGTTCGGGCTGGACTGTTCCCATGAGGCACAGGGTCAAGGCTGATTTGCATATGGCCATGTCTGACCTGGGGTGGTGTGGAGTGCAAAAAAACGATGGATTTAGGCCCAGATCTCTGTACTGGGGTGAATGTATGACAATGTTCTGCATTCTGTCCATCACCTGTTTTTGCCAGGTGCCCACATTTGCCAAATCCACCTCTCAAGTGGTGGAGTGCGAGGTGAAGCCAAACTCTGTCCATGCCATCTTGCAGATGGGGGGACCCAGCCAACCAGAGTGAGGCATATGCCCCCCTCCCCCTGGAGGGTGGCATAATAGGGTGTGGACCCACACCAACGAAAGGACCCATTGGCCCCAAACTTTACCTACCTGTAACTCCCCTAAATCTAGAATTTAGGGGCAACCCTGAACCTTGTCTCAGACAAGAACCGACCAAGAAGAAGCGAAGAAGGACCGAAGAGCCATGCTGAAACTAAGAAGAGGAGGATGCCCACTAACTTGGTCCCAGCCCTACCGGCCTGTCCCCACATCCAACCTGCTCCAGCAAAATCCCGGTGTGTCCTGCAGCCAGCAACCTCAAGAACCTGAAGGACCAGACCTGCCTTCAACCCCAAAGACTTTGTCTCCCGTGAGCAGGATTTGCTCCCCCACAGACTCTGGCCCAAGCCAAAACTGAGAGTCTTCACCCGAAGCCCACGGCCCGAGTTCAAGTGTCCCAACACCACAAGGAGGTCTCCCCGGTGATCCTGACCTGAGATCTGGTGATCTCTGACCCGCCTCGACACTTCAGACGCCGCCTGCAGTCTCTTTCTGGAGGACCCCACGACCATTGGGCACCCAGCCGCCCCTGCGTGTGTGCTTGGGGTGCTAACTCGGATCCCCCTGTGCCCTGAGCCTAACATGAGAAGCTTTGCTCCCTCAACCTTGCGGCCTGCTCGTAAGCCGCTACCAACCAAAGTCCCCCTATCCCCCATTGGATAACATTGGGCCTCAGCACTCTGCACCTGGCTGCCATAGTGCCACGGAGGGTATTTTGAAAGTGCATCCTTGACCCTGGGAGAACCCTGGTTCTTACCCCAGAAACCCCAACTCTCACAGCAAAGTACTTACCTGTTAACTGATAACTCCATTTCCTCCCATAGGATAACATTGACTGTTTTCTTGTGAAAAAGTTTCTAAGTGTGGTGTTGGAAAATCTATAAAAACCTACACAATTGTATTCTAATAACACAACTACATTTACTTACCTTTATTCAGGAAATGTCCCAGTATAGTAAAAAGTTTCTAAGTGTGGTGTTGGAAAATCTATAAAAACCTACACAATTGTATTCTAATAACACAACTACATTTACTTACCTTTATTCAGGAAATGTCCCAGTATAGTATACCGGTATACTACCCTTTGTAAGAAAAGTATTCTGCAGAGCAATATAACCCAAGCTACTAAAGTAATTACAAAGCATATGTACAGTATTTCAAAGTATTGCATTACACGTGATTTATCTGTAACCAAAGCCAGGTATATACAACTGGATTCAACTGTACGGTTTACTGCAAAGTATAAAACCACTTACCTGCTCCAGGCTGGACTTGGTTCTAGAAATAAAATAACATAATATTTTTTTATACAAACAAATTGGTCTGAGTTCAGTCTTTGGGTGTGTGACATCATTTGCTGCCTGAGTGTGTACAACAAATGCTTAACACTACCCTCTGATAAACTAACAAAGAAAAGGGTGAGTGGAAGACCAAGGCCCTGCACATCCAGTCCTTATATACAGTATATTTTTAGGGTGGTGCAATCACTTCCCACACCCGCCGTTCAGAGGTGTTTATTGATATTACTTATTATCTTTGCTCAAGACCATATAAAAGAGGTGAGATCTGATTATTCTCTTCGCTTGCTTCTCTCTTAGTCCCTATTCACTCGTATACTATTCCTCCGATAGGTCTCTTATTCGATTGGAGTACTCAACATAGAGATTACTCTGCTATAATTATCACTTATTTTGCTCTATTATGGCCTTCCAGGTAGATGCCTTGTTTACATGATCATTTATAATGATGCACCAGTCTCATGCCAATGGACAGATTGTAATCTACAGAGGTACTTTCCGTTTATTTCCAAAACAAGGTGCTTTTTTTCAAAATATATGGACACTTTTAAGATCATTTTATTGTCTTTCTATTTGGGTATAAAATTGTATATAGATTTTTGGTATTAGGCGTAGGCACTTCTTATGACAGAGTAGGATAATCTCTTTGTTGTGTGTGTAAAAACGTGATATTTTTATATGTATTTTGATATTTGTGGTTTCTATGTGGGGTCTTGATTTCTTTCCTTTTTTGGGGGTTTGATTATCATATTGGGGTTCCTTTATCTCCTATATGAGTTGTTGTACAGTATGAAATTACTTCTCATTCGTTTTTATTAATTTGGAGATGATTTTCTAAAATGTCTTTGAATGTTGTCCTTCAATGTTTTTTTAAATGTCTGTTAGAAGTTGGTTAATGTGGTTCTAAAATTATGTCTTGTCTATGAAATTACAGCCCTGACAAAGTTCCCTCTGGCAAAAAAAACGGGAACGAAACGCGTTGGCTGTGTGCTAGTTTTTAAGGATTTATTGAAATAAAAAGAAGTACTTTTGGAATATACTTTGACTGCTGCCTCTTGACTCCGCAACGTGTGCACCTTCCGCTTTCTTTGAACAAGCATTTACAATGCAATGGTCTCGGCATTATTAAAGGTAGAGCTATTGGCATTGCTCATGAAATTTTTTTTTTATTTTTTAAAATCATAAATAAATGGCATTGTCATTTACAATGCCAATAGCTTAATCGCTCGCAAATGCATGGCCTATTGCATTTACACCCACACAGAGCCACACACACAAAGCCACACACATGCAGAGCCACCCACACAATCTGCACTCTGCACTCACAATCTGCACTCTGCACTCACAATCTGCACTCACAATCTGCACTCTGCACTCACAATCTGCACTCTGCACTCACAACCTGCACTCTGCCCTCACAATCTGCCCTCTGCCCTCACAATCTGCACTCTGCCCTCACAATCTGCACTCTGCCCTCACAATCTGCACTCTGCCCTCACAATCTGCACTCTGCCCTCACAATCTGCACTCTGCCCTCACAATCTGCACTCTGAATCTGCACTCTGAATCTGCACTCTGAACTCTGAATCTGCACTCTGAATCTGCACTCTGCCCTCTGAATCTGCCCTCTGAATCTGCCCTCTGAATCTGCCCTCTGAATCTGCCCTCTGAATCTGCCCTCTGAATCTGCCCTCTGAATCTGCCCTCTGAATCTGCCCTCTGAATCTGCCCTCTGAATCTGCCCTCACAATCTGCACTCTGCACTCACAATCTGCACTCTGCACTCACAATCTGCACTCTGCACTCACAATCTGCACTCTGCACTCACACTCTGCACTCACACTCACACTCTGCACTCACACTCTGCACTCACACTCTGCACTCACACTCTGCACTCACACTCTGCACTCACACTCTGCACTCACACTCTGCACTCACACTCTGCACTCACACTCTGCACTCACACTCTGCACTCACACTCTGCACTCACACTCTGCACTCACACTCTGCACTCACACTCTGCACTCACACTCTGCACTCACACTCTGCACTCACAATCTGCACTCACAACCTGCACTCTGCCCTCACAATCTGCACTCTGCCCTCACAATCTGCACTCTGCCCTCACAATCTGCACTCTGCCCTCACAATCTGCACTCTGCCCTCACAATCTGCACTCTGCCCTCACAATCTGCACTCTGCCCTCACAATCTGCACTCTGCCCTCACAATCTGCCCTCACAATCTGCACTCTGAATCTGCACTCTGAATCTGCACTCTGAATCTGCACTCTGAATCTGCACTCTGAATCTGCACTCTGAATCTGCACTCTGAATCTGCACTCTGAATCTGCACTCTGAATCTGCACTCTGAATCTGCACTCTGAATCTGCACTCGCACTCTGCACTCGCACTCTGCACTCGCACTCTGCACTCGCACTCTACACTCGCACTTTACACTCTGCACTCGCACTTTACACTCTGCACTCGCACTTTACACTCTGCACTCGCACTTTACACTCTGCACTCGCACTTTACACTCTGCACTCGCACTTTACACTCTGCACTCGCACTTTACACTCTGCACTCGCACTTTACACTCTGCACTCGCACTTTACACTCTGCACTCGCACTCTGCACTCGCAATCTACAATATGCACTCACAATCTGCACTCTGCACTCTGCACTCACAATCTGCACTCTGCACTCACAATCTGCACTCTGCACTCACAATCTGCACTCTGCACTCACAATCTGCACTCTGAATCTGCATCTGCACTCTGAATCTGAATAACTGGGGGGGGAGGAATGGGGGGGGCAGTCGCGTGTGTGCTCCGAACTGGTCAAGATAAAAGGGGTGATGCCAGCAAGAAACCGGAAGCCCATATTGATGAAACAACACGAATGTGGGAGCAGGAAGGGAAGAGAGTGAGCCGAGATTAGCCAGAGAAGTGAGAGCAGCCCGGATTGCCAGCATCTCGAGCCCAGACCGGAGGAAAGAGCAGCAGTAAGGGTGAGAGAGGACGAAGAACCGCACCGGGACTTTTGAGGATTGCAGCAAGAAAAGAGGGAACTTGCAGATCACAGACCCCAAGAGAGACCAGACACTACCAACCAGATAACTCCACATTGTCCCCAACTCCCCCACACTCATCATCCATTGCTGATGTACGTTGCCCAAGGTGGAAACCCTTCTGAAAACACCCAACTGCATCAAGGATTGGCCAAGACAACAGGTCTTTAATGTGATCAGGCGCCTAGAAGGGGGGCCCTAGAGCTCGAGATCGACAGCATCAAGGCTCTGGGGTCGATCATGGATGGGACAGAGTTTTGGGGTTGCACGAATACAAAGAGCTGTACTTTAGTGGAGCACAGGTTTTTAACATCTTTATTGAATCTCCCAGCGGGCAGAAATGGCTGCCACAAAGCTCCGAAAATTTCGGAGTCGGGCGTGTTTTTGGCATTCTGAGTGATGGATGACGTCACAGGGCGAAAGAACGCCAAAACACGCCCCCCAATCCGAAAGAGACGGGGCTTTTTAGGAGTGATGCCCTTTTCCTCAAATGGCTGGCCTCCGTTTAGGAAGCCAGCCAATGGGGGAGAGAGGCGGGTTCAAGCCCCCCCTAACTCCAAAACATAAAATCTTCGGGACTCCACCCACTGCTACACTGCACTGTCCCGAGACCTAAAAAGGCTGTTTTGTGACCCTGACAGATGTACTTTAAAGTTGCTATTGTCTTCTGAGTGAGCTGTTCATAAATTAATGGCAGTGAATCATGACTTGTGAGGGTGAAATTAGACTCAGCAGTACCTGGGGTAGCAGCACACACATTCACGGTCCTCAAATTGCGAAGGAAGTACGGGCTCTGAGTTAGTCTCAAAGAGCAGGAGTGGGCCGTTCAACAGGGTGACACGGACACCTAACTGATCGAAGCACGCTTGCCAATACTGCCGCGATGATTGGCAGCCTACCACCTCTCCCATTATGTCAGTACTTCACTGTGCCACACAGATCCGGAGCACAAAGGTCGTCTTCTGAGTTTGGCGAAGTTACCCATTAAGGAGGTTGCAGACTACTCGGCTGGCACAAGGCTGAATGTGCTGTACATAAAATTGTGTGCTAGAGGCGAGAAATGCGCGGGGGGGGTTTAAAAAATAAAGTAAACAAGGAAGTTAGATGTAAATGCATTGAAAATGGTATCAAAAGGCCAAATATAGGTAATGTATCAAATCCAAGGAATCTGTGGGGAAAAAAGGGGGGGAATGGAAAGCATGAATTAACATGGTTAAAAGGTGTAAAAGTGCAATGCCCAGATAAAACTGCAGTTAAGGACAATAGAAACACACACTGGTAACTGCCAATATGCCTGACCCTGTAGGGATGAAAAATTGAGAGCGGAAAAAATTGTTAAGCGAGGCGCCAAAAAGTTAAAAATATTGTGTAATTAAGGCAAGTTCATAGGTCTAATCACACTTGATGCAAACAGAAAGGCATCCGTGAGGCATACTTTAGATATAATTGCTCCTTGGATAATCCTTATTTGAAATTCTATATTTTGATTGTCAGCTCCTCCCCTCGTGACATCACCTTTTTCGGTATTCCTCACGGACTCCTTTGATGGAAGATCAAATTATGCAGTAGGCTGATGCAAGTATTTCCTGTTTCTTTGTTTACTATACATTCTGTCACATCAAGCCTTTTTGAGCCCTGCACACACAAACGAAAACTCTAATTTGCCTTAATAAAGCCAGGATGGACCAAACACCTTATGTCCTTATGGGCAGCAGACACGTTGTATTGTGGCCTCACTTCCATTAGACTATAATCAGATTAAATGTAGTGATCTCTAATGTGTTGTTTGATTACCATCATATTGAGAGCTACCTTTTTTTGGAATGGACTCTGCCAATCTTCACATCATTCTGCAGCTACATGAACTCTAAAACCACCCACCTGGCAGTAGCATGCAATACAACATCTCAGTATGTGCAGCTGACCATCATCCACTCATCCAGCTGCAACTGAGAATGCACCACCAACATCCCACCAAGCAATCCCTCATGGATCAACACCTTCGCACTGTGCAACGTTTGGTTGCTGTTGGAACTGGGTAGCCTGGCCTAGGGCAAGACATGCATTTCAGAGGCACAGTGTTAAGGTTGCAGACCACCCAAAAGTAAAATCACGCAATATCACACAAAAGAAAACGCTACACCAAAAATGTGGAAAAATAAGTACTGTTTTATAAAAATAATATACTCTGTTCTCTTATTCGGTTAGCATTTACAGTTCAGTACTTTACAATAAATCAAGTAAAGAGCAATTCACTAGAGTTTTGGGAGAGAAAACTATCATACAATATAAGCACAAGAAGATATTATTGAATTAATAATAAGTTAATCAGCAGTAGCTTTCATTTCATTTGGACATCATGAACATCAGTAGTGCCACCTCCAGGAATATGAACCTGCTTCAAGAGCTATGGTCAAAAGTAAACATGGCATCAGACAGCAACCTTAATTAACTTTGGCTTCTATCACTACTGTTATCTAGTTTCTTCACTTGTCCCACTCTGTAATAAAAACAAACATCCTAACCAGCAGTATTACTCAGTTCATCAATCTGGCAATCTTATCTTGCTTCAATAACCAGGTTAAGTATTTTGGGAGATTTCCCCCCAGTCTCAAGATCACAATTTCATTAAACCTGTCCCATGAACTCACACTAGGGACTTGTTCATAGTACTTTAATTGTAGGACCTTCCTTTCTCGTGGTCCAGTCTTTACTAACCCAGATCCCCCACCTTACTTGTGATGCAGCGTTAGCAGCTGGAGCTCACCGCTGATGGTCTCTTACTCTCAGCGCCGCCTCCTCGCCAGCACAGCCACACAGGCGCTGGGAAGGGGTCGCGCTGCTCCGCTCCCGCTAATACTTTTCAGAAGGAAGGGGGCCGCTGGGGGTTTCAGATATTTCCCTCCCCGCTCGCGCTCACTTCACTGCAGGGCGCTCGAGCCGGGGGGGGGGGGGAAGGGAAAAGCTCCTCTGTGTAGTAACCGCCGAGGGACTCTCCGCGTCTCTCCTCACTTTGGAAGGGGTCGCGCTGCTCTTCCAGTCATGCGCGGCGCTCTCCTCACTCTGAAAGGGGTCGCGCTGATCCTCCAGACATGCGCGACGCTTCCCTCGCTCCCGCCTGCACTACTCCAACTCCGCCTCACGGAGCCTGACAGCGCCACTGGGCATGCGCGAGAGAGGAGTGTCTCACCTCCGGAGACCGCGCTGATTGTCTGACGCTGCTCTTCCTCTGGGCACTTGACAAGGGCTCTCCCCGGTCTGCTTCTCACCACAGGGCACACAAACTCGGCTCCACAACGGCGCCGCTCGTCCAGTGCCAACTTGGGGGTTCAGAAGGGCGGATCAGCCCGTTTTCTCCTGGCTTCTACTCTCCTCAGTGGCGCTCCACCACAGCAGGTGAGAGGTGACGCTCCAGAGAATCAGGGACCAGGGAACAGTCTATCTCAATTACCAGTCTCTGGGCAGAGGACTGCGCTCCGCAGCGCTGCAGTCTCCTTCTCCTAGGGCTTCCCCACTATTAGTTAGAAAGGGGCAAACTAGGCGCCCAGGGTCTCCAGCAACTTCCCACAGCGGGGCCAGGGCGAGTAACCAACAGGGGAATAGTGGGTTAAACCAGTAAAGCAGCCTCCCAGTTCAGGAGGTCAACCCTGAGTCCAACCTCTTCCCACCCTCAGCTACCACCTGTCCTCCAGCTGACTTCCACAGGTAGACAAAATGGCTGCCTCGCATTCCGCCTTTTATAGGCTGCCCTTCAATGGTCCAGCATGGACCAGAAGGTTCTGGAATGCCCTATGTTAAGCTATGGCCAAGTTCTAGGTGCGACAGTTGGGGGCAGTTGGTGGCCACCATTTTAGGTGGTGCCAGCTTCCCTGTCAGAACAGGCCTCTGGGCCTGAGGTAAAAGATTATGGGGGGAAAAAGAACACCTATCCCCTTGACCAACACCTAAAAAGTAGTAGACACAAAAAATAGTAAGGGTATGAGGGGCAAAAAGGGGACAAAATAAATAATAATGAGGAGGGACTGCGCAAAAAAATCCAGACAGGTCTAACACGCGTCCCCCCCAGCTGAAAGTGGGGAGAACTACCCAACCTCTTGGGAGTCCTCATCACTAAGGCGGAAATACCTGGAGAGACCGTCTGCATTTGCATGGTCCACTCCAGGCCGATGTTCCACCCGGAAGTCCATTCCCTGTAGGGAGATGGACCACCTCAACAGCTTGGGATTTTCCCCCTTCATTTGCATCAGCCAACGAAGGGGGCGGTGGTCAGTCTGAACCAGGAAGTGCGAGCCAAAAAGGTATGGCCGCAGCTTCTTCAGAGCCCACACCACCGCAAAAGCTTCCCTCTCAATTGCACTCCACTTCTGTTCCCGGGGAAGCAGTCTCCTGGATAAGAAGACTACAGGCTGATCCAGGCCCTCTTCATTTAGTTGCGATAACACTGCCCCAATGCCATGTTCGGATGCATCTGTTTGCACAATAAACTCCTTGGAGAAATTGGGAGCCTTCAGGACCGGTGCTTCACACATTGCCTGCTTCAACTTTTCAAAGGCTTGCTGACAAGCCTTTGTCCAAACTACCCGTCGAGGTTGTTTCCTTGAGGTGAGCTCTGTGAGGGGCGCTACAATAGTGCCATACCCCTTCACAAAGCGACGGTAGTAACCTGTGAGGCCCAGGAAAGCTCGGACCTCAGTCTGTGTCTTGGGGGGTTCCCAGGCCATGATTGCCTCAATCTTTGCCTGCAGGGGTTGCACTGACCCCCTACCCACCAAGTGTCCTAGGTACACAACTGACCCCTGTCCAATCTGGCATTTGCTGGCTTTGATGGTCAATCCAGCTTGTTTCAGCGCCTGGAGAACTGCTTGCAAATGTTGCAAGTGGTCCTCCCAACTGCTACTGAAGACAGCAATGTCATCCAGGTAAGCAGCCGAGAAACCCTCCATTCCAGAGAGGACCTGGTTCACCAGTCGCTGAAATGTGGCAGGGGCGTTCTTGAGCCCAAAGGGCATCACACAGAACTGGAAGTGTCCCTCAGGCGTGGAGAAGGCTGACCTTTCCTTTGCTCCATCTGTCAAGGAGATCTGCCAGTACCCTGAAGTGAGGTCAAAGGTACTTAGGTATTGGGCAGCTCCTAGCCGGTCAATCAACTCATCCGCCCTGGGGATTGGATGAGCATCAGTTTTGGTAACTGAGTTCAGTCCTCGGTAATCCACACAGAACCTCAGTTCTGGTGTGGTGCCCGGTGGGGCAGCTTTTGGGACTAGCACCACCGGACTGGACCAAGGGCTGCTGGACGGTTCTATCACTCCTAGCTTTAACATCTTGGCAACTTCGCCATGGATGCTAGCCTTCACCTTGTCCGACAGCCTATAGGTCTTGGATTTCACTGGGGGGCTGTCTCCTGTGTCCACATCATGGGTACACAGGTGGGTTCTTCCCGGGACAAGGGAAAACAGTGAAGAGTATTGCCCCAATACCTGTCGGCAATCCTCTCGTTGCTCAGGAGTGAGAGACGGGGAGAGAATCACTCCCTCCACCGACCCATCCTTCTCTTGACATGAAAAGAGGTCTGGGAGAGGCTCGCTTTCTGCTTCCTCAGCACCATCAGTCACCAACATGAGGATGACCTCCGGCCTCTCATGGTGGGGTTTGAGGCGATTGGCATGCAGCACCCGTAAGGGCTGCCTCGGGGTCTTAAGATCCACCAAGTAAGTGGCCTTACCCTTTTTCTCCAACACCTCAAAGGGGCCTGTCCAACGATCCTGAAGGGCACTTAGCTCTCCAGGTTCCATCACCCAGACTTTCTGGCCAGGCTCCAACTCCACCGGGTGAGCATTCTGATCATACCATTCCTTCATGACTGCCTGACTGGCCTCCAAGTTGTCAGCAGCCTGCTTCCACAACTTGGCCATCTGGCTTCTGAAGGCCAGCATGTAGCTCACCACATCCTGGGGAGGTTTTCTGGGAGACTTCTCCCATCCTTCCTTCACCAGGCTGAGAGGCCCTCGCACCGGGTGCCCATACAACAATTCGAACGGGCTGAAGCCCACTCCTTTCTGTGGCACCTCTCTGTAGGAGAACAGTAAGCAAGGTAGGAGGATGTCCCACTTCCTCCGTAAGCTCTCTGGCAGACTTCTTATCATGCCCTTCAGGGTCTTATTGAACCTCTCAACCAGTCCATTGGACTGGGGGTGATAGGGAGTGGTGAATCGGTAGGTCACCCCACACTCCTTCCACATGGTCCGCATGTAAGCAGACAGGAAGTTAGTCCCCCTGTCAGACACAACCTCCTTCGGGAATCCTACCCTAGTAAAGATTCCCATCAGGGCCCTAGCTACCACAGGTGCAGTAACAGTCCTCAGAGGAATGGCCTCTGGGTACCGTGTGGCATGATCCACCAGAACCAGGATGAACCTGTGACCAGCTGTTGTTGGTGGATCCAATGGCCCTACAATGTCGATGCCCACCCTTTCAAAGGGGGTGCTAACGACAGGGAGTGGTTCCAGGGGAGCCTTTAGCTTCATCCCTGTCTTCCCACTGGCCTGGCAGGATACACATGTCCTACAGTATGTGTTGGACGCCACTTTCATCTGAGGCCAGTAAAAGTGGAGGACAAGCCGTGCAAAGGTCTTGTCCTGGCCTAAGTGTCCTGCCAGTGGTATCGCATGAGCCAATTCCAGCAGAAAGGCTCGGTACTGCTGCGGGACCACCAAGGCCCTTGATGAGCCAGGTAAAGGTACCTTGGGTTCACTGTAGAGGAGGCCATCCTCCCAGTAAATATGGTGGTGTCCCGTAGCATCACCTGCTGCCTGGGCTTCAGCCTGACGCCTCAGTCCCTCAAGGGTAGGGCACTCCCTCTGCCCCTTACAGAATTCCTCTCTGGTAGGACCTCCCTCCACATGCCATTCAGCAGGGATGGGTAAATCCTCCAGAGAGTCTACTTCCCCCTCCACGGACTCCTGGCCTTCCACCGCAGGTGGCCGATCTGTCACATGGGGCGTGGAAGCTGGAGCAGGCTGTCCCTGTCTCCGTTTCTGACCCTTTTTGGCAGCGGGTTGGGCCATTGTTCCAGGCTCCAACCCAGGCGAACTCCCTCTCCGGGCAGTCGCAGACCGTGTGCTTACACAGGCCCAGTCAGGTGTACCCAGCATCGCAGAATGCGTCCGGTATTCCACCTCTCTCCAAGTGTTGTGCTCCATGTCATTCCCCAACAGACAATCAACTGGCACGGCAGGGCTTACGGCAACTCGAAGTGAACCTGCAACCCCTTCCCACTCAAAGGGAACCTCAGCCACTGGATAGTGGCCCATTCTGCCGTCAGCCATCGCGGCGGGGTGGAGTACATTAGGAACAACCTGCTCTGGAGACACCAGTTGACTTCTCACCATAGTCATACTGGCTCCTGTATCTCTCAGAGCCTCCCCTCTTTGGCCATTGATGGTAACCCATTGCCCATACTTGATAGTATTTGGGGGCACCTGGATCTTTGGCACCATCTCCCGCTCTCCCAGGGACACTAAGGTGACACCCGCCCATTCACCCCCCTTATCTAAGGGCAACTCCTCCCCGAGCGCTACACTAGCTACTCCCGGTGACTTTCCTCCGGTGGGAGGGGGTGGTCTCTTTGGGCATCTGAAATCTCCCTTATAATGTCCAACACCACCGCATTCAAAACAGTGGAGAACCCTTGGCTGCTGGCTTTGGCCAGGATTAGGGTTTCTGGGCGGGTTTGCCCTAGGGGTGAAACCTGCTCCCTTACCTTGGAAATTATTTTGGGGACCTTTGGAGAACTCCTTCTTTTTATCCCCTCCCTCTTTCTTCTGGGGGGCGCCCTGTCCGGCTTTTTGAGAATCCCCTCCAGTCCCCTTGGAGGACACCCGGGTACTTGCCCAAGTGTCCGCCTCCTCTGCAAGCTTGCGGGGATCGGTCAGCTTGCTGTCCACCAGGTGTTGGCGCAACTCGGGAAAACATTTCTCGAGGAGGTGTTCCTTCAAAAATAGGTTGTACAGCCCCTCATAATCTTTTACCTCGCTGCCCTTGACCCAACCCTCTAAAGCTTTCTTGGCGTAGTCTAGAAAGTCTACCCAATTCTGGTTACTCATTTTGTGACTTCCCCTGAATTTTTGTCTGTACCTTTCAGGGGTAAGTCCAAACTTTTTCACCAGTGCCACCTTCATGGCAGGGTAGTGGGTTTGCTCATTCTGCCCCAGAGCCAACAAGGTGTCTCTGCCAGCAGGTGGCATGTATTTGTACAATCCACCTCCCCAGTGAGTTTCTAGGATCCCATGAGCCCTTAAAGAAACTTCGTAGGCGGCTAACCATTTGGCAATGTCATCACCTGAGGTGTAACTAGCGATGACATCTTTAGGTAAGTAGGGTCTGGATTCCCTGGTGTCTACTTTCTTTTCGCTGCCACCATTGTCTGGAGTGGGAGGCCTTCGTATTAGGACCTGTAGGTCCATCTCCTTGAGGGTTCGCTCATGAGCTAACCTCCTTTCCTCCCTTTGCATATCCATCCTAGCTAACTCCAGCCTCATTCTCCTCTCCTCCCTCCTATCTTCTAGCTCGGCTTCAGTTAAACCCTTCTCTGAGACGCTGCTGCCTGCCCTGGGAGGTGTCTTGGAACCTGTCAGTAGATTTCCCCCCTCCGTTTGGTACAGCATTGCAGTCTCAACGACAGTGTCCCTGTCACTCCCCTCTGACACTGGTACCTCCCCGGAATGAGCCTCCACCCATGCCCGTATGCTGGTCTGCAGCTCGCCTTTCTTGGCACCCTTGTTGAAAAACACACCTTGCTGCTGACACCAGTCCTTTAGTTGGGTCACAGTATAGTTATCCAGCTCTTCCACATTTATCTCCATTTTTGAGTATAAACTTTTCACACAGGAGGAAACCGAAAGTGTCCTGGGGTCAACCTCCACCCACCACCAGAAATAAATTTAGAAAAAACAAAAATGTAAATTAGGAGGGCCGCAAGGAGAAAACTCCTGGTGTAGGTTTTAGTGTATTGCGTTGAATTACTAGTGAGTAGCTGCAACCAAGTCAGTTATCCCACCGCTAGGCACCAAATGTTGGAACTGGGTAGCCTGGCCTAGGGCAAGACATGCATTTCAGAGGCACAGTGTTAAGGTTGCAGACCACCCAAAAGTAAAATCACGCAATATCACACAAAAGAAAACGCTACACCAAAAATGTGGAAAAATAAGTACTGTTTTATAAAAATAATATACTCTGTTCTCTTATTCGGTTAGCATTTACAGTTCAGTACTTTACAATAAATCAAGTAAAGAGCAATTCACTAGAGTTTTGGGAGAGAAAACTATCATACAATATAAGCACAAGAAGATATTATTGAATTAATAATAAGTTAATCAGCAGTAGCTTTCATTTCATTTGGACATCATGAACATCAGTAGTGCCACCTCCAGGAATATGAACCTGCTTCAAGAGCTATGGTCAAAAGTAAACATGGCATCAGACAGCAACCTTAATTAACTTTGGCTTCTATCACTACTGTTATCTAGTTTCTTCACTTGTCCCACTCTGTAATAAAAACAAACATCCTAACCAGCAGTATTACTCAGTTCATCAATCTGGCAATCTTATCTTGCTTCAATAACCAGGTTAAGTATTTTGGGAGATTTCCCCCCAGTCTCAAGATCACAATTTCATTAAACCTGTCCCATGAACTCACACTAGGGACTTGTTCATAGTACTTTAATTGTAGGACCTTCCTTTCTCGTGGTCCAGTCTTTACTAACCCAGATCCCCCACCTTACTTGTGATGCAGCGTTAGCAGCTGGAGCTCACCGCTGATGGTCTCTTACTCTCAGCGCCGCCTCCTCGCCAGCACAGCCACACAGGCGCTGGGAAGGGGTCGCGCTGCTCCGCTCCCGCTAATACTTTTCAGAAGGAAGGGGGCCGCTGGGGGTTTCAGATATTTCCCTCCCCGCTCGCGCTCACTTCACTGCAGGGCGCTCGAGCCGGGGGGGGGGGGGGAAGGGAAAAGCTCCTCTGTGTAGTAACCGCCGAGGGACTCTCCGCGTCTCTCCTCACTTTGGAAGGGGTCGCGCTGCTCTTCCAGTCATGCGCGGCGCTCTCCTCACTCTGAAAGGGGTCGCGCTGATCCTCCAGACATGCGCGACGCTTCCCTCGCTCCCGCCTGCACTACTCCAACTCCGCCTCACGGAGCCTGACAGCGCCACTGGGCATGCGCGAGAGAGGAGTGTCTCACCTCCGGAGACCGCGCTGATTGTCTGACGCTGCTCTTCCTCTGGGCACTTGACAAGGGCTCTCCCCGGTCTGCTTCTCACCACAGGGCACACAAACTCGGCTCCACAACGGCGCCGCTCGTCCAGTGCCAACTTGGGGGTTCAGAAGGGCGGATCAGCCCGTTTTCTCCTGGCTTCTACTCTCCTCAGTGGCGCTCCACCACAGCAGGTGAGAGGTGACGCTCCAGAGAATCAGGGACCAGGGAACAGTCTATCTCAATTACCAGTCTCTGGGCAGAGGACTGCGCTCCGCAGCGCTGCAGTCTCCTTCTCCTAGGGCTTCCCCACTATTAGTTAGAAAGGGGCAAACTAGGCGCCCAGGGTCTCCAGCAACTTCCCACAGCGGGGCCAGGGCGAGTAACCAACAGGGGAATAGTGGGTTAAACCAGTAAAGCAGCCTCCCAGTTCAGGAGGTCAACCCTGAGTCCAACCTCTTCCCACCCTCAGCTACCACCTGTCCTCCAGCTGACTTCCACAGGTAGACAAAATGGCTGCCTCGCATTCCGCCTTTTATAGGCTGCCCTTCAATGGTCCAGCATGGACCAGAAGGTTCTGGAATGCCCTATGTTAAGCTATGGCCAAGTTCTAGGTGCGACAGTTGGGGGCAGTTGGTGGCCACCATTTTAGGTGGTGCCAGCTTCCCTGTCAGAACAGGCCTCTGGGCCTGAGGTAAAAGATTATGGGGGGAAAAAGAACACCTATCCCCTTGACCAACACCTAAAAAGTAGTAGACACAAAAAATAGTAAGGGTATGAGGGGCAAAAAGGGGACAAAATAAATAATAATGAGGAGGGACTGCGCAAAAAAATCCAGACAGGTCTAACAGTTGCTAACTCCTAAAACAACAAATGTCACTTGTCCCCACGTCCAGCCCCGAAATCCAGCACAATCGAAGCACCCCAGTGCCACATCAACCGCCATGCGATCACGAGTAAACAAACATGGCGAAAGTGGCCTGGGGCTCTTGCACTGTCTGATCATTCTTCCGGAGCGAGCATCAAGGCTTTTGTTACAAGCAAAGCGGTCATTTGCATATGAGAACCGGCAGGACTCCCGCTGCTCCTGCAGCATTGGCGTGCGCGCACACCGCTGCAACCCGCCCTCCCCGCGGGCGCCTTCCACACGGACCCAGGAGCAGCGCCCGTGGCCGCCCACGCCCACCCCCTGCCCAGCTGCTTTTTAGGTAGGAAAAGAAGCGACAAACCTCAGAGGCGCTGCTGCCCCAGCCGGAGTTCCCTCTCCCTCGCTCCCCTCGGCTCTCCTCTGACAAGATCAGCCCGAGATTAGCAGGTCCATGCTTCCCTCAGCGCCTCAATGACTCCTGGGGGCTCCCCGGACACCCGCCGATCCCAATCCTACCAAACTTTTCCGAAAGTTCAATAAATATGCGTGTAAATATATATATATTGTGCCGGATGAAGGGTAACACAGGACAAGACGCGACGCACACGCTGCACAGGAAATGTATCATCAAATAATAACATACAAAAAGCAGGAAGAGAGCAGTCATCTACGCGCGGCGGAGACGCTGGCGCCGTGAGCGTGCGCGCGACCAAATCCGCGCATGGCCAGCTCTTGTCGCTCCCTCTCCATTCAGAATGCTGGGCGCGTGGCCAGCTCTTTTCTCGTTTGTCGGCAGAAACGATTGCTATAGTTCTCTGCCGAGAACGCGCTTCGCGCGTCTCTATGCCGAGACCTAAAAAAACGACCCTCTGATAAAGCCTTACTGCTCTCCCACACTACCACAAATAGATAGAGAGTAAGGTGCTATCTACTTTTACCTCTGCCTACCAGTGGGGTTCCACTGGACTCTGTACATACCACACCTCATTTTGGTATAGTATATACAGAGCCAGCTTCCTACATATGAACAAGAGGTGGCTGTGTAAAGCACGAGTGTCGGGTTTTACGGCTCTGAAATCTGCAATGTATTCTATATAGACTGGTGAGCGATTGATTCATATTATTACAAGTCCCATATGATATAACACACTGGTAATAAGGAAGACGCCATATCTGCCCCATTGGCGACAGATTACCCCATCCGCCAAACTCTAAATCAGGCCCTTAGTGTCATGATACTTGGTTCACATCAAAAGGATGGAAAGTGGAGTCTGCATTACCAGAAATTGTGCTCTGTCCTGACCGTCAATGCCGATATCAATTTCAAGCGATTAAGTTGCCAAGCCATGTTCTGGCATGACCTATATTAAATCTTTTAGGAGCCAGGCCTGCAGGAGCACGATCAAACATTACGGTGTCCTTTGCATAATGAATTAAAATTGGTTGCCGTATTCCCCTTGGGGAACATTATGCATTACTTTCCTTTTTTAACCTCTTCTGTGTGATATAAGTCAAATAACAACAAAGGCAAAACACACACCTGCATAAGGCCAATATCAGTCCTTGCACCTTTTGCTTGTGTGCCACCTCTACTATTCTGTACAAAAGGGGGTGGTGATGGACGGAGCATCTGAACCAATCAAACACTCGCACCCAGTCAAAAGATCTGGGTTTGATCCATCACCGTTCTTTAGCCCACTCTGCCACCCCAGTTCAGACATGGCTATATGCAAATCAGTCTGACCCTGTGCCTCATGGGAACAGTCCAACCCGAACTGCCAAGCCATGCCTTCCCTGGACCGGAAACAAGCTTCCGAGGACCGGTTTCTGGCATTACAGCCATCTTCACCCCGGCTTGCTTGAATCCAGTGGCAAAGTGAGCAAGGGACTCACGTCTGAGCATACCCTGCCACACTTATGGTGGCCAAAGCGGTACAAAAGGGGGTCGTGATGGACGGAGCATCTGAACCAATCAAACACTCACACCCAGTCAAAAGATCTGGGTTTGATCCATCACCGTTCTTTAGCCCACTCTGGCACCCCAGTTCAGACATGGCTATATGCAAATCAGTCTGACCCTGTGCCTCATGGGAACAGTCCAGCCAGAACTGCCAAGCCATGCCTTCCCTGGACCGGAAACAAGCTTCCGAGGACCGGTTTCTGGCATTCCAGCCGTCTTCAGCCCGGCTTGCTTGAATCCAGTGGCAAAGTGAGCAAGGGACTCACGTCTGAGCATACCCTGCCACACTTATGGCGGCCAAAGCGGTACAAAAGGGGGTGGTGATGGACGGAGCATCTGAACCAATCAAACACTCACACCCAGTCAAAAGATCTGGGTTTGATCCATCACCGTCCTTTAGCCCACTCTGCCACCCCAGTTCAGACATGGCTATATGCAAATCAGTCTGACCCTGTGCCTCATGGAAACAGTCCAGCCCGAACTGCCAAGCCATGCCTTCCCTGGACCGGAAATAAGCTTCCGAGGACCGGTTTCTGGCATTCTAGCCGTCTTCAGCCCGGCTTGCTTGAATCCAGTGGCAAAGTGAGCAAGGGACTCACGTCTGAGCATACCCTGCCACACTTATGGCGGCCAAAGCGGTACAAAAGGGGGTGGTGATGGACGGAGCTTCTGAACCAATCAAACACTCACACCCAGTCAAAAGATCTGGGTTTAATCCATCACCGTTCTTTATCCCACTCTGCCACCCCAGTTCAGACATGGCCATATGCAAATCAGTCTGACCCTGTGCCTCATGGGAACAGTCCAGCCCAAACTGCCAAGCCATGCCTTCCCTGGACCGGAAACGAGCTTCCGAGGACCGGTTTCTGGCATTTCAGCCATCTTCAGCCCGGCTTGCTTGAATCCAGTGGCAAAGTGAGCAAGGGTCTCACGTCTGAGCATACCCTGCCAACTTATGGCGAACAAAGTGGTACGAAAGGGGGTGGTGATGGACGGAGCATTTGAACCAATCAAACACTCGCACCCTGTCAACAGATCTGCATGTTTAGGCAGCATCATATTTTCTTTTTTTGGTTTTATTTTTTGTGGCATATGCTTGCTATAATAAATGGGAAAATAATTAACAATCGCACCAACTTGCCAAGGCCACGCTTGCTGGTTTTGCCGATGCGGGTTTATGTTTAGCACCATATGTCTGAGAGTTCTACTTAAAAGGATTATTATTAGTCTCCACTTCGATAACTTCCATCAAAGAATGTTCGATCTATCAAATCATACGAGAAGGTAAACTGTTGAAAACAGCAAAAAAAATCACAATCATTCCCTCACTTTTAAAACCCTACATGTTACATTTTTTGCGTATTTTGTCATATGAAATTTACTGGTAATTCTGAATTACCGAGTGCTGGGATATTGAGTAGTGGTGTGAGCCAATATGATTCAGAGGCCTACACAGTATTACCTCTATTCTATATAATGACAGCATTATTCCCCTTTAGTATAGTGGAATATTAACAGTGTGCTCAAATATTTGAAAACCGTTTTCTTACCTGTAACCGTTCTGCCAATGAGAAATCATACTTGAGCTTCCAAGTTGGAGCCATTAGAAAAAGCCTTTATTATTGCATTAGCAGATTCGGAAATCTGCACATAACTACCCGTATGAGGAAAAGCTTGTTTTTGGGCTTCACTTCAGACCGCGCAAGCACTGTCGCTTGTGACAATCAGCCTCTGGAAAGGGGCTTTTAGCCCACCCCTTACTTACAATTGATGCTTTTAGCCCACCCGCTGCTTACTATTGATTAGCTTGATTGCCCTTATTATTTCCTTGCTTCTCATTGATCAGCACTTTGATTTCACTTTCTTTTTCTTGCGTTTGTTCCTTCGTTGGTGCACGGACCATGTACTGACTAATTGCTTTATTAGCATTCCTCTGCTGCTTGCGCTCAGATTGAGGTACTTTTTAGGTCTCGACCTGCCAATGCGCAAGCGCATTGCAGCTCGAGACATATAGAGGTGGATCAGGAAAGCTGATCAAGGGGCTTTGGCAGGCGGATTACGCATAGTGCATGTGCCCGTGCACGAGCTTGCCATTTGCTCCCCGACGCTCGGCATCAGACTTCAAAGTAATCCCTTCCGCTCCCCCGCCACACCAGCCAAGTCAACCAGTAACGTCACAAACAACCATTTGTCTGTGCCTCCCGCCTCCCATCACCCTTCAAAGCTGCCGCTCTCCGCCCCCTGCATCAGACTTCAAAGCAATGTGTTCTTAGGACTTGTGCCCTGCACCGAGGTGAGACCAACGAACCGGAGCACACAGCAACCAGGCCGCATGCTGCCTGCGGCGCCTTCCAGCAACCCTACCGCTGTCTGCACACAGCTCAGGAAAGTGTTTTACCACCGACAGCCCTTCTCGCTTTAGGACCAATGCAAAGCCACTAAGGATGTCACTGAAGAACACCAGTTTATGTCACATAACGCTTGGCAGTAAAGTCTAATTGCGATAACGCCTTTCAATAAGAATTCACGCTTTAGCATTGACACCTTGTGTTTCAGTGTAAAGCGACTTCCTGGCGTCCTAGCCCCGAGAAAGTCCGTCAAAATAAATAAGTAAAATAAGACAAGGTGACCAGATAGATTTTATTCATACCCAAACACATCAGCGCCACTTTACAGAGTTTGCCAGTGACGCACTGCATTCCTTTTCTCATCTTTCTTTCAACAACTTTGTAATGTGGCAAGAGGCAGCAGGAAGCTCTTACGGCTATACAGCAGCACGTGGTGACGTGCGTGCCTTAAAATGTAACCATTGTTTTCGGCTGCCTACTGCAGAGCTTTTTTTTTACAAAACGATGAGTTTTGCTGTCATTGCGCTAGTCAGCTTATTTCTGATTTCGCGATTATATCACATCTCGCGAAATGATAGAGAGTCTGTTTTAAGTGTGATCAGAGATATTTAGTAATCTTATTTTGTCCTACAGTGGCTGCAGTATTCGTATTCAAAGAAAGATTTTCACATTACTTTATTGGTAGTTATACTCTGTGTGTTTTTAGCACTGTGTCTTGTGTCTTGAGTGCCATTACACTGATTAATAGTAAAACCGGTCGGTATTACAGTTTGCAACAGTACAGAATCTGTATGTACGCATATAGCTGGTGCAATTGTGCGCTATTTAATGGAAAACATTAATAATTGAGGTGAATTTGTGCCAATTCACAGAACAACATGATACACAGTGTAGAATCTGCTATTTAGCCAACTATCTGGCTAAATAATACTAGATTTGAGATATTTCACAGGGAATACGGATAAGTAATGTTGTGTATCTTTGGTATTTCACACAACACACCACTAATTTTGAATATATACTGTTTCAGGGGACATTTGAACAAATACTATATAACCAGTGCTATTTAACAGAACGTCCGGATACATAGTGCAGATTATGTGCTATTTAACAGCCCCTCTTGACGAATAAGGCACACGCCATTACTAATTTTAATGACTCAGAGAGCAGGATACATTGTGTTTATGTGGATTTTCTTTACTCTGGGATGTGTAATGATATAAGATAAACCAACATGGACACGCATCTGCTCCATGTCTCCGTTTGAATGGGCATGTGCCCTTTCTCTGATGTTTAAAACGAGTTTATGGGTTATAAAGACCTTCTCTCCCTGACATTTAGCTGCATATAAAGATTTTCTGGACTAACTGGAAGTGCACCTCGTTTGTGTGATCATGGCTTTTGCTCCAACAACATTTCGTTTACAGCCAAATAAATGTCAGTTATCCGTGCACTGAAGTGGAAAAATTATGCAAATTATGAACACCCAAGTAGAAAAATACAGCCACAACCAACACAAACGCACACCAAACATTTAAACAGCAGTACACAACCGTGCACACCGCAACATGCACATATTGTAGACAGTATTGGCTAAAACACCCCATATTCAGTGCCTTATATTGCGGAGTAAGCGTAAGCTTCTAGGTGCTACACGTAATAGACTACTGCTGTCCTCTCAAGCCAGACCTAATGAGGACTAAGGAGGGATCCTGTACTGATGAGCCTATCAAGGGGAACAATCATTCCCTCCAACTCCACCCTCCAACTCCACCCTCCGCATCCACCCTCCAACTCCACCCTCCGCATCCACCCTCCAACTCCACCCTCCAACTCCACCCTCCAACTCCACCCTCCAACTCCACCTTCCAACTCCACCCTCCAACTCCACCTTCCAACTCCACCTTCCAACTCCACCCTCCAACTCCACCCTCCAACTCCACCCTCCAACTCCACCCTCCAAATCCACCCTCCAACTCCACCCTCCAACTCCACCCTCCAAATCCACCCTCCAACTCCAATCTGATCTGCTGCTCTCTAAAACTCGCCTCCTTCTTTAACTCCCTGTTCATTTCTCCTGTGCTGATCTGCTGCTCTCTTCCACCCGCTTCCTTATTTAACTCCATGTTCTCTTCACCTGAGCTGATCTGCTGTTCTCTTCCAACTGCCTCCTTCTTGAACTCCCTGTTCTCTTCTCTTCTCCTGTGCTTATCTGCTGCTCTCTACCACCCGCCTCCTTCTTTAACTCCTTGTTCTGTTCTCCCATCCTGATCTGCTGCTCTCTTCCAGGCCGCCCACTTCTCCAAAACCCTGTTCTCGTCTCCCGTGCTGATCTGCTGTTCCCTTTCACCGCCTACTTCTCTAACTCCCTGTTCTCTTCTCCTGTGCTGATCTGCTGATCTCTTCAACATGCATCCTTCTTTAACTCCCTGTTCTCTTATAATATGCTGATCTGCTGCTCTCTTCCACATACATCCTTCTGTAACCGCACACACACTTATTTATTTATTTATGCGATTTGTTGAGCGCGAACAATTGCCCAAGGGCGTCTCGGCGCTATGGATGAAAAACAGCTTGAGAAAGGGAATTGAATTATTGGTTGAAGAGCCATGTTTTTATTTTTTTCCTGAAAACGGTCAAGGTGGGAGCAGCCCTAACGTGTGGATCGAGGGAATTCCAGAGTTTTGCCGTTGAAACATGGAAGCTACGATCACCCCATGCCACCGTTCTAGTGCGTGGGACTGTCATGGTGAGATTGTTCATTGACCGGAGTGATCGGTTAGGGACATGGAATGTGAACTGATCAATGAGAAAATGTGGGCCTTGTTTGTGCGTGGCTTTATAGGCGATGCAGAGCGCCTTGAACTTTATTCTATTTCTGACAGTGAGCCAGTGATATTTTTTTATGGTGTCAGAAAAAGGTTTGAATTTAGGAGTGTTCGAGAGCAGTCTGGCCGCGGCGTTCTGTATAGACTGTAACCTCTTGATGACTTTATCTTGGGCATTAACCAAAAGTCCGTTACAGTAGTCCACTGAGGACATGGCAAATGAGGTGACCAATATTTGTCCGGAATTGGGAGGAAGGAATGGGAGAATCTTTTTTATAGCTTTCAGTTTGAAAAATGATGATGCAACAGTGGAATTGACATGGGATGAAAAGGTAAGTTTATTGTCTAGAAGTATTCCTAGATTTTTAACCTTGGTAGATGGGAGGGGGGGAGGGCCCAAGTTCGTGGGCCACCAAGTATCGGACCACATAGGGGTAAGCTTGCTAAAGGTCATGACCTCAGTTTTATTGGAGTTCAGCTTGAGACAATTTACTGACATCCAATTACTGATGGCCAACATGCCCTGCTGAAAGTTGGCTGCAATTTTGTCTCCATTCTCCTTGATGGTAAGAACCAACTGGGTGTCATCAGCGTAGGATGTTAGGCTCATCCCCCAATCTTTAATAACCCTTGCCAAATCAGTGACATAGATATTAAATAGGGTTGGACTGAGGGATGAGCCTTGGGGGACACCACAAGGTAGGACCAGTTGTTCAGACAGGAAGGTATCTAGCTGAACTGTCTGGGTACGGCCGGCTAGAAAAGATCTCGATAGGTCTTTTGCTTTGGTCTGAATGCCTATGGCACTGACACGGTCGATCAGGATGTTATGATCGACCGTGTCAAAGGCCGCTGTGAGGTCAAGAAGAATGAGTACTGCCGCTCCTCCCTGGTCAAGTGCTTTCCTTATCTCATCGGTGGATTTGATGAGTGCGGTCTCAGTACTGTGCAGTTTGCGAAAGCCGAATTGACTATCGTCTAATAGAGAATGTTGTTCTATATATTGAGAGATTTGAGAGTTCATGAGTTTTTCGACTATTTTTGCTGGAAGTGGCAAACTGGCTATGGGTCGATAGTTGTTCGTATCTTCCGCATCCAGATGGGGTTTTTTAAGTAAGGGTTTGAGAAGCGTATCCTTCCAGATTGCAGGATAGATTCCAGTGCTAAACATGATGTTAAAAATGTTAGCAAGTTGGGGTGCAATGATATCAGAGATAGGGAGGAGAATTGAGGCAGGACAAGGATCTTTGGCTGATCCTGATTTGATAGATTTCATGGCC
This sequence comes from Lissotriton helveticus, assembly GCF_964261635.1. NCBI lineage: Eukaryota > Metazoa > Chordata > Amphibia > Caudata > Salamandridae > Lissotriton > Lissotriton helveticus. Next base: position 795,633,976 of record NC_136063.1, on the reverse strand, counting down.
TCAGCAACTTGGACAGAGTTAGTGTCTAGGAATTGTGAAAAAATAGGATGTTTGATGAGAACAACATTCGGGCAAGTGTCTATGGGAGTTTCTTGTGAAAGATTGGTGTAAATGTCATTTACCTTATCAAAGAAATAAGTGGCCAGGTTGTTACAGAATGCTTGGGAAGAATTAGGGGTGGATTGGGGAGGCAAGTGAGACAATTTGGCTACCACTTGGTAAAGTTCTTTGTTGGAGTTCTTGGCTTGCTCTATTTGAGAGGAATAAAATGTGCTTTTGGCATTTTGGATAAGAGATTTATACAGGGTCATTTCTCTCTTATAGATAGCCTTGTCTTCAGCGGAGTAGGTCTTTCTCCAGTGTCTTTCTTTATTGCGACAAAGTTATTTCTGTAGCCTAAGATCCTCAGAGTACCAAGGTGCCGAAGGGGTGGTGCGATTTTTAAAAATGGTTTTAGTGGGGACTAGTTTGTTTAGAGCCAATGTAAGCCATGCAGCGTATTCTCTGGCTGCGCTATTTGAGTCTTGGGGTAAATTGGCTGCCGAGGCGGATAGCAGATCGCGAAGTTGTTGGTGGTCAATGTGTTTCCATGGTCTGAATGTTTTAAGTGGTCGGGGATTATGTTCCTTGAGTGATGACGAATAGGATGGGATGGTAAAAATTACTGCGTGGTGATCTGTCCATCCTAATGGGATGATCTCCGTAATAAGTAAGTTGTTGTCATTAGTAAATAACCCATCCAAAGTATGCCCTGCTTCATGCGTAGGGTTTGTGATCCGTTGAGTGAGTCCAAGAGATTCTAGGTCGGTGATAAGGGCTTTGGTGTCATTATTAGTCTTATTTTCTAAAGGGAAATCGAAATCTCCTAGGATGGTGGCGGTATCTTCTAAGGCTAGAGATTCCATCATCTCAGCGAAAGAAGTTAGGAATTTGCTTCTACTTCCTGGGGGACGGTATAAGAGGACACCTTTAAAGTGGTTGGAGGGGCCTAAAACTATGGTAAACTGCAGGGCCTCACATGTGGAGAGTGGCAAAGGATTGATCGTGGTTTTCAACTGACTGCGGTATATAATGGCAATCCCCCCTCCCGTTTTTGTTTGTCTATCTTGCCTAAGAATTTTATAGCCTTCCGGTATGGCTACTAGGAGATCGGGGTCAGATGCAGGGTTGGTCCAAGTTTCAGTAAGAAACAGTATATCCAATTTTTCACTACAAATGACATCAGCGATTTCCTCTTTATGCTTACTTAACGATCTAGCGTTAATAAGTGAGGCTTTGATAAGTTTGGGATTAATTTAGGGGGACAGGGTATAGGCATGTATTAATTGAGGGGCCTCCAGTTTAAAACCACAATGAGTACAAGGTTTGAGATAGTAGAGGGGATCATGTAGATTGTAGGTACAGTCTAAACATGTCGTGGAGGGGCGTAGATTGAGGAGGTCTTGATGATGGTAGGTATGAAGTGGAGCCGAGGCCGATGGACCAGAGTTTGTGGCCCTAGGCGCGGACGGTCGCAGACGGGCGCACCTTCGGCGCGCCCGCTGCGCGCGTCCGCTGCGCTTGCGCTTGCTCTCCGCCCTTTGTAGACTGGGGCAGTCGAGAGACTGGAGCGCTACTTTCGGCATCCGCCGGAAGTGAGGGTGTTTCTGTGCCTTCCAGTGTAGCCCTCCAAGCAATCGGCACAAGCCGTGTTGGAACGGGGCCTCGGAGCCAGATAACAAATGAAGCAGGTAGGAACAAAGTGCGCAAAATATACAATTTTGGTGCAAGTGGCAAGAATAAAAGGTTTAAAATACAGCGAAGAAGAGCGGCGCCTAGTGAAATCAGGCTGCTCTCATCCACATACATACAACAACGCACACACACACACACACACAACAACACACTTACAACCACACACATACAACCACACACATCTATCGCCCTCACTCTCTCTATCTATCGCCCTCTCTCTATCTATCGCCCTCTCTCTATCTATCGCCCTCTCTCTATCTATCGCCCTCTCTCTATCTATCCCCTCTCTCTATCTATCGCCCTCTCTCTATCTATCGTCCTCTCTCTATCTATCGCCCTCTCTCTATCTATCGCCCTCTCTCTATCGCCCTCTCTCTATCGCCCTCTCTCTATCGCCCTCTCTCTATCGCCCTCTCTCTATCGCCCTCTCTCTATCGCCCTCTCTCTATCGCCCTCTCTCTATCGCCCTCACTCTATCGCCCTCACTCTATCGCCCTCACTCTATCGCCCTCACTCTATCGCCCTCACTCTATCGCCCTCACTCTATCGCCCTCACTCTATCGCCCTCACTCTATCGCCCTCACTCTATCGCCCTCACTCTATCGCCCTCACTCTATCGCCCTCACTCTATCGCCCTCACTCTATCGCCCTCACTCTATCGCCCTCACTCTATCGCCCTCACTCTATCGCCCTCACTCTCTCGCCCTCACTCTCTCGCCCTCACTCTCTCGCCCTCACTCTCTCGCCCTCACTCTCTCGTCCTCACTCTCTCGCCCTCACTCTCTCGCCCTCACTCTCTCGCCCTCACTCTATATCTATCGCCCTCACTCTATCTATCTATCGCCCTCACTCTATCTATCTATCGCCCTCACTCTATCTATCTATCGCCCTCACTCTATCTATCTATCGCCCTCACTCTATCTATCTATCGCCCTCACTCTATCTATCTATCGCCCTCACTCTATCTATCTATCGCCCTCACTCTATCTATCTATCGCCCTCACTCTATCTATCTATCGCCCTCACTCTATCTATCTATCGCCCTCACTCTATCTATCGCCCTCACTCTATCTATCTATCGCCCTCACTCTATCTATCTATCGCCCTCACTCTATCTATCTATCGCCCTCACTCTATCTATCTATCGCCCTCACTCTATCTATCTTTCCCCCTCCCTCTATCTATCTATCGCACAACAACAGCATCACTCAGGGGCACCACAACATCACTATGCGCTACCACAGCATCACTGAACGCCACAACATCACTTGTCGCCACCACAACATCACTCAGCGCCACCACAGTATCAATCTGTGCAAACATTCAACAACAACTGGTTCAAATATGTTCTCTCAATGTTTCAAGCTTTATTACAAATGTCACAAGAAAATGTTGATATTTTCCTTCTGTTCTTATATTTTAGTCACAATAAAATACACTGAACATAATCTTCACAAAAGTTAATTACAAAAGTTTAAGCTATTGACATTATAAATTACAATAACTTTTATTTAAGGAATAATTTTTTTTTTTTTAAAACATTGTTACTTGTAAAATCAATACTTCTAAGTCACGTAAATACAAAACATGTTGCATTAAAAATGCTATAGGTGTCTCATTGTCAAAAAATAAAAGTATTAGCATTGTAAATGACAAAGCTATTAATTTCACAATTTTCAAAAATAACACATACATAACAAATTTGTCATGTACAAGACAAATAACTCAAACTTTCCTAATGCGAGACCTATTGCATTGCAAATGCTTGTTTTTTCTTTTTCTTGTTTTTCATGTATTTAGTGAAGCAAGGGAAGGAAGACCTGTGGAGGCCCTGCTAAACAATTGGTCAGTTCTCTTTCTGTATTGATTAATCACTGGGCGCATTAGTTAGGCATCATCAGCTCAGCTCAGACTATCTTTCTTTTCTCAGAGGATGGAAAGTTTCAGATTTCTTTCTGTGTAGCTGCGGCCTTGTGGATACAACCAGCCCAAATGCCAGTATGATAGCTGTACCCTATGCTTGTTTCTCCTCCTTGTTGCCTGCACAGTTAGGAAATTAAAGCCTACCTCTGCCCACTTGCTCTGCGTGCTTTGAAAGTTTGGGGCACGCTGTGGGGCTGCCTGCTCTTCATGGTTCGGCCCTGCCTGAACTTTGCTCCCAGCGCAGTGCTTGCTTCTTTTGTTAGTCCATCAGGGCTGGGCCGCACTGCCGGGTTCACTGGAGCTCCCATCTTCTTCCGCGAGCTGTTTCCCTGCACAGACTGCATTCCTCTTCTCTTTCTGCAGACAGAGCCATGTTTGTTCACTAAAAGTACATCTGCATGTCTAGGTTTGTTTCAAGGAGTAGCCTTTCTGTTCCGGATAAAAGAAGTAAATCACATGCAGTTGAAGTGATTTGCCTATGGATTAAACAATGTACAAGGGAAGTCAGGGTTGGAACTCTGTTCTTAGTTCTGCAGCAGACTATCATATGTCTCTCTTTCGAGGTTTCCCAATACTCTGCCTCCTCCTTTGGATGGATTCTCCTAGCCTCTCTAACTGGCTGACAACAATCAAAGCAAAAAAAAACCAATCTATCTAGCTTCGTCCCTTTTCCTTCTGTTCTCTTTAGCACTTTCAAGTGGCCCTTTTGCCTAAAAAGCTCTATGCAAGAGACTACCTTGGCACTCCTTTCCATTCCACTGTACCCTCTTTGTCAGGTTTTCCACTTCCTTTTCATGACTTTCTTGTCTCTACAAGCTTTGAAGCTGTCTAAAACCAATCTAAGTTCTATAAAGCAACCAACTCGAGATGGTCTGACCTATGTATACCTTTCTTGCCTGTCCTTCCTGTTTTTTCATACCCTATTCTGTTTCCTCTTGGCTCTTTAAAGAAGCCAAAGGACCGTATAAATGCAATATAGACTACGAAAATGACATGGTTATATACTGTGGTCCAGTTTCTCTGTCACGTCTAGTGTTGGGCACTTTTTCTCAGCCTTGTCTCCGATGTGGTGTTGAATATTCTCTCTTTCTAGTCTGGAATTAGACGGTCTGGTGCCCGCCATTGACCACATGTCCAGTTTGGAGTCATACAGTCTCTACAGCATGGCAATATACATTCTATCTCTCTCCAGTTCAGTGCTGGTGATATTTTCGGCCTGGTTTGGTGTCATTCAGCTTCTTGATATAGTTGGTGCTTACTAAGAAGGCATAAGGTTAGGGTTCATGTGTACTTAGCATTTCGGACCACAGTGAGGTAGGTCCTCTGCAGGTACAATAGGTATCCAGTTTAATTGCCATGTAAAGTCGTGCTCAGATATTTCAATACATGTGCCTTTGTTGCACTTTTTCGGCTTGCATGAGTTAGCTGGGCCTTTCAAGCTACTACTTTCTGCCTGTTATAAAATGGGTCTCCAGTTATTCTCTGGAGGTTTGATGTGTCGTTGCTCATTACCCGAGGGCATAGGACCCAAAGATACTATTTAGTTCTCTCCCAAGACCTCACATGCGCTGTTGCTCGCAAAAAATTAGGTTTACTAAAAGGGTCTTAAAAACATTTGTGGGCTTTGTCACACTTATTCGCTACCTCTTAATTGGCCAGAACATCCAGTTTCACTTCCCCTTCTTTTGTTTGGAGCACCCACCAAGTCCTGATTGATTAATTTTGATTAGTGTCTTTCCGCTGCTTGTCCTGTGATTGAAGCACTATTTTCTTTCTTCTTCCCCTGTCATCCATTGTCCATGTCACTTCTTCCCTGCCAACTTCCCGTTGTCAGTTACTTCTTCACTCCTAGGATCCTGTTGTTGCTTGCGACCTCCCACCCTCCCCTAGCCCGTGTTGCTTGTGACCTCTCACCGTCCCCTTGCTCGTGACGCTTGCTCCCTCCTCTTGCCCGTGATGCTTGCTCCCTCCCTCCCACCCTCCCCTTGCCGGTTGTGCTTGCTCCCTCCCCTTGCCTGTTGTGCTTGCTCCCTCCCTCCCCTTGCCCGTTGTGCTTGCTCCCACCCTCCCCTTGCCTGTGATGCTTGCTCCCTCCCACCCTCCCCTTGCCTGTGATGCTTGCTCCCTCCCACCCTCCCCTTGCCTGTGATGCTTGCTCCCTCCCACCCTCCCCTTGCCTGTGATGCTTGCTCCCTCCCACCCTCCCCTTGCCTGTGATGCTTGCTCCCTCCCACCCTCCCCTTGCCCGTGATGCTTGCTCCCTCCCACCCTCCCCTTCCCCGTGATGCTTGCTCCTTCCCTCCCACCCTCCCCTTGTGTGATGCTTGCTCCTTCCCTCCCACCCGCTTGCTCCCGCCCGCCCACCCTCCCCTTGCCCGTGATGCTTGCTCCCGCCCACCCTCCCCTTGATGCTTGCTCCCGCCCGCCCTCCCCTTGCCCGTGATGCTTGCTCCCGCCCACCCTCCCCTTGCCCCTGATGCTTGCTCCCGCCCACCCTCCCCTTGCCCGTGATGCTTCCTCTCGCCCACCCTCCCCTTGCCCGTGATGCTTGCTCTCGCCCACCCTCCCCTTGCCCGTGATGCTTGCTCCCTCCCACCCTCCCCTTGCCCGTGATGCTTGCTCCCTCCCACCCTCCCCTTGCCCGTGATGCTTGCTCCCTCCCACCCTCCCCTTGCCCATGATGATTGCTCCCTCCCACCCTCCCCTTGCCCGTGATGCTTGCTCCCTCCCACCCTCCCCTTGCCCGTGATGCTTGCTCCCTCCCACCCTCCCCAGGGATGTAGTCCCCGAGGCTCATTGGGCTTGGTGTGGGGGACAGTGCGCCCTCTCTCTTTATATAAATGCTTTTGGTACCAGGGGATATGGTCCTGAGGCCAGTACTGGATTTTGGAGGGTGGGCCACATGATTCCTCTGGCAGGTAGCTGGCTGCATGTGAGGGGTTGGCCGAAGGCAAATCCTTTCACCAAAACCCAGCCGCTCACAGCCAAAGGCCGTGAACGGCGGGGGGTGGCTTTACGTATGGTATTATAATATTACTTAATATGTATCTTTATCTATGTGATAAAAGTGATATATATCTTTTTTATGTAATTAAAGTGAAGTTATAGTAAGGAGAAAAAAAATCAAAATTCACTATAAAAAACAAAAGTTAAAGTGGTATTACAGTTAGGTGAAAAGTTCAGAGCCAATGTATTGTTGTAACAAAAAAAACACAGCAATTCACCAGTTCTAATTAGCAGAGGTAACTTTAACTTGCACCCCAACCATGCACTGCTTATGCCCTCACATATTACATCATTCATGGCATTATATTTGTAAGTGCCTCCTGTTGAGGTTTAATTTCTGTGAAATCAGAATCCGGGCAAGAATGGCTCCAGGGGCCCCTTCCCTCGGGGCCTGTCCACAATTTAATGGGGGAAGAGGCTGTGCAGCCCCCTTACCCTAGCCGATTTTGGCCCTGGGACCCTATCCCTGAGGGCCTGGCCATGTCTCCCTGGGTGTCCTGGAGCGCACCCAGTGCTATGCTATGGGACTGAAGGGGTAGCCTCAAGGCTCCCAGCCACCTGTCCTCCTCTTGCGAGAGCCAGCATTGCTCTTGCACCCAGGTAGCTGCTGGAAAGGCAGATACCTGCATGCAAGAGCAATATTTACATCTCTTTCCCTGCCCGGATGTTTGCGGGTATGTAAAGACATGAAAACTCGGCTTCCAGCAAGCAAGAGCAGTTTGACAGCTCCTGCTTGCTGGAAGTCAAGTGTTTCCTTTTGCTTGGCGGGAACTGTCAAAGCTCCTACCAAGTAAAAGCAAACAGCTATGTCCTGGGGTGGGCATCCTGGGACATAGGAGTCAGCCCTGGGGGGTGGCGGTCCCCAGAGTCATGTATGGCTCCAGGAGGAGGTCTGTGCTGACCCCTTCCTTTGATTTTCAACCACCGGGGAGACGGTGTTCCCCGGGGGTCCGTGCCGACCCCCCTCTTCAATGTGTATTGTAGGTCCAAGGAGGTGGTAGTCCCCGGGCTGGAGGTATCCGTGTGGTCCCCCACATTAGTTTTTCTAAATAGCCCCAGGGAGGTGGCGGTGCTTGGGGGGACCTGTGAGGCCCTCCTTATTATTATTAGCATGAGCCCCAGGCATGTGGTCCCTTGGGCATCAATAGGCCCTTGGAGAGGGGCCTTGCGTGCCCACATCCATTTATTCATAAATATCTGCATGCCCGCGGGACCTGGCTCACCCGTGGGAGACATTAAAAACAAGCACGGGAGAACGCACATGTTTTGTTTTTCTAGCAGAAGGTGGTCTTTGCGTATTTCGCCATAACTTTTAAAAAAAAATACTTTTTTGCTCTGCCTGGGTCCCTCTGCGACCCCAGGACCAATGCCATACATACCCTGCCCCCTTTTCATTTTTTTGCTTTTTTGGGGGGGGGGGGGACTCGCCTGAAGCAGAATCCCAAGATGGCTACCAACACTTCCTGGTTGAAGTGTCGGCAGCCAATAAGAGCTCTGCACAAGCTTGTTATTCGTAAAGGCTTCACAACCACAAATATACAAATTTGAATTTATAATTTCCAGCAACCTACTAATTGGATTTACACCAAATAACTGAAAGCGTAATCTGTGAACAAAAAGCTACCTTTCGGCCAAATTTGGTATAATTCCGTCCAACAGTTTGGGCTGCAGGCATGTCTAAAGACTCTATGAGAATTAACATTGGAAATGTACGTTTTTTTTACCCCCTCCCCTTTTTCTCAGCCCCTGCTTGACGGATCGCTCTAAAACTTTCCATGCACAACTAGAATCACTGAGGCACTTTTGTGGGGAAATTTTGTGAAGATTTGTCAAACTGTGCCACAGATATAGATAGGCAAGTCAAAAAAGACTTTTCCTATGAAAACATGGTCCTGTCTATTAACTACCTACTGGCAACCAGCAGTAGGTAATATATATGTACTCACTGAAGAAACCAAACGTTACAGGGATGTTATAGATAGGTTAAAGTTTTACCCACAAAAAATCATGGAAATTCATCAGTTTTAGTTATACTTATAGTTATTCTTAAGTAACTTAGACCACAAGTTATAGTTTAACATAACTGTGTGAATTATAGTTTCTTCAGATAAGTATAGCTATAACTGATTAATTTCTATGGTTTTGTGTTAACCTAACTATAACGTCCCTGTAACCTTTGTTTTTTTTTCTGTGAATTATTATATTTTTTAACATAAAGTAATATTTAATTGGATCTGCTGAGATCTGCTTCCCTAGATATACACTTATTTTATTTATTTAATTACTCTTACATTTACATAAAATTTTAAAAAGTGTTCTTTCTGGACCAAAAGCTAGCTTTCTGCCAAATTTGTTGTAAATCCATTTAGCGGTCCGGCCTGTAGTCGTGTTAAAACAAATGCAAATTCCAAATAGAGATTGCATGAGGAAAAATATTTTGGGGAACCCTATTTTTCTTGTGCCCTGCTTGACGAATCACCCTGAAACTTTTTTGGTTTAACTTTGGTTTTTTTGGCATTTGCATCAAAAAAGAGGTACAAACATTTCCAATGAGGACATACATAAGGCACGTGCACGTCAATTCTGAAATAGGTCCCATCCTGTTAGCAATGATCCTTTAGCAACATAACTGCCGCAAGACTCCTCCTTCGCTGCCTTAGTAGCTGCTGTGAAAGCAGCCAGACGTTGAGGATTGGTGATATAATGCCTTTTAATGAAATAAAAGTAGACCCCCCCGTTCCCCCAACTCCCCCGACCTGGTGTGCCTTCCTAGTGTACCAGGGTGTGTTTTGTTGAAAGGGAAAGTCATGGGGTAATTTCCATATGTTGTGGTGTGGGAGCCAAGCTTGTGAGCCAGAGAAGGCGAATATATTTAGGGCATGTGATCTCATTCATCTCCATCGACAGAAGAGAAAGCAGTGGCTGCCAGGCATCTGTGAAGCAGGCCATAGCGTTAGATAAGGAGGTATATATGCGTTCCATTCCTATAATATACCATAGTTTATGTAGCCACCCCAGCCGTGTCGGGATCGTAGGTGAGCCCCAGTGTGAAAGGATGTTCTGAGTAGCGGCTCCTAAAGCTATCCCCATTAATCTGCCTTGGCTGGGCCTAAGTGGGTATGTTATGGGGTTGGGAAGCCCCAAAATCACGTATGCCGGAAAACGCGGTATCTCGGTATCGAATTGGCGGTCGATATCATCCATAGCCTCCTTCCAGTAGTTCTGTAGCTCTCTGCAGTCCCATAGTATATGTACTAGAGTGCCATCCTACCCACAGCCACGCCAGCACAGCGGACTACGTGCTGTATTCCCCTTGTATAAGGGGGCCGGAGTCAGATGCTAATACATGGCCACCTTAACTGCTGCCTCCTTGCTAGCTATTCGCAATTCGTGCGATAATAGATGTCCGCCCACTCTTTACCCGTTAGTTCTCTCCCTAGCTCTCTCTCCCATCTCCTCTGACCTGCAGTTGGCTCTGTGGGGGCCCCACCTCTGAGCATGTCGTAAATGTCAAAAATCATTGGTTTGTCAGTATTCTTGGTATATAACCACTTCTCGAACTTAGTTAGTTTCCTGGCTACGCTAGGGTGAACTTCAGTGTGGAGAAACCAGTGTCTGAGCTGGAAATATCGAAAGCGCTCTGTGTCCGGAAGCCCATAGTCGCTCTTGAGGTCCTGGAAAGGGATGATACCTTCAAGGTCGAAGAAATGGCCTGCTGACCGGCAATCGGATGCCCTCCAAACAGAAAAAGCCCTTGCGTTCATGCCTGGGGAAAACTCCTTATTGTCAAAAAGAGGTGTCATGGGAGAAGGAAATGTCGTCCGGCTACGTTTTACCGCTACCAACTCCCACGCTCTCAGAATAGTCTGTGACCGGAGAAACCCGAAGGCCGGGGAGTCTGTGAGTCTGGTTAAGAAAGGGGACCTTCCATAGATTCAGTTGGGCTATTGACCTATCTTGGAAAAGCCAGCTTTTCTCTGATTCGGGTTAGTGTAGCAGCTCGATATCCATGCTCGGAACCTGTCTTAAAGCCAAAATGTATCCGGGTTCTATCCAAAAAGCGCCAATCCACACGGTCAAATGCTTTCTCAGCATCCACTCATGAAAGGAGAGCATCCATCTTGGTGCGGTAGGCTTTATCTCTAAGATGAAATATACGTTTTGTGTTGTCACTACTCTGCCGGGACTGTAGAAAGCCAGATTGGTCTGGATCAATTATGCCCGGCATAAGGGGACCCAGGCATGTCGCTAGTATCCCCGTGAACAATTTTAGATCGACATTAAGCAGCGAAATGGGCCGATGGGAGCTGCAATTGGAGGCGTCCTTACCCGGTTTGGGTAGCAGCACTATCAAGGCCAGTAACATCTCCTGGGGGATTGTACCTGGGCCTGTGAAGGAATTAAAAAGTCTGGTAAGTATTGGGGCTATAACGGAACAGAACTTCTTATAAACCCAGCCGAGAATCCATCCGGTTCCGGGGCATTCATGAGTTTAAGGCGGGCGATAGCTCTTACCACTTCCTCAATGCGAATGGGATCATCGAGCACTTCTCTATTGTGCTGGTTTAGCGCTGTCGTGTGTGCATTTCTGAGGTAGGCATCTATATGTGGGGTGGACAACAATCCCCCCCGTATAGAGCGGTATAAAAATCCTGAAAAGCCTGTGCTATTTTTATGTCATCAGTGAGCTTGCCTCCCTCTGGACTTGTGATCTCCTTAACCTTACTCTGCTGTGTCTTCGCCCTCAATCTGCTAGCCAGCATCCGGCCTGTCTTATTCTCTCCTATATAATAAGAATGCTTTAAGCGAAGAGCTGTATATTTCTGCTTTGGCTAAGTTGAGCCCCTCCAGCAGGGCTCGCTCGTTCTTCAGTTGCCGCCAAATTCTAGGCGCTCCCGTTCGGCTATGGACTCCCTCCAGCTCAAGCATTTGAGCTGTAAGTTCGTCCTGTTTAGCTTTGCGCTCCCTATTTTCTGCTGCTGACAGAGCGATCAACTCACCCCTCACAATTGCCTTGAGCGCTCCTCACACATAGTGTAGCTACGGAAGTGTTCAGGGTATCATTGATCTCCAGGTACTCCTTAATGCACTAGAGGATTTGCTCCTGTACTGCCGGTTTGTGAAGCATAGCCTCCCTCAACCACCAGCTACCCACGGGCCGATCTATGCGTGGGACCCCCATGGTCTGGCTGTAATATAGATATCCTTTATCGTCGCTTGGACCTCCGCGGAGCCCAAAAAGTGGTCTAATCTAGCATAGGTGTGATGTGCATGTGAGTAATAGGAAAATTGGGAGGCCCAAGGGTGAGACCCCCTTCACGGGTCTATCAAGCCCCTTTTCTCCAGCCATCTCTTGCCCTCTCCCGAGACCTCCCCCACCTGGGAATATCGGCTGCCAGATTTGTCTGCTATTGTGTCCATGACTAAGTCAGGTTGCCTCCCACCAGAATGAAGCGATCTTGTGGTTCTAAAACCTTTGATAGGGTGGTTCTGAGGAATATCTCCTGGCCCGTGTTCGGAACGTATACAGTTCCAATCGTTAGAGCGAGGCCTTTAATCCAAAAGCGGTATGCCAGCAGCTGCCCCTTAATTTCTAAACTGTTCTTGATGTCTGGGTAGGGACATGTGGTGCGGCGGATTCGCCTGGAGTATCGGGAAAGACGCGGTGCACCAGTGTCGATGCACCGCGTCTTTCCCGATATTTTAGGTGAACCCGCCGCACCACATGTCCCTACCCGGACATCAAGAACAGTTTTTCGATCCGGCTTCCGCAACCCCCTAATATTCTAGAATCTCCACCTCGCTCTTGCAGACACTGGACGCCTACACACCGATTTCATGGCACCACCTGTCCTTCTACCGCCGCGCGGACCCGCCTTGGCTATCGCGTCTGACTCCACTGCCACCCGATCTCATTCCGGGGCTCCTTTGATTTTACAACATCTGTTCCTATATCCAGGACCAGCAGTTACATTCATCCCATAACACAAACCATCCACGCTTTTAATCAAGCTCATCTCATACCCCAGCCCGGGTTGGAATTATCACCGGACACCTGGGGCCTGCTCATCTTCCTCTTCCGACTTGGAACAGCCCTGAAGAGTCACAGGATAACTCCTTGTGACGAAACACATGTCGGCTGGTTGTTTTGTCCAATACAATCGTTGCCTTGTGATTTATAAAAAAAAATTTCAATACGCACACTTTGTCAACCACCGCTTTGTCACAAACAAGAACATTGACACAAACTTTGCAAATACCCTCTCCCACGTGTGCCTGGGATTGTGCTCAGTTTCCAGTGTGGATCCCTTGACCCACACAAATCTGGGGGTTATCGCGTAAATCCCCCAACCTGGCAGCACTGTACTTACTTAAAATCCTCGAACATCACGCAAACAAGTTTGAGCGCCACTTCTTCCTGTCCTCACTAAAAACCCCCTCCCTAGCTCTCACAGGTAACATAATATACCGTGACAGTGAAAATTAATGTGGCCCAACAGCATGTTATTTAGAAGTGTACTAATTAACACATTTATTACTGCGAATATCAACTTCTAATTAATTACCAGAGTAGAGTAAAGTTGACAAGAGAAAATAACTATTTAAAGCCTCACTCATTGCACAATATAATTACTTGACACATGGAAACAATTATCCTAATGGTCACAAAGCCTCTTCAAAATGAATGTATCATACTGTGCACATTTAACCCTTGCATCTGGTTTTGGTTATATATATTTTTGACACTCAAAGTCTGTCCTATTCACCATCTGATACACCCTGAGGTTCCACGCCATGTTCGAGACTGTGGCAGGTAGAGGTCTAAAAGGATAATGCCTATGGACCTTATGGATTTCCTTGGCCCCCAATCTGATTTCCGCAGGTGGGTCCTTCCCTTTCACTGAATGATCCCTTTAGATCTTAGCTTGCAATGAAGTCCTGGTAGGAACCAGTGGCATAGTCTTAACAATGTTCAGCGCCACAGTTAAGTTGCTCCTCCTGTTGACGCCCTATACTTGCTCCTTGTGATCTTGCCTTGTTTTTACAGAACCTCAACCAGAAAGCCTTGCTGTTCAGTCTTCTGCAAGCACAGTGAACCTGAATGCCTTAACTACTGCTGCCTGATAAAGAATCAAGGTGCAGTTGGCAAAAAAGTATTCTCTTCTGCCAGTTTGGCATTGCGTTCTCTGAATGCTGTTTATTGGGGAGATACACCCATGCCCTCTAGGATGTTGTGAGTGAAATGGTGTCCACCCTTCCTGAGGAGTTGCAAAGTAACTGCACTGACTTTTCGTGAAGGCAAGGGTGTGGCTAAGTATATTTTACGGGTTAGGCTTGACACCTGTATGTGTGGGTCATTATGTAGGCACTAGTGTAGTGATTTGCTATTATTCCTGGATGTGTGCTACAGGCTCCACTGAGGACATGCATGCGTCCCTTATGAATATGACTTTTTTTTAAATTTCTTTTTATCGAACAGTAGTCAGCATTCATAAGCATGAACAGAATCATATGAATGACTTTAATGGTTCCAGACTGTCTGTATCTAACACATATGTAGCTTTGAAGATGTTTTATAGCTATGCTATGGGCCCCTCCTTGAGCTTACTATCCCTGGCCCGCCAATTTCACCAACAACTGGTGGTTCAGAGGTTACTCCTAAGTCCTGTCTTGCCACCAGAGGCACTAAATATCAAAAGGGGAAGAAGAGGCAAGGGTCATTGACCCACTCTGCTTCCATATGTGTATATCAAAATCATCAGAGGGGAGTGGGATCATGCTATTTGGAGGACCCCTGGAAAAAAATCTGTGGGACCTTCAATAACTACTTTCTGTTAGTGGTATGTTTTTGCCACTGACGTACTGGTAGTCGATACTGTCCATCATTGGGGCTTTTCCTCCGACAGGGAGGGCTTCTTTCCGAAGATGATTACCTCTCTCTTATCCAATTTGAGCTTGAGGCAGTTGGTCTTTTTCCTGGTGGTGATATTAGCCATGGTGTGGTAGAAGTTGGCCCATGTGGAGCTGGCATCTTCTGTGAGGGATAGGATGAGCTGGGTGACGTCGGTGTAGGAGATGATGTTGACTCCATGGGCGATATCTGCCAGAGGTGTCATGTAGGTGTTGAAGAGGGTGGGGTTGAGGGAGGATCCTTGGGGTACGCCGTATAGGTTGTCATTGGGTGCGGAGGAGAAGGGTGGTAATTAGATCCTCTGGGTTCAGCGGGAGAGGAAGGAAGAGATCCAGTTGACTGCATTGCCCTGGATGCCGATGTGGTGGAGTCTGGTGATCAGAGTTTGATGGGAGACGTTGCTGAACGCTTCTGAAAGGTTGAGGAGGATGAGGGCTGCTGTTCCACCTTGGTCGAGAAGGCGTCTGATGTCGTCATTAGTTGCGATAAGAGCAGTCTTGGTGCTGTGGTTTGGTCGTAAGCCGAATTCGGAAGGATTGAGCAGGTTGTTGGTCTCGAGGTAGTCCGTGAGCTCATGGTGGGTGGCTTTTTTCAAGACTTTGGCGGGGAAAGGGAGGAACAAGATTGGTGGTAGGTTTTGAGTTTGTTGTGGTTGGCAGAGGGTTTTTTCAGGAGGGGCTTGACCTCTGCATGCTTCCAGATGTTTGATACGGTGGCTGTGATGATGGAAGTGTTGAGGAGTTCAGAACTGTTAATAAAATAATAAATATCAATAGCTAAAAAATGTCTGGAACCAGTCTGGCACATGGGGGAATTCAAAAAGTGAAGTCTGCAGTTAAATACAGTATCCATCAGAAAGAGCATTACTAAAGGTGAATAAGTTGCTTGTTCATGGGTTAAACTGATACTAAAGAGCTGAAACTGCAATAAAATGTACTGCATTATGGTGGATAATATTCCTTTCCTTGACTCAAAATTTAGTGACCTGTAGTGCACATTTGGTCCTGCTCTGCCACATAATGTGTGTGGCTCTGATTACAAGTAAACCATTAAATTCTTATCACTGTGGCAACCATGTTTGTGCAACGATTGGAATTATGAGATGTGCGATAATGACTGCACCCGTTGCCATTCTCACCATTCTCTGACACTGGCAGATTTCGGTGTGGAATGCACCAGTTCTGCATATAATTCCTCACTTTCAAGAGGAAAACTTAACTATAAAATATTGACCGCTACTGGTAAAAAAAATGCTCCCTGGTGTGTCGCTATGTAATGGATCTAGGTCTGTTAAATACTTTGTTTCATTCTGATCCACTTGTAAACTGGGCCCAAGTTTACAGTTTCTGCAGGGTCTTTTGCCTCATAGTAAAAGGTGTGTTCCTTCAGGTGATTTGAGAGAAAGGGTTTCTTTCTCCCTCATTTGCATTATAGACTTGTTTTTTTAACATTTTCAAGTCTTCCTCAGTATGGACATGTTTTGTGCACCGCACCACAAGATATTGAGGAGGGGTGGTCATGGTACCTGGTTTCACACCATATTTCTATCTTTTGTAGTGAAGGACTGCCTGCCCTGTATTTTTTTAATTTAGTTTCTTTGTCCGTAATGTGTTGATGGGAGAGGTTAACATGGCTGTTCTTTGTTGTTGGAGATTTTCGTATTTAGGTGCCTTTTATTACCCAAGTTATATGTTATATAAATGGGGTGTAAGCTGAAGCCAGGAAAGTGTTCTTGTGCAGTTGCCAGTTGCCCAGTTTCAATTAGATCTGTGCAATTGGAGTTGTTGATATTAAATAGCATATGCCCTGAAGAAAATCCAGGTAAATCTCAGTATGCCTAACTATACTCAAATGACTAGTTCATACTTTAATAACTACCTTCAAGTTGTACAGCTTTCATTGCAATTGGTTACTCGCTTTTTAGGTCTCGTGACCTATCAATGCGCATGCGCATTGAGAGAAGCGAGACTATAGGGCTTTAAACAAAGTTTAACTAACTGTGGCGATTTGGTGCTGTGCCCGTGCGCTTTTAGGTCAATGCGCAAGCGCATTGACCTAAAATGCGCGTGCACATCACCAAATCGCCATCTGTTCCCAAAGCCACACTCCCACACCTTTGAAGTGAAGCTTAGCTTCACTTCAAAGGCCCCGGCTGCTTCACACCCTCATGCTGCTCTCCCCGCTCCGCCCCCTCCCCTGCCCGCCGTATGTCTCCCCTTCGGTGTCTTAAGTTGTTGTGTGCAATCTCAACAATGACCTGGACCTATTGTCTGTTTTAGTTATGTTTTTGTGGGTAACAAAGTTGCTGTTTCATAGATGAGTCTGTAAACATATAGTCTGTTCATTAGACCAGTTTTCATTCTTGTGAGAATCAGTACCGCTTCATATGCATCTCCAGTCTGGTTGCAAAGAGCACTGCCAGGAACCAATCATAGCAGCGTTAGTGTGATTTTAGTGCATCAACTACTTTAGCACTTTATTGCGTAAAAATGTTTATTTCTAAAGGTTTTTTTTGTTAACAGTTTTACATCCTAATATTGCACGTCATCTAATAACCCTCTTCACACTCTATTATGAATCCAGAGCAGGAGAGTCTGGCCTGGATTCCCTCTTGCCTTAACTTCTTTCCCTGCATGCCTCCTCTCTCTGGCTATAGCCTACTCTGTTTAACGTAATCATTTAATGTATTTATCCAAATTGCCAACGCGTAATTTCATGAGCCTCATCCTTGCCGCCTTTGAACCCCTATCCGTATGATCATTATTCTTGTTTGTCGCCCTGCCCTTTGCTTAGTCACTATACCTGTCTTCTGTTTCATGCTCCCCCTCTGCCCTTTCTGTCCTGAGAGCAGTTTACTTGGCAGTGGAAGACGGTACTTGAAGGTAATCAGCAGAAGTCCTTCCCAAGCTGCCCTCGTGTCCTTGTCATTCCTCTCTCTATCTGTACTGGAGCTC
Source organism: Lissotriton helveticus (assembly GCF_964261635.1). NCBI lineage: Eukaryota > Metazoa > Chordata > Amphibia > Caudata > Salamandridae > Lissotriton > Lissotriton helveticus. Next base: position 795,616,447 of record NC_136063.1, on the reverse strand, counting down.
GAAGCCATCTCCTCTGCGTTCGGCTCCGTTCTGATTACCTCTGAGTCCTCCACATCACCTGTTCTTTCACTTTCGCTTTCTCGTTCTCGTTATATGCCCATATACATCTCCCCTCACACTCACCCTCACTCACCCTCACCCTCGCTCACCCTCACCCTCACCTTCACTCACCCTCACCCTCACTCACCCTCAACCCCTCACCCTCACTCACCCTCAACCCCTCACCCTCACTCACCCTCACCCTCACCCTCACTCACCCTCAACCCCTCACCCACCCTCATTCACCCTCACTCACCCTCACCCTCACTCACCCTCACCCTCACTCACCACCAACCCTCACCCTCAACCCCTCACCCTCACTCACCCTCACTCACCCTCACTCACCCTCAACCCCTCACCCTCACTCACCCTCAATAACCACCACCCTCACCCTCACTCACCCTCATAACCCCTCACCCTCACCCCACTCACCCTCAACCCCTCACCCTCAACCACCTCACCTCACTCACCTCACCCTCACCCTCAATCCCCTCACCCTCACTCACCCTCACCCTCACTCACCCTCAACCCCTCACCCTCAACCCCTCACCCTCACTCACCCTCACCCTCACTCACCCTCACTCACCCCCTCACCCTCACCCTCACTCACCCTCACTCACTCTCAACCCCTCACCCTCACTCACCCTCACTCACTCACCCTCACCCTCACCCTCACTCACCCTCACCCACACTCACCCTCACCCTCTCACCCTCACCCACCCTCAACCCCTCACCCTCACTCACCCTCACTCACCCTCAACCCCTCACCCTCACTCACCCTCAACCCCTCACCCTCACTCACCCTCAACCCCTCACCCTCAACCCCTCACTCACCCTCACTCACCCTCACTCACCCTCAACCCCTCACCCTCACCCTCACTCACCCTCACTCACCCTCACCCTCACTCACCCTCACCCTCACTCACCCTCAACCCCTCACCCTCACTCACCCTCAACCCCTCACCCTCACACTCACTCACCCTCACCCTCACTCACCCTCAACCCCTCACCCTCACTCACCCTCAACCCCTCACCCTCACTCACCCTCACCCACCCTCACTCACCCTCACCCTCACTCACACTCACCCTCACTCACCCTCACCCTCACTCACCCTCACTCACCCTCACCCTCACTCACCCTCACCCTCACTCACCCTCAACCCCTCACTCACCCTCACCCTCACTCACCCTCAACCCCTCACCCTCAACCCCTCACCCTCACCCACCCTCACCCCCTCACCCTCACTCACCCTCACCCTCACTCACCCTCAACCCCTCACCCTTAACCCCTCACTCACCCTCAACCCCTCACCCTCACTCACCCTCACCCTCACTCACCCTCAACCCCTCACCCTCACTCCCTCACCCTCACTCACCCTCAACCCCTCACCCTCACTCACCCTCAACCCCTCACCCTCACTCACCCTCACTCACCCTCAACCCCTCACCCTCAACCCCTCACTCACCCTCAACCCCTCACCCTCACTCACCCTCACCCTCACTCACCCTCACTCACCCTCACTCACCCTCACCCTCACTCACCCTCACTCACCCTCACCCTCACTCACCCTCACTCACCCTCAACCCCTCACCCTCACTCACCCTCAACCTCACCCTCACTCACCCTCACCCTCACTCACCCTCACCCTCACTCACCCTCAACCCCTCACCCTCACTCACCCTCACCCTCACTCACCCTCACCCTCACTCACCCTCACTCACCCTCACTCACCCTCACCCTCACTCACCCTCACTCACCCTCACCCTCACTCACCCTCACTCACCCTCAACCCCTCACCCTCACTCACCCTCACTCACCCTCACCCTCACTCACCCTCAACCCCTCACTCACCCTCACCCACCCTCACCCTCACTCACCCTCAACCCCTCACCCTCAACCCCTCACTCACCCTCACTCACCCTCAACCCCTCACCCTCACTCACCCTCACCCTCCCTCACCCTCACCCTCACTCACCCTCAACCCCTCACCCACCCTCACCCTCACTCACCCTCAACCCCTCACTCACCCTCACTCACCCTCAACCCCTCACCCTCACTCACCCTCAACCCTTCACCCTCACCCTCACTCACCCTCAACCCCTCACCCCTCACCCTCACTCACCCACCCTCAACCCCTCACCCTCACCCTCACTCACCCTCAACCCCTCACCCTCACTCACCCTCAACCCCTCACCCTCACTCACCCTCAACCCCTCACCCTCACTCACCCTCAACCCCTCACCCTCACTCACCCTCAACCCCTCACCCTCAACCCCTCACACTCACCCTCACCCTCACTCACCCTCACTCACCCTCACCCTCACCTACCCTCAACCCCTCACCCTCACTCACCCTCACTCACCCTCATCCACCCTCACCCTCACTCACCCTCACTCACCCTCAACCCCTCACCCTCACTCACCCTCACTCACCCTCACTCACCCTCACTCACCCTCACTCACCCTCACTCACCCTCACTCACCCTCAACCCCTCACCCTCACTCACCCTCAACCCCTCACCCTCACTCACCCTCAACCCCTCACCCTCAACCCCTCACTCACCCTCACTCACCCTCACTCACCCTCACTCACCCTCACTCACCCTCAACCCCTCACCCTCACTCACCCTCAACCTCACCCTCACTCACCCTCACCCTCACTCACCCTCACCCTCACTCACCCTCAACCCCTCACCCTCACTCACCCTCACCCTCACTCACCCTCACCCTCACTCACCCTCACTCACCCTCACCCTCACTCACCCTCACCCTCACTCACCCTCACTCACCCTCACTCACCCTCACTCACCCTCAACCCCTCACCCTCACTCACCCTCACCCTCACTCACCCTCAACCCCTCACCCTCACTCACCCTCAACCCCTCACCCTCAACCCCTCACCCTCAACCCCTCACTCACCCTCACTCACCCTCAACCCCTCACCCTCACCCACCCTCACCCTCACTCACCCTCACCCTCACTCACCCTCACTCACCCTCACCCTCACTCACCCTCACTCACCCTCACTCACCCTCAACCCCTCACCCTCACTCACCCTCAACCCCTCACCCACCCTCAACCCTTCACCCTCACCCACCCTCACCCTCACTCACCCTCAACCCCTCACCCTCAACTCCTCACCCACCCTCACCCTCACTCACCCTCAACCCCTCACCCTCACTCACCCTCAACCCTTCACCCTCACTCACCCTCAACCCCTCACCCTCACCCTCACAACACATATTGTGTTACAATAGGTGTCACATTTGCGAAAGATAAAACTATTGGCATTGTAAATAACAAAGCTATTAATTTCGCTATTTTCAAAACAAGCACATAAATAAAAAATGTGTCCTTTACAATACCAATAGCTCAAACTTTCCTAATGCGAGACCTATTGCATTTCTGTGCTTCTCTCCCCTGCTGCACTCTCCTGCTCTCTAGAGATGTGGCCTAACGACCAGAGCTGCCATCTAAGTCACGTAAATACAAAACATGTTGCATTATCTAAGTCACGTAAATACAAAACATGTTGCATTCCAAATGCTATAGGTGTCACATTCGCGAAAGTTATAACTATTGGCATTGTAAATGACAAAGCCATCAATTTAGCAATTTTAAAAACCAACAAATAAATAAAATATGTCATTTACAAGACCAATAACTCCAACTTTTCTAATGCGAGACCTATTGCATTTCCAATGCTTGTTTCTCTTGACTTGCTTCCCATTGAAGCTAGGTCAATCTACAAGACTACATGCATCACCCATAAAGCCATACACACCTCCACCCCTCGATACCTGGACAACAAACTCAAATTATCAGGCAGCTCCAGACCTTCAGGCAATGCCGAAAACGTACTGCTCGAAGTTCCTACTTTCAAAAGGGAAAGATTTATGGTGCAATCCTTCTCAGGTAATCAGTAAACCACCGCCTCTTGCTGGCCTTTCAAAACCGATCTTAAAACTCTTTGCTTCCAAAGAAACTCCCAGGAATACTTCAACCCAGGTCAATGCCCTCATGGCATTCACATGAGCTCAATTTTGTAAATATGTATTCTATTCTTGTTTGACCCTAATTATGCCACCTTCCATTTGTATAATCGTGGTTGTATATGTAACTTGTTAATATGTAAACTTCTTCACGAGTACCTTATGTAACTTGCTTCATTCTATTGTAAAGCGCTCTGACACCTTTGGGTATTGTTCGTGCTATATAAAATTGCATTAAATAAATAATTAAATGTATAAATATCAAAGGCCAGCTACAGCACCCAATAGAACCCATTAGCAGCTGGTCAAGTGGAATTTCCAGCAGTGTTTTAAAGTGTGACTGACATATATGCAAGAACATCCATGTGCTACTTTAAGGTTTTGCGACGCCTGGAATGTTCCCGTAGCGGCCCTTGTATTTGTTTTCTTTATTCTGTGTGTTAGAACGCTTGACTGGCCTGTAAATTGCACCCAATATAAAACCTTTTGAAGGCGTGTTTTTATAACCCCTTTTCCAGCGTCTCAGGCCTCCCACTGTCTTTTCAGTTTTTTTCTGTTTTTCCATTTCTCTTTGGCCCCCATCTCCCCGACCCCGTGCACTTGTGAGAGGTTTATGGTCCAGCAGGGGTGGGTAGAAGCCCCTCAGAGCAGAGCTCGCAGCCCCCATTCCTTGTAGTTTCTTGGAGGTGATGTTCGCTTTTGTCTTCCCTCGGCCAATGCGAACCTTCCTCGGAGCATCTGTCACTTTTGGGGACAGGAAGATGGATGGGTCTCAAGTGAACTGCTGGGGGCGGGAGGAGGGGGGTAGCAAATGGCCAAAATAAGAAAGGACTGGGTTGGGTGAGGGGCGGAGAGGAAAGCGGGCACTGCTGAAGTGACAGACAAGAAATGAGAAATGTAAGAAAGGAGGACGCGGTGAAGAAAGGACCGAGATGATTCAAGGGTCGTGTTCTGAAGGTTTCGGAAATCTCGCTTCTCTGGTGACGTGGGTGGTGTGCCTTCCTCCTGGTGAAGAACACGCCTTTGGATTTTGACGACTGTGGTCGGGTGAAAGATTTGGAGTATCGGTGGGCCCACTGATGCCAGCAAAAGAAACAGCCTATCAACTGTCAGACCCTCACAGACCTCTACCTGAATCGGTGAATTGTCTTGGAAACGTGTAAATCCTGGATTAACAGTAAATTGGAGTGCATAGACCAGACAGACGGCCGTGCTGTTGGATGTAGCTGGCAAACCTGGCAGGCTTCCCGTGCGTGCGCTGGTGAGTCTAGGCCCCTGCCGGAGTCGCTGGCACTCGAGAGTGATATGAAATGATGTAGCCTTGCCCCATTTCTAGGAATGTGTATAATGGCTTGTTAACAGACGCAGCCCGGGATATTGCTCAGGAGAGTCCTGTCTGTCCCCGTGGCAATGCTCAGACACCAAGTGTGCCGCCTCGTGTCTTTTACATCTCCTCAGCTGGTCTAGGGGTTTGTACGCATGTGTAGTTAGTCTTTTTTGCAATGCCGAGTACATGCACAGCACTATGACATTAATATATACAGAGGGGTCGGAGGGATACTTATTTTGCACCAATCACTGACCGATGGTAATGTAAGGGTTGTAGATGGTGGGTTGCGCATGCCTTGTTTTTATTTCCATTATAATGGCAATAATCCTTTCTTTGTCCCTGTGCTCAATCAACGTGGACTGTATTATAGTGCATGCACTTAGCCAGTTGTGAGATTGGAATAGCGCTCTTTCGTTCATTTAAACACGCATACACCATTCATATAGTGATATATACATTGAGATCCAAATAAAAGTGGAGCCAGTATTTGCTTAACTCGTAGTTTATCCAGGTACCTTTTTAAATACCGAAAGATAATTGTTTAGTGTATATATTCCATACAACATCACGTCGCTGCATTGCATACCCATTTACACTTCGGCTACGATGTTATCGTTTTTTTGTAAATCCAATCACACCGTCCACATACATGGTACTTAATAAATCCGCATGCTTGTATTTTTTTTTCTTCCTTTAAATAGAGGCTTGCCCGTTTCAGGTATTTCCTTTCATTTCGTTGTCGCATTTTCTGTTGAGTTTTTGTCCTTGGTGGATTGCTTTTTCTGGTTTCATGAGCGAGAGGAGCACTCGGCGATGCGGGTTTTTGCTGGAGCCGAGTAGGGGTATATTTTGAGGCATGACTGAGGCTGGAAAGGCGGTCTTCGGGCTGCCAGCGGCGGTGCCCAGGTCCGCCCAGCTCTGAGGCGGCGCCCCTCGCCCGCTGCACGGACTAGCTGCAGTTCCCAACAACAAAGGCTAGGGGGCGTGCGCCGGGCGCCGCCGGCGGGGAGGGAGGCCGCGGCCGGGGACAGAGGGCCCGCTTGCCACCACTCCGGCAGTAGAGCCCAGCGGCCCCCGCCGGCACGTGAAGCAGCAGCGCCCGCCGCGCGCAGAGGAGCCCCGCGCGCCGTGGCGTTATCAGCGGTGCAGCCGCCTGGCCTCGCCGCCATCTGTGATACCGTGGGGGCTGGGCTGCCGCGCGCCCCTTCTCCCCCGGGCTGCGGGGGGCTTCCATTTGCAGAGCCTCGCGCTCGCGGGGAGGCGAGAGTGCGTGGCGTGTGGATCCCTCTCTCGGACCCCAAGCGGAGGTACAGTAGAGAAAACCTATTTAATGGTTTATTTATTTTTTAAAACGCAAATTGAGTATTTACCTTTAATGGGGCAGGTGACCTCTCCGTGCACCCGAAATTCCCTGTATAATTGAGTAGGTGAGCTGGAATTGTTTAATCGCTTTAACAGATTACGTTACTGAAGCCAAAAACAGATGCCTGGGAATATTTGCCGGGAGAATCACCCCCCACATTTTGAAAAGTTGTCATGTTATAAATGCAAAGGTACAGGAGTGGGTGATGCGTGTGTTTTAGAGGGTTCCGGCAGTTGGTCGTCGCAGCGGCCCTGGTTGTTGCAGTCAGTCTGGGGTGTGGGGATTTTGCACGGACGCTTGGGGTCAGGCGGGGCCCTGACCCGGAGCTTGAAGGGATTTGTCCGTCTTTGACCTTAAGGAAGAGGCTGTGCGGTTCCTTGGGGTGAAGTGTGCCCTCGACGTGTTCTGCGGCGCTGGTGCTGGGTCGCTGATGCTTGAACTACATAGGCAACCAGACCCGGGGTGCTTTATGCTGTATACAGCGTGCACCCGTCCTCGCGTTTAAAGCACTCTTGGGGCTGTGACTTTGTCCCGAGAGATCTCTCTGTATACTTCGGAGTAAGGCCTTTTGCAGCAGGGCCGGAGGCCGCTTGGAGCTGCCCTTTCGTCACCTTAAACTCAACTAATGAAGGTATTTTACTGAATGTGTGAATCTTTGTAAATCTATACTGTCAAGTGATTCATTTTCACTACTGATGAGATGGTGGGTTGGTGTGCCTGCTACAAAGACACGTGTGACTTGGTTTAAGGGGGCCACGTGTAGCATGTTATTTTGCTGTGGTTGATTGAATATCGTTAAATGGTCGCTGCGCTTGTGTTTAAGCGCAGCACAAAACAGTGATTCGTGATAGCTGTGTGCCACTTATAAACATGGGCGTGTGCCCAGTGGGCCTTCTCGCTCCTTCTGTCACCCCTGGCGCACCTCTTTAACAGTGCGTGACAGACATCGCTGGCAGGCAGCTCTGTGCCTACGTTGGCATCACACCCGCCTTGGCACGTGTGTTAGCCGGAATGGGTATCGAGAGTTGTGCAGGCGGTATAAAATCAAAGGACACACACTGTCTGCTTTATACTAAGTACCTTCTGGCAGCTTTATCAGCTGCTAATCTTTTAAAATGGCGGCGGGGCCCGCCCCTCGAACAAAAAGGCAATTCTCATTTTGATTCCGTCAAATAACTGAATGCACAGCCGCCAAGGGCCTCCCGGGAGACGAAGATGCTCTTTTCAGATGCAGATGTCCACCTATATATAGCTTAACTGTGGTGTTAAACCCGTTTCCAGGCGTTCTTAATTTGGCCAGTTTATCAGACAAAGGAAATGAAGAAGGGTGAATCCGTATGCCCAGGATCACACAGTGTGGTAAATCCGGAGACACAGCTAGAAATGTTAGTCACAAAACCAAATCTCCACTCAGGGGTTATGAAGTTTCTAGCTCTTAGCATCTTAATTAACTCATTTCGTCGCCCCTTTCTTCCCCCAAAAATTAAAATACCCGGTAGTGGCCAGGGGCGTCGCTTCCATTGGTGTTGCAGGTACAGTGCACCGGGGCCCAGATGCAAGAGAGGGGCCCAGTGAACCACATTATTGTTGCATTTTATCATTCAGACAGCATCCCGGGGCTCATTTCCGTCCAAGCACTAGGGCCTATGTCACACTTTCTGTGCTACTGTTAGTGCCCCATCGTATGCCTTGCATTTTATTAGCCTGGGACTGGAGCTGCAAGGAGACGTTGTATCTACGTAGCCCTGTCATTAGCACTCACCAGAAGAACATCCCCTCTTCTAAAGCCAGCAGTATCACCCGGTTTGGAAATGATAATTTCAAAACATGCCTTTTTAACTTGCCTCTCCCACACATCGAGGTGTGGCTAGGGGTGGGCAAGCCTGGAGATTCATCGGCAGAGACGAGCATTGGCTTTGCTTTCAGAGTAAAAAACCCGGGCCGAGACAGCAAGGGAGTCAAATGATGCTGCAAAGGTCCTGTAAACATGAAAGAAAGATTCGTTCAGACTAAAAATAGCTTATTTCACGAACACTTCACTCCCTTGGCATTAGTCGAAAGTAATGTTTTTTAAACATTAACTTTTCCTCACCTGCATGTCCTGAAAAAATCGGCATGAGTGCACCAAGGAAAGCCAGTGGGTCATGTTCACTGTATGTACAAGCAATATTGTGTATGTGGAGCAACTGTCTAGTCAATCACTCACAATTGTTATTATATAGCACACATTCTAAACGTAATATCCACAAGAGGTCTCGGATTCGACCCTCGAGTAAACCGAGGCACAGTGAAGTAAAGTCATTTGACAACGATCACACATTTTGTCAAGCAGGGAAGCTATGATTTGGGTGCAGTTTTCCTGATTAAATATTGTTCTGTTCAGTCACTGGATAAATGTTGAGTTGGACCCAGCCCATAAAACGTCAGAAAGGTTTTCTTGTAGAACTTTAAGCTTAAGGGAACGCAGGCAACTGATTTTCGGCAAGAATCACTGATGCCCACTGACTTAAACAGTAAAGCGTGAGTGTCAGCACCCCCATGTCAAGAATTGCATACAAACGGAGCACTCACTAGGTTACCACAGGTCTTCAGTTAGACATATATAAATTGCAGCTCAACTACAGACACAAAGCAGAAAGCACCCTTTAAAATATTTTGTATGTTCAGATTAGATGTGTCTGATGTGTTGTCTTTTATAACTGCAATAGGGCGAGGGAAAGAAAAGTCAATGCATGAAATGTTTGGGTCGGCTCTATTTTGTCTCTGTGAGACAAAGGCGCAACCAAAGCCAATTATACACCGTCAGCCTAGCTTGGTGTGCCCCCCTAGGGCTGAAGTCGAACAATCCTTGAGTGGCCCTGCTGTATTTACTCTGATACAGTGTTACGGTCTAGCCCGGACCCAAAAAAAACTGTCCGGGTACGAAAAAATAAAAGCTCCATACATTCACAAATTCCGATTTCAGTCTTTTAGCGACCGTGTTGATTGCTGGCCTCTGAGGGCAGCCTTACGAAGCCATGCGTGCCAAGGTTGCATTTTGCAGCCGCTGAACTGCTCTGCTCACCAACTGCAGCTCCGAAGAGAGTAATGCGTTAGCCATTAAGAGGCCAGCACACGTTGGCTCCAAAAGCCGCCTCCGCTTGTCTGTCGTGGCCAGCCCGCCTGGCATTGTCCCGCTGACAGATAGACAAGCCCAGACGGGCACAGTGTTTTTAATAGCACACCAGAGACAGAATGAGCGAAAGATTTAAAGAGATACACAACGGGTGGCGGGGTGATCGGGGGTTGTAATTAGGAGAGGGGGAGGGAGAAGGTGACGGGGAGAGAGAGTTTTGCTCAGGTGCCTTCCAGCGCGTGTCTTTGCCAGCTGCCAGTCACCGGCGATGCTGCGTGGCACCGGGCCCGGTGGGTGTAACACGGCCATGCATGGGTAGACGCCGGCTCCCCTCCCTGGCCGGGGTGCCGGGGGCGAGCCCTGCAGGCGGGAGCGTTGGCCGCCGCCCTGGTGGGTGTGTCCGCGAGTGAGTGTAATCTGCGGTCAAGAATGTCAGAATTCAAGGGTAGGCTCAGTCCAACCGTGTCAAATTTATGGCCCTTTCCAGGCCATAAATTGCACACGAATCCAGGAGCCCACATTTCTGCGCTGCAGCACAACACTACTCACTGATTAGGCAGATCCTCCTTTTTGAAGGTAATTTTCACCATCAATGCCACATAGAACGTTTATAATGAAGCCTCATTAGTTTTCAATAGTTTCTTTTAACTTTTTTAATTTTTTTATTTTGAAGACGCACACGCCGTTCCCACAGCCACCCCCTTCTTTTGCTCCCTATAACACTTGAACATGTGTGCTAGGCAGTTTGCTTTGCTGCTCTTGTTTGTTTACTCCTGTTTTAGTTTTGTAAGCATGAATGCATTTGTAATCTTGTGTTTTTGTTGCAGGCGGTGTGTGATAGCCAAGGCTTTAGGCAACTTGGCCTCGGGCTTCTCTGATGGCTGGCTCCCCGAAACCAAGATGAATGCATTTCCAACAGACTGAAACCACTGGCAGTAGGTACCGCCTCTTAATAATATGCTACTCTGAACCCGTGCCTGTTTTGTCTTTGATGTTATCTATCATCTTTTGTTGCGAAACGCACTGCTTTCCCCTTGATATGTTTTGTCTGCTTTCGACACCTGAATAATCTATAAATACAAGTACAGTTATCAGATAGATTACAGGATGGTTTTTACTTTACCTTGCTGTTGTTTTGACTCTGTGAAGTATGTTTCTAATACAATCGGCGGTTTAAATGAATGGCGTAATTGAAGTGCTATTTTGTATGCTTTTTTATTAAAATGGTGCGCATGTTTTTTTTGTATATATGTATTAGAGCGAGAATGCATTGTATATGCGCACACATACGCAAAGTATTGTAGATGTGACGCAAATTAATGTAGATGTGACGCAAATTATTGTAGATGTGATTTATACAATACTGCGAATGTTTCCTTTCTCCTCCATTCCGCTGTGAATGGTCGAGGCCCTGTTTCATGTTCGACAATGTGCAGATATAATCCGGGTGTATTTTAACATGAACCTTGCTTTTGGCGTTATCATACCGTGCTAATGCACTTGCAGCCCTGCCTGTTACATAACAATGTTTCATGTGTGTGGCTTAGTTTCTTGTGACCTCACACGCAGGTCAGATCCAAGTGCTGGTGCTTTTCGGGGTGTGCCAAGGTTGAATCTGTAGGAGAGGTGTTGGTATCCTCCGCTTGATGTCTTTTCAAAATATTGCTATAGGGCTTGTCCACTGCTATTGTTGCTGTTCCACGGACACCCCCTCCCATGCGTGCACTGTAACAGGTGTGTGGGGGCCCTTCCCCCGTGTAACCCACCCCCTCCATTGTCCTTTCTAAGCTCCCATTACAAACAGCTACATCTAATCTCATCGCCTCCCTGTTTGCAGGCCTTCAGCCACCTGCCAGCTGCCAGAGGCCCTCAAACTGGTTCTAGCAGCAGGTGGACTCCGGGGTGGGAGGGGCCAAGGTCGGCCGGAAGTGACGGTGTGAGATAGCAGTGGGATGGATGGAGATATGCAAGTGGCTGGTGAGAGCGAGACATTGTCAGGCAAGAGACACACTGTGATTTGTAGGAGACTAAATGAGGGTAGAGGCACCATCATGTAAGGGGGTAGAGAGAAAGTTGCTTGTGCGAGGTGATGTCCATGGTGAATCCATGAGGAGGAGGGTTGGACAGACTTGTGGGTGAGAGAACAACACAGCAAGACCCCAAGTAAAGGAGACTGAAGCACAGGGACTGTGGCCCTAGAGTCAGCCTGACAGAAGGTGCCTGAGGTCAAGAGCGGCTGGAGCAGGAGTGGCAGGGGGTTAGAAATGGAGAACCTCAGAATTGGACTTGAGCAAGAGAGACCTGCTGAGGGGGATGAAAGAACTTGTGTACAGAGTTAGACCAAGAGACGCTAAGGACAACATAGATAGCACAGGGTACTTTGAGATGGGCGCCCTCAGTGAAGGACATATGGTGAGGGATGCTCAGATGGAAATAGTTTGGCACAGGAGGATGCAGTTAAGAGTGGGCACCCAGGTTAGGAAGGTGGGAGGTGGAGCTGGGGCGCAGGAGTGTTGTGAGGTAAGGGAGAAAAGACATGGAGGGGGGGGGGGGGGATGGAGGGAAGACTGACTCTCACGGTCACCGGGAGGGAAAGCCAGATCCAGGGGAAGAGTGACTCCTGAAACGAAACTGAGATAGGGATGCAGAGCAGGGCACACGTAGGAAGCACTCATGTGGTGATGCATAAGGGGAAACCGTGGATGATAAAAATGGAGAGATGAGGAAATTGAAGCCCAGCTCCTACACCAATCTAGAGTAAGTCTTTAGGCTTTTGTGTCCGTTATTTTTGTTGCAGTCAAACAATGTATGTAGCAAACGTCATTCAATTCTCACATAAGCTCAGACGGAGAAGATCCATTCCTCAAATAAAATGTAAACATCTCTGCTGGTCAACAAACTCCATATTCTAGGTCCATGGATAACAGAAGTGGGCGCAGTTTGCATGTAGTAAATTTGCATTTGCCGGCAGCTGTGGTGTTCCACTACAGTTTCGCGCTTTAGCTGGGGTATTCCAAGATTGAAATCTTTAATTCTGTGAGCAAAGATTAACTTCCTTAATTTAAGAGGGAACTCCATTGCTGCTGTGATTGTGTGATCATTTTTTTTATTCTCGCCTTATCCTCATTTTGATGGTTGCTGTTTGATGGTAGCTGTGGCATGATGATGGGATTGAGTTGGGGATGGTAGTGAGGGTTGGAGCCTCGGGGACAGGCTAGTGGATGGTGGCGGGTAGGGGATGGAAGGGATAGTGACAGTGATTGTGAGCATGGGCACTGGTTTGGTTGAGCGCTTGAATGGTATTATGGTGATACTGATGATTTAGGGTGGTGGCTGGGTGCGGTTGGCGGCTATTATGATGCTGGTATTGAATTTTGAGAGATAGTGTTGAGGCTGAGATAGTAGCAAGGTGTTTGTGAGAGTTGATGGCTTGGTGGGGTGGGGATGATAGCAAGGATAATTCAGGGGTGGGAGCTATGTTTAAAGCACGGATGAAGCTGGCGGGGAATAGCATTTACATCTTGGATGGTGTAGAGCTGAGTTTTCTCAATGGTGGTTGAGTTGGTGAATTTGGTGCTGGTGGAGGGTGTGGGGTTGGGACCTGGATTTTGGCAAGATATTAGTGAGGGTTGGTGGCTGGGTGAGGATGGTAGAGGGGTAGGTAGGGTGGTGAGTCTGGAGATCGGCGAGTAGGAGTGGTTGTTTGGTTGTGGGGTGGGAAGAGTGTGTTGGCAGTGGGCGTGGAGAAACGTGGGTGGGTTATGGTGTTTTTTCTGTGCGTTCTGTCCTAGAGCTCCACTTCCCTCATTGTGTGCCAGTGTCAAGGGGCTCGGCGCTGTCATGTGGCCACAGATATATTGCTGCTTTATGGCCGGTTGTATCCTGGGGGCAACGCTGGGGCACCGGGAAGTGGGGGAGCAGCGCTCGGTCATTGTCACAGCCTCTGTTCTGTTCTGTGTTTTGGCTGTTGCTCCACAGATGCGAGATCGCCCTCCCTGCACGCCCCCAGTCAGCAACATTTCAATCCTAACATCTGGAGCAGAAGTGTAAGTGGCGAGGGAGGAGGGGGGACTGAAAGGAACTGTTGCATTTGGTTTCACCAAAGCCAGGAAGGAAGCCGCATTAGGCGTAGCGGTGGGGGCAGATTCTGTGGCTCCTGCCGCTAGGCGCTAACAATTGGGGAGGTCAAAGGACCACTGAGTGGGGCCAACGAGACACCGTGGGGTGTATTTTGAGACTGTGTAAAAAGGGGAGCCTCCTGAGGCCGCGACGGAGTCCCCTCGAAGCGCCTGTGTTGTGAGAAAGGGTTTATTGGCCTGTGGGCGCCGAGCGCGGCTTTATCTAAGGAATGCCTGCTTTTGTCGAAATGAAAGGCCAATCCGCCCAAATTCTGGCAGCCGTGAGCGTGCCTGGAAAGGACAGTTGAGGGGCTGGAGTGTACTTCGCTTTCCCAAATATTTATCATTTCAGTGGCTTTTTGCAGAGAGAAGTGGGGCTGGGGGAGGGGGCTGGAGGAGGGGGGCGGGGGAGTAGAGGAGAAAGCCAAAGCGGTCAGATGGCTTTTTATTTTCTAAGAACACTACATCATGCTCTCTAAATGTAATGAAGCAACCCGTAAAAGATGTTTTTTTTTTTTTAAGAGTTATTTTATAAATTCGGATTGTTGCAGAGGTGCGTGTTGGCGATCTCAGCAGCACGGGTCACCGGACAGGCACAGTCCTCCCCTCTCATTCCACCTCACCGCCTTGTTCCGCACCCATCTCCCCCTAAATATGTCCTTAATTTTTCTCCCTCTTGCAACGCCAACAAAGACAACTCTCCCTTCACCTCTGATTCACCAACTCCCGCTCTCAACCTCCACCATTCCCCACTCTTGAACCCTAAACCCCAACTCACCTCCTGTCCCCCCACCTCTCCCTGCCTTCCACCACCAATTCCACCCCCTCCTGTTTCCATCGAGCCACCCAACCTTCCGTGCTCTGCCTTACTCTCTCTGGAAAATAAGCTAGGCTCTCATCACCTCCATCTCCCAGCTTGTAGCTGCCATTTCACTTTTAAGCTCCAAGATTTCCACTTTTCCATGCACCTCTACACCTTCCCACAAGTTGCACCTCGCCCCCTCACCCCAATACAGCCAAGCTCAAACTGTCGTCCGCAAACTTCGTTAACTCACACAAGCCCTTGAACGCCACCCTTCTTCAACCTGCATCCCCTAGTAACCCTACTATCTACACTATTCCAACAATCTCCTCTGTCAGAACCAGGCATCCACCTAAACCCTCCCGAGCACCCCAGCATAAGTACAATATCCCGATCACCCTTCAGAGCCCAAGTGCCCCCGTCACCAAAACAGTCTTGACAGAGCTGCGCTGTCTGTTCCACAACTGCAGATCTGCAGTAAAACACAAAAAAATCTCCGATACCATCACCTTTCACAATATTGACATGATCTTCCTCACAGAGACCTGGTTCAACGATACCTCTCACTCTGTTTGATCTCCTA
This sequence comes from Lissotriton helveticus, assembly GCF_964261635.1. NCBI lineage: Eukaryota > Metazoa > Chordata > Amphibia > Caudata > Salamandridae > Lissotriton > Lissotriton helveticus. Next base: position 795,601,105 of record NC_136063.1, on the reverse strand, counting down.
TTACCCACAGGCTATTCTATATTTAGGAATGACAGAATTGACAACATTGGGGGAGGTGTTGCAGTCATCTTTAGAAACTCCCTTCAACTTAAGGCTTCTCCTAGCAGCTCCTTCCACACCTTTGAATGCCTTTCTCTTGAGCTTCAATTGCACCACCGCTCAGATTCCATGTCATTTACCGCCCGCCTGGTAGTGTCCCTTCGTTTATGGAGGAACTCACTGACTTCATCAGCGACCAATACTCGCGAAGTGACAATCAGACCTTTGTGGGTGATTTCAATCTCCACTGGGGCGTACCGCATGACTCTTCTGCGAACTCGCTGGCCACCTTCCTCTCTGCAAACGATCTTATCCAACGCTGCACAGAATCAACACACTCTAAGGGCTCAATCCTGGACCTTGTTATTTCTAAAGCAGGCATGCTCTCTATCACTACCCCTATTCATGTAGACTGGTCCGACCACCTCCTCATCCCATTCTCTCTTCACCTATCACACTCTATAACTCTTGGCCAACCTAAGAGGGCTACCTCCTGGTTCCGTGATGCTAAAAATATTGATGTCGGTTCCCTCTGTGAATCAGCTTTGTTATCACTTCCAAGGCTGGACCCGAACCTAGATGTTGACGAACTCACCTCCCAATGCCTCACAGTCCTTGCAGCCGAAATCAATAACGTCGCTCCACTCAAAAGCAAAAAGATAAGGCCCACTCCCTCAGCACCTTGGTTCAACAAATCCCTCCATGAAGAAAGGAAGCAGCTAAGATTCCTGGAGAAACAATGGAGGCTAGTGCCCTCCACCGATAATTTGGCCACGCTTCGTTCAGCAAGATCCAAGTACCACAAGCACATCTTCCTTGGGAAAGCATCGCACTTCAAAACCCTTCTTGACTCAGCCAAAAATAGACCCAAAAAACTATTCGATCTCATCAAGATTCCTAACTGCTCTCCCCCAACCTCCAAGTTGGAGGATTCTACAAATAAAGCAGCGGATTTTCACTTGTGGATCAGGTCGCTTATCCTACCCCTCCAGAGGAGTGCAAATCCTCAGCCATTTGGCAGAACTTTGACCCAATATCTGAAGATGCCCTCCTCAAGTGCATCCGCAAAACAAAGCCCTCCAACCATACTCTGGACCCCATCCCCAGTGCCATTGACTTCTATACCCATTCCCTTTCCTATTGGACCACTCTGGTCAACCTCTCCCTCTGTCAAGGCTCCCTTCCTGTCTCCTTCAAAACTGGGCAGGTCACCACTCTGCTTAAAAAACCCACTGCTGATGCGAACTTCCGCCCCATCACTAATCTACCCTTTCTTGCGAAGATCACAGAAAGATGTGTAGTGAAACAACTCTCTCGCCATATCAAGGACAATGATCTTCTTGACAATTGTCAGTCCGGCTTCATCCAAAACCGCAGGACTGAAACAGCCCTACTGCAAGTGGTTGATGACGCGCTGAGGATACTCTATTCGGGGGGGTCCTGTCTTCTAATTCTCCTAGACCTTTCTGCAGCCTTTGACACTGTCAATCACAACACCCTCCTCAACACTCTTCAACAGAGAATGGGCAAGGAGGGCACTGTGCTTAAATGGTTTGCCTCCTTCCTCTCAGATAGATCCCAAATGATCAAAATAGCGAACAGTCTTTCAGCTCCTGTGGCGGTAGATCAAGGTGTTCCTCAAGGCTCTACACTTGCACCCACATTGTTCAATCTCGATTTAGAACCACTAGGAAATCTAAGTAAATCCGGGATCCACCATCATCTCTATGCAGACGACACTCAAATCTACCTCAAGGTTGCCTCCACTCACGATCTCTCCATCCTAAGCTCTACTCTCAACTCCATCCAAAACTGGATGTCAACTCATCAACTGATTCTGAATCCCTCCAAAACTGAATTCCTCCTCCTCTCCTCCTCACTCTCTCCTCCCCCGGTTCAATCATGGATGGATCAGATGAATCTACTTAATAATAAACCCATCATTGTCGACAGCGCAAAATCCCTTGGTGTCATACTCGACAAAAAACTAAATCTAATCTCCCACATCAATTCCATTGCAAAGTGTGCTCGATACCAGCTGCGCCTTCTTTCGGGAATTTGTCGCTTTTTCCCGGAGCAGAACCTTAAAACCCTGGTGCAATCGCTGGTCCTCTCCAGACTGGACTACTGCAATTCTCTTCTTACTGGCCTCCCCAAATCCCACTTGTCCCCCCTTAGATCTGTTCTCCACTCAGCAGCTCGTTTCATTTATGGGGCCAAAAGAAGCGACCACATCACACCGATGTTATCCACCCTCCACTGGCTTCCCATCGAGGCTAGAGCTATCTACAAGACTGCCTGTATCACCCACAAAGCCTTGCACTCCTCCTCTCCTTGCTACCTGGCGAATAAACTGAAACTCTCCGGAGGCTCTAGACCATCACGTAATGCGGAAAACCTACTGCTTTAACCTCCCACTTTCAAGAAGGAAAGATCGATGGCCCAATCCTTTTCAGGCAACGCGGTGGGAATCTGGAACTCACTTCCGCCTCAGCTCCGGACCACCACCTCCTCCCAGGCCTTCAAAACTGACCTCAAAGTTCTCCTCCTCCAAAGACACCTCCAAAAGTAATTCACACCCTCTCTATTATCTGAAGGAAGACCTCCCATTACTGAAAACTCTATTCTCCATGACTATGGAAGTGCCTTCCCAATGTGTTCTTGTGGTTGGAGTGTTTTCCATTTATTGCATTATTATCCATTGTACCTGTGTTTGGTACTCTTTTGTAACATGCACATGGCACTTTTCTCTTGTAACACACTGTTTGCTACCTCTCACATTTTGTTTGCTTTTGATACTTGCACAAGTGCGACCATTGCCTACGTAACGTTTGTTCTTGTGCCTGAGTGTCTAGCCTAGCCTATATTGCAGTATATTACCTCTAATTGCACTTTGTTTTCCCTTGTAACCTGCACACTTGTCACTCTTTCCTCCTGTAATGCACTGTTTGCTACCTCATGTATTTTGTTGCTCACAATTGTCACTTTTACCTCATGTAACTTAACGTCTGCTTTCGTAATTTGTTCACATGTAATTTTCTGTTCCTTTTGTGAAGCGCTCTGACGCCTTCGGGTAAAGTCTGCGCTATATAAAAACGCATGAATAAATAAATAAAAATAAAACAGACACGATTACGTCGGTACCTGGAAGTTGCTAGTGGAGTAAATACCTTGGTTCTCTGCTGACTAAAACGCAAAATAATTTTAATGGCCGAGGCGAGATTTGAGGGGCTGGGGTGGAACATTTAAAAGAGAAATTGATTTTGATCCGAGAACCCTATATATGTGACCAAACTCTTCCCACATAGGCCACACTGCATCCATGCACATTTTGAACCCTGCATGCATGCATGCATGCATAATCCAGCCTTCAACATATCAGAGGTGGTGGAGTGCGACGGGGCTATCTTTACATTTGACAGGTAACAGTGACCGCTACATTTCTGCTAACTGGCAAGCCACGGTCAATATACCAAGTGTGCAGTGCTAACAATGGCCTTGCGGTTACCAATGATTGTTTCACTCTAAACTGTACCATGCCACAATAGCGCTGGACTTTATTAGCGAGAAGACCTACGCTGGACCGCTCAACACTCCACAGAAGTTCTACCCTAAATATTACAGGGAGGACAAAACTACATGACTTCCGATTTATCTGAGAGGACTTTTGAAGCTGGCTGTAAGAAAACGTGAAAATTTGCTTCAAACTAGCAGTGTTTCCTTTAACCGCTACCGCGTTTTCCCGAGGTGCGCTGCAATTTCAAAAATGCGCGGTTTGTGGCAAAGCCAGCTCGTCATCCGCGTAGCGCAGGTTACGCCCATGACGAGCTGGCTTTGTCATCCGCATCGAAGGGGTTAAAGGGTAGATTTTATTAGTATCCTTCTGAGACAGAATTTGAAAAGAAATTTCAATCTGAGTGTTCTGGGTTTCAAAATAATTCCAACCAGACATTTGACATCAATAACAAACAACAATATGGAATGTGCCTCTCTCCTCTGATTAAAAGGTGACCTTACTATTTTACCAAATAAAGAGAGTATATAATGTTGTCTTGACAAAGATGGAAATATAATTTCGACCATTGAAACGCGTCGACGCCCTAATACCAATACGCAATCCGTCAACAAAAGGCACGGTTTAGAGTATCAACTGTACAATTGCTGAATTCTGTGCTCCTGATATTGTTACATGATGGATGTGTGACAAAGACATATTGTATCTGTCTAATTTTCTTATACTCTACGCCTTGACGCCCACTGGGCTAAGTAGCGCTATATAAATCAGGCTTCATTCATTCATACTCTCTCTTTTATGATGTGCTATTGATCGATTTTTAATTCATTTTGTTTTAGTATTAATTTGATGTGCTGTACAGGGATTGTGCTTTTCATTGAAACCCAAAATCCTTTTTAAGACGAGTAAATGAATGTATACGTTTTTTTATTTAAGTGGTTTGTGTTATTCCTTGTTTTATATGGTTCAGTCGTCTTTATGGTGGACAAGTGAGTTTGGTGAGGGTAATACTTGATCTGTGTGTGGCAGCTTGATTGATTGTTGGTCAAGATTGGAACAAGCTACCTAAAGGGAATCTAGCTTTATTCCCAGTGTAAATTCTTCAGTCGTGGCCTCCCTGTGGAGGCCGGATAACAACACTGTGAAACTGCAGCAGACACTAGTACAACATGGCTGGAAGTTGCAGAGTTGTCGTCCACTGACGGAGCTGAACCAGTGTTCTGTGACTTGTTACACAGGGCCTTCTCCGAGGATGGGCCTGAGCATGACCCTTCGTACCTTTGTTGCCCGGCTGCTACAGAAGTAAGACTGATTCTCGAAGAAGGTATGTGATCCTTTGTGGGCCCCTACTCTGGGGTATTGTACCTTGAAGCACCCACCCAAAGTATCTCTCTTATGCTCTGCACACCAGTGGGATTTAAATGGCCTTCTAACCATGGTCGCTAGTTGCCTGGACGAACCCATGGGAGCCACTCCATTCAGTTGTGGACATGGACAACTGACTTTTCTGATGCAAACATCTGACCAAAAAAGTAAGGAAGGAAGTCTGAATCCCACTCAGCATCTGAATTAGAGGGTGCAGAACATATGGTGCTCTTTGGAAATATAAGTGATTAGTTAATCACTTTACTAATTATGTACTGAGATACACAAGCGCAAGGTGGCGCTTTGGGAATTCTTCCCTGGTCATTCTCAAACCTCCATCTGCGTCAGAAGATGTACATCCTTCATACCCCGGTTTGGATGAATCACTACCTCCAAGCCAGAGACACTTCAAAGGCTAGGTGTGGTGAGTTCCCTAAAAATTCTGTCAGTGGAGCCCAGGTTTTACAGCAAAGAGCTTCCTGTGCTGTCCATTGGTGGTGCTGGGGGCAAGGGGGACGAGTAGGGTCTGTGCGTCAGCCTTGCCACCCATACATGTTCTTTGGAGTAGTCTCCTACTTGTCACACTTGCTCCTCTGGGAGTGTTCGGCCACCCTCTCAGAAGAGTTTTTTACTCAGTCACCACCAGCGCACATTTAGTGGCTTTCTGGATTCATAGTCTATAGATGGAATCACAGTGGTGACCCAGAAGCCCCAGAGCTGGACTCCTGGTCCATGGGTGGCAAACTGATCAAACAAACAAAGGATTAGGACATCTCTGCCTGATCACCACCTTCTGTCACCACTAGTCTTGTGGTCGGTTTTGTTTTGTAATCTCCTTAAATGTTGGCAGTGGTGGTAGCTAGCGGAATGGACAAATACTCTTCTATAATGTTAGACCCATCCGGTTGTGATATATGATCATTGTTAGGTTTTGGGGTTGGTGCACAACTCTGGACGGGGCGCACTGGGGACATGACCAGGGCACACCAGAGGACCATCCATGCGCTTTTAGTTTCACTTGGCTAATCCTTTGGCACGGCTTCTGGATCTCTCCATCAAGTTAAACACGCCCTTCTTGTTATGAAGAGCAATAAGATGAGCAGCCTTTTATCATACCGCCAACAGGATGTGGTGAGTAAGTTAACCTCCACGGTGATCTGAAGGTCACGAGTTCGAATCTCGGAAAGGCAGACTCGACCATTCATTGATCCCTTCCCAGGACAGTGAATTTAGTACTTTTAAATCGCCAAATAGTACACCTTTTATTTGAGTCGCTCAGTTAAAAATATGTTCGCATTATTGTTCGATTGCTTGCATGACTGGGCCCAGGCTACACCATAAACATCCCAACCCAGCTCCCACTTATCAGGGAACATTGGAAATTGTTCCTGAAACTCAAAGCAACAGCAGTTTTCACCAAGGATCAGCCGCTGATGTGCTTTAGTGATTAATATCAAACGTTCAGAAGAATGGCACAAACTCAGGACGTGGTGACTTAAATATGGCCCATCACATAACCAAATATGACTGTAGGTCCAGGTGACGAGGACACAAACCTATGGACGGAAACCCAATACCCGCTCGACACACGCTGCGTGTTTACAGATTTGCATGAGAGGAATTCCTATTTTGCTAAAATAAAATCAGTAGCCGTTGTTCGGAAGTCAATGCTATTGTCCAGAAATAATGGTGCCGAGGTGCAGGTTTAACTGCATGACGGCGCGAGCACCTGAGGTCTGTGGGGGTGGGCGGGAAGGGTCAGATAATGGCGCTGGCGAGGGGCGGAGGGAGGCACCTTGTCAGCGGTATGTGTTGCCGTGACACCTTGGAGGTCACATTCCTGCCACTTTGATCTCTCGCTGGAATTGCCTCGAGTAAATTATAGGAGACCCAGAGCTGCTCCCAGAGAGCTTTGTTGACGCTACAAAGGAATCCCTGGCATCTGAGAGACGGGAGAAAGTCCCCGGCCCCGACACTTGGTAAATGCCTGGAACTTCCAGAAAGGGGGCTGCGGATGGATCCGCTGGCCAATGTGACACGGCGCCTCGCAAGGACACAGAGCTTCGGTTGGAGTTTTGATTGGACAGGCCGCCCATGACCTGAGCCATACCGCCATTCAGAGCAGGAACTGCCTGGCTGAAGACAAACACGGGTGCAACCGTGGCTCAGTGTGAAGCATTGTGACAACGGAAGCTCGAGCAACAGCGAACAGTAGTGCAACACGAGCGCCAACAACTGGTAACAATTAGCTGAAAATTCAGGAAATGCGTTTCCATGCTCAAAGAATCAATTAATTATCTAAAAGACTAAGCAGAGCCTAAAAGCCAATTATTGTCAACTCTGTGGAGCGATGGGCGTGTGGGTGGGAGGGAGAAGTGGGGGTGGATGGGGCGTGGGTATGCATTCGTTGCCCTCCCGTTCCATCTCCCCCACCCAGCCTTACAGTAAACATGGGGGTTGTAGATGGTGCCCCTGTTTGTAGAGGTGTCCACGGCAGGGCTTGGGTATTGCGTCAAGATAAAAAAGACTTACTAGTGAGATTAATGCTGTGAAAAAATGCTCTGGACTATGCATGGGCTTGAGCAAGTCTACCTGCCTATAAAAGTAATTTACGTTTATGCAAATTCCGTGCATTCTTTGTCAGTTTGCACCATCTGTTAAGGATTCTATAGGATGTCGAATTTAGGAACTTCTCTGAAAAAGCATGCAATTATACGATTTCTTACGCACAAGACAAAACATTCACGGCAACTGCATTGAAAATCAATCAAGCAGTATTTATATAGCGCGGCTTATCACCCCAGGCAGTATCCAGGCGCTGGTACACAGTATTCCATCAAGGCCAGTCTTAGATGGCTCTGGACCCCGCACTGTCTCTCAGGCAACTTAGTCAGCAATTTCGGGCCTCAAAGCTTCTCTGAGCTGTATGCTTTTTGGTTTAAGAGGTGCCAGCCCAGCTCATACAGAGGGGCACACTGGGCCAGTTCAGTGCAGTAGGGCGATACATGGTGCACTTGTCAGTAATCTCGTTGGATCACTGGCTGTTTTGGCAGAATAGGAAACCGTACCAGCATACGTTGCCTAACCACTCCACAGAATGTTGTTCAAGTCTCTGTCTTAGCGTGTGTGTGTGTGTGTCTATGTATGTATATATAATCTAGTTCTTCTCTGCTTAAATATGCCACACCTCCATTTGTGGACCTTGCTCCAGTTCTTTTGTACTGTAATGTATACTTGATTTAGTGCTGCATCGCCCTGCTGATGCCAGGAAGTGCACGATTCACATTATGCCCCAGGGCTCTTTTTCGCAGTACATGGTTTATAGTATGTGTGTTAGGATTGGGCTTATTTATTTTTATTTATTTATTTTATTTTGAAAGTTTTATATAGCGCGGACAAGATCCTTGCGGATATCAGAGCGCTTTACATAGAAGGAGTACGTGAGGGAGCATAGTCAGACGGGTAAATCAGATGAGAAACAATACATCGTCAGACAAATAAATCGGAAGGAGCAAACAGTACAATCAAGTAAATCATGCATAGGGTGCAATATGATCTAACGATGGGTGCATTAAAGACAAGTAGAAGTATAATACTGCAATAAAAGGCATACATTCACTAGTTGCTAATAGTCTAAAGAGGTCATTTCCTAGGGTGCTATATGAGCTAACGATCGGTGCATTATAAACAAGTAAAAATATAATACTGCAATAAAAGGAGTAGTCTAAAAAGGCCATTTCTTAGGATGCTGTATGAGCTAACGATCGGTGCATTAAAAGCAATTGGAGGTATGATACTGCAATAATAGCAGACATTCGCTAATTAATATTAGCCTAATGAGGCTTTCTTAGGGTGTGTTCAAGTAGTGAGAAAGACTAGTCCAGGATGGCCGACAAAGAGAGAGAGAGAGAGAGAGAGAGAGAGACCAGTCTAAGATGGCAGCCAAAATGTGGGGATTACAGAGTTTGGTTTCCCTTTCTACTCTGGGAATGTCGAGATATTGAGCAAGGTGCCTGAGAATTGAAAATGTACTCTTATGGTCCCACAAACTGATAGCTGTGCATAAGCATGGGGTGTTGCAGAAAACACAGAGAATAGAAGTCCGCGTGCGGGTACCTGCCTTTATTAATTTTTTTGCAGCTTGTGTCATAAAGGTGGGTGTGTGGAAAGAGCGAGGTTGGAGGTAGTTGCACTTTGTTTTTTTCTGGCAGGAATTTAGTTACATTTTTTGGCTGTTTTAGAGCATCCTCCAACACATTTGCCGTGGGTGACTGCTTGAACCAAAATTGTGTGTAGTTTAAGGCAGAAGTGTGTTCTACTATTTGATGTCCTTCAATCATGGTTAGAGGATAATTTTCCCTGTGCAAAGGTTTACAATCAAATCTTGTAGATGGAAGTAATTTCCTTAGGGATATGTATGTACAGAAAAACGAAATGAATATCCACAAATCATTGTAAGAGTCCATTAACTTGGTGTAGAGAGCTCTCCTGATTTCTGAAAGCTTCCAAGTTGTGCTAGAAGGATTAGTAGAGGGAAATATGAGTTAATTTGAGCGGTGGACATGTGTGTTAGGTGTATTGAATAGGATAATGGAGGGATGCAAGAGAAGAGAGTCTAGAAAGTGTTATTTAGGTGATCATAGTAGTAAGATGAGGTTAGGGGTGAATAAAAGGAGAGATGGAGGAGAGTAGAATCTCTAGAAAGGTATTATGGATATCAGTGTAGTAAAATGAGGTTTGGGATGAGTCAAAGGAGGTATACATGAGGGATGAATTTAGAAAGGGTTGTTTGAGAGATCATAGTAGTTAAATGAGGTTGGAATGAGCCAAGGAGGGATGGAGGAAGGAAGAGTCTAGAAAAGGTTATTTTAGAGCTCATAGTAGTAGAATGAGGTTTGGTATGAGTCTGAGAGTGGAGGTTAAGGATATACTGAGAGAGGCATAGTATAGGGTGAGGCATAGAGTAGTGCGTTGGAGAGAGTCAAAGGATATTATTGTTTTTCTCTACTACAGTCTGAGTAAAATAATAGATACATAAGTAAATAAAAGTGTCTAAACTCAAACTTTCAAGTTTTGCTGTACTTGAAACGAATTTATTTTTGCATTTTCATAAGTTTTTCATTATTTTTTTTATATTGTCTTCCGTACTTCACGTGATGCAAAACAGAATGCATAAACATGATGAAATTTGTGAATGTGAAGACTTTTTAAACTAACAACCTGATGTATAAATTACTTAAATGTTGTTGAAATCCAAAAGTCATGCTAAAATCAGTTCAGTGGAGATACAATGCTTCCATACAATATTTAAAACAAAAGCATGTGAAGAAAAGTTTTATAGGATACGATTAAAAGTACATAGTGCTATAAATACTTTCCATGGCGGCAAGATTAAACTGGCTGAGGACGGAGTTACTGAAAATTTAGCAGCAAGTCGGAGCCTATAGTCCATTCAGAAGGTCTAGAGACAGGACAAGGAGCAGTGTTCAGAAATTGAGATGGGTGCTCAATCAACTCAATCAATACATTGATTTACATATGTATACTAGTGTTTCAAATCTCTGGTTTAATTTTTTCTGAGAGTGTTTACAATGCAGCCTATCGCCAAAAGTTCCCTCTAGCTCTCACTGCCCTCCAGCATGGATGCAGGTACGATCAACCAACGGGAATTGTTAATAAAATTATGATCACGTTTCTTTAGCGGGAGGCTCTGCGATTTTCTGAGGCGGGATTTGCCTAACTCCATCACTGCACAATTTCTGTTGGTGGTGCGGCTGGTAATTGTAATTGCATTTACTATCCCTGATGAGACGTTAAAGTGCTTTATGATGAGTAGTGCTCTGCTCTGAACCCAGGGTTAGTGGTTAAAGAAGTGCTTAGTGTTGGTTATTGGGATTAGAATCATGTGCTCTCAGGAAACCATGCCATGCGTTTACTCTTGTTTCTTTGTGACAGATTAAATTACTAGGAGTGAAGTGTGATTGTTAGAGTGTCTATGTGATTTCATGCAAATGGTTAGTGAGAGGAATCAATAGGATGGTGGAGATTAGGTACTGTTCGGTGGCAAGGAGAGTTTTAAATAAGGAGAGCTTGTGATGTATATTTTCCATTTTCTTTAATATGCTGGGGAAAAGATTGATTTCCATTATTCTTAAATGAGGAAAGCCCTAGGCCACGTTCCTTAAATGTGCTCTGAAACAGACTGTTTTATCTGTTCCTGGATTGTTAATATGTTCACACTCCCTTTTAGCAGTGGTGGCTTTAATGTAGAACCTTTCGATTTAAATGCCCGGGCTAGAATGTGTGGATTCACCCAATGTAGCTGAATTGTTACTCTAGTACACCAGAAAGATTTGAAGCTTTAATGTCCATATTTGAGTGAACCCGGTGTGCGATGACCGCGTGGTAGTCTTGTCACTTTTACCCTTATTTTGCTTTCTAGCCAAAATAGTATGTGGCTTACATCTGTGGTTAGCTGTGCATTCCTCTATTTACCATTTTGTATGTTGCGCTGAGTGCCTCGAGAGACTTTGGGGTACTGATTAAGTATACAAGACGCAGCTCCTGAAATCTTTGCATTTAAATCTTTTCTGTGTGTTGCAACGCAGAGGTGCTGCATCACAGATGAGGAATTTCATTTCACGTAGCACCGATCAGTGTAATGAAAGGTTCTAGAAAGTTGACAGGCATGGCGGGTGCAGTTTTATTTTTGTTGCAAATTGTCAGTTGCGATATGGAACTAGACTGTCAATGGTAGCTTTTCCAAATGCCAACATGTGTGCATCTGTGTAACTTGATTTATCTTCCCAGCTGCTTAGTTCCTTTATCTGCAAAGTTTGAGTATCCTAAGGAAGTTTAGACACAATTATGACGTATTATATAAACATTAGACATTTTATATTCATTTCACTGGCCGAGTTTGTCTTACAAAATTATTTGTGAGATACAAGTACCCCCAGTATCCTATCTACGCAGCCGAAAGCAATTGCAATTTTTTTGCCTTATGTTTGTTTGTTTTTTATAAAGCACATTAATATCTCCACTGGGGCATTATGGTTCTAACAAAAGGTAATAAACCAATTAGTAGTTATTTGGATTATTTTCAATTACGCCTGGGGAAAGAACCAGAGCTTCAAGTTTCTCCTAAATTTCAGATGGCCTCGCCCTCTTTCAAGCACATCAGGTAGCAACGCTGCCTTGTATCTTTGTAGCCAATCTTGCTCTGGATGAATTGCAGTTTTTGAGGAGACAGCCTGGTAGGCCCGAATAAATATAATTGCAGTAATCCAAACGAGACGACATAATTGCATTCAGAATAGTGATTCTTTGAGATGATTTAAACACGCAGTATGTGAACAAAGGACAAGGGAACCCTGTAAGTCAAGAGGGACCATGGGTAGCAGTATGCACCAATCCTATCTTGGTTAGGCGTCCCTTGGAGACCATGGTCTCCCTCACATTTCCCTACGTCCCTTTTACGCTGGCCCTCACCTACTGAATGTCTTTCAGCAATTCTTCTGAGCCTCTGCTGCCATGGGCTGTACACCATTCCTTTCACACACCCTACCTTGTGGTCCTCATCCAGGACCCACACTAAGTGCAGCATTTCCCAAGCACACTGCACTATAAGTAATCATAGAGTGGCTGCCACATTCTGCGCAATACCTCTACCTGAATGTGCGACGTAACTGCATCCCACTTCCCACGCCAATCATGACTTCACACACTTCTGCACACAAGTTAAACCTGAGTTCATTGTGGCTCATAAGGGGTTAACCAGTATTGGTCTCTAGTATGCGACGAACCACAACCTATCACTTCCACATCACCGATAATATGGTTAATAATTTTGAGACATTGGACGACCCATCCTCTCACCCAAACCCCCCCCCCCCCACCATTTTCTCCACTCTCCTCCCCCACTCCCCCTCCTTACTAAGGCAACCTCTCAGGCATTCTGATTCACTTGTCCTGATGGTGATCCCATCACTTCCGTTGGGTATTGAAATGTCGTCGACAACCACACAACCACATCTTGACTCCAAACTCTTACTTATGATTAATGTGGAGCACAAGATGATCTTGTTACTGTGACTGCTGTAATTTATGTATCACCAAAAAAGTCAATTTGCAGTTATATGTCTGAGGTCAGGAAATCTGTTGATTTCCAGAACCCCCGTCGCTTCCTGCTCACTTCATGATACTATATGCTGCTTCATGTTTATTGAATGTGTAAATAAATACAATACCTTCCATTTGGACAGTAATATACCCAACTCTGATTGTAGTTTTGTGGTTATGGTTACATATTTTCCTTGATGGGGACAGCTTTCTTTAATAGCATTAAACATGCAGAGCACTCATTTGAGTGAGTGCATTTTAAATAAGCAGGTATCTGAAAGAGGCTATTAGCAGGGATGTGGAATTCCTATAGCCCGACTCCCAGGACATATTGTTTGGGGTCAAGGGCAACAAGTTTTAATGTGTATTTTGTCCTTGGGACAAGTAGGCCCAACCCTCTTCAGCACAAACCCTTTGGCTGCCAGTTTGCAGTAGCACATTAAGGGCCAGGGAAGGGCACTGCCTGAAGTTAAGTTATTATTTGTGTGCCTATGTTAATGCTGTTCAAACTTGTATTTATGGTTCATTAATTGAAAGCCTTTATTATTAGAGTGCGCGCTCTAAGTAAATGTAAGTTCTGACTGCACTACTGACAGTGGTTACAGTATAAAAATGTGTACTCACGGTTTCAAAGTGTAGCAATATGAGGCTATGCATAATGCTCCCAGGATGCTCTCTGATTAGATGCAAATATTTGTAGAAGCTTGAGAGCAAGATTAATAACTCTTTGCTTTCAATATAAAATGTTCCCAAAAAAATGAAAGTAGGAAAAAAATACATTTGCTAAACTACTGTGAAATTTCAGGTACCGTTTCTTTGCAGCATCATTTAGTAAGATGTGTTGATGCATGCTAGTATTTTGCAAAAATATTTATATTGGAAAATCAGTGTAACCAGTTTCAATAAGATTATGAGTAACATAAAAATAAACAAGCATTGGCAAAGCCAGTGGTCTGAAATTAGTGGTCCGCTTTTTAGTTTTGCCAATATGCGACTTGTTTTGGCATGGTTTCTGTAAAGCCTTTCTTGATGTGAGAGCTGCCGGGCCCTCTCCATTATAACAAACATTGGCAAAAGCAACAAAAAAAATAGTTCTAAAAAAAGCACACACTGCCACATTAGTTACTGCCACTGAACAAAACTACTTTGTGTGCCAATATACTCCTTGTGAAAGAGCTTAATGCTGTCACTCACAGTGAAGCCAGCCGATTCAGAGAGAGGGAGAGAGAATTTTAATAAACACAAAGGTTTGTGGTTAACGCCAGACCAAATTAAGGGCCCCATTATTAAAGAAAGTCTCAAAAGTGCACCCTTGGTATATGTCCTTGCATTAAGTGCAGCTATATGGCTTTCGTGAATTTACAAGAATTTATAGAAGTAGGACAAGAAATGTACTCCTGGAAAATATTTGTGAACTGCAGTTTATCATGAGCAAATATGCATGTGTAGATTTGCTCAAGTGAAAACCCGAGTGTTTGCAAGGTCATTTTCCCATCAACCACTTTTTTCCCAACTCTGGAAGAAGGTTTATCTCTGCCATTGTCAGTAAATTTTCAACATTTCTCAGTATGGGAAAAGATTAGAGAAGAGTTGTTGAAAACCCTTAAAACATGCAAGTTAGTAGATTTGCACAGACTTAAAGGGCATTCCAACCCTGGAACTATTACTTACCACTACCTTCAGTCCCAATATGTAGATCTGCAGAAACGTGGCAACATAAAGGGATTGCTAGTATTCAAAAACTACTACGGTATGAGCCCTGGCATAATCAGAGAGGCTATATAAGAGCGCTTACATAATGAGATTGCTGCCATAATTTGTCGCCGAACCACATGGCACCAAAGGGACAAGTGGATTTTGTTACAGGACAAGTAGATTTATGAAGCAAAGTGCCCCATGGACAAGTAGATATTTCAATAAATTCCACACCCCTGTATTAGTTATAGATTCCTTACATTAGAATTACCCCAAGCGTCAGACTGGATCCGGTGGCATTGGTCGACTCCACGTTCGGCGTCGTGGTCGCTGGGATGACGTCGCATTCTCTTAGACGCCGCCCCTTCATGCTGACTTCAGTTCTTCCTTTTCCTCGCCAGCCAGCACTGATCCGGAGAGAGCGTGTCCTTAGTCACTTTTTTACTAACTCTTTTTCGACTTTTGTTGACATCTTTTTCGAGTCTAACAACTCCTGGTGCACCAGGGATGTCCAACCGTCGACCCGGTTTTAAGCCCTGTGACTCCTGTCACAAGTTGATGCCCGTCACTGATCCACACCTTGTGTGCCTTTGGTGCCTAGAACGTGACCACGAACCGAAGTCGTGCTCTGACTGCCGGACCCCGAACCCGAAGTCTTTGCGGGACTGGTCCCAAAAGCTTCTCTAGGCCCGGCGGTCCGCTCCATGCCGCTCGAGGGGAAGGTCGTGGGACCGGTCGTGAAGCCATCACCATTCGTCATTGAAGTCTTCGCACTCCTTTGGTAAGTCGAAGCACAAGAAGAAGGCAAAGAAGCCCCGTCGCTCTTCGCCTTCTCCCCGTCCGTCGGCCAACGCAACAAAGGACCCGGAGCGTCGTCGCTCTCCGGCTCCTTTTTCAGAGCCCGCTTCTGGGACGACTCTGCGCTTCCCTCCCTTTACCGGAGCCGGAGCGTCCCCTGCCCAGCTTCGTCAGTTTTATGAAGCGCTGCACAGCACGCCTTTGGGCCCCACTGACTTGGGTGGGGGCCCCAGGCCTTCGATGCCAGCGGCTCCGGAGCCGCAGGGCTCCAATGGATCCAGGCCTGGATCTGGATAGGTGCTGGTTGACTCACTGTACTTTCCCCGGCGCCGATTCTGGTGATGACGCCCCTGGTTGTGCCCCAACTGGCGTCGACCCCAGCCTCACCCCCGATATGGACATGGCACCACACCGATGTCTGTATTGGCCCTGGAGGGTACTTTTGTCCTGCTGTTTCATTCCTGGCGTTCCCTACTACCCTGAGTGGCAGCCAGAGGAGGGTGAGGAGGACTCTAGTAGACCAACTTGAGGAGCCAGACTGGCGAGAGGAGTTGGGTGATGCCAGTGATGTGGATACCTCCCCAGACCTTAGTATGCTGTCTCCCCCTACCTTGGCCAAGGAGGAGGGAGCCTCGTATGCTGTGGTGTTGCGTAGGGTGGCTAAGGCCTTGGGCCTTGAGCATCCTACGGTGGCAGTCCGGACTAACCTCCTGACTGAGGTGCTTCAGCCAGCAGCGGCCTTTTCAGTGCCCCTGCTGCCATTTAATAAGCCCCCTCACTGACATCCTTCCGGGCACTTGGTCCAAGCCCAGGACAGGGGCTCCTGTGGATAGGGTGATTGCCCGACGCCACCGCGAGCCTCCGGGTGACCCATTTTTCCTCACCCTACCCCCGAGAGCTTGGTGGACCAAGCCTTAACCTCAAAAGGCACATTCCCTACGGTTCCCCCAGATAGGGAATCCAAGAAGCTGAACCATCTTGGGAAGATGTTTACTTCGGCCAGCTTAGAACTGCGGTCCGTGAACACCGCGTGACTCTTAGGCAGTTATATACACTTTGTGTGGGACACGGTTGGGCAAGTGCTGCCACATTGCCCGGAGGAGGCTCTGCCCGTGCTCACCCCGGCTTTCGCGGAGGGTAGAGACACAGTGAAGTTCGCCATCCGATGTGGGCTGTATACGACCAACTTGCTGGGTAGAATGATTTCAACGTAAGTATCCCTGAGCCGCTACACTTGGCTGAGGTCCACTGCTTCTTTGGGATGTCTAATCGACCCTATTGGACCTGCCCTTTGATGGCGTTGCCTGTTTGGCGACAAGGCGGACAACGCACTCGAGCCTTTCTAGGGCTATGGCCAAATCCTTGGGCCTCGCTGCAACCTCTCGCCCCATGCAGTCTGCCTTTTGTGGCTACGGAAGGGGTGCCCACCACGTTCTACCCAGGGCAACAGGCCCGCGTAAGCTACCCAGCCTCTGCATGGCCGGGGAGTGGGACCCAGTGTTGTGGGTCTGGGGGCCAGCTGGCAGGCCAGTCCACCAATGCACCCCCTGCAGCAGCCTCCAAACCTTCCTAGTCCGACCTTTCAGGGCCACCACATGCCAGTGGGTGGCAGGATCCGCCATCACCTCCCCCACTGGTGCAACAGCATGTCAGCCAGGGGGGTTTTGCAAATAGTCCGAAGGGGCTACTCCCTCACCTTCAAGACTACCCATCCCTCCATGCCACCAACACTCCATTGCATGTCGGAGGATCATCTGGCCCTTCTCCGCCAGGAAGTTACGTTTCTCTTGGCCAAGTGAGCCATTGAAAGCGTCCCTGTGCCCGAAGTAGGTCGTGGTTGCTACTCCCACTACTTCCTGGTACTTAAGAAGGACAAAGGCCTGCATCCTATCTTAGACCTCAGGGACATCAACCGCTTCCTCTGAAAGGAGAAGTGCAAAATGCTAACTAGCTCAGGTCTTGTTGGCCCTCGACCCTGGAGACCTGATCGTTCCGTTGGATTTGCAGGACGCTTATTTTCACATCCCAGCTGCCTGCCCACAGGCATTACCCACGGTTCACGGTAGGCCACAAGCATTTTTAGTTTACTGTGCTCCCTTTGGCCTTACCAGCACCCCTCGGATGTCGTCCAGTTGCAATGGTGGCTCATGAGCCAGGATTGGGTCAACAGCAGATCCATCTCCCTTCCCCAACTAGAGTTCACTGTAGTGACGGATGCTTCACTCCTGGGCTGGGGCGGCCCCATGGGAGAGGCAAAGATCAGAGGCCTCTGGACTCCAGCAGAGTCCAGGCTCCACAACAACCTTCTGGAGCTCCCGGCGATTTGTCTTGCACTGAAGGCATTCCTTCCGTAGTGCAGGTTTTCACTGACAACACCACCAGCATGTGGTACTGCAACAAACAGGGCGGGTGGGTTTGTGGACCCTATTTCAAGATGCTCTTTGCCTTTGGACATGGCTGGGACATCAGGGCATATCTCTGGTGGTTCAACACCTGGCAGGTTCCCTGAACGCCAGGGCAGAAGTACTCAGCTGCTGATGCATGATGTATCACGAATGGCGTCTTCACTCGGAGGTGGTGCAAGGTCTCTTTCAGCAATGGGGAGAGTCTTGGATAGAGCTATTCGCCATCAAAGAGAACACGCAATGTCAGCAGTTCTGAGCCGTGGAGTTTCCAAGGCGGCACTCGCTAGGCGACGCTTTTCATCGCGAGTGGAGTTGCGGCCTCCTGTACGCCTTTCCACCTGTACCACTTCTACCCAGAGTGCTGAAGAAGATCAAGCGCGACCGGGCCAAAGTCATCCTTGATGCTCCGGACTGGTGTCCAAGAGTCTGGTACCCCAAGCTCTTGAGCATGGCCGATCAGACTGTATCTTTGGGAGGATCTTCTGTCACAGCAGCAGGGGACGGTCCTCCACCCGAACCTGCCCAGTCTCCACCTCCTTGCGTGGCGATTGAACGGCGACAGTTGACAGCGACAGTTGACAGCTTTTAAGCTTCCTCCTGAAATCTGTAAAGTAATCTTGGCAGCCAGGCGTTCCTCCACTAAAACGGTATATGCCTGTAGATGGAACACATTTGTGGCATGGTGCACAGCAAAGGCTGTGGATCCCCTTTCTGGCCCTCTTTCTGAGGTTCTCATCTTCGTTTTTTCTTTGGCCCAGCAGGGCTCTGGTCTGGGCACTCTAGAAGGCTATCTTTCGGCCATTTCGGCCTTTCTTCGCCTTTCTGATCAACCTTCTCTTTTCAAGTCCCCAATAGTTAACAGATTTCTGAAGGGCATTACTCATTTCTTTCCTCCATCTCCTTTCGTAATGCCCCAGTGGGACCTGAACCTTCTCCTCACATATCTTATGTATGCTCCCTTTGAAACACTACATAATTGTCCTCTTCGTCATCTCACTTCGAAGACTGCTTTCTTGCTTACCATCACCTCTGCTCGCAGGGTGAGTGAGCTTCAGGCCTTATCTTCCAAACCTCCTTTTCTTGCTGTTCATCCGGACATAGTAGTCCTCCATACTAGGCCCGCTTTTCTGCCCAAGGAGGTTACCTCTTTCCACATATGTCAGACCATCACATTACCCACCTTCTTCCCGCCTCCGCACCCTTCCAAAGAGGAGGAGAGACTCCACCGTCTGGACCCAAAACGTGCGCTGTCTTTCTACCTTGACAGCACTAAAGATTTCAAGGTGGACGATCAACTCTTCATGGGTTACGTGGGCGCCAAGAAAGGTCAGGCAGTGCAATGCATTTAGATCTGCTTTTCTTTGGCTAAAAAGGAACCTCCTGTGGAGCTGCACTCCCACTCTACCCGGGCGACGGCAGTCACTACTGCCTTGGACGCGGAGTTCTCTTACTTAACATCTGCAAGGCAGCCATGTGGTCATCCTTGCACATGTTTACAAAGCATTACTGCCTGGATAGTCCAGTCCGGAGAGACGGCTTCTTTGGTTGTACTGTTCTCCAGGACTTCCTGGTGTGAACTTAGTTCGCAGACCCACTTCCGGGGTTATTATTGCTGGGGTATCTATTCTAAGGTAAGGAATCTATAGCTAATAATCTCTTTCAGATGAACATGTTACTTACCTTCGGTAACGATGTATCTGTAAGAGATATATATTAGTTACAGATTCTTTACCACCCCACCCATCCGTCTCATTCTGCAAACTGACTTCTAGGGCTTGGGACTCCTTTACAGGGTCCTAGTTTTGTGCACCTGTGATCAGTGTCTTGCATGGCTCTGCGCTTCTGACGTGTAAAGTTGTGTCAGAACTGACATCAGCGTGCAGGTGCAGAGTCTAAGTAGACACTGCGACATCATCCTGGCGACGACGGACGCGGAGTCGACCGACGCCAGCTACTGATGCGCAAGGGTACAGCTACGAAAAGATTTCTCCGGATCAAGTCTGATGCCTATGGGTAATTTGAAGGTAAGGAATCTATAACTAATATGTCTCTTACAGATACATTGTTACCTAAGGTAAGTTACTTGCTCTTTAGTCATCGTAGATATTTGATCTGACAGAGCCTGTACAGTCACTTTTGACACCTACATACTTCACTACTGGCAACAGTAATGGAGGTGGCCCCCAAACTCCCTGGCCAGAAAGTTGATGGAGATGGTGTTGTATAGGTTTCACTAGGCCTAAAATCCCTGCTTTGGAGATATTGAGTTTAAGATGGTGCAAACTGACTCAGCATTGCACTTTCTCTAAACAGTGACCAGATTTATTGCACCCTTTCTGATGCAAGCGGCGTGTAGTTCTAAACCAACTTGGCTGTGGTTTATGGTCGGTAGAGTGAAGGAGGAGTTTATATCGAAATGGACTTCCTTTACTTCCTTGTCAGCCTCCCCTCCCCCGACAATGGGAGGAAGAAAAAGCAGGGCAGGCAGGGTAACCGCAAGGCTGGGCCACAATAGTTTCTCTGGGGACGGGCAAGAGGTAGAGAATGAAAATGGATTACCAAAAAGTATGTTCGCATCTGTGGTCCCGGATCCATGCAAATCTATAAAGCATTGCAACCATAAACCCCGCTTCAGAACTGGCTGTTAAAGGCAGGTTTCCAAGTATAGCATACAGTGCCCATTCTTACTTAACAGAAAACAGACATTTTTGTCCATTCAGAGAAGCCTGTGGACATCGCCCTGCATTGTTCTTCCCTAAGTAACCGGAACCAGATCTGGGGTCATACGTCTCTCAACTATTGGGTAGATAGATGCACGTTTCAGATGCCATGTTTGAATTCCTTTTCTGAATACTCTTTGACCTTTTTTTGCCAGGCAGTGGGCCGTCTGGATTAATGCTAAAGAGGTTATCGATGAAAGAACACAACCCGCAACAGACTGCGCAAACTCTAACTCAATTTCCGCAGATCCTCCCAGGCGTGTACATATGGTGGGCTGAAGCAAGCTGCTGCAGTAATTGAATTCCCTCCTTTTGTGTGATTTGGTGTGCTCACACCCAGTCTGAATTGGGTATGGATTGAGAGCTCCGTGCATGCTCGGGGCACGTGCCTGGGCCCCGTAAGCCGCAGATGTTGTCCATGGGGGGGGGCTGCCCAGCAGCTGCAGAACGGCAGACACTGGCGAAACGGGAAGGCGGGCTCCCGGGTGAAATCAAACGAGGTTTGTGGCCAGTTTATGAGGCAGATGCTCGAGGTGCTTGCGAAAGGTGGCCAGTGCATGCGGCTGCAAGCCTCAACGCGCGAATAGGCCCAGCACTGTGACCTGTATCAGGGAACCTGAAAGGTGAAGGGCGTTCGATCCAGTGCGATAAAGGGTGCCAAGGGGACACTGCATCTCGATTTCAGTGTCTCCCTAGTGGGTAGACTTTTCATTCAGGCATTCGGGATCCTTTGTTGCTTCTCTCTTATCACATCATGTGAAGAGCTGGAGATGGCCCGTCTTAGACCTGCCACGGGGCGCTCGCCAGGAGCGGCGTTCCCCGCCCATGGCCGGGGTAATTGACCAGCTAATGGCCGTGTTGCCATTAAGGCATTCCTCCTTCTAATGGGATAATGGCCCCTCTTGGGCAACAGCGTCTCTCTCGAACAGTATCTGCAATTAGATGGGTAATGCTTGTTTTATGTAGAAGGCATCTCGGATCTGTGTTGCGGGAATTAACTTACTTGGTGCTGGTAGAACTAGGATTTGGGACAGTCTAGATTTTTCGCTGTGGTCTTGTGTCGATTTTACATTCCCTTAATTTACCACAGGTAAGTGCCTAACCCGTCCGCTCCTCAGACTCTAGGCTCCTCTTCTTTGAATAGGTTACTGAGAACACTGCACATATGCACTGTTTTGGCTGTTGCTTATTTGAGAAAATATTTGCCCCTCCAGCTCTTTACTAGTTAGGTTAGTTTACAGCCTTGAGTTAGAGAACATTATAAGTTGCTTTTTAAAGTGGCCGGTTTCATGAAACTTGTGATTCAAGGTAGACACAAATGCTTTCTGAACAAAAAACTACCGTCCTTGGTTTATTGGAGCAGGCGATTGGACAATGTGCCCAGCTCAGTGACTGGATGAACATGTCGATTATGTCATTTGTGTTTCTGCGGCCCCTCTATTGCAGCACCTAACTGCTACTTCCACTGGACCTTACATCCGCCATTATTACGCCATCATGCCTTTACTTCAGAGGAGTTAATATTGCAGAATTTATATAGATCTTCATACCGACGGGAAAGCTATAAAGTGCTACGCTTCACTTCGAATTAAGGCTTTAAAGAGTGCATAGTTGTTAGGATGTCGGTCATACGATTGTCTATGTGAGTGGTGTGGGGTCTGGTGTGACAGGATCAAGAACATTCTCGCCATTGCGTGATGGGCTGGTAGCTGGGCATAAGCAGAGGTGTTGCAGAAAAGTTTCAAAGTAGAGGTGTCCATGCATGCAAGAACTTCCTCTTTTATTATTATTATCGTTTTTGTTGTTATTCTTATTATGGCTGGCTTGTCTTTATACAGTTTTGTGTGTTCGAAAGTGCAAATTTTTAACGTTCACGAAAATTCACGGTGATAGTCAGTTGTTCTTACCGTTGCAGGAATCTGTTTCCAGAGCTTGGCTGGGTGGACTGTGAGCTTCAGTAGTGCCAGGCCAGCCTCTAGTGTAGCAATACAGTGTTAATAGGCATGGAGTTTTTGTTGAGGGAAGGATAGCCTAGTGCTGCAGATGGCACATTGCTTAAAAGAATATATGTTTAGTCCCAGTCACCCAGCGGAAAAACTAAAGACCTAGTGAGACGGGAGCATGGCTATGTAGTCTAAGTAGTTGTCTGGCTGCTGCTTTCTGTATGTAAACAAAGAGATTCTATCACAAGTGATGGAAGTGATTGTTTTTTTAGGTATTTTAGTTTTTTGTGAAGACCAACTGTCTTGTGAATAAAGGGGGGGGGGCTCTCTGCAGTTGGCAGAAGGAGAGCACTATGTGCTTTTAAAATACCTCTCACACACTATGAATCCCATAGTGTCATACTTCATCATCAGGGTCTTCCCGTCCCTCTACGGGGCGGGGCGTGCTGCGACCTACGAGCTACGCGGGAGCACTTTGAAAAATTGACGATAGGCTATGTGTAGTGTAAGGACAGTGATTAGTGATAGGGGTGTAGGGACCTATATACGTGAATAATGTGAAGAAATATTAAAAATGGTTAAAAAATCCCTGGCTAGTCGAAAAAATTGATTTAATGGTTTCGCTGGCTGGAAAAATTAAAAAGGGGTAAAAGAGCAGAACAAAACGTATTGTCTACTTGGTCGCAACAATGCGACCTTTTGTGGTCCCTGTGGAGACAAATGGGGAAAAAAAGGGGCAGAGGAAATAGTTAACCGTGATTCTCAAAAAACACATTCGTACCAAGAATCACATTGTATTCTTGTATCATTAGGTACTTTGCAATAGATATGCATATTTATCAAAGACGAACCAGTAATGTCTAGTCTACGGTTACGGTCAGTGGGTGGAATCACCCTTCAGAACTTTCACACTGATAAAAAAACACACCTCGACACACATCACACATACACCTTGCGACCGACCAGTTCCTGGGTCGTTGTGATTAGAATAGAGTAGAAGGGAATGGTGTTAAATCCCCTAAGACAATTCCAGTAGGAGCTTAATCTGTATTTAAAATGAGCCCTTACGTTGGTCAGATAGCTCGTTTTTACATAAACGGAATAGAGATAAAAAACATGTATTCATCGCATAAATGTCCTCATTGATACATACACTTTATTTTATAGTTGCGTGCCCCATGAGCTTTCGTCTTAGGGTTTTTTTGGTCTGCGGAGTACTGAAAAGGAAAAAGGAAACCGAATCACTGGAAGTGTATCTGAACGAGTGTTGGTTCTGCCCCCGGGTCGCATCTGACCTTGTTTTTAAAGACCCAAGGACTGAGTCTGACTTACGTGGCCGTTAGATCAGTTCTGTGTTAATCCATTCCCTGCAGCAGCTCCGTGGGTTACCGGCAGTCTGCTAGGGACTTGGTATTTGTGCCGGAGTGCTCCCGGTAGGCTGAGTGGGCGTGGCTCGGGAAAGCTAGAGTGCCAACAAAGATGGCCGTTCCTCAATGGACATATGTGAGGAAAAACGGAAAGTCTTTTTTCTATTTTTGTATCTGATCGTAAGGAAGTTAAGCAGCTACAATCATGATGTTAATGATATGTTTATTTATTCAGAGGAAATGTATATACGATGGTCGGGGTGACAAACTAAATTAGAACTAGCCGATATTGTCAATTCGTGTTTTTCAAACACTCGGCGTCCCTAATTAGACACTGCCATACTGCGTTCATCCATTGACACATACATAATCGGACCTGCAGCAGCAAGAATCTTAAAATAAGACCCCGGTGGATCTATTTTTTTCATTGTCCAGTAGGATGAAACGCTGAATTCGGGAATAGGGACCCTACTCAGACCATGTATTTGCAGGCTTTTACACATATTCAAAAGACAGTTCATGGGGGGTTTCAAGCATGAAGGTGAAATCATGTATCATGCTGTTTTTTTCACAGTTGGCCCCACGGGATGTCGTTGTTAAGGCCGGTGTTATTAGTGTCTAAACGGAACACCCACCTCTGTTCCTTTTCTAGGAGGAATTGTTCTCTATCCACTTGTTCAATTATTGTCCATGACATCTCCTCTGGTTTGTGCTTTTTTTCTAGAAAGTGGGTGGTTAGCTTTGTGCCTGCTCGCTGACATTTGATCGTACTCTTGTGTTCCCCTTATTCCTCCTTATTTTCACGGCCCTGCTAGTCATCCCGACATATTCAAGCTGGCAGGGACACGTGATAAGGTATACAACGTTGTTGCGGTTGCATGTCGTGAAGCGTCTCTGCTCCCAGCTGGTTCCGTTTCTGAAGGACAGTTTTTTGCTCTTCTTGGTTAGGCAGCACACTCTACAATTGCCACATGGGTGGTGGCCTTGGACAAAGTTTGGGTCATTACTAGATTTGTTGTTCAGTGTTTTCGGTCTGGTGTGTACCAGGATATCTCGGATACTCCTTTCTCTTCTATGGGAAAACATGAGTTTGGGCAACTGTAGTCCACCACTATTTAGAATTCTCCAATGTTTATTAACAATCTTAGAGATCTGGTTGGAGCAAGTATTGTACGTTGTAATACATATTGGTCTCTTGTCTACCTCCTTAGGTGTTTTTTCTTCCAGTAGGCTCTCCCTGCAGTTGTTCCGAGCCTTTTTAAACGCTTGGTTAATAATCCTCTTTGGGTATTGGCGGACTTCTAGTTTCCTCTTCAAATCCTCCGATTGGTGTTTAAAATTTACTGTTTCGGTACAATTCCGTCTGAGACGGAGGAATTGTCCATAGGGCAGATTGTCTCATAAATGTTTGGGGTGAAAACTTTCGTACAACAGGCAATTCCTGGAAGTACTTTTAAAGTGAGTGGTGGTCATTAGTCTTCCATCTTTGGGAAAGATATTAAGGTCCAGGAATACGAGATTACTGTTCGAGACAGTACTCGTAAATCTTAGGAAATGGTCCTGTAAATTCAGCCATGTTAGGGATTGTGAGGTTTTCTCATCACCATCCCAGATGATGAGAATATCGTCAGTGTACCTCTTCCATGTTCTTATGTTGTGTCTAAATGGATTGTTGGGAAGTAGTATCTTGGTGGTTTCCAAATTGTGCACATAGAGACCAGCTATGCTGGGAGCAAATGTGCTCCCCATGCTGGTCCCGTGTTTTTGCAAATAGAGAGTGCCATCGTGCTCAATTTTTTTTTCCTTTAGTGCTAATGAGCAGCACTCCATGACGATATTTCTGGGTGTTTGGTATTCCCAATCGTCCTCAAATAGGACGTCCTCAATGATGTTCAGAGTCTCATTGTGTGGGAGGCTGGAGTAAAGGCTCTCCACATCACAGCTGATCAATAATTGGGAGGATGGATCAAAGGGAATATCTTCAAGGAGATTGAGTACATCCTTAGTATCCCTAAGGTATGTAGAGGTCCGTTGTACCATTGGGCGAAGGAATGCGTCAGCAAATCTGGGGACAGGCTCTAGAACCGATCCGATCCCTGACACAATCGTCCGTCCAGGTGGATTATCCAGCCGTTTGTGTATTTTTGGTAGGGTATATAGGTACGGGATTCCGGGATTCTTCTGACACAGGAAGTCACTCTCCTTCTTGGTTATCCAGTTGTGGGCCAACGCTTCTTCCACCATGCTCTTGATCTTTACCTGGATTTTTTCAGTGGGATCAGTCCTCAGTATTTCGTAGTTGCGCTGGTCTTGTAGCAGTCTTGCACATTCCTCATCATATTGTTGTTTACTTTGAATCACCGTTGCGCCGCCCTTATCTGCAGGTTTTATTATGAGGTCGGTGTTGTTGCTCAGTTCCTGGAGTGCTAGTCGTTCCACAGTGGTGATGTTGTGGAACAATCTCTTCTCCTTTGCGTCCAGTTCACTTAGGTCCTTCATGACCGCTTTCTCGAAAGTGAGAACCTCAACTGGGAGGGTGTTATCCATAGGTGTGAAATTGGACTTGGGTCTCAGTCCGGTGTCACCTTTTTGACCATCCTCTTGTTCCTTGTCCTTGAAATAGATCTGGATTTTCAACCGTCTCAGAAATTCCTGTACTTCCTTGCAGAGAAGGAATTTATCCATGTTGGCTGTAGGAACATAGCCCAGTCCTTTTTCCAGCACTTCCCTCTGTGCATCCGATAGATTGAAGTCGGTAAGATTTACTATGAGGCTCATTTCCGATTCTTTGCCGCCCCCGTCATGCTTCTTGTTGACATTCTTACTGGTTCTTCCTCTTCTGTGTTCCAATATACAGTTGTACTCCTCCGGTTCCGTCCCCTGTTGCTACCTTGGCGCGCCCCTAAAAAAGGTTGTTGATTGTAATAGCTATAATCGTCCTGTTGGTAGGCCCATGGGGGATATGGTCCTTGTGGATGTTGGAATGGTGGGGGACCGAATTGGTGAGGGGGATACATCATTGGAGGCGGTTGATTGTACCATCCTCTTGTTCCTTTGAAATTCGGTCGCCTGTAGTTTTGGCGAGTACCATGATATCTAGGGTTTTTTCCTCTGCTTGAGTTCGAGCCAGTTGAACCTGAATCCGATGAATCATCATCTGTAGTATTGTCTTTGTTGGATCTATAATCATCTTTTATATATGGGTAGATTTTTTCTTGTGTCCACCGTCCAGTGTCTTTTTTGAATATCTTGTACTTGCTAAATTTTAACGAAGTCTCAAAGTCATTCAGAGTTTTATTCAGTTCATCAAGATGTTTTTTTAAAGCAGTGGGGGACTCATAATTTTTCAAACGAACCTCAATGGCTTGAATTTCCACTTTCAATTCAGACGCCAGTCTGCTGGCAGTTTTTATTATGAGCACAATCCAATCTCTTGTGCATCGCCAAGAAAGCTGGGACCAATCGATTTTAAAAGTTTTACCGTCCAGAAAAATGTATGGTTCGTTGTGGACTACCAAGCCAGGTGGGGCAGTGTTTACTCGTAGATATTCAGACATGAGTAAACCATGGATGGCAGTTTTTATTTGTGTTCTCCGTAGTTCTTCCAATTCATCTCAGTCAGTGTTGCTGGTACTTGGTACTGCAGAGTTAAGGCCCTCGAAGGTACCCAGTGATGCCATGAGGTTGGAGATTTCTTCCTCAGTGAAGGCAAGGCCTACATTGGCCATATTTAAGATAAGTCTCTATTCCGGAGTTATTTCTTGAAAAAGGTGTGTTGGTGAAGCACGTTGGTGTGGAAGCTGTCAGTGGAAAGGCTGGTTAGACTTCCGCAGCTGTGCGCTGCCATTAAATCAATTTTTTCGACTAGCCAGGGATTTTTTAACCATTTTTAATATTTCTTCACATTATTCACGTATATAGGTCCCTACACCCCTATCACTAATCACTGTCCTTACACTACACATAGCCTATCGTCAATTTTTCAGAGTGCTCCCGCGTAGCTCGTAGGTCGCAGCACGCCCCGCCCCGTAGAGGGACGGGAAGACCCCGATGATGAAGCATGACACTATGGGATTCATAGTGTATGTATGTATGTATGTATGTATGTATGTATGTATGTATGTATGTATGTATGTATTTTAATGCTTGTTAAGCGCAGCTGTCACCCAGCGGGTATCCTGGCGCTGAGATCAGTTCCACCATCAAGTCTACAAATTAATCTGCTCTAGGAAAAAGAAAAGTTTTAAGGTCCTTGTGTGAGGGGTATTTTAAAAGCACATAGTGCTCTCCTTCTGCCAACTGCAGAGAGGGCCCCCCCCTTTATTCACAAGACAGTTGGTCTTCACAAGAACCAAAATACCTAAAAAAACAAGCATTGAAAATGCAATAGGTCTCGCAATAGAAGAGTTTGACATTTTTCGTTTTGCATATAGATGAGTGGCGTTGCGTGGATGAGTGGCGTTGCGTGGATGAGTGGCGTTGCGTGGGTGAGTGGCGTTGCGTGGGTGAGTGGCGTTGCGTGGGTGAGCGGCGTTGCGTGGGTGAGCGGCGTTGCGTGGATGAGCGGCGTTGCGTGGATGAGTGGCGTTGCGTGGGTGAGCGGCGTTGCGTGGGTGAGTGGCGTTGCGTGGGTGAGTGGCGTTGCGTGGGTGAGTGGCGTTGCGTGGGTGAGTGGCGTTGCGTGGGTGAGTGGCGTTGCGTGGGTGAGTGGCGTTGCGTGGGTGAGTGGCGTTGCGTGTGTGTGTGGCGTTGCGTGTGTGTGTGGCGTTGCGTGTGTGTGTGGCGTTGCGTGTGTGTGTGGCGTTGCGTGTGTGTGTGGCGTTGCGTGGGTGAGTGGCGTTGCGTGGGTGAGTGGCGTTGCGTGGGTGAGTGGCGTTGCGTGGGTGAGTGGCGTTGCGTGGGTGAGTGGCGTTGCGTGGGTGAGTGGCGTTGCGTGGGTGAGTGGCGTTGCGTGTGTGAGTGGCGTTGCGTGTGTGAGTGGCGTTGCGTGTGTGAGTGGCGTTGCGTGTGTGAGTGGCGTTGCATGTGTGAGTGGCGTTGCATGTGTGTGTGGCGTTGCGTGTGTGTGTGGCGTTGCGTGTGTGTGTGGCGTTGCGTGTGTGTGGCGTTGCGTGGGTGTGTGGCGTTGCGTGGGTGAGTGGCGTTGCGTGGGTGAGTGGCGTTGCGTGGGTGAGTGGCGTTGCGTGGGTGAGTGGCGTTGCGTGGGTGAGTGGCGTTGCGTGGGTGAGTGGCGTTGCGTGGGTGAGTGGCGTTGCGTGGGTGAGTGGCGTTGCGTGGTTGAGTGGCGTTGCGTGTGTGAGTGGCGTTGCGTGTGTGAGTGGCGTTGCGTGTGTGAGTGGCGTTGCATGTGTGAGTGGCGTTGCATGTGTGAGTGGCGTTGCATGTGTGAGTGGCGTTGCATGTGTGAGTGGCGTTGCATGTGTGTGGCGTTGCGTGTGTGTGTGGCGTTGCGTGTGTGTGGCGTTGCGTGTGTGTGTGGCGTTGCGTGTGTGAGTGGCGTTGCGTGTGTGAGTGGCGTTGCGTGTGTGAGTGGCGTTGCGTGTGTGAGTGGCGTTGCGTGGCTGAGTGGCGTTGCGTGGCTGAGTGGCGTTGCGTGGCTGAGTGGCGTTGCGTGGCTGAGTGGCGTTGCGTGGCTGAGTGGCGTTGCGTGTGTGAGTGGCGTTGCGTGGTTGAGTGGCGTTGCGTGTGTGAGTGGCGTTGCATGTGTGAGTGGCGTTGCATGTGTGTGTGGCGTTGCATGTGTGTGTGGCGTTGCGTGTGTGTGGCGTTGCGTGTGTGGCGTTGCGTGTGTGAGTGGCGTTGCGTGTGTGAGTGGCGTTGCGTGTGTGAGTGGCGTTGCGTGTGTGAGTGGTGTTGCGTGGGTGAGTGGCGTTGCGTGGGTGAGTGGCGTTGCGTGGGTGAGTGGCGTTGCGTGGGTGAGTGGCGTTGCATGGGTGAGTGGCGTTGCGTGGGTGAGTGAATGGTTAGCTGTTGCTTATGCGACGTATAGCACTTAATACTAAAGTAGGCAGACCTTCTTAGCCTTTGTGAGAATAATAGCAAAATAAAAATAAAAACCAGATCAAGTCAAGGACGCAAACGGCACCATGCTATTGTTTATTTACTCAGATGATTTGCATAAAAATGTAACTTGTGAGCACGTTTCTCTAACTCTCCAATAATCCCATTACAACACTTTGTACAAATGAGATTGGGACTCATCCTTCCGAAGTCGAGAAAAATGTGCAACGCTGTGTTGAAGTTAATTTTTTTAATTAACAAAATGCAAATAATGTGGAGAGATTTCAAGTGATTCAGGAATGGGCGCCCTTGTAAAGAGAAAGTACGGCCGGCCTGGGCAGTGATAGGGGAGGAGGGAGGAGAAATGCGAGTCACGGCAGCAGCAGCCTTTGATGTGCCTGCCGGCCGGCCGTGAATAATTAGGGGGTGAGAAATGCGCTCGGAGGGCTGCCTTTGATGTGGTAATGCGAGGCAGGCAGGCAGGCGGCTGGTGGCATTGTGCACGCGCTTTTTAGGGCTTGCGCAAGCGCAATGACCTAAAAAGCACATGCACTTGAAGGAATCGCCAGTGGAATCGCCAGTGGATAAACACTGGATAAGCCCCTATAGAGCTTCGCCAGCTATGCGCTGAAGCGCATCAGCAGGCGAGCCCTAAAAATCACTTCCATCACTTTTGATAGAATCGCTTTGTTTACATACTAAGCTTAGGAGGGTGATTCTATCACTGCTGCCTCTTACTTCCTCAATTGTTTTTTGGATGCTGCTTTCTGTATTCTATGTAGCCCACGAAGCTAGGCAGATTTACTATTCTAACCCAATTCTCAAGGAAATAGAGCCGAGAAGATGCACTGCCATGTCGTTGTAGCAGTCGTCATCTACATGGTAGTCCAGTTAATGAGAATCCACCATTTGTAACCCCTGTTTTTAGGTTTCGCCTGGGGCCGGAGCTCCTAGCTCCGCCCAGGAGAAATCTTATGTCTCTACAGTGTGGGGCTTAGTCCCGCCTCTGCTTCCATTGGCTAGCTCCATAAATGGAGGCTAGCCATTGGAACAGAGATCTGTCTGTCATGGCCGGACCAGATTCGTGGGCGTTCCCGAGATTTTTTCCATCTCCGCCTCTGCGATGTCGTCATCGCGGCCGTGGGCGGGGTTTATTTTTTTGGTGCGTCCATGTTTGTGTTCTCATTCCGCGGCCGACCGCCAACGGAGGAAGCCTTCCCGACCCCCCTCCCGCTGTCCGTTCCCGCCCCCGCCCCCCCTGTCCTTCATGTTTTTCAGAGCGCACATTATCAACGGAGGAAGCCTTCCAGACCCCCCTCCCGCTGTCCGTTCCCGCCCCCCCCCTGTCAGTGTGCTTCATGTTTTTCAGAGCGCACATTACCGCGGCCGTGGGCGGGGTTGCCGAAATGCCCGCTCCGTGCTGGGCCTCCGTTGTTCCCCAGGTGAGTGCTTGTTTTCTATTTCTTTTTCCAAATGTCTTTGATTACTTCAGCACGTACCGTGCTCACAGTAGTCCTTTCTCCGTTTCCACGGTCTTGTTAACATTGTTGATACAACGTAGCATCCAGGAGGACTCATCAGCACATCTGGACACGCCGAAGACTCCTCGGCACAACAGAGTCTGTTATAAAGTACATAATCTGCACAACTGAACTGGGTTGTAAATCTCACCAGCACATGTCTTGGACCGGAAAACCAGCTGGAAAGCCCCCGAGTAGAGAACCCAGTCTGGAATACGGGGAGGCTGGGCAGCGGGAAAGGCTCGCCTCGCTGACATTGGCTCTTTTTTCCCTTTAAAGGGCCGCTTCTGACAGCCCCCACCCCCCAGGTGTCCTCGCAGATAACGCCCAGCCCCGCATCGGCCCACAAAAGCTTGCAAAGTGGATTGTGACAGTTGCTCGGTTTGCACGATAGAGTGCGACCGGGGATGTTTGTTTCTGTGTTTCCACAATGACATTGTGCAAATAAGACCTCTGCAAAAGATAAACAATGACCCGTCAAAATTTCCATTCTATTTATAATCTCTTGTAATTTCAATTTACACTTGTTACGAGTAAATCCCCAAATTAAACTATTGTTGTGTAAGTATTCCTTTTGCATAAAACGTGTTGCACACGCGCACAGAAAATGAGAATAATCCCAATGACGAAAACTTAGAGGCTGCAGCTTGTAACGCTTATGTTTCTTGCGCTACTTATTCTGACCTTAAATGTGTTCTCACGTCGATTGCATTTTACGCTACTATATGGCATCAAATGCATTTTTGTATTTCATGAGATTAGATGTAATTACCCATAATTTACTATTCTTCGGATGATGTTATTGTACATGGCAAGGTCCGCATATGGTGTCGTTGCTACCAAATAACTGCACTTATGTGTCCCAAAAGCAAAACAGAGTGAGAGAGGGACAGAAGTGAGTAGCCAGAAAATGAAAATACCCTTCCGCCCAACTTCAAACCAAAGCTCTTATGGTACAAAGCAAACAAATCGAGTCAACACGACCCTCCCCAGAAGACCTCTCTTGTCTCTTTCATCTAATAATCAGTCCATTCATCCTTCCCTCCACCTGGTGAAATCTACCATTCTACCTTTACATCTGTCGTCCACTCATTCTTTCATCCATCATTCAGTCTTTCTTCATTCTGTCTGCTTGCCCATCTATAGCCAAACCTATCCATTAAACCTATTCACTCATCCATCCTTCCTTTCTCTCATCATCTGTCCATTCTGAGTTTCACTCATCCATTCACCCTCTTATCTATCCATCCCTCCACCCATCCTCCCTTTCAGTCATCCATCCATTCTTTCACTCATCCATCTATTTTCCCATTCACTCATCCACCCTTACACCCAATCATTAATTCATCCATCTACCCATCCATCCTTTCACTCTCCCATCGATCCACATATTCACTCACATCCATCCATCCTATCACTCGCACGCCTTTGCCTGCCAAGTTGCAGACAGAAGAGGCCCATCAAGAACATCACTCTGGCTGTAGCTGCTAAAGGTGGTGTTCATAATGCCCCAGCATCCACCCTTTTACTCATCCATCCATCCTTTCGTTCATCCATCCATCCTTTCGCTCATCCATCAATCCTTTCGCTCATCCATCCATCCTTTCGCTCATGCATCTATCCACCCTTTTACTTCATCCATCCATGCAGTCAGCCATCCATACTTTAACTCACTCGTGCATCTATACTTTTCATCCATTCACCCTTTCAATCATCCATCCATCCACCCTATCATCCATCCATCCACCCTCTCTTTCAATCATCCATCCATTATTTCAGTCATCCATCCATCAATCCATCCATTCATCATCCCTTCACTCATCATCCCTTCACTCATTCATCCATCCAACTAGCTCCTAAATCCATTTTAAACAAGCATTTGCAATGCAATAGGTCTCGCATTATTAAAGTTTGAGCTATTGGCATTGCTAAATAATGCACACCAATAGCTCAAACTTTAATAATGCGAGACCTATTGCATTGCAAATGCTTGTTTCTTCTTTCATTACTTCCAGTGGTCTCACTTTAACAGCTGCATGGTACTTGGTAGCTCTGGCCTAGCGTCCGCTTTATTTCTTTGCAAGATGCTTGTTTTCTAAAAATTGTTAATCCATTGGTCTTTTCAGGTGACATTCATATTTTGCTTCTGCCCACCACAGCATTGAGCAGTGGGTCTCACCACTCGGCCATTGGCTCGTTTGCACTGTGAGTGACAGCATTTTGCCTGCTCAGATGTATTCAACTGCGGAGTGCACATTATTGCTTGAGCTAGTGTGTCTTGACTGCTGAGTCACTCCTTTATTATTAAGTGCATGTGTTTGCAGGCCGTCTATCCACCCCCTGAGCCGCGCTGCATTGTTTCTTGCCCCCTTCAACCGCCTCAGTGTTGTATGAATAGGAAGTGGAAAAAAGTCAGCAAGTTGATCCTACTGTGGCTATTTCAATTTTACATGAAACAAGCACATCATATGAGGTTTGTGGCAAACAAGCTTGGGTCAGACAGAAGAGTAACATTTATGGTGACTGTGTGCCCCAAGGCATCTGTGATTTCCCTAAAGAAGTCAACTGACTCACCACCTACTAACCCCCATGTACGATTTAAAAACCCCGAAGAAATACATGTACCCCTGGCGGTGGCGACATAACGTGTGGACCCTTGAGACAGAATGTGTCAGTTACCATTGAAAAAGGAGAAGCAAGAAGACTACAAGTCCCACGGTGCAACTTGCTGCTTATGCATGTTGTAAGCAGGCTGATGCATGCTGGGGTTGGAATAGCGAGGCGAATGTGGTCTGAGTTGCTTCTGGCGTTACTAAGGTGGATAGAGAGCAGGACCCTGATTATGGTGGCACAATGAGTATAGGAGGAGGAGCAGTTCTACATATCAATCATAATATAACTCATTTTTTATATTACTGCTACTTCTATATTACAGGTCTGTCATTAACCAGGTCTCCCACACTATGGGGCCTATTAGGATGGCGGACGGACCTGCGTCCGTCCGCCACCCCCGAGGTGGGTGCGGCGGGGCTGTGGCGTTCCCTCCATGCAGATTAGGATGTGACCGCCACCCTGGCGGTCACATACCCTATGTTTAACATTGCGGCGGGTGCTGCTTGAAGCAGCGCCCGCCGCAAGGTTAAAAGTGCATGCTTTGCATATGCATGCACAAAGCGGCAGGCACCGCGCGGTGCCTGCCGCTTTGTGCATGCATATGCAAGGGGGTACCATAGGTACCCCCCATGTGGACCCCCCAACACCCTGGCGGCTCGCAACAAGCCCCCAAAAACGAAAGACCACATGCTTTTCCACTGCGGAAAAACCGCAGCGGAAAAGCATGTCTTCTGCCCCATCCTAATATGGCTGGCGGTGTCTGATAGACACCGCCACCATATCAGAGCTTTTCCGCCGCGGTCGGAATGCGACCGCGGTGGAAAAGCGGCGGACGGTCTTCCTGACCCACCAGCCATCCTAATCTGGCGGTGGGTCTTTGGAGCCTCCGCAGCGGTGAATACGCATCCTCCTGGCCGGCGGTGGCTTCCGCCAGCCCGGAGGATGCGGATTCACCACGATCCTAATCGGCCCCTTAATTTTTTATTGTTCAAAATTTACAAAGGAATTACGTCGTCTGCGAATTGTCCAGTCCATGGTCTACCCTTTCAGAATGTTTCCTTTTCCCTCTTTAAAATATTTCACATATGCTTTCGAAAAAATGTTATATGAATTATATTTGTTTGGGGAAATAGGGGATCATAAACATCTAAACAAAGTCTTTTACACCCATCTGCTCAAGCACATGCAGGCACCACCTACACCCAACACTGTACACCACCACCACCATAATTCTACAACCCTACCACAACCACCCTATCACACCCACCTTACAACAACAGTACCACTTGCACCCTTCCACCAACACACCATTCTACCACCAGCACCACCACCACCACCCTAACAACTACCACTAGCACCTTAATCACTAGCATCACCTCAACCATCATACTAACCTAACCACTACCACTCTACCCTGACCACCATAGCATAACTACCACCCTAACTGCCATCACCACCACCCTCCGCACCCTAACACCACCACCCTTCTGCCACCCTACCTACTACACTAACCACCACCACCACCATAGCCCGTCTACCACCACCCTGCTACCACAACCCTAACCACCACCAACTATAACACCATCATCTCTACTGCCCTCATCACCACCACCACCTGCCTAACGAGTCTACTACCAGTACCCTAACCAGCACCACCCTACCCTAACCACTGCCATTATCCCACCCTCAACACCACACTCCCTCACCCCCACCACTACCATGCCGTAACCACCACCATCTTGTGACTCAAAATGGCTCTCAAATCCTGTAGAAGCTCTTCATTTTTTAACAACCATTTCCGACTCATTACTGGATTGCTCTTTTCACGGGAAGTTGTGGCTTGTGTTTGTTTACTTGAGTAATTTGTTCTCAACTGAAACTATGCATCTAGGTATCTTGTAAAACTGAGTCATATCAAAGATTAAGAAGCATTTACACAAAGTCTACAGCTATGTATCAACCTGTGCCCACCTTATCTATGAAAATCGGTATGTGAACGTTGAGAAGGAGCTGTATGGTAGGATGTTGCTTCATATTAGTTTGCTTTGTACACTTTTAATTGCTGTGCAGTGAGAATAAGAGCACGTAGTGTTCATCACACCACATGGTTTGCGTTTATTAAAGCAATCTACAAACGCAGTCAGTCCTGTTTCAAAGACTGGTTGTGTGGGCTTTTGAACTTTCATTCCTCTTCTTTTGTTTGTCCTTCCCTGGAGCATGGATTACTTACTTGTGTGCTTCCACTGCCTACTTTTTTCACCTTTTTTCTTTTTTTAATTAACCTCTGCATGAGAGTGCATGGGTTTTCCCGCTGTTTCTCTTGTGTACTTCTCTTCGCTCCTGCACAACTCTCTATGCTGCTCATACCTGCATTCTTCTCTCCACCTCTCTCTATGTTGTGCTTGACCTTTCGTGCTTCTCCCCACGATGCTTTCTTACCTGTGTGCTGCTCATTCCACGTTCTACTCTTTTGCAGATGTACTTCTCTTCCCTCATATTACGTGTTGCTCTCTTCTACCCGTTATGTACTTCTCCTGCAGCCATCTGTGCTGATTCTGACCCCGCCTTCCGTGATTCTGTGTCCTTTGTGATTCTTCCACGGTTATTCTCCTTGTTGCTTACCTCACCTGTTATTTATTTTTTAATTATTTACCAAACCAACCTGGATCAGTAAAAAAAAAAAACCCATGTGCTTATTAAAGACACGTGTATGAGTGGTGCACATCCCAACAAAATGACACAGTGGCTGCGTCATAGTTACTTATTTTTTATTTCCTCTGTGGCCATGCTGCACAACTTCATTAAAAAAATTAGCAAATCCCAGAGATCGCAAAGGTGAGACTTATTGGTTTTGCCAATGCTTGTTGAAGCAGTAGCCGCTAGCTATAAGGGCCCTTCCCTCGTCAAGCTTCTGGGGTTGAATGTGGCACTGCCGATCTGTGCAGACAGCACCTAATTTCTCAACATGTT
Organism: Lissotriton helveticus; assembly: GCF_964261635.1. Lineage (NCBI taxonomy): Eukaryota > Metazoa > Chordata > Amphibia > Caudata > Salamandridae > Lissotriton > Lissotriton helveticus. The sequence continues at coordinate 795,564,035 of NC_136063.1, read as the reverse complement.
CCCACTTCCCTCTGGCACAGTCGTTTCTTTCCTTTTTGTGTGATGTTTACAATGTAACACACTAGGTAGGAAGACTAGAGTAACCTTCTGTGGCTTTGCTGAATTTCTCCTAAAAGGAGTGGCCTTCTGCCACTTTTGTGTGGACCTTTTCATCGTTTCTCACTTTTAACAATGCACCAGCATGAGTTAGGATGTGTGGATAATATGACCACCTTTTATTGCCTTCGTATATCAAGGAAGAAGGAACATACATTTTCAACTACATACCTGAAGCCTGCTTTCATCATCCTCTGTGACTTTGGTCTCCTGTAATTTGTGGCACTTTTCTGTCTGGGAAGGCAGCTGTGGCCATAAATGTGTGTTTAGAGGGCGAATTTGGTTTAGGTTTCTGCTGAGATATTGGAAGGAACCGCATTGCCACTTTAAGGGTGTGACCCGCTGACCCCTGACATCTCTAAAATATTGAGCAGTGTTAAGATGGCCTGGCTTTAGTGGCATGCTTCTTCCTGCCATGGCACTCCATAGTGCCACCCAAGCGACTAGTTAAATATTCATGAGCCGAGTGTGCTTTTAACCAATGGACCTCTTGAGAATGGCCAAAGGCTTCTTTTCTTTTGGCACGTGTGCGCTTCTGGGGGGTGTGTTTGGGTCTTTTTCTTTAATATACTGCCGTAATCACACACACACACACACACACACACACACACGCACGCACGCACACACACACACACACACACACACACACCTTTGTCAGTTTTGGACAAAAAGTACATCAAATTGTGTTGCATTATTTTTGGGTTCACGAGTAATTTGGTGTAAAACCACTTTATTTAAAACGGGTTTACTGGACCAGTTTTTGAGTAGTCTTTGAACATGGGCTCCTGCAAAACAAAAGACCTGAAATAGGTCAGAGCTGTCGGCCTCACATTTCACCAGACTTGATATCCACTGTGAATCTGCCTGTACCACGAAAGTAGTTTAAACTGATGAAATGATCCAGCCGTTTACGATGCAGGCCAAACGGGAGATCTGATTTCAGCTCCAATGTGGCTTGCACAAGGCCATTAGATTAACAGCCCTGCGTCTTTACACTTTAATGTGAGCAGGTAACGATGCGTGTACCAAGCCACATCAATTAGTCTAAATATATAGACCAGAACCCAACGAATGTACTTTTGCTCTGATTAATGTGCTCTTAGACAAACAAATGAATGTTAGTTAAATGCTCATTCCAGCAAACGTACATTTGTTGGGACTGATTATCTGTTGGAGACAGTGAATGTATTTTTTGAGGAAGCGCCTGTACATTTGTAGAAAGGAACGTGCATTTTTGTTAAGTACGTGTTACGTTCTACACGTGTGTGTGGCGTGCATAGTATGGCGTTGGGATGCTTATCTGATTTCACCTGGTTTCCAGGATTCCTTTGGGGACCGGTGCCTGGTGTTAGTAAGGTGTAGTGGTTAGCAGTGTGAGAGTATTTGATGCTTTGTTGTTGATAAATAGTTGTGTTGCAAGTCTTCTGCATTTCAGATCCCGAGGACACCAAAAACAAGCTGAAGTGAAAGGACCATAAAAGAAGCCACATTTGTTAAGGGAAAATGCAACATTGTGCATGCATATGCACCAAAATAAAGTTTAGAAACAATGCCTAGTTTGGCCAAAATACACTCTTCCATGAGCTTTATACCTTCAGTAAAGCAGTGTCACTAACTAAAATAAGCATTTGCGAAGCCAGTAGGTTGCTTTTTCGGGGCCTGTTGGCATTGCCAGTGGTTTTTAGCTTTACGGTACAGCATCCCGATGCTGTGCATCGTGGCTAAATGAAACAAAAGTTTAATGAAAATGTTTTTATTTACCAAGCTGGATTGGTAAATAAAACAATAAAATAAAAGCAAGATATTTCTTTTTTTTAAGCGCAAGTTGAGGGAGCATCACAGAGAGATGGGGGAGCATAGCAGAGAGCTCGGGTGGGGAAAATAATGTGAAGAGTAGGTTGGGGAGAAGAAGCAACTGGTGAGAGGAATTTGTGGTGGGTGAGGAGAAACACAGACAAGAAAGTAACAGGGAGATGAATATGAGGCAGAGCGTGTAATATAGAGGTGACGAGTGACAGAGCAACACTGAGTGCAGAGGGAGACCAATATAAGAGGGAAATAGCTGGAAAATACATGCACTCCTATGGAATGCTTAGCACAAAAGTAAAAAGTAGTCCTGAAACGTAAACAATAGAAGTTTAGATGGCAGCCAATGAAAAGAGATGATAAAGAGGTTGTGTTCTTGGGAGGGGCAAACAAAAGATTGAAAAGCTGGAATACAACAAGCATTGGCATTGCCAATAGGTCTCGCATTTGTGGGACCTTATAAGTATTTAGTTTTGCAGCACAATATCCTTGTTGCATAATCGGATATTGTGCTGCAAAACTAAATACTTATAAGGTCCCACAAGCGAGACCTATTGGCAATGCCAATGCTTGAGGACCCCCTGTTACCCGCCTCTGTGATTCCCAGACTATGTTTTCCTTTTGTTAATAAACGCTTGCAAACAGCTGGCGCATGCGCAGAGCGGGGGCAAGCAAGGGAAGGAGTGGACACAGGAGGGAGCCGGAGAGAGAGAAGAAAGGAACCTGGAAGTTATGTCACGTTGGCTGCTTATTATACGACAGTAAAGTTGCCCTACATTTATAGTGCAACTTAGTACTTTAAGGAAGCAGTAAAGGTGAGGAGAAACAAGTGGAAGGAGAAAAGGAATTAGAGAGAGGGAACAGGAAAACCCGATGTAATATGTCAGCAGTTTGCATAGATAGTGCTTATGCCACATGCAGATAGGGTCAAAGCGCTGCATCTGAAGGGGAAAGGTACACAAAAGTGGCGAGGGGAGGATGTCACTTTATGTAATGTATTGGCTTGTATAGTGCTTATTGCGTTTAAGACGTTTAAAGCGCTGCAACACAATTGAAGAGGGAATGACAGGGCATGGGGGGAATACTTTAGGGAATTGGAGTGAGGGAAACAGGGAACATGATGCTACGTCACACTGCTTGCTTGGATGATGTTTAACCCTAAACTGCTCCAGAGCTGCAAGGAGGGGACTCTAAAGAAAGGAAAGCAAAGAAGGAAAATATGTAAAGCGCTCTGATACCTGATTCCGTTTGGGTCTAGTTTGCGCTATATAAAACTCGGCAAAAAAAAAACTCAGTTTACCGCCAAGGCAGATAGAGTCAAAGCGCTGCATCTGAAGGGGAAAGGTACACAGAAGTGGCGAGGGGAGGATGTCACTTTATGTAATGTATTGGCTTGTATAGTGCTTATTGCGTTTAAGACGTTTAAAGCGCTGCAACACAATTGAAGAGGGAATGACAGGGCATGGGGGGGGAATACTTTAGGGAATTGGAGTGAGGGAAAGAGGGAACATGATGCTACGTCACACTGCTTGCTTGGATGATGTTTAACCCTAAACTGCTCCAGAGCTGCAAGGAGGGGACTCTAAAGAAAGGAAAGCAAAGAAGGAAAATATGTAAAGCGCTCTGATACCTGATTCCGTTCGGGTCTAGTTCGCGCTATATAAAACTCGGCAAAAAAAAAACCTCAGTTTACCGCCGGCTTGGCTTGTAAAAAAAAAAAAAAAGGCGTGCGCCGGGAAAGGAAGGCAGAAGGCAGAGAAGGGGAGGGGGGAGTAAAAAAAAAAATGCGTGCGCCGGGAAAGGAAGGCAGAAGGCAGAGAAGGGGAGGGGGGAGGAGAAATGCGACACGGCGGGCAGGGGAGCGGCGAAAATGACTAATTAGGGGAGGAGAAGCCGAGAAGCCGCAGAGCGCACGCTGGGCGAAGCCCTTTGATGTGCTCTGCGGCAAATGGAGGGAGGCTGATGCGCGTTCATGTTTGAACACGTGGTTTACATGAACTGCATGAAAACGCCATGAAAACGCCAGCAAAAAGCTGGTGGTTTCATGATGTTTTCGCCGCTTGATTTCTCGCTCCGCTCGATGCGCATGCGCGCATCGATAGGTCGCGAGACCTAAAAATGAAGCAAACTAATGAGAATGACGGGGAAAGTCAACCAATGGTAAGAAATTGATGGCTCAAAACACTGTCTCGTAGGCTCGACCTAAAAGGAAACATTTTCAATGTGAGCTAAGATCACAGTTCGTTGAAACGACAACAGTAGACCTGAGTTTACCTGGCATAATCACCACACAGGTAAATTTTTGTTTGGTGGTAGGTCCCCCCCCCCCTTTTTTAGGACTTTTATTCCAAGCTTTTCAGTATCAATCTTTTTTTTGTTATCATAGCATGTAACTGTTATATCCTAACTATCAATTACATTTTTACTAATATTTTTAATTTCCACGAACGAACATGATTTATGCAGTGAACCAATAAAGACCATGCATTCTAGCCTATGGATAGTTTAGTTTAATATATATAACGCGTGCTGCTCTTGACCTTAAACATAATATCACAGATGACATAAAACACTGCCTTTATGACTTTGGTGATCGGAATAATATATCATGCACCTCATGAGAAAGGCTACAGTAGCTTTGTCGAGCAAAAGGTGTCCACATAAGCATTCCATAGGAAATAGAATTTTCAGTATCCAAGTAAAACAGATTTTCTCACAGAGAAAATAAAGTGAAGAATGTCTGCAAACACACAGGCGAATTGTCCCTGAAGAGGTTGTGTGGCGAGTAGAGCTTGCTATACCAGTGTCTGCAACTATGTGTCCTGCTGCGGATTCATTCACAGCAGATCGGCATCTTGGCTGATATTAAATGTAGATGTATGCCTGCAGTACTATTTTAAACAGCTATGTGACAGATGTTCAAAGATTCCAAACAAATCGCCTAATGCAACTTGTAACAATTTGCAGTTCCTTATTTAAAATGCACAAAATTGGATTTGGTAAAAGTGGTCAGAATTTATGCACCGACTTCTACCGAATGCATTGGTATTTTGCGCACCTACCTTTGTCAGCTCTCAAAATACTGATTTGTAGGGGGTTGCAATTCAACCATCTCATTAATATGCATGAGGAAGGTCACAAATTGCAACCCGCTTTGATTGGCCACAATAACATGGATGCTGACCTGCTGTGGTGACGAGATTGCTTTTAAGTAAAGGAATTATGTTTTTACAAACACATCCTGTTTTTTCTTAAAGGAAAACGCGATGCATTTAGGCAAAACATGTATAGTTACACAAGTATTTTATAGGAGTAGTCAGAGGTCCCCATTGACCACTGACTACTCCTAAAAAACGTTTTCGTCTGCGTGCTCAAAGAGGAAGCGAACCCTTAGAGATCCATTCCTGTTCGCAGATGGCTTACCACCTCCTTTAAGTTAGTGGTAAACTATTAATGTTTTGTGACTGATTTTCAGTCGAAGAGCATTAATACATACATCAGTATTTGGAAAGGACGCCCTTAAAACAGTCCTTCCAAATAGCAATTCTTAATGGTTTCCTAAACCCATTTAGCGATTTGACAAACCTTTGCTGAATTATTAAATGAGTTTAGTACATTTGAAAAAGGGTTTTGGCATCCTCCAACCCTCTGATTTATCGAATCAGAGGGTTTGAGAACGCTAGAAACCTTGTACGTGAGGCGCTATGTTTTTGTAGAGCTTATGTTGTGGAGTAATGAAGAAGTAGGTAGACTTAAAGACTAATTAAAGCTGCTGTTATGATCAACAGCTGTGCGCAAGTAATTATCCTCGTACAAATTGCATGTTGAAGAGAGATGTGAGTAGTTCATCACATTACAGATACTTTAACTGGCACTAAATGCAATTGGACTGCAGTATCACTGTTAAAATGTAGACAAATTGAAGGAGATTATGAAGAAAAGAAAGCCTATATTTGCCCTCGCAAACTTTTAACTATTTCATATGTTATAGTTTTTTTTAATTGTTGATTTGAATGTTTTACGGGTTGATAAGGCTATATAGCATAAATATTGAAGTTTTCTGTGCAAAGTTAATGAACTGCTCCACTTCATTTTCCAGGTCGTGTTGACGCATGATAACTATGGTACACATTCACAAGTAATTTGAATTAAAAACAATTCAATATGAAAGATTCTGATGTCGAAGGTCAAATGTGCCATCGGTGAGGTCTTGTGTGATGAAATTGGTGACTTTATTGATTAAATAGTTAGTGGCGTGACTGTAAAACATCAAGAAGCAGTTATGACGCTCATGGGATTAGGTGGATTTGTCAGCAGTAGGTAGATTTTAGTTTTTCCGTAATGCAAAGAGACGCGTAAAGGTTCAGACATGCCATATATATTTATTTTTTTACATTTTGTTTTTATTTTGACCATTAATACTTGACGGAAAATATTGCAGTCAAGCCATTTTACATTAACCATATCGTCTCTAGGTTATGTTCCAGCTTCAATATGCTGTGCTGTTGTATGTAGCTTTCACCTCTTACCAAATCTCTCTATTCCTGGTGCACTGCTCCATGTGTCTGCCTTCTTGCTTATGTCCAGCTCCTGGGCGCAGTATGTTTGTGTGCAGAATGCATGGAAATGAAGGATGAAGTAAAATTCACCGACGCGGGTATGAGTGGGAAAGGTGTATCTGTACATGTTTAACCTGGGATTGGAATGAAGGGTCGTTGTAAATGGAACTGTGATCAGCATGAGTGGTGCTGTTCTAAAGGAAAAGCCTCTTTAAAGATTACTATCTTCTGCCTACCTTTTTCAATGATGTGTGGCCATGCGTAGCCAGGATTATTCTCACCAGACTCAAAAGAGCTTTACCTGCTTAACGTGCCTTTATTTAATGGAAGTGCTTATAGACCTGTTGAGTGTTGTATCTGGTGTATGTGGATGCATGAATTGTTTGTCTTTACCTTAAGATGTGTGCATAGAATCATTGGGTTGTGTCTCAGAAACTAGTGTGTTTTTAAGTTGGCTGTGTCAAGGAAAGTAAGAGTGTATGCTTGAGGGTAGTGTTCGAGAATGTAGCCTATGTGATTGAGTGTTGTTTGTGCCTGTGGAATGAGTGGCGGAAAAACATGATTTGTGTGTTCCGGAGCGGTGTGGGTGCGCACAAGTATTTATAAACAGGGCCTTTGAAGGCAAAAATGGTATCTGAGGTTTGTGCATCTCATAAAGTAGCTTTGTAGGTATGATGTACACAACAATATTTATTGGTATTGTGATGTTTTTGGGGATAGAATGGATTTTAGTGATTTATATATTTTAGGCCTGTTCAATGCACTGAGTCTTTTTGTGACTTAGTGTGTTTGGTCCCTTGGAGTGCGCTTACCCTCTATGGTCCATTGTAACCTCCAAGGTTGTGGCCAAGGAGAAGATTTTCTAGTAATGTACAAAAGTACAGACTTGTGCTTGCTAAAGAAAAAAAATGCTAAGCATGCTCTAAATCTTCCACATGCGCAAAAGATAATTTCTCCTTAATCTTCTTGGCTACCAAAAGCAAGATGTGCAACTTGTGTAGTACAGATTATTCTCTTTGTATGATTCTAACATACTGCGGGATTTTCAACCAGATTCCCCCCACCCCTCCCCCACATGAACTCGCATGACCTTCAAATGATCTGGCCAAGATGGGATCCGACAGGTTTACACATCCCTCTGCTACCTTTATTTTGATAAGAAATATAGTTCCCTCTGACAGAAAAATTTGAGGTAAGCTTTGCTGTAGCCCAGTGGAGTTATTTGTTGGCCAAGTATAAATGCTTGACAAGTCTTACCCAGTTTCAGGACCTTCAAAAATGATAAACTAAGATGACAACTGTTGGGCCTGGCCCTTTTTACAGGGTTATCCCCAAATGTTTTGCCTTCTTTTGCCTATTTTTAGGACCTTAGTTTTGTTGGCTTTAGGGCTTTGGATACTTTACCACTGCTAATCGGTGCTGAAGTGCATGTCCTCGCTCCTCTAAGCACGATATGATTGGTTTGCACCTGTTTGGCATATTTGATTTACTTGTGAGTCCCTTGTAAATTGGTGTCCCTTATACCCAGGGCCTGTAAATTAAATGTTACTAGTGGACCTGCAGCACTACTTGTGCCCCCCTCAGAAGTAGGCTTACAAACCTGTCTGCTCACCTGCCTGCCCACACAAGGAGCAAATTTGTTAATTTAATGTCTTCATCTGTGAAACTATGAGATGTAAAGTTCCCCAAAAGCATTTAAAAAAAACTGGAGCAATACTGACCTCACTCCTTCCTACAACCAAAGATAAAATTACCATCATATACACTATATGATAATCAGAGAAGTAACAAAACACTTTGAAACCACACAAAACTACAAAAGGTAAATGTAAAGGGACAGGCGGCCATCAGGTGCTGAAGACATTTGAGGGGCATCTAAAAACAAAGTGCCCCTCTAATGTCTCTGGGACCATGACAGCCGCCCCTGATTACACACTTTCAGATCCTCTGTGCTCCAAAACAATCCGGTGAGGGAAAACCCAATGCAGCGTAAGAGCATAGGGTTTGGAAGTTCCAAAGCAACGCACTCACTGCGTTGCACTTGCCGGGATGTCGCTGTCTGTCTTCCAAGCCTAACAGTTGACACTCAAGAGAAGGGGTGGATAGGTCGCTGATTAGAGTTGAAAGGGCATGACAGGAAAATGAAAACAACTGTGCTTGGGGGCAAGCTGTGATATGAATAGGGCCCGGTGGCCTTTGTGGCATGTGGCGCGTGCCGCTCTTACCGTCTGTCAGCCAGACTGCTGCAGGCTTTGCGCTTTCAGGTCTAGTTTTTTTTTGTTTTGATACAAGCTTGGAGCTTCATATTTCGCAAGAAAAAACCATATGCTTCTGTGAGCACTAAATTTGAGCTTTACATTTTCCCATTCTTCAAAATGTTGTCCAGGGTACAAGAGCTTGCTCACTAATATATTGGAGCAGTTCTCTAATGGTCATTTATGCTTTTGGAGTCCATGTGAGTACATTTTACCCTAAAAAAGATATGTTCTTTTTTTCTCTCCTTTATTTCTTTTTTCAACAAGGCATGTATGTAATGGTTGGTGATAGTTTAAAGCTGGTTGTGCCACTGCCCGTTCATGGTTTATGGGGTAGCCACTGGTACTCCATTCTTGCTAGCGCACATTGAATCCTAAAACAGAACAGCTCTTTAGAGAGAAAACTCTTGTCTCATACGGGAAAACTGCCTTCAACTTAGTGTGTCTAGTCCAGAGCTGGCTCACAGCACAAAAGATTGGTCTTACTTGATCACATCACTTACCCGAACTTAACTCTACTAAACAATAAATCAAATTGTCCAATCTTTATCTCCCTGACAAAACACAATAACACCAGAGGACAATGGCTCCAGTCTACCAGAAGTCCCAGAATCAAGCTGAAACGGGACCCAGACTTTAGAAGCAGGACTGAAAGAATCAAATGGAAAAATATGCATCGTAGATGATGGTAGCATTGCGCAACATTACAATCTTGGTCCATTTCCCGTCCCATGGCCTCCTGAAGGTACCATTTCGGGGTAGGTGTCGAAAGTGTATTGCTGCAGATGGACGGTCTGGTACGAAAGGCAGACATTGGGGTTTGAAAAGATAATTGGGGGGGTGTTTCCAAACGTTGGTGGAAGGGTTTACAAAAGTAGGTGTTTTAGTTCTTTCCTCCCTTAAAGTGTGCCTCTGGGTTCCGACTCCTTCCATATTTCCGTTTTAGTCTTGACCCAACTTTGCTTTGAATAACCCTCGTGACTCCTGCGTGCTGTTACTTCTGTGAAACATTTGCCCCCTTTTCCTGTAGACGTTTATTTCGAGTGCAGCTGCTGCTTTAACAACACGCCATGTTAGTACTGTTTGTACATTTCTATAGCCGCTTGCTTCAAAGATCTACGCAAATAAACTGATAGGACAGATATCCGAGCCATTCCCAGGCTCTCCGGTCTCTCAGACGCCTATATTTTGTCTGCGTCAGCAGTGGCGCATCGAGTGCCTTCAACTTGCACCCACTTCGTCATAACCCGGGCAAAGAGCAGAGTTAATGGTTTTTGGTGTCATTCTGCCCCCTTTTGTTTTTGACTTTTGTGCATTGTCTTTGGCGCCTTTCTACACACTGGGCGGTGAGTTGGTTTCATACGCAGGGTATTGGTTTTTGCAGACCTGCATGAAAATGAAAACCGCGTCCCTCCCGGCAGCCTCCGGTCTGAATAGACCCTGTGCCCTTTGTGACACGCGGCGGCCCGTGCTGCTCGGCCTGTGGTCAGATGGCTGCAGGCGCCGTGTGGAGCCCGGAGTGTTTTTTTTCTTCAGTTTTGCGCTTGACCAGTTCAGACTTAATCTGCTTCTTTGCCACTTGTCACAGCTTATGGTGAGATGTCATCTGGCTTTGTGGTTTTCGGCCACCTGTCTTCCCATTCAAGGCTTCTCGTTTTCCCATTAGCAGATGTGGCCCAGAGAGCTCTTCTCCCCCCACTTCTACCAGACACACAAAGCTAGCCTTAATTTTTTTCCACTTGTAATGCACTAGTCTTAGTTTTTCTGCCTACGTGTTGGTCATATGTACCAGAAACATCATAATCTGATTTTTGTTCTTCCCCCAATTAGAGTAGAGCCATTCGTTTTTTTTTCTTTATAAAAGCCAATATTTAAAAGAAACTGAATAGTTAACATAGGCTTTCTGTAAGTGATCTTGTGGTAGCATTTAGTCATTCCAAACCTCCAGGCAAAATACCTGTTTCTTAGATATTAGACTGCACTTGCAATGGTACACACAATACTTTTGCTATTTGATTTTTATCGAGTCTTAATGGTAGTCTACGCGGACTGCATTAGATGTTCATCAGGAGAGATCCTGGTTTCCGCAGGTATAGGGAAGCCAGGTGTCCCCAGGTGTACGGCTGAAATAAACTGATATCTGTTTCATTTCAATTCCAATTGATCCCAAAGAGGACCCCTAATCTTTCTGTGGTTGTGGGAAGAATCCCTCATTTGGTATAGTGATGCTTCTGTCAGTGAACATTTGTCCATACCTCTTGGTCATTCTTCAATACCAGGATTGATCTTTTCTGACTAGGAGGAAGTCTAGTTTAACTAACACTTTAAAGCCTCTTGCCTGATGCTGTTTTAGGTGTTGCTTGTGCCCTGACGATAACCCAAAGCTCAATGAATGTAATAAACCCTCCGAACCGCATATAAGCAGAAAAACAATATCACTGAGACATTAGAAGCTGAATCAGGCTCTGGTCTATGATTAAAGCCATGGAACCAGGTTTTACAACTGCCAGATTACTAAAAGCGCTGCAATACATGCCAGTGGCAGTCAAAGGTCCATATTATAATGAGACATGCATCTGCCTTTTCCAGTTTCAATTTCGTCTTTTGGAGATAACCAAATGCAGCTTCCACAGAGGTGTTTGCTGCAAACAATAGGCTTCCCTGTTCTTTGCAAATCAGTTTTATGGGAACCATTACATAACCCGTGTAGGTCATCTGACAAACTTGTAATGGTTTGTGTCCGACAAAGAATGAGTGCCTCGTGGGACTTATTTCAAATGCCATGGCTCACTGGGATCAAGTTTTATGATTTATGGGAGTAAAATTTCCTAGATCATTTGGTGCCAGCATTATGATTCGATTAATGGTTACGGTGCACAGCAATTGCACACTCTGTGGGCCCTTTTGTGACTCGAGAGGAAGCAATACCTCATCTGTGAGTGAGAAGTTGGATTGCTTAAGCACATCTGTTGATCCCTTGGGGTCCTCTCCTGAAGCTTCTTGTGTTTCTAACATAGGTGTATTCTCATTTTTGTACAGAGCGAATCAGTGACTTATAAGTACACTTTAATTTGCTGTATGGTTCAGCACTCGCGACAGTCCAGTATGCGCGCGCATTGAAGGCTTTACTGTGAGAAGGGAACGCAACCAAGAGTGGAGCTCTTTGGTCTTGAAGGGTACACTGAGCACACCTTCTATATCGAACATAACTACTGCCTGCTGAGCTGTGGAGAACTGGCAGTCGCAGCAGCAAATAGATTGTAGTGGGAAAGCCAGGCCTTTTTACCTGTTATTGCAAGTGGGAATTATTTACTGCCACATCCCACCTTTTTAAATCGGTCTGCCAGTCCCTTGCCTCTGGGTCCTTTGCCCATCCATGTTGGACATTGAAGCTGTGTTTTTATACCATCTTTGTATGTTGCATATGTGTGGAGCATCTGTGACGTAGTAATAGCTAGACTGGAGTAATCTTTTTGATGCATGGCAGTGGCATCTGCAGTTCAGTGCGGAGAGAGTTCATGTCAGCAGATGTGAACTGCAGGGCTCCTACAGGACATTCCTGGGATCCTTTGGGTTGGGTCAGATTTTTTGGTATGGAGGAAAAATACGTGGGCCCCTTTTACGCCTATCGAGTTTCTCATGCCTTTCTTGCATTAATGTTCACTGGACGGCCTTACCTTCCATATGTTAAAAGGTAGCTAAGCGATATAGCCTAAATTTACTTTGTACCCTTGTTTTGGGTTCTTTCATGACAGGAGACTCCCATCTCCACCCACCTCCCTGCTTGAGAGATCATTCTTGGACGAGTCAGTGAAATAGCAAAAAGTAGGAACTGACCAGAGTTGATGTCATAGCAGAGTTCTGGAATTCATGACTAATGACTGCAACTTCAGTATAAAGATTGGACAGAAACTTCCAGTAGGTGGACACCACTGGTGAAAAAGCAAAAACGGTGCTTTGTGGCTGGATTAGCTACTGCAAAATCCCCTTACACGGTTCGGGGACAGTAACCTGGGGACTTCCGCCAAGATGGCACCCGTCAAGGGAGAGAGCTGACCAACTGCTCAGGAGTAGCATTGGTGTTGGCCTCGCACAAAGAAGAATCTGCTCAGAAGAAGAGGATCCCTGAAGGAGTAGACACAGGACGAACCAAAGCTGTCCACTATAAAACAAGGAAATAATCTGCCCCTCTTTGCAAGAGTGAGGCCTTGGAGCCCGAAAGTGCCTCAAGACTGTGGACTGGAATGTGTTAAACCTTGAATGGAGGGTACTGTGGAGCTTGAATCTGCCCAAGTTCTATTGAAGAATCAAAAGCACCATGAAACACAAGGGGATGGAAAAAAGTCAGAACGCAACCCCAGGTGTCACTGCAAAGAACCTGAGCACTGGAGGCCACCCTTCATCTAGGCTACCTCCCCAGTTAAATGTTGAGAATATTATGAGCATGCCAACTACTAATTTTTGGCCTCTGAAAGGTAATGTACAGCATTGCGTTGCATGTACTTTATTGCATTGAGTTTGAATTACTGAAGCGCTTGCTCTTTTGAAAGATTAAGCACTGACTGGACATTAGATTATTAACTTTTGTTTCATGTTTTGCTGAATTTTTAGTCTCTAACCTCACACCCCCTCCCTGAGTAAGACTTGGGCTGCTCAGCCTTGGTACCCTCGGTTGGCTGTTAAAGAGATGTACATGATGCACAGTTTTGATCTCAATAGTAAGGTTAAACCTGAGGAAATCAGTAGTAAAAGGCCCAGACAGTCAAAGTTTGAGCCGTGTAAACCCAGTCTGCTCTCGTATTCCTGAAAAGTTCCCAACAATTTCGCTAGTCCCTCTTTGCCTGATGGTACCTTCTGTGGGTAGGCAGGAATGAATTCTTCTGTAGTTTTTAAAAACATGTTTTTATTTCATTTGAGTTTTTTTAAATATCTTGTTTGGTGAAACTGCAAACTTTCTTGCAGTCGCTGTGTACGCAGAGAAATGTTTTTTTTCTAGATTCCAGATTGCTTTTTTGGGACTCTGGAGTCCTGGGTTCTATGGGTTCTGACCCTGTCTAAGGTGCATGATACAAAATCATGTGATTCTGGGTGAACTGCTTGATGTGCCTGTGCTTATGAAAAGTGTAAACATGTTTAATAGTTCTGTGAATTAAAAATGTATAGTTCAAACGTGTGCATTTTCTTCACTCGGTGTTGTCAGTTTCAAATATCACATTTGCCCCATTGAGCTTTAGTACTAAAGCTCTCCCCATCTAGGCTCTCAGTGTATAGATTGGCATTTATATAGTGCTTTCCTACCCCATGTCAAGCCATAGCGCTTTTGAGCTGGACGAGTAGTTATCTACTCTTTGTTATAAATATTTGAAGGACTGTTGCATGAGTGGTTGTCTATAGATTTCGTGCTCTGGTGTCATGAATGAGGTTTGGAAGTGTGCTCTGGCTTTGTTGACGTAATCATGTCGCAATGCAATATTGCATATGGAGCAAAAGCGGAAGAGAAAAAATGTGTGAGAGGGGATAGCAGTTCGCATCTTCAGGTAAGTAGTCTTGTAGGTTGCTTGCAAGTAAATCTATTTATCCCCCAGAGATCTTCAAACTTTGCGATTTGCACTTGTTTATAGTGCTACGAGGTCCTGATCTGTCAATCTGTGACTGAAAGCACTGTGAATGCCATTTTTTTTTATTGTATTGCACTGTATAAAACAGTCTGCTGCATAATACATACATATGTGTGTCCATTAAAAGGGTGCACTCCTTTTAACGGATACATATATTACCTTTCAAAAAGAATAAATATGTGTTACCATAAATCTGAGTCCATTAGCTTTGCGCAAAATGTGCTTTTTTGTGTTGTTTTTTTACACAAAGGGGCAGAAAGCCTGCTTTGGGCATCTGGCATAGAAGGAATGGCCTTGTGGTGTGGGGAGAGAAGGCACCCGGTTTCGCAGAGCTGTAGGCGCCATTGGTGCTGCTGCTGCATTAGAGGCCCGCTCATACTTGATGCGCCGTTGTTTCTCTGAGCATTGGAGCAAGGAAGAAGAAAAATGAAGCAGCGAAGACACCTTGATTTGGGTATCAGAGAAATTTGAGGGACGCTGAGAGATGGGAGGGAGAGGGATGCTGTGAGATGGGCGCCCATGTCATTAAATAACGTCAGAAGCAACAAGGCAGTCCCTATCATTAGTGAAACAGGTGCTGTGACCCTTTTGACCAGGGGGCCTCTGCATTACAATTATGAATGATTTACAATAAAAAAAATGGGCATGGGGCTCATTTTCTTTGCTAGCATTAGGGCAGATGGCTCCCTTGGCACGTACAAGTAGGGGAACAGCATGCAGTAGCTCATTTTCTTTCAGATAGAGACTGGACTTGCTTTGAGGTTGATTTGATGGTCAGACATGGTGGGGAAGGAGTGAAAGAAGAGAGAGCCTTCGTCTCAGAGTTACACACATCATTAGTGCAGCAGGTGGAGTTCATTGGGGTCCACGGCACCCCTAATATGGGCAGTAGTGTTTTTGGATAATTCTGTTCTTGTTTGATGCGGGTGCTTTTAAAAAAAAATGATTAAAAGTGCCCCATTTAGTGTTGATTACGAGCTACAGAAAAGCACCCCTGAAATGATCATATGATCCCCACCCCCTGTGATCATCCCTCCCCAAATCCTTGCCATATTGTTTTGGAGTGGAGGCACAGCTTCAAAACATTTTGCTCGGACCAAAAAAGCTTGTAGACCTCTGCTCTACCCCTGACCTTGCGTTTGGACTTCTTCATTGCTCTCAAGGACCATTCCAGGGGTCCCGTGTGATATTCTCCGGTCTCTTGTGAAGTGATGAGCGGCGAGGTGCAAATACTTGCAGAATATATTGATAAGTTATAAGTTTGTCCTCCCTAAGGCGCACGCACGATCCCTGTATCTGCAGCTCAGACCCTGCGTTTGTCCTCAGCCATGTGTCTCTGAGCCAAACCAGCTGGATGCTAACCTTCACCATAATCTTGCACTGACTGTCCTCTGGCCACCCCCTCCCACGGTTGGCACCTCCCTCCGATTGACCTCCGTCCCCTTTGAGTTTGTTGCCGCCAAGTTTGCCAGTTGCCGCAGTGATGGCTCTGGGGGTGGGCTCCCGCGTCAGTGTGATGGTCGCAGCTCATAAATGCACTGGTGCGCCCTGGCCAGCGCGCCTCTGGCGTGTGAAGTCTCAAGGGCTTTGATCTGACGGCTGCGTGTATAATTAATGAAGGCAACAGCTGTGGGATATTTGTAAACATGGAAATAAAACGAGGGCCGTGCTCTGCCTTTTGGATGTCTTCGTCTTTGGTATGCTGTCGTTGCCTCCACCAAAGCAAACGGCAAGGCACAACAAGCACTGGTAATGCTAGCAGATCTGGCTTCAAAGTGCTGCCTGCCCCCTGCTCTCACAGGCTCACCTGTTCACCCTGCAATTACCCAGGCACACCACCTCAGTCGCACAGGCACACTTCCTCACCCCCATTCCTCTCTCTGCACTCATACAGGCACATCTCTCACTCGGAATGTGAAGGTGGGTGGCACAGACTACTCTGACACAGCACTCACATGAAAAAAAGCGTGTAACGGGTACACACCACATTAAGCAGCACAATGCTTTGATTTTCTGAGCTAGGAGGTGAGGGTTGCCAGCATGAGACCTGCAGGTGAATTCACATGCATTCACCCTTGGCTCAGTACCCTAACTCTCCACCAGTTGGCAGTGACTTATTCTAATAATGTTGACCTTTTTTCACATTGGCTAGGCCTGTGTCCCAACACGCCTTTTAAAAATGTTTTAGTAACTAAGTACTACCCTTTTTTGGCTGAAAAGCATCTTCAAGCTTATTAGCGATTTAAAACAGGACTGAAGGCATAACGTTCAGTAACAGTACATCAAATGTAACACCCCAGGTATATTCCAGTCAGCTATGCTGCGCTGGTACCCACTTATCGCTCAGTTAAAGAATTGTCAGCGATATCGTGATTGGATCCCTCAGGGTTGGTTCGCTGTCCAGTTTGGTCCACCTCTCGACAGCCTCAGTTCTGGATGCTATTACAGCACAGAAGTTTGAGGTGCACAACTGAGGAAAGGGAAGAGCGGGGAAGGAGACCTGCAACAAAAGCACACTTATCAAATTGCTGAACAATCTATGTAATGTGCTAATTGGCACCTTGCATAACTTATTCAAAGGTCCCCGTCTTCCATGTGATTTCAGTAACCACTGATAAACCCGCACTCCGAGGTGATTAAAAACAGAGAGCCGCCTTCAGTGAAAGGCCAGGGATTACATGATTTCCCAATCACATTACTCAGAATGCCCACCCCTCCTTGCTCACTGCTAGCAGAGATTTGTAAGAACAACAACCCCTTACCCAGAGCTACTGCTTAAGGCAGTAGTGCCTCACTTTGAACTTACTTCAACCGTGCAATCAAGGAAGGTGCATTAAGGGAATGCTCTCTGTAGCCTGACAAGCAGGAAGTGGAGTACCCCGGCCTGGTTGCTGAACGTAGAAGATGGCGGCTGGTGGTGCTTCAAGAGCATGCCAAGCAACGTTGAACGTCCCAGCTGCCTTCACATGAGTAGTCCAACAACGCACGAGTAGTCTGCTGTGCGAAATGCAAAGCTGCGGGTTTCAACTAAGGTGGGTAGAAGAGGACTGTCACATAGGTGACTAGGATGGCCGGCAACGGTGAGCTCCTGGGCACGCCTAAATGACAGGCTGATTGTGTGGACCCTGTTCGCACCTTTCCCATGCAGGCGGTGGCCTCAGCAGGTCCCATTGTCCCAATGGGGCAGATCCAGTTGGCAGTAGGCAGTGCTTGCTGATTGCCCCCACTGTGTTTATAGATGGGTGAGCATCTGTCCAAGAAGGACCTTCATATGTATTTAGTCATGACAATAAAATAATGACTGGGTAAATTGCAGGTTTTGAAACGTAGGAAAAAAGAGACTGAAAAAGAAACAGCCTTTATAGAACAAGAAACCCCATTAAGTACCATCATCTTGGGCTGCTCATGTGCACCAGCTACTGTAGCTGTACTATATCATCAGGTTTCAGCTTGATTGCAGTCATTGGTGAGGAGAAAGGCCTCAGACCTTTAACAGCATGGTGGAGAGCGAAAATGATGCCTTTAACCACAGAGAAGCTTTGCAAGGGCGAAGACCCACTGAGAAACTTTGTAAAGGTCAAACATTATGAAATGCAGAAATTTCACCTTAAGAAAAGTAACATAGAATGCACTCCTACAAAAGGGTACCACTTCAGTGTAGCAAATCGCTAGAACATTTTGTTCCAAGCTTGTGAAATGGCTACCAGCACGACATTATTGCTACCAGCACAACATTATTGCTAGTAAGTTTGCAGAAAGAAGTTGTGCTTATTGTAACACATAGCACAATTAACTGTGAACAGCTCAGTGCTTCAAGCGTTGTAGAGCGACTGTGCGAGGTAAGGGCAACTGTTTCCAGAAACCACAATGCCACCACACACTGGAATATGTGGTAGGCAAGTGCCCTCGAGAAGCTGCCACCCCCTCCGTAGAAAAACGCCAAGGGTGTTGCTGATGCAGTCATCACAGCGTTGGAGAAAACCAGGAGTTGGAATCAAGGCGAGGAATTCCCAACCGTGAAGAGTCCGGATCATCAAACAAAGGGAGTGAGAAAACAAGGAAAGAAATACGACTTTGTTACAATGCTTTCTCCAACCAGACTGAGGCCATTGAGTAGTGAAAAAGGAATGGCAGCAAACACCACATGATGGATTGGGAAAGTCGGGAAGAAGTCAAGGAAAGAGCAGCCATGATGGGAACGAGAACAAAAACTTGAAGTGGACCAGCTTCGGAGTCTCCTTAAAAGGCAGCAACAAACCCTCAGGCTGGTGGTGGCTACTTTGAAGTTGAAGAGAGCAGCAGCCAGGAGCACAAGATGAAATGAGCTCAGGTGAGAAACTCACCCAGGCCGCCGCTGCAGGCTTCCGACAGTGTCTTCTGTGCCCCAGGAACCACAGGACCCCACAAAGTACTGCGGCTCTTAGGCGCCCAAGTGTGTAAGAAGCCATGGACACACGATGGTCTTGGCATTGTACACAAAGGCCCATATGTATCTAGGTTTCCCATTTCATTGTGTTGCATTGCATTGCAGGCTTTGTTTGGCTGTTTAATAACCTTGAGGATGAGAAGACTAGTCCTAGTCTCTGCCACTCTTACACTATAAATTCTGTGAAATTCTTAGAAAACCTGTAGCCAGATTAAGATTTTCAAGTTTGTCCCTGACACCTATTATCACACAAGATCCTTTTATACCATCTGTTTTACAAGTACACTCCCTTTGAGAATTCTGTTGGCCAATTATTACTTCACATTCTTTCTGTATGCAGGTATATCAAATGTTTGCTCAACACAGAAGGTTGTTGTCAATGCTTGTTACTTTTTACAATGGGTAGTATTAAAAGTACACACTGTAACTGCATGATAATAACTGTATGCAAAGTCACCTGAAGTGAGCTCCACTGAAATTATGCGAGTTTGCGGCTGTGGTGTTTTCTGTATAATTATGTGGTTGCCCATTTGCCACATAGCCTATCATCTGCTGCATAATCTGCAGATTTTAACAAAGAAATGTTTCTAGCTCAAACGGATCAAAAGTTACTAAAATGCGGCTACTCAAGTTGCCCTGAAGTGGAAGAACCTTTACCAAGGTTGACTGGTCACCTTTTCTGTTGCTTTTTGCTGTATTTGGGTGTTATATTGGTACTAATGAGGTGAAATCTTTGCCCAGACTATGTCAGCAAGTGCAAGCATGACAAAACAATAAAGCAATACTACCAAATTATGTACCCCATCACACCACATAACTTGCCTTTTCTTGCTGCATGATTTAGTCACCTGTACCGCATAATTTGGTCATCCCCTGACTCGTACTTCCAGTGGCCCTGCCTGTAGTTTACCAAGAACCAGTACTTCACAGTGCTATATGTGCGTGTGTATGTATGTGTGTATATATATATATATATATATATATATATAGTGTCTATTTATATTCCCACTCTCTTTCTCACGAACTTTGCAATGCCACTGTTGCCAAATTGCATCTGCGTTTATAGATTTAAGAATTTTTGGTAAATGTTTTTGTTCCCATTTTATTTTAGATCATGGGGAATTCATATGCTGGGCAACTTAAGTCTGCCCGTTTTGAGGAAGCACTTCACAATTCCATCGAGGCATCGCTCCGGTGCAGCAGTGTTGTGCCAAGGCCGGTTTTCTCTCAGCTCTACTTGGACCCTGAACATCCTGTTCTCACCCCAGAAGGTAAAGTGGCCTTGCTTTGTGCTTAAAGGTTAATTGAGGAGGCAGGGCAGATGCACACTGTGGCTTGCAATGGCTCTGCTGGTTGCTTGGGCTTTTTCTCTATGTGTATCTTATGGATGCTGCCGGATTGGCACACAAAATGAGTTTGTTATGTTATGTTGTTATTGTTAACTGAGGTTTGTATAGCGCATAATCACTGGCGGGTCTCTAAGCGCTTTTGAGAGAGTGGCCAGCGTCCACCAGCAGTCCAAACATGCACTTGGCGAAAGCTTTAGGCTGTACTTGGAGCTTCCCTAAAAAGAAGGGTCTTGAGTCACTTCCTGAATGGGAGGAGAGCCGAATCCTTGCGGAGGCTCTCAGGCAGCTTATTCCAAAGTTGAGGGATCAGGACAGCGAAGGCTCTGCCGCCTTTGGATGCGGTTTTGACCCGCGGGCAGGCCAGCAGACCTGTCTCGGACGACCGCAGTGTACGTCCTGGTACATAGTTTCCTAGGCGCTCCTTAATATACACGGGGGCCTGGCCATAAATGGCTTTGTGAGCAATACAGAGGCACTTGAACGTAGCTCTCTGTTTGATGGGGAGCCAACGCAACTTACACAGCAGAGGAGTGGCATAGGCCCTTCTAGGGAGCTTAAAAATCAGCCTGGCTGCGTCATTCATGGTCACCTGGAGCTGAGAAGTTTCTCGGGGAGGCCAATGTAGAGAGCATTGCCATAGTCGTGGCCGACACAATCATATGTAATGTGGTAAATGAGCGGAGGGGGGCCAGTTTCCGCAACTGTCTCATTAAGCCCGTACAGGTGCCGACCATTGTGGCGACTTGATTAGTCATGGATAGATTGCCATCAATCTTGATGCCCAGATTTTTTACAACAGGAACTGGCGTGGAGGTGATGCCCAGTTCTTGTGGCCAGAAAAGATCATTCCAGGGGTGTTTTTTTCGAGCAGATGACAAGACATAGTGCGCCATTTAAAGGGCTTCAGCGCTCATTGAGGAGCGTAGTTTGACATAAGTTACATTACAAAGAAGTTTAATATACCAAATAGTGCTATATAAATATTTGATGTATATTGGTGGACATGCCTGCAGATGACACTCTGGGCAATAATACATTTGTAACCCATTCTATAGTAATTTTCGTAAGAAAACCAGTCCCACTGTGATGCCCTGGTAATAAGATGCTGAAACATTAGGGGGATGCAGCTGCCCTGTTTACTTTTGATATTTTCCTAGCACGTGTTTATTCCTAGATGCACTTAAGTATGTCCTGCTTATACTTTTTGTCTGTTCTGATTTATTATTTACGTATTAAGTATGACATCTGTTAGCCACATGCATTATTCACATGTCCCTCTATTTCAACAACATTCAATTTGAATACAATGTAAATCGCATTTATCACATATGATGATTTGTCAATCAAGTGGGTTTAAGTTTGAGATCCTAAGTCTTTCACATTAAAAGTACAGACTCCTCTGAAAGCAGCCCTACACATGGTGCTACTCCTCACTAAATCTTCAATCATCCTGGTCATTGATCAGGTTGACAGCTCCTGGCTGTTTGCTTCAAGTTTGCAACTCCAAAGGTGTAGTTTCTATTACTGTTGCACTTGCAGCCTATTCTGCTGAAAACTAGAGCCAAGGTCACAGAGTTTTTCGTTGAATATGAAAGCGATCTTGAATCCGTCACACATTATATTCAACTTATATGCTAGATCACTAATAAAGGAGCTGGCCACACGAGGTTGCAGTCTGTACAGTTATGCGAATGGCTTACAGTTATATATTTGTTGTGACGGTACAACCTATATAAAGCACTTCACCTAGGTATGAATGGGTAACAACCATTTAAAATGAAATGCAGATAAAACTGAGATAATTTTGAATAATAGGCTGGCCCTTTGGAACCACCTACACTGTGACTGAGTATGGAGTTAATTTACGCACACACTAAAATCTTGAGGCTCCTAGGTGTTAGTGTTCTTTGACCTTTTGCCTCTTTTAATGCTGTTTTAATGTATTATATTTTCACATGTGTTGACGTTTAGCGTGTTTAGGACCTGCATTGCTTACTTTAAAATTCCAAATTGTCTTAACCAGGACTTTTTTTTGTTTGTTCAAAATAAAGGTAACTGTGTATCTGCTTTTGGCTCAGACATGAAGCCCAGAGTGGAGGACTTGGATAAAGAACTTGGCCACCGATGCACCCAGAACGGCAGCTTCGATCTTACCACCGGCCAGACGGTCTCCGAAATGGAGGAAGAGGAGGAAGAGGAAGACCTGTCTGATACCAATAGCCCACCTCTCCCGTACGCCCAGAAACCAGCCCCAGAAGGCGCTTGCACGACAGACGGTTTGTGTTACTCTCCACCATGCGTTGCTTGGTATAGTTAAAGTTCCTTTGGAATCCTAACCCGGTATGCGGTGTCTGAAGGGTTGTCTCTGAATGTTCATGTTTTTCCACAGAGCCTTTATTGCTTTAGTCTTGCATGATGTCTTGCATGCCATGTGATTACCCCAACGGCTAATGGCTTATAAAGAGAGGCACCGGGTGAAGTATACTTAATTTGCTAATGCATCCTCTTCATAGATCAATGCCTAACCCCATCTTGTGGTTACCTGTTGATTCCAGACAGGTCTCCTCACCTTTTAGCCAGGTCAAAAAAATTAGTTGGGTTACCCTGGGTGTTGGACCTGGCCTTTTTTTTGTTTTCCTCCTATTTGTCTGACCTCCTTTTTGTCGGTTTTAGGACTCTGGACACTTTACCACTACTAATCTGTGCTAAAGTGCAGATGCTCTCTCCCTAAAACATGGTATGTTTGGTTTTTCCATGATTGGCATATTTGATTTACTAGTAAATCCCTAGTACAGTGTGCCCAGGGCCTGTAAACCAAATGCTACTAGTGGGCCTGCCGCACTGATTGTACCACCCACACAAGTAGATCTGCAAACATGTCTCAGGCCTGGCACTCTAGTGTCTGTGTGCAGTTTTAAACTGCCGTTTCGACCTGGCAAGTGCACCCACTTAATAGGCCCAAACCTTCCATTTTACTACATGTAAGGCACCCCTAAAGTAGGCACAGAGGTAGCCCCATAGGCAGGATGCAGTTTATTTAACAGATAAGACACGTACTGTTGTGTTTTACATGTCTTGGTAGTGAAATACTGCTAATTTAGTTTTTCACTACAGCAAGGCCTATTTCTCCCACAGCTTAGCACTGGAGCTGTCTTATAACATCTTACACTTGTATCTGCCAATTGGGAGCTGATCGAAAATTAGAGTTTGGTGTCTATGGACTCTCAATTTAAAACTGCATATTTTGGTGAAGTTGTTTTTTAAATTGCAGGTTTGAAAATGCCACTTTTAGAAAGTTTCATAATTAGCAGAGGTTCTGGAATGCACTCCTCTTTCTCCTGGTTTATACCACATTATTCTGTTCCATTACATCAAACATCAAACCACTGTAGGCTTGCAAACTTAGACGCGCTCCACCCACTTGCGCAATGAAAGTAGAAAAAACACGTAGGGGCTATTTTTTCTGGTCCCTATCCCTTTTAGATGCCCCTGACGAAGGGTTTACCCCGAAATGCATTGGGTGATTTTTAATAAAACGTAGTGACATAAGGAAACATTTGATTCTCCTGTGTGCTTTATGAAAAAACCAAGAACAATGATTAAAATGAGTATAATAAATTGACAGAGTAAAGAAATGGACGTCAAATATGGAGAAACAGTGGAATGATTGAAGAAATAAATAACACTTGATTTATTGGATTCATTTTTGGCAAACTTCGCTGTGCAGCTTGATAGGGACCAGAAAAATGGGCCCTACATGTTTTTCTACTTTTAGAAAGTTGGCATTTTCTTTACTTTAACCATTCTGTGCCTCTCCCTGTCTCTGAATACACGTCTGGGCTGTATGTGTATTTTCTCTAGACAGTCACACAAAGGGAGCTGAGTTGTGCCCTGCATATCCTGATGGCCAATCACCATTCTAAGCAAGAGTGGTCGGAGGAGTTGACAATGACACCTGAATATGGCTGTGCTGTCCTCACACAAAGAAATCTGCACTGCCTGGAGTGTGTCAGGTGCCAGGGCAGGGAAAGGGAGGGTATTGTGCACTACAAAGACTTCCCTTTGAAGCATCCCTGCTTCAAAGGCTGGAATGGGTATAAGCACTGGACCTATGACACCATATACTCAGAAAACCTCTGGGTTGAGGACATCCTGCTAGGAAGAAGAGTTTATTGCTGTCAGGAGAGACTGCCACTTTTTTTTTGCTTTGCTGTTCTGGCCTGCCGCTGCTGGTGCTTCTGACCTGGTAGTGAAAGGACTAGACTTTACTTTCTACATCCTGCTTGTAAGGTTCTCCAAGGGCTTGAGTTGAGCTTGCCTCCTGTTGGAAGTCTCAAGGCAAATGAAGACTTCACTTCACCTGCAGCACCTAGACTCCTCTGCTGGGAGTTCCAACTTGTCAAGTGGTGCCAAATCCAGTTCCTGGGCCATGGGAATTTGTTTGCTGTGTTCATCATGAAGAAACTGTACATCGACTTCGAGTGTGACTTTGGTCAAGAGCTGTGGTCCCTGCCGAGTGCAAAAACCATGACTTGCAGTGCATGCCGAGGCCGCCGCAGCACCCCCGAAGTCCCGTCACCGCGTGAGTCTCGAGTGCCGTGTCATGGACATCCATGACAGCCGACTCTACGGCAGCACCTGTGGCCCTGTGATGCGACATGGACACCGCAAAGTTACGCTTCGCAGCTTTACCTTCGGAGCTTCATCGACCCCAGCACCATCATAAAGAACGAACGCCTCGTCACCAACGCTGCATCACCTCCCCTGCAATAGTAAGAAACCAATGCATCACACATCCTGCCTGGCAGTAAAGAACCAGCGCATCACCTCCCCTGTAGCAGTAAGGAACCAATGCAGAACTTGCTTCAGCGACGCCTTACCTCCCATGTGCTATGCAACGTCTTTGTTTCTCATCGATTTCCAAGGTACTGTAAACGCGGTCTGTGTAACTCCGTAGCCAGTCTGTGCTCCATCGTGATCAGCAATGAACTGTTGGATTTGACTTCGTTAAGCACTTTGTTTTGTCCCAGTTGGAGCTATTGGGTTTCTAAGCACTATATCTACATTTAATCTTTGAACATTTGTATCTTGCTTTGTGTATGTTGAATTTTTGTCGGTTTGGTTTTGTTTTACTCAGATAAATATTGGCTATGTTTCTAAACTGCTGTGGAGTACTTTTGTGATGTTTTTAGTGTGTGTGTGTGTGTGTGTTGTAAATACACACTTAACACATTGCCTCTAAGATAAGCCTGCCTTCTTTTGCTAAGCTGCCATGGGGGTGACCGTGGGATATTCTGAGAGTGTAACTTACCCTGACTAGAGTAAGGGTCCCTGCTTGGACAGTGGGCCAACCACTGCCAACCAGAGCCCATAATTTCTAACAGTGGGTAACTGTGATTATTCGTGCCCTGGGGGAGCGATTTGCGCTCTAAAAATATTCCTGGATTGCTCTGCCTGACATTTTGGAAGCTTACATGAATCAGAAATGAATGGTACACAAAACTTTAAGCTCCATCCGGTCTGTCTATGGAAGAGTAAAATAGGCTTAGAATATTTTTCTTTTTTAGTAAATTTTTACATAGTTAAAACCGTGATACAAATTGCAGTGAAATTCAGAATAAAAATAATAACACATATAAACATGAGGCTGACAGTTTACATTTGCCCTTCTAATCATTCACACATGCTGTTTTTCAAATGCATTTTCAAAATGATTTAATGGTTTGCCTCCTCACCTGTGCTTGCAAGTTGCTTCCCACATGTAGTATCCGTTTCATGTCACAATGTCTTTATAATGTTAATCACAAATCGCCTCCAGTGTCATATAGCGACCATTTGGACAGCACTTTAACCTAACTTAAAAAAAATATCTAATTACCACAGTTCCCGTTGGGTGACTGGCTATGTAGTTGATCACCCGTGGTAATTTACACATCAGTTGAGTGTTTTTTGTACTGTTGCGCCTCTTGTGCGTCCTGTGGTTGGTTGCATTTATTGGAGAAGAATGTATATGTTACCCTGCCTAACGCTTTAGGTCCTACGACCGACCCCAGACTAGGATTTTTTTTTGGGGGGGGGCTCATCACTTTACAATGGATCGTATGAAAAACAAAACGTTGCTAAATTGATAATGCAAATTTAGGATTCCTCACGAGAAAATGATCTCTGAAATTAGAAGAAATTTAAGGCAAGGTGCCATGCCGCTGCTAGTGACATCTCAGTGAAACTGTGTTAAGTATTTATTGGAATTCAAAATGGCTGCCCCCTCCGAGCCCCTTTCTGCTATTTGCATTGCTCTTCAGAGGGATGGAGTAGGTGTGATATGATTTGTTTGATCTAGAAACACAGAAACAAAGAAGGGGCCGGGAACAGCCTGAGCAGGTCAGTCTGCCAACCCAACGTAAACAGCGTTCCAACTGCCAACTGTCCTCAATTTTTATTTCCTCATGTCAGGGCTGAGCCTGTGCACTGATGAATTATTCTCTTGGCTGGGCCATCATGTTATGACTGGCTTGAAGGACCTGCTCTCCGCCTTCCTGGCTGTAATCCAGCCGCACAGTGATGGGCCTTTAAGAGCGGCAGCTGGGCTGGCAAACGCAAGAAACCTCCACATCCTCAAATCTCATAGATCTCTTTTGCCGGATTGTATGTTTTACGATTGAGAGTGAAAGAAAGGGAGCCATTGGGCGAATGGCTCTGTTTTACAAGTGGAATGGACCAAGTAAGTGGGTCAGTTGCTCCCACTATGCTTTTGAAAGAAATGAGGTGCAATTATCTATGGGAATAGTAGGCTCATCACATGCAAAGACTTGTGCTTTATGGCAGCTGCAATAGTAGTGGCGGGTAAGGGGGGATTAAAAAAAATCCCTTACCTGCTAGCTCCTGCCTCTCTTCTGTCCTCTCGGACCTTTTCCTGGCTTCTGTTCGAACAGGAAGCACTGAGGCTCCCCTAAGTCAAATCACAACGCTGCAATGTAGCGTTGGGATTAGTCTGAGCGCTGTGGTTCGGCGCTCAGATGGGGAATGGGAGCCTGAGCATGTTCTCCACCCAGGCGTGGAGAACATGCAAAGTTTGCATGACTGTTTGGCTGGCCCGAGCCGGCCTGCCAAACATTCTGCCTCAGCACGGAAGACTAAAATGATGGTAACAGCGCGTTATCATTTTATTTTTCCTTTTTTTTGCAGTGCTGAAAGGGAGAGGGGCGACGCTTCTCCGCCTTAGCGAAGGAGTGCCCCTGGCCAGAAGTGCTAGAACAAAGTTGCAAGGAGAAAGATTGATCATAAGAGTAGATTTTTAATTTACCTGGTTTGACTTCTTGATTCAAAAAGGTGGAACTTGATCTCCACTCTGACACTTGCAGTTCATAACCACGTTTGCTCCCTTGGTCTTTGTATTTTAACTACCTTGCTACAAATGTCATTTGGAGGCTTTATCTTTAGTTGTGCCTTTATCGTGGTGTTTCTTCTCCTGGCTGCCCCCCTGTCATATCTTGTGCAGTCACAGGACTCTTTCCTGGGCATCCTTGATGCAGCCTCCTCCTTCTGCCATGGCCAGCTATTCTGAGGGTTGTAGGGTTACAGCTCATACTCTTCACGGGCCTAGTTCCCGTGTTTCTGTTGCCATCTGCGCTCTAAGGCATGGCAGTGTGAACTTCATAGCTAACAGGCCTTGGGGCGCTAGATCCCAGTTACTCGCGCTGGCTGACCTATCCGCAGTGGACAGCTGCTCTCTTATTTTTGGGGGTAGGCCTGCTTTCTGTGTGTGTGGGGGCGGGAGGCGGTAGGGCATTGTCTGGTCCCATGCTGCCATGAGATTTCAGCTGGTCCTCCTGCCCAGCCTGCCCTGTCATATCTAAGCTCATTCCTACCCCTGCCTGAGACTTGTGCCACCTCTTTACTGCTATAGGCCTGTGATGCTTACCGCCTCCCTGCCTGTGGACATCCTTGATCTGGTCCCTGGACTTCCTTCTCCTTCCTTTCCCCCATTTTTTTTGCAGCTGGCAATCCAACACGATCCACCTCTGGAGCGTGTTCATTTGTGATTTATCATGCTATCTATCTTTGGTGACTACCTGTAGTGTTTGGTGGTGGGTTTCTTGGTGTGATGTTGTTGCGAGAGAGATAATAAAAGTAGCAGCTATCGAACTAGTACTGGCGGATTTACTTTACTTAGTTTTGTGTAGCGTTTTGGCTGCCACTGCTGCTGTATTGTGCATATCTCTGGATACATCACCTGGTGCATTCTGGTCAGTTAAAAAGTTGCTTGTAGAGTCTGGTATCCAGTTCTGTGGGTCTCTCCAAAGGTTGTCTGTGGTTTGCTGAGAAATCCTCAGAAGTGTTTTGTGCAGTTCCTGAGCCCTCATCTGGAAACACTGTGTAAGTGAGTAGGGTCTGCTTTCCTATGGTCACCCCATTTTTTTGCTTTTTGCTTCACTGGTTTTTGACTTAATGTGGCTGTGGGCCTGCTAATCAGACCCACAGCCCTGCTGTTCTCTCTAAATTTCACACCATGTACTTTAGGTACATCACCAATTGGGATTTGGGTCACTCTTATGAGTCCCTGTACAGTGTACTATAGGTACCCAGGGCATAGGTGCACCCAAGGCCTACAAGGGGCTGCAGCATATCTTTTGCCACCCCTGGCTGGCCATCCAAACTGACACAACTGGCTGATCACTCAGCTGGGGCAAGGTCGTGTAATCACTCCTTGCTTAGATATAGTATTCCTATGTCTAACCTTATATCTGGACACATATGCACCTATAAGTCACTCCTATGGCAGGCCTTAACAATCCTGGAGGCAGAGTGCTTGGTTTTATGTGAGATGGTGCTCCATCATGAACTGAGCCTGTCTGCAGCTTTCGGAACCATGTCCTTATAGCTGTTCTAGGATAATGCCATACCATATACTCTTAAGTGCATTATGAACCTCGCGGTTAAATGCTATCTTTGGTTTCGCTTTATCAAAACATGTCGTGTAAGGTGTCATACGCTTTGGAATACTACCCCCTCGCCAGTCCTGGCGACCGGGGTAGCATTCCACCCTTCTAGAGGGAGAAGACATGTTACTTCCATTAATCCCGGTTAAAGTTAACCAGAGCCTCAGCATCACGAAATGGATGCTGCTGCCACAGACACAAGTCTGACCTCCTGCTGCTGGGAGTCCTTCCAGTGATGGAGGCTTGGACAATAGGTTTCCTGTCACAGGGAGGTGCTAGCACCACCCCAGACAGGAGATAGTGGATTGGGGCAGGGAGGGCTGAATGAAATGAGACACTGCCTGGGGCACACAAGGTGTCCCATGCATAGTCCAGTTCAAACCGGTTCTGGGGCACTCCAGCCCCAGCTCTGGCAAGAAACTGGACAAAGGGAAGGGGGTGTAACCATCCCCTTCCTGGGTCCCACCCATAGGAGGGACCTAGCTGGTAATCCAGCCCCTAGATTTGGTATATAGGTAGGAGCTGAGTCCCAAGACTTTGGATATATCCGGACTGAAACTCTGATACGAAACTCTGGACCTTCGACATCCTACTCGACGTAGAAGACTGAAGAATCTCCCTTGTGGTCAAGGAGTGACCACCCTGTGCAAGCAGGCACCATCAAGCGCTCAATGGTTTGCTTTGTCATTGCTCCTGCGGGAGCCCGAACACAGAGCCTGACAAGACCCGGACTTCCAGACATCCAACAGCCCGATCCACAGCAAAGCTGAGACCCGTGGAGGCGACGAGAGACGTGGGACCGGCCATCTGGGAAAGCTAGCGAATTGCTTTCCGTGCAACTTCTGAGGCACCCTCGAAGTTGTGCATTGGGGATTGAGAAGCCCCAGCCCCGAGCACCAACTGCACCGGCGATCACCTCTCCACACTCACCGAGTGCTGCGTGGGGCCCTTTTGCATTTTCCTGCTCGACGCGTCTGTCCGGTCGCTTGCCCGTTGGCTAGTGGCCTCTGTGACGACGAAATCTGAAATCTACACCGCTGGTCTGGTTGCTCCAGACTGGCCTTGCTTCCCTGCGAAGGAGAAGCCACTCAGTCCTTGCTGGCCTGAGTAAGAAGCCATCTTCGATTCCTGCGTGGGTTGCATTTGCCAAGGCCTGTTGACTCCGAATAGAGATCCGACACCGCCAACAGCGAGAGCCTTCGTGGGACAGTCCGTATCCAGCTCCTGGTCGTCGTCGACACCTCCTGGTCCACGTGGCTGCAGAGACAAGCTTCACGACATCACCTGATTGCTTCCCGACATCGCCTGGTTCCTTCCTGGTTCTTTCCTGGTTCCATCCTGGTCACTGGCTAGTGACCCAGACTTTGTCCCCTCTGCTTTCAGGTACTCTTCATCCTCGATCCACCCTTGGATCCAACCGGACTCTTCTCTCCTGGTCGCCTGCAGCATCTTTTCTCCAAGGCTCCATAGAACTCCACGGCGAAACCCGACACACTTTGACACCTATGCACCCGCTTCCTGTGGGTGAGGTAAAGCGAGTACTGCGGTGCTCCTGTAAAGATTAACTCTCCGAGTGTCCTAGTTTCAAGTGGTTAGCTTCTAGTCCAGTAGGAAGACTCCTAAACCTTTAACCTTCTAACTTTACGCACCCATTGACTTCTATGTGTGCACGCGTGTGCATTTAGACACTGCACCCGCATCCCGTGGGCCTCCTGCTCCCTAACTACTGTTAGCCCAGTGTAGCCACAGCGATTCCCAAGGCCCTGGGCCATACCATTGTTCGTGACGTACTATTTTAGTATATGATTTAGCGGGCCACCAGGGCCTATCCATATTTGTGCAACTTATTGTACGCTATATTAAGTAACTTGTTATGCGCTTGTGCTTCTGTTCTCATAAAGAGTATAGAGGGTTTTAAAAGAAATAAATACATATATATTTTGAATATATAACCTGTGTGGTGTCCTTTCATTTGGTATTAAAAGGATTGCATATGGTAAAACAGCTTGCTTCACATGCCCTCTTGAGTTTAGCCTAAGACTGCTTTTGTCCATGCTACCACTAGGATAGCTGGTCTATAAGGTTGACTTTACAACCATCACCATAAGGGTTGTTTGGACTGGTGCAAGGTGCTCACTAGAATAGTGAACATCATATACCAGGCCAACTTCTCACACACTGCATCGAAGTCCTTGATGGTACCAGCTCTTGGTCACACTGGAGTCAGTTGGTAGTGCAGCCTTAGTGGAACGGGGACCAGGTTGAGCACGTATCTAGCATACAAGGGCAATCAAAGGTCTTGCCCTATGCCTCACATTTTCTCACCTCTGTACCTCCCGCTCCTAGTACTTTCTCTCCATCTAGTATGCCATGAATATTGCGTAACTCTTGGTGCGTTCATTAAAGCTCCCTGGTCAAATTTCTCCTGCTTCCTCCTTCACAGTCCCCGATCAGTAGGCTTGTCCTTCCTGTGTTCAGGCTGAGCCTGTTCTGTGACTTCTTCCCAGCTCACAACTGTACCCCTTTCCCACCATCATCTCCAACTCCCCACATGTCTGTCTTTTAGCAGAATGGTGAGAAATAACACTCCGCAAAAAAAATCCCCACTCAAAATGTAATCCTGACCCTTGTATAAAATATGAATTTTATTTTCCATTTGTGAAGCAAATACGTCAGCAAGTAATATATGAATGTTGAGCATAGTAAATTTGATTGAATAATCATGACATTTAAAAAAAAGTTATTTGTGATAAAAATAAACAAGCATTTACAATGCAATAGGTCTCGCAGCATTAAAGTTTGAGCTATTGGCATTGTATATTACAATGTGTTGCATTAATTTGTTATCAAACTCTGAATTGTTTTATAAAGATGATTTGCAAACTGTCAAATGTTGCTGAATAGTAAGCAACGTTGTGAATAATATTGTTTGCTAGTCATCCTTGGGTACCAGAGTACTTCACTTGAGGCAGAGGTATTATCTTTAGACTACAGGTGCCGGTGCCGCTTGAGCTAGAAACAGGGCCAGCCACTCACTACTCTGCACTCACTACTCTGCACTCACTACTCTGCACTCAGCACTCACTACTCTGCACTCACTACTCTACTCACTACTCACTACTCACTACTCTGCACTCACTACTCTGCACTCGCTACTCTACTCACTACTCTACTCGCTACTCGCTACTCTCACTACTCACTACTCTCACTACTCACTACTCTCTACTCTCACTACTCTCACTACTCACTACTCTCACTACTCTGCACTCACTACTCTACTCACTACTCTACTCACTACTCACTACTCTGCATTCACTACTCACTACTCCCTACTCACTACTCCCTACTCACTACTCACCACTCTGCACTCACCACTCTGCACTCACCACTCTGCACTCACCACTCTGCACTCACCACTCTGCACTCACTAGTCTGCACTCACCACTCTGCACTCACCACTCTGCACTCACTACTCACTACTCACTACTCACTGCTCTGACAAACATCTCTTTATGGTTCCTCTCAATCAAAGCAGCATCGAGGTAAAGTTGCACAGACAGTGGGTTTAAAAATAAAGCGCTTCGGACTTGCTATTCGCGGCTAAACGAGAGCAGTTGTTTCCCACCCATGCTGCAGGGGCTACAGAATAAATAACAGAATAAATAACAAAAAACAATCGTTGCTTCTAATTCTGATAAAATATATCTGTAAACTCCGATGTATATTAGGAAGAGTCCAGCCATGCCTTAGTATCAACGTTTAACAAAGTCATATTTTGTCAAATATGCAAACAGTGTTTTAAAGTGATAGGCAGCTAAAAAGAAAACTTAGTTTAGCAAATAGATGGTTTAATAGTCTCTCCCCTACAACTTTACTTGCATCTTGTAAAAAATAGATGGGTCTGCCGACTGGTGCATTAAAGACTTTTTTCAGACTTAAATGTTAGCAAACTTAACGAATTTTGAAAATTGGTGCGCGGGCTAAGCAGCTTACTGAAGAAAAGCACTCGTGTGTCTGTGTGCGTGCACGTGTGTATGTGTGTGGGGGGCTGTATGTGCGTGCGTGCATGGGCGCATGTGTGTGTGTCTGAGAGAATGCAGCGAGCGCGTTCGCGTGCGCGGGCTTGTTTGAAATCGCCTCCAAGGCGATGCGCGCGGCCAGGATTGTCTCCTGGAAAGGAGACACGGCCACAAAAAGCCAGTGACAGTGTGATGTACGCTCTCGCCCAAGCACGCCTTTGTAACTGTAATGAAAAATGCTTTGCAAACCATCAGCAATAACAAGCCCATACTAAATGAATGTCAGCGCTGCACACACACGCTTCCAATGCCATATAACGAGGTACAAAACAATATTCCGCCGTGTGATAAAATACAATAAGTCTCGCCACTGGCATCTCCGTGTGCACAATAAATTACAAAAGTTAGAGAAAAGACAGTGTCCCGCATTCTGATGCTTTACAAGCGCCCGGGCTCAATTTCAACTTTGCAACTCTGCTTATATAATTTTGTGCGACCTAATAATGGATTTTGTATACCACGTGCTTCAGTATACCCAGCGTATGTGTGGTCGCTCGGGCGCTGCTGAGTCTGTGCACCATGTGATTTTCTGTGTCTATGCCCTAGCCCAGATTCTAGCGCCTAGAGTCTAGGCGCTTTCTCTGCAGGCCATTTAATGGAATGCGTGATTTTGCATAAAGCCCTCCTACCGCGCCTGGCTAACTAACACTGGGCGGCAGTGAACAAAAGATCGAGGCACTCTTTGGCAGAGCCAACAGTTTTTAAGCTTACCCCCAACTTCCGTCTGTGTGCGTTTCATTACCATACGAAAGACAACGGCCAGCACTCCCCGCTCGTGTCAAAACAAACCGGAGAGCAGGCTATACTGAGGCGTCTAACGGTACTGCTAAAACAAGTGGCGTAACCAATTACAATTTGGGCACCATATGTTACGTTGTGAGTTCCAACACCAATTCAATAGAGCTAACCAGGGGGTAAAAAACTGTCTTGTTAATTCCAAACGGTCTTCGCATTTCTTTCTCGTTCTGCTTCCCCCAACAGTTTCCATAACGCGCCATTAAAACACCCCCGTCGTTTGCCTGCTCCTACCTTACCTCACCTTTTCTGCACACACCCTGCCATTTTCTGTCTGCCCTAACTGTTGAATGCTCAATATCTACAAACTTCCCCGATGGCCTGGCCTGTTTTCTCTCCCCATTTATACTTTCATTACCTACTCCTTTTCCTGGCTTTCTGGAAGCCACTCGCGCCACCACAACCCGATGTAAAACTCGTGCCACCCACGCTTTTCTCTGCTTGCGTTCCATCCCTGCCACCACCAGCCGCCCACCTGAATCTACCTCCCCGTCCACATTTTCTTTGGTCTTTATTTACGGTAGAGATTATGCCTTGAATAGATGCATGAAAATCACTTCTTTCTCGTCCTGAGACTGAGTTGGAACATCCCACAGTGAATTTACGGTTAATGTCCCTTCGCAGTTAGCGTTAAGTTGTAACCTTTGCGTGAGTACCGGAGTGGAAAGTGGAAGTGGGGCAGGACCCTCTCATCGGATCGCTTCCAACCCAAGCAGATAACAACGGCATGGCTTGAGAGTGGCTTTCCTCGCCTCGAGGGCTGCAAACATCGCAGTGCAAGGGAAAGGCGGAAGGCCTGGGAGTCGTGGAAATGCGCTAAGGAGACCTCCATGGTGCACTTAAGT
Organism: Lissotriton helveticus; assembly: GCF_964261635.1. Taxonomy (NCBI): domain Eukaryota; kingdom Metazoa; phylum Chordata; class Amphibia; order Caudata; family Salamandridae; genus Lissotriton; species Lissotriton helveticus. The sequence continues at coordinate 795,529,268 of NC_136063.1, read as the reverse complement.
AGCCAGGCTCTGGGTGCACTTAAGTAGCCAGGCTCTGGATGCACACAAGCCGCCCACGCTATACTGAATGAAGGCCTATACTGCCCCTGAAGAGTAACAATTCGCCTGTAAACAAGGGCGGTAACTCGCATTGCAAGGCCGGCGGCAGTAAAGTGCTCCCGCTCTCGAGCCTGTTTACTTGGCCTGCTGGCCTCCACTGACCCTCCCCTCCCCCATGCACCTGTGCATACTTACCCCGAGGTGACCCGCGCAGAGGCCGGTCCTTGGCGGGCTGGTCCGCGGATTTCTGGGCCCCCGCTCCAGCGGGCTGAGAGGGGAGGGGTCCGGCTCCAGGTGTACTCGCCCACCACTGCCCTCAAATGCATTTATGTGACCTCTCGGGGGCCGACACTGGGCCCCTTCCCCTGAGCGGGTCCCGCGGCGCGCCAGCCTAGAGGCGAAGGACGAGACACTGCCTCCTACGTAGAATAAAAGGCCTACCGACCTACTCCGTAGTGACAGCGCTTTCATTAGGTACGCACAAAGTGCATACTTATTCAAACACGGCTCACCCGCTGGCCGCTGCACGTTTGTTCTCTGTGTGTTTAGTCACGACTCCAACACTGCGCCCGGGCCTCCTGGAACCCAAAGCTCTCTTTGCCTCAACACTTCCACACATGGTTTCTACACTTCGAGCGTTTCTTCTAAACATGAGCGACAGGACGAGCGGATTATCCTATGCATGCCTATTGCAACACGTCTCCATTAGTACATATGTATACATTAGCCTTTTCGGGACACATACTAAACAGATTATCTCGGGGGGCGAAGGGGGTGCATTCAACGAGAATTCCAACCCTCATTTTCAGGCTCTTGGTTTTACGGACTCAGACGCTGCATTGTGGGAGTTGAAGTCTGTCAATAAAGCCCAAAGCTAAAAACACGTCGGTGTCAAAAGTTAAAGCAGATTTTCTAATCTTTTGAACTTTTTTTTTTAACTAACCTGCAGTTTGGGTCATAAACAACTACTAAATGATACGCGTGAAGTTAGGACACGTGAGCAGCCAGCGACTTCTCGGCGCATTCTTTTAAACCCCTAATCTACCAATCTTGGGGAAATTCTGCATCGTGCTAAAGGAAGTTTAACGGGCCAGAAGCGACCATGATGACGGTCCACAAACGAATACATTTTGAGCACCGGTTACTTGTAAGCGATAAACTAGGGATGGGCCTCCAACACCCAGCTACTCCACACACAGCTATACAAACTCCTTCCGCGATGTGTCCGGAAGTCAGGCAAAGTCGCCTGTGACGGGGGCGGGGCTGCGTCTGCACCGGAAAAGAAGGCAGGCGGAGTGAAAGCGTCTCGGGACGCCAGAAGGAGAGCGGAGTCCCTCTACATTGAACTGGTAAGTTGAAAAGAGGGGGGGGGGGGCTCGGTGCACTCGTGTGTGTGTGTATGATGTGTGCGACGGCGTGTGTGTCTGTGTGTGTATGTGCATGCGTGTGTGTGGTGTTTTGAGCTTCCTAGGAGACAGCGCCTGGCCGCAGCGCTCGTTCACATGCGCGTGTCAGTTTGGAATCGCCTCCAAGGCGATGCGCGCGGCCAGGATTGTCTCCTGGGAAGCTCACATGCCAACAATAGGGGCTCGGCGGAGACGCGCTTCGCGCGGCTAGCCGAGACCTAAAAAAAGAGTAAAAAGTGGCTGTCAGTAATATTTGTGTTCCTGGCAACAGAAAAAGAGCTATCAAATCTAAGGAAAAACAGCTATTGTGCATAACTTGTTAAATCACGTCCTTGGATTCAAATGGTAAATTATTCCAGCACTAAATGCTGTTACCTTCCTGAGTAATGTTAATTTATTTTTTCCTTTGCTCTTTAGTGGGGAGAGTCTCCAATTGGCCACCCACAAGAAATGGTGTGTGGAGAATAGTTGTCAGACTTTGAATGTGCTGCACATACCTTGTTTTGGGTTGCTTCCTGCAAGAGTTTTTTTGGTGACTGCAAACAGAATAATGTGGTTGCCCACTGCTTGGAATTGATTGATGGGTGTGGGGCTCCTGTTCTGTCTGTAAAATATTCACTCACACAAGCCGCGGGTTTCCCCCAGATACAAATGCTGATGGGGCTGGAAGCAGCCATCTTGTTTCTGCGTAGTGCAGGGAGGGCTCTTTTCAAGGATCCAAGCAGGGGTCCCAAATCGCCCTGAGCTTACAGGGGTCTCCCAGGGTGACCATCATCTTTTAAAAAATATATTGAGAAGTTTTTACATAGCGCCTACAAGAAGCCATTAGCAGTTGACAGAGATGCTCACAGAAGGTTTAGGGACCAAGTAGGGGCCCAGAGACAACAAATTAAAGAACTTGCATAAAATAAAAAAGCATTGTCCACCCAGGGAGTCGATGAATAAATTGGTTGACTTATGAAGAAAGAGGCAGTGCCACTAAAGAGGTGCCTCGGTGGGAGAGAGGCATCTGCAGCCAGCTATCCTCTGACGTGGTTTACTGTACCTTTTGTTGATTCCAAATTGCATGCTCCGGTGGTACATGCCTTCATGTAGTGTAGACTGACCTATGTAAATAGCATATGGTAGAGTGGAAAAATTCCTCAGTCACCTATAGCTACAACCAGTGGAATGATGCAGCAGACAAAGCCCAAAGTATGTGGCTGGGTTGACTAAATTATGCGGCAAGGAACGGCAAAATATGTGACATAATGTGGCACATTTTGTGATACTATTACTTTATTATTTGTACAGCTGGTAAGAGTGTCTAGGAAAACAGTTCACCTTATTAGTGCCAATTTAACAACCAAATGTAGCAATAAGCAAACGAAAGAACACCAGTCAACCTTTGCAAAAAGCATTCTGGTGCGCAGGCACCCTACTCGCCATTTAGAAAAAAATAAAAACATTTTTGATCTGATTGAGTTAGGAACAATTTTTCTTTGTTTAAAATCTGCATTTTATGCATCAGATGATGGATTATGTTATGTGGTACATGCTGAAAATATTTGTGGCCGCAGAATTGCATCATTCCTGTGACCCTGCCTATAGCTTATCCAGTATGCAGCTGCTGAATTCATTAGAGTTTGCAAGAAATGGTAATACACTGTTCGTAGCATGTGTTTTTGTGGATAACCATTCTCTTCATAATATTTCCGCAATCTTGCCATGACCTCACTGGTTCCCGTTTAGGAAATGCACCATCTTTCAATCATTAACATTCATCCACTAAGTAGCATATTTATCCTCCTCTCCTTCACTTCCCGTAAAATGTATCAGTCCTTTGCTCCTTAAGACAAGCAAGCCCATCTCCTTCAACAAATTCCTTGTACTTGGAAAGTTTGCACACGAGACAAGTCTTTCTCCACTGCAGCATCCCAACTCTAGAACCTGCTGCCTCTCCAACTTCGCTCTCAGCCTTCTTTCACTATTTTCGGAAACATTTAAAATGTGTTTATACAGTTGGTAATTTCCTCCTTCATTCTGCTGCATATAATTTACTGACCTTCGCGCCAAGAAGCCGTTGCAAAGATGTGCTTTATCGATACCCTTTATCCTATTGAGAAGTAGCTGAATATAGGGATACCGTGGGGGCTGTTAGTGTGTTCGGTACTGGAGAGTGACCTCCAAACCTCTCCAGACATTTGATAACGTGGTTCTTTAGTCTAAATCTAACAAAATCACATTAAAAGGTCTTGGAAACGCATTTTTTTTCATTCTTGGCATAGATGTAACAATGTTAGCGTGCATCATGTTACGGACTGCAGTCATACACCGTATGAACTCTCCTTTCTTCCTCCTCCAATATGTGTCATAGTCAGAGCCACTGGAATTAGGCGATTCCACTGGTGAAACTTTTTTCCGCATTATTGTAGATTTGCTGCTTTTACCACACAATTCATCATCTGTAGGTTTTACCATAAAACATTTTTCTATCTCAGACAGATCAAAAGTTATCAAAAACTTGATGAATGGGTTTGCGCGGAGCGAAGAGCCCTTTGCAACCATTAATTGAGCATCTTGGATTGCTTTTTCTGTATTTGGTTGTTAAACTGGTACTAGTGAGGTGAAATCTTTGCCCAAACAGTATTACATCATGTAGACGTTTTAAAAAATAATCAAGTAATAGTAGCTATAAATGTGGCACCATGCGCCACATAATTTTCTTTTTCATACCGCATAATTTAGTCAACCCTGCAGCGAAATGTTGTATTGTATTGTAATTGCATTTATATAGCGCTTACTACCCCTGATGAGTCGAAGCGCTTTTTCGGTGGGTAGCACGCTACTCCCGGACCCATAGCGGATTAGTGTTGAATTAGTATAGTGAAACATGCAAGTACATATTAAGTGGTGGATAGGTTAGTCAGTTATTTGGAATGATAGCAGAAGGATAGAGGAGGAAAAAGGTTTGTATTTATTTATCGCTCGCTTGTTGACGCACGCTATTCAGGAAGCCTATAAAGGATTAGTGGTGAATTAATATGGTGAAATATGATAAGTACGAAATTATGTTTTCTTGCTACCCACAATTCTCTTGACAGCCAGGGTCATGCAGGAGTACCATTCCCTTCGCTCTGCCCCCATTTACCCATTGTATTTCCATTTTGCTTGTGTCTGGTTCTCAGCAGACATTTCCATTGCCTTTGCGTGCATTGTAGGAAAGCATGACAGACATTTTTGGTTGAAAGAGATTGAATATCTCCAAATCCCCCACAGACCGGTAAAGGGCCAGTGCTGTAATGCCAGAAAATTCAGAAAGAACATCTAGTGCTCTGGACTCGAAGCAGCAGCACTGGTGACTCAGAATTCCGGTCACAGGGTTTGCCAATCACGTGTGCATCGCGTTTGTGCTGCTAATGGTATTGAGCAAACCGAGGCTCCCTAGTGGGGGGAAAACATCATTTGGGCCCCCTTTGAAGTTTTCACAATTATTCTATTAAATTGGCAATGTTTAAATATGTCTAGACTTTTTTGAACATTACATTGAAGTTCTGCTCCTGTTTTAAAAATCCAATCAAATACATGATTGCCAAACACACTATTCTGGTCAGGCAGGCCTTACTAACATGTAGAAGTATCCACAGTGAGATTATTAGAAATGGGAGTGGGGGTTTTGAATAATATTTGGAGGCCCTCCCCTTTTGACATATGCTCCCAGCTAGGATACAAATGACAAAAGATGTAAGTGACGGCCTATTGCAGAGCGGTTTACTGCCGCTCATGTTTTTTTTCTGCTGGAAACAAAGCACTGTTATTAGCATAATGTTACTCATGGCCAGAGCCTGGTGCACTTGAGCCCCCCACTAGGGGTGCCTGCGCCCCAGTTTGAAATCCTCTGCTCTAGACACTAGAAAGTTGAAAAGCATGCATTGGCACTGTAAGAGAGGCAGTCCCGTTTCAGCCCCAGACGAAAACGACGTATATATCCTAGCCTTTGTCTCCCATGCCTGACAAAAGGGGACCTGGAGAATTGTTGTCTTCTAGATGGCATGCACACGCTACAAGTTTAGTATCTGATTACAGCTCTGAAAGAAATAATGAATAAACGTCATTGCAAATTGCAGAACAACTGACAGAATCACTACATACACATGAACTTACCTTCTCTTGAAGCCCTACTACCGCAGTACTATCTGAAAGGCAGGAGAAGTATAATGCTTGCCACGTTTCTAGCATTACCAACTCAAGAACCACGACCAAACTGGAGTAAAAGATTCAGCATCAATCCAAAATGCAGATTTTGCACATGCAATAAAGAATAGTTTACACAGTTACTATTCTGGTACCCGGAATTTGGGTTTGCCCACCTGTTTCTCTTAAAACCTATGTTTTTAACATAAGGAATACTGACCCGCAACAAGGAACTCAACAGACATAATGGTTCTGGCTCGATATGGGAAATGTTTTAATATAATGCAATAAAACGTCAAAGCCTGGAACCAAACAAGGCAGCCGTGATTATTCAACTATTTTAAAGAATGTTTTATGAACGGCCAAAAGACAGCCGAAAGGCTCTGGACTTCCCATGTAAAATATTTGCCAAGTCTGCACTTGAAGATAAACATTATGTGAATTACAGTAGCGGAGTGCAAACCATATATATATCATATTTGTTTGTGTGGATTTTAACATAAGGCATTTGAGTAATGCTTTTAGTTAGTCATACACATTAAATGATTTATTCATTAATTTGTTCATGTTATTACAAGGTATCTGGTAATTCCCTTTCGTGCAAAGATCAAGACTAGAATTAGAACACTAATTGTACACCAGGGGTTTTTGCCAGTATGATTTTCAGGTAAAATTGGGAAAAAATCTTGCAGACATATCGCATGAATTTCCATTTTTTTACTTCACAGAAAGGAGGAAGCGTGCACAATTTTCACAGTATATCCCATTTCGATGTCCTAAAGTTGGAGTCGGGTGTAAATAGCGTACCTGGCAAATACTGGGCTCCATGCAAACTATATTTACCGAGCGTACAGTTTGCACCCATCTGACATCACAACTTTTAATGATGGCCTGAGACTTCTAAGTCAGTTTTGCACGATCACAGATACATCAGCGTGTGCCTTTTGGGTGCACCCTTGGAAGTATCTGAGTAATTGTTAGACTTGAGTATAAGTATCTCGCCCCTCTCCTCTCTGTTTTGAAAAATCTGTTTATTAGCAGAGTGTTCAGAGCAACAGTACAGAATTGTTATCATATGACATATCATGAAGTAATGAAGCTCTTCCGGGCTTAATAACAGTAGGTACATTATACAGTTTAACTTTTGTTGTAGTTTCAAGTAGTTGAACAAACCCCTCAAGAAGTGAAAGAACTCCCTCCCGCCACCCACAAGAAGAAAACCCACCCTAGACACTCTCTTTGTACATACTTATACATCAGTTAGTACCAGGTTGCACCCAACGAACAGATCTGATCAAATATGCATTTTTACACAACCAGTCAGTGGCATAAGCAATAGTATCACGGGGTATCACGTATTACAGTCTAGTGCAATACGTTTGTGCATGGCACATGGAAGCCCACCGACTGTAGGACACATTTCAGTTTACGGTATTGAAATATCAGACTCATCATCACCCCCTGCCTCGAACCTCCCCAGAATGGTAAACCAGTCCAATGAGATCGGTGTTTTCCTGAGACCTCTGCGTTCTTCACGCTGTAGCGCCTCACCCTCTGCCTTGCCCCAACGTATCACTTCCGTTTTCCATAATTCGGGGTCAGGTGGCCTGGGAGACTTCCACCTCATCGTGATGGCACGTTTCGCAAGTAACATGGCTACATCAGCAAAACGTGTTGCTACGCTCCTCTTACGCGCTGCTGGGCCCAACCCTAGGAGCGTGTATTCCAGGGTGAGCGTCTGTATCAAAGCACCTGCGCCCATGAGCGAGTCATTAATAGTAGTCCAGTAATAGCCTAGTTTGGGGCAGCTCCACAACATGTGTGTCAGTGATGCATCATCTATAGCGCATCTAGGGCAGGTGTCGGCTGCGTTGGGGAACATAGCGTGTATACGGTGTGGTGTTAAATATGCTCTATGCAGGACCATTAGCTGGATGAACTTGAATTTGGGGTTCCTAGCTACTTTTTTGGGGAATTGAAGGATCCGCTCCCATTCCTTGTCCCGTAGTGGCCTCCCTATATCACCCTCCCACTTGGTCTTGAGAGGCGACAGTGAGATCGCCCGTCCTGTTCTAATGCTAGCAGTGAGCCATTTAGTTAGATAACTTCCCATTCCCATGAGATACTGCATCGTCAGTAAGGGGTTCGTGGGTGGTTCTACTCCCTCGGGCGCCCATCTTCCCAGTACATATCGTCGGAGGCCAGCATGCAGAAGGAACGATCCCCCGGGGACGCCATGTGCGGCCCTGAAGTCTGCAAAGGAAAGCATCTGCCCTTCAGCAAAAAGGTCTCCTACGTGTGTTACACCTGCGTCTTGCCATGGCACAAGTTTGTGAGTTGTGAGCGGTCCCGACCCCAGGGGTATACCCAGTAGTGGAATTGTGGGGGCATATGATGACATCGGGCCGTGTACTTCATCGCCTTCCGCCAGTAGTGAACCGCAAGTCGGAGAAGCGGTGAGGTGTCTCTCGGCAGTTCCGAGCGGGGTAAGAGCAGGGCATGAATTTTCCCTTTGGAGCGATCGTCTTCAATCATGTCAATCTCATGTAGGTTTCTACCAGCAAGCCAATAGGCTTGCCACTGCAGCTGACATGCAAAGTTGTAGGCCCTGAAGTCTGGTACTCCCATACCTCCTGCGCCAGTGGTGAGCTGCAACTTAGCAAGGCCTATGCGCCTTCGCCCTTGTCCCCAGATGAGTTCCGTGAGGAGTGTGTCCAGTGTCTTGAACGTCGCGGCAGGGATCAGGAACGGCAAGTTTGTGAAATAGTAGATGAGACGGGGAAGCATCACCATCTTGGAGATGGCTATTCTGCCGGCCACCGACAACCAGAATTGTATCTGAGATTTAAGTGTCCTCATAGCCCTTCCGAGGTTGCCGTCAATCATTAATTCGGCATCCCTGTAAACTTGTATCCCGAGGTATCGGAAGGTAGTATATGCCTTTTGAAACGCGTGTGGCGCGAAGGGCAGTGGCGTGGTCGAGTCAGGGGCAGCAAAGGTAAACCCATAAGACTTTGGTTCGCTTATGGTGAGGCCAGATAACGATCTAAAGTCCTCGAATATAGAAGGGATAGGGTCCAGGTCGCCCCGCAGATCATGTAGGTATAGGATAATATCGTCAGCATAGGTGGACACTATATGAGTTGTCTCACCCCTCCGAATGCCACTGTGGGGGGCCACAGTCCGGAGTTTACAGAGCAGTGGTTCAAGTGCCAGGATGAAGAGGAGCGGGGAGAGTGGGCAACCCTGCCTGGTACCTCTCGCTATGGCTAGGGGACCTGAGATGTATCTGGATGTGCGTACCCGAGCCGTGGGGTGTGTGTATAGCAGCTTGACCCACGCGATATACTCGGGAGGTATCCCGAACTTCGTGAACGCAGCAAACATGAAATCCCATCTGAGGGAATCGAAGGCCTGCTTCAGGTCCAGTGAGATGCATCCCTCAGAGCCCATGTCTGTCGGGTCTCGTAGCATCAGTTGGGCTAGTCGTCTAAGATTCATGGCCGTGCTCCTGCCCGGTACAAATCCGCACTGGTCAGGGTGGATCAGTTGCGGGATGTATTGTGCCAGTCTCGTCGCTAGCACTTTACTCAGAATCTTGTAGTCGGTATTAAGGAGAGATAAGGGTCTGTAGCTAGCAAGGCGCAGTCCATCCTTACCTGGTTTTAAGAGGGAGGTTATCAAAGCTTGGAGGGAAGACTGCGGCAAGTAGGCAGTCCGCAGCGCTTCTAGGTAAATGGCACGGAGGCGCGGGGCTAGTAGGTCTATGAATGTGGCATAGAACTCGGCCGGCAGGCCGTCCGTCCCAGGGGTTTTGTTTCTCGGAAGTGCGCGTATTGCCTGTTTAATCTCCGCAACAGTAATGCTACGCTTCAGATCGTCGCTTTGCCTGTCAGTGAGTTGGGGTAGTTCTAAATCCCTCATGAATCCCTCAAATGCGGTCTGTGAGAGGCAGCTGTGTGGGCTGTAAAGCGTGGTGTAATAGTCCTCGAAAGCGGCGTTGATTCCGGCTTGAGTCGAAACTAGTGTGCCTTCTTGGTCCAGTATTTCTAAGACGGGATGGTGCACTGGGGAGTCACGTATGATACGGGCCAGCATAGTGCCCGACCTGTCTGCCTGTGTGTGCTATCTAGTTGTGTATTCCCTGTAGTCTAACAATCTCAGGTCTTCTAGCAATGCAGCGTGTTTTACATGCGCGTCCTGCAGTGGCGTGAAATGTGTGTTTGTGCCCGCAGCTTCACACTCCAGCGTTGCCAGTCTACCCTCCACTTCTTTCAGATCTTCAATCACTGCCCTCCTCATGCCCACTCTAGTGGCCATCGCTTCCCCTCTGATAAAAACTTTAAAAGCGTCCCATTCTATTTGTCGGGAGCTGGCAGTATCAGTGTTCATGTCAAAATAACTCTCAATGGCATCCGCCACAGTCGACCTGAAGACTGCATCTTCCAGCAGCTCCGTGGGTAATCTCCAAGTCGGGATTGGGGTCGTCTGTCGGCCCCATTGCCATGTCATCTCGACAGGATTGTGATCAGAGAGGGTCTTCCCCAGGTGCTGGGCCTGAATAACCGATCCTAGTAAGGAACGGGAGCAAAAAATGCGGTCTATCCTGGTGTGAAGTTGGTGTGGCGGGGAGAAAAAGGTATATTCCCTGTCCTGTAAATGTGTACTGCGCCATTCATCTGCCAGACCCCATCCCTCCGCCCATTGTGCCAGCGCATCCGCCTGTCTTCTGCTTTCCGTGGCGTGTAGTGGGGGGTGTGATCTGTCCAGTGCAACATCCAATACAGCATTGAAGTCCCCTCCAACCACCCATTGATGATCCGCCCAATCTGCAAGGACCCCATTGACATTTACCAAGAAATCTGATTGGCCCGAGTTTGGTGAATACACACATCCAATCACAACAGTAGCCCCATCAAGTAAGCCCCTCACAAATACATATCTGCCCTCCTTGTCAATTCTCTGATCTAGTGGCTTGAAGGGGACAGAATTACGGAGCCAAATAGCGGCCCCCCTAGAGAATGCGGAGTAGGACGTAGCGAAAAGTTGACCCTTCCACTTCTTATGCAGTTTCAGACTTTCAGCATAGTTCAGGTGTGTCTCTTGGAGGCAGGCTATCACAATTACCCTACGGTTAAGCTGGGCGAGTATCCTGTGCCTTTTGTGAATCGAACCCATGCCCCGCACATTCCAGGTGCACAAGTTATAAACATTAAGTGGCCCCATGTCTGATCGTGTAGCGTGGCAAAACTGAGCACGTGGGTGCACGCGCCTGGTACATCTTATAGCAGAAGAGGAGTGTCAAGCAAACAGTTAATCCCTGAACACTAAGGTCCCCAGGCCAACGGGCTCGAGGTCCGAACCATGATGCCCAACAGGGGCAGAAGTCAAACAGTTCCATGTGCCTGCGGTGGGGGGCGCAGTCCACTAGTGCCTTACTTGTACTGGCCTGCGGTGGCATGGCGGCCCTTAGTAAACCAAGCCCTCATGCAACCCACCAGTGTGCAAGGAATGATACAGTCAATACATTACCACCCGGAGTGCGGTCAGGATGTTGACGTTAAAACTCTTCTGCCATCTGCGCCGTGATCTTGGGGAAGAGTTGTATGCTGTCCGCTGATCCTGACACTTCCGTGTGCGTGTCAGAGTTGCTAATCAGGCCCCTGGTTGTGCCCGCGTCATGGGCGGCGAGTGCCTCTTCCGTCAATTGAACCACCGGTGTGTGGTCTGCTAGACGGTCTATAGCGGCTTGATCCGTTGGCGCTGTCCTCTGCGATGGGGCTCGTCCAGTGTCTGAAGTGGTGCTTCTCCGATCTGTGCGACCCCGACGGCCGTCTCCCCTGGCGGCCGTAAAAGGGTCCTGTGAGGCCGGCGGAGTTAGCGTTGCCTCCATCCACTCTGCTGCCTCTTCCGGCGAGTAAAAGAAGTATGATTTGTTACCGTGCAGTATCTTAAGGCGGGCAGGGAACAGAAGGGCGTATTTCAAGTCTCTCTCACGTAACTTGCGTTTTACCCCTAGGAAGGTGGACCTGGCACGCTGCACCGTGGGCGTGAAGTCAGGATACACGGAGATATTCTTGTCTTCATAGCGAATCGGCGCTTTCTCTCGGGCCACGCGTAGCACAGTGTCTCGGTCCTTGTAGTGAAGGAGGCGTGCGATCAAAGGACGTGGGGGTGCACCTGGTTGCGGCGGTTTGGACGGTATTCTATGCGCCCTCTCTACGCTGTATAGGGCCGTAAGATCTTCTGGACCCACCAGTTGCCTAAGCCAGTCCTCCACAAACTGGGTAGGGTTCCTTCCCTCGCTGCGTTCCGGAATGCCTAAGATGCGGACGTTGTTGCGGCGAGCTCGTCCTTCCGCATCGTCCTCTTTGTCCCACAGCTGCTTGAGTTGTTTCTCCATGCCTTCCTGTTTCGTCAAATGTTCCGTTTGCTGAGGTATGAGATCATTTAGCGCAAGTTTCTGTTCGGAGACCCTCTCCGCAAGTTTATTATGGTCTGCTCGGAGCAACGAGAGACCCGTCGCCATGCTATCGATACGCGTCTCCAGTGTCTCCCGTGTGGCTCGTATTTCGTTGAGGATAAGGTCAAGCTTGGCGTCCTGCGTCCCTTTCCCAGTCGGCGGGATAACGTCCATATTTGAGGAGGACAGAGGGTCTTCCGAGCCGGTGGATTGCATGTCCGTCGATGCACCGGGATCCTGGGTCCTGCCCCTGTGTCGTCCCATCGATCTAGTATGCAGTGCGGCATCGGGGTAGTCGCGTTTCTGTCCACAGATGGTATAGCCCTCAGTGCGCCGCTTCGTGTGTCTAGAATCTCCTCGCGGCCACCGGTGTCACAGCGGGGAAGACAATGGGAGTGGTGAATCCCTGGCGCCGGGTAGGGTCAATGGCGTTGTAGCGGTGGCGGCACTTCTGGTCAGTGTGGTGGCGCCCCGTGGAGGATCCTCCGTGCAGCTGCCGTGCCGGTCCCGGTGAGGTGGTGGGTATGGTCAAGAGGCTGCAGGAGGAGGGGACCGCCAGAGGCAGGACAGCAGTGTGGTGCCTCATACCTGCCCTAGTGAAGGCGGTCTTGTAGTCAGCGGCCCGCCACGTGGGCCTCTGTGCAGCCGGACCCCTCGATGCTGCTCGGGGTCTTCAGCGGTAGTGTGGTTGCAGGGGTCGCGCCGGCGCCGCGTCACGCCCCCAGGGCCGTGTCACCCCCGCTACCTTCAAGAGCTGCGGGTGGCGCCAGTGTTCGCGCCGTCTCTCTTAGGTCCTCGGGTGTCCAGGGTGGAGGCAAGATGGCGCCCGTGACACCGCCTCGGCGCCAATGCTTGTCGGGCGGAAGCCGGGCGTCCCATGCAACTGTAGCAGTCCTAAGGGCACCAGTGTCCTCCCCTCAGCTCATCCGACGCTCCTTTCCGCTGGGCGCGGGCACCACCGCGACAGCCCAGCGGGCGCAGCGCAGTCCGGCGCTCCCCCGGCCGCAATCAGGACAGTCAGGTCAGGACGGGCCCCAGGGGTTCACCAACGACCGGGGAGGCGGTCCGGCGCCGGCAGGATCAAGCGCCAGCCTCCGGCTGCAGGCGCACTCAGTTTCGCGCCCTAGTGCACCTCCGGCGCCCCCTCGGCAGTTCGCCGGCAGAGCAGCAGCAAACAGGCCTCCGGGTTAATTGAGGCCGCGGCTTCCCTCTGCGCAGTAGGCCCCAGCAGTCTCCGCAGCTCACCAGGGTGGCAGGCGGTGTCCGAAGAAGGCAGCTCGCCGCCACTGCCCGCCGCTCTTCTGGTGTAGATCCGGGCGAAAGATTGAGGTGGGTTGCGTTGAAGGTAGACAGGATTAATAGCTAGTTTCAAAGGGCTACGGACGGAGCTTCTTCACTACACGTCCGCCATGATCGGCTCTTGGCCACGCCCCCCTGCCCCTCTCCTCTCTGTACCAGTAAAACCTCATTTCTACCTTTGGACAGGCCGGTAATGTCGGTCTCTGGACACTATGCCTCCTTGTGGGGGAGGGAGGTCATGCATATGGTCCTAATTCAGAGTTTGCCCACACAACATCTCCCTCATTACAGTTTACCTCTGAGTAACTGACCTCTGCTTCAGCATGTTTAGCACCCTTTCTGTCAGAAAGGGTCTTAAGAGCGGTACAGTTTGTTTATGGGAGCTGTTGTTGGACAAGTTATTTGTCGTTGTTTTGAAACTCGTGCTCGCTGTAAACAGACCTTCATCTTGTTGTTAAACTGTTTGACTAGCTCATCCAAGACTGCATGGAAGCATGTTGAAGACTATTTTTTGTTGTTTTACTTTTCAGGTTTTTGTCTCGCTGGAAAAGACCTTCGGTTGGTGTCGGTGTGCCCGGAGCAGATCGAGGTACCAGCAGGGTTTCTTCTGGTCGGAGCTAAAACACCAAATCTTCCTGAGCACATACTGGTGTGTGCTGTTGACAAACGGTTTCTACCAGATGACAATGGAAAAAATGCACTTCTAGGTACAGTAATATAAACATCTGCATCGTTCATGCCCAATCGTTGGTTTTCCTTATTTGCAGAGGACATGTCAATGGGCTGCCCTCAGGATCTCGTTTCTTTTGAAATAATAGTTCTTTTTTATTCCTTTAACCTTTTGCTCGTGAAGTTCATATGTTGTAGTGTGCTTTGGGTAGAACATGACACACACTTCAAATCCAGCGGGCTGTTTTAAGTGAATGTTTGATTGACCTCCGAATCATCCTACTGTGTTTTCTGCTCCCATCGTTGATATTAAAAGGGATTGGAGGTCAAGTACCAGATGTCACCTCTTGCACAGTACCTTTTCCAGGTAACTGGAGATTGCAGCATCCTGGACCTCTTTGAAGTATTCATCGTGAACTGTTTTGGGCAGCCCTCTGACCACTGTGAGGAACTTATGGACTCCAGTTTTAATTGCACTGGCAACTCTATCCCGAGTGTATAATTACTTCAGTGAATTCCATTCTGAAAGATCTGTGATACTTGCTCTGTTGACCAAGCATTTCATATGACAAGTCTGCTCCACCCGAGTGTAATTGATTCCGAATGGTATTTCTTTTTGTTTCAAACTGGGCTTCATGTTTATACTTTTGAAATGCCAATAAAGAGATCTTTTTAAAATGTCCTGCTCCACCCGACTGCTTCGGTCGGACTCTGGCAAAGATGCCCCTTTTCCCTTTAAGCTAGAGTTGTTCTCTTGCAAGAGCTGGATACTGCAGAAAAGTGAAAATTATCCTAGGTGTCTCAGTGATTTATAATGTGCTGAATGCCATAGATAGACAAGCTGCAGAACTTCCAGCATTGTGAAGCTGCGATAATAAGCCTTTGAGAAGTTTGACAATTATTGCAAAGGAACGGTGGGAAAGAAACATTTCGTTTTAATCCTTTTGGGAAAATGGAGAATGTGCTGTTCTTTTCAGTGCCTTTTTTTCCACGACCAAGAGCCAAAAATGTTGAGTTATCTGCGATCCAAGACCTACGGAGATTAAGCGTGAAGTTTTCCCCAAAGTGAAGCGATACGACTGGTTTAGAAGTCTCTCTTTTCACTGACTGGATGCTCCTGTTGATCGTGTTTGTAGAACACTGCACTTTTCAATCCTGCCTGGTCCAGTAATCCATCAAAGTTTCATAGACTCTGGGTTGGCATGGTTTATTTGTTGGCTGCTACCACAGCAATGCTTGCTAGGTGATTGAGATAGAAATGGTTCGTTGTGTCATATAAATAACTAGATGGATGAGGAATTCCAGTAACGTGTCCATGCCCTGGCAAAGTGCATAAAGCTATATCCATATTTTAAGCTTCGGTGACATTTGCAGCGTTCTTCACCCTGTACGTGGCATGTCCTCAGCAAAATTTAAAAGCTGAAAAATACCCCTTTATTAAACAAGCTTGGCGAAGGCATGCTTTAAACCACAAGTAGCAAAAACATTCTGATCGATGTTCTCCTTCAGTTTTGCATGTGTCTTATGGCCTTCGAAGAGAAACCAAGGGAAGGGTTTGTCACCGCAGGAATCCCCTGTTTCTTTCATCGTCTCTGTTTCGGTAGACAGTTCCTCTCACTCTAGAACTGCCTCAGGAAGCGAGGCTGCGTAATCTTGATACTTAAGTTTAATGTATGAAGGGGCCTAGGAACCTTCTAGTAATTGGTTATGCTACATCTTACCCAGCTAAGATTCTATCTTCATGTCTCTCCAGGGGTCTTTATTGAGGTTTCATTCTGATCTCTCTGTTTATCACTGACCCTGGTTCTCTAGTTTAAACTAGGCAGCTTTTTTTCAATAAATATGGTTTACCCTAATTTTGTATGCTTTCCAGCAGTGTGCTATTCAAAAAGGGGGGTGGTGATGGACAGAGTATCTGAATTAAGCAGAACACTCCTACCCAGTCAAAAGATCAGGGCTTGATCCATCACCGTTTTTTAGCTCGCTGCACCATCCCAGTTCAGAACCCGGCTACATGCAAATTAGTCTGACCCTGGCCCAGTGCATCATTGGAACAGGGCAGACCAAACTACCAAGCCAATTCTTTACTGGAAGGTAGTTTGGTTTGCCCTGTTCCCATGATGCACTGGGCCAGGGACAGACTAATTTGCATATAGCCAGGTTCTGAACTGGGATGGTGCAGTGAGCTAAAAAACGGTGATGGATCAAGCCCTGATCTGTTGACTGGGTAGGAGGTTTCTGATTAACTCAGATACTCTGTCCATCACCACCCCCTTTTTGTAATTATTTTGGCCACCATGAGTGTGGAAGGGTATGCTCAGACATGAGTCCCTTGCTGATTGCACCATCAGGATTCAAGCAAGCCGGGCCGAAGACGGCTGTAATGCCAGAAACCGGTCCCCAGAAGCTTGTTTCCTTTCCAGTGAAGAATTGGCTTGGTAGTTTGGTTTGCCCTGTTCCCATGATGCACTGGGCCAGGGACAGACTAATTTGCATATAGCCAGGTTCTGAACTGGGATGGTGCAGTGAGCTAAAAAACGGTGATGGATCCAGCCCTGATCTGTTGACTGGGTAGGAGTGTTCTGATTAACTCAGATACTCTGTCCATCACCACCCCCTTTTTGTAATTATTTTGGCCACCATGAGTGTGGAAGGGTATGCTCAGACATGAGTCCCTTGCTGATTGCACCATCAGGATTCAAGCAAGCCGGGCCGAAGACGGCTGCAATGCCAGAAACCGGTCCCCGGAAGCTTGTTTCCTTTCCAATGAAGAATTGGCTTGGTAGTTTGGTTTGCCCTGTTCCCATGATGCACTGGGCCAGGGACAGACTAATTTGCATATAGCCAGGTTCTGAACTGGGATGGTGCAGTGAGCTAAAAAACGGTGATGGATCAAGCCCTGATCTGTTGACTGGGTAGGAGTGTTCTGATTAACTCAGATACTCTGTCCATCACCACCCCCTTTTTAGGTCGAGCTGGTAACAGCTGGAGACCTAATGTTGCCTGTCACGAGGGAAGGAGGACAAGAGGGTGTTACCCGCTTTTCCCCTGGATTTGGGTGCGCGAACACGCACGTTCTGTCCAGCGCCGTGCACATGCGCGCGCATACAGCCAGACACTCGCTCCCCCCCTCCACAGTCACACACACACGCACTCCAAGACACATACATACACACACACGCACGCACACACACACACACACATACACAGCCCCCCCCCCCCGCCGCGCGGCACAGCCCCCGCACGCGCGCACACACAGGCCCCGCCCCCCCGCAGCTCAGCAACCCACTCACCGGCTTCCTTGGTGCGGCGGCTGGCTCTCCTCATCGGCAGCTGCAGGGCCCGGCAGCAGGACTCTTCCTCCCTCCTTCGGCACCGGGGCACAGGGTAGGCTCCTGCCTGCTCCGGTGCTCCAAACAATCGCGGCTCTTCCGTGGGAGGCGGGGTAGGCTCCCGCCCTCCTACTTCCTGTTTCCGGTTGTCGCGCCGGCCTGCCTGACTTCCTGGTCGCAGGCCGACACGACGAGCAGCAACGGAGGCGGAGGAAGGGGTAATGCTTGTAATGTTTTCCCTGCTCAGTGCTTGTTTTCTGTAGGATCAATATTAAACGCAGCTCCGTTCATCCCTTCCTTCATTTTTAAAAGTCCCTCAGCCAAATGAAATCATTGCTTAACGTTCACATAGGTAAAGGATGACTACATAGTTGTCTGAAAATCTTGGATATTTTATTACATTTGATTGGGAAATTAAATTTCTATGTTATATCGTCTCCTACGATTCCGTCCAATAACCGTTTAGTCCGAGATTCCGTGTGAAATAAGAAGTTGCTTGTATTTTATCCACGGTGCCGAGGTACTGCAGACGTGTACCCACTCCTCCCCTCCCCCTCTCTGCAGAGGTGCCTCACAATCTACCGGAGCATCGTTATTTTACTTTACCATCCCTGCCACGGGGAGCTCCCCTACATCAGGTCTGAGGCATTTCCTTGGCAGGCGCTCTCCACTCCTGGGAGTTGGCGGGAAGGAAAAAAACGGCATCAAATAAGCCCCATTCATCTTAATCAGTGGCGCTTTATTGGAATTGAAATGCAGCGCGCGCAGAATCCTGCGGCGTCAGGAGAGTCGGGATTCCTGAGCCACGCGGAGGTTTTCCCGTGTTTAGCATGCAGGGAGAGTCTCATGAAGCAGTCAGAGTAGCTTCCCTGACTCCCACATACATCAGACGCGTAACAAAGCGCAGCGATGGCAGAGCCGGCCGGCGCTGCAGCTGCCTGCACAGCTCGTGCAGTAGTAACCTTGCAGGCTCCCCTCCAAGGTTACCTGCAGGCGGCAGCTTCGTGTACTGGATCATGTTCTCTCCAAGCTTTCCTTTCCTTTTCATGAGAGCTTTTGTCATGTAGTCGAACAATTCAAAGTGTTTGGTGCAGGGAAGGAGAAATGCTGTGATTTGCTGGTGCCGGATAGGTTGGTACTTTTAAAGTCTGCAGCATAGCGATCTGTAATCTGCCCTTAGCTTTACATCTCTTGACGGGGAGCCATCTGCCCGAAAATATTGACCTTATTTTATTAATGCATTATCTTCAGTTTTTGTTCAGTACCTTCATGAGTGTTTAACACAGAAACCCGATACCCCATCCTTCACACCCTGACGTGCCGCCACAAAACCTTGGACATTCTGGAATATTTTGGATCCTCTATCCATCCTGGTACTTTGCTAGTCTAATACAATATAGATGTAATGGCCTAGCATGTCACAGTTCAACACCATGAAAGTCTGGGCTGCTCACTGATCACATTTCTGTGAATTCGAACTGTTTAGAGACCTATTCCCTTCTTGAAAACTCCTTTTCTACCTCAGTTGAAACCATTTGTTCCCTTTTTGGCCAAACATTTTTTAGCCCCTGCTGCAAATCTTCCAAATGGTCCTCTGTCATGTGTAATACAGTTAGCCTTTATTAGATTTTTAAGTAAAAGTGAGATTTTTTTTAGGATTCTTTTTATTTCTATTTTAGCTTAGTATGTGTGGGCTGAAAAATCCCATTTTACAAAGTGTTTACTAAAATATCAGGGCTGACTGAAGATAGGTAGTCGGCTCCTTTCAAAGGAAACGTCAGCATTAGAAAAAAGCATTTAGAAAACCTTTTAAGTTAGCATCACACCTTTAAATTAACTGAGCTCTAAATGAATCTCACATATAGTGAAATTAAATCAAACCACATAAAGGTTATAAAGAATGATCACCATTAGTTGTTACTTGAAAATAGCTAACTTTAGAAATGCACAACTACCACAATTTTTTATCCACATTCATATAAGTGCATATTTTTTCTAAACTCTTATCACAAAAATATTTTTATATTTTCATAAACTATAGAAGTTCTAATAGAACCATGTGAAGTTTCAAGCTTGTACTTCATTTCTACATGTTTTTGCACCGATTTTTCTAGCTGGTGCATTCTCAGCAGAAAGGATTTTAAACATTAGGCCACTTCACTTAACGTCAAAATTCCATCAATATACATGAATGTGCATTATAAATGTATTAGTGCAGCTAGTTTAGAAGTATTAATATGGTCTGATATATGTTTTCTTCATCTTCACCTCATCTTCACGTTTTAGAACACACTTTTACAGTGCTTCTACTACATTTGTCTCATCTTCATGTGTCACTGTCTAACGTATGCAAAGTGTCATCCTTACATGTTGTGTATTTTTAGGTCTCTGCCTATTCCATTCTGCAGGAATGAATAGGACGAGTCTATTGTGGTGAAACCAAGAGTTAAATCACTAAGCTCTCCCAAGCGGATTTCCACGAGTGCATGTGCTCTTGTGCACGAGCTTTGTCCGAGCCGCCTGCCTCCAAGAGCTTCACATCAAAGCCATCTGTTGCTTCCCCAGCGCACTCGGCCTCACTTCTCCTCCCCCTAATTAACATCTTGTTTATGCGGCTCGTCAAGCACCGCGCTTTAACACACGGGCCTTTACTTCTGCTCGGCGGTGTGCAACTCTGTCGGTTGCTTTCCATTCCCCAGTTTGCCACCACACTGTAGGAGGGCTCCGTATCGCTCCACTTTGGATGGGTGGAGTTTCACAGCCCTGTGAAACCTAACGTGCAATTCATTATATAATTCACAGTGCTGTATGTACATCAGAGTGCACTGCACACTCTTTATTTTACAACACTTAATTTCATGTACGTCACTAGTATTTCTGGGTATTCCCCCTCCCGCTTCACATTTTGAGCCCTTCCCCTACCCTCCGAGAACAAATGCAGCATTGCCCTCCCCCTCCCCCACCCCCTCCTTTTCCGTGTGCTTCGAGTGATGCAGAAAGAGGCACGGCCCCCGCTCAGACCCGTTGCTTTCACAGCGCTCAGCCGCCTACTGAGATGAGCTTCTTGGCCTCTCTTGTTTGTATTAATGTTTGGTGGGTGCATGCGTGTTTGTTTGAATAGTTAGTAATTAGGGTTGTGAATGGATGTGTGTGTGTACACGCATGCATGGTTGTGAGTGTGTATGTGTGTCCCATCAGCCCCTTCCCTGCTAAATTACCAGCCACCACAGCTGAACAATGTCAAACAAGGTGATTTGCAATTATTAAAGATGGCTGCAGTAATAGTCTTAAAGAATTCTTGGACCAATCGCTAAATAACCTACATCTTGAAAACCTCTGAGCATTGCCATCTTCATATAATGTCTTTAAAAATCTAGTGAACTCCGCAACGGCTAAAATCTCTTTCTTAACCCCTTCAGCGCTAATGACAAGGGTAACTCGTCATGGACTTTCCATTGATTTCAATGGAAAGTCAATGGGAAGAAGAGGGAGTACCTTAGCAGCAAAGTGGTTAAAGGACACAGAAGAGTTCGCCCAAAAAAAGTTCGCCCAAAAAAAGTCAAGCCTGGGCGGTCATCAACAGCTGCTACAAATTGTCACGGGGATCGTATCTAGCCTGCACCAACTGAAACTTAAACTACTGCAGCGTCTACCTGCTGAATCTTAGCCTCCCTCCCACAGGCTTCCCCAGCGTGTTGCAATAGCACACATTTGGAGTGAAACATTGTAGAGTAACAACTTTTTGATTAGTAAAACGCAACTAGAGGGATAGTGGTGGAAAGTGCGAATAGTGCCGTGCTGCTCTGTCCCTTTCAACCCAACGCATGTATTTTATTTATGACAATGTGACTGGCCTGCTGTCCAATATAAGACTTTTCCCATCCCCCTTGTGTCGCTCTATCTATCTATCGCACTCACTCTATCTATCGCATCACCACAGCATCACTCAGCACCACCACAGAATCAGTCAGGGGCACCACAGAATCAGTCAGGGGCACCACAGAATCAGTCAGGAGCACCACAGAATCACTCAGGGGCACCACAACATCATTCAGGGGCACCACAACATCACTATGCGCTACCACAGCATGACTGAACGCCACATCATCACTCGTCGCCAATACATCAATCTGCACCACCACAGCATCAATCTGTGCAACCATTCAACAACAAGTGGTTCAATTATGTTTTCTCAATGTTTCAAGCTTTATTACAAATGTCACAAAAGGATGTTAATATTTCACCTCTGTTCTTGATTTTTCTTCACGATAAAATACACTAAACGTAATCTTCACAAAAGTTATTTACAAAAGTTAAAGCTAGTGCCATTATAAATTACAATACTTTTATTTAGGTATTAATTATTTAAAAAAATTAAAATCCATTGTTATTTGTAATATCAATACATCTAAGTCATGTAAATACAACACATATTGCATTACAAATGCTATAGGTGTCACATTTGCGAAAGTTAAAACTATTAGCATTATAAATGACAGTTATTCATTTCACTATTTTCAAAACCAAAACATAAATAAAATATTTGTCATTTACAATACCAATAGCTCAAACTTTCCTAATGCGAGACCTATTGCATTGCAAATGCTTGTTGTAATTATTTTGGCCACCATGAGTGTGGAAGGGTATGCTCAGACATGAGTCCCTTGCTGATTGCACCAACAGGATTCAAGCAAGCCGGGCCGAAGACGGCTGAAATGCCAGAAACCGGTCCCCGGAAGCTTGTTTCCTTTCCAGTGAAGAATTGGCTTGGTAGTTTGGTTTGCCCTGTTCCCATGATGCACTGGGCCAGGGACAGACTAATTTGCATATAGCCAGGTTCTGAACTGGGATGGTGCAGTGAGCTAAAAAACGGTGATGGATCAAGCCCTGATCTGTTGACTGGGAAGGAGTGTTCTGATTAACTCAGATACTCTGTCCATCGCCACCTCCTTTTTGGGTCTCGCTGGTAATGCATCCAAAGGATGCATGTGTCCAGCTGGAGACGTATAGTTATCGGTCTGGGGGGAAGGAGGACACGAGGGTGTACGAGCTTTTTCTCCTGGATTCGTGTGCGCGAACGCCCACGTTCCGCCCTGCGCCGCGCGTTGTGCATTTCCCTCCCATACTCCCAGCCTAACGCGCATGCATGCACACAGACACACACACGCGCACGCACTTACACAGACACGCAGGCACCCAGACAGGAAACCCCCACCCCCACAGTCACACACACACACACACACACACGCATACACACAGACTCCAAGACACATACACGCACGCACGCTCACACACAGACACAGCCCGCCGCACGCGCGCGCGCACACACACACATGTCCCCCGCCCTCGCAGCCCAGCAAGAAAGCGAAGCCCCACTCACCGGCAGCAGGACTCTTCCTCCCTTCTTCGGCACCGGGGCGCAGGGTAGGCTCCTGCCTGCTCCGGTGCTCCAAACAATCGCGGCTGTTCCGTGGGAGGCGGGGTAGGCTCCCGCCCTCCTACTTCCTGTTTCCGGTTGTCCCGCCCGGCCTGCCTGACTTCCTGGTCGCAGGCCGGCGGCGTTGCGTGGACTTGGTGGAGTCGAGCAATGTAATCTGTAACTCCATGTGGGGCCTTCACTTGGGGAATTCTCACCAATCTTCACTTTTTCTATTCCACTACATCCACTGATGCTACTTATAAAGCTTACTCTCCGTGCTTTACCAAGAAGCTTGTTCCTTTATTTTTCAAATGTTTCCTTTTTTAGATGCTTCCGTTGCGCTTCTGGTTTTATTTTCCCGGACTTCCTCTGGGCTGGATCTGAGTGCACGGCACTTGTGAGGCTGCTAGCCCCGACCCCACAGTTCTATTTCACTCCCCCTTTATGCCGGTGAGGAGAACCCGTTGTCTTCTGCGGCCTGGGGTCAAAGGGCACCTGTTGCTTGCAGGGGGGACCAGATCGGGATACTGTGAACGTACGAACTGCCCTGTCGGTGGGCGTGGCTGAGGCATAGTGGCGGCGAAGACGAAATTCTACCCCGGGTGTTAAATATTTCTGCAGATGGAGCGGCAGCAGCAGGGCGGGTTGGAGCCCCCGTGTTAACATGCTGCGGCCGAAATTATGATCTTTTTGTGTCTGTTCGGATCCCCAAGTGGCAGCAGGTGAGTGGAACTTTCTTAAAAGTGAAAATAATGTTAATAATTCATTGAATTAGATCGTATACGGGGTTCTGTCGTCACGACTATGGACCAAGTATGGTCCCCTATTTTTTAAAATTTATTTTAAATAGTGTTTTTCACCTGCACTGTTACGCAGCTTTATCCATTACCGCCTCGCTTTGGTGCGCGCTGCTGCCGCTGCTCCACGCACTAGACATGCTTTGCTACTGGTGAACTGGAACTTTATGCTTAAAACTGCAAGTCCCACAGTGCAACTGGCATGAGCTATTCACACCTGATGTGGGGTGTCTCGGTATTTCTGGCAATGTAATTCCGGCTGTAAAGAGCAACAGAGAAGTATCCAGGAGCCTGTGAAGGAAACAACTTTCAACGTAGCCTTAGTAAAACTCTTAACTACATATATATATATTTTTGCATTTTATTTTTATCCACATAGCCTCACAATTCTGGGTACGGAGAAGCTGTAATTTATTACACCACTAGGGCTAGCTGCCCTGCCAGGATCTGAGATTCACGTCCTTAAAGTTCTCGATTTATTTCCAGAGTTTCATTATCATTGCTGTGAAATGGTTGTCCAGCATAATTCCCATTCCCCCATCGCCTTAACACAAATTCTGACCCATGTTGGATTCCATGCATGTTTGTTTGTGGTGGGCGTGCCTCAGTACATACTAGCACAATGCGGTGAGTTATTAATTTATGCACACTGCAAAAGTCTTCGAGCACGTGCTCGGGTGTAGAGGGCACGCGTGTGCGTGGTGGCGGGTCAAGGTGGCAGAGTAAATGAGGGTGTTTGCAGTCTTTCTGTGAGGTGCCAGGTGAGACAGGGACCCCTGGAGTTGATGGGGTATCTAGAGAGGAAGGGCACCCTACGGGGAAAGTTCTTGCAGGCATTTCTGTAGGCCAGTGGTGTTCACTCTTTTTAATGCCGTGCCCCCTTCCCACAGCATTAAAAAAAAAAAAACACAAATTATTGGGGGCCCCCCAGAACTTTTCACAGTTAATCTATTGCATTTACAGTTTTTAAATATGTTTAGTCTTATTTAAACAGTACAGTTATGTTAAATGTTTACATTAAAAAAACGCAGTCAAATACATGATTGCCAAACAAACTATTCTGGCCAGCTACGCCTTACTAACATGCAAGAGTATCCACAGTGTGAATATTAGGAATGGGGCTGGAGGATAGTAGCATATTTGGAGTTGACACAGACTCCTAGCCAGATATAAATGACAAAAGATGTTTGTGATGGCCCATACAGAGTGGCTACTGCTGCTTATTTTTTTCCAGCTTAAAATAAAGCTCTGTTATCAGCACGATGCTTCTTTTAACCAGACTCTGGAGCGCCCTGGGGTCATTTAAGGCCCACTCTAGCACTGTGAAGACCTCTGCTCTAGGCTAAGACCCAGGAGAAGGAAGGTTCTGTGGTTTCCCCAAAGCACGGCAGAGAAGACCTGTTCTTGATTTTACGGACCTTGGTGTGAAGTTTGTAACTTACGCTTTGAGATGGTCATTTCTCCCAGAAAAGTGGGTTTCAGGGTGAAGAGATTTTTTTGTTCACTGGTCTGAGCCACAGTCTGCTTAAGCTGTAAAGAAAGATCCCATCCTAGAGGTTGGAGGCGAGACGGTGTAGACCTGTTCTCTGGAATCAAACGTTTTTAGAGGTTACTGGGCACCATCTGTATTGGGCACTGCTGGTATCCACGGCTGTCCCAGCGCTCCAGATACTATATGACCAACAATTATTTCATCAACCCTTTTCGTATAAAGAACTAACACATGAGAACAAGACTGTTGTCCTGGAACAGAGAGACCTCAATGTCTGCTCGCAAATATATCCTTCCTGTAAATGACGTTGTCGAACAAGCCTATATTATCAGTGATTTCCTAGTCTTTACTTGGAATTGGTTTAACAGATACACCCTTGACCCCTAGATGGACAAGGCCTTTCAAAGCTGGCATCAAGCAGAGATGCTTGGACCTTTGCCCTGAGAAGTTGAATTTACATAACTAGAGAACTTCCGTTTCCTGCCGCTATGATGCTGATGTGGACTCAATGTCGCGCCTTGAGGTGATAGGAAGTGTCCGTTCTAATATGAACTTACATTGTTCTATGTATCACTGGCAGGAGGCATTGATGTATGTTGCGTTTGATTGGAGTACTGGATCCAGATATAGACAGGATGTAGGAAGTGCATGGCTTGCTTGTCCGTACAATGTGGGGCACGCGTGGTATTGAACCGGGTCAATCTCGTGTATCGTTGAGAGTTGCGCTACACAATGAAGGTTTGTTTGAATAGGTGGCATTTTGGCGGATTCTTGCACTGCGGCTAGTCTGTATTTTTAGCCTCTGGTTCAGCGTGTTGCACAGCGAGAGGTCATTGGCTTTAGGAGTTGTATCTGGACTTTGATGTTTCTCTCCGTGGATCAATAGGGCTCTGCCTGACCTTACTCTCCTGGCTGGCTGCTGCTTTTTGGGTCACTCTGGTAATGCATCCAAAGGATGCATGTGTCCAGCTGGAGACGTATAGTTATCGGTCTGGGGGGAAGGAGGAAAAGGGGGTGTATGAGCTTTTTTTCCTGGATTCGTGTGCGCGAACGAACACGTTCCGTCCGGCGCCGTGCACTTCCCTCCCATACTCCCAGCCTAACGCGCATGCATGCACACAGACACACACACGCGCGCACACGCACTTACACAGACACGCAGGCACCCAGACAGGCAACCCCCCCCACAGTCACACACACACACGCATACACACAGACTCCAAGACACATACACGCACGCACGCTCACACACAGACACAGCCCGCCGCCGCACGCGCGCGCGCGCGCACACACATGTCCCCCGCCCTCGCAGCCCATCAAGAAGGCGAAGCCCCACTCACCGGCAGCAGGACTCTTCCTCCCTTCTTCGGCACCGGGGCGCAGGGTAGGCTCCTGCCTGCTCTGGTGCTCCAAACAATCGCGGCTCTTCCGTGGGAGGCGGGGTAGGCTCCCGCCCTCCTACTTCCTGTTTCCGGTTGTCCCGCCCGGCCTGCCTGACTTCCTGGTCGCAGGCCGGCGGCGTTGCGTGGACTTGGTGGAGTCGAGCAATGTAATCTGTAAATCCATGTGGGGCCTTCACTTGGGGAATTCTCACCAATCTTCACTTTTTCTATTCCACTACATCCACTGATGCTACTTATAAAGCTTACTCTCTGTGCTTTACCAAGAAGCTTGTTCCTTTATTTTTCAAATGTTTCCTTTTTTAGATGCTTCCGTTGCGCTTCTGGGATGCCATCTAAGTCATGTAAATACAAAACATATTGCATTACAAATGCTATAGGTATCACATTTGCGAAAGTTATAACTATTGGCATTGTAAATGACAAAGCTATTAATTTAGCTATTTAAAAAAAAAAAAAAAAAACGTTGCCATTTACAATACCAATAGCTCAAACTTTCCTAATGCGAGACCCATTGCATTGCAAATGCTTGTTGTAATTATTTTGGCCACCATGAGTGTGGAAGGGTATACTCAGATGTGAGTCCCTTGCTCATTGCACCATCAGGATTCAAGCAAGCCGGGCCGAAGACGGCTGCAATGCCAGAAACCGGTCCCCGGAAGCTTGTTTCCTTTCCAGTGAAGAATTGGCTTGGTAGTTTGGTTTGCCCTGTTCCCATGATGCACTGGGCCAGGGACAGACTAATTTGCATATAGCCAGGTTCTGAACTGGGATGGTGCAGTGAGCTAAAAAACGGTGATGGATCAAGCCCTGATCTGTTGACTGGGTAGGAGTGTTCTGATTAACTCAGATACTCTGTCCATCACCACCCCCTTTTTGTAATTATTTTGCCCACCATGAGTGTGGAAGGGTATGCTCGGACATGAGTCCCTTGCTGATTGCACCATCAGGATTCAAGCAAGCCGGGCCGAAGACGGCTGCAATGCCAGAAAACGGTCCCCGGAAGCTTGTTTCCTTTCCAGTGAAGAATTGGCTTGGTAGTTTGGTTTGCCCTGTTCCCATGATGCACTGGGCCAGGGACAGACTAATTTGCATATAGCCAGGTTCTGAACTGGGATGGTGCAGTGAGCTAAAAAACGGTGATGGATCAAGCCCTGATCTGTTGACTGGGTAGGAGTGTTCTGATTAACTCAGATACTCTGTCCATCACCACCCCCTGTTTGTAATCATTTTGGCCACCATGAGTGTGGAAGGGTATGCTCAGACATGAGTCCCTTGCTGATTGCACCATCAGGATTCAAGCAAGCCGGGCCGAAGACGGCTGTAATGCCAGAAACCGGTCCCCGGAAGCTTGTTTCCTTTCCAGTGAAGAATTGGCTTGGTAGTTTGGTTTGCCCTGTTCCCATGATGCACTGGGCCAGTGACAGACTAATTTGCATATGGCCAGGTTCTGAACTGGGATGGTGCAGTGAGCTAAAAAACGGTGATGGATCAAGCCCTGATCTGTTGACTGGGTAGGAGTGTTCTGATTAACTCAGATACTCTGTCCATCACCACCCCCTTTTTGTAATTATTTTGGCCACCATGAGTGTGGAAGGGTATGCTCAGACATGAGTCCCTTGCTGATTGCACCATCAGGATTCAAGCAAGCCGGGCCGAAGACGGCTGTAATGCCAGAAACCGGTCCCCGGAAGCTTGTTTCCTTTCCAGTGAAGAATTGGCTTGGTAGTTTGGTTTGCCCTGTTCCCATGATGCACTGGGCCAGAGACAGACTAATTTGCATATAGCCAGGTTCTGAACTGGGATGGTGCAGTGAGCTAAAAAACGGTGATGGATCAAGCCCTGATCTGTTGACTGGGTAGGAGTGTTCTGATTAACTCAGATACTCTGTCCATCACCACCCCCTTTTTGTAATTATTCCAGCAGTGTGCATCATCAGTCCCTATTTTCACTACTTTATGTATCTCTTTACATCTCTTTTCTGCTATGTCTTCCTTTTTCCTCGTCTATCACTTTCTCTCTCGCTCTTTTTTGGTTTCCTTTCCATCTCCTTCACTCTTTCCCTTTTGCACTATACGTTAATTGAACTGATTACTTTGAATAACGTTTTCTGCGTTGGTTGTTGGAAGTGGATTTAAATTGTCTTCTTGCCGTTTTGTAGGTTTCTCCGGAAACTGCGTAGGTTGTGGTGAGAGGGGATTTCGATATTTCACGGAGTTCTCGAACCATATCAACTTGAAGCTCACAACTCAGCCGAAGAAGCAGAAGCACTTAAAGTACTACATAGTGAGGAACTCCCAAGGAGCTCTGTCAAAGGGCCCCCTCATCTGCTGGAAAGGCAACAGAGAAGGTACAGTGTGCCGATGGGCTAGGTTTTTTTGGATGCACGTCACTGATGTTTTGCATTTTCCTAATTCCACCCTTCTCACAAGAGTCCACATGCATGTGGTCTTTGTTAGTCGTAGCCACCAAAGCTATCGAAGACCCGACATTTTGATTAGGCATCGGATCATAAATCTAATGTAATCTTAGCATAGTGGACCTCTAAAATAGCAGTCTCCTCTCTGCCATCCTGTGGGATAGACCTTTGTCTTCCCCATCACCTAAGTACGTTGTCATGACAACTGATGTAATTCGCATATAAATTTGTAAATATATTTGTATGTTTCTCTATTTTCTATTTCTTTCACTAAGCACTCTACATTCTTTATCTTATGCACGCTCGCTTTGGGCAACCCATATATTCTCTTATATAGAGATAGTGATGTAGGCAATGAATTAAAATTGCTCCTGATTTTGTAATGATTGCTGTTGCTTTTCTTTTATTCCATATGAATTAATACATTGATTGTATAGGGTTGATCTGTGAGACATATCCCATAAATTGAAGGATTTTTGTAGTATGTTTTGATTAAATGATTCTTGTGAAAATATTGGTTGAAGACCATTGTATTTGAATATTGTCTTGTGCAACCAGCAGCACCTATAACGGAGAACTTCAGAATTAATTAGGGCACGTGCCTTTGTTTTTGTCTTGTCAGGCTGTGACATTTCTGATTTTCACCCTTAAGAATGGTTGCAGAGTCCCAGTTTTCTTACCCAGATGCAGTTTTGTTTCCCCTCAGAGTGATGCAATTCTCATCCTATTTGAATAAAATTCAGCAGATCACAGCCTGCAGTATTCCAGTCACCCCTCTTTCATATTTGCAGCATAATTCCATGCGGGAACACGTACTCGCAATTTTTGTCTGCAAGTGTACATTTTGCAGAGCTTTTCTGTGTCGATGAAAGAACACTAATTGCTCTGTGC
This sequence comes from Lissotriton helveticus, assembly GCF_964261635.1. Lineage (NCBI taxonomy): Eukaryota > Metazoa > Chordata > Amphibia > Caudata > Salamandridae > Lissotriton > Lissotriton helveticus. Next base: position 795,499,469 of record NC_136063.1, on the reverse strand, counting down.
AAAGAATATTCTTCTAGAAACGTATTATTTGATTGTGAGGAAGGATAATTTCCCCATAGTGCCATGAAGCCTTTACAGGAGTACGAGCAATCAGCAACCACAATAACTTTACATAACTTATGTGCAACATAAAACGACCCTAAGGACGACCAAATGATAATATTGATCATCACAAGTCTTTTGATGGGAATCCTATAAAAGGTTTTGTTGATCTACAATCACTGGTGGCCCCCCGTTTTAGGTTTTTTGTGTCTTGTCAGAACTATTTAGTCTTGATTCCAACCAGATGTACTATGTTAGACGTCAGGTTAAGTAATTAGGAATTTCCATGATACTTTCCTACAGAGACCCCTAGGTTTTCCTGTGGTTCATTTATCTCTTTAAGGGGTACTACCTAGGCTGGTCTATAAATATCCCTTTGGCCCTCCACCCACGTTTTGTTATTTTCAACATAAATTGTTGCCAAAGTCACAACTTTTAAATGGATGTCACGAAAGGAAACTTTTTCAGTGTTTTCCGTAGCCCTTTGCAAAGGTTGGGGAAAAAAAACATGGCACACCCTACTTAGGATCTAATCTGTGGCCTGCTTTGGTCTCCAAACTTGTTGCTTATATTTTGCATTTTCTTTTTTTACGAAGGACTTCTTATTTACCTGCTGCATAACCCAGAGAGGTTTCCGCAAGTTTTCTTATGCTTAAAACAAAGTACGAACTCCAAGCAATTACAGGCTAAACTAAATGTATAAAATTAACAACTTTAAATTTTTTTACATAACGCCTGTTACCACAACTGTGACATTTCGAAGCAACTAATGCTAAAGGGCTTCCCATCAGTCAATGTAGACCCCTGAAATAGGTTAAAGGCTGTTTGTTCTGCCGGGATTTAAATCCTTACTGTAGGTCCCAGAGAATGTCAGCGGCCAGAGCCTGAAGTTGCTAGTGTTTTGTACTGTTGCCCAATGTGGCCATGTAGAAAGTGCGTTGAACGTTGGGATCGGTTACAGGCAGACCCTTTGAAATCCCGAGCTCGGGTGAGGTAGTCCTAAATAACAGAAGAACTGTATCGTTCTTATCACTTCACATCAAGCAGTGAAGAAAAGTCATTTTGATTTTGTAGGGCTTTGGCAGTGTCCGTTGAAACCCCAATCCCTCCACCCACACACTGGTGGGTCTCACAGACAACAGTCGGTACTTACAGGAAGTGTTAAGATGAAGGCCAGCAAAATATGCTGCTTTTGTCGAAGTCACTCACGTAGGTTATACATCTATGGAAGACCCCTTAGCTTATGAGCCCATCTCATTGGTGAGGTATGGGTGGAGGGGACTGTCACCACTCAAATACTATAGGCACCCCAAAGGGTCTAATCCTCAGAAATATGCAACTCAATCAAATGTGGTGAAGGCTCAGCGTATAACTGCAATTAAGATTGCCACATACAGAACTTAGGGTGAGTTGTAGCCCATTTTGTTCATCGTTAGTTGACTAGGAACAACTATTTTGTGATTGCATCTAAGACCCTGATTTATAACCATTTTTAGTGAACATGTGTAATATACTTTTGACTTGCACATTAATTCACCTCGTCATGGAAAAAATCCTTTGTGTGATATACTCAGTTTGTCCTCATTGATCCTTCACAGTCCTGAGTAGGAGTTGTACGTGTTAAATCTTTCATGGAGACGTTAGGCAGCTGGGTGTCCTCTTTTAGTTACTCTATTTGGATGGATTTCTTTTGTACATAATAAATGTTGAGAGAACAATGAAAAACCAGTGTGGAGGTTTCTCGCGTACACACTACACAAAATGTAAATGTGGAAAAATGTAAGCATGTAATTGTGATAATTTTTTTTGTTCAAGGGAATCTCGCTTTGGTAATTTATCGTTTGTTGACTTTGCAGAATGTAGAAGTCGGCTTTCGCCTGCTGGTAGCCATTCCACAAAACCCAACTGTTCAGGGTCTCCTTCTTCAACGCCAGAAAGTGAAACGACTAATGGGTACAAGTCAGGCTTTATGCAGACAGGTAAAATAACTGAAAATTCAAAGTGTCTTGACTGAAATTTATTGCACTGCTTGGTGAAGATTGCCAACGTTTTCCTCCTTGCTGCAGTGTGAGACGTGAATATAAATCACCCTGGCAAATGGAAAAGGTGGAAAGAAATTGCCCATTATTCACTAGCTGCTCACAATTTGTAGCTGATTTTTGTGAAGAGGAAATCTTCTTAAATGTAGTTATTACCCCCTTCTGGTGGAGATGTGAGCTCTTTGAATGCCTTGCAAAAGCAAATCTGCACAACCATAGGCAGGGCTTGGCACACACACTTGCTCCTCTCCACGATTCCCTCGTGGGTGATAATGCGCTTGATAAATATACATAATATAACAGTACGATTTTACCTTTTTCAGGATTGGCACATGTTTGTCCTCCAATAAACTGGACAACCTGCAAGATCACTAGAAGTGGTCCATATATATACTTTTCTATCCGTCCTTGAATCTAGTCCAAAGTGAGCTCCCAGCCTGAGTCAGTGTTTAGTGCCTCGTCATCTCAAACTATGTCAGACAGTAATGGCAGCAGAATTATAACTTTGAGTGCAATCCTTCTAACCCACACTCAGAGGAGACTGTTCAACTGGCATGTTTTTGTAAGAGACCCTTGCTTTTCCATATGAGGTTGGTGGGTGTGTTTATGGTGATGGGGTGTGTGTGTGTGTGTGTATCTCTCTTACTCTGTAAAAATAGGTAGAAGGTGTCTTTTTGGGAGGCATGAGCTGCATAGGGTGCACAGTATGACAGCATGTTCTGTGCTTAAGACTTCTGCTTCTAAAGGAGTCTTACCTGTTGGGTGGGATGAATGGAGCGGTTGCTATTTGGTTTCCCTTTTTTTGTAGGTTTTCAATTCTACTGTGAAATCTAATGTTTCCCACTTCTTTCGTGTGTAGTTGTCTGCCACCTAACCACACTGGTATTCTATTGGTCATGGTCTGGAGAAAAAACATATTTGCTCGTTGAGCAGTACATTGTGGAAAATCTGCAATTGTAGCCATTTATTTGTTTAGATTCTTGATATAGTGCATCAAGGCCCTAGGCATCGGGTTGCAGAGCACTTCACAAGGAAAGGTATAGAGAAACAGTGAAATAAGCAAAGAACATGTCACAAGACATGAAATATAGTTCTAGAACAAGCACTGACACTACCAACTAGTAAGTCTGTCGACCATTTGGCTTTGCGAATGCTTATTTTGGTTTTGAATGTTTTTCTGTATGTATACGTTAAACTCTTGGGGCAAAAAAGCAAAAGACATACAGATTATGGACGGAATGCAGAGTAAATCAAACATTCTCCCTGGCCTTGAAACAAGCCTCCTGGCACTGGTTTCGGGACATCACCCATCATCATCAGCCAGGCTAGCTTGAATCCAGTGGCACAGTGAGCCCGGGACCCTGTCTGGGCATACCCGGCGCACTTCGTGTGAGAAAGTAAAAGATACACAGATGATGGCTGGAATGCAGAGCAAATCACACATTTACCCCCTGTCAAGAGATCTGGGTTAAATCTATCGTTCTTTTGCTCACCGTGCCACTCTAGTTTAGACCTAGCCAAATTCAAATCCGTCTTGACCCTGTTCCTCATGGGAACAGTCCAGCCCGAACTGCCAAGGCAAATCCTCCCCGGACTGGATACAAGCATCCTGGTCCTAGCATTCTGACATTACTTTACAATCCCACCGATTATTTTTGTCTCTTTTTGTGTGATAGTTCCTTCACTTATTGATTGAAAAAACGGATCTAAATGTAACGATTCTGATTATTCACATAACTTTTTAAAACTTGTTTCTAATTTATTTTTCATAAATTCAGACGACATCTAATTAGAGCGAATCTTTACAATTTTTAGCTGATGTGCTTTGGATTGTGTATGATGCTAATTTGTCATGATCAATGTTATTAGTTATTATTGATTCAATCCTGAAAATAAAATGATACATATAGTGTGCTCTCGTGCATACCCCGTACGTTGTGCATTGTGGTTTTTTTGTTGCAGGGAATGGCATTTGATCAGATGTGTGTCCTTTAGGGTAATCCCTGTAGTTGTGGGTGAGATACTTAATGCTTTTATTTCATTTATCGATTATAACATTTCTTAGGTTTATTTTGTAATATTATCCTATATGTATCAGTTGTATATGCTGTGAAATAAAACCTTTTTAAACCTCTATTTCTGGAAAATGGGACTTACCTGACAGTCCATGACTTAAGGCAAAGTTTGCTTTTAATTTAATAGAGTATTTCCCTTACCAGAGTGCACCTCATACAGTCCAGCCAAAGGAGTTGCTGCTGTTAACCTGAGTGGGACCCAGGACCTGTCTATGCCACGAAACAAAGGCATCGTAAAGCCACTGGCATTGCCGGGGCAGCTCATAGGGAAGGCATTCGGCTCAGGTAGGATTTACTTTGTTTTGTACAATATTGATAATGTGTGGGATGTTAATGTTTCACCTATATTATTATTATTTGTTTTCCATTGATTTAACTACCCAGGCCCCTAACTCCTGCGACTCCTGATTTAAGTTTTTGAGATCTATTAAGGGTTTGTTTATAAGAGTTCAGTTCTACAAACTTGAGCTGTCAAACACTTTTACGAACCCTGACAATTTCGGTTTTATTGCTTCAAATATTTTATTGTTCTGATCAAAATTCAAGCACACCAACTTGGTGGCCGACATTAGTACAGGCCCTCAACCCTCCACTCTCCCCCCCCCCCCCCCCCCCCAACCTTACAGATAGACAAAGCGGCTTCTAATAAAGCAGAGTCCGAGTTGGTGGTGAAAAAGTATCCGCCTGAAAGCGTTAATCTTCCTGCACAGCTTGAGTTTGAGCCCAGGAAGGACGCAGCTGATTCTTAGGAGCTGACTTATGTAACTTTTCTCCCACCCGGGGTCTGAGTTTTTTCAACACCAGCCCTCCCAAGCTCTTCCTCCCACTCCTAAGATTCAGCTGCGTCCTTCCCGGGCTCAAACTCAAGCTGTGCAGAAAGATTAACGCTTTCAGGTGGATACTTTTTCACCACCAACTCGGACTCTACTTTTTTAGAAACCGCTTTGTCTATCGCCTACTGTTTTGGAACGAAACGCGTTGGCTGAGCTGTATGTTCTATTGAGAAAAAATAAGCATAAATAAAGGTTTTGAAACTACAAGATTGACTGGACTTCATTACCTGGCACACCCCCATTCGCTTTATCGATTAACGATCTGGAACCCAGATGCACCATACAGCGGCAGTTGCTGGAGTGCTAGTGCGCAGGACTTTGATACTAATGAAACTAGCGTGAGGTGCAGAGCTGTAAGTCCGCAGTTGGGTTCTCTTTCATTAACATTTACAATTAAAAAAACTAGTTTAGACAAGGTCCAAGCTTCCTATTAAAATTAAAACTTTATTTTCGTTTTGTAAATTAAATAAAAAATTTCCAGATTTGTTTACTTATTTGATGTATACTTGTTTCTGTATTTTTATGTATTGTTTGGAGGTTGAAATTGTAGAAGTGTCTCAGGCCGTGGTACCTGGCTTCCAGTAGTGACTGAGTAGGGGTTCCCGGATTTCTGTAATGATTCAATGTGTGGAATTATGTAGCTTCAGTGGCCATACATTTCAATAATTGGTATACATCCTTAGATTTCAAAGGTGGGTGACAAAAGGGATTTATTCTAAACAAAAGTTATTCAAAAAATATTTTATTTCACTTTTTTCATTTCATATACATACTTTTTTAGAGATTAGAAATTTCATAAAAAAATGCATCTATTTATTTCGAGGAGAATTTTTTTTTTTACTTCATATTTAAAGTCAGAAATAACACAAATAGATAATAAATATCATTAGAAAAATACCCCTTGGTATCAACCATACCAGACAATCTGCTCACATACTAACACTCATACCACAGTCAAATCACATCCTAAAATGAAGAAAAGGAACTGGGTTGGCAAGATCACAATGCCATTGATAGGGCCCCAAGATGTAATTTTCAGCCCTTGCAACAGGTCTACGCGCGTTTCGGCGGCTCTAGGCCACCTTCATCAGGACCTTTTTCATCATGTTTGAACAGATACCAGGGGATCTGAAAAATATACATAAAAAAGAGAAATTCTGTCACCACAACAGTGTCACCATATAGTGATTATTCATAAAAAATTCATTCACTGTTCAGTTTAACTACAGGAGCTCATCAACGTGACCAAGGACTACTAAAAATACACATTACAAGTCGTGTCTACACATGAAAAATCTTTTCATAGTACCAACATGACAAGGCAAACTGTGTCACAAATCGCGTTTTCAAGGGTCAAAGCAGTAATGACAGAAATTATCATTCTGCAAAAGAGATTATAGCACCGTATACAACCACATCGTAGCATACAATACATAAATCGCAATCTACTTACAATGCAACTCAAGGATATCCTATCGCCTGAGATTGTGTAGGTAGAATCATGCGTAGGGATGAAACAGACTCACAGCATCTACATGGAAGGTTAAAAAAGGCTTTAGTTTGGATTGCTAAAGGGGAACTGACTGAGGCTCAATTGTATTCCAGGATGGAAAACTTACCAATAACACCGCTCACGGTGGTGTCAGAAAACGTCAATACTTCAAGGCTTAATGTCAGCAGTTGGCAGTTACTACGTCTCATCTAAGTGGCTACAAAAGAAATTATTAGTACAGCGATGTAATGAGTGGAGAATAGACTCTTCAAGGGTAATGAATTGGTCTATATGTTATATGGAACTGCACCTTTTTAATATGATGTCGATTTTTTTAAGCCCAAATTAACGTAACCGAGATGGAAATAGGATTCGGTATTACACAATCTTCAAAGCACGCACACTTTTTACTGATGTCGATATTTTATGACTCAAATTAACGCGGCCGGCGAGGGGGTTGGATTTGCTTAATTCATAGTCTAAAGAGAAAAAGAGAATCGAAAATCCTGAATTAGACCAAGGAATACACTAAGCAGTTGTATCCAAAAGGTGGCAACTCCACAGTTATATTAAGCGCGATCTTACTTATATAGGCGACGAAAGTCCAATTCATAGAGTGCAGGTATTCCAAAATTCAGCGTCCCTAAAATGTGAGAATATATCGATATGTTACTCAAAAAAAAGGGGGGAAGGGAGACGACATGGCGAGTAACACGTATTTCAGCGTACAATATCCACATTTAAATAAGGGATGCCTAAGTTGTAAGAGAAATCCCCTAATTTCACAAGTAAAATCAATAGGGCATGTATGTGATCAACCGATTATAGGAAGGTTCAAGTATTCTCAGCTCAAGGCACGACAATATACGAGCAACCAAAGGGTAAGTATCCTGTTATTTATCATTAGAGAAATTGCCCAAAAGCCTAGTACGACTACACAAGGGCCATAGCGCTACCCGTGAGACACGCCTACCTTGCAACTCGTAAAAGCACGCCGCCGACCCTCACCACTGCCGGAAAACTAGACAAACATTAAAGGGGGTTCGATGTACCGTTTTAAACTGTCTCACGGAGCCATCAGTCACGCGAGATCTCGCATAATGTGAACGTGATGAAAAACGCCTCTAGCAGTGAACATAAACAGAGGACTATAGGGCATACTCCATCTTGCGAGGGGAACACACTAGACGCGAGTGAGTCCTCAGAGTAAAGGTAGAGGAGGACGTCTCTCGTAATAAACATCAACAGTGGACTAAGAATGCAATAACCATCTAGCTAATGGGAAACACTCTAATCGGATTGTGCCCCAAAAAAGAAAAGGGGGAGGGTCCGTAGGTTATATGAAAAATTATTTTAGTTTTCTTAACCAACTGGGAGAAAAAACCAAATGGAAAATAAAAACCCAAATTAGTCGAAATTCTCCCATTACGAACCATACATGCGATGTGCATAGAAGGGGACAGTATTCCTGCGTGAAGCGACTGGTGATACCAAATTCAATAATATCAAGGGCACATTAGAAATCAGTCAGTTGTCAAGGGATGTTTCCCTAAAGATTATCAGTGAGTGTCTCAAAATGAGTATATGGTGAATCGAGAGGTGATTTAATTACTTGGTCACATACTGTTGGAAACCGGCTATTTCTGGTAGGCTAAGGCTTATGCCAAAGCCAGGCAGAAACCACCATTCCAGTCAGGGCAAGGAAGTCACACGCCAAGATAACCCCTGCTCGCCCTCTAGGTAGCATGGCGCGGGCAGTCTAGGCTAAACTCGGAGGCGATGTGTAAAGCATTTGCGTCAGCGCACGACAGCAACAACATACTAGGCACACCACAAAAGAGACTCCACACAAGGTTATATTAAAATAACTTTTGTATTGTCAAAACATATCAGATAGAAATCACACATGTACATTGTGCCAGCTGGCACGGCAATATTCACAAGGGATTATTTACAAGACAGGGCCACATGGGCCACTGTCTGAATCAACACTTTGCAGATATAGAAATACTTGTCAGAAATTAGAATAAAAGTATATAAACTTCACTGTAACACAAAGTAACAGTCATAGATCACGTCCAGTAACTACTGGGGACAGGTAAGTACCACCTACGCAACCCTAAACTCCTTGGGAGACTGTCACGCAGGGGACCAGGACCTCACTAGGACCACCTGTACTAAAGAGAACAACCACCTAAGTATCACACAGCATTTAGGGGTCTAAGAAAGAACACATTACCCATGATGTATGAAACACATTCAGAGGAGTAGTAAAGGAAAACCACCTAAGTATCACACAGCGTTTAGGGGTCTAAGAAAGAACACAGTACCCATGATGCATAAAGATACATTCAGAGGAGTAATAAAGAGAAACACATAATGTATAAACCTACACATTCAGCGGTGTTAAGAATAAAGCACATGATGCAATAAAATTACATTCAGAGGTACCAGAATAATACAGTAGCGCAAAAGTCACATGATGTCTAAAACATTCAGAGGTGCAGGAATAAAACATGATGCAAGGAAATACATTCAGAGGTGCAATAACCATACAATTGCGCAAAACCTACATAAGCCACCACCTGTGGCAGTCCCTAGGCCAACTGGCCTTGTTGGGGCTAGAACGCCCTGAGTCTCAGTGTCAGGGTGCGCTGCCATGCAGCGCCAGTCTCAAAGTACCAAAAAGCCTAAACGTGGCAGCTGCCCACGAAGTGCTGGGCAACTGTGTACCAGAAGCTGTGGCAGGGCTCTCAGTAGCCCCTAGAACAAATCGGCGCCACCTGAGCCACACAGGCTCTAAAACAAACACTGCGCACGTTGGAGCCACACAGGCCCTGGCCAACACGGGTCAAACGTTGGAGCCACACTGGCTCTACAGCAACATGCCCCCTGGAGCCTCCCTGGACACGAGCTTCTCCCAGGCAGGAGGGGACGGGCACCGACAATATGCCCCGACGCCCCTACTTATCTAACATGGCCCCCAAGAGCCTCAACAGGCTCTGAACACGACTTAGGGCAGTTGGAGTCCCTCACGGGGGACTCGAGTCAAGAAACCGCCCTCCTGAGCCTCAACAGGCTCAGCAAACAACATGCGGGCACGAGCCTCTCACAGGGCTCCAAGTAATATGCCCCGCGATCGTCGGGGCGGCCCTCTGCCAAGCGGGGCCGCCCAAAGCATCCTCGCTCCGTTGGAGTCCCTCACGGGGGACTCTGGCACAAATACTGCCCCCGGGTTGTGGGAGCCTCTACAGGCTCTGCGCGACGTTGGGGCGGCCCACTGCCATCGGGGGCCGCCCTGCATACCCCAGCGTCTTAGGGCCGGTCAAACGCCCGCACCCCACTCACCGGTCTCCTGAGGCGGCGGCTGCACGCGGGGGCTCTCTGCTCCTGCCGCCGGAGCCCCGCCTGCTCCTCCAGACGGCAGCTCCTCCCGCCGGCCTCGATGTGGCGGCTTCCACTGGCGGCGGGGGAATCTCCGGTCTCCCTCTCCACACGGGAGACCGGCAACGACAACCCAGAGCTTCTCCCCAGGCAGGGGGAAGCGGGAACAGCCCTCTCCCGGCCACCATGCGTCCTTCCTCCTCTTCGGCTCCCCACCACGTCACGCAGCTTCCAGGAGTCAGCCAACCACAGCGCGGCTCCTGGACCAGGCTCCCGTCCAAGGACCAATCAGAGCACGGCTCTCCTCGGGTCCCGGCCAATCCGGTCGCGGCCCCTTCGTGGTTGTTTTCTCCGCGGCAGATCGAGGTGGGCACTCGTAAATAATTAAATAAATACGGGCAAGAAGCCTCAGCGCGTCCAGCGCTATAAGTGAGCATAAAAGCGCTCCTAAGCGCTAGGAAGTCCAGAGAAAGCGCTCTCAACAGGAAAAGGCAGCCTCTCCATGCTGCCACGGTCCCAGAGCCTCCCAGGGGTAAAGCCAAGTCCCCTCCTCAGCCCAGGCAGGGCAGAGGGGTCCCCCAGGAGTCCAGGCATCCAGGAGCTGGGCAGCACCCACCCCTGGTCGATTCAACTCCAGAGAAAGAAGAACATTTTGGAAGGGGCAGAGCCCCTTCTTATCCACAGAAAAAGCTTTGAAGTCTTTAGAAGTCTTTGTGTAGGCGAGCCCTAAGCTCTGGGAGTATCTGGTTTCCCTCGCCTGTCAGCCTCAGGTCAGAGGTGACAGGGGGCCATCGGGAGGGAGAGTCATCCAGGGTGGGCCGACAGACACAGCCTGGCACCACCAGAGCTCTTTCCACTCCCCCCTAACAGCAGATGGGGGGCCTTTCATCTACGGCTTGACTCAGACCCCCTCCTCCAGACAGTCCATCTACCAACAGGCCCAGGCATGCCTGGGCCAGGCCCATCAGCCAATCACGTGCTAGCAGACTCACTACACAATTATGCCAACTTCTAAAAGTGGCGCTTCTAGGCTACACACAGCCATGCCGCATACACCATTCTGCAGCATTCATTCTCACGAGTTCATACATATCAAACTCGCCCCTGCACTCCCCATGCATCAGGAATCTACCATGGGCATACATATTCCCCATTCATTCCTATGGGAGGGCACGTCACTCACCATCCATACACAGAAAGCACACGCACTTTACACTGTACCACAGTGAAAAAGTGCGCAGAGGCCTACAATCACCAATCCAGGTTCCAAAAACAGGCTAGGAAAAAGCAAAAAGTCATGGGGTAAACCTGCCCAAAGGACCGGGTCCAACACATCCCCCTTCCAGACAAAACGCAGGGTAGACCAATCACTACACTGATGGTCTTCAATGCTTTGGGCGACAAAACCACGGAGACGGGCCTGCAGGGCAGGGCCACCTTACAGTTTTTCGCCACTTTGAACCCACAGGGATTTCCCTCACAAAAGCTCTCTGACACAACTAGGATACCCCACTGGTACACACTAGTCATCCACAGCCAGGACTAGGCCCTAGGCCACCCAACGATCACAGGTCCTAACCAATCCACAGAGTGGGGGCAGAAGCCCCTGGCACACAATAGCCAATCTCCACTCTCTCTCTCAGGGTAGCTACACTACCACTGATCCTATACCCTAGGGACCACACCCTCAGGCTGACTAGAGGTCACAGCAAGAATGCCCGATCCTACCTCTACTCCACCAATGTTAGAACTGGGGGTCTCTAGTTGGCAGAGGTAAGTACCTTAGACCAAGTAGGGACCCTGGCTTCCAGTCAGGGTGAAGGAATAACCCTCACAGCGAAGCACTCACCAGAACACAACTCTCCTACCAGATCAGGACCTCACTCCGTCACTGGTCTATCACCTGGAAACGATTCCACTTCTGAGGTACAAAGCACACAGCACAGTCCCTCTTCAAGCAGGTGGGGGGACACAGCACACAGCAAAGCCCCCTTTCCTCTACCTTAGTGGAAACAACAAACTGCAGGTGGGCCCCAGAACACACAGCAAGGGCCGCCTCCTCAGTCTCTTTAGCTGATCCACCTTAGTAGAGACTCCTCTTGACCTAGAAGTTTCCTAATCTCCCAACCTAGGATTTACACCCTTAAGTTGCACCGGGGTCAGAAGTACACCGTCCTTCTGCACCTCCTTCCAGTTCCACTATCACAGGCACAGTATGTCTCAGGCTAGACAGAGCACACGCCAGCGGCGTAGCAGCGACACACTCCCCTCCAGTACTCCCTATCACAGGGTGATTCTCAGTATGTTCCCGGCTAGACAGAGCACACACCAGCGGCGTATCAGCAACACACTTTCCTCCCACCGGGGTCAGAAGTAAGGACACCGTCCCTCTGCACCCCCCTCCAGAGTTCTGCACCCTCCCACCTGGGAGCGGTACCCCTGGAAGCCAACAACCGGTCAGGACACTAACTCCAGATGCCCTTCCCTCCAGGTCAGGCTGAACCTGAACCTGGCCTCCCCCCTCCTCGGGGAACAACCTCCAGAGGCCCCAAAAAAAAAAAAAATGGTCAAGCACTCTAGACTGTCAAATGCTCAGCGAGCCAGGACTTCTGCACCCTCCACTTAGAAGCGGTACTGCCCAACACTAGGACCGCCGGAGTTCTGATTACAGACACTCCCCGTCCTCTTGACACAGGAAGATCCTCCTCAAATGACTTAGAAGTACAGCCTAGGCCCCTGACCTGGCGCTCCCTTAGGGAACCCTCCAGGCCCTGAGATAGGGTTTCGGGCCAACGTGGGACACGCCGTCCCACACTCACTCCACCTCCACTGAGACAGGACGTGAGCCCCTACACCCCTACCATCCTAATGGGACATAGCTGGGCTACACATGAACCTCTTCACCTACACAGGGTCATCAGATACACAAGCCACTACTTTTAGAATCACTTTCTAATGTCTCTGCACGACATCCAGCACACCGCCAGACATCCACCTTCTTGTCCAATGCCTCTGCAGGATCTCCTGCACACCACCAGAGGTACACCTCACGTGCAAGCTCCTTAAAAAACTCACACAACTCCTCCAGTTCAACACGGCACTCATCCACACACTCCCCCTCCAGACTGGTGAGACAGTTCCTCACTGCCTCTGACTCTCAACCTGTCACCCTCTTACTGAGCACCAGGCACCATACTCTGGGAACTGGGAATGGGACTTCACGCACCGGAAACATTTAAGCTGCCACCACTGGATCCTACCATACTGGGGAATCCAGACACACACACTACACTCAGGGAATAACCACCCTCCTGAGCGAGCAATTTCTCCTCCACCCTCCCTCTCTTCCATCTACCCACACAGGGACAGGAATAGGGATTAGACACTGGACCCAGCAAGGGATTCCTAACCTATGGGAACCTCCCCTATCTACTGGCGTCCCGCCCTGTCATTTTCTCTCATCTGCCACTAAACATAAAGCGCAGGAACACCATCTGAAAATGACACTTCTGAGGAAAAACAAAATCAAAAACAATAATCCCAAATATGTGACTATCTGAAAAACGCAGAGTTTTTGTAATGTAGCCAGTTGTCGCTATGGCACTGGGCAAACGCAAGTCCAAATCCGCACCGCTGACCCACCAATGTTGGAAACCGGCTATTTCTGGTAGGCTAAGGCTTATGCCAAAGCCAGGCAGAAACCACCATTCCAGTCAGGGCAAGGAAGTCACACGCCAAGATAACCCCTGCTCGCCCTCTAGGTAGCATGGCGCGGGCAGTCTAGGCTAAACTCGGAGGCGATGTGTAAAGCATTTGCGTCAGCGCACGACAGCAACAACATACTAGGCACACCACAAAAGAGACTCCACACAAGGTTATATTAAAATAACTTTTGTATTGTCAAAACATATCAGATAGAAATCACACATGTACATTGTGCCAGCTGGCACGGCAATATTCACAAGGGATTATTTACAAGACAGGGCCACATGGGCCACTGTCTGAATCAACACTTTGCAGATATAGAAATACTTGTCAGAAATTAGAATAAAAGTATATAAACTTCACTGTAACACAAAGTAACAGTCATAGATCACGTCCAGTAACTACTGGGGACAGGTAAGTACCACCTACGCAACCCTAAACTCCTTGGGAGACTGTCACGCAGGGGACCAGGACCTCACTAGGACCACCTGTACTAAAGAGAACAACCACCTAAGTATCACACAGCATTTAGGGGTCTAAGAAAGAACACATTACCCATGATGTATGAAACACATTCAGAGGAGTAGTAAAGGAAAACCACCTAAGTATCACACAGCGTTTAGGGGTCTAAGAAAGAACACAGTACCCATGATGCATAAAGATACATTCAGAGGAGTAATAAAAAGAAACACATAATGTATAAACCTACACATTCAGCGGTGTTAAGAATAAAGCACATGATGCAATAAAATTACATTCAGAGGTACCAGAATAATACAGTAGCGCAAAAGTCACATGATGTCTAAAACATTCAGAGGTGCAGGAATAAAACATGATGCAAGGAAATACATTCAGAGGTGCAATAACCATACAATTGCGCAAAACCTACATAAGCCACCACCTGTGGCAGTCCCTAGGCCAACTGGCCTTGTTGGGGCTAGAACGCCCTGAGTCTCAGTGTCAGGGTGCGCTGCCATGCAGCGCCAGTCTCAAAGTACCAAAAAGCCTAAACGTGGCAGCTGCCCACGAAGTGCTGGGCAACTGTGTACCAGAAGCTGTGGCAGGGCTCTCAGTAGCCCCTAGAACAAATCGGCGCCACCTGAGCCACACAGGCTCTAAAACAAACACTGCGCACGTTGGAGCCACACAGGCCCTGGCCAACACGGGTCAAACGTTGGAGCCACACTGGCTCTACAGCAACATGCCCCCTGGAGCCTCCCTGGACACGAGCTTCTCCCAGGCAGGAGGGGACGGGCACCGACAATATGCCCCGACGCCCCTACTTATCTAACATGGCCCCCAAGAGCCTCAACAGGCTCTGAACACGACTTAGGGCAGTTGGAGTCCCTCACGGGGGACTCGAGTCAAGAAACCGCCCTCCTGAGCCTCAACAGGCTCACCAAACAACATGCGGGCACGAGCCTCTCACAGGGCTCCAAGTAATATGCCCCGCGATCGTCGGGGCGGCCCTCTGCCAAGCGGGGCCGCCCAAAGCATCCTCGCTCCGTTGGAGTCCCTCACGGGGGACTCTGGCACAAATACTGCTCCCGGGTTGTGGGAGCCTCTACAGGCTCTGCGCGACGTTGGGGCGGCCCACTGCCATCGGGGGCCGCCCTGCATACCCCAGCGTCTTAGGGCCGGTCAAACGCCCGCACCCCACTCACCGGTCTCCTGAGGCGGCGGCTGCACGCGGGGGCTCTCTGCTCCTGCCGCCGGAGCCCCGCCTGCTCCTCCAGACGGCAGCTCCTCCCGCCGGCCTCGATGTGGCGGCTTCCACTGGCGGCGGGGGAATCTCCGGTCTCCCTCTCCACACGGGAGACCGGCAACGACAACCCAGAGCTTCTCCCCAGGCAGGGGGAAGCGGGAACAGCCCTCTCCCGGCCACCATGCGTCCTTCCTCCTCTTCGGCTCCCCACCACGTCACGCAGCTTCCAGGGGTCAGCCAACCACAGCGCGGCTCCTGGACCAGGCTCCCGTCCAAGGACCAATCAGAGCACGGCTCTCCTCGGGTCCCGGCCAATCCGGTCGCGGCCCCTTCGTGGTTGTTTTCTCCGCGGCAGATCGAGGTGGGCACTCGTAAAAAATTAAATAAATACGGGCAAGAAGCCTCAGCGCGTCCAGCGCTATAAGTGAGCATAAAAGCGCTCCTAAGCGCTAGGAAGTCCAGAGAAAGCGCTCTCAACAGGAAAAGGCAGCCTCTCCATGCTGCCATGGTCCCAGAGCCTCCCAGGGGTAAAGCCAAGTCCCCTCCTCAGCCCAGGCAGGGCAGAGGGGTCCCCCAGGAGTCCAGACATCCAGGAGCTGGGCAGCACCCACCCCTGGTCGATTCAACTCCAGAGAAAGAAGAACATTTTGGAAGGGGCAGAGCCCCTTCTTATCCACAGAAAAAGCTTTGAAGTCTTTAGAAGTCTTTGTGTAGGCGAGCCCTAAGCTCTGGGAGTATCTGGTTTCCCTCGCCTGTTAGCCTCAGGTCAGAGGTGACAGGGGGCCATCGGGAGGGAGAGTCATCCAGGGTGGGCCGACAGACACAGCTTGGCACCACCAGAGCTCTTTCCACTCCCCCCTAACAGCAGATGGGGGGCCTTTCATCTACGGCTTGACTCAGACCCCCTCCTCCAGACAGTCCATCTACCAACAGGCCGAGGCATGCCTGGGCCAGGCCCATCAGCCAATCGCGTGCTAGCAGACTCACTACACAATTATGCCAACTTCTAAAAGTGGCGCTTCTAGGCTACACACAGCCATGCCGCATACACCATTCTGCAGCATTCATTCTCACGAGTTCATACATATCAAACTCGCCCCTGCACTCCCCATGCATCAGGAATCTACCATGGGCATACATATTCCCCATTCATTCCTATGGGAGGGCAGGTCACTCACCATCCATACACAGAAAGCACACGCACTTTACACTGTACCACAGTGAAAAAGTGCGCAGAGGCCTACAATCACCAATCCAGGTTCCAAAAACAGGCTAGGAAAAAGCACAAAGTCACGGGGTAAACCTGCCCAAAGGACCGGGTCCAACACATACCAAGATAATTCCTCATTCAAACCTCGTTTGACACTATCCAAAAGATAAATCCAAAAAGTTTCACGCTTTTTGCGAGTGATTTCATTCGATTGACCCATTTTAGGTACTACCTTTTCCAAAATAGACCATTTAATCTCATGTTCCGTATGGGATTTCTCTAGACAATGTTGGACTAGAGGGGCTGATAACTTTTTGGTCCTGATGGCAGACTTGTGTTCACTGAAACGGACGCGGAACTCACGACCCGTCTCACCCACATAAGCCAAACCACAGCTACATAATTCTGTGTTTCTGTTCCCCTCTGTTCCTTGGCCACATCTTGTTCTCTTGAGGGGGTCCCATCATACATGCTGCTATGATTCAATGTGTGGTCCATAGATTGCAGTTATGGGGAAGTGGGAGATCACAGAAGTCAAAAGGTTAATAACCGCGGCCCCGGGATTTTATTTGGCATCTTCACCATCTGAATGGTATTCTTGCCTTCAGTGAGCTGCCCCTTTCCTGGGACAACATGCGATTAAGAATTTCAGATTTCAATCAAGCAGCCTTAAACCGAGCTCTAATTTCAGAGGCACCCAACTGCTTAGTTTGCTTAGTAACAGAGCCCCTGGCAAACTCAATTTATTTCGTATTTTGTCCAAATATTATACTTGCAATGTCCTTGTCTGCCTAGATGCATAATGCCAACTATTCTATGCTAAACGCAAATTAAAGCGTGAAGAGGAGGCTTCCCTGTTCTATACTCCTGCACAGCAGGAAACAGCCGGCGAGCCAGCCATTCAGTACAGTCTGGAATGGGGGAAACATTTAAAAACACAGCCATTGAGATACATCTGGGTCCAAGGCCCACTCTATGCATAGACCCAAAGAGGAAGCACCGTTCTAACCGGTCAAGGGTCTTCTTGGTGTCCAGGTAAACAAGTACTACAAAAATGTTGTTCCTCATGACCTTCCTTGCTAGGTGGACAACCCTCCATATGTTGTTGTGGGTCTGAGACACTTAGACCAATCCTAACTTGTAAGGATGAATACTGTCAGGGAGAAGATTCTTTAATTTAAAGCAATGACGGTGACCAGTTAACATTCATTTGTGCTTATGGTCAGTAGCAGAAAGTAGCTGACACACTCCTCTCTGAACCTGCTTCTTCAAAGGCTTGAATGCTGAGACATAAACGTGGTGAGGTAGTGATGATGGAAAGGCCCAGGACAAAAGAGACCCTAAAATACTTCTTGTGGTCTACGCCTCTGCAATAACCATTTCCCTCCTGCCACGTTCCTGTGTTTTGTTACCCAACCTCATACCATATTCCCCTCACCACTGCTTCCTCTTTACTCTTGCTGCTGTTTTCCATCTGCACCCCTTTCCCATTGTGATGTAATTCCTTTGCTGTGGATCCACAACTTTTTTCACTTTGGGAACCTCGTTATGTACCCGTATCCATGTGATCTGCAGACTTATGATTGGCACATAGAAGGAAAAAACAACCTTTATATGGTACTGCTGATCACACTACAACTATTTGAACTTAATCCTTTCTGCATGGATCAAGCTTACATCCAGTTCTTTACAGTTTTCCTTTGTTCAATCAGTATAATTATTGCGCACTTTCCTCCAATAATACTTGGTGCAACCTTGCACAACCTGATGTATTAAAGTGTCTTGAATTTTGGATGCTGTGCTGCCTGGTTTAATCAGTGTCTCTATATTTTCATAAAGCAGCTCTGGTTTTAAGGCAAGAGGGATACTGGCGTCCTCACATTAGTCTTCCACCCTGTTTGTACTGCTCTTTATTAAACTTTTAGGCTGCATTTCCTGAAATGTTTTAATTTTATTTACTTTTAGTCCCTCTTACGTTACGTGCCCCTGACGTTGCTAATGGCAGTAATAATGGTGGGAGGAGTACAGTGCTGTCCAGACATGTGCCACATTCTACGTCTCCTAGCCCGGGCTGTGTGGCTATAGATCAAGGTGAGTAGCCGCCATGTCCATTTGTTTGCTTTGTGATTTTCAGGCAGTTTTGTTCGTCCCAACTTGAACTTTTCCCCACAGCTTGAAACAATCTGTGAGCTGCAGTGAAATTATTATTTTTATTACAGATTTATAAAGTGCATGGCTACCCAATAAGAGGCTTCCCTGCGCTAAACTTCTCATGGTACCACAAGTCAAACTAGCAGTGCACACTGAATCATAACAACCAAGTTTTTAACAGTTTGCAAAAGGCTGAGAGAGAGCGACAAGATCTCATGAAGGATGGTAATGAGTTCCACAGTATTGGACCCAGGTAGGCGAAGTCCCGACCCCCTTGATGGGATCTCCTCACTCTGGTAACTGCAGGAAGATTGAAGTTAATAATACGCAGTGAACAATTTGGCATGTAGGACAGCACCAAAGTTCTGAGATAGTGAGTACCAGTGTTTGAGATACATTTACGTGTGTAACATAGTGCTTTAAATTGAACTGGCCTCTAAATTGGTAGTCAGTGAAGATAATGAAGAAGTGTCGCCGTAGACATAAAGTTAGGCGGATGCAGTAAAAGTCTTGCGGCTGCATTTTGCACTATATGAAGTGGCTTGAGCGAAACCTTAGGGACACAAGACAAAAGAATATATTGGCAAAGTCCAGCTTGGAAATAATCAAGGCCTGAATCACTGTTATTTGAGCTGAGACAGGAAGACATCCAAGGATTTTCCTTAACCATTTTAGGGTTCCCAAACAGGTTGACTCAACCTTGGTAATCTGATGGTTCATTGAGAGCTTGTTGTCAAGCCAAAAACAGAGGCTCTTGACAATGGGTACAGGAGTTGGAGATGCACCAAAAGCCTCTGGTCACAGATGGGGTCCCCAAAGGTGAGGTTAGTTGCCCACCAACAGAGTCTCGGTCTTCTCCCCATTCAATTTGAGGGAGTTAGCATTCATCCATGCAGAACCTTTCTTAAGGCATCAGTTCTCCTGAGGTGGCAAGGAAACAACAACCTGGGTGTCGTCCGCATATGAGAAAAGTGAAACCACAGCTCTCCAAAATATCCACAAGTTGGCTTACAATGAGATCAGATAGGGTCGGACTAAGAGAGGAGCCCTGAGGCTCGCTAAATGATAGTGGATAAGGTTATAAATAATGCTGCTGAGTATGTATCTGAAAGACACAGTCCTGCAAGAGTGAACTTGGCCAAGTCAAGGGCTTATCATATCCAACAACAAAACCCGTTCTCTATGGCAAAAGGTATCGTGTGTAGATCACTTTTATTTCCTACTCTACGACGTATGTGCATTACTTTTAATTTTTGCAAAACAAACCTAATTCCTTTCTTATGGTTATTTGCAGCACTTCCATGCCATTTCACTTATAGTAAAGAACTCTTATCCAATGACAGTCCCTCTAATAGAGGATTGATACTGAGTGGCTGCTGTATCTTTTCAAATCCATCCTTCCACCTAAAATCGTGGTGAAAAAATGTGTGAAGAGACAAAGTGACACCTCACGGGCGAGCCACCAAAGGGGTAACTGGCAGGTACTCACCAGATAAGCCCACTGTTCTCATCATCGGTAGTCACTTTGTCTAAAGTAAATAAGTGTCCAAAGAAAAGAACAACAGAAGACCGTGCGAGTGCAAGAGAATGATGAATAACTACACTCTATGTTAGTAACGGAAAAAAGAGTTTAAAATTGACAGGCACACCTTACACACGATAACTTTATTCTTCACTAAGGGTGAACTGTCAAATTAAAAATGTGAACAGGTAGCTATTCATGCATACCCATTTTCACATGTCAACATGTTTCATTGCCTATAATTTCCGGCAAATTCTTCAGGGCTAGACAACTCGTCACAGCACGGAAGTTGGACACATCAATCTAGTCAGACTGTTAATGAAAAAAGAGAATACACCATCATGTCACAATGGAATTCGCCTGTCCACTCCCAAGCTTAGCTCCAAAATAAAAATAGAAATGCATTTAAATAGTTCAAAGGCTTGCTATGCACACTCATCTGCTAATCTTCGGAGGAGTAGGTTATACAGGGCTCGACAAATGTACTCGACCGCTCGCCAATGCGAGTGACTTTCTTCAAGGGCGAGTCAGTTTTCAGGCCTACTTGACCGGCCTGGCGAGTGATATCTGTCGCTGCAGTTCCAGGTGCCAATTTGTGGGTCGAGTGCAATTGATGTTAGGTCGAGTAGAAAAGTCTACTTACTCGACCTGCAGGTCCAGTAAGATTTTTTAGATTTGTTGAGCTCTGCTATAGTTAACCGTGTGAAAAGCGGCACTGAGTTCTAGAGGAATCAAAGCAGCAGTGCCGCCTTTATCTAACTGGCACCTTAGATGTTCAGTGATTCCGAGTAGGGCTGACTCCATACTGTAGCCAGCTCTGAAACCCAATTAAGAGGGGTGGAGAAGTTTTTCCAGGATTTTATTCAGTGTACACAAGAGCAAAATTGACCTGTAATTGGATGAAGTAAAAAAGTCAAGACTCATCTTTTTCAACAGAGAAATTCCCATTGCGTGTTTCCACACCTTAGGAATGCTACCTTCTGAAAGTAATGCATTCAGATGTTGAGTTTGTTTTCCTAGAAATTGTGGACCAAGGGCAGAAAGGGACTCCGAGAGCAATGCGGGGCAGGTGCCAGGGTGGGTAACCTCTTATGCATGGTTGCGAGCAAACAAGTGCAACTTGAGTGTAGTCACAGGTGTTATCACAGATCACAGGGGCAACACAGGTGTTATTGAACTCCGATCTGACTGACGACCGTTGGGGTCGGGCGTAGAAAAAATGAAGTCTGAATGTCAGCATCATTTTTAGAGCTAAAGCTTGTAGTTAGTCACACTGAGGCTGCGAGAGAGAAACCACAGGAGAAAGATTTGTGAAATCTGATAAGGTCTTTGTCACTTGAAAAAGGATTTTTTTGCAATTTTGCGCCATGGATATTTTTTTGGAATGGAAAGAGAATAAAGTAGTGCGGCAATTTTTAGAAAAAGCTTTTAGAGCCAGTCTATACTTCTGTTCATAATTTTCACAGTAAGATTTGCGCCAGACTCTTTCCAAATGTTTATAGATCTTTTATTTTCGTGCAAGGCATCATTAAACCATGGTGCTGGGGGAAGGGTTCTATGATTCATCGCATGTTTAATAGGTAAAATGAAGTCGAGCAAGAACCAAAGACAATTGCTGATGGTGGCTGAGTCTGCTTCCACTGAGTGACTCAATGCCGGGTATTTGACTCCAGAGTGGAATTCAGAGAGGAAGTTTTGAGTTTCGTCTAGTTCCTAGAAAAGTAGACTGAGCGGTCCTCCCATGTTCTCTAGGCACAGAGAGTATTGGAAGGGAGAAAGGAACAGCAAAGTGGTCTGACTATAAAAAGGGCATTGAACGGGGTACCTGCAGACCTTTTCAGATTACAGAATAGGGGATCAGGCACAGCCCAGCCTCATGAGTGGTTGATTGGCACAAACCTTGACTTAAGTACTTTGGACAATGGTGTATGTCCACATGAGAGGAAGGGAGTAATATTTCATCCTGGAACTCAGAGTGAAAAAGGACATGACACTCGAACCCTACACAACTGTTCTTGCAGTTTGCATCATCCATTCAGATAGGGCGTTGGAATGTTTTTGCTGTTGTCTCTGCAGTAGTGTTGGCCTCTGCTTGTATGATGCTTCGATTGACTCTAGCAGTCACTAAGTTTTGTGCATCTCCTTTGGATACCTTCACAAAGCAGCTTTGAGACACATCTATAAGCTTGTTTTTAATTGGCTAGCAACGTAACAGTCTTTACTTTAGATTCTCAAAGCACAAAATGAGTTGTAGTCTGGAGAGGGACCAGACATGCAGCATCCCCTCAGGAAATTACATAATAACATGATTTTAAAAGTCAGAACTCTGAAGTAGAAAGTGCATCAGATATGACAAACCACCTTTGAACTGATTGAGTGAAGGGGATCACCACACTGCTTTATGAGGGTCACTGAGATAACTAAAGAACTGAGACACGGAGAAAGTTGCAAGTGACTGCTCCTGACTCTTAAGAGATTTTGGACTGGGCTGTGCATAGCTGAACATCAAAATCATTCACTGGCTGCTATGTAAAGTGTGCCAACTTTTGGGGTGGTTCCACAAAGGTGTTATTTCCCTAACCATTACAGCAGGAAAGCTTGACATTCAAAGTCTTGGTAAACAAACACTGGAAGCATTTAACCCCATACTGCAATCAAGAGCTATGACTGATGTTGAAGAGTCTGTGCTCTGTCTTCAGACTTACAGATCAGCTTCATTTCAAAGCCTTGCAGAGGCCTGGTTTGTACATGTGAGTTTTAGGTGGTGCATGGTTTTACAAAGATGTCACAGGCTTATCTAGTGTCCTGTATTGGATTTGTAAAGCTCATGGCTACCCGCGGGCCTACCTGCTGCAGCAGTGAAACAAACTCAGGAAGCAAATGTTGTCTAAACACATTTACCTCAAAGCTACAATAAGATGTGTTTGGTGATCCAATGCACTCTAATCGAATTAAGGGATCACCTTAATTTCAAAGCTTCGCCAATGTTTACTGAGATAGATTCCCTTAATGGGATAATGCCTATGGTACCCTTTACGAAGGGGCAGCTTCTCCACTGAGGCAGAGGACAGTCATGCCACTGATTTTCAGCACTGCAAAAAAAGAAAATGATATTCAACACACTGTTACCTTTTGTTTCCCCTTGCTAAGGCATTTCTGCGAGGCGTGATGAGGCTGGGCTACTCACACAGCAGGGGAAGGAGTGGTTAGGGCACTTTCTAAGGGCGCATTACGGTTTGGCCAGCCGTCTTGGGCCGGCCCAACAGTCATGCACACTTAACATGTTCTCCACCAGACTGTAATGCTCAGCCTGGGTGGAGAACATGCCCAGCCTCCCAGTTCTTGTCTGAGCGCCTATGGTGCTCAGACTAATCACAACGCTGCTGTCATTGTGACAGCAGCATTGTGATTGGCTTAGTGGAGTCTGGGAGCCTGTGCCTCTACTGCCTGGAGACCGACCATGACTCCCGGGACTGTCGAGCCATGGCCCGAAGGCCTTGCGGGAGCGGCGCCGGAAGTTGCTGGAGGTCCGGCATTTCTCTCACCGCCTCTCCGGGTCTTGAGGCTGTTCGCGGGACCGGAGCCGTCTCTCCTCGGGCTCTAAGTCTTCGCCTTCAGATTCCGGTAAGCGACGCCATAAAAAGTCGAAGAAGTGTGTTCGCTCCACGGACAGGGGCTTTGCTATACCTGGGCCCGTCGGTGACTCCCGAACAGATGCAACAGTTTCTTGCTGCCATGGACCGCCTTTTTAGGCCCCGGGCTCCCACCGGCCTGCCTCTGGGCCCTGCGGTCCCGTGTCCAGATCCTGTGGGCCCAGCGGCTCCGCCACCAGCGCCAGCCCCTGGCGCCACAGGATCCTGCGCCGCTGGCTCCGGCCCGGGCACCACAAGGTGCAGCGCCGTCAGCTCCGGTGCTGCGCTGGTTTCCGTTTCTCCCGCTCCTGCCCCGGTTCCTGGACCATTTCGTCCCGGCCTGGGATCCGATTTGGGATATGGCTCTGGCTCAGCCCAAGCTGGCGCCGTTTTCGGCTCCGCTTGTCCCTTCTCCGGCTCCGGCCCTGCTGCCGCAACCGGCTCCCTCTACACCGGAGCCGGACGAGGACTGGGTCGGCTCCGAGGCCCCCCCTTGCCCGACAGTGTTACTCCGAGCAGGATTTGGTGGACGACCTTGAAGATGCAGGCGAACTTGATGTGTCTACTGACCCGGGGTTTGCCTCTCCTCCACCTACTATGGAGGAGGGCGCTTCCTATACCGTGGTGCTGCGTCGGGCTGCAGAGGCTCTCCATCTCAACCTCCCTACGGTGGCCTTTAAAAGCAACCTCCTTACAGAGGTGCTCCAGACGTCGTGGGAGCCGCTGCTCCCTTTCAATGAGGCCCTCACCGAAGTTTTCTTGGGCACTTGGTTGCGACACTCCCCTTTCTGTCCTCCCCATGCCACCCCGGTACCACCACATGTCGGGGGCTCATTTGACTCTTCTCCATCAGGAAGTCTCGGCCCTCCTGGCCAAGGGGGGGCCATCAAATGCGTTCCCGGTCAGGAAGTAGGGTGTGGCTTTTATTCCCACTACTTTCTGGTCCCTAAAAAGGACAAGGGGGCCTGCGCCCCATCTTGGACCTCCGGGATGTCAAACGCTTCCCCCGGAAGGAGAAGTTCAAGATGCTGACTCTGGCTCAGGTCCTGGCTGCCCTGGACCCCGGAGACTGGATGGTGGCGTTGGACTTGCAGGACGCTTATTTTCACTTCCCCGTCCTGCCGGCGCGACCTACGGTTCACGGTAGGCCAGGAGCATTTTCAGTTTGCCGTGCTCCCCTTCGGCCTTACCAGTGCCCTTTGGTTGTTCACGAAGGTGATGGCGGTGGTCGTGGCTTATCTGCGCCGGTCGGGGGTGTCAGTCTTCCCCTACCACGGCTGTTGAAGGCGGTCTCGTCCCAGTCAGTCGTCTCCCACCTCCACAGACTGCGACCGGCCTCCTGCATTTGCTGGGGTTCTCCGTCAACGTGCCGAAGTCGCACCCAAGTCCCTCTCTGAAGCTCCCCTTCATCAGAGCGGTTCTGGATTCGACGCTGTTTCGGGTTTATCCTCCCGAGCAGCGAGTCCAGGATATTCATGCTACGGTTCCGATTTTTCAGCCTCTATCCCGGGTTTTGGTCAGGATGACCCTCCGGCTTCTGGGCATGATGGCCTCTTGCATCCTGATGGTGATCCATGCCAGATGGCATGTGCAGGCTCTTCAGTGAGACCTGAAGTTCCAGTGGGCACAGCATCAGGGCAACCTGTCCGATCATGTCCAGATCTCAGAGGGCACTGCACGACATTTGCAGTGGTGGCTCACGAATCGCGATTGGATCAATGGCAGATCCCTCTCCCTTCCCCAACCGGAGCCCACAGTGGTGACGGATGCGTCCCTCCTGGGATGGGGCGGCCATTTGGGAGAGGCAGAGATCAGAGGCCTCTGGTCTCCGGCGGAGTCCCGGCTCCATATCAACCTTCGGGTGATCCGACTTGCACTGAAGGCATTCTTTCCCTCTGTCCGGGGAAGTGTATTGCAGGTGTTCACGGACAACACCACCGCCATGTGGTATTGCAACAAAAAGGGCGGGGTGGGGTCCTGGAATCTATGTCAGCAGGCTCTGCGCCTCTGGACATGACTGGAACATCAAGGCATTCCCTTGGTGGTTCAACACCTGGCGGGTTCTCTGAACGCCAGGACGGACAAACTCAACCGCCGGTGCTTGATGGATCACAAATGTTGTCTGAACTCGTGGCCTCTTTCAACAGCGGGGAGAGCCTTTTTTAGATCTATTCGCCCCTGAAGAGAACGCGCAATGTCATCAGTTCTACGCGTTGGAATTTCCAAGGCGGCACTCGCTCGTCTTGAATGGAGCTGCGGTCTACTGTACACTTCTCCGCCTATACCACTTCTTCCCAGAGTGCTGAAGAAGATCAGGCGTGACCTGGCTCAAGTTATCCTTGTGGCTCTGGACTGGGCTCGACGAGTATGGTATCCCGAGCTAATCAGTATGAGCATCCTTCCCCCGATTCGTCTGCCTCTTCGGGAGGATCTTCTGTCGCAGCAGCAGGGGACTGTCCTCCACCCGAACCTGTCCAGCCTCCACCTCCATGCGTGCAGATTGAACAGCGACAATTGACTGCTTTTGACCTTCCTCTCCAAGTCTGTAATGTCATTTTGGCAGCCAGGCATCCCTCCACTAAAACGGTATACGCCTGCCGGTGGAACACATTTGTGGCATGGTGTACAGCAAAGGCTGTGGATCCCCTTTCTGCCCCTCTTTCTCAGGTTCTTCTGTTCCTTCTCTCCTTGGCCCAGCAGGGATCTGCTCTGGGCACTGTCAAAGGTTATCTTTCTGCCATCTCCGCCTTTCTACGGCTTCCAGATCAGCCTTCTCTTTTTAAGTCCCCAGTTAACTGTTTCCTCAAAGGCATTACACATACGTTTTCACCCGTACCCTTCATAATGCCCCAGTGGGACTTAAATCTTGTCTTGACCTTCCTGATGTGCACTCCCTTTGAGTCTCTTCATAATTGTCCTTTACGTCTTCTTACCATAAAAAGTGCTTTCCTGGCTGCTATCACTTTTGCCAGAAGTGAGTGAGCTCCAGGCTCTTTCTTCTAAACCTCCTTTCCTTTCTGTTCATCCAGACAAGGTGGTTTTAAGGACCCGTCCTTCTTTCTTGCCAAAGGTTGTTACGCCCTTCCACATCGAGCAGACCATCACTTTGCCCACCTTCTTTCCGCCTCCGCATCCTTCAAGAGAAGAGGAGAGTCTCCACCGGCTGGACCCAAAACGTGCGCTTGCTTTTTATCTGCAGCGTACACCACAGTTCCGGGTGGATGATCAACTCTTTGTTGGCTACATGGGCGTCAAGAGAGGTCGGTCCGTGCACAAGCGAACCATCTCCCGGTGGGTCGTTCTGTGCCTTAAAGTCTGTTACTCTGTAGCTAAGAAGGAGCCTCCTCTGGGGCTGCGTGCCCATTCCACCAGGGCAAAAGCAGCCACTACTACCTTGGGACGCGGTGTTCCCCTGCAGGACATTTGTCAGGCAGCTACGTGGGCCTTTCTGCACACGTTTACGAAGCACTACTGCCTTAACAGTCTGGTCCGGAGAGACGGCTTCTTTGGCCGATTTGTGCTCCTTGACTTTTTGGTGTAATCTCGTTCGCAAACCCACCACCGGGGTTGGTATTACTGGGGTATCTATTCTAAGGTAAGGAATCTATCACTAACATGTCTCTTTCAGATGCACAAGTTACTACTTGGGTAACAAGAGACATTAGTTAGTGATAGATTCCTTACCGCCCCACCCATCCTCCCCGTTCTGCAAGCTGATTACTAGGGTTATGGTTATCAAATTTTAGGACCCTAGTTTTATGCACCAATGGTCAGTCTCTTGCATGGCTCTGCGTTTCGGCACGGAAAGTTGTGTCTCCGTGACGTCATCTTGGCGCTTGCGACACCTGCGACGGACGCCGAGCTGCACGACGCCACCTACCAACGCGCAGGGGTACTGCTAAGCAAAACTTTCCGGATCCAGTCTGGCGCCTGGGGATATGCTAAGGTAAGGAATCTATCACTAACTAATATTTAGTCGAAATTCTTTCTTTCTTCGTCGTCCTTTCGATGGTGTAGTCTTCCTTCGTCTTCTCAATCGATTTTCTCAAAAAATCTCGAGTTTTGCTTCTCTTCTCTCCTAATCTCTGGAGCCCTCTCGGGAACGATCCAGACCCAACGGCGGAAAAAAGAATCTGAAGATGGCGCCCAAGGGTGGGAGCTTCCGCAGGAAGCATGCCGACGTCACAGGAAGGACACCAAAAGGTGGGACGTCGACGCCCACCTGGGCTACGGAAAAAAAAAAAGAAAAGACTACGATTCCGGACCCAACCACTAGCCGGCGGAATAATGCACAGCATAGTGAATCCAGAAAGATTCACGCTGCAAAGCTAATTTCTCTTACAGATATTTTGTTACAGAAGCAGTAACTTGTGCATTAGAAACCTTCTATGGAGAGCTTGAAATTAATATTAATTGTGTAAAAGCATTTGGGGTGAGCCTCAACATATACAAACAAGTGTTTGCAAATGTTCCAGAGCCTTGCATTGCTTTAGGCAAAATTCCCTATAAAAGTCATTAATCTACCCTAGAAAACGAAAGACATTACAATTCTAATTTTCTATGCATGTTACGATACTCTCTTCAAGGTGGGGTCATCCGGACACCCATTCTAACATGACATCTCTGACCTTTTAAAGTTAATCAGGCGTTACAGAGCAATTTCACTTGTGTGTGTGTGCCCTCAAAATTAAAAACAGACTTGTGCATTTGACTAAATTGAGCTCTGCATATGTCCTTGTCATCACAATATTATTAATTGTGCACTGTTGCTGCTTCTTGACCTAACCACATCCATTACTGCTGCACTCATAAAATACAATAAATTGGCTTGAAAAGATTTGCCTTTGCTACTTTTTGCTTCTCTCTTTCCTAACTCCAGTGATGTAAGACTACTCACTTTAGCCACTGTGCCCTACCATCACCCAAGGCTCTCTGCTGTTCCTTCTATTGTATATCTATTTGATACCCTTCCCTCTTGCCAGCAGGCCAAGTTGTTACCCAGGATTTTATGACCGTAGTACTTTTGTTTTTAACTTTGGGGTGCTTGGCACCTCTTCGTGATCTTATGGTCAGTCCGGAGGTCTCACTTATGCATATGTTTATTAAGCTAAATTAAGCTAATCAGAAAATGTTACTGTTAGCTACATGGATGATAAAATAGTTGGTACCTATTTGCTCAGAATTGTATATGTAAATGTAACCTAAACCTTAAACTACGAGTAACACAGATCAGTATTTTAAGTTTATGATCAGAGTTAACTGTGAGAGTCTTTAAGAATGTACTTGAGCAGAACAAGCTCAATTCACGTTTTTATTAAGAGTGCTTCACTTTCATGGTTCATGCCCTTTTCCATAAGGAATACTGCAGGACTGGGCTATTTAATATATATATTTTTAATGTCACATATTTATCCTCGCTAAGTGTCCTACATTGCTGATTGATGTATCCATTTGCTGACCATCAGAAGGGGCAGAGGCCTGCATGTTGTAGCGGAAATTAATGTATTACTAGTTTCCATTGTAATACCATTCCAGTACCCTAGTAAAACTAAATGTACATCCTTATTGATGTACCATGACCCAGTGTTTACACTGGAAACGACATGTAGTAGTACAGAATGCACAGTACTAGACTGGGGGAGGGTGGCTGTGTAAGTGGGTTACCAAATCGACACTTTTCGCAGTATATGGCTCTAACGACGAAATAGACATTTTATTCTGGTCTGTTGCTGATAATTACAAATTTGCCCACTGGGTGAAGATAGTGGAAGGGGACTACAACATGTTTGATTTCTCTTGTGATCAATCTTCAGCCTAAATTTGGCACCGGAGATGTCTCTGAGCATTACCATCAGGAACAATCTTCTAGAATCTATAGGCTCTCAGTAAAGCGGAAGAAGCACTTATCATGAAAAATCTATCAAGGCACTTCTCATTGACTTGCCTAATCCATCTGATCCCCTACGTAATTCTTCCCAATGAGAAGTTAAAATCCATAAATTACTAATATAAATAGCTGAACAGTTATGATTTCTGATGTGATTTCTGATGTTGAGTTAACAAAGAAATGTGTTTTTAACAAAAAGGTCTCTTAACTGCAAGTATAGATTAATTCGTACTGTAATGTGCTATAAATCATTCCATAGAAACCTACCCTTTTAATTGATTCTGGGTTTCATGCATGTTAAGTGAATGCACAGACACATTGCATTGCTTTATGCCTTTTCTCAAACCTGCTCCAAATCCTTTTGCCTCCTGTAGTGTCTATGGCTAGTTCTGGCCCACCAAAGAAGCGACACCGGGGTTGGTCTCCAGGGTCTCCTGTTACTGGTCCTGCATTACCTGTCCAAGTCCCTGCCATCCGACCACTTGCAAGAACCGGTAAGTCTTCAAAACTCAACGGCACAGCTGCTTAGCAGTTCTAATCAAATATTCCTTTGCAGGAAAACATACTGCATAGTTAGATGCACACAAAATTTAGGACCAGCACGTTTTTTTCTCAATTCTATTCTTTTTACAGGTTGGAAATGAGCATTTTAGGTTTCTTGTTAAATTGTTTTACATACTAGTGTGCTGCTGAACATTTCTTTTGGATAAAATCTGTTTAAATTAGCATGAAAGATGCACAAGTTTACAAACATTATAAAATGCCTGAAACATCAACCTGCATGAGAATATTTCTTTTTTTTTTAAACACCAAAGCTCTGAAAAATGTCTGTGCTTACACTTGTATTCACGGAAATGTGCATCTATAGAAGCATACATTCAGATGTTGAGCAAATAGAACGAGCTCACACAAGTCATAAGAGTTATTGGCAAAAAAAAAAAGTTTGTATGAGAAGAGTGGGGTGGTGTTTTGTGGGAACAGTAAGACTAGAGTGTATTTTGGTTGTTCTTTTTGTAGTGTAATGGTTAAGAAGTATTAAGAACATTCCTCCTTTTCTGTATATCTCAGTATGCTATCCATATAATAAATCTTTATAAAGAAGTTATTTTGCCATGTTAAATAGAGATGGACATCAGTCTGTGTTCACACGGTCCATACTTTAATTACTCCAGTATTTCAACTTTCATAGATTCCCATGCTTGTATCATTCCCCGTCGTCGGAATGGGAGTCCCCGGTATACATAAAATAGCAAAAGAAACCAAAACAGAAACTAGGCCTAGGCTTATTCTTGTTTTGCAACCTATCCACCTCTTTATGTAAAAGAGACCAAAAAAAATTAACAACCAATCAGATTAGCCTCACCCCTTCGAACCCTCCTGAGAGAAGCTCCGAACCTCCGATTTTCTACCGCAAGTTGTGCAATGGAGTCTCCACTGAGCTCTGCCAAGTTTTTTCCGGTTATCCTTAACTCTACCGTTTTTTTCACCTGTTTTTTCTTCAAGGCCTGCTTGAACTTTGTGTCCAGATGATTGATAAGGAGAAGAAAGCCCTCTTTAAAGCCTGTGCAACTTGTGCTAAGAAGGGGTTGTATGTGGAGGACAAGCACAAGGATTGTATTTACTGTCTGTACCCAGACCACAAGGCAGAAGATCGTAAAATATGCTGCACTTTTTCAACAAAAACGCTGCGAGACCATGAAGGATGTCTTTTGACCTGGATCCAGAAACTTAAGTCAAGAAAGGAACCCGTCTCCAGTGACAGTGATGAAGCATCCTCTGCTACCTCTTCCGGAAGGTTGGTAAAAAGGGGTAGAGCACCTCCTTCGCTGTCTGAAGAACATCCTGGTAAGGCCTTAAAAAATACCTCTCATGGGTCTGAAGGGTGTGGTCGTCGCTGGTGTGGTCGTCGCTGGTGTGGTCGTCGCTGGTGTGGTCGTCGCTGGTGTGGTCGTCGCTGGTGTGGTCGTCGCTGGTGTGGTCGTCGATGGTGTGGTCGTCGATGGTGTGGTCGTCGCTGGTGTGGTCGTCGATGGTGTGGTCGTCGATGGTGTGGTCGTCGATGGTGTGGTCGTCGATGGTGTGGTCGTCGATGGTGTTGTCGACGAGGATGTAGACGACGAGGGTGACTACGGCTACCACGTCGACGACGACTATGGCTGGGGTGCCGACGGTCTCGACGACTGCTGCATCGACAACGTCCATTTCTTCGTCAACGACTCACAACGTCGTCGACGGTGGAAAAAATTACTATTTCTGTCAGAAAACGCCAGATTACACCTGAGATGACGTCTCCCAGGAGGGTGACTCCTCTACCTCCTGCACTCCTCCTTGAAGAAGAGGGATCTGATGAGGATGATAGACAATTTGCCTATGCGAATAGCCCTTCTCAATTACATGTCAAATGTCAGGACACAGATTCTGAGGGTGAATACTTGGAGGAACAAAAATATGACCCTTCCTCAGATTATCAGGAGGACTACCAGCAGGAGATGGTCTCTATGCCTTCCTCCCTACTAGCGGACTTGCAGACCATGCTCTAGGACTATAGAAGGAGGTTTGTAACACAACCTCCAGTTCCTGTGGTGGTGCCTGTTACTGCTGTTCTGCCGGCTCCGCCTACTACTCCTCAATTACCACCACCTCAGCCAATGCCTGTGGCCCAGTATGCACCACCTCTCGTGCCTCTCGTTCAGGATGACACCTTGGATGAGGAACATGGACAGGTCACGGTCCCAGATCCAGACACAGAGTGGGATGACTGTCATTCCGGATCCTGCTTCTCCTGCACCTGCACCGGTTGATTTCCCCCCCCCCTGCAGACATAGGGTGTTTCCATAATTTGATGGAGCGGGCGACTAAGAGATTTGAACTGCCCATGCCCACGGTTTAGTCTCAATGCTTCCTCTGTGACTTCAAGGAGCCGTACAAAAGATCTGTAAGATCTATTCCTCTAGTTGGTCACGTCTAGGATGAAGGGCTGAAGGTGATGCGGAATCCGGCGCGGTAATTCCTGTGCTTCCTCGCCTTGAGAAAAAGTATAAGGCTCCGGACGATAGCCCAGCCTGCTTGGTTGGCCAGCTTAAACAAGACTCTGTGATCTCTCAGGCTGCCCAAAGGAAATCCAGAAATCCTTCTGCTCCCCTCACAACACCTCCAGATAAAGAGGGCAGGTGCCTCGATAATGCGGGCAAGAGGTTTTCCTCTATGTCCAGCCTGTTGGAAGGGCTGCTAACGCCTTAGCGATACTTGGACCCTACGTTTGCCAGATGTGGTGCGACCTTCCCCCCCCCCTATCTGGACCACTTGCCAGTGGATATGAAGAAAGAAGCGAGGTAGATTCTCCAAGAGGGAGAGGTAACATCTGCTGAAGTTATTGACTGTGCAATGGACATTGCAACGACTGCGTTCGGCTCTCTTGCGGGCGCTGCTGTCCGTCGTCAAGGCTGGCTGAGGGCCACATGGCTTAGTCCGGAGATACAGAACAAGATCTTGTATCTTCCCTTTGATGGTGAAGCGCTCTTTGGGAAGCATATTGATGATGCGCTTCAGGCCATTAAAATAAGACACAAAGAGCAAAATCCTTAGGGACTGCAGTACCGCAAGTTCCCCTTCCGTGGAGCCATGTTTTAGGTAATACCACGTACAGAGGAGGATACCAACAACGGTATACCTCATATGGATCAACCCCGCAGTCTTACCGCCCGAATTACAATCAGCGGCAAAATCAATCCTCTTTCTCTAGACAAGGACGCCAGGGGAGGGACGACTCTAAGCGTCAATAACAGCTTGCTGGCTCTTTCTACTATTCTTTCTCCTCCTGTAACCTCAGTGGGAGGCAGAATATCAAATTACCTACTCAACTGGCAGCAAATCACATCGGACCCCTGGGTGCTGAAGATCATTCAATATGGCCATACTCTGGAATTTGTCCAAGCACCACCTACAAAGCCCCTTCCCGCCACTGCGTCAAAACATCTTTGTCTTCTACAGTTGGAAGTCCATCAAATGCTCCTCAAAGGAGCGATAGAACTGGTCCCGCTCTATCAGAGGGGAGAGGGTTTCTACTCTTGGTTTTTCCTGGTCCGGAAGACTTTAGAAAAGTGGCACCCTATTCTGGATCTGAGGGAGCTCAACACCTATCTCATCAAACAATCATTTCGAATGGTTTCTCTGCAGGACATCCTTCGTCTTCTCAACTCGGGGGATTATATGGCCATATTGGATCTAGAGGACGCGTATTTCCACGTACCCATCCATCCAGCCCACAGGAGGTTCCTTTGTTTCACAGTTGCCAAGAGCCACTTTCAGTTCAAGGTCCTACTTTTTGGACTCTGATCTGCTCCCCGGATGTTTACAAAGCTGTTAGCTCAGGTAGTAGCTTTTCTACGAAAACCGCATCAGGTCTTCCCTTACCTGGTCGACTGGTTGCTGAAGGCTCCTACCAAGCATGCAGCAGAAGAATCAGTCCTGGTGTGCACACGCCTGTTAGGCAATCTCGGTCTAAATCTCAACACCGAAAAGTCAACTCTCTGTCCATCCAGAACAGCCAGATTTCTGGGAGCCATTCTGGACACGTCCATCAACAAGACTTTTCCGCCCCTGGAGAGGCAAGAAAAGCTGATGGCCATGGCTCGTCTGCTGTTAAAAGAAAGCCACTTTCAGTTCACATCTTCAAGTCCCTCCTAGGGTCCATTTCCTCCTGCATTCCTTTAATCCCTCACTGCAGGTTGCGGATGCGTCCACTCCAGGAGGAGTTGGACTTGCAATTGCGCCAAGTCGACGGATCCTTCGACAACAAGGTCTTAGTTACCCTGGCCATGAGGGACGCCGCATCATGGTGGACCAACGAGGAAAACATTTCTCAGGGTCTTTCTTTCAGGATCGCCCCTGCTCCTCATATAATAACTACCAACGCCTCGTTGGAGGGCTGGGGAGCCGTGTTGCAAGACCTTCATGTAAGCAGCCGTTGGCTACCCCAACATAGTCTTATACATATCAATCTGCTAGAGCTCGGAGCGATTCGCCTGGCCTTGCAGGCTTTTCTTCTGCAAATACAGCAGTCTGCAGTTCTAATACGTACAGACAATACGACGGCCATGCATTATATAAACAAGGAAGGTGGCACCAGATCTCGACTTTTGTCATAAGATGCCCAGGCAATTTTGGGAATGGAAAATCCAGCAGGGGGTATCACTCATGGCAGAGCACCTTTCAGGCGTTCTCAACAAGGCACCGGACAAGCCGAGCAGACTGAAACCAGTCAGCCACGAATGGGAATTGGACCAATCCACTCTGCAGAAGGTTTTTCGCAGATGTGGCAGGCCTTCCATAGATCTCTTTGCCAATCCGTAGAACATGAAATGCCGATTTACGCAAGCAGGCTTCACCATCCGGGATCATTGGCGAATGCGTTTTCGATGGCCTGGTCAGGCGCATTTGTTTACGCTTTTCCCCCCATTCCTCTGATCCCCAGGCTTCTCAGGAAGCTCAAAGCGAAACCTTGCAAGATGATTTTGATAGCTCCTGCGTGGCCCCAACACTTTTGGTTCAGAAGAGCCTCATTTCCTCTCCATGGACTTTCCACTTTCATTGCAGCCGATTCCTTCGCTGCTGACGATGTCTCAGGGCCAGACCCGGCATCCGGATCCTCAGTCTCTGCAGCTGTCGGCATGGCTCATGAGCAGCGAGAATTTCTTGGTTTGACCCTTTCAGCAGAATGTAGAGAGGTTCTCTCTCAGGCACGAGCCCCAAGTACCAACAAGACATACAAGTTGAAGTGGAAGAGTCTCTGCGTTTGGTGTCAACAAAAGGGTGTCCATCCTTTTTCTTCTGAACCGCATGAAGTTTTTCCATATATTCTTTCATTAACAAAATCGGGACTGGCTCACTCTTCCATCAAGGTGCATCTTGCCACCATCTCTTGCTTCAGACGCACGTCTTCAGGTCCTTCCTTCTGGTCGGCAAGGATAATTAAACAGTTTCTCAAGGGCCTTTTCAGAGTTTTCCCTCCAGTCAAGCCTCCTCCTCTTCTTTGGCATCCTAATTTGGTTCTAGCCCAGCTCATGAAGCCTCCCTTCGAACCTATTCACCGGGCGGAGTTGAAATTCCTCTCCTATAAGGTGGCTCTTCTGCTTGCCTTGACTTCGGCTAGAAGAGTGGGTGAATTCAGGCTTTCACCATTCAGGAACCCTTTCTCCAGTTCAAAAAGGGTACATTGATACTGCGTACCAACCCAAGGTTCGTACCAAAAGTGCCTTCAGACTATCATTTGAATGAGCCGGCTATACTCAAAACTTTTTTCCCTCAACCGGCTACTCCGGCAGAAAAGGCACTCCACTGGACATTCAGAGGTGCTTAAAATTCTATCTCCAACATACTAAGGACTTCAGGAAGTCTTCTCAACTATTTGTATCCTTTAGTGACCCTCGTAAGGGTTTTCCCCTTTCCAAGCAGGAGATTGCTCAATGGATTACCAGCGTTATCCAGTATTGTCACAGAGCAGCGGGTAAGCCCCTGGAAGGTCTGGTCGTGCTCACTGCAGGAGGGCGATTTCTTCTTCGACAGCCCTCTTTGCCGGAGTTCCTATCCGTGAGATCTGCAGGGTGGCGACCTGGAGCAGTACTCATACGTTTACAAGACATTACTGCCTGGATTCTGCAACGCAGCGTGACATAGCAGTCGGCCAGGCAGTCCTGAGGAACCTCTTTCAGTAGTGGTGAGCTTTCCTTTTCATCCCTCCTTCCATGTTACTGTTTTTTCAGCTCTAGTGCATTTTTGAACCTCATTTGTTTATATTTTCTACAGTTTCTAAGTATGTTATTGACCATTGCAATTGTCATTATGGTGAATTTGCTAATGCTTTGTTATTGGTTTTATAATTAAGGCTCCCAGTTTTGTCTATATTTATAAATAGAAGCGGAAAAATACAACCAAATTGGATTTTCGGATGCCGAGAATTGTTTGGCAATCCATGCTCCAGCCAGGGTTACCTGCCTTTTCCTGATTGCCATGTAGGGCTGCCCACATTAGCACCTGCTGGTAGGCGCTGGAATTTCCTTCAGCTGTTCCTTTGACATCTCCGGAGCTCCGGCGCTGAGCTTGCACCTCAGTGAGTTTTAGGTCACAGGTTAATAAAAGGGTGGGGGTGGACCTATATTTCACTGTTCGCACTACTGCAGGTGTTAATATTTGAGGAGGAGGGGCGTTGTTAGTAGCGTGAATACTTGGAGCTATTGAGACCGGCAGAAATGTGTGACCCAAAGAGGTCAGATAGATCGGCAATATAAACACATTAAGAAAATTAGGTTGCATTCACTTTCAGGTCTTAAATTGCAACTTTCCTCCGTGACTTGGTGCAGCATGAGGAAACAACATTTCTGAGAGACAGACAGCCAGGGCATATCTGTAAACCCCTTTTCAAGTTAACTTGTTTTTTTTTTCTCCCCAGTGTGAGGAAGAACTGTGGCTGCAGCTACATTGTGTGGGATTACAGCATTAAAGTAAATTGTTCAAATGCTACGGGGCAGTACAATGTAAAATAAGGGAAGTGATACCCGCCCAATGTCTTCAAAGCGGGGACTGTTTAACTTATGGAAAAGGGGTTTGCACTAGCAAAGGACTTAGTTTTAAAAATGTGAATCAAAAGCTGCTAGCTCACATGGGTTTTGTTGGATATTTTAGGCTTCATGCTTCAGGGCTTTGAGGGAAATAGAGCCTGGCAGGACTAATGCAAGGGCCCTTATTTTTTTCTGAATTGAGAGCTTGCTGCTGTCTTTGGCCAGGTCAGTGTTTTCAATATTGTAACGCAGCATCAGACCACTAATATTACTGCAAGTAATCTCTGTGACACCACTCCTATTTCTCATATGTGAGTTCCTGTTTTGATCTAACAGAAATGTTTTTGGGTGGATGTTGCATAAAACCTATTTGGCGCATATATACATACAGCTAAACCTATAACAACCATTTGCACTGTCTATTTAAATAAATGTGGAAAAATACTAGCTGCAACCTATTTTTTTGTGTGCGAAAAAAGTAAATGCAGATATATACAGATAAAATGACATAAAAATAAATATGGATAAATACAGACGGAAATGTTAAAAATAAATGCCATAAAACCGGGAGTCCTATTTATAATGGTCATGGTTCCAACAATTTGCTGATAACTGCTAGCTACTCTGATACAAGCATGGGAATCTAGGAAAGTTCCAATACTGGAGTAAGAAAACAAGTTACTTACCTGTAACTTTGTTTCTCCAGTGTTGGAAACTTTCATAGATTCCCACGCGACCAACCCTCCTCCCCTGGGAAAGCTCAGCCTCTAGCAGCTTCAATGGTGTGGTTACACAACGGCTACGAAAATCTGAGGTTCTGAGCTTCTCTCAGGAGAGTTCTAAGGGGCAAGGCTAATCTGATTGGTTCGTTTTTTTTGGTCTCTTTTACAAAAAGAGGTGGATTGGTTGCAAAACAAGAATGGGCCTAGGCCTAGTTTCTGTTTTGGTAATGGTTTCTATTGTTATTTTATGTATACCGGGGACTCCCATTCCGACGACGGGAAATGATACAAGCCTGGGAATCTATGAAAGTATCCAATACTGGAGAACCAAAGTTACAGGTAAGTAACTTGCTTTCTTCTCTTGCTGACACATTTCGGCATTGTCTTTTAAACTTGATCTTGTTTGTCATATAGTCAGTGAATCAGCTTGGGGGAGCATACTTTTCATTTACCTCCCTATTTATCTACATATATATTTATTCATTTTAACCGTTTATAAAACAAGACGAGCCTGCAAGACGAGCCTGCAGAATTAAATGCTCGTTTATGTGGGCCAGGAGGCACTTTACAACAAGAATTGGCATAGCCAATAGGTCTCGCCTTTGGGGCTTTATAAGTATTTAGACAGCTATTGGCTTTGTTAACGTTTTTAATATGTGTTGTAGAGCATTGTGAATGTTTTGCAGCATGTTTAAAAGTTATGTTATAATAAAAAAAAGTATTTATAACCATTTTTGTCACCTTATATATAACCTAGAACACATTATATACAACTGAAGTACCCTAATAAAAACCAGAATTAACACCAAACAGGTCTTCTAGATTTTTTGTTTATGCAATGCTGTCAATTTTTCCCTGCCTGTTCTAATGCCTTTTTGTTATAGTTTTATTGTTAGGTGGGTGCAGTTCATCACAGTAACATAACATAACGTGTATTTGTAAAGGGCACTTTCACCCGCAAATGCGCATCTTGGTGCTGAATAACAGACATCTATTGGTTACCCAACTCAATAGTACTCAGTTTCTCGACCTCAGATTGAATGAAAGGCTGAGTGAATTTGCTGGGATTTAGACTTGTGACCGTGAGGTCGAACACAGTCCCCTGCAGTGAGCACAAATACATGTAAAACCCGGGAAACATGGTGTAAGTTGAGCAGAGTGCATAGCACAGAGTAAGTGTAGAACACAGAATATACACCCCACAAGGAGCACATGGCAATATGTTGTGAAATATATGCACAGCAGGGATCACAGTAGGGCCCTGTTGTGGCAATACATACTTAGAGCTTAGTGTATGCAAAGCGCGGGGTAGAAAGGGTGCATGTAAAACACAGGTAAGAGGTCGGTAGATGTACAGCACCGAGACCACAGAACAAGGTAGTAGTATATTGCACATAAAACATGTCGAGCACAAAGCATGCGCACACGACTGCCACAAAGCACCTAGTACATGTGCAGTATGCAAGGTCGCTATGGAAGTCATTCAGGTGGTGGTAGCATGTTTAAAAAGGGTAAAAAGATATAGAAACATCAGAGTACACGTAAATCAAGTACCAGTAGACGAGAGTACACAGAGTTAAGCACACAATACAAGGTAAACGCGGAGCACGTGCTACACGTACAACACAGTGGACACAGAATGGGTGTAGGAATGAGTGGGCGTGGAGGAAGTTCGTATGATAGGGAGAAAGGGATGAGTGGATCTTAGTGGAAGAGAGCTGGGAATGAACGAGGGCAAGAAGGGGTGATTGATGGCTGGTGGAACAGGGAATGGAGAGTAGAGGGTGAAGGTGAGTGAAGGAATTGGCGTTGCTATGAAGGATGTGGGGAGGTGGTAAAGGAGGAGATGAGAATGAGGGAGGCGAAGTTGGGTGCTGAGGATGGGGCGTGTAGTAAAAGGAAGGGGTAATTGCATGAGGGGAGGGTTGTGGAAGTGAGATGTGGACCTGGTGTGGAGGCAAGATAGGACTCAAGCAAAGAATTGGAGTGTCGGGGCAAATGTACGGGAGGGTGGCAAAAGGGAGTGCGGGAGGGAATGTGTGGAAGGGAGTTAGAATACATTTTCAGGGTGAGGGGTAAAAGGGTAGTGCTGAGTGGTTTCGTAGAAGCGACGAAGGAGGGGAAGTTAGGGGTTGTGAAGTGGGCGAGGAAATCATCTACGGCAGTGGGGGTGAGAGAGAAGCCGAGGGGGGGCAAGGCAGAGCCGACGTAGGAATTTGTGATCAGAAGTAAAGACTGAGTAAACATGAGTGGGCAGGGGTAATGAGGGTGAGGGGAAGGAGTATGGGGGCATTAATTGAAGATGTAAAGGGAAATCAAAACGAGAAAAGAGGTGGAAGTGAGAAAATACACATGTGAAACTGCTGGAGAATGTGGAGAGGCTGCGGGGCGGAAGGAGAGGAGGGAGGCATGGTCAGAGAGGAGAGGTGGGGAGTAAAAAAAACAAGCGCGGCCGCTAAACTGAAAGCGATCGCGCTGTGTTTAATGATCCACGGTGAAGAATGCAGCTGGCGCCGCTGCTCGCTCCCAACTGCTGGATGCCGTGGGAGTGAGGCAGGGAGTGAAAAAAATAAGCGTGGCCACTAAACTGAAAGCAACCGCGCTGTGTTTAATGATCCACGACGAGGAATGCAGCTGGCACCCTGCACGATGCTGCTCGCTCCCGACAGCTGGATGCCATGGGAGTGAACATTTACAGAATTGGTGGTACATGCACTCGCCTTTGGCCAATTGCATGCTTTCATTTTTGAAAGCCACATGTAAAGGCCAATAGAATGTGTGGAAGTTGAAAAACCACACGGACAAGTTTCGAGACAGTCTGGAGTGAATCCAAGAGGCCTCCCCATAGCGCAGCGTATGCGCTCTGTGCTAAGCTCGACCTAAAAAGTTTAAGCTGAATTCCATTTAAGTAATAAATTACAAAAACACATTTTTCTCCTTTTTAGTGGTTTTCCTTTTTGGATTAAATGATTGATGATAGGCAAAACAATATTTTTAGATTGGTGTTAACAATCAGATGTTTTCATACTGAAATTGTTGCAGTTTCATTCCTTCTGGAAGGGTTTTGTAGCATATGGTCACTTGCAGTGCAAGCAGTGGAAGAATCTGCACTTTTGCAGCACTGTTTTGAAGCAGTTTAATGCTCTTACAAATCAGCATGCGAAAGAGGATGGTAGGCTCTGCTTGATTTTCTCAGAGTTGGTTTTTTTCCTCCATTAAAGTACTAACCAGGTGGGGCAGGGAACAACGTGCAAACCTTTTGCTGGTGTATCTTCCTATTCAGCACATTCTTTTGTTTGTGTTCTGAGATTATTAACTCTGTGGCCTTTTTGTGTTCTTCTTTTTTTCCCAGTCCCACTCTCTCAAACAGCGATGAGTGCTATTCTGCAACCACAACCCATCCCTGCAGGCGAGACTGTAATTGTTCCTGAGAACCTTTTAAATAATTCAGGAGTGCGACCGGTTATTCTCATAGGTAAGACCAATTTGTAGTTATTTACTTTTCAATGTAGAAGATTTCTTCTGGGATGGCTGCCAGTGGCACATCTCTATTTCAGTGAGCACAAGAGCTCCACTGGTCACTTCTTTTGGACACCACTATCCTTTGAGATCACTTGCATGATGATTGGGTCTTGATTGCTTTTCGCCCTACTGCCTAAGTGAAAATAGTGAGTTGCATTCTTATTACCTTTCCAGTGACACTTTTCTTATGGTACACCTAGCCTCAAATAAGGAGCATGTGATAAAAATCATTTTCCTAAATATTTTTTCGTATAATTTTTTTTGCAATTTTTTTTTGCAATGCACATGATCACATAACAAAGACTATTGCTTTGTCTGGCACAGTTTTGACCAAAATAATTTTCTAATAGAATAAC
The DNA here is from genome assembly GCF_964261635.1 of Lissotriton helveticus. Lineage (NCBI taxonomy): Eukaryota > Metazoa > Chordata > Amphibia > Caudata > Salamandridae > Lissotriton > Lissotriton helveticus. The sequence goes on along the minus strand of NC_136063.1, from coordinate 795,457,636 downwards.
GCAGGTTTACAAGCTATATTATTAACTGTGAAACTTTATATTAATGTGAGAAAGTACCATCTTCCTTGCACTGATATTCCCCCACTTTTTTCTGAACTGCTGATGTGCTTTGACTGAGTGTGCCCTGGGTCCCTGCCAACCAGGGACCCAGGGCCTGTGTTCCTTCCCTAAAAGCTGTGTTGAAACCAAAACCCAATTGGCATCTCTGGCCACCTGTCAGCCCCTAGTAAATAGTACCCTAGGTACCCAGGGCATGGTGACCAGAGAAGACCCCCGAGGACTGCAGCACTTATTGTCCACCCTCAGGGGCCCTGTACCCTGACACCCACATACTGCCTTTGCAGGCTGAGTGTCTAGGTACAGAGCTAAACCAAGAGTCGACTTGGCACACAACCCTGTGTGCCATGCGCACAGAACCCACTGCCCTGGCATACTTCAGTCACCCCTCTAGCTGGGTGCCTTATGCCAGAGGTGTGGGCACAGGTGCATGACCCCTGTGCCCCTACAGTACTCAGGGCCTTTCCTGGGCACTGTAAGTGCAGTGATGCCATTAAGAGTATATGGTGCTGGGCGGTTGTCATTACGAACTCCACAGCACCATAATGGCTACACTGAAGACTGACAAGTTTGGTACCAAACTTCTCAGCACATTAAACCCGCACTGATGCCAGTGTGGGATTTAATGTAAAATGCACCCGAGGGCATCTTAGAGATGCTCTCTGAAATCCTAATCTACAATCCACGTCTGGGCTGAGTGGCTGCAGAGGCTGCCACACAGCAGACATGTTGCTGGACCCCTGGGTGGAGAGCCCCACGCTTTCCTGGGACTGCAACAATGCACATCCTGGGTGAGGTGCTAGGTCTCCTCCCCCAGGATGGGTAGGGGCCCAGGATGGGTAGGGGGAAGCTTCAAAGGCATGCCGCCTCTGTGAGCTTCTCCAGACCATTTGCTGTACCCAGCAACTGGCCCCCACCAGTTCTGACCCCAACTCTGGGGGGAAAAACTATGTCAGGAAGGGGGGTGTGCCAACCTGTGCCAACCCCACCCCTCAGGTGGGGAAGACGAGGTGAAGCACGACCCCGGGCTCCGGCCATCTGGAAGATGGGGAGCCCTGCCCAATCCCAGCTAGGCTCCTGCCTCCCTCCCACAGGAGAGGAGCAGGCTAGGGGGTGTACCCACCCCAGGACCGGGACCTATTGGTCCCTGCCCTTGCCCTACCTGTAACGCCCCTAAATTCAGTATTTATGGGCTCCCTGAACCTTCCTTCCTTAGATCCCGATACCAAAAGAAGAAAGAATATCAAGAAGAAGACGACCCGCTGCGCAGCTGCTAACAGGACGACAACAACTGACTTGGCCCCAGCCCTACCGGCCTGTCGATACTAGAACCTGCTCTTGCCTAAATTCCGGCCACTCTTGCGGACTGCAACCTTGGGACACCCAGAGGACCTGCCTGCCTTGACCCTCTTAAAGACTGTGACTCCCATCAGAAGAGGCTCTGCTGCAACAACCCCCCTGGGGCCAGCCAGGAAGCTCCGGACCAGCCCACTCTGCACCCGCCGAGCCCAGCCCGTGCCCAAGTGATCCAAGACCACGAGGATGGGACACGAAGTCCAGTGCCCAAAGACCCTCGACGAACCAGACGACGCCTGCAGACTCGGAACCAGGGGCCCCCCCAACCGCGACGAGCTGAGGGTAAGCTTTTCCAACTCCCAAAGACACCCCTGCACCCGGCGCGCTACAGCCCCCTGTGCCTCCCTTTGGGGTACCGACCTGTACTCCAAGATCCCAACTTACCTCTCGACGTGCTGGCTTGCCCCTGGAGAGTCTCCGCCCCCGAGCCTGCAGCCTTTGTTCCCTTTTGACCTTTCTTCATTGGATAACATTGAGCGCCCGACGATTCAAAAGCACCCTGCACCCAGCTGCCCGAGTCCCGCTGGCTGTGCCACCTTTGTCCTATCCTGCTTCCCCCTTTGCCCTGAGCAAATGACCAGGAGCCCAGCTCCCACAGCCACGTGGCCTGCTAGCCAGCAGCCACCAACCGGAAGACCCCTGTCCCCCGTTGGATAACATTGGGCCTAACTACCTCTGCACCCGGCCGCCCCTGCGCCGCTGAGTTTGTACCAACTGTACCTACCTGACCCTGGGGGACCCCTGAGTTCATACCCAGAACCACAACTTCACCAGTCGAGTACTCACCAGGAAACCGGTAACTCACTTACCTGTCATTGAATAACATTGACTGGTTTGACTCGAAAAATCTTCTAAGTGTCTACTTTTGAAAACTTGAAATATTTATATAAAATCATCCGAATTCCGAAATACTCACCTGTGATCAGGAGAGAAGCCAGTACTATACATTGTCTGCTTTTCTATGAAATTTCTTCTAAGTGTCTACTTTTGAAAACTAGAAATATTCTTTAAAAATCATACGAAATACTGAACCGTAATTACTTACCTGTTTTGAGTTGAGAACCCAGTGCTGGCCCCAGGAGACCAGTACTGGATTACAAAAGTAACGAGATTGTACTTTACCTGCAACCTGAATTTTTTCCCATTAGATAACATTGCCTGATTTCTGTTGAAAAGTTTCTAAGTGTGAACTTTTAAAATCGCTTTTTATTCCTGAATAATCACCACAATATCTAAAACTTTTTGCTAAACTGTTTAAAGCTTAGACCCCAGGACTAAACCTAGGAGCCAGTCCTGGAATTACCACAGTAATTTACAAAGTAATCACCTGTGTTTATATAAGGGAATCCATAGAGCTCAATGCTAAATTGTGTGTAGGATTGTGCTGCATACTGCAACCCCTGTACCTATTGTCTTTACAAAGTTTATTGCCTTTCTGAAAGGTACTCATCTGAGACCTCTCATATTGAGAACAGTCTATTTTTGATGCCCGGTGGTTCTAGAAATAAAACAACTATATCTTTTGATACAAAAACAATTGGCTGGAGTTCAGTCTTTGAGTGTGTGAAACCTTTTGCTGACTGAGTGTGTACAACAAATGCTTTACACTGTCCTCTGGTACTGCCTTACTGCTCGACCAAGCTACCACTTTAGAGAGTAAGGTCACACCTGGCTTTAACCTCTGTTATACCTCTGGGATTGTGGACTCTATACACACTGCACCTTATTCTGGTCCAGTATATATAGAGCCACTTTCTCACAATTAACTTTTAAAATATTTTGCAACATTATGAAATCTGTTATACCCTTTTTATCATTTTAAAAAGTGAATAGAAAATGTAAAAAGGCTATTAAAAACAAATACATCTATGAATATAGCTGGATATTAACTTACTTTGATATGGCATGTATTTGAATGGGCATGGAAACTAGGTTCCCTTTTCCTGTAAGTAAAGTTAATACAGAGAAAACGGTTAAGGTGCATTTCCTAAAAAAAAGTTGGCTGGAAACATTTTTGCATACTAGGTTTTATCGCCATTGTTTCTGCCCATTTATGGTAGATTATTAATGAAATTGTTTCATCCACATAGCCTACCCAAGAAGCAGAACTGAAGCTGAGAGGGAAGAGAAGGAAAAAGCCCTAGAAATGTACAGAGATTTTCCTTCTGGCAGAGTGATGTCCCCACATTCCTTTTTGATTATGGTTGATTTAAAGCCTAATATTACTAAACTTGTCTTGTCCTCTGTTGCAGGCTATGGTACGTTACCATACTTCTATGGAAATGTGGGTGACATTGTAGTCAGCCCTTTGCTGGTCAACTGCTACAAGATACCGCAGCTGCAAAACAAGGACTTGGACGAGCTGGGCGTTGCAGGAAGCCATTTATTAAATGTGGAGAACATGATACTTTTAACTAGTCAGTATCTCGTGCGTCTGGGTAAGCAGTTCCGCATTCTAAACTCATCCATACTTTAAATGGACTTAAAAAAATATAGTTTCGAAATTAGTGACCCACAGCCGTGTCGTGGTAGTGTGAATGTGTAACCAACCTATGACACTGCTTTATCGAAGAAAGAAGGTACATTTTGTACACCCTAGAACTAACTTTTAGAAGTAAAATTCATATCACCTACCTATGCGTAGAATAGCGTCAAATCGATGTAATGGAGAAGAATGCCTGAAAACATAACAAACACGTAAAGCTAATTTTCTAGTCTGCTCCAAGTGGCCCAGCCTCTATCCGGTATGAGTCGCATCTAAATTATACAAAACACTACCTTGTACATGATCAGTATATGGATTTAACTCTTGTCAAAGAGAATCCCACATCTGTAATGGGCACCCAGATTCTGAAAGTCCTTCAAGATCATATAAGTGGTGAGTGTTCTGAACCAATGCACATACAAAATGGTCTTCAGTCTAATTCTGACCCTGTGAAGTGCACGAAACTCTGATTGACGATACAAGTTGTCAGGCTTGGGCTCCTGATGGAACTGCGGGTGGCTTAACCCCTTTACTCTGTGTCCATTATGCACTGATAACTGGTTGCGTTATTTTCCTTCGCACTGAAGTTGAGACCAGTGCTCTCTGGAGAGGTCAGGCAGGGATGTCACGTGATTGATGTGTAAAGAGGTTGTGTGAAGACTGATAGGCTTCTGTGCTCCTTTATATCCAAGCCCAATTGTATAGAGAAAAGTAGGACTTTTCAAAATGTTTTGTTATTTTGTTATCATGAAAATAATATCTTCTAATTCGTTTATAGTTTACTTAATGAAGACCGTAGATATTCTATATCTATAAATCTGCTTTTTGTTCGGCACCCATCCTTTTTTTTTTTTTTTTTTTTTACCTTTGTGTTCCTCCTGTTTGGCAGTGAAAAAGAGAGGGAATCCATTATTTGACGAGCAACACTGCCCAATTTGTGTACTGATTTGTTGTCACTCTCCTTTCAAGAGTGTATTGTTTCCATAAGCAGTTCTTCAATTATACGTGTTTTTGCTTTAGGCTATTATTATGGACTGATAACTAATATACTGATTAGCCACGGCACATAAAGTGCCATATTTTTTTTTTTTTTTTTTTTTTACATTATTATTTCTTTTACTCTTTAATTTCTTTACTGTTCTGTTTGTGTACCTTTGCATTATACTTTTATATTGGGTGTGATTAAAGGCACTTTATAAATGTGTGTTCGAGGCATATGGGCTGCAGATGGTACATTTATGAATAGATCGCCATCTGGTGTTGGGCTCGGATGATTGCACTTTGTTTTTCTTCTGGAGAAGTCTTTGTCGTCATAGGTGACTCCTCCTCTCGGTGTTAGTGCGCATGGGCATCGGCTCCATCCTTAGATTGTTTTTTTCCGCCATCGGGTTCGGATGAGGATCGAAGCGCTCCGGACCGACTTCAACAAAGAAGGTTATAACCGGCGCGTATTCCTTTCCAAATCGACGGTATCGTTATCGAACGCGACTTCACTCCATACCGACGCGATTCGAAGGACGACGACTACGAGAAACTCGACGTAGTCCAGCCCGGGGTCCATGGAAAGGACTCCATTCAAAAAATGTCCAACGTGTGGTGCTAAGTTCCCACACAAGGACCTACACGAAGTGTGCAACCTCTGCTTGTCCCCTGAACACGAATCCAGGGACTGTGAGGCCTGTGCAGCGTTCTCGTCAAAGTCGACGATTAGAAACCGTCGAGCCCGAAGACACGAGGTATCGAGAATGCAGTCACAAGCAATCCCGGAGCTGTTCGAGGACCAGCACCCAGAAGAGGAGGAAGAAGAGGCCGACGAGGCGGGGTCAGAAGCGGACGAGTCCGACGTCGAGGAAATCGACGTCCAACAAACCGTGAGTGACGACGTCCCTTTACCGAAAAACAGACCCCGCACGGTGTCGACCCCGCCCTCGAGCCCGGTCAGACAACCGAAAAAAGTTTCCAACGCCCCGCCTTCGAGCCCGGCAACGAAACAGAAACCGAAACACTCGGTCCCCCATCATAGTGGTTCCGGTTCCGATAAACCGACCACATCGACACCGAAGCACCAGGTCAAGGAAAGCTCGAAGTCGAAGCAGTCCATGTCGACACCGAAGCACGCTTCGGCGCCGAAAACACCCTCGACACCGGGGACATCTTCGATACCGAAGAAGTCGGATCCGAACAAAACTTCGGCACCGAAAATACAAATGGACATTTCAAAGAAAAAACACCTTTCGGAACCGAAAACTGCGGTACCGACACAGGAACACGGAACGGATCCTAAACAAAAGACTTTGTTTATTGACCCAAAGACTGGCAAGGTAGTCACAGAACTACCTAAAAAGAGGAAACATGAACATTTGGACGACAAGGCTCATCCAAAGAAGAGAACAATGGGGACGAATACAACTCCTCCCCCTTCTCCCAAACCTCACACACCATCTTCGCCTCTTCCTCACAATAGGCCAGATATTCCTCCCACACGTCCATCTACACCTACAACAGATGGAGAGAGTGACACAGGGGAGGGGGGACACCCTGGGGATGATGAGGACACAATCCCAGAGGAGGCAGACCCATGGGAGGAGTATAATGTGGGATCAGGTAATGATACCGACCTTGAGTCATATCCCTCAAAACCTTCACCTCCTGATGACAATACTGGGTTTGCACAACTCATTACTAGAGCAGCAACATTTCATAAGGTAGACCTACATACAGAACCTCTAGTACAGGACTTCTTATTAGAGACACTACCTACTGCACAAAAAACATCAGGAACACTACCAATGCTAAAGGGCCTTCTCAGTCATACATCAGAGATATTCAAAGACCCAGTGAGGGCTAGGGTATTGAACCCAAGAATTGATAAAAAATATAGGGCAGCTCCAAAAGACCCAATATACATTAAGGGACAAATTCCTCTAGACTCACTAGTGGTCACAAACGCTCGCAAGAGAGCAAACTCTTTATCTACAGGAGAAGCGCCACCTCCTGACAAAGAGTCTAAACTAATAGATGCCTCTGGCAAGAGAGTAGCATCTCAAGCGGCAAACAGTTGGCGCATAGCTAATACGCAAGCACTACTTGCAAGGTATGACAGAGCGCATTATGATGAGTTAGAAACACTCATCAAACATCTCCCTAAAGAACATCAAAAGAGAGCTGATCAACTTATACAAGAAGGGAAGTTAATTACTAACACTTCAATAAAGTGCGCCCTAGACGCGGCAGAAACTGCGGCAAGGTCGACAAATACAAGCATCATGTTAAGGAGACATGCATGGCTCAGAGTGTCAGGATTCAAACAAGAGGTACAAACCTCGTTACTTAACCAACCTTTTGATGGGAAAACACTTTTTGGCACAGGGACAGATGAGGCCCTAGAAAAAATGAAAAAGGATATAGAAACGGCTAAATCAATGGGAGCATTGCAACAGCCGACACAAAGAGGTTCCTTTCGTAGATCCACCTATAGAGGAGGATCCAAAAGTACAGGTACAAACCAACAGCAAACCTCTTTTACACCTACATCACCCAGAGGTAATTCTAGAGGTGGATACAGGGGTAACAACAACAAGGGTAGAGGTCGCGGAAACAACAACAACCGCAACTCTCCAACCCCAAAACAGTGACTTCATAGAGCTTCCCCCAGACCATATAACACCGGTAGGGGGACGCCTATCACAGTTCCTACCTGTCTGGGAAAACATCACATCAGACAAGTGGGTAAGACAAATTATCCAACATGGTTATTGCCTAGAACTCACAGCTACCCCACCAAACATCCCCCCCAAACAGCGTCCAATGAAACAAGATCACCTGACACTGTTAAAACAGGAAGTAATATCACTGCTAGAAAAGCATGCCATAGAGAAGGTTCCACAGCACCAACAGGGAACAGGAGTATACTCCCTATACTTCCTAATCCCCAAAAAGGACGGGTCTCTAAGGCCAATACTGGACCTAAGACCTCTCAACGCATACATAAATTCGGAACATTTCCACATGGTCACGCTCCAACAAGTACTTCCTTTACTGAAGAAAGGGGACTTTCTTTCTACACTGGATCTAAAAGACGCTTACTTTCATATCCCTATTCACAAAGCCCACAGGAAATACCTCAGGTTTGTGGTAGAAGGACAACATTATCAGTTCAAAGTCCTCCCATTTGGTGTCACGACGGCACCAAGGGTGTTCACAAAATGCCTGGCAGTGGTAGCAGCTCACCTAAGAAGACAACAAATTCATGTCTTCCCATACTTGGACGACTGGCTAATAAAAGCCAGGTCGCAAGAGGAGTGTCTGCAACACACACAAAAGACAATTCAGCTACTACACCAGCTAGGGTTCACGGTGAACTACACAAAGTCACACCTACAACCAAACAAAGTTCAACAATATCTGGGGGCTACCATAGACACAGAAAAAGCCAAAGTGTACCCCAACCCAATCAGAGTCCAAGCAATGCTTACAATCATTCAGAGATTTCAGCCACAACACTCACTAACAGCAAGAGTGTTCATGCAGCTATTAGGCATGATGTCATCCTGCATACTGCTAATACCATATGCAAAACTACAAATGCGTCCGCTACAAGAATGCTTAGCGACACAGTGGAATCAGGCTCAAGGACAGATTACGGATCTGGTGTTGGTAGACGTCCGCACACACCGCTCTCTGAAGTGGTGGAACAGAACAAACATTACCAAGGGGCGGTCGTTCCTAGAGCCAATTCCACAGGTGACAATAACAGCAGACGCATCGCTCACCGGATGGGGAGCACATATGGACAAATACACAGTACAAGGAAGGTGGAGTGTGCAGGAAAGAACACTGCACATCAACTATCTAGAACTACTGGCAGTGTTTCTAGCATTGAAAGCCTTTCAGATACATGTTATCCACAAAGCAGTCCTGATCAGAACAGACAACATGACAGCAATGTATTATATTCAAAAACAGGGGGGGACGCACTCTCTCCAATTATCCAGACTAGCACAGGAAATTTGGAGATGGGCCATTCCTCAAAACATCTATCTGTTAGCCGAACACCTACCAGGAGTTCAAAACCAGATAGCAGACATCTTAAGCAGACAGTCCGAACAAATACACGAATGGGAACTGCACCAACAAATACTGCAGCCATTCTTCCAAAGATGGGGACAACCAGAGATAGACCTATTTGCCACTCATCAGAACGCAAAATGCCAAAGCTTCGCGTCCAGGTACCCACATCACCTGTCGCAGGGCAATGCGTTATGGATAAATTGGTCCAACAAATTTGCATACGCTTTTCCCCCTCTCCCACTAATCCCATTAGTGGTCAGGAAACTGCAACAACATTCAATGACCATGATACTAGTAGCACCCACGTGGGCAAGACAGCCGTGGTTCACCACGCTCCTGCAACTCTCACAAGTGCCACATCAAAAGCTACGAATTCTACCCATGCACCTTACACAGAACCATGGAGAAATAATGCACCCAGATCCAACTCAATTGAACTTAGCGATCTGGCTCCTGAAATCCTAGAATTTGGGTACTTAGATCTCCCCCCAAATTGCATGGAAATAATTAAACAAGCGAGACGTCCAACCACCAGAGCATGCTATGCAGCTAAGTGGAAGAGGTTTGCTATACACTGTACTAATAACAATATCAACCCTCTAGACGTATTAACAAGGGAGATTATTTGCTACTTGTTACACTTACAGCAATGTAATCTAGCGTACACATCTATCAGAGTACATCTAGCAGCTATAGCAGCATACCTACAAAACAGGCAGCGCATATCACTGTTCAGAGTACCAGCGATAAAAGCATTCATGGAAGGTCTTAAAAGAGTCATTCCACCAAGATTACCACCTTCCCCAGTCTGGAACCTCAACGTAGTACTCACCAGACTAATGGGGCCACCCTTCGAACCTATGCATAGGTGCGAAATACAATTCCTTACATGGAAGGTGGCATTCCTTATAGCCATTACCTCACTCAGAAGAGTAAGCGAGCTACAGGCATTAACAATACAAGAACCATTCCTACAGATACACCAGAATAAAGTGGTTCTTAGAACAAACCCAAAGTTCTTGCCTAAAGTAATTTCAGCATTCCACATCAATCAGCCAGTGGAATTACCAGTCTTCTTTCCAAAGCCACAGACGGTGGCAGAAAGGGCTCTACATACACTAGATGTTAAAAGAGCCATTTTGTACTACATAGAAAGAACACAAGACTTCAGGAAAACTAAACAACTATTTGTAGCATTTTCCCCAACACATAAGGGCAATCCTATCTCTAAAGCAGGCATCGCAAGATGGATTGTAAGATGTATACAAATATGTTACATTAAAGCAAAGAGAACATTAACTGTTCCTCCTAGAGCTCATTCCACAAGAAAACTAGGAGCATCTATGGCATTCTTAGGGAACATTCCCCTAGATGACATATGTAGAGCAGCAACTTGGTCTACACCACATACATTCACAAAGCACTACTGTGTTGATGTACAGGCTGCACAACAAGCCAGAGTGGGCCAAGCTGTATTAAAAACTCTATTTCAGACAGTTGCGACAGACACTGGTGACCACCGCTAGGGAGGTAACTGCTGTACAATCTATTCATAAATGTACCATCTGCAGCCCATATGCCTCGAACGGAATATGCTACTTACCAGTATGCATCTGTTCTTGGCATAGAGGGCTGCAGAGTGGTACATGCCCTCCCTGCCTCCCCGGAAACCTGTGTCTGTCCCAACATTATCTTATTTAGATACATTTACATGGGCATATCTTTATGTACTACACTACACTACTCCATCTAACCCTACTATGGCAAAACAATCTAAGGATGGAGCCGATGCCCATGCGCACTAACACCGAGAGGAGGAGTCACCTATGACGACAAAGACTTCTCCAGAAGAAAAACAAAGTGCAATCATCCGAGCCCAACACCAGATGGCGATCTATTCATAAATGTACCACTCTGCAGCCCTCTATGCCAAGAACAGATGCATACTGGTAAGTAGCATATTCCTTCTCAGCAATTTTCTACACGCATTTTGGTTGGCACCCATGGTAACGATGCTGGTGGGGAAGACCATTTTTTGGTCCATTGTCTCTCGAACACTCCCTCTTACCTTCCTGATCGCTGCAAGGTTGACTCAGCCTTATTTTAAATTGGTGCCGTGGAGGTATTTGCTTCTTTTTTATTCTCAGCATCTCTTCTGCACATTCTCTCGTGTTTATTCCCTGGGCTACCACCTCCATTTAGATGATGACAGATTTCAATTGAGGTGTTGGTGGAGATCAATGAACTAATTTCACTTTTTTGACCTTTAGCCTGAGTTTAGAGTCAGTTCCAAGAGACTCATCCATTAAGTGCCCGTGTAGCCCCAGGCCACAATAAGCATTCCCGCATTACCTTTTTGGGGCTGGTGGTAAAGGGTCTACAGTAGCCTCTAAAGTGTTTTCCTCTAAAGGCAACTTCCCCAGACAACCGATAAAAGACATCAGCAAAGTGGCTGATGAGCTTTTTTTACTCTTTACTCATTTTGAGGAATAATTTTCGAAGTACGGTATAGAAAAGGTTTTTGACTTTCAATGATGGTTTTATAATTCTAGCGCCACTTTTTAGTTGTAAGTTTAGAATGGTGAGTGCAGGCCGTTGCGTAGCTGATCTTTTAAAACAACGGACTCTTACTGATTTTGGGTTTCTGCTACTAAATGTAGATGGGCTGGCAGCAGAGTAGATTTCAAACTATCTCACTCAGTTCGAACCAGTGCCAATGCCCAACTGTCCACTGCGTGGCGTTGGGGATAACTTTTGTTTGAGGGTGGCTGCCTTTCTTTCTTGTGCAAAAGACCAAATCTAGACACGGTCAGCAACTCTAAGGCATTAAGTTGTGCTTTGATGAAAGTATGTAGGTTGTGACCAAGCAAGACGTTCAAAACTAAAATCCCTTTGAAGGCACCCACGGGAGTTAGAAATGGTTATCCCAGGGTATTTTAGTAAGGTGGGCCTGGTTGGTGCTCACTTTAAAACCATGCTAACTTTGCCCAACCACAAACACTCAGGTTTTGGTTAAAATAGAAAAGTCATGTAGACTTCTTATTCCTCCAGCAATGGTTTATCTGTGCCCATATGATCAGCCTCGTTCTTCATGCCTGTGCTCTCACAGCAGGCACCCACATGCAGCCAGACACCTTAAAGGAGTGCACATGTGCATCTTGTTTAGTCCCCTCACCCAGCACCTGTGCAGTCTCTGTTCGAGCCCTTGTGCTGCAAGGCTAGGATTTCTGTCATAGTTTCATGCTCCAGTATCACATTATGCATGTAGCAAAGTCATTAACCACTACACTCGGATAGGGTTGATGTCACCACAGAAGGAATGGAGAGATCTGGTTAGATAATGGTGAAGGCTAACATAATGTAACCTTGTGATGTCTACATTTATTGTTCGTGTGCACTTCGATGTTAGTTATCAAATCATAATCCCCTTAGCTATGGCAATATGGACATTTATAGGATGTACATGTGCATCCAGTGACATTGTAAAATTAACCTGACCTAAATCCTTATCACATTTAGTCCACATTCCTGTCTGTGTAATGGCTTATACCATCGTGAGTCGGCTTAACAATATTTCCATAGCTGCAAAGGATGCTTAAATCCAGAAAAATATATATAAGAGCTCCCTATAACGTAGCATTTCACCGGTAATACAGCAGCCACAATCTCGGTGACTTGTCACCAGGGTTAAAAATATGCCAGAAACTACAGCTACTTCAGAATCAGACAGATGGTGTGCATGTCTTTTGTCTATTAAACTGAAGTGGGTGGCTGTAAAAACGCACCGGAATTTAATATTAAAAGTTCCTTGTGCACATATTTGTTCTGATAATGGACTCCTTCATTCTGGGTGATACCCTTCCCCAAAAGCTACCCGCTTACTCTTTAATGCTATGATGATGAGGGCTTTGAAGCGACATATGCAACATAACTGCACTCACCACTCCGTCTGTCTGCACCAATACGGGTGATACAAATCACTGGTGCAAGAATAAGACAAACTCTCAAAGCCTTTAATATTAAACTTATATACATGAACATTTGTTTGCTTTTCGAAATTTTGCATTTAATGGGTAACCGGGAAGAGACCAATCACTTGTACTATTTCCACGAAGTGCCATTGATACAATAAGATTTACTTTTACTTCACACCCACCTGCAGACATTCTAGCCCATTCTCTCGTAAGCATTGATGTCTGTCCTATTCTCTGGCTATATGTTTCTGTACATTAATAGTTTTTTACTTCTGGAATATCATTCATTGAAACAGCATATGGAGCATGTTTGCTCTGTGTAGACATAGCGACTCATTCTAAGGCTTCATAGTATTTTTCAGGGCTAAAGTTGCCCAAGAAGATAGCAATACCACAGGGCAGGTTTTACCGCTGCATTCAGAGTTATGGTACTTGGTTGCCAAAGACTCCCATTAGTTACCTAGAGATTCGTTTTCCTTCTTCTGAGCTTCAAAAATTCGAATAAGGAGCTCCTTTCCCAGTGAAATTACCCTGGTAAATCTTTGGGGGGGGGAGGTGAGTGGATGTCTGATATGCATGGTGTTCTACATGGTTCTATAAACATCTGCTGTGTACATGTGTGATGCAGTGTTGAAACTAGTCTGGGAGCTACTAGTAAGAGTCCAGGCATTTTCCATTCTGGCATCGCATAATAAGCTCCTAACTTCAGCTATAGAAATATTGCAGAATTTCCATGTTGCAGTGTAGGGTTAAACATGTTCATGTAAACTATGATTTTTTATGTTTTCCACGTATAGTCTAGGGGATTTCTGCAAACTGCTATAAAGTCTCAAGTCATACAAATTATAGGAGAAAACCTACACTTTATAGATTTCGGGTTTTCTTTTATGAGTTCTTTGAATCCGTCCGCATAGCATACTTCAATAAATCTTCCCATTTCAGTCCTTATTGTCTGCACAGATAGTGTATAGTCCCCAGGTTAACCCTTCTCTTTTCACGTTGATACCTGTGGCCTGGTGGCATTATGAGATACCACAGAAACCATCATTACTGTACTTATTATAATTAGAGCATCTTTTAGACCCTGGATTATAATAATGTTTTCTTTTTCAGAGTTGCGAAATGCCAGTTCATTGGTGATAAATGATGTCTAAAGATAAAATTATGACAGGCTAGTGGTAAAAAGTTTGGAATCTGAAACCAACAGATTCCAGTACGGATTTCCCAAAAAAAGTGCTGTTTCAGTTCATTAGATATTCACCTGATACCTTTTGCAACCAGTCAACTGAATTTTCCTCTTGCACTTGTTTAAAGAATACAAAAAGCTGTGCAGCCAGACAGCTATGTTGATGATTCTGCAAGTGATGGATGGCTTCTGTGTATGGACGGTTGAGCATTGGTGGTTTTTAGTGTGGAGTCAAGGCTATAGCAATCACATAATCTGTGTGTACAGTGTGCATTAGACTGAACGTCTGATGCAGGAGACTGAGAAAAAAGTGAGCTGGTAACAAATTACTAACAAAGACACTTTACTAGAACATGAGCATTTACAAAAGTATTCCTCACATGGAAATTATTTTAGTTCCTGATGAAGCAAAACACCACAGCTTGCCATTAACACAGGATCAGTTCTTTTACTTAGAGATACAAACTGGAGTTGAAATGAACTGGAGAGTCAAAACATTATTTATTCTCCTCTTTACCAAAGATGTAAAACATTGACTACAAGTGGTTTTTATTTATTTATTCATTTAAATAAAAAAAATAACTACAATTCTCCATGCAACATTGGCTTGACCTTGAAGTCCTGATTTTGAGTCCCCATTAACGAGTTACTAATAATGTTTGCGTCATAACTGACCTCTATGTGACCATGTTCACTGCTTGAAGTCTCCTTCATACATACTCAGCAGCCTGGATCAGACAAACAGACAAACAAACAAGCAAAATCACATCTGCTTTTCGTGTTCCCAGAGGGTTCCTTCCATCCAAGCCACGGTTCTCCAAAGTCTGTCCTGGAGGGCCGGATCCATGCCAGATTTTTAAGATAACTACATTTATCTACATGGGGATATGTTAAAAATATGCCATGGATCCGGCCCTCCAGGACTGACGGAAAACCCTGATCTAAGCTGATACACTTCCTTGTGGAGAGAAGAGGGCCCCTTCATAGTGATCACACCTGCTTGGAGGAGTCCATGGTGATGAAGAGAGATTCTGTCTTACTTTGGTATTTGCTCTTTTGTGTATTTGTGATGAACGCTCGAGAGTTGAGAATCCTTTATGCAGTCAGGTACATGCATTGAAACTTGAAGGTTACATACTCCAGTGTGTATAAAGACTTTGCTGCCCTAAGACGTGTATTTGTAAGGATTCATGATGGTGCCTTTATTACTTTGTGCTACGTTGTATGTTTTTTTCTGACATGTTTCAAGTAAAAGCTGGAAATATCTTCCACGTTCGCTTACAGGTGCAATTGTTTTTTCTATTTAGGTCCTTATCAAATACCGCTACGGGAAGAGTTTGAACAGATCATGCTCAAAGCAATGCAGGAGTTCACTTTGAAAGAGCGATCATTGCAGATGAGTGCACAGAGTATCGCCATGTCACCAGGACAGCTACCATGGCTTGCCAGATTAACTGCCAGTGTTTCCCGAGATTTGGTTCATGTGGTGGTTACTCAAAACTCTCTGGCAGAGGGAATTTCTGAAACACTTAGATCTCTCAGTGAAGTGAACCATCAGCAAAGGGTGCCAGACTATGTCATTGCAATCTGCTCTTCGAAGGTCCGAGGCAATGAATTTTGCGTCCTTGTCTTGGGTAAGTAGCTTTCTGCTGTTTCATTGAGAGTCTGTGTATAGTTTAATTGTATGTTCTTCTGTTTAATACCGATTGTTTCCACTGACCATAACTACTTTAGCAGCATAAATTGGTATAGTTAGACTTGCTCTTTATATTCCTGATATTTAATGATGGCCTGCACAGCTAGTCAAAGTTTGGAAAACAAATCAGTCAGCGGATGTTTACTTAAAGAAGGGTTACTCTCAGATCTTCCATGGATATTGAGAGTCAACAAATCATGTTGAGCCAATTCCATGAGACCTGTAGGTAGTACTGTTGCACAAGTCCGTTGAACCTCATTGGGCAATCACTCAAGAATTTTTCAGTCAAAAGATTGATTTAAAGCAGTGAAATAAAACAATCAGTGCTGATGAATCACACTTCATAAGAACTGCTGTTGCCGATGTACATTTCAGAGTTGTACAGACGTCCAAAAACTGCCAAGATACAAAATAAGTCTTCAGTGGGGAAGGAGCTTGCAATATCTAGACACCTTATACCAAAGCAAAACTCAAGGTCAAAACACCCAATGGTGTATATCATTCATGTCATGAAAAAACATTCCTTACATGGTAATAAAGTTATCATCCAGAGAACAACAGTTGTCACTAGGAAAGTAGCCATTTTTAACACTGTTTGCCTGGTAGTGGATGTGATTTCGACAGGAAGTGCACTGGGTTCCTGCTAACCAGGTCCTCCGTGTCAGAGCTCTTTCCCAAAACTGCACAATTGTTTCCCCAATTGACAAAACCTTTAGCACGCTCTGTAAGTAAGTCCCCTGTAAATGGTTCCCCTAGTACCTAGGGCATAAGGTACTAAAGAGGGTCCCTAAGGGCAGCAGCACGAAGTGTGCCAGTCTAAGGGACCCCTCCCCAAGCACATGCAAGGCTGCCATTGAAGGCTGCGTGTCTTGGTGCAGACAAAAGTGAAAACACAACATCACGCATCCCTGTGTGCCATGTTCCCTACCACTGCCTGTGATATCTGTAAGTCACCCATATAGCATGCCTGACAACCCTAAAGCAGGGTGCTGAAGGATTACCTGTGAGGGCATACCTGCATGAGCAGAAATGCCCCTGTGCTGGTCAGTCCTATTGCAGCCAGTGCAAGTGAACTAGGAAGCCATTTTAAAACATTGCAATTGTGTTTACATAGCGCTTACTACCCCTGACGAGGCGTCAAAGCACTTTTTCGGCAAGTAGCACACTACTCTAAAACCCAAAAAGGATTAATGGGGAATTAGTATAGAGAGATATAAAATTAATTTGAGAGGTGGACATGTTAGTCTGAATTGAAATGTATAGTAGAGGGTTAGAAGAGGGAAGTGTTTGTATTTATATAGCGCTTGCTAGCCCTGATGAGATGTTGATGCGCTTTTCGGCGAGTAGTAGGCTACTCTGGAACCCAAAAAGGATTAGTGGTGAATTAGTTTACGGTAATATGAAATTAATTTGAGCAGCTGATATGTTAGTCTGTTATTTGGTTTGAAAAGAAATAGTGGAGGGATAGAAAAGGGAAGGGTTCAGAAAGTTTTTTTGGGGGGTGTTTATAGCAATAGGAGGAGGTTTGGGATGAGTAAAGGGGAGGTGGCGGGGAAAGATTCAGAGGGAAGGGCTTAGAAAGGCTTCTTTGGGAGATCTGTATAGTAAAAGAGGTATAAGATGTAAGGAGAGAAGTGTCTAGAAAGCGTTATTTTGGGGATCACAGTTGTAGATTGGGGTTTGGGATGAGTGAGAGTGGAGGTAGATAATATATTGAGAGGTATATGATGAGAAATAGGGTAGTGCATTGGAAAGAGCAGTAGAACGAGGTTTGAGATGAGTCAGAGTGGAGGTAGAGGATATATTGCGAGAGGTATAGGGTGAGATGTAGGGTAGTACATTGGAGATGCTGAATTAGAAGCAAAGTAATAAATATAATGATACATATGTACATGTAAGGTATATATGTATAAGTAATGTAATATATGTAGATTTAAGTTGTATTTAATTAACTCAGACTTTCAAGTGTTGCTGTACTTTAAGTATTTTTTTTCAATTTTTAATGTAATTCAATAGTGAAGCAATTTTTAAAAATAATTTTTTTAGAATTTTATATAGCTCAAACTAGACCCGTAAGCCTCACCAAACTTCCCTCCCCCGGCATGCACCCGGGTAAAACCACAGCCCACTGCAATGACTTGGCAGAATTTTTCCATCACAAAGTCAATTTATTTTATTTATTTATTTATTCAAAGTTTTATATAGCGCGAACAAGATCCTTACAGATATCAGAGCGCTTCACAAAGAAAGGGTAGGGGCAGTAGGGGTGTACAGGGATAATGGGTACTGGCACAATGCGTATGGTAGTCAAAACATGGCGGGATAATAGTAACATACATAAAACATATCAATATACAATCAGGTAAACAAGTAATATAAGACGGTACAAGTCATTGATCCCACTATAGCGGTGCATCTTGGGTGTGTGGATGGGTTATACCAAAGTCTTAGTGAAGCGAGAACACTGAGTGGGGGCATCTGGAGAGTGAATCAGCGTGAGTCATATATTGGTAGTGACAACATCAAGTTAGAGGTAAAGTGCCAGAGGACAAGGTGAACAGTGATACAAAGCAATGCAGAGTCTCGGATACAGTACCACTCATGTTCAGGAGATCTTGGCAAGAAGGATGGTTTTCACCTCTTTCTTGAAGAGTGCAGTGGAGGAGATCAGCCTAGTTTCAGGCGGGAGCGCGTTCCAAATCCTGGGTGCCATTCCAGAGAAGGAGCGTTTGTATGTTTTCTCTTTCCGGAATCTACACGGTTTCAGGAGTAGGTTTTTTGTACTTCTATTGGACCTCGAACCTCCTGAGATAGACAACTTTTGAGCGAGGTAGTTGGGTGCATTGTGGTGCACGGCCGCGTGTGTCATAACTGCAATTTTTAGCTGTATTCTGGCTTCAAAAGGCAGCCATTTTAGAGACTTTAAGTCTGGGGATATATGTGAATGTTTTCTTGAGCCAGTAATGAGTCTTGCTGCAGCGTTCAGGGAGGCTCTTAAGGGTGCAGTTGTGGATAGCGGGAGTCCGCTGAGGGCCACAATTCCGTAGTCTATTCGAGGGATGACTAGAGATTGTACAGCAGTTTGGAAGTCTTTGGCAGGGAGGAAGGGTTTAATTTTCCTCAAAGTGTTGATTTGGAAATTAGCTGCTTTTGTGGCTTTGCTAACGTGCTGCTGCATGTTGAGCTTGGCGTCGAGTGTGATGCCTAGGGATTTCGCCGAGTCCACGATGGTAGGTTGGACATTGAGTGCTGTTAGGTTATTGAGCCATGTTTGGGTGATGGATATTTTCGGCGGGGCGTGAGATAAGTAGGAACTCGGTTTTCAGAGCATTTAGTTTGATGTGATTATCTGCCAGCCAAGATTGAGTGTTAATAAGCGTGGAGTTCAGATGTTTGATATCTTCCGGGGATTGTAGCTTTAGGTAGAGTTGTGTGTCGTCGGCGTACATATGGAATTGGACATTGGAAGCTTGGAGCAAGGTGGCGAGCGGTTCCATGACGAGGTTGAACAGTGTGGGGGAGAGGGAGGATCCTTGTGGAACACCTAGATCTGCAGGCACAGGTGTGGATAGCACATTGTCGATCTTGAACTTCTGTGACCGGTTGTGAAGGAAGGACGAAAACCATTTGAGAACAGTTCCCGATAGTCCCATTCTAGTGCTTAGCAGCTCCAGCAGGTTCTCATGTTTGACCGTGTCAAATGCTGACGAGAGGTCAAGAAGGATGAGGAGGCAGGACTCATTACGATCAAGAATTTGGAGGGCGTCATCAATTATGTGTGTCATAGCTGTTTCCGTGCTATGTTTCGCTCGGAAGCCTGATTGATGAGGGTTGAGGAGGTCAAATTGGTCAATGTGTTTAGTTAGTTGTAGTTGGACACATTTTTCCAGCAGTTTGGCCAGGGTGGGGATATTGGTGATGGGCCGGTAATTGTTTAGGTCAGACGGATCAGCTGTAGGTTTCTTGAGTATAGGCGTGACTTGCCCCACCTTGAGGGAGTCCGGAAGGAGGCCTTGTTGCAGGGAGCTGTTGATGATTTTGGTCCAGAGAGGGAGGAGCAAGGGGATGAAGTCTTTTACAGCATTAGCAGGTAGAGGGTCAGTGAGGTGATTAGAGGGCTTCAAGGTGCAGAGCAGTTTGCGTATTGCTTCTTCCGAGTAGGTATCGAAATGCAGCCAAGATGCCTTGTTTTTAGGTTGAGTGTAAGACATTCTGGTGGCGTTGGGGAATCGACTTACATCCATGATGAGGTCATTTCTTATGTTGTCAGTCTTTAGCTTAAAGAAAGCAGAGAAGGCTTCACAGTGTGGGATGTCGCTTGTTGTGCTGTTTGATTGTAGTGGTTGAGTCTTTGTTTGGGTCTTGATTAGTTCAAACAACTTTCTTGGCCTGTTTTTTGCCTTTTGAGGTGTAGTGCTGAAGGGTCCGATCTCCAGGTGCGTTCTGCCATTCACATAGAGCGCCTGTGGTCATTGAGTCTATCATCATACCAGGGGTTAGAAGTTTTGGTGGAGACTCTCTTCAGTTGCAGTGGGGCGACTTCATTGACTACTGTGTTCATAGAGTCAAGGTAGTGGTCCATCAGTGATTGAACATCCGAGGCACCTGAAGGGGGAAGGAGGAGATTGCCAAAGTGGGGAGGCAGGGTAGAGGGGTTAAGGTTCTTCAAGTCCCTTTTCCATGTTTTGGTTTTGATTGGTTGAACTGGGATCGGTTTAACTTTTTCATTGATAAAGAAGGTGATAATGTGGTGATCAGACCAGTCGCAGGGTTGAATCGCCTCCAGTTGTGTTGAGTTCTCTTTGGCAATGATGAGATTGAGTATCGAGCCTTTGTCGTGTGTTGGTCTATCGCATATTTGGGTGAGGTCAAGCGCATTAAGGAAAGTTTTGAGACTATTCACCACTGTGTCTTTCTGATCGTTCCAGTGGAGATTGAAGTCCCCCAGGTAGACTTGGGTTGTCTGCCGACCGGCATTGGAAGTGATCATGTCCATGAGTTGTTGGGTGAATATGAGATTGTCACCAGGCGGGTGATAGATGAGATGTAAAGCACAAGCTTGTTTGCCGTCGCTGGTGATGTCGAGGCAGAGGAGTTCACTGGAGGAGAAGGAGGGGGGGGTGATTTTAGTAACGGAGAGGTTGCTCCTAAAAATGCATGCAATTCCCCCGCCCGTCTTGCCAGGAGACCTGTCCAGCCTAATGATGTGATAATTGGGGGGGACTAGTATGTCCATAATCGGGGTAGAGGCTTCAGTAAGCCACGTTTCCGTTAGAATGGCCAGGTCCAGATCCCTAGCTGAGACGAGATCGGCGATGTCGGAGGAGTGTCTCTGGGCCGATCTGCAGTTGAGTAAGATGCATTTGAGTTTGGGAGAGTGAAGGGTGGTCGAGCTTTCTAATGTGAGGGGAACTTTTCTGAGGTTGTTAGGGACGGAACCTCTGTTGTTGAGTGATGGGAGCCTCAGAGGGTTTGTAGGAATTGTGGGTATGGGGATGGGTGTGTTGGGTATGTGTTTTACCGGACCTGGGCCATAAGAGCATAGTAGAGAGCATAAGTCACGGTCCGACAAAGGGTTTAGGACACGCCGGGGGCGGTGGGCGTTAATGCGAACGGGGATAGTCGGCCAACGCGGGTGTCGTTGGAGGCGAGGGTATGTAGGGAGGGTGCGTCGTTTGTAGGGTAGAGGGATGGTGGGAGGTAGACTGGGCTGTGAGGAGAGAAGCTCTTTGATTGCGTGGACATCTTTTTTGATTTGTAGAATATCCTCTTTGACTTGCTGGAGGGTGGATAAAGTCTGGTCAGGAGGTGGATTGGGGATGGGGTTTGTGGTGAGAGCCATTGGTGAATCATTGAGTAGTGAGCTGGAAAACGGGCAGGGTATCGAGGGGGTAGATATACTAGCATTGTTGGAGGGTTCTGCGGTGCTAAAGAGTGGGATGGCATTCAAAAGTCAATCAAATCTACTCCTCGTTTCCTTCCATAGCACCAGAGTTCAGGGACAGGCAAACCTGGAGGATGCTCCATCACAACTCCCGATAATTTTGGAACACTTCCCATTGCTAGATCCCGAATCCCTGGATTCCTTAGCCCGCCAAGTAAAATCTGGGTCACCATGTGACCCAGCACCCCCAGACGTTATGATGCTGGCACCTCAGGTCGTTCTACCCACCATCATGAACCTCCTGAATGCCTCAATCACCTCCGGTACCGTCCCTCCTGCCTGGAAGCGGGCCATGGTCCGTGCTCTGCTAAAAAAAATCGAACCTGGACCCCGGTGACTTCAGTAGTTTTGCAGCGTGAATCTTTCTGGATTCACTATGCTGTGCATTATGCCGCGGTCTTGTGGTTGGGTCCGGATTCGTAGTCTTTTCTTTTTTTTTTTTTTTTTGTAGCCCAGGTGGGCGTCGGCGTCACACCCCCTTGGGTGTATTTCCGGTGACGTCGGCATGCTTCCTGCGGAAGCTCCCACTCTTGGGCGCCATCTTCAGATTCTTTTTTTCCGCGGTTGGGTCTGGATCGTTGCCGTTTGGGCTCCAGACATTTTTGGAGAAAGAAGAAAGGAAAAGACAGAAAACACAAGGAGAAGTCATCTGAAGACTCCAGGGGACTTCATCGACGAACAATCAGCAAGGAGAAGGCGTTTTTCATCGAGATCCTGGACGACCGTCGACGAACACGCGACCAGGGAGCCCCTGGACGCTCGATGATGGACAACACGCCGTTCAAGTTCTGCCGTAACTGCCACCACAAGTACGCGCAGAAGGACCAGCACCCGGTTTGCAACCTTTGCCTACTGGTGGACCACGAAAGCGGAGACTGCAACGCCTGCTCCGCCTTCGCACCGAAGACCCTTCGTGTGAGGGAGAGACAGAGGGTAGCGCACGCCACCCTGCAAGGGAAGGCCCCGACTCCGTCCCTCTACGAGCTGGGGATGTCCTCCGAGGAAGAAGACAACGCTGCCGCCGAAGACGACAGCTACACGGTCGTAGAGACCGATTACACGAAGACTTCTGATAAGGTAGGAGACTCTTCGGCCCCCAAGAACCCGAGAGACTCTGAGTCTCGAAAAATCGAGGGCAAGACCCCGAAAGCGCCGACGCCAAAGAAGGCGGCGTCCGCGACTACTCACAGGCCCAGCGGATCCTCAGAGAAGGAGTCCCCGGCGCCGAGAGCTGCTGATCAGCAGAAGACGTCGAAAATCGTCCTCGAAAAGGATCGATCGACGCCGAGGGAGAAAGACCCTAAGCTAACGACGACGACCAGAGAGCCAAAACCCGGTTCGACGTCGAAAACTTCGACACCGAAAAGCTCGGCACCGAACCAAGCGCCGAAAAGAACGGCTGATCCATCCGAGGCTGAACACGCGGCCGAGATGGAGAAGAAGAGAAGGCGACTCGAGGCAGAAATGGAGAACATCATGCAGCGGAAGAAAGATTTCGACGCTAAGATGAAAGCCTTCACGATCCCTCACAAGACCAAGCCACCGGTGGTGGAGGTAGTCGAGGAGGAAGACGAGATCGACGAGGTCGCCGAGGAACAAGACCAGGACGTCGAGGTGGTAGACGACCAAGAAGGGTACGAGAATCCCTACGATAGTTACAACTATGGGGAGGAAGAGGACAGCAGGACGGACGCTGAGTCGGCACCCTCTGACCTACAGGAGGTAGATTACATAGATGTCGACCCCGACAGCCCGGAGGAGGCGGTCGATACATACCCCTCGAGGCCCTCGCCGCCGGACGACATCGGGGCCTACAACTCGGTGATAAAATCTGCCGCCGCAGCATTCAAGCTCAAGCTGGACGAAGAGAAGCAGAAAGCAGACTTCCTTCTAGAGACATTGCTCCCAACACAAACAAGGAGCCAGTACCTTCCAATGCTCGACAGCGTCTTGGCCCAGGGGAAGGAAGCATTCAGGGAACCCGCAACATGCAAGGCAGTAACTCCCGGAACAGAGAAAAAGTACAAACATTCCTCAAAGGACCCAGCCTACATTCAGGGCACGGTCTCCGCAGACTCCATTATCACGGCCACAGCAAGGAAGAGGGCTAACGTACCCACTACCTCGGGCCCACCACCAGATAAGGAGAGCAAGAGGATGGATCTGGTGGGCAGAAGGATCGAACGGAATGCCGTGACCCACTGGCGCATGGCTAATTCCAACGCCCTGATAAACAGGCACATGTACCAGATCATGGAGGACCTGGGGCAGTTGGTGAAGGACCTGCCCCAGGATGCCAGGCAGAAGGCCGAAAAACTGGTTGAAGAAGGGAAGAACGCGGCAAACTCTTGCCTTAAGACGGCCCTAGATGGGGCAGACACCGCCAGCAGGCTCATGATGATGGGTGTCATGGAAAGGAGACACGCCTGGCTCAGGATCTCAGGTTTCAAACCGGAGGTGCAACACAGCATCCTGAACACTCCGTTCAACGGCGACACGCTTTTCGGAACAACAGTTGATGAAAAGCTCAGTCAACTAAAGAAAGATAACGAATCAGCAAGATCCATGGGAGCATTGCAGTTCAGAGGCAACAAAAGGGACACCCCGTCACGGAGGCCCGGCGGGAGAGGTGGAAACCAGCCAGGTACATCACACCAGGCTTTCCAACAAGCGCACCAAGCAGACTCGCAGGCTCAACAGGGGCAGCAGAAGCAGTCCTGGCAGTACCAACAAAGAGGCCAGTCCTTTCGTGGGAAAGGAAATGGACGTGGACAGAACAGAAGAGGGGGACAGCAGCCCGCCTCTAAGTGACTTCAAAAAACTCTGTGTGCCCGCCCACAAAAAAGATCCCAGGGGGCAGCACGTACAGAGGGGTCAAGACAAACTAGACACCTACGACCACATGACACCAGTGGGAGGAAGATTAAGATTTTACCTCCGAGAGTGGAGAGAAATCATATCAGACAAATGGATCCTCAACATTATCCAATTCGAATACTGCATAGAGTTGGAGGGGAGGCCAACAAGCAGAAAACCAAAAAGAAAAACACTAGCAAGCAAGCAGCTGCAGTGTCTTCAGGAGGAGGCAAAGGAACTCCTGCGGAAGCAGGCCATAGAACGGGTACCCTTCAAGGAAAGAAACACAGGAATATACTCAACGTACTTCCTGGTACCAAAGGTAGACGAGACAATGAGACCCATTCTGGACTTACGGTTCCTGAACAAATCCATAAGAACGCAAAAATTCAAAACGACCTCCCTGCAAGAGGTGCTCCCACAATTGCAGACCGGGGACTTCATGGTCACAATAGACCTCAAAGACGCCTACCTGCACATCCCAATGAACAGAAAGCACAAACACATGCTCAGGTTCACCATTGGAGAAAGCCACTACCAGTTCACGACACTGGCCTTCGGACTAAAATCAGCACCAAGAGTTTTCACAAAGTGCCTCGCAGCAGTCGCAGCGCACCTACGA
This sequence comes from Lissotriton helveticus, assembly GCF_964261635.1. Taxonomy (NCBI): domain Eukaryota; kingdom Metazoa; phylum Chordata; class Amphibia; order Caudata; family Salamandridae; genus Lissotriton; species Lissotriton helveticus. Next base: position 795,432,390 of record NC_136063.1, on the reverse strand, counting down.
AGGCAAGGAATACACGTATACCCTTACCTGGACGACTGGCTGGTGAAAGCAAACTCATACCAGAAATGCAAGCAGCACGCACATACAGTGACGAGCACGCTCATAAGCATGGGGTTCTCCATCCATTGGAAGAAATCATCAATGGAGCCGGAACAAGTCAAGATCTTCCTGGGAGCACAGATCAACACCTTACAGAGCAAGGTGTTCCCCAGCGAGAAGAGGGCGAGGGCGCTGGTGAAGGAAACTCGCCTCTACCGGAAGGGACAAGCTCGGACAGTGAGGACTGCGAGCAAGATCATGGGCATGATGGCATCATGCATCCACCTGGTACCAAATGTACGACTCCACATGAGACCCATTCAAGAATGGCTACAGGAGCAATGGTCACAAGCTACAGGCGGTTGGGAGGATCTAGTGGTTGTAACGCACGCAGTGCAGAAGGAGATGGCATGGTGGACCATGGAGAACATAACAAGGGGAAAGCCTCTGACGCCCCCAACGCCAACAGTGACCATCACCACAGACGCATCCCTGAAGGGATGGGGCGCTCACATGGAGGAGCTCAAGGTGAGGGGACTGTGGACGCCAACAGATGCGGCAAAGCACATCAATTACCTAGAACTGAAGACAATCTTCCTTGCACTGAAAGCCTTTCAAACAAGACTGTACAAACACAAGGTGTTGATACAAACAGACAACACCACTGCGATGTTCTACATCAACAAGCAGGGGGGCACAAAGTCAGCCCCGCTTTCAGCGCTGGCGCAGGAGATATGGAGATGGGCCATCCCTCTCAAGATAGACCTGCTAGCCATACACCTACCAGGGAAGGACAACATACAGGCAAATTGGCTCAGCAGGCAGACATCGGCATCCCACGAGTGGGAGCTCAATGCTCAGGAGACAAGGTACCTGTTCGACAGATAGGGGACACCATCGGTGGACCTGTTTGCCACACGCCAGAATGCAAAATGCCAAAACTTCGCATCCAGGCAGCCCGAGGAGGGGTCACTGGGGAATGCCCTATGGATAGATTGGTCAAGGACATTTGCTTACGCCTTTCCCCCGATACCACTGATGCACAGAGTGCTGAGCAAGTGCAGAGCGAGCAACATGACACTCATACTGGTCGCACCACAGTGGGCGAGGCAGACATGGTACTCGCAGATCATGGAGATGACACAGTGTGCACCCCACAGATTCAGCAGGAGGAAAGACCTACTCTCCATGCAGAACGGAGACGTACTGCATCCAGAGCCAGAGAGCATGAGCCTAGTAGCGTGGCTCCTGAGGACATAGAGTTCACACATTTGAGACTGCCAGAAAGCACCCTGAGGGTCCTTCGGGAGGCACGAAGGCCCAGCACTCGGAAGTGTTACGTTGCGAAATGGAAAAGATTCACAATATGGTGCAGACAAGAAAGACTTCACAATAAAATGAAGAGGGACTCCACAGTGCTAAGGTACCCGACGCACTTGCTGGAGAAGAACTTTAGCTCATCCTCTTTAAGAGTTCACTTGGCAGCGATAGTCGCCTCCAAACAACAAGGGGCCCAAAGGGGATTTGGACTGGGTACAGGCTGCCCCCTACTCACTCGACTCCTCAAAACACTGTGCCTGCCCTTACAACAAGGTGAACTATCCCTTCACTTGGGTTTTTCAAACAATCTCAGTAGTGGGTATATCTTACTCCTACTACCAACTTCAGTGTCTCATGTCACTCTTTCTTTGCATATCCATGTCTAAAACCACGTATGTGTGTGCAAGCTAATTCCTTGTGCTATACTTCTCTCTTACTCTACCCTTCTCTGGTGAAAAAAGGGGAGGGGAGGTTGGCAACGCCTCACGGGAGCAACCACCAAGGGGGATTTGTCAAACTGGTTCTCGCTTGACTCCCCGCTTTATCATCATCAGCAGTTGCCAACCTTGAAAATAAAGGGGATAAAACTGTGCACAAAAAGAAACTCAGTGTAGTTGTGTGAATGACCCACCTAAGTGATAGGGCCTAACCTCCAGGTTATGAGTTATAGGACCTATTCGGTTAAAAAGAACTGGGCTCCACTAGCACTTTCCACTTTATTCTTTGCCGTGTGCCTGTTCTAATAAAAACCAACATGTTTCATCGCCGCGTTATACATTACCGGCGATTTCATCAGGGTTGTGTCTGGGTCAGCGTACTTCTTGCACTTATCGTATTAATTTTCTCCCTTTATTGTACCAGGTAGCCTTATGTTGAGGTGCATACCAGGCTCCCGTAGAAGAAATTGCTGTTAAAAGAACCCCCTTTATCCATAAGTGGGTCCGCGTGTTTGCCCTTGGGTCGATATCGCTTGTGCAACCTGCTGTGGCCTCCGCTCACCCTTCTCGCTTCTGGCTCCCCTTGTGTAGTCGCCTACACAAGGGGAGAAACGTGCAGGAGCTTCTTCACATCACAGGTGGTGAAGAGATTCCTAGAAGGGGCGAAAAGGATCGCACCACCCAAGCGGGTGCCGCCACCGGCATGGAACTTGAACACAGTCCTAACGGAACTCATGAAAGAGCCCTTTGAACCACTTCACAAGGCCTCCCTAAAGATGCTAACTATGAAAACAGCCTTCCTGGTTGCAATTACGTCCTTACGCAGAGTAAGCGAGCTTCAAGCGCTGACGCTACAAGAACCCTACATACAAATACACAATGATAGAGTTGTGATGAGGACGGACCCACACTTCATGCCGAAGGTGGTATCCAAATTTCACATGAACCAGTCTATACAGATACCGAGTTTTTTCCAAAAACCATCAACTAGCGCTGAGCGAGCTCTGCACACCCTGGACGCCAGAAGGGCAGTCATGCACTACATTGAAAGGACAAAGGGACACAGGAAAACAAAACAGTTCTTTGTGTCATTCGCAAACAGCTTCATGGGGAAAGCAGTAACCAAAAAGACCATTGCACGATGGATCGCACAGACAATTCAACTCTGCCACAAGCGTGCAGGACAAGAGCTGGCAGAGGGGACACGTGCCCACTCCACTAGGAAGAAGGGCGCTACAATAGCCTTCCTGGCTAACACACCCATAGAGGACATATGCCTGGCGGCAACATGGGCTTCGGTGCACACGTTCACGAAGCACTACTGTGTGGATATACAAATGAACAAGGAAGCTCAAGTTGGACAGAAGGTGCTTCAGCACATATTCAACACCCAACGCTCATCTTCCACCCAGCCGCCACAGAGATGAGAAACCGCTACAAAATCTATGCACAGCATAGTGAATCCAGAAAGATTCACGCTGCAAAACGAATAGTTTTCTTACCTGTCGGTGTAGTTTTGCAGCTTGAAGATCTTTCTGGATTCACTAGCGAACCCACCCACCTCCGCCAGAAAGATGAGGCTGGAGAGAGAAGAGGTGGTTAACAAAAAGAAAGGACTTTTAAAAGTACAAAGCGGTAAAATATCAACTAAATAGAACATTGCCATTACTTCGGAAACAAAAGAAACACGGCAAAAAAAGAACCCGAAGATGGCGCCCAAGAGTGGGAGCTTCCGCAGGAAGCATGCCGACGTCACCGGAAATACACCCAAGGGGGTGTGACGCCGACGCCCACCTGGGCTACAAAAAAAAAAAAAGACTACGAATCCGGACCCAACCACAAGACCGCGGAATAATGCACAGCATAGTGAATCCAGAAAGATCTTCAAGCTGCAAAACTACACCGACAGGTAAGAAAACTATTCGTTATCGTCCGATCTCCTTGCTCCCCTGGGTGAGCAAAATTCTCGAGAGGCACATCAACATCCATCTGGTGGACTTTCTCGAGAATAACCAGCTGTTAGATGCCACCCAGACGGGCTTTCGACCCAGACATGGGACGGAGACCGCTCTGCTGGCAGTCACCGAGGAAACCAGAAGGATCTTGGATCAAGGGGGATCAGTGGCAGTGATCCTCCTTGATCTAAGCGCGGCATTCGACACGGTCAGCCATGACTCCTTGCTGTGCCGTCTCTCGAATGTCTGAATATCAGGCAGGGCATAGCTGTGGCTCAAATAATTTCTGAGCAACAGGTCCTTCCAAATCTTTGATGGAGACATGGTATCCACGAGCAGGCCGCTGAGATGTGGAGTCCCGCAGGGCTCCTCCCTAAGCCCTGCGCTCTTTAACATCTATATGAGACCGCTAGCTGAGGTTGTCCGCCCGTTTGGTATTAAAATCATCTCTTACGCGGATGACACTCAGCTAGTGGTCTCCTTGGCGCAGGAGGATGGCCTATCAGCATCAGCGGGGCTGACGAAGTGCCTGGAGGAGGTATAGGGTTGGATGACTTTGTCCTCCCTCAAACTTAATGGGGACAAAACGGAGCTGATGCTCCTGGGTCCCACGAGCCCCATATTTTTCAACTCCCTCTGGCCCCCCGTGCCTAGGCACCCCTCCAACCCCCAAGGACAACATAAAGAGCCTGGGGGTCTGGCTGGACAAAGCTCTATCTTTTAATACCCAGGCCACAAAACTTTCGGCTACCTGCTTTGGTCTCCTTGGGATGTTGAAGAAAGTTCTTCCACTCCTACCGATGGAGGCAAAACAAGTGGCCATTCAGGGCCTGATTCAGTCCCGACTGGACTTTAGCAATGTCCTCTATCTCGGTGTCCCTGAATACACACTGCGTAAGTTGCAGATAGTTCAAAACTGCGCGGCCCGCACATTGCTCCAGCTGCCGCATAGACTGTCAGCCAAACCTGGACTGAGCAGTCTGCATTGGCTACCAGTACGACAAAGAATTGCCTTTAAGGCTATGTGTATATCCCATCAAGCCTTCTGGGACACAGGACCGGCTATCGTCCGTGAACTAATAACACAGTACCATCCCAGTAGAAATCTTCGCTCTAGCCAGGCGTTCATGGCCACAGTCCCTAGAATAACAAGCATTTGCAATGCAACAGGTCTCGCATTTACGCGAGTTTGAGCTACTGGCATTGTAAATGACAATGCCTTATATTTATGTTTTGGTTTTTGAACCATAAATAAAACGCATTGCCATTTACAATGCCAATAGTTTGAACTCGCGTAAATGCGAGACCAATTGCATTGCAAATACTTGTTCAAAGTGGGAAACCAGTCATTAAGTACACTTCCTGGGCATTTTACACGTCTCCATAATTCGAAACGGTAAGAAAGCATGGCAGCGGAAAGAATGATGTTTTGTAACCGAGAGTTGGTCTGGAAATGTGTTAATTCTATTAAAAAAACGCCTGACTAAGTTTCCTAATTGCATTAGAAACCTGGTATGAAAATGCAAGTGGAGCAAGCAGGGTTGGCTCTAACAACATGTAAACGACGCCCAAATCAAAATCTACTTTTGAGTAACTTAGAAAACACATCAAGCTTACACACGGTGTAAATAAAGTTAACAAAAGCAACACAATCTGGTCTTTTAATACCCAGCACCCCCATCATGTGTTCCTCACAACACACTTTGCTGCTTGCAGGCTTGCTGTGTGAAGCTGAAGGCATGTTGAAGGAGCAGGAACAAAAGAAGAAGGGAGGAGTGTGAGCGAGTAAGGAGGCAACAAATGGGACAAACCTAGTGAGTTGTAGAAAAAAAAATCACATTGCATCAGCCCAGTGCCTACCGTCATAATTATAAAGCGGGCGCCCGGTATACTGTTGACAAAGCTAATAGCTGCAAGTCTGCAGCCCAGCCTTGCAGTTATTGGCTTTGTCAACAGAATACCGGCGCTGTGCTGAAAGTGCAGCGTCTGTTTTGTGAAGATGAAAGGGGGCGCTATGCTGAATCAAAGCACGGTGCCCGTGCACATGGAGCAAATACCATAGTAATATTAAAAAATGAGTAGGGGTCGAATTGAGGGTTGGGGTGTGTTGTGTGAAAAAAGTGGAACTAAAATCGCAGCACGGGTGAGAAAAGAATACTTTAGAAGGGGCCCGCTTGAGAACTTTGAGCTACAAGAACCAGTCACTCCCGACATGGGACATAGCGAGTACGAACACAATGTCACTCGGACAGCACCACTGACTGAACTGTGCCTCACAGCTTTGCGCACAAACGACGCAAATCCGAATAAACTCATTGGTTCCATTGGAGGCTCACCCTGGGAACAGCCTTGAAGTACACACCATGGTCTGCAAAGATTGTTTCACCCAAGTGTCACACGCTTGGAACATTAGTCGTTTTTATAGCCCCGTTGGTTTTAACGGAGGCTCGCACCGGGGAATCACCGTCATTATGAGAAACAATTCAAAACGAAACCTAAGGGATGCACGCGTGAGCTTTACGCTGAAAAAGCAGTGTTGCCAGCCGGGGCGAAACCAGGAAGTCAGGCATCCTTGCCCGTGACATGGGCGGGTCCTGTGACGCGGCCAGAAGAGGCCGGTGTTGCTCATTGATGCGGGGCTCCCATCATGGAGGGAGAGCCCCGCGGTAGCGTGAAAATCGAGAGAAGTGCCCCGCGTGTGGAGATGCGCCGGAGAAAAGGAGCGCAGCGAGGCGACGCGACAAAAGAGCACGGTGAGTGAAGGGGGGGATATGTGTGTCTGTGTGTGCGCGTGTGTGTGTGCGCGTGAGCCCGTGAGTGGTGGTGGTGGTGGGGGAGTGGGGTGCGTGCGTGCGTGTGTGTGTGTGTGTGCGTGCCTGCCTGTGTGTGTGTATGCCTGCCTGCGTATGTGTGTCTGTGTGCGTGCCTGCGTGTGTGTGTGTTTGCGGTTAATCTGAGCCAGGGGACGGGCACGGCGCCGGCCTGGGCGTGCGCGCCCACGAGGTGAAGTCGACGCTCGTGCCCGGCCCCTGTCTCACATTCCCACAAGACGGCTGACTATAGTTGTCGACCCACACAGCAAATGCTTTGCATTTGCTTTTGTCTAGGCTCGACCTAAAAAAGGCAAGAGCTGGCGGCAGGATGTTTACTTACAACGCCGCCAAGCTATGGAATTCACTCCCCCTTCAACTCGGGTCCAACCCTAATCTGTCCTCCTTTCGGAAGCAGTTGAAGACTTTCCTTTTTAACGCTCCTCACTAATCCCTCAGCGAATTCCCGCTGTTAAGCAAACCACACTTGTCATTAGCGCTTGGACGCCTCAGGGCAGCAATCGCGCTCTACAAATATACATTTCATTTCATTTCATTTCATTACATATCGGGTATCAGACTGCTTTACATGAGCACCAGTTCATTACAGATGGTCACATTCTTTAGGTCGAGCGACCTATCTCAATGCGCATGCGCATTGAGCGGGAGCGAGATATAAAGGGGCTTAAACAGAGGTTTAACTAGCTGGCGATTTGGTGCTGTGCCCGTGCGCTTTTAGGTCATTGCGCAAGCGCATTGACCTAAAATGCGCGTGCACATCATCAAATCGCCATCTGTTCCCTCAGCCGCACTCCTCCCACACCTTTGAAGTGAAGCTTAGCTTCACTTCAAAGGCCCCTGCTGCTTCACACCCTCATGCCGCTCTCCCCGCTCCGCCCCCTCCCGCCGTGTCGCATTTCTCCTCCCCCCCTCCCCACAGCAATGCCCTCCGCCGTACTTTCACTTTGACGGCCACAGGCCGTCTCTCGTGTTTCTCCTTGTTTTATTTACTGACCCCCTCCAACCCCATATCCCATGTTTGCTATTCTTTTTCTCCTCTGTTTCTCTTTTTCACCTTTCCGTCTCATTTTCCACCTTTCCCCCTTCATCTCAATCAGTCCTCACTGTTCAATCACCTCTCCTTCTTATTTACTCGTATTACTATTTTCCAGTGTTCTTCACTTTTTCTTTATTGTTCAAACTCTCCGAGCTATGTGTTCTGATTACTCTTCTGACTTCTGTCACCTTCTCTTTCCATCACGTTCTCTTTCCCATGTTTTCTTTTTCGTGTCTCACATACGATCTCCTTATTTCCTTCTTTCCTTTTTCTTCTGCCAGTCCCTTTTTAATGCCCTCATTTTTGTCGCTCTCTCTCCCGTGCTCTGTCCCCTTTGTTGCACTGTCACTCTCTTTATCTGACGTCCTTTATCTGTTGTCCTCTCTAACTCCATCTCTCTCTGACTTCGGATCTCTTGCTGCCTCTGTATTCTTTTTCTCACTCTCGCTTTTTTCAATTTGTATAGCCTCTTCCTTCTTTCTCCTTCCCGATTTCTGTCGTCTTCTCGCCTCAGAATTTCCTTTCCTGTCGTTCTCCTTTATTTGCCATCTCCACCCATCCCTCATTTTCCTCTTCTCTCTCTTTCACGTCTCTCCTCTTACATGCCTGCTCTTTATTTTATATGTCAGAAATAATCTCTTCTCTTTTAATTTTTTTCTTTGTGTACCTCACTCCGTCCATTTGCAGTCCCTCACCTTGCATGTCTTCCTGTACTCCAGTATTACGTAAACAATACTTGACATTCCTTCTCCCGCTTTCTCCCTGGTGTTCTTTTTCTGCGTCCCCATTCCTGCCTTACCCAGTTCCCATCTCATTGCCTCCTCTACTACCTGTTCATATGCCCCTCGTTTCCTGAAACATTTACTCCCTCCTCTCCCTTCCCGCCATCTCTCGCTCTTGCATATGCAGATTTGTCACCGTCAGCTGTGATGAATACCATTATTTCCCCCCTGTCTGTGTACAGTTGGCGCGCACACAAGTCCCTTCATGCCTTTGCCTCCCAGGGGGAACGCTGGAGCCAGCCTGGGAATGGCATCTTTAATAATGACAGGAGATATATAAAAGCACTCTTCATAGGATTGGCATGTGGTCCGCTGACAGATTCTAAATTATCTGCTATGTGTGTCCATACTGTGCTCAGGTTGGGTGGACCTACAGGCCTCCTCCTAAAACGGCATCATTTATGCCATATGCATAATGGAGACTGGCTCACAGACCTACATTTAACACTGCCCTGTTTGTATTATGTTCTCTGCTCATGCAGACACACAGACAGGCTGCAGGCTGCAAGCAGTAGACTATTAGATCATGCACTTTTCATATCGAAGCAGCACCTGCCACAGCCACTGGGCTGAGGCGGTAGCAATAGAAACAGAACAAGCATTGGCATAGCCAATAGGTCTTGCCTTTGGGACCTTATAAGTATTTAATTCTGCAGAACAATATCCTTGGTGCAGCATCAACTGTTGCATGGCTAAACACTTATAATGTCCCACAAGCGAGACCTATTGGCTATGCCAATGCTTGTTTTTATTAGGCATGGGGAGATTAAGTGATTTGCCCAGAAACACAGGATGTTGAGCGTCGTTGCCGTGACTCTAAGCTGGTTCCCCAGCTTCAAGGTCGACCGCTCTATCCGTTAGGTCACATCCTCTCCCCAATTGTAGATAGCTATGATAAAAGATTTCCTTATTTATGCAGTCACCTATATACATGTTTTTAAAATAAAATGTATTTTATTTTAAAACAAATTATATTAAGTTTGTTCAAGCTTTATATGTAGCAACATCCACTGCACAATTATACATGTATACATAATTCTATATTGTCTTAATAATCCTGTGGCAATGCGTAAATGCAATTGAATGTGCTCCATGAGCATATGCATACTTATGTCAAACAGTGCATGTAGGCCCCATCTTCTTGCATGCGCCGCACGGCGCCACAGGCCACCTCACAAAGCCGGGAGCGGTTCAGGTAAGAGACGCCAATCTCCCATGTCTGCGGGGCAGCTCTGGGGCTCAGGATGTGACCGGAGAAGCAGGATGGTGAAGGATAAATATTATGCTGGACGGAGCGCTCGCAGCACACGTCCGCCATATTGGCTTGCCAAGCAATGCCCCCTTTGCTGTCGTTTTTGACCCCTTTAACACAGGGACATTGATCAAATCTACTGGAAATGCGGCTTACCTTTGCCTTTGTATCTCACTCAAGTGAGATGCATCAAAATCCTTGCTATCTCATGCTTGACATGTATGACAATTGCATGAACAACATTCAATTATTCGTACATTCCTGTTGATGATCAGATTGAGGAATCCAAGGAGGGTGAAGCTTATTGAGCTATTGTAGTGATTGACTTTAGTGAACCGATGGTGAACACATGTTCAATTAACATTTTGATGTGAAACTGCCTTGGTGTAATGTGAATTTCCCTTCAACATGTTTACTTGTATTTTGGAACACATTGCAGTTCGTTTATTTACTCTTATTGGTTCACGTATACCATCACATTCAGTGTTATATTAACTTTATGCGTGGTTGGTCGCCTTTTTTCCAATAAATATTCTACGCATAGACAATGTTAGTTCACAATTGTGTCACTTTCATATGTGCTAGCATGTATACTTAACAAGCCTTCTGATCATACTTTTTTGTAGACAATTTTGCTCTTTTATGTATATATGATTGTATCTATTGGTGTTTGTGTAATGTGACCTTGGCTAGAGAGCAAGTAGGCGCTGAATACTAGACTAAGCATTGAGATAAGATTAGGAATAATTTACAGTGAGGCAGCACACTCAGGGGTGTCAGTTACTGCCGTGTAGAAATATAGTGTGATTTGCAGGAGGGTTGGGGCAGTTCGGGTGTTTTGTGCAGGTCGTGGGAGTGCTCTGAGGATGTGGAACAAACCTTTGGATCTGATGTCTAACTATTATATTTGAGATGATAGACTGCCTCCTCTGCTCACAATTTAGCTTTTTATTGCTAGACTGGAGCCAATTGACCTTGCGTGCTGTTGTAGTACATTGCAATAATTAGTGTTATGTTGGGGTTTTTTTGTACACAGGTCAGTATCAGTCTAGAGCTCTGGCAGAGAGCATGCTTACCACCAGTGAATTTCTAAAAGAGATCAGCTACGAGCTCATCACAGGCAAGGTCAGCTTCCTAGCATCTCACTTCAAAAACACTTCCCTGGGTAAGTCTGCTCCTTTGAGATGCTGATTTGTCCCTTAGTGCATTTCACCGAGTAATGTTGTTCTATTACTAGCATGTAGCTTTCCTGCTAACAATATTTCTGCAAGGTTTTGTAGAGTTAACATTTTTAGGAGTTTTACAAAGAGAGATGTCAGAAATGCCATAGTAGCAAGATGCAGCGGATGAGAACTGGGTCACTGATTTCTTTCCGTGTCCTGAGGGACTCTACTTGAACATCCGGTCTGGCCTTGATTGGCCTGTAACATTGCACACTGTTCCTTGACTCAAGTTCTTTAATTTATTTTGATGGTTCTGCTTGCAAATTTATTGAATGCATTAATTACATATTTTTTTGACTTATTAAATTGCCTACATTTACAGTCCTTATACAGTGACATTGTTGAATAATTGGATTTATGTGTTGATAATGCAGGCTCCTTTCTAGGTTTGACAAGTAATGGTGCTTGCACCATTCTTTAGGTTTGACATGTAATGACATTTTCACAGTTTATGCAGGGGCAGCTCCTCCATGTGGGCGGAAGAGCGTCACGCCACTGCTTTCTCGCAGTGAGAGAAGCAGAAACATAAAATGGTATTTTAATGCCATTTTATGTTTCTGCTTCATGCACTGCGAGAAAGCAGTGGGGCAGGTTTTGTTTGGGCCTGTGGGCGGTCCTGCTCGAGGGCAGGGGAGGAGTGGCTTGCCCACTGTTGTGGCGCTGACTGTTTGGTTGGCCCCAGGGCAGACCAAACCAGTCATATGCATGCTGCATTTTCTCTGTGTAGGTTGCATGCAGCCTACATAGAGAAAATGGCCTCCCCATAGACGCCTGTAGGGTCGGCGTCCCAGGCAATCACAATGCTGCCATTGCAGCGTTGTGACTGGCTTTGGGGAGGGAGGCTGCCTGCGCCTGCTACCTGTTGTAGAGAAGATGACGCAGACCGACGGCCCGGCAAAGGTAAGTTAACTTTACTTTCATTTTTTTTACAATTTTCTCATCCCTACATTGCAGACACAAACCAGCCCTTTTTATTTTAATTGTTGCACTTTGCAGCAGAAAGTTTTACATTGTATATGTCAGTGCTTTAGTGTGATTGTTCAACTTTATGGCGTTGCCAGTGCCTGTTCCTTTTATTTCACTCTGATCAGCCCTTTTACAGTGATCATTTGATACTGCAACTCTTAAATTGCTATTTTGTATGGCCTTTAAAACCCATTATTCCCTCATCTGTTGCAGATTATGTACCCTAAATACTATTGAATACCTTTTGTGAAATGTCAGTTGAGCACATCCACCACTTTCCATTGGTGCGTGTTTCTGGACATCCATGTACATTTGTTCCCTATTTTTCTTGGTAAACTTATTTTCTGAAAACCATCATATTTAAAAATACTGTATTGTATTTGTGTTGTATGTGGCTATTGTTTTCTGGGGAATTCCATTAATTTTCCCCACTTACATGTTCTGACACTATAAATTAAAAAACCTTTTTAAACACAAACTCAAGGTTGACTAGGAATCTCAGGGCTTCTTGGCCTTGTTTGGAGCATGAAATGCATCAGACCATCCAGACTTCTTTTTACATTTTGCAAGGGGTACATATGGCGCTATTTAAATAACAGGACAATGCAATTCTATTGTGAGATGAAGTCTGCGCACACCGTTTATAAAAAAAAAAAAAAACTTTCTTCTATTTTACAAGTACTTGGACAGGGTCACTAGAGTTTTGCAGCGTGAATCTTTCTGGATTCGCAATGCTGTGCATTATTCCGTCATCTAGTTGTTGGGATAAAGTGGTCTCTTCCTTGGTCTGGCTATTTCTTTGCTAATCCTCAATCTCACCATCGACAAAGTCTGTGATCCTGGCTAGTTGCCTTTAGTGCTTGTTCTTTTCAGTCTCCCTTATCCCTATTATTTATTTTCTTACTCTTGTAGCCCAGCATTAATCATTTTTTTTGTCATTTAAACAAGTTGCACCACCCGTAATTAAGGACCGCATAAACAGTTTTGACACAGTGTACACTTCATACATGCTTTGTAAACTCTGGGTGTCAAGCAGAAGGAGTCATGCTTTTTATTAATGAATACGCCCAATATTAAGGACAAATCTTTACCTTCTAATGATTCTGACAGCTTTGCAGCAAAGTTGTAAAGTCTTCCAAAAACAAGCTACTTCTAGAGCAGTACCTCCTAGAATAAAAAAAATACATAATAAACACAGAACCGACAAAACGTTAAGCAGGGCCACTGGAATGATGCAAATCTAGTGCATTTTACGCATAATTATGGACCTGCTGCATTTGCTGTTTAATTCATCATCTGGTGCATAATCTGAAGATTTGTTACAAAAAACGTTGTTTCTAGCTCAAACTGATCAGAAGTTACTAAAAACGTGACGTGGGTTCATGTGGAGTGGAAGACCCTTTGCAGAGGTTAACTGGTCAACTTTTTTCTTTTTTTCTTTCAGTATTTGGTTTTTGAAGTGTTACTAATGAGGGGAAAAATTTGCCCAGACAGTATTACCATGTGTCAAAATTACAAAATAATGGAGCAGTAGTATAAAAAAGTCTCTCTATGCAGCATAATTTTCCTTGTCTTGCAGCATATTTTCCTTGTCTTGTTGCATAATTTAGTCAACCCTGCCTCAAATTTTATGCCCCCAGTCGCATATTTACAATGGTCCTGACTTTAGGTCACATATTAAGCCTTACTCTTATATTGTCTTCAGAGCCAGGATAACAGCCCCAATTCTCAAGGATACATGGCCCACCACCGTATAGAGAAAGCTAACTTTTGAGACTGGGGGAAGAAACTTGGAGTTACATTTCGGAGCAATACCAAAAAAGGGTCAAGTCAATAGTGAAAGATTTTAAAATATTTGCAAATTATTACTCAAAGTCTGTTTCAGCTACCTAGCCAGAAGGCCATTATCGACCGCTATTTCAGGATTCCAAAGGAAAGCTCCAGCAAATTTTATTGATCCAGCTTTAAGAGGGGACACATTGCTCCAGCAATGGATCAGAATCTGAAACAATTGAAAAAAAGCCAATGACAGTGCAAAGTCAATAGTGGCATTGCAAATAACAAGCTACTTTCGTAGATGACACCCAGGGGCGAGATAGACAACTGGCAGTACAATGCCTCAAAAACAAATCCCTCCTCCGGTTTCCAAGGCCAGTCCCAATGGCACCAAAACAACCAGGGTAGGCAACCAATTTGCTCCAGGGCAAGACAACACTCACCCATACAGCCACTCTTACAGCCACTCACACACCTCTGCAGCCACTCACACACCCACTCACTCTCTAATACAACAACCCAATCACCCAAACAGCTGCTCACATATCTGCTCACACACCCATACAGTCACTCAGACATCTACTCCCACACTGATTCAGACAGTAACACAGCTACTCAGATGAGATCTATTACATCTAGTATTACTATGTATGTATAGATGTCTCTTTAGTGCTGGTCCCATCACATGTAACAACAGCAGAGGGACAGAATTAAGGACGGTCCATGTGGCAGTTCATCACAGCTGAAAATAGGTATTAAACATTCTAAAATTTGGATATTACACAGGATTCCAAAACAAAATACAAACAAATGTACACCAAAGAGACACACACAAGCAAGGACAGTTGTAAATACTGGATCAAGAAGTCCTAAAATAATGTTTGAATCTCAAGAATGAAGTAGCAGAGGTACCACTCCACAAATGAAATATAGGAGTATGCTAAGTATATTTCCTGATTCCAAAAGTGGATTTGACTTTAAGACCTCTATTAGACCTAAGATTTGTGCCACTTGAACCACATTATGTATTACCGCAATTGGTTAAAAAAAAGAAAAGAGGAAAAGAATAACTTGCCCACCATAGATCTTAAAGATGCTTAGGTCAGTATACAAATTCTTCCTGCTCACAGGAATATTTCAGGTTCGTAATAAAAAGGTTCTTGTTATCAGTTAAAGGTTCGTCCTTTGAGGGAAGGTCTGCACGAAGGGTCTTCAAGTGGTCCCTGGTAGTGGTGGCAACACATTTCAGGAGGGTAGGAATTCATGTATACATTGATACCTGGCTGGTCAAGGCAAGTATCAACAATGTCAACTGAATCTCCAGATGGTAGTAGACCTACTGTACCAATTGGGGTTCACAGACAAAATGAAAAAGTCATCATCAGTGTATAAGAAACAAGAATTTTCTGTGGGCAGTTATGAGTACAGAATTGATAATGGCATATCCAGTTCAGAGGCGAGTGTTGGAACTACAGGAACAAGCTCATCTATACCAGTATTTACAAAAAGGGGTGGTGATGGACAGAGTCTCTGAATTAAGCAGAGTACTCTCACCCAGTCAAGAGATCAGGGCTAGATCCAACACCGTTTTTTAGCTCATTGCACCATCCCAGTTTCAGAACCTGGCTGTATGCAAATTAGTCTGTCCCTGGCCCAGTGCATCATGGGAACAGGGCAGACCAGACTACAAAAGCCAATTCTTACACTGGGAAGGAAACAAGCTTCCAGGGACAGACTAATTTGCATATAGCCAGGTTCTGAGCTGGGATGGGGCAGTGAGATAAATAACGGTGATGGATCAAGCCCTGATCTTTGGACTGGGTAAGAGTGGTCTGCTTAATTCAGACACTCTGTTCATCACCACCCCCTTTTCTGTATCGTTTTTGGCCACTATAGGTGTGGCAGGGTATACTCAGACATGAGTCCCTTTCTCACTGCTCCATCAGGATTCAAGCAAGCCGGGCCGAAGAGGCTGAAATGCCAGAAACCGGTCCCCGGTAGCTTGTCTCCTTTCTGGTGAAGAATTGGCTTGGTAGTTTGGTCTGCCCTGTTCCCATGATGCACTGGGCCAGGGACAGACTAATTTGCATATAGCCAGGTTCTGAGCTGGGATGGGGCAGTGAGATAAATAACGGTGATGGATCAAGCCCTGATCTTTGGACTGGGTAAGAGTGGTCTGCTTAATTCAGACACTCTATTCATCACCACCCCCTTTTCTGTATCGTTTTTGGCCACTATAGGTGTGGCAGGGTATACTCAGACATGAGTCCCTTTCTCACTGCTCCATCAGGATTCAAGCAAGCCGGGCCGAAGAGGCTGAAATGCCAGAAACCGGTCCCCGGTAGCTTGTCTCCTTTCTGGTGAAGAATTGGCTTGGTAGTTTGGTCTGCCCTGTTCCCATGATGCACTGGGCCAGGGACAGACTAATTTGCATATAGCCAGGTTCTGAGCTGGGATGGGGCAGTGAGATAAATAACGGTGATGGATCAAGCCCTGATCTTTGGACTGGGTAAGAGTGGTCTGCTTAATTCAGACACTCTGTTCATCACCACCCCCTTTTCTGTATCATCTATACCAGTAGGCCTTGAAAAATCATAATAATTTTAATAGATCTGCAGATCTAGTGACTTAAATAATCTTCCTAATTATAATTCTTTTGACCCATAAACTGGTTTCAAATTGGGATCCTGGGCAAATATTTTAATTCACTGAGCCGCCATTTTCTTCTTTATCACATATGAGAGCACCTTCGAATATGCAATTTCAGAATGTGTATTGTACAAAAAACACTTTTGTTTGATTTAATAGACTAAACGTTTGTCCCTTATATAATACAAATATAGCCAAATAAAGGATACACATGACAACTACCTTGCCTCTCAGTTCATTAACCGCATTGTCATACGGGCGGGGGCAATCATTTTTCTCAAATCATGTTTAAAAACATTCACTTTAAATAAGTACATCCATGAAGCATGAAGTGGTAGCACACTTATTTGCAGTCAACAGATTTTCAATTGAAATGGCTTCAACATTTCATACTGAACGTGAGTTTGCTGATAAAACTATATAATGTGTAATGTTTGGAAATAAGATTTCTGCAAATGTCATTTGAACATCACTAAGTAACGTGTTCTGATTTGTTTAGCCCCTATGTAAGTTTACATCACACTTCTAAATTGCCCCAAAAAAATATTTCGTAATTCCTGATATATTTTTAAATACTTGCACTATTATTTACAAGCTGTTTAAATGTTGTATGTTAGGGAAAAACTGACATCTTACAGCCTTTTTATTTCACAATGATTGTCAGATTTCTCACTTGACAAAAACCTCTAACTGTAATAAGAGAAAGAAAAGTGAATACAATTTTCCAGGATAAGGTATAAAAAAAACAATTAGTAAAACTGACATTTGTCCTCTGTCCTTGAACAGACAGCAAATGTGTCAGGATAAAAACAAGATTTAAAGTCCTCTTTATTGCTCACTTTCTGAATGAACAGAACACCTGTTCCTTTCAGCTTAAGTTCACTTGCCAGAACGGATGGCTGAGTAAGTGCTAAAAATAGCTCAACCTGATAAAATCCGATTCACCATAGCAAGAAGGTGAGTAGATTTTCCGAGGCCTGCCCAGGCATCTCAGTCAGTGAGAACATTAATGAAGTAATTGGAAATTCACACACTTCCATTGGATAACAAATGCAGCACCTCGCATGAGATCCATTCAAGAATTGATGAACAGTCCGTGATCTCAAGTGAATGCAAACTTGGAGAATAAAGCTCTTGCAACGTGCAGGAGGTACAGTGGTGAACAATTTAAAGGGGGCAAATTATACAAAACACAAAGTTCAACGGCCATCATTACAAAAGACGTGTCACTCGTGGAGAGCACAACTTCACAATCTTAAAAGTCAGAGGTCAAAACAGGATGTTTCCAAACATATAAACTACCTAGAATTAAACATGATATTTTTATTAATAAAGGCTTTTTAAAGTCAAATTCAAGTCCAAACAATTCAAATACTAACATTGGGGAACAGGAGGGCATTAACTGACCGAATTCAGATTCCAGGGGAGTGAGGCAAGGATGCGTACTGGCCCCTACCCTTTTTCCCCAATATATTAACAACCTAGTAACCTAGTGTAAGCTCTCTCCCTAGGGGAATATAGATGCACCTAAACTGCACGGGTCTAGGGAGCTCACACTCCTATTCACCAATGAAACCCTTTTAATCTCCCAGAACCCAATGGGCCTCCAGCAGCTCTTGACTAATTTTAAAACTTTGTTTTTTAGCTAAGGGCCCCGAGATCAACATTTTGAAAACCGAATTTATGGCTGTTAGACCACACAAAACTTTTAAGCAGCTATCTCTCTGGCAAATGAAAACCTGGGATGAGTATCTAGATTTGAGGACCTGGGCATAATGCTCGTGAGTAAATTGTCATGGTCTGCACACATAGAGAAAAGAAGGGTTGTGACTCAACTCCAGGCCTCAACAATATACAGGAGGTGCCAGGGAACAATATCAAGAGCTCCTCTCCCGGCTCTTGAGCTCTACAAAGTAAAGACCCATTCAGACACGTTGTACGGGGCAGAACTTTGGGGATATGCTAATTTAGACATTCTCATCATAAGCAAAAACAAGTTTGTCCGCTCACTACTCCATCTCCCATCGAGCACTCCCTTAATACCGATGTTCTATGATGTCAACATAAAAAGAGTTGGAGAAGTAGCCAGAATAAGGCCCCCTTTTGTATTGGCTGAGGCTCTGGAGCACAGTAGAGTTGAGGCTATACCGGATGGCTGTTGAGGAATAGTTGGTATTCAAGAAAGCCCTGGCTTTTCCCTGGTTCAAATATGTCCACCAGTGCTTTGAAAAATTGGACCTTGGATCCATTTGGTCAGATCCCGCCTCGTTGGAGGAACACATATGCACTAGTCTTTTTCGCAGTTCATTACTTGGTAGGCTGACAGATCAATTTCTGCCTATCAAGGATCACCCATTTTATGAAACCTTTCTTGAACTCCCGTTCCAGCAACTAGCAAAAACCTTCCATTTAAAATTCGCTGTGATACACTGGGGTCATTTACTGCTCTATGGAATTTGAACAGGAGCGTTGTTCACTCATCCGTATGCACTATGTGCTCGCTAGCTGCAAATGAATCCATACACCATGTATTATTTTTCTGTCCAGCATACGCAAAGCCTAGAGGAAAATGGATATGCCTACTCTGTTTGTATTATGGCTTACGCAGATACCAGGAGGCAATGACAATCTTGAAGGACAACACAACTATTTACATTGTCTTTGCTCTAAGCAAGTTTTTATTTATGGCCGGATTAATAAGGAAAGCAAAGGTCTTAAACTCTAGCTTAGGCCAAAATGGGTTGCTTATACAGATCACCGCCTTTCTATTTGTCTGACTCTGTTTTTTAGGTGGGGTTACTGGACCTGCTCCACTCTTTATTTCTTTTTAAAGAGTGCCATTTTGTGATTTTATTGTTTTTAAGAGAGTTATGCTATGTCAGGTTTCAGTGATCTCAGTTGGTCTTAACAATTTTGTAACATTACATTTAAATCATTGTTTTAGTGTGTGCAAGTTTTATGGAATTAATTTTACGAAATACACTTTTACTTGCTCCGAAAGAAATACTAACAGGCAGCACAATAGCGATTTTCTACCTGAACAAGCAGAGACAGGTAATTTCAGATCCTTTGTCAAGATTATCTCAAAAGAAATTGACATTGAGCCATTGCAAGAAACAATGTATTTCTTTCCAGTCTTCTAACAGGGACGAGAACAAATCAAGCTGTTTTCTTCAGTGTCAGTCAGGTACTTCCTCAAATGGAATTAAAAAAGGACATTTTAAAAGATAAATTTACTAAATGGAGCACACCAGGAATAGATTTATTTGCAATAAAAGAAAATACAAAATGCTAAGACATCCAGCCAGTCACTTTCAACCACAGTCACTTGGGTATTCTTTTCTACTTATACATCTGATTCCAAAAGTAATCAACAAGTTCAAAACATTAAAAAACGTATTCAGTGTCACTATTGGGGGCTTTGCAGATATGGTTCTCATTAGTAACACAACTAGCTCAACAGAATGTAATAATACTTGTAGTGAGATATGTATTGCCATTGCAGTATGGAATTATATATCACCCAGATTATCAGAGCCCACGTTTAGCAACATGGCTCCGGAAGTATTAAAATGTCAAATTTTGGATCTTCCGCAGAATTGTATGGAAGCCATTAAACAAACTAAGAAACTATCAACTCGAAAATGTTACGCAGCAAAATAGAGCAGACACTTAAACTGGTGTTTGAAAAAAATGATGTGGAAACAAAAGGAGATCAATCCGTGTTGGTGGAATATCTTATGTATAGCTAGGCATCTTAAGTATGCCTTTGTCAATTATTGCACCATACCCAGGAGGAATAAATGACATTTAAGTGTGTGATTTTCAATTATACAGTGATTAATGGAAGGAACGAAGAAGCTATATCCTCTTAGTACTAGCAACACTACCTCTTGAACCAGCACAGAAGAATGAGGTAAATCTCCTTAGTTAAAAAAAGTCTATTTTCAATCACTTCATTACGTATAGTAAGTGGAATGGCAAGCACGGTAAATAGATGAAGAATATCTGTCTGTATACAAATTTAAGGTGGTTATGAGAAAATCTACTGTAGATTTATTCTTAAAATTGTATATCTCCTTTACATCGACTGATCTATCCAAAGTTCTGCATTTGTACAGACGCTTTCAAATGCGGATGTTACATCCTCTTGATGTTAGAAGAGCCATGATGTGTTATTGGTAAAACACAAAAATATTAGAAAAACGAATCTGTTTTTCATAGTGCTTGCTTCTTTTAGGTTTGCCTCTTTCAAAATTGTCGGTTACTAAATTGTGCAGAGAATGCAAATTCCTTACACATTAGCCAATAAAACGCTAATAACAAACCAAAAGCACTTTCACTGTGAAAGAGGGAGCAACCTTAGTCATTTTAGCTATTGTCTGCCACGTGGTCAATACGTACAGTCACAAAACAGTGCATTAATATTGAGTCACAATCAGAAGTAATTGTAGATGAGACTATATTAAAACGTTTTGTTTTTAGTGATGCCCTGCCCTAAAACCCTCCTCCACATGGTGGCAGTAGTACTACAAAATCTATGCACAGCGTACGAATCTAGAAGAGGACTCAAGCTCTTAAAATATATCAGTTACTCATATGTACACAGTTATTTTGCAGCTTGGGATTTTTCTAGATCAGTGATACTCAAAGTAGAGCCTGGAGGCTACATGCAGCCCTCCTGACATTTACATTCGGCTCCCTGATCAACGCCAGCACCTGGCTGCTGGTCACTTGACTCAGCACTAACATTAAAAAGATGTTAAATAAAAAGGCAAGCCTACATTTAAAGGTTAATTGAAGTTAAAGAAAGGCATATAATGTGATAAGGTCTCTCAAAATTCAAACAATGTGCATTAACATGCAGAACCGTTTCACATTAGCACATCAGATTAAATCACTGCATTGAGAAGAATCTTTTTAAAGTGATAGTTTTCAAATATGAATTTAGAAGCATTTCTTTAGAAGCCTGACTCTATTCTATGTTCAAATACTGTGTATAGATTTTGTAGTGGTTGAAACCTCACTAGTAGCTGTAGGAAGCTGTCTTTTTATAGGGTACACCAAAAGGATGTACACTTTGCAAATAGTCCTGGTATTGTTTTAAAAGTGGACAGGGGCTTGCTCTGGCAATCTCAAGGTACTCATCTAGGGGGTAGTGTGGTCAAGCAGCCTTAGACTTTTCAAAGAGGAGTTTTAGACATTTGCAAATACACACATATTGAATACAAATGGTGCACACAACTCAATAAGGAGATCCGCACCACTTTATAAAAATAACATGTCCCTATATATATATATATATATATATATATATATATATATATATATTTAGGCACCAGAATCAATACAATCAGGTAAGTACATTTCTAGGTAGAAATACTGGACGTTTTCAGAAGTAGACTGCAATTCTGAGAGGCTGCAATTTTATCCTGTGGGTGAAAAAAACAAATATGGCATACAGGTAGAGTACAGCAACTTACTTGACCAATCTCATGGACTTAAGGTGAGTGAGGGGCAAGGTCCAAAGCAACACCAGCAGGTCACCTCCAGCAGCACCATGGTGGCTGGGTGCAGTGGTGCAATACAGCGTTGGGTGCCTAGTGTTAGTCTATGGGGATCGTTCTTCTTGAAAACAAGGCTGCAGGTTTGGACTTGGAGGCTAGTCGGGCGGAACCAATAGGGAGGCCCAGGCCTCAGATTGCTCGGGGACATGGAGATACCTTTGGTCCTCTTCTCCAGGGGTGATGGGTGTAAAGATGTCTTTAGGCGTCAGGTTTTCGTCACCGGGAAACCTCACAGTCAAGGAGGCCTGCAGACAGAGGTTGCAGGCGTCACTAGTGAATTCACAGTGGGTAAGGCCAAGGTGGGATTTGTCTTTGCAGGGCCATTGACCCACTTCAGCTTGGGCTAGATAGCACTGCTGCAGTGGTGCTTTCCATTGGGTTTTTGGCTGTCCAAAAGTCCTCTCAGGTCTTTCTGGATGCCTGCAGGATGCAGGGAAGCAGCTCTGCTGCTCCACTGGAGTTCCTGGTTCGTGGACGAAGTGCTGGTAGGTTGTCCAGGCTTTGGAGAGATAGCATCTGCAGGCCATCTTTGGCGTAACTGTCTAAGTCAGCAGACCGGCTGGCAGGGTTGGTGCCAAGTCAGTGGCTGGTTGTTATGTTCTTGCTTCTTGAGACTCTTCACGTCTGTCTTCTTTCAGGTCGGCAGAATCTGCTCTTCTGGTGCCAGGGGCTCCCCTAAATACTGAGTTTAGAGGTTTTAGGGGAGTGTAGGGTAGTAGCTAATTGGCTACCTACCTCTGGTGTCACTACGCCCCCCTATATGACCACTTCCTGTGGGAAGCAGGCATAACTCTGTCCCAGAGGCCCCAAGTTTGACATTACCAAGATGGCAGACTCTGAAATTTCGGTTTCACTTCAGGTAGCCCACCTTATGGGTGGAACACGCCACTCTATCAATTTTACCGCCTTGTCCAGCTGCCATATGGGCCATTGTCAAGGGGGTTTGGCATCCTCTCCTGTGGATACCAAAGAAACTCGGCTCTTTGAAGCTCCCTGCCTTGGCATCCTAATTCGTAGGTCATCCTGTTGGATGGGGAAGTAAACACCCTCTGCCCGGGCAGGCTTTGTTTGTTCCTGACCTCCTGAGATCAAGGGCCCTCACACCTGGGGGTCAGAAACCCGTCTGTGGTTGCAGACTGGCTAAGACCAGTCTGTGAGCAGACCAGTAGTTGGTAGGTTTTCAGGGAGCTCCTTTATGGTGCCCTCTGGGTGCCTGAATGAATAAATCCACATTCTGGAATCAGTGTGGGAATATTAATACGAGATGTTTGATACCAAACATCTCTGGTTTCAGTGAAGCAATCATGTAGCTGGGGAACTTGTTTTCAGCAGTGTACAGCACATGTACTTAAATGGCTTCCCTGTTCACTTGTACTATCTAAGAATCGACTTCCACATCATGGGGGCATATCTGCTCATTTACGTATGCCCACACATGTAGTATAGTGCACCCTGCCTTGGCTCTGTAAGGCCTGCTGTAGGGCTGACTTACCTATACTGCATGTAGTGTCTGTGGCCATAGCACACAGGGATATATGCCATGTCATGTTTTCACTTTTGTCTGCACTAAGATACACAGTCTGTATGTGTTTGGTGAAGGGTCCCTTAGGATGGCACAATTCGTGCTGCAGCCCTTGGGGACCCTCTTTAGACTCCTTGCCCTAGGTAACAGGGGTCACATTACTAGGGACTTACAGAGAGCGCTAAAGGTATTGCCAATTGGGGAAACAATGGTACGATTTTGGGAAAGAGATCTGGCACTTGCGACCTGGTTAGCAGGAAGTCAGTGCACTCCCAGTCAAAACCACATCAAATACCAGTCGAAAAGTGGGGGTGAATATGTCAAAAAGGGGCACTATCCCACAGTAGCTTCCCTTGTTTCCTGAAACAGTTGTTTATTGAATAGTGTTGACTGTACTGCTTAAGTAGCCCTCTTTTCCCTACAGTAACGTTGCTTCTTGTTTGGTTACCTGCTGCCTAATACAGATCCTGCCCCACCTCTCTCAAGGTGCAAAACAAATGGGTATAACACGTCTTTTTGTTGAAAATACCTCCTCCTTCGTAAAGATGTAAGAATGATTGCCATCACATGTAGTATACCTTAGCTAGAAACCTGTTCCAAATTGCTTCTTACAATCCCAATGCCAGATAGTTCAAAACAAACTGCCCCATCTTTTAGATCCGCTAGACTAATAAGTGTACCCCATCTACTCTTTGAGCATGCCTTTTCTCTGCAAGAAGTGGAATGTTGTTTTATTGTTACATGGGCTGCCCGAGCCGGTATGCACACCACCTTGCCAGGGAGAAGACAAACAGTGTTAGATGCTAATCACAGGAATATATTTGCTGAAACATATGTGTTAAAAACTGAAGTCTGGTCCTAGCTCAAATGTGTTAAACCATTGAACATCACAAGTTATGGCTACAAACATGCAGAATAAAAGCAATAACTCATGCCATCCAGCATGTAGTCTTGATAGCTTTTCTCTGTTTGCACACCATTGGCAAATCATTTTTTGAGCATAGTGGGCGACGTGGTTTATGGTGTATGTTATGTGCATTTATAACCATAAGTTCCATTTGACCCAGAACCATAAATACGTTTTTGTTTACTTCTTTTTTTTTTAATGCTGTACTTAATTTCCAATCCGTGAGGGCAGGCCTTGCATGCAACCTACATATCCCTCGCTGTGTACCGCATTTGGGTATGTCCAGCGGGGTTGGGCGCAACAATGGCATATGTTTTGGGTGCCCTTGGTGGGAAGGGGCAGTGGAGGTCTTGGGGCTCCCCATGCAGCCCCAACCATTTGGGTATGTTGGAGGTGCCCCGGTTAGGTACCGGGGAACCCACTTTAAAAAACAAAAATAATAAATGAGCGCCCAGAAGCGCCCCTTAATGTCCTGGGGCTTTTTTCAGTTATTCTTTTTTTATTGCTGGTGGTGTCCTTAGAAGAGGCAGGGGCACCACCAACCATTTATTTTAATGTTGCGAGAGGGCCACAAGGGAGTGCAGCAGCCCCACAGCAAACTTGCAACAAAAAAAACACAGTAAGTCTCCTGGGTCATTTAATCCATGATCCCCAGGAGAGTTTACAATACTTTTTTGACGCATTCTAAGGTGTAGTTGTATGATCTACAGACAGCCGCGGCCCGTGGAGGGAGTTTCAGTGGGGCAGAGAGGCGGGGCGGGGGAGGGGCAGGGTGGGGGGTGCTAAAAACCGGAGTATGGATAATTGAAGGTAAGTAAACAATTTAATTAATAAAATGAATTTTTTGCGATGCAGGCCGCGCTACGAAATATGTTTAATTTATTAAATTGTTTACTTACCTTCAATTATCCATACTCCGGTTTTTAGCACCCCCCACCCTGTCCCTCCCCCGCCCCACCATAACTCCCTCCACGGGCCGTGGCTGTCTTCAGATGAAGTGCAGGGACCCCATGTGGTGTTTCATTTTGTGGCCTGACAAGTGTTTTAAAAAAAAAAAAGAAAATCTGACATGTTGATGATTTTTTAATAAGGTTTTATTAAAATTATTTTATAACATTCACTTTTATTAAACATTGCAACATGTGCATTTATAAAATATTTATCTGATTATAGGTATTGGTGACTTTTTGATAAAGATAATAGGTCTCCTTTATATATGTTGATGTGCTTTAACTCGTAGGGGCTTCAGATAACTTATAACTGGTGAAGTTAAGTGGTTTTGTTTAAAACAGTATATTTTATTGACATTTTCACCTAACAATAACGCCCCTTTAACCTTTGTGTTTTTTAGTATGTATTTATGTATATATATATATATATATATATATATATATATATATATATAGAGAGAGAGAGAGAGAGAGATGCCACTTGAGCTTAAAAATATCTATTTGCAAATAACAATTTGTATTGCTGTTTTTTTTGCATTAGGTGATGATTTGGACAAGTTACTGGAGCGCATACAGCAGAGAAGAGGAGATAATGTTGTTGTTCCATTTAATGGAGATGTGAATGATTGTTTGTCTGCTCAGGAGGCGTCTGTCATGGTTCCTACTCAGAGCACAGGTAAGAGTTGCCACAAATGGGCAGTTTGTAGTGATGGGTGTTATTTATAACTAGTGATCCACAGGTTTGCAACATGGATATGTTATTATAGCTTAGGTATACATGCTATGCATATCCAACCTGTGCATGTAGTGGTTAGCTTGGAAAAGTGCACAGTTTCTCTAAAATGTTTTAGTATGCAGACAACTAGAGTTTCACAAAGCCTCTTTATTCATCCCCTTCTTTAGGTTTTTTTTCCACCATCAGATTTGAACATGAGTAAAAAAAAAAACTGGAGAACTATAGGAGCAGGAAATCAAGAGACTTAAAAAATCTGGGATTTCTTTCATTTTTTTTAATTGAAGGTAAAATACTGCATGAGGAGCTTTCACAGTGGCATGCCAAAGAGGTAGTGCTTCAAACAGACTTCTCTAATCGCAAATGCAGTCATTTTTGCCATAAGATTCAAAGTATCAGGAGTCCCAGAACACTCATTGAAAGTAATTGTGGCAGTCTGTAGTGGAAGAAAAGGAGGAAGAAATAGAGGTGGCTTCTGAAGAGGAGTTGCTTGAAGTAAAATGAAGGCGTTGACTTAACCCGAATTAGCATTCTGGTCACAGGGGAGGATTAGGTTTTTCAGAGGAATGGCCCCATTATGATAATCTTTAATATTCCTAGTATTACTCATCCTGGCACAGTCATCACTAATGAGATTAAACCCACTCATTGTAAAAGGAAACACCATGAAAATGCAGTTAATGAATCCCAACCATCCATACTGATTGCCATAAAGAGGCTGTACTGCCAGAGGTTGGAGGGTTGGTCATAATGACTGTAACATGGTTGAGTACAACTAGAAGGAATGACGATGTCGTATAGGTAACCAGTCAATTGTGTCTACTACCCTCATCCCAGTTATGACCTGCGAGGAACACCATCCATGTACCAATGCAACCCAATGAATTTAAAGATGCATAGAGCATAGAAACGTATTTGTGACAGATGGAACTTTTTTTTAAATTAATTTTATTATTTTCTATTTCATTAGAAAGATAAAACAATAAGCAAGCAAATATATTTGCTTGTCCATCACACCAGTAATATGAGTGTTTGACGACATGTGTGGCTGTAGATGCACATGCTCAGCATACTCCTGCCATCTAGTGTTGGGTCCGGATGTGTGCAAGTTGTTTTTTTGCAGCGTGAATCTTTCTGGATTCACTATGCTGTGCATATTCCGCGATCTGGTGGTTGGGTCCGGAATCGTAGTCTTTTTTTCTCTTTTTTTTTTTTCTTTTCGTAGCCCAGGTGGGCGTCGACGTCCCACCATTTGGTGTACTTTCGGTGACGTCGGCGTGCTTCTGGCGGAAGCTCCCACCCTTGGGCGCCATCTTCAGATTCTTTTTTCCGCCGTTGGGTCTGGATCGTCGCGTGAAGCTCCAGAAGTTTTGGAGGAGAAAAG
The DNA here is from genome assembly GCF_964261635.1 of Lissotriton helveticus. Taxonomy (NCBI): domain Eukaryota; kingdom Metazoa; phylum Chordata; class Amphibia; order Caudata; family Salamandridae; genus Lissotriton; species Lissotriton helveticus. Next base: position 795,405,061 of record NC_136063.1, on the reverse strand, counting down.
GAGGAAATACAACAACTCTTCGACAGTAAAGGCCAGAGAAGATTGGGAGAAGAAGACCATCAGAGAGGAGACGGCGAAGAAAGGGAAGAACCTCGAGATCTTCGACGTCCTTTGGGGAATGTGCACACAGGGAGCCCCCTGAGCGCTGGGATGTACAAGACACCCTTTAAATTCTGCAGAAACTGCCACCACAAGTTCGTGCAGAAGGACCAGCACCCGGTCTGCAACCTCTGCCTGCCAACGGACCACGAGAGCAAAGACTGCAACGCCTGCTCCGTCTTCAAGCCGAAGACACTCCGGGTTCGAGAGAGGCAGAGGATAGCTCACCACACGATGCAGGGCAAAGGCCAGGCTCCGACGCTTTACGAACTGGGCCTCTCCACCGACGACGAGGACAACATCGCCGATGGTCCAGATGACTTCACGGTTGCAGAGACCGATAAGAAAATGTCTGACAAGGTAGGAGAGTCTACGACCTCGACAGGGCCTCGAAAGCCTGAGGCAGACTCTCGAAAGTCAGAGTCCAGAGCCTCGAAAGGAGCACTGGCGCCAAAAACTTCGACGTCCGAAGCTGCATCCTCCGAAAAAGAGCCCAGCGGATCCTTCGAGAAGGACTCCCGGGCGCTGAAGACCTGCGAAAAGCCAAGGTCATCGAAGCAAGCCCCTGAAAAAGGGTCTTCGACTTCGAAGGAAAAGGAGCCGAAAAAAGCTTCGACGTCGATGACGCCGTCGAAGAGAGCAGCCGAAACGCTCGACGACGAGCAGGCCGCACAGTTGGAGAGGAAGAAAAGAAGGCTTGAGGCCGAGATGGAGAACATCCTTCAGAGAAAGAAAGACTTCGATAAAAAGATGAAAAGTTACAAGATCCCCTCGAAGCCAGCGACGACCGTCACTGAGGTGCAGGAGCACGAGGAGTTCGACGTCGAAGAGCCGCCGAAAACTCCGGAGCCCTCGGAACACGAAGAGGACCTCTATTACACAGAAGGGGAATATGGGGAGCAACAGTCAAGCTAGGGCTCAGGATCCTCGACGGCCCAAGACCAGGAATGGCAGGACATCGAGGCCGAAAACCCGAAGGAGGCTGTAGAGACATACCCCTCGAGGCCTTCGCTGCCGGATGACATTGGGGCATACAATGAGGTCGTCAGGAAGGCAGCAGCAGCTTATGGGGTTAAGCTGGAAGAGGAAAAGCCTAAAGCAGATTGCCTGCTGGAAACATTGCTCCCCACGCAGACAAGAAGCCAGTTCCTGCCCATGCTGAAAAGTATCACAGACCAGGGGAAGGAAGCGTTCAAAGACCCGGCTACATGCAGATCAGTCACGCCGAGGACGGAGAAGAAGTACAAATTCTCCTCCCAGGACCCTGCTTACATCAAGGGGACCGTCACAGCAGATTCAATAATCGCTGCATCGGCCAGAAGAAGGGCCAACGTCCCAACAACATCTGGGCCACCACCTGACAAGGAGAGCAGGAGGATGGACCTGAAGGGCAGAAAAATAGAGAGGAACGCCACAACGCACTGGCGGATGGCTAACTCCAACGCCCTCCTGAATAGGCATCAATACCAGCATTGGGATGAGATTGGCCAATTGCTCAAGCACCTCCCGGAGCAATACCGTGAGAGGGCATCAAACCTTGTGGAAGGGGGGAAAAGCATTGCTAACTCGTGCCTGAAGACTGCCTTGGATGGGGCTGAAACATCCAGCAGACTGATGGCTATAGGCATCACTGAGAGAAGGCAAGCCCGGCTCAGGATCTCAGGCTTCAAAACTGAGGTTCAGAACAACATCCTGAACACACCCTTCAATGGTGAAACACTGTTCGGAGCCCCAGTTGATGAGAAACTCACCCAACTGAAGAAGGACAACGAGACGGCAAGGTCCATGGGGGCCCTGCAATTCAGGGGGATGAGAAGGGGCACTCCTACACGGAGGCCGAACGGCAGGGGTGGAAACCAGCAATGACAATCACACCAGGCGTTCCACCAGGGGCAACAGAGTGACAACCAAGGTCACCAGGGCCAGCAGAGGCAAAACTGGAACTACCAGAACAGGGGCCAGTCCTTTCGATCAAGAGGAAACGGACGGGGCCAGAGAAGGAGAGGCGGTGAACAACCCCCCTCTAAGTGACTTCACACGGAAAAAGGTGCTCACCCACTCGAACCCTCCGGGGGAGGAGCACGGGAAAACAAAGAGGAGAGGGCTACACGGACAAGACACAAAAGAACATGTAACACCAGTAGGAGGCAGGCTGAGATTTTTTCTCCAGGAGTGGAGAAAAATAACCACAGACAAGTGGATACTCAACATCATGCAGTTCGGATACTGCATAGAGTTGGAAAAGAGACCACCAAACAGAAAGCCAAAGAAAAGAGAGCACTCGGGAAGAGAGCTGCAATTGCTCCAAGAGGAAGCTCAAGAACTCCTCCTCAAAGAGGCCATCGAACCGGTCCCATTCAAAGAACGGAACAGGGGAGTGTACTCAAGCTGCTTCCTGGTGCCAAAAGTGGACGAAAGCCTAAGACCCATCCTGGATCTACGGTTCCTAAACAAATATGTAAAGACTCAAAAATTCAAGATGACGTCCCTACAAGAGGTCATCCCACAGATAAAGGCCGGGGACTTCTTGTCCACCATAGACCTCAGAGATGCGTACCTGCACATCCCCATGAACAGGAAGCACAAGCACATGCTAAGATTCACAGTAAACAAGGATCACTACCAATTCACAACCCTGGCATTCGGTCTAAAATCCGCACCAAGGGTGTTCACCAAATGCCTCGCAGCAGTGGCCGCACATCTGCGAAGGAAGGGGATACACGTGTACCCCTACCTCGACGACTGGCTCATAAAGGCAAGCTCTTACAGGACATGCAAGGGTCATGCAGAGCAGGTCACAAGAACGCTAACAAGCCTGGGATTCTCCATACACTGGGGAAAATGCTCAATGGAACCAGAGCAGGTGAAGATCTTCCTGGGAGCTCAAATCAACACCGTCCAATGCAGGGTGTTACCCAGCGAAAAGAGGACACTCAGCCTACTGAGGGAGAAACGTCACTACCAGAAGGGGCGAGCTCTGACAGTGAGGACAGTGAGCAAGATCTTGGGAATGATGGCGTCATGCATACACCTGGTCCCCAATGTACGCCTACAGATGAGACCACTCCAAGAGTGGCTGCAACAGCAATGGTCACAAGCTACAGGAAGTTGGGAAGATCTAGTGGTTGTAACGCACAGGGTGCAGGAAGAAATAAAGTGGTGGACCAAAGAAAGGATAACAATAGGGAAACCTCTAACGCCACCGGACCCAACAGTGACCATCACCACAGACGCATCCCAGAAGGGATGGGGCGCACACATGAACAGGCTCAGAGTGGAGCCCTACAGATGCGGTCAGGCACATCAATTACCTGGAGCTGAAAACAGTGTTGCTTGCCCTCAAAGCCTTTCAGAAGCACCTGCACAACAGGAGGGTGCTGATACAAACAGACAACACCACAACGATGTTTTACATCAACAAACAGGGGGGAACTCAATCATTCCCTCTGTCAAGCTTGGCACAGGAAATCTGGAGATGGGCAATACCACTCGAAATAGACCTGCTAGCCATACACCTGCCAGGGAAGGACAATGTAGAAGCAGATTGGCTCAGCAGGCAGACTTCAGCATCCCACAAGTGGGAACTCAACATACAGGAAACGGAGAGACTATTCAGGAGGTGGGGCACTCCGACAATAGACCTGTTTGCAACACGCCGGAATGCAAAATGCCAATACTTTGCATCCAGGCAACCAGAGGCACTATCCCAGGGGAATACCCTATGATAAGCTGGTCAAAAACATTTGCCTACGCTTTTCCCCCCCAATACCACTGATCCCCAGGGTTCTCAACAAATGCATAACGAGCAACATGACGCTCATCCTGGTGGCACCACAATGGGCCAAGCAGACCTGGTACTCACAGATAATAGAGATGGCGCAGGGCCCCCCCCACAAGTTCTCAAAAAGAAGAGACCTACTCTCCATGGAAAACGGAGAAGTTCTACACCCAGAACCGGAGAGCCTCAACCTCTCAGCTTGGCTCCTGAGGACTTAGAGTTCGCACATCTAAAATTACCAGAGAGCACCCTGCGGGTGCTGCGAGAGGCAAGAAGGGCCAGCACACGCAAGTGCTATGGGGAAAAATGGAAAAGATTCACTCAATGGTGCTGCAAGAAAAAACTCCATAGAAAGCTGACCAGGGAATCAACGATGCTAAGATACCTCACGCACATAATCTAAGCTAAGCTCATCTTCGCTGAGGGTACACCTGGCAGCGATTGTGGCATACACAAGAGGAGAAACAGGGAGAAGTTTCTTTACATCTCAAGTCGTAAAAAGATTCCTGGAAGGGGCTAAAAGAATAGCGCCACCAAAAAGAATGCCGCCGAGGAGGAGCTTCGCGCGCATCCGAGATGGGCGCGTGAGCACAGGGCTCCCGAGTCCCTCGCCGCCCTCCGCATATATCCTGACAGATATCTTGACTTTGACGACGGGTTCTTGAAGATGAACCTCAGCTGACACCTTAGCTGTTTTCAAAATTTCATTTGGACTTCGGGAACCGCAGATAAGCTGATCGCAGTTTTTGAGGCCCGCCCTACGGCGACACCGGGGACTGGCACACCAAGACCCCGGGAAGTAGTTGAACAACGGCCTGAGGGGCTACCCCTGTTGCCCTGAGTTGAGGTTTCGTTTTTGTGCCTCCGGTCTCATCTGATTGCCGGATTGCTTCGCGCCCCCACCAAGGTCTAGCCTAACTCCGCTTCTTAATTGTATGCCAACGGTCGTGGGTGTTGGGCTGAGCTGCTAATTTCGCCCCTACGGCCCACTTTCGTGATCTTCGGTGGTCTGGTGGTAAGCGGCCATTTTCACCAGGTCTCGCGGGCCCCTTCGGGGCTCACCATTCAAAATGACTGCCAGGCTTTCGGAAGACCAAAACGCCTCTACGTGGGGGACCGATCCAAACCAACGTCATGGATCGCTATACTCAACCCAAGGGGTCCCCCGGTGGCACCGGTCGAGTTTTGGAGGACCCCAAGGACGATCTGACTGCGTCGTCCGAATTGACTCTGCAAGATGTCATGGGCGCAATTGCCAACATGAAGGCTTCCATTGGTCAGCAGTACGAGGCGGTCGCTCTCAAAATTGACACTGTAGCCGTTGATGTTACTTTGATCAGAGCTGATTTGTCGAAGACCAATGAAAGGGTCAAGTCTCTAGATCTGAAGACTTCTATCCTCACGACCGATGTGTCTGATCTGCAGACGGAAGTTGGAAACTTGCGATCCTCCCACTATCTCATGGCCCATCGACTGGAGGATTTTGAAAACAGGGCCCGACGCAACAACATACGCCTTATTGGGGTCCCTGAAGATTATGGTGCTCCGGCAACTGATCTCCTTGTGGAGGACCTCGTCTTGAATCACCTCGCCCCTACAGGCCTGAGTAAATTCTTCGCCGTGGAGCGTGCCCATCGAGTGCCAGGCGGAAAACCGAAGTCGGGTGCCTCTCTGAGACCTATCATCGCCAGGATCTTCAATTTCAGAGACAGAGACATTATCCTGCAGGCCTCGAGAGTGAGTGGCCCCGTAAAATTCGAGAACACGATGGTGAGTTTCTACCCGGACTTCACCCAGCTTGTTCAGAGGCAAAGGATGGGGTTTCAGGGAGTGAAGCGAAGGTTGAGAGACTTGGGCCTGAAATATGCAATGCTATTTCCAACCAGGCTGCGTGTCGAATACGAAGACCGGACTTTCTTCTTTGATCGTCCCGACTGAGTTAGTGACTGGCTGGATACCCTTCCCAAACAGAATGACTCGACCAGGCATCCGGGTGGAGCCAAGGGCGGTGTGTCGGAACTAGAGTGACATTATGATTCCTGATTTCTAAACACTTCACATGACATTCGGCTGGGTTCGATACTTCTTTTACTACTGTGTTCTCTTGCTGTATACCCGAAGGTGGCGGGGGGAGTGGGACTCTTGCCTCCTCAGGGGTTTCTTCTTGTAGACTAGTTTAATGATAGGGCGACAGACACACTGCAAGTTGGGGTGGCTTTTGAGTCTAACGCAGGGGTGCAGGGTGGGGGGCGTTGTAACGGTTTCTGGTTGGGGGGATTTTGGGTGTTTGTGAGTTTCTTTCAAGGCAACGTAGCGTCTCTTTTATTGATCTGGTCGTTGTGTTCGCTATGGGGTGGATTCAGCACTTCTTCCGGGATGGGGGGTAGTGGGTTGAAACTAATGTGCTGGAATGTCAATGGATTGGGGGATAGGATAAAACGGGGTGTGGTTTTACAGTTGCTGCGGCGCCTCTCCCCTGATATTGTATTGCTGCAGGAAACGCATCTGGTTGGGAACACGTGCCACGCCATGAATCGGCGAGGGTATCGCCTTGTGGCACACTCTGGATTTACCTCTGGTTCTAGGGGTGTGGGCATCCTCGTCAGGTCCTCCCTCCCTTTGGCAATAGACGATGTGATTCTTGACGACAGGGGGTGCTGCGCTGCTCTTACTGGTAGATGGGAGGGGAGGACTGTATCCTTTGTTACTGTATATATCCCGCCGGGTCTACAGACTTCGACTTTTGCGGATCTTGGGCGTGTGGTACTGGGGCTCCCAGAGGGCATCTTGGTGATGGGCGGAGACTTCAACTCGGTTGTCTCCGGTAACATGGATCGCTACCCCCCTAGAGATCTTATCAAGTCTCAATCCTGGTTGAGTGGGTTCTTGGAGACCCTGGGCCTGGTAGACTGTTGGAGGTTGCTACATCCAGATCAGGTGCAATACACCTTCCATTCTGGAGCCCATGACAGTCTGTCTAGACTCGACTATGTTCTGATGCCGGCGGCGCTGGCCTCCTCTATCAGGGAGGTGAAGCACCTTGCCCGGGGCATGTCTGATCACTCCCCGTTGTGGCTTAGCATGGATACTACTATGAGTAATGAGGGACGAGTCGCCCCAATAAACCCCTGGTATTTTCGCAATCCCAAGACCCGTGCTGAGTTGATGAAATCCCTCGATCAATATTTTGTTGAAAATGTGGGGTCTGTGTCCTCTGCTGTATCACTGTGGGAAGCTTTTAAGACTGTGATACGTGGGCAGGCTTTATCTCTAATTGCTAACGCCAAGAAAAGTAAGCACGAAGAGGTGGTCCGTTTGGAGACAGAGATAGCCGAGCTGGAGGGTGACTTGGAGCTCCATGTGTCCCATGCCAAGCTTCATTCTCTCAGTCTCAAACAATTAGATTATAGGACCCTGGTTACTGATGCTGCTAAAGTCATGAGCAGAGAACAGCAGGGCAGACTGTATGATGTTGGGGATAAGGCGGGTAAATTGATTGCGTGGCTGGACAAGAAAGAAAGGGCGAGTCGTGTAGTCCCTGTGATTGAGAACCTTGACGGAGTGTGTGTGACTGACCCGGCTGAAATTGTTGAGTGCTTTGTGGAACACTTCCGAACTGTGTATTCTCCGGTCTCTGACAGGCCGGAGGAGGACTCAAATTTGTTGCTCCGCGATATTACATTGCCCTGCCTGTCTGAGGCTGACAGAGACCTAATGCATGCGGCACTTTCGGCGGATGAGGTAGCTACTGCCATTCGTTCAGTGCGTTCTGGCAAGGCCATGGGTCCCAATGGTCTTCCCATTGAATTGTACCAATTGTGTCTTGACAAAATGGCTCCGATATGTTTCTAGAGTCGCGAGACACCGGCTCCCTTCCTCGTGACCAGCGTCTTGCTACTATCATGGTGATTCATAAGGAGGGGAAGCCACGGGTTCGCTGTTCTTAGTGGAGGGACGCCTGGCTGCCAGAATGACATCTCAGACTTCAGGAGGCAAGTTGAAAGGAATCAACTGCCGCTGCTCAATCTCCACGCTAAGAGGTGGAGACTGGACAAGTTCGGGTGGAGGACCGTCCCCTGCTGCTGCGACAGGAGATCCTCTAGAAGAGGCAGTCGGATCGGGGGAACGATGGTCATACTGAGTAGCTCGGGATACCAAAATCTTCGAGCCCAGTCTGGAGCCACAAGAATGACTTGGGCCCGGTCGCACCTGCTCTTCTTCAGCACTCTGGGCATAAGTGGTATAGGCGGAAAGGCGTACAACAGACCGCAACTCCACTCACGATGAAAAGTGTCACCTAGCGAGTGCCGCCTTTGAAATTCCAACACACAGAACTGCTGACATTGGGCGTTCTGTTCGGTGGCAAATAGATCTAACCAAGGCTCTCCCCACTGTTGAAAGTGACCTTGCGCCTCGTCTGAGTGAAGACGCCATTTGTGATCCATCATGCACCTGCGTTCATCTGCCCTGGCGTTCAGTGAACCTGCCAGGTGTTGAACATCCAGGGAAATGCCCTGATGTTCCAGCCATGTCCAGAGGCGCAGGACCTCCTGACATAGGATCCACAACCCCACCCTGCCCTGTTTGTTGCAGTACCACATGGCGGTGTTGTTGTCTGTGAACACCTGCACTACTCTCCCCTTGACGGAGGTAAGGAATGCCTTCATTGCACGTCAGATTGCCCGAAGCTCCAGAAGGTTGATATGGAGCCTGGAGTCCGCCGGAGACCAGAGGCCTCTGATCTCCACCTCTCCCATGTGCCCACCCCATCCCGGTAGGGACGCATCCGTCACTACTGTGTGCTCCGGTTGGGGAAGGGATATGCCATTGACCCAATGCTGGTTTGTGAGCCCCCACTGCAGTGGTTGTGCAGTGCCTTCCGAGATCTGGACGTAATCAGACAGGTTTCCCTGATGCTGCGCCCATTGGAACTTCAGGTCCCACTGCAGAGCCCGCATATGCCATCTGTTTGGCATGAGTGACCGGCAGGATACAGTAGGCCCTGAGGTCCAGCAGCCTCAGGGTCATCCTGACCAAAAGCCAGGATAGAGGCCGAAAGATCGGAATCATAGGCTGAATATCCTGGACTCGCCGCTCGGGAGGATAGACCCGAAAGTGTGTCGTATCCAGAATCGCTCCGATGAAGAGGAGCTTCTGAGAGGGAATGGTGCGACTTCGGCACATTGATGGAGAACCCCAGCAAATGCAGGAGGTAGGCCATAGTCTGGAGGTGGGAGACGACTGTCCGGGGCGAGCCCGCCTTCAACAGCCAGTCGTCGAAATAGGGGAAGACTGGAACCCCTGATCTGCGATGATGAGCTGCGACCACCGCCATCACCTTCGTGAACACCCGAGGAGCGCTGGTAAGGCCAAAGGGGAACACGGTAAACTGAAAGTGCTCGTGGCCTACCATGAACCACAGGTAAAGCCTTTGGGCCGGCAGGACAGGGATTTAGAAATATGCGTCCTGCAGGTCCAACTCTACCATCCAGTCTCCAGGGTCGAGGGCAGACCAGACCTGAGCCAGAGTTAACATCTTGAACTTCTCCTTCCGGAGGAAGCGATTGACATCCCTGAGGTCCAAGATAAGAAGCAGGCCCTTGTCCTTCTTGGGTACCAGAAAGTAGTGGGAATAACAACCACGTCCTACTTCTGGAGCAGGAATGCGCTCGATGGCCCCCTTGGACAATAGGGACGCGACTGCCTGTTGAAGTGCCAAATGGTCACTGCAATGCGGTGGTACTGGGGTGGCATGGCTGGAAGGGTAGTCTCGAAGGGGAGGGAGTAGCTCCTTCGGACTATTTGTAAAACCCACCTGTCCGAAGTGATGATGCACCAGTGGGGGAGGTGATGGTGAATCCTGCCGCCCACTAGCGTTTGATGGGCCTGAAAGACCAGACTAGGAAGGTTAGGAGGCAGTGGTGGCCGGGGTGGAGGTAGACTGGCCAGCCCGCTGGCCCCCTGACCCGCCTCAGAGGGTCCCACGTCCGCAGTGAGACTGTTACTGCAGAGGCCTGTGGCTCTGAAGCCAACGTGTCAGGCGTCCCTTACGTGGCCACGAAAGGAGGGAAAAGCAGAAGGCGGAGGAGGGCGCGTGGCGGAAAGGCCCAAGGACTTGGCCGTTGCCTGCGAGTCCTTAAAGCGCTCCAACGCACTATCTGCTTTATTGCCAAAAAGGCGAATGCCTTCAAAAGACATGTCCATCAGGGGATTCTGGACATCCCCCAAAAACCCAGTTGTCCTCAGCCATGAGTGGAAATTGCTCGGTCCAGCGAGTCGGCGTTGTCAAGGCCACATCGAATAGTGAACTTTGGTGCATCTCTCCCTTCAGCAATAGCTTGAGAGACCACTGTCAGAGCCTCCTCCGGACACTGAGGCAGCACCTCCGCCACCGTATCCCACATAGAGTGGGAATAACCAGCCAAGAGGCATGCAGTGTTCACAGACCGCAGCCCTAAACTGGCGGAAGAAAAAATCTTCTTACTGACCTGCTCCAGTTTCTTGGATTCCCTGTCCGGGGGTGTGGTAGGGAATACGCTTTGGGACACAGAGGCTTGGACAACCAAGCTCTCAGGGGTGGGGTGTTGGGAAAGGAAAATGGGGTCGCCCGGTCCTGGGCGATGGCATCGGGCCACGTTCTTTTCCACAGGATCCCCTGTGTTGGGCCTGGACCAGATGCCTAAAAGAACGTCTGAAAGTGCATCATTAAAAGGCAGCAGTGGCTCCGCAGAGGTAGCCGCCGGCAGGAGCACTTCTGTCAAGAGGTTAGTCCTGACGGCCACTGTAGGGAGTTCGAGGTGGAGAGCCTCGGCCACCCTACGCAACACCACTGCGTAACTTGCACCCTCCTCCGTAGCCACGGTAGGAGGAGTTGGCATGCCAAGGTTAGGAGAGGTGTCAAGACCACTGGCATCCCCCAGTTCCTCTGCCCAGTCCGGGTCAAACTAACACCGTGCTGGGAGAGGGTCCTCAGACCTCTCCCCCAGCCCTTCCCTCCCTCCGAAGGCTGATGAACAGGCTGAAAATAAAGAGGCTGGACATAGGGGTAGAAAACTAATGTTACTTACAGATATATCGTTATCGAAGGTAAGTAACTTGTACGACAGAGTCTCTCCAGAATTGAAAACCTCCAGGGGTGAAAAGGAAAGGGATACATGAGGATTCGTCACTAAGGGTATAGAGACCGAGAGCTCAGGAGAGGATACCAGGACTAAAATAGAATCACCAGGATTATCGACTGTGAACCCTGGCTAACAACTTGGGAATTGGTGGTAGGAGTAGGGAGGCATAAAGGAGTTTCTAAGGGCAAGCAGCCAACAACCCATTCATACCCTTGCTCCCAAGGCTGCAACCATGGAGCAAAAGAGATGAACTTGAACTTTATGCTCAGTAGATCAGCTTGAATATTGTCTACCCCTCCATATGTGAATCTCTTTCAAGGTCAATAGTTGGGATTCTGCCAAAAATCCCCATGGATTTGCCACATCCTCTCAAGTGTTGAATTAAGATACCCTCTCCCTCTGACGATGCACATAAGACACTAACACCATGTTGTCTGATATTATCAAATCATGATACGCCTGCACATGCTGATGGAACAATCTCGGTGATTTGAGCAATGCGGACAGCTCTTTCCATATGAAAGAATGATGAGCCTCCATCAAAGACAATTTCCCATGGAGTGTTATACCCTCCAACATAGCCACCAAGGCAAGGGAACCAGCACCTGTAGTAACAATCCTTGGAGGGTTTGGATGCAACAGAAGTCCCTTTCTACATATTGGAGACATCCAGCCACCACTGAAGTTAGGCTTTGATCTCTGGAGCTACCGAGCATTGTAGTCTTGTGAAACGGAGATCCTACTCTTCATGCAAACACATTTGTGAGGAGCAACTTGGATGGAAGTGTTCACAAAGGAATGCTTGTAGGAATTATCGAGACCAGCTCAGATTGTTCCAGATAGACTTTTCTGTGAAAGGTGCTCTTAGTTGGAGAGCAGCAGGGGACAATCTTGATTTTAGTGAATCTGTCTTCTTTCCTTTAGGAAGGGAGTAACTACTACTTCATTCTGGCAAGAGCTGATCCTGTGGGCACATCAATGAAGTCCCTATTGTTTCCTTATGGCAAAGGCACAATTAATAACACTTTCCACCTTTCTTGTAGCGTGCATCCTGACAGTCAAGGCAAAAGCTTTCCATTTCCTGCAGTATATTGGTAATGCTGATTTTACCACTGCTATAAAGAACCGAGTGCCGTATGCACATTGTGGACTACCTTCTGGTACCTCCTTGTGGAGAAGTGTGGCTCAATGGTTAGAGCAGGCAGACCTTGATGCAGAGCTCTGGCCAGGGACCAGGGTTCGATTCCCGCCTCCGCGGGTCTCCGGCTCATTAATTCCCCTTATTGGATATTCTCGCCTCAGTGCCTGTTCTAATCATGGGTCCCACGCTGCAACTCTGGGCAATAGCTTGCTTAGTCTCCACAACGGCCCCAAAAGCGCTGGGATGCCTGGCTGCACCTGGGGGTGCCCAGGAGTGGACATTTCCCAGGAAAGCCGGGAAGGGTTCCTAAGCGGTATACGGACAGCGCCGGGACACCTCCGGTGGAGGTAGCTGTGCGCTTTACAAATTCCTACATTTATTTATTTACATCCAAAAGTTACATCATTGTTGCATCTTTCGTAGGTTAGGATATTAATCTTCCCAAATGCAAGTGCATTTCAAGTGAAGTTTGGAAGCCCTATACCGTTTCACAGTATTAGATAGAAATACTTGAAAGTCAATGCAGCAACATCAAAACATTTATATTTTCAGCTTTAACCTATTTTGGTACATAGAACATTCGGTACCTCATCACAAGGGAATACAGATGGCTGGTTAAGGCTGGAGGACCCCGGAGATGCTTTCATGTTTACTGCCCATTATTTTCAAACATGGTGCATTATATTATTATTTTTCATTTTATTATTTAAGCCATGTTCATTTTAATGCACTTTTTTAAATACTGGAAAGCGTACTAGTTTTTGTGTAAGCAAAGAGACCACAATTTATATTACACTACCATTTTGGGAGCAACTCTCCTGTCTTCACATTTTCTTTGTTTTAAAATTATCTTACCCCAATACATGAAGTCACGCTGTGTGTGCTGTAATGGAATTTGTGATGTGTTGCTGATTCTAAATGCGCTCACTGTATTTATGGACATATTTTGCATTATTCTTGTTTGTGTATATTTGTCTTTATATGTTCTTGCAGTCGATAGATTCTTCTTCTCAAATGCTTGTTTTATGGAGCACTTGATGGTTGCACCTGTTCATATTGTGCTCTTTCTGATTACCTTGTAAACTGGTTTTGGTTTTCTCGCAAAAATAATAATCTGATGGTTCTCTTTGTCTAGTTCAGGATGTTGAGAGCTTCCAAATCTATCAGCCACAGCTTGTGGTTGCAAGGAAGCTTTTGTCACAAGTGTGCGCCATCGCCGACAGCAGCAGCCAGAGTCTGGATCTGGCTCGCTTCAGCAAAGTGGATTTCCTGATTCTGGTCTCTCGTTCTGAAGTCTTGGTTCAGCAAACACTTCAAAGGATTCAGCAGTCAGGTAAATAAGAGAAAACATGGACTGTAGGCTAATAAATGGGCATAAGAAAAGCTGATTTGTATCTAATTTCATCCTCCTTTCATGGTGCCAGCTACCATTTTATATCCCAGACACAAAGTTTTCATCCATGTTTTTAATTCAAATAAGACAAAATGTTTGTTGTTACAGGAGTCCTTGCAGACTTGAGTTTAGAAGAGAGAAGTATGGCTTGCCAGAAGGCAGAAAAATACATTCTGCGGCTTGACGGCGACATCCAGACCAAGTTTGAAGGCTTCATGAGAAGAGTTAAACAGAATCCATACACGCTTTTTGTTTTAATTCATGACAACTCCCACGTTGACCTAACAAGGCAAGTGTTTTAAAGGTGCAAATCTTGGGGCGATTGAGGTTGGAGTGGGTATACTGGGAGAAACATACTGTGTCCATTAAATGGAGAGATGCTGCTTTAAAAAAGGGTTTCCTGTTTAGGAAGACCTCGGGTGAGTAGGCAGTGGTCCTCAGGCCCACGTCTTGCTTCTCCTGAGGCCGCCAACAAGATTATATAAATGATCAGTTACCACCCCAATCAAACTGATCAAAGGTTTGCAATGACAATTGCAATCAGAAACCACTTCTGTATGCCTTTCCAGCTTAGAAGTGAGACGCTCCTTTCTTGCCCCCCCTCTTGTTTGTGTCTGGATTGGGTTGCAAACACCCTTGTATGAGTCGGAAAGACTTTTCCAGCATTTAAAGGGGCACTTGTAAAAAGTCCTTTTGCAGTCGCACACCCTGTGTTTTGAAGTTTTTGTAGGGTTAATGAGCCCAAAAATGTTTGTACCCCAGGACCAAAAACCGGTATCCAAACTTAAGTAGAACAACGCTAAAATGCATATGCAAAATGCCAAGTTGCTCTTAGAGCCTCATTTTATCAAATATTTGCACTGCTCTTTGATGTCACATAATCAACTGATGAGCATGGTGAACAGGTGCCTTCTTATCACTCTCACAACTCTGTCACTTGTTTCCCCTTTACAAATTGTTTATCAGCTGCATTTCTTCAGTTAGTTCAATTGACGTAAACCTTAACTAAAACTCTCAAAATGCACTAGTATGTTCAGTTAAAGACCTACTGTTACATGCCCACAAGAGATTGAATTATTACACGGGTGTAAGATCCTTGAGGCTCTTGGTGATGTTAAATAAAGTTATTAAACTTGCAGTGGGGCTGAATCCAGCAATGCAGGGCCTTGCCTCCTATTTTATAATGTCCACTCTTGAGTTTGTTGGTTGTTAAAGTGTTTGTGTCAAGAGTTTTAATGAATCCCTTAATTTCTGGTTGATGAACAATAGCTTTTGAGTTACTGTGAAAATTGAGCTGAATAGAGCTATTTTTTTTAGAAATGGTTCAAGTTGTTCTTTTTTGGGGGGTGCCTTTTTAAACTTATCAATGGGCATATTTTATTGAGCAGTCAGTGATGTTTGTCTGCTTGTCTTTCCAATTGAAATACCCTCTCTAAAGCCTGAGGAGCCTTTTAAGCCTCTTATTCTTTGTTTTGTAAATCCTGCTGCTTGTGTGATCCAAGATCATGAATGATTAGACCATGTTGATGAGGGCTCGTTCCATCGACAAGAGAGCTGCATTCAAGATCTTGATGCTGGTAAGCCAGTTACTCAAGGGCTAGAAATAGAAAGTTGTAGAAGCTGCGGGGAATGATTTCTTCTGCCACTCTACATCCTTCGCTTCTACTGACACAGCTGCATGCTCCTCAAGTGCACTACCTGAGTATAATACCCGCTCCACTTTTCTTCTGTATTTTTAGGTTGGACAGAGTGGAGCCCTGATTAACTGCGAGTCTGGATTTAGTTTGCCTCTTTTGACCTTTTGTATGCTATGTTATATTTTTGGGGCTTTCAGTGTTTCTTTTTGTAATTGTAGATATTTAGATATGGTTTGTCTCCTCGTCAGTCCTCTTCTGCAGTATGCCTACCATACTGTTCCCTGCTGCACTTAACTCCATATCAGACATTGTTGTTGGCTGATGAACGGCTTGCATTGTGCATCCTCGTCAAGTTGAAAAATGCTGTGTGCGTGCCTGCATATGGGCATTGCACAATGTCGCTTGAGAAACGTAGTCAAAAACTTTCTGGCTAAACACTTGCCGAACTCGGGCCTCTTGGATCCTCACCCCCTTCACTGCACTATTGATAAGATCGATCTGTTTGTCTATCTGTCTGTTTTGTGTCATATAAAGGTGTACCTAGTACATCCTCATGATGTATGTGTACAGTATGGGCATGAGGCCCTTGTGTCAAGGGAAGTGCTGCTGCAATGTTTGTACCAGGTCTGTGCCAACATTTGAGGAAATGTCTTGACACAAAGATGTCCGCTGTCAAATAGTAATATATTAGTAATATATTGTTTTCATATTTATCTATACTCTAGCGGGATCAAGCACACTGTCATCAGTTCCCAGGGGCACAAAGTTGACGGGAGATCTATCTCTTATAATCTCTTAACTTACTTTAGAATTCTTGATAAACTCTGCAATAAGATCATAAATTTTTTTCAGATTGGGCAGTTAATCTTCAAAACAAATCTGAATAAAGTTTACGTTGGTGTAGGTTTTCCCAAGTTTCCAGATTGAGACATCACAGCACCCATGAACCACATAACTGCTGACTCGTCTTGGGGACTTGCCCTTCTTTGGTCTTTTATTGGTGACCTTTTGGAATCCCAAAGGTTGATTGTAAATGCATTTCTGTTTACAAGCTTTAAGCGTTCTGGACAAAGATCTCTCTAAAAATGAAAAAAGATGAAAATTACCAGTGTCATGAAACATTTCCTGGCATTGCACTCCAGTGGCTAGGAGTACAGTTGTACGTTCATGATAGCAGTGGCCTTACGCACTTGTCACAGTTTCACTTGGAAAGGAATTTGCAGTAGTGCGTCAAATTCCACCAGTTCCTGTCTTTATAGTTTCTCTGTTCTAGAGCACAATTCTTTACACACCTACCAATAATAAACTCCATGACATCTTGGATTCTACTCCCCCCTCATCTTTGATAATGGTCTCATGTTGAGTTTATTCTTGAGCACACATTATGGGAATCATTGGTATGTTGAAGACCAGCAGATTTTTGAGTAATGTTCACCTGCAACCATACATTCCCCTTTATTACAGGGCCTCCACCCAAAATCTACTCTTGTAACTTTCACTTAAGCTATTGCGTTGGTTTACTCCTTGCTTAATTTTAGTTGACTTTGGTCTTAAGTTCCTGTGCTTGTTGATGGTGTCACCTGTAGCCTGATACATTACAAAAATGATCACAAAAGCCAAAAGTAAAGTGATGCATTTAAAAGGCACTAATAATTTCCGTTGGAAGGATATACGCGGGCGTGGCGCACATCTATGAGCGAGAGAGACATAACTGCAACAGATTAAAGCTTAGCTCACATGCAGACATTGTCAGGCCATTGTTGTCAGTTTTATACTAGCGATTGGAGGAAGTGCAATTAAGACATTTTGAGAATGTAAAGAGTAGTATATGTGTAGAATTCTGACTTATTGAACAAATGCATTTGCCAGTATTCAAGCCATTATTCAAGCTAGGCAAAAATCTGCATCTTTGAAAGAGCAAAATATTTATAAAATAATCTCTGAATGAACAGGCTGGAGCTAACCAAAGGAAAGTTAGGGAGGCACTAACAGTGTATTCATTGATGGATGGATCTACTTCACTCAAAATGTGCTCTATATCGAGTAATCTGTGCACTTCTGCCGATGGTCTGATATCTTTGATGCTGAGGATGCAGTGGTGCATGAGGACAGCAATAGATTAGCTCTAATTGCACTCCTTGAAAACACAGCATGGACGATCACAGTAGGCGCGTCAGTAGGGCCGCTGTTGATATTTAAGTTGAGCCTGCGCAGCGCACGTGCTGCTCTGTGAGGCATGCTGTATTCAGGTATGGATTTAAAGCTTCGCCCACGCTCTGCCCATATTTTTCATTGGCTTGTGTCTTTGTCCTTTAGAAACTGTGGCTTTTCATTGGTCAATAGTGTTAGTTGTCCTCCTTTAGTAACGCCTTGTCTCATTTTGTAATCTCCCATGAGGACACCCCTGTTACATGTGTTGTTACTCGGTAGGCTTTTTTTACAGCCTCTGAGCACTGTTTGCTTAAATGGTTTTCTCCTGCCTGCGTTGCAGGGAAGACACGCTCTCCCTCATTGCTTTAATAATTTTCTTTTTTTAATAGCACAACACGCTCATACAGTGGCGGCCGTGCCTTTGGTTTATTTTCGGCACCGAACGCGGTCGCATGGTTTTACTTTAGTATTTTGTAACTTTTTTTTTAAACTGTCCCATGCCGCACTTTCATGGCAGCCGTGCCCCGTTCCTTAGACAAGACGCATCTAAGGAAAGGGGCGTGGCTGCCATTAAAATGAAACCACGGCATGGGGCGTATACTGTGCATTCACTTTAATGGCGGCTGCGCTCCTTTCTTAAGCCACAGCTCATCTAAGGAAAAGGGTGCCGCCGACATTAAAGTGAAAGCGCCGCATGGGTGCTTTTACAAACAAGCATTTCCAATGCAATAGGTGTCACATTTACGAGTTTCGTAAATACGAGACCTATTGCATTGCAAATGCTGGTTTAAAAACTTTTTGATGTTTTTTCATTTTAATGCATCTTGGCAGAGTCAATATGACATTTAATTACATACAATTGTCAAATAACGGCTTGAACGCTTGCTGTTGATCACTAGCTCATGAGTAGAAGGAGAATGCGATGGCTATGCAATTCACGCTGGATGTTTTTAGGAGAGTGCAGCTCCAACATGTTATCAGGTGGATATACCTCTTGAACAGTGAATATGGGGGAGGGCAGGGGTGCACAACGGTGCGAGCGTGAGTGACCAGGGATACAGGAAGAGGGTTTTGGCAGTTAGGGATAACTGGGAGTCACTATGGTAGGGGCTAAGATCCACAGCTGAGATAGTTGCCGGATGGTCTTTGGCAGGATATGGGGAGAGGCCAGGGCATCCTGGGGGAGGGGTGGAGGTGTTCATATCAGGTGCTGCCCTGGTCTACATGGGATGGGTGGTGTAGCCATACGGCCCTGGCGGGTAGAGGGGGCGCCAGCCTTCCACATCTCCTTACTGAACTGTGTAAGCATGATGTCCCATGCTGTGGCTATGGGCTGCTTGCAGAGGCAACGTGCTTCTCTGTGGAGGTTCATTCTTTGGGCTCTCCCCATCGCAGAAGAGCAACCTGCCATTGTATCGGGAATTGTGGCTGGGGAGCTCTTCAATGCACGGTGAGGACGTGCTTAGCGAGCAGTATGGCCAGATCTGCAATACGGGCCAAAGCCACGTGTTTATTTTCTCGTATATAGATCCCAAGGGCTGTCGGCTCCCATGTAAGAGCTGCCCAATAATAATAGTGCTATAGATTAAAAATATCCTGAATGAATGTAGGAATATCTTGATTCAGGATTTTATCACCCTTATCCAACCAGGGAATTGGTTTGCTGGCCAGTCGGATTTTTGGTGTTTATTGACTGTAGAATTTGTTTAGCGAAGAATGATGCATGGTATATACTCCATTTTCGTGAAAGTTATTTTGCGTTTTCCACAAAAAACGAGTAAACATGTTTAGTGTCCTTGGTATTCATGCCTAAATAAAGGAGCGGAGGAAAGAACAAGCTAACTGAAGTGAGGAATGACCAGTAGAACTTAGATGTATTTTTTTAAATGCAGTAACTAAATGCTTAGTGTGTTGAATGATTGTTGGTAGCAGTAGGATCAGCGACGGGGCATACTTCAGTCACCTCCAGCTTGGCAGTAGACCATCATTCATTCACCCTGAAAGAACTAAATGAATGCCAAAATCCTATGGCAAGGTTATATACACATAGTGCCTATCAAGGATCTATGTCACAATTATATAAACCACTTTCGGCTTGTTGACCCGTGAACACAAATACTAAACAATATTTTATACTGACACCAGGCCAACGTTGTTCCGGAGAATAAGAAATATTAGACGCTGTAGAAAGGATGCCTAGGCCCTAGACCCTGAAATCTTTAAAAGATCACGAAAATTAGCTATACAACTGTTGATACCATAATCTGTCTCTTGCAGTGGTTTTCATCCACCGTGTTACAGAGGAGCTGTATTGTGCTCTGAAAATTACACTACGATATATGTTATGTTATCTTGATTTGTATATCGCACTAATCACAGCCGGCTTCAAACATATTGAACATACAGCATTGTTGCAGTGAGCCCTGCCCACGTCTTCTTACCTCCACTGACCATTAGAACAGAAAGTTGGGCTTTCAAGATTAGCGTATTCACTCATGGGGAAATTATAAATTTACTCAAATGTTTGCTTTCTGGCTACCTGCTCGTCTGAAGTACGGGGACTTTAGAAGTCCGAGCAGAATTTTTAACCTTTTTTCCTGGAACAATTGGGAGTTGAAGCCAATACAATATTTTATCTTGACGCAGAAATTGTCCCTGAAGAACAGCATGTGCACTTGTATTCTCCTACAAGGTTGAAGGGTCTTAATTTCACCTGAGACCTCTCCAGCAGCATCGCAGTAAGACATCATTGGCCTGGAAACAACCTTTCGTTTGGAGAATAATATGCCCACTACAGGGCATCAGAGTAGTTACCCAAGCATTTCACCAAGCCGAACATCACGTCCTGCTCTTGGCGGGCAAGCAAGCTTCTGTAGCGGAGAAGGTTGCTGTTAAGTTTATATACTTTAAGAACATTGTATGCCTTGACTGTCTTAAACGGATGAAAAATGCTCCAAAGAGCATGAGACACGCTCAGAGGAGCAGACTTATAGGTGACTCTTTTGCATCTGGGTAATTGCACAACTGCTTTGTAACTCATGATCATAACTTTTAATGTGGCGTTCGTCCCGGTCTGAAATATATCCTTGGCTTAATTTTCTAATTCATCGTTCGGGACAGAATGAACCTGTCGCTTATGCAATGGATGCAGAATGAGGAGAGCGGTTAAACTCCTTGTGTTTTTCAGAATGGTGCACTTACATTTGGGTCATTTATCGCTGAAAGAACTGCTGACTCGTGAGTTCTGCATGTACCTCTTAGAATAATTTGTGAGACACCCCATTTTTCAGAAGACCACAACTGAGGGTCAGGCAGTGACTGTACATGTTTATTTTCAGTTGAAGAGGCTGCCCCTCTGATGAAGTTTTGAAGAAAATGTGGACTTGGCTGCATTTTTGTTAAATAAATTTGACATTGTAATTATATTAGAAAACCGATTAATTCAATGAATTGCCTGTAAGAATCTAGTGTAATATTTCAATTGTAACAGATGTATGTGATACAATCTGATGTTTGAAAGCGCCAGGAAGTTTGCCATCCCAGTGACATGGAGGAGAGTTCCACCCTTTGGAATATTCAAAACTATTGAAATGAAAGCCGGATTGGAAACCTAAGACATCTTTGTGGCATTTAAAAAACTCTGTCTCCAAACATTAATTGTATTTGTCTTGAACTCAGTATGCCCCAAAAGTGTCCTTATTGGCAGAACACTATCTATTATTGGCACAGCACTATCCATAACACAGTGGCCCAACAGATGATCTATGGGGTTAGTCTTGTTTTGAGACTAGTCTCTGTGGTAAATGGCAGTAGTGCTGGCTACTGAGGAAGAAGATGGGGCATTCAATGAAAGAAATGTGCAGTAGGATTACGGAGGACTATTGGAGGGACCCTGTGAGTTAGAAACGGTCTCACTGTAAAATCTGTTGGTTGTCTTTTGGATGTTAAGATGGGAGGGCTGTCTGTAGTATGTGTTTTGTATATTAGGCTCAATCAATCAGCTCCTATTTTTCATCAATCCGGTATTAGCAAATTGAGAATTTCGCCAAAAAATAAAGATTTAAAAGTTTTTAATATGTTGGTTTGCTAGAACTTTTTTTTGTTGTTGCTGAAAATCTTTGGATATTTTGTTGTCTTTAAAATTGTCCGAGGTAATCATTTCTGTGTGTGGTTGAAAGACTGAAATCTCCAAACATGTTAAACAACAAATATAATCCAAGAAAACTAGCATATCAAAAATGAGTAAACAGAAAAGTAATCTAAATAACACACACACATACATACACACATTCTCTCTCTCGCTCCCCTTTCTTTTCAAGCATTGTTTTTCTTTTTGGTTAAGCTCTTCACTAGAAGGTGTTTTTCCAGCAGTGTCCCTTACGTACGTCTCCTCTCCTGTACTCTGCGTTGCTAACTGACGCCTGTGTGTTTCTCCAACGCCCCTCCTCCATGTTGCGTGCACTCTTGTGTCCTCTCCCGATTGTTTTTGCATGCATTTGCTCCCCCTCTCACATTACGCTGTCCCCGCCAGACCCTTTGTGTTGCTTCACCCCACCCACACCCACCATAATTCTCCCCTCATTGTCACTTATAAAAAAATAAAACACTTTCACACATGTTTTATTATTGTATTTGCTGATACAACTTGGATTGGCAAATTAGAAAAAGCACAGCTTCCTTTAGTAGGAATACGTTGTGCTTGTCTCTAGGCTTTTTTGTCTTATTTAGTCATGCATTGAGATGTTGACCATCATGACTAAAAAGCATTGACAAGGCCAATCTTAGTGGTGAGACTTGTTGGCTTTGCCATTGCTTGCTGTTCTTGAGTTTAGCGGCTTAACATATTACTACGGTACAAACCCCTTCCCATCCATCGTATGTAGCCAATGCAATTTAATTAAACTTACTTGCAAGATCATATGTTTAACTTAAAATTGTATTATTTAAAAACAATATCTGGGCAGTTCCTCTACTTATGCATGTGTGCAGAGAGCACAGTGGAAATCTGTCCCTAAGATGGCACCTTCATTAAAATCATGCCACGTCAGTATGTACCTTTCTTTGCTAAGAGCATCCAGATTTTAGCTTATTACATTCCAACCAATGCTTAAAGTCATGCCCTAAATGAAATCCAACTTTGAATGTGAATTTCTTAGTGCATGTTCCGCATCTTCCAAAGATATTGAACAATTGGAGACACATTTCATCTTGTTTGTGGTTTATCGGTGTGGGGCAGTCTACATGACTGATTGAATCTTCACAGGTGTTTAACTTACATCTTTTCGATAGATAAACAAATGAAGAAACATTTCTAACCCCAATGTTGTGCAGTTAAGAATAAATCGGTGATATGCTAATCGGTGATATGCTAATTTATGTACCATACTACTTCCCGTTCCCCATTCCTTTGACACACCCCTTACCTGACAGCAGCTTAAAAACCTTTTTCTTCACAATCCAAACACAAGTAGTTAGTGTAGATTGATTGTATAACTTATTATAACTTGTTCTCCTATTTTCTCCTTTTTACCAATAAGCATTGTTAACAGCAGCTATCTAGCAAATGCGCAGTTTTTACCTGCCCGAAGTAAAATATGTGCTCCTTTAAAATTGTAGCATTTCTGAACTCAGAGAAGTGGACACCATTTTTCACAGCAAGAACTACAATGTGGTTTCCACAAAATGTCTGCTATAATGTTTGAAGTACCCCCTTTCCCACCTAGGTATTGACAATGCTGTGTTTTTGCCCCAAACAGTGCAGTTTCCGGTTCACTGTCCCACGGGGAGCCTGGCCAGGGGCTAGCAGATAGAATCATTAACTGCAGAGAGGTGCTGGACGCCCTCAATTTGATTGTGCTGCAGGTCAGCTCTTTCCCATACGCGTTGCAAACGCAGCAATCCAGGATCAGCTCTTGCAATGAGGTCCACTGGATCCAGCCGGACAGCGTGGTAAGTTTTGTTTATATTCCTAAAATTGCATTACGCTCCCTTTTCTACAGTTGTTAACATTTCACTGATGTCAAGACTTAAAAAAGCCACTGATGCTTTTTTGTTGGTCACAGATCATGACAGATCATGACATTGCACCAGTGGACATTAAAGAGAAAATATGTTGGGTCGCTTAAAAACCTCAAATTTCTATTGATTTGAATTTTCATTGGCAGAGATGATTAGTCAAGGAATGTCGATTTATAGCAAAGAGGTGGACCGAATTAGCTATTAATGCCACAGAAGGCTGTCCGTTCAAGTGAATATGCCCATGTTAAGCTGATGGCTGCCTTCCCCTGATGGCATAAGTCAGTCCATGTTCCCTTGTTTTTTATAATTATGTAACTTGCAATAAGCTATGGTGCAAGACTTCTATAATTCTCTATGTAGAGGTATGAAAACAAAATGTCAATAATCCCAATGTTTGCCAGTAGCTTTGATAGATTGACAGCTATTCGGCATCAACTTCTCATTCTTTGCCAAGTAAGGTTGATATTGGCTATGCTCACTTGATGCAAAGCAACTATGGATTGCAAGGAAACAGTGCAAAAGTACCTTTTCCCCTTTCCCTTCCTTTAATCATTACAATTTGTAATTGTTATACAAAAGTTAGTTTGCATACTCTATTCTCCTGTCACCAGCACATTCTGTAATTTGACACACGTTTGGCAACACGGCATAATTGAAATAAGAAAGTCCCATCTTCCCTCACGTTGGCTGATGTATCTGTGTGCCTGATCATTTCTGATGTGAATATATGATTCCTGGGACTTCAATAGCCATATTAAAAGCTAGTCCTCTGGTGGCAGGGGCTGAAACGGTTTTACTTCAATGCTGCGGTGGGAAAGAGGTCATAGCTGTAATCCTCTCTGATGGTATTATTTGTCTTGTGCCTCTTCATCTGATTGTGTTTTTGCTCCTGTGTTGCAGGAGGAGATGGATAGACAGGAAAAAATGTACTTCGGTTTGAATGAGTACAGCAATTCCCTACATTGGGGAATCACAAGTCCTCTGCTAAGGTGTGACGAAACATTTGAGAAAATGGTGAACACACTCCTGGAGAGGTAACTAATGAAGGAGGCTGTATCTTTTATGTTTACTATTCATCCAGCTTCTTGGTGACATAATGACTTCATGTGGTATACACAGCTGGCGCTATTCTGGTGATAATATAGCACACATTGCCATTGTGTCTGTAGCATGCTGTGCTGTTATCACATTGTCTGTTAATCATAGACGGCTGCTACAAATTCTAGGCTATTTGTTCAGACCATCAGTGTTTCATGTGAACAGAACATGCTATTTGTTTCTGAATGTCTATGCTTGTATATTGTCACATCCTACATACATGATCTCTTCAAGGTGCAAATCCTGAAGCAGTTTCCTAGAGATGTGTTTTGTGTCTAAATATGCAAATTATTTTGAAATTCTGTGCTTCCTAAATTTAAAAGCCTGTTGTCCGATTGTGGGCCATGGGGTTCCTTGCCTGTGCATTTGACTGATGCGTTTCCTGTCGGGGCATGTCAGATAGGCTTCCTCGTCGGGCTGAGTATTTGTTGTACACGCTATTCTGTGTCATGTCGATTTCACCATTGCAGTGGGCTTGCTTCGAAATGTTCCTTCAAAAAACATTATTCAATTGTAAATTGTTAAAAGACAGCACACTTTTTGCAATATATTATTATTTATAATGTACTATATAACTAGCCCTAAAGTAGATTACATCAAGAGTTAAAGACTATATCTGGTTGCACTCCGCATATTCAGACACCAGTATTTACAGTCTCTGCAACTCATTGTTCTTATCCACAACGTAGACTTCTAGTCCATAACAATGTGTGTATTGTGAAGAACACTGTCCATACTTGGAGCAAATTCAGGGTTAACAGATCAAAGCAAATCTTCCTTCATGGTTCCTCGTGAACTTGTTTCCTGGGCTTTACATTTTTATATATGCTGATCAACTTTTGTCTGAGTTACTTTGACTGATGCATTGTAGTGCTTGTTGTTTTTAAAACCGCAGTCTTTTCTTTCAGGCATCCTCGACTGCACAGTATGGTGATCCGATGCTACCTCCTTATACAGCAATACTCTGAAGCCCTCATGGCTCTTACAACAATGGCTTCCCTCAGAGATCACACTACGCCCGAGACCCTCAGTATCATCGACGATCTTCTCATTTCCCCAGGAAAAGACAAGAGCGGAAAGGGGCATATGTTAATCATTCGGATCCCTTCGGTACAGCTGGCCATGTTGGCAAAAGAAAGACTGCAAGAAGTCAGAGATAAACTTGGCCTGCAATACCGGTTTGAAATTATTCTCGGAAACCCGGCTTCAGAACTGAATGTAGCACAGCACTTTGTGGCCCGTTTGAAGGTGAGTGACCAGTTTGAGTTTGTTTAAATTTGAAGTACAGTAATGTTTGGGCTTTCTCTCAAAAACCCTTATTTCAGATTTTAGTTGTCCACGAGTAGTAGATTAGAAATCCCATTTCTCTGTCTAAAACTGACACTTGAACACACCAGGCTCCAAAGTCCATATGATGGCTCTATCCTGCAGAAGAATGAATGATTTGTGGTGAGTAGCGGACTGTAACGTCATTTTCTGTTCATGTCTTGACGGACGTGCTCACCTTTCATTCAGAATCTCAAAGCCAATCATATTGCATAGTTGAAAGATAATTGAGAGGCCCGAGTCATTGCTATATCAACTGAGATGGAAGTTCTTTACTTGAGTTGGCGTGAGGGCCAAGTTCTGTTCTGGTTTGTTCTCTGCCAACCTGCAAAAGCCCATGTCTGGTATGTTGAAACTTAGTCTCATCAGGCCCTGGCTAAATTAGCTTTCTGAATGACAACTCTACTCTCTGTAACGGCTGTCCATCGCTGCTGCTTAGTGTGTGTGAGACACCTGTCTGTTCAAGGGAACATGAGCCTATATGGTTCTTTCTGAATGGTTGCTATTGGCTTCTTTCTTATGTGACTTCTGGAGGTCACCAAGATCGCTGACATTGTGTTGCAGGAAGTATGCGCTTGAAACATGATTGCCAGTGGCAAATATCTGTAATGTTGAAAAAGCAGCTACATATTAACTTGAATGCTGTTCACCTTCTGTTCTTGCAGCACAATCTCAATCCTACCTTCAGATTTCAGTCTCAGCAATAGTGTGTTGTGACAGTTACTTCATCTAGTATATTTCTCATTCATCAATGATGTTTGCACACAACTTCAAAAACAGCATGCTGTGAGGGCAGATGTTTTTCATACTATAATCTTTCAGATTGGGTGGGAAATGTTCTTCATCTAATCCAGCTAGAATACAGAAACTTCTAACTTGGAGTCTTTTAATATATTTGAAGGCTTGGACAGGCTGCAGTCAGGAAGACTGGAGTCCTCAGACGTACCTTGATTTGGAGGGGTTGCCCTGCATCGTGATCCTTACAGGGAAGGATCCGCTTGGAGAGACTTTCCCAAGGTACAGTTTGTCGTTAAAAGCAAGGTTTGACGTTTATGTAGATTCTTGTTATGTTTTACTAGAAGATTGCCTCTTTTTAGACTTGAGTGTCAGGCATGTACATTTTGTAACAATTAATGAAGGAGGTAAGGCAAAGGAAATTTGTTGACTAGATCACTATTTTAGTTTCACAATCGCACACATATCAGCCTTGTGTTTGAAAAACGTGCAATTTTATCTATTTAATGAGTTTTTCCCAGTCCAAGATTTGTATATCACTTGCACTTTTTTTCTAGGCAAATTTCGGGTGGGGTGGGCATCGTTGAAACTGAGTAGAAGACATATGTTGTGAGTACAGAATGTAACCTTATTGTAATGATCATTTCTGATGCACCTGCTTTCTGTGTGTTCCTTTTCTACGTAACCACATCTTGTGCCACAGTTCTGATTACAATCAAGAATTCTCTAACTTGCCTAAGTCTTTTTGCAATATACAGGCATTTTCCGCTCAGGAGGTACTTTAGCGCGCTGGCTGCGATTACTTGGATTTACAAGTGTTTAATTTATTTGCTCTTAGATCGTTGAAATACTGTGACCTTCGACTCATTGATTCCAGTTATTTAACACGCACTGCCCTGGAGCAAGAGATTGGTCTTGCATGCTGTTACGTTTCCAAAGAAGCCATTCGAGAGCCTATGGCAGTCCTCGACCTCAGTGAGAAGGAGCAGGACAAAGTCAACACCAGTGAGAATGACTCTGATGAGCTTCTAATAGACTTGGAAAGGCCCCAGAGTAACAGCAGCGCAGTCACTGGGACTTCTGGTCAGTTTCTGTAGTGATCAAAAAGTTCTTTATAATCTTATTATTTATTCACAAAGTACAGATTGTTTTAATCCTGTGGAATCAGTAGTGTGTTTTACTGTGATGATCAAATCTACATACTCACAATTGCTCCCTCGTTTTGCATCTTTGTTCATCCGCTTTCTACAGTGGTTTATTGACTCTTAATTCTGTTGTAGTTCTTAATCATCTTTACAAAAAAAACAAAAAAACACCTGATCCATTGTTTCCATCTCCCTTTTCTGTAGCTCTTCAAACTTTTAGAAAAGATTTGTTCATTGCACACTATGCATTGTTATTCTCTCACGTGTTCTGTTACTATCTTTTTGGTCAGGTGTTTGTCTGCATCACTCTATGAAAAACCTTTCTTTGTACAGAATCTGACCAACATTACCATTTGTCAGTGCTGCCAAACAACAACTCTGAAGTCAATAGTGTTTTCAGAATTCCAACTGAAGTGCCGGTGAAGAATATGCTAATGGTTAACAATATAACTTACTTCTTCTCACTACAACCCCTTGGTTGGTTATGTCTTTTGCAACTCACAACCCACCACAAATCTGATTTCTTACAGATTGTGCGTGGTGAAAGACAGCCAACTGAGGGGTTAGAGTGTAAAGAACTTTGTTTGTATTTTGACTAGTGCTTATGTTTTCAGCCTTGCAATGTATTCTGTCCTGATCCTGGTCTTAGTATTTCAGCATTTTTTCTCTCCACCTGTCTCCATTCATAAATTGGAACTCCGTAGTTCGAGGCATGTGGGCTGCTGAATTCATATCTGTGCATAGATCGCCGCCTAGTGTTGGGTCCGGATAATTGCACTTTGTTGTCCTGGAAGAGTCTTCGAAGTATCACGAGATAGGAGACTCCTCCCCTGGACTACAGTGCGCATGGGCTTCCTCTCCATGCTCAGATTGTTTTTTTCCGCCATTGGGTTCGGATGCAAACTCCTATACTCCAACTAGGAATCGAAAACAAAACTTTCTAAAGGCAAAAAGGCCTTCAACTTCGACGGTATTGTTCTCGTTCGGTACCTCTCTACTCGATACAAACTTCCATCTCGAATCGGTCGTCGACGCGGGACGCTGGGCCTTTTCGACGCCACGTGAGCCAACCGTCGATGGAAAGAAGCCCTTTTGAAAGTTGCCCACAATGCCACTCCAAGTTTCCCCATACTGATAAACACGCAGTATGCAACAAGTGCCTTTCCCCAGACCATAGGGAAGAAACCTGCCCGGCCTGCGCCCAGTTCCGGTCAAAGAAAACCATACGGATCCGACGGGCCGCTAGGCAAGAAATGCAGCGACAGGCACCGGAACCGGACAACATCTTCGATGATGACCAGGACCTACCGGACGTTCAAGACTCAGACCTAGAGATCGTCACAGTCGAGGACTACTCCAACAGGCCTTAACCAAGATCATAAAAAACTTTCGACATCCCCGTCTTCAGGCTTGGCTCCGAAACCGAAACCTTCAGAAACCCCAGGGCCTAGTACCATCGCGCCGAAGAAGGTTCCAGAGCCAAAAAAGGTCACCGACCCAAAGGGCGTCGATCCAAAAAAGGCCGCACAGCCAAAGAGCGTCGAGCCAAAGAAGACTGTCGACGCCGTAAGGGCCGCTCAGCCAAAAGCCGCCGACCCCAAAAAATCGGTCGACCCGAACAAGGGCACGCAGCCGAATGGCGCCCAACCGAAGAAGGTTGCCGAGCCGACCAAGCCTGCGGTCCTGAAAATCGTCCACCCAGCATCCGGTGCCGTACCGAAACCATCGAAGCCGGACAAACCTGTCGACCCAAAGATAACAGCTCCAAAGACACCGGTCGATCCAAAAAAGAACATCGATCCGGTGAAAGACACTCATTCAAAGAAGCCTACGGAGCACAAAAAACGTGTCGACCCGAAAGTTCCGGTCGATCCGAAACCACCCGTCGAGCTGAAATCGGGGCCCGAGCCGAAAAAAACCAGCAAAACACCAAAGGCCGTCGACAAACCAGGTGTTGTCCACCCGAAAAAATTCCAACACTAAACCCAGGACTGTAGAGGAAGAACTATTCCACCCAGATCCATCCGACGACCAAGCAAAAATTTACATTAACCCAGAGACTGGTAAAGTTACCATCCTGCATAGGAAAAAGAGACCTTTGGACTTTGAACCTGATTCACCTATCCCGCTGAAGAAAAAGGACTTTGGCACTTCTCCCACAAGACCCTCAATCCCTTTTCAACCTATTATGCCTTCCAATCCCTTAGCACCTACCTCACCTTCTCACCACGGGGACGATGAGGGGGACACAGGGTATGAACCACAGCCCCTCTATGACTTTCCTCAAGATCCTGACCAAGAAGAACCTTGGGAGGAGCCAACTGACCCTTATGACCCCCATCCCATCCCTGATGTGCCCACTTACCCTACTAAACCATCCCCCACTGATGACACAGTAGTATTTAACCAACTCATAGACAGGGCAGCACAATTCCACAACGTGGACATGCACAGTGACCCCGTGGAAGAGGACTTCCTCTTTGACACTTTCACTACTGCAGAGAAAAGTGTCAAAACACTTCCCATGTTGAAGGGAGTTCTAAAACATGCACCTGACATATTCAAGGACACAGCCAGGGCACGGGTAATCAATCCCAGAATAGAAAAAAAGTATAGACCGGCTCCTACAGACCCTACTTATATCAAGGGCCAGTTGACGCTAGACTCACTGGTGGTTGCTAACGCACGTAAAAGAGCAAACTCTCAGACAACAGGGGAAGCACCTCCCCCTGATAAGGAGTCAAAAATTCTAGAGGTATCAGGCAAAAGGGTAGCGGCACAAGCATCCAATTCTTGGAGAATTGCTAACACACAAGCCCTACTGGCTCGTTACGATAGGGCGCACTATGATGAGCTCGAAAGTCTTATGCAACATTTGCCCAAGCCGTTTAAAGCACAAGCAAATGATCTCATTCAGGAGGGAAAATTCATATCAAATGCCTCCATTAAATGTGCGCTGGATGCTGCAGACACTGCAGCTAGGTCCATTAATACTAGTGTCCTCCTCCGCAGACACGAATGGCTGCGGGTTTCAGGTTTTAAGAATGAGGTGTAGGCCACCATTCTAAATCAACCCGTCAACCCAGATTTTTTATTTGGTCCTGCGGTAGACACCATCTTGGACAAAATGAAAAAGGACACAGAATCTGCAAAATCCATGGGTGCACTGCAATTTCTGAAACATAGGGGCTCCTTTCAACGCTCCTCATACAGAGCAAATACACGAGGAAATGCTTCACAAACATCTGCCTCCTACAAAGGTAACACACAAGGTTCCTTCGCAAAGAACACCACCAGAGGTGGTTACAGAGGTAACAGTAATAAGGGAAGGGGGCGGGGAGGCAATAACACCATAGCCTCCACCACCACAAAACAGTGACTTCATTACGCTGCCTCCAGACCACTTAACACCAGTCGGAGGCAGACTACAACAGTTCCTACCTGTCTGGCACGCAATCACCACATACAGGTGGGTAAGACTAATTATCCAGTCTGGTTATTGCCTAGAACTGACTTCTACGCCACCAAACATACTACCCAGACATCATCCTATGTCCATAGAACACATCACCATACTACAACAAGAGGTGAAAAGCATGCTGGAAAAGGGGGCCATAGAGCAAGTCCCTTTCCACCAACAAGGGAAAGGAGTATACTCCCTATACTTTCTTATTCCAAAGAAGGACGGTTCTCTAAGACCACTTTTGGACCTCAGGCCCCTAAATCAATACATACTATCGGAGCACTTTCATATGATCACACTACAACAAGTGCTCCCGCTGCTACAGCAAGGAGACTTCCTGTCAACACTGGACCTCAAGGATGCGTACTTCCACATACCCATCCATCCAGCCCACAGAAAATACCTCAGGTTCACAATACAAGGGCAACACTACCAATTCAAGGTTTTGCCCTTCGGGGTTACCACTGCTCCAAGAGTGTTTACAAAATGCTTAGCGACAGTAGCAACGCATCTCAGGAGGCAACACGTCCATGTGTACCCTTATCTGGACGATTGGCTCATACAAGCTAATTCGTACCAACAGTGTGCAGCACCCACGTCCCACACAATCCAGTTGCTACATAGCCTAGGCTTTTCAATCAACTACACAAAATCGCATCTGCAACCTTCCCACATACAGCAATACCTGGGAGCCACTATAAACACCTCAGTGGCAAAGGCGTACCCAAACACAGCAAGGATAGCCAGCATGCAGATACTCATCCGCAAATTCCTGCCACAGCACTCCCTGCCAGCCCAAGTTTTCATGCAGCTCATAGGCATGATGGCCTCCTGCATATTCATTGTCCCCCATGCCAGACTTCAAATGCGCCTGTTACAGGAATGCCTAGCACGGCAATGGAACCAGGCTCGTGGACAACTAAAAGACCTAGTGTTGGTGGACAGTCGCACACACAAATCTCTGCAGTGGTGGAACCCACAAAACCTTTCACAGGGGCGACTGTTCCAAGAGCCGGTTCCACAACTAGTACTAACAGCGGACGCATCACTGACAGGCTGGAGAGCCCATCTCCTTCAGTACACAGTACAAGAGCTCTGGACAAACAAACAAAGAAGGCTGCATATCAACCAACTAGAGTTGCTAGCGATCTTCCTAGCCCTAAAAGCCTTTCAAAAATACGTGTACAACAAGACGGTGTTGATCCGGACGGACAACATGACCGCAATGTACTATATCCAGAAACAGGGAGGAATTCACTCTCCACAGCTGTCCCATCTGGCGCAGAGCATATGGAAGTGGGCAATTCAAAAGAACATCTTTCTCCTAGCAGAACACCTCCCAGGGAAGGACAATCAAATTGCCGACCTGCTCAACAGGCACAGCCAACAAATACACGAATGGGAGATTCACCCCCAAGTTCTCCAGCCATTCTTCGAGGAATGGGGTCACCCAGAGGTAGACCTCTTTGCCACAAAAGAAAACTCCAAATGCCAGTACTTTGCCGCCAGATTCCCACATCCGTTGTCACTGGGCAATGCGATATGGATGAACTGGTCAGGCAGATTTGCGTACGCTTTTCCCCCAGCACTGTTGATCCCGCTGGTGTCACGCAAACCGCGACAACACTCACTCACCCTAATCCTAGTTGCTCCCACATGGGCGAGACAACCATGGTACACAACGTTCCATGAACTTTCAGTAGTTCCTCATCAAAGACTGTGCCTTGCTCCACATCTTCTAACTCAGAACCATAGAGAAATAAGACACCCAGATCCCAATCAGATTAACCTAGCGATCTGGCTCCTGAGGTCTTAGAGTTCGGATACCTTAACTTGCCCCCAGACTGCATGAACATCATTAGGGAGTCAAGAAAACCAACCACACAAGCGTGCTATGCAGCAAAATGGAGATCTGTTATTTACTGCAACAATAACCAAATCAACCTATTAGACGCTTCCATACAAAACATTATATGCTACCTGCTGCATTTACAAAGATGTAACTTAGCATACTCTTCCATACGACTACACCTAGCTGCTATAGCAGCATACCTTCAGAACAGGCAACACCTTTCACTGTTCAGAGTACCAGCAATTAAAGCATTTATGGAGGGCTTAAAAAGGGTGATCCCTCCAAGACACCCTCATTCCCCAGTCTGGAATCTAAATATAGTGCTTACCAGACTCATGGGACCTCCTTTCGAACCGCTACACTCATGCGAATTGCAATTCCTAATGTGGAAGGTTGCATTATTAGTTGCCATCACCTCACTCAGGAGAGTGAGCGAATTGCAAGCACTAACAATCAAGAACCCTTCATGCAGGTACATTCTAACAGGGTAGTTCTTAGAACAAACCCTAAATTCATGCCTAAAGTCGTATCCAATTTCCATATCAATCAAGCAATTGAACTTCCAGTATTCTTTCAGAATCCACAGTCAGTAGCTGAGAGAGCCCAGCACACACTAGACGTAAAAAGAGCTCTACTTTACTATGTGGACAGAACTAAATCCTTTAGGAAAACAAAACAGCTGTTTGTTGCTTTTGCACCACAACACAAAGGAAATCCTATTTCAAAGTCAGGAATAGCCAGATGGATAGTTAAATGCATTCAAATATGTTATCTAAAAGCTAAACGCACTTTAACAATCCCCCCTAGAGCGCACTCTACACGGAAAATGGGGCCATCCATGGCTTTCCTAAGGAATATTCCTCTCGAAGACATATGTAAGGCAGCCACATGGTCCACCATACACACTTTCACTAAACACTACTGTGTAGACGTGCAAGCAAAACAGCAAGCTGCTGTAGGCCAGGCTGTCCTCAAAACTCTTTTCCAAACTGCTGCAACTGACACAGGTGGCCACCACACAGATATGAATTCAGCAGCCCACATGCCTCGAACGGAATATCCTACTTACCAGTATGCATCTGTTCTTGGCATGTAGGGCTGCTGACATTCATATCGCCCGCCCTCCTCCCCGGCGCCTGTCGCAGCTGCAGCATTATCTCTAGCATGGACATCTCTTACTTTCCTATCTCCATCTCTGCCACAATGGCGAAAAACAATCTGAGCATGGAGAGGATGCCCATGCGCACTGTAGTCCAGGGGAGGAGTCACCTATCTCGTGATACTTCGAAGACTCTTTCAGGACCACAAAGTTCAATCATCCGGACCTAACACTAGGCGGCGATCTATGCACAGATATGAATGTCAGCAGCCCTATATGCCAAGAACAGATGCATACTGGTAAGTAGCATATTCCTTCATTTTCACTGCCAGAATGCATTTCAGCATCAACTGGCTTCAGTCATAAAGCAAATTGATAAATTAAGTCCAGTCCTTGTCCGTTAATAAAAAAAAGAGAAACAATTGGGTTACAATCTGAATTTAAATATATAAATTGCAGAGCATTTCTAAAATGTGTGCTCAATAGGTATTCATACCAAATCTATTATTGCAGCAATTTACATGATTGATCATAAAGTGTCTGACTAGTGAATAATATATATATGGTTTAAAGTCTGCACGCTTTTTGGTGCCTGCCTTGTGAATAACCCCAGTAGAATTGTAATGCCACAATTATTTATCAAAAAGTAGTGTATTGAATGTCTTTTCTTTCAATTTCCTGAATCCCGTTGATAATAGTCACTGTCATGTCCGTCTGACTTGATACTGGATCTGGCATCCCTGATCTTGAGCTTGTTCTTTTTTATTGTCTACAGGCTCCATTGCTGAAAATGGAGTGAGCTCTTCTAGTGCTACGGACCATTCCCAGAGGCACCTTCCCTCTCTGGACTTTCAAACTGTGGCTAACAGTTCTGTGGATGAAGGCACTTATCCAAACTCCACTGCCAGGGAGGTCTGCAAACAGGAATGTGACTCATTGGGGAATCAGATGGCAAGCAGCACCACATCTAAATTGTCATCATCCTCAGTATCTCACGCTTTGGAGTGGTCGGGGGAGTCTGTGAAAGAAGCAAGGACTTTGACTCCAGCACTGCCACGAATTGTAATCTTATCCAGAGCGGCTTACAGTCTTCTGGGTTCAGAGAAAAGCGGACAGTTGCCTTCCACGTCTTCTCTCTTGCCTCATGCGGATGTATCTTGGCTGAGTTCTTTGAGGCCTTTGCTTTTGAAGGACATGAACAGTGAAGACCAGTCACTTTACTACCGCCAGTGGACCACAGCGAGGCAGCACCATGCAGACTTTAACAATCTAGGGGAAGCAGCTGTTTGTAGGAATACCCACCCACGACGATTGCTTCTGACTGGACCCCCACAGGTTAACAGGTTTTTTTCTTTTATATGTTCAATTTCTAATGTGGCATGTTTAAGTGACAATTTAAGTGATTGGCTAATGTTGGTTTCTAGTGCATATGCTTTTTTTTTTAAGCTTCTTCCTTTTTTATTTCAGGTAAGTATTTTAGATAGGACAGTAAAAAACATTACCCAACCCGAAGCAGTGGATCTGTAATGTTTACAAAAATCAAATACCTACCTATAAGAACCAGGGTGTGAATGTTAACACTAGACCTGATAATGTCTCAGACTCATAGCAGCCTACAGACATTTTCTGTTTCCCTTTGCACAAAACAAATGAAGGTATACTACTAAAATGAAACGCAGGACATATTTTAAGAATGATTACTTCTCTCTTTTATGATCACAACCTTTACCTCTGTTGTTCTCGATACCACTCCTGCCCCATTCCTTAGCTTTGTGCATGCCATCTTGGTAGACTTCCTCTTCTCATCCCATGTTCTTCTCTACAAATGTGCATGCTTTGTAGCAAGTTGTTAGCAAACCCCAAAATCTTGACTAATATTTACCTCTCAAGTTTCAAGCTGCATCCACTAATGACCTTCTGTCACTTTCTGCCTAAAACGTCAATCACTCCGAATAATCTATGGAATTACATTTTTAAAATGAAAAAAACAATCACAAGGAGAGCTTTTGGCAGTTACATTTTAAAAATGGTTATACAAAATGTTGCATTCTAATTGAGTTATTGGATAGTCATTTGGCTTCTTTTCTTAAACAGATTTTCACTTTCGCAGAGTAAAAAGACAGGTCAGTTTCAACTTTAGTACAAGAAGGATTATACTTCAAATTACTTCCGTCCCTCATCTTTTTGTGTTGGTCTGAAGGAATCTCCTTCTCAGGATGCTCTTTTCTTGCCAAACATTTTGTGCTAGATTAGAGAGTAACCATAACGATTTCTATGTCCAGTGCACATTTATAGATGATTTTTGCAAGATTGTGACCATTTCAAACTTCGTCTAACATAAGTGATCCAGACTTAGTAAACTGTTAGAACGGTTTGTGATCTGTGATGGGAAAAAAATCTCCTTTCGAACTTTTAGCAAATAAATGCTTCCATGTATTTACAGAAGATACAAAAGATGTGCTATGTTCTTTCATGGTGTTACCAAATGTAGCTTCAGTTGTACTGGGCCATCTCTCTGCATAGCTTTGAGCATAAATACCTTTCCATTGCTACACTGAAAACTCAAAAGTTGGACTAGAGTTGAACATGATCTCTGGCTACACGCAGCAGATAACACTTGACATCACATCTGCAACCAATCAAATACACAATAGCATCTAGCAGCTGATGCATCATCTCAACAATTGGACTACTAACTTTGAGCATTAGTGGAATCCTCTAGACCAAAATGAGAAGTCCCCAAACTCTGACAGAGCAGTCAGAACATACTAGTGGAAGTGCAGCACTATACAACCCTGTGTAGCGTAACATAACAATACCAACCTTTGCCTGGTAATCACTTTTGCAAATGTAATATTTGATAGAATTCGAATCAACACTCCCCCAACCTCTCAAAATGATGAGAACTGTCCAAACGTGCTATTGATTTGAAATGCTGCCAAACAACAGCAGGGTGCTCACTCCGCCATACAAATTATCACTCAATAGTAGTGACATGACTTTTCACAGATAGTATTGGATCAGCAGTAGAGTGTCCATTACCCGTGATTAACATATTCCTTTGGCAGACTGAACGTTTGCTTGCCAATTTTGGGACAGCTTTGGGGGGCTTTTGCAGTTAATTATTAAACACGAGGAAGAAGTTTACAACTGGACCACTGGGCAGCAACATCATATAGACAGTGTTTTGGAACTGCTGCTGGGGGGCTCCCGGTGCCAGACTTAGGGGGAAGATATTAGCACTCAATGCCACACAGTGTAAAGAGAGCTCTGTCAAGAATATTAATATGTACATAACTTCATGCTATTCCATGCCAAAGTTGTACTTGCGTGGGCTAGTGGTAAATCACAAGTCCACTACATAAACACTCTTTAAGTGATGACAACCCACAATTACAAGTTAACTGTCAGATGCATAATGGGAGCACATTGAGAACAAGAGCTGTAACACATGACCAAGTCAAAGCCTCAGTAAAAGAACCTATAACTACACACAACACTAATCGGAACAAAACTCCCAAAATTAGAAAGTAAAATTAAACTAGGGGTACAAACACACAATCACAGGTTGAAGTTGGAACCACAAGACCTAATTACTATGCTGGATCACTCTTACCTAGCTCAACCAACAACACTCCAAGGATTAGAAAGTAAAATTAAAGTAGGGGTGCAAACACACACAGGCTGAAGTTGGAGCCACAGACCTAATGCTATGCTGCATCACTCTTGCCTAGCTCAACCCATCTATCTAATACATTTGAAACACTTATTAGCCTGCCATTGAAAAGGATGGATTTTTCACTCTTAATTCTGTCTTGATGAAAAACACCGGGTCCTGAA
Organism: Lissotriton helveticus; assembly: GCF_964261635.1. Taxonomy (NCBI): domain Eukaryota; kingdom Metazoa; phylum Chordata; class Amphibia; order Caudata; family Salamandridae; genus Lissotriton; species Lissotriton helveticus. The sequence continues at coordinate 795,367,165 of NC_136063.1, read as the reverse complement.
TTGTTTCAAGTTATGCTTTCTTTTTGTCCCTGATTTTGCTTTCTCTTTGGCTAGACCGTTTTAAAAATTATCTAAGGTATGTGTATGCAAGGTCATGCTTAAGGACTTGATTACCGCATGGTATTTCTTAGGTTATTTTGCAAAACTCAATTTAATATGTGATCCTGTATATTGCATGCACATAGCTGTGAGGCACCCAAGGCACGATACCCTCCCAAATGTTTTGATGGTGGGGTATAAAGTATGCTGTATAGTTTCTTCTTAGTAAATAGTAGGTGCCACTCTCTCTGGCCATTTTACAAGCAAGATTCGGTTGAAGCTCCACTGAGCAAGCATAGACTAAGTTCCCTCCTATTAACATATGGGGAAATTACCTTCCCATTATTTGTTACCTGTGACTATGTATTACCTAATTAGGCTCCTAGGATTATGATATCCGGGCTCTTTGGGATAGCCATTCTCCTTTTCTGTTTTATTATTTACACATAATTGCACCTTAAATCTTTCATAGGATTATGTGATGGTGCTTTTGTCCCCACATGCCAGCTACCTGTTCTCTTGACCGACTTTTTCTGTAGTGTGCAGTCAAAGCTTTTTGTTTAGCTCCAAATGCTGTATGAAAGTAGCAGGTTATGTGGAAATATGCACCTGAACAGAATCCAGTGAACAAGCAGATGGTTGTCCAGAGTATCCATAGAGTAGACCATTTCACCCCAGTTTGGGGCCCAATGTGGTCTCTGCTCATTATGGCTTCTCTGCAAAGTGTGACAACAATACGTGTACTTCCTGGAATCTGCACATTGTGGCATCTCCATGAATATTTGTTTCCTCTGTACAGCATATCTCTTTGCCTAGCAAACCTGCTGTGCGTTCACTCTTGCCTGTTAACATAGTGCAACCTCTGTGTAATAAGGTTCTGTTTAGCATTGCCGATTTGTTAACAACAAACTTCATCTGGGACAGAACTGCCAATGTATTTTGAAATTCAAGTGATTTCACACTAAACAAAGTGAGTCTTGATGAGATAAAGAATTCAAGATTGGATTTTCTTCATTGTACTTTTGAGATGTAAAATAGTCTTATACATTACATTTATTGCAAGCGCTCCATACTTTGCACAATGATGCACTAAACAGCCAATTGTATAAGGTTGGAGAGAGAGCTGCTCATATGGACAGATCCAAAGTCCACTGACTGTATATTTTCAATAATTGGCAAAAAATAGCACATTCGAATAGGTGTGCTGTCAAGCCAGACCTTAAAAAAACAAAGGGGACCAGTGTGTGGTAGCAATGTTAATGTCTTTTTTTGCACCTTTTCCTTCCACAACCACCACCTTTATGACCTGGTCACCCCCACCTTTTGCCTTAGTACTGATCCCTTTTGACTGAAATACCAGCTCCCTGCTAACCAGGCCCCCATTGCAGGTGCTCTTTCCCTTAAAACAAGGTAAATGTCTAATTTTAACCTAATAGGCAAGGAGTTTAGCACCCCTGTAAGTCCCTAGTAAATGGTACCCCTGGCACATAGGGCATGGGTACTAATGAGGGTCCTCAGGGACTGCAGCATGTATTATGCCACCCTAAGGGACCCGCACCCAAACAGCATGCAGACTGCAAATGCAGGATGCGTGAAATAGTGCCAACGAATCTGAAAACACGACTTGGAACACTCACTGTGTGCCATGCTACGGTACACTGCATTATACTGTATGTAAGTTACCCCCACAGCCGGCCTTAGAACCCTAAGGCTGGGTGCATTATCTTCTATATGATGGCACATCTGCATGAGCAGATAGGCCCATGTAAATGTCTAGTTCCATTGCTAGATATTGCCAGTGATCAAGCACCCATCTAAAGGACATGTACTGGTCAATACAATTTACCCAGCTACATGATGGCTGCTCTGAAACTAATGATGTTTGGTATCGAACTCCTCGTCTTAATAAATCTGTAGTGATGCCAGTACTTGATTTATTATGACATGCACCCAGAGAACACCTTAGAGGTGCCCCTGAAAACCTACTACTACTAGTCCTCTAGTGTGCTGAATCACTAGCATCTCCCAGCCTGCCACCACAGACTTGTTTCTGACCCCCCTGTAGGTGAGAGCTTGCTCTGAGGTCAGAAACAGCGCCTGCTCTGGCAGAAGGTGATCACACCTCCAGCAGGATTGCTAGTGAATTAGCATGTCAAGGCCAAATACTTCAAAGCCTCTGCCGCCTTTGATATGTGACAACGGCTTCCCTCAGATCTGGGTAATAGCGCCCCCTGCCCTGGGGCGCATTTAGCAGCAGAGCAGGCAGGAAGTTAGTCAGTAGGTGAGTTACACTTTAAGGCTTGGCACACCCCTGAGGTGGGCCAACTGAAGTGAACAGCCAAGAAAGGATTTCACAGCTTTGAATTTTGCGAAACTAGAAATTCTGGGTCAGGATTATGCCCATTCACCACAGGAGGTGGTCATATAGGGGGTGTAGTCATCCCAGGGGTAAGTAGCCCATTGTTTGCTGCCCTACACACTCCTAAACGGCCCAAACATCTGTATTTAGGGGTTCCCCTGACACCAGGAATTCAGATTAGTCTACCTGGGAACAGAAGAAGGAGAAAGAAGAGCCGAAGACGTGAGAACGGAGGTCCTGCACTGAAATTGTCACAAAACTCTGCCTGGCTGCATGCACCACGACAGTCATGAACACCGACTTGTCCAGAAGCTGAGTACCCTCTCCAAACCCTTTGAGGACTGTCCAGCACTTCAGCAACTAAGCAGCATCTCCCTTGGGGTGGAGGAGCCACTCCCCTGCATCTGCAGGCACCTAACGCACATGTCCAGTACTCCATTTTGCTGGCTACCGGGTCCACCAAGAGAGCATCTTAACAAGAGGAGGTCTTAGTGGTTCTAGGAGGTCTGCCCGGTCTCTCCAGCAAGTTTCGAGATACTAGATCCTCCAGGAGCCTCACAGCACCAATACCCTGGGTATCAGAGCATTTGCAGTAACCACAGCTTGTTGAGTGTTCTTTTTCCCCACTGATTGATCTGGAGACATGGTTGAGGGCTCTGGTGCCGAAGAATAAAGATTTTGTTTGTTGAAAGTGCTCCTTTTTTAGGTCTTGCGCGTTGGCTCAGCGAGAGTATAGTAAGGGACTTTCAAAAATGTTCCCAAAGTCTGCAGGCGGATCGGGGACAGTGCATGTGCGACAGGCGCGCGCACCATTTGTCCGCCTGCAGCCTTTGGGAGGATTTTCGCGGCCGCTTTGAAGCACTCCGTGAGCCGCGCAGCCACTGAGAACATCAAAGCGACTTTGAAAGTGCTCTGCATTTGCCACCCTCTCCCTTATCCCACTTCCTGCTTGTTTAAAAAAGATATTTTTGCAGCGTGAATCTTTCTGGATTCACTATGCTGTGCATTATTCCGCGGTCTAGTGATTGGGTCCGGGATCGTATTCTTTTCTTTCTTTCTTTTTTTTTTCGTAGCCCAGGTGGGCGTCGGCGTCCCACCTTCTGGTGTACTTCCTGTGACGTCGGCATGCTTCCTGCGGAAGCTCCCACCTTTGGGCGCCATCTTCGGATCCTTTTTTCCGCCGTTGGGTTTGGATCGTCACCCAGAGGTTCCAGGGTTTTTGGAGAAAAGAAAAAGGGAAAAGCTGAAATCTACCGAAAAAGTTTGGAGAATATATCCAGGAACAAGACCACCGAGCCGGGACGACGAAGAAGGAGGAGAACTTCGAATACTTCGAAATCCAACGGAGAATGCGCACACAGGGGGTCCCCTGAGCGCATGAATGGACAAGACTCCGTTCAAATTCTGCCGCAATTGCCACCACAAGTACGCGCAGAAGGACAAGCACCAAGTTTGCCAACTCTGCCTGCCGGTCGACCACGAAAGCAAGGATTGCAACGCCTGCTCCGTCTTCACGCCAAAGACTCTCAGGATTAGAGAGAGGCAGAGGATAGCCAACCACAGCCTGCAAGGATAAGGCCAACCTCCGTCGCCTCGGGAATTGGGCCTCTCTAGTGACGAAGAGGACAACATCGCTGAGGGAGCAGATGACTTCACGGTCGTAGAGACCGATAAGAAAACTACAAAAGAGGTAGGAGAGACGTCGACCCCTAAAGCTCTGACAGACTCTCGAAAAACAGATTCTAAGTCCACGAAAGGAGCACTGGCGCCGAAAAGTTCGACGGCCGCAGCTGCATCCAGGGACAAACAGCCCAGCGGATCCTTCGAAAAGGACTCCCAGGCGGCGAAAACACATAAAAAGCATAGGTCGTCGAAGCACCCCCCCCCCAAAAAGGAGCACTCGGCGCTGAAGGAAAAGGACCCAAAGGCTTCTTCGAAGTCTACGTCGAAGAGATCGTCCGAAACACTCGACGCCGAACAGGCTGCCGAGATTGAAAGGAAAAAGAGAAGGCTCGAGGCCAAAATGGATAACATCCTGCAAAGGAAAAGAGAATTCAACGAGCGGATGAAGAGGTTTACCATCCCGTCAAAGCCGGCGACGAGTATCGTCGAAGATGAGGAGGAGTTTGACGCCGAAGAGCCGCCGAAAACTCCCGAGCCCCAGGAACACCAAGATGAAGAGGGCCTATACTATTTCGAGGAAGGCGAAGATGACCAGCGCACGAGTTTGGACTCTGCATCCTCGGTGGCGCAGGACCTGGATTGGCAGGACCTCGACGCCGAAAGCCCATAAGAGGCCGTGGAGATGTACCCTTTGAGGCCTTCGCCGCCAGATGACATTGGGAACTACAACATGGTCATCAGGAATGCGGCAACCGCTTATGGAGTGAAGCTGGCGGGGAAAAAAACAAAAGCCTGCTTCCTCCTAGAGACCCAGCTCCCCACTCAAACCAGGAGTCAATTCCTCCCCATGCTACCAAGTGTCCTGGACCAGGGGAGAGAGGCATTCAAAGAACCAGCAAGCTGTAGGTCTGTCACACCCAGGACAGAGAAAAAATACAAACCCTCTTCTAAGGACACCCCCTACATCCAGGGATCCGTCACAGCTGACTCCATCATTGCAGCAACAGCCAGAAAAAAGGGCCAACGTTCCCACAAACTCAGGCCTACCACCTGACAGAGAGTAAGAGGATAGACCTCACTGGAAGGAAGCTAGAGAGGAATGCAGCAGTACACTGGCGCATTGCCAACTCTAATGCCCTTCTCAACAGGCATACGTACCAGCATTGGGATGAGGTCGGACAACTGCTCAAACACCTCCATGAGCAATACCAGCAGAGCGCAGCACACCTGGTGGAGGAAGGCAAGAATATAGCCAACTCATGCCTAAAATCAGCCCTGGCTGAGGTTATCAGGCTTCGAGCCGGAAGTTCAGAATAACATCCTGAACTCCCCCTTCAATGGAGAAACCCTGTTCAGGTCACCAGTGGATGAGAAACTCACCCAACTCAAGAAAGAAAATGAGACTGTAAGGTCCATGGGGGCCTTGCAATTCAGAGGAATGAGAAGAGGTACCCCGACACGAAGACCTAGCAGAAGAGGGGGAAACCAGCCGGGAACATCTCATCAGACATTCCAGCAGACCTATGAGGGCGACAATCAGGCGCAGCAGGGCCAGCAAAAACAATCCTGGCAATACCAGCCACAGGGCAAGTCCTTCTGCGGGAGAGCGAATGGACGAGGGCAAACAAGAAGAGGGGGCCAGCAATACACCTCAAAGTGACTGCACAACACCAAGCGTGCCCAGCCACTCAACACCTCTAGGGGAGGGGCACAACAAAGTCACCAAAAAGAGGTTACACGAACTAAAGATGAACGAACATGTAACACCAGTAGGAGGCAGACTAAAACACTTCTTCCAGGAATGGAAGAAGATAACTACAGACAAATGGATACTAAACATCATACAGTTTGGATACTGCATAGAACTGGAAAAGAAACCGCCAAACAGGAAACCAAAAAGAAAGGCGCGCTCAGCAAAAGAACTAGCGCTACTCCTAGAGGAAGCAGAAGAACTCCTCCACAAGGCAGCCATAGAAACAGTACCATTCAACGAAAGAAACAAGGGAGTGTACTCAAACTACTTCCTAGTAACAAAAGTGGACGAAACGTTAAGACCCATCCTGGATCTGCGGTTCCTAAACCAATACATAAAGACACAAAATTCAAAATGACTTCCCTACAAGAGGTCATTCCACAGATAAGGGACGGAGACTTTATGTACCATAGACCCAAAGGATGCCTACCTACACATCCCGATGAACAGGCAGCACAAACATCTGCTGAGATTTGCTATCGACAAAGCACACTACCAGTTCACAGCCCTGGCCTCCGGACTAAAATCCGCACCGAGGGTGTTCACCAAATGTCTCGCTGCCTTAGCAGCGCACCTACGGCGGGAAGGAATTCACGTAAACCCCTACCTCGACGACTGGCTAATAAAAGCAAGTTTCTACAAACAATGCAAATTACATGCACAGCAGGTCACAGAAACGCTGACACATCTGGGATTCTCAATACATTGCGGAAAATCCTCAATAGAACCTGAACAAGTGAAGATCTTCCTGGGTGCACAGATCAACACCATACAGAACAAAGTGTTCCCCAGCGAGAAGAGAACGCTTGCCCTGCTGAAGGAGACACGTCAGTACCACAAGGGGCGAGCTCTGACAGTGAGGACAGTGCGCAAGATCATGGGGATGATCGCGTCCTGCATACATCTAGTCCCCAATATACGACTCTACATGAGGCCATTCCAGGAATGGCTCAACAACAATGGTCACAAGCTAGAGGGAGTTGGGAGGATCTAGTGGTTGTAACGCACACACAGTGCAAGTGGAAATAGCGTCGTGGAACAAGAAGAACATAACAATGGGGAGTCCTTTCACACCATCAAACCCAACAGTGACCATCACCACAGACGCATCCCAGAGGGGATGGGGAGCACACATGAACAAGCTCAAGGTGCGGGGTCTGTGGACTACAACAGATGCAATCAACCACATCAACTACCTGGAGCTAAAGAACGTGTTACTTGCCCTAAAAGCCTTCCAGAAACAACTGTACAACCAGAGAGTGTTGATACAAATCGACAACATAACAACAATGTTCTACATCGACAAACCGGGAAGAACACAATCAGTAGCACTATCTAGCCTAGCGCAGGAGATATGGAGATGGGCCATACCACTCAGAATAGACCTCCTGGCCATACATCTACCAGGAAAAGACAACGTGGAGGCAGACAGGCTCAGCAGACAGACATCCGCATCCCACGAGTGGGAGCTCAATGCACAAGAAACACGGAGGCTATTTCAAAGGTGGGAGACACCAACAATAGACCTATTTGCAAAACACCAGAATGCAAAATGCCGATACTTCGCATCCAGGAGAACAATCCCAGGGGAATGCCCTATGGATAAGCTGGGTGAAAACATTTGCCTACGCTTTTCCCGCGATACCACTGATACACAGGGTACTCAGCAAAGGCAGAACCAGCAACATGACACTGGTCCTAGTGGCGCCACAATGGGCCAGGCAGTCATGGCTCTCTCAAATTGTGGAGATGGCGCAGGGACCACCTCACAGGTTCGGGAAAAGAAAGGACTTACTCTCCATGCAAAACATAGAGGTACTCCACCCAGAGCCAGAGAGCCTCTGCCTAGCTGCATGGCTCCTGAAGACATAGAGTTTGCACACCTCAAACTGCCAGAGAGCCCACTGAAGGTGCTACGAGAGGCAAGAAGACCTACCACACGAATTCACACAATGGTGCATCAAGGAAAAGCTACAGAAGAAGATGACAAAGCAATCAACTGTGCTAAAATATTTAACACACCTGCTAAAAGCAAACCTTAGTTCTACATCGCTGAGAGTACATCTAGCAGCGATAGTAGCATACACAAGAGGCGAGACAGGAAAGAGCTTCTTTAAATCACAAGTAGTAAAAAGATTTCTGGAAGGGGCTAAAAAGATCGCACCACCAAAGAAGATGCTGCCACCGGCATGGAACCTCAATTTAGTCCTGAAAGAGCTTATGAAGCCGCCTCTTGAACCCATCCATAAGACCTCACTACAATTGCTCACGATGAAGACAGCCTTCCTAGTGGCAATCATCTCGCTACGCAGGGTAAGCGAACTGCAAGCCCTAACGCTACAAGAACCGTACATCCAAATACACAATGACAGAGTAGTGATGAGAATGGACCCACACTTTATTCCAAAGGTGATGTCAAGGTTTCACATGAACCAGACAATACAGATACCAAGCTTCTTTCAGAAACCATCCACAAGCGCAGAGAGGGCACTGCACACTATGGACGCGAGAAGGGCAGTAATGCATTACATGGAAAGAACTAAAGAACACAGGAAAACAAAACAGTTCTTTGAGTCCTTCGCAAGCAGTTTCCTGGGTAGACCAGTAACAAAGGGAACCATCGCACGATGAATCGCACAAACGATACAATTCTGCCACAAACAGGCAGGTCAAGAACTAACAGAGGGGGCAAACGCCCACTCTGCTAGGAAAAAGGGAGCAACAATAGCCTTCCTGGCTAACACACCCATTCAAGACATATGCCTGGCGGCAACATGGGCTTCACTGCACACGTTCACTAAGCACTACTGTGTGGATATACAAATGAACAAGGAAGCACAAGTAGGACAGAAAGTGCTTCAACATATATTCAACAACCAACGCTCATCTTCCACCCAGCCGCCACAAACATAACAAACCTCTACAAAGTCTATGCACAGCATAGTGAATCCAGGAAGATTCACCCTGCAAAACGAATAGTTTCTTACCTGTCGGTGTAGTTTTGCAAGTTGAAGATCTTTCTGGATTCACTAGCGAACCCACCCACCTCCGCCAGAAAAATGAGGCAGGAGAAGAAGGTGGAAGTACAATGACAATATACAAACAGACACTTTTGTGCCTGCAGTGTTAACCTGAAGGGTCCCTCCCCTCTGCGACCGGCCCAGTAAGAAGAAATCCGACATCTAAAGGCACCCTTGCACCCGCAGCCCCCAGGCTTTGCGGAGTCGGACCAGCTGTGTCCCTATAACTTCTCCCCCCCCCCCCCCCCCCCCCCCCCCCCGCAGCCTGTTTTCCAAATGTTGATTTTCTATTGAACAGCATTGGGCTCCAGACGCTGAAATAGCACCCTGCACCCAGCCACCCCTGTGCCACTGGTGGTGTATGTTTGGTGCTGCTTTGTGCCCCCCCCCCTTCCGTGCTGGTCTTAATCCCCAAAGTTTGGCACTTGAAACTGATCTACTTACCTGCAAGCAGCGTGGCTCCAAGCACCCCAGTCTCCATTGTAACGCATTGGGCCAAGCTCCGATTTTGACCTTTGCATCTGGCTGCCCCAGTGCCGCTAGTGGTGCAGTTTTGGTACTAACCTGACCCTTGCTGACCTTTGGTCCCGAAGACTGGAAATGTGATACTTACCTGTTCAACCGCGATATTGTTTTCCACATATGATAACATTGAACTGTTCAGAAAATATTCTAAGTGTCGATTTTTAAAAGTGAAATATATTATTTATTTAAAAACATACTTACCTTACTGCAAAGATCTTGGTTGTAAAATAAAATACAACCATATTATAGGTTTCTAAAATTGGTGTGGATCTCTTATTTGAGTTGTGTGCATATTTTTGATCACTGTTGTGCAATAAATGTTACACTCCTCTGGGTTAGGCCTAAGCTGCTCGCCCACACTACCACCAATAGAACACTTTGGGTTTTACTTTGAGCACTGAATACTTTTGGGGAACCCCTGAGCACTTTGCATTTTATAACCACCTAGTGGCATACCATATACAGAGCCAGGTTCCTACAGAGTGAAACGCAGAAGAAGAGGAACCGCCATCAGACATTTGGGAACCCCAGTAAGTGACACTACAGATCCCTTCTACACAAAAAGACCTGTGGGAGGAAGTTCTGATTTTTCCCCTAGGAATGGAAGAAAATCACCTTTGACAAATTGATATTAAACATAATTGAACATGGGTACTGCATATAACTGGTAAACAAACTATCAACAATAAAACCAGGCGCAAAAAAGTATAGCGGCGTCTATGGCAGGAAGTCATTGATCTCTTACTTAAGAGGGCAGTCGAGCAGAGGTACCACTGAAGGAGAGTAAACAAGAGGTGTATTTGGTTTATCAAACTCAGACAAAGCACACAGATCCATATTAGACCTAATGGCTTTCTACAGGTTTACAAGTGAATTTGTTGTGGCCAGGGTACATCACAAGTTCAGGGCCTACTCTTTGGGGTAAAGTCTGCTCCAAGGTTTTTCACAAAGTTCCTTGTTGTAGAAGCAGAACAGCTGCCAAGAAGGGATATATACAAGTTTACTCTTATTTAGATGATTGGCTGGAAAAGGCGAAGCTGTGCAAACAATGCTAGAACAAGATACAAAGTCTGATAAGAATACTTCACAAACTTGGCTTCTCCCTGAACTTAGAACAGTCATCAAAGAGTGAGAATACTTTCCCAGAAGCGGCTCAAAACTCAGTGGAAGCCAAGGCCTTCCCTATAGCAGAAAGCCCAGGCACAGCTCAACTTTCCCAAAATAGTCAATGTTTGACAGTGGAGAAATTGATGGTATGAAGGTATCTTCATACCCCTAATATGCTATGCACGACTTCACATGAGGTCACTCCAAGAGTAGCTACAACGGTTAATGGTCACAGGTGCCAATGGGGAGTTGTGAGGATCTAATGGTTATCACAGAGTACACTAGGGGATACAGTGGTAGAATACAAACACCATTACAGTGGCAGGCCTTTCATACTACCAACTTCCTCCCTAACCATCACAACACTGAGCTCAGAGCAATAAGTGAAACACATAAACATCCTGGAACTGTAAACTGTTGTGTTAGCCCTCGAGGCTTTCCAGACATACATGGGTGTTGGAGAGGGGAGGTAAGGGGTGTTGTGGTGAAGGGAGGAAAGTGTTTTTTCAGCAGCCTAATACACATGCAGAGCGGATCCTACATAAGCTGAATTATAGAAAAGTGATTATTTGCTACTTACCAAAAGCAATCTGGAAGGGCTTGTTAACCTCATTTACACAAAGAGGCAAAGTTTCCCCCAGCTACTAAAGGATCTGTTGTGAGATGAATAGTCTATCCATTCCAGACATGTTACAAAATGGCTATTGTGACATTGAGAGAATAGACAAGGGCACACTTGACAAGGAAGAAAGGAGAAACACTTGTGTTCCTGACTAACATATTTGCACAACATCTGCGTTGCAGCCATGTGGATTTCTGTTTACACCCAAAGCATTACTAGGCAGACCTTCAAGCCCATAAGGAGGCTCAGATGGGACAAAGGACACTAAACACTGTTATAATCCCAGGCTCTCAAGGGAAGAGAATACCAATACAAAATCAATGAACAGCATGCGCATCCAGAAAAGATTCATGCTGCAAAACAAAATGGTTACTTATAGAAGTAATTTTACAGCTTTAAGAAACTTTCTGGATTCACATGCGACCCTCCCATCTTCTCAAATGAAGTGATTTTGCATAAGAAGCAAGCGAAGTAAAGTATCGGACGAGAATATTATACAAGGAAATTGCTGAAAATGGGGAAACATCTGAAGGTGAGAAATACTTCAAAGGATTTCCAGGGCGTATGTGTGAAACCATTCAAGCAAGGACAGGCAAGTGCCCAAATGGTCGACAACTCGACAATGCTCACAACAAATTTACAAGAAAAGGGACTAAAATAACCAATACCAGACCTAACAAATAGATGACGGACAGCATTGAAATTAGGAAGTGCTTCAAGCCTCAAAATTGCTCCTACAGATAAGTTACCATTGCGATCTTCTAGTTTAAAGACCTATTAGGACTGGAATATGGTATGACTGGAGTTGCAATAGTAAATTTACCAGGTCGAGGGGAAGGCAAGTCAGAGTAATGGTCAAAGCCAAACTTGTGGCCCAGTTGATGTTAAAACGAAGTGCTTTTTCAGCACGTGATAGGGTGACAAACTTTAGTTTTTTTACTATTTGTTTTAAACAATATGTAAAAGTTCCAAACTGGAATCTCTTTCTTACTAACTCACACGCTTGCCGAATGTATGAGTTTCAGTTTGTTTCATCTCATGTGGGAGATGTCCTCTCGTAGCTAAATCATGTCTATTGTCTCATCATGGATTTATATATATATACTGTTTTACATACGTTTTGGTCATTGTGAGGGTCTCTAGAATTTATCTGTGACTGCATGTCTACATTTCAAATGAAGCAAAAGATTTAAAATCCTCTTTTAAAGAAAGTTCTCACAGAAGGTCAGTGCACCTATAACAAAGCCAAGTTGTTTGCCCAAATATTAAATGTTAATGTATCTCTGCATATATGAATATTTACGTGTTGGCGTTGTGGCAGTGTTGCTCACTTGGATTAAATGTGTTTTCTTGTCTTCCTGCCAGGTAGGAAAGACGGGTGCTTACTTGCAGTTTCTCAAGATCCTCTTCCGCATGCTGATACGCTTACTGGAAGTAGATGTGTATGACGAGCAAGAGATTTACACAAGTATGAACCTTGATATAGATCTTTTTTTCTGATTGTTTTTAGCTGCATATTTTAGTCTATTTTAAAATTTAGTTTTTTTATTTAATTTAATAGCTTATTTATGCTTCATGGTTAGAATGTTACCAGACTTGCCCCAAGCACAGTGCAGATTAACCCAAATATGTATTGCCTGTGTAAGCGTGGGTTCGAAGAAGTGGACCCCTATTGAATAATGGGAAGTTTCCCCACAACCTAAGTCACACAGCAAGCCTAATTGCATTATAAATTGTCTCTCAAGTTAATGATGCACAATCTTTTTTATGCTTTATCATATTGACTAAAATCACAGGATGTGAAATAGTGTTATATTTAACTTCAGTTAACATGTTTGCAAAATACTTCCTTCTGATTTACTAAAATGCCATAGTCAAGTGTATTGATCACCTGTTTGAGAAAACACCTGCTAAAACAGCATTTTTTTCTCTAATTCGATGTCTGGTGTAATTTTGAAGAGTTGGTGCGGAACTTATGCATTGAGTTAGAAAAACGTTAATGTGTCCCCTTGTATGTGCACAGTGTTCAAAACAAGAATCATTAAACTGTACTGAAATATGTGTTTCTGAGTTGTATTCTTCCCGGTAGAACCATTGTAGTGTAGGGCTGACAGTTTGTAAGCAGTGAATTTGTATTTATAAAACTTGGTGAACACATTTCATCACTCCTACGCCTCGAGACATACATTTCTCCATAAAATACACAATTAGATGAGTGTTCTGTTGTTCACTACTTTCTTATTCCTTTCATGCTTTTTCTTTTTTTAGGTGATACTGAAAATGGTGACATCACACAGTCTGTCAGTGGTCAGTGGCCAGACATTGAAGTTTTCAGTAAAATGAATTTTGATGCAAGTGTTCATGATCCAAAGTACAGTCAAGTGAGCCCTGTGTTTACGGATAGTCTCATAAGAATTAAACAAGGTCAGTGTAAACTGTATTTATGTGCATGAAACTGTTGTGCAAATGCATTTTTGAGCATGGATCTGAGGCTGATGCTTTTGAGCTCAGTGGTTGCTGACAGGTTTTCTTTTGAAACCACAGCCATTGGAACTAATGATGCATGTAAAGTATAGTTGTGGGCATGGGCTTCAACACTAAAATTGCATATGAAACTTGCAGAATTTTAGGCAGGCTGAAACCTTTTATGTATTATGTTTTTATATCCACAGAAGCAAACAAAGATAAAGAGGGGAGGGTTGAGAAACCTCGCAAGCGAGAGACAGTGTCAATGATGTTAACAAAATATGCTGCTTATAATACATTCCATCACTGCGAGCAGTGCCATCAGTACATGGATGTCAACCCTTTGGCACAGGTGAATAGCGGCAGTTTTTTATCAAATTATTTTTCTTAATGTTTTCTTCCTTCATTCTGTTTATCTGTTTTTTGTTATCTACTGTTAAGTGTCTTTATTTGTTTGAAGGCTACCATTGTCTGAGTTATAAACCATTATGGCAAGTAGAATTCACCATAAGAGGTGAATGTTGCCTTTTTTTGCAAAAACAAGGGGAAGGGAGCATTGATTTCGATTAAATGCAGTTTTAATGCAACGGTTGAGACATGCCTCGTGGGTAGTTTAATGGAGTGCTAGACTGTCACAGTGAATCTATCATGTTTCAGTTCTTGAATTAAGATATGGCAGCATATTTCAGAGGTCTCAATATGAAGCTATGGAAGGGGCTGCAGTTCCACATCAACATTAAATCATATTTTTTCAAAAAAAGGATGATAAATGTTTGATTAGTGGAAATGGTAGAAATAGGGGCGTGCATACTTTCAGAAAGGCCAGAAACAAAAAGGATGGGCATTAGAACAGAGAGAGTATATGATAAATCCAGATACTACATGAGATCAGTAGCTCAAGCGCATTTACGAAAACTGGGAAAACAGGTAGGCCTGGTGGTTCTTATCTGCAAACTGAACAAGTATCGGCAGCAAGGGATACTATTTACTGCATCACTACATGTGTTTTAAAACAAAATTCTAGATAACCCTCTGATATTTGCCCACCTCAAAAGGCTAGCCACCGCATTAGCCTTTCATTTTCTAATATATACCAAGGAGTAGAGAGGCAATTTCAAAGTGAAAACATGAGACAGCACGTTGTTGTATTTATTACACAAAAGAAAGATTCAACAGGTCTTTTCTTTGCTTGTTGTGATTCTTTTATTCAACATCTTCTTAAATGTAAGCGAGAGTTCAGCACAGCCAATGCGTTTTGCCCAACATTTGGGCTTCTTCAGGGCCAAAGAAATTCAAATGAATTGTTCCTAAATATTTAAGTACGGAGGTTTCCATGATTTCTCCCATATCCATCTACCTCTGCGATGGTGTCCAACTTAAATTCATATCCATCGTCGGGATCTATAAGTTGTACTCAATTACATATCTTCGTGAACTTAGTATACATAGTCTCACACTAGTCCTTCAAACATAGAAACGAGTATTGTTTGTAGTCATAATCAGTTAGGCTTCTCCTGTTTAGTTCAAATGGCTGAGACCGTGTTCCGCCATGACGCAACACATATAGTCAATACTCTCCAAATTTCATTGGTTCTGATCTGCTGTTAATGCTGGGTTTAAATGACTCTTGCTCTTACATTACACATGCCTGATTTAAATGTAACACAAGACCAAATGTTGTCTTGTTTGCAGTGGTTTCTGTTTGTGATGTATTGTATTCTGAGCTTTATACTCTTTTCCTTTTTTTGCAGTTGCCCGATTCCTCCCTGCATGCCTTTACCTTTTCCTCCTCTATGTTAGGAGAAGAGGTGCAACTTCACTTCATCATCCCAAAGTCAAAAGAGCACCATTTTGTCTTCAGTAAGCAAGGAAAGCACTTGGAAAGTATGCGCCTCCCGCTGGTATCTGAGAAGGTAGGCCTCTTTCTACAGTGCTTCTATTGATTGCTTTGTTTAAAGTTTTCACTGTGTGCATCGGCTCATAATGTGCATTGTCTACTTTCCTCCTGTGCGTCTTTTAGCAGCACCTAAACACACTGAAGAGTCCAATATTCACGCCTTCTAGTGGGCGGCATGAGCATGGCCTTCTGAACCTCTTCCATGCCATGGAGGGCATCAGCCACCTCCACATCCTGGTAGTCAAAGAATACGAAATGCCACTTTATCGAAGATGCTGGCCCAATCACATATTTCTAGTGCTGCCTGGGATGTTCAACAATGCTGGAGTCGGTAAGCCCATTTTAGCAAAGTTTCCTTTATTACCAGAGTAGTGCTCAAAATATCAAATTGTTTTTGTGTCAGAGACTCATAACGTTAAAATAAGGTCTGCAGTTTCTTTTTCCTGAACCAAAAAGGCAGATTTTCTGGTATCCGGATATAAAAAATGGTTCCCATGTCGTGGGGTTTAGTCTGGGACTGAATAAGAGCAGCCTGAAGAATGATATAAGCAGTTATACATTTGAGGTGGTGGTTACAGGTGGGGGCCACCAGCACTCATTTTTGGGAACCAGCAGTTCTCATTTATCATTAAACCATGACCGAAAGCAACAGAGAAAAAAACACACAAGGGGAAAAGAAGGAGGACGAGAAAGGCAGAAAAACACAACAGGCAGAAAGCAGGATTCTAAAAGAGTGAGTGAGGGAGTGTCTGGTCGGAGACATGAGGTGGAACCAACACTGTGCAGCCTTGGTATTTGACACCACCAACATACAATAGCACCTGTTGTGGGCTTCTGAGCAAAACTTTGGAGAAAGGCACTTATCCTTTTACAAATTAAGCATGGGATCCAGGTGGAGTTTGGATATCAATAGGATGATGGAAAAGACACGTGGTTCATTTGCAAGGGAAGCAGATAATTGGGTCAGTAAGGTGAATCACAAGTTCTTAATAGCAGGCCGTCATTTGGTGAGTTGGTGATAGAATCTGACTGCATTTTCCACTGAGTGATTTAGGAGCATGCCGCACCAAGCAGTTCTCAGAGTTCTCTGGTGAGCGCTCCTTTGGCTAATTTCATGGTACACAAATACCTCAAACACACAAGTTGTGAAAGCTGTTGGTCACTAAACAGTGAAGAGGCTTAAGGGTTGTAACATCCAAAGTATTTGGACTATTCATTCAAAGACGGAAACTAGGATGTGCACCTAAGAAGATGGGATCTAAGAGCATGTGAGAGGTAAATGCATGTTCGAGACATATGAGCTGCAGATCTCACACTGAGCATTAGATCGCCACCTGGTGTTGGGCTTGGTTGATTGCATATTGTTGTCGTCTTGGAAGAAGTCTTTGTAGTCACGAGATAGGTGGCTCCTCCCTTGGACGATAGTGCGCATGGGCATCGACTCCATCCTTAGATTGTTTTTTCCCGCCACTGGGTTCGGATGTAACTTTTCCGCTCCGGTTCGAAAACTACTTTCTAAGTAGTTTGATGCGTCAAAAACTTACTTTAACTCTTCTAAACCACTTTCGACATCCAGAACCATTGTCTCGATCTCATCAGCTCGATTCCGGTTGTCGACGCGGGCCGTTGGGCCTATACACGCCGTGAGGCCTCCAGCTCATGGAAAGGATGCCGTTCAAGAAATGCCCCCAGTGTGGAGCAAAATTCCCGCAGAGTTACCATGACGGGGTCTGTAACCTGTGCTTATCACCAGAACACGACGAGTCCAGCTGTCCAGCCTGCGCATCCCTTTGATCCAAGAAGACCATTCGGGATCTGAATGCCCGTCAACACATCATGCAGAGATCAGCTCCGGAACCGGAGGACATCTTCGAGGGTCCAGATGTCCCAGAGGAAGATTCCGAAGATCTCCAAATCGTCTCTGGGGCAGACGACTCTGATGACTCCATACGTTCGGGTCAACGCGTGAGTACTATTGCCCCTGCCCCATCCCCAACACCTAAATCGAAGGCAAAGGTCAACACTCTGCCTCCGGGGCCCAGTCGAGACCGAAAAACTACTTCAGAAGCCCCGCCTTCGAGTCTGGCTCTGAAGAAAATACAAAAGCCTTCCGGTAGCTCAGGACCGAGCAAACTGCATGTGCCGATACCACCAGCTCCCTCAGCACCGAAACCGAAAGAAGTCCCTGTTCCGAAAGCCACTTTGAAACCGTCGACTCTGAAAGACAAACCGGCTTCGAACATAATAAAGCCTGCTTCCAAGCCGACGAAACCAGCTTCGGCTCCAAAGCCAAGGTCTTCGGAGCAAAGATCTATGCCAAAGGACTCTGCCACAACTCCTAAGGCTAAGGACAAAGAAAAGAGACCACCACGCTCGGAACCGAAAAAATCAGCACCTAAAGCAGTTCCTGAAGAAGAGGAGCTTTTTCACCCTGATCCTACACAGAAAAAGATCTATATTGACCCAAGGACATGACATGTCTCTACTGTACCAGACAGTAAGAGGAAGTTAGATACAGCACCTCCACCTCCAGTTCCTGTAAAGAAGGACTCTGCCACATCACCTATGCGCCCTTTTTCTCCTATACCTCCCTCTATTCCACCTCCTCTTTC
Source organism: Lissotriton helveticus (assembly GCF_964261635.1). NCBI lineage: Eukaryota > Metazoa > Chordata > Amphibia > Caudata > Salamandridae > Lissotriton > Lissotriton helveticus. Next base: position 795,349,142 of record NC_136063.1, on the reverse strand, counting down.
TTCACCTCCTCGAAATTCTCCTACTAATTTTTCACCATAACATATACCTCCTCATAATAATGATGATGATGATGATATTATGGGGGGGAGGGGACAACCCAAATGACCCTTTTAACTACCCAACAGATCCACCTGACTGGGAGTACCCAATCCCACCTGATGTCCCACTAAGTGTACCAGATATCCCTGACCCATATACATACCCATCCAAACGATCTCCTTCAGAAGATAATATTGGGTTTGGACAATTACTCAATAGAGCTGCCATCCATCATGGGGTCACAATGCTCTCAGATGAGGCAGACGAAGATTTTCTACTTGACACTTTTGAACAATTCCAAAAGTCAGTTCAGATGTAACCTATGATCAAAGGGGTCATTAAGCATGCACCAGAAGTGGTTAAAGATCCTGTACGTGCTAGGATCATAAACACCAGAATAGAAAAGAAATATAGGCCTGCTCCTGGGGATCCTGCCTACATTAAGGGACAACTACCTTTAGATTCCCTAGTAGTTTCAAACGCAAGAAAACGAGCAAACTCCCAAACATCAGGTGAAGTGCCACCTTCTGATAAAGAGTCAAAGATGATAGATGCTTCAGGCAAGAGAATAGCTGCCCAAGCAAGTAACACATGGCGCATAGCTAATACACAAGCCCTCCTCTGAAGATACGACAGGGCTAATTATGATCAGCTAGAAACACTCTTACCTGACCAATATAAAGCACAAGCTAATGACCTTATCCAAGAGGGAAAGCTAATTTCTAATGCTTCTATCAAGTGCGCACTTGATGCAGCAGACACAGCTTCTAGAGCAATAAACACTAGTGTCCTCCTTAGACACCATGCATGGCTACGCATCTCAGACTTTAAGCAAGAGGTGCAAACTACCTTATTAAATCAGCCATTGTTATCAACAGCAGCTTTTTGGCCCAGCTTTAGACACAGCACTTGAAAAAATAAAAAAGGACACTGATACTGCCAAATCTATGGGAGCTTTGCAGTCCCCACAAACAAGAGGCTCCTTTCGTCGCTCCTTCTATAGAGGAGTCTCCAACAAGCTGGAGCAGACAATTCAGCTTCCTTTAAAACCAATACGCAAACATCCTCCAATAGGGGATATTTTAGAGGAGGCTACAGAGACAACAACAACAATGGTAGAGGTCGAGGTAATAACAATCGAACCTCTCCCACCACAAAACAGTGACTTCCTTCCTTCCGCTCCCCCAACAGCATTCCACTCCTGTGGGGGGGGAGACTAACACAGTTCCTACCTGTCTGGAATTCCATCACCACAGACAAGTGGGTAAGACAGATTATCCAGTATGGCTACAGCCTAGAACTTACAGTTACCCCTCCACATATACCACCCAGACAGCGTCCAATGTCTACAGAACATCTTACACTGCTCAAACAAGAGGTTCTATGATTGCTTCAAAAGGACGCAACAGAAATAGTTCCATTACAACATTAAGGAACAGGGGTTTAGTCACTGTATTTCCTAATACCCAAGAAGGACGGGACACTAAGACCAATTTTCGACCTCAGGCCCCTCAATCAGTATATACCCTCAGATCATTTTCATATGATCACTTTACAACAGGTGCTCCCATTGCAACAAGGCGATTTTCTTACTACACTAGATCTCAAGGACGCCTACTTCCACATTCCCATACATCCTTCTCACAGGAAGTATCTAAGGTTTGTACTAGAAAAACGACACTATCAGTTCAAAGTCCTTCTATTCAGGGTCACAACTGCACCAAGAGTGTTTACAAAGTGCCTAGCAGTAGTAGCAGCACATCTCAAAAGGCAACACATCCATGTCTTCCCATACCTAGACGGTTGACTCATAAAAGCCAAGACATTCAATCAGTGTGTCCAACACACATCTCAGACCATTCAAACATTGCACAATTTGGGGTTTACAATCAACTACACCAAGTCGCATCTCCAGCCCTTTCATGTACATCAATACCTAGGGGCTACAATAAACACGTCTACAGCTCTGGCTTATTCCAGTCCAGCCAGGATACAGAGCATTCAAGCCTTAGTCACAAGGTTTCAAGACCAACACTCTTCCCCCAGCCAGAGTGTTCATGCAACTAATAGGCATGATGGCATCTTGCATTTTTATTGTACCATATGCAAGACTGCAAATGCACCCATTGCAAGAATGTCTTGCACATCAGTGGAACCAGGCTCAAAGACAACTTACAGACCTGGTGTTGGTAGACAGCCGCACACATCGCTCTCTGCAGTGGTGGAACACCAAACACGTGTCCAGAGGGCGGCAGTTCCTCGACCCTGTTCCACAAATAGTACTTACAACTGACGCATCCCTGACAGGATGGGGAGCCCATCTCCTACACCATACAACTCAGGGAAGATGGACCACTCAACAAAAAGTGCTCCACATCAATCACCTGGAGCTGCTAGCAATATTCCTAGCACTGAAGTCCTTCCAAGTACATGTACAGAACAAAGCTGTCCTGATCCGGACAGACAACATGACAGCCATGTACTACATTCAAAAACAAGGAGGCACACATTCTCTGCAACTGTCCCAGCTTGCACAGAACATTTGGAGATGGGCCATTCCACAAAACATATATCTACTAGCAGAACACCTTCCCGGGGTTCACAATCAGATTGCAGATCTATTAAGTCGACAGACACAACAGATTCATGAATGTGCACTACATCCGCAAGTAGTTCTACCATTCTTTCACAAGTGGGGTCACCCAGTCATAGATCTGTTCGCCACACACGAAAACACAAAATGCCCATCCTTCGCCGCCAGGTTTCCACACCCGCTGTCCAAGGGCAATGCGATATGGATGAACTGGTCAGGCAGATTTGGGAACGCTTTTCCGCCACTCCCACTAATGCCACTAGTAGTGCGCAAGCTAAGACAACAGTCTCTCAAAATGATCGTAGTAGCTCCCACATGGGCACGCCAACCGTGGTTCACAACGCTGCTCGATCTCTCTCTAGTTACACACCAAAGACTGTGTCTGACACCATCCATGCTAACGCAGAACCATGGAGACATCAGACATCCAGTTCCAAGTCAACTGAATCTGGCGATCTGGCTCCTGAAGTCTTAGAGTTTGGTTACCTTAACCTGCCACCAGGCTGTATGAATATCATTAAGGAAGCCAGAAGACCTACTACTAGAGCTTGCTATGTGGCAAAATGGAAAAGATTTGCCATTTACTGCACCAATAATAAAATTGATCCCCTGGATGCTTCCATCCAGAATATCATTTGCTACCTTCTACACTTACAAAGATGTAATCTAGCATATTCATCTATACGTCTACATCTTGCAGCCATTGCTGCATACCTACAAAATAGACAACATCTGTCATTATTTACAGTACCTGCAATTAAAGCATTTATGGAAGGATAAAAAAGAATCATTCCTCCTAGGTTACCACCCTCTCCAGGGTGGAACCTAAACGTTGTTCTGACCAGGCTCATGGGACCCCCTTTTGAACCTTTACATAAATGTGAACTGCAATTCCTCACATGGAAAAAGGTTTTCCTTATTGCTATTACCTCTTTTAGGAGAGTGAATGAGATTCAAGCTTTCACTATAGAAGAACCATTTTTACAATTACATCATAACAAAGTGGTCCTAAGAACAAATCCCAAATTCCTTCCTAAAGTCATTACTCCATTTCTTCCAAACCAATCAGTAGAGTTGCCAGTGTTTTTCCAAAACCCAGACTCAGTAGCAGAAAGAGTTCTACACTCCCTAGACGTGAAAAGAGACCTTCTCTATTACATTGACAGGACCAAATTCTTTCTCAAAACAAAACAATTGTTTGTAGCTTTCTCGCAACCACATAAAGACAAACCCATCTCTAAAGCTGGGATTGCAAGGTGGATTGTAAAATGCATACAAATATGCTAAGCAAAACGTACATTAACAATTCCTCCTAGAGCGCACTCCACACGCAAACTAGGAGCTTCTATGGCTTTTTTAGGGAACATTCCCCTAGAAGACATCTGCAAGGCAGCAACATGGTCTACAACACATACCTTCACTAAACACTATTGTGTTGATGTGCAAGCCAAGCAGCAAGCTGCTGTAGGCCAAGCTGTCCTCAAAACTCTTTTCAAACTACTGCAGCAGATACAGATGACCACCGCTAGGAGAGACACTGCTGTATAATCGATGCTCAGTGTGAGATCTGCAGCTCATATGCCTCGAACAGAAAATGCTACTTGCCAGTATGCCTCTGTTCTTGGCATGTAGAGCTGCAGAGTCTAACACACCCACCCGCCTCCCTGGGACCTGTGTCTGTTCTAGTTCTATCTTACTTAGATACACACGCATGGACATCTTTTCTCTTTACTTCTACTAACTCCATCATTTCCCATCATGGCGAAACACAATCTAAGGATGGAGTCGATGCCCATGCGCACTATCATCCAAGGGAGGAGTCACCTATATCTTGACTACAAAGACTTCTTCCAAGACGACAACAACATGCAATCATCTGTGCTCGACACCAGGTGGCGATCTAATGCTCAGTGTGAGACTCAGCAGCTCTACATGCCAAGAACAGATGCATATTGGTAAGTAGCATTTTCCCTATGATGGGTGCAGGACGTTCAGGAATTGTCCATGTCAATACTTCAGTGATTTGAAAGCACATAAATTGAGAGAGGCATTGATACACAAACATACATTTCGTAGGTTTTAATCCTACAGATGATGGAGGACAATGATGACAGAAAAAAGTCAGTCTTTCACTAGGAGGTATTGTTGATCCTTTTATTCATTTATTAAGTACACAACAGCCAACGCGTTTCACCCGTTGCAGGCTTCTTCAAGGTAACAAAATAGTTAATACAGTCCAGAAAGTGAATTCCAAATTATGTGAGCCCAGATTGGTCAGCACTTTTCAATCGTATTAGATCTCAGTCGCAGTGTCTGATAAAAGCTGTAGTCAACGCGCAAAAAGACCGTAGTCAAGTTCCCATTCAAGGGACAGGGTTTATGGGCGCTCAATCGCCAGCCTTATCACGCGGCCAACCAACAAACTCGTTTCACTTCAAATGCTTCAAGTGATTTGTCTGGTACCTTCCTTTTCGTTTCACAGCAGTGAGTGAAGGTCGACAAACCCTGCATACAGAAAGTTCATAACTCTCCAGTCTTCACGCAGGCAAATGTCTAATTTCAATGCGAATAAGCACTGGCGAAGCCAATAGATCTGGCCTTCGCAAGCATGCAATTTATTTAAAAGTATAGGCAATTGAAATTAAAAGATAAAAACTAAAGAGGGCAGGTATAAGCTTTTAAATAAATACAACGGTAAAAATGAACAAACGTAGTGCTGGGTCCACCAGTCCTAGAAGTGAACCGCTCTCTTTTGATATGGATGTGCACGTGACCAGGAGAAACACGGTCACCCAAAGTGCCTTACAAAGTGCCTTACAACCAGCGACTGAAATGGGCAGACACATTGGCTCATAGCTGTATACTATCAGGGAGGCAAGCAAAATGTGGTTGTCACCAGAACAAACCAATGGATGAAAAAAGCCAGAGACTTTAATTTTATATACATATATTTTATTTATGAAATGTTTTGATTAGATGAGGCTGGTAAAACTGCTAAAGATTGTTGGATTCTCCTCTCTTGACCTTGAAATTTTGCATTATTTCTAAATGAACCCACTAGTCTTGGAAACAATTTTTTAAATTTATTTTGGATTTAACATGGTGTGGTTCGATCTAGTGTATTTGTTTGAGATTGTGACACTTGTCTTCAAATTCATGACCTTCTTCACTGTGCAAGTTGACACTCAATTCTTAGCATTAGTGCTAATTGGGTAATCTCTATCCAGTTAGGGGATAAACTGTAACAGTAACGTACATCTTATTGACCTTTCTATTTGCACAGGTGCTGCAAGGTTCCTTATAAAGGAACTGTCCTACCATAATCTGGAGCTGGAAAGGAACCGCATGGAAGAGCTGGGTGTTAAACGCCAGTGTGTGTGGCCGTTTGTCGTTGTCATGGATGATTCTTGCGTTTTATGGAACAGTCACAGCAATGTTCCAGAGCAGCTCAGGTTGGTTATTTTGATTGTGCACCCATTGTTAGAGTTTGCTACAATTATGATGAGAATAACCTTAGTTTCCTTCTAGTGTACCTGACGATGGCTTGATGAGTGGTGTTGAAGTGCCTTCTTCCTTTGCACCCTGCCCAAGTCCAGGCACTGCTGCATATTGGGCATAAGGCCTAGCTACAGTGGGGGTTGGGCACAGGACCTGGCCACAGTGGGGATTTGTTAAAGGGCCTGTGGCACATAGCCTAAGGCACTGTGGGGGTTGGCTGCCCTCAGATGGGTGGGCCAATCACTAAAGGCTATGTGCAGCAGGGATTGCCCATAGGGAAGGGCTGCAGTGGGTTTGGGTGCAGGGCTTATCCTGCAGACAACTCCCACTGCGTATGGCTAAGGTGGCATTAAGGTTGGCCCCCACGCAGAGGGTTTGGGCACAGGGTCTGGTCACCAGGCAGGCAATCCTGACAACCCTTGCGGCGCACATTAAAATATATTTTTGCATTGTTCATTTTTTCTGGAGTCACGTGCGCTATTCTGCTGTGTAGTGGTTGGCTCCGGAATTGGTTTCTGTAGTCTTTCTGGTCTTTTTTTTCTTTTGGTTTGTTGTGGACATTGTTGAGTCATCAGCCATTTAGTCACTTCTCCCTCCATGAATGACATCAGCTGCATGCCTCCAGGAATCCCTCAACGTTGTCACCATCTTTAGATTCTGTTTTCCGCCATTTGGTCTGGAAGCACATCCAAGGGCTCCAGAACTAAAGAGGAAAGAACTTTAATCAAAAGATCCAAGAAAACACTAAAGGTCACTTTTTTAACTGATTTACCAATGGACATTGAAGGAGAAGCACAAAAGCACTGAGGAAAACCAAAGATAGTTGAAGTCTTCAAGAAAGTAGAAATCAACCATGTGGGTCAGACAATGAACAAGGGGTAAGGAGAACACAACCATTTTTGCACCGACTGCCAACACAAATTTGCACAGAAGAACAACCACGAAATGTGCTAACTTTGCTTCCTGAAAGATATCAAGTATGTGCCACATTTCAGCAAAAGACCCTGAAAGCAAGACAGAAACAGAGGTGGGCACATTATGGCATAGCACAGTTCCAGCACAAGCAAGGTTCTCTCAAGGATTCTGGCTTGTTGAGGGAATGTGAAACCCATGAAGACACTGAGGAAGTATAAGGAGGAAGGCTCCAACGCCCGAAAAATTGTTGCGGCCAAAAATGAAAAAGCATGAATAAATCGAGAAATGCCAGGTAACTCACACAGAGCACACAGAGCCAAATCAACCTTGATGCCAAAAGCTTTGGTGATCGAAAGTAGATAAGGATAAAGAAGCCCATAGCTTGAGACGTAAAGACACTGTAGGAGGCAAACCCACGAAAGTGGGCTCAACACCAAAAGGTGATTGAAAGCTTGGGAGGCAGATGGAACACGCAAAAAGAAGGTTTTAGTGATAAAGAGAAAGCCTGAGTTGGCCACCAGCAGCTCCTTGAGGCTGAAATGGAGGGTCTGATGAAGACGTACAGGGAGTTCAACAAACACTTCAAGACCTAGAGAATTCCTCTGAAACCATTGAGGGAACGAATCTGTGAACAGGCCGTTACGGAGCTGATACCTTCTGCCACACCAAAACACCAGAAAGAGGTAGAGGAGGAATTCCTCAAGTATGAAGAAGAGACAGAAGAGGACCAAGTTTAGCAGGAATCCCTCCAGGAAGGAGAAACTGCAGGAGAGTGACAGGACCTCTATAGCGACTCGCCTAGACTCTCGTACATACAGCTCTAATAAAAAAGGCAGCAGATACTTATTGGGTCCAGTTTAAACACTAGCATTCAGTCATGTTTCCTTCTGGAATCTTTGCCTCTAGCCCAAATGAGAGGCTGCTGATTGTCTTGAACTAAGGATGGGAGGCCTTCCGGGAACCAGCTGCATCAAATGCATTTAATGCCAAGAGTAAACAAGCATTGGCATAGCTAATAGGTCTCACCTATGCAAGAGCTATTGGCAATGTGTTTTTGCCATGTTGAACACCAATGTGGGTGTTGTTCAGTATGGCTAAATGTTAGTGGGGCAGTGTAGACTGAATTAGGGTAGAGTGGAATAGTATAGATTGGCGTAGAGTGGAGTGGGGATAGAGTGGGATAGAATAGAATGGGGTGGATTGGGTTCGATTGGCGTTTGGGAGTTGGGTAGATTAGCATGGTAGATTGTGGTGGAGTGGGGTAGATTGGAATGGAGTGGGTTAGGTTGTAATGGAGTAGATTTAGGTAGATTAGAGGGGTACATTGGAGTGGGGTAGATGGGAGTAGGTTAGATTGGGGAAGAGTGGAATGGAATATATTGGGGTGGACTGGAGTAGATTCAGGTGGAGTGAATTGGGGTAGATGGGAGTAGGGTAGATTGGGGAAGAGTGGAGTGGAATATATTGGTGTGGAGTGGGATAGATTCAGGTGGAGTGGAGTGAATTGGGGTAGATTGAGGGAGTGGGATAGATTGGGATGGGGCAGGGTAGATTGTCATAGTTTGGAGTGAGGGAGTGGGTTAGATTATTAAATTGGGGTGGAGTAGATTGGGGTGGAGTGGGGTAGATTAGGGTGAAGTGCGGTAGATTGGGGTGAATTGGGGTAGATTGAGGTGAAGTGGGGTAGATTGGGTAGATTAGAGTAGAGCAGATTGAGTGGACTAGATGGGGTAGATTGGAGTGGGGCATATTAGATTGGGTAGATTGGGGTGGAGAAGTTTGGGGTGGGGTGGAGTGGGTTAGATTTGACTGGAGAGGAGTAGATTTGAGTGGCACGTGGTAGTATGGGGTGAAGTGTATTGGGTAGAGTAGAATGGAGTGTGGTAGATTGCGGTAGAGTGGAGTTGAGTGGATTGGAGTGGGGTACATTGGGTTGGAGTGGAGTGGAGTTGGATATATATGGGTGGAATCTAGATTGAAATGGAGTAAAATAGATTGAGGAAGAGTGGAATGGGGTAAATGTAAATGGAGTGTAATGGGGTAGATTAGGGTAAACTGTGGTAGATTGGGTGGATTGGAGTAGGGTAGAATGGATTCAAGTGGCGTAGATTGGAGTGGAGTAGATTGAGGATGGATGATTGGAGTAGGGTAATTTGAAGTAGGGCAGATTGGAGTAGGGTGAAGTGGGGGCGATTGGAGTAGAGTGGAGTAGATAGGAAAGATTGGGTTGGGTAGATTAGAGTGGGGTGGGGTAGATTGGGATAGAGTGAATTGTGGTAGATGTGAGTGGGATAGATTGGGTTACAGTGGAATGGGGTAGATTGAGGGATAGTGGGGTAGATTGGAGTGGAGTCAGTAGATTAGAGTGGGGTAGATTGTGTGGATTATAGTAGGGTTAAAAGGAATGGAGTGGGGGTAAAGTGGGGTAGTTTGAAGTAGGTTAGAGTGGAGTTGATTGGAGTGGGGAATGGGGTAGATGATTAAATTAGGGTAGATTGGGGTGGGGTGGACTGGGATAGATTAGAGTGGGATATATTGGGGTATAGATGAGTGCAATGGATTGGGGTAGATTGGAGTAGAGAAGAGTTGGAGTGGAGTAGACTGGAGTGAGAAAGATAGGAGTGTGGTAGATTGGAGTAGAGTTAGATAGAGTGGTGTCAGGGTTTATCAGGATGGGGTGGGGTAGATTGGAGTAGGCTAGATTGCAATCTGAAAGAGACATGTTAGTGATAGATTCCTTACCTTAGAATATCCCCAGGCATCAGACTGGATCCGGAAAGTTTTGCTTAGCAGTACCCCTGCGCATGAGTAGGTGGCGTCGTGCGGCTCCGCGTACGTCGCTGGCGTCGTATGCGCCAAGATGACATCACGGAGACTACTTAGGCACCACCCATGCGCGCTGACGTCAGTTCTTTCTTTTTCCGCGCCGAAAGAGCAGATCTGGATTGAGCATGTACCTCAGTAATTTTTTGACTACTCTTTTGAGACTTTTGTCTCCCCTTCTGTCTCCTGGTGCACGTAGGGATGCCAGGCTTTAAGTCTTGTGGATCGTGTCACTGTAACATGTCGGTGGAGGACCCCCACGGCGTGTGCCTCTACTGCCTAGAGACTGACCATGACTCCCGAGACTGTCGAGCCATGGCCCGAAGGCCCTGTGGGAGCGGCGCCGGAAGTTGCTGAAAGTCCGGCAATCCTCTCACCGCCACCCCACGTCTAGGGGCCGTTCCTGCGACCCCTCGCGGGACCAGAGCCATCGCTCCTCGGGTTCCAAGTCTTCACCTTCAGATTCCGGTAAGCGATACCATGAAAAGAAATCCAAGAAGCGCGTTCGCTTTCCGACGTCCCCCCATTGCTCTCCGGAGGCGGACGAGGGGGACAGGGGCTCCCCGCCTGCTGCTCCTTTGGAGTCTGGGAATCCCGCGGCCTACCCGCTATACCCGGGTCCGTCAGCAACTACCGAACAGCTGCAAGAGTTTCTTGCTGCCTTGGACTGCCTTTACAGGTTCGGGCCCCGAGGTCCCGTGTCCAGGTCCTGCTGGCCTGGCGGCTCAGCCTCCGGCCCTGTGCCACAGGATCCTGCGCCGCTGGCTCCGGCCTCTGCGTCACGAGGTGTAGCGCCTACGGCCCTGGCGCCACCCTCTGCTACGCCCCAGGCACCGCACTAAGTGGCGTTCCTTCCACCCCTGCCCCGGTTCCCGGACCATTTTGTTCCGGCCTGGGATCTGCATTGGGATGCTGCTCTGGCCCAGCCCAGCCTGCGCCGTTTGTCCCTTTTCCGGCTCCGCCTCTGCCGCCACCACCGGCCCCAGCTACGCCGCAGCCGGATGAAGACTGGGACGGGTCCGTGGACCCCCTCCCTCGGCAATGTGACTCCGAGCAGGATTGGGTGCACGACCTTGTGGATGGATGTGTCTTCAGACCCGGGGTTTTCCTCTCCTCCGCCTACCTTGGAGGAGGGTGCCTCCTACACCGTGGTGCTCCATTGGGCGGCGGAGGCTCTCCATCTCGACCTCCCTATGGTGGCCCTCAAGACCAACCTCCTTACTGAGGTGCTCTAGACCGCGTATGCGTCGTCGGAGCCGCTGCTCCCTTTCAATGAGGCCCTCACCGAAGTCCTTTTGGACACTTGGTTGAGAGCGGCCACGGGGAGGCCGGTGGATGTAAACGTCGCTAGGCGTCATCGCCCGGCACCTGGTGATCCCGCCTTCCTGACCGCTCACCCCCACGCCTGAGAGCCTGGTCATTCATGCTTCGACGTCGCAGAGTGCCTTTCCCTCACCTCCGCCGGACAAGGACTCTAAGCGGCTGGACCAATTTGGCAAGAGGTTGTTCTCCTCAGCCAGCTTGGGCCTGCGGTCGGTAAACACCGCCTGCTTTTTGGGCCGTTACTCCCATGCAGTGTGGGATTCTGTGGCCCAGGTCTTACCTCAGTGTTCTGAGGAGGTCCAGGCTGTCCTTTCCCAAGCTATTGCAGAGGGTAAGGATGCAGCAAAGTTTGCCATCGGTGCGGTTTGGATACCGCTGATTAATTGGGTAGGACGATTTCCACGACGGTGGGGTTGCGGCGCCACACCTGGTTGCGTTCAAGTGGGTTCTCACCCGATGTCCGGGGCTCGCTCATGGACATGCCCTTTAATGGTTCCCGCCTCTTTGGCGATAAGGCAGATAACGCCCTGGAGCGCTTTAAAGACTCCCGGGCTACGGCCAAGTCGTTGGATCTTTCTACAAAGAACCCTACCATGCCTGGTTTTCGTTCCTTTCGTGGCTAGGAAAGGGGCACTCAAGCGCATCCCTCCAACAAGCCTGTGCAGAACTAGCCTCAGCGTGGCCGTGGATTCCGCAGGGGCGGGTCTGGCAACCAGCGCGTGGGTCAGTCCACCTCCACCCCCTCTGCTGCCGCCTCTAAGCCTTCCTAATCCGAGCTCCAGGGAGCACCCCACGCCGGTGGGTGGCAGGGTTCGTCACCACCTCCACCACTGGCGTGAGATTACATCAGACAAGTCGGTGCTGCAGATAATCCGCCACGCTTATTCGCTCCCCTTTCTGTCCTCCCCTCCAGCCATGCCACCTCGGAACCGCTGCATGTCGGGGAATCATTTGGCTCTTCTCCGTCAGGAAGTAACGACCCTCCTGGCCAAGGGGGCCATCGAGTGCGTTCCCGGTCAGGAAGTGGTAGTTATTCCCACTACTTTCTGGTCCCCAAGAAGGAAAAGGGGGGCTTACGCCCATCTTGGACCTCCGGGACATCAATCGCTTCCTCCGGATGGAGAGGTTGAAGATGCTGACTCTGGCTCAGGTCCTGACTGCCCTTGACCCTGGAGACTGGATGGTGGCATTGGACTTGCAGGACGCTTATTTCCATATTCCCGTCCTGCCGGCCCACCAGCGCTACCTGCATTTCACGGTAGTCCAGGAGCATTTTCAGTTTGCCGTTCTCCCCTTCAGCCTCAGCAGTGCCCCTCGGGTGTTCACGAAAGTGATGGTGGTGGTCACAGCTCATCTGCGCAGGTTAGGGGTGTCAGTCTTCCCCTACCTCGACAACTGGCTGATGAAGGCGGGCTCGCCCCAGATGGTTGTCATCCACCTCCGAACTACGGCCAACCTCCTGCATTTGCTGGGTTTCTCCATCAATGTGCCAAAGTCACACCTGAGTCCCTCTCAGACGCTCCCCTTCATCGGAGCGGTTCTGGACTCGGCACTGTTTCGGGTTTATCCTCCCGAACAGCGTGTCTGAGATATTCAGGCTATGATTCTGCTCTTTCAGCCTCTATCTCGGGTTTCCGTCAGGATGACCCTCCGGCTTCTGGGCCTGATGGCCTCCTGCACCTTCTGGTGACACACGCCAGATGGCATATGCGGGCTCTGCAATGAAACCTGAAGTTCCAGTGGGCACAGCATCAGTGCAACCTGTCCGATTGCGTTCAGTTCTCGGAGGGCGCTGCGCAGCAGTTGCAGTGGTGGATCACGAATCGCGATTGGGTCAGAGGCAGATCCCTCTCCCTCCCCCAACCGGAGCATACAGTGGTGATGGATGCGTCCCTCCTGGGATGCAGAGGCCTCTGGTCTCCAGCACAGTCCTGGCTCCTCCTCAACCTTCTGGAGCGTCGGACGATCCGACTTGCACTAAAGGCATTCCAAAGCGGCACTCGCTCGGAGATGCTTTTCCTCACCAGTGGAGCTGGGGTCTGTTTTACGCCTTTCTGCCTATACCACTTCTGCCCAGAGTGCTGAAGAAGATCAGACGCGCCCGGGCCCAAGTCATTCTTGTGGCTCCGGACTGGGCTCGAAGAGTATGGTTTCCCGAGCTACTCGGTATGAGCGTCAATCCCCCGATCTGTCTGCCTCTTCAGGAGGATCTTCTGTCGCAGCAGCAGGGGACGGTCCTCCATCCGAACCTGTGCAGTCCCCACCTCCTTCCGAATTCTGTGATGTCATTCTGGCTGCCAGGCATCCTTCCACCAAGACGGTGTACGCCTGCAGGGGTACTGCTAAGCAAAACTTTGCGGATCCAGTCTGACGCCTGGGGATATTTTAAGGTAAGGAATCTATCACTAACTAATGTCTCTTACAGATATATCGTTACACAAGTAGTAACTTGTGCGTTGGGTAGATTGGGTTAGGGTGAATAGATTTGAGTAGAGTAGATTGAGTAAACTAGATGGGGTAGATTGGAGTGGGGCGGATTGGATGGGGTAGATCGGAGTAGAGTAGTTTGGGATACGGTAGTTTGGAGTGAGGTGGAGTGGGTTAGATTTGACTGGAGTGGGGTAGATTTGAGTGGCACGTGGTAGTATCGGTTGAAGTGTATTGGGTAGAGTAGAATGGAGTGTGGTAGATTGGGGTAGAGTGGATTGGGGTATATTGGGTGGTTTGGAGAGGGGTAGAGTTGGATATAATGGAGTGGGGTCCAGATTGGAGTGGAGTAAGATAGATTGAGGAATAGTGGAGTGGGGTAAATTCTTGCTAAAGCCGTCCCTCCTCTTTTGGTCTCTCACACTTTGTCTTTTTCAAGCTGGTGGAGCAAATATGTTGCCTCCCCTTCATTTATTATGTTCTCGCCTTCCCTTTGCCTCTCTTGACTATTGTGGTTTTTTTAGGGCTGGGGCGGTAAATTCCGTTTTGCACCGTGAATCTTTCTGGATTCACTATGCTGTGCATTATTCCGCCATCTTGTGGTTGGGTCCGGAATTGGAGTCTCTTTTCTCTTTTTAGGTCTCGTGACCTACAATGCGCGCAAGCGCATTGAGGGAGCGAGATTTCAAGTCGGCAAAATCCTCGTCAAACCACCAAGGGCTTTCAGCCGCGGTTTTCTTTCAGTTCACATGAATCACGTGAACAAACAAGCACGCGCATCAGGCACTCCTCCCACACCTCACGGACATCTGTTCATTTCTCCTGCACAAGGCTCGCAAAAGGCTCTCCTCCCTCCCCACATCAAAGGCATCAATCACCCTCCCACAGGCTTCCCCAGCGCTGCCCCGCCCCCTGCTTCACGGCCAGGCCATCTGTTCCCTGCCAGACCTCTCACACCTGCGTCACAGCATGCCTGTGCTCCTTGATTTATTTAGTAACAGTGCCGCTTCCAGACACCTCCCACCTCTGACACAACATGCCCTTAGGCCTTTATTAAATAACAGCGCCGCTTTTACTTTGTGCTCATCTGCTTGGTGTGTTGCTTGTTTTATCCTGTCACCTAAGTGGTGCAATAGCTGAATGTTACTGAAACCGGGCATGAATCAATTTCGCTGCTCGTCTTTAAAGCATCTTTTGATCTCGCAAGTGGCCCACCAATGTTGTGTATGGTCGTGGTTGCGTCGCTCTCCATCAGAGCCTCCTCTCCGCCCCTTCCCTGCTGCTGCTCGCATCGCACTCCCTCCTCCCCCTCCCTTTTCATCAGCTTTAATCAGGCTCATCTGCTGCTGCTGCTATTCCCCCCCTCCCTTCTCGCCCAGTCCTTCTTGTTTAAACTTGTTCGACTGACACACACACTTCTTGTTCGGACTACTGGGCATGAGGCCCTCTGCTTCTTCCCTTTCCACACATGCCATCCGTGTAGCTTCTGGTCAACTCTGTTGCTTCCACCCTTCACGTTGTGTCCCCCCCCCACACACGCACACTCTACTCCTCCTACCCCCAATCATGTGTTGCTGGCTGTCATCCATCCATGTGCTTTAAAAAGGTGAAACTTTTGTGTTTGCACTAGTAATGAGACGGATGTACATACAAAGCGTCCAGGCACCTATCTTTTCACTACAGCACTCGATGGTTCTCTCTCTCTGTCACTCTCTCTCTCATTCCCATACACAAACGTTCACTTTCTATCGCACCCTCCACCTGTGACGTCACTCTCTGCCTCTTGCTGTCGCTCTCACCCTGTCTCCTTATCCTGTGTCTCTTTCTATCTGCTTGTCACCCTTCTCACAGTCACACCATCTCACTGTCTCTAGCCCCTGATCTCTTTCTTCCTCCACCCCTCGCGCTTTCCCTTTCTTTTTCTGTCCCCTCCATTCTCTCTCTACCCCGCTGTACTGTCTCCTCTTTTTCCCTCCCCCTCGCACTCTATCCAATCACACTCCTCCTTCTTTTCCTCTTTCTTGTAGCTGTAGCCGCTTCTCCATTTTAGTTATTGTCTCTCTCCTTCTCCTCTTCATCGCGTGTCTCCCTCGGCCTTTATCCCCCCCCTCTCTATCTGTTCATCTGCCAGGTCTTGTACTCATTCTTGCCATCTCTCTCTCCTATATGCCATCTATTTGTGCACTTCTGTCCCACCCCCTCTCTCCTCCTGTTTGTCTGTCTCTCACTATCTCTGCACCTCCTCTCTCTGCTCTTCTTCTCCCCCTGTGTCTTTGCTTCACTTCAGCACATCTCTCTGCCTGGTTACTGCTGCAGCTCTTCATTCTTTCCCTGTCTTCACAAGTCAAACTATCCCTCCCTCTCTGTTTCATGTATGTGTTTTTTTTCTCTGTCGTTTTCTTCCCCCTCTGACGGTCTTTATGTATGCATGTATGTACCTCGTTCGTTCTTCCTCTGAGTCTTTGTCCTACTTTTGATAACCAGCCGCACTTCTCATATGTTTCTGTCTTTGTACCTGAATTCCTCGCTCACCCCCTCGCTCACCCCCTCATACCCCCTCGCTCACACCCCCTCACCCTCACACCCCCTCACCCTCACACACCCTCACCCTCACACAACCCCTCACCCTCACTCGCCCTCTCACCCACCCTCTCACCCTCACACACCCTTTCACCCTCACATACACTCTCACCCACCCTCACAACACCTCACCCTCACACTCCCTCACCCCCTCACACCCCCTCAGAACCCACACCCCCTCACACACCCCCCTCACTCTCACACCCCTCACCATCACACCCCTCACCCTCACACCGCCACATACCCCTCACCCTCACACACCCCCTCACTCTCACACCCTCTCACCCCCTCACCCCCTCAACCCCCTCACAATAGGTCTCGCAGTAGGAAAGTTGGAGCTATTACAATTGCAAATAACAATGCCTTTTATTTTTGTTTTCATTTTAAAAACATAAAGGGCTTTGTCATTTACAAAACCAATAGCTCCAACTTTCCTACTACGAGACCTATTGGCAACGCCAGTGCTTGTTTTTTTTTCTCGTGGCCCAGTTGGGCGTCGACATACCACCATTTGGTGTCCTTCATGACGTTGACGTGCATCCTCTGGAAGCTCCCACCTTTGGTCGCCATCTTCAGATTCTTTTTTCTGCCGTTGGGTCTGGATCATTGCCGAAGAGTTCCAGAGTTTTTGGAAGAGGAATCGAGAAAAATCGTAGAAAATCGTTGAAAATCAAGTTTTCAGCTACACCGGACTAAAGGTCAGGTAACCGGGACGATGAGGGGATCTCGATGTTCTACGGAGAATGCACTCGCAGGGGGCTCCCTGAGCGTGGGGATGGACAAAACACCATTCAAGTTTTGCACCAATTGCCACAACAAATACGCACAGAAGGACCAGCATCCAGTCTGCAAACTCTGCCTGCAGCTCGACCACAGCAGCAAAGACTGCAACGCGTGCTCGGCGTTTACACCCAAGACCCTCAGAGTAAGGGAGAGCCAGAGAAGTGCGAACCACAACATGCAAGGGTAGGGGCCACCTCCATCGCTCCGAGACTTGGGCCTCTTCAGTGGAGAGGAGGACAACATCACCGGAGGACTGCCCGATCGTTGAGGTCCATAAGAATATGTCTAAGGAGGTAAGGGAGTCGTCGACCCCAAAACAATCGAGCAACACTCGAAAGGGTGAGGCTAAAGACCCCAGTGACACTCGTAGAAGTGAAGCTAAGTCCTCGAAGGGAGCATTGCTGCCGAAACACTCGATGAATGCAATAACTACCAAGGACAGTCAGCCGAGCGGATCCTTTAAAAAGGAATCCCAATCGGCGAAAGCCCTCGAAAAACCAAGATCGTCGAAGGTTGCCCTTGAAAAGGACACCTCGGTGCCGAGAAAGGAAGGGCCCCAAAGAGAGGCGCTCCAACCCTCGACGCCGAACATGCCGCCAAGATGGAGAGGAAGAAGAGGAGGCCCAAGGCCGAAATGGCGAGCATCCTGCAGTGGAAAAAGGACTTCGATAGGAAAATGAGCCAATACACCATCCCGCTGAAACCCGCGGAATTGCCATAAATTCCACAGCTTCACAGAATTTTTTACTTGTTTGCGGTTTCAAAATGCGTGTTTGCGGACCTCTGCGTGCTTGCGGAGATTTGTTGCCGTTTTGCGGAGCTTTGCGTAGAGCGACTACGTTTGATGTGTTTTTGAGCACAGTGGGAGCCCCTGGACGAGATCGACTGCGAGAGAGGTGCTCCGCCCTCGTGGTTATGGTTGCAGAGTGAGCGAGGGTGCCTCGCTTTTCGTGCCCTCCAGCTGCCTGAAATTATTATTATTCTGCGGTATGTTGGACAGATCGGAGAGCGGCAGACACTGCACAGGTTGGAGCAGTGCCTCGAGGTCAATGGAGCCGTGAAGCGTAGCAGCGTTGACGGACGGTCTGAGTGTGCTGGTAATTTGCGAGGTGCGCCGGGCCACTGGGACACGCAAGCGGCCGGCGCGAGATCACAGACTGGGCCGCGCATAAGCCGCACGGCTGATAATCACGTCGGCACCGAAACTCTTTGCTACGGTGCATCGCCGATTTGGACCCTTCTCCACTCTCATGCTGGCGACACCCGATCCTTAATTGTGAAGGAGGTGAGCACGAATTGACTGTTAACGGGATTACATGCATGTGGTGAACACCGCTGGGGAGATATGCGCGAAGCAGTGCGGCTGGTCTCCAGGCCGCATAGGCTAGGTGGACTGCTTGCCTGAGGTTCCCCGTCTAGTGGCTGAGCGTGCATTTCATCAGCATGGGTCACTATTCTGCCTCTTCACCGTGAATCTCGCTATCTGTGCCCTCCTCCCTTGTGCTGCTTTACCTAAGCCACACCCTGAAAGCCCTCTATTGACATGCATCGTTCATCTCTTGTATGGCCAGTCAGATTGAGCCAACGTTGCATGCGGCTGCAGCGCCTGTGCTGATTGAGTGACCACCCACATTGCGCCATAGAATTTGTCCAGAATAAAGCGCCTGCCTGCTTGAGCTGCCACGGGTTAACTGCGACTGCCGCTACTACAGATCGGGAGACGGTAGAGTTAAGGGCTGCTCTTCTTTCACTCTGCTTATAAATCTACAGTAAAGACGTCAAGGGTGCTTCCAGTGAGTTGTAACATGTAGCATTGTTTGGTCTTACGGCGCTGAACCCTAGCTTTGGGTGGCGGACAGCATGGGTAAGCCAGAAAAGAATCCACTGCACCTCACCTTTGAACTACGCAAGGGCGGCAAATCTGCTCAAAATGCAGCCTCAGACTCGGAGTTGGAGTCGACGTCACAAGGCCCCACAGCCCTGGAGAAGTCGTATGCTGCCATTTAGGCTTGTCTCCAGGCCATAGATGGGAAAATTGAGGCCCTCAACGGCAGGATGGATCACTTCTCCGCGAAACTGGACAAACAAGCGGCACGAATCGGCAAAGTGGAGCAGCGCTTCAGACGTGGAGGATGGGTTGCAACAGGTGGCAGCTAAGACTTCGGACATCACGAAACTTCCTGTGGTCATACAAGCAGAGAATGAAGATATTGAAGCAAGGTCAAGACGCAACAACATTTGCATCTTAAGCCTTCCAGAATCCACCAACGTGGAGGATTATATGGAGACGACGCTACATGAAATCTGCGGAGCCGACGAACTGTCTCCTATGTTTGCTGTGGAGTGGGCCCACCGATCCCTGGCGGCGCGCCCGCCACCTGGTGCTCCACCGCATCCTATAATTGCCAGACTGCTTAACTTTCGGGATCGCAACACTGTCTTGCGGGTAACTCGGCGAAAGGGCACGATCACTTATCAAAATAATGTTTTATCATTTTACCGGGATTTTACAGCAAATGTGCAGGCGGCTCGGAAGGAGTTTCAAAGTGTTAAGAAGGTGCTGCTTAAGGAACAGATTCCTTATGCCATGCTTTACCCGGCGAGGCTGCGAGTTGGGGAAGTGGACAACGGCAAAATATTCACGAGTCCCAAGCAAGCGATGGAATATGCTCGATCCCTACATAGTCGACGGAAATCACCACACCACACATCTGACATTGATGAATGAACAGTAAGAGGGGCTTGGACCTGTGCTAATGTGTGCACAAGTGCGCAGGATGTATTGGCTGGGTGGATTGTACAATATTTGTGGTGAGATTGATGTAGTCTAGGACACTTCGATACCCAGGACAAGTGGCTTGATATAGCCAACTCAGCTGGATGGAAATGTTATATGTGTCCAGAGACATGTAGTGGCGGGTGGATGCACTCTGCTTGATCACATGGTTAAAGAGGGCGGGACCTTTCTACCTAAGGTCCCACAAAAAGTTGTTTCTTGAGTTCCTTAAAGGAAACTTGAGCAAACACACAGAGGGTTCTGTGGCGCGCAGATGGGCGTCCTACCGTTTGGCCTCATCTTTCTCCATGTATGCGAGGTGGGGTCATTATTCTTACCAAGAGGGGGTCCCGATCACGCCTATACAGACCCGCGTGGATACGGAAGGCCGCTGGGCTATGGTGCATGGGAAGCTGGGGATGGTATTGGTGACAATAGTGAACATATCTGGCCCTGTGGTAGATGATACAACACCGTTCTTACAACTGTTTAGTGTGCTACGCATTTGGCTGGAGGCTGCACTTATATGTGGGGGTGACCGCATGGGAAGCTGGGGATGGTATTGGTGACAATAGTGAACATATATGACCCTGTGTGTAGATGATACGACACCGTTCTTACAACTGTTTAGTGTGCTACGCACTTGCTGGAGGCTGCACTTATATGTGGGGTGACCGCAACACACATCTTAATTCGCATGTAGACCAATCTAATCCAACTGGGGCGCGAACGATTAAAGTTGCGCAGTGCATTCACGATGTCATGGTGGAGGTGGGCTTGGTGGACGCCTGGCAGCTGCGTAATGAAGGTGTTATGGAAGGCACACACATCACTCCTGCATTTCAGAGTTGGTCTCGGTTGGATTACTGGATACTTAGTGAGGAGGCCAATGGATGGGTGGAGAAGGTTTACATGCTCCTGAGAACCTTATCTGATCATAATCCTGTTGTCCTTGAAATGGCTATACACCCCCCAATCCGCACCAACCATTCAACTGGCGCTTTCGTGCTGACTTCCTGCTAGACCCGGTTTATGCAGAGACTATTAGGAATTCTATTATACAGTATTTTGACCTGAACATGGGCACAGTCGACAGCCAGGCGACCTTGAGGGAAGCCTTTAAGGTGTTATCAGGGGGTGTGTATAAGCACCTCAGCGGGAATCCTCCACAACCTGAGGGGATAACTGCAGAGGCTTGAAGAGCAACTGGGGGCATTACAGTCCCAATACTCTAATGGACCATCCACCGAGATGCTGGCCAGAATTCACGAACACATAGAGGAGTATAATTCGTTAGCAGCTATGGCAGTAAAATATTTATCTAAACGATTTGTGGCTAGAGCATATGGCGAGGGTGGAAGACTGGGTAGGGTTTTGGCTAATAGACTATGAGACAGGAATGATAACCCCTGCTTGATCCTATAGTGGATGACGCCGGTGAAGACCATCACTCCCAACACAGTATTGTAGAGCAATTTCGAGTATTTTATGAATCCATGTTTAGGACCGAGTCTGCTATGAATGAATATCTGGATGACACGGCCTGTGCATGGTTGTTGGATGTACATAGAAAGTATCCTACCCATTGATGAAGAGGATGTTAAAGAGGCCATCCTTTCTCTGCCAAATAAGAAGGCTCCGGGGCCAGATGGTCTGACGGCGGAGTTTTATAAGGCGTATGCTGATTTACTTACACCACATACATTGGAAATGTACGCCTAGGCCCACGAGACGGGTTTTCTCCCCCCTTTCCTGAGACAGGCCTAATTATCACCTTGTTAAAAAAAAATCATTCTCCCTCGCGGTGCGATTCCTATTGCCCGTTATCCTTGATAAATTTGGACGCAAAGATATTGGCGAAGATTCTAGCCACTAAATTACAACTTTTGATGCCACTTCTCGTGCTACCAGATCAACCCGGCTTTATTCCGGAGTGCTCGACCTCTCTCAACCTACGTACGATATTTGCCATGTTCTCAATCCAGAGTCGCCGCCTGTGGCAATTCTTCTAGACGCTGCCAAAGCGTTTGATTCTATAGAGTGGAAGTACATGATGTACATCCTTAATAGGACGGGGTTCCCCCCTGTTTTTGTTAGCTGGATTCAGGTCCTGTATACCGACGCTTCTGCGAGAGTCAGGGTGGGTGGGCTCACATCAGAACCGTTTAGTATAGAGCGCGGCACTAGACAGGGCTGCCCCCTGTCCCCCTTTCTTTTTGCCATAGTATTGGAACCATTAGCATGTAAAATCAGACAATCTCTTAGGGCGGCTGCTTTAAATTTTAACAATCGGCCGGTCGTAATTTCACTATACGCGGACGACATGGTCCTATATATCCGTGAACCATAGCGCTATCTTTCCCCGGTTGTCCGTGAATACATCAAATTTTGTCTCTCTTCAGGGCTTCAAATAAATTGGGGGAAATCCGTTATAATTCCACTGACGCCTGTCACAGAATCACCCCAGGTGGAATATCCATTAGTATGGTCGGAAGAACCTGTCAAATGCTTAAGGGTATGGATACATCGAGACCCCGAGGTCTTAATCAGGTAGAACTATGGTTGTGCATACACCGAGCTGGTGCAGCAGATCGATCATTGGGTTTGCTTATCACTGTTCCTGGCAGACCGCATAGCGGTGATAAAAATGATTATTCTCCCCAAGTTTCTATACCTGTTCTGCAATATCCCTACCAACCTGACTAAACATTTCTTTCAAACAGTTCAGATCCAATTATTGCGATTAGTATGGGAGAGAAAGCAACTGAGGATAAGCTGGTCTACGTTGACATTGCCATTTGAGAAAGGGGGATTCAATGCTCCGGATCTCTTTGTGTACTATTTATGTGGATCAATTCGTGTACTTCTGGTTTAGGACTCACAATTTCATCCCGCATGTGGCTGTGGAGGTGGGGGACGCACATCCTTTGCAACTGAAAAGCATTGTCACCCACACCAATAGGCAGACGCCCAAGTTAGAGATAAACACGATAGACAGCATTATTTCAGCGTGGCAAGAGATTGGGAGGTGGGCCCATAAGCTTCTTCTATATGCTCCAGCGTTGCCTATAGAGGGACACGACATGCTGCTTTATCCGTTGCAGGAGAGAGAGGCCAAGTTACAGCCCTCAGAGAGGCAGGTCTTACACATATGAGCGACTTGTATCTTGACGGAAAGTACATCACGAGTAATGACTTAGAATATATACAAAATCCCACGCCTCTCTTTAAGTACACCTGTTAAAGACTCCGACGAGCAGTACGTGACCATTACACTAGTTTCCCAGATGAACCGGTAGCATTGAAGGTGCTACAGTTGATCATAGTCGCTTTCTCGAGAAAGAAGCTGCTCACTAGGTTATATAGGGCAATGCAGGAGGAGTCATTTCATGGGGTGGATAAAAGTATGGAACGTTGGAACGCTACACTAGACCCCCTGATGACTGAAGCAGTATGGGAACAGGTATGCATGTTAACTGGGAGACTGACGTCTAATTGTAACACACTAATTATCCATCTGAAGTTCCTTCATCAGGTATACCACACTCCCAAGAAGTTGCACAGGATGGGACTAAGAGACTCGGACTGCTGTAAAAGGTGTGGGCAGGGCGGGACTGATTTCCTTCACCTTGCGTGGCAGTGCAGGCTGGTACATCAATATTGGGAGAAGGTTGTTACTCCTATATGCACCATGACCGGCCAAGTGGTTGCCTGCACACCATTGAAATGTCTGTTAGGGTATGTGCCTGGGTTGAAAGCTGTAGTGGGACGATTGGTAAGGGTAGCTTTGGTGTTGGCGAAGAGGCGGGTTCTGTTCACGTGGGATAGTCGACTACGTCTGAAAGCTGATATGTGGATAAAGGACCTGGTATACTGTCGTGAGCAGCTGGAAGTGTATGCTGGGGAACTACCGACGGCCTCACGACCTACGGACATCTGGGCTCCTTTACAGGAATATTTATTGGCACAGTGTGAACAGGTGGATGGGTAGCTTAATGCTGGAAGTGAGTCACTTAGAGTCGGAATAAATTTGGACAATCCAAGCATGTAGTACAGTAGGATTGAGATGTAGACATGTATGTGGTTTTCTGTTCACAAAGTGGTACCTGTTCTTTAATGTTTCTTATTACGGGATGGGTTATATTGTTCTTTGTTATATTGTCTGTGGAGCGGCATTGTAATGTATTCTCAGTAGATGTATTTTCTGTTCGACACTGGAAACTTTCAATTAAAAAAAAAAGGCTCTTGAGACCAGGCACCAGTGTTGATTTGTCCCATAGCCCAAAAGTTATCCTTTCCTTCTTTCTTCTGTGAACGTTTTTTCTCTCTCGTGCATATTTGTTTAATCCTTGAATTTTATTCTTACCTAACACTTTTTCTTGTGTTTTTTTCATTCACAGCCAAGCTCCGGAGCCAACAGTTAGCAATAAAAATATTTCCTTGAAGTGTGTCCTGCAGCACATAGAAGCAACGCCAAAAATCACTCATTACGCAATGCTAAGCATTCAGAAGTGGAACAGCAAGTTAAATTCCAAGAGGCCGAAACCTCCATTCTCCAGGTGCCATGTCCATGATCTAATACTGCTCAACGTGGACCTGACCCAGAACGTGCAGTATGATGTTAATAGGTAGGAACAATTCTGGCAGGATAATTTTTATTGTACAAAACTATCTCGAACACTGACTGGTTTGTGACCTGCTAACTGCTGTGCTAGGGTCCTGGTGTGCTGCCTGTTGGGTCCTTGGCCTGCTGTGTCATTGGCCTTCTGCCTGCCCGATGTGTTAGCTTATTTCCTGGTTGCCGAGGCCCACTAGCTGCCATGCCAGTGCCTTTTGTAAACAGGCTGCCTGACTCGCTGACATCTATTGCAGCTGCAACACAAAAAGATGATGGACGGAATCTTGACCATTGCCAAACATTCAACACCAGTCACAGATCTGGGTTTAATGCATCGTTATTTTGCTTGTCACGCTATTCCTGTTCAGAACCAGCCATATGTAAATGAGTCTTGTCCCTGTTCCCCATGGCAACAGTCCAGCCTGAACTACCAGGCCATCCTGTAACTAGTTTTGGGGCATCACCCTTCATCAGCCAGGCTAGCTTGAAACTGGTGGCACAGCGAGCACAGGACCCACGTCTGGGCATAACCATCCCACTTAGGGTGAACATGCAACACAAAAAGACGCCTCACTCATTGGCTGCCATGGTTCCTGGTTTGCTTACTGCCTGGGCTGCTGGCACGTGAGTCTCCAGCTTTCATGTTGTTTCTTTCTCACTGGGTATCTACACCCCCCATCCCCCTTCAGAGTCCACTCTGGCTTTCTAGCATTGTGAGACATAACACAATTCATAATTTCCCTCTTAAAATAACAGGGGGTTTGGTGAGCTTTATCAGACTTAATCTTTCCTATACCTAGGTACTTTTGTGAGGATGTGGACTTCAACCTCAGGACGAATAGCAGCGGCCTGCTGATCTGCTGCTTCAACACCTTCAGCCTCATGAAGAAGTGTATCCCAGTCGGAGGGCAAAAGGACTTTGTCATAAAGCCCAAAATTATGGTAAGTGTGTATAGTTTAGGGACAGCCTTACATCGCATATTAAAGCTAAACATAAAGATTCTGATTTTAACAAATAACCAACCAGAAAAACATTTGATGTCCACTCAGTTTAAAGGGATATGTTTGGCTGTACTTGAACTAGATGTGAATGAATGTGTCAGCAGTGGGACCCCGTACATTTTTATACACACATCTGAAAATGACTTGGGACACTTCTGCTTCTGTTACCATCCAATTGTAACCATTTAAAAGAAGAAAAACCGTGTAAAAGAGTTGAAATGTTTGGCAGATCAATTTTCCAACGTTGAGAAAAGCTGACTGGCAAGTGTAGTTGTGGTGGCCAAAACTGTGTTAATTGAATTACTAAGAGGTTATCAGCACATTCTTTTAGAAGTGTTGCCGCCTTTTTGCTTGGAGAATGGGTAACTTTACATTGCTTGGGGAAATCAGTATGGTGGCCCACCAATGACAAAATAAACATCTGTGTCTGAAAAAGAAAAGACGTTTGATCCCCATCTAATTCGGTGCGGTAAATGTCTTGCTATAAGTTGGTTGATGGAAGCACGCCTGAAAAGAATACTCTTGAGAGGTGATGAAGTAATCTGGCACTTAAGAGCTGCACTTCTGTGCCTTGCATCTTGAGAAGAGAGACGAGCTTCTCCACTATAAAAAAAGGTGAAAACATTGCACAGTGTCGTGTGAAGCTGTTATTTGTGACTTTTGAACTACCTTAGGGAGTTACTTAATCAAATGTATGCACCTTAAAGGGACATGTTGGCCTTAAAATGCATTATACCACTTTTATTCTTACCCTATTTTTATTGTCTGGTCTTTTGTTTTGCTCACTTTTCGCACTAGGTGTCTGAAAGCCCAGCCCCCATCTCTCCTGTGCACTATGTCTGTGCTCCTGACAGTGAACAAACTCTCTTGGCAGCCCCGGCTCAGTTCCTTCTGGAGAAGTTCCTGCAGCACGCTACGTACAAGCTTTTCCCTAAGGCTGTCAACAACTATAAAAATCCTGTGCTGTCAATTGACTGCTATTTAAATGTTGGACCAGAGGTACATACATCTCATGAGTGTTTTGAAAACTGAATTTTCGTTTTTTTAAACAATAAAGTGTGTCTGGTTAATTATCAGCATTGGCAAAACCAGTATGTCTCTCCTTTGGGAACTGTTGGCTTTGTCAATATATTTTAGTGATGCTGAATAGCATTCCTCCTGTGGCAAAATAAGAAAAAAAGAAGCCTACGATGGAGCGGATCCTGCATTACTTAGGTGCATGCATGTGCCTACAAAATGACACTGCAGCTTTTTTTTTCTTTTTCATTTACCATGTTGGATTGGTTAGAATTTTTGGGGGGGAGTAAATACATTTTTTGAAGTGCAGGGTTTGCAACACAGGTCATAGGTGGAGGGAGCAATGCGGGGAGGACAAAAGTATTAGAGTGTGGGGAGGAGAAGATACAGAAAATAGAACAGGAGGGTGGTAGGACGAAATAAACACACACAGCGTTGTGACAGAAGCTACACAGGAGGGTGGGGGGAGAAACAAAGGATGGGGGAGAAGTACATGAGGGCGAGTGCAACATCGAGGGGTCAGGGGAAAAACACACATGATGCAGAGCAGCAAAGATTAAGCACTTGATGAAGGGAACTAGAAAAAAAAACCTGCACTTTCATAGAGTGCTTTACTCAAAAGAAAAAAGTAGTGCTTGAAAATGAGCAGTTGAAGCATAGAAGCCAGACCATCAAAAGGAGTGGTAAAGAGGCTGAGCTCAATGGGAGGGACAAACACAAGATTGACAAGCAGGAACTGGAATAAGAAACAGGCAAAGGCCACAAAAAAGCCAACATACCAGATTCAGCCATGCTACAGAAGTGATGGGACAAAAACATTATATGAATAGGCAGAGTTTTAAAACTCTGATGGCATGCATGCTGGGTCTGTTCGCAAAGAGGCCTGACTCTTGTACTTTCGGAGAACAAAACTAGGTTCCCAGCCTCTTTCTTTTGCTTTTGACAGCAGCGTCTTTCTGTTTTCTGTTTTAGGTGTCGATATGCTGTGTCAGTTCCAGACCCCACTCTGTAAATGTGAACTGTGAAGGGGTATCCTTCAGCGGACTTCTGCTTTACCTCTGTGATTCTTTTGTGGGTGCTGACCTTCTAAAGAAATTCAAGTTTCTTAAAGGTAACTTCTCTTCTGCATTTGTAATAAAGGTTTACACTGATGGTGGAAGCACAATTGTTGCTGGGAGGAAGTTGTGTGTGGGGGAGGGGCAGAAGAATCAATTTCCTATTTGATAGAAGAGTTGACTATCTTTAGTTTCATAGTGAGTAAGGTTTTCTTTACTTTTGATTCATTATTTGTCTTGTCGAACTACTATGGAAACTGAACTTGGTAAACTCAATATACAAGGGTTAAATTATGTTTGTTACAAAGTGAGACTTGAAAGGAGGAGCATAACTGTATGTTTTGCAAAGGAGGTCAAGAAATAATTATGTAGATCTCAATCTCTACTTTTGCCCTACAGCTTCTTTTGATATATGTTATTATTTAATGGACATGCCTATTCCCACAGTTGTAATTGTCTCCTATTTGGTTCGGAGTTCCTGCCGTAGTATTCTTGAATTTTGGAATGGGTCCCTTTGTTGTGCACTGTAGAACTATCACCTTTCATGCTCACTTTTAACATTCCCTTTGACAATTATTTTAGGACTTGGGCTCAAATGGTCATACTGACTTACAGAAAATGCTTAAACATGGTGCTGCCTGAGTGCATCATTGTTTGGTTGGGGTCTTCTTGTCATGATTTTCAAAATATGTGTATGAGTGTTGAGCTGCAATAGTTCTGCTGTCCCTTTTCTGGAATATGTCACTCACCACCATCAAACTGTCTTCAGGCCTGCATGGTGGCCTTTAGGTTGGCGAATTTTGAACTTCACAAGTGGTGGTACGTTGCATTGTCGTGTGGGCAGTCAGTTCAGCTCAAAACGCTTTATTCGGTTTGCAAAGCACAACCATATAAGCAATCACAAATAAACATGTTAAAATCATCACAAATGCATACATTTAGTAATGTTATCCTTCAATATTGGTGACAACACCTATCATTATTTCTATCTTCAAGGAAAAAAACATAGACAAATTATTTGACGCATAAAATTATACATACACCATAACATATAACTCTTGCAGCCTAAACTGTACGTTGTCGCTAAACGAGAATCTATTATTCGTTGTTATATCAGTCAGATTACAGTGGATAACAAATGCTCTTGGCGGGGAACATCATGTGCAAATTACCCAGAAAGGTGCCTTTAAACATTCTAAGATCCACGATGTGCAAATTACGCTGTTAAATACCTTCTGGACATTTAAAATCCATACGCAATAATGTGCAAAATACGCAAGTTACAGAGCAAAGTGCCCTATATATTCTAAAATCAGCATTATACAAAGTTCCCTATATGCTGTCTTCCATGGTCATTTAAAATGCATAATCAATCTCCCCAAATAACAGATAGTCTAAGCAATAATGCACAATATAGGCATTAGAACATCATATTCCAATAAGATCAAATGATCTGTAAGGGAAAAAGTGACGAGTGACACACCTGGCTTTATATATCGCTACCATCTCTTTTAATCTATGGTCCCCTAGTTTTGTAGCAAATTTAAATATTCTGTTGGTGTTCCTGTTCGTCTTATGACATATATTCTCAAATTCAGCTAGCCACTTCCCGTTCGCGGCAAAGGTTAAGCCTAGAAAACAAAATGACTTAACCATTTGCACCTTTGTATTATCCAGATAAAAGGACCTTGTTAAATACATTTTCTTGCCACAAATCATGGTAAATGTTTTAGATTTATTAATTAAAAGTTTTCTGCCATTAATAAATTCTTTAAAATTGTCAATAAGCCGCTGGAGGCCTATGGGGGTACGAGAGATTAAAACAGCATCGTCCGCATATAATAAAATTGGGACTGGTTTCTTGTCAATCATTGGGGCATCAGCCGATATTTGACCTAAAATAACATCAATTTGATTAATAAATAAATAAAATAAGAGGGGCCAGCACGCAACCCTGCCGGATGCCCCTTCTTACATCAAAAAAAGGAGTACGTTCACCTGTAGGCCCATATCGTACACTGCACGATAATTTCTCATATACTCTGGCCAGACAAAACACAATCTCTCAGGGGGCCCTAGACTCGAGCAGAGTGGACCACAAGAGCGAATGGTCCACAAGGTCGAAGGCACTGCTCAAGTCTGCAAAACATAAGAGCAAGTTGCCCCCCTTCACTAGTGTGTATTTACTAATAAGCAAATCAAAGTTAACACACTGTTCTAAAGTTCCTATGCCCTTCCTAAATCCATATTGCACTGGGGATAAAATCTTATTGTCTGAGGCCCAGGTTTCCAACCGTTTCAATAACATCCTGCTCATAACCTTTACAGATGAATCTAGCAGGGATATTGGGCAATAATTGCATGCTTCGGAACGAGAACCCTTTTTAAAAAGGGGAATAATCACTGACTGGCTCCATGAAGAAGGAAAATCTCCAGTTGCTGCGGCATTTAAAATCCTACCGAACAATGGCACCCAGAGGTCCGGTTCATCTCTATATAAATCGATTGGGACCCCATCAGGGCCTGATGCTTTACCTCCCTTGCTATTTAGTAACCCCTCATGTACCTCTTCTGTACTAATTAGCAGCGGTAAGGTAGGCCATGTAAAATCACAATTTGAGTTTAAAATTGAAGCCTCCCTATCAGGATTAAAAATGTTGGAAAAGTGCTCGATCCATGCGTTACAATTTACATGTGAGGTAAGTTCAGGCATACAGTCATTTTGTAGAAAGGTACTATTTACAGTCTCCCAAAACAACTTGCTATTGTTTGTATCTGCAGCCAAGTTTTTAATTTGCCCCACGCTTCCTCTTGAAGCTCCTTTTTCCGCGCCTTAATAACTAACCTATATGTAAGGCGAAGGTCATGGATAAGTGGTTGGTTGCAGGGTTTAGTACCTAAGGCAGATTTCAAATTGTGTAAAGCCTGGGAGCATTTTTTATCAAACCAACCTACATTAGTCTTCTTGTTACTTTTAATCCTGCTGGTAAAGATACTATTAATTATGTTATTTATCTTGGAAAATATAATAAGTAATGCATGTGGATGGACCTCATCGCTAAGACAGCGGTCAATTTCTTCCCGACATTTAGTTATCACCTCCCTTTGGGTCTTTGCAGGATCTACTCCATCCCATTTGATCCTCATACCATTGGGTCTTATTGGGGTAATGTTGGAGATACATTCATCAGTGTTGTTTAATTTGTTTACCCAACATAATAATGAGATGGAAATACTGTTGTGGTCGCTTACCCGCCTGTTCAAAGATCCACAAATTTGCGTATAACTCATTGCAAGAAATTAAAATGTGGTCAATATTACTGTCAGCGTTTCGGCCTGTGAAAGTTGGACATTTAATGTTACTCCTTCTCTTGGAGCAATCAAGTAGTTCAAGGTAAAATTTTGCCATCATAGTATTTAGGGTTGAGCCATAATCTCCATGTGGGAAGTGTAAGTGGTTGGTGTTGATATCATCCGCATTATCGTGACCGTTCAAAAATCCACATGTCTTGGACTGTGCCAAAGGGCACACTTTGCCATTGAAATCTCCGACCCATACTATAATGGGCAGTTTGCTAGAGAGTGCCAAAACTCTATCTATCTCTTTTTCTAGGGCCTGCAATAAAATCCCCCTACTACTGGTAAACATTTTGTTATAATGGTTAATCAGGATGAGGTCTTTACCCCTGCGGAATTCAATCCGTATTACCTGGCTATGCATATCTACATTAGAACAGCCTTTGATTTTATACCCAGTTAACTTAGTTGAAACAAGCAGCAGAAGGCCGCCCTTTGCTCTTCCCGCCTTTGGTGTATTTGCACTTAACCAATGTGATGTATAACCCTCAACATAGATTGGTTCTCTGCTCCATGTTTCCTGCAGGCAGATAATATCATAGCCTGAGGTAATGAAATCACTCAAATGGTGTATCTAGCTTCTTTTCTAGTCCCGCTATGTTCCAGGTTACAAGCGTGTACCCATCATGAGTGGCAACCTCAATCGAAGGATTTCGGGTTAAAAATGTATTACTGTTGGTGATCGGGATTATCTGCTCCTCAGTTGATACTAATCCAATATTCTGTTCCTCCACATGGTGTTTCTTATGCTGATTCAGTATAGTCCCCTCGCACTCTGGGAGTCAGTCATTTTCTTCCAAGGGGCTGAGTGCTTGAAATCTGTTATATACGGGTACTAAAAAATGGGAGGTAGTATTGGCGGTATAGCTCTCTGTTTGAAATTACAATAATTTGGGTTAAGGTTATCGGCGTTATGACTCCATCATATGTCTATAAAAATATCCCAGGGGCGAAAGGGTTGTATTGAAATCCCAACA
Source organism: Lissotriton helveticus (assembly GCF_964261635.1). Taxonomy (NCBI): domain Eukaryota; kingdom Metazoa; phylum Chordata; class Amphibia; order Caudata; family Salamandridae; genus Lissotriton; species Lissotriton helveticus. The sequence goes on along the minus strand of NC_136063.1, from coordinate 795,317,358 downwards.
CGAAGGTCGTGGGGTACTTAATAAGGTGTTCTCTGCCCAAATGGGGGACCTAAAGTTTATTATAATACAATCACCTTCACACCTTTTGGTAAGAGGGCCAATCCACCCCACCCTTTGGGTCAGTAATATCTGCCCGGCCCGTTCCACAGGGAAGCCGCAATTTTTAGATAAACAATGAAGTGTTTTGTTTTTGAGTGTTTCGTGGGTTTCTAACTGGTCTTCTCGAAGTTTTGGCACATTTGTGAGAATTGCCTCATAAGCCCCATATTCGGGCTGCAGGTTAATAGATGCTTGGGGCCTATTTGTACCACGTGCCAGTAAATCCACATGTCCTGCGTTATTGGTCTCATCTATTGGCATCTTTCTAGCTCCCGTTGGTTGATCTTCTCCTGAGTTCGGTTTGTCATTTAACATATTGGGCAGGGGTACCTGTACTAACGGGGTGATTCCCTTTACAGTTCTACTAGGGGATAAGTGGTTCCTGGGGACCTTCCCATAACCTTGTTCCCTGGTTATTTTAGGAACTAGTGAAGTCCCACTTCCATTAACGACTGGATTGGGCTGTTCATTGGGCGTATTGGTGGTGGTAGATACCCTTGGGTGGAGTAATTGGTCTCTCAAACTAAATTTGTCGATCTCTCCACTTAACTTGTGCACTTCCCTAGCTAAATTATCTACCTTCTCGTGTAAGGAGCTCTGTTAACTTCCCAAACATTGTTTCTATGTTTAAGTCACCTATAACATCATCAGGGACTGATTTGCTATTCAGTATGGCTAGGGTCCCCTGTGTAGTAAATTTCTTATCCTTTTTCGCCCCCAATTTGCCTTGCCCCATAATTTTCTTTTTGTACTCTTTTTTGTTAATATTGGCAAGGCAGGAGAGGTCACCAAGATAGGTAATGTAGGTGTAACCGAAATACGTGAGTGCTCTCCATCAGTATAGACTTCACCATCTAATATATCTATTGTAGCGGAGGGGGTTGTAGCCATAGCTGGGGTGAATAGTCTTTCCTTACTGACTGAAAGGGGATCATCACTTAAGTGGACCTGTTCATTAAACAGTATACTGGATCCCCTAGATAAACTCCTGTCCGTGCGGTCAATTTCTTCGGCTAGGACATTAACTGCTTTTGTCAGGTAAGTGTTGATAGTAGAACGAGCTTTCTCTAACAGGGGTTTTGCTTGCTGTTTAGCCATATTCTTAGGTTAGCTGTAATTCAATCCCGAAAAAATTACCTTTTGAGTCGGCTCCTAGTCCAATTGGCAGGTTAGAGAGATAGCCCAGCCCGGCCTCAATCGGCCTCTGAAGGGCCTAAGACGGTCCCGCCCTTGTCCCAGGCTTCTCCCGGTGCCCCCCCCCGCGCTGTCTCTCCTTTGAGCACCACCGGGCGCGGAAGTGGGCATGTGCGTGGGCGCAGGTGGACCTGGTGGCTGTAGTCTGCCCCCACTGCGGCCGCGTGGTTGGAGTAGGCAGCGGCGGCAGGGGAGACAAACAGCGAGTGGCAGCAGGTCAGGTCGGTGTAAATGTTCTTAGGTCCGATTCCAAAGTGCCCCAGCAAGACTCGGAGCCCGGTGTAGGCAGTCATGCAGAAGAAGGTGCACAAAGTGTGTATTCACTCATGCTTTGTTGACATTTTTAACAGTATCCTGTAACTTGGGCCAGTAGATCCATGCATTTACACTCCACTGGGCTACACAGAATGTTGTGGAATGGTCCTCTGATGAGGCATACTGTTCCCTTGTAAGTTATAATCAACTCAGTAATGCCGAAAAACAAGATAGTATGGTGAAAACACTGTTGACCTTGAAAACAAGGAGAGGGGCTCTACAAATCCAGAGGGACAGAGTTCCTATGTAACTTGGAAGTTAAAAACTGAATTTTCCCTCTGGAGCTCCTTATACAAATTTGGTCATTTACTCCTCACTCATGCCAAACACTATCTGATGTATCAATATTTCCCCAAGATTAAACTAAGAGACTCTAATAAGAGTATATAAGCACTATAGTGTTTTGCCTGAGTGAGGAGTAAATGACCAAGTGTGTATAAGGAGCTCCAGAGGGAAAATTCTGGTTTTAACTTCCAAGAAAACACTGTTGATCCTAGGTTGGTAAAAGAAAATAGTGTTCGAGGCATAGGAGCTGTAGATCATATGCTGTGCATAGATTGCCATCCAGTGTTGGGTCTGGATGTTTGCACTTTGTTTTTCTTCAAAGAAGTCTTCCCAGTCACGAGGTAGGTGACTCCTCCTTTCGGTGATTTTGCGCATCAACTCCATTGTTAGATTGTTTTTTTCTGCCATCGGGTTTGGATGTGAATTGTTGCACTCTGGGTTGGCACTGTTCTTCGGGCCTCCTTCGACTCGCGATCCACTACCCTTGACGGGATTGTCTATCGATCGCGTTTCCCAGTCTCTTGTCGTTTACGCTCGAAAACCTTCGATCAGAAGATCCGTGGCAGGCCGTTGGGTCTACCCGCGCCAGGGTTGGTAGCAGTCGATAGAATGGACTCCATTCAAGTTCTGTCCAGGGTTTTGTGCAAAGTTTCCGCGCACCGACTTGCACAAAGTGTGCAACCTTTGCCTATCATCGGAACATGACGAGAAGGACTGTGACGCGTGTCGTTCATTTCGATCAAAGATGCTCCGTGACCGTCAGGCTCGACGTCACGAAATGTACCAGCAAAGTGGCTCCACGCAGGACCTTCTCGGAGATGAGTCCGAACACGAAGAATCACAAGCGCAGGAAGCCAAAATGGAGGAGGAACACATCTCTGTGTCTGAAGTCGACTCTGATGTCGAAGACCTCACAACGGGACAACTGATCATGAGTAAAGAGACTTCCTTCCCCTACCATCTCCTCCATAAAAAGGCTATGGTCCCTCCTCTGCCTTCGGGCCAAGGTTGGCACAGAGAAAAGGTTTTGAGTGCCCCACCTTTGAGCTCGGCGCCAAAACATAAACAACAGCCTTCCGGTTCGGGTTCTACTCATCCCCACGCCGGTGCCGACCCGAAACCTTCGGCGTCGAAATCCATACACATTCTCGTTTCCGTGCCACCGGTCTATAAGGCTAAATCTTCAGAGTCAAAAACTTTGGAGCCGAAACTTTCGACACCAAAACCGGCGTCTAAAGAAAGTACTTCAGCTAAAGAGCCTCTAACCGATATTCCACCTTCGGATCAGAAACAAAAGGAGATTGTAATTAATCCAGAAACTGGACAGATTCCTGCCAGATTTCCTGAGAAGAGGAAAATGGGCTTACAAGAAGACTACCACATTTCTCTCAAAAGGAAAAATGTGGGTACTAACCCTTCTCCACCATACATTCCACCTTCTTCAACCATTGATCCAAATTTACTCATTACACCTACGTAGACTTCATATGCATCCACTACAGGAGTGTTTAGCACATCAGTGGAACCAAGCTCACAGTCAGTTATCAGATCTAGTGTTGGTAGACGCCGCACCCATTGCTCTCTATACATTCAGCGACCCGGTTCCACAGATAGTACTAACAGCAGACGCATCACGGACAGGTTGGGGAATGCATCTCCAAACCCACACAATTCTGGGCATTTTGAGCTTGCAGCAGAAGCAGCTTCATATAAATCATCTAGAGCTGCTAGCGATTTTTCTGGCGCTGAAAGCATTTCAAGTTCAGCTGGTATGCAAGACTGTCCTAATTTGTACAGACAACTTGACAGCCATGCACTACATACACAAATAGGGAGGGGGACACACTCTCCAACTAGCACAGACCATCTGGAAATGGGTCATACATCTCAAAATATATCTCCTAGCAGAACACCTTCGAGGAGTAGACAATCGGATGGCAGATTTGCTCAGTCGCCAGACACAGGAAATCCACGAATGGGAAATACACCCTCAAGTTCTCCCATTCTTCCAAATGTGGGGGTTCCCCCACATAGACCTGTTCGCCACACAACTCAACACTTAATGCCCAAACTTCGCGAGCAGGAATCCACACCCATTGTCCAAAGGCAATGCGCTATGGTTGAATTGGTCAGGGATATTTGCTTACGCTTTTCCGCCTCTCCCACTCATTCCATTAGTGGTTCGGAAACTCAAACAACCGTCCCTGACTCTAATCCTAGTTGTTCCCACATGGGCACGTCAACCTTGGTTCACAACCCTGTTGGAACTCTCAGTAGTTGCTCACCAAAAACTACGTCTTACACCCAATCTCCTCACACAGAGCCATGTTGACCTAACAGTCAACTCAATCTGGCTCTTGAAGTCTTAAGAGTTTTGCTATCTTAAACTACCGCCAGACTGCATGAATATATTCAAAGAGGCTAGACAGAACACGACCTGGGGGGGCGCCGAGGATATCCATCAGCTCCAGCAAGATGTCCAGCGCCTCACAGAGCAGAACTTGGATTTGCAGGCGCACACGGAGGACCTAGAGAATAGGTCCCGTCGTAATAATATCATTATTCGGGCGGTCCCATGGAAAGAAGAAGGAGCGGATCTGCGGTAATACGTTGAAGCTCTCTTCCGACACGTCCTGCACGTGGAGGATCTGGGAGAGATCCAGATGGACAGGGTTCATAGGGTTGGCCTACAGAGTGGATCCAATGCTCCTCCCCCGGACATCCTGGTATGCGTCCACGATTTTCAGCTCAAAGAACGGATTCTGAGGAAGGCACGTGAGCACGCCCCCCCTCGAGTTCCGTGACCATCGCCCGGTGTTATACCAGGACTTGGCGACCTCTCCCTTGGCCAAGCGTAGAGACTTTCGTCCTGTCACCACCTTTCTGCGGGAGCAAGGGGTTCCCTATTCTTGGGGGCACCCATTCAGACTGGTTTTTAAATGGAAAGGCAAGTTGATCCAGGTGCTGTCTTTGGAGGCGGCGCGTGAAATCCTGGGGCTGGATCGACCTGATACCCCGCCTGGAGCTGCGGCCTCCCCTGCCCGCCAGCGACGCCGCTCCGCGGAGTGGCAAAAGGTGGGCAAGCCAGTGAAGCGAGCGGGACCTGATTTGTCCATCAGCCTGAGAGAGAGAGGAGCGGCTGTGGCTTCTGTGGCGAAGGTGACGGAGGCCCCGGAGGGCTCCTGATCACTATCTTCACATGCTTGGCCTCTGCAGGCCGACAGCCGGTGCCGGAGGGGACTGTCGTCTGGAGCCAGATGGGTAACGTTGTGTCATTCCCGCCAAGGGGGATGCCCTGCATCAGGACCTGGGTGGTAAGCGGGGTTGAGTCTTGGCCCCCTGTTCTTTGGACTTGTGTGGCGGACTATTGTTCCCTCATTTTGCCTGTTTTGCGGGGGGGTACGGTCACATTGTTGGGGATTCTGTTAATCGGGGTTTTCCTTCTGGTTCTAGGGGAGGGGGATGGGGTGTGGGGTCAGTCTCTGAATGCCTCCAAGATGATGCTACGTGATCTGCTGCCAATGTACGGTGCGCAAAGCATATCTAGAGCCCTCAGTGTTATGCCGGAATGATGGGGAAGGAACTGAAAATTATTAGTCTGAATGTGCGGGGCCTCAACAGCCCAGTTAAGCGTGCGGCCATTTTGTGACTACTGGAGGGTGCGGAAGGCGACATTTGCTTGCTGCAAGAAACGTACCTCCTCTCCAAGGATACTAAGAGAATGAGAGATAGGCGCTTTCCGATACAGGTGTGGTCCTCTTGCGCTGCGAAGAAGCAGGGAGTAGCGATCCTCATTGGGGCCAAGGCTTATTGTAAGATACTGTCTCATGTTGTCGATATTAAAGGCCGTTTTGTAGCGGTTAGGATCCAATGAGGCGATACTCGCCTTACAGTGGGCTCTATCTATGCTCCTAATGTTCAGCTAGAGCCCTTCTTGACCTCAGCGCTTGCGGACGCCCTGGCGTCGCCAGATCCCTGGGTGCTTGTGGGAGGTGATCTAAATTTGGTCATGGACCCATCCCTAGATAGGTCAGAAGCCCGCTCACACCAAGCTGGGGCCATTTCCAAGGGAGGGCTACTGTGGTTACAAGAAGGGGGGCTTCATGATGTATGGCGTACTCCGCACCCGCTAGAGCGCGACTACACCTATTACTCAGCGGCACACAAAACCTACACGCGCTTAGACCACTTCCTTGCTTCCACCTCGCTCATGCCCCAGCTCTCTGCGGCGGAGATAGCCCCGCGCTCGCTGTCCGATCATGCCCTCATCTCCGTGCGCGTGGCCGGTAACGAACACAAGCGACCAACGGGGGGCTGGCGCCTGCGAGATTCCCTCCTTAATTCCGAATCGGTAGTCGACCGCATGTGAGACACGATTGCACAGTACCTTGTGGCCAACGATATAGATGACATGCCGCTGAGCTCGGTGTGGGAGGCGCTTAAGTTAGTGGTGAGGGGCGACTTCATAGCGATCTCGGCGTCCCTGGCTAAGCTGCGCAGAACTTGAGAGTGAGGTCCGGGGGTTGGAGGCGATCCATAAGCGGACCGGGGCGCCACGTGTCTGTCTGGAGGGAACTGGAGACGAAGAGGCGCATGCTCAAACACTTGGATCTCGACCGAGCGGAATATGCACTCCTGCGTTTACACCACAAGTTCTATCTAAGTGGCGATAAGAGGGGCAATATGCAGGCGCCCCGCTTGCGGGCGCGCACGCAGCAGGCGGCTATTCCGGCCATTCGTGATTCGATGGCGGTGGAACAGACGGCAGACGATCATATCGCGGCAGCCTTTCAACGCTTCTATCATACGTTGTATACACGGGAGCCGTCCGACCCTGACCGAGTGCAAGCCTACCTAGCGACATGCGGAATCACGCCGCTCTCCCCGGGTTCGGCGGCGGCTCTTGATGCGGAGATACGCATTGAAGAAGTCATTTCCGCGATCTCGCGGCTGAAGCAAGCCAAGTCTCCGGGACCGGATGGCTTCTCGGCCATCTTTTATAAGAAGTTTTGTAGAGAACTTTATGCCCTTCCTAACTCGCCTCTTTAACTCCTTCCGGGAGACGGGGACGGTGACTCCCTCTATGTCGGAGGCGGTGATCACGGTCATCCCCAAGGCAGGCAAAGACGCAATGGAGTGTAGTTCATATCGCCCCATCTCGCTCCTCAACGTTGACATGAAGTTGTTCGCAGGCATTTTAGCCGCTCGCCTCAGTCCTCACATGGATGGAGTTGTCGAGCCTGACCAGGTGGGATTTGTCCCCACGCGACAGGGGGGTGAAAATACAAAGAGGCTCCTACATCTAATGGACTCAGTGCACCGCTCCCGTACGCAGGCCCTGTTTCTATCCATTGATGCCGAGAAGGCTTTCGACCATGTAGACTGGTCGTACCTGTTCGCGGTCCTGAAGACCTTCGGGCTAGGAGACACCTTTGTTAACTGGGTGCGCTGCCTTTATGCCTCCCCGAGAGCAGCGGTGCGGATCAATGGCTGCAGATCGGAACATTTCCCCATCACACGCGGGACGCGGCAGGGTTGCCCCCTGTCGCCATTGCTCTTCGCGCTCTATATGGAGCCGTTCGCTCAGCGTCTCCGAGATAACGCGGCCATCCAGGGAATTCGTTTAGGCGCGGACGAGCACAAGGTGAGTCTGTACGCCGACGATGTGATCCTCTCGCTCACCCACCCTCGCACTTCTTTGCGGCACCTGTCGCACGAACTCCGTGACTTCGGAGCGATTACTGGATTTATGGTCAACTTCCTCAAATCCCAGGTACTTAATATCTCGGTCCTGGCCAAGGACTCCCTGGACCTTCAGAGGGACCTCGATTTCCAATGGGTCCGTATGGACATTCCATACCTTGGAATTCGGTTAGCGCCCAAGATAGCGCAGACTGTTTCCCTCAATTACAGACTACTGATTGAGCAGACAACCAGGTCCCTATCGGACTGGTCCCGGTTACAACTGGCCTGGTTTGGTCGACTGGCGGCGGTGAAAATGACGATCCTCCCGCGCATTCTCTACCTTTTTCAGTTGTTGCCCCTACGTCCCCCACCGGGTGCGCTGAAGAAATTGCAGGGGCTGCTCACCAAATTTCTGTGGAACCACAAGCGTCCACGATTGGCGTTCTCCTGGGTCACGGTCCCGCGGGCCGAGGGCGGTTTGGGCTTCCCATGCATTGAGGCATCCTATCAGGCGTCGTACCTGCGCTATATCCTTGAGTGGAATAGACCGCTGTCCAGCAAACACTGGCTTTTTATGGACCAGGCAGTGGCGGGCTGCAATATCTGGCGAGAACTGTGGCTCCCGCGTAAATACAGAGCATGGGGCTTGTATTCTTCACCGGTCACCTCCCCAACGCTGACTGCTTGGGACCAACTGGCGCACCGACGAGGCTGGACCACCTTTCCATCGCCCATGACGCCCATCATCGATAATCCAGAGTTCCCCCCCAGGCTGTGCGTCGCCAGTTTTCCAGCGCTGGAGAGAACAGGGCTGCAAGAGGGTGGGTCATCTCTTTGATCTAGACGGGCTGATCCCGTTCTCTTCCTTGCGTCGGGAACACTTTGCCCTTCCTGAGTCCGACGCCTTTCCCTACTCGCAGGTAGCGCATTGGGTCACGCAACCCTCTAATGTAGCTGCCATGTCCCGTCCCATGACAAAGCTGGAGCGTTGGGTGATCTGTAAAAAGGACGACCGCAAGCTCATCTCTGAACTTTACGCGCTGATTCCCGCGCGGCCACATGCACAGCGTACTAAGGCGCAGGTTCGCTGGGAGACGGAGTTAGGCCACCCGCTGTCTCGCAAGGAGTGGGACAAGGTATTCTATCGCGCACACCACACTGCAGCTAACGTAGCAGGGGCCGAATCGGCCTACAAAATGGTGTCCTACTGGTACCATACCCCGGCTAGGATTCACGTATAGGACCCTAAATGCCCGAGTCTATCCTGGCGGGGCTGTGGCGCGACGGGCACCCTGACGCATCTGCTCTGGCACTGCTCCAAACTAGAGCGATACTGGAAAGCGGTCCTGGGCGACGTGGCTGACGCGTTCAACACCACATTCCCCAGAGCCCCGGAGCATGTGCTGCTTGGTCTACCACACTCTAAAGTGTTCCCCTTGCGCTCCTTGCGGGGTAGGCAGATAGCCCTAGCTTTGCTGGCTGCGCGCCTAGTTATCCTTGCGCAGTGGCGGTCCCCTGATGCCCCCGACCCGGGAGATTGGATCCGACGACTGTGGCTATTGCTGGGCATGGAGAGGCTGTCGCTTTGTGTGGATGGCAGGGGTGAGACGTATGCGGAGCTGTGGGAACCATTCATACACTTGTTATCACTCGATTTTCGCGAAGTGACATGCCCCAAGTTTTTGCAAATCCTACAACTTATTCCATTGGGGCCACAGACTGCAAGCTCCTAGAGAGGTTTGGTCTGCTAGGTACCGGCGATGAGGTGGGAGTGGGCAGTTACGGAGGCGTGGTTAGGGCGGAGGTGGGAGGCGGGGGGAGGGGGGAATGATGGTGGGGACGGGTAGGGGGGGTGGGTGGTTTTCTGTCTTTCTGTCACTGTTTGTTTTTTCTCTTCTATAAAATGCAGTATCAATTATAGGCCTAGCTGTTCCGCTTGGCCTTTTGTTTGTTCTCGCCGGGTCGCCCACAGGGGTGTAGGCCCTAAGGCTGTGTGCAAATATTGCTGGACTGTGCTCTGCCGGCCGATGGATGTAGGCAGTCAAGCTGTGTTATGGGATACTATGCTGCTCAATAAAAACGTTTGATTCCAAAGAGGCTAGACAGCCTACCACAAGAGCCTGCTATGCAGCAAAGTGGATGAGGTTTGTGATTTACTGTAATAACAAGCACATCAACCTGTTTGATGCTTCTGTACAGAACATGATATGTTATTTGTTATATCTACAACACTACTATGGTGTCTTGTTTAAGAAGAGCCCATTCCATTGCTTCTAAACCTTCATTGTGAGGGATGGAAGTGTATAGTGCGGCAACATTAATGGTGCATAAGCCACCAGTTTTGTCTGTGATCAGTGTTCAATGTGGTCAGCATATTCAAAAATGCAGTGGTATCCTTAATGCGTGTCTCCCATTGTTGTACGATGGGTAGAAGGAAAAAATCCAGGTATTTACCAATCGGTTCAGAAATGGATCCACACGCTGATACGATTGGTCTGAAAGGAGGATTGATCAGGTGTTTGTGTATCTTAGGCAGCATATAGAGTTGCGGCCGGCATGGATACTCGGTGTATAAAAACTTTAAAGTTTTATTGTTGATTCATTCCCCATTCAATGCTCTTTCTAGTATTAGCTTGAGAATGCACTGATAATCTTCAGTGGGATCTTGTTCTAAGGATATGTAGATGCTTGTATCTTCAACTTGTGTAAGCACGCTAGATTAGTAAAATTTGATGTCCATCATGACGAGTGCCCTACCTTTGTCAGTCTTTTGATAAGTCAACTAGTTGTTGTTAGCCAGAGAAGATAACGTGCTCCGTTCTTTTGGGGACAAGTTAGGGGCTCTTCTTTCTTGGAATTCAATCTTATTAACATTACCTTTGCCTCAAATTGTAAAGCGCTCTGATATCCTTCGGGATCAAGTTCGCGCTATATAAAACTTTATAAATAAATAAATAAATTCCAATTTATCATATACGTCCATACGATTACATCTGGCTGCAATAACTGCATACCTCCAGAGTACATCTATCTCTTTTTAGAGTGTCTGTTATCAAAGCCTTTGTGGAAGGATTCAAGAGTCATTCCCCCGAGAATGCCACCTGCTCCAGTGTGGAATCTCAACATTGTTCTCTCCAGACTAAAGGGTCCACACTTTGAGCCATTGCACAAATGGGAACTGCAGTTTCTCACATGGAAAGCAGCTTTCCTTGTTGCCATCACATCACTCAGAAGAGTGGATGAGCTTCAGGCATTAACTATAGAAGAACCCTTTTTACAAATGCACCAAAATAAAGTGGCTCTTCGGACTAATCCTAAATTCCTTTCTAAAGTCAAATCTGCTTTTCATATCAATCTGTTGAGTTACTTGTGTTCTTCCCACAACCAGATTCAGTGGCAGAATGTGCCCTACACATTAGATGTGAAGAGAGCATTGCTTTACTACATAGAAAAGACAAAACCTTTCCGTAACACAAATCAACTTTTTGTCGCTTTTGCTCCACCACACAAAGGCAATCCCATATCAAAATCGGGTATTGCAAGGTGGATAGTCAAGTGCATTCAAATATGCTATGCAAAAGCAAAACGAACATTAACAGTTCCCCTAGAGCACACTCTACATGCAAACTGGGGGCTTCTATGGCATTCTTAGGACATATACCCATAGATGACATATCCAAAGCTGCAAAATTGTCTACACCTCACGCATTCACAAAACATTATTGGGTAGATGTGCTCGCAAGACAACAAGCTCGAGTGGACCAGGCAGTTTTACGTACACTATTTCAGACCACTGCAACAGACACAGGTTAGCCACCGCTTTGGGAGATAACTGCTATATAGTCTATGCACAGCATATGATATACAGCTCATATGCCTCGAACAGAAAATGCTACTTACCCAGTATGCATCTGTTATTGGCATATAGAGCTGTAGAGTCTTATGCGCCCACCTGCCTCCCCGGGTACCTATACCTCTTGCAGTAACATCTTGCTTATATACATGCATTCATGGACATCTCCTTTTACTATTCTTACTAACTCCATTATCACCCTCTGCGGGAAAACAATCTCATAATGTAGTCGATGCCCATGCACATTATCACTGAAAGGAGGATTCACCTACCTCGTGACAGTAAAGACTGCTTCGAGGAAAAACAAAGCGCAAACATCCAGACCCAACACTAGATGGTGATCTATGCACAGCATATGGCTCTACAGCTCTATATGCCAAGAACAGATGCATACTGGGTAAGTAGCATTTTCCTTCACATCCAGTAGACCTTAATTAATAGACATGATTACATGTTTTGTTCACCTTGTGTGGGAAATGATCATTAACTAGTTACAAAACATTAATTATTACTGTAACCACATTAAGGAGCTTTTATCTTCCTAAGGATGTATTATTGGTCAAGAACCTGCAATTTTAATTTCTATTTTATATTAGCAACTTAAGTTCACAGTAAAAGGTTTTGGATAGGCACCTCTGGAAACTGAATTGTTGTACGAGGGTACATTGTTTTCCTCCATCTTCCACCATACTCCTGTGCACCACTCTCTCCCAGTGGGATGAAAATTGCTCACATACCCTGTGTAATCCTGTGTGTAGGTCATGCACCGTAGCCTCCTTGATCATACATTCTTATGTAAAGAGCTCAGATGCCATGTGGGGCAAGGTCCTCAGGATCAACAATATCCCAAACTAAATATAAATAAATCGCTCTATTGTCCACCAGTACATTTTAAACCAGTATGCAGGTGCACGTAATTCTGTTAACACTGGGCAAGAACTAGCTTCTGGTTTAATTGGGCTCCACAGTAAAGACATAGTGGCACCCAGAAAAGCCTTTTTGGGGTAGCAACTTCGAGTACTTCCACACTATTCTAAGAGTTTGTATTTGGTAGAATCACTTGGAGAAGAAGGCTAATTTGAGAATTGTTTACACTCAAGACACAAGTGCAGTTTGATAGTAAGGGAATGGGCCAGGCTGTGGTTATAACGACTTTTTGGTGGTTGCTCGCCAGATCAGCTTTATTTCTATTCATATTTGGATGTAGTGTCTAATGTGGAGCATCCCTGTGTGAATAAAGTATTGTTGTGCCTCTGATGTGCGAGCTTGGCGCATCTTTCCTCATTTGCCTAAATGCAACATGGGGCGGGCATTGAAAAACGCAGTTAGTGAACGGTATGGGTTACCTAAGTAGCCTGCATCAGAATTGATCATCTTTGCACATTCGCCCACTTTAACTTGGGCACTTGGGATTTATTCTATGGTCAGCTACTGTTATTAAAAGTATATTTGGTTTACTTTCCATGCAAATCTGCAAGATAAATCTGGATTTATATCTGATCAGTAAACAACAACTTTTCTGTTTGTATTCCAGGTGCCACCCTTTGTGTCATTTGCCAAGACAGAAGCTCACTGCGACAAACTATTGTGCGATTGGAACTTGAAGACGAGTGGCAGTTCAGGCTCCGAGATGAGTTCCAAACAGCAAACAGTAGCGATGACAAACCACTTTATTTTTTAACCGGACGGCATATATGAGCTGCAGGATTGACTGAGGCGATTCTTTTCTCTATTTCTGTCAAGTACAATCACTGTGGAGCAAAGTGCAACTAACTGCAAGCCAGACTTTTGCCAAATGATTCAAGGAAACCAAAAAGAGGACTTTTACAGCTTATAACTGACTCTTCAGAAGTGGGGCTTTGACATTGGATAGATTTGTTGAAAGAACTGCAAAAGTGTCTTTATTGCATTGTGGAGGTAGACACGATCAGTAAGAGCTTTTGCTCTAAGATATCTCTAATTTGCACACTTGTTTTCAACAATCAGAGCCGCAAATCTGGAACATATGCTGGACAAAAACTCTTGACACGAGCTCCAGTTCCAGGCTGAGGGAATTCCTTGGGACTTGCACCATGGGTGAGACAATGCGATGAAGATTATATACTGAGTAGTCTCAGATTCTCTTCAGATCTGTACCGCGGTACAGTTGACTCAGGGGTTTGATATAACCAAATATTTGTCAAAGGTACTTGTATTAAAACAGCCTTGTTATTTTAACGTGCAGTGTTAGTTCAGAGAGATGTAACTTGTAAAGTGTATGTGTGTTGTAAATGTCTGAGCAAAATTTCCACAGGAGTTAGAAGTTTACAGTCCTCTTTGACCCGAACAAATGGGCAGGCACCTGGAGTGCAGAGAGCACGCGCCACCGCTCACCTGGCCCGAGCATAGGCTAGGGTCAAAAAGGAAAGATCAGTGGAGTTGAAGCAAAAATGTAAAAGAATGTGAATCTGGCATTACCTCTGCGATCTGCATCTACGTTCTGAGGTGTCACAGTTGATGGAAGCAGGAATCACTATAGTTTCAATACTGGCACTCCATCTGTACAATGTTATTGAAAGTGCAATCAGCCTTAGGTTTGCCCCTGTGTCGCAGGCGCAGAGCCATGACGCTGGTGAGGCCAGTAGCGAGCAGTGGTCATGTTTCTAAGAGAGAGTCTAGTGTTCTGTGGCAATAAAAGAAAAAGGCTTGGCAGAGGCAGCATTACATCAAATTAAGTATTTTAAGAAGAAACACCAGCAAAGTGGCTTAAATCTAGGTCACATCTGACGGTTCTAGTGTGACAGTTCCACTGTTTACCAGTGAGTGTTTTTTTTTTTGACCGCATAGCCTTTTCAAGTCCAGGTACTGTACAGATTTTCACTGCCGAAACTGAAAGAAGAAAAAGAAAAACACCTCTGCTGGAGGTGATATATTTATCATACTTTTTTTTATTTATTTATTGTCCCCTATTGCCGATGAATATTCCAAAAATAATTTACCCATCCATCTGCATTAATTATGGATCATGCGATTGAGGAAAACGTCTCTGTATTGTATATACCTGGCTGCAAAATAAATGGGGTGTGATCAAGATCAAGGCTTATTAGCAATCAGGAGGATTTGTGCACAGAAACATCTATTTCTGAGGGGCATTACAGCTAGCGTAGTGTATATGTAACAAGGACCCCCTGTATTCAATAAGAATCAGATTCCTAGACCAGGGAAAAAACAGTAATGGATATGTAACAATCTAGGCAATCATATAAAACAGACCAATGTCAAGAATATTAGTAACAAGGAAATTAAGCTACAACAATATTATAAAGTTCCAGGGTTTTATTGATAATTAAACAGAAAATCATATTTCAAAACATAAAATATATTCAAGTTAAAAAATTCTACAATAGGAGAATTGACATAATAATAAAGACATTTTGCATATTAAAACATTCTTTTTGTAAAAAACGAGGAGTGGCAAATTGGTACTCTACGCGCGTTTCGGCGACCAGCGCCTTCTTCTGGAGCAGCCACGAATGATTCTACAAAATACAAATTTACATGAAAAGAAAAATTACCCACAATATAAGGATAAAGAAATTATATACAAATTTAACAATTTCTTTTGTAGCTTAAAACCTTGTTGAATTACAGGATATATAACATGTCATAATACATCCATACTAGCAATTTCATTTCCTTGCGACACTTGCCATTAGGTGGGTGAACCAAAAAAGAGAAAGGGTGAATTTGATAAAATCTTTCAGACTCATATGTTCATGGTGTGATAGTACAGTGGTACAATGTAATGTATTGTACAAAAGAAATTGTTAAATTTGTATATCATTTCTTTATCCTTATATTGTGGGTAATTTTTCTTTTCATGTAAATTTGTATTTTGTAGAATCATTCGTGGCTGCTCCAGAAGAAGGCGCTGGTCGCCGAAACGCGCATAGAGTACCAATTTGCCACTCCTCGTTTTTTACAAAAAGAATGTTTTAATATGCAAAATGTCTTTATTATTATGTCAATTCTCCTATTGTAGAATTTTTTAACTTGAATATATTTTATGTTTTGAAATATGATTTTCTGTTTAATTATCAATAAAACCCTGGAACTTTATAATATTGTTGTAGCTTAATTTCCTTGTTACTAATATTCTTGACATTGGTCTGTTTTATATGATTGCCTAGATTGTTACATATCAATTACTATTACAGCTAGCGTAGACTTGTGAAATGTCATAAGAACACGCCTAAGAGGGCTAATCCAATTCAAAGATATTACGCTGCAGTTACACTGTGTGTTGTGCACTGGCATATAGGCTGGAAATAGATTTAGGGATGCATACAGCAGTATGTTGATAGGATCAAAGGCCACCAGAAAATAAAAGCATGGGTCACCCTTCTGTTGACCGCAACAAGTGAAGCATAGGCGTAGCAGTAAATGCTTCGACAAACCCTCTGATGTGTGTCATTACTATGTCTCACCCGTTGAGGCTCACTCATTAGTGGCTTGCCGACATCATGACTTGACTTAAATTTCTATTCAGGTTTTTTATACTTTGGTGCAAAATAGGGACATTCTAACCACAATTCATGATGTTCATTTTGATTAAGCAGTGAAAATATTTTGCGAGACATCTAACCTCCTCCTCCCCCTTTAAAGGCATGATAGACTAAACATGTAACCTGAGAGCATCTTTTAGGAGTATGTAGGTGTACCCAAAGTGCGTGTAGCAAGACATTTGAAGTGCTACATTATGATAATGCAGAGTTTTAATTTCGAAATTGCAAATGTTGTTGGCGTTCATTCATCCCTCAACTTCATTTTAAAATAAATTCAGTTTGTTTGTTAATCATTTCTGCATTTGCTACAGCCTTTGAGTGCTGATAAAACTATGAACTTTCAGTAAATCCTACAATTTTTTTAAATTTTTGTTTACGATAAAAATTATATTAATTTAACTCACTTAGCAGAGAATGAGTAACTGCAGCAAAACGTCTTATGCACCAAATTATGCAAAACAAATTTAAATTATTTTTTGAGACCCTGTGTGTTTGAAATATAAGTGGATGGGTTTGGTAAAAATTAGTCAGAAACAATCATTTTGGACAAACTAAAAAAAATTGAAACAGATTTTGTAATTTGAATGTAATAGCTAGTATTTTAGATGCTGCTACTGATTTACATTCATATACTGCCACATAAAATTAGCTCTATACATGATGGTAGCTCCTTGACACTTAATGTCTTGACAAAAAGCTTTGTTTTCTGGCCTTTATTTGAAATGAACGAGATGGGGAATGGAACCGGAGTAATGGAGAAGAGAGCATTAGTACATGTTTCTCTCCTGGTCACATTTTGTGCCTCTGGTTAACCAGAATGCAGCGATGTGCTAGTAATATGGTAGACGATGGTGTGTATGCGGTTTATAATCTACGGCCTGATTTATAGTTTGGTGGTTGAGTTACTCCCTCTCCAACATGACGGAGATCCCATTCATTGAATTACAAGTGTATTATATCCTGTGGCTCTTGTAATACAGCAGACAGGATATCCATCTTATTTGTGACGGAGTAACCCGTCAGCCGAAGGCCTCTAGTCAGTTCGCTGGTTTTACAGTAACGTCTTTTGCCATCATGGTTGTTATACAGATAATGGGAAGTTGTATCTTTGTGATAGAGCAGATTGTTTGATGCTCTTTTGACATTTTGAGGTTTGAAACAATTTTATTCTTGCTATAGTTGAGTTCCAAATATGAACTTGTGCCTCATTTGGTGGAAACATTTACAAATGTCTTAGCGAATGGACCTGGCCTCCTTCAGGCTACCAGAATGGCCATTTGGAACTGCTAGCTGTCTTTGGCTTCTTGATGTGTATATGTGGGCCAGGTTCACCTTTGTGAAAATGAGTGGAATGTTCTTCATTTCTATGCCTGATTACTGCTTTATAAGATCTCTTGCACAGCTATTGGGAACAATTTGCTCCCATCCTTATTTACTTGTGTTAAAACACATTAGATATTTTTTATCTTGTGCTTAATATAAAATGTTTACAATAAGTGAGTTATACGATAATATATGGGACTACTGCTTGAAGCGGGGAAACACATAAAATTGGTAGCTAGCAATAGAGGTTGAAGTGTGGCAGATTTTAAAAGGTCAACTTTTATGGCATATTTAACGCATCAATGGTTTATTTCTCATTGTTAATTGTCCCCGATAGCGACTTGCCTTATGTATGTTTAGAAAACCCCTCACTTGTATGTGAGATGCAGCATTCCATCCATTTCAATGGGTCTCTTCAATTATGCCCTCCTGCCAAGCTGTTTTTCTGAGTGGTGCCCATATCAAAGTGTGAAGAAAGGGCATGATTGCTATTGTGATTGCTTCTAACCCCATGTCTTTTTTGTTTGCACTAAGTTCTCTCAATTGCATGTGCTTTGAAACAATGCAGGTTTCCAGTAGCTCTGTGAAGGTGGCTTGGGCAGGAATAGAGCGACACTGTCTACAGTGGTGTTAAAAAAGCAATCCTGTCCTCCAAAATGTCCTTTGAATTCATCTGGTAACAGGAGTATTTCAAGCACCTGAATGATTTTAGTCCCCTCTGGGCATTGCACTATTAGAAATGTCTACATAAGAGCCTTTTTAAACCCCATTTTCCTTGAAAGTTACAGATTCATGAAAATGTGACTTTGGAGATGGGTGAGAAGTGGGGAAAGCTTTCACCCTATGACTGTGTGTATCAGTGTAATTCTTGCAATCACAAAAGTGTCTATATGAATGTATGACATAGGCCAGCATTATATTTTCCGGCAATAAATGTTTAAATCAAAATCATTGTTTGTGCAAATTTTAAGCTGGAGCTCAAAATGAAAGCATAAAGTGATGTTTAATATAAATTGGAAATAATTCCACTTTGTTGTTGAAAGATATGGTTTCATTTTTTACACAGATATTGACTGCTAAACACTTTTCTATGTGCTTTGCTGTAATATTTTGATAAATGTCTCCACGAACATCTCATTTGGAATTCCATGTTTAACTAGTTTCTATGTGATTGCTGCACACAGCATGCATTGCCGACATAAGTAAAAAGAGAGTCCTTTTCGACATTGTCCTCTTTAGAAGCAAATGAGTGAAAGACGAAAAGAAACAGCAACACAATCCACCTTACCATAGACTTTCAGCCATGTCACACTGTTCACGTTAGGGGCCAAATGAAGAATATCTCCTCTCTTCCCTACAGGTCACTGCATGGCAAAAAGGTTTGAAGCAGCCTGTTGAGGTCAGTGATTGACTTCGATAGCACAGAGCACTGAACACCGAGCAAAGGCATCACTTCTGTCACCATAGAAGTTGGAGATGATTAGAGGGTGAAAAGTATGTGCAGTGAAGTGCAATAATACAGATAAAGGAACATTTTTGATTATGGGTAGAGTTAAGCTGGATTGATTTAATAAAAGAGCATATCTAGGGAGTGTTTTGTTTAGCATGTTAGAGGTTTCTTTTATTGGAGGATTCTCAGTTTGATGTGGGGGAATATTAAAATGTTTTTAGTCAGGTTCAAGAAAGGGCGCACAGCTAAGTATTAGTGCAATGATAATTGACGAATCCTAGTGGAAAGTGAGGTGCAAAGAGAGCGGGTGAGGGGATGAGCCCTATAACCCCCCAATTTCAGTGTCAGCCCAGGCTAACACTGTGTACAGTAAAGAACAAAGACCTATGCACAGTCTAATTAAT
Source organism: Lissotriton helveticus (assembly GCF_964261635.1). Classification (NCBI taxonomy): domain Eukaryota; kingdom Metazoa; phylum Chordata; class Amphibia; order Caudata; family Salamandridae; genus Lissotriton; species Lissotriton helveticus. The sequence goes on along the minus strand of NC_136063.1, from coordinate 795,298,206 downwards.
AAACAGTGATGTCAGTGTAGACACTTTAGAACATGGAGACAAAGCCATTCATTTACAAACAAATAATCGATTTCTTTGGAAGTCTGTCGTTGGAAACGGTGTCTTTAATGTTCAAGAGAACCAGCCGACACGTGTTTAGTCGCGTATGGGACAATCTTCCCACGACTCCTCAGGGCTGGGGTGGATACAAAGGGAGGTGATGGGGTACATGTCAACATCATACAAAAATCAAAAAAGTGTATAACCATATTCTTAAGATTAGAGCCTAGCCAAAGGAAACCACTGGAAAAGTGATAAAAAAACCACGGTGATGCGAAAGCGGGTGACGAATTATGCACAGGTGACTGAGAGATTCTAGTGGTAAAATGTTGGATCCAAGTCGCCTGTGTCATGCGTGATGTAAATATAGAATGCAGTGTGAAAGAAAAGGTATGTCATGAATAAAAAGTGTAGGGTACGTAGAGTGGGGGACACGAACGAACCATAAAAGTGAAACTAAAGAGAGGAGTGTCCTATTGATAAAAAACATGCAAGTGTTAAAAAAACCTTGACGGACTTAGAGCTCAGATATTCCCTACCTACGATGACCTTGACCTAGATCTTTTGAGCAAGTGGGAGGAAGCATTTACCAACAACTCCTTTACCCTTATGGATATACTCATTGAAAATGCGGACCGTAAAGTGTCCAAACTCCAGTTAGAAATAACCACGCTGGAACAGGAGATCAAGGATTTGAATCTCCCAGAGGCCACAGTCAAGAACTACACGATTCTAGATGAGATACTATTGAAACACCAGAACGACATCAAAACTAGAAAGGCCAGACAACTCAAGAGAGATGAGGCAGACTACATAAGTGGTAGAATCTTTACATACGCCAAGAAATATGACTCTTTGATACGTAACACAACCAGCAACAATGCACTGACCAGACCACCTACAGAAGCAAGCTCAGTTTTGCAGCGTGAATCTTTCTGGATTCACTATGCTGTGCATTATTCCGCGGTCTTGTGGTTGGGTCCGGATTCGTAGTCTTTTCTTTTATTTATTTATTTTTTTTTTTTCCTTAGCCCAGGTGGGCGTCGGCGTCACACCCCCTTGGGTGTATTTCCGGTGACGTCGGCATGCTTCCTGCGGAAGCTCCCACTCTTGGGCGCCATCTTCAGATTCTTTTTTTCCGCGGTCGGGTCTGGATCGTTCCCGTTTGGGCTCCAGACATTTTTGGAGAAAGAAGAAAGAAAATACAGAAAAGACGAGGAGAAGTCATCTGAAGACTCCAGGGGACTTCATCGACGAAAAGTCAGCAAGGAGAAGGCGTTTTTCATCAAGATCCTCGACGACCGTCGACGAACACGCGACCAGAGAGGCCCTGGACGCTCGATGATGGACAACACGCCGTTCAAGTTCTGCCGTAACTGCCACCACAAGTACGCGCAGAAGGACCAGCACCCGGTATGCAACCTTTGCCTACCGGTGAACCACGAAAGCGGAGACTGCAACGCCTGTTCCGCCTTCGCCCCGAAGACCCTTCGTGTGAGAGAGAGGCAGAGGGTAGCACACGCCACCCTGCAGGGGAAGGCCCCGACTCCGTCACTCTACGAGCTGGGGATGTCCTCCGAGGAAGAAGACAACGCTGCCGCCGAAGACGACAGCTACACGGTCGTAGAGACCGATTACACGAAGACTTCTGACAAGGTAGGAGACTCTTCGGCCCCCAAGAACCCGAGAGACTCTGAGTCTAGAAAAGTCGAGGGCACGACCCCGAAAGCGCCGACGCCAAAAAAGGCGGCGTCCGCGACTACTCCCAGGCCCAGCGGATCCTCCGAGAAGGAGTCCCCGGCGCCAAGAGCTGCTGATCAGCAGAAAATGTCGAAAATCGTCCCCGAAAAGGATCGATCGACGCCGAGGGAGAAAGACCCAAAACTGACGACGACGACCAGAGACCCAAAATCCGGTTCGACGTCAAACTTCGACACCGAAAGGCACGGTGACGAGCCATCCGCCGAAAAGAACGGCCGACCCATCCGACGCGGAACACGCGGCCGAGATGGAGAAGAAGAGAAGGCGCCTCGAGGCAGAAATGGAGAACATCATGCAGCGGAAGAAAGATTTCGACGCAAAGATGAAAGCCTTCACGATCCCTCACAAGACCAAGCCACCGGTGGTGGAGGCGGTCGAGGAGGAAGATGAGATCGCCGAAGTCGCCGAGGAACAAGACCAGGACGTCGAGGTGATCGACGACCAGGAGGAGTACGAGAATCCCTACGATAGTTACAACTATGGGGAGGAAGAGGAAAGCAGGACGGACACAGAGTCGGCACCCTCTGACCTACAGGAGGTAGATTACATAGATGTCGACACCAACAGCCCGGAGGAGGTGGTCGACACTTACCCCTCGAGGCCCTCGCCGCCGGACGACATCGGGGCCTACAACTCGGGGATACAATCTGCCGCAGCAGCTTTCAAGCTCAAGCTCGACGAAGAGAAGCAGAAAGCAGACTTCCTTCTAGAAACATTGCTCCCAACACAAACGAGGAGCCAATTCCTTCCAATGCTCGAAAGCGTCTTGGCTCAGGGGAAGGAAGCATTCAGGGAGCCCGCAACATGCAAGGCAGTAACTCCCAGAACTGAGAAGAAGTACAAACATTCCACAAAGGACCCGGCCTACATTCAGGGCACGGTCTCCCCAGACTCCATTATCACGGCCACAGCAAGGAGGAGGGCTAACGTACCCACTACCTCGGGCCCGCCACCGGATAAGGAGAGCAAAAGGATGGATCTGGTGGGCAGAAGGATCGAACGGAATGCCGCGACCCACTGGCGCATGGCTAATTCCAACGCCCTGATAAACAGGCACATGTACCAGATCATGGAGGGGCTGGGGCAGTTGGTGAAGGACCTGCCCCAGGATGCCAGGCAGAAGCTGGTTGAAGAGGGAAAAAACGCGGCAAATTCTTGCCTTAAGACTGCCCTGGATGGGGCAGACACCGCCAGCAGGCTCATGATGATGGGTGTCACGGAAAGGAGGCACGCCTGGCTCAGGATCTCAGGTTTCAAACCGGAGGTGCAACACAGCATCCTGAACACACCGTTCAACGGCAACACGCTTTTCGGAACAACAGTTGATGAAACGCTCAGTCAACTGAAAAAAGATAACGAAACAGCAAGATCCATGGGAGCATTGCAGTTCAGAGGGAACAAGAGGGGCATCCCGTCAAGGAGGCCCGGCGGGAGAGGCGGAAACCAGCCAGGTACATCACACCAGGCTTTCCAGCAAACGCACCAGGCAGACTCGCAGGCTCAGCATGGTCAGCAGAAGCAGTCCTGGCAGTACCAACAAAGAGGCCAGTCCTTTCGAGGGAGAAATGGACGGGGACAAAATAGAAGAGGGGGGCAGCAGCCCGCCTCTAAGTGACTTCAAAAAACTCCGTGTGCCCGCGCACAAAAAAGATCCCAGGGCGCAGCACGTACAGATGGGTCAAGACAAACTAGACACCTACGACCACATGACACCAGTGGGAGGAAGATTAAGATTTTACCTCCGAGAGTGGAGAGAAATCACATCAGACAAATGGATCCTCAACATTATCCAATTCGGATACTGCATAGAGTTGGAGGGGAGGCCAACAAGCAGAAAACCAAAAAGAAAAACACTAGCAAGCAAGCAGCTGCTGTGTCTTCAGGAGGAGGCAAAGGAACTCCTGCGGAAGCAGGCCATAGAACGGGTACCCTTCAAGGAAAGAAACACAGGAATATACTCAACGTACTTCCTGGTACCAAAGGTAGACGAGACAATGAGACCCATTCTGGACTTACGGTTCCTGAACAAATTCATAAGAACGCAAAAATTCAAAATGACCTCCCTGCAAGAGGTGCTCCCACTATTGCAGACCGGGGACTTCATGGTCACAATAGACCTCAAAGACGCTTACCTGCACATCCCAATGAACAGAAAGCACAAACACATGCTCAGGTTCACCATTGTAGAAAGCCACTACCAGTTCACGACACTGGCCTTCGGACTAAAATCGGCACCAAGAGTTTTCACAAAGTGCCTCGCAGCAGTCGCAGCGCACCTACGAAGGCAAGGAATACACGTATACCCTTACCTGGACGACTGGCTGGTGAAAGCAAACTCATACCAGAAATGCAAGCAGCACGCACATACAGTGACGAGCACGCTCATAAGCCTGGGGTTCTCCATCCATTGGAAGAAATCATCAATGGAGCCGGAACAGGTCAAGATCTTCCTGGGAGCACAGATCAACACCTTACAGGGCAAGGTGTTCCCCAGCGAGAAGAGGGCGAGGGCGCTGGTGAAGGAAACTCGCCTCTACCGGAAGGGACAAGCTCGGACAGTGAGGACTGCGAGCAAGATCATGGGCATGATGGCATCATGCATCCACCTGGTACCAAATGTACGACTCCACATGAGACCCATTCAAGAATGGCTACAGGAGCAATGGTCACAAGCTACAGGCGGTTGGGAGGATCTAGTGGTTGTAACGCACGCAGTGCAGAAAGAGATGGCATGGTGGACCATGGAGAACATAACAAAGGGAAAGCCTCTAACGCCCCCAACGCCAACAGTGACCATCACCACAGACGCATCCCTGAAGGGATGGGGCGCTCACATGGAGGAGCTCAAGGTGAGGGGACTGTGGACGCCAACAGATGCGGCAAAGCACATCAATTACCTAGAACTGAAGACAATCTTCCTTGCACTGAAAGCCTTTCAAACAAGACTGTACAAACACAAGGTATTGATACAAACAGACAACACCACTGCGATGTTCGACATCAACAAGCAGGGGGGCACACAGTCAGCCCCGCTTTCAACGCTGGCGCAGGAGATATGGTGATGGGCCATCCCTCTCAAGATAGACCTGCTAGCCATACACCTACCAGGGAAGGACAACATACAAGCCGATTGGCTCAGCAGGCAGACATCGGCATCCCACGAGTGGGAGCTCAATGCTCAGGAGACAAGGTACCTGTTCGACAGATGGGGGACACCATCGGTGGACCTGTTTGCCACACGCCAGAATGCAAAATGCCAAAACTTCGCATCCAGGCAGCCCGAGGAGGGGTCACTGGGGAATGCCCTATGGATAGATTGGTCAAGGACATTTGCTTACGCCTTTCCCCCGATACCACTGATGCACAGAGTGCTGAGCAAGTGCAGAGCGAGCAACATGACACTGATACTGGTCGCACCACAGTGGGCGAGGCAGACATGGTACTCGCAGATCATGGAGATGACACAGTGTGCACCCCACAGATTCAGCAGGAGGAAAGACCTACTCTCTATGCAGAACGGAGAGGTACTTCACCCAGAGCCAGAGAGCATGAGCCTAGTAGCGTGGCTCCTGAGGACATAGAGTTCGCACATTTGAGACTAACAGAAAGCACCCTGAGGGTACTTCGGGAGGCACGAAGGCCCAGCACTCGGAAGTGCTACGTTGCGAAATGGAAAAGATTCACAATATGGTGCAGACAGGAAAGACTCCACAATAAAATGAAGAGGGACTCCACAGTGCTAAGGTACCTGACGCACTTGCTGGAGAAGAACCTTAGCTCATCCTCTTTAAGAGTTCACTTGGCAGCGATAGTCGCCTACACAAGGGGAGAAACGTGCAGGAGCTTCTTCACATCACAGGTGGTGAAGAGATTCCTAGAAGGAGCGAAAAGGATCGCACCACCCAAGCGGGTGCCGCCACCTGCATGGAACTTGAACACAGTCCTAACGGAACTCATGAAAGAGCCCTTTGAACCACTTCACAAGGCCTCCCTAAAGATGCTAACTATGAAAACAGCCTTCCTGGTTGCAATAACGTCCTTACGCAGAGTAAGCGAGCTTCAAGCGCTGACGCTACAAGAACCCTAGATACAAATACACAATGATAGAGTTGTGATGAGGACTGACCCACACTTCATGCCGAAGGTGGTATCCAAATTTCACATGAACCAGTCTATACAGATACCGAGTTTTTTCCAAAAACCAACAACTAGCGCAGAGCGAGCTCTGCACACCCTGGACGCCAGAAGGGCAGTCATGCACTACATTGAAAGGACAAAGGGACACAGGAAAACAAAACAGTTTTTTGTGTCATTCGCAAACAGCTTCATGGGGAAAGCAGTAACCAAAAAGACCATTGCACGATGGATCGCACAGACAATTCAACTCTGCCACAAGCGTGCAGGACAAGAACTGGCAGAGGGGACACGTGCTCACTCCACCAGGAAGAAGGGTGCTACAATAGCCTTCCTGGCTAACACACCCATAGAGGACATATGCCTGGCGGCAACATGGGCTTCGGTGCACACGTTCACGAAGCACTACTGTGTGGACATACAAATGAACAAGGAAGCTCAAGTTGGACAGAAGGTGCTACAGCACATATTCAACACCCAACGCTCATCTTCCACCCAGCCGCCACAGAGATGAGAAACCGCTACAAAATCTATGCACAGCATAGTGAATCCAGAAAGATTCACGCTGCAAAACGAATAGTTTTCTTACCTGTCGGTGTAGTTTTGCAGCTTGAAGATCTTTCTGGATTCACTAGCGAACCCACCCACCTCCGCCAGAAAGATGAGGCTGGAGAGAGAAGAGGTGGTTAACTAAAGAAAGGACTTTAAAAGTACAAAGCGGTAAATACCAACTAAATAGAACATTGCCATTACTTTGGAAACGAAAGAAACACGAAAAAAAAAAAAGAACCCGAAGATGGCGCCTAAGAGTGGGAGCTTCCGCAGGAAGCATGCCGACGTCACCGGAAATACACCCAAGGGGGTGTGACGCCGACGCCCACCTGTGCTAAGAAAAAAAAAAAAAAGAAAAGACTACGAATCCGGACCCAACCACAAGACCGCGGAATAATGCACAGCATAGTGAATCCAGAAAGATATTCAAGCTGCAAAACTACACCGACAGGTAAGAAACCTATTTGTTTCCTCTAGTAACACCTCACTAAGTGCAATCAGCACCATTGAAAGCGAGTCCAACACCTCAGAGAACGCAGGTCAACACACATCTTCTTTTTTACAGGAGGTACAACGTATCAGGTGGGGGTACAGATTACCAGCAACCAGAGAGGGGCTAGAGCCAAAACCTGCAGAGGGAGAAGGGGCAGGAACAGAACATTACAGGCAGAAACTCAGATCAGGGACCATGAGGAAGTAACCAGTCCCACAGAAAGTGAAGTGCAAGTTTTGCAGCGTGATTCTTTCTGGATTCACTATGCTGTGCATTATTCCGCGGTCTTGTGGTTGGGTCCGGAATCGTAGTCTTTTCTTTGTTTTTTGGTTTTTTTTCGTGGCCCAGGTGGGCGTCGGCGTCACCCCTCTGTGGGTGTATTTCCGGTGACGTCGGCATGCTTCCTGCGGAAGCTCCCACTCCTAGGCGCCATCTTCGGATTCTTTTTTCCGCGGTCGGGTCTGGATCCTTCCCGTTTGGGCTCCAGATATTTTTGGGGAAAGTAGACGACGAATACAGAAATTGGACGGAAAACAACTCGGAAAACTTCAAGAGACTTCATCAACCAAGGGCCGACGAAGGAAAAGGAGAAAACTTCGACGCCCGTCGACGAACGCACGACCAGGGGGCCCCCTGAGCGCTCAAGATGGACAACACGCCCTTCAAGTTCTGCCGTAACTGCCACCACAAGTACGTGCAGAAGGACGAGCACCAGGTTTGCAACCTTTGCCTACCGGTCGACCACGGGAGCGAGGACTGCAACGCCTGCTCCGTCTTCACCCCGAAGACCCTTTGTGTGAGAGCGAGGCAGAGGGTAGCGCACGCCACCCTGCAGGGCAAAGCCCTGACTCCATCCCTTCACGAACTGGGAATGTCTTCCGAGGAAGAGGACATTGCCGCCGCCGAAGACGACAGCTACACAGTCGTAGAGACCGATAATACCAAGACTTCTGATAAGGTAGGAGACTCTACGGCCCCTAAACACCCGAGAGACTCTGAGTCTCGAAAGAACGAGGGCAAGGCCCCGAAAGCGCCGGCGCCGAAAACTTCGGTGCCCGCTGCTGTATCCAGGCCCAGCAGATCCTCTGAGAAGGAGTCCCCGGCGCCGAGGGCTGTTGAACAGCGAAAGTCGTCGAAAAACGTTCCCGAAAAGGATCGTTCGACGTCGAGGGAGAAGGACCCTAAGGCACCTTCGAGGTCGACGCCGACCAGAGACACGAAATCCAGTTCGGCGACGAAGCCTTCGACGCCGAGGATCAGCTCGGCGTCGAGCCAACCGCCGAAAAGAGTGGCCAAGCCATCCGACGCGGAACACGCGGCCGAGATGGAGAAAAAGAAAAGGCGCCTCGAGGCCGAATTGGAGAGCATCTTGCAGCGGAAGAAGGAATTCGACGCCAAGATGAAGGTCTACACGATCCCCCACAAAACCAAGGCACAGGTTGTAGAAGTGGTCGAGGAGGTAGACTATGACGCCGAGGAACAGGCGGCTGACGTCGAGGAAATAGACCAGGAAGAGGAAGAGAGTCCCTACTATAGTTACGACTATGAGGAGGGAGAGGACAGCAGGACGGACCCCGGGTCTGCTCCCTCTGAAACACAAGATGTGGATTATCTGGATGTCGACACCTTAAGCCCAAAGGAGGACATCGACACATATCCCTCGAGGCCCTCGCCGCCGGACGACATCGGGGCCTACAACTCTGTGATAAAGACTGCCGCAGCGGCATTCAGGCTAAAGCTCGACGAAGAGCAGCAGAAGGCAGACTTCCTTCTAGAGACACTGCTCCCCACCCAAACGAAGAGCCAGTACCTCCCCATGCTCGACAGCGTCTTGGCTCAGGGAAGGGAAGCATTCAAGGAGCCCGCAACATGCAAGGCGGTCACCCCCAGGGCGGAGAAAAAATACAAACATTTGTCAAAAGACCCACCCTACATTCAGGGCACGGTCTCAGCAGACTCCATCATCACAGCCACAGCAAGAAAGAGGGCAAACGTGCCCACTACTTCTGGGCCACCTCCAGATAAGGAAAGCAAGAGGATGGACCTGGTGGGCAGAAGGATTGAACGGAATGCCGCAACCCACTGGCGCAGGGCGAATTCCAATGCCCTGATCAACAGGCACATGTACCAGATCATGGAGGAGCTCGGCCAGTTGGTGAAAGACCTGCCCCAAGATTCCAGGCAAAATGCCGAGAAATTGGTGGAGGAAGGGAAGAACGCAGCAAATTCTTTCTTGCCTCAAGACTGCCCTGGATGGAGCAGACACCTCCAGCAGGCTCATGATGATGGGCATCACTGAGAGGAGACACGCCTCGCTCAGGATTTCAGGTTTCAAGCCCGAGGTGCAGCACAGCATCCTGAACACACCGTTCAACGGCAAAACCTTGTTTGGGGCACCAGTTGATGAGAAGCTCAGCCAACTGAAAAAGGATAACGAAACGCCAAGGTCCATGGGAGCATTGCAGTTCAGAGGTGGCAAAAGGGGCACCCCGTCACGAAGACCCAGCGGGAGAGGTGGAAACCAGCCAGGTACATCACACCAGGCTTTCCAACAAAAGCACCAGGCAGACACACAAGTTCAGCATGGTCAGCATAGGCAGTCCTGGCAGTACCAGCCAAGAGGCCAGTCCTTTCGAGGGAGAGGAAATGGACGTGGACAGAATAAAAGAGGGGGTCAGCAGCCCGCCTCTAAGTGACTTCAAAAAACTCTGTGTGCCCACCCACAGAAATGATCCCAGGGTGCAGCACGTACAGAGGGATCAAGCGTTACGCAAACTAATCACTTAGGACCACATAACACCAGTGGGAGGAAGATTAAGATTTTACCTCCAAAAATGGAGAGAAATCACATCAGACAAATGGATTCTCAACATCATCCAATTCGGATACTGCATAGAGTTGGAGGGGAGGCCAACAAGCAGAAAACCAAAAAGAAGACCACTAGCAAACAAACAACTAGAGCGTCTTCAGGAAGAAGCAAAGGAGCTCCTGCAGAAGCAGGCCATAGAACCAGTACCCTTCAGGGAAAGGAACAAAAGTGTATACTCAACGTACTTCCTGGTACCAAAAGTAGACGAAACTATGAGACCCATTCTGGACCTAAGGTTCCTGAACAGATTCATAAGAACGCAAAAGTTCAAAATGACCTCCCTGCAAGAGGTGCTCCCGCAATTGCAAATCGGGGACTTCATGGTCACAATAGACCTCAAGGATGCCTACCTACACATCCCAATGAACAGAAAGCACAAGCATATGCTCAGATTCACCATCGGAGAAAACCACTACCAGTTCATAACACTAGCCTTCGGGCTAAAATCAGCACCAAGGGTCTTCACAAAGTGCCTCGCTGCGGTCGCAGCACACCTACGAAGGAAAGGAATACACGTATATCCTTACCTGGACGACTGGCTAGTAAAAGCAAACTCATACCAGAGATGCAAGCGGCACGCACAAACAGTGACGGCCACGCTCATAAACCTGGGGTTCTCCATCCATTGGAAGAAATCCTCAATGGAACCGGAATAAGTGAAGATTTTCCTGGGAGCACAGATCAACACCTTACAGGGCAAGGTGGTCCCCAGCGAGAAGAGGGCGAGAGCGCTAGTGAAAGAAACTCGACTCTACCAGAAGGGGCAAGCTCGAACAGTGAGGACTGCGAGCAAGATCATGGGCATGATGGCATCATGCATCCACCTAGTACCAAATGTACGGCTCCACATGAGACCCATTCAAGAATGGCTACAGGAGCAATGGTCACAAGCTACAGGTCGTTGGGAAGATCTAGTGGTTGTAACACACTCAGTGCAGAAGGAAATGACATGGTGGACCATGGAGAACATAACATGGGGAAAGCCTCTAACGCCCCCAACACCAACAGTGACCATCACCACAGACGCATCCCTGAAGGGATGGGGCGCTCACATGGAGGAACTCAAAGTGAGAGGACTGTGGACGCCAGCAGATGCGACCAAGCACATCAATTACCTGGAATTGAAGACAATCTTCCTTGCATTGAAAGCTTTCTAAGCGTGGCTGTATAAACACAAGGTATTGATACAAACAGACAACACCACAGCAATGTTCTACATCAACAAGCATGGTGGGACACAGTCAGCCATGCTTTCAAAGCTAGCACAGGAGATATGGAGATGGACCATCCCACTCAAGATAGACCTGCTAGCCATACACCTACCAGGGAAGGACAACGTACAAGCAGATTGGCTCAGCAGACAGACATCGGCATCCCACGAGTGGGAGCTCAATGCACAAGAGACAAGGTGGCTGTTCAACAGATGGGGAACACCATCAGTGGACCTTTTTGCCACACGCCAGAATGCAAAATGCCAAAACTTCGCATCCAGACAGCCCGAGGAGGGATCCCTGGGGAATGCCCTATGGATAGATTGGTCCGGGACATTTGCTTACGATTTTCCCCCGATACCGCTGATGCACAGAGTGCTCAGCAAGTGCAGAACGAGCAACATGACCCTGATACTGGTCGCACCGCAGTGGGCCAGACAGACATGGTACTCGCAGATCATGGAGATGGCACAGTGTGCACCCCACAGATTCGGCAAAAGAAAAGACCTACTCTCCATGCAGAACGGAGAAGTGCTGCACCCAGAACCAGAGAGCCTGAGCCTGGTGGCATGGCTCCTGAGGACATAGAGTTTGCACATTTAAAACTACCAGAAAGCACCCTGAGGGTTCTTCGAGAGGCACGAAAATTCAGCACTCGGAAGTGCTATGTTGCGAAGTGGAAAAGATTCACAATGTGGTGCAGAAGAGAAAAGCTTCACAATAAAATGAAGGACTCCACAGTGCTAAGGTGCCTCACGCACCTGCTGGAGAGGAACCTTAGTTCATCCTCGCTAAGAGTTCACTTGGCAGCGATAGTCGCTTACACAAGAGGAGAAACGTGCAAGAGTTTCTTCACATCACAAGTGGTGAAAAGATTCCTGGAAGGAGCGAAGAGGATCGCACCACCAAAACGGGTGCCACCACCTGCATGGAACTTGAACATAGTCCTAACGGAACTCATGAAAGAGCCTTTTGAACCACTTCACAAAGCCACCCTAGAGATGCTAACAATGAAAACAGCTTTCCTGGTTGCAATAACGTCCTTACGCAGAGTAAGCGAACTTCAGGCACTAACGCTACAAGAACCCTACATACAAATACACAATGATAGGGTTGTGATGAGAACAGACCCACACTTCATGCCAAAGGTGGTGTCCAAAATCCACATGACCCAGTCTATACAGATACCGAGTTTTTTCCAAAAACCAGCCACTAGCGCAGAGCGAGCTCTGCACACCCTGGACGCCAGAAGGGCAGTCATGCACTACATTGAGAGAACGAAGGGACACAGGAAAACAAAACAGTTCTTTGTGTCATTCGCCAACAGTTTCATGGGAAAAGCAGTAACCAAAGAGACCATTGCATGATGGATCGCACAAACAATACAGCGCTGCCACAAGCGAGCAGGACAAGAACTAGCAGAGGGGACACGTGCCCACTCCACTAGGAAAAAGGGTGCTACAATAGCCTTCCTGGCTAACACACCCATAGAAGATATATGCCTGGCGGCAACATGGGCTTCGGTGCACACGTTCACGAAGCACTTCTACGTGGATATACAGATGAACAGGGAAGCACGAGTCGGACAAAAGGTGCTTCATCACATATTCAATAACCAACGCTCATCTTCCACCCAGCCGCCACAGAAATGAGAAACCGCTACAAAATCAATGCACAGCATAGTGAATCCAGAAAGATTCACGCTGCAAAACTAATAGTTTTCTTACCTGTCGGTATAGTTTTGCAGCTTGAAGATCTTTCTGGATTCACTAGCGAACCCACCCAACTCTGCCAGAAAGATGAGGCTGGAGAGAGAAAAGGTGGTAAAAACAGAGACAAATACTAAAACTAAACACCATAAAGGTTAAAAGTAACAATGACTTAATGGAACATTGCCATAACTTCGGAAACAGAACAAACACGAAAAAAGAATCCGAAGATGGCGCCCAAGAGTGGGAGCTTCCGCAGGAAGCATGCCGACGTCACCGGAAATACACCCACAGAGGGGTGACGCCGACGCCCACCTGGGCTACGAAAAAAACAAAGAAAAGACTACGATTTCGGACCCAACCACAAGACCGCGGAATAATGCACAGCATAGTGAATCCAGAAAGATCTTCAAGCTGCAAAACTATACCGACAGGTAAGAAAACTATTCGTTATTAACCTCTCTTCTAAAACCCTCTCACCTAACATGGTTTCACTCCTTAGTAAGAGTCTCTCGTACAATCCATACTCCATTGGTGATATTTGTCGATTGAAAATTGATTTGTTCAAGTTTGTCAGGAACTTGAAACCAAGAAACACTTTGCTTGCAATGTATCTTCCAATAAAACATCTACAAATATTCCCACTATCTTTGATTCTGATATGCTCACCATTAATGACGTACAGGTAACCCAACTTCTTTTGTCTATTGCTGAACTTGGAAGAACTAGACATTGAAACAGACCGGACCATTGCCAGTGGTCTTAGGTCCAAATCAAGATGGATTCCCACATTACCTGGAGGAAATCCTATTGACAATTTTCACAAACGAGTACTGGAGGATATTGACAAACTAGACCCACAAAGAGGTAGAAAGATTTTCAGATACAGAGACAATCTTATAAGGGGTGAACGCTCTGCACTAGCCTTATTGACCAATGACCATGAAATCCCTAAACGAGAAGCTGACAAGGGAGGGAACGTAGTAGTAATGAATAGAGCGGACTACGAGGCAGAGATACTCAACCAACTAGATGACCACACATGTTACGAACGTCTGCTACACAATCCCATAGGACCCTTGACAATTGAAATAAACAGGAAATTGAGCTTGTGGAAAGAGGCAAGACTAATAGACAATGACGAATACCTCTATTTGAAAGTTTCCCGGCCAACACCCATGGTTGTACACATTACCTAAGGTGCACAAAAATATGCCTTTCCCACCAGGCAGACCCATTGTCTCAGGCATTGGTGGGCCTACGGAGAGGATAGCAGAGTACGTAGACCTGTTTCTGGGCCCCATAGTGCGGAACCTGCCATCCTACATACAGGACACCAAACACATCCTCAGCACTCTTACAGACCTCCAATGGCAACCAGGCACCATTCTAGCGACACTGGACGTAGTCGCTCTATACACGAGCATTAATCCTGAACTTGGCTTGAAGGCGGTCACGAAAGTTTTACAAAACAGGCCTGCAACCATGTGGCAACATACCACCATGCTTATCTGCATGGAGATCATTCTGAATAACAATTTCTTCGTTTTCGACAGAAACTGGTATAGGCAGACCAAAGGGGTGGCAATGGGATCCAAATTCTCCCCCTCATTTGCTAATCTCTTTATGGGGTCCCTTGAGGCAGACTTAATTTGGTGTCCGAAAGGAGCAGAATTTATAGACTCCATAATTTTCTGGGGACGCTATATTGATGATTGCATTCTACTATGGTCAGGCACCCAGAGTCATCTTGAGGCTTTTTTCCAACATCTTAACACCAACACCTGGCAAATAAGCTTTACTATGAATTCCAGTACAGAGAAGGTGGAATTCCTAGACCTAGAACTCTATGTGAAAGACAATCACTTACAAAGCAAACTCTTTAGGAAAGAGACAGCTTGCAATGCAGTCCTTCACGCTCCCAGTTCGCATTCCAGACACCAAATTCAAGCCCTACCATATGGAGAATTCGTACGAGTAAGGAGGAATTGCAGCGAGGTGGAAGAATTTGATAAACACCTCTCAGAAACTCAGAATAGGTTCTCCAAAAGGGGTTACTCTACCACTACACTTCGAGCAGCCGCAGAAAGTGCCAGAAAGGTGAAAAGGGCTGATACTCTTCTTTCACGAACTCGCACACAGTCCCAAGGAAACGCTGTACGCGTGATAACAGACTTCATTAATCTACATCGTCACATACGCATGAGTCTGTCTAAACACTGGACCATACTAAAAACTGACAAGAGCCTTAATGACTATATCTCTGACCACCATCTGATCACGTACAGAAGAGGCCGCACTCTCAGGAATATGTTGAGCCCTACCATTCCACGTGACGTCACCACATCAAACTGGCTGACAACACACAGCCTTGGTTTCTACAAATGCGGATTTTGCTCGATGTGCAGATAGGCTAAACATGACACTAAGGAGTTTACCGGCACCAATGGGGAGAAATACACCATCAAAAGCAATATAAACTGCACCACCAGATTTGTGACATATATTATTGAGTGTACCTGTGGAAAATGTTATGTGGGGAGCACGATCAGACCCCTAAAAGACAGGATCTCAGAACATATACGTGTGATCCATAAACAAGATCCCAAATACCCTGTTGCACTGCATGCTGCCACATGTCAGGCACCGCGTGAAGGTCACCCAAAGGTAAAATTCTTTGGTATTGAAATCACTCCACAGAATATCAGAGGGGGTAACAGAGAATTGCAACTGAGACGCAACAAGGCCCTATGGATTATGCACCTTCATGCAGTGGACTGCGGTCTCAATTATGACCATGAGTTACAATACTTTCTGGGGGACTAATATGTGCTCGGAGAAGCTTAACACATAGTATTGTCTACATTGTAACGTGTTTGTTAGTACTTCTCTCCATATTTTAATGTCTGTTGTCCATGTAGTTTGCAATCATGGCCACTTATCTGATCGATTGGATCAGGTCAATTGTTTCATGACATCTCCCTTGACCCATGTAGAGAAATTCCTCCTTTGCTTGTTAATCAATCTTCACACACTCATACCCATCTGCAAAATACTATACTGTACAATGTAATATGTTTGCCTTGCCTGGCCTTTCAGTCCTTTACAGTATATATCGAACTTAGTAATGCAAGCTCTTGTATCGAATACTTAATCTAGAATTAAAGAAAATGTATTTACCGAATTTACTTTTTGTCACCGAGACTAGACACATTTCTAACATTGGTAAATAATTTTGAACTGCAATCGTCAATCACAGCATACCATGGCTGGCTACACAAGGAGTGAACACAAGGTCTATTTTCCACCTTGTCCGTCTACACCTGAAATGTCTCATTTTAATGAATTTTCTGATTACGATTGTATTGCACTTATCATAGCATGACGTTGTTCTTTTTCAAAAATGGTGGAGCTAATCACGTATATTGTTATGAATGTACAGCGTGCTTCTCACTCTGATAATCATGGCCTCTGTGAGGTTCCAATTTTCTGGTGTTTTCTGAACCAGGCTTTGGATTTGCTAAGAACCGTGTTTCTATTCTGTCATTTATAATCTCTGAATTTGTATTATAAACAGTCACGCCAGCATCTGTGCATGCTTTGAAATTCACTAGGACACTACCCTAGCATGCCCGAATATACACTTGTTGGTGACGCACTACGACGCTTAATTACTCGGAACACAAATATATTTTTGTAAACTGTTGTAAATGAAAAGAAGACACCAAATCCGGATAGGTGGCAGGTAAGTCGTTTAATACAGCAGACAGAAAAGTAACAGGACCGTATCCTCATCTGGCCAGCGAGTAACTGCCACAGAATGGAATCAGAAGGTGAGGCAGAGAGAACCATGTAAGCAATCTAGAAGGTTGGGGCTAGGGCAAGCAGGGAGAGGGCTGAAAGGGAAAAGCTATGTACAACACATCTCCCCCCTTTGGATACAAAACAAAAATGAGAGAAAGAAAGAACAAAATATCTGTAACAAACATTATTGAACATAGTCACTCAGGTAAGCTGGAGGATGGCGGGAACGAGAACACCTTGAGGAAGAAGGAACATCAGAAATAGTATCAGAACTCCCAAGCACATTATCACACACTGATGAAGGAGCATCGCCACCACCCACCTCCCCCCGTACAGCAGGCGAACCACACAAATCAGAATCCCGTCGAGCAGACAACATATAGCCACTGCAGCCTGTCTCAGCAGAATAGAGATTTGAATCTTGGGTATTGGGGACTTCCTTCTGATATAAGGCAACCCTTCTGTAGTTCCACTTAGCACCATTTTCAAGTAGAACGAAATGAGGAAAAGCCTTCTTAACTCGGAAGGGACCACTGAACTTAGAGAGGCCCTTAGAGCAGCGACCCGGCTTAACCTTGACCAAATCACCAGTGGATATGGGAAGAATGGAAGCTTTTGAAGAAGGAGAAAGCTTACCATCATCTCTCAACCAGGAAGGAGTTAGCCTGGACACAGGGGAACGCCCACGCATCAGTTCAAAAGGGGATTTTTCAGATTGCCCATGGGGTGTTGAGCGGTAAGCCCAAACCAGCTCTTGCACACGCTCGTCAGAAAAACACCCGCTAGCAACTGACATCTGTATCACACCCTTGACCAGACGATTGACCCTTTCACACAGACCATTGCTTTCGGGATTATAAAGACAGGTGCGGTGATGAGATATACCACATTCACGCAAGAAACAAGCCATTTTGGTAGAGGTGAGCTGGGTACCGTTATCCGTAATTAGAACTGAAGGGTAACCCTCATTCACAAAAACAGACTTGAGAAAAAGAATAGTGGAGTCAGTTGTGATCTCCTTCATGAAACGTACAGTCAGCCACTTGGAAAAGCAGTCAACAACAACTACTGCAAAACGTTGATTTAATGGCAGTTCACACATCGGGCCAATGAAATCCAAACATATTGTATGCCAAGGCAAGCTTTTAAAGGAAATGTTGCCAACTGATTGGGAACCTATAACTTTGAGACGCTTCTCTCCTTCCATGCACAAGGAGCATTTGACCACACAATCTACAGCATCGCTGTCGATTGAGGGCCACCAAAAGTTTTCCTTTACACGCCGTTGAGTAAGGGTTTGGCCCAAATGGCCCTCATGAGCTAAACTGAGGATCTTTCCCCTCAAAGAGCTTGGAGGAACGTAGCGATCACCCCTCATGAGTACGTTTTTCCCGAACACGGACAACTCATTAACAACTTTAAGAAAGGGTCTGACAGCTGGTTCTAAGGTACTTTCTCTTCTTGCCCCCTTGAGAACAAGATTAATAACTGCTTTCAAAACATGATCTTCATCCATACCCTTGGACCACTCCTCAGCTGAAAAGGAACTCTCACACAAAGACACGACATCATGTAAGGAGGCAACAGCTTTATCATCACACTGTTCACTCAAGTAACCCCCGGGTTTAGGGGAAGAAACCGGGAGGCGCGACAAACAGTCGGCTTGCACATTCCTCCAACCGTGAACAAATTCAACCTCAAACTGGTAATCCTGAAGGCGAGAAGCTAACCTGGCCAATCTAGGGGAGCCCTTGCCTGTACCACCAGGTGCTAAAACATTTACAAGGGGTTTGTGATCCGTGCGGAGAACAAACCGAGAACCCCACAGATATGTTCTAAAGTAGTTAACTCCCCACGCAGCCGCAAGAGCTTCTCGCTCGATAACGGAATAGTTGACCTCAGAGGATGACAGAGGTTTCGAGGCAAAAGCGATAGTTTTTTCGCCACACTCATGTTTCTGAAGAAGAACAGCTCCAAGACCAACACCACTTGCGTCAACCATCAGAATAGAAGGACGTCTAATATCAAAAGGAGTGAGAACACCTGAGGACTTAAGTTCAGATTTGATGCAGTTAAAGCAAGACTCTTGCTCACTCGTCCAAGAGAACTTGACTCCTTTCTTTAATAAAATTCTTAAGGGAGCAGTCTTCGAGGAAAAATCTTTGACAAACTTAGAATAAAACTCAATTAGCCCCATGAAGGACCTGAGTTGTTCTTTATCTACAGGGGGAGGTGCCAGCTCAATAGCTTCTAAAAGATTTTTCTTAGGTCTTACACCCTCAGCAGAAAGACAGAAACCCAAATATTCAACCTCCTCAACCAAAAACGCACATTTTTCTCGGCGCAACGTGAGACCAGCATCTACAATTCTCCCTAAAGCACTGCGTAAAACATCATTGTGCTCCTCCAATGTATTGCCAAAGATGAGAATGTCATCTTGGAAGAAGATAATTTTATCTAGCCCTTTGAACACTTCAGAAACCATGCGCTGGAAAACACTGGCAGCGGAGATTAGGCCAAAAGGTAAGCGGGTAAACTGGAAAGTTCCCTCGCCCGTGATAAAAGCTGTAAGATGTTTGGAGCTATCATCCAGACGAATCTGGTGATAGGCGTGCTTAAGGTCTAGTTTGCTGAAAAACCTAGCTCCTTTAAGGGTGGACACTAATTCGCCTATATTGGGTAAAGGGAAAACATCGGCTACCACACATTTATTCACAGAGCGTAGGTCAACACAGAAACGAATCTTGTTGTCAGGTTTTTGCGAGATGACTACGGGAGAAACCCATGGGGAGGCTTCAATCGGTTCGATGATACCTCCCTGTAACATCTCATTAAGAACAGCCTTAACCTCAGCCCGCAAGGCAAAAGGAACACGCCGCGCTTTGTGCTGTACAGGAATACTGCCCTCCTTTAACAGTATCCTGTGTGTGTACCCTTGTAGTTCACCCAGTTCCTCACGAAAAACCTGACTATGGCTGGCAAGTATGTCATCAATGTAACAATCATCCACAACAAGAACGGGTTCATCTGCTCTGGGATTAACAATAATGTGTAGGTCGTACTGATGAGAACGACCCAGTATTGCGGGACCATCCACAGACACATAAATCTTGCCCTGGGTTGACCTGTTCTTGAAAAGAATCATGGCATTGAAGTAACCAAGGAGGTTGATTTTTTCACCCTGGTATCCGGATGGAAAAATATCACACTCTTCCAAATCCTTGTTACCCCAAACTTCATGCAACATAGACGAGGGAATGATAGTCCACTTGGACCCAGTGTCAACCATCAAATCAACCTTTTTCCCATCAATCAAAAACTTTGCTTTAATAATACGCTCTCTCTTCTCATCGCATGTACACACCGAATCATACAAAATCAATATTTTGTTGACATCACGCTTCAACTCATTGTAGTCACATACCACAGTAACCCTCTGATTGGTTCTATTCTTACAAACCTTTGCGAAATGGCCTATTTTACCACATTTTAAACATTCTTTGTTATTAGCGAAACAAAACTTGGCATCGGAAGAATGAGAGTAACCCCCACATCTAGAGCACATTTTAGATACAAACTTGCTACCAGGTTGTGACTGTGGTCTACTGAACGACTGTTGAGACATATTTTTCTTTTGTAACACATAACCTTTCTTTCTAACAATCGCAACAGCGGCAGCTTCGTCATCACTGATATCACTATTCACCAATTTATGAGAAACTTCAGCAACTTTGGTGTCAGAACCACATTTTGATAACTCCTTAATACATTTTTCGCTCTCCTCAACCACTTTAGCAAGTTCGATTGCTACCTTGAGAGTGGGGTTCTTAGCAGCCCACAAGCGCTCCTGGATTTTCCTATTGTTGACCTGTACAACCAATTGGTCTCTGATATGCTCGTCAGCCATTTGGCCAAAGTTGCATTTGACTGACAACTCACGAAGGCGGGCAACAAATTCATCGATACTTTCGCCTTCAAGTTGTTTGTTCTTGTAAAACCTATACCGTTGAAGAATTAGGTTTTCCTCCCTTCCAAATCTGTTCTCCAGTCTGGCAATAGCTTCTTCAAATTCGTCCAAAGGTTGTGACGTGGCAGAGAGAACCTGAGGTAAATATTTAAAAAGTCTTTGTCCCTCTTTGCCTAATGTGGTCATCAAGATGGCTTTCTTACGTTTGGCAGAGAAACCCTCCCCATCCAAGGCTTCAATGTAGTCATTGAACATAATAACCCAGTCCTCCCAAGGTGTAGAAGGATTGCCAGGTTCACTCAGGAACTGAGGAGGAAGAGCAATATTTATAGATTGCGCCATTATAATGAATATTGACCACGGGATACTGAACTCTCAATACAAACGGTACATGTAAAAACGATGTCCAATAAATAAGCTCAGCGCTACACTTCCATGCGTTAAAAGTATTAAATAACGTGCTTACTTGAGTGGTAAAACTATTGCGTGCCAACGACTTTAAATGTAATCCTTTAGTGAAGAACTGCTCGCATCGGACTGATGCACTGTTCGCATCGGACTGCAGATGTAAACAAAGATGGCCGCCAGCGTATGTCGTCACGAAGGTCACGTCAATGACCTTACGTAGACAATGCGAGGCGTCCGGAAATGCAGTAAACTACCAGGTACGTGATGCGGTAATGCGTAGTCCAGGCACGAGATACCACTCGCGGTAGCAGAAATTGTCAAGGCAGTTGCTATGGCTACGCAAGATACATATACGACGTTTGATTCGGTTGCTACGCACCTCAGGCTTGGTTGTCAGGTGACGTTGTCGGTAGTAACCACTGAGGCAAAAACGCTGAAAGAGGAAGTAAAATCCGGAAAATTTCGACATCCGACAGTTGCAGGAGAAGATGTCGTCGAGGGTTCAAAGCGCTGACGCTCGTGGGTTCGTCGAGGAACGGATCACTGTTTTGTTTGTCTTTTCATAGGCTGTAGCAGCATTTGGCCAGATGCTCCCGTCCAGAAGTCGCCAAAATGTTGTAAATGAAAAGAAGACACCAAATCCGGATAGGTGGCAGGTAAGTCGTTTAATACAGCAGACAGAAAAGTAACAGGACCGTATCCTCATCTGGCCAGCGAGTAACTGCCACAGAATGGAATCAGAAGGTGAGGCAGAGAGAACCATGTAAGCAATCTAGAAGGTTGGGGCTAGGGCAAGCAGGGAGAGGGCTGAAAGGGAAAAGCTATGTACAACATAAACCTATTCAAGCACCGAAGTATCATCGATGCCGGTTGTCATAACCGATTCTCATTCAGGCACCGAATTATCGTCGATGCCATTTGTCAAAACCTTCTGTATATTATCGGTCTTTCAATCGCTCTTGTCTCTGTCAAATCGGAATTTACCACGTTGACAGGACGTACGAACGTATTCTCTTGTGCCAGACGCCGTAAACATAACTAACTAGTTAGCATTCTAGCTTTTCTACATCCGGGTTCTAACCGTGCTCTTGGAATCTCCTTTTTATTGGACTTCCGGTGGGAGTTTTACCCGTGACCATACCCGGTACACAGAGGGAAGAGCTGTGATACGGACGCACCCGTCTGTTGACAGAAGTAAGTTTCAGGACGGCTCCTGTACATTTCGCCACTTCTGTACTGAAACATTCCTTAGATGCTTCAATGATATCTCGTTCTTTTTCCATAAGGGCAGCTCATTCTAAGGATTATCGAATCTTCACCGCCCAAACAGCGTGGAGACACACATATTTATTGAAGTAAGTGTGTGCTCCGCCGCATTTTTTAGATTTCACCTCCGCGTTTCACCCAGGATTTTCGCCATACACGTTACTAGTCACTGAACACAACCCCTCCCCCCTTTTACTGTACCATGTATGATTTGAGCTTTGTCCTTTGCATTTGCATCAATCAGGCCATCACTAGGGGCGTTTCACCGAGTCGTTTTACACAACTGACTCCTTTAGGCCACGTGTGGATTTGCACTTTCAACTCGACTGTGTCATTTACGTTCTCTCCCGCCCGGCACTCCGTACTATCTTCCTGATTTAGCCTTTTTTTTTACAGTTTTACTGTAACAACGTGGCCTTTTTAATAACTCTTTAAGCAAGCACCGTTGGTGCCGTTTTAATTTTAATTTGTAATTTTTCCAGACCTAGCAGCCACTACTCATGGGGCAATTTTTATGCCAACATCTATGGATAATACCGTCCGTAATACCTCTTGGCTCACCGGCACTTAATTACGGATTAAACTTTGAACTTTCTGTTTCATAGTCTTTCGAAACTCTCCTTCCCTTATGTCACCCTCTTCACTAGAGTCTTTACAAGCTTTTACCAACTCGTTTGGAGTGTCCCATGTGAGTGATCCAACCTGCTATATCACGCACCACGGATATTACACTGAATAGGTGAGCAGGCAACCGCTTTCAGATCTATGACCACAGCAGTGCTCGTACTACTTTCAAACTTGTCATTACTCAGAGCTGCTCACTGTGCTTGCTCTGTTTGTTATTCACCACTAGATCTCTCCAACCACCACGTTATTTTTCAACAGTCCAGGTCCCTAGCGGGTCGGAAGTATCACCGACGGAGCGGTGAACATCCTTTCCCTTGGGGAGGCGCTAGGGGGCGCACAGCGAGATGGCTGCCTGAGCAGCAGCTCCGCCGGGCGATCGTCCACTCAGCGTGATTTCGCCGGTGTCGCCCCGGCCTGCCGCTCCCTGAGCACATCACCAGATGGGGGAAGACCTGCTGCGTTAAATGTGAGGCAGCGGGCGCCCCACAGAGCGAGGATTGCCGGCATAATCGCCGTGAACAGCGGAGACGCCTTGGAGTGCCTGACAAAATGGCCGACGCTATGGGACAAACGCACATCTAACGGGATACCGGCGAGATGCGATCGACCTTCCACACCGCCTACAACGCTGCTGGGGTAAGACTGTGCACTGCAAGACGTACCGGGGCCCTTAACATGCGCCCCCAGGCTGCGGGGCGCCTAGAACCTTCGCAATGGCGCAATTGACTTTGCCTGACAAGATGGCGGCGGTCAGCGCGAATCGGCGCGAATATTAGCAGCCCCATTACACAGCGCACTTGGGCCCAAACCCTGCGGGTCTGCCGGTTTCCTTGCCGAACTACGCTGAGGCCTGTAGGGCGACTGTGCTGGCGTGCACGGTTTGCATACCGCGTTGGAGGAGCAGTGCAGGTTGTGCACAGCAAGCAGACGTGTAGCCCACTGCAACCACGTGCCACCCCGGTGTGCGGCGAGAACAGGGAGCCAACTGCCATAGTGCGCTGCCGCAGGTCGTCGCAAATACACTACGACCGCGTGGCCAATTGCTGGACGTGCTAAGTAGCGCTTGTGGGTGGCTGGGCCTCTTGCGAGTAACCACGTTACCACCGATTCTCTCCCCTTCGCGGCTCTGTGGAGAAGCTTAGCGCAAGGTTGTCACACACCTTGTGGGGATCACCACGGCGACGGCGGCAAGAGTCACGAGGGCATCGGGGCCCGCAAGTAAGAAGACAGTGTGCCCGGCCGCCGCCATGGGTAAACCGGACAAGCAACAACAGAAACTGCCGTTCGAGGCCAGAAAAGCGCAGAAACCCACGGAGGATGGGGTGGAAGATGGCGAGAATACGGGGCCAAGCAACAACATCGAAAAGATTTTATTGGCTATCCAGTCCAATTTGCAGGACATAAATGGGAAGCTGGATAATCTAACATGCAGAATGGATAACATGGCGGCGCGGCAGGAGAAGCATGGCGAGCGACTGGACGAGGCCGAAACGAGAATCTCTGCGGTCGAAGATGAGGCGCGTGCCTCCACCTCCAAGTGCGCTGGTATGGAACGACTCCTGGAAGTAATCAAGGCGAAGGAGGAGGATTTGGAAGCGCGTTCGAGGCGCAACAACGTCCGAATCACGGGCCTGCCGGAGTCCACCAACACAGGGCGGATGGAGTCCTACGTGGAAACGCTCTGTAAAGACCTGTTCGGAGCTGAGGCCTTATCACCACTTTTCATCGTGGAGCGGGCACATAGGTCACTGGCCCCAAGGCCACCTCCTGGCGCCCGGCCGAGGCCAATTGTGGCGCGCATCCTCAACTACCGCGACAGGGACACGATCCTTCGACTGGCAAGAGAAAAAGGAGAGATACAGCATCAAGGGAACTCGTTAGAGTTTTATCCAGATCACACGGTCGCGGTCCAGCAGGCCCGGAAAGAATACACCAACGTCAAGGCCAAACTACGAGACCTGAACATTGTGTACTCAATGATGTATCCGGCACGCCTCAGGGTGGTGTGGAAGGAGAAAGCGATTATCCTGGCGACTCCGAAGGCAGCACAAGAATTTGTTAAGAAGGTGCAGCGCGACATGAGAGACGACACGCAAAATGAACGGCATCATGAATCGGACTGAAGATGAGTTCCTTTCCTGTCCGCTTATGAGCGTTCTAGCATGGCGACTGTTGTCTGCATTGGTAGGCCCAGCCTGGCGCACATCTCCTGAGTGAGGAGCCGAGATACTGGTGCAGTAAGACCTGCATGGCTGGACGGCAAGGACCCGTTGGGGCACTGATACTGCTGCTCAACTGTGTGGGGGTGATACGGACTATGGATTGTAGACACTCTGCGCTGCCAGCCCCCCCCATTGTGCTGCACTTACTAACGTTGGCGAGGACAATTGGAGCACTGGGGAGGTCTGTACTGTGAAGCATGGTTCGCACATTGTGGACCGCAGGACCTCGTGATATGTAAGCTGCCCACTAGGCTCCCACTATTGGGCGCATCAAACTGTCGCTGTCTTTGCTGTTTCCGATATGCGGTAAATGGGGGTCAGCGGTCGGGGGGGGGGCGGAGGAATGTATTGTTTCCTGTTGGCCTTATGACGTCAAGGTGTGAAGGGCTTTTCCTAGGAATGTGGCTGTTCTACAGCGCTGTTGATGTGTCGTTGGGGGGCGGTGGGGGGGTGGCGGCGGTTGAACACTTGCATTGCATTCATTATAGTTTGTCTAGGGTCGCCCACACCCGTCCATCGGGTGGAGAGTTGTGCCTCCAGCGGACCTCCGTGAGGGTGTAACCCAATCAAAGTTCGGAGCTGAGCACTGTAGTTATGGTTCTGAGTTTAAGGGAATGGTGCACTGCAAGGGTAAGGCTTCGGCAGGTTGGGGTTGCTGGAGTGGGTGGGATAAGGGGTGGGGGGTTGCCTACATGTATGAATGGACCGTCAGGGTGCGATATACATCTCCTGTTTTGTGGTTCCCCGATGGTTCAGACTGCTGTTGTACAATTAGGTGCTCCTAAGAAGGGGACGCTGGTAATTCCAACACAGTTGACAAATGTGGCGCTGTCATGTATTGTATTGATCAAACTTGATGGGTTCGAGGGTGGCGGGTAGGAGCAGCTTGAACATTATTACTTGGAATATTAGAGGGTTCTCACAGCCTCGTAAAATCAGACAGATCTTTGCAAGCCTGACTAGATGGAATGTGGACATAGCGTTTCTACAAGAGTCACACCTAGCACCACATTCACACGCTCAGTTGGGGTCGAGGTGGGCGGAGGCAGTCCACAGAGCTTCATACTCTTCCTACTCCAGGGGGGTGGTCATATTGATTAAGCGTGGGGTAGGTTTTGTGACTCAGACAGTGACACAAGATCCAGCTGGGAGATATGTGTTAGTATCAGGTACACTAAGAGGCCAGCGAGTGACGTTGTTGAATGTATACGGTCCAAACACGGACGCCCCGGAGTTCTTTAGGGAAGTATGGGATCACTTGCAGAAACACAATAGCGAACACATACTATGCGGGGGTGACTGGAACATGACCCTCCGAGATGGGTTGGACCGTTCATCTAACTCATTGGAACAACACAAACAGTCACGCCTAATGGTGGGTCACATGATGAAAGACATGGGTTTAGCAGATCTCTGGAGGCTGAAACATGCGGATGCATCTGGGGCCACACACATAACGGCTTCACATAATAGCTGGTCCAGACTAGATTACTGGCTGGGCACCAAGGACCTAGCGCTGTGGGTACGTCACTTGCAGGTGCTGCCCCGCACACTTTCTGATCACAATCCCGTCCTGCTACAGTTGGATATCCCACATTATGCACCCCCCCCCTTCCAATGGCGTTTCAATTCACGAGCCCTCACTGACACGGTATATGCTGATACCATACGAACAGCGATAAGGGATTATTTTGCAACTAATGAGCATTCGACTGATGACCCATGCCTCCTTTGGGAGGCGTTCAAAGCCACGATCAGAGGGGTCTGTCTTAGAACCACTGTAGGGGTTCTCAAGGATATCAGGGGCCAAATCCGCAGATGCGAGCAGCGGATGAGAGACCTGGAGTCCCTCTATGAGGCCACTAACGATGTCTCGCATCTGGCTGAACTGCGTGTCATACACACTGAGCACGCAGAATTTCTTGAATCTGAAATGAAGTACCTGAATCGCACGCATGTGGCTAGAGCCTTTGGGGAGGGGGGTAGGCCTGGGGCTGTGCTGGCTCGGAAGATATGTGAGGGCCGTGGTCCGGCTACTATACTCAGGGTGAAGTCCAGAGAGGGGGAGCCACAAACGCATGCTGCGGATATATTGAAATGTTTTGTGGACTCATTTGGGTCACTCTACCAATCCCAACCTACGGCTTCAGCGGAAGACACGTATGACTACTTGCACGATGTAGCCATTGGCTGGCTGTCGGATGCGCATAGGGAGTCCTTAGCCAGGCCTATCACGGCGGAAGAGGTGACCGAGGTAATAGGCTCGCTGCCAAATGGTAAAGCGCCAGGCCCGGATGGGTATACCTCGGAATTTTATAAACAATATGCAGATATTGTCGCACCGCACCTGGTGAAAATGTATGGCACCTCCTTTGAAAAGGAGCTGCTTCCCCCCACACTACGCGAAGCAATGATCATCGCTCTCCTTAAACCATCTAAGGATCCGGAGGAGTGCGACTCCTACCGGCCACTGTCACTGATCAATGTGGACTCTAAAATCCTAGCGAAGCTTATAGCGCAACGTCTATCTCCTCTGATGACCAGTCTGGTCCTACCGGACCAGTCTGGCTTCATACCCTCCAGATCGACCACGCACAACACTAGATCCCTGTTTGCACTCTCACACTACCTGCAGCCCTCGGTCAAAGCGGTGGCGGTCATGCTTGACGCTGCAAAAGCGTTTGACTCCATCGAGTGGCGATATATGCTCACCGTCCTGAATAGAATGGGGTTTCCTAGGAGATTTGTGCAATGGGTCTCCTTACTGTACACGAAGCCTTGTGCAAGGATTAGAATCAATGGTTATGTCTCGGATCAATTTGCTATTGAGCGAGGAACGAGGCAAGGCTGCCCGCTATCGCCCCTATTATTCGCTCTGGCGCTGGAGCCTTTGGCTTGTCTGATAAGGCAGAACTATAAAGAATCGGCGTTAAACTTCATAGCCAGGCCGCTTCACATATCATTGTATGCGGACGATATGTTACTCTATGTCCGTGACCCTGAGACTCATCTGAACTCACTACTCAGGGAATACATCAGATTCGGAGGTCACTCAGGGCTGGCTATAAATTGGGCGAAATCCTCTATAATACCCCTCACTGACACTACATCCCAGTTTACGGTGGACTTCCCGCTAGAATGGCAACAAGACCCGGTCAGATACCTGGGAATAATGTACCATAGAGACCCAGAAGAGGTACTGCGGGCGAACTACGGTGTGGTACTCTCCAGGCTGGAGGATAGTGTCCAGAGATGGATACATTTGCCCCTCTCGCTGGCTGACAGGATAGCTATTGTAAAGATGAACGTGCTGCCCAAATTATTATACCTCTTTAATAACGTCCCGATTACACCACCGCAGGCTATATTCCGCCGCATTAACTCCTTGGTTAGGACCCTGATATGGGCTGGCAAACAGGCACGTGTGGATCTGCAAACTCTTACACTCCCCTTTGCACAGGGTGGTTTCAGCGTGCCCGATTTTCTCCTATACTACCTCTGTGCACAGGCGCAATACGCGGCGTATTGGTACCATGCGGTCCCATACATCACACATGCGGCTATTGAGGAGAGTGATGCGCATCCTATTCCCCTTTCAGCGATTATTTCACACACACGTCCGCCGCTGCATACTAGGGATATTAACACTGTGGACACCACGGTCAAAGCATGGCACAGGCTGGGACAGCTGGCTCATAAAACCCCACTGTACGCGCCGGCCATGTCATTACACCATCATCAGGAGCTGTCAGTCACTAGGGAGAGTGTCGGAATGTCCCTGCTAAGTAGAGCTGGCATTGACAGGATGGGGGATGTGTTTCAGGGGGGCACGTTTGTGGGCCTAGACCAGTTAGGTTACATCCAGAACCAGACTCCCATGTTCCACTTTACATATTACAGGCTCACAAGGGCTTTGAGGGAACACTATCCGACGTTCCCATTGGAACCCGAATGCCTTACACCACTACAACTATTGATCACAACTACCGATTTATCGCACCTGGTTTCTAGACTCTATTCAGCTGCACAGGCCGAGTTAGCGGGACACGCATTGAAGGCCAAGGGGCGGTGGGATACACTGTTAGACACCCCACTGACAGACGACGAATGGGCTGGCACCTGTGCACTGACTCAACTTCTGACACCCAACGGTAATTTAAGAATCATTCATTTTAAATTCCTTCACCAACTCTACTACACGCCGACAAAACTGCTTAGATATGGGTTGCAGGAGGAAGATAGGTGCAAAAGGTGCAGCAGAGAGGGAGCGGGCTTCGCTCATCTGGCATGGGACTGCGCCACAATAGCGAGTTACTGGGTGGAGGTCACCGCAACGTTGTCTATCATTTTGGAGGAAGAGGTGAGATGCACACCCAAAGTCTGTCTGCTAGGGATAGTGCCGCAGTTCAGGGCGTTGAAACGCAAGTTCTGTGTCATAGCCTTGTTGTTGGCGAAGCGACAGGTGGCACAATGCTGGCACAGTCGCAAGGTGCCGAAGGTAAAAACATGGTTGCATGACATGTCCACTTGCCGGGATAAGCTACAAACATACGAGGAGCTACTGCCGGCGAAATCTAGGCCCAAGAGTATTTGGGGTTATTTAGAGGAGTACCTCGCTTCCATACAGGATGATGAAGAGAACCGACCATTGGATTGAATTGATTGGGGTACTGTGTAGGTAAACAACGCATACATGAGTCATGTACCGGCCGGAACCTAAGGGGAACTGTGACTACCATAATAACGGAAGTTTAATATGTACTGATAGCACTTTACGGTCTAAGTTGGGGAAAGTTGTTCTTTTGTTCACTGTTGAAAACAAATGTGTAAAAAAAAAAAAAAAGTGAGACTCATTTCATTTACCGGCTAGTAACCATATGTGGGGCGTGCGTAAGAACTCTGATTCACACTGTAACGCTGATTATACACGACGTACTTATCCTATGTTGGTTGCTGATATTTACGTAGCGAGCCGGCCTCAGGGTTGTAGGCTCATGCTGTGTCACCTGCTATATGTTAATAAAGGTCTTGCGGGAAAAAAAAAAAAAAAAAAAAAAAAAAAAAACATCCTTTCCCTTCCTTGGGATTTTTTTTTTCCTCCCTGCTAGTGTAATTATGATTCTAGTCATACGGAGGAGGATGGTATTTTTATTGGATATAAATTACTTTTGTCGGGGCATGGCTTGGACGGCAGGAGGAATGGCCGCCTGAACCGAGTGCTCCGCGGAACGGGAGAGCGATACCTCAGCCATCCCTGATTCCGGAAGCGAAACTCATCCCAAATCCGAGAAGCCGGCACTGTGAACCATGCTGAACCCTCCGGTGGGCTGAAATCTGCCTGCAACCGTCATTTGCGGTCTTTTCTAGACCTTGTCGGCTGTGCGCTCTCCGACCCGGGCTATATTCAAAATGGCGGCGCCCGGTCGCGGCTGCACCGCCTGACCCCGCGAGCCTAATCAATGCTCCTACTCTCAGCAGACGACCACCCCAGGCTGGGGAAGCGCCACAACACTACGAAAATCAACCCTAAGTGTCGCTTGTGATGGATGTTGGCAAGTAGACGACTCGACAGCGGCCGATCGGCTCGACGTGCCTGACCCCAAAATGGCGGCGGCGACCCCTGCGAATTTCACTGCGTGGGCACACGGTGAGCCTTTATGCATTTCTTAGACCCATATAAAGCCCTTCTAAAGCCCAACTTCACCATCCCAGTGAGTCTCTTCAGCATCTGTGCGGCTCCACTCTGCCATACCATCCTTGGAAGCGACTACTCGTGCCACGTGCCCGGTGCTGCCTCCCAAGTGACCATCAAGTCCTGCCTCACTGCCAAACGTCTCCTATTGATCGGGGAAACACACCCCTAGCCTAATCTGAGCAGCGTGATCCATCTACTGCAGTAGCGCTCAGTCACAGCGCTTACGTACCTCTCTGCACGCTCTCTGCTCTGCCATAAGACTGTAGCCACTGTCCTTCCACCCCTGGATCCTGGTCCTGAACTACTCACGAGATCCCAAGCACAGCAGTAGTTCTGCACCCGATCCTACTTTCGTGGGTGCCCAGCCTTGCCAGCCCACAGTGTCTTCCTACAGGCGCTACAAGGACCACCCAGTTCCCTGCAGGCATCAACGCACTTCACGCAACAATGGCGAACAGGGAGGACAGAAACAACACCAAAAAGGTGAAACCGGACTCACTCTTGGACTCGCCCATTAAAAGTAAATCGGATATGGCAGCCAATATAGATATGATTCTCAGAAAACTGGCAGACCTACACGATCTCTTAAAATCCACCAAATCCAATACCGACTCTATGCAACTTGAACTCACTGCGATCAGAGCCGATATAAGTGCAATAAACACAGGTTTGGGTGCGGCCGAACAACGTATTAGTGACGTGGAGGACCAGACAAGACAATCAGCTTCCAAGATCCAACGCCTAGAAAAAACCACGGACGAACTTAAACGCCATAACGCGGAGTTGGAAGACAGGAACAGAAGAGGTAACATCAGGATCTTTGGCGTACCAGAGAATTCCGAAAAAGATGCTGACTCCTGCGTGGCCTTCCTTGAATCGTGGATTCCCATGATCACCAAATTAGAATTTCCACACGGTCTTGAATTGGACAGGGCGCACAGGATCCCCACCTTCACTTCCAGGAGCTCCAATGGCCCCAGACCATTGATCTGCAAACCGCTCAGGTTTCAGCACGTTGAGATGATCCTTCACTTCGCAAGGAGAAACCACTCCATCTCATGGGAAGGCCATAAAATCATCTTCACGCAAGACTTCTCAAAAGACACGGTGGCAATCCGCAAAGGTTTCCTGGAGCTCAGAGACAGACTCAGATCCAAAAATATTCCATTCTCCTTTGCTGGTCCGGCGAAATTCAGGATTGTAGTCAATGGCCATCCAAAATACTTTACGGACCCCAGAGCCCTTGCTGATCTACTTGAAGATCGTCGCGAACAAGAAATGGACCTAGCGTCCGGCCTCTCGAACAAAAGGAAAACGTGAACTCACCCTCCGTTTAGCTCGCCACACCGTATGCTCTTATGATCCTAGCATCATGCCCTGTGATCGGACATCGGCCGCTTCAGTACTGAAGCCATTCATCTCAATGTTCACTCTCCTGTATAGTGAGTTTATTGTTCTTAACAGTGTGCCATTGTTTCCTCTTCAGTTTGCTTCTCGGCGGGTGCAGGTATCCACAACTTTAATGCAAGCGGGCCTCGTGCCGCAATTTAATGTCGCACTATTGTTATTCATTAATGCTCGTCTATACTTGTATTTTCTAATGCTATCGTTAAACTCATTTCGCCTTAACGTGAAATGCTTACGTTCTCACGCCTAAGCCAATGTTTACCGCTATAGTTAATAGACTTTTTCAGCCGCTAAGCACCATGAAGTGTAAAGCGAGTTTCGTGTTCATTAATACCATGTTATTCTCAAATGTCTAGGGAATTTACTTGTTACCAACTATGTATCCCTGACTCCGCCTTGCACGGGGCTGCCGTCGCACTCCCGATGTACGTATTTGGGGGGGAGGGGAGGGAGGGAGAGAGGGAGGGGGTTGGAGGGGGGTGGGGACAGGGGAGGGAGAAAACGGAGCTAAAAGAGTTCAAAGTATCCTAATCTTTCTTTCTGTTTTGTACTGTATATTATTTATGCTTACTTACTACACATTTGACACATGTATCTCGTTGCAATCCAATATATCTCCACACAATGACCCACATGATGACCAGATCACGGCGATACCCATTGATATCCTTGTTTTACCGCGCAACTTCCCAGCGATGATACCCATCTCCTATGGCTAATGCAAAATCACTAACCGATGATCTCACGATAGTCTCTCTTAATGTTAAGGGCCTTAACCATCCGGTAAAAAGGAGGAAAATCTTCGAGTATCTCACCAAATCTAAGGGGGACATTATATTACTCCAAGAAACCAAATTGTCTGAGGATGACCTACGCTTTCTGAACATCCATTGGACGTCACACATACTGACCTCACCAGCAACTCATAAGAAGGGAGGGGTTATCACCTTATTAGCGAAAAAAGCTAATCTAACACTAGTCTCGCACTCTCACGACGAAGTAGGTAGACTCTCCATTACACACTTACTAAGGGAGGACGACCCCATTCATGTAGTAAATATCTACGGCCCAAATGCTGACGACCCGGAATTCTGGGACTCAGTCTCCCGCTCATTAGAACCCATCCCCTCGGAAGACCTGATGATAGTGGGAGGAGACTTTAATCTCCCCCTTGACCCGATCCTTGATAGGCAATCTAAATGTTCCTTCCACCCATCCCGCTCGCATGACGCCCTCCTTCGCCTCTGTGATAGGTATAATCTGAAAGATTCCTGGCGCCTCCAAAATCCGGACAGTAGGGACTATACTTTTTACTCCGCACCTCACAAATCTTATTCACGCATCGACTTCATCTTGGTCTCAAGCCCTTTCACACATCTTATTGAGGAAACAGAAATAGCCCCTAAATTGGTCTCTGACCACGCCTGTATTCGCACCAAGCTGGCTGGCTCCAAATCGATTCTCCCACCCAAGAGGTGGCGTTTTAACGATGAAACACTTTCAGATCCCACAAACAAACTACTAATAGCTACCGCCATTGAGGATTACCTAACCATAAATGACACCCCCGACACTACGCCCAACACCCTGTGGGATGCTCTGAAGGCCACGATCCGAGTGGTCATCATCAACATCAGAGCCAAGGCGAACAAGGCACTAAATAAAGAACTAGAATCTTTGGAACACCAGATTGGGGCACTAGAAGCCCAACACAAGTCCAACCCGTTAGACACTATATTGCTAGATACACTAACCAAAAAAAAGTACGAATACAACACCATCACCAGCAAGCGAGCGCGGGTATGGATCAATCGCTTCAAGGCCCTAAAACTCTGAGAGGGAAACAAAGCAGGGAAGCTGATAGCCTCCTATCTCAAACATAAACAGAAACTGTCCACCATATCGTCCATTAAAGATTCCAGAAACAACACACACACTAAACAATCTAATATCCTTGACACATTCAAAGCATTCTACGAAGACCTATATAAAAGCGACAAACCACTAGACGAATCAGCCTGCACTGACTACCTCAATTCACTCCACCTTCCCAAACTTTCAGAAACAGATAAGACTCACCTAGGCTCCCCAATCTCTAGCACAGAAATCAGAGCAGCAATCAATACTCTGAAGAATAATAAGGCCCCCGGCCCGGACGGCTTCACAGCGTCTTTCTATAAGGCCTTTACAGACCAGCTTAGCCCTCCGCTCCTCAACCTTTATAACTCTACAGTGTCCAGCGGCGATGTTTCCCCATCGATGAGTGAAGCAACGATCATAGTAATACCCAAAGAAGGGAAAGACCCCCTCCTCACTAAAAATTACCGCCCCATTTCTTTGATAAACCTTGATTGCAATATTTATGCAAAAATATTGACGACCAGACTAAATTCCATCCTCCACAAACTGATTAGCCCTTCGCAGGTTGGCTTCCTAAAACACCGGATGTCAAACGACAACACGAGACTGCTGTGTCACCTACTAGAAAAAGCAAAGACCTCTTCCTCCCCAATGGTAGCGATAACCTTGGACGCGGAAAAGGCCTTTGACAAGGTCTCGTGGTCCTTCCTAAGGCAGTGCATGCACTCTTTCAACCTTGGCGACTCCTTTACCAGAATGGTGATGGCCCTATACTCTGCCCCATCTGCCAGGATAGCTATAAACGGCACCCTATCCGACCCGTTCCAACTACACCAGGGTACCAGACAAGGCTGCCCCCTCTCCCCAGCTCTTTTTCTCTTAGCCCTTGAACCCCTCCTTACAGATATCAAAAATAATAGTGACATTGCGGGTATCTCCTTTGGTGACACACGAGTCAAATTAGCAGCATATGCCGACGACATCCTAATCACTACGGAAGACCCTACTAACTCCATCGCTGGGCTTATGTCCTCAATTGACAAATACTCCTCCCTATCAGGCTACAAATTAAATAGAGATAAATCCGAGGTAAAACCCCTAAATGTCCACACCTCTAGAGAAGTGCTGGGCGACTCAGGCCTAATTTGGCAAACTGACATGATTAAATATTTGGGGATAGAATTTACCGATGACCTACTAAGTACCCTTAAACATAATGAAAATACAACCCTGGCCAAAATCAAACGACTGCTTGACGGTTGGTCACCCCGTTTCATTACCTGGTGGGGTCGTATAGGAACCATAAAAATGATGATATCCCGCCTGGTCAACTACCTTATCACAATGCTTCCACTCATGCTTTCCAAAGAGTTTCACTGTAAATTAGATAAAATGATCTCGTCCTTTCTAAGGCAGGGTAAGAAAGCCAGAATCAGTTTAAAGAAACTACGTTTAGACAAAAAATTAGGGGGAGTCAACCTGGCAGACTTCAAACTTTACCAAATTGCCTTTTTAGCTAAACAGGGTTCGTACTGGCTAACCTCACAGACTGAATATACCCCTGTGTGGCTCTCTGTGGAAAGGTCTATATTAAAAGGTCTCAACCCCTGTGCCCTACTCATCATTAAACTCCGTCCCACCTTGGGCTCGGGCCCTATCTTCAAGAATACCAAAATGGCCCTTCTACGAGTTAGTAAACACCTACCACATCAATTCCGGCACTCAAACTGGGAGTCGCTCTGGCACAATGCCGCCTTAACATACAAAGGGAAAACTAAATTACTCCACTTGGATAGAAAGAGGTATACTATTCCCCCACCAACTCACCGAAAATTCGCTACCACTCACCTTTAGTGACCTTCAGAATAGATTCCTCCTACACCACATTGAATTCTATAACTTCTTACACATTAAAGTTGCATTAACTAAAGCTAACCTGAAGGACGTCACCCCCTCCCTCCCCGGCTTGCTCACCTCACTTAACAAACTGGGCCACCAAGTCTCTAGAATATATAAACTTATTCGCCCACAATCGTCCT
Source organism: Lissotriton helveticus (assembly GCF_964261635.1). Taxonomy (NCBI): domain Eukaryota; kingdom Metazoa; phylum Chordata; class Amphibia; order Caudata; family Salamandridae; genus Lissotriton; species Lissotriton helveticus. The sequence continues at coordinate 795,262,143 of NC_136063.1, read as the reverse complement.
CCCTAACCAAGCCTCTCCAACGTTACTGGGACTCGTTCTCATCAACACCTACCTCAGAGGCAGACTGGGCCAGAACTTGGGAGTCCACCACTCGCCACAAAATAAGCCCTACACTCTCACAAACCAAGTTCTGGTTACTTCATAAGGCCTTCTGGACACCTAGGAGGCTGTTTCTGCACAAAATCAAGGTCGATGACACGTGCTGGAACTGTACAGGTGAGGGAGGGGACCTTGAACACTTAATTTTCAGATGCCCCTGTGTAACCTCCTATTGGGACAGAATCTTTGATTTTATATCAAAAGTCCTTCATATCACCCTCCCAAGGGAATTCTCAACGCTCGGCCTAGGTTTTGCCAAAGCTGTCTCACTCAATGATAATGACAAAGCCCTACTCGACCTATTGCTGACGGCTGCGGTTAATATCATACTTAATAACTGGAAAAGCACGAACAAAGCTTCTTTCCCCCATTGGTTGAATTGGGTCACCAACTTAAGAGGGGCTGACAACATAAACCTAGCCACAACCCCTTGGCGTCCGCCACTCAGGAAAATCTGGTCCTCGCTGGACGATTACTTTGACCTATACAAGCCTCCTTGAAACTTGGTCACCTCGCGCACATACCATATTTTCACCTTCCTAACTTGCCTGCTGGGGTGGCAGAGTTACTAATCTATGACCCTGTACGCTGATCGTCAAGAGTTACCTATTACAACTCTCACATGTACACATTTATGTTCCACATACATGTATAACTTACGTTGTATCTGTTTTGCTGTGGAGGTGATACTATCATTCTAGGTCTCTGTATACACTCCGTCATGTAACATTGGATGCAACTCTCCTTTGAATACTTGTTTGGTTAACGTACGTGTATATTATGTTCTTTATTTTTACTGCAAGATCTCTGACACGACTCATGTGCATGCCCACTTACGCCAATTTTTGTTACTTCCGTATTTGCTGTTAGGTATGTACTCTTTATTCTATTCTGTTATTATTTTTTGTCCAGCTGTATATCTCTGAAGCTCCCAACAAAAACTTTTGAACAAAAATAAATAAATTACTTTTGTCTTCCAGACTCTCCCAACAAGTTTTCTTTTTTTCTTAGGTATGATCTTTTCAATCAGTCCGTCAAGGTTTTCTTCAACACTTGCATGTTTTTTATCAATAGGACACTCCTCTATTTAGTTTCACTTTTATGGTTCGTTCGTGTCCCCCACTCTACGCACCCCACTATTATTATTCACGACAATACCTTTTCTTTCACACTGTGTTCTATATTTTACATCACGCATGACACAGGCGACTTGGATCTAACATTTTACCACAAGATTCTCTCAGTCACCTGTGCATAATTCGTCACCCGCTTTCACATCACCGTGGTTTTTGATCACGTTTCCAGTGGTTTCCTTTGGCTAGGCTCTAATCTTAAGAATATGGTTATACACTTTTTTGATTTCTGTATGATGTTGACATGTACCCCATCACCTCCTCTTTGTATCCCCCCAGCCCTGAGGAGTTGCGGGAAGATTGTCCCATACACGACGAAACACGTGTCGGCTGGTTCTCTTGAACATTAAAGACAGTTTCCAACGACAGACTTCCAAAGAAATCGATTATTTCTTTGCAAATGAATGGCTTTGTCTCCATGTTCTAAAGTGTCTACACTGACATCACTGTTTATTAATTAGAGTGTGCATTGGTCTTTGTTCTTGAATATTAAAATGATGAGTCTATAAAAGAAAAAACCTTTACAATTAAGTGACTTGCTCATCTGAAAGAGACACGTTAGTGATAGATTCCTTACCTTAGAATGGGGTAGCAAGAGGGCCCCTTCACTACAGTCATGGCTTCGCAGCTTGGCATTTTGCAACATAAATTGCGAGGTATACGCCACCTTGGTCCCTAGCTCCTCGCGACTGGTGGATATTTGGGGACCATACAAAACTTACATTGCTAAGAAACAAACTGAGCATGACTCACAGACGTCTAGTGGTATCGATCCCGAGGGGGTTGGCTAGGAGCATTGACCGGGATAGGCACCCATGGGGTTGAAATGTCTTTATTAATTGTCACTCACACTTAAGTTCTGTTTGCATTAGGGGGGCTGAGGGAAGCAGATATTTCCTTGTATTGTAAATACCCGGTTAAATAACTTATGATATGTCTTCGATTCTCCCCCACATTCCATTGTCCACTTACACCAGGGGTTGTATCATGTCATGCATATCACAATGCATATATATTTGTTGATGCCGATACTATATGCCGCAATGTGCTATATACCTTGTTTATGTATGTATAAAACTGAAAAATAAAGCTTAAAAAAAAAAGGTGCTATGTGGCAAAATGGAAGAGGTTCACACAGTGGTGCAGCAAGGAAAAGCTACACAAGAAAATGACAAGGGAATCAACAGTGCTAAAATATCTGACACACCTGTTGAAAAAAAATAAGTTCATCCTCGCTAAGAGTACACCTAGCAGCGATAGTAGCCTACACAAGAGGAGAGACAGGAAATAGCTTCTTTACATCACAAGTAGTTAAGAGATTCCTGGAAGGGTCAAAAAGGATCGCACCACCTAAGAGGATGCCGGCACCGGCATGGAACCTCAATTTAGTCCTAAAAGAGCTTATGAAAGCGCCCTTTGAACCCATTCATAAGGCCTCACTACAAATGCTCACAATGAAGACAGCCTTTCTGGTGGCAATCACCTCGCTGCGCAGGGTAAGCGAGCTGCAAGCACTGACGCTACAAGAATCCTACATCCAAATACACAATGACAGTGTGGGAATGAGAACGGACCCACACTTTATACCAAAGGTGGTGTCAAGGTTCCACATGAACCAAACAATACAAATACCGAGCTTCTTTCAGAAGCCATCCACAAGCGCAGCGAGGGCACTGCACACTCTGGACGCTAGAAGGACAGTAATGCATGACATGGAAAGAACTAAAGAGCACAGGCAAACAAAGCAGTTCTTTGTGTCCTTCGCAACCAGTTTCCTGGGTAGACCAGTAACAAAAGACACCATCACACGATGGATCGCACAAACGATACAATTCTGCCACAAATTGGCTGGGCAAGAACTAACAGAGAGGGCACAAGCCCACTCTACCAGGAAAAAGGGAGCAACAATAGCCTTCCTGGCTAACACACCCATTCAGGACATACGCCTGGCGTGGGCTTCACTGCACACGTTCACTAAGCACTACTGCGTGGATATACAAATGAACAAGGAAGCACAAGTAGGACAGAAAATGCTTCAACATATATTCAACAACCAACGCTCATCTTCCACCCAGCCGCCACAACCATAACAAACCGCTACAAAGTCTAAGCACAGCACAGTGAATCCAGAAAGATTCACGCTGCAAAACGAATAGTTTCTTACCTGTCGGTGTAGTTTTGCAGCTTGAAGATCTTTCTGGATTCACAAGCGAACCCACCCGACTCCGCCAGAAAGATGAGGCAGGAGAAGAAGCTGGAAATACAAGGAATAAAATACAAAAAGACACTTAAGAGACAAAGTGGAAAATCATTTACTTTAAGGAAGAACTTGAAAACATTGCCAAGGATTCACGAACAGAACAAAAAAACAAGAAAAAAAGAATCCGAAGATGGCGCCCAAAGGTGGGAGCTTCCACAGGAAGCACGCCAAAGTCACAGGAAGTACACCAGAAGGTGGGACATGGACGCCCAACTAGGCTATGGAAAAAAAAGGAAAAAAAGAAAAGACTACGATTCTGGACCCAACCACTAGACCGCGGAATAATACAGGATGTATGACGTTACAACGCATACTTTTACAACGCCTACCTTTACATCGCAAGTTTTACAACGCATACCTTTACAACGCATAGTGTTTTTAGGCGCTGGATAGTGAATAGTTTAATTTACTATTCCAACTCCAGTCCCCGTGGATAGTAGGGAAGGTGTTGGATAGTAAATTAAACCTATTCCCTATCCTAGAGCGCCCCCCAGCGCTATGCATTGTAATAGTTTGCGTTGTAAAAGTTGTGTCGTAATGGTAGTGCGTTGTAAAAGTTGCGTTGTAAAGGATGTTCCCCAATAATACACAGCATAGTGAATCCAGAAAGATCTTCAAGCTGCAAAACTACACCGACAGGTAAGAAACTATTCGTTTTCTGCTCTGGTGACCCCCTCCACTAGGGCCTCCAATGCCATGGCTATCTTAGGAAGATATGACTGGCAGATGTGGTCAGACATTTCCTCATTGTTGGAGCATCTTCAGAAAGGTAAGAAGGAAGCAAAGGGCATTCTGTCGGAAGGGGAAAGAGCATCTTCTGAGCTCATTGAGATTGCCATGGATGTGTTATCTACCACCGTTCCAAATGGCAGAAGCAGCAGTGTTGCATCGACAGGGTTGGCTGAGAGCGACCACCTTTCGTCCTGAGGTGCTGGCCAAAGCACTTGATATGCCCTTCGATGGGGAGTGTTTGTTCGGTAAGCACATTGATAAGGTGCTACAGTCCCTAAAAGCAGACATGGACACTGCAAAATCACTAGCCACTCTCCAGCAATGCCACTTCATGTCCTTTCGAGGTAGAGTTTGGGGGCAAGATACATCTCAGCCGCGATTCCAACAGTGGTTCCAGACTTACTCACAGTATATGTACCAACCATACAATCAATCCTTCCGAACCAATGCTGCTCAGTCCTATTTAAGACCAACAGGACGTAAGCGACAGCAATTTGCCAAAAGGTCCCAGGACTCAAACGGGAGACAATGAGTATCACCAGGCCCCTGCCATCATAGTCCCACAGCAATTCAGTCCTACCATTTAAACTTCTTGCAAAAATGGAACTCCATATCATCCAACAAATGGTGTTAGACATCTTCCAGCATGGTCACACCCTGGAATTCGTTCAGCACCCTCCAAATGTTCCACTGCGGAACGTTTCACTTCATCTACCAGATCTCAATAAGTAAATAAAATCACTCCTTTCCAAACACGCCATAAGGAGGTACCCCTCAAACAATGCAATCAGGAGTTTTATTCTTATTTCCTACTCATCAAGAAAAAAACAGGAAAATGGAGACTGGTCATGGACCTCCAGTTGCTGAACAAGTTCATCAAAAAACAATCCTTCATGATGCTCTCTACAGGAGATCCCCTTTTTCTACATTCTCATTCACCCCAAGCATCAAAAATGTCTCGGGTTCGAAGTGGCAGAGTACCATTATCAGTTCAAGATGCTTCCTTTTGGTTTAAAATTGGCCCAGTGTTTTCACCTAATGCATGGCCTTGGTAGCAGCTTTCCTAAGACTGCCAGGACACAAGGTGTTTCCCTACCTGGACGACTGGCTAATAAAGCCTCTCAAGTTCCCAGCGGCCAAAGCTTCCACTCAAGCCTGCCAAAATCTTTCAGTCTCTAGGGCTTAATCTCAGTTTGGAAAAATCATCCCTAATTCCTTCCAAAACCCTTGATTTTTCTGGGGGCATGCCTCGATATGGATCTCGGCAAAGCCTTTCCCACTCAAGAAAAAGTATTACGTATTCAAAAGATAACACAGTTTCTCTCATCAAAAAGGTCAGTTTCTGTGAGGATATTCAAGTCCATGCTGGGGATGATGTCCTTATGCATCCCACTGATCCCCAATTGCCATCTCTGCATGTGACCGCTGCAGGAGCAGCTGAATACACAATGGATTCAATCCCAAGGATCGTTCAACGACATGATTCACATTTCGGCTCCTATGATGACTTGGTGGAGGACCAAGGAAAATCTTACACAGTGCCGCTCTTTTATTCACACTGTGCCACAGTTAGTGATGACCTCTGATGCATTGATGGAGGGATGGGGGAAGGGGATTCACCTACAGGAATTTCAAGTTCACGGCAAATGGTCCGAGCAGGAGTCTGAATGCCACATAAACCTTCAAGAGCTAAGGGCGCTGTTCTTGGGCCTGAAAATCTTCTTACCTTGAATCCAGGGCTCTTCAGTTCTTATCTGGACAAACAATACTATGACTATGTTCTACCTTCAAAAGCAAGGAGGCACAAGATCTTGAGCGCTTTCCTTCCAAGCTCAAAAACAATTGATGGACAGAATGCAGAACAGTGTCATACATTCACCCCAGTACAGAGATCTGGGCCTAAATCCATCATTTGTTTGCTCACCATGCCATTCCAGTTTGGACCCAGCCATATGCAAATCAGTCTTGACCCTGTGCCCAGTGGGAACACTCCAGTCTGAACTGCCAGGCCAGGTCCTCCCTGCACTGGAAACCAGCATCCGAGGACCGGTTTCGGGCCTTCAGCCCTCATCAGCCAGGATAGCTTGACTCCAGTGGCATGGAGAGCACGGGACCCACGTCTGGGCATACCCGTCCCACTTGGGGTGACAAATGCAAAAACAACAATTGATGGACAGAATGCAGAACAATGTCGTACATTCACCCCAGTACAGAGATCTGGGCCTAAATCCATCATTTTTTTGCTCACCATGCCATTCTTGTTTGGACCCAGCCACATGCAAATCAGTCTTGACCCTGCGCCCAATGGGAACAGTCCAGCCCGAACTGCCAGGCCAGGTCGTCCCTGGACTGGAAGCAAGCATCCTAGGACCAGTTTTGGGCTTTCAGCCCTCATCAGCCAGGATAGCTTGACTCCAGTGGCATGGAGAGCACGGGACCCACGTCAGGTATGTTATGCCTGGGCGAGCACCATGACTTCACGGACTGTGAAGCCTGCCAACATCTGAAGTCTCGGCGGGAGTGCTGTTTGAAGCTTCTCTCGGCACGGCTGTCCCGGTCCGAGTCGTCTCGCCCCCCGGCCTCTTCGTAGACTGCAGGTCCCTCTACTGTCCGGTTCCGCCGTTGATCGCCCTCTGGGGCCCGGGGCCGTCGTTCTCCACTTGGTAAGTCGAGGCGCATGTCGCCTAGGTCATTGACCTCACCTTCTTCTCTTGTCGGGGGCGCTGGTTCCCGGAACTTTCCGGACGTGCGCTCCTGGCAATCGCCCCCCCCTCTATCCACCCTCCCTGGGTGTTGGAGCGACTCTGGTCCAAATGGATGCCTATGCTACGGCTTTACAGGCCTCCCTTGAGTCCTCTCCCATTCCTGGAGCGTCCTGGGAACCTCCACCTCTTGTGGGGTCTCTGACGGATTCGGCGGCAAGTTAGTCCCCGGCGCCTATTGAGCCCTTACCTTCTAGGAACGTCGGAGGTGTGGTGTCAGTGCGCGGCCCAGCTGGGTCCACCTCTACGCTCCACATGGGGTTGTTAGGGCGCGGTCCCCCTCTTCGTCTCAAGTCACCTCTGCCACGCTGCATAGCCCCACGGGGCTCCCTGTGGTGCCGCAGGTGGTTGCCAGTGCTCATAGCCCTAACTTGAGCACACCCCAGCCGTCCGGGCAGGCGGACGCCCGTCCGGAGCTGGGGTCGGCGGCGTCCCGACGCCGGAGGCTCGCCTCCTCAGCTCTGCCGCCGCTCCTTTCTCCGGAATCAGAGCCCCGGCGACCTCTTCTTCTTCAGAAGGGGAACTTATTATAGTTTCGGCGCTGACTCTATGCCGGAGGCTGCCAAATCGGCGCCTGACAAGGCACACATGTCGTTAATGTGTCGTTTCGATGCCGGGTGGACACAGAGTTCTGGATTCTTCCATGGAGGCCGCTGGAGAGGGTTTGGTGCAGCTCTCCCATCCGGCGTCGCCGGAACTAGTGCTACCAGTGCACCCCTTAGAATTTGTGGAGCCAGAGCCGGCAGGCACTTCGCCTCCCCAGGAGCCCCGTCAGGATCCTCAATCTTCCATGGAGCTCGCTTCCCTGGGGCACTGGGCACACCCTCAGTGTCTTGGGAGGGTCAGCCTACAATCCTCCCCCACTGATGAGCTGTTTTCCCCTCCTCGTAGGGCCACTGAGGCTGGTGTGGCTTTTTTGAGAGTGGTTTCTTCGGCCACCCGCATCTTGAATATGCAACCCCCCTCTACCCCCTTGTCGGGGGACCCCTTGCTGGTGGCCTCCATCGTGGGTCCTGCAATGTGGAGCCACTTTTACCTTTTGAGGCTTCCCTCTATGATGCCCTCTTGGGTACCTGGGTCCGCCCTTCTTCACGTGATGCAGTGACGCGCTCATTTTTGCATCGCCACCGCCTAGCTCCACACAATCCGGTTTGTCTTTTTATGCACCCTGATGCGCAGGGGTTTGTGTTACAGACTGCCTTTCCTTCTCTACCCCCTTTAATGCTTCCTCCCTCTCGGGAGTCCAGGTGGCTCTAATCATGGGATAGGAATGTCTTTGCATCCACTAGTGCAGCCCTTCGGTCTTTAAATACCGTGTGTGTTTTGGCTCGGGCTACTTCTGCCCTGGGGGACTCTGCAGAGTCTTTGCTTACTGCCACCTCCGAATGTGCTTGCCCTGATCTTCTTCACTCCAGTCGGGAAGGCCATGATCTGGCCAAATTCACAATCCGTTCAGCCTTAGATACTGCGGATTCTTTGGGCCGGGCCATGGCGACTTCTGTTGCCTTAAGGCATCACGCTTTGTTGCGAGACAGTGTCTTCCCTGAAAACATCAGGGAACGTCTGGTTGATTTACCCTTTGATGGGGTTTTGCTCTTTGATGCTCACGCCAAGATGGAGGTGCACCGGCTGTTGGTGGGCCTTTGCCTCCCCCTTAGGTCCTTTTAGGCCTGTGTTCTGTGGTACTTTTTAATTTTCACATCCGTTAGATGCGCTCTATGTTTAATATAGCCTCTAGATACACTCTGTGTTAATGTGAGCAGTGAGCTTTACGTCTTCTTTTTATGTGGTCAAGGTTGTTACCCTTTTATTAGCGTCTCTTGGATGTATCTTGCTTTCGGTTGCCTGTTGGCCTTCTGTGGCCGTGTTTCACAGATTGCTGTGACCTCTGCTTGTGGCTTTCAGCCAGTAGTTCAGCTCGGTAACGTCATTACGGCCCGGAACTCTGTTCATGGGTTCGGTTCGTTGCTGCATTGTTTTGGACTTGGCTTTTTGCCCTAAGAGGTGTTCCGGGGTATGCATACTCCATGTGGGGTACTTGTGCGCTTTTATATAGCCTTGCTTATCTCCCTCGGCCTGGGGTTGATGTGGGCTCCATGTGCCTATTGAGTGTCTGTGGCACGGTATTGTCATATAGATATGCCTTGCCTTCACACTGTGTTAAGTTAGCATGAGCTTATTAGGAGTTTAACCACTTGGCTGCTAAGGGGTTTTCCCCTCCTGTGCTGCATATTTATGAATCCCATTATACATGACGAGTTGACCTGGTCATGAGCACAGATCCAGTGTGCCTCATGACGAGTTCACCTTGTCATTAGCATGCAAGTGGTTAAACACCATTTTACCTTTCTGCTGCTTCTGCACACTGCACATATTGTTATTAGAGCTTTGAGCCTAGTAGAATGTTTTGCTTCACACAAGAATAATGTGTTTTGCTATTGTATCAGCTTTGCTTGGTAAGCTATGTCTGTACAGTGAGTGCCGAGGCCTTCAAGGATATTTCAACACAGTGGTTGTTGTGAGGTCTGATCTTTGCACGTTCTAGACATAACATACATGCAGCTGGGCCAACTTTGGCTTTAGGCACGTTTTATATTGTACTGCACAGAGCATACACACACACTTGATGCTTCGCATGCAGAGAGCTGGTGGAAGATGATGTGATCCCTTTCCACTAGGATCAGAGGTATGGGGCCGCCCTGCTAAAACCCAAAGAGACCTTCTTAGATATAATATAATATACTAGCAAGGGAGGGTGAGATTTAGGTGCTATTTAGCCTTCTTCCCTCTAGCATTTTAACATGCTTGCTCCCTTCGTATTCTACGGACTAGTAACTATGCTGATTACTTTGTTTCTTATAATATGTTTGCTTGTATTAGCTAAGATACTGTGCTTGAGAACACTGCATTAGAAAATAAACATTTCAAATGTGCACGTGTCTTCATTTACTCCTCGTTCTGGATTGATATGGTTGTATAACGAAAGAGTGTTCATGTGTTCCACGTTACCTGAGGTGTTCTAAGTCCATGTTCTGGGTTGTCTAAACATTGGGAGTTTGTAAGAACCAATGAGACACTGATTGCTAGTTTGGTAGGGGATTTTGGGTACTAAGGTGAGTTTTGGCACACCCTAATTCACTGAGGTTCCAAGTCTCTATGCACAGTTCTGTGTAGGAGCAGAATCCCTGCGACAGTATCCTATGCTTCCCTGGTACCATCTGTTTTCGCTGTGGATATCCATCTCTTTGGAGATTTCATGGTCTACTCTTCGCAAACGGCTCCTACCTACTTTTCAATGTGCCGGGTTGGTCTGGCATCTACGTTATGTCTACATGCCGGTTCCTTTGGTTTCCTCTTTCTACGCTGCCACCTCTTGTCATGGTTGCGAACTTTGTACCAATATCTCCTTGTGTCAGGGAGCTTTTCTAAGTGGTTACGAGTTGCGCATACAGTCTTTCTTGCTTCCGCTTCTTGGAGTGATCTCCCAATTGACATATGCTTGTGTCTTCTGCTGTGTTGGTCTCGGATTCTGAGTCTCTTCCACCATTCATTAACTTGGTGTTTTTGGCCTCTTCCTTCAGATATGCCCTTTTTCCAAATTATCACCTGCTCTTGTTAAAGATACGCCTGCGGGGTAGTTCTTCTGGTGGCAGTGGTCATTGGCTACTGCCTGTAAGTTTATATTGTGGGTTGTTTCTCACTTTGGTTTCATATTGCCCGGTTGGGCAATCTTATGCTTCGTGTGTAGGCCACTTTAAGGTCTCTATGGCCGTTTGCCGGCTGCCTATTCTACCTGCTTCAGCGGTTCAGGATTCATGCTAATTGGCCCTAATTTCCCTTTTTTGGGGTTAGGTGTACACTTGGCATGTTTCTTGTTCCGCTAGCTATTTCCAAAGCATTGCTCAGGTTCTAGCTCTTGCCCTTGGACTTTGACACCGGCTCCTTCGACTTCCTTCTATAGGCTAGTCTGTTTGGCTGGATTGCATCACTTCAAGTTGATTTCAAGCTTCAGTCGGTGTACTCCTTGTGCGCCATTAAGCAGAGTGTAATGTAGTTCCTATATCCCTGATAGGCTCTGCGTATTGGAATAATATACACTATAGTTTTGACATAGGACTGAGGTCAGTATGTCTCTATCGAGTACATTAAACTTAATTACTTGTGTGTGCCAGCTAACTCAGAGGTCACTAGAAACTTCTCGAATGAACAAGAAGGGATTCGTTTCTGACAACCGCTTAAACATGACAACTTTATTTCTCTTAGAGTCGGAACAATCTCTTCAGAGTCGCGGAAACAATAGATCACCGTTTCACTCAGTCAATCGTGCATGCTTCGCTTCTACAGAGTTGCAAAGAAATAGATAGATGGGCGTTTCAATAAAAAAGGTTTATTGAACAGTCTTATTTCTCATGCAAGAGATATGAACTGCTACATCGTAAGACAGAATGCAAAGTATAATATGTACAGCGTTAGCATTAGGATTAAATAATACTGCAATAGCATGGTCTGTAGCTATGACATATATTCATAAACATACATACATAAATAACACAGGCTAAAATACTCATCTGGTGCTTCTAAAATAATCCTACCCCAATGTACCTAACCTAAGGGCAGTACGAGGAAAGAAGTAGGTGCTGTTTAGCTATAGCCTTAGTTTAGCTATAGTTGCCAAGAGTCCCTCTAGGAGGTTCTAGTCTGCTCAATACCTTAGAATGAGAGAGGTTGAAATCTCTTTCCCGGGTCTCGATCTCTAACACCCCGCAAGGGGAGTCAGAAACACTGGAGCTGGATTCTCTGTGAGGAGGATGGCAGTGTCTTGTCAGTGCGTCTAAAACATAGCTACATATGGATGGCTAAGAACATGTCTAAAAATACATTGTAAAAAATGCTTTTAAAACTGTTGCGATGCATAAAATGCAATGGTGCTGTACATATGAAAGCAATGTTTCATTCTAAGCATAAGTTGGCAATGAATGCTAAGTGAATGAATATACATATATATGCGTTTATGAAATGGCCCGTAAACACAGAGGAAAGGGGGCTTGGCTTAACCAGCGATGGAGTGAGCCATATCTCCGGGGGGCTCCGGCTGGCCGCCACTGTTATAAGCAATTACAGCGGAGCCACGAAAGTCACCTAAGGGGTGGACATTGCCGGCGGCGACCAGGGCCATCAGCTGAGGGGCTGCATTCTGTCCCGCTGCGGTCTGCCGCACGAAGGACGATGGCGGCGTGGAGGCCTGGTGGAGCGGACCGCCATTTTGCGAGGTCTCTGACGGAGCCCTCCTTGGGTCCTGGCGATCCCTCAGGGCACCTGAGTGTTGGGGAGCGAGTGATGAGGAGACCCAGCGGCGCTGGTTCCCCTGACAAACTGGTGACAGCTGAAGGGGTCGAGCTGGCGATATTTTGCTGACCACGCTGACGGAGCCCACCTTGCAACAGTCTGAGACGGGTGGAGCCTGAGAGGCCCAGTGGAGACTGCCCAACGGTTCATGCCTGGAGGTGGTGACGGTCACCCTCTGGACGGACGCAGGTTGCTGTGCCCTGAGGAACCGGGTGCCGGACTGCCCGCTGCTCGGCGACAGTCCGTGGAGAGAGGAAGGCGGACTGGGACCCGGTGGACTGGCGGTGACGGCCGCCATTTTGTGTGGATCCTAGCGAAGTCCTACCTGTAGCCTGGTGACCCCTTGAGACTCCGGTAGGATAGAGATTGTGCTGAGCGGAGGCTGGGTGTCGGGCGGCGCTTTTGCCTTTGTGTGACTGGTGGCATCTGGAGTGGACGGGCCGCTGACACAATAGAGGCCGCGTCAGCGGAATCCGCATCAGGGCTGGCGGAAGCAGGATACGTTTGGCCGACCTGGCGGATTCTGCACCGCGACGCACGCCTGGAGACTCCTCTGCTGTGCGGGACTTGGCGAGACTAAGTGTGGGCACTGGATTTCTGAAGCACTGGCGTTCACAGCAGGTACGCTGAGGCTGGGGGCAGCGAGCGAGAGGCACGGCAGGAATAGGCGCCCTGTGCCATTTTGTGACTCCTCCACCGGACAGCTTTGGGGACACTAGGCTGCGCGGTGATGTGCTTGGGAGGCCTGTGATCCCTGCAACGTCGGTTGGAAGGGCACAGAGGGACATAGTGGAAGGACCTGTGATTTGCCCTGGGCTGACTGGGGAGGAGCAAGAGGAGAGGTGTGGAGAGACGACGGATAAGGTGCTGCGCGGCGAGGTCCAAAGTGGAGGTGGGGTGTGAGCCTCTGCGCGAAGATGGTGCAGTTTCCGATGGGTGCGTGAACTGACCAGTACCAGAGGCAGTACGTAAGGCATGGACGGGGTGATAGATACTTCCAAGCTGGGCAGAGTGCGTTGTTGGACCCAAAAAGCTTCAAGTTTGTCAGCCATAAAGGTGGGGTGCGAAGTACATGTGGGCATTGCTAAACTGCCAGAGGCTCTGTGCGCGGACACTTGCACTCCCTGGCTCGGTGTAGGGGCCTTCTCAGCATCTGGAGTGTTTTGCCTGAGGGTGCTGATACAGAGAAGGCTGTGACTTCATCGTGCTAGGAGGGGTCAGGGAGCGGACGCCCTCCCATTTGCTCTCTCTCTTAGTACTGGGACCGGTGGGGCTGAGGAGAAGCTTGCTTGGCAGTAGGGTGCTCTAATAAGCAGTCACGCGGCCCATTGCTGCCCCTAGTACCCGGAGCATTGTGAACAATTTACCCTGCCAAAATGACGCGCACCAACAGAGGCAAGGACGCTTCGGCAACAACTTCTAGGGACACTAGTGTGGTAGCAATGTGGTGCAAGGCCGGTTCGTCTGCCTTGGCTTAGATGGCACCGCCGGCGGAGGGTGACTCCCTACCGGTCACACAGGCATTCATGGCAACCTTCATGTCGGAACTAAAAACTAAAATCGGATCTCTGCGCTCCGAAGTTCATTCATGTGTCCGGGAACTCAGGAAGAAGGTCACGGACTTGGGCGAGTGAGTAGACGGACTAGAGAAGATCGCCCATACAGAGGATCAGGAGCAACTCTGGCTGCGCCTTGCCGCCCTGGAGGACCAGAATATAGAACTGCAGCTGAAGCAAGAGGACTTGGAAAATCGCAGTCGCCGGAACAACCTCTGCATCCGGGGGATTCCTCTTGGAGCAGAAGGCAAGGATATAATGACCTATGTGGCACAACTACTTCACGAGGTCTGGGGGACGACGATGCCTCCTGCTGGCTTTGGACCGGGCTCACCGAGTCTCTGGGCCCGCGGGCCGAACGGGTCTCCTCCCAGACATTTTAACCAGGGTCCATTTTTTCAGGGAGAAAGAAGCTATTCTTCAGGCGGCGAGAGCGATGTAGGACCTCACATATGATGGCCACAAGATTCAAATCTACCAGGACCTAGCGCCCAATACCTTGCGGCGCCGCCGAGAGTTCAAACCGGTCACTGACAAGCTGCGTAGCCTGGGCATCCTGTACCAGTGGGGTCATCCATTCGCCCTTATCTTTCCATGGGAATCTAAGCGTTGAGTAATACATTCCTACCGAGAAGCGTCTCAACTGCTCCACCTCCCCACCTCGCAATCTGCCAGCCCCACTCGTCCTTCGCCCTCTGTGCAGGTGCCTGCCAAGCCGTCCTGGTGCACTGTGCGCCTGCGCAGACGCTCACCACCACTAGATGAACGATCGTCGTCCCAGGCTAAGCAGGACATTATAGAGCACATCAGATCCCTTGAGGGAGACAACTCGGACTCAGGCTTAGATCCCACAGTCCCTTGATAGTAGACAGGTGACTCCGTACTATTCTCTGACCTCTGTATTGAGGACCATGACTTTCACCCGATCACTCTCATGTTTGTAGCTCTGTTGAAGGCGCCTCCCCAACTCCCTCTCCGCGGGATGGCTGGAGTCGGAGCTCCCCTCAAGTGGATGCCTTTGGATACAGCTGAAGATCTACCCCCTTCTGTTCCTGAGAGAGTGACATCTGTGGGTCCACCCTAACCCTAGGGTGTAGGGTGACCCACGACTGGAACAGAACAATGTGGCCTGGTTGGCCGATGTTGCTTGTTCATCTTGCTTTTTCCCTTCTTTCGTACTATTTACTTGACTTTCCCTCTCTCCTTCTCACTCTTCCTCTGATATGGCGGGTGGGGACCTCCACGGCTACAGTAGACCCCGGGTCATGGGAAGGGCTTGCCCCTACACCCTGCTTCCTTTGGTTTGCTAGGTCTTGTTGGGGAGCATGCTGGCCTAGTCGGTGAGCTGATGTGCTTATGACTCTTCCCGATCCTTTGAAGGTACTTTCTCTTAATGTTAATGGGCTTAACTCACCTAATAAAAGACAGCAAGTGTGGCGTTACATACTACACAATAGCCCAGACATCATTTTTCTTCAAGAAACCCACCTGTTAAAGGTTGACACCCCTCGCATGGCGCACCCTAAATATCCCCTCCAATTCTGAGCCTCGACGGACACCAAAACGGCTGGAGTAGCTATTTTATGCAAAAAAGGTATCAGGCAGGGGACCCCAAAAGTCTTCCGTAGTTCAGGCGGGCGTTTTTTCAGGGCAGGGGTGGAGATTGGAAAATGCCTACTCACATTGTGTAATGTTTATACACCAAACCAGATGCAGGACTCCTACCTCCGCACGCTAATACGGGAACATGTGCCCCAGGGCGGCCCCTTCTTGATTTTGGAGGAGGATTTTAACCTGGGGTGGACCCTGCGATGGATCGCAGCGAAGCCTCCCTGAATGGGTCGGGTACCATGTCCTCTGCACTCCTGAAGCAAATAACAGACCTTGGCTTGATTGATTCCTGGTGATATCACTTTCCTGACGTCCGGGATTATTCCTTCTAATTGCACGTTCACTGCTCGTACTCGCACATTGATTATATATTTGTATCGCACACCCTTATACGGGATATGTTGGCGGCATCCCTGTCCGACACCTTGATATCCGATCACGCTAACACTGAGCTTCTCCTGCAGGATCCAGCCGCTTGCCCCACTCATTTGGCACAGTGGCGCCTGTCGCCACACATCCTGCGGGACCCGGCCAATGTGAAGACGATACGGACTGCCACTGACTCTTACTTTGAGAGCAATGATCTACCCGAGACCCCATTCCCGGTAGTGTGGGACGCCTTCAAGGCGACGATCCGTGGTCACATCACGTCCGTAGCGATCACGCTAGTTGCCTAGAGGATAGCCTCTCCAAAGACATTAAGACACTGGAGAAACAGGATCAGGAGCATTCTTCACTTGCAAACAGGCGGAACTGTGCCAACCTTCGGGGTCAACTTCGCTCCCTGCGAACTAATAGGGCTGAGCGGTCCCTGCTTGCTTTAAAACAATCAGTGCCCCTGGACCCCAATTCACCCACACTACGCTAAGCAACTGGATAGCCCCCTCGTGGCGGAGGCGCTGACTGCGGCCTTCAAAGACCTCCCCCTTGGAAAGACGCCAGGCCCGGACGGCTTGTCGATGGCCTTCTACCGTATGTTCATTTCACAACTTCAGCCCTACCTGCTGCGTCTATATAACTCCTTCTCGGACACAGAGGGGCCGTCGCCCTCCATGAGTATGGCAGAAATAGCCCTTATACCCAAACCAGGTAAAGATCCCACGCTGTGTCCATCCTACCGCCCTATCGCATTACTGAACACTGACCTCAAATTCTATACTAAAATGTTAGCTAAACTCCTAGACCCCCACATGCCTGGCCTTGTGGATCCGGACCAAGTTGGCTTCATTCGCAACAGACAGGGGGCGGAAAAATGTGCGTAGAATTGCGTATTTGGTAGGGAAAGCACATCACTGGAACATACCGGCTTGCCTTCTGTTGCTTGATGCGGAGAAGGCGTTCGATCGGGTGGACTGGGGCTTTCTCTGTGCGGTGTTCCGCAAGATCGGCTTGGGACGCAACATAATCTCTATGATCATGGCCCCCTATCTCTCCCGCAGGCGAGAGTCCGAGTTAATGGGCAGCTCACAGAGTCTTTTTTCATACATAGGGTTACAGGCAGGGCTCTCCTCTGTCGCCTCTGCTATTCGCTCTGGTAATTGAGCCCTTGGCAGAGCTGTAAGACAGAATGCTGACATCCGCGGCCTCGCTCTTGGGGGCGGCAAAATAAAGTAGCACTATTCGAAGATGACCTTATTTTCACGTTGACATGTCCGCATACTTCTCTCTCGGCGCTTCACGCTCTATTGCAGAACTTTGAAAGGGCACCAGGCCTCAAAGTCAATCATAACAAATCTTGGGCCTTAAACCTCATGATTCCGGGGGAGGTGCTAGTTTTGAAAGCACTTGCCCCCTATCCATGGACTACAGACCATATTCGATATTTAGGACTTCAACTGACGCCTTCTTTGGACACATTGTCTCAGGTAAATTGGCGAGAATGCAAGAAAACGGTACTGGAGGATCTGCGAAGGTGGAAAGTCCTCACTATCTCTTGGCTCGGCAGGCTTAATGCCGTCAAAATGTCGATACTCCCTAAATTCTTATACCTATTCCAATGTCTTCCCACCCCTATTCCACAACAACAGATACAGGGCCTCCAAAAGGATATCACTAACTTTATAGGGTGTGGACGCCGACCGCGGTTCTCCCACAGGATCCTCATGTTGCCAAGAGATAGGGGGGGGACTAGCATGCCCTAACCTTTTGGAATACTACTGGGCCGCACATCCGTATTGTCTCGGAATGGACCACCACTGAAAGCGAAAAAGTATGGTTCCATATGGATAGGATGGTCACGGGATGTACTTTCTGGGACCTCACGTGGCTCCACCGTACGGCACGCTCCCATAGTGCTTATCTTGCAGTGCCTACTAAAACGGTCCTAGATATATGAGACAGGGTAGCAACACGTAAGGGACTGACAACCTTCCCTTCCCCTCATACTCCTATAACAGGCAACCCACTATTCCCTCCGGCCATCCATTCACCAGCATTTGCCAAATGGTCACAGGGGGCTGCAGAGTGATCAGGGACTTGTTCGAGGGGGGACTCATAAAAACGATCGCCCAGTGCAGAGAAGAATTCCATCTCCCACTAGACGCGGGGCTCCAGTATGCGCAGCTGCACCACTGGGTATCCTCACCATAGATGCAGCAGGCTGCTACATGGCCATACACCCCTTTTGAGCGGCTGGTCTGCTCCTTTGATGACTCGAAAGGCCTCATGTCCCAGACATATCAGATTCTACAACACCCACCGGTGCTGGCCACGCACCCATATCAGCGTCAATGGCAAGTGACATCCAACATGGAAATCACGCCCACACAGTGGAGCCGACTATGGCGAGACATTCCTAGGGTCTATCGTAGCATCCCGCAAAGGGAAAATGCTTACAAAATTATGACACAGTGGTACTATACACCCGCCCGGCTGCACAAAATGTTCCCTGCCACGTCCCCCTTGTGTTGGAGGTGTTCGAATGCATCTGGCAACTTCATTCACATTTGGTGGGCTTGCCCGCTCCTGACCCTGCTCTGGAAGGAAGTCCTTAGTCATATCAAGGAAGTGCTGGGCTTCCCCCTGCCTGAGTCTACGGCCATGATTCTTCAAGGCATTAAACCTGATAATTTAAAAGCACTCACCCGCAGTGACTGGGCTATAGCACTTCACATGCTGGGGGCGGCTAAGCAACTCTTAGCGCTTTATTGGAAAAAGGCAGAGACACCCCCGATTGCTGCTTGGTTCGTGCGCTTGTGGCATGTAATAACTATGGAACTTTTCACAGCGCAATTGCAATCACGGGACACCTGCTTTAATGTTATATGGCGCCCCTTAGTTTAATATCTCTGTAAAATAGAACATGCACGACACTTGCCCCCCAAGCTTAGAGCGCTGCAACTTTTTGAGGATGCCACACTCCCGCCAGACCCGGATAGGCTGCTTGTGTAACTCGATTGGCCATGCCCGCCTGCTCCTTCAATGATCAGTAAGACCCCTGTTGTTCCCCACGCCGGATACCACCACCACCGTAAGCCACTCCCTGTCAGTACACCAGCTTACCCACATAGCTTTCTGACTCTCCTCTATCTTCTTTCCTCTCTTTTTCGAGCCTTTTCTGTCCATCTACCACTATCCCCTTGTAGGGGCCTCTAGCCCATGTTCCGAATGTTATTGGTTCTACATGAGTCCTGAACTATCCCACAGAGCATTACTAATGGTTTAGGTATTAGCTTACGCAGCCGTCCCAATAAGGGTTGTAGGAGAATTGCTGTGTCATGATCAACCTGCAACTGGTCTCCTATCCATTGGAAAACACTTGAAAGTAACGCGGACGGCCCTAAAAGGGGTTGTGGGCTTAACGCTGTGTACATATGGACTCAAGCTATGTTTTTGATTTCGAAAATAAAACAGATTTCAAACAAACACAGAAGAAAAAGGTCCGAAACCATTTCATTTCAGATTACATAATCATTTAGTTGTGGAGAAGGTCATATATTGTATCTGGAAGTATTCAAAGAATTCTTGTTCTCTATGAATAGTTCTACTATAAGGAGATTACTTGTGCCAAAAAATGAAAAATACAAATTTGAAGAAAAAAAATTATTCGTAGAAAAAAGTTCCAAAGTTAGTGCATTGTTTTAAAAAAAATGAAGGTCAAATTCAAAGTCTCTCAGAACATTGTTTGCCAAAATCAAAAGTCAGTGTTAGCGCTGGGAGAAAACATGAAATCTTCTATGTCTGTAGACAAAAAGTCATCTACCATTGTAGGTGAAAGTTGGATTACCTCGTTTAGAAGACTAACCGCACATAGATGAGAAGCATCGCCTTCAGCATTGGTCGCATCAGCAATGTTTGTATTGGATGTTACCTGCGCGCCTGTTGTTTCCTCTCGTACCTCAGCAGTAGCAATTTGCGTCTGTGAGATCTCAGTGAGTGCCATCATCAGGATTGGTAGCCGCTGGGGACAACACAGAGCATGGGTCATTACCGGGTCCAGCAGAGTATCGATATCCTGTAGTGTAGTTCCTATTATCCCAATAGGCTCTGCGCATTGGAATAATACCTTCAATAGTATAGGCCTAGACCAGACGTTAACTAGGTCTACTACTGTCGATATTAGACTTAAAGTTTTGGGTTTTGCCAGCTAGCTCAGAGTTCACTAGAAACTTTCTCGAATAGGCAAGGAGGAGTTGAACCTCCCTGGATAGACAAGAAGGGATTTAGTTTCTGACAACCATAGAACATGACAACTTTGCTCTCCCCTAATCAAGAGTGTATCTCTAGAGTCGTGTGAAAACAAAAGACGACTTATTTTACTCAGTCAGTATGTGCATTCTTAGTCTCACCAGATTGTAGAGAAAAGGAAGAGACGGGCGTGTTCAATAAAAGATGTTATTTATTGATCAGTCTCTTTTCTCATACAAGAGGAATGGATCGATATTATTGCAATACTTATGGTTAAGTAAAGTGCATACAATAAAAGCAGAAGTATAAAATAATACTGTAAAAACATTGATATGGTTTCTAAGCCATATGAAGGTTTAAAATGAATAAAATGAATACATACACATTTACATTTGACTAATCGTACTCAACTGGTGTTTCGAACTACGCCTACCCCGTGTACCTGACCTAAGCCTAATACGTGGGCGGGAATAGTTTAAGTTAAGTTTGTTTTGCCAAGTGACTGACTAAAGAATTCTCTGCAAGGGGTTATTCAGTTCCGTACCTGGAATCTAGGATGAATGAGGGATGGTATCTCTCGTCTCTGGTCTCGATATTCCAGGCTGCCTGCGAGGGCTACCCGGAAGCGCCGGAGCTGGATTTCTCGGCAGGAGAAAGCAGCGTCTCGTTCTCAGCGCGTCAGGAAGGCGGGGCTGCGCCAGCGGGGTCTGCTCTGCTCTGGGCTTCGGCAAGTCTGGCTGCTCCGATCTCGTCACCACCGCGTGTGTTTGCATAGGGCAATATCGGTAATATTTATACCTTTAAGGTGCCGAGATTGACGTAAGGATGGACATAGATACGTCAATAAGGATGTCATACGACCTGGTCGTTAGCACATTCTTTTGCTGAAGTTCTCGGTGAAATCAAAACAATGGCCGCAGGGTTTTTCCCAGGTCTGTCATAGGTTTGATTTGTTTTGAGAACTCCGTATGCCTTATCGGGGGCTGGAGGAATATCGCTTGTCTAATTAGATAGCAAGCGTTATGACTTAATCAGATAACACGTTCCTGTGCCGTAGTGTGGCTTTATCAGATAACGGTTCCTGCATCATGGGGGTTTTCTGCCTCATTGGATGGCTGCTAGTTAACTTGTTAACCAGAATAGGGTCAGGAATAGGGGGATCGATACAGAACCTATAGGAATACATCACAATCCGTAGGCATGGCTGATGTGAGTGTTAGACAGATGTCTAGCACGCATTCTTCACCGCAAAGCAGGCAGCGTAGAACAGGTAAGATGCAATCTTGCCAAATTGGCCTGAATGACAGAAACTATGTAGTATTTAATTCTCGTAGACGAGGTAACCCTAGAATTTGGGCGATGCGCTCACGACACTTCATCTCCAATAGAGCTCACTCTATGGTGCTTGGAGTGGTGTTGGTGATTTGGCTTGCCATATCGCAGCAGTAGGAGCAAAAATAGGATCCCTGCAACAAGTCTAAAAAGTAGTGGCAGTCCGCCAAACACTACCAAACGACTGGAAACACGCTATGGTAGTACCCCTGATAAAAAAAGCCAATAGTGACCCTGAAGTGCTTTCCAATTTTCGCCCAGTGTCGTTACTACCCATTCTGTCAAAAGTCCTAGAAAAACATGTTAATAGGCAGCTATCAGACTTTGTCAACAGTAATAACCTTCTGCACTACTCACAATCAGGTTTTAGAAAAGGCCATTCTACGGAGTCCACCTTACTTGGGGTCACTGAGGTCATACGTCAAGAACTTGATAAAGGAGGCACTGCGGCACTCATCCTTCTAGATTTGAGTGCCGCATTTGACACCATTTGCCACACAACCCTCATCAAGTGCATGGAAGACATTGGAATTAGTGGGAAAGCATTAAAATGGCTGGAGCAATTTCTCCTACAGCGAACATACCAGGTCTTCTCTAAAAGCAACCGGTCAGAAGTATTTACGGCCCCCTATGGAGTACCCCAGGGCTCTATATTGAGTCCCCTCCTTTTTAACATTTATGTCACCCCCTTGCCAAAATCGCCGAAGAGATGGGCCTCATCATTTATTCGTATGCGGACGACACACAACTTGTGTTCTCCCTCACATCTACAGATAAATCTGACATCTCTCCACTCCGTTCTGGTCTACTCAGAATGGCCAACTGGCTGCATTCTACAAAACTAAAACTGAACGGGGATAAAACAGAGCTACTCATCTTTGGCAATCACAAGAATCTCTGGGGCCCAACTCATTGGCCCGCGGAAATGGGCACTACCCCGACCGCAGTGCAATCGGCACGCAATTTAGGGATAATTTAGGGATAATAATCGATGATAAGTTGTCCATGAGGACACACACAGCCAAAATTGCCTCCACATGCTTTCTCATCCTTAAATGGCTGAGAAAAATATTATGGCAACTGCCAGATGGGGCTCAGAGGACTGTCATACAGTCCCTAATTATGTCAAGAATAGACTATGGCAACGTCCTATTTTTAGGAGTTACAAATAGCGCTTTGAACCAGTTGCAAGTAGTCCAGAACTCCGCGGCCAGAATGCTCCTTAATCTCCCAGGACGTGCGAGGATGACAGGTCATCTTAAAAAACTACACTGTTGAGAGTAACCAGCAGAGTAAAATTCAAAGCATTGTGCTATATGCACAGGATTAGCTCAGGTACAGCCCCGGAGTATCTATGCAAAATGGTACAAAAATACTTGCCTACGCGTAATTTACGCTCAATAAACCAAGCCAAATTCATCGTGCCCAGGGTAAAAAGGGCTAGACTAGGAGGTCGCTCTTTTTCCTTTATAGCACCGGCACTGTGGAATTCACTCCCCCTTCACCTACGGCTTGAACCCTGCTATCTACGCTTCCGCAAGGGAGTGAAATCTTGGCTGTTTGACCAATAAGTGTCCTCTGCTCTCTTACCAGTAATTCGGATCCAGGGCGCCGGGAAACCCTCAGGGTAGCTGTTGCGCCATTCAAATGCAATAACAAATAAATAAATAAATAAAGTTGAGAAGTATTCCAAGGACTGCTTTAAAATGTGCTAACAGTCCTGAAAACCCGTTCTTAAATAGATGTACAATACCGCTCGTATCAGACATGTTTAAGATACGTTTCAACATTTCTGAGAAATGTATTGGGCAGTTTATATTCAAAAGGGCATGTATCTCGGCAGAAGTCCTTGCGACTTGTAGATCATAGGTTTCTTTGGCCGAGGTCAGTGGCACAGTTTTTTGTAACAGAATGGCTTTCATTATGTTTAGAGTATCAATTCGTATAGAAGAGATGTTCAGTGAAGGCCATAAAGGCGACTCCCTGACTGTCTTGGTTTGTGGAAACAATACTTGCATACAGCAAGTGACCCTGGGTGAAACAGTGACTAGATATGGAATACCTGGCAACATGCTACAGCAGATGTGATCATTCAACATTAGGTACCTCCCATTAGAAAGTAGTCGAAAAATTGGATTAATCACTGCAGCTGGTGAGCCTTGCAGGTGACAGGATAAGTTCGTAGTTTAACCATTGCAGGCCCCGTGTAAATTAATACCCTGACAAAGGAGTGAACTGCTTAGTGCGTTTTCACAGTTAGAACCGCTAAGAAACACTTCACGTCCCCCACTCCAACATCTGTATGTGTATGGTAAATCCCAGGATGTCTTGATGTATTCTTTACCCAACCTTTCATATTTGCCTGCTGGTATGTGTTTTAGGTAATACTGAAAATCGAAAATTGTAACAGGCAGAGTAATTTTACCATGTATGATCCACTCAGTAGCTGGTTTCTCTACCACTGTAAATGGTAGTTTTTCCAGTTTTTCAATGCTCAGCACCGTATAGTCTGCTCCCCTTTGTGCTAGTGTGATCTGTTTATCAGTGAGGTTGAATTCAGAAAACAGTGACGTGTTGATTAAACGCAAAGGCACATAGTCTACATGCAAGTTTGGTAGCGTCCAGCCCAATAGCTTGATAGAACGTAATTGAGACTGACCATGTTGCAACATGCCCAAGTCTTGTTCCATGATGTTTATGGCAGAAGACACAATGCTGTCCAATGAATATATCCTGAACGACAGAGTCGTTAACCCATTGTCTACTATAGAGAGAGATTTCTCTAAATTAATACGATCAATTTCTCGTATTCGTTCTGCAATCTCTGCTTGGGTAATCTTCCATATTTCATTATAAGCAGTGTATACACTGGCATATATTAAATGTTTTTGACAATGTTTTCTTGGTCCTAGCAAGAATTCCCTAAGGTCTGCGCCATCTTTAAGTAAAGATAAGTGTTGTTTTACATCCTCAAGTGTAGATTTCTGTAGCCAATCAAGGCATAGTTTCCCTACCCTGTATGTTGTTACTACCCCAGGATGCTGTCTTTGAACATATCTTGGGTCTGGCCTATTGATAGTGAAACCCTGTGTTTTGTTCAGGAAACAATCTTGACAGTTGTTTGTGTCTGTGGGCCAGAGTAACCATTTTTTAAATTCTGGATCTGATCTGTTGTGATGCAATATATTATATACGTCGATCTCCCCCCGTGTAGTGCTATTACTTGCAGGTATAGGTATGGTCGGTGTGTTCATGTCTTTGATCTTGGCTAACCCAAGGCAAGACGTTTGTTGGACAGTGTCATTCAAAAACATAATTTGCTCAGGGATGATACAGGCTCCAAACAAAGCTTCTACTCCCTGCACTTGCCAATCTTTTGTACCCCAGACAGTTTTTGTCTCAATGTTGTCTTTTCAAAAGTCAAAACCCTGTCTAGACAGTTGGGCAATAAAGGATGCAGAATAAATCTGTTTTGTATTGGTTAACATAATTTTCATTCCTGTCTTGTTCACATTTTTAAAATAAAATTATTCAGCATTGGACAAATTGAACCCTCATATATATGGAAATTTCATTGCAAAAGTTTTTGAGCTACCCTTTGGAGGTGTAGGACAATGTTCCCATTGGTTATACATATATACATTTCTAGGTATTGCAGATTTGTGCAAGAAATGATGACCATAATGGTTATAACAATACATGTGTTCATAGTCTGATGAACCCTCTAAATATTCATGATTTGTGAATACTGCAGACATTTCTAGACCAGCCATCATGTTAACAGTCTCGAAGTCCCAATCATCAGAAGAGATACTAGAGGTAATAAAGTCACTTAATGGAATCTTGAATAAGTGTGGAATCTTCAACAGCTCAGACGGGCCAAAAATGTCATATTCAGTTCTGTCCCAAACTATACCATCTGGTATAGGAACGGCTGTGATGTTCACTGCTGACAAGTCTCTTTGTTCACAATGGGATGATTTGTGTGGCTGGAGAAGTAAGTTCACTTTTTTACTTGCTGTGTCCATTTGAATATATCTTCCATTTATTAGCATACCCAGAGTTATTACCAGAGCTAACCAAAGTAGAAAGAAGAATATTCCCAAAATAATCCACAGTTCAATCCATGGTGAAACCAGATAAGTCTTTTTCAGGTGATGAAAAAAGTTTGTTGCTTGTTCTTTGAAAGTTCTTTGTGCTGGCGTCGTTTGAGGTACGCTGGGATCCTCAGAAAACGTATCAAAGTTAATGAAATAGCCAGAGGCAGTTCTGTCAATGGTTGGAATTGCATCAGGATTCGTTGAAATCGCTGGAACCACTTGATCATTTGTTACTTCGTTGTAGACAGGTGTATCAGGACGAACTGTTATTTGGGTCTCAAGAGGAACGAGTTCCATAGCTTTGTTGCTTAGTCCTTCTTTTCTCACTATAGAATCTTCAAAGGTGATGAGTCTCTCAGTTTGAACCTCTTGGATTGTAGCTAGCGGAGTACGTCTGCTACATTGTCGGAGTCCACTTGGCCTACTGCTTAGTATTAGCCACATAGTGTGATTTGATCAGGTCGATGGACACAAATCTTCTCTCCTTTTTACCAGCAAGGGGCAGCAGTAAAACTGTTCTTGATCCGTGGATTGCTAGGACAGGTACTGGTTGTCTGTAAGAAGGTATATAACAAATTGAGGAGTACCACCAAAGATAAGGCTACGCAGCCGATATTGGTGGAATGAGACACTAGTGTGAAAGAAGAAGTCCTTCTTTTTTTAGGAACCCCTCACTCACCGACCTGGTCGGTGACATGCTTCATCATCGGGGCCACCTTGACAGCCGAGTGCCGCCAAGGTGTGCTGCGACACCTGAAATACAGTGGAGCGGGTATGTGAGTGATGAATGTGAAAAAAGGAAAAAAGTCAGTGAGTTAAAAATTGTCCTGGTATGACTTATCAAATATTATTTATTCCAAGGCTACTGGACAATATTAAAAACAGTGTGTGTTGATACAATAAAGGCTTTAATAGGACCTAGTGTATCCATAGTATGTGTAGGTCTACATGTTTCAAACCAGAGTGGGAGTTACCGGTTTTTCTTCAGGACCAAAAGGATGTAAAAGGAGTTGGGTGGTCAAGGTACACTAACACCCTGCCATACCTGCAACCCTTTCAGGACCCTAAATAGCGAAATTGCTAAGTGGGTAAAAATAAATTGCAACCCAAAGGTGGTTACAATAAAATTGCAAAAACTCCGTAATGGAGAAATGCTCGCTGCACGGGGTTTTGAGGGGAGAGGCAACAGAGCTGCGTAGCCTTATCTTTGGTGGTACTCCTCAATTTGTTATATAGCTACCTAACCAGGGGAACGGGAGTACCCTTCCGTCCACTCAAGTGGATAAAATCCCTTTGCTCTCTATACCTTGTTATATATTTGTCTGTAAGAAGGCCCAAATTCCTTCTTGTCCACGATCTTTTCTCTGACTAGATCACCAAGCTTTGGGATCCAGACAGGCCTTGCTGGGACGGTTGGTTTTTCCCCCGTGGTGGTTGGCTTCAGGAACACATTGCTTTGTTCCGATCTTAGTTTATTTAAGACCTGTAAAACAGCCAAATGATCTTTGATATCAAATTTCTTATTTTCCACCACTGTTCCATGACAATCAAGATCCGGAACCAACATTCTTGTCCCAAATAGGACCTCTTATGGAGTGACACCCCCTAGAGAACTTCTTGGCAAATTGTTTAGACTACGTTGGACCCCATAAAGATGTTTGACACACCCATCACCCGAACCTAATACCCTAGCTGTTATAGACTGCTTTATGTCCCGTTTTTTTCTTTCCACAACCGAATTTCCTTCTGGACAGAATGGAGAAGAGTACCGCAATTCAACGCCCAAACTGGCCATGGCTTCTTTGTAAGCTTGAGAGCTAAACGCAAGGCCCTGGTCAGAGTGCAGTGTGCCTATTGCCTATGTGCCGATAAAGACTCGCAAATCTTTAATAACAGTTCGAGCGTCAGCTGAGCGCTGAGGCCACATCCAAAGGAACCTTGATTTAGTGTTTGTGGGACTGTATTCATCCATAAGGACGCCTGCATGTAGATAGTGTAATGCTGTCTAACAATGGTGTCTGTACTGGGCTGGCTATATTGTAGTCTGGTATCTGGTGGCGTTCCGTACTGCGATCTCTATTGCAGTTTATGCAGTTAGTGACAAAGATGTGAATATGTGCATTCATCCCTGGCCACCAGTACGTTTCTTTTATTGCTAATATTGTTTTAGAGATCCCCTGATGTATCAGACCCTCTCCCAGGTGCGCTTCGTAAATGAAAGCTGTCCTACTTTCCATGTTTGGAATTACCTTATCCCCCACTCCAGGGATTCGAGCAAACGGAACGCTGTTCGCATCAATTACATAAGAGTATTTGAGTGGAAACTTGTTAGGTAATGCTGTACTGCTGCCTTTGCTGGAAGCATTGACAGCCAGTATTATTTCACTGTCTATTTTTGTTTTTGAATGAGTGATTGCAGCTACGGAAGCCGTTTGCACAGCCCCTCTCGCGGATTCATCAGCTAATGAATTCCCTTCAACATGAACACCATCACGTTGATGACTCAGCATGTGTATGACATGAGTGTTTTGTAGTCCGTTTCGCAACTGAACTACTTGTTCCCAAAGCGTTTGGTGCTGGATTGTGCCACCTTTTCCATCTTTGAAACCATTTTGAAGCCAATTCTGTAAATATTCATTGTAAGATTGAACACAGTAAAAGGAATCACACACTATGAGTGTGGGAAATTCGCGATCCGTATTTTCAAGTGCCATTCAAGTGCCATTATGAATGCTTGTAGTTCAGCTCGCTCAGCTGTATAATCTCCTAGAGATTGCGTTTTCGTGACCAGAGGTCTGAATTTGCCATCGTGCATACAACCTTTAACGATCGCGCATGCAGCACTATAAGCTTGCTTAGCCCCTGTAGCGGGTTGTGCTGATCCGTCAGTATAAACTATACATTCAGACCGGTCTGGAGGTAGAATTTCAGTAGGCAGAGGACATTTGTGTTCGTATTGCAGGAATGCTTGTATTTTCAAATAAGGATCAAAAACATATTCAACATCAGTTGCAGCAAGAGAATTCACCTATTGTATCCATCTTTGATATAAAGCTTTTGGATTCGGAATGCTAGCTTTTGTAACTGCCTCTAAGGCTGGTGCAGGAGTTACGACCATAATGCGTTTCCCCTGTGCTAGGGCTCTTTCTTTTGCTACAGAGGTTTGAACTGCTGTCAGAATTTTTTCTGTCGATGTAAATTTAATTTCTGCTTGTGTGTACAAATGTGATTTGCATGCAATTGGTATTTTGTCACCTTCATTAAAAGTTAAGTAGGTGAATCCGCATTGACCCGGAATGATTCGGATCACTAGGTTGCGTACGTGTACGCGTGTTTGTAAATGTTTTGTTGCTAACATGTCTGTTTGAAGTGAATGCAAAATTTCTGTGTTCTTTTGTCCAATGTGTGATTTTAAAATCAGGTTTAATTAATTCGTAGGGCGGTTTAACCCTTTCTTCGTAGTTTAGAATGTAAGTTCTTCCAAAATTCAGGAAACCTAGAATCAACTACGTTTTTCAGCGTTTTTGGAGGTTGGAGCAGCGCACACTTTTATAAAAAGTTGGCTGCCAGGCTTTTGCCTTCACTTGATAGTTCATATCCAAAAAAAAGGACGTTGAGATGGGCAATTCTTGATTTTTTAAAATTGAATTTATAACCCACACAGGGACGAAGCCTAGTATAATGGTGTTCACCCTGTTCAAGTGCCTGTTCAGGTCATCGTCTGTCAGATAGATATCATCGACATATGACAATGCCTCGTCATCATAAGTTTATAGTAACTCTGTTACCCTTGCTGAGAATAACACTGGACTATTCTTGAATCCTTGAGGGAGATGACGGAATTGACGCTGGGTCCCCATTATTGAGAAAGCGGTCAAATACCTACTTTCAGGTGCAATGTTTTGTCAAAAGAAACCGTTAAAAATATCTAATGTGATTTTATATTTCTTACGCACGATGTTATTTATTAATGCTGTACTATGGGCATTTAGCACTGCAAATGTTTTACAAGAGTTTAGGTGTCTGTAATCCAAAACTAGATGATATGATTTGTCTGGTTTGGAAACAGGAAACACAGGATTGTTCATTGATGAGGTGCATGTTTCAATCACCCCTTGATATTCAAGTTGATATAAGATCTCCCTGACCTGTTTTTTAGCTTCTTGCTTAATTGGATACTGCCTTTGTGCAGTTGGTTGATTTTTTAACTGGATTGTGTGGTGAGGCAAGTCCTCATCCCATCCTACATGATTCTTATATAATGCTGGGGCTTGGGCAACTGCTCATTTCCTGGCATAAATATATTTTAAATGTACTGGAACATGGTTGGAGAAGGCTGGCATAATGATGTCTTCGCCATGTGGGCACTCCCTGACAAATTCTGGTGGCCAGTCCCGTTCTGCTAGAAGTATATCATAACCCTTTGAAAGTTGCTCCCAAAAGAGGACTTTCACTTTTCTTGGTATGTCTCCCTCCATCCGGAGTGTTATTTCATATAACCTATGTGGAGAACTAACCCTGGTGTCTGCAGTTTCAACTTGAATGTCTTCATTCAGGTCCACTGTCTCCAGAAGTCCCTTCAGGTTTTGGCGAGCTATTGTTACTTCTGCTGCACTGTCCAGCATTATCTGAGCCCATTGCCCGTTCTTGAGCTGTGTTCTCAGAATCCTGGGCATGTCTGATCTTTAAACCTGCTACTTTCTTCTTGGAGAATTGAGGTTTTGTTTTGTTTTTCTGAACGTGTTTATCGTCTTTGGACTTCACGCGTTCTTCTTTTTGATCTGACCATCCTCTTCTTTCGGATGTCTGTGACGATATCTGAAAGGTACAAGAGGAACATGTATCAGTATCTTGATACCTGTCAGGTTTTCTCAAATGATCCCTATTCCTGAGGTTATTCCTCCTTTCAGAGGGCTACTTTCGAGGAGACCAACCTCGGGGTTGAGAATCTTTCTCTTTCGAATGTTTGTGATTTTCTCACTTCTTTTTAGAAGAGGTAGGAATGTTCTTAGTAAAGGCCTTTTCAGGACTTTCAGACAGTTGTGGTTTAACTGGTTTCCCACCCAAACTGTCTCTGCCTAATTCTTCATAAGATTTTTCAATTATTCTGGCTATTTCTTGTGTTTGTTCTGTTACATCAAATTCCCTTAGTTTCTGGCGGATTGCCACTGATGCTGCGTCTCCTTTAATATTAGATAATATTATTGTTGAGACCTGGTTGAAGTTTTTTAGTAATTTCCTACCTAAATTCAGAGCAGGCTCTGCCCCGTATTCGTTTTGAATCCATTTCAGGACGTCATGTATTACAGCCATAGACGGAACACCATGTGTTTTAGTGTAGATAGCTGCAAAGGCTGTACCCCAAGTGGTGCAGTCTTCCATATGTGGGGTTATCCCCATTGGTTAACAGATTGTTAGAATTCTATGTTTCTCATAAAGGCTGGTATTAGGAAATAACGCTTCGATTTGAGTAATTTTTTGAGCTATCCAGAACGGAATTTGTTCACGTTTTGTGGGCAATTTTCCCATGTCTGCGTGTAAAGTCTGTGATGTGATTTTTAGTGTATTCCCCTGGTGGGAGGTTTGTTGTGGAATAAGTAATGGTGGTTGGACTGTGAGAGGCTGCATGACATATTGAACCAATTGTCTATAAATTCTGATTAACTCTTTGAGTTGAGTAAGTAATTCTACGTCTGACATTTCTTCAATGTCTGGGTGAGGTGTATAACCGGCTAAAACCGGCCAAGTTGCTCCTGGTCTACCTAGTGGACCGAGTCTGGTAATGGTATTTAAATGTTTTAGGGTGCCTTTAAACCAGAGTTCATGCTCCAGGTATGTGAGTTGAATGTCGATATCATCGAAAGGAATATATTCCTCAGGTGGTTGATCTTCTTTATAGAAGTGAAACACGTGTTACTGGATTTGATTCTGGGAATACTATCCATGAATAGAATACCTCTGTCTGATGATATTCATGTGCCTCTATCACAAAAACTGCTGTACCACCTCTTGGTGTTAGGCCATGTTTTATAAGTTTTAGAGTGATGGCTCTCCTTAAATTTGGAGGAATGAT
Organism: Lissotriton helveticus; assembly: GCF_964261635.1. Taxonomy (NCBI): domain Eukaryota; kingdom Metazoa; phylum Chordata; class Amphibia; order Caudata; family Salamandridae; genus Lissotriton; species Lissotriton helveticus. The sequence goes on along the minus strand of NC_136063.1, from coordinate 795,230,513 downwards.
TATAGCATTCTCATCGGTTTCATTAAAACCTGTATGATTAAAAGCTGGTACGGGGTTGTCGCCTGTAGCTCCACTGGTTTCGGTGTTATTATGCCATTTAGAGACATTTTATTTAATGAAAATTGCAGAGCAAGATTCAAGGGAACAAAGATAAGGTGTGCACAATACTTTGGAACACTGTATCCTTCAACGTTGAACAAACCAAAAAGCGAATACATAGGATTTTCGTCCTACTCCGCTATGGCGGATATTATCCCTTACCCACTCCAGACGTCTTATGGAGTATTATGAGTAGGGGATCTCTGAGAAAAGCACAACTGAGTTACTTCAGTATCTAGCGTTAAATTAGTGCCTTACCAAACTTTTGGGCGCCATGTAGTGTAGTTCCTATATCCCTGATAGGCTCTGCGCATTGGAATAATATACACTATAGTTCTGACATAGGACTGAGGTCAGTATGTCTCTATCGAGTACATTAAACTTAATTACTTGTGTGTGCCAGCTAACTCAGAGGTCATTAGAAACTTCTTGAATGAACAAGAAGGGATTCGTTTCTGACAACCGCATAAACATGACAACTTTGTTTTCCTTAGAGTCGGAACAATCTCTTCAGAGTCGTGGAAACAACATATAACCGTTTCACTCAATCGTGCATGCTTCGTTTCTACAGAGTTGCACAGAACTAGATAGACGGGCGTTTCAATAAAAAGGGTTTATTGAACAGTCTTCTTTCTCATGCAAGAGATATGAACTGCTACAATCGTAAGACAGAATGCGAAGTATAATACGTACAGTGTTAGCAGTAGGATTAAATAATACTGCCATAGCATGGTCTGTAGCTATGACATATATTCGAGTGAGTGATATATGCTTTATTCCGATACATAAATATCTTAAAAGCAGTACATACATTAAAAATTACATTCTTAAGGCAAAGATGAAATACATTATAGATTTAAAAAGGATAAAACAATCAACACTGTTGTAATAAATAATTAAAAAGGAATTAAATGGAAATGGAAAGCCTTTTAGAACGGATCGCCCATACCCATTTTAAGAATTTAGTAACACCACAGACAATGGGAGATGATGTATCAGTCAGTAAGATACGGAGGGCCACCAAATGCTGTCGTGTACCTAAAAGTCTGCACACTGGTGTAAGCCAGCGCCTCCTTGGAGCACAATAGTCTGGGCATTCAAAAAGAATGTGTACCACCGTCTCCACCCGTGTCGAACACAGAGCACAGAAGGGTGAGGACTGGGAAGATGATTTCCACCTGGACACCAGGTTGCCTAAAGGTAGAGTACCCACTCTGAGCTTAAAGTAGAGAGCCCTGTCCAATGGAATAGAAATGAAGTCCAGATCAGGCTCATATGCAACCACGTCTTTAATTCTTAGGAATGCTGCGGTTGAGTTGCAGTGACGAGGATTGCCAATGAGTTTAGACGATACCCACTCCCAGTATAGTTTTTTCAGGGTGGCTTTGGGGGGAGCAGAACGGGTAGCCCAAGAGTCATCCAACCCCAGCTCTCCCAATAGGCTCTTAACATCCCTTAGCCATTTGATTCGATGCCATCCCTCCATTGCGATCACCTCAGACAAGCCTGCTGCATATGAGGCTAGCTCAGGGACCCTCCACAAGCGAGCCCACAAAAATAGATACATAAATAACACAGGCTAAAATACTCATCTGGTGCTTCTAAAATAATCCTAACCCAATGTACCTAACCTAAGTGCAGTACGAGGGAAGAAGTAGGTGCTATTTAGCTATCGCCTTAGTTTAGCTATAGTTGCCAAGAGTCCCTCTAGGTTCTAATCTGCTCCATACCTTAGAATGTAAATGTAAATGTAAATGTAGTTGAGCTTATATAGCGCACAGCTACCCGCAGTGGGTGTCCCGGCGCTTGCTTAGGGAACCCGTCCTGGTATTCCCCTGTGAGATAGCAGGGTATCCACAAGGTGAAAGTCAGGCATCCCGCCACGAGGGGCCGTTGTGGAGATTAAGCAAGCTATTGCCCAGAGTCGCAGAGTGTGAACCCGTGAGTCGAGGAGGCACCGGGGCGAGAATTATCGAGTCCGTGGAATTCTTAGCCCAAGACCCGCCGAGGCGGGGAATTGAACCGAGGTTGGAATCTCTTTCCCGGGTCTCGATCACTAAAACCCCACAAGGGGAGTCAGAAACACTGGAGCTGGATTCTCTGCGAGGAGGATGGCTGCGTCTGTTGGGAAGTTGACTTCCTTCCGAACTTGCCATGGCGAGCCGCGTCTTGCAAGTAGGCAGTCATACCGTGGACCGAACCATGCTTTGCCATGGCAAGTGAAGTTATATTTATACCTTGAAGGTGTTTATGAATGCAGTATTGACGTAAAAGTCGGGCATAAGAACGTCATGAATGAACCCCTAAGGAATAGATGTTCATGCATAATAAATGAGTTCTTGGAGAAATCAATATTCAAGCAAGGGGAAGTCCTAAAGGCTTAAGAGTCTGGTTTTCCAAGAACTCGTTGTGAAATAGATGAACGGATGTAAGTAACCATGCCTGTATTTGGTTAGCATGAGCAATGCCTAAGTAAGGGCTGGATTTCTATGCCTAAATAAGGGCAATGTGAATTGTACCTATATAAGGGCATGAATCAGGAAATTCATACGGAATCTAAATCGACACACAACAAGAGAGTGGTCTTTCTTCCGCCCTCTTTCTTTGCTCTGATATAGGGATCATGCCGTTCTACCTGTCTTTTTTTATATGGGTATGGTATAATGCCGTTCTGGCATTTTTAGGATATCTTTTATCCTGTTGTTTCTGCTGTTCGAGCTGCTTGGGTTACTGTTTGGCTGTTCCGCCACAGTTTTCCTCCCCTTATTCGTCACTCTGTTGCTGGATCGGAAGCTTGGCGCTTTCTGTTGTTCTGTCGCAGATCCACCTCCCTTTTGGGGTATGGCTGTGGTATCTATTGTAAGTTAAGAAATCTGCGGCTAGATGTCTCTATCAGATGTACGAGTTACTTACTTTCGGGAACGATGTATCTGGTAGAGATGTTGTCTAGAAGTCGCCTTCCCACCGCCATTATTTTGTTTTATTGCTGGTATACTGCTAACTAGTCTGATTCAAGCATGTGAATCTATAAAAGATACAATACTGGATAAAAAACAAGTTACTCACCAGTACGCTGTGGTACTCCAGTATTGATAACCAGCGGGGGTGCGTCCATTGGGGGCGTTGCCTCCCCGCCCGCTCCCGCAGTTCCCTCTGTGTCTCTGAACTTAAGTAAACTGACTCAGTTTACTTAAGTTCAAAGACGCTGAGGGAGAACTGACAATCATGTCAGTCAGCATGACGTCGGACCACCCACCCCCTTCAGAGTCTGAAGGGGGTGGGCGATCCGGCGTCATGTTAACTGACATGATTGTCAGACCAGGGGCAACAGGCAGCAGCACAAGTGCGCATGACTGGTGAAGGTTGGTAAATGTTTCCGCCGTGCCCAGTCATGCGCACTAGTGTCTGCTCCGGCTGGCGCATGCCCATTAGGAGAGCGAGGGTTGAGCAAAGGCTTAAACCTTGGTCTCCTAATGGGCAGGCGGGCGGCTAGTAACCCTGCTCTTAGCTAAACCTAGTGCTGCAGGAGCAGCGCCAGTATTGGCTGAGAGGGGTTGCCATTGCCACTCCAGTGCCGTTCGTGAAGGCGCCAAGGGGAGCAGAGGTGGCACGGACCGGCTGTCAGGTAAGTTTGTTTTATTTTTTATTCCCTGGCCCCCCGCGAGTATTGCGATGCGAGCCGCGACTGGTTCCCTGTAAGTGTTATGAAAAATAAGAAATCAAATAATGCAGAGTAAAATGTATGCATTTATTTCATGATGTTGTCGCTGCTTCTAGTGCTGCACTCAATGAATCTCCCCGGAGTGGAACACCGGACTTGACGTAAGAGGGGCAGCAAGCACTTTTCTAGCGAACATCATGCTAAAAACAGCGATGTGTTGTTATATAAAAAGCAGAATGTGAGTGAGGCACTCTGACGGGCCACCATTAACCACTTTTGTCACTAATGAACTGGCTAAGAGTAGGTGTAAAGTGCCACGAGGGGGGGGGTGTTAGTGGGAATAATGGGCAAGGTCTCACCCCCCTTTCGTTCGGATCTCCTCTCATGTGACCCGGAGCATCAGAGAGGGACGAGGGTGGGAGAAGCGGGGTTGGATCGTAATATAGCCTCGAACACAAAGAAATCATTGAAAGGCTCGAGGAATGGCTGGGGCAAGCTGCGCTCTCATTCCTAATATGCACGTAGGTCAGAATAATTGATAGGGTGGGTTACAAGTGCACTAAGAAGAAAGGCTCTGCTTTACCCACTTGCATTCCAAGGGTCTGTGGACACTGGACAGGACACTGGGTTACTTATGACCAGCTGACAAAAACCGAGCACATTTTACTTGTAGCAACTTATCAATGCGCACCTTTCCACTTGCACGATGTTACTGGAATCCCAACGGGGGGTTTCTCCAAAGCAGTTTAACACTAGGCTGAAAACTCACAAGCCAGTTGCCGGGCCAAGTGAACGCCATTTGTAACTTGGTCAACTGGAATTTCTACCCAGGTAGTGTATTGCTCAGTGGTTGTTGCACCGACTGCGGAAATCTGCATGTAATTCAAGGGCAAGATGTTCAAATATTGCTGGTATGGGCTGCTTCAGCCATTTGCCCTTTCATTGCTAATTGATTGCTTTTATGAGAGGAAGGAAGAGAAGGAGAGAAAAGGCAACAAAAAAAGAAAAGACTAAAAGGAAAGACGGCGAGAGAGGGGGTAGAGAAAGATAAAAAGAGGTAACTGTGGAGAGAGACAGAGAAAGAACGAGACTGACACACAAAGAGAGAGAGAGAACGAGTGAGACAAACTGCCTGCGAACAGAGCCAGTCCTCATAGTGCTACCTTGACGGACTGAGCGTCTCCATAATGGTTAGAATCGTTTTAATGACTAAGGGCCAGATGTAGGTATCCAAATACCGGTCGGTAAGGCCGAAAATACAGATTTTCGGCTGTTACCGACCGGTATTTGGATACTGAGATGTAGGGCATTAAAAACACAGATTCGGTAAATTTACCGATCATTAATTTTACTGAATAGGTAAATTTACAGATTTGGTCAAATTACCGATTCGGTAAAATTACTGAATCTGTATTTTGAGATGTAGGTAGCACTGTAAACAGTGCTTCAGGGCTTTAAGGATTCGTTATTTACCACCAACTATTAGTTGGTGGTAAATAATGAATTCCTATGTAAATGCAAATATGTGCATTTACACCTGTGCCATGTGGCACACATACATGCCCTTAGGGCATGTATGTGTGCCATATGGCACACAAGCACTAATCAGGGGTGCACCAGGGTGTCAAAGTGACACCCTGCCACCCTTGACTATTTCCCAATTTTACCGAATCGGTATTTACCGATTCGGTAATTGACATTCATTCCTATGGGCCTCCAGGCCCAAAGGAATGAATGGCAATTACCGAATCGGTAAATACCGATTCGGTAATTACAGAATCTTACCGATTCGGTAAACAATACTGAATTATTACCTACATCTAATTTACCGATTCTAAAATACCGAATCGGTACAATTCGGAATTTTAGAATTGGTAAAAAAGATTTACCTACATCTAGCCCCAGGTTTTTAGTGTAGAAACATTTTTTGGTCCGTGGATATGTTAAGAGACTATTTCAGTTAACTCACTCAGCCTCTAGAGGAGTAAATGACATGCTAGGGTTCGATTGCCAGCCTCATAGCCCATTCGACGGATTGATAGAGCGTCTACCAGCATATGCTTACACTGATGGTGTTTGCTATCGAAGGAGGCACCACTGCGCCAGATAACCGGAACGAGGCCTGCGGCTCCTGCCACGTGAGGCACAAAATATGACGCCATCAGATTGTGATCACGGCTGCCTGAGTTACTACTGACTCTGTCCCAGTGACGTAGTGAGGGCCCTAATGCGAACAGGGATAAGGGCTCCACTGTGAGAAGTTGGCCTGATATGCAGTGCTCACTATTCTATTGATCACTATGTATCAGTCCAAACAACCCTTATTGATGATTGGTTGTAAGTCAACCTTATAGACCAGCTATCCTAGTAGCATGGATACGAGCAGTCTAAGGCTAAGACTCTAGAGGGCGTGTTAAGCCAGCTGTTTTACCATCACATTACCCCTTGAACACCAAGTGAAAGGACACCACACAAGTTGTTATCAAAAATAAAGTATATTTATTTATAACAAGACTACCCTGGCTCTTTATGAGACAGGGAGCTAAGCACACAACAAAACTCTTAAAGAATTACTGAAAGTCGCACAATTTACACAAATGCCCGAGGGGCACGAAAAACCATATACACAAGAAGTGGAATGCGAAGTTACTAGCAGGTAAGTAATACTTTTCTAGACTGTAGAAACGCTAGGCCTACAATGCTGAACCCTTAGATTAGAAGCAGGAGGCCTAAGGACGCCGTGTGCAGAGTGGGAACTCTCACGCGTAATGCGGGAACAAGTCTATGGATACTAGCACTTTGCAAAGTTACTGTTCTCGGGCGAACCCGACTAGGTGGGTCGAAAACAAGGGTGGAACCGAACACTTAGGGTGTTGGACTATGCTGGGGCACCGGAGTACTCAGTTTACCTAGCCCAGGGGCTGCGGCTGCATAGGGTTCAAGTTGCGTCGGAAACCCTCGTTGAAGATCCAGGAGCCTGAAGAAAGAAGGTGCTGGCAGGCGGCCAGTGAAGGAGTTCGTGGTGATCCAAGCCTGGATCAGGGAAGAAGAAACCTGTAAGCAGAGGGGACCAAGTTCTGAATCACTAGCCAGTGATTTAGGTGGGCACCAGGATGGCACCGGACGAAGTCACCTCAGCCAGGTGAGTGGGCGCTGCTGGGCTCTGCAGTCTCTCGGACCAGGAGGCGTTGTCGGCGACCAGGATGGAGGTGCGAGCTGTCCCACGAAGGTCTCTGCTGTCGACGTCGCTGGACCCAGGATTGGGGCAACAAGTCTTGGCAAATGCAAGGCCCACGCGGTGGACCTAAGATGGCGTCTTGAGTGGACCAGGAGGGTCCAGGGTGCTTCTCTGAAGAAGGGAAGCAAGGGCCAGTCTGGAGCAACCAGACCAGCGGTGTTTGTCGTTAGAGTTCGTCGTCAGAGGGTCACTAGCCAACGGGCAAGTGACCTGGACAACGCGGTGAGCAGCAAAAAGCAGAAGGGCCCCACGCAGATCTCGTGGATGCAGGGGGGCTGAACTTCGGTGCTGGAGCTGCTCAGGGTCGGGGCTTCTCTTACCCCAAAGCACTCAGTCGAGGGTCACTCGGTGGTCGTGCTGGACAAGCGTCGTGCAGTTCTGAAGATGGCCGGTCCCTCGAGGTCTCGTCGCACCCACGGATCACAGCTGGGCTGATGATGTAGGTTGAGGTCAGAGGTGCCAGGGAAGCCGGTTCTCGTCATGCTGGAGCAGTCTTGATCCGGAGGAGAGACTGGCAACAAACTGCGATGCTTGGTTGGTGCCTGCTGTTGCAGGGTGACTACTCCTTAGTCACAAGGGAGAAATCTTGGGAAGAGTCTTGAGTTCTTCGTGTAGAAGGTCGGTTCAGGATTCAAAGATTGATCTAATTTGGAAGGGGGCCAGTTCCTACCTTTATCCTGCAAAAAGGGGCTGGCACGCGACTAAGTCCTGCCCTATGGGTGGGACTAGGAGGGGGGTGGTTACACCCCTCTCCTTTGGCGGGCTTTCCCCAGATCAGGGGCTGGAGTGCCCCTGGAACTGGTTCCAGCCGGCCTATGCACAGTGAGCACCGGGGTGCCACTTGCAGTCACCTTCCTCTAAAGCCCTGCCTACCTAGGATACACAAAATCCTGTCTGGGACGGTGCTGGCACCGCCCCTGGCAGGAAACCCTTTGTCCTTGCCTCCTGGGCTGGGAGGACTCCCAGCAGCAGGAGGGCAGACTTGTGTCTCGGTGGCAGCATCCATCTTGTGGAGCTAAGGCTCTGTCTGACTTTAACCAGGGTTACAGGTTACATACATGTCGTGTCCCTCTAGAAGGGTGGAATGCTAACCCCGTCGCCAGAATTGGCGAGGGGTTAGTATTCCAATTCGTATGACACCTTACTCGACATATTTTGATAAAGCGATACCAGAGTTGGCATTTAACCGCGAGGATTATAATGCACTTAAGAGTATATGGTATGCGATATCATGGAAACGGCTAAGGGATGGGTCCCGAAAGCCGCAGACAGGCCCAGCTCATGCCAGAGCACTATCTCACACGATTCCAAGCACTCTGCCTTCAGGATTGTCAAGGCCTGCCATAGGAGTGACTGATAGGAGATCTGTGTGCCCATTTAGGTTTAGATATAGGTATACTATATCTAAAGCAAAGGGTGATTACACCACCTTGCCCCAGCTGTCGTGCAGCCAGTTGTGTCAGATTTGGATGGCCAGCCAGGGGTGGCATAATACATGCTGCAGCCCCTGGTAGGCTCTGGGTACACCTATGCCCTGGGTACCTAAGGTACACTATACAGGGACTGATAAGGTGACTCAGTATCCAATTAGATATGTACCTAAGGTACATGGAATCCATTTTACAGAGAGAGCAGTAGGCCTGGGGTCCTGAATAGCAGGGTCCCAGGTCAACTAAGTCAGAAAACCAGCAAAACACCAGGCAAAAAGTTGGGGGCAACCATAATCAGGGATCTACCTTCCTACATCCACCACCCCAGTTGGTGTTGAAAAACCACCTATAATTAGGCAACACTGCAGTGGCCACAGTGCCACTGCACCTGCTGCACTATTGAGAGCTATTCGCCCTGCTCTGTCTAGCTCTCCGGAGACACATGCATGCCATGCCATGCTTGACTGACTCTTCCCCAGCCCTATCACCCTAAAAGGCTTGCCATCGACTAGTCTCAAGAAGGGAAGTCTGCTTCCAGTGCCTACCTCCTGGCCCTGTCAGGAGCCCTTGTTCTCTGGTTCCCACCCATCTGTAGCCGCATTGCTTTTACATTCAATTTAATAACATTTTTATATAGCGCTTTTAAGCCACTTCTGCCATTTTGAAGTTCTGTGATTGTCAGGCTGCACCATTAAACTGGTTGTTAAAGTAGCGCTTCTCGGCTTTCAGAAGGTCAGGGTTGTGTTTAAGGTGATCAGACTGCATATGTGATACAATTTAAAACGTGGAGGTGGGCAGTGAGGACTTGTTATGACTAAGTCGTGTTGTAGGGTGTTATGTTCCATGGGCTTTCCTGGGGATTGCCGAAGCATGGGGGTTCTACTGTAGTCTGTTACCAGGCAATGTTGGCCTAGACAGGCTTTAATATATTGAACCTATTGAGTGCAGTGCAGCGAAGGGTGAGTGCAGTGGTCGAAGTGGGGAAAAAAAAGTAGGGGAACTGTGGGTGGAGAATCAGGGTACGGGAATACCCGAAGATTGGATCAGTGGGTGGAGTCAGGTGTGTGGCTAGAAATAGCAAAACATTCCAATTTTTAGTTTGTTTAGCATTTCACTGATCAGTTACAGCTTATAACGTTATTTAATTCAAACAATGGATAAACATGTTATTTTAGGTTTAATTCAGGAAAAAGCAAACACTCATAGAGAATGCAGGTTTATGTAAAGCATGCAACATATGCAAATCGGTCTTGATCCTGCGCCCAATGGGAACAGTCCAGCCCAAACTGCCAGGCCAGGTCCTCCCTGGACTGCAAACAAGCATCTTAGGAACGGTTTCGGGCTTTCAGCCCTCATCAGCCAGGATAGCTTGATTCCAGTGGCATGGAAAGCACGGGACCCACGTCTGGACATACCCGTCCCACTCGGGATGACAAAAGCAAAAAGAACAAGATGGACAGAATGCAGAACAATGTCATACATTCACCCCAGTACAGAGATCTGGACCTAAATCCATTGTTTTTTGCTCACCATGCCATTCCAGTTTGGACCCAGCCATATGCAAATCAGTCTTGATCCTGCACCCAATGGGACCAGTCCAGCTCAAACTGCCAGGTTATATGTATTCAAGTGTCCTTTAATTCGAGAAGTGAACACAAAGCAGTACCCACTGAACTATGCACATAAAATATTGCTCTTTGATATGCATGGTTCATGTTCTTTGCAGCAGGCATATTACGCCTCTGCGCTACCTTAGATGAGTAAAACAGCCACTAGACAAAACACGCTCCCATCTCTCTCCAGCAGGTACATTAATCACCAAAGCTGTCTTGGCACTTGTATTGTTGACGAAAACCTGCTGAATATACAAAGAACTTTGCTGTGTTTTTAAATCTCCTGCACTTGTACAAAACCGGTCCCCCCAAACTAAACTGGCCCCTACCCTTCCAGTAGCCCTGGGAAACTCCTGATGCCCGGAACGGCCAGTCCGGCATAGTTACTTTTTTCAATGCAATACTGCAGATATGTATACTTATTAGATATAAATGTCATGGATCACTGTTAGTGTAAGATACAGATTCTTCCTGAATATCCTTTGAATTGGGTTCCTGCCTGAATGACACACATGAGCATGTTTGGTACACAAAAGAAGGTATCTGGGTAGACCTCTGAGGTAAGCACATTAATGTTATTTATAAGGACCCTCACACAGGACCACTTACCCTTTTGATCTTCCGGTACAATTCCTGCCTGTGCTTAACTATGCATAATCTGTTGGCAGAAGTTTTAAAGTTTGCACCTTTAACATAATCTTTCTAACAAGCAATATAATGTTCTTTTAACTTCTAGCCAATTTTGTAATTTTTTTAGGGCCGAACAGAACAGAGGTAAAGGCAGAATGCATTTATGGCATCTGCAGTCCTGTGACTTTGAGTTGAAGAGAAGTTGTATTGTGCACAGATGGGTTTGGGTCCAGGCCGGGGAAACTCCCAGCCGAACCCTTGCTGAGGCAGAGGTTCCTGTGTTGTGCCAGAGGCTAAACTCTCCTCTTGCTGGTTCAGAGACACGCTTGCCATAAGTGGATTGGAAGCAGTGTGACCCAGACGGTGCTTTGTCAAGGCAGAGGATCACCCAGCTCTTTAGAATAGGAGCTGTGTGTTCTGCCTCTTCATGGCCTTTCTACTAGTCCCAGATTTGGCGGCACTGTCTAATCCCAAGTCTCTTGTGTTATTCAATGTGTTTCCAGTTTAGGGCGCACAGGTACTCAGTTCAGTGTAGTCAGTTTGTTAAAATAAAATAAACTAGTTTGTGTGCCTGTAAATAGAAGGGAAGGGGGAGGAGGTTGTAGGCACTCCAGACTAGGCTGGCCAACTGGCATGGGTGCAAATTCAGGATGGTGAGTGTAAGAGTTCAGGACAAGGGGTCAAAATTCAGGACAAAAATTTGGGGCAACAGGTATGCTTTGCAGACACATCAGTATATGGCATGCAATAGTATATAAATAAATAGGCAAGGAATATAAGTACAAGTCACTTCTCCTGCCCTGTCACTTTCTCCTGCCCAGTCACTTCTCCTACCCTGTCACCGCTCCTTCTCTGTCATTTCTCCTGCCCGTTCACTGCCCCTGCCCGTTCACTGCTCCTGCCCGTTCACTGCTCCTGCCCGTTCACTGCTCCTGCCCGTTCACCTCTCCTTTCCTGTCGCCTCTCCTGTCCCGTCACTGCTCCTGACCCATCACTTCTCCTGACCCATCACTTCTCCTGCCCAGTCGCCTCTCCTGCCCTGTTGCCTCTCCTGCCCAGTCACCTCTCCTGCCCAGTCAACTCTCCTGCCCAGTCACCTCTTCTTTCCCATCACTGCTCCTGCCCAGTTCACTCTGTGTACAACATTGACAAATTACACAAGGTGGCAAGTTCCCCACAGTACTCTGCTTGGGGAAAGCTCTGTAATCACTAACTAGGATTTTATTTATTTTTATTATTCTGAGTTTTATATAGCGCTGGCTAGACCCGGAGGTATCAGAGCGCTTTACATAAGGTTCCACAAAATTACATCAGTTACAAATTACATCAGATACAAGAAAACATTTCAAGAGCGTCCGTTATCAGAAGTATCTAGGACGGCATGAATCACATACTTGCCTGCGTCTCCTTAGCAATGATTCGTCTGAGCAAGAGAGGTCCTAAGGTTTTCCAGGACCCCCAGTAAGATTCCAATGGCCATGTCCCAGAGAACATGCGTGTAGCGACCTTATAAACAAACAACATTGACTGATATCAATGCCTGGCTAGCAGAAGATAACATATGTTTTCGGAAAGCTGCTTTCATCTCAGACTCCCAATTCACCCAGTCCAGAGGAGTTGTAGGGAATGAAATACGATTCTTCTTGCTGACTGAAGCCTCTCCTCTGGAGTAGTATGTTTAGTGAAAAAAAAAAATCAGGATTGTCAGGAACTGGTCTGTGATGCCTGGACACCTCCCTATCTACCTGTGAGCAGCAACAGGGCTTTGACCAAGTGCCTATCAAAAACAACCCCATCGTCATCTCCCTCTTGGGGCACGGAATGAGAGCCAAAAAAGATAATGAAGCCTCTGCTGTTGCGTCCGCCTTGGTACATAAACTGGTTCAGAGTCAAGCTGTATGAAGAGCTCTTTTGAAATCTTAAATTGTGACATCGGCTGAATCGAACTGGAATCAGTACAGTATTTGACATCAGAAATAGCACCAGATTCTCTTGCGACGCTGGCCACAAAGGCACCGTCATGTTAGCCCGGTGCAGTTTTTGGAGAAGGATTTGATGTTTTTAATAAAGTTAGTACGTGGCCTGACGTGGCTCCCAAAATGTCAGTTGCTGCTGAAGACAAATCTGCTGACAGAAACCCAACTGGAGGCTCCTGATGTTCCTTGGGGTCTGAATGCATGCCAAACAGAGGGTGCCAAAATCTGCAGCATAGCCTTCTGTAAGGCATCAAATTGTTTAGGCATTATCGATAGCCCAGAAAACTCGGGGCGCATCGGAATCAGCTGGGGAATCGGTTTCACGACCAATTCCTTAATGTAGACTGACTTGACATTGTGGCGCCCATGTGTCTTCTCTTTGAACAGTGGTGTGGTAGGGTTGAGTCCTACTTCGTAGATTGTTTTTGCATTTGGACTTTACATTTTTGACTTTCCGAAGGTAACCTTCTAGCAGGAACAGCCTTGGGAGCAGCACTGAGTCCATGCCGATGACTTCGAGTTAGACATATGCGAGGGCTGCCACTTATGTTCGGCAACGTACAGATACTTTTTTAGGTCGAGGCTAGACAGCACATGCGCTGTTGCAAGACTTGGAGTAAGCAGTATACTGGCGTGGAATCCCGCCTACCGCTTGCAGTTGGCTAACTCCTCCGATGCTCTTCTTTCTTGGCTGTGAATAGGTTGGCTGTTCCAAAACATCACTTCCGTTGTATCGGAAGCAGCACCGACCAACTACGGTGTTGTTACGCAGTACAGTGTCTATGTCTTTTGTTTGGGACTATTTATTCTGTTTTGTGCTTGCAGGATTTTATCACAACAGTGCCAAGCGCTGCACCCGGTTTCATGTTATTTTCTTTTTTTTTTATCTATCAACATGTCGCCCCCTTCATGGGCCGCCATGTACATATCTAAAAAATGCACGGGTTCTGCACTTTATAGTTTAGGGCTAGCGCTGCGCCTGCTTTCATCATTATTATCGTCTGCTTCTCATTTTTTCCTTTCACAGGTATACTCTGGTTTTCCTCATGCGAATGATAAATGCGTATTAGCCGAATATTTTTTTTGCCTGTATATGTGTACCTTGAGCGTTTTCGCCGAATACAAATCGACATTATACCCACATTTAGTATTTTATTGCCATGGTCATGATGTGAGGGCATGAGTATGCTCCTAGTGTAAAAGGGAAAGCATATTACTACAAAGAGGCATCATTGTGCTGGGAATGTATAAACAACTGCGAATAAAGGAGCGATATGCTCATAATGAAAACAGAAACCTCTTCATTTTGTCCCAATTGTCTGTCCTTCCTTGCCAAACAACGTGCCTTTTTTCTCCCCATCAGTACAAAGTTATTTTTGGGAAAATGAAGTTCATTCATGCTGCGTGAAAGGGGCATTTAAGTTTGAGCCGTGCCCACACAAAAGGGAAGGCAGCAGTGGAGCCCTGGGAGCATAATGAGCAAAATTTGGTCGATGTTCATTACTCATAGCTTGATGCTGGTGAAGAGGAAGGTGGAGGCAGAAGGAGCCCCACATCATTTTGTACCGCTGTATAATGTGCTACGCACACACACAAATGCACACAATCCACACTCACACACAACATTAACAATGAAAATACACCCACAATAAAAACAAGAATGTGCACACATATAAACGCAAAACACGCAATCACGTTACACAAAATAAAAACACACACACATACAAAGGCACACAGACACACCAAGCACATACAGCACATATACATACAGCAGAAATTCCCAATATTTGTTCTTGGCTATGAGTTAATTTATTCCCCTTTTCAGTCTCAATCTCTTTCCTGCTTACAGAGGCACTGGAAAACAGCCCTTGTTTTAGTGCCAATCACAGTTGAGTGTACATTGGTATATTTGTTGCACAACGAGCCATGGCCTGCACCCAGATACCAGAGACACCTCATGCAGATCTCATTGGCATATGCTAACGGCAGGCAGCGCGGCGGGCGCATTGTCATTCCAAAGGGAATAATCAGCCTCAATCGGAAAAGCAATGGGCCTGCCTTCAGTCTGTGCGAGCTCATGGGGGGCGGGGACTGCTGCAGCCTCTGGAGTTCACAGAGAAGTGCGAGCAGCCCCTGGAAGCTGAAAAAAAAGTTATCGTTTTAAGTAAGACTATTCTTGCCGTCCCGGGATGCTTTTTTGAAAGAAAGAAGTAGGGGAACGGACTGAAATAATTTTTAGAAGTCGGGGCACGCCGTGCCCTTCCGTCCCCGCCCACTTCTACCGCTGGGTGAGTGATGTCTGTGTGAGTGCAGGTTGAACAGTGTGCCTGTGTGGGTTCAGGGTGAGTGATGTGGATGGGTGAATGCAGGCTTAGTGATCTGTCAGGGAAGAGTGAGTAATGGGTCTATGAGTGCAGGGTGAGTAGTGTGCCTATGTGAATGCAGGGAGAGTGATGTATCTGTGCAAGTGCAAAGAGACTTGTCTGGCTACTCCGAAAGATGTGTTTGCCAAGCCACCTCTTTCTCAAATTTGCTTGAGAATGCACCATTTGCCCACTCTTTTTTCAAACATTTCTCGGGGGAGAACACCCCCAACCCACCCTGAACCTCCCCCCCCATAGGTGGGTCCAGCCCTTACACTACGCTTGCCACAGTGCAGTATTTACGCTTCACCACTTTCAAATGTCACCAGCCACCACTGTTGATAACTTGTATAGATTCACATGCGATCCTTCCTCCTCACCGATCAGGCTCATCTTTTTACCTCTGAGTAATCTATAATGTATTGTATTGTAATTGCATTTATATAGCACTTACTACCCCTGACAAGGCGTCAAAGTGCTTTTTCGGCGAGTAGCACGCTACTCCGGAACCCATAAAGGATTAGTGTTCACTTAGTATAGTGAAACATGAAAATAATTTTAGCAGGAGATAGGTTAGTCAGTTATTTGGATTGAGAATGATAGCGGAGGGAAAAATGGTTTGCATTTATATAGTGCTTGCTACTCCTCATGAGGTGTTAAAGCGCTTTTTTCGCCGAGTAGCACGCTACTCTGGAACCCTTAAAGGATTAGTGGTGAATGAGTATAGTGAGATATGAAATTAGGTATACTCTCTACGAATTAACTACGTCCTCAAGAGATTATAAAAATCCAATGGCTTTACTGCGGTTTGGATCCTCCAACAACCAAATATTTAGAGCTTGACGAGGAAATGGTCCACAAGCCTGCTTTGGCCCTCCTATCGCCTGGAATAACTATAAGCTTGGTTACATATATGCACTTGTTCTTGAAATCTAAGGTATTATGGTTCTTTAGGGGAAGGTTACTCTGAGGACTCTGCTGTAATTGGCTGAATTTTGGATGTTATTAAATGAGGTTGAAAGGTTGCTAAATTGTGCTTTTCTTTTCTATGGAGGGGTATTGTAATGTCTTTAATACTGCTATTTGTACTGTTACTGTGGGATTCCCACCATGACGACGGGGCAGATTTAAGCATGTGAATCTATAAAAGATATCAATACTGGAGAACCACTGTGTACAGGTAAGTAACTTTGTTTTTCCCCATAAAATAAAAATACCCACCTAGACACACCAGCATATTTAGCTTCACCACATCCATTGCCCCACACTAATTCTGACCATGAGCATAATGTACATCCTTCGGGTCCCTATGATGTGCCCATTCCAGTTGATGATGACCACCCCTGGCACAACTACATTGTAGATTGCCTGGAAGGCATATCTTTAGAGCTATACCCAGTGATGGCTTCACCATGAAAAATCACACAATCATCCAGAGGGATACAGATTTCCACAAGGTGGAGCTGCGTGCATAGGAAGAGTTTTTTCTGTCCGAAACACTCTACAAAACTGACAATCACTTCAGTTCTTGCCCTTGCTGAAGAGCATGGCTAAATGTGCACCTGGCACTTTAAAGAATCTGGTAAACATAAGGGTTGAAGCCGTGAGAGTCAAGAAGAATGCACTGTAGTACATAAGAGGTTACATGCCACCCAACACCCTCCAGAAAATACTGCCAGAAAGACAACCTATACCCAAGGCTCTGGCAAAGATCATCACTAAAAAAGGAAGACCCCAAGATTGATGCAGCAGGCAAGCAACTGGCTGTAGGAGTAGTAAAGCGGTGACACATCAGCAATCCAGTGGGCCTCCTATCCAGGTATGACCTGTATCACTTAGAGGAGATGGTACAGCTGCTGAAACAACTGCTGGAGACCTAACACAAGATGGGCAAGGGTTTAGTGCATGATTGTAAAATAATCTCCCAATGTCGATATACAATGTGCTTTCGATGCGGCTGACATTGCATTACAAGAGACCAACACCACTGCCCTTGTCGAAAGGCGTACATTGCCCAGGATGTCATGCTTCCACCTTGATTTAAAGTAGCATCTAGTTGGTGTTCCATTTGATGGTGTTCTTTAGTTTGGACTTCGAGTAGACTCCATGCTTGCGAAAGTCAAGGTGGAAATGGACACAGTCAAGGCTGTTTGGGCACACAAACCGGCAGGTGAGAGGAAGTGCGAAGGCTGCAGCAACAACACAGTGCCCCAGCTTTCAGCAGCAGTAGTCCGTTCAGGAAGGCCTGACTCTGACAATGTTCCCCAGACCCGATTCCCAGGCAACAGCTGCAGGAAAGGTAGACGAAACAAAGGTAAGGCCTCCTCTACTTCAAAGCAGGGACATGCCCACCATTCCCCTCAAATTACACACACCTGCTGTGGGTAGAATAAGGTTATGCCTTCCACATTGGGAAGAAAGAACCCCAGACAAGTGGGCCTGATCCATAGTACACAAAGGATACTGCTTGTAGTTCCCATACCACACACCTAAGCATACCTCCTCACCATCAAACATTCAGCCAGGACCATCAAAGGCTGCTGCTGGAGGAAGTGCAGGTGTTGTAGACGAATCTAGGACTCTAGTTAAATATTCCCGATTTATGCCCTTATGTGGTTATATCAAATCATATCCTTATATAGGCATAAGAATCATACCCATATTAAGACATAGCCAATGCAGTCCAAATACGGCAAGGCTACTGCCATAGACTCCTAGAAAGCACAACATGTTCTTAGATAAACCAAGCCTCCAGCAGCCCGGGAATTCCCCCTGCTTCTGTATTGATTTGTCCTAGAACTCCCGGAGTCCTGAAAGAACTGCGAGTTCTTAGTGACGTCTTATGTCCAACCTTACGTCAAACTCGGCACCTTCCAGGTATAAATATACCAGCATCTGCCCTAGCAAAACACATGGTGGTATGGAGCAGATCGACTATCTACTCGCCAGACGCCCTGCTGTAGCAAGTGCTGAAGGAAGCCGACCCTCCCGCTGACGCACTGAGAGAGACGCTGTCTTTTCTCCTGCCGAGAAATCCAGCTCCAGTGTTTCCCTGTCACCCTTGCGGGTTGCTGGGTGATCGAGTCCTGAGAGAGAGATACAAGACCTCCTTCATTCTATAACCAAGGTACGGAGCTGATTAGACCCTTAGAGAATTCTTGATTTAGATTCTTGGCAGAAACTATCTTAACTCAAACTACATTTCACTTACTCCTTCCCATGTACTAGGCTTAGGTTAGATACACCGGGGTAGGCGTATCTTAGAAGCACCAGTTGAGTACGTTTAGTCATTATTTTATCATTGTATGGATTTTATCCATTTTAAACACCGTATGGCTTAGAAACCATACCATGCTTTTACAGTATTATTTTATAATACTCCTTTTACTGTACGCACTTTACTTTATGACAAGTATTGTGATTGTAGCAATTCACTTCTCTTGCATGAGAAAGAAGACTGTTCAATAAATAACCTCTTTTATTGAAAATGCCCGTCTCTCTGTTTCTCTGCACTTCTGGTGAAACTAAGCATGCACGATTGACTGAGTAAAATAGCTATCTATTGTTTCCGCGACTCTGGAGGTATACTCCTTATTCTTGAGGGAGCAAAGTTTTCATGTTTATGCGGTTGTCAGAAACTAATCCCTTCTTGTGAATTCGAGAAAGTTTCTAGTGACCTCTGAGCTAGCTGGCATTCATAATTAAGTCTAACATATTCAATAGAGACCTAGTCGACCTAAGTCCTATGTCTAAACTATCGTTTATGTTATTCTAATGCGCAGAGCCTATTGGGAATATAGGAACTACACTACATGGTGCCCAACGTTTGGTAAGGCGATAATTTAACGCTAGATACTAGAGTAACTCAGTCGTGCTTTTCACACAGACCCCTTTTTTCACGTAAAAACTCCAATAGACGTCTGGAGTGGGTAAAAGGTTAATATCCGCCAAAACTTAGTAGGAGGAGAATCCTATGAATTCGTTTTTGGTTTAGTCAACGTTGAAGGATACAGTGTTCCAAAATATTGTGCACCTAATCTTTGTTTCCTTGAAACTTGCTCTGCAAACTTTCTGTCACCAAAATGCCGGAAAGTGACGACGAAAGGGAAAGAGCTAGAATAGAAGCTCAAGCAGTCTTAGATGACACAGCCCTCCAAAATGACCCGGAGGCTATAAAGATCCCGATAAATATAAGAAGTGTAACTTACAAACTTATAAATAATGGAGTATCATCAAGAGGTGGTATAGTCGTATTTGTGGTAGAGGCACATGAAGATCAGCAGGCAGAGGTATTCTATTCATGGATAACTTTTCCAGCAGCAAATGCTGTGACACACGAGTTCCACTACTACAAAGCAGAGGAATCTCCGATGGAATACGTTCCTTTCGAGGACGTTGAAATTCAACTAACTTACCAGGAGCATCAGCTCTGGTTTAATGGCGCCCTAAGACATCAAAATCACATTACCAGGATCGGTCCACTAGGTAGACCAGGAGCCACATGGCCGGTTCTAGCCACCTATACACCACATCCTGACATTGAAGAAATGTCAGACAGAGAACTTTTAGTTCAGCTAAAACAATTAAGTAAAATACATAGACAATTGGTCCAATATGTCATGCGGACTTTAACAGTCCAACCAGCAATAAACATTCCACAGTACATCACTCACCAGGGGAACACAAATAAAATTACACCACAGACTATACAATCAGTCATTGGCAAATTACCCGCAAAACGGTAACAAATTCCGTTCCGCTAAAAAAATTACTCAAATAGAGGCAGTATTTTCTGATAGTACACCTCATGAAAAACACAGAATTCTGACAATCTGTCTAACAATGGGGATCGCACCACATGTGGAGGACTGTGACACTTGGGGAACAGTCTTTGCTTCAATATACACAAAAACACATGGTGTTCCATCGATGGCGGTTATACCAGATGTACTAAGACAGATTCAAAATGAATACGGTCCGGAGCCTGCTTTAAATCTAGGTATGAAATTACTGAAAGACTTTAAGCAAGTCTCGGCTATACTACTAGCCAACATAAAAGGAAAAGCAGCATCTGTGGCGATCCGCCAAAAATTAAAAGAAACAGAAATAAAAGACCAACCTTTGAACTTGCCAGGATAATTGAAAAGTGCTATGAAGAATTAGGTAGAGATAGTTTGGGTGGGAAACCACTAAAACCACAACTAACTGAAAATCCTGAAAAAAGCTTTATTAAGAATAATCTCATTACTATCAAAAAGAAGTGGGAGGGTAATAAACAAACCACTCCCAGAGAAAAACAGTTTCAGTCCAGAGGAAGGTCTCCCCAACGGAGAAATAGATCTCCAGGACGAGGGGACAAGTCTCCACAACGGGAGCCCTCTGAAACAAGCATTGGAAATGCAATAGGTCTCGCAATAGAATAGTTAGACATTTTTCTTTTTGCAAATGGAAGAGTGGCGTTGCGTGGATGAGTGGCGTTGCGTGGATGAGTGGCGTTGCGTGGATGAGTGGCGTTGCGAGTGGCGTTGCGTGTGTGAGTGGCGTTGCGTGTGTGAGTGGCGTTGCGTATGTGAGTGGCGTAGCGTGTGTGAGTGGCGTAGCGTGTGTGAGTGGCGTTGCGTGTGTGAGTGGCGTTGCGTGTGTGAAGGATTGGTAGTGCGGGCACTGCTGCTTGTGGTATCTGCGAGATTTGTGTAAGTAAATGGAGAGGGGGGAGAGAGTTGGAAGAGAGAGTGAAAGAGGCAGAAACGTTGAGAGGAAAAGAAAGTGCGAATCTGTAAGCTGAGAGATGTGGCATAACAGAAGGATTGGTAGTGCGGGCACTGCTGCTTGGGGTATCTGCGAGATTTGTGTAAGTAAATGGAGAGGGGGGAGAGAGTTGGAGGAGAGAGTGAAAGAGGCAGAAACGTGGAGAGTAAAAGAAAGAGCGAAGGAATATGTAAGCTGAGAGATGTGGCATAACAGAAGGATTGGTAGTGCGGGCACTGCTGCTTAGGGTATCTGCGAGATTTGTGTAAGTAAATGGAGAGGGGGGAGAGAGTTGGAAGAGAGAGTGAAAGAGGCAGAAACATGGAGAGTAAAAGAAAGAGCGAAGGAATATGTAAGCTGAGAGATGTGGCATAACAGAAGGATTGGTAGTGCGGGCACTGCTGCTTAGGGTTTCTGCGAGATTTGTGTAAGTAAATGGAGAGGGGGGAGAGAGTTGGAAGAGAGAGTGAAAGAGGCAGAAACGTGGAGAGTAAAAGAAAGAGCGAAGGAATATGTAAGCTGAGAGATGTGGCATAACAGAAGGATTGGTAGTGCGGGCACTGCTGCTTGGGGTATCTGCGAGATTTGTGTAAGTAAATGGAGAGGGGGGAGAGAGTTGGAAGAGAGAGTGAAAGAGGCAGAAACGTGGAGAGTAAAAGAAAGAGCGAAGGAATCTGTAAGCTAAGAGATGTGGCATAACAGAAGGATTGGTAGTGCGGGCACTGCTACTTGGGGTATCTGCGAGATTTGTGTAAGTAAATGGAGAGGGGGAGAGAGTTGGAAGAGAGAGTGAAAGAGGAAGAAACGTGGAGAGTAAAAGAAAGAGCGAAGGAATTAGTAAGCTGAGAGATGTGGCATAACAGAAGGATTGGTAGTGCGGGCACTGCTGCTTGGGGTATCTGCGAGATTTGTGTAAGTAAATGGAGAGGGGGGAGAGAGTTGGAAGAGAGAGTGAAAGAGGCAGAAACGTGGAGAGTAAAAGAAAGAGCGAATGAATATGTAAGCTGAGAGATGTGGCATAACAGAAGGATTGGTAGTGCGGGCACTGCTGCCTGGGGTATCTGCGAGATTTGTGTAAGTAAATGGAGAGGGGGGAGAGAGTTGGAAGAGAGAGTGAAAGAGGCAGAAACGTGGAGAGTAAAAGAAAGAGCGAAGGAATATGTAAGCTGAGAGATGTGGCATAACAGAAGGATTGGTAGTGCGGGCACTGCTGCTTAGGGTATCTGCGAGATTTGTGTAAGTAAATGGAGAGGGGGGAGAGAGTTGGAAGAGAGAGTGAAAGAGGCAGAAACGTGGAGAGTAAAAGAAAGAGCGAAGGAATATGTAAGCTGAGAGATGTGGCATAACAGAAGGATTGGTAGTGCGGGCACTGCTGCTTAGGGTTTCTGCGAGATTTGTGTAAGTAAATGGAGAGGGGGGAGAGAGTTGGAAGAGAGAGTGAAAGAGGCAGAAACGTGGTGAGTAAAAGAAAGAGCGAAGGAATATGTAAGCTGAGAGATGTGGCATAACAGAAGGATTGGTAGTGCGGGCACTGCTGCTTGGGGTATCTGCAAGATTTGTGTAAGTAAATGGAGAGGGGGGAGAGAGTTGGAAGAGAGAGTGAAAGAGGCAGAAACGTGGAGAGTAAAAGAAAGAGCGAAGGAATCTGTAAGCTAAGAGATGTGGCATAACAGAAGGATTGGTAGTGCGGGCACTGCTACTTGGGGTATCTGCGAGATTTGTGTAAGTAAATGGAGAGGGGGGAGAGAGTTGGAAGAGAGAGTGAAAGAGGAAGAAAGGTGGAGAGTAAAAGAAAGAGCGAAGGAATTAGTAAGCTGAGAGATGTGGCATAACAGAAGGATTGGTAGTGCGGGCACTGCTGCTTGGGGTATCTGCGAGATTTGTGTAAGTAAATGGAGAGGGGGGAGAGAGTTGGAAGAGAGAGTGAAAGAGGCAGAAACGTGGAGAGTAAAAGAAAGAGCGAAGGAATCTGTAAGCTAAGAGATGTGGCATAACAGAAGGATTGGTAGTGCGGGCACTGCTACTTGGGGTATCTGCGAGATTTGTGTAAGTAAATGGAGAGGGGGAGAGAGTTGGAAGAGAGAGTGAAAGAGGAAGAAACGTGGAGAGTAAAAGAAAGAGCAAAGGAAGTAGTAAGCTGAGAGATGTGGCATAACAGAAGGATTGGTAGTGCGGGCACTGCTGCTTGGGGTATCTGCGAGATTTGTGTAAGTAAATGGAGAGGGGGGAGAGAGTTGGAAGAGAGAGTGAAAGAGGCAGAAACGTGGAGAGTAAAAGAAAGAGCGAAGGAATATGTAAGCTGAGAGATGTGGCATAACAGAAGGATTGGTAGTGCGGGCACTGCTGCTTGGGGTATCTGCGAGATTTGTGTAAGTAAATGGAGAGGGGGGAGAGAGTTGGAAGAGAGAGTGAAAGAGGCAGAAACGTGGAGAGTAAAAGAAAGAGCGAAGGAATATGTAAGCTGAGAGATGTGGCATAACAGAAGGATTGGTAGTGCGGGCACTGCTGCTTAGGGTATCTTCCAGATTTGTGTAAGTAAATGGAGAGGGGGGAGAGAGTTGGAAGAGAGAGTGAAAGAGGCAGAAACGTGGAGAGTAAAAGAAAGAGCGAAGGAATATGTAAGCTGAGAGATGTGGCATAACAGAAGGATTGGTAGTGCGGGCACTGCTGCTTAGGGTTTCTGCGAGATTTGTGTAAGTAAATGGAGAGGGGGGAGAGAGTTGGAAGAGAGAGTGAAAGAGGCAGAAACGTGGAGAGTAAAAGAAAGAGCGAAGGAATATGTAAGCTGAGAGATGTGGCATAACAGAAGGATTGGTAGTGCGGGCACTGCTGCTTGGGGTATCTGCGAGATTTGTGTAAGTAAATGGAGAGGGGGGAGAGAGTTGGAAGAGAGAGTGAAAGAGGCAGAAACGTGGAGAGTAAAAGAAAGAGCGAAGGAATCTGTAAGCTAAGAGATGTGGCATAACAGAAGGATTGGTAGTGCGGGCACTGCTACTTGGGGTATCTGCGAGATTTGTGTAAGTAAATGGAGAGGGGGGAGAGAGTTGGAAGAGAGAGTGAAAGAGGAAGAAAGGTGGAGAGTAAAAGAAAGAGCGAAGGAATTAGTAAGCTGAGAGATGTGGCATAACAGAAGGATTGGTAGTGCGGGCACTGCTGCTTGGGGTATCTGCGAGATTTGTGTAAGTAAATGGAGAGTGGGGAGAGAGTTGGAAGAGAGAGTGAAAGAGGCAGAAACTTGGAGAGTAAAAGAAAGAGCGAAGGAATATGTAAGCTGAGAGATGTGGCATAACAGAAGGATTGGTAGTGCGGGCACTGCTGCTTGGGGTATCTGCGAGATTTGTGTAAGTAAATGGAGAGGGGGGAGAGAGTTGGAAGAGAGAGTGAAAGAGGCAGAAACGTGGAGAGTAAAAGAAAGACTGAAAACTGAAATTGTATGGATTAGCAGTGAAGCGTGTGTGCCTGATTCCATCTTTGCTCGGTGAGTCAACCATATGCAGGTATATTAACAATGGCCTTTTATGCCAATGGGAATTTATTTTCACCGGGGGGCTGGCACCATTGGAGGTCGGTTTGGAACAACTGTCTCCAACTTCATCACAGTAGGGATTGAAGGGGTGAGTAGTTGGTGGCGAGGAAAAAGGATATAGAAAGATATACTGGGAGAGGAGCTAGAGGGAGAAAAAAGAGGGAAAGTGGACGGAAAGAAAGAGCGGAAGGGAGCAGAGCTTGTTGGAGCTTTTTTGTATTGCTGCTTTTTGTTTCCTGTCCAGCAGTGCCTTCATCGTGGATGCAATCAAACTTGTAAATATGTAACGCTTGTGTATTAATTACATGAACGCGGAAAACATCCAAATGGAAGATACAAAAGGCAATAAAAATACATAACTGACATAATACATAAAATAATTCAAGTCGAATGAAATCGCACGTCTACAAGTACAAAACCAAGCTCCTGTGCTATTGTCTGAAGGGAATTTCCCTTGTTAAACTAAAATATATATTTATGAGTGAAGATCAGGAGACGGAGGGCATTGCTGTGGGGAGGGGGTGTAGGAGAAATGCACAAGGCGGGCAGGGGAGGGGGCGGAGCGGGGAGAGCGGCATGTGGGTGTTAAGAAGCCAGGCCTTTGAAGTGAAGCTAAGCTTCACTTCAAAAGGTGTCGGAGGAATGCGGGAGAGAGGAACAGATGGCGATTGCGGCTGTGCATGGACGGAAAGAAAGAGCGGAAGGGAGCAGAGCTTGTTGGAGCTTTTTTGTATTGCTGCTTTTTGTTTCCTGTCCAGCAGTGCCTTCATCGTGGATGCAATCAAACTTGTAAATATGTAACGCTTGTGTATTAATTACATGAACGCGGAAAACATCCAAATGGAAGATAAAAAAGGCAATAAAAATACATAACTGACATAATACATAAAATAACACTTATAAGGTCCTAAAGGCGAGACCTATGGGCTATGCCAATGCTTGTTACAACCTGCATGCCAAAGAGGAGGAAAGTGAAGGAGCGAATACAAGAGAGAAAGAATGGAAGAAGCAATGGCAGATTGAACTCAAGTGGGGGAGTGAGTGAGAGAAGAGAGAACGATAGGAGAGAGAATGAAGGGGGAGAGAGAGAGAGAGAGAAAGAAGTGGGGAGAAAGAGAAGGAGATAAAGGGAGGAGACAGAGAATTAAGGAGAGAGAGAGAAAGAATAGAGATAGAGAATTAGAGTGGGGCGAGAAAGAGAGAGGGAGAGACAGAGAGAGAGAGGGAGGGGGAGAGAGAGAGCGAGAGAGCGAAAGAGAGTGGGGGAGAGAGACATAGGGAAGAAGTAATGCAAAAAAAGTAATAGCCAATGGAATAAACTTGTGATAGTAATTTCCAAGAAACAATCCCAAATTAAATTTGGAAAATCCCTTAAAACCTGGCTATTTTTTTCTTCAGAATATTTTATGAATCTTCAGTAAATACAGTAAAAAGGAAACCCCTACAAAATAAACATAAGTAAAAATGCAGTCTGTTTGTTTTCCTATTTGCGTGTACCTTAAAGTAATCATAGTATGCGAGCAAACAGGGAAAGATCCGATACACAAGTGTAGGGGCATTTTGTTACAGCGATTTCTTGATTGTATGCCTTAGCAATTGTTAGAAATGGACAAGTAGGAACAAATGGAAAGTGGTGGGCATGGTTGACCAACGTGACTAAATACAACAAACCTCGGAGAGCAGCGCATGCCTGCTACCAGGCTCAACGTAAAAAAAAAGCAAAAATATTTGGATCATGGAGAGGAAACCCCAATCTAGTGTTCTTTTGATGCAGCCCCAATTGCCCAAGCAGTTCAGGAATGCTCAGTGTTCCCCAGTACCAAACGTGCTGAACGGTCTAAAAGTGACAAGAGAAGCAACTCTTAAAACACATATCAACCCAAGCTTGCCTTGCAAAGATAACACAACAGACATTACCTCTGCTTTGGGACAGATTCAAGTAAATATGCCTCTTCAAAAAGACTAACTGCTGTGTCAACATTAATTCCAGTAATTTTGCCAAAATCACCCCTTTCTGTTAGCCCAATGATTTTTTTTTTCAAGCGGACATTTCTGCCTTTTCTAAAACTTTAGGAACCTGTCCAGAGATCAGCGAGTAGCAGGGTAATGCCGTTTATTATGCAGACTGAGCCGACGCAGGCGATTGTGGCGCTGAGGTGAGTGCTGGAGTTCGAGGCAGCTGCTGGGGGCAGGATTTAGAAAGCCACATGGGGAGTGCTGAAGAGCGAGTCAGCCCTGACGACTATTAGCTGCGGGGGGGGGGGGGGGGGGCAGGATTTAGAAAGCGTGAGTGAGTGCAGTGGAGGAGGGAGATATACACGAGGGTGACAAAAAGGAATAAATACACACTTGCTCTATATTTTGTGAAACAAGCATAATAAGCCCTGTTGGTTTTTCAAACCACATGTAATATAATTGGGCATGTATGAAAATGAACTGTGCTTCCCTTGTCAAAGAAATGCATCATTTGATTGCACAAATAACGCATTGTGGTAAACAGCATATCCCCGCCCCAGCACTTGCGTTTTTGTTTCCCCCAAACCCTCAGTTCTCATCTTTATTATGCAGACTGAGCCGACGCAGGCGATTGTGGCGCTGAGGTGAGTGCTGGAGTTCGAGGCAGCTGCTGGGGGCAGGATTTAGAAAGCCACATGGGGAGTGCTGAAGAGCGAGTCAGCCCTGACGACTATTAGCTGCGGGGGGGGGGCAGGATTTAGAAAGCGACATGGGGAATGCTGAAGAGCGAGTCAGCTCCACCAATGGTTATAGCTGCGGGGGGGGGGGGGGATTTAGAAAGCGACATGGGGAGTGCTGAAGAGCGAGTCAGCTCCACCAATGGTTATAGCTGCGGGGGGGGGGCAGGATTTAGAAAGCGACAAGGGGAATGCTGAAGAGCGAGTCAGCCCTGACGACTATTAGCTGCGGGGGGGGGGGGCAGGATTTAGAAAGCGACATGGGGAGTGCTGAAGAGCGAGTCAGCTCCACCAATGGTTATTAGCTGCGGGGGGCAGGATTTAGAAAGCGACATGGGTGGAGTGTTTCAGTGCAAGTCATCTCCACTCATGAGTATTAGTTGCCGGGAACAGCAAAGTGAGCTGCGCCGTGATAAACATTAGAAAGGTGCAGCCAGTATACTTGAAGATAAAATATGGCGCACTGCAAAAAAAATAAAACAGATTTGTATTGCTGCTTTTTGTTTCCTGTCCAGCAGTGCCTTCATCGTGGATGCAATCAAACTTGTAAATATGTAACGCTTGTGTATTAATTACATGAACGCGGAAAACATCCAAATGGAAGATAAAAAAGGCAATAAAAATACATAACTGACATAATACATAAAATAATTCAAGTCGAATGAAATCGCACGTCTACAAGTACAAAACCAAGCTCCTGTGCTATTGTCTGAAGGGAATTTCCCTTGTTAAACTAAAATATATATTTATGAGTGAAGATCAGGAGACGGAGGGCATTGCTGTGGGGAGGGGGTGTAGGAGAAATGCACAAGGCGGGCAGGAGAGGGGGCGGAGCGGGGAGAGCGGCATGTGGGTGTTAAGAAGCCGGGCCTTTGAAGTGAAGCTAAGCTTCACTTCAAAAGGTGTCGGAGGAATGCGGGAGAGAGGAACAGATGGCGATTGCGGCTGTGCACGCGCTTTTAAGCTCAATGCACATGCGCATTGAGCTTAAAAGTCACGGGCACTGCAAGGAATCGCCACGATTCCTTGCTTCTTAGTTAAAAGTTGTTTAAGCCGCAATAGGCTCGCAAGCTCGATGCGCATGCGCATCGACAGGCGAGACCTAAAAAGATACAACCTTAGAGTTAGGGACAATTTAAGAAAACCTGACAGATATCAAGATAATGATACACGTCCCTCTCGATCTTTTCAGACTTCCTCACAGAAATCGGAAAGAAGAGGATGGTCAGAACATAAAGAAGAGCGCGTCAAGTCCAAAGACAAGGAACCTGCTCATCAAAGTAAAAAATTACAATTTCCAAAAAAGAAGGTAGCTACTATTAAAATAAGACATGCTGAGGATTCTGAGGACACAACTCAAGAACGGAGAATGGGCCCAGACAATGCTAGACAGCGCAGCAGAAGTGACCATAGCTCGCAAGATCCTGATGAACCTTCTGGAGACAGTGGACACGAATGAATACCATTCACGTGGAAACTGCAGACACCAGAGTTAGTGTACCCCATAAATTATATGAAATAACATTATGTATAGAAGGGGACAAAACTAGGAAAATAAGATGTCTCTTTTGGGAGAATCTATCTCAAGGCTATGATATCCTTCTAGCAGAGAAAGACTGGCCACCAGAGTTTGTCAGGGAGTGCCCATATGGCGAAGAAATGATTATGCCTGCCTTCTCAAATCACATTCCAATTCATAAAAAATACACATATGCTAGAAAATGGGCAGTGGCCCAAGCCCATGCATTATATAAAAATCATGTAGGATGGGATGAGGACTCTCCTCACCATAAAATGCAGTTAAAAAATCAACCTACTGCACAGAGGCAGTATCCTGTTAAGCAAGAAGCTAAAAAACAAGTCAGGGAGATCTTAGATCAACTTGAATACCAGGGGGTGATTGAAACAAGCACCTCACAAATGAACAACCCTTTGTTTCCTGTCTCCAAACCGGACGATTCATATCGTCTAGTTTTGGATTACAGACACCTAAACTCTTGTTGCAAAACATTTGCAGTACAAAACTCACACAGTGCAGCACTAATGAATAACATCGTGCGCAAAAAATATAAAACGACATTAGATATTTCAAATGGTTTCTTCTGTCAAAACATTGCACCAGAAAGCAGGTATTTGACCGCTTTCTCCAGTGTGGGGGCCCAGAGGCAATTTTGTCGTCTCCCCCAGGGAATCAAGAACAGCCCAGGATTATTTTCAGCCAGAGTAACAGAATTACTACAAATGTATGATGATGAGGCATTATCTTATGTCGATAACATCTATCTTACAGACGATGACCTGGAGACACACTTGAAAAGAGTGAACACCGTTATACTTGGGTTCGCATCTGAAGGGTACAAATTCAACTTTAAAAAATCACGAATTGCCCACCTCACTGTCCTATTTTTAGGATATGAGTTATCAAGTGAAGGCAAAAGCCTAGCAGACAACTTCTTAGAAAAGTGTGCAGGACTCCAAGCTCCAAAAACGCTGAAAAACTTACAATCAATTCTAGGTTTCCTGAATTTCGGAAGAACTTACATTCTAAACTACGCAGAGAGGGTTAAACCCCTCTACGAATTCATAAAACCTGATTTCAAACCAATTAATTGGACACAGAAACACACAAAATTTTGACGATCAATACAAACAGACATGTTAACTAAAACAAAACTGCAAACGCGCAAACGAACGCAACTTTGTAATCCGAGTCATCCCAGGAAGATGCGGATTTACGTACCTGACCTCTAATGAGGGAGAAACGGTACCAATAGCTTATAAATCACACTTGTACACACAAGCTGAAATGAAATTCAGTTCTACTGAAAAAGTTCTTGTGGTCCAAACTGCTGTAGCAAAAGAAAGAGCCCTCGCACAAGGTAAACGTATAATAATCGTTACACCTGTACCTGCCCTAGAGGCAGTAACAAGAGCCAGCATTCTGAATGCTAAAGCTTTACATCCGAGATGGATACAATGGGTTAATTCTCTTGCTGCAACAGACGTGATACACGCATTTGATCCCAAAATGAAAAAGCTAGAACATCTAGAATTTGAACATGAATGTCCTCTGTCGATCGAAATTCTGCCTCTTGAACATTACGACCGTATAATATATACAGACGGATCTGCACAACACTACGTTGAGGATAAGCAAGTTTACAATGCAGCATGCGCGATTGTTAAAGGTCGCTGGCGCATAGGTAAATTCAGACCAATGGTCACTAAAACTGAATCACTCAGAAACTGT
Organism: Lissotriton helveticus; assembly: GCF_964261635.1. NCBI lineage: Eukaryota > Metazoa > Chordata > Amphibia > Caudata > Salamandridae > Lissotriton > Lissotriton helveticus. The sequence goes on along the minus strand of NC_136063.1, from coordinate 795,200,286 downwards.
ACAGCTCAGCGAGCTGAACTACAAGCTTTAAAGATGGCGCTTGAGAATGCGGATCGCGAATTCCCCACACTAATAGTGTGCGACTCGCATTTCTGCGTCCAGTCTTACAATGATTTCATGCAGACCTGGATTGAAAACGGTTACAAAGATGAGACAGCTGTCACAATAAAGCATAAAAAACTATGGGAACAAGTAGTTCTTTTACAGAAAGAACTACGAAAGACTCACGTGATACATACGCAGAGTCTTCGACGTGATGGTGTTCACGTTGCAGGGAATTCATTGGCTAACAAAGCCACAACGGCAGCTGTTCAACCGGCTTCCGTAGCTACAAAAAAGCATTCTAAAAAACAAATAGATGGAGAAACCATGCTGGCAGTAAAAGCCTCATTAAAAGGTTACTAGGCGGCATTACCTCTAAAATATCCACTCAATAATACATACATAATTGATGTGAACTCCGTTCCTTTTGCTCGAATCCCTGGAGTGGGGGACAGAGTAATTCCAAACACGAACCGGAGGGCTTACTTGATTCAAGAAGCACACATGGGAATGGGTCTGAGGCACCAAGAGATCTTGAAATCTCTAAAAGAATTGCAATCAAAATACTGGTGGCTGGGGATGAGCGTGCATGTTTATAACTTTGCATTAGATTGTCAGGACTGCAACAGAGATCGCAGTTGTGAACCGGACCAGATACCAGACTCAGGCACAGTAAGACCAGCCCAGACACCTCTATTAGACAACATTAGGCTATCTACACGCAGACGTCCACACGGAAAGAAGCGATCCCATAAATATTAAGACGAGATTCATTTGGATGTGGCCCCAGCACTCGGCTGATGCCAGAACTGTTATAAAAGATTTGCGAGTCTTTATCAGCACATACGCAATTGCCATGCTACATTCTGACCAGGTCCTGCGTTTAGCTCTCGAGCTTACAAGGAGGCCATGGCCAGCTTGGGCATTGCATTGCGGTACTCTAGTCCATTCCATCCTGAGGGAAACGCGGTAGTGGAGAGAAAAAACCGTGACATAAAGCAATCTATAACAGCGAGGATATTAGGTTCGGGTGATGGGTGGGTCAAACATCTAATAAGTGTCCAATGTAGTCTTAATAATCTGCCAAGACATTCTCTGGGTGGAATCACTCCATATGAACTTTTGTTTGGTACAAGAATGATAATCGAAGACCTCGATAGTCAGACTTCAGTGGTGGAACAAAAAACCTTTGATATCAAAGATCGTTTGGCTGTTTTACAGGACTTAAATGAGACAAGAAGAAGTCTAAGTAACACAAAGCTAAAGCCAACGGCCACTGGAGAAAAACCACCTGTCCCAGCAAGACCTGTCTGGATTCCAAAGATTGGGGATCTGGTCAGAGAAAAGATCGCGGTGAAGAAGGAATTTGGGCCTTCTTACAGGAAAGCAGTACCTGTCTTAGCAATCTGCGGAACAAGATCAGTAGTACTACCGCCCCTTGCTGGTAAAAAGGAGAACAGAGTTGTGTCAATCGACCTGGTAAAACCACAATCATGTGGCCAATAATAAGTAGTAGGCCCAGTGGACTCCCAAGAAGTAGCAGAAGATCAAACCTTGCTACAATCCAAGAGGTTCAAACTGAGAGACTAATCACATTTGATAAACCTGCAGTGAATAAAGAAGGACTATGGAACAAAGCGATGTAACTTGTGCCTCTTGAAATCCAAATTGCAACAGCTCGTCAAGAAATACCTGTCTACAATGATGTAGCCTCTGACCATACAAATGCAAAGATTAATGAAAGTCCGGAAGCAATTACAACAATTGACAGAACTGCATCTGCCTACTTCATCAATTTCGATGACTTTTCTGAAGATCCAAGTGAACATGAAGAAAAGCCAGCAAATAAAACTTTCCAAGAAAAAATAACTGAACTCTTTCATCAACTTGGAGAAACATATCTGATTTCACCATGGATTGAATTGTGGATTGTGTTAGGTGTACTTTTCCTCCTACTCTGGCTCATTTTGGTTTTAAGCTTGGGAAGAATGATTGATGGAAAATACAGTACAATGGGCACAGCAAGTCAGAAAATCAACTTGGTTCTAAAGCCTCACAGATCTTCTCACATTGAAAAAAGAGAACTATCATCAGTAAACATCACAGCCATTCCTATACCTGGTGGTGTAGCATGGGACGCTACTGATTACGACATCTATGGCCCGGTTGAACTCTTGAAATATCCACATCAGTTCAAGGTTTCTTTAAGTGACTTTGTATCACCTAGCACTTTCTCTGATGATTGGGACTTTGAAACTATTAATAATATGATGTCAGACTTAGAAATGTCAGCAAAATTTACGGAACATGATTATTTAGAAGGTTCATCAGATTATGAAGAAATGTATTGCTTTAATCATTATGGGCACCACTATTTGCATAAATCTGCTAATCCTAGAAATGTTTTCACTTATAATCAATGGGAACATTGTCCAACACCCCCAAAAGGCAGCTTGAAAACATTTTATGAGAAATTCCAATACTTTTCAGGGTTTAATAACACTGATCCAGAAACATTTTATTTTAAGATTATAAATAAGACAGGAATGAAAAACATGTTGACAAATACTAAACTGATATATTCTGCAAAATGTTATGAAAAATTGTCCACATTTGGTTTTGAATTTTGGAAAAACAACATTGAGACAAGAACTGTCTCGGGTACAAAAGACTGGCAGGTACATGGTTTAGAATCATTATTCAGAGCCTGCATGATCCCAGAACAGATAATGTTCCTGAATGACACCATTCAACAAACAACCTGTCTTGGCCTAGCCAGGATAGAGGACTTAAACAAACTGTCTATACCAAAGCCCATACCTGATAGTAATAGCACTACAGATGTGCAGTTAGACATAGCCCATATTTTACACCAAAATAGAACTAATCCTGATTGGAGAAAATGGTTGATCTGGCCCACAGACACTAATAACTGTCAAGATAGATTCCTGAACAAAACACAGGGGTTCAAACAGAGCAGGCCAGATCCAAGTTATTCCCAGAGACAATATCCAGGGATAATAACAACATACAGTGTAGGAAAACTATGCCTCGAATGGCTACAGAAATCCACACTACCTGAAATTAAGCAACACTTGACCTTACTTAAAGAAGGTGCTGACTTGCGAGATTTCTTATTGGGTCCTCGCAAACAGCGTCAAAAACGTTTCATATATGCTGGTATATATGCTGCTTACAACGAAGCTTGGAAAGTAACGCAAATTGAAACTGCTGAAAAAATACGAGAAATTGATCGTATTAATTTAGAAAAAACACTGTCTGTAGTGGACAATGGGTTAATGACTCTGTCCTCCAGAATTTATTCACTGGACAGCATTGTATCATTTGCTATTGATATAATAGAACAGCATATGCTAATGTTACAACATAGCCAGTCCCAATTACGTTCTATTGTACAGTTAGGCTGGACGTTACAAAATCTCTGTTCAGGCTACGTGCCATGGCGTCTAATCAACACAACGTCATTGTTTTCTGTCTTTAACCTTACAGATAAACAAATCTCTTTGGCACAAAGAGGGGCAGACTATACGGTGCTGAGCATTGAAAAACTAGAAAGATTACCATTGACAATCTCCGAAAAACCTGTCATTGAATGGATAATACATGGCACCATTACAATTCCGATAACGACTTTTCAGTTTCAATATTGCCAAAAGCACATACCAGCGGGCCTGTATGAAAGGTTGGGTAAAGGGTACATCAAGTCAACCTGGAATTTACCTAACACACATAGATGTTGGAGTGGGGGGAAAAAAGAGGTATTTCTTAGTGGTAACAACTATAAAAATCCACTGAGCGGTACACTTCTGTGTAAAGGAATTAACTTGCATGGAGCCTGCGAAGGTTCATCAAATAACCTTTCATGCCACCTGCACGGCACCCCTGCTACACAAATAGAGCCTATTTTCAGACAACTTTCCAACGGCAGTTACGTTATGTTAAGTGACTGCAGCTGTAGTGGCATGTTGCCAGGAACAGCCTATCTCGTCAGTGTTACATCCAGGGTCACTTGCTGTATGCAAGTATTGTATCCAAACAGCAAGCCAGACAAGGAGGCAACGATATGGCCTTCTTTGAATATCTCTTCTATTCAAATTGATACTTTAAGCAGAATGAAGTCCATTCTCTTACAAACTGCCTTTAACCTCGTCTAGAGAAACGTATGATCTGCAAGTCGCAAGGACAGCAGCAGAGATACATGCATTATTATCAACAAATTGCCCCGTGCATTTCGTAGTGGCATCACACATGTATTTAAGACAATTTTTTCGGGACTGTTAGCACCCTTTGAAGCAGTCCTGAGCATCTTCCCGAATTTTGTGCACTCTGTGTTCGGCGGCCTGCCTCTCATCTTGGGACTCGTAGCAGGAATCTTAGTTTTGTTCCTTCTGCTCCGATATGGCAAGTCCAGTCACAGACAAAACTCAGGCTACAATGAAAGAAACGCTCCTAGCAATGCGATACCGAGATCGGATTACTAAAGTCCTCGGCTTGGCTCGGCTAAGAGATCTGAATACTACCTGGTTTCCTTCGTTCAGACCAATCTGGCAAGATTGCATCCTACCTGTTCTACGATGCCTGCTCTGTGGAGAAGAATGCGTGTTAGACGTCTGTCTCACACTCCCATCAGCAGTACCTATGGATATCGATACTTTGCTTGGTTCGGTAACGGCTCATGCAACGTGTTGTCCCCAGCGGCTACCTATTCTGATGACGGCATTCGTTGAGACCTCACCATTACGACTAGGTGGCGGTGAGGTACAAGATGAAAGCGGCACACAGATACAACCTTCTGTGACCATTGCTGATCTAGACACCGATGACGGCAATGCATCTCACATATGCACTATTTCTACTTTTTCGGACATGGTCCAACTTTCACCTACTGTTGTAGACGAATTCTTTGCCAGCCTATCTGAGTTAATGTTCTCTCCTAACAACGAGAATAGCTTTTGAAAACACGAGCACACAGCGTTCCCTGAACTCTGAATTCGGCCTTCAGTTTTGATAAACAGAACTTCTAAAAACTCTGGAACTATTTTTTCCCTGAAAGAGAAATTATATTTTTCCACGTTGTCAAAATATTTACCTTATGGCACATGATCCTCTGCTTAAAGTAGAACTATTCTTAGAGAACAAGATTTCTATTTTTGAAAACTCTAGAGACAATATTTTGACTTAGCCTCTAGCACATGTACTGTCTTGTATAAATATGTGATGAAATGGTATCGACCCTCTCTTCTGTATTAAGAGCCATTTCATAAATGTAAATTTCGTGCTTCATTCAGTCAATATTCCAATGTACTAAAAATATATTAACTGAATGATACCACTGCTTGAAAACATACAGTATAATACTCATTTTTCGTGTTTATACCATTTCAAATGCATTTTATGTATTTTGGGGTGGGATGGAAAACACATGCATAGATATGTTTCAAATTGCTTAGTATTTAGTAATGATGGACATTATACGTGGAGTGGGTGTTGTAGACGAATCTAGGACTCTAGTTAAATATTCCCGATTTATGCCCTCATGTGGTTATATTAAATCATATCCTTATACAGGCATAAGAATCATACCCATATTAAGACATAGCCAATGCAGTCCAAATACGGCAAGGCTACTCCCATAGACTCCTAGAAAGCACAACGTGTTCTTAGATAAACCAAGCCTCCAGCAGCCCGGGAATTCCCCCTGCTTCTGTATTGATTTTCCTAGAACTCCCGGAGTCCTGAAAGAACTGCGAGCTCTTAGTGACCTCTTATGTCCAACCTTATGTCAAACTCGGCACCTTCCAGGTATAAATATACCAGCATCTGCCCTAGCAAAACACACGGTGTTTTGCAGCAGATCGACTATCTACTTGCCCAACGCCCTGCTGTAGCAAGTGCCGAAGGAAGCCGACACTCCCGCTGACGCACTGAGAGAGACGCTGTATTTTCTCCTGTCGAGAAATCCAGCTGCAGTGCTTCCCTGTTCCCTGTCACCCTTGCGGGTTGCTGGGAGATCGAGTCCTGAGACTGAGATACAAGACCTCCTTCATTCTATAACCAAGGTACGGAGCTGATTAGACCCTTAGAGAATTCTTGATTTAGATTCTTGGCAGAAACTATCTTAACTCAAACTACATTTCACTTACTCCTTCCCATGTACTAGGCTTAGGTTAGGTACACTGGGGTAGACGTATCTTAGAAGCACCAGTTGAGTACGTTTAGTCATTATTTTATCATTGTATGTATTTTATCCATTTTAAACACTGTATGGCTTAGAAACCATACCATGCTTTTACAGTATTATTTTATAATACTCCTTTTACTGTACGCACTTTACTTTATGACAAGTATTGCGATTGTAGCAATTCACTTCTCTTGCATGAGAAAGAAGACTGTTCAGTAAATAACCTCTTTTATTGAAAACGCCCGTCTCTCTGTTTCTCTGCACTTCTGGTGAAACTAAGCATGCATGATTGACTGAGTAAAATAGCTATCTATTGTTTCCGCGACTCTGGAGGTATACTCCTTATTCTTGAGGGAGCAAAGTTGTCATGTTTATGCGGTTGTCAGAAACTAATCCCTTCTTGTGAATTCGAGAAGGTTTCTAGTGACCTCTGAGCTAGCTGGCATTCATAATTAAGTCTAACATATTCAATAGAGACCTAGTCGACCTAAGTCCTACGTCTAAACTATCGTTTATGTTATTCCAATGCACAGAGCCTATTGGGAATATAGGAACTACACTACACAGGCACTGCTCCAGAAAGTTGCAATGGAAGCATTTCAACTGCACCAAAAGAGACAAGTAGCATACCCACTATACTTCCTAATCCCCAAGAATGGCAGCACACTGAGGTCAATACTAAAATGTCAGGCTATTCAACTGTTACGTAGCGTCCGATAACTTCAAGATAGCAACTCTCGAAGATGTCATTCTGCTTTTGAACTGATCACATGACGACACTCTAACTCAAAAACATCTACTTCCATAGGCCCCTTCAACCAGTACATCATTGCTACCTCGGTTTGTGCTTAGCAGACTACATTATCAGTTCAAAGTACTACCATTTGGGATCATGAAAGCCCCATGGGTATTTACCAAATGTGTAGCGCCATTCATGTCTTTCCATATCTGGACGACTGGTTGATAAAGAGCAGCAGCAATGTCCAGCACTTCTACAGAGATTGAGCTTTACAGTAAATGCCAAAAAATTACATCTAGGTCCCCAACAACCACAACCCCTTTTGGATGCCATAATAAACATGGCGACAGGCAAGGCCTGTCCGGACCAATAGAGAGTGATGTCATTTCAAAGGCTGCTGTCCCCTTACCTAAAGTTGTGTCCTCTAACAGTGAGAATGGTCATACGATTGTTGGGGATGATGGCGTCTTGCATTACAATAGTTCCAAATGATAGCCTTTATTTGCGCCCTCCATAAGAATGTAAGTCGAGGCAATGGTCAGAGACTTCGAGTCCATCGGAGTACATGGTGTTGGTAGAGCAGTGTTTAGCACAATTAGAATGGTGGAGCAACACCGAGTTGTTAATGGGCAGATCATTTATCGACCTTTAACCACTTGTGACCATTGCCATAGACGTTTCCTTCGTAGGATAGGTGGCGCATTTAGACAACCTGATTATTCTGGGAACCTGTATGGAGCAACAGCAACAAATGCACTTCAGTTTCTTGGAGCTGATGTAAGTGCCAGTGGCACTTGTAGCATTTTATACCCTAATTTGCAACAACACAAGTTTGTACGGTCAGACAATTTGACTACAACATGTTCCATTCAGAAAGAGGGGGGGGCACTCATTAGTCTCAGTTGTCACCCTTAGTATAAAAGATAAGGATTGGGACTTTCATCACAAGGTCCTTTTCTTTAGCTGAGTGCCTTGTAAGAATAGACAACTTTGCAGACATGCTAAGCATGATGCAACAACAAGCACACAAATGAAAAATGAATCCCCAGGTATTTAAACAGTTCTTTCAGAGATGGGGAACACCCACTGTCGATCTGTTTGCCACCACAAAAAAATGTGAAACATTCAATCTCCCCCCCAGCTATCCTCATCCACGGTCAATGGACAATGCTATATGAATGAACTTGCCAGGGCTCTTTACCTACACATATCCCCCACTACCACTGATTCTGTATGCAGTGTATAAAAAGAGCCACACATCAATGAAACTGATTTTAATCTCTCCCACAAGAGTTAGACAACCATGATAGTTCATGCTTCTGGATATGTCTATTTACCTGCAGAGTAAGCTACGCCTGTGTCCAGATATAGTAACACAACATCAGGGGCAACTACAGCACCAACATCTCAAAGCACTGAATCTTGTGATTTTGTTCTTGAGGTCATAGAATTTTTTTGAGCTTCAACTTCCTGAAAAGAGTATTGTTATTTTGAAAGAGACACGTAGACCTACTACAAGAGTGTGTCACACTGCCAGATGGAAGAGAATTTTATGCTACTGTCTCAGTAGAACAAGAAGCCTATCCAGGCTTGGGTACAAGAACATTATTTGTTATCTACTTCACTTGCCAAAAACAGACCTAGCACACACCTCTTGTAGGCTACATTTGGTAGCTGTAACCATCTAGATGCAAGTTAGACAACACCGATCTCTATTTAAGACTCCAGCTGTAAAAAGAGTTATTCCACCAAAAACACCACCGATCCCTTCATGGAACCTTAATGTTGTTCTTATATGGCTTATGAGGCCTCCTTTTGAGCCCAGTAGATATGGCCAGCTGTAACGGCGGAAGGACCTTTCTGGGTCACAAAGAGCAGGTCAGTCTAAGGAAAACCCTTGCTTTTTGCTACAGTTTTTTCCACATTCCATGTTAATCATACTATTGACTTACCAATTTTCTCTCCACAACCGTGATTAATTTCAGAAAGAGTATTACACACTTTAGATGTCAAAAGATTCCTTGTTTCTTACATTGATCATAAAAATCCATTCATAAGACAATGGTTTGTCACTTTCGGAAACGCCACTATGGAAATCGTGTTTTAAAGTAATGGCTTACACCATGGAACTGCATTCCAAGTGTGTTGTGCTGAAGCTAAATGTAGGGTGACCAGACGTCCCAGCTTTCCCCCTGTTTTTAAAGGACCGTCCCGGTGTCCAGACTCTTTTAATAATTTAAATACATGTCCCAGTTTTTGGGACAAAGATCAAATCATCCTGCAAAGGAGAATAGAAATGTATGTTTTCATTTTCACAGGGCCCGTCTAAAGTTTGAAATAATGTATTTGTTTCTTTCCTGGTCGGCTGCATGCACCCTACAGAGGGGAAGCAGAGTGGGGAGGAGGTCCTACCATAGCTAATGTTAATATACGTCGCCTTATATCGGTGTAAGTGTGTATCTATATATATATATATATTATACACACATTTACAAGGCTATACATATAGTAATTTTTTTACTAATACTTTGACTTTTGTCGACATCTTTTCTAGTCATTCAACTTCTGGTGCACGTAGGGATGTCCCATCGTCGGACCGGCTTAAAGCCTTGTGACTCCTGTCACAAGTTGATGTCAGTCACGGACCCACACCTTGTGTGCCTCTGATGCCAGGAGCGTGACCACGACCCAAAGTCGTGCTCTGACTGTCGGGCCATGAACTCAAAGCATTTGTATGAGCGGTCCCAAAAAATTCTAGAGGCCTGCCAGTCCGCTCCGTGCCGCTCGAGGTCCCGGTCAAGAGGGATGTCACGGGACCTGTCGTGCAGTCACCACCATCATTCCTCCTCGAAGTCTTCGTCATTGGGTAAGTCGAAGCACAAGAAGAAGGCGAAGAAGCACCGTCGCTTTTCGCCTTTTCCCCGTCCGTCGGCAGACGCGACACGGGACGCAGAAGCTCGTCGTCCTTCGGCTCTACCCGCATTCAACTGCCTAAACAGGTTGTGATATGGAGAGGAACCTGCGGTAGTGAGAGACCGAAAGCATTTCTCTTCCTGTCAAGAGTATTTATGGGTGGCATCTGCGCTACGGAAGAGCTAACTTGTTTCATATTTTTTGTACAATTGAATCCACAAGGAATCCAGCAGTTTGGATAATTCAGCAGTTACAGCATAAAAGAGGACGCTAGAGGGCGCTCTAAGCCTGTGTATTGCATCCTAGGGTTGTACCTGCTTCAAACCAAATCGGATGTGTGGAAACCTGTGGAAACTGTTCTAAAGCATTGAGAGACTTCTCAGAAGTACAGAACATTTCCCGAGGATTATCTGCAGTAAGATAAGTACCTCATCAGTATATTTACGAGTACAAGACATTTCTGAAACTCTTTTTGTTTGTTTTTTCTTTATTTTTCCTATTTTTGAGACTATTTACGTTGAGTGAAATGCAGTTGTCTGATATGTAAGTAACACCACACATAGGGGACAAAGGGGAGATAAATGGTGAGAAACCGTTACTTATGTGTGTTTTGTATTTCACTTACAGGGTCAGCGGGTTGTATGGTAGGAGCGTGAGGTACATCATCTCTGAGGACATCCCTTATCTGAACCTAGCGGCTGCAACTTTATTGTTTCTTTATCCCTTTTTTCCCTTTCCCTGGTCATGGTAATACCTGTGCAGTGTTAGATACAAACTCATGGGTGGTACCAGGTAGGGGAAGGGATTAATAAGCATCTCATCGTTCCCGCTGTATCTGGCTATAAGGTTAGTGGTACCATTCTCTGTATCTGACACTTTTGGACATGCCCATTGATGGCTGTCGCATGTTTGGCGACAAGGCGGACAATGTGCTCGAGCACTTCAAGGGCTCTAGGGCTACGGCCAGATCCTTGGGCCTCGCTGCAACCTCTCGCTCCATTCAGTCTGCCTTTCACCCCTTTTGTGGCTACGGAAGGCGTGCCCCACCACGTTCCACCCAGGGCCACAGGCCGGCGCAAGCTACCCAGCCTCTGCGCGGCCGGGGTCGTGGGACCCGGTGTTATGGGAATGGGGCCCAGCGGGCATGCCAATCCACCAGTGCCCCCTCTGCAGCAGCCTCTAAACCTTCCTAGTCCGACCTTTTGTGGCCACCAGTTGCCAGTAGGCGGCAGGCTCCACCATCATCTCACCCACTGGCACAACATCACGTCGGACAGGTGGGTTTTGCAGATAGTCTGAAGGGGCTACTCCCTCCCCCTTCCCTCCATGCCACCAACACTCCATCGCATGTCAGAGGATCACTTGGCCTTTCTCTGTCAGGACGTTGTGGCTCTCTTGGCCAAGGGAGCTATTGAGCGAGTCCCTGTTCCAGAAGTAGTTTGGGGTTGTTACTCCCACTACTTCCTGGTACCCAAGAAGGACAAAGGCCTGCGTCCTATCTTGGATCTCAGGGATCTCAACCACTTCCTCCGGAATGAGAAGTTCAAAATGTTGACATTAGCTCAGGTCCTCGCTGCCCTCGACCATGAAGACTGGATGGTAGTGTTGGACTTGCAGGACTCTAATTTCACATCCCTGTCCTGCCAGCCCACAGGGGTTACCTACGGTTCACTCTAGGCCACGACCATTTTCAGTTTACTGTGCTCTTCTTTGGCCTTACCAGCACCACTCAGGTGTTCACGAAGGTGATGGCGGTGGTTGCAGCTCATCTGCGCAGATCAGGGGTTCCAGTCTTCCCCTAGCTCAACGACTGGCTGTTGAAGACGAGCTCACCCCAGGCTCTTCTCCCACCTCCAGACTACGGCGGACCTCCTACACTCACTGGGGTTCACTATCAACGTGCCAAAGTCAGACACGATTCCCTCTCAGAAGTTCCTTTTCATTGGAACGGTTCTGGATACAGCGCAGTTTCGGGCTTATCCTCCCGAGCAGCGAGTCCAGGATATTCTATTCAGGCTATGATAACAATGTTTTAGCCTCTAGCCCGGATTTCGTTTAAAATGACCCTGCGGCTGCTGGGCCTCTTGGCCTCCTGCACCCTGCTGGTGGATCATGCCAGGTGGCATTTGCCGGCTCTGCAGTAGGACCTAAAGTTCCAGTGGGCGCAGCATCAGGGGAATCTTTCTGATTGCATCCAGATCTCAGAGGGCACTGCACACCAATTGCAGTGGTGGCTAACAAACCAGGATTGGGTCAACAGCAGATCCCTCTCCCATCCCCAACCACAATTCACAGTGGTGACAGATGGGTCTTTCCTGGGATGGGGCGGCCACATGGGAGAGGCGGAGATCAGATGCCTCTGGTCTCCAGCGGAGTCCGGGCTCCACATCAACCTTCTGGAGCTCTGGGCGAATCGTCATACACTGAAGGCATTCCTTCCTTCTGTTAGAGGAAGGGTAGATACAGGTGTTCACCGACAACACTACTGCCATGTACTACTGCAACAAACAGGGCGGGGGGTCATGGACCCTATGTCAAGAGGCTCTTCACCTTTGGACACGGATGAAACATCAAGGCATGTCCCTGGTGCTTCAACACCTGGAAGGTCCTCTGAACACCAGGGCGGAGAACACAGCCGCGGATGCCTGATGGAACACGAATGGTGTCTTCACTCGGAGGTGGTGCAAAGTCTCTTTCAGCAGTGGGGAGAGACTTGGTTAGATCTGTGTGCCACCGAAGAGAATGTGCAATGTCAGCAGTTCTGCACGTTGGAATTTCCAAGGTGGCACACGCTCGGTGACGCGAGTGGAATTGCGGTCTTCTATATGCCTTTCCACCTATACCACTTCTGCCCAGAGCGCTGAAGAAGATCAAGCGCGACTGAGCCCAAGTCATTCTTGTGGCCCTGGACTGGACACGAAAAGTCTGGTATCCCGAGCTTTTAAACATGGCCATCGATCCTCTGATCAGACTGCCTCTTTGGGAGGATCTTCTGTCGCAGTAGCAGGGGACGGTCCTCCACCCAAACCTGTCCAGCCTCCACCTCCTTGCGTGGAGATTGAGCGGCAACAGTTACAGCTTTCGCCCACCTCCCGGAGTCTGTAATGTTATCTTGGTAGCCAGGCAGCCCTCCACTAAAACGGTATATGTCTGTAGATGGAACAAACTTGTGGCATGGTGCACAGAAAAGTCTGTGGACCCCCTTTCTGCCCCTCTTTCAGAGGTTCTCCTCTTCATTCTTTCTTTGGCCCAGCAGGGCTCTGCTCTGGGCATTCTTACAGGCTATCTTTCGGCCATTTTGGTCTTTCTTCACCTTCCTGATCAGCCTTCTCTTTTTAAGTCCCCTACTGAAAATAGGTGTTTAAGGGCATTACTCACCTCTTTACTCCTGTTCCTTTTGTAATGCCCTGGTGGGACTTGAATCTGGTCTTAACTTACCTCACGTGTGCTCCTTTCGAGCCACTACATAATTGTCCTCTCAGACTCTTGACTTTACAAGACAGCTTTTCTGGTTGCCATCACCTCTGCTCGCAGGGTGAGTGAGCTTCAGGCTCTATCTTCTAAACCTCCTTTCCTTGCTGTCCAACCGGACAAGGTTGTCCTTCGAACTAGACCTTCTTTTCTTCCCAAAGTGGTTACCTCTTTCCACATAGGACAGACCATTACTTTGCCCACCTTCTTCCCGCATCCTTCCAAGGAGGAGAAAATTCTCCACCGTCTGGATCCAAAACGTGTGCTATCATTTTATCTGGATCGCACAAAACAATTCGGAGTGGACGATCAACTCTTTGTTGGCTATGTGGGCAGTAAGAAAGGTCGGGCCGTGCAAAAACGGACCATCTCTCGATGGGTCGTCCTTTGCATTAAAAACTGCTATTCCTTGGTAGGACTGCGCGCCCATTCCACCAGGGCTACGGCAGCCACTACTGCTTTGGGATGTGGAGTCCCCCTCAGCGACATCTGACAGGCTGCCACATGGGCATCACTGTCCACGTTTACTAAACATTACTGCCTGGATAGTCAAGGCCGGAGACATGGCTTCTTTGGCTGTTCAGTTCTCCAGGACTTTCTGGTGTGAACTTGGTTCACAGACCCACCTCTGGGGTTGGTACTGCTGGGTATCTATTTTAGGGTAAGGAATCTATAACTAATAGTCTCTTTTAGATGAACAAGTTACTTACCTTCAGTAACGATATATCTGTAAGAGACATATATTACTTATAGATTCCTTACCACCCCACCCATCCTCCCCGTTCTGCGAACTGACTTCTAGAGTGAGGGACTCCCTTTCAGGGCCCTAGTTATGTGCACCAGTGGTCAGTGTCTTGCAAGGCTCTACACTTCTGGCGTGGAATGTAATGTAAAGAACTGACGTCAGCTCGCAGGGGCGGCGTCCAGGTAGACACCGCGACGTCCTTCTGGCAACAACGACTGACGTGGAATCGACCGAGGCCCCCTACCAATGCGCAGAGGTACTTCTAAAGACAACATTTCCGGATCCAGTCTGACGCCTGGGGGTAATTCTAAGGTAAGGAAGCTATAACTAATATATGTCTCTTCCAGATATATTGTTACCGAAGGTAAGTAACTAGTTCTATACGTAACAGGATTTCTGTTAGACTGAGTGGGAAAGCCATCCTTTATGGAAGAGGACGCCTCACACACAGGAGTGTCATCCTTCATCATCTGCAAGGAGTGGGCACTTCTAGGTCCCCGGGTGTGGTGGACCTTTTGATGTATGTGTGAGTACAAAGGACACCACCCCTCCCTGACCAGATTACCAATATCTTTTAAAACATTTAGGGTTGACCTATCAAGTCAATTCAAAACTTAGGTAGGACTCGCCTGGGTGTGTTTTGTGTTTTCCGTCGTAATGTTGGTGCATTACCCTATAAGGCAGATTGACACTATGTTTTAGATTTAGGGATCCGAAGAGCCTTGATTATTGTCCTAGACAAGCTAGGCTAGTTACTGCTGTCAGAAACATGTTGGCTAGTTCGAGACTGGTTTCAGCCATTGTTCTCTGTTTACCCGCCAGATATAGTATTTTTAGATGTACCTAGAGTCCTCACTAATAAAGGTGATAACAGAGGAACTCTAAGGTAGTTTTAGATTTTCTGCATCCCGCTTTTGTCCAGTAGCTTTATTCAAGAACTCCCTCCTACCGTCAAGTATTTGAGGAGGTTGAGTCCACCCGGGTGGTACCATCTTACCATGGTGGGGAGAGGATGCCGATGATGAAGCATGACACTATTATGTGTGTGGGGCATCCTTTTACATAAAGGGTGGCTTTCCCCACTCAGTCTAACAGAAATCCTGTTACGTAAAATTGTTTACAAGTGCTGAGCACTTTCCTAAAATTTAGGAACCTGTTTTTCTTGTGACTCATTTTTTCTCTTGTGTATGGTGAGCTCCCTTACCTTTTGTGATGCACTAGATACTTATTGAGGGGATGTACGCGAGCATATCCTCTGCGCCTCTATTTTGTGATAACGTTTCCTCTTTATATATCAGTATCAATCATGATGATGGAATTTGTGCTGTGGAAGTTGGCCATTAAATCTGTACAAACCTGTTACAATGTCGATCACAATGAATAAGTGGTGCTTAAATAACATCTTTCTTTTCCACAATAATGTTTTCAGACAGGCTCATGGTAGGGCTATAGGACCTGCTTCCCCCCAGCTTTCCTTGTTTGCATATGGGCTGGTGGGAGGAGCAGGTACTCATCAATTGCTTCAGGAATGTTTGGGATTAGCATGTCATTTGTTGGCTCCAATTTCTTTACAACCTCTTTTTGATATGGAGGGGTTTATTCTAGGCTGCCACTGAATTCATTGAGGCACTCAACCAAAATGATCTTAATTTACATTTCTCTGGCAATATAAGTGCAATGAAAAATGGAATTCCTTGACCTACTAGTATTTGTAACAGGGGGCAGTTAGAGACAAAACTATTAAGGAAAAAGACATAGGGTGTTTCGATGTTACACGCATGTAGTTTTCATCCTCATCATTCAAAGGCTAGTATCCCCTATGGAGAATTGCTCAGGTAAAGGAGAAATTGTAGTTGCATTGATAATTAGCATGTAGGAAAGGAAGAGATGTTGGGAAGAATCTTGCAGCATGGTTATACTAAGGCTGTTTTGTCTTTCAGCTGCAGGCAAGAAGAGGTCATCTTTGCTCTTGTCAAGCTAGTAAGAACAGAAATAGGAGGGGGGCGTGGCTTGCAGCCGTGGGAAATGGCCGCTGCCTAGACGAGCTCCTTCCCTCCTGCGGCTATCCTGCTGTATTTTAAGCCATCTGAGGTGATGCGAAGCGATTAGGTGGTGGGTCTCTGTTCCTGCCCCCCGTGCTGCCTTTGGACCCCCGCCGAGGCGTCTTTCCTGCAAGATTGTCAGAGCTGTGTAGTGCTCCAGAGGGGAAATGGCGGCCCAGTAGTGCGACTTGTGAGGTGAGACCGACCCCGGGCGCGACAGTGACCTGGCCCGAGAGCCCCGCTGAAGGCGAGGAGGAGCGGTGAATGACGGAGACGGCGGGAGACCTGCGCTGGTGGGTCCGCTCCGCTTCACCCGGCGCAACGGCTGGGGGTGTACTGACCCTGCAGCCGTCCTGCAATTGAGCCCCGGCTTTGCGGCCTACATGGCGACGAGCTAAAATGCCACAGATGGAGTCAGTAACCCTTCAGCTGAAATGTTAATCTCTGCTAACGTTGCCAGCCGACACAGTGCAGATTTCGAGTTCGCAGTCAGGAAAGTTCAGTTCAGAGTTGGCATGAAGGAAAATTAGAGTTTAGTCCTTCAGCATGCCATGCAGGGAATAAGAAATTCAGCAAGCCCATTGCTCCTCCTTTGCACGGCAATTATACTCCAAGAGCCCGATGTAGGTAAAAGTCATTTACCGATTCTAAAATACCGATTTTTACCGAATCGGTATTCTGAAATCGGTAAATGATATGCAGAGAAAAAAATGTGTTAAAATACCGATTCGGTAACAATCGGTATCGTGTTTCGACACTTACCGAATCGGGAAATAACGATTCGGTAGATACCGAATCGGTAATGGCAATACAACCGTATGGGCCAAAAGGCCCATAGGAATGCATTGTCAAAACCGAATCGGTATTTCCCGAATCGGTATTTCCAGATTCGGTATTTACCGAATCGGTAGATACCGAATCGGAAAATACCGAATCGGTAAACACGTGATCGGCAAACAAGGAAGTGAAATTAATGAAAGCAGCCAATGAGGTGGAAGCACCCTCCCCCACCCTAGCAGGGAGTGGCAACCCAGGCAGGTGCAACTCATCAGAACTTTCTGGAGAGGCAGCCAGAGCTCAGCAGTGAGAGGGAGCAGCAGAGAGAGTGTTGGGAGTACTTTGAAAACAGTGGAAATGGCAAGCAGCTCTGAGAGCCAGAAGGCTGACAGAAAGCGTAAGGTCAAGTTCAGCAGCAATGAGCTGCAAGTATTGGTGGAGGAGGTGATGAGGGTCCACAGGCAGCTGTATGGGAGGCTGTCCCTCACAGTCCCTGAGTCAACAAAAAGGAAACTGGAGTGCCATCAGTGAGAGGGTCAATGCAGTTGGTGTGACCCCCAGGACCATGGATGACCTCAAGAAGAGGTTCTATGATATCCGGAGCCTCACCAAGAGGAAATTGGCGGAGATCACCAAGCAGGCAGGACTGACCGGTGGCGGCAGGAACCCCGCGCCCCCCCTCACAGAACTGGAGGAACTGGTGTCCACAACAATCGAGAGGGAGAGCGTGGTTGGAGTTGGGGACATGGACAGCTCAGCCAGAGCCAAATCAAAAGGTAAGAAACATGCACAGCATGACACACCCTACCAGACACCTCCCCATTGGCCCCCATGTACAGCCAAACCCCAGTCCAGTACTGCTAGAAATATAAATGTGCAATGCATGATGGGAAATGTAGCCAGCTAATGTAGGAACATTTAACAGTGCACATTAAACTGCATTGCACCTTAAGAAATAATCAGAGTAATGAAAATGACATGTGCAATGCATGTATTGTAGTGACAGGAAGACATTTCCACTCAGTTGACAAATGCTACTTTATTTCTAGGGGCGCCATCAGGTAGTGGAGCAGCAGCTGCACAAGTGTCAGCTCCAGCAACAGCGGACAGTGAGGTGGCAGGGCCAAGCAGTATGGATGAGTCGCAGGAGGTGGAGGACAGCAGCGCCATGACACATGAGGATGACTCAGGACATGCCCTCTTATTTCCCCACTCCCCCCAATTGTCACTATCCCCAATATTGCATTTCTCACCAGAGAAATCACCCACACGGTTACAGCCAGCACCTGCCACTGCTCCAGCCAGGAGGAGTATTGTGGCCCCATTGTCCATCATGGAGGGAGCTGCGGGTCAGGCACCAGCACCCACACCTGCGACACCTGTGGCACAGCAGGCCACCCAGCACACCAGCCCCGAACGCCGGCGTCCACGCACTTCCAGCAGTGCTATCCCATCACGGGAGGGCAGCGTCTTCCAAGGGCTTGAGGGGAGCATGGTCCGAATACAGCGGATGCAGGCCAAGTCCATCCTCGCTTGTCACCGGCAATTGCGTCAACATAACCTGCAGATGGGGGAGTTGACAAAGGGAATAGTTGATTTAGTTGCAAGCAACCGGGAAATGGCTACAGGCATGGGTAGAATGACAACTGCCATGACACAGCTGTGTGCCAAGTTGGACCAGCATGAGCACATAAGGCGCAGGGATGGCCGAGTTCAGAACCAGGCAATTAACCGGCTTGCCGCATCAACAGCCCTGCTGTGCCGCCGAGGGGCAAATATGGAGGAGTGCCTCACTAATAACACTGCGGAGGTGACCAGGGGCATGGCCCGCATCACCAGTGCCATGGAGACACTCATTATTTCAAACACAGTAGTGAATCCTGCCCTGGACGTGGCCGAGGCTGGTAACAGCAGCAGCCGCAGCAGTCCTGCCAGCGCAGTGTCCGAGCCGCGCCGGAGCTCCAGGCGCTCCGCAGAGGCAGCCGGACATGCAGAAGGGGGGGGAGCCGCATCCCAGTGGGTCTGCAAAGCGCAGCAAGAAATGACACTGCCAGTGTGGGTGAGTCAACCCGGCCTATTTCCTGACCACATATTGTTGTTATTCTTTTCATTAGTTGCACATCAGTGCTGCACCGTTGTACCACAATTAAAATTTACATTTCTTCACATACATAACGTGTCTGTGCATCTGTACTCACTCAGAAATAGTTACCTGTTATCTCCTCACGTCTGACCCTGCCATCACTTGGTGTAGACACTCCAGCAGGTTGTGATTGTGGCACAGCAATGTCATCGTCAGGGTCCTCGTAGTCAGACAACTCTACCTCTGTGCCCTTCTTGACTGCAAGGTTGTGCAACATTGCACAGATTGCAATCATCTTGCAGCAGGTGATGGGGGTATATTGCCTTGCACCTCCGCTCTTGTGCAAGCATCTGAACCTGCTTTTCCAGATGCCGAAGGTCCGTTCTACTACATTCCTTGTGCTTTTGTGCGCACGGTTATACCTCCTTTGGCTGGGTGTTGAGGGGTTGAGGTAGGGGGTGAGAATGAATGAGCGGAGGGCATATGCACTCTCGCCTAGAAGGAAAAGGGGTAACATTACTCACATGCATACATGTACTTCACACTGCTATTTAGGTTATGGGGGTCTGACACTGTGTCTTACCTAGGAGGTATCCTTCACCGAATTCCCCTGCCATCAGCCGTGCATAAATTCCGCTATTTTGAAAGACGTAGGAGTCATGGGTACTCCCTGGAAATTTTGCTACCACGTCAGTGATGACACACTTAGCATTACAAATCACCTGCACATTTATGGTGTGCCGTGACTTCCGATTGCGGTATACGTATTCCGTGTCAGCAGGGGGGCAAATCGGAATGTGCGTGCCATCTATGCAGCCAATGATGTGGGGGAATCCTGCTATGTGGTAGAAGTCTGCTTTTGTCTGTACCAGTTCTGCATGGGATGCAGGGAAGGAAATGTATTGGTCCATCCTTTGTATCATGGCGTCAAGGAACTTGTGGAAGAACCTTGACAGGCTGCTCTGGGTCACCCCTCCTACCGCAGCTGCTGCACTTTGATAGCTGCCAGACGCAAGCAGGTGTAGGCTGCATAGCACCTGCACGTGCACTGGGATTGCGTGTGCCCTTGGGGTGGGGTGCTGAAACAGGGGTTGGAGGTCCCTAATGAGCTCTAGAATGGTCTCTGGGTCCAGCCTGTACCTCTGTTGGATCTCTGCATCTGTCTGCATGAACAGGGTGATCCGCTGTCTATACACCTGCTCCTGTCTCAGCCATTCCCTCTCTCCATCCTGCTGTAGCCGTAGCCGTCTTGCTATGACATAAAATGCCGGCATGGTGCAAGAAGAATTGCATTTTGGGTCCTTTTTTATAGGTCGCACCTGGTTACCACCTGATTCCAATCTATGGTAAATACCGATTCTTAAATACCGAATTTGACGCTAATTCGGTATTTCAGAGCTTTCCTACATCTCAATCTTCAGTTTTTCCAACAGATTCGGTTTTATACCGATTCGGTAATTTTACCGAATCGATGAGTTTACCGATTCGGTTTTTGTTTCCGAATCTGTGTTTATCCGAATCGGTATTCTACCGAATCGGTGATTTTTCCGATTCCCAATTTTTTACCGATTCGGTATATTTTCCGATTCTGTGTCATTTCCGATTCGGTATTATACCGATTCGGTAACCTTTCCGATTCGGTATTTTCACCGAATTGGGCGGTTTTCGGACTGCTACATCCCGAGGGCTCGATACCGGTCGGTAACGGCCGAAAATACCGATTTTCGGCCGTTACCGACCGACCTACATCGGGCCCCAAATGTTCTCCGTATACACCCATAAATGTTTCTTTTAGCGAAATTGTTGAATGCTCATTGGTCCTTTCAATGGTCTGCTCATGGTGTGATGAAGACATAATCTTAGAAATCCGGAAGGATAGGTAATACATTTTGAATATCATCTGATTTGTTAAATTTTATTTGTGATAAACTTTCATCTTTCCCATGGAAGTTTTCAAAAGGACCTGTCATGCCTCGAGGTCCGCAAACGAGCGGTCCCTTTAAGTAACCCCTTCATAAGCTGTTAGAGCCCTGGGAGCGACGCTTTACGTTCTTGCGTCAAGCTCCCGTTACAGCGTTTCCTGTCCTGGTTTCCTGTTGCCTGATTTCCGGATTTCCCTTTGTGGTGGAACGAGCTCTCCTTCGTTCCTCTGCGATATAGGTTATCTTCTTGTTCCTGCTTTAGTTCCTAGCTCTGGAACTAGTCCTTGAGACCCGTTTGTTTATTGACTGCTCCGCCCGACGGCCGGGTTTGACTCCGCCGTCCAGCCGGGCAGAGTGTCAGTGTTCCCCTTGGTTTGTGGCTCCGCCCGACGGCCGGGTTTGTGCTCCGTCGTCTGGCCGGGCAATCTCTCACCTCTCCTCCACTTTCCTGGGCTCCGCCCGACGGCCGGGTTTGTACTCCGTCGTCTGGCCGGGCTGTTTCTCCCGCTAACCAGCAGGGGACCCTTTAGGTATTTAGCCGTCTTTTTGCCCTTCCCTCACCCGGCGGCCGGGCTTAGTCTCCGCCATCCGGTGATTCCCTTTCCCGCAGTTTGTTTCCTTCTTGGTACTACTCATCTTACCTCACTTCCTGCATTCCTGGCCATACGTGCTGTGTGTGGGTTCTGCACTTGCGTGGACTCGTGAATGATTCATCTACACTACTCCCAGAATCACGGTAACAGCGCAGTGCGCTATTTCTATGTTATTCTCTATGAAATCATACTTGTATTAATGTATGTTTGTTTTACATTCAGCCAGTTAATTCTACGTGAATGTTACAGTCTGGTTCGGGTGGGCTCTACAGCAATACAGATGTTGGTTTAAGAGTCTTCTACATATGACCAAGTAAGACAACTATAATCCTGAACAGTGTTAGACAAGTGCACAGTATTCCTCGAGTAATCATTATTGTGTTTCTTGTTTGTTCCTTCACCTTAGCTCAACCTAACTCCTGTCCCCCATACACAGTTCTATGCCAGCAGAATTTATTTACTCTTGGTATGTAATACACTTAACCTATAAATGTGCCTACTGTTCTTTTGTGCATGTTTCTGAGGGTTAGTAATTCCTGTTTTGGTTTTAGCCTCTACAACCATCAGAGGTCCAGGCCAGGTGCTTGTACAACCACACAGAAGTCGTCATACCAAGAAGAATATTTTTTCCCCCGCCTTTCCTTGTTTTGTCTCCCTGTTTTCCCCTGGCGAGCCTCTCGGTACTCTAGTGCTTGATAGAGTCGGAAGGCCGTAGGGGAAGGCTGTGGAATATTCATCGGATCCTTGGCGCTCCTGTGGAACCTGCCTGAGAACCATTACAGAACGTAAAGCCCACGTGGTTTGTTCTGCCCGAGCGTCATGGATCTCGATGCCGTATCCCTGGCTGATGTTGCTAGTATGTTGGGGAATCTACAGGTAGAGACCCAAGCATTGATATCCAGAATGGATGTATTACAGCGACAACAGTCGAGTGGAGCTACCGGGGGAAACCCGTCGGTGGTTCAAGTAACCACACCCCCTTCTCTACCTTTAGCACCACCTGAAAGGTATTCTGGAGACGGGGCACGATGTGCCGCCTTCCTTAGTCAGTGTCAGCTACATTTCTCCTGTAAGGCTGCATGTTTTCCGTCTGACCAGGCTAAGGTAGCTTTCGTAATTTCCTACCTTAGTGGGGGTGCTGCAGATTGGGCCATACCATTAGTTGACAGGGATGATCCGTTGCTACACAGTTACCCCGCTTTTAGGAGGGAGTTTCGTAAACTTTTTGATAGACATGTATACACCCAGTCTGCGGATACAGAATTATTAGCATTGAAACAGGGCAATCAAGATCTCGTGTCCTACATTACTTCTTTTCGTAGACTTGTAGTCGAATCCCACTGGCCAGAGGAGAAACGTGGTACCATGTTTTACAAAGGTCTCAGAGATGACTTGAAGGATGCTTTATCACAAATTGTAGATCTGCCTACATCATGTAACGAGCTCATTGATTTAGTGGTAAAGATAGATCACAGACAACAAGAAAGAAAGAAAGAGAAGGGTAAACCTGAAGCAAGGTATCTGCCTTTACGGGAAAAGAAGGTCACTGCAGAGAAATCCACTGACGAGAGCGAGCCCATGCAGATAGGCATAGTGAGGGGACCTCTCACACAAGAGGAAAGGCACCGAAGACGAACACTCAGACTGTGTCTGTATTGTGGGAAGGCAGGCCATTTTTTGAAGGATTGTCCTATAAAACCCGCACAGTCTAAGTTTTCGGGAAACTAGGAAGCCTGGAGTCCTGTGAGACAAGGACTCCAGGTAGGTTAGGATTAACCGTCTCTTCCACTGACTTTAGAAACACCCCAACGAATCACATGTATGTGTCTGCCTTTTTGTCTAGCGGAGCGCATGGTTTACATGCGCTAGTAATGATTGATTCAGGGGCATCAGGAAATTATATGGACCAAGAATGGGCCAAAGAAAACATGTTACCTTGTACTCCAAAAACAATAGCCAGTCATGTCACCACCATTGACGGTAGTCCCCTTGTCTCAGGCCCTGTGACACATCATACCTCTGTGTTACACATGACTATAGACCCCGAACATCACGAAGACATAAGTTTTGACCTTATTTGTTCTCCGCAATTTCCAGTACTCCTAGGCATACCCTGGCTCAGAGCCCAAAACCCTAACATCAATTGGGAAACCTCGACTATAACGTTTCCACCTAAACCAGGAGAACCAGTGGGGGGTACATTAGTTGACATGGGTTCCTTATGTAGCAGTAGTGATGAGAGCAAGACTAAACTACCCTCGTGTTACCAAGATCTGCACTCGGTCTTTGATGCTAAGGAAGCAGAGATCCTCCCGCCACACAGGGTATATGACTGCCGCATAGACCTAGAGGCGGGAGCCAGAATTCCATGTAGCAGAGTATATGCTCTTACAGAAAAGGAGAATATATATTTACGCGATTACTTGGACGACATGCTTGCTAAAGGCTTTATACGGTCTTCCCGTTCCCCGGCCTCCTCTTCTCTATTTTTCATCCCTAAACGAGAAGGAGGTCTGCGGTGCTGTATTGACTACAGGAAGTTGAATACTGTCACGATCAAGAATCGTTATCCATTGCCTCTGATCAATTCCCTCCTTGACCGAATCCGCAATGCCAAGTTTTTTACCAAGCTGGACTTGCGTGGTGCATATCATCTTGTGAGAGTCAGGGAGGGAGATGAATGGAAGACCGCGTTCTGTACTAAATTTGGGCTATATGAGTATCTGGTGATGCCCTTTGGGCTCTGCAACGCTCCTGCAGCGTTTCAGTTTTTTATAAACGAGGTCCTGAAAGAAATGCTGGATCTATACGTCATTGCATATATTGACGATCTTCTGATTTTTTCTTCATCTTTGGGTGAACATGTACAGCATGTACGCAACGTGTTGGAACGTTTACTTGAGAATCGTTTGTATTGCAAACTTGAAAAGTGCAACTTCCATACACAAGAAGTCCCCTTTTTGGGTTATATAGTGTCTCCTTGGGGTCTCAGCATGGATCCCGCTAAGGTGGAGGCAGTCTTGTCCTGGCCAGAGCCTCGTACGATTAAAGAGATCCAAAGTTTTTTGGGATTGGCCAATTTTTACAGAAGATTTATACATGGCTTCTCTACACTCGTGGCACCTATCACTGCTTTGTTGAAGAAAGGCGTCCCTTTCGTTTGGTCCCTAGCAGCAGCCGATTCTTTTCGCCTGCTGAAGAAGGCCTTTACTAGCGCTCCTGTTTTGAGTCATCCGAACCCGGCCTTTCCCTTTGTGGTGGAGGTAGACGCCTCACTGGTGGCAGTGGGTGGAGTGTTGTCCCAAATAGACACGGAGTCAGGCGAATGTCATCCGGTGGCATATTATTCCCATAAGTTCACCCCTGCTGAATACAACTATGCAGTGGGAGACAAAGAATTACTGGCCATCAAGAAAGCATTCGAAGAATGGAGGCAGTATCTACTAGGTGCCAGATATCCCGTGGTGGTATATACGGACCATCGCAATCTACAATATATCAATTCCGCTAAGGCACTTTCTATGAGACAATTACGTTGGTCACAATTCTTTAGCGAATACAACTTTACAGTTCACTACAGACCAGGGAGAAAGAATGGAAAGGCCGATGCTCTGTCAAGATTAGGGTTTGAAGTACCTACGGACGTAGTTGAACAACCGTACATCATCCCTAGGACTAGTATTGTAGGAGGGACCTCAGAGGAAGAAGATTTCATAGCACAGGTTCAGAGGAGCCAGGCTGCAGTAGACATGACAACGTTGGTGGGTTCCCAAGACATGACTGTGAAAGAGGGTTTAGTCTGGGTACAGGGAGGAGTGGTGATACCTTCTATGGACCTACAACAACTAGTTTTGAAGTGGTATCATTCACATCCAGTGGCAGGACACCCAGGTATAAAGAAGACCACCAAGGCAGTGAGGGAGAGGTTTTGGTGGCCTGGTATGCTTAAGGATATAGAGACCTATGTGAAGACATGTCACGTTTGTGCCCAAACTAAGGCTTCTCACCTTAACCCAGTTGGCCTGCTCATGCCGTTGGCATCTCCTCCAAGCCCGTGGCATACGGTGTCACTAGACTTCATAGTGGATTTGCCTGTGACTAAGAGGAAGAACAACACACTACTGGTAGTGGTGGATTTATTTACGAAAATGGCCCATTTCGTACCTCTACAGGGCTTACCGACAGCAGTTAGCTTGGCTTCCATATTTCTACAACACATAACCAGACTCCATGGGGTCCCTTCCGTCTTAGTGTCCGACAGGGGGGCCCAATTTGTGTCACGTTTTTGGAAAAGTTTCTGTTCCATGCTCCAAATCGATGTCCGACTGTCCTCAAGTCATCATCCGCAGACAGACGGACAGACAGAAAGGGTCAATCAATGTTTTGAACAATACATACGTAATCAAGTATTACAGTCATTGAGTGATTGGGATGAGTTGGTATGGTTGGCCGAGATTTCATACAACAACAGCCCGCATTCTTCTATTAACACAACCCCTTTCTTTTGTTCTTATGGGTATCACCCCAAGCTATTGCCTTCAGTAGTCCATACTGATGGATCCAATCCGGCTGCCATTGACAGACTAGAGAAACTTCAACAGGTACATAAGAATACCATCGACTGTCTAGATATGGCGAAGGTGCGGTACACAGAAGGTGCTAACTTACACAGGAGATTAGAACCCATTTACACTCCAGGAGACAGAGTATGGCTTTCCACAAAACATATAACATTGAGGGGTCCACGCAAGTTCAACCCTAAATACATCGGCCCCTACAAAGTGCTGAAGATGATAAATCCGGTGGCCATGAAACTGGAACTTCCACCCTCTTTCAGGATTCACCCCGTGTTCCACGTTTCCCTGTTGAAACCGGTTGAACCAGGTACCAAACTGCCCCAAAGACCTGCTCCTGTGTACCTCCAAAATTCGGATGAATATGAAGTGGAAGAGATTCTGGATTCCCGTAGAAAAGGAAGGGGATTGCAGTATCTGGTGCACTGGAAGGGGTATGGAATAGAAGAGCGTACATGGGAACCTGACACTAATATCCATGCCCCACGTCTGATTCGTTTGTTTCACCAAGGTCATCCTGACAAACCCAAACCTGGAGAGGGGAGTTGTGGGGGGAGTGTGCTGTCATGCCTCGAGGTCCGCAAACGAGCGGTCCCTTTAAGTAACCCCTTCATAAGCTGTTAGAGCCCTGGGAGCGACGCTTTACGTTCTTGCGTCAAGCTCCCGTTACAGCGTTTCCTGTCCTGGTTTCCTGTTGCCTGATTTCCGGATTTCCCTTTGTGGTGGAACGAGCTCTCCTTCGTTCCTCTGCGATATAGGTTATCTTCTTGTTCCTGCTTTAGTTCCTAGCTCTGGAACTAGTCCTTGAGACCCGTTTGTTTATTGACTGCTCCGCCCGACGGCCGGGTTTGACTCCGCCGTCCAGCCGGGCAGAGTGTCAGTGTTGCCCTTGGTTTGTGGCTCCGCCCGACGGCCGGGTTTGTGCTCCGTCGTCTGGCCGGGCAATCTCTCACCTCTCCTCCACTTTCCTGGGCTCCGCCCGACGGCCGGGTTTGTACTCCGTCGTCTGGCCGGGCTGTTTCTCCCGCTAACCAGCAGGGGACCCTTTAGGTATTTAGCCGTCTTTTTGCCCTTCCCTCACCCGGCGGCCGGGCTTAGTCTCCGCCATCCGGTGATTCCCTTTCCCGCAGTTTGTTTCCTTCTTGGTACTACTCATCTTACCTCACTTCCTGCATTCCTGGCCATACGTGCTGTGTGTGGGTTCTGCACTTGCGTGGACTCGTGAATGATTCATCTACACTACTCCCAGAATCACGGTAACAGCGCAGTGCGCTATTTCTATGTTATTCTCTATGAAATCATACTTGTATTAATGTATGTTTGTTTTACATTCAGCCAGTTAATTCTACGTGAATGTTACAGTCTGGTTCGGGTGGGCTCTACAGCAATACAGATGTTGGTTTAAGAGTCTTCTACATATGACCAAGTAAGACAACTATAATCCTGAACAGTGTTAGACAAGTGCACAGTATTCCTCGAGTAATCATTATTGTGTTTCTTGTTTGTTCCTTCACCTTAGCTCAACCTAACTCCTGTCCCCCATACACAGTTCTATGCCAGCAGAATTTATTTACTCTTGGTATGTAATACACTTAACCTATAAATGTGCCTACTGTTCTTTTGTGCATGTTTCTGAGGGTTAGTAATTCCTGTTTTGGTTTTAGCCTCTACAACCATCAGAGGTCCAGGCCAGGTGCTTGTACAACCACACAGAAGTCGTCATACCAAGAAGAATATTTTTTCCCCCGCCTTTCCTTGTTTTGTCTCCCTGTTTTCCCCTGGCGAGCCTCTCGGTACTCTAGTGCTTGATAGAGTCGGAAGGCCGTAGGGGAAGGCTGTGGAATATTCATCGGATCCTTGGCGCTCCTGTGGAACCTGCCTGAGAACCATTACAGGACCTTTCTTTAGATACTTTCCGTCATTAAAGTCGAGTACTCTTCCTGGGTTTTCTATCTATTGTTACTAATTCTCTACATACAATGTCCGACAGGAAGAAACATCATTTGTTAAAAAGCAACTTCACAAAAAGTTCTCACAGCGTGCAGAATGACTATTCAGTATAACTTTTTTCCATATTTTGGCACAGGTCAGCAGAATAAAACGTTTTTGAGGCCTACATGAAAATGTAGCTGAATCACTTTCACATTAATCACTATGACACTATAACCAAACTCATTAATAAAAATCATTTGTAATGCACTACATCTAAATTATTGTCACACATTAATTAGGAAAACTTCTCATAGACATATATTTCAAAAGTACATTATTTACATGTGTTTTCTAATGTTCACTTTCTTCTCTATATGTTACAGACTTTAATTATTACATTCAAACTGTAAAACACATTAGTATTTGTTATTTCAATAACTAGTGATTCTTTAGCAAATCCCTAAGCATCATTCTGCATATTTAATTTCTTTTTCATCACATTATGTTTTAATATATATCACACTTACCTTTATCTTATTCATTATTTTTCTTTATATCACACATTTATCACTCAGGTTATTCTTGCCAATATTTTTAATAATAAGGTTTTCGAACACTCTGCATACTTTTACGATTCAGTTGACCATTTTCACGTTCATATTTTAACTCATTATCATATCAACTTTATCAATATTAGTCGTAAATACAGTTAGAAAAGAGAACTGCTAGAGGTAAACGTTTTTCAACAATTTACACTCCATCACATGTATATATTATGTAATATATATATTGGCAGCAGGGATATCATCAATGATGTTTTTCAGATGTCAGCAGTGATGTCATCAAAAATGTAATTTAGCATGTAATCAGTGAAATGTGAGGTCATAAGCAGTGCATGACAGCGGTGCAAGTTATGTTTAGCGCACCGACCCAAAACGTATGAATTTATGGGATTTTGGGTTTATTTTGTAAACATAACTTCACTTTAAGTGCAGTTGTTTCAGTGATATTTTTTGGTTAATGAAGCATAAGTTATAGGGCTTAGTTTACTAAGGATTTGAGCTGGGGCAAAATCACAGAAATCGATGCAAAGTGGCGCAAAATATTTTAAAGATATTTACTTTCCAGCATAATAGGTATTTTACCCTAGAAAGTTGTTCTTTCCTCCTTGCAAATAGTGCTTTGTGTCGGTTTGCATCAAAGAGGTATTGACTTGAGTATAACTTTGGCGGATCAGCATAACCACCCATAGTTTTTCTGTCAAAGCCTGATCTACTAAAGTAGCCAGACATGCTTTGCATCAATAAAGTTATGTCTTCTTGAAGCAAGCGCTAAAGAGGAGAAATGTTTTTGTATCTCCAAACATTCCACACATTGCATGTGTGCTGCACTGTGGAGCACAGCTACAATGTGTGGAATATTCAATAATTTATCAGCTTGCACACACCTCTGCACTATGATGCAAAGGTGAGGATGTGGCTTAAGGGCTAAAGCAGTCGCCCCGTAGCATGGGGAACCGTGATGCGAGTTTCGGCAGGACCCTCAACACCCTGTCATTCTGGGCAAATCAATTAATCCCACGTGCCTAACAAAATTAATGTGTTTGTCTGTAATGCAACTGGTGCTTCTGTAAATCGCTCTGAAGTCTTTGGGTCGAGTGTTCGCTATTTAAAACTCAAAAACAAAAAAAGGTGGTGCATGTCGATAGGCAGCCTGTTAGTGCGTCAGTGCATGGAATAATACCAGCAGCAGGCCTTTTAAAATAAATAAATATAGCTCTTCGCTGCTTTCTTCCTCTTACACAACACAACTCAGCAGCTTTGCTTGGTGTGCGTTAAACAACCATAATTCTGCTACATAGTACCTACATGTATTATAACCATAACTGTACTTTGACTGGGGTTTCTTCAGTGAATTTCTGAGGTTGTTTTAAATGTAAGTTATCATATTTTATGGGTCCTTTAATCATAACTTCAGCTTAACTGTGTTTTTTCTCTGAATTTCTTTTGGTTGCAAACATACCTTATTGTACTTTATATATGGTTTAAAGCTTTGTTTCAACTGCAGCGGTACAAAAGGGGGTGGTGATGGACGGAGCATCTGAACCAATCAATCACTCACACCCAGTCAACAGATCTGGGTTTAGTCCATCACCATTCTTTAGCCCACTCTGCCACCCCAGTTCAGACATGGCCATATGCAAATCAGTCTGACCCTGTGCCTCATGGGAACAGTCCAGCCCGAACTGCCAAGCCATGCCTTCCCTGGACCGGAAACAAGCTTCCGAGGACCGGTTTCTGGCATTTCAACCGTCTTCAGCCCGGCTTGCTTGAATCCAGTGGCAAAGTGAGCAAGGGACTCCCGTCTGAGCATACCCTGCCAACTTATGGCGAACAAAGCGGTACAAAAGGGGGTGGTGATGGACTGTGGTATTTTTCAATCCATTTTTTAAATGTGATTTTTAGCATTTTATCTTTGTTGGAAACTTCATTTTAACTCTGGTTTAATGATTTTTATATTTTTTAAGTAGACCCATTTTGGTTGCTGCCTCAAGTGTGTTTGTGGGTAAAAGGAGAAAGGACTGAATTTGGTGTATGCAAGGAGGTACAGAGGGAGAGTGCAGAGCTATTGAATGAAGGCTGTGTGAAAGGAATAGATAACGTTTTGAATGCCATCACTGACAGCAACACTGCAGCTGTAGAAGTAGTAATTTGTTTAAAAAAATCTTTATCATTTTCAAGTGAAGTACATTTTGTTGCGTGGAAGTAGTAATTTCTTTTTTTAAAAACTTGTTTATATTATTGGCAAAAGAACGATATGCAAAAAGCATACATGTGATACAGTCTATCACTCAAATATGAAGCCAGTAGTGCCCATCTATGAAGAAAATAAAGTAGGCTGCCTCTATTATCGGCCAACTGTGTTCCAATTGATAATACTCCTTGCCACCAGTCTTCAAAAACCAGGGCTTTACAGACCTTCCATTTTTTTCTCAAACTAAGAGCTGTGCAATGACAAAAGCATATATGGTGTGGTTGTTGATATTGATATCTAATAGTATAGTAACTGGGTCTGGTTGAAGCAACGTTCTCATGATTTTGCTTAATTTTTCGAAGACGATGAACCAAAATTACCCAAGTTCAGGACAGCTGGTGAACGTATAAATAGAATCTACTTACTCATAATTATATTGGAAATTATTTGGAAAGTTTAATTTGGGTAATGTCGAAGTCGTATTGTGTTTGATAGACCTGACGTCTAAGGCGTGTGGAAGTGATGATTTGGAAAAACTGTTGGAGTAGATTTGAAATCTCTTCAGAAGATATGGGCAGTGCTCAATTTGTGACATAATAAGTGCCAGTGCCCAAAGCACTGCTCAAAAGACAACAGCAGGTGCTAGTAAATGTCCTGCATCGAATACCAAGGCTGCATAGACTTGAATCCACTTCATGCCTCTTTAATAAACTGCCAGGCACTTCCTGTCCCTTTATCTTAGTCTTGCACGTTCTTGCTTTCTCCCTTGTTCATGTTTTTTTGCCTTCTCTTCCCTCTTCTTTCCTGTTTGTGTGTTTTTCCCTCTCTTGCTCTTTGTTGATGTCTAATAAAAAAAATAAAAAAAGTGCCGGTGGGCCCAACCGCCAACCACTGGCTCAGATTCAGCATGGATTATGGGTGAATTTTATTAGTTGGACCATTTATCAGCAGGGTCGGATTGGTAAAGCGGGCACTCGGCAAATGGCCGAAGGGCTAGTAGCCGAGTTCCAGATGTTGGCTGCTTTTTTGGGCAGCCTGGAAGCTGTTAGTGCTGTTAGGATGCCACCAGCGGCCCAGTGGGTGCCTGAGTGGCCTTTCTAGAGGCAGATGGGCGGAGGTATCACTCCCTTTATCAAGCTGGGCCAGCCCATTAAAGTATGCTGATTGAGTGGGGCAGGGGGCTTTAGCAGAAGTGGTCTCACTTGCATTCATGTGTGGCTCAGCAGTGTGAACTAATCTGTGCATTTTTTTTTATCTAAGTGAAGTTCAATAAAACATGCCCCCAACCCCCTTTCTTTTCATACAACTTCGCTGAAGCAGTGTTTTGCGGAAAGGCAAAATGCAAATGTGGGCCACTTTTTAGGTCTCGCTAGAGCCAGCGCATTCGCTGGTCTAGCGAGACATTTAGTAAGCAGATTTTTAAAGTGCTGCCAAAGGCAGCCACCAGCTTACTCTTACGAGCACAAGCGCGCGCGCCTCTCCAATGTAAACTTACAGCGCGAGGCGCTTGTCTTTTCTTGTTTTTTTACTTTTGCCGGCGCACCAGAGTACTACTCGGGTGCTTTTTTTTCTTCCAGCGCGCATGGGCACACACAACATCCGGGCTTGTTTTTGGTAGTCTAAGAGCTGCATGCCGGGATAGTGGAGGAGCTGATGAATGAACTCTTCTGCTGTTGTCTTGTGAAGGAGAGAGATAGCAGTGTCGGGTTATTAGTGGGTTGGGGTTGGATGTGTCACGATTATTCTGTGGGAGGGGCATAGCTACAGGCAAGGCTTCGTGCATCTTGGGGGTCTTGCTGCTTATTAGTGTTTGAGCCTGCTGTGTATTTAAAGAAGGGGCCCGCTCCTGTAAATGTGATCAGTAAACAACGGTAAAAGCCTTTCCGCTGTGGATCTGTACGTCTTTAATTTGCTTTGATTTGAAACCTCACTGCGACTTTCACTTTTGCATTCCGTAGAAATTTGGACTAAAGGATAAAAAGATTATTACAGGCAAACAAACATCAGTCATACAGGTTTGAGATCGGGGCGGGTGTTCTTGAGTTTAAACGTGACATTCTAATGATAAATGCAGGTACGTGAGGCTCACCCAGTAAAGTTGTCAAGATTGCTCAGGAGTAAGGTTGCCTTTCTTGGCGTTTAACTCACTACAGAAGTGCGACTTGTTAGGTGTCTGCCTGCAAGACACTAGCAGTTTGGTGCATCAGTAAGCCCACTAATTATATTTAATACTTTTGAACATAGTTAGAACCCCCATTCCTATTGATTTATCTTAGACATTTTTGTCTGTTTATTGTACACGTTTTGATAGTTGAAAAGGAAGCACCCGTGTAACACATACACACAGCACAGCCACTTCATGAGGAGGTTATCCTATTAATATTTTTGGTCGCCAAAATTCAGATGGTTTTGGAATAAAAGCAGTGCACTCCTGTGTCCCCAATACTTCGTTTTTAAGACATGCAAATAACACAGAAAAATACTAATTTGGTGATACACTGGAAACACAAAAGCAGTGATTGTATTGCTTTTTTATGATTTATGTTTTTTAAGCTACAAAAAAACGTAAGCAAGCGAAACTGCACTGCATACATGTTCTCGTTTTGTGAACAGATCTCAGGATCTCGGTCTGTAGTGCTCTGTGATTGCCGCATAATACTAGTTAGCGTAAATGGGGCACATGGGCAATCACTTGCATAGCTGCTAGTTTTGTTGTAATGAGGGACACAGTTAACACAGATTTATTTTTGTTTTTTTACTTTGTTTTATTGAGTTTCTCATAAGAACAGAGCATAAACAGGCAGTACTAAATTCAAACAACATATTAGAATCGACAGAAATACCACTTCCATACACCAAGGCAATGTCCTGAAAATGGAGGCAAACATTTTGTTACAAGTGAGAGGTGACAGAAGATATTAGTTAAAAACTGTTTGAAATTGAGTTCAAGACATCAATCGGATATACAATAAAAAAGATATATAGATGTTCGCCTTAACTCATATTTAAAAATTTCTCGGTCAGTTTGGCTGTGGGCACTGTATAAATCTGAAAAGGTTCAAATAGTTGTGGAGAAGCTTCGGCATATTCTAAGATTAGAAGTCTTATTTTGCATTCTCCACAAGGAATTGAAAGATGTTGTGACAATATGAACTTGTTTAGAAACATTTTTTTCACGCATTTTCGTTAGGTACTTGGGCAAAGATTGGTTGCTGGTCTGTATTGCTGTTGGTCTTTAATGAGTATTTTGTGTAAGACCAAAAGTTAATAATTCTAAAGAAATTGTGACACTGACGAAGCTGTGGGGCCAAATAAACAAGCATTGGCATAGCCAATAGGTCTCGCTTTTGGGACCTTATAAGTATTTACTTAAGCAGCACAATATCCTTGGTGCAACAAAATCAACTGTTGCATGGCTAAACACTTATAAGTTTCCAAAAGCGAGACCTATTGGCTATGCCAATGCTTGTTTTTTTGGTGTGCCCAGGCCGATTTTTGATCCCAATTCAACCCTGTTTATCAGCCCAGACCTCCCTATCATTGGACTTCATTATAAGAAATCAGAATATAAGTTTCAAATAGATGGAGGGATCTGCCCTAAAAATAATGTTAAGATATTGGTAGGAAGCTGGCTCTCTATATAGTGCACCAAAATGAGTTATACTTTGAAGAGAGTTCAGGCAATCCTTATTGGTCTACAGAGGCACAAGTAACAAATCCAAATGTTCTCTTTTGTGGTAGTGAGGGTGAGCAGTTTAGGCTTATCAGAGGGTAGTGCTAAAAGGCAATAAATGAGGCACACACTCAACAATAAATCCAAGACCAATTTAGAAAAATAACACAGATTTTTATATCAATTTTAACACCAAGATCTTCGCTATCAAATAAGTACTTTTTGAAATATTGATTTTTACAGATAAGTAAAATATTCACTTAAATGCATCTTTAACCCCTTCGACGCTCATGACGAGCTGGGCTCGTCATGCAGTAGCCTCCTGCTACGCTGATGACGAGCCCAGCTCGTCATGTAAAGTGGTATCTGTAGAATCCCAGCACAGGAGAAAAATCCCCATAGCGTTCAAGGTGTTAAGTGGCAATACTTTCCTATGGGGAAAAAAGGCATATACTACATACAGTTACTTGCAATAGATTTCTGGGGTTCCCCATCAGGACTTAAGGTGGTAGGGGGCCACGGTTCAAAGAATCACCCGGAGTTAGTCTTTACTCACTCTGGGGCATCCGCGTGCAGAGGTGCTGGTTGGGTTAGTAGCTTTGCTCGCTACACCAAAGGAGGGTGGTGGGGGACCTAGAAACAGGCTGAAGAGAGGCACTCGTGGACAAGCCCGGGAGCTCCCAATGGGGGGAGGGGAGGGGCTCGGTTTGTGAAGCACAGTTTGTTCTCGGAAACCTGGGCTGTAAGCTCGGGTGTAGAATGGTTACGTTGGCTGGGCTTGTGCATCATGGGCACTCACGGTTGTCTGCCTTCACCGGTTGAGGGGACAAAAACAGGACAGCTGGGCCACTTTTGAAGTGGGTCTCTGTGGTGCTGACATCTCTCGATGACTGCTTGGTCTTGGAGTTATTGGAATCCGGATTGGATTGTGAGAGGCTTTGGTTGCTGCAAGGGGTCCTGTACCCCTGGTATTGGTGTTGTGTGGTTCTGGTTGGTTCTGGCATCTTCTCACTTGGTGGGGAGATGGATCTGACCACCTCTTGGAACATGGTGACCTGTTTATGGAAGGCTTCTCCATCAGTGAGACTGGGGAGCAGCAGAACGATGGACCGGACTTTGCTGTTTTGTGCCTTCAAGCTGCAAGGGAGAAGCTCCTCTATTTCAAGGGAGATTGCTGGCAGTTTGCAAAGTGCAGGCAGCCTACTGGGGTTCTGGCAGATGCATCAGGATGAGTTGGTTTGTTACTTGCCTGCCTGCGCCTGCAAGTGCAGGCAGGCAGGCAAGGTTTGGCGCCAAAAAGTCTGCAACTGGTCCTCAGTTCTCGCTTTCTTTGCTCTTTTTTGTCTTCTTCTTCTTGTGCCCATCGAATCCGAGTTGCTGGTGTCAGGGGTGCCACATAAATACTGAATGTAGGTGTGTTTAAGGGGAGTGTAAGGTCTAGACCCCGTGTATGACCACTTCCTGTGGGGAGTGGGCATAACTCTGACCCAGTGTATCTAGTTTCACCAGAACCAAGATGGCGAAATTCTGTTTTTCACTTCAGGTAGCCCACCTTAGCGGTGTAACTAGCCTGACAGTGAACACGCCTCCTGACTAGCTAATTTTCCTGCCTGTCCTGGTGCCAAATGGGCCCTGGCCAGTGTATGGCTTCTCCCCTATCTGGGGGAAGCTGGGGTCGCATATCAAAGCCGGCAGAGGTCTTTGAAGCATCCTGCCTTGATATGCGGATTACTACCCATCCTGCTTGGAGGAGGTAAGAACACCTCCAACCAGAGCAGGCATTGTTTCTTACATCATAGAGCATTGCCTCTCACGTCCGAGGGTCAGAAATGCATCTGTGGTGGCAGGCTGTTCAATACCAGTCAGCCGGCACACTACAGGTAGGTAGGTTTTCAGGGGGCATCTCTAAGGTACACTCTGGGTGTAAGTATTAATAAAAGGACTACTGGAATCAGTATGCATTTATTTAGACAAGGGGTTTGATACCAAACACCATCGGTTTTAGTTAAGCCATCATGTATCTGGGGAACTCGTAATGACCAGTGTCCAGTACATATACTTAAGATGGTTTCCCTGTTCACAAACAATTTAAACACTTATACTATATGGTAATTGGACTAGTCAACACCGGTGCAGACCTGCTCAAGGATATATGTCCTCACATGTAACCTAATGCACCCTGCCTTAGGCCTGTAAGGCCTGCTGAAGGGCTGTAAGGGTGCCTTACGTATAGTTCGTGCAGTGTATGGGGTCATGGCCCACAGGGTGTGTGCCATGTCGCATTTTCACTTTTGTCTGTACCATTTCATGCAGCATGCAATGGCCATCTGCATGAGTTTGGTGGTGGGTCCCTTAGGGTGGCACAAAACATGCTGCAGCCCTTAGGGGGTCCTCTTTAGTGCCCATGCCCTAGGTACCAGGGATACCATTTACTAGGGACTTACAGGGGTGCTAAAGGGCTTGCCAATTATGAAACAATTGCACAGTTTACCTTGTTTTGGGGACAGAAAACTGTCACTGGGGTCCTGGTTATTAGGAGCCCAGTGCACTTCAGTAAACGTTGCAGCAAATACCAGTAAAAAAAGAGGTGACCATGTCAAAAAGGGGCCTGATCCCACAGTATTACTGTGATGTAGTGGAGGGAGTTACTTTGGTGAACTCATTTTTAAAATCTAATTTGTATGTACATAAAAAGTAATTTTTATGACGTTGCAATTCTGTACTCTAATTGCTCAAATTATTTCAGAGCAGAGTTCGAAAACACATCACCCAGCCTTACAATTACCCCAAAACCAGTTTGTAAAGGTTTGAATGTGGAAAATCTCAGAGATTTCAAAATTATGTTTAAAGGTGTACGAGGGTTCTCTAGTTTCCTACTTGTGACGCTGTCTTTATTTACTTCTGCATGTGCCAGTAAAACAAGCACTGGCGTTGCCAATAGGTCTCGCAGTAGGAAAGTTGGAGCTATTGGTTTTGTAAATGACATTTTATATTTATGTTTTGTGATTTACAATGCCAATACTTTTAACTTTAGCAAATGTGACACTTTTAGCATTTGTAATGCCACGTTTTGTATTGACGTGACTTAGATGTATTGATATTACAAATAACAATGGCTTTTAATTTTTTTAATTATTGAAGGGTGTTTGTTTTATTGCCCATCCTGCTATGATGTTTGTTTCATTGCCCACCCTGCTCCCTAATAAACAGCCTTTTTACACCCTTCTAGAAGGGGAGAAAGTAAACTGAGATGGGCGGGAGAGAGAGATAGGGAAGGAGTGCAAGAGAGAAGTATAATGAAGTGCGAGGGTGATGAGGAAAGGTGATGAGTGCAAAAAAGTATGAGCGAGACACAAAGATATAAAAGACGAGAGGGTGTGTTAGTGAGAGATAAAAACGGGAGGAAGGGAGTCTGGAGACAGATGCGGGCAGCATGGAAGAAGGGGGATGCAGCGAAGCAGAGAGGATAGAGAGCAAGGCAGAGAGGAAGGCACAGTGATGGAGAATCGGAGAGCATGTAAGTGAGGAGTGTGGGCGGAGAGAAGTAGAGAGAGAGATAGAGAAAGCAAAGGAGACAGAGAGAGAGGGAGAGCGAGAGAAGGAGAGAGGGAGAGAGAAGGAAAAAAGTGGAGCGAGGGAGAGAGGAGAGAAGGGGGGAAAGGATCAAAGAACGAAAGCGAAAATATTTGAAGGCAAATAAAAAAGAAAATGCCAAAAAAACAGAACGAAGGAAAGCTGAGTAGGCTTCCAAGCCGAAATAATCGAGTACGGTAACAGAGGAACACATTCCTGCAGCCGCTGAATCTGGCATTCTACGACTACAGATGTCCATTGCTTGCCTTATCACACAGGCAGACTGCTCAGTTTCACCCCAGATTCTGCCATCATTCCTTCCAAAGTGAATAGAAGTGAAAGCCTGCTCGCAAGCACAACAGTGGAAGGGTGGAAAGGAGCAGATGGACGGACGAGAAAGGCAGGACAGAGCCAGCTATGTTATCGTTTTCGATAGCGGAATAAATAGCGTTAATAAAACTGTTGCGATGACGACAATGTTCATATCGAAAACAGAAAAAGAAATATAACAGACCCGATCAAGAGGGAAAAGGAAAGAAAACAAACGGAAAGAAAGAGGTAAGGCGGGAAGGAATGAGGGAGGGAATTTAACGAAAGAAGGCGGGGGTGAGAGAGATGGAAAGAACCTGCCTGCAAAGAAAGAAAAAAAGAAAGCGAAGAACGAAAGCGAAAATATTTGAAGGCAAATAAAAAAGAAAATGCCAAAAAAACAGAACGAAGGAAAGCTGAGTAGGCTTCCAAGCCGAAATAATCGAGTACGGTAACAGAGGAACACATTCCTGCAGCCGCTGAATCTGGCATTCTACGACTACAGATGTCCATTGCTTTCCTTATCACACAGGCAGACTGCTCAGTTTCACCCCAGATTCTGCCATCATTCCTTCCAAAGTGAATAGAAGTGAAAGCCTGCTCGCAAGCACAACAGTGGAAGGGTGGAAAGGAGCAGATGGACGGACGAGAAAGGCAGGACAGAGCCAGCTACCAAAGATGCAATCTGTAGAGTGTGTCAACCAAAAGAAACAAGCACGGATGGGGGCGGGAGAGCCTGGTGGGGGGGCGGGAATGCGAGCGAGGGGAGGAGAAGTGTGGCAGGCGCGCGGAGGGAAGCCGGATGGGGAGGGGGAGGAGAAATCCAAGTAAAGGGTGTGCGCAGGGAGAGAGAGGGGAGGTGCTGGAGCTGGGAACAGATGGCCGTGAAAGTTTATGGCCCAAAAGCGCGTGCCTGTGGCCACGTGAACTCGAAGAAAACCGCACGAAAAAAGCGGTGGTTTCACGAGGATTTTGAGCACTTGAATTCTCGCCATTTCCCATTCCTCCGGAATGGAAAAGGCGAGACCTAAAAAAGGCTTAAGCACATTTAAAGTCTGTCATTTCTTATGAGGAGAGGCCGACAGAACCTTCCTATATAGGCCGCAAGGGATATTGTTAGTTCTGGCTTCCAGCCCCTACCCACTCCATTTATACATGTTTTTTAATATTTTTATTCATCTCTAACTTCAATTTGACAATTATGGAACGATCCCTATAGCTTCGGCGTTCGGTAGGTCTTAGATCTAAGAGCTTTATGAAAACTTAGGCCTGGGGGTTGTAGAAGCAAGATAGCTAACACATGTCAGTTGCAGCATAGAATTCAAAAGATTTGTCTACGTTTTTAACAATTTCACATATTCAGAGCCACTGTTGGCTCTCAATCCTCGGTCATAAAATTTTAATTGAAGTTGTTTTAAAAAAAATATTGCTTTTACTTTCTCAGGAAGGTCTTCTGAGTCAGAAGTGAAAAGTGTAAGCTCACAGAGCACAAAACACAAATATTTTTCCAGCCACATTTTTAAATCAATTTAGATACTTCTCCAGCAGCGATCAGTGGTAACATGAAGCCATTTGTCCTAATGCTGAATCTCTCAAGAGCCAGGTAATCTTTGTTGCAATTGTGTTCAGGGGCAGATGCCAGGCTTCAGTGCCTTCCGAGCGAAAGAGGCATGTAGATCACTTCCTCTTAGGGGCACAGCTGAGGGGAAGGGGAATTGGGAGTGTGTGTTACACCCCCCACCCCTACGAAATGTGTCTGGTGGTAAATAGGGCATGGTATGTATTGTATGTATGTATGTATTTAATGCTTGTTAAGCGCGGCTGTCACCCAGAGGGTATCCTGGCGCTGAGATCAATTCAACCATCCGATGTATGCTTTAAACTACTCTTGGAAAAAGATGTGTTTTGAGATCCCTTTTAAAAGAAACCAGATCTTGTCTACTCCTCAGCGTCAGAGGTAAAGTATTCCATATTGTGGCGGCTGCAAAGCTAAAAGCGCGGCCACCCATTCTCACTCTGATTATCCTAGGAATTCTCACTAGGAACGCCGAGGCGGATCTCAGGGGTCTGGCAGCTTGATACCAAGAGAAAAGATTTTGCAGTGGTATTGGTCCTTGTCCATGCAGAGCTCCAAAACCAAGACATAGAGCCTTGTAGGTGATCCCCTGCTGGACCGGTAGCCAATGAAGATCAGCCAGAGCTCCAGAAGAAGAAGCCGAATGCGGGAGAGACAGAGCTAATTTAGCCACCATATTTTGGATCCTTTGTAACTTAAGAATCAGGGTCTTTGGAGCTCCCAGGAGTAGTGCGTTACAGTAGTCTAACCTACTGAGAATGGAACTACGCACTACCTCTGCTCTAGCTTCCCGAGGAAGGAGTGGTAATATCTTCCGAAGAGCGCGGAGCAGACCCATACAAGTCCCTACAGTCCTGTTCACCGAGGCATCAAGTTGTAAGTTTGGTTCAAATACAACTCCCAGATTACGAGCTGATTCTGCAGCCTCCACCGAACATGGTATAGAAGTAGGCCAGAAATCTTCTGGCAAAGCACGAGGGAGTCGGTCTAAGGAGCAGTGCAATACCTCCGTTTTCGACCCATTGAATTGGAGTGAGTTGGCTTGCAACCACTCTGCTGTGGCCGACATACAATGGTGAAAAGTGTCCCTCGAAACCACCTCAGAACCCTCAAAAGAAAAGATCAATTGCGTGTCATCGGCATATTTGATGACTTGTATGCCGAATGACTTTATAAGTTGTATCAGGGGTTGGAGGTACAGATTAAAAAGGATCGGGCTTATCGCAGATCCCTGGGGGACACCTTGGTTCACCTGTCGTATGGCAGAGTGAAAAGGTGGTAACGCCACAGCTTGTTGTCTATTGCCGAGATATGATGTTAACCAGGATTGGGCCAGGCCGGTTATTCCCGCATTTCGAAGACGGCCCAGTAGGACCTCATGGTTCACCGTGTCGAACGCAGCCGACATGTCAAGCAGCACTAAGAATGCTGACTTGCCCCTGTCGACACGCGTTCGCAGATCGTTCAACACGGTGACCAGAGCAGTCTCAGTACTATGGGCCGGTCTGAAGCCAAATTGTGCTGCGTCCAGGCAGAAGTTGGTTTCCAGGAAGTTGGCCAAGGCTCTCGTAGCCCACTTCTCCATAATTTTTATCGCAAATGGAAGGAGCGAAATAGGCCTGTAGCTGGCTGAGCAGAGAGGCTCCAAGGTAGCCTTTTTTAATAAAGGTGTTACTATTGCCAACTTCCAACTGTGTGGAACTGATGCTGTAGCCAACGATTGGCAACAAATTGAATGTAGCGGGGGAAACAGCTCGTCTTGAAAGGCCTTCCAAATCTTATGCGGCATAGGATCTAGGGGCGAACCTGAAGATACGCCGTTGGCCAGTGCGCAAAATTCCTCCAGTGAAGGAGCAGGGAAGCTTAGCAACTGGGAGGTCCCCTCCTTGTTTTTACTCTCTTCGGATTCCAGATGACAAAGGGATACCGAGGAAGAAAGCAAAGCTGGTGCGTGCTGTCTGGGGGCTTCTAGTCCATTCAGAATGTTCCTAATTTTTTCTTCAAAAGCGAGGGCTAAGGAATCACAAAGTTCCTGAGACGCAGGAATAGATGGTACCGCGCATGAGGGATTGGATAAGCTTTTAACCAGTTTGAACAAGGTCTGCGATTTATTAGGAGCTTTTGCCAAGGTATCTTCCAAAAACCTTGCTTTAGCGTTCCTTAGCTGGAGCTTATATTCCAGCAGAGTAGCTTTATATGCAGCCCGGTCCCGCTCCATGTACCCTCTCCTCCATGTGCGTTCCGCCTGCTTACAGTGGAGCTTGGACTGGCCAAGTTCCTCAGTAAACCAGGCGTTAGTCCCTCTAGGTCTATCCCTCACTTTCCGTAGAGGTGCCACCTCGTCCAGTGATGTCAGAATTTGCTGGCAGAGGGCAGCATAGCTCTTATCCGCACTGTCCTCCATCCTAAAAGTTCCAGACAACAGCATGGGTCGAATCGGCTCCTTTAACAGGCGGGTCCATTGTCGATTGAGCTTAGTGCTCTCCAGGTTGCTTGGTTTTATTAAGGCAGGCTGGGCTATGGTTAAAAGGATCAGTGAGTGGTCGGTCCAGCATTGATCTAAAATTTCTTCCACGATGACTAATTCCCTCTCTGCAAATACCAGATCCAGTATGTGCCCCTTCGTGTGAGTAGATGACAGAACCAGCTGTTCAAGTTGAATATTACCACACGCTTGGCAAAGTTCTCTATAGGCTAGATCTTGAGGGCCAGAGGGCCAAAGGTTAAAATCGCCCAGTATCAAAAACGTGGAGTGGGAATTTGAAAGATCATAGATCAGATCGACCAGAGACTGGAGGGCAGCTGTAGTTGACGAAGGTGGCCTATAGCATAAAAGGCCAGCCATCAGCGTACCCCCTTGAGCGGTGATAGAGAAACCCATAAGCTCAAATCCCTGTACTTATGTATGTATAGGCGTTCTTATAAAGCGCTATCACTGTCACCCACCGGGCATCCTGGCGCTACGACTGTTTCTGACACAGAGCGAGATTTTACCAGCTTCTACACATACTACATTGTCCTAGGGAACAGGTAAGTTTTTAGCTCCTTTTTAAAGATGGGAAGGGTTTCCACGCTCCTGAGGCTCAATGGTAAGGAGTTCCACAGTTGCGCCGCGGCTGTCCTAAAGGAGCGACCTCCCATCCTGGTCCTCCGAAACCTGGGTACCACCACCAAGAAGGCCGACGCCGACCGAAGAGATCTTACGGGGGTATACCAGGAGAACAGATCTTGTAAAGGGACCGGGCCTTGATGATGCAAAGCTTTAAAGACAATACACAGAGCCTTGAAATTCACCCGTTGGAAAATTGGGAGCCAATGAAGGTCCCTGAGTGCCTTAGTGGAGGAATCCGAGCGGCGCCTTGAAAGCGCCAACTTCGCGGCACAATTCTGAATCCGCTGAAGTTTCCCAAGCACGGTAGTTGGAGCCCCCAGAAGCAGTGCGTTGCAATAGTCCAGACGACTAAGGATAATGCTCCGCACTACTTCTGGTCTTACCGGTGCTGGGAGTAACGGTAAGATCTTTCTCAAGGATCCCAGTAGGCCCATGCACGTAGCCACAGTCTTATTTACTGCGGAGCCCAGTTGTAGATCGGAGCTGAACATCACCCCCAGATTCCGAACGGAATCAGCCGGCAGGTTTACACCCCCAAAGTCAGGCGGCCAAGAACCGTGGGGAAGGGGTCTAGGAGCCCGATCCAAGGAGCAGTGTAGAACCTCTGTTTTCGAGCAATTGAATTGAAGGGAGTTATTCCCTAACCAAACAGCCGTGGCCCTCATGCAACGATGGAACACCTCCTGTGACACCCCCCCTTACCCTCCAACGAGAAGATAAGCTGGGTGTCATCAGCGTAGTTGGTGACCGTGATGCCGAATGACTTGATCAGTGTGATTAACGGCCGGAGGTACAAATTGAAGAGAATGGGGCTGATGGCCGAGCCCTGGGGAACACCCTGACCTACCCTCTTGATGTTAGATTGGTAGGGTGGTAGTGCAATTACCTGATGTCTTTGCTCGAGGTAAGATATCACCCATTCGAGAGCCGACCCTGACACCCCCACCTCGGACAGTCTCCTGATCAGAGTCACATGGTTAACCGTATCGAACGCGGCCGACATGTCAAGCAACACTAGAAAGGTTGCCTGACCCATGTCGACCCGCGTCCGAAGATCGTCAAGAACGGATACCAAAGCTGACTCTGTCCCGTGTGCCGGTCGAAACCCGAACTGAGCCACATCCAAACAATCATTCTGCTCGAGAAAGTTGGATAGATGTTTTGTGGCAAGTTTCTCTAGGATCTTAATGGGAAAAGGCAAGAGGGAGATGGGCCTGAAATTGGCTGGACATGTGGGATCCAGGTTCTCTTTTTTTAGCAGTGGAGAAACCACCGCCAATTTCCAACAGTCTGGTACCCGTGCCGTGGTGAGCGACTGACAGCATGTCAGAAACAGTGGTGGAAAAAGCTCATCACGACAGAGTTTCCAGAATCTGGGTGGTAGAGGGTCCAAAGGAGAACCAGAGGTCACCCCGTCGGCCAACGAACAAAAGTCCTCAAACGATGGTATCGGGAACGTGCTTAGCTCTGCCGAGGTAGTGCGTTCCTTCTCACTCTCAGGCGAGATGGAATCATGTGAAGTACTCCCGATTGAAGAAGGGAGATTGTTTAGAATGCCGGTAATCTTCTCCTCAAAGGCTAGTGCAAGCTGATCGCAAAGCTCTTGTGAGGCCGGAATGGTGTTTTTGGTACATCCGGGGTGGGCCAGGTCCTTTAC
Source organism: Lissotriton helveticus (assembly GCF_964261635.1). NCBI lineage: Eukaryota > Metazoa > Chordata > Amphibia > Caudata > Salamandridae > Lissotriton > Lissotriton helveticus. The sequence goes on along the minus strand of NC_136063.1, from coordinate 795,155,597 downwards.
GATCTTAAATAAGGCCTGAGATTTATTAGCCGCTGCCAGCAGAGAGCATTCTAGAAAGCTGGCTTTAGCCTGCTTGATCTTAGTCTTGTAGCGTGCCAAAACTTGCCTAAAGAGGACCCTATGCAATTCCAGGTACTGTTTCCTCCAGGTACGCTCAGCCCGTTTACATTGTAGCTTGAGCTGCCGGAGATCTTCCGAGTACCATGGCATAGCAAGATTGGGTCTATCTTTGATTTTCTTTTTCGGAACCACGGAGTCCAGCGATGTGGAGATTTTCTGGCAGAGAGTCTCATAACTCTCATCCACACTCGCTCCTAACACAAAGCCATCTGGCAGCAGAGAGGGCGGGGCGGCTTGTCTAAGGCACTTAGACTTCCTTTACCACTAGCTGCAGGAGAGAGATTGAGTCTTTAAAGATACAACCGACTCCACCCCCTCTCCCGGATCCTCGAGGAATGTGTCTTATGAGGTATCCCGGTGGGCACGCCCAACCGAGTTCCACCTCACAGTCTGCCTTAATCCAGGTCTCGGTCACAAATAGTATGTCCAGATGGTAGGATTCTATTACCAGGGCGATTTCAGCATAGTGTTTTACGAGGGAGCGGACATTTAAAAGTCCGCAAGAGAGAGCCTGATGTTGTTCTCCCCCTGTATTACACTCTGTTGATGCGTGTAAGTCCGTCTGAGCGCCCGATGGAAGAGAGGTATCCGAGAGCGGCGCTCCGGCCGCGTCAGGGACGCGAACGGGCGCAAACAGGCTTACCTCAGGCGCACCTACGGCGCGTCCGCTGCGCGCATCCGCTGTGCGTCTGTTTACACATGCCTATTTATATTATTACGCCGCCCGGGCTTCCGGCTACTAGAGCCTCTAGCCCCACCTAATATGGCGCCTGAAGTGGCCCAAGCGTTAGCCCCCACCTAAGATGGCGGTCGGAGTAGCACCACCAGGAACCCAGGAGCCCCTCTATCTAAGCCCCGCTAAATGCGGGTGAAAGAACTATTACAGTGCAGGTAAGCCTCACTATGCCCCCGCGTTGCTGGTCAGATGATTTACAAAAAATACAGTAGCGCGAATACAAGCAGAAACAAACGGCTCAATTAAAAGCAAAAGTGCCTAGATTATACAAGTGAAAATTTTAAAAATGGCAACAGCAGTATTCGGCAACACGCGCGATGGTAAAGGATCTGTGGCACTTACCAAGGGAGTAGCTTAAATAAGCTCTCCAATGCCCGGGCTTCCGGCTACTAGAGCCTCTAGCCCCACCTAATATGGCGCCAGAAGTGGCCCAAGCGTTAGCCCCCACCTAAGATGGCGGTCGGAGTAGCACCACCAGGAACCCAGGAGCCCCTCTATCTAAGCCCCGCTAAATGCGGGTGAAAGAACTATTACAGTGCAGGTAAGCCTCACTATGCCCCCGCGTTGCTGGTCAGATGATTTACAAAAAATACAGTAGCGCGAATACAAGCAGAAACAAACGGCGCAATTAAAAGCAAAAGTGCCTAGATTATACAAGTGAAAATTTTAAAAATGGCAACAGCAGTATTCGGCAACACGCGCGATGGTAAAGGATCAGTCTGTTGTAATTCACCAGGAATTTTTACACACACACAGACAAAAACGCATACACACTCTCTCCCTCTCTCTGTTTTTGAAAGTCTTCAAAAATGTTGTTACTTTACAAAATAGTATGTTTTCTCTCATATAGCATGCCTACAATCAATGTTCTTCTCCCTTTCCACGGCCCCTCAATTTCCACTCATGCGTCTGGCTTGTTGGGTAATGTATTTAAAATTATATGCCCCCGCAATCTTTCTGACAATGCTTTAAACCCCTGCTCCCCCTCATTGGCTTCAGATCACTCTCTGAGTCTCGTTTCCATTTGAACGCTTTGCACTCAGGCGGAGTTGGCAATTCCACCACGATGCCTCATTCTGTAATCCAGAGTTCCAGCCTGTCCTGCTGCAAAGTTCTCGTGGCTTGCTGGCTCCCCCGCCCTGCAGTTTGCTTCAGGAGGATGGTGTCGCTTTTCCTTAGTTCTTCTGGTGTGTCTCTGCCAGGCAAGCCACTGCTTGAATGCAGGCACGGCTCCAGGGTTCTCAACCTGGGAGGGCCATGAAAACACTTGGGTGGGCCATGAATATGCATGGGGAGGTAGGCAAAAATCAACAAGGGTTTACGAAATACACTGCTGTGCCCGCTATATAAAACAGCCTCCCACATAGACCTATCAAATTATTGACTATTGACATTACTTGATGTTGAAGTTGTTACATGAACTACAAACTTGGGTCGCACACAAAAATCTCTTGCCATTCTTTAAATAGGCTTCCTTAATGGTACATCAGACACAATTTTAACACTGCCTATTTTTGCAAATATGTTAATGCTGGGGAACTACTGTATGCTTGCTTGATGAACCTTGAAACAGCATTTGTTGGAGTTGATAAGAACTTATGGTTGAATACATTTAATAACTGGGAAATTCCATATTGTTACAAGCTATTTGGCAGCTATACAGTAGAACCTCAGTTCAAATAAAGTTTAACACTGTCTCTGCTTTATTCTCTAGGGCCTATCTTTTTAGAGGGTTGGAATAAGGTGGTGTGATCACCCTTCTCTTGTCCAGCCTCTATGTAGTAGACTATGGGGTTGCTTTGGCCAATCATAAATCTGGATCCCATAAGCAGGGGTGGAACTTGACATCAATATTACAGTATGCAGCTGACATAATCATATTGAACCGAATTAGTATCAGCCTGTTGCATCAATTAAGTGCCCTTCACATGTACAGCGTAAACAACAATATAGCAGTAAAAGCAACACAAACAAATGTAGTAATTGCTTGATTAGGTGGGCAAGACCCTCAACTCACAAGTGGTTTGTGAAATGTTCTTATGTCATTTTGACCAGGATTGAGTTGTAGACTATTGCTTATTAATGTGTCCTGTAGATTGCCCATTACTAACAATTCAGTTTAGCTTCCTTAGTGAGGCCAGGTAATGCCAAACATTTACATTTTAACTGTGAATATTTATTGTTTAGAACATATATATTTATTGAGGCAACCCTTTCAATTGGCAGTTTACAGATTAACAGCTTGCCAGTAAAAATCTGCCCCTCACTGACATTGAGTGTCTCATCCTTGTGAGCAACTAAAGAAAGCAATGAGATTGTTGCAGCAAAAAAAGTGTTATCACCTTAGCTCTCATGTGAATGAGATGCTAGGCACAGAGGATACGCTACAGGTACACATCAAACATTTAAAAAACAACATGAACGTAGCATAGCTGCCATTTTTTCAATATGTACATGTTTGACAATTCTATGTTAGCAGTGTTCATATGTGTGATATTTATATACCTCAAGTGTGACACTTTGAGTGACAATATATAGCAAACAGTTGAAAATAAAAGCTACTGACTTGCCAGGTGACTTATCTTTGAATTTTGGTACTCGTAGTTCTGTTTTCTTAATAAAAATACCAAAATCCCAAGTCCCAAAATACAACAGAAAAAAAGGTTCCTGGATGGCAAATTGCAGTCAGTTTATCTAACCAATTAGTACCTGTTCTGGTGTAAGCCCATATACTTGAGACCTGGTGTTGAAGACTCTGCTAGCTAATGAATGTAATATGAACCCCACACTTCCTTCTTAATATACAGCACTTTCTCATCTCTTGATGAATGAGGACCCAAGTACTTGCACACTTTCTGCTAACAAACCTGAGGAGGGGCTAGTGTAGTGCCACAATATTCCTGATCAGGGGGGTGGGGGATCCTGGGTACTTATTCTGCTGCTAGCCTTAACTACTCCAGACAGTACAGAGCAACAGCTGTTCACAGGACAGAGAGGCGAACCACCCCCTAAAGGTCTTCTGCTGTCAGTTCTTGTGTCTGTTGATAGTGCAGGTATGTGTTACATCTTAAAAGAGGGCGTGGTGGGGGTTGTGCCCTCACTGTGAGGCTTTCCTTGCATTACTGCCACTTCTCAAATCTCTTCTCTAGCCAGTTACTGCTACCTGGTCTTGAATCAGAATGAGGTCCGGGAATGTGTGGTTTGTACGGAAAAAGATTTACTTACAAGGTAGAACGAGACAAAGTGGAGCGGAGGGGGAATGGGAAGAGAATATGGAAGAGGAAGAAAACGAAAGGCGGGAAGATAAGAAACAGTGTTTGGGAGTGGGGAGACAGCTAACAGATAGTGAAAGTGACAAACAAAGTGAGATAAATGGTGGCGCCCAATAGAGTGAGACAGTATCTGTGTAGAAAGGTTACCCTGGGCCCTAATGTTAAGAAGGAGAAAGGGTTCCTCCTATTGCCTGTTGAATAATGAAAGATAACCAAAACAGCGGTGTAGTGGGTCCTTTGCACCTCTGGGATCTGGTGCCACTGCACCTGTTGCATTAGTGCCGTATTCATCTTTGAGGTATAGAGAGGGAAGGTGAAACATAGGAAGAGGTACGGAGAGAAAAAACACAAGGAGGCAGGAAGTAAGACCATGAGAGAAACAACTTGGAAAGTTTTTTTTTTTTTACGTAACACAAAGAGACAGCTGGAGAAAGGGGACAGTGAAATGGGAGAAGATGTGACAAGGAAGATAGAAAGAAGCAAGCAATATAGACAGAAGGACATGATAATAAGAAGATGGGTTCCAAGTGATGGATGGGAAGGGCAAAACAGAAAAACGATAATAGGAAAATAAAGCTCAGTACACACTCTCAGACTCGCATACCAGCGCTGACAACCATGACGGAGCCTCTTAGAACGTGTTTTCCTCACTTTTAAAGCGCTGGAGCAGATCTAATCGATGGCCTCCTAGTCTAGCTTGGAGTTGGTGAACAGTTAGGCTGCTAAGGCTAGGAGTGCTCGGCTCTGACGCTTTCAACTGTAGAGCCCGATCGCCTCCCCATGCTATCTTCTCACTCTGAGGTCCCAAGCAGGCTGTGCAGTCCATGTGGGGCTGGCACAACCCACCTCCTGGAAGGGCATAACTGAACTGCAGGCAATGAGGGCTACCACCGCCTTTTCCCTGCCTGAGAAGTGTTATTGACTTTATTTTATTGCACCTGAGAAATAATACACCGGAGGCAGAGCAAGTATCAACACCATCAGTGCAAGCACATTGAGAAAGAACACGCTACTAAACATAATTGCGTCATGTGACAATCTTGGGTGGTTTCGGTAATGCAATGAATTTGCCAAAATTAGTTAGAGTAACCGCTCGCAGCAGTTTCCCTGTACTTTGGTGCTCTTGGTGTTTTCTCTGTGACGGGACTGCGAGGACCAGCAGGCTCGTGATAGCCTGCAGCTGTGTGCCTCTTCCCGCCCCTCTACCTGCCAGCAGATAAACTGCTCGCGCCCCCCGCTCCGCGGGAGCCGCTCGCAGCAGTTTCCCTGGACTTTGGTGCTCTTGGTGTTTTCTCTGTGACGGGACTGCGAGGACCAGCAGCCTCGTGATAGCCTGCAGCTGTGTGCCTCTTCCCGCCCCTCTACCTGCCTGTACTTAGTTGTCAACACCTACCGCTTTGCAGAACGCGCACGGGCGCACGCCGGGCGAAGCCCGGGCCAAGGGCGGGCCCGTTCGAGACCGGATGAGGACATGACGGGGCCACCCTCTTTCATCTGTAAATCAAGGTTAGTGCACCTAACGGAGTAGCAACTATATCAATACTTATTTAGCCAGTTTTCTTCCTCTTGTCTCCGTTATGGCCACCATTAAGGAACTGAAGGGGAGGAAGTCTAACATTAATGGTTCACTTATGGGCACCTTGGATAATTTTATTACTAGGACATAATCCGTGCTGTCTCGTGAAATAGAACTGACTGAAAAAAGGTTGTCACTGGATCCCGCTTTCGATAAAAGGTCATCTCTGGGCCCCTTGTTGCATGTACTGTCCTCAAACCACCAATCGGGGACTGCCACTGGTTTAATAAGAGCTAGCAGTGAGGTGGGAAATCAAACGCAAAGCAGTGAAGATCTGTGCATTTTATCAGATAGCACGAACGCTGCACCACCTAGCATAAGCACAACTCATCCTAATCATAAAGGTTCTGGCCCGTCAGACTCGAGGCCAAAGGCGAGATCGAAACAAAACCTTATACCCGAGTCCGCAAAGGAGGTAGCAGAGGCGGGTGCCACAAGCCCGCAGAATACTCAACTGGTTGTTGCTGAAACGAACTTTAGGGATGTAGACCCTGCAGAGTTAGGAACTGCATTTTGAGCGAAACTGGAACTCATTTTTACTAAAACTTGTCTTCCCATCTATGATAGACTTAATTTGATTGAAGACAGACTCCTGCATTTAGAGTCACCGTTTGATTCCGTCCAGGGACGGGTAGACACACATGTTATGGGGGGTGATGGTACTTCTGATGGGTTGCAGCAAAACGGAGATGGAGCAGGCAATTCTAACTCTAATGACCTGCTCATTAACAATAACTTACCTGCTGCATCTCCCGTAGTGGTAAACCATAATCCCCCCTCTAATGCCATTCCATTAATACTAAGGGAAAGCAATGTATACAATAACAACGCTCTATCTGGAAGGGGCGTATCAGGGGGGGTGCCAAGGGGTGTGGTCCAACAATTTTTACCTAGCGGAAACATCACTGGGGATAGGCTCGTAAAAGCTCTACCCCGCATTGATCTTCCCCCAGAGTCACTACCGTATGTGGTGGTGCTTGCAGGGGTGCCAGTCTTAAGTCAGGGGAAATCCGGGGAATATGCCGAATTTACAAACATATGTATGCATTGGCTCAATCTTAACAGGCCTCTCCCATTACAGGTCTCTGCTGAAATACTCTTTGTAAGACGAGTCGATTGGCTAGGGACAAGACAAAAAACCATTGTGGGAGACTGTGTAATAATTAACTTTAGGAATATGTGTGCTGTGGATCACATTTGTAATGGGGCCTCAGTTCGGTCTGGATCACAAATTCAACCCTTACATTTATCCTATTTTTGTCCTGCTCCCTTGTTGGGCCCTAAACGAAATAGAGGCGGGCACCCTTGGGGGGCTCAGAACAGGCAGCCTGACAGAGATCACGAGGGGGCACCAAATTGGCAGGGCTCATACCCATTTACTCCGTTACTTTCATTGTTTCCCCAAAGTAATAGGTTTAGTACTTTAGATCAAGTGGATTGACGATTCAGGCCCCCAAGTAGTGAGAGTGGGGAGTGATCTTGATGTTAATACTCTCTACACCCCAATCATTATTCAACAAGTGGGGGTCGGGGGTAGGGTGGCAACTAGGGATAATGTGGGCAGATTAAGGGGAAGGATAACCCGGCTGTAGATATTGGTCCCCAATCTCCTGAGACACAGACGGAGGTAGGTGACACTATAGCGGAGTTGCTAATTGGCGGGGACACAGAAAGTACGCAAGAAACCGTGAGGCCAATGGGTCTTAGTGAGGCAGAAACTGGTGAAGCTTCATATGTTGGGAATTATAGCCCAGTCAGAGAACTAGGTCTAACAGGGACCAGGGCAATAGAGGGTAGTATCAAAATCCTGTCTTGGAATCTGGCAGGGATCAGAAATAAACTATCCGTTCCCGAGTGGGGTCTTTTTATAGAAAAACACAACATCTGCTTGATGCTGGAGATGTGGGCATTGGAAGAGACTGTAATGGCCAGATTTGCCACTTTTAATATCTTGGCTACAACTCGGGAAGTGGCAGACCCTCGGGAGGCCAAACCACATTGGTGGGTACACACTTAGGTGCCAAAGCAGCTCATATTCCAACTGACTCACCTGACGTTCAATGTGTTCTTTTAACGCTTTTAGATTCCACCCGGATTGCACTACTTAACATCTATTCCAGGCCTACGAAGTGTGGGCAGGAATCTGGCACTATTGACACGCTAAGGCAGTTTATCCTGACTCTCGATCCAACAGTAGCCCTAATAGTTGGAGGTGACTTCAACTGTCAATTTGAACCTCTTAGTAGCTTAGATATGGGAGGATTAGCTGATGAGGACCAGTATTGGTGCGTCCCAGATCCGCAGATACCACCTGCCAGAGCATGGACTCCTCTGGCTCTTCAAATCAAATCTTTCTCCCTTACAGCGTCCTTGCGGGCGTGTAATGGGAGGGTAGAACCAGATAGACCGGGCTCATCAACTTTTAATAGAGTAGGGCAAAACCCTATTATTGATTACATAATGGTTGAGCCCAGACATTGGCATAAGATCCTGGATTCTAGGGTACACATGAGGAAAGACAGTGACCATAATGCCCTGGTCCTGACAATGAAACCTGGGAGTTTTGGGTTGTCTAACCCAGCCCCTGAGTCTAATGTTGCTCAACAGTCCCTCCTTCTAACTAATAATAGGAGGAGAGTTAAATGGTGCAATTTGCAGGGTTCTCCAGCCAAACTTGCTGGAATATACCAGCTGGCACTACGGCAGTTGATAGAAATGGGAGAGTTGGGAGCAAAGGATCCCCAGCGGGATTCTCAGATCAAGATTTTAGAAACGCATAAGCAGTTGGTCGCTAAACTGTCTGATGTGTTTTACCCTCATGGAAGCAAGAAGCTAAGCCCAGTTCTAACCCATCCCTGTTATGATGCATTCTGTCGGAAAGCAAAAAAAGATATGCTAACCGCAATAAAAGAAAAGGATAAAACCGGCATTAAACAATGTCGGATTAAGTATAACTAGGTTATCAACAGGGAAAAGAAAGACTGGGAGATGAATAGATGGGAAGAACTAAGATCAGCACTCTTACGAAAGGATTCCAAGTCATTCTGGGCCATTGTTAGTTTTGGTGTGTGTGAGGGTGGATTAGCACCCGTATCGCACATAGCAATTGCGGTCTGGGAAGCACACTTTGGAGCACTTTATGCTAATCCCAGTCGGGAGTCTTTTTCAGTCTTAACTCCTGGACCCCTCCATGAGTGTCGATTGGAGGGGCCGATGGATGCTGTGCTGTGTGAGGCTGAGGAGACTCCATTGCTTCCTACCCCAGGACCCCTCCATGAGCATCGATTGGCGGGGCCCTTGGATACTGCTCTGGGTAGGATCGTAGTGGCCCCCTTGCTAGCTTCACCAGGAGCCCTCCACGAGTATCGACTGGGTGGGCTTTTTGATATCACGCTTGTTGAGGTTGAAGCTGCAATAGCTAAACTTCTACCCAATAAGGCACCTGGTTTAGATAAGTTGCCTGGAGATCTATTTCGGTCTCAACCGAAAATTTGGGCACCATATTTGGTCGTTTTATTTAATGCAATATTGAAGGGGATGGACCCACCAGAAACCTGGCTTGAAGCAGAGATAGTCCCTGTCCATAAAAAAAGGTTGCCCCCTAACTCCGTCTAACTATAGGCCCATCAGTTTGATAGACACCACGCAAAAACTGATGGGCAGGAGTGTTTTAGACAGAATTCAGGGCTGGATAGAGGAAAATGAGATTTTGAGTACTCTTCAGGCTGGGTTCAGGACGGGTATTTCTACCCTAGACCAAATATTTAGGCTCCAGGTGTTATTTTGGAAAACGGTGAGAGTGGAGGGTGGCAGACTCTACCTCATCTTTGTCGACCTGCGGGCCGCTTTTGAATTAGTGCCTAAGGGAAAGTTGTGGAGAGTGCTAATGGATCTGGGCCTTCCCACCTACTTATTGGATGTCTTAAATAGACTCCATACGGATAATTATGCCCATGTTAGGTGTGGGAGACATGGTGAACTGTCGGCTCGTTTGCCCGTGAAGAAGGGGGTTCGCCAGGGCTGCGTCCTGGCTCCAACTTTGTTTTGTCTCTATATAAACGGCCTAGTTGATCATCTGCTTAGAGTTAAGGACAATGATGCACCTAGGTTAGCGTCCGGTCGGGTGCCCGCTTTCATGTTTGTGGATGACACTTTGCTTTTGTCCAAAACATCAACGGGCATCCAACGCATCTCAGACGGTTTCGCAGCATTTTGCACATTGCGTGGGTTAGAGATAAACTTGGATAAGACCAAGTTTATGATTTTTAATCCCCCTAAACAGACCCGCCCAAACCCGCTCTTGAACGGTACTCCTCTGGAAAGAGTTAGAACCTTTGATACCTAGGTATTACTTTATCTGAAAATCACGATTGGGGTTTTCAGACAGCAAAGGCGGCCCTAAGGCTATCCCAAGTGGTGGGTGAAATTGGCAGAGTGCCGAGAACATCAGACTTTAAGCCAGTGGGCCCGGTCATTGAAATCTACAAACTTCAGGCCAGAATGGCCTCTATGTAAGGGGCAGAATTATGGGGACACCAACGTATACCCAGCCTCATGAAGGCTGAGCATACCTTCATGAGGAATCTATTGGGTCTGCCAGTTAGTACACCACTCATTCCCCTACGTATGGACCTAAGGTTAGATCCTCTAGAGGAGGCAGCAGCTGCACGGCTGAATGCTGAACTGGAAGAGACTATGGTCAGTGCCTGAACTAGCATTCTTATAAAGAAGAATTTATCGAGGTGTGGGATTCTTTAAAAACAAAGAATATTCCGTGACACTCACATATTAGGGCACTCAGTAGCTGTACAGGCTTACCTGAGCTGTGGGATAATCCTGAAGAAAGTTGTCCAGGGATAACTAAGGCAAAATTGATACACCATCTCAGGTGCTACAACTCATTATCCTTACAGAGGTGTACTACCGTAGGAAAATTGACGATAGAGTTCCTCCAAGTAAAAATCGAACTTAAAAAGGAGGATTCTTTGGATGTGATTTATTCCTCACTTGCGAGAAAACTCTACATGCAGTTTAGGATCGGTAGTCTTCCACTTAGGGCATTTACTTGTAAATGGGCTAACACAGAGAACATTGGGTGCCCTGCATGCAACTATAAGCGAGAAGATGTATTTTTTTTTTTTTTTGCCCTGCTTATCAGTTCACAAGGAAATGTTGGTTGATCCTACTCTGTAGGAATCTAGGCGTCAGCCAATGTGCCCAAGCTTGTAGAGTCTTAAGGTATGATACCCACCCCCCTATTGTTTTTGCTGTCTCACGGTTCCTACTTGGCATGTGGCATAGACTGAAAAGCTTTTTATGATAAATCATGTCTATCTCTAGTTTTTATTTTGTCTATCTTGATAACTATTTAGGTTTAATCTATTCTTAGCTGTAAATTTTACTGGACATGCTATTTATTGTTTTAGCTGTTTGTATGTATGCATTTTATCTGTACTTTTATGGTCTGTGGTGACCGAAATAAAGTTATCAATGATGATGATGATGAGTTAGAGTAACACATGCGCGGCACTTGGCAGGGCACACAATGTACACTCTTCGGCTTCTGAATGCGCCTAGGGAGGGCAAGTGGGCTCCCTTGGGTGGACCTGACTCACCTGGCCCACCCTCTAGAGCCGGACCTGCTTCAATGCCACACACGCTACTTGGGTCTGTAAGCGCTGGGAGATCTGGCGGTAAGCTGCCTTTTGACTGCCATCTTTTTTTCCTCGTAACTTGCCCAGTCCACCAGCGCTCTGTTTTTGTTAACAACCAGGGTGACCCTGTCCAGTGGCAGCTGGTGATTGCAAAAAGTGATGGGGTGGAAGTTCATATACAGAATTTTAATATGCAATTAGCAAAGCAGGCACATCTGCTGCCCGATCTTCTCTGGGTGGGTTTTTCTGGGATGATGGGTGAAGACAAATGTTCACTTTTACCCAACTCAGTAGTTTTCTTTTTATCAGTCTTGAGAGGATGAAAGGCTGAGTGGAGTGCCGCTATGTTCTTGACAACAACTGCTTGCACGGTGGTGTCCTGCCAGGCTGCCACCACCCAGAGCATTCCCCCCTTCTAATGCACTATACCATACCCATCCTGTTCTGCACCATGGCACTAGCCCTTTATCTAGGATGCCCATGTTTTGAAAAACAAAAACTGGGACATTTCGCAAAAATAGAGGAAATACAAAAATTATACATCAACCAAGAGGCACAGAATGACTTAAATTACAGCACTCATAAACATTTAAACACAGAGATAATGAGGCACTAACAGAACACATTAAATGAAACTTTTGAAACCATTATCATGCATGTTAATTACATTTCTATCTGATAACAGCTACTAAAAAGCCCCGCCATGAAACATATGAAAGCATGTCTTCCTCTGTTTGCAATCGACCCACCAAGACGTGCTCAATTTGCCAATTTCTGTCAGGATTGCTGGTGAAAAACAGGGACTGTCCCGGCAAATCTAGGACACCTGTTCACCCTACCTTTATGTATAGCCTGCGTGGTTCCTGGCAATCAAGAATCACCCCTGCCTCGCACTCCTTTTGATTTTCCTTGAATAAGTAATCCACTTGAATTCGTTATTTTCATTACATTTTTTATTTTTTATTTTTTATTTCCAGGTATTTTCATTATTTTCAATGAGCATAATTTCTGTATCTTGTATTGTTTTCATACAATTTCTCATGCATTTTTAATTCCCAATGCATTTCAAGCATAAAGCCCTTCTTCAGGGGATTCCTTGTCTGAAACAGTTAATATATGGTGATTTAGTAAATTGGTATACATTCGTTCGTGTTACAATTTTATACACATTGTTTTCAACAATTTTGTTTTCAGAGTGTTTGACCCCCACATTGATAAGTGCAACATTAGCCTTTTTATGAACATGAACAGAAGAATGTATGGTGGTGTAAAGAGACCTTTATAACCCTGTTAATCTAAAAACGAGATTTTTGGGGGAATATTGAAACTGACCTTTACGCAGTCGTCGTAGATGTTCAAAACAATAAAAAATCTTCAAAACGATAAAAGTCTGGGACCACGATCTAAAAACCAATGGGCGATCGTTAAAGTTTGTAAACTTTGTCTTTATGAGTTACGCTCGATATGTATAGCGAGATCAAATGACGCTGAAATAGCGTCTTACCTGTGGTTCTCATAACCGGTGTTCCCGTCTTTCCAATAACCCGCTGCCCGCGGGTTAGTTGAACTTGTTTCCAAGGTCCGATCATGTGACCGGAAACCGCCTCGTTTTAATGTCGAGGGTGCAAAAAAGAAACGAAGGACAGGCGTCCTGTTTACGATCGTGTGTGTTAAAAATAAATGAAGGACTCGATTAACTAACATTGCAATTGCGGTGGTTTAAAACGAACAGCGGTTAAAGTGTAAATGGCTGTGGGGGTCTTAAAGTGAATTTTGTTGACAATGCTATGATTTTAATTCATGTCCAACTTATAATCAATCAAAAACAAAAATTCAAGTTTCAATGATGTTCAGTGAATGGAGTACATACAACGCATTAGATTCAGTGTAATCACAACGTAGTTGTGATGATTCTCATACATGATTACATCCAAAACATGATAATCAAAATTAGAAAAACAGATTTATAAAAAGCAATTAAAGTCTAATTTTTCATTGAGTACAGACGGATTCATCGTGTTGAGAAAGTTTATCCAAAAAGTTTCTCTCCTTAAGAGGTGACTGTTATTGTCTCTGCCTGGCAAGATTGACACCATTTCCAAAATGCAAAATCGAAGTTGACTCACGTTGTGATTTGCTTCATTAAAATGCATGGCAATAGGCGATTTTTGTTTTTTTAGTCGGATGTTACTTTTGTGTTCGATTATTCTGGTTTTTAATTTACGTTGGGTTTTGCCCACATATGACATCCCACACGGGCATCTTAACATGTAAATTAAGTTGCTCGAATCGCATGTGCCTGTTACTTTCAACTTGATGGGTGTTCCTTTTGTAGGGTGGTTGATAGTGTTACTTTTTATTATTGCTGAACAGTTGCCACAATTGTGGCAAGGTAAAGTGCCTTTGTAGGTCATAGCCGTTTGGTTGGAGGTGTGTCTGATTAGTTCTTTCACATTTTTCGTTCTTTCATAAGCAAAGATGGGTGGTTTCCTGAAAATTCCTTTAAAGTCATCCTCAAGGGTTAGAAGTGGCCAGTGTTTTTTGATACTTCTTTTGATTTCTCCACTTCTTGTGGAAAACTTTGACACAAATACCATTCTCTGTTCTTCTTCTTTCGTCGTTTGTGTAAGTAAATGTCTCCTTTGAAGTTTATCTGCTCTTTCCGCAGCTGATTCCAGGATGGTGTCGGGATATCCTCGTTTTTTGAATTTGTCCAATGTTTCCCTTTTGTGTTTCTGGTATAGTTCATCGGTCGATGCTATTCTTTTTATTCTCAGCAGTTGAGAGAATGGTAAATGATGTTTGAGTGAATTTTGATGAAAACTATTGTAATGTAGTAAATTGTTTCTGTCAGTTGGTTTTGAAAATACACTGGTGGTAATCACTCCCTCGTTATTATTTATCAGTACATCCAAGAATGATAATTCTTTTTTGCTGATGGTAAAAGTGAACTGAATCCTTTCATTAACCAAGTTCAAATTTTTTAGAGCTAGCTCTAGGCTGTCTTGATTCCCTTTCCATAAGACGAAAATGTTGTCGATGTATCTCTTGTAGGTAATTAGTTTCTCCTGCCATAGTTCATTGTTAAGTATATGGTCGATCTCAAATCTGTGCATGAATGTATTCGCGTAGCAAGGAGCTGCGCAATTGCCCATAGATGTACCAGAGGCCTGTATGTAGAATTTGTTTTTCCATTCAAAGTAGCTGTGATAAAGCGTGAAATATAGCAACTCCATTATGAACACTTTCAAGTTTTCAGATTTGTCCTCATTGACTAAAAAACTTTCTACCGCTGATATACCCAAGTCGTGGGGTATGGAAGTGTATAACGACTTCCCATCTATGCTTGCCATGAGCATGTCACTGGTAAATTTGTCTTTTTCATCTTCAAGTATATTTAAGAAGTGAGTTGTGTCCTTTATGTAAGTGCTGCTGTTTTGAACGATATTTTGTAAGTGTCTATCAATATATTTACCCACAGGTTCGTGTATTGATCCAACAGTTGATACAATCGGTCGTAGGGGTGGTATTGTTGCATGCTTATGAATTTTAGGGATCATATATATGTATTGTATACTTGGATTGGTCTTTGTTAGATATTCTCTCTCCTTCGAGCCAATGGTTCCTAAGTTCATAGCTGTTTCAATTATGTTGTTTAAGACTTTGATGAATTCTTTCGTGGGGTCTGAGGTGATGACTGTGTATGTATTGGTGTCATTGACGTGGGTGTTTACACTTTGTTCATAAAATGTTGTGTCCATCACAACTAAAGAGCCCCCTTTATCCGCTTGTCTGATAGTGATCTGGGAATTATTAGCCAGGTTTTGCAGTGTACTTCTTTCTTTTGACGACAAGTTGGTGTGCTTGGGTCTAGGGCGTTTGAAAATTCCTTCCAAATCCACTGTTACCACTTTCTCAAAGGCGTCCAGAACTTTATGGCTTACAGGGGCCATGAATTTGCTTTTAGATCTGAGTCCCATTAGTGTGTTCTCTTCACCTGTAGTGGGTCCTGGTTCAATCACGTTACTGAAAAAGTGTCTTAATCTCAACGATCTTAGAAATTTGTACAGACATATTTTGGTTTCTAGTTGATTTGAGTGGTATGTTGGTACATATGATGATCCTTTTTGAAGTGTCTTTAATTCAATATCACTCATTTTGTATTTTGAGATATTTATGACTAGGGTTTCTGACTCCTGGTGTTTTGAGCCACCGTTTCCGTGTTTGTTTGTTTTTTTGCTCCTCCAGGTTCTACCATAGGTCCGGGACCTGTCTCTAAAAAAGAGACTGGGGTTTGTGATGTTGTTGGTACTTCTACATTGATTGTTTCTTGGGTAGTACCTTTTCCTATTTGTTTTTGAATTGTTTTACCTGTTCTTGGTCTTCTTTCAAAAGTTGGTCTTTTGTATTCAGAACCATCTGACGAGGTTTCACTGGTTGATGCATTTGGTTTTTGTTGGCGTCTTTTTGCATAAATTTCCGCCCATGTATATACTTCACTCAAGCGGTAATCAGTAGTATCCCTTTTGAATTTACGCAACTTCCTGTCATTTATCTCTTTTGTGTATTCGTCCAATTTTTTGTTTGTATCTTCTAAAATTTGATTCCATTCTTCTTTGGTTGTTAATTTTGATAGATCTTCTTTGGTTTGATTTATTTCTTTTGTGAGATCCTCTATTACTTTGGCCAACTCTTCAATTATTAGTAAGATCAAGTCGAGTGAACACTTGTTCAATATAGCGTGCCAGCGCTCCGTGAACCTTGCGTTATTTTTACATAGGGTTGATTTTAAAGATATCCTTAATCCTCATGGAATCCTTTGCGTTTTGTGGTACTTTATTAATGTACTCGCGTGTAATTTATGATTGACTATTCGTTTGGATATGTACAGTAGTTGTTTAATTGTAGACTCTTTAGAACCTATACCAGGACATATTTCCTCTGTTTCTTCAATCAAGGAATAAATGCGACTAGTGTCCTCCTCTGTGAAAACTAGAGTGTCTGCCCTTTGTTCGGTGGTATGTGCAATTTCTGCGAATTGCATTGTTGAATATAGGTCGTTTGTGGTGCGTGAATCCTTTTGCTCAGGAAGAATAATGGAGAATCCAATAGGAATGTGATTCCGCACTCCTTTTCTTTTAAATGTTATTGAGTGTAGGTGATGTGTGTAGAATGTTCCTATAGGTCGGTGGTGCGTAGGTAGGTTACCCTACTGAGCTGTTGGGGTACTTCCAATATGTATAGCCTGCGTGGTTCCTGGCAATCAAGAATCACCCCTGCCTCGCACTCCTTTTGATTTTCCTTGAATAAGTAATCCACTTGAATTCGTTATTTTCATAAATTTTTTTATTTTTTATTTTTTATTTCCAGGTATTTTCATTATTTTCAATGAGCATAATTTCTGTATCTTGTATTGTTTTCATACAATTTCTCATGCATTTTTAATTCCCAATGCATTTCAAGCATAAAGCCCTTCTTCAGGGAGAGAATGCATGAGAAATTGTATGAAAACAATACAAGATACAGAAATTATGCTCATTGAAAATAATGAAAATACCTGGAAATAAAAAATAAAAAATTTTATGAAAATAACGAATTCAAGTGGATTACTTATTCAAGGAAAATCAAAAGGAGTGCGAGGCAGGGGTGATTCTTGATTGCCAGGAACCACGCAGGCTATACATATTGGAAGTACCCTAACAGCTCAGTAGGGTAACCTACCTACGCACCACCGACCTATAGGAAAATTCTACACACATCACCTACACTCAATAACATTTAAAAGAAAAGGAGTGCGGAATCACATTCCTATTGGATTCTCCACCCTACCTTTATCTCATGACACTTGTCCATGTCTGCAGACAAATTTCTCTTCTAATGTTCTCCAATATGGTTCCTCACCTCAAATGTTTGATGACTCACCGAATAGTGGATTCTTGATCTCCACACCGGTGGTCAAGGGTCTATGTATTACTGCTACCCACCAATAATGAAGAAGCTAAACACAATCAGTAGTGACAGAGAATAGGCCAGGTACCAAAATAAAAGTAACCTGCCATCGCCATTAGCGAAAAAAAAGTTCTAACAGTGCTAATGAAAAGTGGCCTACATTTGCAAATCGGAGCAGTTTTGGACTGATTAAACATGCTGTACAGGTGTTTTGCTAGGTATAGACGTCTGCATGCATTTGTGATAGCTGAAGCAACACAAAAAGTTGATGGACAGAATGTTAAACATTGTCAAGCATACACCCCAGTCACAGATCTGGGTTAAACCCATTGAACTTTTGCTCGCCAAACCACCTCAGTATGAAACCAGCCATGTGCAAATTAGTCCGAGCAGTCCAGCCCGAACTGCCAGGCCTGGTCCTACCAGGACCAGAAAATAAACATTCTGGGACCAGTTTCGGGGTATCATCCCATATCAGCCAGGCTAGCTTGAATCCAATGGCATAGCGAGCATGGGACGCACAACAAGCAAAAAAGATGGATTTAGGACCAGATCTCTGCACCGTGGGTAAGTGTTAGTCATTGTTAGGCATTCCGTCCATCAATTGTTCGTTTTGCATTTCTGGTTGCTGCAGGCAAAATCTGTGGGACTATCAGGGTAATCAAGTGCAACAATGGCAAAGACAATGTATTGGCTTTTACAGTATTTTTAGCCACACTGTACAGCATCCCAGCTGCTGTGCAGCAAGGCTAAAAAAACAAGAAGATGCACATGCCTGCGAAAAGACGGATAAGTTACTTACCTGTAATCCTAGTTCTCTTCCAGGGGTATACTCATCAAAGTGATAAGCACAGAATAGTCCCGCCCATGTGCGGGGACCCCGGAGCAGTAGCCAATAATATGCATATATCTACATGTATAAATAAACCTGAAGCATACACACCCGTGGCGCTGACGAAGGCTAATCCTAAGCCGAAATGCATTCGCCTTATTGCGGGTGATGCGTGACTCTTTTACCTGCTGCAGTGGAATAAAAGCTGTTTTTACCCGTTCCCCTGCTGTGGCCTCTTCACTCTCGTCGTTGGAGGAGGTGATGGATGTTATTTACAGCGCAGGTTCCAGCACTGTGCAAAGAGGCCCCCGTCCCTTTAAGTTGGCTCTGACCTGCTGGTTGCTGCTTCGGTGGCGTTTGGAAGCGCCCGGGGTACCGGGATTTGCCAAAGCCCACCCCCTGGTCTGGACTAAATTGTAGCGGTGCAAGAGTCAATAGGCTCAACGTTGGGCAGGATATGAATTTCGTCCTTGCCCCCGCATAATGGACACCAGATTCACTGAGGTTGAGACGGTTTGGGGACTGGAGAGGACGGCGTGTTCCATGTCGGCATGTGTGAAGTTGTTCTCACGAATACAGCGCTTTGTCATCAGCCCTCGCTACACTCACCAGTTACAAGCAACAGATCTGCATGCTGGGACTGGTAGTTGCGGTACATTATGCGACTTACCAGAGACATTGGCGATAGGTATTTGCATCACAAGGGGCGCACTAGTGCTGGACCAATCAGGTGGAAATTGCAAAAAACACAGTTGATGGACAGAATGTAGAACAATGTCATACATTCACCCCAGTACAAGGATCTGGGCCTAAATCCATCGTTTTTTTGCACTCCACACCACCCTGGGTTAGACACTGGCTATATGCAAATCAGCTCTGACCCTGTGCCTCATGGGAACAGTCCAGTCCGAACTACCAAGCCATGTCTTTCCCAGACCGGAATCAAGCATCCAAGGACCGGTTTCTGGCTATCAGCCTTCATCAGCCTGGATAGCTTGACTCCAGTGGTGTGGAGAGCCTGGGACTCACGCCTGAGCATACCCAGCCCACTCGGGGTGAAAATTGCAAAAA
Organism: Lissotriton helveticus; assembly: GCF_964261635.1. NCBI lineage: Eukaryota > Metazoa > Chordata > Amphibia > Caudata > Salamandridae > Lissotriton > Lissotriton helveticus. Next base: position 795,136,387 of record NC_136063.1, on the reverse strand, counting down.
ACACAGTTGATGGACAGAATGTAGAACGATGTCATACATTCACCCCAGTACAAGGATCTGGGCCTAAATCCATCGTTTTTTTGCACTCCACACCACCCTGGGTTAGACACTGGCTATATGCAAATCAGCTCTGACCCTGTGCCTCATGGGAACAGTCCAGTCCGAACTACCAAGCCATGTCTTTCCCAGACTGGAATCAAGCATCCAAGGACCGGTTTCTGGCTATCAGCCTGGGTAGCTTGACTCCAGTGGTGTGGAGAGCCTGGGACTCTCGTCTGAGCATACCCAGCCCACTCGGGGTGAAAATTGCAAAAAACACAGTTGATGGACAGAATGTAGAACAATGTCATACATTCACCCCAGTACAAGGATCTGGGCCTAAATCCATCGTTTTTTGCACTCCACACCACCCTGGGTTAGACACTGGCTATATGCAAATCAGCTCTGACCCTGTGCCTCATGGGAACAGTCCAGTCCGAGCTACCAAGCCATGTCTTTCCCAGACCGGAATCAAGCATCCAAGGACCGGTTTCTGGCTATCAGCCTTCATCAGCCTGGATAGCTTGACTCCAGTGGTGTGGAGAGCCTGGGACTCACGTCTGAGCATACCCAGCCCACTCGGGGTGAAAATTGCAAAAAACACAGTTGATGGACAGAATGTAGAACAATGTCATACATTCACCCCAGTACAAGGATCTGGGCCTAAATCCATCGTTTTTTTGCACTCCACACCACCCTGGGTTAGACACTGGCTATATGCAAATCAGCTCTGACCCTGTGCCTCATGGGAACAGTCCAGTCCGAACTACCAAGCCATGTCTTTCCCAGACCGGAATCCAGCATCCAAGGACCGGTTTCTGGCTATCAGCCTTCATCAGCCTGGATAGCTTGACCAATCAGGTGGGGCATGACACTATGTCAGTGAGAATTGCCGCCACCTGAAGCATACACACCCGTGGCGCTGACAAAGGCTAATCCTAAGCCAAAATGCATTCGCCTTATTGCGGGTGATGCGTGACTCTTTTACCTGCTGCAGTGGAATAAAAGCTGTTTTTACCCGTTCCCCTGCTGTGGCCTCTTCACTCTCGTCGTTGGAGGAGGTGATGGATGTTATTTACAGCGCAGGTTCCAGCACTGCGCAAAGAGGCCCCCGTCCCTTTAAGTTGGCTCTGACCTGCTGGTTGCTGCTTCGGTGGCGTTTGGAAGCGCCCGGGGTACCGGGATTTGCCAGAGCCCACCCCCTGGTCTGGACTAAACTGTAGCGGTGCAAGAGTCAATCGGCTCAACGTTGGGCAGGATATGAATTTCTTCCTTGCCCCCGCATAATGGACACCAGATTCACGGAGGTTGAGACGGTTTGGGGACTGGAGAGGACGGCGTGTTCCATGTCAGCAAGTGTGAAGTTGTTCTCACGAATACAGCGCTTTGTCATCAGCCCTCGCTACACTCACCAGTTACAAGCAACAGATCTGCATGCTGGGACTGGTAGTCGCGGTACATTATGCGACATACCAGAGACACTGGCGATAGGTATTTGCATCACAAGGGGCGGACTAGTGCTGGATCAATCAGGTGGGGAGTGACACTGTCAGTGAGAATTGCCGCCACCTGAAGCATACACACCTGTCGCGCTGACGAAGGCTAATACTAAGCCGAAATGCATTCGCCTTATTGCGGGTGATGCGTGACTCTTTTACCTGCTGCAGTGGAATAAAAGCTGGTTTTACCCGTTCCCCTGATGTGGCCTCTTCACTCTCGTCGTTGGAGGAGGTGATGGATGTTATATATATATATACCCATATATATATAGATAATATGCTTATACATATACAGATAATATGCTTATACATATACATATGCAGCCTGAAATATTACTAGGCTCCAAAACTGCCATCATTGCATGTAAATCTTTTACATTTGAAAAAATAAAGAGATATAAGTCATGATATACATATGATATATATATAAAGAAAACTGCCCTGAGTGTGCTTTGAAGCACACAACCTTTATTTTCAAAGGTAAAAAGGCTAGATCATAGAGGCAGATTAGCCTAGAAAGGTTGCATAGAAAACAATTGGAAAATTGGCGCTGTGCCTTTAAGACCTCCAGGAACCCCCAAGCTCCCATCCTGCACCACAGGTGACAGTTAGGTCAGTTCTTTTGGACAGCGTATAACAGTGTAATCACAGTATGGGTAACAGGTACATATATATAGACATGGTATTCGTTTGGGGAGGAGGGAGTGTTGCTTATGACTTTGATGAGTAAACCCCTGGAAGAGAACTAGGATTACAGGTAAGCAACGTATCCTTCTCTTCCAGGGGATACTCATCAATAGTCATAAGCACTGAATAGTGTAGCAAGCCCATCCCCGTACCCTGCAGATGAATACCAGCATATCAAAACCATTTTCCCAACATATATTAATATATATTACCCAAACAAATTTCTCAAGGATGCTTGACCGAACTGAGCATCAGCTTGAGTATCAGAATCAAGGCAGTAATGGCGTGAGAAAGTATGAACAGAACGCCATGTGGCTGCTTTACAAATTTCTTGAATAGGTACATTCCTAAGCATTGCTATCGTAGCAGCTTTTCCTCTTGTAGAATGCGCCCTCAGCTTGCCCGGGAGCTGCTTATGTGCCAGTTGATAAGATAACCTGATACATGACACTATCCATCTAGAAATTGACCTTTTAGAGGCAGGGAAACCAGTGTTTTAACGGACCATAATTCACAAACAGTTGGTCAGACTTTCGTACACTTTTTGTTTTATCAAGATGGAATTTCAACACTCTTTTCATGTCTAGAGAGTGCAGAGCTCTCTCAGCAGGAGTGACAGGGTTTGCAAAGAAAGTAGGAAGAGTAACTGACTGGTTGATGTGAAAATCCGAGACCACCTTAGGAAGAAACCTCGGGTGAATATGTAACACCACTCTGTTCGCGCGAAAAACGGGATAAGGCTCTGTAGAGCATAAGGCTTGTATCTCGCTTGCCCTGCGAGCAGATCTGATTGTCACGAGAAAAGCAGTCTTCCACAAAAGATGCTTAAGGGAAGCTTTGTGAATGGGTTCAAATGGGGGGCCCATTAGTTTAGAGAGGACTATATTCAGCAACCAGGGAGGAGATGGAGCCCCAACAGGAGGATAGACCTTCTTGAGACCCTCCAGGAAATCTTTAACAACTGGCATCTAAAAGAACGAAGCCTGAGTGGGAAACTTTCAATATGCTATTAAATCGGCCAGGTGAACCTTTATGGAGGAGTATTGCAAGCCTGCTTTGGCCAAAGAAAAGTATGGAAACAGTACCTGTTTCTGACGTCAAACAGGGCCATGACCTTCAGCAGTACACCACATGTAAAAAACGCTTCCACTTAAAAGCGTAAGACTTCCTCGTAGAATGTCTCCTAGCCTCCTTCAAGAGCTGCATGCAGTCTTGAGAGAGGCCTAAATGTCCATATTGGATGAACTCAGGAGCCATGCTGCTAACCTCAGGGACGGCAGGTTGGGGTGGAACACCTTGCCCCCAGCCCTGGTCAGCAGATCCAGATGACGTGGCAACCTCCTGTGTGGTACCTTGGACAGGTGAAGAAGGTCCAGGTACCACCACTGGCGAGGCCACTCTGGAGCAACCAGGATCATCTCTGTCTTGGACTTGTACAATTTCCTGATCACCGTGGGAATGAGGGGAATTGGTGAAAAAGTGTAGAGTAATGTCTCTGATCAGTCTATCAACAGAGCATTCCACTTGGAACCTGGTTGCGGGTACCTGGGGGGAAGACGCAGCATTTTGTGTTTTCGGCGTCCGCGAAGAGATCGATGTCTGGTGTTCCCCAGTTGTTGAAGATGTCTTGCACCACTTCTTGTTTTAGCACCCAGTTGTGTGCTTCTGCGAAATGCCTGCTTAAACCGTCCGCTTGGACATTGAGGACGCCTGGTAAGTGAATTGAAGAGATTTTCATGTCTTGTGCCAAAAGTCACTTCCAAATCGCCTGTGCTTCCAGCGACAAGGGTCTGGACCTGGTGCCCCCCTGCTTGTTCAGGTTGTTGTATTGTCCATCTGGACAAGCAGAGTAGTCGATTTGATGGGAAGAAAAAACGCTTTGAGAGCTAGATGTACCGCTCTGAGTTCCAGCATGTTTATGTGGTATAGTTGCTCTTTCTCTGACCACATTCCTTGGATCTGTAGTGGTCCCATATGAGCACCCCATCCTTGAAGGGACGCATCCGTCACCAGAGTCTCCTTGGGCAGTTTCTCTTGAAAGGGGACTACTACGATGAGATGAATCTTTCACATCCACCATTTGACAGAGGTTAAAGTGTCCTCCCAATGATTGGAGATTTGAGACCACTGATCCTCAGGAGTCTGTTGTAGAGGTGTCATGTGAAGTCTGGCATTTGGGACTAGAAAAATGCATGAGGCCATCAAACCCAGCAGAGATGAGATCTGCCTTGCCGTGGGCTGAGGTATCTTCAGGAGAGTTTGACACTTGTGGAGAATGGATGATAGTCTCTCCTCCGAAGGATACGCTCTTGTGTTGACTGTGTACAAAGTTGCGCCGAGGTAGAGTATCATCTGTGTTGGATTGAGGATGTATTTTTAAATTTACGTGTAGACCAAGCCGAAGTAGTTGTTGAATGTAGTACGCGAGTTGCTGCTGCAGAAAAGTTGACGACGCACTCTTGAGACGCCAGTCGTCCAGGTAAGGGTAGACGAAGATCTGCTTTTTCCTCAAGAAAGCAGCTACTTACACATACCTCTTTGCCCAGGTCAGGGTCAACGACCACACTTCGCGCCAGTTTCGTCTCCACAGGGGCACCAGGCAGGGCTGCCCTCTATCTCCATTGCTCTTCGCCCTTACCCTCCAGCCCCTCGCATACTGGGTCCGCACGGACGTCTCCATCAGAGGTCTCCAGTGGAATTACGACGTGACGGACAAAATCTCCCTCTATGCTGATGACATCTTGATTTGTGCGTCCTCTCCTCGGTCTTCCATTAATAGCTTGTTTCACGTCCTCACCAACTTTGGCAAATATTCGGGATATTCGATTAATTGGACTAAATCCACGCTATATATGTTGCATGGCCCCCCTCCCCAACTGCCCCGGGGGTTCTCCATTGCGGTGGCCACTGACGGCTTCCAGTATCTTGGCATTTATATCACGCCTGACCGAAGATATTTCATGATCGTAATTTATTAGGCCCCCTGCGCAGATTCCGCAGCGACGTTGCACATTGGCGATCCCTCCCGCTGTCTCTTCCGGGCAGAGCGTCTTTGTTCAAAATGCTAGCTCTCCCGCGCTTTCTATATGCCCTACAAAACTGCCCCTTCTTGATCCCTGACTCCTATTTTCGCATGGTTGAAGGGGAGCTTTGTCTTCTACTGTGGGACGGTGGTGCCGCTCGGATTCCCCTGTCTAAGCTTTTTCAAGGCTGGTATGACGGAGGCATTGCCCTGCCCAACCTCCGCCTCTACTATTGGGCGTCACAGTTGGTGGCTATCAACCACTGGGTACACGGCTCACCCCTTAACCCGGCCTTCCTCCTTGATAGAATTCAAACTGGTCGGGAGGGCTATCTAGGAGCCCTCTATAGCAAGCCCGCTAAACATAGATACGTCGGCCCCATGACTCACACAGTTACACTGTGGCACAGAGCCAACAAGGGTTTGGGATGGGCTGACACGCTCTCTAAAGCTACCCCCTTGTGGTCGTCGCAACTCTTGGGCTCCCTCTGCTTCTCCCAGGGATTTGACAAGTGGGACATGATAGGGATTTCTGAGGTGGGAGATCTGGTTCACAAGGGTTCAATCCTGTCTTTTAGTGCTCTTCAGACTAAATACTCCCTGGCATCCACAGAATTCTCTCGTTATCTGCAAATTTCACATGCCATTCGGTCCGCCATTCCAGACCTCTCTTCAATTCCTCCTATTTCCCCCCTAGAGGACAGATTGTTATCTGAACCGCTCCCTGAGAAGGCTATCTCCTATACCTACCGAAAACTGTGTAATAACCTCCAACTCTTTCCCGTCACTGCGGGCCAAATGGGAAGCGGACCTGGGCCCCTTCGATGAGGAAGAGTGGCGTTCGGCCCTCATGTCCCCTAGACAATTGGCTATCTGCCATAGGTTTCGCCTGATTCAGTTGAAGATATTACATAGGGCTTACATGTCCGCTCTTACTTTGGCGAAAATTGGGCGGCGCCCTGACCTCTTGTGCCTGCAAGGCTGTAACTTACCTAGCACCTTCTTTCACATACTGTGGGATTGTCCGAGGGTGCAGGAGTTTTGGGGCGATTCTTTGGGTAAGCCACTGCCACCATTGCCGGGGCCATGTGTCCTTGATGTCTGGGGTGCCAACGACCTTAATGTTCAGGAACTACAATGGGCAGCTCTGGGTTTTTTGTTAGCTAAACGCTCCATTGCGATGAAATGGGGCTCCCGAAATAGCCCCTTGGTGGTGGGATGGGTGGCTGAAATGGATCGCTGCATGATTGCAGAAAAGACGGTGTACAAGGTACGGGGTTGCCCTAAGGTGTGGGACAGGAAGTGGGGTCACTAGAATGTATACAGGGGTGAACTGTGTGACTCTCCAACTGCTGAATTAGCTATGTCACGTGCTGGACCGGTGGGAAGGCTCCTGCGTTAATTACTGATGCGTCCTTATTGTGCTGTTTCTTCCTATTTGCTACACCAATTGTGACTATTATTTGACTCTGCTCTTCTTATTTTGCATGTTCCAATTATGTGGTTGTCGTTGGTTTTACAAAAGAAAATACCAAGCAGTTGAATACACTACCTTACGATCGTATTCCTGGTCTTAGCATCACGCCTTGATCTGTAATCGCCGCCGAGCCTCCGGGATGTCGGCACACAGGCTGTGTACTATTCTGTTTTTCCGTGACTATTATACGCTGCCGGCCCCAGGGTTATAGGCAATGACCAGCTGTGTATGCTATACCTTTTGCAATAAAAACTGTTTAAAAAAAAAAAGAAAGTAGCTACTACTGCTATGCACTTTGAGAATGTGCGAGGAGCCGACTTCAGACCGAAAGGCAGGACAGTAAACTGGAAGTGGTTTGATTGGATGCCAAACTATAGAAACTTCCCATGCTTTTGAGAGATTGGTATGTGGAAATAGGCATCTTGAAGATCTATGGAACACATCCAGTCCCCTTGATGTAGATGTGGGATTATTTGATGTAATGCCAGCATTCTGAACCTCTCTCAGAATGAACTTGTTGAGACGTCTAAGATCTAGTATAGGCATGAACTCCTTGTTTGGACCTTTCTTTGGGATCAAAAAATATCGAGAGTAGATTCCCTGCCCACGTTGATGCCATGGGACCTCCTCAATGGCTTCCTTTAGGAGTAGAGCGGACACCTCTTCTCTCAGAAGATTTATGCGATGGAAGACAGTCTTTTGAGGAGGAATAGAAGGTGGAGGGGACTTGAACCTGATGGTATACCCATTCCTTACAATATTCAGCACCAACTTGTCTAGTGTGATCTTGGTCCACTCTTCCAGGAAGAAACTGACACTTTCCCCCACCAGAGTGGGTAACGGAGTTAGGGGAAGCAAGCACTCACTGCTTTTGTTGTTGTTTGGCAGCAGGTGTGGACTGTCTGGAGTTCCCTCCTCTTCCTCTACCATGACGACGCTTGTAGGATTGTTATCTTCCTTGATTTTGCTGGGAGGACCACTGAGGGGTTTGAACCCTCTGTTGGTATTGTCGCCGATGTGAGGGTGGTAGCGTCGCTTGAAGTAATTCCTCTTCTCGAGCCAAACCGCCTTCACCGTATCCAGTTCGGTCTTCATCCTGGACATTTCGTCATCAGCATGAGAGCCGAAGAGTGATGTGTCATTGAAGGGGAGATTGAGAATGCGATGTTGTGCCCCTGGCTTCAGACCAGTCAATCCAAGTCAGGCAGAGCGAGGGGCACAAATCCCATGAGCATAACCATGGGCAGCGAGATCAGAGGCATCAGCCGCTGCACTGATAACTTTATTGGCTACCAAGCCACCTTCATGCAGGATTTCCAGGAAATCTTGATTGTCTTCTTTTGGGAGCTTCTCAGTGAAGCGTGAAAGTGAGTCCCACGAAGAATGGTCATACCGACCCAGCAAGGCCGAGGCGCAGGCTACCTTCATGTAAGAGGCTGAGGTCGTGCACATTCTCTTGCAGACAGAATCTATGGCCTTACTGTCTCTATCTGTGGGTACAGCAGTGTAGTGGGGCTGAGCCTTGCATTTCGAACAGTGTTAAGTTAGCATGAGCTTATTAGAAGTTTAAACGCCATTTTACCTTTTGCTTTCTATTGCACACGGCACACACGTTAGTTATTGTTTCACGTTAGGCTGTGAGTTTTGCTTCATATGAGAATAACTTGTTTTTCCACATTGCTAGACTTGCTTTGTAAGCGTAGTCTGAACAGTGAGTGCCGAGGATTTCAAAGTTATATCAACACTTTTGCTTTTGTCCGAACTGATCAGCGCACGTTCTAGACATAACATATATGCAGCTGTGGATAGCTCAAATACTGGCGCCTTTAATAATACACTGTGCAGGCATGATTGAACACACTTTGAGAACTTTCATATGCTGAGAGTTTGTGCAGAACTTGATGTGATTAACTCCTGCTAAACTCTGAGGTATTGGGTCGCCTATGCAAGCCTAAGAGACCTTCTTTAGTTATAAAATAACCTACTAGCAAGGGAGGGTGAAATATAGGTATATATTTAACCTGTTTCCATTTAGCATTATAACATGCTTTCTCCCTTTGTATTTTATAGAATAGTAACTATGCTGACAATCTTATTTCTTATCATATGTCGGCTTGTATTAGCTAAAATGCTGCACTTGAGATTAATTGAGAAGAGGGGACAAGTGACCGACTACACATTATTTTAAACCCACTATTAAAGGGAAAACAAACCAAGTGATACTCCTAGGTTGTTGGGGTATTTGTCATTCGTACCCTTTTAGTTTATTTTTTGAAATATAAACATCTCATCTGAAAAGGACACTTTACGTTTTCTCACAATTGATCAATTTTTCTTCATATATACAAATATACAATACATTTAGACAATACAACACTTACATGTACAAACTTTCTTTAGAATATATACAAACAAGTATTTCTCAAAAAGAGAAACTGATATTTCTCAAAAAAGGACAAGAGTCAAACTCACGACTCACAAAATGATTCAACTACAAATGAATGAAAACAATGTTGTTCAAACAATAAATAAACCGTAAATTAATTCTGTGGTCTATTCAACTACTGATAGCTAATCTTTTTTGTGTGCCGACGCGTTTCAAACTCGATGTATTCAATTGTCGAGTTCTCTTCAGGGCTCTGTCTCTTGGATTTTTCTAGAATTATATAAAAGAAAGTATTTTCACTTATTTAATCCATGTGCCGTCTGCTTTACAAGAAAAACACTCTAATGTCACCAGTTTTACCTCTGTCCCAGCAATCGCCGGTGCGCAGGTACTTTGTTTACTTTCCACTGCGGTTCAATGGACCTATAAAGGAGTGGGGACATGGTATGATTTTCTCCTCAATTTGACTTGGTACGAAAAAAGCGCATACTTTAAATCGGCATACCTTAAAGTGTAGGCAGGATTCTTGCGTGTACCCTTAATGTCAATCCTCATCAAGAAGAAACCTTTTTCTGTTCCTCACGATATTTGGGCTGCCTAAAAGTGACAGTACATTACTTCAAACATTGCGTCCGATTAAATTAGACTAATAAGGCTAATGACCCCTCCGTGAGGCATACCTGGCGGTCTCGCCGATTTTCACTGACGCTGCGGCGTCTCTCTGTGTATTCTGTGTTTGTGCCTAGAAATGACAATACATTACTCAGCAATTGTGTTCGATAGAAATTTAAACTACCCAAGGCATTTCACACTCAACAAGGCATACCTGGCGTTATTGCCGGTTAACGCTTGGGCTGCAGCGTCTCACTACGTATTCAGCTTGTACTTCGGACTTCTATTATGAATTCGGGGCGCCCGCTGTTCACCTATGTTTATTAAAAAAAGCTTTTAGACTTATGACGCCGGGAAGGAGACATTTCTCACCGCTAAAGTCTAGATTTCTCTTACTTTCAAGGAGCGGCAATCCGGCGACTTCCTTAGTGAGTCTGTGGATGCGGCGGCCATACTGACAAGGCATTTTTCTAACTGCAGGACACGCAATGTAGTGTATGCCATTGTGTGTCCATGCCAAAAACTTTATATTGGCAAAACTACACAGCAAGTGAATACATGGATGACACAACATAAATCAAGGTTACAAAATAGAATTTTAACCGCCCCTATGGTCGAACATTTCATTGAGAAGAAGCACACTAAAAATGACTTTGAGTGGACTGTCTTGTATGTCTTGCAACAAACCAAGCTTATGGATCCAGATGAAATATTGTTGCAGAAGGAGGCATACCTAATACTTAAATTCAATAGCGCGCTTACTGGCATGAATTCACTATCAGAAATTTCAAGGTTGTAATATTAAATGCAAAATCATCATGCCTGGTAACTTGCACGTTATTAAATACATTATACACAACTTGTCTCACTACTAGAAACTCCACTCAAAGATGGCCGCCAATGGGAACTGAACCAGACACCAAGTAATGTCATTGTGTGTTTTTTTAAAAAGCCTTGTCAGTATGGCCGCCGCATCCACAGACTCACTAAGGAAGTCGCCGGATTGCCGCTCCTTGAAAGTAAGAGAAATCTAGACTTTAGCGGTAAGAAATGTCTCCTTCCCGGCGTCATAAGTCTAAAAGCTTTTTTTAATAAACATAGGTGAACAGCGGGCGCCCCGAATTCATAATAGAAGTCCGAAGTACAAGCTGAATACGTAGTGAGACGCTGCAGCCCAAGCGTTAACCGGCAATAACGCCAGGTATGCCTTGTTGAGTGTGAAATGCCTTGGGTAGTTTAAATTTCTATCGAACACAATTGCTTAGTAATGTATTGTCATTTCTAGGCACAAACACAGAATACACAGAGAGACGCCGCAGCGTCAGTGAAAATCGGCGAGACCGCCAGGTATGCCTCACGGAGGGGTCATTAGCCTTATTAGTCTAATTTAATCGGACGCAATGTTTGAAGTAATGTACTGTCATTTTTAGGCAGCCCAAATATCGTGAGGAACAGAAAAAGGTTTCTTCTTGATGAGGATTGACATTAAGGGTACACGCAAGAATCCTGCCTACACTTTAAGGTATGCCGATTTAAAGTATGCGCTTTTTTCGTACCAAGTCAAATTGAGGAGAAAATCATACCATGTCCCCACTCCTTTATAGGTCCATTGAACCGCAGTGGAAAGTAAACAAAGTACCTGCGCACCGGCGATTGCTGGGACAGAGGTAAAACTGGTGACATTAGAGTGTTTTTCTTGTAAAGCAGACGGCACATGGATTAAATAAGTGAAAATACTTTCTTTTATATAATTCTAGAAAAATCCAAGAGACAGATCCCTGAAGAGAACTCGACAATTGAATACATCGAGTTTGAAACGCGTCGGCACACAAAAAAGATTAGCTATCAGTAGTTGAATAGACCACAGAATTAATTTACGGTTTATTTATTGTTTGAACAACATTGTTTTCATTCATTTGTAGTTGAATCATTTTGTGAGTCGTGAGTTTGACTCTTGTCCTTTTTTGAGAAATATCAGTTTCTCTTTTTGAGAAATACTTGTTTGTATATATTCTAAAGAAAGTTTGTACATGTAAGTGTTGTATTGTCTAAATGTATTGTATATTTGTATATATGAAGAAAAATGGATCAATTGTGAGAAAACGTAAAGTGTCCTTTTCAGATGAGATGTTTATATTTAAAAAAATAAACTAAAAGGGTACGAATGACAAATACCCCAACAACCTAGGAGTATCACTTGGTTTGTTTTCCCTTTAATAGTGGGTTTAAAATAATGTGTAGTCGGTCACTTGTCCCCTCTTCTCAATTATAAATGGTCCAACTGACTACAAGCCCCAGGACCTAACTCCCCTTGCTTCCTAAAGCACTTGAGATTAAGGCATTAAAATAAACATTTTAAACTTGCTCGTGTCTCCCTTTACTCCCTGTTCTGGACTGGTATGAGAGTATAACGAAAGAGTGTTCATCTTTCCCACCTTACCTGAGGTATCCTACGTCGCATGTTCTGGGTTGTCTAATCATTGGTGACTTTGCTATAGATCGAAGAGCTAATGAGACACTGAGGCTAGTCTGGTAGGGGATTTTGGGTACTAAGGTGAGTTTTGGTACACACTAATTCACTGAGGTCCTGAGTCTCTGTGCACAGTTCTGTGACTGAGCAGAATCCCTGCAACATGGCGCCCATACGTTGGTGGCCTTATCTAATGACGCTCGAGTAGTGGTTATATCAGTCCTTAACCCCCTCACTATTGTTTCCAGTTAACAGTGGTGACAGATAAACCTACCTATAGTTACATAGGTCTTTTCAAGCTTGAATCTTTCAAAACGGTTTACTTTTGAATTACTACCCAGTTGTGCTACATTGTTTTGCATTGTACTTTACTTAACTGTGTTGTTATGGCTGATGTTGACATACCGCAGCATAGTCGCATTGCGGTCCGCAATCATTTGCAGGCTTATAACGTTGGCTTGGAGGGCATGGCAGTTATTTTAGTGGTGAGTGCTGAGGTAGCTTACCCGTTTGAGATCTGCTACTCATGGGTGACGTTTCCACCAGTGGATGTGGTTACTCAGGTGTTTCACACTTACACTCACACAGTCGTGCCTGGGAAATATGTTCCTTATAGGACACAGGAAATTCCGATTTCTGCATGTCAGCACCGAGTTAGGTTTAATGGCGCCCTTCCCCACAGTTTAACGGCGATTAGATTAGGTCCTTTGTCCATTCCAGGCGCCTCTTGGCCTGTTTTGGCTGGGTTTACCCCACATCCTTGTGTGGGGACAGTTCCCGTTGCTGAGTTGAGGCCCCTATATACTTCCGCAATTGGAGTTATTAGGGCCTTGGTTCAATATATTACACGCAATTTCCAGGGCGGGGCCCCTGGCTTTGCGGCGCTCCGAGCTGGACCGAGCGGGATGAAGCTTAGTCCCGTCATGGTTAATGCGGTTATGGGCAAGCGCCCCCAGGATAAGGATGATATGCCTTTCTGGCTTGCCAAAAAATTTGACCAGCTGGAAGCAGTTTTTCCTAATTCGAGTCCTATAGAAAAACACAGAATTCTTACAATTAGTTTACCCAAGGACTTGGTACCTGAAGCCGGTGACTGCGAGTCATGGGGTAGAATCTTTGCGGCAGTGTACAGGAGGTGCTTCGGCACTCCGTCAATGGCTGTCCTGCCGACGGTCATCAAATGCGTTCAAGATGAACATGGTCCTGAAGCTGCGGTTGAATTGGGATTGAGACTCGGCTCATTTGATGATCTCGTCTTTTCTAATATAAAGGGAGATGCGGTGAACTTCCAAGTGTCTAATGCCTTACGCGAGGTCCCCGATGCGGATAAACCCCGTCAGTTACCGAGAATTATTACCGCGGCTTATAAGACCATACGCCGTAATAGTTTAGGTGCCAAGCCCTTTTTGCTGAAGATAAAAAACAGACTCAAGGGTCAAAGTCTGAAAAAGACGATCAATCCAAAGCAAATTTGGAACAAAAACAAGAAACAGGGTAAACAACAACAGAAACAGAGTCCCGTCCTGCGTCACCAGTGCCTGCGTCTACTGAGCGCTCTGATGACTTGCGCGACCACACTACGATTAAGTCACCTGATCGATTTCAGGTTCCTGATCAACGTTCTCCTCGTTCTTTACAGGACACATCGGCCTCATCGTCCGGTGGTGGAGGAAGCGGCGGAGGAAGGGGTGGCCAGCAGAGCCAGCCCCGCCTGAAAGAAGGAAAAGGCAAGCACGACGATTCTTCACAGAAAAGACCCCAGTTTCAGAAAAAGAAAGTTGCTGCTTTAACAGCGAGATACGCCACAGATAGTGAGAACGCAGCTTCGGAATCAGACGTGGGCGCTGACACTGTTGGACAGCGCGGCGGAGATTACCATAGTGCGAGAGGCCCTGCGTCCACTACTGAAGGTGACAGCAACTGACAAATTTGTTGTTGTTGAGACAGCTGATACTAGAGTAGCTCCCCCTGATAGGTTATTTGAAATCAGCCTTTTAATTGAAGGTGACCTACAACGTACCATAAAAGGGGTATTTTGGGAAAATCTTACAACTACATACGACATTTTGTTAGCGGAGGCTGACTGGCCCCCACCTTTTGTTCTTGCAGCTCCGAGAGGGGAGGAGGTAATCCTCCCTAGTTTCATGCACACATTGTCAAAGGAGCATGCGCTCAATTTTGCAGAAGAGTGGGTTAAGGCCCTTGCGCCTGCATTGTAGCGTACTCACTGTGGTTGGGATAAATTCTCACCCCAGCATGAGATTCCCTTGCGGTCTATGCCACAGCCTCAACCTCAATATCCCATGCGGCGTGAAGCGAAAGCTTCAGTCGCAGAAATCCTTGAACAATTGGAATATCAAGGTGTGATTGAAACTTGTGTGTCTCCAATGAATAACCCTCTTTTTACTGTGACCAAACCTGATGGTTCTTACCGTTTGGTATTGGATTACCAGCATCTAATCTCGCATTGCAGTACCTGTGCAGTACAGAATACCCACGGCTCTGCCCTAGTGGATGGTCTTGTGCGTAAAAGGTTCAAAACCACACTTGACATATCTAATATTTTTTTTGCCCACAATCTTTCTGATTTAAGTAGTCAATGGACTGCTTTCACTAGTGGTGACACACAGAAAAAATTCAAACGTTTGGCAATGGGCTATAAGAATAGTCCAGGTGTGTTTGCTGCCCGTATAGTTTCTCTTTTGGAGAGAATCGACCCAGATGCGTGTTCGCATGTGGATGACATTTATCTCACAGACGACGATGGGTGCATCTGTGCCACGTTGACCGCATAATTTGCAATTTTGCTGACTTCGGTTACAAATTCAACTTTGCAAAGTCTCACATTGCAGAGTACACAGTGTTGTTCCTGGGCTATGAGCTCAACAATGAAGGTCGAGGATTGGCTCCTGACTTCTTGGAGAAATGCGCACAACTGCTTGCTCCTACAACACTGAAGAAATTGCAATCCTTGCTGGGATTTTTTAATTTCGGGCGAATTTACATTCCAGAATATGCCCAGGGTATCAAGCCTTTATATGCTTTGATACAACCAACTTTTACCAAATTGTGCTGGCTGCCTGAACATTCAGCCATTTTGCAATCTTTGCAGGCTGATCTGCTAGAATCTAAATTCTTACTGACTCGTGATAACCACACCAACCTGGTGATAAGAATCGTCCCTGGGGCGATGGGTTTCACGTACCTTACCTTTAATGAAGGTGACACAGTACCTATCGCTTACAAGTCACACTTGTACACTTCAGCTGAAATGTGGTTTTCCACTGTGGAAAAGTTTTGACAGCAGTGCAAATGACGATTCTGAAGGAACGCGCACTGTCGCAGGGAAAACGCATGTTGGTTGTTACCCCGTATCCTGCCTTGGAGGCAGTGACGAAAGCCAGTGTACCTAATTCTAAAGCTTTGCACCCATGGTAGATACAATGGGCAACATCATTGACGTCTCCGGATGTCACGTTCATTTTTTATGCCTCCTTACGGTCGCAGGAGTATTTGCAGTATGAATTTGTTCATCCTGCCCCTTTGACTATGCGCCCTTTTGGAGGATTTCCATTGTATCATTTACACTGATGGTTCTGCGCAAGTTGCGCATGTGTCTAAGCACGCATACGTCTCAGCTTGCGCTATTGTGGGTGGTGCCATGGTGGATGGAGAATTCAAGTCCGATGTTGTGCATACACAGACATTAGGGGACTGTACCACCCAGTTAGCGGAGCTGCGTGCTCTGATGCTTGCATTGGAGTAAGCAGACCCTGGTGTGACTACTCTTATTGTGAGTGACTCTTACTACTGTGTCCAGTCTTACAATGACAATCTGTTCATCTAGACTCAGAACGACTATCGTGACTCCAAAGGTAGCACAATCAAACACAAAATGATCTGGGTTCGAGTGGCTGAACTTAAAGAGAAACTGCCGCTCGTGTATGTAATTCATACTCTTGGTCATCAGCGTGTGGGAGTTCACGCTGTTGGCAATAGTTTGGCCGATGAGGCCGCGAAGACAGCAGTTTCGACATATTTGGTTGCAGCAGTTACACGTTCCAAAAGTAAGATTGATGATATCTTGGCAGCGATTGCCGCTACTGAGAAGGGAAGTAAATATCCTACTGGATTTCCTTCAAAGTATTCTTATCATTTAAGTCCTGATAAAGTTTGTTATGTGAAAATACTAGACGTTGGTGACAGATTGATTCCCAACGCGGACAAAAAGGTCAGCGCTGATTACAGCAGCCCACGAGGGTGTTGCGTCCGCTCATGTGGGCGTTTCGGCCACTGTATCTCAGCTACAACTTTGCTTTTGGTGGCGGGGACTGTATAAACAGACGTGTGATTATGTCCTTCAGTGTGACATATGTCAGCAGATAAAGCCTTCGTCTGCTGCGCGTCCGCCCCAAACACAGTTGTACATTTCCAATAAACCACTTGGTTGTGTTTATTTGGACCACTGCGTCCTTTTTCTTCAGATACTATGTATAAGTACATCTTAGTTGCAGTTGATTCTTGCACGAGCTTTGTATGGGTGTGGCCCCACTGAAGTGCTGATTCACGATCTGGCATAAGAGATTTGCGTGTCTTTGTGGGAATTTTTGCGTGTGGCACCTTCCATTTGGACCAGGGTCCAGCGTTCACCTCTAAGGCATGCAAGGATGCCATGAATTCATTGGGGGTCCATGTCAAATTTTCGTCTCCATACCGACCTGAGGGTAATAGTGTTGTGGAGAGGATGAACCGTGACTTAAAGCAATTATTGACAGCTTGGGTTATAGGTACCCGCAGGAACTGGCTGGCCCGTCTCAATAGCATACAGTGTGCACTTAATAATCTCCCTAGAAGGTCACTGGGTGGGCGGACCCCATACGAGATGCTCTTTGGTATCAAAATGTTTTTCCCGGACCTTGAAGGTCTAGACCAGGCGGCGGCTGCTGCCCCCTTTGACGTAGATGAACACTGTAATGTTTTACAGAATCTACAAGAGACGAGAGATAGTCTTGCAAAGGAACACTTGCCTTCCACATCTGATGCTGCGTTGCAGATTCCGGTAGTTGGCTGGCTACCCCGAGTTGGAGAACTGATCCGAGAGTAGATCGAGAAAAAGAAAGCGTTTGGTCCCTCATATCGAGCTCCAGTTCATGTATTTGGCGTGCAGGGCACAAGAACAGTCATTTTACCTCCACTTCCAGGTCGAAAGGAAAAAAGGTACATCTCCATTGACAATGTCAAATTACACAGAGTGGCCGATTCTTCTTAGTATGATACCTGCGGTCTCCTGTCCATCGATACTGAGAAATTCTGTTTTGGCTCCGGCTACAAACAACAGGTCTGACGTTGCCTTCGAGATGCCTGCAATTTCAAGTCCTTTATTGAATACCCTACCTGATGCTCATCTTGATGAGACTGAGTATACTTACCCCACAGACTTATCGATGCCCGATTTACAGACATGCTTGGCCACTGAGTCCAGATTTTAATTTGACACTAACTTTACCACATCAAAGACCCCGTCAAAAATTTCTGTTTTTGCAACATGTTTAAAAAAAATTTTTTGATTCCTCCTTGGAGTTACATTTGGTTGGTACTTTTTTAAATTTTTTGTTTATGTCAAATGGATTTGTGGTGTATTTTTAGGGCTCGCCTGCTGATGCGCTTCAGCGCATAGCTGGCGAAGCTCTATAGGGGCTTATCCAGTGTTTATCCACTGGCGATTCCACTGGCGATTCCTTCAAGTGCATGTGCTTTTTAGGTCATTGCGCTTGCGCAAGCCCTAAAAAGCGCGTGCACAATGCCACCAGCCGCCTGCCTGCCTGCCTCGCATTACCACATCAAAGGCAGCCCTCCGAGCGCATTTCTCACCCCCTAATTATTCACGGCCGGCCGGCAGGCACATCAAAGGCTGCTGCTGCCGTGACTCGCATTTCTCCTTCCTCCTCCCCTATCACTGCCCAGGCCGGCCGTACTTTCTCTTTACAAGGGCGCCCATTCCTGAATCACTTGAAATCTCTCCACATTATTTGCATTTTGTTAATTAAAAAAATTAACTTCAACACAGCGTTGCACATTTTTCTCGACTTCGGAAGGATGAGTCCCAATCTCATTTGTACAAAGTGTTGTAATGGGATTATTGGAGAGTTAGAGAAACGTGCTCACAAGTTACATTTTTATGCAAATCATCTGAGTAAATAAACAATAGCATGGTGCCGTTTGCGTCCTTGACTTGATCTGGTTTTTATTTTTATTTTGCTATTATTCTCACAAAGGCTAAGAAGGTCTGCCTACTTTAGTATTAAGTGCTATACGTCGCATAAGCAACAGCTAACCATTCACTCACCCACGCAACGCCACTCACCCATGCAACGCCACTCACCCACGCAACGCCACTCACCCACGCAACGCCACTCACCCACGCAACGCCACTCACCCACGCAACGCCACTCACACACGCAACGCCACTCACACACGCAACGCCACTCACACACGCAACGCCACTCACACACGCAACGCCACACACGCAACGCCACACACACACGCAACGCCACACACACATGCAACGCCACACACACATGCAACGCCACTCACACATGCAACGCCACTCACACATGCAACGCCACTCACACATGCAACGCCACTCACACATGCAACGCCACTCAACCACGCAACGCCACTCAACCACGCAACGCCACTCACCCACGCAACGCCACTCAGCCACGCAACGCCACTCAGCCACGCAACGCCACTCAGCCACGCAACGCCACTCAGCCACGCAACGCCACTCAGCCACGCAACGCCACTCACACACGCAACGCCACTCACACACGCAACGCCACACACACACGCAACGCCACACACACACGCAACGCCACACACACACGCAACGCCACACACACACGCAACGCCACACACACACGCAACGCCACTCACACATGCAACGCCACTCACACATGCAACGCCACTCACACATGCAACGCCACTCACACATGCAACGCCACTCACACATGCAACGCCACTCACCCACGCAACGCCACTCACCCACGCAACGCCACTCACCCACGCAACGCCACTCACCCACGCAACGCCACTCACCCACGCAACGCCACTCACCCACGCAATGCCACTCACCCACGCAACGCCACTCACCCACGCAACGCCACTCACCCACGCAACGCCACTCACCCACGCAACGCCACTCACCCACGCAACGCCACTCACCCACGCAACGCCACACACACACGCAACGCCACACACGCAACGCCACTCACACACGCAACGCCACTCACACACGCAACGCCACTCACACACGCAACGCCACTCACCCACGCAACGCCACTCACCCACGCAACGCCACTCACCCACGCAACGCCACTCACCCACGCAACGCCACTCACCCACGCAACGCCACTCACCCACGCAACGCCACTCAGCCACGCAACGCCACACACACACGCAACGCCACACACACACGCAACGCCACTCACCCACGCAACGCCACTCACCCACGCAACGCCACTCACCCACGCAACGCCACTCACCCACGCAACGCCACTCACCCACGCAACGCCACTCACCCACGCAACGCCACTCAGCCACGCAACGCCACTCAGCCACGCAACGCCGCTCATCCACGCAACGCCGCTCATCCACGCAACGCCGCTCACCCACGCAACGCCACTCACCCACGCAACGCCACTCACCCACGCAACGCCACTCACCCACGCAACGCCACTCATCCACGCAACGCCACTCATCCACGCAACGCCACTCATCTATATGCAAAACGAAAAATGTCAAACTCTTCTATTGCGAGACCTATTGCATTTTCAATGCTTGTTTCCGTCTTGTGAATGGACACTACGTTGAAGAGAGGACTGCTATTCGACATATTAATGGAACATTGGCCCCCCTTTCCTCATCACACAGATTGAAGAGGGACCTGAGGTTTGTAAACATTACTGCTTGGCCAATTTTAGATGGGATTGTATGGGATGCTGTTAAATTTCATATACATGGTCCCACAGAGGTTATAAATGTCCCGAATGTACTAAGAGTTTCTATGGGGGATGTGATAAAACAAAATATACGCTCTGATGATTGGAATGTTCAAGCCGTAGAGGCTTTGTTTTCAGATTTGAAATATTATGCTGCTTTTGATGCTGAGGATTTATATTTAGATTCAGCTAATTATGGTGATTTGTTCTGTTTTCAACACTATGGCAATCACTACCTGCAAAAGGCAAACACAAGGAGGAATGTGGTTAATTATACGCAATGGGAACATTGTCCCGCTCCTGTGGAAGGCAGCTCAAATTCTCTTTTAAAGAGATTCACTTATTTTACTGATTTCAATCAGTCAAATCCTAATGTATTTTATTTTAAGATGACCGAAAAGTCCTCTTCCAAAGTTAGACTGAACCCACACAAAATTATTATATTCCAAGTCTGTTCTTGATCAATTGGCTATTGGGTGCTATGACCTGTGGAAAGATACTATTGATCTTAAATCTGTTTGGGGTTCTAAAAGTTGGCAAGTGCAAGGCACCAAAGCTTTGCATCGTGCATTTCTCATCCCGAACCATATGTTGCTTTTGAATTCAACTATTTCACAAACCACCTGCTTTGGATTGGCTACAACTAAAAAATTAAATGCTCCTTCTTTTCCAGAATTGGAAAAATACCCAGGTGGGATAATAATACCAGTATTTCTATTAGAGAATTACAGACCATGTTGCTGAATTCTACTTTTAACATATCCAATTTGGATCCTAAAGGTTGGCTGTTGTGGCACAGAAGTGTGGATTCTTGCCAACGTCGTTTTCTGGGTTTAGCCCCTGGCTACACACAGGTTAGGGTGAATCCCCGTTTTGAGAGTGACCATTCTGTGACTACCTATTCAGTAGGCAAGCTGTGTCAGAATTGGCTCAAACACTCCACTTTAGCGACAGTTAAGCTTCATTTGTCTAAATTGACTGACGATGTTGATCTGAATGACTTTGTTAAGGGCCCTGCTTCTGGCAGATCCGAAAGGTTGATATATGCTATTTACAACGAAGTTTGGAAAGTGTCCCAGATTGAGGCTGCTCCCCGTTTAAGGGCTATAGATCAAGCAAATTTAGAAAAAGTCCTAGCAGTTTTAAGATAACAGCATTAACACACTTTCTTCCCGCATTTACACATTAGATAATATTGTTTTGTCTGTTGTTGATATTGTGCAAGAAGATATCTCTGTTTTGTACCATGGTCAAAATCAATTACGTTCCATTATGCAGTTTGCATGGACTTTACAAACGTTAAAGTCCGGAAGAGTGCCTTGGGACTACATGAACACGTCCTTATAATTTGCCCCCTTTAATTTGCCTGACAAACAGCAATTTATGTCTTTGAAAGATGCAAATTTTTATATGTTACATATTCAAAAGTTAGAACCTTTTCCGTTTTCTGTGGTCGAGACAAATTCTGCTGTGTGGTTCGTACATGGGCTAATACCTTTACCTTTCCCTCTGTTCAAGTTCAAAGCTTGCATGAAGTACTATGCTATTGGCAGGTATGAACCTCTGGGTACCGCTTATCTTCATGAAGCTTGGTCACTACCATTTACTTATAAGTGCTTGAGGGAGGGAAAAGAGGTTTATTTGAATGGTGAAGATTGCACAACAACACCTGATCACTCGTTAGTGTGTAGGAATATCCATTTACATGGCTTGTGTAATCAGTATGCGCCTAATTTGGCCTGTGTCTTGAAAGGAACACCAACATCTGCTATCACACCCACATTCACATTACTAGCAAACTGTAGTTATTTACTTTTAAATAATGAAGATTGTTGTGAGATGCTGGCCGGAATTCCTTACATCGTTACGGTCTCCCAATGTGTAGTTTGTTGTAAAAACGTAATGATTCCTCCTCCACATGGGAAGCTGGATGTTTCCATCTGGCCGTCGATTCCGACCTCGAAGGCAGAGTTCAACAAGATGAGTTGAATAAGAGCTCTTTTGTCCCAGAAAGAAGTCACCCTTACTTCTGCCCGTAAAACATTTGTCCTTCACGTGGCAAACACCCGCACAGAAGTGCATGCCTTATTGAATACCGATCTGCCCTGCATTTTGGGGAGTTAATTCACACTATCTTTAATGCCTCCTCGACAACAGGGCTGGCTCACTTTTTAAAAGTTGTTAGCAGTGGCCTTGTGACTTCTTTCCAAACTATATTCGGTGTGTTCCCAGCATTTTTTCATTCGCTTTTCTCCAGTCTCTTTGGTGGATTTCCCTTGATGCTTGCTCTGGTTGGTGGAGTGCTTCTACTACTTTGTTTACTTCAGAATGGATGCACATCCTGTGCCACGAGACGATTTGCCCCGGCTGTTGCGGCTCCGCAAACGAATGCTTAATTTCTATGGAGCGCTGCCTCTTGCTACATTGAGTGCAGTTTATGGATTATTGTTCCAATTTTCCTTTTTCACTTGCGTCCAGCCTGTCTTTCATTGCCTGAGCTGCGCTTTCAAATGGGCTTTGGATTTGTGTCTCTGCAGTACGGTGTCTCCCAACGCAGATTATGATCAACTGACGAGCCCCTTAGTTGCTCATGAATTGCTTTGTTCTGGCGGCGGGATTATGGCCTTTGCAGCGATGCATGGAGTCCTGGGACGTTGGAATATTTTTGCAGTGGCGCATGGTTTCTTTGCACGCAGTTATATTGAAGTAAATCCGAGTTGTCCTCTGATGGTACTAGAGGCTCTGGTGCTTGAGGAACATGTATGTTCATTCCCGTTACTAAACTGGATGGCTGAAATGTTTTCAGATGAGAACAATGACTTCCTGTTGGACGCTGTTGCAACGTACTGCGCATATACACTATTGGAGTGAGGTGCATTTCCTGCCCTCTCTTAATCACGACTGGAGTCACATGTTGCACATCAGATTTTTTTACTATTTTTTTTAGGCCTATTGGCTTTACTAGGACCAAAAGTAATTACTAATTTGGAGTTTTTTTCCCGAAATTCTGAGTTTGCTCCCGTTTTTTCATTATGGCAAAATTTGAACTTGATTCTATCTCTCGAACTTGAACTCTCCGTTCCTACTATGCCCACATTTCTTATCCGTGCTCCGATTAAGGGGTGTAGTGGGGCTGAGCCTTGCATTTCTACATTGTTAAGTTAGCATAAGCTTATTAGAAGTTTAAACGCCATTTTACCTTTTGCTTTCTTTTGCACACGGCACACACGTTAGTTATTGTTTCACGTTAGGCTGCGAGTTTTGCTTCACATGAGAATAACTTGTTTTTCCACATTGTTAGACTTGCTTTGTAAGGGTAGTCTGAACAGTGAGTGCCGAGGCTTTCAAGGTTATATCAACACGTTTGCTTTTGTTCGAACTGATCAGCGCATGTTCTAGACATAACATATATGCAGCTGTGGACAACTCAGATACGGGCGCCTTTAATAATACACTGTATTGGCATGATTGAACATACTTGGAGAACTTTGGTATGCTGAGAGCTTGTGCAGAACTTGATGTGATTCACTCCTGCTAAACTCTGAGGTATGGGGTCGCCTATGCAAGCCTAAGAGACCTTCTTTAGTTATAAAATAACCTACTAGCAAGGGAGGGTGAAATATAGGTATATATTTAACCTGTTTCGATTTAGCATTATAACATGCTTTCTCCCTTTGTATTTTATGGAATAGTAACTATGCTGACAATCTTATTTCTCATCATATGTCTGCTTGTATTAGCTAAGATGCTGCACTTGAGATCACGGCATTAAAATAAACATTTTAAACTTGCTCGTGTCTCCCTTTACTCCCTGTTCTGGACTGGTATGAGAGTATAACGAAAGAGTGTTCATGTTTCCCACCTTACCTGAGGTATCCTAAGTCGCATGTTCTGGGTTGTCTAATCATTGGTAACTTTGCTATAGGACGAAGAGCTAATGAAACACTGAGGCTAGTCGGGTAGGGGATTTTGGGTACTAAGGTGAGTTTTGGTACACTCTAATTCACTGAGGTCCTGAGTCTCTGTACACAGTTCTGGGTCTGAGCAGAATCCCTATAACAGCAGACGATGCTGCCCCTGTCTGATTCTGGTGGAGGGTCAGGCCTCAGAAAAAAGGGGTCGTTCTCTGGAGCCTTATATTTCTTAGTGATCCGAGATGGGGCTGCCCCCACCGATGCTGGATAAGGAATTTTTGCAGTGCAGGCTCCAGCAATCCAGGCACTAGAGGAAGCAATGGTCTAGAGGAAGACCTTTGGTGCAGTGTTTCAAAGATGACTGATGTCTTGGTAGCGGAGACAGGCATTTCAATGTGAAGTTTCGCAGACCCTCGGCAGAGAACCTCACTGAAGGTCAGAATATCATCAATGGGCGATATTTTACTCGGAGTAGAGGAAGAAAGAGTAGCAGAATAGTCAGCTTTTGAGTCTGACGACCATGAAGAAGATCTATGGCTCCGTCTTCTAGGACAGCGGTGTCGAGATCTGGAGGCCAACTTCTAGGAGAACGTGATGATCGCCTTCTTACAGATGGGGACCTTTGTGGAGTGGCACGCTCATGTCTTTCAGAAGAGTGTACGGACTGAATTATAGGCGATCTGGATCTTGTAGGGGAACGTGGCAGATTAATCCTGCGGATCTTTCCCTCTCTTATGTCCCCTAGCCATCTCAGTGATATATTAGTTGCGGGGCTGGAGACGGTACTGGTGAGGGTTCAGGCGTGACCTGCACTATCTGAAGTCCTGGGAAGGAAGAAACACTCCTTGACATCACCACCTGGGCGTCCCATGTCGAACGGTCACTCAACGTCGCCCTAGATCTCTTTGCAGGCGGAGACCCATGATTTGGGTGTGAACTTCTCGACGTCGACCTCGATTGCAACCTTCTTCTAGACACAGGGGGTATTTTTCGAGATGTCGATCTCCTCAACGGCGACCTCCTCAACATCGACCTCCTCGGCGACGGATGTGCCAACGTCATGCGTCTCAACGTTGAATGCCTGTGTCTCTTCGGCATTGAAGCCCATGGTGTTCGGCTCGACGTTGATGTAATTGGACTTCTCGACATAGGCGGTGATCTCGACGTCGGCATGGTCCCTCTTGGTGGTAGGCTTCGACTTTGATGTGTTGACGTCGAGCCCCGGCCTCTTGACGTCGTAGGCGAGCAAGACTTGGACCTCCTACGCGTTGGTGTCAACTTCATCTTATGGGTCTTCTCACCTTGTCTCGACGGCGAAGTATGTCTCTACAGCAAAGGACGTCTCGACGTCGATTTCGACGCCGACTCAGAACACAAAGGTATTTTGGATGTCGAACTGCCCCATGATGGCGTATGAGACCGATGTCTACTTTTCTCACCTTTTTCTTTGCGCTCCAACCTTGTTTAAGAGGAGGGCTTCTTTGAAGGATGTTCTTCTCGCCCACTTGCTGTTTCTTTCCCTCTCTCTTGCATGGAGTGCAGCTTAATCTTCTCGCTTTCTCGAAGGGTTCTTTTTTAAAACTTGCTGCAGTGGTAACACTGGTCTGGCTTGTGGGATGAAGGTAAACAAGCAGTACAGACCGAGTGAGGGTCTGACTTAGCCATCTTTTTTCCACAGGCTGGGCACTTATTAAATAAGGCCGGCATTTTGACAGGACAGGAACAAATAGCCAAAAGTCAGAAAAAATAATAGTATTAGTAAGCTAAGTACTAGAGACGTCGAGTGAAACCAAAAAAGTTCACTTTACCAGAAAAAAATGCTAAAAAATCACTAACTGGCGAGCTCAATGCTCCAGGATCCTCACAGAAGGAGCCGGAAAAAAGAACTGACCTAACTGTCACCTGTGGTGCATGATGGGAGCCTGGGCGTTCCTGAAGGTCTTAAAGGCACGGCGCCAATTTTCCAATTGTTTTCTATGCAGCCTTTCTAGGCTAATCTGCCTCTATGATCTTGCAGGGGATTGTGGGTAGGAAAACGTTAGGGGACCCACGCAAGCCATACCTCGCTGGACTTCCCCGGGTGTCTAGTTTCCAGAAATGTGTGGATTTGGTAGGTTTCCCTGGATGGTCACCGAGCCCAGGGCCAATAACTCATGGGATCCCCTTTGCAAAACCAGGTTGGTTTGTGATGGGTAATTTTGATGTTGCCTCAATCGTTTTTGGGCCCTTGCTTGTCACGGATCCTTGACCCACCCATGCAAGTGAGGTACCATTTTTCTCTGAGAACTTTGGGGAACGCCGGGTGAGTGGAAATGTGTGGATCCACGCAGATTCCAGAACTTTTCACCACCGAAATGTGAGGAAAATGTGGTTTTTAATTTTTTTTTAGGTCTTGCGCCTAGCGTTGCACTGCGTAGCTGTGCTTCGCGCAGCACGAGGCATTTTGTAATCGAAAAACAGGGTTTCAGCAGTCACTTTGGAAGCTCGTGCGTGTGCCTTTTTGTTTGGTGTAACGTTATTGGTCTTGGCCTTCCGATAACAAAAGACTTCCCACTTGTGTCGCGCGCATTAGTGTCTATTACGGCAGGAAGCTCGTAACAGACACCAATAGGCCGTGGGAGGAGCAACAATGATCGTGCACAGCAACGGGCATGTTAATAGAAATGACATGCTTTGCTGTGGCACGTGCGTTTACCAATTCCGGGCTTGTTCTGACCTCCATGGCTGCCTGTCTCCTTTTACTTTGACCAACCTTTAAACTTACATTGGGCAAATTGAATGTTTATTCTTTGCTTCCTGCCGCAATTACATTTTTACTGCTGAAGCCACACAAGAGGCTGCTCACAGCATTTGCAGTGCAATACCACTCGTATTAGTCAATATGCCAGCTATTGACATTACAAATGCAAATTTTTCTTTCATTTCAAAGTACGCCAGTATTAGCATAAACAAAGAAATTATTTTCACGGAGAAAACGGTGCAGTAACACAGGCTGTCCCTAGGTGTCCCTGGTCCTGCACCCTTTCCTTCGTGAAAGAAATTTCTTTGCGTACTGCTGGCATACTTTGAAATGGAAAAAAACAATTACCATCTGCAACGCCAATCGCTCACATTTACATAATGCTTCATCTAGGATTCATCTCCACCGAGGGAGCATATCTTTCTCTCCACTAATTAACCTCTGGAGTGATTGAATTTTTTTCACACTTGGGAGGTGTATGTGTTTCTCCAGAAAGTGGAGCGCTCATCTGATGTCATCAATATTCTTTGACCAGGATAAAAGGAATAGCTGTGTGATGTGTGCTCTTTTAGGCTGTAATTTCCATGAATTCCCGGGTAGTCTAGGATTTCTGACCGGCCTGTCTGCTCGCCCGCCTTCTGCGTGTGTGTAAAATGGTCCAGAAGTTACGCGTGTTTACACTCATGTGTAAGATCTGCTAATGGATTGCTTTGGATTTAAAATTAAACATGCTTTTGAGATGGTGTCACCGGCACAAGCGACCGCTGTGACCTGTGTTTTCGAGGCTTATCTCGGGGGTGTTATGCGTGTGAGAGCCATCTGTATGTGTTGAGGGCGAGGCCAGGACACGGGTTGCACCGCTGGGAGCGGCTCAGACTCCAGCACGTTCTCGCAATGCTGCCTGCCAGTTGTTTCTAAGTTGGGCTGATGCGTTGTGTGAGTGCAGACACCATCAGCAGGGGTGTAGACAAAGTAATCTGCAAACTATTTCACTGTAATCTAACACACACTGCACAATTGAGCGAAAGGCACCCTCACCGGCCACAAACAGCAGCTCTGGTGTAAACTGCGGCACGAACTGGGCACACACACAGCGAATCTATAATTACGTGTATTTAATAAGTGCTCATACTGCTGTAGCAGGCACACGCATGATGAATGACCGCCTTTTAATAAAGAGCTTTATATATAGCAGAGAATGCTTGGTGCTGCAGAATCACAGCTGTGCACACCAATCCCACTGACCAGAACATAAGGGGTAGTACCACAGGTTGTCACTAGGTGTCCCTGGTCCTGCACCCTTTCCTTCCTGAAAGAAATTTATTTGTGTATTATGCTACTGCTGGCATAATTTGAAATGGAAACAAGCATTTGCAATGCAAAATTGCAATATGTG
Organism: Lissotriton helveticus; assembly: GCF_964261635.1. Taxonomy (NCBI): domain Eukaryota; kingdom Metazoa; phylum Chordata; class Amphibia; order Caudata; family Salamandridae; genus Lissotriton; species Lissotriton helveticus. Next base: position 795,108,145 of record NC_136063.1, on the reverse strand, counting down.
GTGAAACTATTTGATGTGTGTTTACAGTTCACTCGGCTGCAAGGACACCTTGACTAATCTGCACTTTCCCTCAGCAACAATAAGTTCCACTGATAGGCTCTTTCAACGTGAATGCATTCTGTTCTGCTGTGGCTCGCTTTACTCTATACTGGTCTGTATCGGTTCTCTCAAGGATTATATCGATTAGCATAGAGGAATAAAACCTATTTGTTATTTACACCCAACAGTCTGCTGCAATTTGCTGAGAGCCTCACCAAATATCAGCTGACGTCTGGCTTGGTCAGGTTTTCAGCTCTTTTTTTGTTAACATTGAATTGCAAACCGGCAAAGCTTGCTAAGCAGTTCCTGTCCAGAGAAATGGCCATTCATCCTAAACATGTCGGCTGGCTTGTATATGTTCCACAAAGTGACACATTCTGCAGATCGGCTTTTTTCCGAGAGAGCTTCAGGATTGAATACAGAGGAATGTTATGAAGTTGTATGATCATTTTGGAGGTGGGAGGACCACACATTGCTTGTGGTGACGGGATGTGATTCTCAGCAGTTTCCTGAGTACTGCTGCTGAAGAAAATAGTCTTCACCTGGTAGTCAGTCCCCTTGGATTGTGTGCTATTTAGTTAAAAAAAAATAAGCCATGAAATGTTGTAACTATAAACTGTTTAAATTTGTACCCCAAGCATTTTTGTTTTTGGTGTGTTGTAAAACTCCACACCCCCTGTTAAAAATTGGGGACGTAGGAAGAGACTAGTTTTAGATTGGGAGTCTTGTGCAATAAACCTACCCATCTGAGATTTTTCCTAGACCTTTTTACCCATTGAAAAGCAGGTGCAATTTATCTGAGGGTTCGAATTCACAATACTGCAGTAATATAGCACCTCACAATTATCACACCCTCTAGTATCTGTAATCTGAGTCCATTATTACCCACAGTAAAATGGTGTCTTTTGACTAAAGTGCACATCTCTCTGAATTCGCATCATTTCTGTGTATAACATGTTATTGTCGTTGCCATTTTCTTTGGCACTGGGCCATATTTCTTCATATAAACTTGAGAGGTTTAACACACTCATGTTGCATGACACGAAGTTCAATTAATATTTTACCTGAGATTTCACAATTCACAGAACTGAATAATGGTTCTATAAAATCAGCTGCAGTGTTGAGGGATTCTTTGAATCTTTTCCTTAAAGGAAAGTAAATTGTAGTTTGTCTTTAAAAACACTTTTATAATCCAACAATAGAAAATACGGGAAAATAAATATACATGTATAATTTACATATTTTCAGACTTCAGAAGGTTTACCAGTGCTCACAAAAGCTAGGCATGCATTCAGTGATTTGATAAACCTAAAAAATAAGCATGCCTTATTGTAGGGTAAAGTATTTATTAGAGGTAGAGAAATGGTTAAAAAATTGTTTTCGTATGGAATCAAAAATGTTCAGAAGTGAAACATCAAAATAGGAATGCAATTTTATTAAGTTATAAGAATAAGAATTTTGTGCACTTCTAGAGGAACAGCACTCCGAAGATACTGCTACAGCTGATGCTGACATCCCTTTTTTTTTCTTTCTTCTTTGGCCATGCGGAGCAGGGTCTGGCCTGCGAACCAGACCCCGTTGATGACCAACCTCCATGGTCTTGGGAGGTCTCCAAGGCCAGCCCTCTTATGTTTCTTTTGCTGCAGCAAATACTACCATGTAAGTGCATAGGTGATGTGCTGAGTGACACATTAGTACTGCAAATTATATTTGCCGCCGCCCAAAAAAAAACATAACTCCCCAACCTACAGGGACATGAATTTCCCAGGTCCCATATGTGAGCATTACTGCCAAAAATAGTTGTGGTGGGGCAGAGGAGGCATTCTTCTCCGTCTGTTTCGCAGGACATACATGCCTATTACCCCCAATAGTGCGATCTCCCACATTCTTGGCCTGTTTCCTTCCAGAGGGCACGTTAAGTGCCACCTGTAAGAAATTGGGTTGTTGGTTGAGGCACAAGCCAACCCTAACTTAACCTGTGCTCAATAATCTGGTAGCTTAGCACAGAGCAGTCGGGCTTAACTTGGAGGCAAGGTGTAAAGAATTTGTGCAAATTTTCAAGCAGTAATAAAGTAAAAAAAAGCACCACACACATAGAATCCCCCACACCAAGTTATACCAAGCATTTGCAATGCAATAGGTCTCGCATTATTAAAGTTTGAGCTATTGGTGTTGCATTATTTAGCAATGGCAATAGCTCAAACTTTAATAATGCGAGACCTGTTGCATTGCAAATGCTTGTTTAGGTTTGCAAGGGATTCTGGGTAACAGAACCTGGTGAGAGGCAGTCAAGTCACCCCATCCTGTATTTCCCTGGTGTCTAGTTTTAAAAAATGTATAGGTTTGCTAGGTTTCCCTAGGTGCCGGCAGAGCTAGGGTTCAAAAACTACAGCTAGGCACTTTGCTAAAAAAAGAGTCATTTTTCACTGTGAAATTATGGTGTGTCCAAGTTGCGTTTTGCGCCGTTTTCTGTCCCGCGCACCAGGGATACCCACACAAGTGAGGTACCGTTTTTCTCTAAAGATTTTGGGGATCGCGGGGTGAGTGAAAATATGTGGATCCACGCAGATTCCAGAATTTTACACCACAGAAATGTGAGGAAAATGTGTTTTTTATTTGACAATTCTTTAGGTTTGCAAGAGATTCTGGGTAACAGAACCTGGTGAGAGCCAGTCAAGTCACCCCATCCTACATTCCTCTGGGTGTCTAGTTTTAAAAAATGTATAGGTTTGCTAGGTTTCCCTAGGTGCCGGCAGAGCTAGGGTTAAAAAACTACAGCTAGGCACTTTGCCAAAAGAGGGTCATTTTTCACTGCGAAATTGTGGTGTGCCCACGTTGCGTTTTGCGCCGTTTCCTGTCACGGACACTAGGCCTACCCACACAAGTGAGGTACCATTTTTCTCTGAAGACTTTGGGGAACGTGGGGTGAGTGAAAATATGTAGATCCACGCAGATTCCAGAATTTTCCACCACAGAAATGTGAGGAAAATGTGCTTTTTAGGACAATTGTTTAGGTTTGCAAGGGATTCTGGGTAACGGAACCTGGTGGGAGGCAGTCAAGTCACCCCATACTGTATTCCCCTGAGTGTCTAGTTTTAAAAAATGTATAGGTTTTCTAGGTTTCCCTAGGTGCCTGCAGAGCCAGTGTTCAAAAACTACAGCTAAGCACTTTACCAAAAAAGGATCATTTTTCACTGTGAAATTTTGGTGTGTCCATGTTGTGTTTTGCACCGTTTCCTGCTGCGGGCACTAGGCCTACCCACACTAGTGAGGTACAATTTTTCTCTGAAGACTTTGGGGAACGCGGGGTGGGTAGAAATTTGTGGATCCACGCAGATTCCAGAACTTTCCACCACAGAAATGTGAGGAAAATTTGTTTTTTTTGACAATTTGTTAGGTTTGCAAGGGATTCTGGGTAACAGAACCTGATGAGAGGCAGTCAAGTCACCCCATCCTGCCCGTAAGTGCATGATGCGCGTTCACAGACTATCCAAAGAACGGCCGCTATACTCTCCGCTGCTCCCCCCTAGTAGGCTTTCCCTGGAAAGAGGAATATTACACCGACAGGGACCTGAAGTCGTGGACGGATAGTGGGGTGTCTGAAATGGAAGCCCTGTTCCAGGAGGGACAATTGAAGACATTCGAGCAACTGATCGAATGGCACGACCTTCCTCCCGGGCAATTCCTAACGCATAGACAATTGATAGACAGCAGCCGAACATAAAGGGACCCGCGGGCGGGAGAACCCCCAATGCACCCAGTGTTACACACAATACTGCGCATGGGAACGAGCAGACACCTGGTGACATAGCACTATAAGGCCATTCGGGAACTCATTGAAACTCCTCTAGATAGGCTGCGACAGTCCTGGGAAGACAACATAGGACGAGTTATTCACGACACGGAGCGGACACGGGCGCTAGAGTACCCCAAAAAAGTTTCCCGGAACGCCCGCTTCAAAAATATACAATTCAACATTCTACACCGAGCTTATCTAACAGCCGACAAGCTGCATAAATACTATCCCGACACGGAATTCCGCTGCCCCCGATGTCAGGGGCTGAATGCAACCTTTCAACATATGTTCTGGGACTGTCCGTCCCTGCAAACATACTGGAACAAGGTATACCAAACGCTGCGCGCGCTGGTGCACCTGCAACACATTACCACCTGGGAGGCTTGCGCCCTGGGTATCTATAAAAGGAAGAAATCCGAGAAGCTGCAGTGGCGATTCGTATCCTTGGCCATCCTCCTGGCCAAACGGAATATAGCCATGCACTGGAGGGCCCCAACAGGACCGCCGGAAGCGGCCTGGGTGGGAGCCGTAAATAAGTGGGGTGCGGCGGAAGAGGAGATCCTGAGAGATGAAGAGGTAAAAGGGACGCGCAAACACCCTATCTCTATGGAATGGGCACGCCTGCTGATACAGTTTAAGCACGAAACGACAGTCCGAGACACCCCAGAGTCGACGCAGACCCAACCTGACGACCCCCCTCGGGACCCCGGCCCACGAACACAACCACTACTGCATACATAGTGCCCCTGTAGGGTAGCCGACGTGTCGCGACGACCCACCCAGAGGCGGTGGTCCACAGCTACGGGGCACAGATCTCCCCCCTCCATTTATCACGCTGCCCCCCCGTGACACGCACAACCAGTTCCCACCCAGTTATGCCCGCCGGGACATCGCCCTACAGGGCTGCGCCCCCTACGCTCGCCGCTATCCCTCCCTCACGCTACCTTCCTCTCCATCCTTCCCTTTCACCCCTCGGGGGTGCCTCCCCCGCGGATCGCAGTTCAGCCTCAGTCAGCAAGTTCAAGTCCGACAAGTTCACACATAACATTACTGTTGGCATAAGTTGAATAGGGTGGAACACTGACAGAGGGTAACAGCCCCTCACAACCCCATGATCATACCGACCACGGGATCAGGTACACTAAGACATGGCATTCTACTACACGATAGCCTACTGACGAACTCAGGGACTCTATACATGACTGTCTCACCCAGGAGAGAAAAGCCGACCTGTCGTCATCGTACCACAATTGTATTTGTCATGTAATGATTGCATCTATGTTGATTGTACTGCGACCTATCCTGGAAATGTAGAAAACCCTAATAAAAAAAATGTTAACAAAACAAAAGTCACCCCATCCTGTATTTCCCTGGGTGACTAGTTTTTAAAAATGAATAGGTTTGCTAGGTTTCCCTAGGTGCCGGCAGCGCTAGGGTTAAAAAAACTACAGCTAGGCACTTTGCCAAAAAAGGGTCATTTTTCACTGTGAAATTGTGGTGTGTCTATGTTGCGTTTTGCCCTGTTTCCTGTCGCGGGCACTAGGCCTACCCACACAAGTGAGGTACCATTTTTCTCGGAAGACTTTGGGGAACGCGGGGTGAGTGAAAATAATAATAAAATAATAATAGTTGCTTTTGTAGAGCACCTGGTTACACTGGGCCAGTGTGTCCCTGCGCTAAGATACCGGCCTCAATTAGCAGCAACACAATGGCTTAAGGCTAAAGTCTACAATTATACAGCAGGAAACAAGTGGGTCTTCAAACCTTTCCGAAAAGTAGACTAAGAGCACTCCAACCGGTGGCTCTGAGGAAGTGTGTTCCACAGCTGTGCAGCTAAAAAAACGAAAGGAGCGGCCACCCATCCTGGCTCTCTTGATGTAGGGAACACACACCTTTCCTGTACCACCAGATCTCAGGTGTCTGGTCGGTGCATAGGGAGTTAAAAAATCATGCAGGTACGACCGCCCCTTCCTTTGTAAAATCCGGTGACTAACGCACAGGGCCTTAAACTGTACTCTCTCCCTAATTGGAAGCCAATGAAGGGAAGCCAGAGCCCTTTTTGCTGAGGCTCTCTTTGGAAGCATAAAAACAGCTTTGCTGCTGCATTCTGGATACACTGCAATCTCCGCATGCATTTGGCAGTAGCACCCAGATACAGGAGATTGCCGTAATCCAGGCGAGAAGTCACCAAAGCTTGGACCATAGTCTTCGTCAATGCAGTGGGCAGGGTGCCTAGAGTTTTCTGTAGACCCCGTAAAATTCCAAAGCAGGCGCATGCCACCCGCCTGTTATGGTAGTCAAAAGACAGCTTGTTGTCCCCCCATACCCCCAGATTCTTAGCTTGTTCACAAGGTGTAGGAGTGGGGCCCAGAGACTGGGGCCACCATGCCGACAACCACACAGAAGGCGCCCTCCCTATCACCAGCACCTCGGTCTTGCTGCCATTCAATTTCAGGCAATTGTTTGCCATCCACACAGCCAGTTCTTGAAGGTAGGATACAAAATTGGCGGCAGCCCCAGCCTGTGCTTGGGTGAGGGAGACCACCAGCTGGGTGTCGTGGGCATAGGACAGAGTTTTAATCCCAAAACTATCCGCGATTTTAGCCAAGGGGGCGACATAAAGATTAAACAATGTCGGGCTCAGAGTAGATCCCTGATGCCCCCCCTGTAACAGCTTGATGTTCCTGGAGTAGTGAGTACCCTGCAAAACTTGAAAGCTGTGCTCAGATAGAAAGGATTCCATCCACTTCAGGCCACCACCTATTACACCTCCTCTCTTTAGGTCTTGCAACAGGATATGATGGGCAACAATATCAAAGGCGGCACTTAAATCTAAAAGAATTAAGTCTGCCGTCTGGCCTTCGTCCACATATTCGCGAAAGGTCTCAATCGAAAACAATAGGGCAGATACGGTGGAATGAAAGGCCCTAAAGCCTGACTGAGTTTGGATGGAGAAGGTTGTTTTTACAGATATATTCTGTAAGTTGTAAATTAACAACCTTCTCCGCAACCGTCGCAAAATAAGGGAGCAAGGAGATAGGTCGTAAATTATCAAGCTGATCTGCACTAATGTGAGGTTTCTTTTGTAGAGGGAGAACAACTGTCTCCTTCCATGTTTTTGGGACCACTCCTGAACTAAAAGACAGCTCTAAAAGATGTCTCATAAAAGGCTCGAGTATGTCGATACTCCCTCTGAGCGCCTATGGGGTAGCTGGGTCCCTTTGTAGTGTAGTTCCTATATTCCCAATAGGCTCTGCGCATTGGAATAACATAAACGATAGTTTAGACATAGGACTGAGGTCGACTAGATCTCTATTGAATATGTTAGACTTAATTATGAATGCCAGCTAGCTCAGAGGTCACTAGAAACTTTCTCGAGTAAACAGGAAGGTGTTAACTCTCCTGAATAGACAAGAAGGGATTAGCTTCTGACAACCGCATTAAAATGCCAACTTTGCTCCCTCCAGAATAAGGAGTATATCTCCAGAGTCATGTGAAAACAATAGACAGCTATTTCACTCAGTCAATCGTGCAAGCTTAGTTTCACCAGAGTGCTGAGAAAGAGAGAGACGGGCGTTTTCAATAAAAGTTATTTATTGAGCAGTCCTCTTTCTCGTGCAAGAGAAGTGAATTGCCACAATTGTAATACTTGTCATAAAGTAAAGTGCGTACAGTAAAAGGAGTATTATGAAATAATACTGTAAAAGCATTTATATGGTTTCTGAGCCATATGATACTTAAAATGGATAAAGTATATACATACATAAAATCATTGACTAAACGTAGTCAACTGGTGCTTCTAAGATACGCCTACCCCGGTGTACCTAACCTAAGCCTAGTACGTGGGAAGGAGTAAGTGAGCTGCAGTTTAAGTTAAGTTAGTTTTTGCCAAGAATCTGAATCAAGAATTCTCTGAGGATCTAATCAGCTCCGTACCTTGGTTATAGAATGAAGGAGGTCTTGTATCTCGTTCTCAGGACTCGATCTCCCAGAAACCCGCAAGGGTGACTGGAAACACTGGAGCTGGATTTCTCGGTAGGAGAAAAGACAGCGTCTCTCCCAGTGCGTCAAATGGGAGGGTCGGCTTCCTTCGGCTCTCGCATCAGCTGGGCTTCGGGCAAGTAGATAGCTGCTCTGCTCCAAACCACTGTGTGTTTGTTAGGGCAGCTGTTGGTATATTTATACCTGGAAGGTGCCGGGTTTGACGTAAGGTTGGACATAAGACGTCACTAAGAACTTACAGTTCTTTCAGGACTCCAGGAGTTCTTGGACAAATCAAAACAAAAGCAGGGGAATTCCCGGGCTGCTGGAGGCTTGGTTTGTTTAAAGAACGCGTTGTACTGTCTAGGAGTCTATGGGAGTAGCCTTGCCGTATTTGGACTGCATTGGCTATGACTAAATATGGATATGATTCTTATGCCTTTATAAGGGTAGGATTTGTTATAACCACATAAGGGCATGAATCGGGAATATTTAAATAGGGTCCTAGATACGTTTACAACACCTTGGTGAGCCCGAATTGATACTAATGGCTATCTGTTTAAGAGTGTCAGGGGAGGGTACAGAGAATTCGTGAAGACCCTGTATTTCCAAAACATCAGCAGGTATCACCTCCACCCTATTGCCATCCCGAGCGGAGTATATTTCCTCCACCTTACCTGCAAAATATTCGGCTACTCGATTGCAGGATTCCTCAGAGCCTGCAATGGGTGCTGCAATGGATGTCAGCGAAGATATTTCTTTAAAAACCTTAAACAGCTCTTTGGTTGAATTCTACGCTGTTTCGATCCTCTCCTTAAAATAGGCTGCCTTCCCCTTTCTAATAAGCGCATGATAGTTCTTTAGGCAGATTTTATATTCCTTTCCAGTTGTACTGAGAAAACTTTCCTCCAGCGCCTTTCTAGGCGTTTACATGCTGACTTAGCGCTTCTTAACTCCTCACTAAACCAGGGAGCTGATTTGAGTCTTTTATTAGACATTTTTTGTGTCCAGGGTGTGGTACAGTCAAGTGCATCAATAATACGACCCTCAAGGGCTTCGTAAACCAAGTTTGCATCCGGGCCACAAGGTGGTCCATCCCACAAAAGCACCTGATTAAAATTCCCCTGAGAAAAAACAGCCCACTTCCTGAATTTTATACAGATCATAGCTTTCTTCTGCATTTTGGGCAAGGGCAGCTTTATCGTGAAAGAAATCAGGAAATGATCAGACCACAACACCGGAAGCGGGCGCTCCACTTCCAGCGCGCCCCAGTTGGCAAAGATAGGGTCAAGTAAGTGACCTAACTTATGTGTGGGAAGTTCTGACTTTAACAGTAGTTGTAGCACTGCCAATTCCTGGCAAAGCTCTTGTGCCCCTGAGTTGAGTGCATCATCAAAATGCAGATTAAGATCGCCCAACACCAGTAGCTTTTCATACCGGAGTGCAGGTAGTCAATCAGACTAGATGAAAACCTCATATGGGGTCCCGGAGGTCTATAGACCAGCAGCCTTTGATGACATAGTTAATGCCTGTCCTGATCATAAAAGAGCCTGCCTCACTGTCTGCTATGTCAACTGGCTCAAGAGAGCACTGAATATCATGTTTAAAAATGATAGCAATGCCCCCTCCTCTGCCACACAGTCTATCCACTCTCATAATCCCATATCCACTAGGGAGATATGTGGATCCACGCAGATTCTAGAACTTTCCACCACAGAAATGTGAGGAAAATGTGTTTTTTTGGACAATTGTTTAGGTTTGCAAGGGATTCTGGGTCACAGAACCTGGTGAGAGGCAGTCAAGTCACCCCATCCTGGATTCTCCTGGGTGTCTAGTTTTCAAAAATGTATGGGTTTGCTAGGTTTCCCTAAGTGCCGGCAGAGCTAGGGTTAAAAAGCTAGGCACTATGCCAAAAAAAGAGTAATTTTTCACTGTGAAATTGTGGTGTGTCCACGTTGCGTTTTGCGCCGTTTCCTGTCACGGCAACTAGGCCTACCCACACAAGTGAGGTACCGTTTTTCTCGGAAGACTTTGCGAAATGCGAGGTGGGTGGACATTTGTAAATCCACGCAGATTCCAGAACTTTCCACCAAAGAAATGTGAGGAAAATGTGTTTTTTTTAACCATTTTTTAGGTTTGCAAGGAATTCCGGGTAACAGAACCTAGTGCGAGGCAGTCAAGACACCCCACCCCGGATTCCCCTGGGTTTCTAGTCTTCAAAAATGTATAGGTTTGCTAGGATTCCCTAAGTGCCGGCAGAGCTAGTGAGGAAAAGTGTCCTTCTTGTCGGCATTTATTTTGTGTCAGGACTCCATTATTTTTGCATTGACATTTCGTGTCAAACACCTCTGCACGACCCTCCTGGTCATTTCTGCTGATGTCTGATGAAACTCTGTCACGACCACCCTGCCCTTCCTGCTCCTTGTGGTTGAGCCAATTTCAAAAAAGGGAACAAAGAATTGGCCTCACCACCCTCGGACTGAACTCCTGCACACACCCACCCTGTTTCGCAAGATTTGGTCACACCACCGTCCCAGAACTTGTTTCGTTCACAAATCCTGTTGTTCAAGGTCTGTCCGTTCTCTCACGTACATATCCAGTTTTGCAAGATCTGTCCGTAATCTTTTGTACCATCTGTTGCGGCACCGTCCTGTCTGAACAAAGAATGGCATAACTGCATTCTGACTCGGAGGCGCCAGGCCCCCATCCAAACTGGTTTCTTAAGGTGGGAAAATGTGTATATAAGGCTTGTAAGCTGCGGAGTGAAGCAGCAGCCTCCTCTGTCTTGTCTCCGACGAGCTTGGGACTATGTTCCATAGCCCGGGCTATTCGAATAAAACTTGGTTCCTCCTGCAGACGAAGGCTCCTGTGTCTCCTTTTTCTGTATAAGGAGGGTATGGAAGACTTGGGCGGTTCCCCCGCCGCCGAGACCCAGTAAGTGGGTATAAACGGTTCTTCAAATGGTGCCTGAACAGGGACCCCATGAGCACGAAGGTCAGGGCCGATGGATGTGAGGAGGTGCACGGAGAGACTCCGACGGAGGTACCCTACCCGAGGGATTCTTGCAGTCCGGTAGCCGAACGACTTGCCCGCTGTTCCTCCCTGCCCGGTCTGGGCCACATGACCGCGTCCTCGCTGGGGTCCCCTAACAAAGTGATTTCTGGAACAGGACACAGCCCTACGTCTGCAGAAGAGAACTACCCCTGTCAGGTAAGGGTGGGCTGATCACCCACCGAGGCTGTGTGATTCTGCTGTTATTGATTTTTGCAAAAGCCAAGCCAGCGAGGTGAGTTTTTTAAACCCGCTGTTGTCTGTTATCTGTTTACAAACATGTCGGCCAGTAGTAATTTTAAGAAATGATGTTGTTGTATATGTGCGCAGGCCTCCCAGCTGGAGGCGGTCTGTCAGCTTCCTCCAGAGGGTACCCCTGGTCACACTATGTACACTAAACATGGTCCTTCTGCTATAATGTTGTCCCCTTTATGACCAAATACACTAAACAAAGTAACTCAGAATTACAATGGCCGCCTTATGGGTCTTTTGACCCGCAAATCTAGAGGAACAACTATTAAAACGGAAGGTTCGTCCCTCGATGTTTGAGTCTGTCAGGTTGTGGAGGAAGGAAATTGAGCAGAGAGCAAAGAAGGAAAAGGCACTAGAAAGGTAGCGGGAGCGGATGTCAATGGCTGACCATGCTAGGGAGCACTTACAGGACTCAATGGAAAAATCTGTAGAGATAGCTGATAGGGAACATAGGGCGTGGGTGCAGAAGTGCTACCCGGCCCGTGAAGAGAAAGGAAAAGGCTTTATGGAAGCGGGAGAAGAGGGCGATTCTCTGCTCGATACCATGTTGGAAAGTCCTCCTGCTTATGCCCCCATGTACCCTGCACTGACACCCCCTGCCACGCATGCAGCTGCACCAGCCGTGCTGCACACTCCTGCCCCCACTGCCCCTCCTACTGTTCCCCCGTCACACCGACCCCCCCTATTTTGACGCCTATGACACCGACTGCGCACACTACCCCTGTCCTCGCCATGGGAATGACGAGTCCCCATACGCCCAATCCCTGCAGCTTTACCCCTGCCCACCCCTTCCCTTCTTCCCTGTGGTCTATGGTTAAGCAGGATTTATATAGATTACTGAATTCCCCCCGACTGGCTTCCTTGCGCTCTGCAGTCAGCTTTTCGTCCCTTCGAGAAGATGACCTGCAAAAGCAACAGTGTGAATGTTGGATAAATAGCGGGAATATTTATCCATTTAAGGAAATATGGTCCACCTTTTCCCAGTGGACGATTATGGAACAGACCACCTGGGCTGAATACATGTGTCCCTTGGTTATGCAGAGATTCGAGAATTCATTTATGCAGATACCCGCCGGATTAGTGGGCCTCAGGTCACAAATAAAAAGAGGCGATGTGCAGGGAGAGGGGATATTTGGCGCTATGTCTGCTTTGACAGCTTACCGTGAAATGACCGCCTTCCCCAAACCCCCTCTAGAGACACCTATGCCAATGAGGGAGGCGGCCCCTGTCTTTGTTAACGCACTCACCGATGCTCAAAATAATGGCAGAGGGCCTGTTGAAGCCCACTGGCGTAGGCTATGGGTTCATGCCCCTTGGAAAAGGTCAGAGGTAATGCAGTTGAAAGGGCAGTTACCAGATCCTCGAAAAAATCTGGATGCCATTTACAAAGAATTAGGCCAGATAATATCTGCTGGTACACTTATTCTTTAAGACATCGACTTGCTCTTTGGTACGGTCCTTCCTACTGAAATTTGGGTAAAATTCGACATTATTACCATGAAGTAGAGCTGGGAGGTAAATGGGCCAATCTGGAAGCTATGGAAGATGCAAGGGCAGGAGGGACTAAGCCAGAAGCTGCCATCCTGACTTTGCCCGGTAAAATAATAACGCTTATGAAAACATTTTTGCCAGAAACAGTCATTAACTGGGATAAGATAAATGCCTGTAGGCAGCGAAAAGATGAAAAAATGGCTGACTTCTTTACTCGTTTTGAAACAGAATACAAGGGACATAGTGGCTTGGAGCCCCGGATCCCAGGCTCTAGCCCAGTATTTGTCCATAAGTTTGTCAGCAACTTGCTTCCCTAGATTTCCAGAGATTTCCGCCAGGCTCAAGAAAGTTGAGAGTACATGGTCTGCCCAGACTATGACTGGTATCTTGGCTATAGCACAGTATCACAAGAATAGGGAGAATGAAGTTAGAGAGAAGGAAAGTAAGAAGGCTAGGGATCTTAAGACTAAGGTACTTCTGCAGCAGGCTTACCCTCCCTGAGGTCCCGATGCCTGCGGGATTTTCAGACCACAGCCCCCACCCCCTCCGAAGGCTCGCCAGTCTACCCCCTCAGGCCCTTAATGCACGGGAGCCCTTCAAACAGATCAGTGTGCTTATTGTAAAGGGTACGGCCATTTGATAGATGAGTGTCCCGTATTAGCTGAAAACATCAGAACAGGGAAGACTCGGCCTCGTGCTCCTAGGGAGGGGGGGCCAACTAGGGACCATGGCCGGCCCCGTCCGCAGGACAAAGAGCATAGGTCCAGGGATGACGCCCCTGTCCGGCAATGCCCGGCCAATAGATTTGATGGATACGAAGCAACACGCACTTATTAGAATGATGATTATGACGAAGTTGATGAGACAGGGTTCTATCAAGCATAGGACAGCCAGGAAAGGGGTATTACTAGAGTGCAAATTCCAGTGGATCAAAGGGGCCCTTATGTTCAAATGTCAGGTGTGGGAAACAATCAGAATTTTCTTCTGGATACTGGGGCCACCAGGTCTTCTATTGCACGTCTGTCAGTCCCGGAGGCACCCCTTTCTGGCAACTTGAATGTCTCCGTGGGTTTTGCAGGAACACCCGTGACCAGCCCTGTCTCTGAACCCCTCCCTCCCGATATTGGCCCCGCACATGTTGATGTTCCCTTGGTCCTCACTACAGGTTGCAGCAAAAACTTATTAGGCCTGGATTTACTGAAAGCTCTGCATGCGTCTCCAAGGTGTATCCCTAAAAATTTTCCCCCACCGCAGCGTCCTATATGTATCTGTCCGGTCCCCTCCCACCAGAGTTGCAGTCTTTACCTTCCTCCCTCTGGGCATCATCAGACACTGATGTCGGCTGTCTCAATATACCCCCTCATGTTGTACGTATTCAGCCCTGCGCCATCCTTCCCTGCCTTCGACAGTATCGAATGCCCGCGGGAGAAGCGGCCCTTTTAACAATAATATCTGAATTGATGGACAAAGGCGTAGTGGAGGAGGCACGTGGTAATATCTGTAACAGTCCCATTATTCCGGTTCTTAACCCCTTCGCTGCTAGGCCTTTTCCCCTCCTGTGCTAAGGCTTTTTTTGACGTTTTGGAGTAGTGCGCGCTTAGGCCCTTGTAACTTTTTGACCACATAAGGTATCCACGCCAAATTTGCGTCCTTTTCTTCCAACATCATATGGATTCTAAAGGCGCCCAGGGTTTGTGGATTCCCTTGGAGGGGTCCCAGAAATTAACCAAAATAAAGTGATTTTTTTGTTTTTTTCAGAAAAATGGGAAAAACGGGCTGCAAATGAAAGCCTCTGGGTTTTTCCCTGAAAATGGTATCAAAAAAGGGTTTGTGGGGCTGAAATCTCCATTTTCTCAGCTTTTAGGGAATGCCAGTCTTTTGTCAGAGAACCGAAATTTTTTACTCAGTTTTGGCATTTTTCTGGGACATAGCCTATTTTTGCTATTTTTAGAGCTTTCCACCTCCTTCCAGTTAATGGTAGAAATGAGTTTGAAAGCAATAATGGATCCTGGAAAGCTTTACATTTTCGAAAAGTAGACAAAATTCTGAATTCAGAAAAGGGTCATTTGTCTAAATCCATGAAGGTTTCGTTATAGAAACTAACAGTTAGATATTGGAATAATTGAAAATTTGTTGAAAAAAACAGCCTTTTGTCTCAACGTTTTCACCTATAACTTTTTCTAATTTTGACAGCTCTTGGAAAGCAATATACCGTTACATTTGTTAGACCTTCCTGGTTGTGGGGATATATAGGACTTGTAGTTTCACCATGAACCCGACGAACCCAGATCCAAAAACTGAGCAGCAACTTGCAATGGTATTTTTTCATTTACTGGGTATAGAGCAATTTGTCTTGGAAAATGTATACATGGAATAATCTGTATGAAAGACACCTATGTATTTCTGAATTGGGTACAAATTATAGAGTTCAGAAACAGTATATAATTGCACATTTTCAAAATTGGGAATACTCATACTAGCATGAGAATTATTGGTCATTTTTCAAAAAGATTTTTTTTTTTTACACAATGTCTTTCATTGAAAGGGAGAAATGCATGAAAGCTCAATTGGTAATAACAGTTGATTTACAAATCTGAATTACCCCAAGTGTCCCGATAAAAACGGTACCTCACTTGTGTGGGTCGGCCTTGTGCCTGCGACAGGAAGTGGCGCAAAATGCAACGTGGTCACACCTAAATTTTGCAGTTACAAATTGACCCTTTTTTGGCAAAGTGCCTACCTGTAGTTTTTGCACCCTAGCTCTGCCGGCACCTAGGGAAACCTAGCAAACCTATACATTTTTGAAAAGTAGACACCCAGTGAATTCAGGATGGGGTGACTCGACTGCCTACCACCAGGTTTTGTTACCCAGAATCCCTTGCAAAGCTAAGATTTTGACAAAAAAAAAACATTTTCCTCACATTTCTGTGGTGGAAAGTTCTGGAATCTGCGTGGGTCAACAAATTTCCACCCACCCAGCGTTCCCCCAGGTCTCCCGATAAAAACGGTACCTCACTTGTGTGGGTCGGCCTTGTGCCTACAACAGGAAACTGCACAAAGTGCAACGTGGTCGCACCTCAATTTCCCAGTGAAATCTTGCGCTCTTTGGACAAAGAGACTACCTTTTGTTTTTGAGCACTAGCTCAGCCGGCACCTAGGGAAACCTAGCGAACCTATATATTTTTGAAAAGTAGACACCCAGGGGAATTCAGGATGGGGTGACTCGACTGCCTATCTCCAGGTTTTGTTACCCAGAATCCCTTGCAAAGCTAAGAATTTGACAAAAAAACCACATTTTCCTCACATTTCTGTGGTGGAAAGTTCTGGAATCTGCGTGGATCAACAAATTTCCACCCACCCAGCTGTGGTTCTGAAAATCTGGACCCTATTGTTATCCCAATATCGAGGTCCAATACCCGTGTCACAAAATATCAACGTACCATGACGAATTTAGTGTCCGTGAACCGATAATGATTAGGACATCATTCCTATGTATTTGCGTGACAATCGAGGGTTGCCAACACCCCTAAATCGTAGTTCCCGTCCCAATCCCTTAGACTCCATTTTGTGAACGGCATCCATCTTACTTCTTGCCCTCATGTTAAGTCAATTAAAGGTCGAGTTTGATCCAAAAGGACACGTCCACCTTCCCTGACTTCCCCCTGACCTGTCCAAACTGACTCCATTGCCTTAAGCCAAACCTGTTTGGGCGGCTCCCCGCCCAGTGGCCGAATACGATACTATCGACACATAACATTCCACAAAACCATTCACCCCATACAGAACATGCTTTCTACAAACATGCACCTGTCCATACTTCTTCTTTATGGCCAGTTTTATGACTGGGTGGTACCTGCCTTTATTGGTGTTTCATCGATATCTGATGGAAGTCCCGGATCTTGCTGGGTAATCTGTCACGAACTGGACATCTAAAATGTGGGTTTGCTTACGTGACGCCGCACTTTGTATTATTACAGAAATATGTTTACAGCCGTATCATAAACTCAAGAATTCTTGCTTGAAGCCATTATTTCTGTATAAAAGGAGAAGACTGGTTCTGTAAAAACGAACACGTACAGTCTCCTGAGAACACATGACCCGTGTTTGTCGTGCTTCTAGGACACGTGTTACTTGGTAGCTACCAATAAAAACTTGATCTCTGACGGCGACTAGAAGACTCTTGTTTCTGTGGTCCGGAACAAGGGAGAACTCAGAGGTCTTCGGGTGTTGTCCCCTGGCACCACCGGTTTCCTAAAAACCCGGTACCTCAATTGGCGCCCAACTCGGAGCGATATCAAGCGCCGACGGTCCAAGCCAGATGTTCGTGAGGAGCTTCGTGTGAAAATTCCGGAGGACGGCCAGCCACTTCAGCGACCCCTGTATGTCGACGTGGTTCCGAAGGTCTTTGCTGCGAGGTTCCCCGCGTCCCGACGGCTATGAAGGACTGCTGCCCTGACTATCGCCTTGTTTTGGACCCAGTGATCCTTGGTAGAGCGAAACGATAGACGAGTCTTCTAGCGACGTCACCGATCTTCAAATACTTCAGTTAAGTATAAGTGGAGCGTCTCCCAGTCCTTAGTTTGTCCTTAGTTTTTGGTATCCTGGAGATACGACTTGATTTGGCACTTGCAAGCCCCAAAGCCAAAGGACTCGTGTTTTCACGAGAAATATCATAATAGATAAACCTTTGAAGTTTGAAGCTAGACTAGTGAGCGAAGATGCCTGGTTTTAGCAGACTTGGAAACTTGTTTTGTCTTGGTTATAATAGGGACTCCCGATTAGAGGATTCGTGTCTGGTTCCTCCAATTGGAACTCCAACGTATGAGCTCTATGTGAAACATGGCGTAGGTCCTATCACATATAATGAAGTGTGGATAAAATACACCCGTAAAGATGGTGTTTTAAAATGGCCCCAATATGGTAGTTTCGACTCAGAAATTCTAGATAACCTAGAGATCAAACTGTTCAAAAAGAAAGCCCGACCGGCGATGTTTGACTCTTTCCGCTTATGGCGTAAAGAGGCCAAACAAAAGGCAATTAAACTAGAAAAGAAGAATAAGAGGGAAAGGGGTATTTCGGTAATACAAGCCGCGATAAAATTTAAAGACAACGAAGAGGATCGAATAAGTGAGCAGTTGCACAGGCAACGTAAAATGGCAATAGATAAATGCTATCCTGTTTTACCATCTCTTCAGCAAGAGACAGTAAAAGAGCGTGAGAAAGATCCATTAATGGCGCATTTGCTGAGTTCGCCACCACCCTATGCGCAAAATGCCACAGCACCTCCGCAACCTTTAGTTGCACCTCTGGTAGCTGTTATACCAGCTCCTCTACAGCACTCACCAGCTACTCTTCAGCTGGCTTCTATTTCTCTAGTGCAGCCTCCTCAAGGCTCACCAGTCGCATCTATTTCTCCTACTGTTCCTTCTACAACTTCGCCTAGCGCACCTTCTATTTCTTCCGATACTAGTTCTGCGAACGCTTCTGTTTCTGCTTTGCGTGACTCTGTTCTGACACCAGTTATTCCTCCACTTTCACCTTCCGTCTGGCATAAAACGGCCAGTATTATTACTAACATTCCTTCACCACTTTTCGGTCGCCTAAAACGACCCCTAATACGGGACTAAGACAGTTACGAAGCCAAATGCCTGATTATCGAGAGAGGGAATGCCTGAATAAGTTAGCACGGAATTGGGCTCTGGATACAGCCAGATATGATGTAGAGTCCGTCATGAACGTTTTCCGTCAATGGGATGAACCGACGCAAAGATATGTTTTTGAACAGATGTGTGTTTTTCTGTGTGAGGATTTGGAAGATAATGGTCAAGAGAGCAACTGTAGAAAGTTGTGTAGTATACGATTTAAATTCGGGGAAGGCATGATTGTAGGTCCCGATGTCGACAAAGCAGTTGAGGTATTATTATCATATCGAAGCACAGGTGGTAACTCTGGGTCATCGTCTGAATCTGGTACGTCTAGTAGGAAAAGAGCGAAACAGTACCCCATGAGAGAGGTTCCTCCTGTTTGGAGGGAAGGTGATGCGAATGCTAATCCACCAATTCTGCCCCATTTCCAGCGTGTATGGGTACATGTCCCATGGAAAAGATCGGAAGTATTAGCACTCAAACAGTCACTACCTGACCCTCGTAAGAACCCAACTGGGTATTATAAGGAGTTATCGCAAACTGCAAGCTCATGTATAATGAATTTAGCAGATGTAGACATGTTATTTGGGAACGTTGTTCCACATCCTTTATGGAGCAAGATACGTCATACGGATCACGATCAGGAACTAGATGACTCATGGGCGAACATTGCGACTACAGATGCTAGACAAGTCGGTGGTTTTAAACCTGAGCCGTTAATAGCTGAACTTCCCGGTAGAATTATAGCGTACATGAAGACAATAATGCCTGAAGTACGCGTAAATTGGGACAAGCTATCAGCATGTAAACAAAAGAAAGATGAGAATGTGTCTGACTTTTTCACGAGGTTTGAGGAAACATTCACCGACCACAGTGGCCAAGATATGGCTACCGAGGGTGGCCAAAGATTGTTTGTGGACAAGTTCGTACATAATTTGCTCCCTGAACTATGTAATAAACTAAAAGACTCTGAGAGTGCTTGGGCTGTCTCTACGTCAGCACAGATTTTAGCTACAGCCCAGTACTATGAGAATAGGCGTAAAGACGAGCTAGACAAGGCAGATATAAAGACGAAAGATTTGAAAACTAAGGTTCTCCTCCAGCAGGCCTATCCGCCTCGCACGGCTAGTCAGCCCGACTATCAACTACGACAGCAGTATTCGAGGAACGCGCAAGGTAACGAGTTTTCCCACCAGCGTCCTACATATGGCCCGAATAAATGTGCGTATTGCAAAGAAGAGGGTCATTTTAAGGATAATTGTCCGGCTCTTGCACGACGTTTAAACGGTGGTCAAGGTGTAAGGGGGAGAGGTGTTCAACATGCCCCTAGAGGTAGAGGCTGTGGAAATTTCACTCAGAATACAACTTCTTTTGAAAAATTGCATTTGTATAGCGCATAACTGCCCTGGGGCCTCGCAGCGCTTGAAGATAAAATGGTTTTAGCGCAGGCTCGGGGCAGATCAGCGAGATTTAGCAAACAGAAGTCCATGAATAGCTTTGACCAACAGAATAATTCATCGTCTAAATCAGCTCAGTACTATGCTGACGACTATTACGCTGAACACGAAAATGAGGGTAACGATTGCTAGGACAGCCATGGACAAAGAGAGGGAGTTGTCTCAGTTCCGGTAGATCAGAATGGACCTTATGTCGAGGTAATAGCCTCAGGAGTGTCAGAGCCATTTCTGCTGGATACTGGTGCCACAAAAAGTTCTATCATGCACTCGAAACTTCCTGGCGCACCTTTGTCTGGCGAAATGAATGTCTCAGTAGGTTTCTCTGGCGCCCCTGTTAGAAACCCGATCTCTAGTCCTATGTCTCTTTCTGTTGGCCCATGCGAATTAGAAGCACCCCTCATTTTGACAACAGGTTGTGGTGAAAATTTGCTAGGTTTGGACTTACTAAAAAGGTTATATGCGACCTTGTACTGTTCTCCCTCGGGAGTACAACTTACTTTAGGCAAGAAGGTCATATCTTCGATGTATTTATCAAAGGAAAATATTCCAACTGAATTATTGTCACTTCCTGATATACTCTGGGCTAATGGTTCTAATGATGTAGGTCGTTTGGAGATAACACCATATGTCATAACGTTGAAAGCCGACGTTAAGTTGCCACGTATTCCCCAATACAAAATATCTAGCGAATGCGAAAAAGCATTGTTGAAAATTGTTCATGATTTGATTGATAAAGACGTCATCGAAGAAACGACAGGAAATGTCTGCAACAGTCCGGTTTTGCCCGTCTTAAAACGTACTGATCCTTCACAACCCCCTTTGTATAGGTTCGTGATCGACCTCAGAGAAGTAAACAAGATAGTTATCCCACA
The DNA here is from genome assembly GCF_964261635.1 of Lissotriton helveticus. Lineage (NCBI taxonomy): Eukaryota > Metazoa > Chordata > Amphibia > Caudata > Salamandridae > Lissotriton > Lissotriton helveticus. The sequence continues at coordinate 795,087,561 of NC_136063.1, read as the reverse complement.
GTTTCCAGTCGTCCCCGACATTACTGCTTTATTGACAATGGTTCCAGCTTCAGCAAATTGGTTCTCGGTGATTGACCTGAAGAACGCTTTCTTCAGTATCCCGATTGCCGAGGAGAGTAGAGATATTTTCGGATTTAATTTAGGAGGACGAAGCTTCCGCTTCAAGTGCGCTCCTCAAGGCTACTGCGAAAGTCCATCCATATTCAGTCAGGCCCTGAAAACACAACTAGACACGATTGTTCTACAAAGTGGTTCAACTCTGATTCAGTACGTAGACGATCTGCTGATCGCTGCGGACACTGAAGACATTTGCAAGAAAGCTACGTTATCATTATTGCATCACTTATGTGACATGAAGCACAAAGTCTCCCTTTCCAAACTACAATTTTGCCGACAAAAAGTAACCTACTTAGGTCACGTCTTGTCGAAGGAGGGAAGGAGACTGACACCAGAAAGAATACAGGCAATTGCAGAACTAAGTGCCCCAAGGATACAGAGAGAAGTTCGAGCTTTTTTGGGTATTACATCGTACTGTAGACAATGGATACCGAATTTCTCACTGCTAGCTAAACCCTTGCTGGCACTACTCCGTAAAGATACGCCCAATCCTATGCCCTGGTCTGAAGATTGTCAGACGAGTTTTCACAAATTGCGTGATGCATTGTGTTCAGCCCCTGTGTTGGGAAACCCCAACTACAGTAAGCCTTTTACATTATATGTCCATGAGAAGGAAGGTTGTGCATTATCAGTCTTAACACAGCATTTTGGGAACAGACAGCGCCCATGCGCGTATTTTTCGGCAACTCTGGATCCTGTGGCTAAGGCACTACCAAGTTGTCTGAGGGCTACCGCCGCAACAGCTGTCTGCATTCGACAATCCGCTGGATTAGTCATGAATAATACTCTGATCGTTATGGTTCCGCACGCAGTAGACATTTTACTAAACAGGACGAAGACACAACACCTTACTAGTGCTCGACTATCCAGTTACGAACTGACGTTGCTAGCAAGCCACATCCACATAAAGAGGTGTGATACACTGAATCCCGCAACGTTATTACCCATTCCGACAGGAACAGACAAGAGTGATAAACATGACTGCTGCTTTAGGACAGAAGAAGAGACAAAAGGGAGAGTAGACTTACAGGACACTCCCCTTCCTGAATGCAATGATACTTTATGGGTTGACGGTTCATGTTTCAAGTTACCGAATGGTGATACGACTGCTGCATATGCTGTAACAACATTACACACCATTGTAGAGACCGCACGTATTTCCCACAACTCTGCACAAGCTGCGGAAATCATTGCACTTACCAGAGCATGCGTGTTAGCAAAAGGAAAGCGAGTGAATGTGTACACGGGCAGCCAATACGCCTTTGGCGTGGCTCACAGTTTTGGGAGATTATGGCGTGAACGTGGTTTCCTTACCTCACATGGTGCAAAGATACAACATGGTCAGCTAGTTCATGAGCTCCTTGAGTCACTGACCATGCCACTACAGGTTACCATTATGAAATGCAGTGCACACAAGAAAATTCAAGACGATATTGGCCGCGGGAATGCATTTGCAGACGAGGTTGCGAAAGAGACCGCAAGGGACACGATGAGTCGAATGTATGTTGCGGGTCCCGCTGGATGTACTACGGATGTGGGAATGTGTGAGGACACCATTGAAAGCGTAAAATGCATACAAGCTGAGGCAACTGAGAATGAGTTGAATGAATGGAGAAGAAGTAAGGGTAGATTGGATGCGAATGGTTGTTGGGTCGAATTATCGGAACACCAGCGATGGCTACTACCTAATGCATACGTACTTGCAGTAGTAACAATGGCTCACGGCATGGCACACATCAGTTCGAAAGGAATATGTAAGCTATTGGCCCCAGTATGGCAGAATAGCAATATCCCAAAATATGCAGAAAATGTGGTCAGAAACTGTATGATATGCCTAAAACACAATCCCGGTAAAGGAACTCCAACTCCAGCTGGTCACTTTGCGCCTCCTACGTATCCGTTTGAGGTTTTGCAGCTCGATTTCATTCACATGGAAAGGTGCAACAATCTAAAGTATGTGCTCGTTGTTGTTTGCGCTTTTTCAAGGTGGGTGGAAGCGTACCCCCTTAAAGACAATACTGCTATGACAACTGCCAAAGCCTTTGTCAAAGAGTTCTTCCCGAGATTCGGTATGCCTAGAATTGTCTGGAGTGATAATGGAAGTGAATTCATAGGACGAGTGATGAAGAGAGTGTGTGAATGTCTAGGCATACACCAGAAATTCCACGCTGCAAATCACCCCCAATCAGCTGGATTGGTAGAGTGCTACAATGGCACTTTGAAACTCAAGCTAGCCAAGATCCAAGCCAGTACAGGTCTTAAATGGCCTGACGCCTTGCCCCTAGCACTCTTGTCAACTAGGATGATCGTCCATTCCAGACTAGGTCTTAGCCCCCACAAGATCGTGTTTGGCCGCCCAGCCAACGTCTGGGGCGTGCCAAGACCAAAGAAACTCCGTGAAATAGAACACCCCGTACTGCTTGATTATTTTTGCGAATTGACAGCTAAATTGCGTGTTTTACACCAACAGGTTCACAGTTCCTCTCCGCCAGCCTCTGACGATCCAGGTCATACAATCAAACCCGGTACGTGGGTATTGGTGCGGAATTTCCAGCGCACCAACAACGGACAGCCGAGGTGGACCGGACCATACCTGGAACTTCTTTCCACGAGATCAGCGGTTCGGGTGGACGGCAAAAAGAACTGGGTGCATGGGACCCATTGCAAACGGGTCCCTCTGCCCCTTCCATACGACCGGTGGGTCGATAAAGGACTTGCCGACTCTACGACCGAATCCGTACCTCGTTCCATCCTTTTCAGCGATGCACGTTTAAAAGAGACTGGTACCGAAAAGGAGAGTGATCGTATTTTGCAAGGACGTGTGTCACCATCTATGCAATTGGACACTACCGAACCTGAGACATTGTTTAAAGACCACACCATACCTGAGAAGCGACGATACAACCTGAGATCCAGCCCCAGGGACTAATAAAACCTTGATCTAATGTGATTTCCCTTTTCCCCCAAGAACAATTTTTATCTTCCAGCTCTCTCGTCCCAGGGAACTAGCTCATTTTTTGATTTTCGAACCGCCATCCGGTTCTGCTGCTAGGGTCGCGGTTGAAGTGTGGGGAGTGCAACCAAGGAAGTTTTAGGTCCACGGTTCTGGTTGGTCCGAGGGAGTCACCCCGGACCGAACGGAGCGCGCTCCCTGGCAGAATCAACCTACCACCGCGGGCAGCAAGTAGAGGATGGAGTTTCCAAGGGTAGAGAGACCTGTCAAACTTACGAACTTTGAAAAACAATTGTGTACTATACTGTCCAAGAAAAGATTTTTAATAATATGTGTTCTAATGCTGTGTAGCACTGTGATGCTTTTGATTGGTTATGCTCTATTCGTATCTCAAGTTTCCCTACTCTCAAATGACACTCTGCCGACGCCTTCTCCCACTCTCTCACCACATTCTTTTCACCCTCTACCTGAACACGAGTCTGCCAGAAGGCTCGAATTTGTAAATAACTCTTTCATCCAACTCCTACACCAACACCAGTCTATAATGAACACATCAAACTGTTGGATATGCGGACTCATGCCGCACACGACGGATAAGGGTATCCCATACTTTATCCTGCCATTTAGTTATTATGGTTCTCTGTGGGCTTTTCAGACCATGTTCCTATTCGCCCTAGAACCATACCCGACCCGTTCCACTGAAAGCGATTCCAGTAACAAGGCACTAATAGCAGGGATAAGAAATATGAGTAGAGAGTTCGACACATATCTGACTATCCCCAAAGACGAACTGACCCCATACACTCGTTGGAACGTAACCAAACATGGCGTTTACCTGATCAAGAGCCAGGCAGCAAAGAAATCCCGCCCAGTTTGGATAGTGCCCCACCGAGGTCACCTATGTTTACAAGGTATTGGTAGAGATCCCACTGCACAGTTAGGAAAGAGCATTTGCACAGAAACATATGTGCTCGCCTCCCGAACTTCTCCTATACTCTTAGCAGCCAAAGGCACGTATTTCGTCTGCCACGACCAAGCCTATACCTGGTTACCCCCTGACTTCTCAGGCACGTGTTTCATCTCATTTCTGCTGCCTCCTACCTACACGGCCCGAGCAGATTACCATCGGACAAGGACAGCTAGAGGTGTCGTGAGTAAAGACGACACCGCGGGTCAGGAATTCGCTGACTTCACAAAAGGTTTTCTGCCGTTTTGGGGGCCTATGGTGAACAGCAGGAATATTCGCCAGTTAGCAAGGATAGTTGAATCCGCCGTGACTACAACGGCCGGAGCACTTGGCAATTTGACAACCGAGCTTCAGTCGGATCAACTTATGACCCTTCAGAACCGAATTGCCCTTGATATCATACTCGCCGATCGTGGTGGTGTGTGTAGAGTCATCCAATCCAGTTGTTGCATATTCATCCCTGATAATGCACCGACAGTATCCCAGGCCATCTCTAAACTACATGAAATATCTGGTTCCCTTCACGTTGAGAAAGGGGATTGGTCCTTGCTAGGGTGGTTCTGGGGACTGATCGCTGCCTGGGGATGGAAAACGCTAATATTCATTGGGATGATCTTAACAGTTCTGTTTATGTTCTGCCTATGTGTCCAGTGCGCTCCTGCACTCTGTGGCCTCTGTGCTACTTCATGTGTACGGAAGCCTGCGTCAAGGGACGAACTAAGCAACAGGATGATGTTACAGCAGCATCTCCACGAATTCCTTCATACAGATTTGGACTCGGATTAACATGAGTTATTGCCTTACATAAGGGCAAAAGGAGGGTCTGTAGTTCTGAAAATCTGGACCCTATTGTTATCCCAATATCGAGGTCCAATACCCGTGTCACAAAATATCAACGTACCATGACGAATTTAGTGTCCGTGAACCGATAATGATTAGGACATCATTCCTATGTATTTGCGTGACAATCGAGGGTTGCCAACACCCCTAAACCGTAGTTCCCGTCCCAATTCCTTAGACTCCATTTTGTGAACGGCATCCATCTTACTTCTTGCCCTCATGTTAAGTCAATTAAAGGTCGAGCTTGATTCAAAAGGACACGTCCACCTTCCCTGACTTCCCCCTGACCTGTCCAAACTGACTCCATTGCCTTAAGCCAAACCTGTTTGGGCGGCTCCCCGCCCAGTGGCCGAATACGATACTATCGACACATAACATTCCACAAAACCATTCACCCCATACAGAACATGCTTTCTACAAACATGCACCTGTCCATACTTCTTCTTTATGGCCAGTTTTATGACTGGGTGGTACCTGCCTTTATTGGTGTTTCATCGATATCTGATGGAAGTCCCGGATCTTGCTGGGTAATCTGTCACGAACTGGACATCTAAAATGTGGGTTTGCTTACGTGACGCCGCACTTTGTATTATTACAGAAATATGTTTACAGCCGTATCATAAACTCAAGAATTCTTGCTTGAAGCCATTATTTCTGTATAAAAGGAGAAGACTGGTTCTGTAAAAACGAACACGTACAGTCTCCTGAGAATACATGACCCGTGTTTGTCGTGCTTCTAGGACACGTGTTACTTGGTAGCTACCAATAAAAACTTGATCTCTGACGGCGACTAGAAGACTCTTGTTTCTGTGGTCCGGAACAAGGGAGAACTCAGAGGTCTTCGGGTGTTGTCCCCTGGCACCACCGGTTTCCTAAAAACCCGGTACCTCACAGCGTGCCCCCAGATCTCCCGTAAAAAATGGTACCTCACTTGCGTGGGTAGGCATAGTGGCTGCGACATGAAACAGCGCAAAACGCAGCATGGTCGCACCTCAATTTCCCAGTGAAATTTAGCAAGTTTTGGACAAAAAGACTACCTTTTGTTTTTGCGCCGTAGATCTGCCAGCACCTAGGGAAACCTAGCAAACCTATACATTTTTTAAACCTAGACACCCAGGGGAATTCAGGATGGGGTGACTCGTCTGCCTACCCCCAGGTTTTGTTACCCAGAATCCCTTGCAAACATAAAAATTTGACCAAAAAACACATTTTCCTCACATTTCTGTGGTGGAAAGTTCTGGAATCTGCGTGGATCAACAAATTTCCACCCACCCAGCGTGCCCCCAGGTCTCCCGAAAAAAATGGTACCTCACTTGCGTGGGTAGGCATAGTGGCTGCGACATGAAACAGCGCAATACGCAGCATGGTCGCACCTCAATTTCCCAGTGAAATTTAGCACGTTTTGGCCAAAAAGACTACCTTTTGTTTTTGCGCCGTAGCTCTGCCAGCACCTAGGGAAACCTAGCAAACCTATACTTTTTTGAAAACTAGACACCCAGGGGAATTCAGGATGGGGTGACTCGGCTGCCTCCCACCAGGTTCTGTTACCCAGAATCCCTTGCAAACGGAAAAATGTGACCAAAAAAACACATTTTCGTCACATTTCTATGGTGGAAAGTTCTGGAATCTGCGTGGATCCACAAAATTCCACCCACCCAGCGTTCCCCTAGGTCTCCTGAAACAAATGGTACCTCACTTGCGTGGATAGACATAGTGGCTGCAACAGGAAACGGTTCAAATCGTACGTGGTGAATTTACATTACCCTATTGCAAAACTACCTTGATTTTGGGGGGGGGGGCATCTGAGTTTGTGGCCCGGGGCTCGGTGGTATTCTTTGCAAAGTAGCATACCCAAACAGTTCTGAAAACTAGACACCCGGGGGAGTCCAGGGAGGTATGGCATGCGTGGGTCCCCCAATGTTTTCCTACCCAGCACTCCTTGCAAACCTTAAAATTAGGTAAAAATAACACTTTTCCTAACTTTTTGGCGTGGGAGCGCCGTGCCGGCAAGAATTTCCTAGCACCCAGCGTTCCCCTTGTTCTCCCGAGTAAAAGGATACCTCACTTGTGTGGGTGCCCCAAAGCAGAACACGCCAAAAATGAATTTTGAAAAATGTAGTATTTAGTAGTATTTAAGTTTTACAAATTAAGCCCCCCAGCCTGAGTCACATGCCTTGGGCCCACCCACACAAGTGAGGTATCATTTTACTCGGGAGAACAAGGTAAACGCTGGGTGGTAGGACATTTGTGAAGGCAGCGAGATCCCACCCAAAAAAGTACGGAAAAGTGGGTTTTTTGACCAAAATTTAAGGTTTGCAGGGGTTTCTGAGTAGGAAAACATTGGGGGACCCACGCATGCCATACCTCCCTGGACTCCCCCGGGTTGCTGTTTGAGAATCCAGTCCGGGTTTTGCAGTTCGTCGTCAGTGCAGTGCAGAGCAGAGCAGTGAGAGACGAGGCGGCGTGGCGTGGCGAGGCGGCGAAGGAGTGGCTGCGGAAAAATTTGCGGAAAAAACTGCGGCCACAGCACTTTACAGTACCCCTGACCTCCCGCTCATTTGCTTTGCTGCTTTGTCCTGTGTTTCCGCGGCCCTGCAGTCGAGGCAGGCGGCCCATCTCGGCGGTCCGATTCCCGGTTCCCCGTTCTGCTCCTCCGCGCTGTGGCCGCTCAGCAGGGGAGTTGGAGTTCGGGGCCGGAGTTGGAGTTCAGCAGCGGACCCCTCAGCGGTAGAGGCAGAGAGCTGAGAGTTGAGTGCGGCGTGAGAACGAGTTGAGCAGGGGTCGAGCCGTGAATTCTACTCTTCAGCTCCCCCGCTCCTCTGCTTCTGCCCGGCTTCTACGTTCAGCCGCATCCAGACGTCCAGACGCCCAGACGACTATCACTCCCTACCACTGCCTCTATCTCCAAGGGGGAGGAGAGGAGAGCCAGGGGATCGTGCAGCGGAAGCAAGTCTAGAAGGTGAGAGGCACCCCTTCTGTCCCTCTGCCCTGGGGGAGAAGCTTCTCGAGCTTACAATGGTCCATCAAAAGGCAGTGTAAAAGGGGGAGTCCATCAACGGGCAGGCCAAGGGGGTTGAGGAGCGCAACCCCCCCCCATATCTATCCACCAACCCCGTCCTGCCCCAACTTTCGCCTTGCATGAGGGGGAAAACCTTCAGTCTAGGTCATATCAAAATATATGCAAAGCATTCCAGCGAAAACTGTATAATTCCAACACCCGAACAGCAGCTAATTGAATAATACAGTTCAAAATCTACAATCATACAGGAACAAAAGTAATAATCAGCCGCCTTTATCCACAACATCAGAGTCAATAACCATCAAATTAGGAAAAAAGGAGAACCTAATAATTCAGATAAATTAAATTACTGAGATACAACCAAAGATACCCAATGTTAAAACACAATAGCCGAAAAGAATACAAAAGGAAAAAACAAGGAAAAAACCAGGAAATATAATCCACAACGGCTGTTTGGGCTCTGGAAAAGCGGATTCCCAAGAATCTTCCCGGTATTGGTAAACCTTTTCAAATATCTAATAAATTTCAACATAAAGAAAAAAAGGTTCACATCAATTTAATTTGTTGCCCCAATTTATTAACCCGGACCACTTTTCAAAATAGCCAATAGGATTTTTTTTCGTATCAATTGGAAAGCCTTGGGGCACCCGGGATGAGGTCAGGACGAACAAGGACAGCTCCACCAAAACCTCCCAAAAAAGGTGTAAAGAAGATGGACCTCTGTGATCCTCTGGCTGAACCCCCGGTGGTACCCCTGCCTCTTCAAACACCAGTAAACCAAAGGACTGTGTCCGATCCAGGGTTAGAATACCCCTATTCAACTGTCGAGGAACAACTGTCCGGCTCCAAAGATCAATTCAAATCAACAAACATTAAACCCACTCTAAGGGATTACTTTAGGGTCATAGTCCCAGCCACAGCAAGAAAAAACCACACAAGCACTCAGGACAAACAACGGGCACCTGCCCCTGCAGCTCCTGAGCTACGGCCATATCAAACTACGATTCAGCCAATGATTCACATTGTTGATGGAGGGCACTTCGACCTAGGGCAACCTAACACTATATCATCAGTAACAGAATCCCCCTGCAAAAGCGGCCGAGAAGTCCTTGTCCTCAGTCCATCTCAAGAGCCCCTTCTTCAACCATCAGCCCATGATTTAATTCCGTTAGAACAAGCCTCATCCAATGTAACGCTGCACAGCAATATTGATCCGCCAACTTTCCAACCATTACTAAATTTAAGCCTGCTTTCTTCACCCGTATTTTACCCCCCAACCGTTCCTAAATCGTACAAGCCCCAAAAGAGCCCAAAAGCCTCATTTGTACAGGCCGGGGCCCAACCCCAACGAGATCCAGATCACTCTCTGGATAAGCAAAATCAAGGCGAAGAAGCGGGTCAAAAGGTCATGCATGAGGGGTCAAATATCAATATAATCAATACCTCTCTGGACTTATCGTTTTTTAATACTGAACCAAAAGAGCCCGAAAGGCAGGACAGTTACCCCTCGGCTAACTTCAACAATCTATGGACCCAATTACTTCAAACCTTCCAAACAACGTCAGCAGCATTAACATATCACTCCGATAAGATGGACATGCAGGTGCACCTACTAAACACACTTGCGGTGTACACTGCCGGGATTGATCAAAAATTGGAGGCGCTAAACGCCTTTATTATAAAAGCTCAAGCCCAAACTCAACTGGTGCAATCAGTGTGCTGTTGCTCCCCCATAATTGACGCCCTCTCATCTTTGCCCCAATTTCTTTCAGCCGTCCTAACGGAAATAAAAAAAACATTGGAGTCCAAGTCGTTAGCCTCTCCAACCGAGGCGCCAAGCCAGGCACATGAGTCACCCTGCCAGAAAGCCCACTCCAGTCTATCCTCACCAAACACTGTAGAATCAGTTGTAGTCAATCTACCGACCAGCGAACCATCTAGAAATCATAATCTACATCGGATGTCAAAAAGGGAAAAGAAAAGACAACGAAAAAGCCGGAACAAATTAAAAATTGACGTAACAAACTCAAACATAAGCAACTCTCCTAGAAGCGACGCAGTACGTTCAGGAAACGTTCCACCGGCCGCACTGGCACTATCTTTGAAAGGAGATCTGACAAGTCTCCAACAATCACTGATCTTGCAGTCCCCTCAGACAGGTCCCTCAAATAGGCCCATCCAGCTGTCAGTGCCACCTCGAGTCCCTGGAAACCCTCTCCTGCCGCCCATACAAGTAAACTCTAGCTCTATACAACCATCTTTAGAGCACCCAGTATCGGAAGCAGAGCAACACAGCCTCGCAACTATTCACTTGCCATCTCAGGAAATCACCTTCTCTCATCTTCCCATCGTTAAGGAGAACAACTTATGCACGCAGAGCACAGCCACAGAATCTGGTCGCAAGCACGTCGGCAATCCAGCAAACTGTCGCAAGCTGGTGCCTCCAAACAAAAGCCAAGCCCCATATTCCTCAAACACCAACTACAAGGAATTCCCCCTTTTATCATTCACCATATCCACAGATCCAAGAAAGCACTTGGGGGAAAAACCAAAGCAAAAACAGTCAGTAACTGTCAATGAATCCAGCTTGCCCCAAAGCAGGAATGAGAACACCGAATTGTTGCTTATCCCAGAATTTACTTCAAGGGGCCCCCATGACCTCCTTAACCGAGGGAATATATTAAAACTTTTTAAAACCCTACCACATTTGAATCAACTGCAATCGAGAGATATAATTGCTATCAAATTTGTTCCATTCATCGGTTCCAACATGGGCGAAGCTACACTAGTAACACTGGCATCACCGGCAACTCGGGATTTGGTTCTGACGCAAATCGATCAATTTAAAGCATGGGGGATATTAATAACAATACCAAGTCCCCCTCGTTATCCCTCAATACTGGAAAATAACCAGGCAGATACTCCTAGTTCCTCCTCAATCCCTTATTCTGTATTGAGGTCCGCAAGAGGCACCTCTCAAACGGGAACCACCGACCGAGCAATTAACCATCGAAATCCTGGTGAAGCAGACTGGTTATGGCTGCCGGGGATTCTATCTAGAAACCAGTCCGATTGAACCATCACTAACCATAGTTTGACGATATGCTCCTGGAACATTAACGGATTTGGTCGGGAAAAACAATCTCCCGCCATTTTAGGTTTTTTAAAAGAATATGACATCCTCCTTTTGCAGGAGACATGGGCAGGAGAAAGTATTCCAATAGCGGGCTATCTGGAGTTTATGACCCCTGCCACCAGGCAGTCCAAGTTCGGTAGACCAAGCGGCGGTCTCTCGATCTATGCTTCGACAAAAATAGCCCAATGCATCGAACAGATTAAATTTGAAGAGAATTGGCTCTCTGGAATAATCCTTGGAAGTTCACCCACGGACCCCGAGCTGCTCATTCTCAATGTTTATATATCCCCCTGCACCAATAAGAAAAAATTCAAAATGGATACCCTGATCAATTCTATCTGCGATCTAATTGGCAAGTATGGCAGTATACCAGGCATAATATCAGGTGATTTCAACACTAATCTTTATTGCAACCTTGCCGACGACCCAGGATCAGACCCTCCCAGTATTCCCCTACACTTTGCACCCCCGTCAATTCCGGTTGGAAATAAATCATCAAAATTGGGTGAATACGTGGCAATGCAGTTTAACAGCCTAGGATTTACCATACTGAATGGGCGCCTCTCATCTGACATCCCTCACGCTTGGACCCGGTCAGACGGCAGATCCCTTTCCTTTTTGGACTTTACCCTAGGGAGCAGAGAAATACTGGCAAGGATTAAGAACTATCAAATTGCTCCACAAGGAGAGAGTGATCATCGGGCACAAATAATAACACTCTCTACCAGTAACTCATATCATCAAGAACTGGCCCACTCCCATTCAGGGAGTCACACAGAGGATTTAAAGCGGATAAAGTGGTCACAATCCTCGGCTCCATCCCTGACGGGAAAAAGCAGAGCCCTACTACAAAATTCTTTAGCGCTAAATACCCACGTTGTCAGCGGCTGGACCTCTCTTACAAATCTCCTTCTCCAGGAACTTCCAATAAAGAGGGGCCAAAGAAACCAAACCTTACAATTCCATATCTCAAAAGCCACAAGGAAACTAAGAACCGAAAGGAATCGAGCACTCCGTCAATCAAGAAAGTCCCCCAGCAGCAAAACCTATTTTAATAACTATAAGCAAGCTCAAGCCGCCTTCAGAATCGCCACACAAAAGGAAAAACGAGTGGCATCGGATCAATTCTGGATAAAGCTTATCCACGAAAGTAAAAATCCTAACCCAAAGCAATTCTGGTCTCTCGTAAATAGGAGTAATCAAAGTGCAAGTGGATACGGCAGCGCAAACATCAGCGAAGCAGTTTGGTACAAGTTTTTATCTTTGCACTTCAGAGTCACCGACACAAACGAAGCTTGCACCAACTCTGCCAGCCCTGTCAACTCCACGAGATTTCTTCTGGGACTGGAGAGTTTGAGGCGGGCTTCCCCTGCAGCAATTCCATCTGAAGATCTGTCACACAAGGAACTATCGAGTGACACTGCACTGGAGCCTACGGTGTCGCTGGTCGCCTTAAAAAATAAGATCTCAAGCTGCATAAGGAAAGCCAGAGCCGATGGAGCCCCAGGCCCAAACGGTCTCCCCCAAGCTATGTTTAAATCTGACATCAGTCTATGGTCAGAACACTTGACCCCTTTATTTCTCTACTGCAGTCTAAACAACACGGTCCCAGAATCCTGGCGTGGCGCAGTTATCCATCCAATCCACAAAGGCGGGAAGAGAAATGAGCCAAAAAATTACCGAATGGTAGCGCTTCTTGATGTGGAGTCCAAGTACTACGCAAATATTCTACTGGAGGAGCTACAGGCTTGGACCGAATCAACTGCACTCCTTCCTTTCAATCAGACGGGCTTTGTGGCTAATACCGGTACCACAATCAATTTGCTAGCGCTAACCGTCTTGCTGGATAAAGCGACCTGCCAACATATCCCGCTGCACTGCTGCTTTGTAGATTTCAAAGCCGCCTTTGATCGTGTGTCTAGGGGCCTGTTATGGCAGAAACTACAATCGTGGGGCATCCCGCAGTCTCTCCTTCAGGCGATTATTCAACTCCACACTGAAACGTGGATAAGAATTAAGCTAGGCGAAGGCAGCCATGTCTCCAGGAAGATACAAACCGAAACCGGCGTCAAACAAGGGTGCGTACTGGCCCCACTTCTCTTCAACTTGTTTATATCTGATCTTTCTCCAGTTCTCGACAGTGTAAACTGCCACCCTCCTCAACTTGATGGGACTCGCATCACTAACCTGCTTTATGCCGACGATCTTGTGCTTTTAAGTCACACAAAAGTGGGTCTCCAGAGATTGCTGGATGAATTGCTACCCTATACGACATGTAATCATCTAGAGCTCAACTTGTCAAAAACCAAAACCATCTCTTTTGGGAAGCAAAAAAGGTCAACAGAAAGGTGGTATTTTAGCAAAACAAAGTTAGACTCAACCCACAGCTACAAATACCTGGGCATCCATCTGGATAGAAGAGGCTCATTTATCAAGCACAAAGAAGCCTTAAAAATGAAAGCTCTGTCGCTAGAAGTGGTTGCTGCAAAGCTGGCAAAACAGCTACTAGGTCCCAGCTTAATACCTATGCTGAAAGTAATGAAAACCAAAGTAATCAACTCCCTGACCTATGGCCACGAAATCACCAAAGGTGCAACCAGTACTCTATTAAACAAGTTAATAACAAAAATCTTCAAAAGAGCATTTGGGTTGCCAAAATCTGCCTCACCAGCTCAAGTGAGACTTGAATTGGGTCTCCCAAGACCAGCATGGAGTGGAGGCAGGTGCATTCATCAAACTGTGCCATAGTCTGCGCCAGGCCGAGGTGGGTTCTTTGAAGGCCCGACTCTGGCAGGAAATACAGCATAAACAGACCAGCTACAAGCATCGGCAACTCCTGGACCACAGCCTACAGCTATTAGGTGCAAAAGATCTCTGGGACATAAATCCATCTGTCCCGGTGCTAAAGTCTGCTATCAAAAAATCTGTTAGATTGTGGTCCTTCCACTCTGACAGGGCGATCCTTTCAAAGAGGAGACATGCCTGGGCTGTAATCGCCAATCTTAAAGTGGGTGTTCCACCGCTCTACTTGTCAAGCACATACGCACTTTATTGGAAACGCAAGTTTTTAGCCCTGAGGATGGGAGAATGGCCCTTTTTGAAGAACCTCCCGGAATGGCGGCGGCCAAGTAGTTGCACGAAATGCAGATTGTGCGGCTACCATTCAGAGTCAATTGAACATATCGTCTGTGCATGTCCTGCACTGCTCACAGTCAGACGCTCACTGTTGCGAGGCCAATTTATCCAGTTGGAAGTTCGATCTTGCCGCCAGGCAATAATGGCCGCTCTTGACCCTGACAACGTCAAGCTAAACATTGGGCTTTCAAAATTTGTCCACAAAGCGATAAAATCCCTCGAAGCCACTCTCCAACCCAAAGTTTCCCCATTATAGCAGATGGTGGTGTTAACAGACACAATATCAGAACCAGTCTACAAATAATTCAGATTTAAGTACTGTACCGGAACACTACTAGAACTCATTGGTCCTCTGAATCTTAAGTTATTTTAAATTAACTGTTTTAAACTCATTTTATCGGATTCACTTTTACTAATTTTCTTGTCATGTTGTAATTGTAAATGGTTTTTTTAACCAATCAATAAAGAATGTATTACCACAGGACTCCCCCGGGTGTCTAGTTCTCAGAACTGTTTGGGTTTGGTAGTTTGCAAAGATGCCCGCCAAGCCCCGGGCCAAAAGCTCAGGTGACCCCCTCAAAAAATAAGATTGTTTGGCTAAAGGAAATTTTTTGGTCTCCACAGTAAGAATTGGGCCTTTTCCTAAAGCAGCCACTATGCCTACCCACGCAAGTGAGGTACCATTTTTATCGGGAGACCTTGGGGAACGCTGGGTGGGAGGTAATTTGTGTGAGCCCAGTGATGCCACGCTTTCCCACACTAAAACGTGTGAAAACATTGATTTTTTCCAGCTAAAAATGAGGTTTGCAAGGGATTCTGGGTAAAGGAACGTTGGAGGATCCACGCAAGCCATACCTCCTTGGAAGCCCCCGGGTGTCTACTTTTGAGAAATGTGTGGGTTTGGTAGGTTTCCATAGATGGCTGCCTCGCACGGGGCCAGAAACCCAGATAATCCCTCTTGCAAAAGCTGGTGAATTTGACAATGGTGACAATGTCAAGTCCACTAGCTTTTGCAAGAGGGGTTACCTGGGTTTTCGGCCCCGTGCGAGACAGCCATCTAGGGAAACCTACCAAACCCACACATTTCTGAAAAGTAGACACCCGGGGGCTTCCAAGGAGGTATGGCTTGCGTGGATCCTCCAACGTTCCTTTACCCAGAATCCCTTGCAAACCTCATTTTTAGCTGGAAAAAAATCAATTTTTTCACAAGTTTTAGTGTGGGAAAGCGTGGCATCACTGGGCTCACACAAATTACCTCCCACCCAGCGTGCCCCCAGGTCTCCCGATAAAAACGGTACCTCACTTGTGTGGGTAGCCATAGTGGCTGCAACAGGAAAAGGTTCAAATCGTATGGTGGTGAATTCAAAATACCCTGAAGCAATATAACTTTGATTTTTGGGGGGAGGGGGGCACCTGAGTTTTTGGCCCGGGGCTGGGTGGTATTCTTTGGAAAGTAGCAAACCCAAACAGTTCTGAAAACTAGACAGCCGGGAGAGTCCAGGGAGGTATGGCATGCGTGGGTCCCCCAATGTTTTCCTACCCAGAACTCCTTGCAAACCTTAAAATTAGGTAAAAATTGCACTTATCAAAACTTTTTGGCGTGGGATCGCCGTGCCGGCAAAAATGTCCTACCACCCAGCGTTCCCCTTGTTCTCCCGAGTAAAATGATACCACACCTTAACAGAGTTACTCAAAAGTAAAACATTCAAGCACGGCTATCTATTCCTCAAAGACACACACATACAGGTTGGATTTGGCACAAGGGCGAGTGATGGTTCAGTACATAAAATTTTATTAACAAGATATTTCAAAAAAATGAAATGCTCTGTCAATAGATAAATGCATAAAAACTGAACCAGTGACTCGCAACTCGTGAGCTGTAAAGCCACGACAAGGCACCAACCGTTTTACAGGCCATTCACGCACCTTTCATACCTGATACAAACCAGACCATTGACACCATCCGAATGGAAAAGCAACACACAACAACAATCACAATAAGGGACAAGGTACACCCTACTGCAGAAAGAGAAAAAAAACAATTATTACTGCACACCCATCTAATCCGCAAGCACACACACATACTGGTTGGATTTGGCACGAGGGTGAGTGATGATTCAGTACATACAATTGTATACGCAAGTAATTTCACAAAAATGAAATACACTGTGTATAATTGAAAGTATGATAAACTGAACCACTGACTCACAGCTCGTGAGCTGTAAAGCCACGTCAAGGCACCAACCTCTTTACAGGCCATTCATACACCTTTCGTACGCGTGACACATACAAAACATTCACACCGCCAGCCGCGGACCCATCACATTTCAACACTCACACCAGCAAACAGCGCCATTTACGGGCCCATCACTTTCACACGCCCACGTCATTTCTGACACTGCAACTACACAAAATGATGGACTGTGTGGAGTGTCACTCAACTAGCAGTGTGTGTAGTGACCAACAGAAAGTAACTACTCACACACCGCCTGCCGAGCGCCAGTCCACCCACACCACCATCCAAGCACCAGACCATGCACACCGCCAGCCAAACACCACTCAGCGCACACCGACAGCCAAGTACCACTCCACACACACCACCAGCCAAGCATCACTCCACGCACACCACCAGCCAAGCGCCACTCCACAAACACAACACCAGCCAAGCACCACTCCGTGCACAGACAGCCAAGTACCACTCCACGCACACCATCCAGCCAAGCGGCACTCCACACACACCGCCAGCCAAGCACCACTCCACACACACCACCAGCCAAGCACCACTCCACACACACCGCCAGCCAAGCACCACTCCGTGCACACCACCAGCCAAGCGCCACTCCACACACACGACCAGCCAAGCACCACTCAACACACACCACCAGCCAAGCACAACTCCACACACACCGCCAGCCAAGCACCACTCCACGAACACCACCAGCCAAAGACAAATCCAAACACAACACCAGGCAAGCGCAAGAGCACGCACACCGCCAACCAAACACCAGACCACGCACACCGCCAGACAAGCACCAGTCCGCAGACACCGCCAGACAAGCACCAGTCCACAGACACCGGCAGCCAAGCGCCAAACCATGCACACAGTCAGACAATGGACACTACACGCAAACCAACATCATACTTTAGTTTTTTTTTAAATAAAAGAGAAACAAAAACAAATTGCAAATTGATACAAATCTACTAACTCGACAACTAAATCTAAAAAGACTACACAAATACAAACTTTGAAACTGAACAATAAGTTTTACAGAATAAAGACCAACCAGTTCACTTTACCACTCATTGATACTCCCAAAAATTATTTTGCGTGTGGTACAATCTAAAACAAGCAGGTACACACAGCCCGGGGTTTGAAGGGCAGTCGGGGCAGTACATGCGAACCTCCTTCCGCAAACCTCTTTGCCAACAGACTCTACATCTCCGACTGGGAAAGTCTTTTGAGGTTGTAGGAGGAATTGTATCAGGAAAGTGGCGATCTTTCAATCTGGCAACATCCTCCACCACTCCAACTCCAGGAACACTTGCCTGTTCCACTAAAACAAGGCTGCCTATTACAGACTCCTGAAACTTTACAAAAGACAACTTTGACTGGGGACAAGATTTCTGGAACACAATAAAAGCATTAAAGGTTGCCAAGTGGAAAAGATGGATAGCCAACTTCTTGTACCAAATGTAAGCCTTACGAAGAGCAGCATACGGTTCCAACCTCTGATCAACTCTGTCAACACCACCCATGTACTTATTGTAGTCCAGTATGCACACAGGTTTGCGCACTTCTGCAACCTGACCCCAAACAGTCCGCGGTTCAGTGCTTTCATCATGTATTGTAGTCAACATGTAGACATCTCTCCTGTCTGAAAACTTCACAGCTAGAAGCTCCTCACAACGCAATGCACTGCACTGTCCCCGAGCAAGCTTTCGACAAACTAGTTCTTTTGGGCAACCTTTACGGTTTGAGCGGATTGTGCCACAAGCAACAGTGTCCACTTTGGCCAATTCCCTGAACAACCGCACACCAGTGTAGAAGTTATCGACATACAAATGATGGCCTTTGTTAAACAATCCACGACCAAGTTCCCACACAATTTTCTCAGTCACTCCAAAAGTCGACGGACAACCAGGGGGGTTAATCCTGGATTCCTTACCAGTGTACACCCTGAAATTGGAGACCTATCCAGTCTCACTGTCACACAGCATATACAGTTTGATTCCATAGCGTGCCCTCTTACTAGGAATGTATTGCTGAAATACCAAGCGGCCCTTGAACAACAGCAAAGACTCATCCACTGCAATTTCTTTCCCAGGATAAAAGATCTCAGAAAATCGATCAACCAAATGATCAATGACAGGCCGAATCTTGAAAAGACGGTCACAATCAGGGTGATCTCGTGGCAAAGCAAGACTATTGTCAACAAAATGCATCATCCGCAGCAAAAGCAAATACCTATCACGACTCATGACTGCCGGAAATATAGCTGTTGCCATCAAGGGACTAGTAGACCAATATGAAGCCATTGATGGTTTCCTAAGCAAGCCCATCAAAAAAGTTAAACCCATAAACTTTTTCATCTCCTCCAAATTTGTGGGAGTCCACCGGGTAGCTCTAGCGTGGGGCTTAAGGCTGGCACTGTTCACCCTCAAAATATTTTCAGCATACGAATTAGTCTGCTCTACAATCTCTGCCAAAAACACATCATCCATAAACAACTTGAAAAAATCAATAGGCAAAAAGTTTTCAGTGTTCACCCTACACCCTGGAACACCAGTAAATTCAGGCAATGCCGGCTGCACCATGCCTGGTGCAACCCAGAGGTCAGAACTTTCATCGTCAAGTCTTGCAGTCGCAGGCCGCCGCCCAGCTGCCTCTTGTCTCACTACACCAACTGGAAGTCTAGCAGCCCCAGGCTGCAGCCCAGATGTCTCTTGCCGCACTATTGGCACATCAATGTCCTCCGCAACCACAGGCACAACAATGTCCTCCCAAACCGTAACCACAGCAATGTCCTCCCCAACCACAGGCACATCATCCACACCAAAAGTAGCTTCATCAGCACTCAAAGTGTCTTCATCATCAGATGAAGCCATGTGTAGAGAAAACTCACTACCTGAATCTCACCTCCCACCTCTGGCTCAGAATCAGAGTCAGACTCTGGACCATGGTCAGAGGAAGAATCAAAAAGCATTCCAACAACTTGCTGAGCAGTAATCCGGCGGCTAGCCATTATC
Source organism: Lissotriton helveticus (assembly GCF_964261635.1). NCBI lineage: Eukaryota > Metazoa > Chordata > Amphibia > Caudata > Salamandridae > Lissotriton > Lissotriton helveticus. The sequence goes on along the minus strand of NC_136063.1, from coordinate 795,068,147 downwards.
CTTACAAATAAAGGAGTCTGCACAAACAACTCAACAACCCCAACACTGCGCAAAGTAAGATAAAAAATGTAAGACTTTTTCACAAAAAACTATATTTAGAAAAAATATACAATTCACTTACAAGACACAACTACACTCACCAGCACCTACTCTGCAAAGTACAGAGTGTAATCGATATTCAGTCCCATGCTACCCCTGAGGAGCTGAGGATGTGGACAGAGCATTTGGCGGTAAAGGAAATAGATGGTTGTTGGGCCCGTGTCACTATGGAGAGACAATGGATGTTGCCCGACAGTGATGTGCTACCGGTATTAACGATGGCTCATGGCCCTGCTCACATTAGTGCGAAAGGGATATGTAAGTTGCTGGAACCCACCTGGTATAACCCAAAGATACCAGCATATGCTGAGAGGATGGTCAAAACATGCATGATTTGCCTTATGTACAACCGGGAAAAAGGTACAGTAACCCCTGGAGGATTCTCTCCCCCTACCTTTCCTTTCGAAGCCATCCAGATGGATTATATCCAGATAGACAGATGTAACAATTTAAAATACGTCCTGGTGGTGGTCTGTTCATTCAGCCGATGGGTGGAGGCCTACCCTGTCAAAGACTGCTCCGCTATCACTACCGCCAAAATACTATTGAAAGAATACTTCCCATGATTTGGTTTGCCACGTTTGGTCTGGAGTGACAACGGGACACACTTTACGGCTCAAATAATGGAGAATGTCTGTTCAGCACTGGGAATGAAACAAAAATTTCATGCAGCTAACCACCCCCAGTCAGCAGGTCTAGTGGAGGCGTACAATGGCATCCTAAAGACTAAAATGGCCAAGATTATAGCCGAGACAGGTGTCACTTGGGTTGATGCTCTGCTGTCTGTCAGGACAACGGCCCATACCAGGATAGGACTATCTCCCCATGAGATTGTGTTCGGTAGGCCTGCCAATGTGTGGGGTGTTCCACGGCCCCAGAAACTGTCTGATGTTGAATACCCTGTGTTGACTGATTATCTGTACAGTTTGACTAACACCTTTTGTACTCTTTACCACCAGGTGCATGATGCCATACCTGATAAAAGCGAGGGCCCAGGACACGTTATCCAACCTGGCGACTGGGTTCTGATTTGTAACTTTCAACGTATTAAGAGCCTCGAGCCCCGCTGGACACAGCCCCGTCAGGTGTTACTGGCCATCCGCACTGCCGTGAAAGTTGAAGGTTGGAAGAACTGGATCCACGAAACACACTGTAGACGAGTGCCTCTGCCTCTCCCCTATGATCAGTGGGTGAGAGAAGGACGAGGAGACTCAGAGACAGAAATAGTCCCGATGTTTGTTCCATTCAGCGACGCAAGATTACATTTTACATCTACGAAAGCAGAGTGACAGTATACTGAAGGGAAAGATGGAACAATCCCCTCACTCTGCTCAGCATCAGGAACAATTATTCCCCGATCATACTGTTCCTACTTCTACCCGATAAAACTTGCGTTCCAGAAGGAAGGCTTGCACTTGACTTCACCCAGGTACCTATAGGCTGTAGAGCTGTGATCTCCCAGCTAAGACCGGTGCTGGTGTGTCAGACTAAGGAACGCCCCTAGGGCTCTTGGCACCTGCATCCAGTGAAGCAACCACCAATCACAGACAGCCGCTAGTGGTCACTGGCTTAATACAATTGCAGTCCAATACATCCAAATCCAGAAACAATATGCCAGTCTCCTACATAGCAAGTGCTTTGTGGCCCCCGTGGTGACGCTGTTTGTCTCAATCATCTTGTCTATCATCGGTTGGATGTTACTGATCTACTATCCTGTTACCCCACCAACTCCTACCTCGACTCCTGCAGAGCATCAGTATTTCACGTTACCCGCCCACGAATTACCCCGCTGTGCAGAATTTTTCAATAACACCTTTGTCCAGATGTTACATCATCCTCAGCTGATCATAAATACTTCCAACTGTTGGGTATGTGGATTGATGCTGCATGCTATGACACAACCTGTCCCATTCTTTCCTTATCCTTTTTCCATTTCTGGGTCCTGTCTTGCATGGTTGATGTTGATGCAGGAGGCCTATATTATCAATGGTACTGCCAATTCTGCCATTGGAACATTTCAAGATGACTTCTGGCGAAACAGGTCTGGCAATACCAATACCCCTTTTTGCCCGACCGGCTCATCAACATTGCTATTAACGACGGATGAACTCGGTGAGATGGTGGTATTTAACTCAACTTCTCGACAAACATTTACCAAATTTCACGCCAGAAAGCTACTACCTGATGTACAAAACACTCTGAATGTTATAAATGTGCGGGACCGTGTCTGCATCCATGGCTTGGGAACGAAAGAAAGTTGGTGCTAGTATCTGTGACACCATTAAAACTTTAAACTCTACATCTCCTCCAAAGTTGGTGGCTTCCCCCAACACTTATTATATCTGTGGCACAGCAGCCTACACTTTGCTCCCCCGTAACTGGTCTGGTATCTCCTATCTGGCCTTCCTCCTTCCACCAAGGTATTCTACCCATGGAGATTACCACCTGTCGATGAACGGCGCTTTGCACCGCTCACGTAAGGGTGTCATATCGACTTAGGATACAGTAGGCCAGGAAGCCGGGGACTTCTTTAGGGTTTCCTCCCATTCTGGGGCCCCATGGCAAACAGTCGGGCTATACGACGACTGACCAGGGTCCTTGAGGCCACCATCACAGAAACACCTGGTGCCCTCTCCAACATCACTGCAGAGCTACAGGCAAACCGCCTTGTAACACTTCAAAATCGTATGGTCCTTGACATCATCCTTGCTGATCGTGGTGGTGTATGTAAATTGATTGGCTCCAGCTGCTGTGTGTATATTCCAGATCACGCACCCACAGTATATGATGCCATCCAACGTCTGCATCACCTTTCCTCTGAAATTCATCAGGATGAAAGCAACTGGTCCCTCACAGCCTGGATCTGGGGCCTCCTTTCCCAGTGGGGATGAGGGTCCTCATCTTCCTTGCCTTGGGAATAGCTGTCCTACTCTCCTGCTGTTTGTGCATTTAGTGCCTGCCAATGCTCTGTGCAATCTGTGTTCAGGCTCTCAAGCCTCAACCTTCTAACATTCCCGACACAAATATGAAGATGATGCTCCAACAAGAAACAGATTATCTCATGAATATCGACGTTTCCTAGAGTATTTGCCACTCAATGGCAAAAGGAGGGCTGAGGAAAAGTGTCCTTCTTGTCGGCATTTATTTTGTGTTAGGACTCCATTATTTTTGCGTTGCCATTTCGTGTCAAACACCTCTGCATGACCCTCCTGGTGGTTTCTGCTGATGTCTGATTAAACTCTTACTGTCACGACCACCCTGCCCTTCCTGCTCCTTTTGGTGGAGCCAATTTCGAAAAAGGGAACAAAGAATTGGCCCCGGACTGAACTCCTGCACACACCAACCTTGTTTCGCAAGATTTGGTCACACCACCGTCCCAGAACGTGTTTCTTTCACATATTCTGTTGTTCAAGATCTGTCTGTTCTCTCACGTACATATCCCATTTTGCAAGATCTGTCCGTAATCTTTTGTACCATGTGTTGCGGCACCGTCCTGTCTGAACAAAGAATGGCGTAACTGCCTTCTGACTCGGAGGCGCCAGGCCCCCATCCGAACTGGTTTCTTAAGGTGGGAAATGTGTATATGAGGCTTGTAAGCTGCGGAGTGACGCAGCAGCCTCCTCTGTCTTGTCTCCGACGAGCTTGGGACTCTGCTCCATAGCCCGGGCTATTCGAATAAAACTTGGTTCCTCCGGCAGACGAAGGCTCCTGTGTCTCCTTTTTCTATATAAGGAGGGTATGGAAGACTTGGGCGGTTCCCCCCCGCCGAGACCCAGTAAGTGGGTATAAATGGTTCTTCACTAGGATTCAAAAACTACAGCCAGGTACTTTGCCAAAAAAGGGTCATTTTTCACTGAGAAATTGTGGTGTGTCCACGTTGCGTTTTGCGCGGTTTTCGGTCGCGGCCACAAGCCTACCCACACAAGTGAGGTACCATTTTTCTCAGAAGACTTTTGGGAACGCTGGGTGGGTGGACATTTCTGGATCTACGCAGATTCCAGCACTTTCCATCACAGAAATTTTTTGACAGTGGTTTAGGTTTGCAAAGGATTCTGGGTAACAGAACCTGGTGTGAGCCATCTTGAATTCCCCTGGGTGTCTAGCTTTCAAAAATGTATAGGTTTGCTAGGTTTCCCTAGGTGCCGGCAGAGCTAGGGTTAAAAAACTACAGCTAGGCACTTTGCCAAAAAAGGGTCATTTTTCACTGTGAAATTGTGGTGTGTCCACGTTGCGGTTTGCGTCGTTTCCTGTTGAGGGCACTAGGCCTACCCACACAAGTGAGGTACCATTTTTCTCGAAAGACTTTGGGGAACGCGGGGTGAGTGAAAATATGTGGATCCAGGCAGATTCTAGAACTTTCCACCACAGAAACGTGAGGAAAATGTGTTTTTTTTGGACAATTGTTTAGGTTTGCAAGGAATTCTGGGTAACAGAACCTGGTGAGAGGCAGTCACATCACCCCATTCTGGATTCTCCTGGGTGTCTAGTTTTCAAAAATGTATAGGTTTGCTAGGTTTCCCTAAGTGCCGGCAGAGCTAGGGTTAAAAAACTACAGGTAGGCACTTTGCCAAAAAAAGATGACTTTTTCACTGTAAAATTGTGGTGTCCAGGTTGCGTTTTGCGCTGTTTCTGTTCGCAGGCACTAGGCCTACCCACACAAGTGAGGTACCGTTTTTCTTGGAAGACTTTGCGAAATGCGAGGTGGGTGGAAATTTGTGGATCCACGCAGATTCCAGAACTTTCCACCACAGAAATGTGAGGAAAATGTGGTTTTTTTAAACCATTTTTTAGGTTTGCAAGGAATTCCGGGTAACAGAACCTAGAGAGAGAAAGTCAAGACACCCCATCCTGGATTCCCCTGGGCGTCTAGTTTTTCAAAAATGTATAGGTTTTCTAGGATTCCCTAAGTGGCGGCAGAGCTAGGATTAAAAGACCACAGCCAGGTACTTTGCTAAAAAAGGGTCAATTTTCACTGAGAAATTGTGGTGTGTCCACGGTGTGTTTTGCGCGGTTTCCTGTCGCGGCCACTAGGTCTACCCACACAACTGAAGTACCATTTTTCTCGGAAGACTTTGGGGAACACAGGGTGGGTGGAAATTTGTGGATCTACGCAGATTCCAGAACTTTCCATCACAGAAATGTGAGGAAAATTTGTTTTTTTACTGTTGTTTAGGTTTGCAAGGGATTCTGGGTAACAGAACCTGGTGTGAGCCATTCAAGTCACCCCATCTTGGATTCCCCTGGATGTCTAGTTTTAAAAAATGTATAGGTTTGCTAGGTTTCCCTAGGTGCCAGCAGAGCTAGGGTTCAAAAACTACAGCTAGGTACTTTGCCAAAAAAGGGTCATTTTTCACGGTGAAATTGTGGTGTGTCCACGTTGCGATTTGCGCCGTTTCCTGTCGCGGGTACTAGGCCTACCCACACAAGTGAGGTACCATTTTTCTCTTAAGACTTTGGGGAACGCGGGGTGGGTGGAAATTTGTTGATCCACGCAGATTCCAGAACTTTCCACCACAGAAAAGTGAGATAAATGTGTTTTTTTATCAATTTTTTAGGTTTGCGAGCGATTCTGGGTAACAGTGATAGAGATCGCAGGTCACCCGGCCAAATAATTTCACCATACACGTACCAGGCCCATATACTTGTTTCAATTTATCATATACATTAATCGGGTGACCTTACACTCTACTACCAGTAACCCTGGTTCCTTCCTATTTATTCCTCATGTACCCGACTTACCAATCCACCGTTACGGGTACCTATGATCACAATGGATCAGGGAGCTAGCTGAAAAAGAAAGGCAGACAACCCAAATACCAACATATACTCTTATACTTTCATTAAAATGACCACAGACTACTGGAAAGTTTTAAAAGTTTATCTAGAATTCAGATTCGGAGAGCATACAATTTTTAAAGCAACCATTTATGTCTCTATATGAACAAAATGAAATATGCCAAGCAGATTTGGGAATGGATAACTCTAAATGGGGCAAACTTAGGCACGAACTAGAATTTACTATTGGGGAAAGTACTTCAAGAGTGGATAAAAAGACTGGAAATCCTATATATCTATAGGAGGGAAAAAAAGTGGAACATACTATAGTTCTAGCAATATTACTTCAAATCAGCTTACAGGAGAAAATTATAGAACCACATCTATATTTCATAAACAGTATGGAGAAAAAGTGCTCTAAAGGTAGGGAAACATAGGAACATGCTATGGAGAATAAATGTACGACTTCTCATATAGCAGATTGCGGAAAGCATGGAAAATTAACGAATGCAAAGGTATGCCTTATTGAAGCAAACACAGAAAAATAAAAGGTGCAGTATAGAGTTTCAACACTATATTTACCTAGACTGGTGTGAAGACCAACCCTGGCCACGGATCAGTCAAGGACAGGAAATACCCCAAGGAAGGACAGTCATCTATGGGACAGCAGGTGCAGATTGGACACCCCAGGACAGGACAGGAAAACCAGATTAGGATCAGGACAGGACCACCAAGGCACGACCAGCACCCACAGTTCGGAAGCAACGCCTGCACTCCACCCTCTCTGCAGCTATCAGCCGGAACCCCGATTGGGTTATTGAACTCCCCAGCAAAGTGCTCCGCCAGCACTTAAGGTTCAGTAAAACCTCTTGAGTCTATGGTATATTTCGGACAGAGTGCTCCGCAGCACCTCTGTATCAGTCACCTATTAAGTGCGTTGGGTCAGTGACAGGTCAGCTATTCAGACAAGTCGGACAATTTCTCTAGCTAAACCTAGGCTAGTTATACTGTTTTCGGGTCAGTGTACCACCCCCCAAATGTTGCAAGCGTCCGAATACCCAATTTCGATTGGTCTCCACATAGGATAGGTTAACACACCAATCACAATTTACGTCTACAAGTCTAAATTTGCATGCTCTGGGACCGCCTAGTGATTTTGGGGTTCTCACGAGATATTTTGACAGAATACAATAGAAAATAACATTTGTAGCAAGTTAGGAACAGATCAGCTCCATTCTGCTGGGTCACAGGTCGCGTTCACAGGAGCATCTTGACTGTGGCTGCCAGCTGGCTGAGTTCCATTGCTCAAGGTTGCCTTCTCTCTGCCTGCGCGACATGCGCAGTAGAGACTTTCAAGATGGTTCGCGTCTCCCTCAGACCCCCAATAGCGCGGTACATGAAAAGTAAGCGAAAACAAGTTAATAACATAAAATATAATGACTCATGAATAGCTACTCTATACCTCTTACTATAAAAATATATGATGCCATTATGAATTAGTGCAACAAACAATAACGTAAAGCGTTTTGCGCAAGCTTCACCGTGTGAGTGTACAGACAGCCATTTTAGAAGCAAGTGCGCAGGCGCAAGAATTCCCACCAAAACTGCAAATACGTCACGTCACGTGAGTGTGACTAACGCATGCGCAGAAGAAACCCATCAAGCGGCGGCCATTTTAGGAACAAGGGTTATTTGAATTAGTAAACACATAGGCAAGCGTCACTAGGATACACAAACATCAAAAAAATAAAGGGAAATTAGTAAGACGTACAGGTTGAGTTATAGGATTATAAGTTATTCGAGGTTCTTGATTTCAAGCAAGTTGCGTAATATGCGAAATCTTGCTCCATCAATCCCCTCTTTGATAATATTTACTATCATCACAAACTAATGGAACCAGATGCCAACTTTTCAAACTTTGTGCATTTCCATTTCTTCCAACATTCGATTCAATTTCTCTTTCACATCTTTATCAGGGTGAGAATTTTTCATCTTTTTGTAAATCTTATTATTTAAGTTTTCCAATTCAAGTTCATCCACACTCCGTTTCACACCTCTCTTATTCACAGTGTACTTCTTTGTGTTTGCGACATTTGCAACAGACAAATATGAGGAATATGACAAACCCTATCACTCCAATTGGCATCAGTACCTTAAACAATAAACCTTTACCTAAATTAGCAAACCAATGACCTACAGCGGAGAGACCATCAGTAAGTCTCTTCCAGGCACTATCAACCTCCAGTGGTTTGAGTTCTTTTTCCAAATTAGTAATGTTCTTCACATACTTTTTGATTTGTACACTTTTGTCCGGTATGTAAGTGCAACAATGTTGCGCTTTCAACATCTGGCAGACTCCGCCCTCTTTTGCTAATAAGGTATCAAGCGCAAGTTGTTCTGTAAAACCATAGATCTGATCGCAACCATTTCGGTATTGACCAGCAGGAATCCATGAGCTGTGTCAGTGGACAACACATCCACTATTGTGGATAATTTGCAAATTCTGTGTGTGTTCAGAACCACTCCCACTCCAGGTATCAGTGCACTAAAAATACTACCCATTATTTCACCTACGCTTTCTCTTTTACTACGCACTAAGCCATTAGTGTTTTCATTTCTTCCAGCAATTTCATTCACATGGTATATTTTCGGGAAGACAATGCCAAAGTAGCAGCTTCCATACCAGTGATCCGGCAATTTGAAATAAGCCTTGTTTCCACATATATAATAAATTCCGGGAAACACAGGTTCTGACCCATTTTTGAAACCCCAACCTCCAATTACCTTGTAATTGTGCTCACATTGACTGGAACCAATGAAAATGTTATTTTAATAACTAGTCTTTTTCGAGGTGAAGACACAGTTTCCCTTTTCTCTCGAAATCCAGCAACAAAGCAGGACCACTCCCACCATTTGAGGTGCTTTCCATGTTTTCAGCCCATTTAGGAGTTTTCTGTCTTTTATCATTTGCCTTTCTTTGGAAACTCTCCCTTCTTTTCTCTGCCATGTTTAGAAACATTTTTTCTTGTTGATGTAATGAACAGGTCAAGTTATCTCTGTGTGCTTCATTTAAGTCTATGGTACCTATAGTCAGAAAGTATTCTCCCATATAACGTGTAACGTCACTTTTAGTATGTACAGGATTCAGATTTCCACGTATTGGAAGTTCAGAAAATATCACGTCAGAGTTAGCGTAGTAGTACTGTAACGGTCCTCTTTTGTAAAATAAGCTAGCTAAAATACTACAGGAAATTCCATAGGTCAAAGGTAGGTGATGATAAGTCACGCCTTCAGCTACAGAAGTGGGTAGCTTCATGCAGACATAGCAGTCTTCTATCTCCATGGTTTCTACATAATGCACTAACAGGTTTGCGAATACATTTAAATGTGTCTGGTTCTTAACTCCGTGATAATGTAGTCCTTCCTCATCTGGTGCTTCTAAGTCTGATTTTGTTTGTCTAAGTGCTTTTTCACGTCTTTCTACACTTCGTGTTGTCAGTTCTTCAGTGTCAGTGGTCACAGTCTGTGTAGGGTCAATATTAGTATTTGTGCTCACCATATAAGGAATGAAAACTGTTAGTCCTATCCAAATTATTAACACTATAGCTATGCTACATATACATACTTTGCAGCATGTTTTACAACAACTGCGTCTAGGCCTTCCATTCACACTTGAATCAGACATTTTCGTTCAGAAGAAGTTTTCAACCCCTCTTTGTAACTTTGCACAGGTAGCTTACACTGCGCAACTTCAGGGTGGTTCGTCTTCTTCGGCAGAATGATCATCTGTCTGTTCTTCGTCACTTTCGTCAGTTATATCAAGATCCTCAAACTCCTCCAAGATCAAATATGTCCATTCAGGATCCTGATATTTCTCGTTCAGTCTTTTTATTCGATCACTTCTTCTTTTGGAACTTTCTCCAGCTTGCTTTGCAATACGGGAACTTTTCCTTCTTTGCTCGAGCTTTTCTTCTACTGTTTTTAGTCTCAGTCTCAGTCTCTTAATATATCTGGGTTCGATATTTTTCTTTTTCTTGAGTCTTTTAGCTGGCACTGTGATTTGGCTTTCTTCTAATGTTCTTTTGTTTGTGGCACTTCTGCTTCTATTTCTTCCCTTCCTGTCTGACTAGTCCCAGGTCTTATTTCTATTTCTTCTGCCTGGTTACTAAGCTGGCCTTGTTCAGGTGTATTCTGGGTTTGGCTTTCGGGTGTCTTTATTTCTGTGTCCTGAACACGTTCTTCTATTTCTATCTGGTCCTGTTCAAGCCCTTCGAACCCTTGATTTTCTTCTGCTTGAACTTTTACACTAGTTCTGATCTGTCCCTTTTCAACTTCAGGAGTTTGTGGAGGTGTGTCAATCACTTGCTCTGTCCCTGTCTGACCTTCTTCGTCTTCAGATTTTACATGGATTTCGATAACCTGATTGTCTTCGCCTGTGCCTGTCTCTTCCTCTCTAGCCCACTCTCTGTCTGTGTAGGTTTTACTTCTTGTTCTGATGGGGTCGTCAGTCAGGTCGATTATGGGTATCCACTCATCTCGACTGGTGCTCGGTTGTTCGTCGTCAGCTACTTCAGGACCATCATCTGGAGACCCCTCAGCAGGACAACCTTCAGCGTCAGTTTTCTCGTCTCGGATCACCTTCTGTGTACGGCTGGCATGGATCCACTTTGGAACGCCGGCACACTTCACCGCTGTCGTGGTCACCAGTATCACTTGGCGTTGTCGTCCCCACTTCGGTGCAAGGCAATTTGTACGAGTATGCTTCTTTATTACAACCCAGTCGCCTGGAACCAATTTATGGACTGGAGTTGTCGGATTGGCGACGGCGTCTTCCCCAATCTGGCGAGAGATAGAACGCACTTGGTAACCCAGTTGCTTGCAGTACTCAAGTACCAAATCATCAGAAATGTTTATCAGTTTATGTCCTGGTACCCATGCTTGTCTCATTACTCTTCCCATCAGGATTTCATGAGGGCTCAGGCCTGTTTTTCGGTCTGGAATACTTCTGAGTCCCATCCGAACAAGAGGCAAAGAATTTATCTAGTTCATGCCTGTAGATTCACACATCTTTCCTAATCTCAATTTTATAGTGCCATTTATTTGTTCCACCACTCCAGAAGCCTCTGGACGATATGCACAGTGCAGTTTTTGTGTGATCTTGAATGCTTTACAGAGCTGATCAATCACCTCATTCTGAAAATGTCCGCCTCTATCTGATTCAATTGTGACTGGCACCCCGAACCTAGGTATCAATTCTCGCAGTAACAATTTGGCTACAGTTATGGCGTCATTCTTTTTAGCAGGGTAGGCTTCCACCCATTTTTAAAACAGGCAGACAATGACAAGGACATATCTCATTCCCTCACAACGAGGCAGTGTGATGAAGTCAATCTGTACTCTTACAAAGGGACCTCCTGATTTTCCAATTTTTCCCAATTCGACTACTGTTTTCTTCCCAGCGTTAAACTGCTGACATGTTACGCACCTCTGGCAGAGTGACTCTGCTACCTTCCTGAATTTTGGATTGTACCATGTTTGTTGGAAAACCAGAACCATGGCGTCCCTACCAATGTGTGAATTTCCATGTATCAACCTGGCCATTGAAGCAAGCAGATGTCTAGGCAACACAGGCATACCATTTGGGCCCACAATGACACCATCCTCACTTCTCTGCCGACAACCAAGTTTCCTCCATTTTTCCTTTTCCTTTGATGGCACAGCATGCTGCCAATCTCTCAACTCTTCCCAGGTAGGCACATCCTCAAACACCATAAGTTGGCAGCTGGTTCCAGGTCCCCCAATTTGATATTTACAGACATGCGATGTTTGGCACAATGTTGGGCCACTTCATCAGCAAATCGATTTCCTAAAGTCACATGGTCAGTGCCAGATTTGTGAGCAGCATATTTGACCACTGCCAATTCTTTTGGTAATTGGATTGCCTCCAGTAAATCTTGTACAACTTTTCCATTTCGGATGGGAGTACCTGAAGAAGTCAGAAACTCCCTCTGTAGCCACAATTGGCCGAAGTCATGCACAACCCCATAACAGTATTGACTGTCAGTATATACTGTTATTCTTTTGTTTTTCCCAATTTTACAGGCTCTTGTTAATGCAATCAATTCGGCTACTTGTGCAGACTTCACTCCAAATAAACAGGATGCTTCTTCAATTTGTTTTACTGAGACTACAGCATAAGCAGCACTTAGGCCTACAAGTTTGTGTCTCATACATGAGCCATCCACGAACAGTTCTTCATCTTCCACAGGCAAGGGCACTTCCTTGATGTCTGGGCGTGGTTTAGTACTAAATTCTGTCAGGTCAATGCAGTCATGCTCGTCCTCTCCCTTTGCTTCTGCGGTCATTGAGTCAGGTAGCAATGTGGCTGGATTCAGAATGTTGCACCGAGTAATGACTACATTCGCAGCACCCACGAGAATCCTCTCGTATTTAGTCAGCCGACTAGGGGTGAGATACTGAGTTTTAGTTCTGGTCAGTAAAATCACAACTGCATGTGGAACATACACAGTTACAGGATGTCCCATAACAATAGATTCACTCTGTTCTAGACTCGTGCAAGTTGCAGCTACTGCTTTCAAACATCCGGGTAATCCAACTGGATCCAAAGTGGCGGAAAAATATGCCACTGGACGTCTAGTTAAACCATGCTCCTGAGTTAAGACGGATAGTGCACAATTATCTCGTGTGTCACAGAACAGTGCAAACTCCTTGGAATAGTCAGGCATCCCTAGAGCAGGGGCTGTACACAGACATTCTCGTAATTTAGTAAATGCGGTTAAGCTTTCATCATCCCATTCCACTGGGTCCTTTGCTCCTTTCTTTGTCATTTTTATCAAAGGCTTTGCCAGGACTGCAAATCCCACAATCCATTGCCTGCAGTAACCTACCACCCCAAGGAACATTCTGACTTCTTTCTGAGTACGGGGTAACTGCATGTTCCGAATTATTCTGACTCTCTCTGAGGTAACTTTTCTGACGCCTTTTTCTATCTGGTGCCCCAGATATTTTACTGACTTTGTACAGAATTGCAATTTGTCAGGAGATACTTTATGTCCTTTTTCACCTAGGTGATTCAGTAAGGCAATGGTGTCAACAACACAATCTCTCTGACTTTTAGACGCCACCAAGAGGTCGTCTATATATTGCACCAAAACAGATTTTCCAGGTAAGACTAAAGATTCAAGACACTTTTTCAGAATCTGATTAAAGATAGAGGGACTTTCCGTGTACCCTTGAGGGACACGATTCCAAACGAACACGTGACTGTCGAAAGCAAATGAGAAAAGAAATTTGCTGTCTGGATGCAATGGGATCGAAAAGAATGCATGACATAGGTCTATCACGGTGAACCACTCAGCATCCCAGGGAATCTGATACAGTATCACTGCTGGGTTTGGAAAAATAGGACAGCAAGGAACGACAATTTTATTTACCTTTCTCAGGTCCTGCACTACCCTGTACTTGCCAATAGGTTTCTTGGTTCCAATTATCGGTGAGTTACATGGGCTACTCATCACTTCTTGTATGATGTTTGCTTCTAGCAGTCTTTTTATTTCAATGGCAACTCCTGCTCTCACTTCTGCACTCATTTTGTATGGCTTGGTATTGGGGTAAACTGCATTTTCTTTCATGGCTATTTTGATTGGGTCTACATTTGCCATTAATCCTACATCTTTTCCAGTAAAGTCTCATACTTCTGGTTTCACTGTCTTTTGGAGTTCTTCGGGTAAGTCTTGTATAGTCATTTGTTTAATTTCTGAGTCTGGTCTAATTAACATTAATTTGTATATGCCATCCTCGTCTGGGGTTTGAATCTCGACGCCTTTTGGTGTGCAAAAGATGGTACAGTTCATTTTGCACAACAAATCACGTCCCAGTAAGTTTACTGGACTGGTATCACAAACTACAAATCTATGCATTTCTTTGAAATTCCCTATTGTGATCTCCATGGGCTCAGTAACTGGGGTACTAATCAATTGATTAGACACGCCCACTACTTGGATTGCTTCTCCCGAGAGGGGTAGGTTTGGAACGTCCGCTGTTCTCACAGTAGAACGGGTAGCACCAGTGTCCAATAGAAAGGTGACATCATTTCCGTCAACCTTTCCTTCAATGTATGGCCCTGACTGGTCTACCGGCAAGGAGGCGCCAAGTACACACTCCTCGTCCTCCCCTCTCAGGCCCCGTCAGTATTGATCGTCACAGAGAAAAGTGTCATTCAACAAAGATTGCGAAGTTGCTGCATTTCTATCCTCATTGCCTCCCCAGATTTCTATATCATCACCCTGTGGTGTTTTCCCTTTATAATTCGGTTTAGGTGCTCGGGGCAATTGACTTGCCTTTACCTGATGCTGGGTCTTTCTTTGTTTCTCATTCTGCGTCTGTGGAATTAAATCAGTGGTTTGGGGGTTACCATGTTGTAAATATGGACATTCGTCTCTCCAGTGCCCAATTTCTCCGCACTGGTGACAGGGGAATTTCTTTTTAGCTTCTTCTCTACTCATTTTTACTTTGGGCTTCCCTCCACCCCCAGAGCCTTGATTTTGGGAATTCTTATTCATTTTATTCAGTTGCTTTTCCTGTTGTTCTGCCAACTTTACCTGTGCCCACATGACTTTCTCTTTCAGAGCCTTTCGTTTTTCTGCCATCTCAACTTCGCAATACTTTGCATATCGTAAAACCTCATCCATTTTCTTAGACTGCCAACAAATTTTATTATCTTTGATCCACTGGCAAATTTCGGGTCTTAAACCGTTTACAAACCTGTAAATGAAGTGGGTCATATCCTTCATCTCGATGTTATCTATACCACTGTATGTTTTAAATACCTGCAACAGTCTTTCATAGAAGGAGTGCACAGTCTCGTCCCTTTCCTGCGTGGTTCTGTCTATTTTGGTCCAATCAGTTTCCTTTGCAGGCACCTTTTTCTTTAGGTGCAACATGACCTGGTCATATTTCCTCATCACCTCATCTGAGGGAGCACCAGTAACAGGGTCACTGGAGTATTCTTTATTAGGCCAATCAACGGCAACTTTGCATTCGGTCCATAAATCCACAGGAACCACTATGTCGAAAAACCCATCCAGGTCTTTCCACAGGCACTTTTGCACCTTTACGAACCTTTCCACCTGCCTGTACCAGTCCACAGGCTTTTCTCGTAATTTGGGAAAGTCATTGGTAAAGGACACAATATCCTGTCTGGACCATGGAACGTGCACGTACTTTCCACCTGGCACTTCACGCATGGGGTATAATTGCTCTGGCTTGTCAGCTTCCTTTAGAACGAACTCAGAAGACGTCTGTTTAGATCTAGTCTCATCTTTCTTCTTTGCCCACCTGGTTTTCCATTTTTCTATGTCTCCCCATTTTTGCAGCACAGTCAATAATTCTTTGATTTGTGCCTTTTTCCCTGCTACATTCATGTTTTCTAAGTCTTTGTCTGAGAAATCAGCTCTATAGAGTTTTTGTAATGGCTTTGATTTTGAAATATCTATTCCCATACTAGCTGCAGTGTCTGTCAGCTTCTCATGGAGCACTCTGGTATTCCGGGTAAGACTTTTGCAGATAAACAGTAGCTCTTCCTAGGAATAAGTATTTAATCTGTCTAACCCCACATTTCCTGACATTTCCTGACATAGTGAGATGTACGTAGTGACGGTTTCTTCAGAAGAAACCATCACTACTTATATCTCACTATCTATCAGCATATATGTTTTATGTATATTGTTGTCATATTGTAAAGTGTTATTAATTTTTAACTAACTTGAATGTTCATGGAAATCATTAAAATGTGTGATTTAAAAAAAAAAAATTGTAAAGCTTTATTTGTAATTTGCTGGTTAACATTGCTTCGTCAAACTATATATTGCCTGGGATTGTTATTTGTCATTATACTTTTTACCCTGACCCAGGAATTTGATCCACAATCAGGGGGTCCTTGTTACTTGCGAGTACAATTTGTGTGGTTACATAGTGCATTCCACTGAAATTTCTGCCATTTCGTAGCACTGTACCTAACAGGTGCTTTTAATACCATGATCCATTGGTCTCAGAAAGATGAATAACTGGGTTGGTATTGTGCAAAATGAAGCCTGCAAGTTATATCCATGGCCACAGGAAGGATGTGACTGTGCAGCGACAGCGTTTTTTTGCATATAGATTTGCTGCATTTGCCACATATTCCATAATCTTCTGCAGAATCCGCAGATTTTAACAACAAAAGGTGTTTCTAGCTCAAAGGGTTCAAAAGTTACCTAAAACGCAGCAACACGTGTTGCCGCAGAGTAGAAGGCCCTTTGCAATGCTTGACTGCTCTACTTTCTGTTACTTATTTTTTTTGTTGAGTGTTAAACTGATACTAATGAGGTGCAGCCAATGCACACACTGTTCACAAGTATAAAAATGTTTTAAAAAATGAAGTAATACTATCATAAAATGTGCTGCATTATGCCACATAATTTTCCTTTTCTTGCCCTATAATTTACTCAGCCCTGCTGCATAATATGGCCCTCCACTGCCGCATAATTCCAGTGGCCCTGGTTATATCAGTACACCCCAGCAGACAGCATGTTAATGACTGTGCTATTTTAAGGGCTTTATTTTTTCTTATTTAAGTTCCTGAGGCTTGATGTGGGGCGGTTTTTTCATTATCAAAGTTCAGGCCAGCTCTGCTGCTATGAACTCAAGAGGCTGTGTCAGCCCCTTCCCAGCCCAGCACAGATTATCGCAGACCATTGTCAAAACCAGTGAAACTGAAAGTGTTTACGACCGTAGTTTAATCATTAAAATAGCGCAGTCATTAACATGCTGTCTGCTGGGGTGTACTGATAAGAGATTTATTTTTTCTGATTTAAGGAAGTAGTACATGATCAAACATCTGATCTTGCTGTAAAATAGTAACACTTTCTGTGGGGCCATCCTTTGACTGAGGTAATTTAAAACCTGCACTGCGGTGGCACTAAAGCTATGGAAACTCATTGCCAATGCCATCTGATGACAAAGGCTCTCAATTAAGTGCCAAATCTGCAAGAGACAGGTAAGACAGGGGTGTTGCTTTCCGGTTAAATTCTGGGTTTGAGATGGGGGGTTGGTAGAGCAGCAAGAATGCGTGACAATCCACTGCTGGGACAAAAGCAGAACCCTGTTTATTGCCCCCATCACTTCCCCTTCCAATAGGAGTGAAAACTCTGCTGCTCAGAAGCAGCATTTCCCTTGGCGAGGCCTCACCATCATACCACAAGTCTAGGGCAGGAGCACACACCACATGCTGTGTATGCTGGGGCTGGCCTATTATCATTCTATGTATGACAATGGTCTATATATGACAATGGTCTGCGATAATCTCGTGCTGGGAAGGGGCTGACACAGCCTCTCGAGTTCATAACAGCAGAGCAGGCCTGAACGTTGATGATGAAAAAACCGTCCCACATCAAACCTCAAGAACTGCGGCAAAGATACCAGCAAAATGCCCACCATCCCAATCCGACCCTGGACACCCTTCCTAGGCCACTGGCGACTTGGATACCCCAACAGCTTAGTTTCGTCACCTAGAAGTTGTGCAACCTTCTGAGAAAGTGCTGCTGGAGGTTGACATATAGTTATATCTCTATAAACCCGCCCTCTAGCACCAAATTAAAACAGTTCACATGCATGAACACGCACCTAGAGAGAAGGTCAAATCTTTTCACGTTTAGCAGATGCTTCTTTTCTTTAGTACCATTGAGTAAAAGTAGCGTTATAACTATCTACCCCACTTCGCAAGTGTTAACAGAATTTAAACTCTGCACAGAAGCACAACTAACATTATAAAATACGTTGTCACTCTTCCTGCAGCACTGCCTCATAGGCATACTCTGGCTGAAGTAAGCACAGACGACACGAAGAAATGCTGCCTGTTCCACAAGGTAAACCACAACACAACAATTACACAACCGTGTACTAGGTTTATCTAGTGTCGTTTTTGTTTTTCTTGACAAACGACGTGTTCAGCCACAGCTTCTCCATGTGTAGTGTCCTGCTGGACACGTTCTAGTTGTTGTGTCATGTAAACCTACACTTTACACCCACCCACCACTGATGTCACGAGTCAGGTGACACAGTTAATAAATAGGGCGGAGCGCACGTGCTCTTGGCCAGTTTAGTAACCCACTACCCTGTGTCCGTGTCTCCATGAGCGCCGCAATGTGGGCCTAGGGCCCAACACTACACTGGCGACGAGAGTGGCTGTACCCCCGCGTGCACCAGCCGAAGAAGAAGGGGGAGAGAAGGATGCCTACCTAAAGGCACCCCCCTTGCGACGATCGGCGACGGCCACCGAGAGGCCTGCTGAGCGAGTGCCTAGCCCCGGGTTTGCACGTCCACGAGGAGGTGACCGGGAGCCCACCCCGAACCTCTCCAGCCCTGCCGAGTGCTGCCTTGCTGAGGAAGGCGCACAGGGACACAGCTGACCGACCGGAGCCCACCCGCATCGGCCGCAATTGAGGCCCCACCACGTGGAGACCGACGCAGTGCCCACCCGCGAGGCAGAAGAGCCCGTAGGCCAGAGGTGAGCCCGGGCGCTGATAATGCCCTCGGGGGTCGCGTGAGCCTGAAGCGACCCCCCATTCAGACAGTAACGATATGCGGAGCCCACCCGCTGTAAGGTTACAACGTGGCCCCACCAGCGCGACACAGACACTGGAGCCGGCCAACACTTTCCCCGATGTGCAGCAGGGCCAGCGGAGCCCACCCACGGCCTACCTGCAGCACCCCTGTCCCCGCCGCGCAGCGCGTGTGGTGTGAGGCTGCGGCGGGGTGAATGAACAAAAAAAACGAGAGAGAAGCGCCCGCAGCATGTGGAGAGCTGCCGGGCGGACACATAGTGCAAGCGGAGCCCACCCGCAACCTGCCGGCAGCGGCCCGAGCAAAGTAAGGCCAGCAAAGCACCACCATAACTAAACGGCCCTTCGTCCATCTCCGTGCGGCAACCCTGCTACCCCAGAGCAAGCCATAGCCCCGTCGTCTGCGCTCCCTGCGGCTGCTGCACTGAGGAGACTTCAAGCGGAGCGGTCCGTCTTAGACAAATAAAGTACACACCACTCCCTGCACCAGGAGGCATCTGTAGCGGCGGCGAGGCAGAGCTACTGCTTGACCCCCCCCCCCCCCCCCCCCCGCCCCCGCTTTGCTAGCTCCGATCCAGAGAGGCCTCAAGGAAGAGGAACTTTGGCCTGGGAAGTGCCTGCAGTTACCGCCTCTGGGCAGACATTCCCAGCACCTGTAACACACAGGGCACACCCAGGTGGAACACCAACAGCGCTGACTCAGCCGGCGTTTCCCCCCCCTCGCACCTCAGACACAAATGCTTGTGCCCTACTGCCCCAAGCCTGTAAAAAAAAAAAAAAAACGGAGGTGAGACTTACCGGGGAAAAGGGCGGTGTCCTGCTCCAGACGCCGGTGGTCAGCAGTGGCTGCAGCTTCTGTGCAGGTCGAGGGGAACAAGTCCTTCAAGCACAAACAACACGGGAAAGTAGTTACGAAGAAAAGAAGGCTGCTGCTGAAGAAAAGCCTAATCCTACACTGCCATCTAGTGGCCATTTCCCGGTACTGCACAGTATTGCACGACGAACAAAAACAAGCCTACAACAAGACAAGCAATCCCTGTAGCTGCACCAGGACACATCCAAGATTAGAACCGGTGCACACAAGGGATCGTGACACCTCTACAGGAGCACAGCGCATCAGCGCCCAAAAGAAAAGGGCAACCTTGTCCGGAACACAACCAGGGACGTCAAGAAGACTGTCTGCATACGGCGCCAGGTTCAAAACCAAGGGTGAGACCTGTACCACAGATCGCCACGGACAGAAAAGAATGGCAACAGCGAGCGCATGAAGAGTGCGCATGAACACTGCCGCGCCCAAGTGACACCAGACCACTACACAGCCGTCAAGGGCAAAAGGAGATGGCCCAGGAACGCGCCAGAAGCGCAGGGTCGCGCCAGGAGTGCTAGAACTCCACCCAAGAACATTCGGGACAACACGCAGCAAGTGCGCCATAGAAAAGGTCAGAGGAGCGGTGACGCAACCCTCCTGAAACACTACACCGACACCAAAGCTGGAACCCCGCACAGAAACACCAGCGAAAGTCACAGGAGCGGTGGCACAACCCTCCGGACACAGTGAAGCACCCGAAGAGCGCGGACAAAAGTGCACCAAAGCAAGAGCAACACAAGCAGCAAAGTGCAAGAACCACACAGCGTCACACGAACTGATCGGCAACCGCAGCCAGCAGATCTCAGAGGACGCCCCGCCATCACCAGAAAGACCGCCTGCTCACACCCAGTAGCTGAAACGGACTGCACACAGGACACTCGGGAGAACACACAGCAAAGTGCGCCCATGGAATCCAAAGCGCGCCAACGCTAAAGCATTGCAACGGAAAAGAACAATGATCACACAGATCCTCGGAAGCATTTAAGAAGAAAAACCGAGTCCGCAAAGGACACGCCAAACCAGAAGCGCGCAGGAAGTCGCGCCAGTGAACCTGACTGCATAGTCAGCACCTAGGAAACCTCTCCACACGGAAACACTGCTGAACGCAGGTTGGAGAAAACACATCTCCACCGCCACAGCGAAGCCCTACAGTAGGCCGAAGACCACCCACGGTGTCCTCCCTCACACTGCCTTAAGACGGAGTCAGCCACGACCCAAGACCGGCAAGAGAGGAGTCTCACACCCCACGTGGCAGGCCGCCACAGCACCATGTGCTCCAACAACCAGCGACACAAGACCGAACGTCACGTCGCCCAGCGAGCAAGAAACACGTCACCAAGTGACTAGTCCAGACAAGCATACCAGAGCAAAAACAGAAGCCGGTGCCACGACAGCGCCGCCTCGAGGTCCAAACGCAACGCCCTCGAAGAAAAGAAGAGTGACAGCTCTGTCACCCCTAAGACCGGATGAGCACAGGTGGACTGAACAAGCCAACAAAGGGAGAACACCGAGGACTCACAGCCAGCCAAGAAGCACACCCTGACACGCCAGACAGCCACCAAGGCGGACCGACGTCCCAGGATACAGCCCCACGGATGAACCAAACATAAGCCGCAGCAAGCGCAGTCCATGTCTCATCCCAACGCTTCCCCAGGCGACCGTCCATCCCCGAGCGTCGGCAGTCTGAGTCAGTCGGCTTCCCTGCTCTCGTCCGCAGATGCCAAGGGTGGAGATCAGCATTGAGCGGCCGCTCTCTCATCGCCTCAAGATGGGGTCGGCAGTGGCCCCCCAACAGGCAAGAGAGGAACCGAACACTCTACGTGTCAAGCCGCCACCTAAGGCCAACATCAACAAAGCGGAGGCACATGGCTGCCAAATCTCTCCAGACATCCAACGCTCCCAGCAAGTCCCCAACACCTATCATCCCGAATCTCTAAATGGCTGGCAACCACCATCACCCCAGCCATCAGCACCTGCGCCAATCAACACCACTGCCAGCGACCGGCAGTGTAGACTGGCAAGAAGTTCAAGTATGACGTGGTCCGCGACCAAGGAACCAACGAACTTCGACACCCTTAAGAACCAGAAATATAACCATTAACAGGAGAAGGTCGCGGCGACTGGTCCAGTCACAGAGTAGAAAAGAAGACAGTGTCCTAGAGCCAGGACAAGACCAGAGGGAAACGGGAGGAGTGCACGCCGCTCGGAGAAGCCTGGTTAGGAGGACAAGAGCAGCGAGATGACCAGACCACGCCGCGAAAAGGAAAACAGAGTAGAAGGGCTCGACGCCACGAAGGAAAGAGAAAAAGAAAGGAGTCAAGTGGCACGACGCCATCAAGAACAGCAACATCCAGAAAGGTGAGGAGCGGTGTGACAAGTCTGCACACCCACCAGAAGAGAAGGTGACACGGACCACAACATCGAATACAAGGGCCTACAAGTCCAGAGGAACATCAGTAGCACTAGGTGAAGAACAGACCCCTACCTACAAGTCCTCTGACAACCCGTCGACTGCAGGAATGAACAGGCTGGACCATTGGCAACACCCACCTTTGGGATTGAGCAGAAGTCTGGATGGGGAGAACGCTCAGACGCCCAGCAGAGGGAGAACTGACCACCCCACACCAGCCCGTGGATATCCAAGGGGCAAAGGCCTCAGGGACACCGGTGGCAGAGGGTCCCGACACGAGAGATGGATTCGTCGCCGTCTACCCTGCACGTCCCAGGAAAAAGGGGAACTTGTGCGCAAAGGAAAGAGTCAACAGCCACCCTCCAGGCGGAGCTACGGATGCATGGTAGTAATCTCATCGCCTCCTACATTCACACCGGCTTGTGGAGTTGGAGCAACGCTGCAGAGAACACCCTGCCCAGCGGAAACCTGAAGAAGAGGGCCTCCGGGACATCTCGTGGCAGGAGAACACCCGCGAGAGGGGCGTCCCAGTGAGAAGGATGCCTTTCAACCACTCACTCCTTTGCAATGTGAAGCCAAGCTGCCTACAGTGAAGAAACCCAACGGACTAGTAAAAGACAACCTCCATCAAGTCTACCTTCTGGTCATCCTGTTCGGCGTCACCCCATGATCAAGCTCTCAACTGACTGAAGAACACACTGCCATGGCGCAAGTCCAGAAGAGCACGCCCACCGAGGACCACGACGTCTAGCCCAAGAGAACGAATGTTTCAGCTGGAAATTTCCACCGTCGTCATATAGCAAGCAGCTGAAGAGACTTTCTAAAATTATGAGGTGGCATATTTTGTGTTTTTCCTCCCACAGGTTTGGACTTTTGTTTTGTCTCAACTTTTATGAAGTTGGGGAGGAATGTAGTGTCCTGCTGGACACGTTCTAGTTGTTGTGTCATGTAAACCTACACTTTACACCCACCCACCACTGATGTCACGAGTCAGGTGACACAGTTAATAAATAGGGCGGAGCGCACGTGCTCTTGGCCAGTTTAGTAACCCACTACCCTGTGTCCGTGTCTCCATGAGCGCCGCAATGTGGGCCTAGGGCCCAACACTACACCATGCTCTGCTCACACACACTAAGAATGTGCGGGTGCATACACAAAGAAGTGCACAGACAGGTGCACGCAAACTCTTCGGCAAATATAACATTTAAATATAAGTAGGATATTATAGTGCGCTTAGTCACCGTGGAAAAAAACAAAACGTATAAGCCTGGGATCTGCGTCCATCGTCCCGTCTAATTATCCTCCCAGAAGGGGCATGAGTTTCCACATCAGCTTGTGTCCCCGACTTTTGTACCACATTATGCTCGTACAAACCCGTTCCACTGGTCGGATCACCCTCTAACCTGACGGACTTGGGTACGGCTTGTTTTGTTGCTGCCTCCGAGGGCCCGCGCTTAGAAGTGTTCTCACCCAGGGACACTCCTCTCCACAAATAGCCAGCGAAAGCACGAGCGCGGAATTCACAGTCCACACGCCGGACTGGGAGAGGCCGCCATGGCCGCGAGCGCGCCAGCGGCCCCCGGCGCCCAGCAGCCCTCGGCCTCCCTCTGCACGGGCCCCGACCCGGCAGCGGCGCTCGGTGACGACGCTTCCTGCGTCATCTGCCTGGAGTACTTCACGGACCCGGTGACCATAGAGTGCGGGCACACCTTCTGCCGCTCCTGCCTCAGCCGTTACATGAAGCAGCAAGATTTAACCATCTCGTGCCCGAGGTGCCGGCACCGATTCGGCCAGAGCGGCCTGAGGCCCAACACGGAGCTCTCGGCCGTCGCGCAGGCCTTTCGGCAGATCAGGATGGAGGCCTCGGCAAGGCCGCAGAGGAGTTGTTGTGAAGGCCACAGTCAAGTAAAGAGGTCCAGTGTGTGTCCAGTGTGCTGGGAACCCCAAAATGATCAATGTCACAACGGGGGATCTGAAGAGGATGGCAGCGAAGAATACAAGGTACAGTAAAAGTATTGTCATCACTTAGTCAATAAATGTGTTGAAGAAGTCCTCAATGCAAGCGAGATAATAGTACAAGAACACAGTCTTGGGTCGTGGAATTCTTCCATGTGCGACTAGGTTATTAACTTGAGCCCCACGATGTTGGAAGGGGTTAATCTCTTAGCCCAAACTGACCTACTGCCCCACATATGGTTGTATGTCTGGATATCGTGGCAAAAAATATCAAGGATCAGAATATCTAGAAGGTAATTGCATATAGGTAAGTACAGATTTATTATTCTGAACTCTACATGTACGTACCTAGAAGCAGCGTCGGATTGGTAACGCGGGCACTCGGGCAATGCCAGAGGGGCCGGTATCCTTGTTCCAGCTGTGGGCTGTTTATTGAGCAGCTTAGGGGCCGATTTAGGCAGTTTCTGCATTGTTCGATGGCGCCAGCAGACCAGTGAGTGCCCTTTCTGGAGGTAGATGGGTGTCCACTACCTCCCTTTTATCAACGGTAGAGGTGGCACTTACTTTCTCTCGCTGGGCGGCCTATTAATATATATATATGCATATTGAGAAGGGGCAGGGGGCCTGAACAAAAGTGGCCTCACTTGTTTTCAGTTGTGTTTCACCAGTATAAACTAATCCGTGCATTTTTTTACACCCCCCCTTTTTAGTAAATTTCGCCGAAGCAGTTTTTGTGGAAAGACAGTATGCAAATGTGGGCCACTTTTTTTTGGCGCGCCTAGGCCCCTTTTTAATCCCAATCCAACCCTGCACAGAAGATATGCATTACCAAGGCTCACATATGTGGAGTTAAGTGTAGTAAACCTATGCCTACCTATACAGACTTAACTGCACAATATTTTGGTCATCGATATTTTTGACCCACAGTAGTCTGTTGTCGATATTGTGGTGGAATACCCCCTTATATTGGGGTGTCACACAGGCCCCTGCAATTTGGAGCAGTCATCAACCCTTCAGGGTGCCAACATTCACCCCAAGGAATATCTGTGAGATATTGTAGACTGCAGGGCCTCCTATCACATTTTGCAAGGGGATCCCATCATTTTGCATCATAGTCCATCCAAAGAATGTTGACAAACACGATCACTTTATTATTCACATTATCATACCTAGCTGACAGTTGGCTCCATGTCATGTGCGACACTGTCAGCCATTTCGGGAATTTTAGCCAGGAGCACTTTTGATGGTGGGACTATTGATCCTGTAGCTGCAGTGTTAAAAATGAAACTTTAAGTCTCAAAATTCAACACACCATAGGGTAAAATACCAGGACTAGCTAAAAGGTTTTGCCCAAGAAATGCGACTACGTGGCATCTCCAAACATAGTTAATAATACATATCTTTCTGGAATGTTAAGTTATCCCTTTGAAAAGCACATTTAAATACATGATTGCCAACATGCTATTGGCTGACCGACAGCCTTATTCATCCACAGCTCGATGTTATAGGAAATGAGGAGATGAGACTTATCTGAGGAAAGACACCATCTTCAAGCCAAGAAATGAATGGCAATATACATTTCTGATGGCCTATTACAGTCGCACAAAGCCACTCCATTTTCCTCTCTAAATGACAGCACTGCTTTTCGGTGTATATGTTGTTATGTTTCCCAGGGATAAACTAAGTGCTCCTCTTGGGCAGATTTCTTCATGGCTCCTAGGGGGCCTGGCACACAATTTGAAGACTACTGATGTAACCCAGTGCCAGAGTAAAGATACAGGTGTTTGCTCTGTACAAGTTATATATTGGGCTAACAACCCCAGTATAGGGTTCCATCTAATCTGGAAGAGAGTTCACCGTTTATTGATGTGAGTGCCATTGCTGAGCCTGCACTAACCATCTTTACTCCATATTAGCTTTTATGTAATGATGTGGTGGTGTATTGGGGTTCCTTTTGCCTTCACACTAGTGACGGCTCTCCTTTATGGGCTTCAGGGCTATGCCCTTCTTGTTTTCTGGTCTTTTTTTATCATCGCAAAAGTGAGTGATAACCGATTATTCAATCATGGTGTAATAAAAGAAAAATGCCAACCAACTTCAGGTGCAGCAACAGCCTGTATTCTCTCTTGACGGTTCGCGCAGGTACCTAAAAGCACATGCACCAGCCAGCAGAGGGATTATTCAGGGCTGGTAAAATCCCAGCCCTGGCCTCAGGGCCGTAGCATGCCTCAGTGTATCACCCAATTTGTGGCGTGCTAAAGTGTCGCAGCTAAAGGTAACCATGAGCGCTGCTGGGTTGAGTCCTTTAGTGTCCGTGGCTACAGGCGAACCAGCTCATCACAGAGTTTGTAAAGGGTGCGGTGAAAATCAGAGACTGAAAACTGGTGCCTGAGACTATACAAGTTCAAGGTTTTAGTTTCATATTCTAGTGTTGGCAGCATCAATGCACATGGTTCAAACTGGACATGCATAGGCAGCAAGTTAAATAAAAAAAAGTTTTTAAATGTGTGCCTATGGGTGAAGGTTGGTGGCAGGGAAAGAGAGTGTGTGCATGTGTGAAAAACGAGTTAGTAAGGGAGTGAGTCAGAGTGAGTGAGAATGAGTGATATGAAGTGTGAGAATGAATGACAGTGAGTGAAGGAAAACGACAATGAGTGTAACTGAGTGTTACCGAGTGTGAGACTGAGTGCGTGAGAGTGAGTCACAGTCTGACTGATGTTAAGTGAGTCAGAGAATGAGTGAGTCAGAGTGAGAATCAGTGAGACTGATTGAATCAGACTAGGTAATAAATGAGTGGGACTGAGTGAGAAAGAGTGTGACTGAGACTAGTTGAGTCAGAGGAAGTTTGAGTGAATGAGAATAAGTAGGACTGAATGAGTGAGACAAGGTGAGTCAGAGTGAGAATGAGTGGGACTGGGAGAGACTTGGAATGAGTGAGACTGAGTGAGTGAGACTGAGTTAGAATGAGTGAAAATAAGTGAACCAAAGTGGGGACTAGGTGAATCATAACGAGTGGGACTAAGTGAATTACAGAGAAGCCAAGTGAGTAGGAGTGCACATGAGACTAAGTGAGTCAAAATGAGATTAAGTGAGAATGAGTTGGTCAGAGTGAGGTTGAGTGACTCAGGATGAGTGAGTCAGAGTGAGATTGACTGAAACAGAATGAGTGAGACTGAATGAGAATAAGTGAGACTGCAGAAGTCAGCGAGGCCAAGTGAGTCAGAGTAAGTAAAAGTATGAATTAAAGTAAGATATTGAATATGAGTGAGAGAGTAAGACTGATCGCAGCTGTATGTGAGCGAACTCTCCAAACCAGTTCATGGAAAGTCAGTCTTGCTCACTGAAATTTCAGCCAAGGATTACGCCTCACCACTTTTAAAGGTCACCATTCTGCACTGACCTGATATATGTTGGTGGACATACTCTTGCATCTGATTCAGAAAGTATCAAATATCACTATATGAATTCAGAACAAGAGGGGTATTTTTCAGTGTCATCTCAGATTGGTTCTATGAATGAACTTTCTTTGCAAGAAGTTCCAGTATCTGGGAGCATCGTGGGTGCTTTTAGGAGGCATGTCAGGTTTACTCTTTATTGAATTGCACTTGTGTATTGTCATCCAGTAGTGGAGACTCTCTTACCCATCCAGCCCTTTTCCTAAGGATATTAATCTTCTGCTTATTCATGAACAAGTCTGATGGAGGTGGAGAGATTCAATACATTGTCATATGTTAGGTAAATGTCTTCCAGACAGGCATCCCTTCCAACTGTAACAATATCATACATGGACTGATGGGTGAGGTGCCTTCAAAGCACATTGTCTGCCTGCAGTTGACATAGACTTTCGAAATGCTTGAATGCACAACATGCATTGGTACACAGAAGACTAGTTTTTCTCATGAGGTGCGATATCAAGAAAGGGGTAACAGCAATACAAGGCCAACTAATGAGATTGGGTAGAAGTTTAGAACTGGTGAAGTCGCCAGCAATACGAGCAGCCTAGTATAATGCTTCCATTTCCCAAATCAAAGCTTTGCTGACAAATTGTAGGCCATTGACTGCAGATGATTACTATAGTGAGTAGGTTTTTGCCAAGCATACCTCAATCAGACAGCAACACCATATGTGAGTTCTGGTTATTTTTTTTAATAAGAACATTTTTATTGATTTTTAAGATGACAAACTGTTCTCTCCAAATGGACACATTAATTACAATACCTTCCCACTAAGCCCGCAGCCACATCCAGGCCGCTCGCCACCCCCTTTAATGTGTATATTAGCACTTTACTCAACTTGTCCCCCTAGTCCGTGGTGGGCTCACTGTTTGCCCCAAACTCTGTCGTATTTGCTGGGGCAACCACGTGCAGTGTGAATTGTTTCCTCTAGTTTTGCGCCAGAGGGGGTGCAGTGGAGGACCTCCAATATTTAGCTAAATCTCTTTTATCCAACAACGTACCCATCCTCACCAGAATCCTGTCCCCCTCCCCTGGACCTCCTAAGTCCCTCAGGATGCCCAGTAGTGCCTGTCTATAATTGCTACCCCACTATCCTGGACAGACCAAAAGTGCAGTATAACGGTTCAGGCTCTTACCACATGATAAAAATCTCCTCTTGACTCCGGGCAGTGAAAACATGCAGACAAAGGCACACCTGGGCACTTCAAAGGCGATAGGGTGTGATATATGCCAGATGCAGGTACTTAAACTTGACGAGGCAGTCATGCCGAGATTGTAAGGAAGTGTGGGCCGTACAGGTGTCCCGCCAGTCGGCCTATTCCAGTGGGCCCACTGACGCCTGCTACTGTTCCCTCAGGGCGTCCAGCAGGACAGGTGAGTGCATGACCAGTCTTGTATATCTGAGAGATCTGTCCTTTTCTTAAGTTGCCCATCAGCACCCGATCCTCAAGAGGGCTGTACCCATGGACCTTCCCCAGGGCATCCTGATACACGGACAGGGTGTGTCGTAGCTAAAAGAGAAACTGGGATTTGTGCAAATTAAACTCAGTCTGTAGCTCCTGAGAGGAGCGGATATGGTCCTTGTCCCACACGTCTCCCAGGCACGAAATGCCAATTCGCCCCCCACCCGGCTCCCCACTCGTACCAGCCATCTACCTGCCCAAAGGGGACTCCCTGTGTAAGTTTGTGGTCCCAGCCCATCCAGGCACTGCCGCCCTCCAAACCTGGAAGACACACTATCCTGGTCAGTCCTGGGAGGTGTCCGAGGAGTGGCACTCAGTATAAAATATACCTTACATTATCCAGCCCAATCAGTACTATACCCCCCAGTATGCCGGTTTCTCCCAGCCCACGTGCATCCAGTCGTTCACCGTCAGGAGTTATGCTACCCAGTAGTATAGTATAGACAAATGTAAGTGGCCCGAACACATTAAATGCAACTATGTTGGGCTTATTGGCCCAAAAGAACTCTCAGTGCTGCCTAGTTGTTAAATCATGACTGGGAAATCTGGAGGCGGAAGTTTTTGAGTTCTAATAAATTATACAGTGTTTCCAAATAGGGTAAGAGGGGACATGTATTTAATTAAGAACAAGCTGTTCTTTAAGAGCACCTAGCTCAGCCACAATTAAAAAAACACAAGGTTTATTTACACATAACTTGTCCTAATTATGTTCTTCTAACGGCATGTATCTGGAACAAGCCCAAGCACGACCAGTGGCTCGCTTATGAGTAAATACAACTCATCATCTCTTCTCCATGGGTGTGCCTAAGTTCATGTTTTTATTGTGTCTCCCTGGAGAGTGTTGCTGCAGACTCCTTACCTCTTCGCATCAGCTTTCTGCTTGTTAGATGTTTTGCTTCTCTCATGGCCGTCACATTCCCAGTAATCACTGGTGCCTGGTCTGGGATTGATGGGGTCATACGTCTTGCAGGCCATGTAGGGTATCGGAAGAGTCAATGTCCCATATTGTCATTGAACCGTCATCTCAAAAATATAAGGAGAAACAAATATTTCCACTACTAGAGAACTGTGTTCAGACATCCAGGGCAACATTGACTTTTTGTTAGGATGTATTATCTAATCTCATATCACGATCATTGCCTTGAGATCATGCAATAATGTTGGCAAACGTCAATCACTCTGTTTGAACTTGTACCATGGCTTTGTAATTAAAATGTAATTAATTGTAACTGTTGTTGACAATATGTTGTTGCTAAAATATCAGTGCGAATGATGCTGAGGAGTAATGGTATTGTAATTTAAAGTGAAAAGGAATTCTATTATGCATTGCACATATTGATAATTTTATTATAGAATGAAACTTATATCTGTAGCTACATAGTTTTTATGTGTTTTTTCTAAACTTGCTGACAAATGATAAATACATTAATTTTAAATTACATATTTAGATATGTCAGTTTTCTGCAGTAATATTGTTTGATGAGGGTTTTC
Source organism: Lissotriton helveticus (assembly GCF_964261635.1). Lineage (NCBI taxonomy): Eukaryota > Metazoa > Chordata > Amphibia > Caudata > Salamandridae > Lissotriton > Lissotriton helveticus. The sequence continues at coordinate 795,038,010 of NC_136063.1, read as the reverse complement.
AAAATGCTTGCTTGGCCTTGTCCTCCTTCCTGTAGCCAACACACTTTTCCAGGTAAGACTAACAGCAAAAGGTTCCTCGCCTCCACCTTACAAGAGGCCATCAACTTCAGGCTAGCCGGAGCAGCCAACAGTTTCTATATTATTTTATTGGCTTCCGTGTAGCACAGTTGTGATCCTCACTGGGGTGGGTGGGGGTGAGAACACTGCAGAGAAATAGGAAAAACTCACTTTAACATCACAAGGAAAAGCAGAGTAGAGGAAATACAATTTAACAAGTGCCTGATGTGCATAATCAAGTACTCAGTTTCATAAAATTATGGGCATATATACTTAACGAAATACTGTGCATTTGGTCATGCAGGTACATGATTTTTGGAACTTACTGGTACTTAGAAGGTATTATTTTAGATTAATCTTGAACTCTTTAAAGGTGGTGGCCAAGCGTGTAAATGTCGGAGGGGAGATCCAGATTTTAGGGCGGGTTACTTGAGAAGAAGTGTTTCAAAGCTGATCTTTTGGGGATTATGAGCCATAGAGATGAATTACCTTTTTCAACTCTGTTTTGTCTAGGTATGGTGAGCTGGTCAGCTTGGGTTTCGGGATTGCCCTGAAGATGCATCTTATGTGTGATACAAGCTATCTTGTAGGCACTGTATGCCTCTATAGGTAGACAGTTTAAAGAGGCCCAGCTCCCTAAGGCCTCAGCGAATGATCTGGCCATATATAGTACATCTGACTTTGGAAAACCTTCTAGAAGGTTACATTTATATTGAATACTAACTAGTTCCCTAATTGGGTCGTAAATGACAGCAATAATTGGGTTAGTATAGGTAGGTTCCTCACACACCCGAGCATCAATATCACTGCACGTGTTGCTCTACTGATCTCTGTACTGACGTGTGTTCTGTCCCTCCGCAGCCACATTTACTGAAATGCCTTGCTGCCCTGCAAGCGGCCCTAGAAGAAGTTCTTAAGGAGAAAGTGCAACAGGAGGAGAGGGATGGTTGCTGTCGGGTAAGGAGTGTCCTGTATTCTCTGTAGAGTTTCTGGTACAACATGTTTGTGTATGGTATGGCTTGAAAGTCCCGCCCGTGAATGAAAACCTTCACCAGAGCAGCAGCTGCTTACTCGGGACCTCCTCCAGCTATGGGAAGGCTATCTCTCGCCCATGCATCAAATCTTTCAAAGAGCTTGTTGCCAGGCCTTGTGCACGCTCTCAGGCGCCTTATTGTTTTCTACCGCCTCTACCTCTTGATTTTCTGTTATTTTTGTGCTATAGTCTGCTATACTTGCTTATATTGGTTTTTCTTCTCGCACGTGTTCTTCCTTTCGTTGTGCAGCCATTTACAAAGCATTCAGTTTGATTGGAAGGAAACTGTTTTTACAGATCCCGATAAATCGTATGTACTTTGTCCAGTTTCCTTCACAGCTGGTACATATTGATGAACTAAATTGTGTGAGAATACGTCGACTGCTTACTATAGCCAATGTTGAGAAATTAAAATGCATACTTCTGCTCGGGTCAGTCAGGTCCATTTTGCCTGTGATATCAAACTGAAATCATTGTCTACAAATTTACCTGCCCTACTTTCCACAGCGACTCATATCAGGGTCTTTTTAGGGACATACTGGCCATTCTGAAACACTAGTATTTCCTTGGTGCAAAGCCGGCAAGGGGGCTGATTTCAGAACAGAAAGGGCTGTCATGTCCCCAGTAGTGCTGGAACAATTTTCAGAGTTGGGTTTGGCCAATATCCTCTCTGAAATCTCTGGGGTTGTGAAAAATCCAACTGGGACTTAGAGTAAGGGCACTACTGCACATATCAGCGGGATGTGGGAGCATATTGGAGGGTCTAGTGGTACATTTTGCATTTTTACATATGTCTGGATAAATATGATCGGCAATGTAAGGTCATATATAGATGCCACAGGCTCCATCAAAGAGCACATTTGCAAAACAAAATCACCAGAAACAAGCACTGGACAGGCAACTCGATTTTTACTTAGGAAAAGTATTGCGTTAACCGCTCTCACAACGTAGGATTGTCTGATTTAAAATCGAACCTGGGGAATCACAGGTGTCAGTATGAATTGGTGCTGTGCTATGAGCCTTCCACCTCAAACTGAACATGTTCTTTCCAGGATCTTCCAATTACTGGTTCATGTAATTATGTGAAATGAGTCAGGTGATCTCCACCAGACGTCCATGAACAAGTATTCAAATAGTGGCACACGTTGGTTTTGGTTGTAGTAAGAAGCAGGAGTGTTCAGAGTTTGGTAAACTCCATACTTCTGACACCCTATTAACATCAAGGTTTACCGTCCATCTATACATAGAATTCAAGAACAAGGAGCTATCAGTTAACCATCGATTAAGGGCCAATTAAAAGCAAAACAGTGGTTTAATGGGATAAAGCTCTTCTGTGCAGACCTCACAATATTTCAAATAACAATCTACGATACACTAAAAAACGGAGCATCCTGGATAAGGTTAAAACAAATATACAATGATATTCATAGTAAAATGCTCAGCCAAGATGTGAAACTTGATAGCAGAAATAATATTTCTTATTTCTGCTCAGCCTTACCTCCCCTTTCAGCTTTCCTTGGGTAAAAATGGCGCACAGCCTCAATACAATCATATTCTTTGGCACATTTTTAGGTATTGGCTCTAGACAGCACATGCTGTATATATACTTTGTGAACTTCAGCCCGCCCATAGGCTTCCCATTTGCTGGCTCCATCGTCGCTGTTCTAATCTTTCTCCCCATTTGTCCATGGCATGCATCCTCTTTATGTGTTTAGCCCTCCCGAGAGCATGGACCAATTACTATTATCCATCCACTCCTTACAATTAATGACCATTTTAGAAACTTCTTTTTTCTTTAAGAGCCCACCTCAGGAGCGGTCGTGTTTTCACTCGCTCTGAGCACTGCACAGTTTCTATAAACAGGCCTGTAAATCATGTTCTTATCTTGTCTCCTAATCACCCTCCTCCTGCTGTTGCTTTCTTCATTCTGCACCCCCGTCCCTGCCTGCCATGTGCTCTGACCATCATGAAATTGGTCTCCCACTCCTCATTTTTTTCTTATCCTGCCCCCACTCACCCTCCTCCCGCTGTTGCTTGCTCCCTCCCACGCCGTTAGCCGCTTGTCCTATGCTTCTCCTATCATAATGGAACAGGCCTGTAAATTATGTTCCTAACTTCTTTTTCAAGCTACAGCATGTTTTTCAATTACCAGGAGTACATTTGCAGGGAGAGAGCGAGAAAGTTAGCAATCTCCTCTATGCTCTCCATTGCCTTGCAAGGTCATTGTCTTGCTTTGTTTCAGGTGCCCTTCACTCACTCATTCTCACTCCCCTTCCCATCCCTGAAAAAGTTACAAAAAACAGGAACATGTCATAACAGGCTCTCTGGTTACTAATGAAACAGGCTGCCGGAAGGGCTTGTTTCAATTCACTGGATGGTCATTGTAAAGCGCCACATGCCACCAACTGCACTCCTTGGTGCAGGAGTGCATCTGTAAAGTAAGTGTTTTGCGGTTTAGAGTACAGGGCACAGTATATCATAAATCCCCTCCATGGTCTCCATTGCCTTGGTAGGTCATGTGACAGCCTTGTTTTGGCTGTCCTTCATTCACTCATTCCCACCCCCCATCTCACTCCTGAGATTGTTACATAAAACAAGAATACGTCATAACTGGCTCTCTGGTTACTAATAAAACAGGCTGCAGGAATAGATTAAATAAAGGATTCCTGAATTTGAATCTATGCATGCACATTCCCCCACCCTCCCTTCCACCCATTCCACACCACCCCACACCACTCCACTCCACTCCACCCCACACCCCGCACCCACTGTCGAAGATCACCTCATCCACTCCACCCCACACCCCGCACCCACTGTCGAAGATCACTTCACCCACTCAACTCCACCCCACTCCACTCCACCCCACTCTACTCCACTCCCCTCCACTCCTCACCCTGCACTCATGGACGAAGATCGTACACCTTCCCACATCACACCTACCCCCACCCTACCTTCCACCCACTCCACTCCTCCTAAGAGTCTTGCGGTACCCACAACGGACCTGAGCATATCTCCCCTCCTCCGCAGCAGTTATCTCTCTCACCCTACCCCCCCCATTCTCATTCCTCACCCCCCCACCCCCCCAACAAGACACACAGAGCCCACCACCCCCCGCTCCTCAACATCCCCCCCGCTCCACCCCCCCATACTCAGCCCCCACTACCTTCTTGACACCCCTATTGTCTTCAGTCTTCACTCTTCCCATAACTCTCCGGCATCGCCCCCCAACGACGTCCCCGCCCTTACGTCCCAGCCGACCCATCCCTCACCCACACCTCTCGCACACACCCTCTCTCACCCACCGAATACCACCCCTCCCCCTATTACCGCAGAACACTCCACGGACAATGGCACACCCCACCCCCCCGACCCCAGCTCGTAGTTCAGCTCCCTATTCAACAACCTGCCTACGGCCCTCACCTCCAACGCTAGCCCCTACTCACAGCTCGACCTGATTTTAACAACGCTCCTACAAGTCAAAGACGAGGTCCACACCATCAAAGAACTCCTCCACACACACCCCAGACAACACCGACCTACAACCAACACCTCTGTGTCCAACAAAGGTCACACCCTCCGCACAGGCCCTCGCTTTCATCTCGCTCCATGGGTGAAACGGGTGGGCTCACACTCTCCGCGCTGGCCCACTATCCCCGACCGCAACAACGTCCACCGCCCCCGTCGCGCTCATAACTCCCTGACGGCTCATGACATAGACACCCTCCTCCGCTCATTTGGCCCTGGCCCGGTAAAGCGCACAACGCCCTCACAACTCCCCATACCCACAATTCTCTCGAATCCCATTAGGCACCCAACTCTAAGCAGCCGATGCGCTATCCCCAGCAATCTCAGAAAAATACCTCTCGCGCTAGAACACTCGACCACCCCTCTCACCCCCAGACTCAATTGCATCCTACTCAACTGTAGATCGGCCCAGAGGCATTCCTCCAACATTGCAGATCTCGTCACATCAATGGATCTTGACCTAGCCATTTTGACGGAAACATGGTTAACTGAAGCCTCCACACCTATCATGGACATATTAGTCCCCCACAATTACCACATAATTAGACTTGACAGAACCGGCAAGACGGGCGGGGGAATCGCATGCATTTTCAGGAGCAACCTCTCGGTTGCTAAATTAACCTCCCCCTCCATCACGTCTTGCGAACTCATTTGTCTTGATATCTCCAGCGAGGGCAAACCAGTATGTGCTCTACATCTCATATATCACCCGCCTAGGGACAACCTCATCTTCACCCAACAACTCATGGACACGATCTCATCCAATGCTGGTCGGCAGATCCCGCAAATCTACCTGGGTGACTTCAATCTCCACTGGAACGATCAGAAAGACGCAGTGGTGAATAGTCTCAAATCCTTCCTTGACGCGTTTAACCTCACTCAAATATGCAACAGCCCAACACACGACAAAGGCTCCATACTTGATCTCATCATCGCCAACGAAGACTCCACCCAATTAGGGGCAATCCAACCTTGTGATTGGTCAGACCACCACATTATCTCCTTCTTCATCAATGAAAAGGTTAAACCTGTCTCGGCGCAACCCACCAAATCTAAGATCTGGAAAAGGGACATGAAGAACCTTAACCCCAACTCCCTGCCTCCCCACCTCACCAATAGCCTCCTTCCCCCTCCTGGCACCTCTGATGTTCAATCACTGACTGACCACTACCTCGACTCTATGAACTCAATAATCAATGAAGCCGCCCCACTGCAACTAAAGAGAGTCTCCACCAAGATCTCGAACCCTTGGTATGATGGCAGACTCAATGAAGACAGGCGGGCTATGCGAATGGCAGAACGCACATGGAGATCAGTCCCCTCATCGCGGCATCGCAAAATACTTAAGAGCAAGAGAAATGCCTACTTTAGGAAAATAAAGCGCGCAAAATCTGATTTCTTCAGCCTCCAGCTGGACCAAGCAAAAAACAGACCAAGAAAGCTGTTCGAACTAGTCAAAACTCAAACCAAGACGCAACCCCTTCTCTCAAACGACTCAACAAACATCATCCCACACTGTGAAGACTTTTCTGCCTTCTTTAAGCTAAAGACCGACAACATAAGGAATGACCTCCTTAATGATGTAAGACGATACCCGAGCATCACCAAAATGCCTGACACTCAACCTAAAAATAACGCCTCCTGGTAGTCTTTCGAAACCTACTCTGAAGAAGCAATACACAAACTGCTCGGCTCCTTGAAGCCTTCTAATCACCTCACAGACCCATTACCTGCCAATGCTGTTAGAGACTTCATCCCCGTGCTTCTCCCACTCTGGACAAAAATCATTAACAGCTCCCTTCAGCAAGGTCTCATTCCAGACTCCCTCAAAGTGGGGCAAGTCATGCCCATACTCAAGAAACCGACAGCTGATCCGGCTGACTTAAACAACTACCGCCCTATCACCAATATCCCCACTTTGGCCAAGCTGTTGGAAAAATGTGTGCAACTCCAACTAACAAAACACATTGGCCAGTTCGAACTCCTCGACCCTCACCAATCGGGCTTCCGGGCGAAACCCAGCACAGAGACGGCCATGACACACATAATTGATGACGCCCTCCAAATCCTGGATCGCAACGACTCCTGCCTCCTCATTCTCCTGGACCTCTCCTCAGCATTCGACACGGTCAAACATGAGAACCTATTAGAGCTCCTAAATACCAGAATGGGCTTATCCCGGACTGTACTCAAATGGTTCACTTCCTTCCTTCACAACCGATCCCAGAAGTTCAAGATTAACAACGTGCTGTCCTCTCCAGTGCCAGTAGATTTAGGCGTCCCACAAGGATCTTCCCTCTCACCCACGCTGTTCAACCTCATCATGGAACCACTCGCTACCCTGCTCCAGGCATCCAATGTACACTTCCACATGTATGCCGATGACACTCAACTATACCTAAAGGTACAATCCCCGGAAGATATCAAACTTCTGAACTGCACACTTAGGAACACCCAATCTTGGTTGGCCGACAATCACCTCAAACTAAATGCATTGAAAACTGAGTTCCTCCTGATATCACCCCCTGCGAAAATTACCACCACCCAAATATGGCTCAATCACCTAACCGCATTCAATGTCCAACCCACCATCGTGGACTCTGCGAAGTCCTTAGGCATCACACTTGACGCAAAGCTCAATATGCAACAGCACATTAGCAAAGCAACGAAAGGAGCTAACTTTCAAATTAACACTCTAAGGAAACTCAAACCCTTCCTGCCAGCCAAGGATTTCCAAACTGCTGTACAAGCACTAGTCATCCCCCGCATAGACTATGGAATTGTGGCCCTCAGCGGTCTCCCTCAAGCAACAACAGCACCCCTAAGAGCCTCCCTAAATGCGGCCGCGAGACTCATTTCGGGCTCAAGGAAACACTCTCATATAACCCCTGACCTGAAATCGCTGAAATGGCTCCCCCTCGAAGCCAGAATACAATTGAAAATTGCGGTTATGACACACTCAGCCATACACCACAAGGCTCCTACCTACCTCACTCAAAAGCTGACTATATCAGGAGGTTCGAGATCCAATAGAAGTACTAAAAGTCTGCTCCTGAAACCTCGCAGATTCCGTAGGGAAAAAACCTACAAGCGCTCCTTCTCAGGAATGGCACCGAGGATCTGGAATGCACTCCCTCCTGAAACGAGGATTATCTCCTCCACTGTACTCTTCAAGAAAGAAGTGAAAGCCATCCTTATGGCCAAGTTTACATGATCCACACTGTTGCTGCTCAGAGTCTATGCACCGATCTTGTAACGTCGGATAATTAGTGATCCATTAACTTTCTGTTCATGACCTATTGACCTCTTTTGCAGTTGGATCATAGACCCTGCACCGTACTATAGTATTATCTTTTAAGTGTTTACTGGTATCCACTGATCTCCATGGCAGCTGGATCAGAGTCCCTCTGCACCACCCTATCCTAATGTCTATTTGAATGTTTAATATTATCTGTAGACCTGTGTTGTAGCTAGCTCAGACTCAGCACTGTCTTATATTTTTTTGTCTATTTGAGTGTTCTCTGCTACCTCATGATCTCTATTTTAGTTAGAGCAAAGACTCTACACCACCTTATTCTACTGTCTAGCTGAGTGTTTACCTGTATCTTATTGCACATGATTGTTATCCTATTATGCTACCGTGCACTATACTGTACCCAATTACTATGTCTACTCACCCTACTGTAAAGCGCTCTGATATCTGCTAAGATCTTGTTCGCGCTATATAAAACTTTGAATAAATAAATAAATGAGCTCTACATTTTGATGACTGTTGGCTGTGATACCTCTAGCCAGTCAGATAGCTCAGTGGGTTGAGTACCTTCAGCAGGCATGTATGTGTAACATGCAAGGTACACATATGACTTGCTCTAAGGCAGACGGTACCTTCTTTTCTTGCGAGGCAAACAAAATAAATATGATTTTACTAGATAATGTTTGCAGCTCTCTTTAAAAGGAATTGACACATTTCATATTGTGTTTTTCTCTCTATCAAATGGCAAATGTAATTTGGGATGCCTTGATCATGTATGCCCGTAGTTACACAAAGGAGTAACGGCGCATCAGCTATGGATGCTTGGGTGCTGCATCAGCTTAGGAACACTTACCATCTGGCCATTTAAAGCTGAAACACATTTACATTGACAAAGCCAATAGCTCTCAAATTGTTGAGACCGATTGGCTTTCTGATCGAGACTTCTAGCTGTAGATTCCTCACCTTTTGAATATTTCCCCAGGTATCAGACTGGATCCGGAAACGTTTCAGCAGTACCTCTACACATTGGTAGGTAGCACAGTGCTTTTCCGCACTGATGCTGTTCCACTCTGTAAATGACGTGCAGAACCTCTGGGGCGCCACCCCTGCATGCTGACTTTAGTTGCTTTGGAGAGCATTTGCGTCCACAAATGCAGAATCCTAAAAGCAAATTGCAGTGAACATTGTGCAGATTGCTAGACTTGGGATCTTATTAATGACTATAGTCCAACAGCAGAACAGGGCCAGTCAGTGAGGAATCTGTTGCTAGAAGTCTTTATCTGAAAGAACATTACCGAAGGTAAGTAACTTGGGGGTAAATAGCACTGGAAGCGTAAATACGATTGACGTGCCTCTTGCTTCAAAAAATGCACTGAATGTCTAGTTTACAATGCTTAGAATTGAACAGAATTTAAAATGGAGGAATGATCTGACCTCACTATCTTGTATGCATCACATAAAGAAAACGTATTGGTTCATAGCTTGAATTGACCTCACTAAAACCTCTTTTCTGCTCACACTTAAGGATAGGGGGTCAGTTTCTTAAAACATTCATGAAGCTGCTCCTGTAGGTTCACTCAATGAAATCATTGCAGATTTCCAAATTTAAAAGGGTTTCAAAAGTTGGGGAAACCTCTGATAGTCATGAGTTTACAGGATTATGCATGGAGAGTTTTGTGGATTTTCAGTTAAGTATATGCAGAAGCAGCTCCACTTGTCTAATTGGACACCATGTACATTTGTGCATGTAAAAATGCATTTGCATTAGTGCCATTGCACTCCTACGTTTCTTCATTATTTTCCACCAGTTGGCAAATATTTTTCATAGTGGAGAAAGCCCTTTACCAACACCCACACCAAATGTGAGAATGTACCAACCCACCTTAAAACATATCTTCACCCACGATTGACAGGACTAAGGACCTAGTGTATCTAATAGTTTTATCCATTTTGTTTCTTTGAGAAACTGCGTTGATACATGAGGGTCTGAGGGTCTAGTTCAATAGTGGGAACGGGTCACAGAGAAGTTAATAAATACCCCAAATTTGGGAATTTGTCTTTGATTCCACACCTTCATGGCATCGCCACCCTGAAGTGATCATACCCGAGAAAATAATTACTGATGCTAAATATTTCACCATACTAGGACACCATTAAGCATGACTAATTCCTGTTACAAGTACAAATTAACTTTTTCTGAATTTCAAAATTGAATTCGTACTTTTTTATGAATCCTGCCCAAAGAGTGAAAGCTGCCTCAAATATACTTTACAGTTTCTAGGATATTTGGAACTATTCTGAAAGTTCAGTTTGTAAACATAAGACAGGAATTTGCAATGCATTAGGTCTCGCATTATTAAAGTTTGAGCTATTGGCATTGCTAAATAATGCAACACCAGAAGCTCAAACTTTAATAATGCGAGACCTATTGCATTGCAAATGCTTTTTTTTGGTAACTAACATTTTGAATTGGGATCTGCGGAGTTAGGGTAGTTGTCTTTCTTTAGAAAGGGTTGTATTTTCTAGAATATTTGAATTCTTTCTGTACAAATGTGTTTTAAAATGCCAAAATTATGAGCTGATGATGCCAAACAATGTGCTGCATAATTTGCATCTTCTTATAAACCCTGCAGCATAAGCTTGGCATTTACTGCTGGATAATTCCAGCGGGTGTTGATATTTGTAGAAGCAGGGCTCCCATGTGTGTTTCTAAAGCACACATTGGCCCCAAGCTGTCTCTCAGCGCTTGTTTTTGTATAGCGTAAATAACCGTTGTTGGTATTGCCCAATATATCCTCCTTAGAAGACTAGAAAGCTATTTTTGTCATGCCATAATTCGAATTAAAGTACTGAACCATCGTTCCATTTAAACTGATGTTTCTTTTTTTATAACTCGGTAGCACTCGTGTTCGACCTCGGGAGGATGAAAGACTAGTTGGGCCCTCAGGGGTTCGAAATGGTGACCAAGCGGCCAGGGACATTTCCATAGTGGAATGCATTAGCTCACTGAGCCATCGGACCCTCTCAGCAGCCATTTGGCGCCCAGAAAGGGAATCTGTGCGAACGGCGGCTGTGGGATTGGATTACGGTCTGATCACAGCCTCCGCGCGCAGGGGCTCTAGAGCGATGCTTGCTCTCTCTCTCTCTCTCTCACACAGATATTTACTTGAGATGTGGAAATCGCTGGACAGACAGAGCTGCTTCGAAACCCTGCTGCACACCCAAGTGCCAGATCAGCAAACCACGCTCGGAAAAACGCTTGTTTTCGTCGGCAACTGCGACGTCACCTTTCTAATGGCGATTGCGCGAAGGGAGGCGGGCGATTACACGAATTAAGAGACTCCGAGGGCTTCTAACCCGCTCCTCGTGGGTGGATCAACGCACAGGCAGCCACGGACGTCAGGAGTTCAGAGGAAGCAGCAAGAGCCTGAGGGGAGTCCAGGAGCCCACTGAAGGGATTTCACGAACTAAGATAGGGGAAAGTGCGGAGTTGCTGCAGGCAGAAGTGCTGGAAAGCAATGACCTATATGGGGAGCAAGGGTTAAAGTAGGGGAGATCATATGCATGAATCTTGAGCTGAAGGCAGAGGTGAGGGAAAGGCATACAGCGCGTGAAGCCAGCAGTATATAAAAGTAATGCTTCATGCGGTGAAGGCATAAGGTATGGGAAGGTATGCGTCTTGTGCGAAGGAGACATAAGACGTGAGAAAGTTGTGCATTCATTGTAGGGGAGGGTAAAAGTACTTGAAAACCAAAAGTTTCATGCAGTGAAAGCAGAGAGAAGTAAAAATACTGAGCGCTGTGTGGTAAAGGCAGATGGTGTGGGACGGTCCCGCAGTTTGTGAAGTGAAGCCAGGAGGTTTGGATAACTCCTACATCATGTTAGGAAACAGCAGAGGGTGCAGTAAAGCACGAGTGCTGTGGGTGACAGTCGAGGTACTGTCAAGTGATACTTTCTGTGAGATGAAGACAAAAGAAAAGAGCAAGTCGTAGGTATTGTGATGTCTACATTGAGCTTTCAGGGGTTTGGCGAATAGAACACGTTTCCTATGACAATATAATAACTATTGCTTTTATTTGGAAGAATCAAAGTATTCCCCCTGTTCTGGAAGTGTCATGGAAGCTGCTTCAGATGAAACAGATGAGTACACAGAAATAGTTGAATGTGCAGTTAGAGTGGGCGTGATGCCTTATTTATGAGCCTGTCACAAGGGAAACTCCTCTACATTCATCTGCATTACAAATTCCGGTTAATGCGCCGCTTCTGTGTGCTTCTGTAGTCATGTGCGGTCTCTTGCGAAGCATTGAGTGCGGGATTTGAACAGGGTGCATTATGGCAAGCCACTGAGTTCATTTTACCCTCTATACTGACTGACGGCCAGCACACACCGCAGTCAGCACCCTGATAATGACTAGGGGCTCTGGTGAATATCTAGGTGCCGGACAAATGTGTTTTTCTGCATGAATTCTTTCACAAATATGCAAGTTGGCATGTGCTGAAAGTGGCATGGAAGTCAATCTAGAAGTCAGCTTGCCTCCCTTTCAGGGTGTGCTGCAGTTTTTGACCCAAGGGGGTGCCTCTGCCAATCTGCTGTAGACCTGCTGGGTCACACCTCTTCTATTGCACATACCAAACCCCACATCTAAGAGGTGCAGTTCGTTCTTTGATGAGTTGTCTTCCTGATGCTTTATATTGGTTTCTGTGCTGCTCTGTAAGATACTTCTGTTCAGGGTCACACTGGTGAGATTATAATAGCACGATTATATAGACAGGCATACACAAATTACAGTGACTATATATTATTTGCTTGCAGTTTACTTGTGCTGTAAATAACAATGATTAAGATTACCTTACTTTATAGTCTCCATAATTTTATCGACCTACTAAGGATGGCTGCCTAAGTTGCACTGCCTGGATTCAAGCCTGTGTAATACATAATAGCCTTCATTCTATGACACATGCAACCCTTTCTAGTCTCCTTTGGTGTATAGGTAGTTAAGTAAAGAACTATATCGAATATCCTCTCTACTCAATTTATCATCCTTGGAATGTTAACTAGCGGCACTGAAACCGATCGCTTTTGCGATCGCCATTGTAAAAAAATAAAAACGCCATATGTCTTCAATTATCGCGCCCGTGTTTGGGCACGATAATTGAAGACATATGGACTTTGGTGCACGTAACAGACACCAATAGACCAGGGGCGGAGCAATGCGCTGACCTTTGGCCTATTGCGTCGTCTGTTTAAAAAAACACTCGCGCAAAGCCCAATAGCGGAACCCAAAAATAAAAGCACACGCACAAGCGTGTGCGATTCCAGAGTCCGTTTCTAAACCCCCTACAAAACGGCTCACCTGCGCGAGCACTGCTGCGCAGTGCATCACGAGGTGCGAGCCCTAAAAAGGTTTTAATTGCTATGTGTTAGAAAACCTTTGAAAGTTATAGCCTTTTCCTTTCATAGATCCCTCTATATTGAAGTCACAAAATGCACTCACTCTACAATCAATACAAGTAAAGTAAAGAACACATTTCAATGACTAACCAATCAGGAATAGTTTGCCTGGGTTATTGTCAGACCTTTTATTATTAGTTACAGTCTCCAGCAATAAATATTAAATGCAGTGTCACAGTAGTCCCCATCTAGAAGTCCAGGTCGAAATTACATACCGGAAAAAGTGTATATTTCCTCCGTCAGCAAACATGTGTGAACCAATCCCATCTTTTTTGCGTCTGTGATGACCTATGTGATGCCATTCGTGAAGTCATATGTGATACCATCAGTAATAGTAATGATGTCATCATTAGTATCGTGGATAATATCACATGGGAGATTTCGGAGCGGTTATGGTTATAGTCTTACATGTTGTTGGAATGGTAATGTCTATGCGTGATATACAGTCATGTCTCCTGCTCTACGTGTACACTAATCCTGTATGTATGCAGTATCTAAGGCCCAGTTTTATGACAATGATAGGTTCTAGACATAGTCCTGAACTGGCAGGGCTGCACCTAGTGCACCCCCATAGTGATAGAAGACTGCTCTCCCTGTTGCCGGGGCACTAGGAACCTGCACCCGCATGCTGGGAGGGACAGTAACCCGACACCACTTCCAGTCAGGGAGTGGGGAGGGGATTCCTGGACAAGGAGGGCAAGGGCATGGATGTGCATGCAGGAAGCAGAAACAAAAGGACGAATAAAGCAACCTATGTAACTGACCTGTCTCTGCGTGAGTTTGTCTAGCAGGAACACAACAACTGGCGACAGGAACACAACATAGAGTACAAAACTTACTAGATGTTGCTTTCTCCGGCCAGATTAAATGTATTGATGAATCACCTAGATGGGAGGTCGGAGCGCCAGACGATATGGCGAGGAAAGAGGAGATATGCTTCCCTTAGACGTGCCAGAACCATTCCTGCTGCATTGGGCTGTCCATGACTGCTCTGACTGCAGCTACCTTCAGATTGATGGCAGGGAGCTCAGGATAATGCTTGCAGTATATGTTGTTAGGGAAAGGAGCCCTCTGAAGGGGCACATACTCTTGTTCTTCATGATCTCTGTGAGGAGCGGTTGTAGTTAACTGGGTGCAGACTGCTCTCACCTCTTTATACTTCTGAGGTGGGCCCTCCACCAAAAGGCCGTCCTGCTGGACAGAGTATTCTTACAGACAGATGTCAGGCCTAGAAAATGGACTGGACAGGACACGATAGGGGGGACTAAACCAAAACAGTTCCAAGGAAGCAGACTTGGAATGTACATTCTGGGCCCAATTCACAAAGGTAAACTTAGACTTAAGGTGAATTGGGCCCTTATACTTCAGGTCTAAACTTAGACTTCAGGTCTAAGTTTACCTTTGTGAATTGGGCCCTCTCTGTTTACAAGCCCAGTATAAATGTGGCAGCTCAAATCCCATCGTACGAACCAAGGGTTGGTTTCGCACTGAACGCCAACTCCTCATAGTCATGGGCATTGCTTGGAGTCCAGTCTGAAGGAGGAATCACTTGACTGTGCTGGATGCTAAGATACCCTCCCTGTGAGCAAATGAAGAAACAGCTCTTCAGGAGGAGAGGATCAAGCAAGACACTGCTGTAAATGACGCTGGCGTGGGGTCCCTCTGACAGAGAATTGATGTTGTTGCCTGAAGGCACTGTGTGTGGGAGATAAGACTGGCATTGAGTGCACCCAAAAGTAATCAACTGCAGGGATGTAGCTATTGCGTTCAACAAGAAGCGCCAACTAATCACAGGAGTTTCGAAGTGACCCAGGCCATGAGTCAAGAACTGATTGGAATGTAGGAGTGAGCTGCAGATCTGCAGTTCGTCACGCAGAAGAGGACCTCCGACATAAGCCTCCACCCCTGCAGCAACCCATCGAGGCTGGCATGCACCCCTGAGAAGACCACTGTATATCACCTTCTTTCTTCCAATGAGATCCTGCTGCAGGAGGGGGGCAAACACGGCCCAGCACTGCTGCTACAAACTTGGTGAGTGACTGAATGGGCTCTGACCTGAGAGACTGGGTGCAAAGAGTAGATGGAGGTTTGGGGGTACGAAGGACTCCCTCCAATCTACCAAGAACGTTGGCCTGAGGTAGGGAGCCCACAGACCAGTAGACCCACAAGTGGCAAGTGGAGAACTAGTCGGCAGAAGCCACTAGAGCACAAAAACTCACACCCATGAACGGGTATTTATGCATTATTGATGGTGCAGCAGAATTCTATGTTTTCTGTGTGATAAACACTTTTCTTTTTCCACATAGAGGAGCACTAGACTGGACATCTTTCTTATTGCATTGCTGGGGCCATGGTATTGATTCTTGAGCCTAAATTACTCCACCCAAACCTCCCTGAGAAGCCCGTGACAGCTTGCCCTCACTACCGCTAGGACCCAAGCGTGAGAGGGTTGTCCTTGGCCCAGTTTCAGACCTTGCATACCTAACTGCCTCTAAGCAAAGGCTATGGCTTTTGACTATGCCCTTCATCCTTTCTTTGTGTCCCAGAACATGCCTCTGAGCTTATTTGGTAAGGCCTTTGGATGTCATCAACACTAGATTCTAGGCCCTTAAAGTTTTCGAGTTTCTTTCTCATACACAATGACCTTGAAGTATTTTTTTGCACCACGAGGGTAAAAACGTTTTCAGTTTTTATTGTGCTTATTTTAATTTAATGGTTACAGTCAACAGGAGAGCCCTAACAACACAACTTCCCCTGCACCTCTCCCCCTGCCTGTTCCACCTCTCCCATCTCCCCTCCTCTGCAAGTGGATCCTGCACAAGCTATTCCCAACAGAGGACCATAGTATCTTGTAAGTTCGAGGCATGACGGTGATATTTATACTTTTAATCGGGGAGACGACAAAGAACCCTCATTTAAACTTCTTGAGCATGGGAGATGTTGAGCCGGCTCGGATATATTGAAGTAGAGCAGCTCAAAGTTGGTAAATCGCTTTGGACTGTTGTAAATCCTATGAGATTTTTCGTCTTTGCTAGTAAGTCCCATACGTTTCCATGGAAGTCGTTGTGGGTATTTTAGGCTAATTTAACTAGACAATGGTGATTTGTTTACACACCAGAAGAAAATGAGAAACAGTCATTCTGTAACAATGCAAAGAAAATTACTAGATATTGTGCTCACAGTAGCACATGCACTTAATTAAAAAAAACTGTTCAATGCAGTATGATTGGGCTACATTTTCAACACATGTGCATTGTCATGCTGTATAGTACCAGAATGATCTTGTGGGAAATATCATCCTACAAAAAAACTGTAACCTGAATACTGACCACTGAAATATATTTAACCTTAATGATCTAGGTGTCTATCCATGTGTCTGTCTGTCTGTCTGTCTGTCTGTCTGTCCATCGGCTTGCCCGTCCGTCCGTCCGTCCGTCTGCCTGCCTACCTAACTAACTACCTGTCTATCCACCTTGAAGGTACGTAGTTGTGGAGTTAAGAGTATTACATTTATCTTTACCCACATATACCTACCTTCACGGTATTTTGGTCTCAATATTTTACTAGGACGATGCATGTCTCATTGATATTTTGATATACAAGCTTTACACCCTCTCTCTCCCCTGCTACCGTTCCAACAGTATGTTGGCCTATTATCATTCATCCTATATGACATGAAGGAAGTATGATGCATATAATTGCATCCGCCAGTTCCTTCCCTGGTATCTAATTGCAAAAGTTGCTTAACCTAATATAAAATCTAGATTAGTCTGGCTTAAACATCTGCACCCAAAACTGCTCGCATTTGCTGTTTAAACGGAATAATCTCACTTTACATGTCCCTCAAAGTCTCTAGTCCGACCTCATTTTAGATCTGCCACGTATGGCGACATCCTGCACAAATCTAAATCTAGCGGGACTACATGTGGCATAAATATTGACAAATGTATAAAACATGTTTCAATAATTTTTTATTAAGAGAACACCGTTGTATTACATTTCAAAAGCAAGTTTATTAAACAAAAATTACTAAAGATATTTTTATTTGAAATAATGTAAATTAAGGTTATATATTTATTTTAAATGTAGAACGAAATAAAAAATGCTGCTGCACTATTAACCTAATTTTAATTGAAACATTTTGAATATAATGAAGTAAATTAAAATGATAGATCTGAAGATTAAATTAAAAAAATTCCCACCAAAAGAAAAACATATATTTTTATTTATGTATTTTCAAAATGTATGTACAGAATTAACTGAGAGTATTTTAATTATATTTTAATATAAATTATCGGTACATTAATTTTTAAACTGAAAAACGTTTATTAAAATATTTTAAAATCTAGAAACAGAGGATTCCACAACCAAAGTGCTCACGAGGTTGAGGACTAGTCGAGGAACGTTTTTTCAACTGCTTTATTTTTAGGAGTACAGATATGCTTCTAGTGGAGCTAATCCCTCTGCTTATGCTCTTTTTTCAGACACTGAAGGATTCTGCAGTTAGAGGAATTTATAGGAAATATACTATGGTTCTGCTGGGGAGAGGAGCCAATATAGGGAAAAAAGAATTGGCTTGATGTGAGGTGACTATTTAGACTGTCCCTCTGTTGCAACCTGAAACTGACAGACATTGTACCCTGCTGTGTTGTATTGGGAGCCCATAGCTATTTGTGCTGCTCATACGATCACCAATTTGCAAGCGGCCATCATGTTCCTTCTGAACTCTGCTCTTATTTTCAATATATTTGTGCATTACCTCTTCATTACCTATTGTTTCCGTCCCTTAGACTCAATTCAGGCGCCAGAGACTGAGAATTGAGTTGGAGTTTGAGGGTCTGCAGCGGTTTCTGAAGGAGGAAGAGCAATTCCTTCTGTCCAGACTTCAACTGGAAGAAGAGAAGACTCTGAAGACAATTCAGTGTAATGTCGCCAAGCTGGAAGAACGTAGCTCCCGCCTCAGAAAACTCATCCAAGAGATAGAGGAGAACTACCGACAGCTTGGTGGGGACCTACTGCAGGTGAGGAAACTGGAGAAGCAACCCTCTGCAGTCCTAAAATTGATTAAGTACTGGTATGGGCATTAATTAGTGGTAGTCAGGGGTAAAAACTGCTATCCCTGGCATGCCCATTACTACATTTGCTGTCTCAGGGTTCAAGAAGGAAGCAGCAGAAATGTATAGAAATTATCTCTGTAATAGCTGTGTTTACTTTCTTTTGTAAACAGTTTTTGCCATGTCCCTAATACAGAGCAGTAAAAAATAAGGTGTCGGGGAGGCTGGGGGTGGAGGGGTGGGGCATGGAATTTTCTTGGTGGCTGGAAGCTATGATGCTATAGGGCTTTTGATACCCTTGAGGTTTTGGTGAATCAACGCCCAGTGATACTGCAGATGTATCAGAACTTCCTGGTTCCGAAGCCCTACTTAGGGGTGTACCCATAGTGGTGCATCTGATTAAAGTCTACAGGGCCCTCCAAGGCTCAGATCCCCTCTATACCCTGACGTATCCCGACTGAGATAGAGGAGAAGCAAACAGGAAGTGTTTGATGCTGACTGAGTATATATCGCTTCAAGCATATTTGTGAGCTAAGCTCCTTTCACTTTTCCATGAGTAGTATTGAAGATTACCAGTAAGTTAAGTCATTCTGTTAGGCAGGTTAGCACTCTATCTCTGATTAGAAAACTGTTTTCTAACAAGCATATTTTATTTAAACTAGGGATAGTGATGTGTGGGTTGTGTCTCATCTTCTGGCTGTATTTAATTTCCCTTAAAATACCTTACGTGGCTTGGGTACACTCAAGATGCTGCATTTTCATATTGTACATCTGTCTGATTGACAATGTGGTTTCAATGACTATCCGCTGTTCTACCTAAACTCTTTATGTATCTTGGCCTTTATCTCCTCTCTCCTTTCTCTCCAGAAATAACTAGATTTTGCTTGCATGTATTTAGAATCCCCTTTTCATTATCAAGCACCATAAATGTTGCTCTTGCATTACCTTCAATAATGATCGATATTCCAGTAAAAAAGTAACTCCCTTTTGTCCTTTTTTCTAGGCATCTAGAACGCTCCTGAACAGGTAAGACCATTTACTTTCTTTAGTACAATGAGCAGATTGTCTAAGATCTGAACTTGGAGCCCTTAGAATTATCAAGTCTTAATATTTCATAGTCCTTCTCAGGTCTATGTCATTATGTGTATTTAGGTACAGAAAGCCTATATGAAATACACTACATTGGTAATTGGATTCAATGTTTTTTTAAATCACACGTAATTTTACAATTTCCATTCATTTTCATTTTTTTAGCCTGAAACTCCTGTAACATGACTCTCTGTTTTTCCAACACGTTCCTGTGTGATTCGTATTTACTATTCACCCACAACATGTTTCCTAAAGTACTGTGCATATAGTCCTCAAATGAACAGAGGTTATGGAGGTACGGTCGAATGTAATGAAATTACATTTTGCAAGTATGGCATGCATGTAATCCACCGTGGACCTTACTACAAAGAGGTGATTATGTTGCACTGCCCACATTTAAGTTATGTTCCTGCCTCACTCTTGCTTAATCACTCATTTGCCCACTGACTTACTCAAACATTCACTCCCTTTCTCAATCTTCTTGACTGAAGGGGAATGTCATGTAGACTGAAATACAACATTTTGTGATTATTTATTAGGTATTTTATTGACTTTGACAGCAGCCTCTTACTGCTTCTTTCTTCCACACCCTGCTCCACCATCAGCGTTTGGCTAACTAGTCCTCAATTGCACATATTAAAATCGTGAATTTTGTGCCTGAGACGTACACATCTGAAAATCGTGAATTTTGTGCCTGAGATGTGCAAATCTGAAAATTGCGAATTTTGCGCCTCAGAAGTGCACATCTTAAAATCATGAATTTTGTGCCTGAGAAGTGCGCATCTTAAAATCGTGAATTTTGTGCCTTAGAAGTGCGCATCTTATGAACTTGGTTCCTGAGATGTTGGAGCAAAGTTGGTGTTGGGTGCAATCTTCCGGCAGCGCTGCAACTCCCATAGTGTCCGATTTACAAATACCATGGTTAATCACAAGTGTTAAGTAGATTTAGGATTTTAAATGAATCCAGAAAAAAATCCCAAGAATATACATGGAAATCTATGACAGACCTAGATTTCACTAGTACTCAAGAGGGCACGAATATCGCATTCTGAATTGCACCAGTGTAAAATTCAACTTCAATACTGGATGTAAACCTATGCATTTGTACACTCAATTTAGTTTCCTCTTCGCAGGAACAATATCTTTCCCTGTAGGGCCCCCCCCCAGACCCACATTAAATATGGGGATGTTCCCTGCCCTTTCCTTCAATGGAAAGGCACTTTTTCCTGATTTTCACAAAAGTAGATGTGTGTGTTTTTGGTGTGTGCAAAACTACCTCCACGTTGTTTGTGAACTTCCTGAAACCTGCTAAGTTGTGGCTGCTCACTGTATTGTGGTGGGCTTTCTTGGAATGGCCTTTGTACTGCCTTGGGATTGCATTTACAAATGCTGAAAAATAACAATATACTGTCAGATTTTCTGTATCTATAAGGGCAATTGCCATGACAAACATTTTTGCCAAGTATGTCGATTTAACTCATACAAATTGATTGTTTTGCAATTAAATGGAATTTAGGTGTCCATAACGTTTGGTTAATTGACCTTCGATCTTCAACATGTGAGATCGTCAGCTGCTGAGCTGAATCATATGTTATTTTGTAATCCCACAGGCTCAAAATGTTTCTACATTTTAATAAAAAGCTTAATGAATATTACATGGACTCCATAATCACACATTGATTAAATGTACTCTTTTATTGAAAACCAGACTGTTCGAACACATGGGTAAGAGTCAATGGTTTTGCAAGACGTAGAACCTAAATTTCAACTTGATTACTTGACTTGGTGCCACCTTCCTTGACTCGGTGTACACCTCAAGGAATGGTGGGTTGCATTTCACGCTTTCACTTTTTTTTCAGGTGCAAAGTTGTGGATGTCCAGAAAACAGAGGCAGAGTACCTAGAGCCAGAGAAGGAGATCCATCATTTCCACCAACAGCACATGGACTTACAGAAAGCTGTGGCAGATTTTAAAGGTACGCAACTAGAGAAGAGAAAGGAAGAGAGGAAGACCCCAAGTGTACACCCTCTAGCGTTCAGTTCATAAACATGAAGCACTCTAGGGAGGGGAAGTGGGAGCCAATTGTGGTATTATCTCACATATTTTATGTCCCTTATAGCCAATTGGGAAGCAGAGTGTAAGGTCACCATTCTGAAAACTGCTGTTAGTAGGCCTAGAGACTCTCACTCATCGTAAGGCCATATACTTCATCACCAGGCCCTCCACCTCCGCTCATTAATTGAACGTTTTCATCTGATGCAGGTTTAAACTCTTTGATACTATTTATTTATTGATTTTCCCCAAAACAAGGACCAAACATCACAACATACTGCACGTATACTATAACCCTCCCGTAAGCATAATAATCTGCTGATCCGCTGCCCCGCCCCATTTGCTTCCCTGCCCATCTCCCCACCTTCTTCCACTCCACCCAAATGAATAAAATAAACACAAGACCAAAACCCCACACACGTTCATGAACCCCTTTTATATGCAAACTTTATCTACCCCTGTCATCTTTCTAAAATAAAGCCCCATATCTCATCGTATTTGTGCATGTTGTCATTGAGTCAGTACACTATTTTCTCATATCCAGCAGTTTCATAGACATCTTCAATTCACTGTTTGTGGGAGGGGGGCTCTTTGAGTTTAACAGAGTCTCAAAATGACCATTCTAGCTGTTACTAGTGTCGTCGATAACCATCGTTTCACATGGGATGTTAATGGGGATACTCTCAAGAAATCATGAAGGAGTGCTGTAGGCGCCCCAAATGGCAGTGTGTTCTCGCAGTTCTGTTTCTGGGGGGGGGGTCTATACCCGCTGCCAATATTAGAAAACTTTTAGAACTCCCATACAATATGGACTATGTCCCCTCCCGTCGCCAGCAGGACGTCACTTGGCTTAATTTCAAACCGCAAACTTTCATCAGCATCCAGTGCCATCCATTGAGAACTTTGAAGTGGTTGAACTTCAATCCTGCTTCCCTCATCCTCAAATGTGTGCACAAGTCGGTTATTCCACACCCTCTAAGTCTCTTCGATGTGTCTAAGGAGTAGGCACGATCAATGATAAAAGTGTATAACTCAGAAATTGTATCCCCCAAATTTTCTACACGTGAAAGTAAGTATCTCCTGGGGCGGTAGTTAGCTCATTGGGCGCCCTCCCAAGTGTTTTTCGAAAGGGCACTTTTCAAATGAGTGCATCTCCAAGCTGGCGTGTGTGGTAGGTTAAAATCTCCATGTAGCTCTTGAACTAATTTATTCTCTCCTTCCCTCGGCATGTCAGCCTGGCACTGAATTTCACACCGCTTCCAGATCGTCCAGCGTACCTCCAATTGCCCCACTGTTATTGCTGCATTATGTCACAGTGGAGCTCCAGAGTGTAGGACCTCCATATATCCACACTGATACATGAAAATATGAATCTGGGTTTTGAAGGCCTGGTGTAACTGCTCCTCCAACTGTCCCCTTAACAGAACAGACCCTCCAAAGAGCAACCTTTATAGAGCTGCTTTTCGAGCCACTTCAAGCTTCCAATCACTCAGGCAACAACATAGAGTCCATTTCAGTAAATATTACAGAGAAACTTAGCCTGAAGGCTGATGCTTGCCAAATAGTGGCTCTCCAGGCTTAATAGCTGGTGTCATGGCCTGAAAGTTTTTAACAAAGGACTGAAAGGAATACACAGCTTAAATAACAGTTTTGGTAGCTAGATTCAATCTGGCATAGCCCATCTAGGGAGCTGATTCCACTTGTCTATTCAAAAGATCAGCCCCCAATACCTCATCAGTGACCACAAAGGAGCGGCCTGCCAGATAGGCCAAAGTGGGGTCCAAAGTCAAAGCTGAAGGAAGACCCAGTCCCCCCTGGCAAGGGGGTAGAGCTTCGTGAGAAACCTTGGCAAAGCAAATTTCTGAGGATCCCTTCACTCATGTAGTCCTCAACCTCCCAGTTCACCAGCAAATTCTGAAATTGTTGAAATAGCCATTTGCTAGTTATTGGCACTTCATCATCCACCTGTTGGTGAAGATTGTATGCCAAGCATTTGAAGATGAAACACATGTTAGAATGTTGGACAAGCTTGACTCTTGAAGCCGGTTTACGGTCATGATCCTCACCACCCTCAGACACAGGAGATGACAAAGGGGATGGAGAAACATCTTGAGCATATCCATATGACAAGGAGGAAGGCGAGGAATGCCTACGGACAACGTCTGGGCACCCTTAAACCTCTGAAGGTGCTGATTCAGGAGAAAGATCAGAGATTGAACTTGACTTTCAATCGCAAGGGAGGAAAAAAACGGTTTAACCCTTCAAAGCTTTCTAGAGTCGAGTACCTTTTGGGGTTATAGGAACAAGCTTCCATGCAATGCATCTATGATAATGTAGGCACTAACGGGCATATTTACAAAGAAATGGCGGAGCACCGATCTGTGGCAAAAATTTGCAGCCCTGCGCTCCAATTCCAAAACGCAAGGATGCGCCATATTTACAACAATATGTGGCGCCCGTGTGTTTTCCCTAGTGCTGCTCAAAAGATAGTTTTCTAGCGCCAAAACAGACATCCTTGCACCATAGTTCAAGGGTTCTTGCGTTGCAGGGAATGATTACTTATGTGCAGGAAGGTGTCTCTTTCTGCACATAAACAATCAATAATGGCGAATTTTTTACTTCTATCTGGGCTGCATTCTGCAGCACACATAGAAGTAGCAAATCGTCATTACTTAATGATTGTTTATGTGCAGAAAGGGACACCTTCCTTCACATAAACCATCATTAATGGCATTTTGCTCTTTCTATGTGTGCTGCATAATGCAATACACATAGAAAAAGCAAAATCGAGGAGAAATAGAAGTATTTATCCTTGTGCCATTCTAACACCTGCTATTGCATGCCGTTAGTTTTTGGCGCTGCCTCAGATTTATATAACGTTGTCAAAAGTGACGCTCCTGTGGCTCAGTGCCCTTGTAAATATGCCACCAGAAGAGATGACAATCTAAGTCCCTAAAAGTAGACCGTTCAAACAGTGCGAAACAAATATAATTTCAAGTATGGGAGACTGTTTTTCAAATATAGCTGTACATCGTGGCCCATTTAAGTTGTGCGGGTTGCAGACTATAGAGCATAAGAATAAGTCATAGATTTTGGAAAGATGGCAATAGAAACAACTACCAATTTTTGGAAAACCTATTTCTGATAGATACATCTACCGTGTGGATTCCTCACCTTGTGAATATCCCCTTGCGTCAGCATTATTCGGAAATTCTTTTTGTAGTTTCGCGCCGACGTGGATCCGGACGTCACAGAGGCACGGCACCGCTCGCGACTCCGCTGACGTCACCGACGCCTATAATAGGCCCACGCCGGCGTGATGACATCAGTTCCCTTTTTTCCGCGTCGTCGACGCTAACGGTTTTCTGGGATCGTACTGTAGCTTCACAGTAACTTTGTTACTATTATTCTATTACTGTGTCTATCTTTAATTTCTTCGAGATGTCGTCGAAGAAGACTGGTTTTAAGGCTTGCGGGGAATGTGGCAAGACAATGTCTATAACCGACCCGCATGAATGCTGTGTCTGGTGCCTGAGTTCCGACCATGACGTCGAAGATTGCCCTTGCTGCAAGAAGATGACCCCGAAGGCTTTACGAGAGAGGGAGACGAAACTCCTCGTGGCAAAACTAAAGAATAAGAGAGTTAAGAAGTCTTCGAAGTCTCGATCTCGGCGTTCGAGGTCGAGGTCTCGTTCGAGGTCACGCTCGGAGTCGTCTTCGGCTCATGCTTCGAAATCTTCGAAGAAGAAGCACAAGAAGAGGAGCCATGAGTCACGTCATCCCTCAGAAAAGGACTCTAGTTCAAGACCGAAGTCCCAGGTCAAACTTCTGAGTAAGGAAGTGGAAGTTTCGGAATCGGAAGATCATAACTCTGTTGGTGAGGCTTCGCATCCGAATTCGCCCGAGTCTCAGAAGCAGGTCCATTCTCCAGTTCTATCCAATCCTTCTGGTCAGGAGGATGAAAGTGAGGAGCAGGGGGCTGGTGAAGTCGAGGTTCCGGTACCTGCGGGTTCGTCGACCCCGGTTCCTGGACTCGATGAAGAGGTCGACGTCGTTTCGACTCCGCCTCCTCAGGAACAACCAAGAGGTCCATATCCGGATTTTCCGACTCCAGGTCAGGATCCATCTCAGTTCCTGAACGCCATGTTTGGAGTTTATTCCAGGGCAATGTTCCCGTCTGGTGCACCTGTTGGTCCCACGGGTCCTATGGCTTTTAACTTGGGTGTTCCCCAAGCTTATGCCCCTGCGCCCTTCATGCCTTTTATGCCGGCTATACCACCGCATTGGCATTTTCCGACACCACCGGTGTCGTCGACGCCGAAGCGCACGACGCCGACTCCGTCGACGCCGGTTCCATCGACGCCGATACCTACGACTCCGAAGAAGGATTCTGCTCGACCTCGTATAAAACGACCTCGTCCGACTTCGGGTTCGACGCCGGCACCGACCCCGTCGATTCCGAATCCATTGGCTTCTATTGTGAAGGAAAGATCTCGGAGAGAAGCTCAGAGACTTCTGGAAGAAGAAAGATATCAATATTCAGATACTGAAGAAGGGGAGTTACAGGATTCTGAAGATCCTTTTGAGGACTTGGGTGAGGCCAGTGGGCTTGAACTGTCTCCTGAGTGGGGCTTGACTTCAGTGTCAAATGTACCGTCGAAAGATGTGGTGCCTTATCACACCGTTATTAAAAAAGCAGCGAGTTTATTGAACATTACTCTGCCCACTGCTGATTATAAGCCAAATATTTTAACTGAGGTTCTTCATTCACCCTCATCTGTTATTGAACCTATGTTACCCTTCAATGATGCCTTATCTGAGCCCATCTATGAAGTCTGGAAGAAGCCTTTGTCTGCTCCTGCAGTTGCTAGGACAGTAGCGAGGAGGTACAGAGTTGCTCCAGGTGACCCTGAATTCTTGTCAACACACCCCCTGCCTGAGAGTTTAGTTGTACAGGCTGCCTGTTCGAAAATGTCTGCTGGGGCTTTTCCGCAGGTTCCTGGGGATAAGGAATCCAGGAAGCAGGATCAAACCGCTAAGAAAGTCTTCTCCTCAGCCAGTATGGCGCTTAAGTCAACTAACGCAACTTGTCTGATGGGGAGGTATATTCATGCATTGATGGATTCTGTCAAGCAGTTGGTTCCGAAAATCCCTGAGGAAGAGAGGAAAGATTTTCAGGAGGTGATATCGGACACTCAAGCAGCTGCGAGACAAGTGATTCAGAGTGGTCTGGACACTGCTGATTTGGTGGCGAGGGTCATGGGCTCTTCCGTGGCCACTAGGAGGGCTGCCTGGCTTAAATCATCGGAGTTCTCTGCAGACGTTCAGTCTGTTTTGATGGACTTGCCTTTTGATGGCTCAGGATTGTTTGGTAAGAAGGCTGATGCTGCCTTGGAACGTTTTAAGGACAGTAGAGCCACTGCAAAATCTTTGGCTCTCCAGTCCAGAGGTACTACTGGAAGACGCTTCAGAGGGTTTGGCAGATCTTCCTTTCGTTCTTACAGACCATCTCAGCAGCAGCCACAACAGCAGCAGAATACGCTGTACAAGTCGTACAGGGGCAGGCAAAGATCCCGCCCTAGAGTTCGTCAAGCTTCCTCCTCCTCTTCCTCCTCCCCTTCCCAACCCCCTGCCAACGCAGCAAAGCAGCCCTAGATCCGCCATTCCGGATCATGTGGGCCCAGTGGGGGGTTGGCTTACACATTTTCTACAAGATTGGGAATTAATAACATCGGATCTTTGGGTTCTCAATCTTGTAGAGAATGGGTATGCACTTCCTTTTCAGGAATTCCCTCCCAATTACCCTCCTTGCCAAGGTTATTGTTCGGAGGACCACCTGCTTCTCCTGCAGGAAGAAGTCCTGGCTTTGTTCCGAAAAGGTGCGATAGAGGTGGTTCCAGAGCAGGAAAGGGGTCAGGGGTGCTACTCCCGGTATTTCCTGATCCCCAAGAAAGATGGCAGGCTTCGGCCAATCCTGGACCTCAGAATTTTGAACCTTTACCTGAAACAGGAAAAGTTCAAGATGCTCACTCTTGCGCAGGTTCTTCAAGCGCTGCTAGAAGAAGACTAGATGGTGTTGATCGACTTGCAGGATGCGTATTTTCATATTCTCATCTTGAAGTCGCACAGAAAGTATCTCCGTTTTACGGTTGGGTCACAACACTACCAGTTTGTGGTCCTTCCGTTTGGTCTTACTACTGCACCTCGAGTTTTCACCAAGGTGATGGCAGTGGTGGCAGCTCATCGCAGGAGAACGGGGATACATGTGTTTCCGTATCTAGACGACTGGCTGATCAAGGCGGAGTCGCCAGAGAAGGTGCTCCATCATCTGCAAGAGACAACTCAGTTGTTGCACAGGTTGGGTTTTTCGATAAATGTACCCAAGTCTCACCTGGTGCCCTCACAGCGCAACCTGTTCATAGGTGCGGTACTGGACACTACTGTGTGTCGCGCATTCCCTCCTCCTCAAAGGATTCGCGACATACAGGAAATGATTCCTTTGTTCTGCAATGGAGCGGTCGTTCAGTTCTGAAGGTTCTTCGCCTGCTCTGTCTGATGGCTTCTTGTATTCTGTTGGTCAACCATGCACGCTGGCACATGAGGGCACTCCAGTGGTGCCTCCGCAGGCAGTGGTATCAGCACAACGGAGATCTCAGGGAGTCAGTGAAGATCTCCAGAGAAACTGCAGCAGATCTGTCTTGGTGGAGCGTGGAAGGCAATCTGTCTCAAGGGAAGCCTTTCCAGATTCCTCCATCGGTTGCCACAGTGATATCGGATGCGTCCACTCTCGGGTGGGGTGCTCATCTGGGGGACCTGGAGGTCAAGGGTCTTTGGTCTCCAGAGGAAAGGTTGCTTCACATCAACCTTTTAGAATTGCGGGCGATATGTCTGGCGCTCAAGGCCTTCCTCCCTTCCCTTCGCGGTCAGTCGGTTCAGGTCCTGACGGACAACACGACCGCGATGTGGTACATCAACAAGCAGGGAGGAGTAGGGTCGCAGTGTCTCTGCAGAGAGGCTCTGCATCTCTGGTCCTGGGTTCAGGACCATCGGATTTGTCTGATGGCAAATCATCTGGCCGGAGTTCAGAACGTTCGTGCAGACAGTCTCAGTCGGCAGTTCTCTGCCGATCACGAGTGGAGGCTCCATCCGGGGGTAGTTCACAACATCTTTCAGATGTGGGGGACTCCTCGGGTGGACCTGTTCGCCACTCGCGAGAATGGTCACTGCCTTTCATTCTGCAGTCTCCAGTATCCGATGCAAGGAGCCTTGGGGGACGCGTTTCAGTTGAGTTGGAGCTCGCAACTCCTTTACGCGTTTCCTCCCATACCATTGATTCCTCGGGTTCTGAGGAAAATTTGCCAAGACCGGGCCCAAGTCATATTGATCGCCCCGGATTGGCCAAGAAGGGTGTGGTATTCAGACCTTCTCCACCTCTCCTCTCACCCGCCGCTCCGTCTCCCTCACAGGGCAGATCTCCTCTCTCAGATGGAGGGGTAGGTTCTACACCCCCACCTCCAGACCTTACACCTTCATGCCTCGAGATTGAACGAGGCAACCTGATTTCTTTTTCTCTCCCTCACGATGTGGTGGATGTCATTTTGTCAGCCAGGCGTGACTCCACTAAGTCCATCTATTCTTATAGGTGGTCTAAATTTGTTACTTGGTGCAGGGAGAAGTCTATAGACCCTCTGAGGGCCCATTTATCTGATGTTCTCCAGTTTGCCCTTTCTCTGGCACAGCAAGGGCTTGCTGTGGCCACGGTGAAGGGTTATTTTTCTGCGCTGTCGGCTTTTATCTGTTTGCCTGACCAGCCTTCTCTTTTTAAATCTCCTATAGTTTTAAGGTTTTTGAAGGGCCTCACGAATAAGTTCCCTCCTACCCCTTTTATTGTGCCTCAGTGGGATTTAAATCTTGTTTTGACATTTTTAATGGGTGCTCCTTTTGAGCCTCTTCACAAATGTCCTATGAGGGGTCTGACTTTCAAAACGGTTTTCCTCGTTGCAATAACCTCGGCAAGGAGGGTAAGTGAGCTTCAAGCTCTTAGTCACAAGCCCCCTTTCTTGTCCATTCATGCTGATCGAATGGTTCTTAGGACCAGGGCTGCTTTTCTGCCAAAGGTGGTGACTTCTTTCCACCTTGGTCAATCCATTACCCTTCCTACCTTTTATCCTCCCTCACACCCTTCCAAGGAGGAGGAGAGATTACACCGTCTTGACCCCAAGAGGGCGGTGTCTTTTTACCTGGACAGGACTAAAGACTGTCGTTTGGATGACCAGCTCTTTATTGGCTTTGCTGGCTGCAAGAAAGGAAGAGCGGTCCATAAGAGGACTTTGTCAAGATGGATCGACCTCTGTATTAAGATCTGCTACTCTTTGGCCGGTAAGGAGCCTTCAGAGGGTATAAGGGCTCATTCTACGAGAGCTAAATCATCAACCTCAGCGTTGGCTAGATGTGTGCCTGTTGAGGATATTTGTAGAGCAACTTGGTCTTCCCTCCACACATTCGCGAAGCATTACTGCTTGGATTCCGAGGTGAGGAGGGAAGGTCATTTTGCACGCTCTGTCCTCCAGGATTTCCTGGTCTAGAAGAGTGGACACCCTCCTCCGGGAGTGGGGACTGCTGTGGGACTCTATTCACAAGGTGAGGAATCCACACGGCAGATGTATCTATCAGAAGAACAAGTTACTTACCTTCGGTAACGCTTTTTCTGGTAGATACTATATCTGCCTGTGGATTCCTCACTGACCCACCCGCCTCCCCGTTGTCCACTCTTCTATGCCAGAGTTTCTATAATGTATTATTTTATTGTCAAGGAGTTGTTTATTTCAAATGTTTTATTGCATTTGCTTCACACTGTGTGTGTTACCTTGATTTCTATACTGTGTATACTGTGTATATGTCTACTGTCATCGGTCCGTCCGTGTGCCTCGAAGGCACGGAAAAAAGGCCGGAACTGATGTCATCACGCCGGCGTGGGCCTATTATAGGCGTCGGTGACGTCAGCGGAGTCGCGAGCGGTGCCGTGCCTCTGTGACGTCCGGATCCACGTCGGCGCGAAGCTACAAAAAGAATTTCCGAATGTTGCTGACGCAAGGGGACGAGTATCAACGGTCGGTCAGTGAAGGCAGTAGTTGCTTCCTGCTTCAAGTGTACTTGTAAGACACAAAGCCCCGTATTAAGTGAAAAAATACGTCTGGGGCACGTTCAACTATTGTGGACATAAACTCTGATTGTAGATTCTTTTAGACATTGAGGTCCAGTTGACTAAATATATACTTCCGGCTGGAAGTATTAGGATTGTGCAACAATTTTTCGTCCTGAGGATGGTCCTGGGAATGTTTTCACCATAGTGGACCGAAACGTCGACGCTTCTTAACATCGATTTGCTTAGAAGTGAACTTTTGTGTCATTTTGTAAACAGCTTTATATTGCTTTCTAAAATCATATGTTGTATGGTATATCATCTGTCCATACGAAATAAGCAAAAGATGTTACATACTGCTTACAAAAGAATTTTGAAATGTTAGTAGTATTGTTGTTGCCGTAACTGAATCTATTTTGTGAATAAAAAAGTATTGTGATATATCCTATGTATTACGTAACCTATGTTCACTTACTGTGACAACTTATAAATAGTAAAGGAGTTTTGAAATAATTCCTGAGGGGACATTTATGTAGATTAGTCATTATCATACCCAGTCCTCGAGGGATAATTGGGTGGCTCTGTCTTTTGTACTAGACGCAAGGGGATATTCACAAGGTGAGGAATCCACAGGCAGATATAGTATCTACCAGAAAAAGCGTTACCGAAGGTAAGTAACTTGTTCTTCTGGTAGACAGGATAGTAACTGACTAGCCAGAGACCTAAATTAATCTAATTAAGCGGGAGGTCCCTCATGAAGCCTTGGAAAATGTATCAAAAATATCCTATATGACCTATCTTGGACCTTTTTTGTAACCAAATGTTTTTTTAGATTTGTATAAGGATTCTCAGGGACAGGACACAGACCTTGCTTACCCTTTTGAGGTTCACCTGCCACCTCTCTCATACCAGACACACCTTTCCTATCCCTTTGTTGCACAATAACATAACACAGAGTCAAAGACAACAGACACTGGGGACAAGACGCAAAACCTAAGTGAGATTTATCAAGCCATGCAAGGCCACCTTGCATGACCCAGCATCGCTTGATAAATCTAGAGTAACACAAGGCAGTGCAAATCGCTGCCCTTGCTTTACTCAGCTCCACGTAGGCGTTCCACCATGGGTGGAGGGTGGTTGTTCCCACGCATCCGCCCATTCCCAGATTTACCATTAGTGGGGTAGACCTGGTAATGCGTCAAAATGCGACGCCTCCCTAGAAAAGGCATAACCAAGGATAATTATCTTTATTTCACCTAGTTTGTAACTCGTTCTATATGTGATGTAGAATGCAGCACACATAGAAAGAAGGAATGCCTTTCAGGATTGTTTTTGTGCAGGAAGGTTTCCTTATACGTCGTATAATATTAAATATGGCACATTCCTGCAATTTCCCTTTCACGAAGTGCATCACAGCAAGCTGGCTTGCTGTGTTGCACTGTGTGAAAGATTGAGAAATGTACTCCTAGGTTGAGGTTTAAACCAAATATAGGTTTCCAATATATTACAAACTGGATACCCTAACAGGTGATAAGCCACGTTTTAAAAATCCTGATTGATTGGTAGTTTAACTTGATGGTAGAAGGGGTGATTAGCAGTATTCAGCATTAACAGATACAGCTCCATTAAGAATCACTAACAGTGAGGGAGACTTTGCCTGCTTGAGGACTGAACTTCGCATCAACTTTGAACTGGCAATGCATGGCATAGCCTAGCTACACTAATCCAGGAATGCAGGGCTTATGTGCCGCTCGAACACAAAACCTCAACCATATTCACACCCAGAACCATTCCATGACACAACCCACGTAAACAAACACCCAGGAGTAGTTGCCGCTACAGGATATCTAAGCTGGTATCAGTCGCTGCATTACTGTTATGATTGTTAATGACAATTCCTAACCTAAGCCACCACTGTTTCTTCCTGAAAGAGATGGTGGGTGGGTGTGTCTTTGTAAGTGCACCAGGAAACAAACTGACTGCTCCCACTGTTGGCTTTTGAATTCCAAAGGCTGCTCTCAGGCGTCACGGTAGGAGTCATTGGGTCTCAACATTCCTTGGCACGTTCGATCCCAGTACCATGTAACTTCTCCTTCCTGCACAAACCTCCCCCTGGGCTAGATGCCTGCACCTGTTGGGGCCAGGTGGGGGTATATTGTTTGGGACAGGACACAGGCCAGCCTTTCCCTTTTAGGGGTCACTCAGCCATCCCATGTGGATTAACATGACATGGAATCAAAGACAACAGACCCTAGCATTGTAGTTTGAACCAGCCACAAATTAATATAAATCTGCATCATATTACAGGTTAGATTATTTTGCTTTTTTTTGGACGGGGGAGTAGCAGTAATCAGCATTAAGAGATACATTGAGAGTAAGCATCACCAACAAGGGGATTGACTTTGCCTGCTTGATGACAAACTCCAAGCAATGTGAGGACGGCAATACAGGGCATAGCCCCTCAACATTGGGCTTGGAATGCAGGGTTGATGCACCCCTCAGCCCCCATAGTCACATCACAAACTGTATCATGACACAACCCAGGTAAACATACACCTACGATGCGCTCTGAGGGGGACTCCAGGTCACAGATTGCCCGGATTGTTTGAAACGAACTAGTGGGGACTGGATTCCTGGGAAACACCATTGGGAGTATTTTTTAGCAGCCCTGTTTGCCTTAGCCCAGGCCTAGGGTTGGCTTGTCCTGCGCCCGTCAGCGCCAGGAAGAAGCAGTGCAGGGCCACCTCCTCCCTCCCCCCGGCTCAGAAATTTAAGCTCCAAGACTTTAGTGTTCCAGATAACTGAAAGTACAGCAGCTATTACTATGTAAAGCCTATACAGGTGTGAAAAGAATGAGGAAACAAAAAGCTTTAAATAGTCCGGTGGATAAGACTGTGCCGCCCAAACGTACAAAACTCCAAAGCAGTCAAGCTGTGTGGCAGCAAAGTGTGTAACAAATGCGATTGATACAATGATAGAAGACGTGGGGTCTATTCTAGGCAACAAAGGTAATACTTGATATAAAGCTACTAAAGTTAATAGAGAGAGGAAAGTTCCATATTTATTTAAATTAAAACCAGGGTACCGGAAACACGCTATCATAGCACCAGTCGGTTCTGCCTGCTGTTCCATGCTTGTTGTTACATTGGCCCCAGATAAGGAGCCCTCGCCGAACTCGGGTCACAAGGGTGATACTCAAGCATGCATATATGTAGAATGTTGTAACAGGTTTGTGGTGTTACATGAAGTAGGTGATTCTGCTTCTCCTTCACGGATACTGCCTAAACCCACCCTATATAGCTTACCTGCTCAGGCACCCTCAACACTTAGTGAAGCAATCAGTTTGATATTAGCTCCAAGAGAAGAGGTTACCAACCTGAAGGAAATTCTCCTGGATGTGGCGAAAACCCTTAAACCAGGGCCTTTAAAATTCTCATCACAGTGGAAGCATAGTGCCCGGACTTTGCAATCCCAACAAGGTCAGGGCACTATGAATAGCTTATCTGCAACTGCTATTGAATCTGCATCCTTCCGATTAACTATTTAAAGCCATTGGGGTAGTTATTATGATAGTTTAGGCAGTGGGTTGGCTAAGAGTGTGTTACCGTGCCCTTCAAATGCTCGCCTGCCATCTATTTGTCCTATGTCTACAAAGCCTAATAAAGCGGGTCATATTTATGGGGTGCCCAATTCCACACATATGCCTTCTTCTTACACTGTCCCCACAGGGAGACCGCAGGGTACCTGACACCCGAGCTGGCTATTCAGTATTTATGGCGAGAGCATCTAAGCTGCCGTCTGGTTCTTTTGAAAATAACGATTCCCTGACAAATAAGGCTTTACATTGGATTAGGCATCTTAGGAAATGTCACTCGATTGTTTACTCTGATATTAATTATGCAAAACACTCTGTAGCGCCTGTGGGAGTACAACATTCAATTGAATTAAACCTAACCTCCTTTGAATTGGTTGAGGACTTGATCTCAATAGACCAATGAATCCTCCCCCCAAATGGCTCCGAAATTTGTTTTCAATCAAGTCCCCCAGTTTCGGATATGCTTGTGCTTAAAAATGGAGTGGATGTGAGATTTCTAACAAGGAGAGAAATTGAGCAGGTTGGGAATTTGGGGTTAACTTTGGTATTTATCAAGCGAGTGCATTGGCTACAATGACTCAATTACCTTCTTTAACAGTAAGAGAAGAGCATTTTTAACCCAGCTTGGGGTAATTGGCTCCAAATGAAGATATGAAGAAGGGCACTAATGTAGCTCACTTCTTAAATAATAGTTTGCAGCTAGTGTCAATGTCTCCAAATATGAATTGTATGCACAAAAGGATATGTCTTCTCTGCACTTAGTTTTGTGGAAGATTGATGGAATTAGTTCCAAATTAGATGATGAAGATTGGGGCTCTTTTATAGATAACTTTCACATATGCATTTTTCAAGGGACATGGGCCCTTACGAAAATTCATAGGCAGGGTTTTACAACCTATAGCATTAAGGCTTCTATCAGCAGGTAGACTCTCAGGAGAGCTCATTATTTGTCTGAAAATATCTTTAGATTGTGCCATTCAGAGAACCAATATTAATTCCTTGGATCTTTTAGTACTCAAGATATCACCAAATTTAGGGTCCTCGTACTTATTAACATCTACAGCAGGTCGACCCCTTTCATCAAATCTTCTCCGACCTTAAGAAGCTTGAATACCTTCCTAGAGGGCCTTAGTTGTAATCATAATGCGATCATCTCAGGTAATTTTAATGTATGTCTGAACCGTATACCCTTCCTATTGATCTATCTAGGGGTGAAGATTAATGTTCGGGTATTCCTCCTACCCTGACCACAGAAAATCACCTAGAATGAGCCTAGCTGCTCTTCAGATTTGTTTATATTGTGGTCTCCTATAGCCTGAGACTGTATAATGGTCGATTAAACTCAGATATAGATGTTAGGCCAACATTCATGAGGGCCAACTGTAAAAGCCACATCGATTATATTCTAATGGATATGCAGACGTGGCATGAAATAACATACAAGTTATTTACCGTCACAAGAGCGACCATTTCCCAATCACACTACACTGGATATTGGACATGGAGTGCTTAGACCCAATTTCATTATCTTCCCCCATTGTTTTGTTCAATAACAAACAGAATGTCAGATGGGAGGTCGTCTCTAAATCTGATATAGTCATATATAAACGCTATACTATTGTCTCTGGTGAATTGAAAGTTTTGAGCACCAGACCCTGACTCTCTTGGCAGATTATGATTCTCAATAAAAGCCTTTTTAACAAGCTCGAGAATATATTTATAAAAGACTGTAAAAACAGCCGGGTCTCTCGTAAAACGAGAGTGAATGAATGGTTGATGACTCGTGTAAAATGGCCAAGAACGATTTGGTTATTGTTCTGAGGAGTAACCAAAGAGCAGAGATTGTAGCAAAGAGACAGGAATATGTTGAGATTATCAAGTCCAGTAAAGCCAGTGGGAAGCCAGCATCTGGGGTGAATTCTTGGTTGCCGTTAAACAAAGAGATAACAAGCACTTTTGAAACCTGGTTGCACATAATGGTTGCAGAGAGTTAATTCGCCCCAACTGTCATATGGTTACAGAACAGCGGGTTAAACACTTTACAATCCATTATGCAGACATAAATTTAGATGAAGAGTTAATAGACATTCCATATGTTGGTTCTAATGATTCATTCAATGACATGTTGAGAAAAGGCCTTTTACAATAGAGGAAACTGATGCTGTTATACAGGCACAGACACCAGGGAAGGCGCTTGGCCTGGACAGAGTTCCTGCTGATTTATTTTGCTTTGAGGCCGAGATTTGGGGACCATGTGTGAACTCCCATTCGAATGCTCTATTGGCAGGGACTCTGTCCCAAACTCTTGAAAAGGTGCTGTAATAATCCCCATATTTAGTGGAGAAACGTGGCTCAATGGTTAGAGCGGCAGACCCTGATGCAGAGGTCTGGCCCGGGACCAGGGTTCAATTCCCGCCTCGGCGGCTCTTGAACTCAATTGCCCCGGACCTGATAATTCTCGCCTCGGTGCCTAGTCTAATCATGGGTCCCACTCTGTGACTTTGGGCAATAGCTTGCTTAATCTCCACAACGGCCCCACCAGCGCTTGGATGCCTGGCTTCACCTTGGGGGTGCCCAGGAGTGGACATTTCACAGGAAAGCCAGGATGGGTTCCACAGCGGTATGAAGACAGCGCTACGAGGCCTCCGGGTAGAAGTGCGCTATATAAATACTCTACATTTACATTTACATTTAAAAAGGGAGATAAGCTGGTCCCGGGACATAACAGGCCTATAAGCCTAAATGATAATATACAAAAAGTCTATAGTAGGCAGATTTCCTCAAGGAAAGTATTGTCCCACCTTCAGGCAAGATTTTGACAAAATATTAGTACAGTCAACCAGATAATGCGTTTTTTTCTCCATTAAATGAAAGAATGTAGACATTAACCGGGGGGAGGGGGGCAGTATTTGTTGCCTTTGTGGGCCTCCATTCTGCATTTGACCTTGTCCTGAGGGCAAAGTTTTGGAGGTCTTGCACAGGGTAGGTGTTCCCCTGGGTCTATTGTCTCTTATACAAGGCCTGTACTCAGAAAACTTTGCAAGGGTTAGGTGGGGACCAGCAGGAGAATTGACAGTGGATATTACCATTCAAAGAAGTGCTAGACAAGGGTGCATTTTGACCCCTGCTCCCTTTCTTCTATATTTAACCGGATTTATCCCCTAACTTTTTGACAGAAAAAATTATTTGCCCAAAATGGGGGGACACAAAATACTAGACCTTATTGCTTTACACAATTGCGAAGGGAAAATCTATTCTCCTAAGAAAATGTAATGCAAACCAGCACAATTTTTTTCCCCAAGTTTACTTTCCAGTGCAATACTTGTTTTGTGTTGGAAAGTACCCTGAAAGTAACGCAAAGCAGTGCGAAGTGCCAAGGTGGTGTTACATGGGTGTACCCATTCAACCACCAATGCCTATTGAAACAAAACCCTATCTATAAACAGTAGTAGACAGGGTTTAGTGCCAAAAGTTAATGCCATTTCTTCTTTCTTTTCGGACTTTGCAGGCACACATACAAAGTAGGAAAAGTTATAAAGTGTGTCCAAGTATAGTATCTTGTACTGGAAAGCTACCCTTCCAGTACAAAATCTAAGGTAGACTCAGGCACACACCCTTGTACTAAGACGCAAAGGTGTGTGCCTGGCGCACAGCAGCTAAAATCAGTGCCGGCTCTAGGGAGAGGGGACCAAAGAGCCACATCTTTGTAGATATGGAACTCTCCTGCTCCCTCACTGTCATGCAACGCAGCA
Organism: Lissotriton helveticus; assembly: GCF_964261635.1. Lineage (NCBI taxonomy): Eukaryota > Metazoa > Chordata > Amphibia > Caudata > Salamandridae > Lissotriton > Lissotriton helveticus. Next base: position 795,000,006 of record NC_136063.1, on the reverse strand, counting down.
TCATTTTTTTCTTCTGTGCTGCGTTCCATGCTAGTTTTGAAAATCTGGGCCTTGAAGCACTACAGAGAGGATAATGAAAGGCCTCCTTAGCCCCAACACTACTCTGGACAACTCCCCACTTTTTCTTTTATTTTGTTGCCCTCCCCAATGCTCCCTCGATGGGAGTTGTTGGGATGGTCATTATGACAGAACGTTGTACTTTCCCGCCCCCTCCCTTCATACGGTGCCCCAATTTTCTAACTTCTTTTTTATATATTAGCTGGGTTGAAGTTAAGTTTAGAAATGTTTTAATATGCTTGCTGTGGTGATATTTGGAATTATGTGTGCAACTCTTGTTCTAATAATATTACTTCAGAATCTGCACGTTTGAAATGCTAACTTTAAGTATATACATGGGTTGCTACCCTATTGTTGTATATCTTTGAAACACCAATTAAAGTATGTTGGAAAAAAAGGATGCTTTTCTGTGAACATTGTTTAAATGGATGCAGCCTAATCTCAATTGACATCCTTAGCTCTCTGCATGTTGCCCTTACCCCATTTCCCTACCCACCATCAGACAAGCAGTATTTATGTTTCATTGTCCTTCTGTTGCTCCACCGTGTCTTCCATTTTCTCCATTTCCTCCGGGGAGAGGAGCCAGTGGCAGGATCCCATGTTGAAGTACTGTTCTCCTTAGCCTTCAGGGTGCTGTCTTCCCGCACATACACTTCACAGACATGAGTAAACATCACTTCAGATTTTATTTTTAACATACCGAAGTGGACCCCTGCTATCTATCGCAGTGTGGTCAATCCTCTAATGTCTAATTATCCCCACTTAATCTATTGTTCCAGAAAATTAAATACTAAAGTCTCTATACAACCAGTGTCCAGGGTGATGTCCAACAAATGTCTGCCTTTTTTTACTGGCAGTACATCTATCCACACTTCACCACATGTGCACAAACCTCAAAAGGAAAAATGTGTGGTGGAGAGGAAGGCACCTCACGGGCGAACAACCCTCGGGGATGTTGGCAGATGTTGCTAACTCAAAGCCCCTTTCTCATCATCGGTTGCCTTTCAATCCAAACAAAAAACAAAATGAATACAACACATAAACTGAAATGCGTGTGCAGGTGCAAAATAAAGAGTATCACAACATTAACTCATAACGGACAGAGTGACATAAAATCGACAGCCACACCCACTCAATTACTTTATTCTTAGATTCAGTGTGAGCTGAAGAGTTAAAAGAGAGGTTGGTAGCTTAATATCGCCTACCAGTACCTGATACCAACATGTTTCACTGCCCCAAACATTTTGGCAGATTCATCAGGGTATTCAACACTCGGTCACTGCACCAATTTTTTGAACATCCTTTCTGGACACTGTTGGATCGAGACATAAATAAAACCAGAGACATGCCCACGAGTCAATATGGATTCATAGGTTTCCACATTAAAGTAAAGGTTGCAAATATCCTTATAGTGATGTAACTGAAAAGTAATCATTATAATTACCCCAGGCCAGCATGGGCAACTCATACCGGCCGACCAAATCACACTTAGAATCGTTTAAAATCGATTGCACTGTCAATCTATAGGAAATGAGAAAAGATAGTATGAAACATTCAGACCCTATACAATGAAACTGCACAACAGCGCTAATTTCACTCGTGTTTTATATCAAAGCCTTGAAAATACTGGGGCCCGTGGCAACCTTAACTGCGCATTATGACCACCAAGCGCGGGCAGATTGGATCCGCACAGTCTCATACAACGCGCCGCCACAGTCATCTTTTAACAACGTGGGGGGCGCGGTGCATCAGAACATACAAACACAAAAACACGAAGCGCCTCGTTATGTAGCTTCAGCCCTAGCTGCGCAGTAACACTACATGAACTGACTATCCGTTTGTTATAGAAGCTGAATATGTCCATCTACCAGCCCCCACTCCTCACCGTACGTGACAGTGCAATCGATTTTAAACGATTCAAAGTGTGATTTGGTCGGCCGGTATGAGTTGCCCATGCTGGCCTGGGGTAATTATAATGATTACTTTTCAGTTACATCACTATAAGGATATTTGCAACCTTTACTTTAATGTGGAAACCTATGAATCCATATTGACTCGTGGGCATGGCTCTGGTTTTATTTATGTCTCGATCCAACAGTGTCCAGAAAGGATGTTCAAAAAATTGGTGCAGTGACCGAGTGTTGAATACCCTGATGAATCTGCCGAAATGTTTGGGGCAGTGAAACATGTTGGTATCAGGTACTGGTAGGCGATATTAAGCTACCAACCTCTCTTTTAACTCTTCAGCTCACACTGAATCTAAGAATAAAGTAATTGAGTGGGTGTGGCTGTCGATTTTATGTCACTCTGTCCGTTATGAGTTAATGTTGTGATACTCTTTATTTTGCACCTGCACACGCATTTCAGTTTATGTGTTGTATTCATTTTGTTTTTTGTTTGGATTGAAAGGCAACCGATGATGAGAAAGGGGCTTTGAGTTAGCAACATCTGCCAACATCCCCGAGGGTTGTTCGCCCGTGAGGTGCCTTCCTCTCCACCACACATTTTTCCTTTTGAGGTTTGTGCACATGTGGTAAAGTGTGGATAGATGTACTGCCAGTAAAAAAAGGCAGACATTTGTTGGACATCACCCTGGACACTGGTTGTATAGAGACTTTAGTATTTAATTTTCTGGAACAATAGATTAAGTGGGGATAATTAGACATTAGAGGATTGACCACACTGCGATAGATAGCAGGGGTCCACTTCGGTATGTTAAAAATAAAATCTGAAGTGATGTTTACTCATGTCTGTGAAATGTATTAATCACCCCAGGTATAGGGATCTTGTTGTTGTTTGACTGTTTAGAGTGGAGGGCGATCCCTTATATACCTTTCCAGACCCCTCTTGGCTCCTTCGTGTTATTGTTTGTTCCCGCACATACACCCTGAGTGTCCGTTGATTCCCCAGGAATGTCAATCCATGAGTCCCAGTTGTATCTTGCTGTCCACACCCTCCTTTTTTAAACTTTTTACATTGCCGGGAGTCTCCCTCGGTCAAAGAAGTGTGCCTTATCTTGTGTCACAACTCAGAGGCGAACTGGGTATAACAGCGTGCAAGGCAAATTCAGAGTGCACAACTTTTGTTTCATGTATATGAAGATATTTCTCTTCTTTTTGACCTTCCTGGTATATTCAGGATAAATTGCAGTCTCATAGTTGTAGTGTATGCGGACTGCCTCTCTGGCTGCCTTAAGGTTTATGTCCTGGTCTTTGTAGTTAAATATACTTGCTGTGAGAGGCCTGGGAGGAACTTGGGGGGGGGATCTGATCATTTAGGTCTTATGCATGTGCTCTATGGCAAACATCGTCAACAGGCTCTGTGATCTCAGTGAGGCAAGAAGCCACTCCAAGCATTTTTCTGGTGTGGAATATTCAACCTCCTCTGGGAAGCCCAGCATTCGCAGATTGCTGCATTGCAAGCGTCCCTCCCTGTTTTCTAGTCTGTCCTCCAGCATCTTGGTTGTCGCAGTCATTCTAGACTTTTGCTCTTTCAGCTTGTTCACCTCTGCCTGTAGGTTGTCAAGGGAGTATTCACCTACCCGGACCTTTTCTACTACATTGCGTAGGGCTATGTGGAGCAAGTTAACCTCAATAGAGACAGTGTCTATTTTCCCTTCCACTGCCATTTGTGATTTGTGTATAGCTGCTAGTAATTTGACTCTAGTGGGCTTCTCTACCAGTACTCCCTGCTCATCCGCTGTCCTGGCACTCGTTTGTCTGGTGGGTTTTGGTATTGTGCTGTGCGTGTACTGGGTGATGTATGGCCTTGGGGAGCCCTGGTGGACATATTTTTCCCATTTTCACATAGAGAGCACTCCACTGCCAATCAATTACCCTGCTCTTCATGACTTGTCACCAGAGTTATTCCCAAAGTCCCTCCACCAGAGGTCAGGGTGACAACCCAAGGGCTCCTTGCAGTGGTTATCAATGTGGGCCTGGGGAGTAGCAACTCATTCCCACCCGGGGCTAGCAAATCAGGGCCAGTCCAGAGGGCACACGTCCAGACTCCGGTGGGTCAGGTATCAATTAGTCCCACGGTGTATCCTGCGTGCAATACAGGAAAGGCAAAAGCAGAGCCACTCACACCCGCACAGCCTTTGGTTTGCTAGGATGTCTGTCTAGACCCCCAGTATAAGAATGTACAGTCCCACTGTCGTACTCCATGCTTCTCGTTACCAGCTTTCCCAGCTGATGGAGGCGTGCATCTTAGGATGTCCTGGAAAGGCATGTGATGTGACTTATGACTCTCAGAGGTCCAGCTCCTCATTCCGGCAGCAGGGGGTGGTCCATTTAGCCAGGCTCGGGGCACATAAGGCTTAAAGTATCAGGCACTTCCATCAGAGAGAGAGCGCACTGATTCATTGTCTGGCAGACCAATCAGGTCCCAGCGAGCTTCAGATTCTGCTGATTCAGATGCATGTTACTTATGTCCTCACAGGGCTCAGTGTCCACGGGGTCTCAGAGGCATCGAAGCATGGCCATCGCCCAGACTCCAGTCACGACACCTCCTCCACACGGCAGTGCGGCCGCTACGGGCACTGGCCCGAAAGTGCTGTCTGCATCTTGCAGAAACTCTACTCTCTGCTGAAGCCTTACAGTTGTTTTCCTGGGATCAAGAGCTGCCAGCCCTCTCTGCACCCAAATCCGGCTCCACTGGCGCAACGTCCAGCTCCCACAGCGCCCTCCTCGGTACGACCTCCTCCTTGGTTCAGGCCACAGCACCACCACTCCGTAGGCCCAGTCACCCATGCACCGCCTCCAGTAATGCCTCAATTATCATTTGGTTAGGGAGGTGGGGGGTTGCTAGTAGCATTCCTGGCTTCGAGGAGTAATTTTGGGGCAGGATTATGAAGGATTATAATGTGAGGCAGCGGAGCTCTCCAGGGAAGTGTCCAATTGCCCATCATACGCAGGAAGAAAGCTCCCTGCACGTCAGGTCATCTGTGTTTTGTTTTGAGAAAGAAGCTCCCCACTTTGACAGTTAATTTTCACAATATAAAGAAGTTTGCTGAATGTATGATTTTAAATGGTGCCTGGTCAAAAATTCAGCAGTGCTCTAAAGGGGGTGCTACCATGGCAGTTGACTTCACAGCACATAAATCCCAGCCACAAAGGGGGAGGGGTCTCTAAATAGGGTAGACAGTCAGCTGCCTGAGTGACAGAAGCCATGGGCGTATCCTTTTTGACAGACCTGTCGACTGTCCACCAGGTTGTAAATGTACCCCTAAGCATGGTCTGCAAGGTTATAGTGGGTCAGGGCATTTAACATATCAAGCAAGTCTGGTTGTCTTTGTGTATATTTGTGCATGGTTTTGATGATCTATTTAGCTATCGTCTAAGGTGTTATATTGCAAAGACAGACCTGGTGACTGCAGTAAAATGGACCCCATAGACACACACACACAGAAACACTTACACACCAGCCTTCCCCTGCCCACCCACACCAGCTCCCTTTTCAGTTTATAATATGTAATTGCATTGTCATGGCAAAGACAGAGGTAGAGATTTCTTAGAGGATATGAAGTTACAGTAGATTGAGAAATCGACAAGCTAGATGGGCTTGGTGACCCCCAAACTGAGTTTAATATCTTGCGAGCTATGGACATGTACACTTATTATCATGATATAAGCACAAAGACAGATTTAGAGAGTAAGGCAGTGGTACCAAGTTATGTAGCCGTCGGGTGATAGTGCACATGGTAATTACTGTTACTGTACCATCAAGTACCAACTGTGAGTTCAGTGTGCCCCAATGCCCTCATCCAAGATAACGTTACATCAATAACACATTTCTTACACAATGCAGACGTACATGGTCAATGTAAATGTAGGCAAGGTTATTTTACAAATTCAACAAAGTGCCAGGCTTGATGAGCTCAAGATACTTCAGAGAACGATGCAAATTCTCTAATTACAGTATTTCTTATTTATGTTTTTGGGCTTCCCTATTAATAAATGTACACTGCACTGCACATGACACTCGTATGCTTCAGTATCATTCTGATGTCTGCTCTTCTTTCTCGGTTTCAGAGTGGCGATGGGCTCGCAGACATGCAGGTAACTAAAAAGGATATCCTTGTCTAACTAAATCTTGGCACATAACCTGCAAAATCCGACATTTTTGTCTTTGTGCTTTGTAATTGTGTGACTAAAAATGATAACTTGCTACTTTGTGCTTAGTGATAATGCATGTGGTGCTGCAACAGCCACAATGTGTGTAAAGTCCATTGATACTCATTTGTGTGATGTTCAATGAATATGAACCCTGTTGCTTTTCTGCAGAGATTACTAGAAAGAGAATATATATCTTTAGGGGAATCCTTCACTAATTACATTTACATGTAATATCAGCCTCACATCTGTATGGTTATGTTTGGGCAAGGGTATTTGATCATTTTATTGAGTCATAATTTTTCTAATTTCTTCCAATTTGTGATTATTTTATTCTGAGGGCTTTTTTGTATCATTAAAAGAGGTGGGGACTGTGTGGCCTTCCTCGCCGAGCCTTATTACGCCCTGGGTACTCCATCCCCCAGGGCTGTTTTTTTATTTTTATTAAAGGGGAGGGGTGCTGCTTGGGCCCCTTCCTGAGCCTTATTAGGCCCTGGGGACCCCATCCGCTAGGGCAGGTTTCTTTTTATTTATATTAAAGGGGAGGAGGGCCCGTGGCCCACCTCTCTGAACCTAAGTAGGCCCTGGGGACCCCATCTCCCAGGGCCATTACTAAAATTAAAGGCGAGGGGGGCCATGGGCCCCCCCCTCCCCGAACCTTGTTAGGCACTGTAGACCTCATCCCCCAGGTATATTTTTTTTAATTAAAGGGAAGGGGGTTGCGTGGCCCCCCTCCCAGAGTCTTGTTTGGCCCTGGGGTTCCATCCTCCAGGGCCGTTGTTTTAACTTAAAGGGGCGCCCTGTGGTCCTCTTTCCCGAGCCATGTTAGGCCCTGGAAACTCCAGGGCCAGTACTAAAATTAAAGGAGAGGAGTGCCCCTCTCCCGGAGTCTTTTCCGGCCCTTGGGACCCCTTTGCCCAGGCCCACTCTAATAAAGGTTGGTGCCCACACAGGCACTCGCCATACACTTGTTGGGGCTGTGGGGGAGCCCCAGGGCCCCCACGGCCGGCACCGGCTCCCTGCATGCTGCGGGAGCCGGCATTGCTCCTGCCCGCAGTGAGCAGCTACTAATGCTACTTCCTCTGGGTGGGAGCAATGTTTTGATCTGTTTCCTTGCCCGCGTCAGTGCGGGCAGGGAAACAGATCAAAAGTCTGCTCCCAGCAAGAGGGAACATTTTTAAAGCTCTCACTGGCTGGGAGCAGACTCAGTGTTTACTGCTGCGTGGTGAGAGATTAAAAAATGCTCCCACCATGCGGGAGCAAACATAGGTTTCCCTACACGCGCCGGTGCAGGCAGGGAAACCACTATGTCCAGAAAGGGTGGCTCTCCAGGACATAGCTAGTGAGACGGCCCGAAGAGATAAGGTCCCCGGGCTCAGGGAGGGGGCTGTGCAACCCTGTTCACTTAATTAAAGTAATCAGCCCTGGGGGTGTGCTCCCCAGGGCCTTTAATGTCTTTGGGAGGGGGGCCTGATGTCCCCTTCCCATTTTCAGTAATATCGGCCCAGGGGGTGTGCTCCCTTTCCCTCCAATATTGATATTGGTCCCAGGGAATTAGTTCCCCAGGGCCTTTAGATGCTCAGTAAGGTAGACTGCGCGGATCCACACCCCATCTTTGCAGATCTTTGGCTCCAGGTGGACTCCCCGGGACCTTTAATAGCTCGGGTGGGGGGTTGTGGCACCCTCCACTTTTTTCATGATGTTGGCACGGGGGCGTGGGGGGGGGGTTGGTCTTCCTGGGGCCTTTAATGGCTCCGGGAGGGGTCCTTGTGGCCACCTCCCTATATTGAATGCAGCCCTTCTGCTATTTTGTTGCGTTTTTTTTTTGATCCTGCGGGAGTCCCCCCCCATGGGGCCTAGTGGGTCAGGGCATTCCTACTCTGACCTCTTAGAAATAGAAGGAGCAATTAACTCCTCCAAGGAACTATTCGCAACAGTTAAAAAATTATCAAAACTTCCTGACCCTAAGAACCCAAATATTAATCAACAATTCTGTAACAAACTAGCACTTCATTTTCAGGATAAAGTTAAGTCTGTCTATAATTCCTTTCTAAACTTGAGCTAAACGACTGACTTAGATTCTAAATCTCCGAAAGACACACAATATCAGTGCTTTATCCTATTTTGGACCTCTGACGGTTGATCAGACGCAAAGCATACTGATGCAGATCAAATCAGGTTCACCACAGGACCCATGCCCGGCCAGAACAATTCATTCAGCCCCAGAGGTGATAGCCACACATCTCATGGCCATTTTTAACAATCTTTTTGAAGCTGTTTTTTTCTCCAAAAGATTGGAAGGTAGGATCTATTCTGCAATTATTAAAAAAGACTAACTTAGACACTGGTGACCCCAACAAATATCGACCAATAACTCGATTAATATTTCCTTCCAAACTGGTTGAGAAAATTGTCAATAAGTAACTGACCATCTTTTTAGAAAAAAACAAGTTTGGATTCAACACACTTCGGTTTTCGAACTTACCACAGTATCTAACTGGTGCTGATTACAGCCCTGGAAGAAATTAGGCAAACGATAGACAGTGGGGGAAATCAGGCCCTGTCATTCTGGATCTATCCCCTCATTTGATACGGTCAACCATGCTCTTCTCATTGATCGCCTTGAATCAATTGGGATCAAAGATAACGCACACAAGTTCAAGACTTCTTTTTTGACGGACCGCAATCAGTCTCCTTAGAGGATTTCACCTCACCAGCTTTTTCATTACACTGTGGAGTCCCTCAGGGGTCATCCTTGAGCCCCACTTTGTTCAATCTTTATGTCACTCTACTTGCAGCTTTAATTAAATCATTTGGGGGCATATTATCAAGAATGGCGTTAAAAACTATCGCCGGTTTAGCGGCAGAAGTCCATGTTCTGGTGTGAACATGGGATTCTATTGTAATTCTCCAGGGCATATTATCAACCCCATTATCGCCGCTTTAGCAGCAGTTTTCTGCCTCTAAACCGGCGATAATTTTAACGCCGTTCTTGATAATATGCCCCTCGGTTTTTCCTTGGTTTCATATGCAGATGACACGCAGATCATTGTCTCCATCACCAATAATCCTAGATCCACGGAAGGCCAGTTCCATGACTGTATGCTCCATATCTGCAACTGGAGGTCCTGCTGTTTGGCAACAACCCTTCTTTCTGGTCAAACAAGTGGTGGCCTTAGGAACTGGGGAGTCTGCCTACCCCCTGGGAAAATCACATCACTTCTTCATGTTTCCTCATTCTGAAAACCTTAAGGAAAGTATTACCTTTCATTCCACCAAGCCTGCAAAAGAGGGTGGTCATAACTCTGATCTTGTCCAAAGTAGACTATGGCAATGCACTTTTTATCAACATTCAAAAACGTTTTTTACATAAGTTACAAACACTACAAAATGCGGCAGCTAGGCTACTGCTGGGCATTCCAAAACGTACATCTGTCTCTCAAGCACTCATTCAAATACCCAGGCTCCCTATTAATAAACGTATACAGTTTAAGGCACTATGCATTGCCTTCAGGGCACAACATGCTGTCGACCCAGACTACTTCATACAGCATTTTCAACTATATATTCCAGCGCGCTCACTGCACTCATCCACAAGTGGAAACCTGGTAATCCCCAGACTTAAGAGTGGGGTGGAAGAGGCTTAGTCTAATGCACATCGAGATTATGGAATTCACTTCTGGCAGAACTAAAATTCGAGACAAACTTACTAGAGTTCAGAAAAAATCTAAAAACCTGTTTTTTTCCAAATATTTCTTCCATTTTCTGGATCTTCCCAGCCTGTAAGGTTCTGCTTAGCGCCTAGATACCCCTAGATGATTGTCGCGCTTTATAAATTTTGTTTTCATTTCTATTACTTTTCCCTTTTTACTTCAGGATAGGGGACTAGGTCCCTGAGTCTTGTAGCGGCTGCCAGCAGCATTTTTTCTGATGTTGCTGGCAGCCAGAGCGCTCACTCCCACAAAAGTCTGACTCCTGTGGGGAAGAGGTGGTTCAAAGGAAATAAAGCTCTCTGGGCAAATCAGAACACTTTATTTTAAACTGACGCTCCCACAAGACTCTCTTGAGCCTCTCACGGACCCAATCGTTCAGATATACCATTATTTTTTAACCTAATTTCTCAAAAAATATTGACCGAATTTACCTCAACTCACAAAGAGCACAATTAGTGGACCGAGATCTAGCTTCCTGCCAAAGTTGGTGTAATTCCATTCTGCAGTTTTTGCTGTAGCTTTCTCTGAAGAAGTCTGTGGAGAATGCATGAGGGTTTTGGATTTCGGGACCCACCTTTTTTCTTGGCAAAATTTAATGGCTATACAAAAACGCTTTTCCTATGAACCAGCTGTCCTAGCTATAACTACTCAGTGGCCACCGCCATATATATATATATCAACCATCCAGAGAAACAACTGAAGAGGTGGCACTCTGGGACAAGTAGTGCTTAATTAATTTTAATGGTAGGGCCACAAAAACAGGTGATGCATTTTGGCTTTCGAATTCTCAAATCACTTCGTTTCTGCTCACAGCTCCTGTTAACAGTGAAGTAGCAGAAAGTGGTAACAGACTCTCACATCTGCCACAGAATTACCATACATGTCTCAATCAAAGCAAAACAGGCAGTGTAGATAACTAATATACAGAAAATAATGTTTTATCTTCCACACTTATAATATAATTATCCTGAAACCTATGATGGGTACAACATATATATGAAAATCCTGCCGTTGTGGCTCTGATATGTTCTAGAATATGTTTATGTACTGGGAAGATGGTGCTTTCCACATATTTCTTAGAGCAAGGGCAACTCAAAAGGTAAGCCACATAGCTCAGTTTCCATGTCAAACTTTTGGTAACTTTCCTTTCTTTCCCAGTAAGTACTTCCCTATACATCTTACACGATATTCCTACTTTACAGGCTTTACATTTCTGACATTTATAGAAACTTTTGGGTCCTTACTATGTAACTGTGTTACCTTTTATGGAGAAATGATTAGTTGTTAATTTTGCATCTCAATGATGAAGTCCTCCAGAAAGGGACACTACGTTTACTGGTTAACTTCAATTGTATTACTGGATCTAGCCATAGGAATTTCTAAATGCTTGTTAAAGATTCCATGTTTTTTCTTATGTTGCTTACTAAATGTTTTAATGAAACGTGATTTTGCCCTTTTCTCTTTTAAACTGTTACTCTAATAGTAATCTTCCCTCTTCTGATTTGCAACCTAATTCCACCCCCTGCTGTAATGTTCAATCATCATACCCCTAGGCCCTGAATCTAGTTAGCATTACCTTCTGCTCATTCTCAAATACCTCAACTGTATTGCAGTTTGACTATGATAGGGATACTCTTTATCAGTGCTGCTGGGTGTGCACCACGTAATGCAGTATGCTATTCCCTGCTGTTTCTTTTCTGTACAGTGAGGTCACTAGGACATTATCTGCTATAAATAACTTATCATCCAGGTAATCCACTGTTAGGTCATTGACCATGCCTGTAAGAGTAATATTAAGATTATTCACTCTCAGGACCTCAAATAATTCCTTTGCCAGTTTCTGAGAACCATTCCAAATTATGATCAAGTCATATCGTATCCATAACATCACATATTCTATATACCCAACCAGAGTCTCACTCCAGGCCACCTGCTCCTCCCACCACCCCATGAATACATTTGCATAACTGGAGGCAAAGCTGGTGACCATCGCAGTTCTCTGCAGTTGGCTGTAAAGTTGGTAATCAGTCACCCTTTGGTGTTACTTTGTCCTAAAAGTTGTTTTGTGGCCTTTTTCTTTCGATTCTTTCTTTCGCTATCTAGTATTTCCTTCCTGTAGGATTAATCTAAATGAATGTGCGCTAAAACTCCACTACTTTCAATAGATATTCTACTAAGAAACTCTGTTTACCCTTTGGGCAATAGCTGGATGTGAATATGAAATCCAAACTGGAACTAACTCAAATACCCTGAAATTCTACTGCAAATACCACAACTTTGCAGATACTGACTCACTAGCCTGAAAACATTACTTCACTTAAAAACAACAGCATCTTGGCTCCTGAGTTATGACCTGGAAAGAAAATCAATACCTCACTCAGGAACCTACAGTGCTTCACACTCTTAATACCCAACCCTAGAGTGCTAAAAATCAACAGAGAACCTACAGCCTGCCAGTCCTCTAATACAATGACCAGCAGTTGACTTCCATGTCAGGAGCAAGTTGCTAATAACACAATTGGTGCTGAGTCCAGAATGAAATGACACTAAAGTTAGTAACTTTAACGTTCTCACCTGCTATGTGGGGCTCAAACCCCCATGATAAAAACACAAATCTCTGTTTACAGATACAAGGTTGGAGAGTAGCATCTTATGCCAACAAATATCATAGGAATTGGCCATGAGAAAGTTTTATTTAATGGTTAAGTGTTTCCCATAATGCCCTATCTACTTACCAGTTTCTGTCAACAAAGGATGGGGTTAGTTTCTAAATCCATACTACACTCTAATGCAAACTTTGTAGGTGAAATTTGGAATACAGCGATTTCAACATTCCGATTATTTTTGAAAATCTGCAAAAATTAAAATAACATAGTTTTACATCTTTAATTAGTTGAACATGTTACAGCATATGTAGTTTTTATTACATGTAATGTAGCCTATCCTTTTATAATATAAAGCAAAATGTGAAATTCCTCTTCAGTAGATAACCCATGATTAACTCTATCCAAATGTGTGTATCCAGTATACTTCTTTCTCCCTTAATGCAAGTTTCGATTGCGCTCCACACCAGGCTGGCACCAAATGGCGAATTCCATATATCCTAATGATTTTAAGCAGTGTTTCCTCATGTAGGTTTGAGAAATGTTTAAAAAAAGTTACTGTTGTTCTTCATTGCTCAGACATGTTCATTCCACCTACACCTCAATTGATGCTTGGTGGAGTCTATAATTGAAAGTTGTCTTGCAATTTATGAATTGCCTTTTCTGTTGGGATTTTGATTCGGAACTTTTAAAATAGTACTGCTTTTTTCTGGTATGTATGGACATCATATACAGGATCCATATTTGCAACAGCCAGTTGGCAGAGAAAGTAGCCAGGTTGACATTTCTTGGGAGAATGAGTATAAGAAACTGAATCACTCTTCGAATTTAGGCCCTTAATTGTTCTGTTCCTTGTGTAAGTCACCTCATTGGTGGTAGAAAGAGGAATGTGGTTGAATCAAGACTATGCAGTCTTGATGATCTGCAATCCAACATCTGTCAGCACCGGCTGCTAGGTTCTTAGGCAAACTTTCATTTATCATTATACAAATTAGGCACTGTATTCCAAAGTCAAATTTGCATTGAACGCATTTCTGTTTAATTCTTGATGCTGCTCCAATGGTTTGTTCATTTCACCTTGCCATTTTATTAGTATATCATCAATAAACCTTCTCCAAAAGAACAGCTTTTGCAACAGCTCCCCTCTCCAGGCTCACTGTCTCTCATACATCCCTTTAAAGAGGCTTTCATAAAATGGAGCCAAGCTGGAGCCTATAGCTATTCCACAAATTTGCTAAAACATTTCATTCTAATAGAGGAATAAAATAATTTTTTGGTTAACTCCAAAAGCATGAATAAGTATTCATAAACAATGATTGATCCCATGTCAAATAAGAAGCAGCCCTTTAACCTCGAAGCTCTGTCCATTGTCTCTGTACTGCTTCTCTATCACTGTACTCGTATTTTAGCCCCTCGCTGGCTCAAACTCCCTTCTGGACTTTGAAAAAATGCTGCCTAGAACCCCTTATGGTACTTCTGTGCCCCTCTGTTGCCTACCATGTCCACTGTCCCATACCTCCCACCCTGAAAGCTCCCTTAGCCCTTTACCCCTTTTTTCTCAATCACCACCCCTCTTCCAAAATCTGGATCCCTATAGCACCTTTCTCCCTCCATATCCTGTTTATAATACAAGGTTACCACATAATACCATCCCACATCAGATAAATCCTTTATCTGTATCTGCACTGCTGTGGAGATGGCCCCCCCTTGGACTCATCTCTATTTTCTTGCTGACACCACAGCCCCAAGCCATACTTTGATGGACTGCCAATCCGCCTACTTCGCTGCTCCTGCTTTCCTTCTACTCAGGCATACTCCAGGTCTGGAGGAGACTTGCCCTCAGTTGTCCCTCTGCCTCCACAAATGTTCACTTTTCACTTTCCACCAATATTCATCTACCATGCACTTTGGATCTTCTCTTTCCCCTCTATCAACTTCAATTACACGTATACCCCCTAGGCCCTCTGACCATCCCCAGCAACTCTTTCTGACCTGCACATACCTCCTACTGACTTCTGATTGACTTTCCCTGCCTCATCATCCCCTGATCATTTTCCCTGCATCTACTCCTGCTTAGCTCTCTTACCCCCTCCATGTGCATGCACTGCCTCCACCCCCTTCACTGGTCTCTGTCCCTTCTAACTGTGCATAGTGACAAGCGCCACCACACTTGCTCACCTGGACCCATAAACTGGGCTCAAAGCTGCATTCTCCTAAATAGCCCACCTCTCTAAAACTCACCCGGAACAACCTTGGTGGTTCTAGAGAAAGGAAAGAGAAATCCCTCCCCTTGTCAACCATCCTAAATACTTCGATTAGTCCCTCCCTTCCCCATTCCCTCACAATATGCACCGTAGCCCCTGCTAACCTGCTGCATTTGCTATGGAGCCGAGGGTTAGAACGTGCAAGGCCATCTCTCTATGGGAGCCCTTCGCCTGACTCTTGCAAGGAGATTGTATTACACTGTTAATAATGTCTTGGCAAAGCTAAGCAGCTACATCAGGGCTTTCTTCACCAGTACTGCTGAGTGCAAAGTTATAATGCAAACACCATGTCTTACAAACAAACACAAATAAATGAATTGTAGTCGCAGCTCTCTACTCAACTTCATATTTTAGTAGTTTCTTTTCAAATATCCACCTTCTCTGCAAAATTGATCATGATTGTTGATCTCTTAGGTGTTAAAGTGGCAGGCTCATTGTGGCCTATATCACTCTTGGAAGATATTATCAGAATTCCGTAGCTCTTTTTTGTCTCCTGTCTATTACCCAGTTTTTTCCATTTCACCATTTTTGAACTCTACTGAGTTTTTATTACCTCGCTGGTAAGTTTTCTGAAGGGAAACACATCAGTTTTCCTGCTGAAACTCAAGTAGGCTGCTTGCATTGTTTATCATTGACATAGTGACCTGCCTTCAGTGGAAACACAATGCTGTAGATATTAGAATTCCACCAGGGCTGTCACAAACCTTAGAGGGGCCCAGCATAAAAATAGTTGGTTCTCCCAAGAACCTATTTCTGCAGAATACAGGACATGTTATTTTATCCTTCAACCTTTTTCTAACTTGATCACACTTCTCAAGTCCCCTCCTTTCCAAAGCCCCATTTTCTTCTCCCCGTATCCTACCTCTCACCCTCTACCTGTTTCCCGCACACCTTGCAACAAACACCCTGGGGCTTATTTACAAGCCCCATGTGCCACTTTTGCGTCATTTTTAACATGTAAAAGTAACGCACGGGTAGCACAAGGGGCTTGTAAATAAGCCCCTCTGTGTCTTCCCTATGCACCTTTCTTTCTCTTCACCTTACCTCTGCTGCTAAACCTGGACATTTCCTCTCCCACCCTTAACTCTTTGCTCTCTAATGAACCACTCACACACCCCCGGACCAGTGCCCAAGCAGCTGTTTCCTGACGCTCACTCGGACTCTCTCCTATCCAGGCTGGACCATAATATTAGTTTAAGAATTGCCAGTGCAATGTTATTCAGAGTAAAAGCTGATACTTTTGGGTGATGGTTTTTCCCTAGCAAAACGGTAATTTTATGCTATTAGATGCAATCGGTTTATCTCTTATTGGCATCTGTTGACCATTGCCACTGCTCTCGTGCTCAAGAATTCTATTATACTCAGACAGAGCTGTGCTGCCATTGTATTCTCAATCCACATGCAAGAACATAAACCGCAAATTCTGTTTTGCAGTGAAATTACCCTTTAATAGCTAAGTCTTGATTGAATAGCAGGGAGGTATGACGTGCTGTTTATACTAATGCAGATCGCTTTACATTTTGTACATCTCTCAACCCTGGTTTACGCTTAAGCCATCCCTTTTTTTTATGTCTCGCATAAGCAGCACATGTGCTGCTTCGCGACATTGTGTTTCTTCTCTGAGGGGCATGCAGCACGCCCCTCAGTTGCCATTTATTCCTGTGTGCTTCTCAAAATTCCTTTCCTTGGTTAATTGATCTTGTTTGTCTCTTCCCTCCATGCGTGGTTCTTGCCCCATGCGACTGACCCTTTTACATGCGTCATTGCCCTTTTGTCTATTTGTGTTTGTCTGGTTACACTCCTTTTTAGGTCTCACTGAGTCAGCGCATGCGCTGCTCTGCAAGACATTATGTTGTGTGCTTTTAAAAGTTCTACCCCAGGCTTCTGCTGGTCTAGCGCTTGCGTTCACGCGCGCAGCCGCCAGCTTGCTCCATGTTACTCTCTCCCTGTTAGTTTGCTCCCCTCCCCCTCACATTTCCTGCCCTCTGTTGCTTCCGCCGCTCTCCTATTGCTCCACTCTTCCCCTACCCCCTCCCACTCCCTCCTCGTCAGTTTAATTTTCCTTTTCCCCTTCTTCCCGCATACCCTTTGTTCATAATTGCAATCGCGATCAGATTTGCTTTCACGGGCGGCCGCGTCACTTTTGCTTGTTTATTTCATGCCATCTCTTCGTGATTGCTGCAGCCCATCTCTGTTTCTCTTCTGCAGTCTTAGCTCGAATGCTTCGCTCTGCAATGTCTCTCCCCACCGAGCTGGCTGTATACTTCTGCAAGTCTGGCTCTGTGCATCATGTTTACATAACAATTTAACGCTGATGGCATAGAATGTTTGTAGTTCTGCACCTCAATGTTGTGCTGTTTAGCCACCTCGGAAGAAGGAAAGACTAATTTGAACCACCAGGACTCCAAGATGTGACTTTAAAGTTTCAGACAGCTCTCCGCAATCAGTGCTTTCGTCCTCTGAGCTATCTTATCTGCCCAGTCTATATTTATTTTCTCTGTTTGCCTCCCAATCTTTCTTTTACTTCTCTCATCCTCAATAGCTTATTTTGTCTATTTCTGTAGTTCCTTTTGTCCTCTTCGATTTTCATTTCTTTATTTTATTTGTGTCCATCGTGGATTCTTTTTTCCTTCTTTTTCTTTTTTTTTTTGTATTTCATTTCTTTTTCTTCCTTATTTCTTTCCGTCTGTTTCTTTCAGCTGATCAACCCTACTACCTGGACGTGGTCAAAAGGTGCAAGACGTCACTTCCGCTAGTAGTGACATGTTGGAGATTTCTTCTCTGCTGCATTATACTTTTGGGGAATAAATTATAAAGCTATCTTTATCACATGTACACCATTTTCTCTGCTAGTCTCGTGCACTTGATGTTTCAGACTTCTGAGTAATGCTCTGTAAGTATTTATGTGCGACACTGTACGGGTGCCAAGCGTTCCATGTGTGAGTCCTTGACTAAATGTTGTCCTGGACGCATATCTATTTGTTCATGTTTGTGGATATTCGTCTTGTGAACATAGTGTGCCAAATCACATTTCATTTTCCTTCTGTGAAAGATAACGTTTTTGGACTAAAACATGGAATACACTGGATGCTGGTACAACATGGGAAAACCTAGAACATGTGTATGACCATAAGTATTTTAGGAAGATGGTGGCTAACACCTTTCATGGTGCCTCTTATCAAACTGAGGAACGTAGACAATTGAGTGAGCTCTACGGAGTCTCAGCAAAAACATGGTGCTGGTCAGTGCTTGAAATGGAAAATAGAAGTTCAGGTACTCTGAATCAGAGTACCTGCTTGTTTCTGAGAAGTGCTGGTACTCTCCAATTAAAAGTATTATATTTCTCTTGAGAAGTGCCGGTACTCTCCTCCTCAAAATAAACAAGCATTGGCGTGGCCAGTGGGTCTCGCTTTTGGGACCTTGTGGGTATTTAGTTACGCAGCACAATATCCTTGGTGCAACAACATCAACCGTTGCATGGCTAAACATTTGTGGGGTCCCAGAGGCAAGCCCTATTGGCTATGCCAATGCTTGTTCCATTTTGCTTTGACACAGGAGAAATTAACTAACGCTAGACTCTAACACGGTACCCTGGTTCCATGTTATGCCACCTCCTCTCTCAAAGAATTACTGGTTTTCTTTTGAAATACCTCCTCTGGAAATCAGACTGCTTGTTGGTTTCTGGCTTTCAAATTTAGAACAAGCGCACCACACTAAGTAAAAGTAATTTTTCACGTGTTATCCTTCGTGTGGCATGCATAGTTTTTGTATTGAAAGCGTTCGGGAGCTTCAGCAAAAGAAACAGTACAGAAGTGGAGTTTAGGTCGGAAGACAAAATGTATAATTCTATTGTAAGCAAAATCTGCGCACATTATTGAAAACAATGCGTTTTGTTCACCAAAATCGGAATGAACACATTACTCAGTGCAGTACACGCCTCACTGCTGCTCAAAACCAACCCTTTTGTCTTCCAAACTACAGTTTGGTATTGTTAGCAGAATGCAAGGTCAGTTGCAAAACAAAAACGGCGAGTGTCCTTCTTAGGCCATATCTGGCTTCCATCCTGGCGCCTACTTCTGACAAAAGGTTTGCGCCGGTGACATTATTTCACTTTGCTAAAAGTTGTCCAAAGGCAACACACCCTAGAGATTTACAAATCCATGCACCAAATCTTTAACGTTCATTTTACTTCAAATTGGTCCCCTTGGTTATTCCACATTCTTACTCCTCTAGACAGTGCTGCTAGCTGCTTCTCTGGTCCCGTCGGTACCTCCTCCATTCTAAGTCCTCTAAGCAGTGCTGCAGATGTCTGTTCCTAGTGGTAGTTCCCCACTATTTTTTTTAACAGAGTTTTATATAGCAAAAACTTGACCCAAAGGTATCTGGTATTGGAGCGCTTAACATAGCAGCAGTTGAGTTACATGAGGACACATTTATTTTTTGTTAGGCACGGGGAGATGAAATGATTTGCCCAGAATCGCAGGATGTTCAGCGTCCTTACAGAGACTAACCAGTTTCCCCAGACTCTAGGTCGACTGCCTTAGCCCAACTTCTCTCCTACTCCTCTAGACAGTGCTACTAGCTGTGTCTCTGGTGACAGTGGTAATTCCTAATTTTAAGTCTTCTAGGCAGTGCTGCAGCTGTGTTTCTGTTCCCTGTGGTAAGTCCTCATTCTAAGCCCTCTAGGCAGTGCTGCAGCTGCTTCTCTGCTCACGTCTGTCACTTCTCCATTCTAAGTCCTCTAGACAGTGCTGCATGCCGCTGGGTTTTGGTTCCATGTAGTAATTCCTCATTCATAGACCTCGAGACGGGAAACATCCTTTACAACGAGACCTTTTCCATGCAGTACCTTTACAATGCAGGTATTACAACGCAAGTCGTTACAACAACTTGCGCTGGAGGGTGCCGTAGGATAGGGAATAGTTTAATTTACTATCCAAAACCTTCCCTACTATCCACGGGGACTGGAGTTGGAATAGTAAATAAACTATTCCACTATCCAGCGCCCCCCAATGCAAGTCGTTGTAACGACTTGCGTTGTAAAACCTGCGTTGTAAAGGCATGCGTGGAAAAAGCATGCGTTGTAACGACATACATCCCTCGAGACAGTGCTGATAGCTGCTTCTCTGGTCCTGTCAGTAATTCTTTATTCTAAGTCCTCTAAACAGTGCTGAAGTTGTCTCTGTTCTCAGTTGTAATTCCTCATTCTAAGTGCTCTAGACAGTGCTTCTAGTTGCTTCTCTGGTCCGTCAGTAATTCCTCCTTCCAAGTCATATACACAGTGCCTAACCCCCCCCCCCCCACACACACCTCACCTCAGCAACAGGTATATTCTACATCAGAGGGTGCTTCTGTGAGCTATTTAAACTGTGTTTACTAGGGACTGTACAGTTCGTTTTTTGGCCAGGAGAGGAAGTAAAGTTTTATTCAAACCGTATTGTTAGATTTCAAGTTAGTGAGGCTTTTACCCGCAGAAGTCCAAAGTGTGGATTGAGCCTGTCTGTCTCCTAGGAGATTCTGAACAGGAGAAGCAGCTCCAAAGCCCCCACTCCCAGGCTAGCAGACCTCCCCAGCCCCCACCCCAGCAGACCATTGGCTATTCAGCTACCAGGCAACTCTGAGCCCTCCCCTCACACTTGCCCAGGCCCCTTAAGGCTTTTCTGGGTGCACCCCAACTCATTCTCCTCCATCTTGTGAGTTGCAGCCTACCTGTGCCCCAGATTGCAGTGAGCAGAGTCCAGGAAGTGGTAAGGAGAAAGACTAGTGATGTCTCTACCCCAAAATAAAAGTTGTTAAAAACATCGATTTTCCCTTTCTGTGATTACTGTCTTTGCCTGTGGTTGTTACAGTTTAAAATTGTAGTTTTAACATGCCTGTGATTGCATATTGTATCACCTGTTTTGTGTTTTAAACTAGTGGTGTTTCCTGCCCATGATAGCTTCCATGTAACGTGTTGAATTGTGGGATTTGCAGTCCAAACTCTGTAGTTTATCCCTCTCATTCCTGGCGACAATTCAGTTTTCCCTCCAAATTTCTCCTTTGCTCTGTGCTAAGACCTGTATGTTAAAACAGTGCACCCCCAGCCACCATTTTGTGTTCACAAGCCAGTGAAACCAGCCCCCCTGCCTCCCCCCCCCAGCAACAGGGATATTCTACATCAGAGAGTTCTTCTGTGAGCTGTTCAAACTGTGTTTACTAGGGACTGTGAACAATGTTTTTTGGCCAGGAGAGGGAGTAAAGTTTTATTCAAACAATATTGTTAGATTTCAAGTTAGTGAGGCCTTTACCTGCAGAAGTCCAAAGTGTGGATTGAGCCTGTCTGTCTCCTACGAGATTCTGAACAGGAGAAGCAGCTTCCAACTCCCTGACCAGCAAACCTTGTCTGAGGTCGCTAGGACCTTATATAGTCTGCTAGTGGTTGGTACATGTGTACACTGATTGGTGGTTGTATCTGGTGTTTCTATTGGATTAGGGTTAGTGTCCTCATTGTTTGGGTATTTGAGGGTTCTGATTGGTTTCTGGGTCTGTGACTCAATCAATGTAGGGTTGGGACTAGGGCTAGAGTTAGGATTTCTATTGGAAGAAGGGACTGGGGCTTCCTATGTTATTGGTTGTTAGGAATAGGGGGGACTAGGGCTACGGTTAGACCTTTAATTGAAAGTAGCGATTAGGGCTTATGGTGTGATTGGTTGCTGGACTAGGTGTGGGACTAAGAGTAGGGTTAGGCTTTCTATTGGAAGTAGGTACTAGGGCTTCCTGTGCCATTGGTTGCTTGGACTTGGGTTGGGACTACTGGTAGGGCTAGGGCCTTTATTGGACGTAGAGAACAGGGTTTTTGAACGGTTTGGGTGCTTGGACTAGGGCTAAGATTGGCTGTAATGTCCTGGTTTCCTATTGGTACTAGATTTTAGGGCTAGTGTTGTGATTGGATAGTGTTAGGGCTAGGGTTCCCATTGGCTGAAGGGGTCACCTGATTACTAGGGCTATAAAAGGCCAGGGTTAGGGCGTCTCAGCATGGGCGTTGAGGCTAAGGGTGGAGAGGACAAGGGCAGTTGCCTGTTTGAGCCTGTAAAGGGCGGAGAGGACAAGGGCAGTTGCCTGTTTGAGCCTGTAAAGGACGGAGAGGACAAGGGCAGTTGCCTGTTTGAACCTGGTTGGGACCAGGGCCAGAAATGCTGCCCATTAACCCTTTTAGTAATACCCAGCCCACACCATTCACATCCACAAACTCATGGTACTTATGGATCTATATATTTATCACTTTCTTTTAATTTAGCATTTCCAATGCACTACCCTATTTCTCAGCCTATACTTCACTCATATCTTCTAGCCCAACCTTCTGACTCATCTCAAACATCTTTCCACTACTATTTCCAATGCACTACCCTATCTCTCATCCTATACATCTATCAATATATCCTCTATATCCACTCTCATTTATCCCAAACCCCATACCACTATTATGATCCCCAAAATAACCCTTTCTAGACTCTCTCCTACTCTACCCCTCCTTGCATCATCTGACACCTCTTTTACTATACCGATCCCCTAAAAACAAACCTTTCTAAACTCTTCCCTCTGTCTCCTCCCCCCAAAACTCCTTTTACTCATGCAAAAGCCTCCTCCTACTGCAAAAAAAAAAACAAGAAAAAAACCATGTTTCACTCTTTTATTCCTCCACTATCCTTTTCAGTCAAAATGAACAGACTAACATGTTCACTTCTCAAATTCCATATTCAACTATACTAATTCACCACTAATCCTTTATGGGTTCCGGAGTGGTGTGCTACTCGCCAGAAAAGCGGTTAAACACCCATATCCACCACTGAAATTACTTCATATTTCACCATATTAATTCACCACTAATCCTTTATGGGCTTCCTGAATAGCGTGCGTCAACACCCCATCAAGGGAAACAAGCGCTATATAAATACAAACCTTTTTCCTCCTCTATCCTTCTGCTATCATTCCAAATAACTGACTAACCTATCTACCACTTAAAATGTACTTGCATGTTTCACTATACTAATTCAACACTAATCCTCTATGGGTCCCGGAGTAGCGTGCTACTCGCCGAAAAAGCGCTTTGACGCTCTATAAATGCAATTACATTACAATACAATGTGCGTTAGCACCATAAGGCAGCTACCTTCAGGGCATCATCGACACTGCCCAACCCTACACCAATGAACAATCATTTGCAATGCAATAGATCCTGCATTTATGAGAGTTTGAGCTGTTGGAAACACAATAGCTTAAACTCTCGCAAATGCGAGACCTATTGCATTGCAAATATGTTTTGATTTACGGCGCTTTCATATTTATGGAGGCCGCGCCCCTTTCTTTAGGCAAGCCGCGTGTAAAGAAACGGGCATGGCCGACAATAAAGTGAACCCGCGCATGCGACACTTTGACAAAATAAAAGCCCCATGGTCCTTATAGGTAGCACACTTGTAATTCCACAGCAGAAATCCATACATAGCTCTTTCAAATCAATGCTACTTCCCTTACTATGTAAATAATGAATGTCTGGCATGGCTGTACCCATTGCAGTTAAAATAAAAGCTGCAATATTTAAATATATGAAAATGTCAGTACGTACAAAACAGTGCTTAATTTGAGCCGGTGGTTTCTGGTTCTCAGCACCAGCACTTAATCGTCAACACCAGCGCTTGAGAAGGTCGGCCACAAGCTCACACTGTCTGGCTAATTTAGAGATGACCACAAAAACAGTTAATTATTAATTCAATGAACATTAAAATTTACTAATACGTGCCACCCAAGCCATTCGTATAGCTTTGGGGGCCTGGAATAGTCTGTATTGTCACACTTGAGAATTGTAAGGGTTAATAGTTGAGTTGTTACTATCATTGGCAGCACAGCAGGGGCAACGTGTGGTGAAAGCTTTTGTAGCCTCCTGACAAGAGCCCTGAAACTGTTTTTTTTAAATCATGCTCTGGTACAAAAACCCCCTTTCTGCAGCAGAACACAGAGGGGGTGATTTACAAAAATTTTGTACTGATTTGACATCATAAAGTGCCACAAACCAGCACAAAATGTTTTTCAACTATTTACTTTCCAGGACAAAACTTCTTTTGCACTGGAAGTTATTTTAACCCCTTCCGTGCGTCGGCCGGCCGCCGGCCGTCCGACGTCACGGTGGGCATGTGCGGAGGACCGTCCGAACCATGCCCACGCTATAAATCACCTGCACCGCGGCGGAATTTCCGCCGCGGTTAAAGGGTTAAAGTAACAAAATGCAGCGTGAAGCGCTGCTTTGCATTACTTAGTGCCAAGGGCATTCCCATGCAACTAATCACACTTTTTGACACAAAACCCTATCTACCAAAAATGTGAGACTGGGTTTTGCATGGAAAAAAATAGCACCTTTTAAAACCCGCCGTTAAAAAGAGAAATGTCCTTTCTCATTTCTTTTCCGACTTAGCATATGTTCTGCACTGTACAGCACACATACAAAGAAGGAATCTTTTAAATGTTGTCTAGGCATAGTATTTTGCACTGGACGGGAACCATTCCAGTACAAAACCTATGCTAGACTCTGACAAACACCTTTCCACTATGGCGCTAAGGTGTCTGCCTGACGCTTGGCAGCAAAATTCTGCGCCAGTGCTAGGGAGATGGAAGGAGAGAGACATATCTCTGTAGTCATGGCGCTCTCCTGCTACCTCCCGATCACGCAACAGCGCA
Organism: Lissotriton helveticus; assembly: GCF_964261635.1. Taxonomy (NCBI): domain Eukaryota; kingdom Metazoa; phylum Chordata; class Amphibia; order Caudata; family Salamandridae; genus Lissotriton; species Lissotriton helveticus. The sequence continues at coordinate 794,975,548 of NC_136063.1, read as the reverse complement.
GCATTTTTGGCTACTGCACTGCTTTGGGGGCTACATTGGTAAATCTGCCACAAGAATTGTTTAAAAAATATAAGTAATAGAAGTGACTAATTGCAATGCAACTGGTAACCTGCATGTATTCTGGAGGATGCTCTTTGCAGGAAAGAATACCCAAACTTGCTTCACGAGGCCCTGTAAAACCCCTCTCTCTGATTGCAGGATTCATAACATCTTCTATACCTTGTTTTTCTGTTTTATTGAGAGACAGAAATCTTCTGCTCATCTGTTCTTGTGAGGTGAATAGCAGACCCTTTTTAGTGCACTGCCCATGGCAGTTAGCCCCGGCTGTATGCCCCTTGTGATGGCAGAGGAAGTCACTATCTTGGAGGTGTATGCTCACATCTCGTACTATAGAAATAACTTTTTAAGCGTAAATTGCGCTTTTTTGTTGGATTATTACGTCCACAAATGTTACTTCTGCAGTTTCGTGTATTACTATGCGATTTGGCGGGTCTACACTGCAGTTCTGACAGGTTTTGGGTGATATCAGTACTACCGCTAGAGGGCGCACTAACTGATATCACTGTATTTGATTGTTCTTACAGCAACTGGTGGGTATTAAATCTGTGATGAAGGAATTTACGCTGCTTGATCGTTGCAATTTCTGGGAGCTACGGGTGAAGTTCTATGCCGTGATTCAGAGAGCTGGGTTTTGAGCGCTAATACGCCAGTGATTTAGGTAAAGCAACAGCTCTTATCCTTTTATCTTCTGTGGACCCCCCACTGAGTAATTACTGGCATTCAGAGACCACCAAAAACCATTATTGGAAATTAGTGACCACTACCAATTTATTAATGGAAACCATAGATCCCGGGCTAAGCAATTAGTAGTATTATTTGAACCTCAAAACAATACATAAAACTACAGAAACAATCAAAGAAATTCACTAAAGGATGAAATATTTAATTTAATCCACAAACAAATATAGACAAATCAAACAATTTCAATTTGGTTTCTAATTCTAAAAGACGAAGCAATATACTATCCTCTAGCATATCAAAGTCTGCTGTCTTTTTGTTTAATTAAGGCCACTCATTGCCATACTACATATATTCTATGTGGTGCACTTGGGCTGCACCCACAAATCCAGCTAAGAACACCAAAATTGGTTTTAGCCTCCTGTTTAACATTTCTTCACATTACAAGCGAGGAAACATCCAATGTTACAAGTACCATCTTTTGTTCCAATTTGACATCGTAGACGAGTTTTAAAAAATCTGCTGAATCCCTTAGATACAATGCGAACATTTTTACAATAGGATTAAAAAAGAAATCAATGTACTTTCTCAAATAAACTATTCTGATCCGAGATTATTTGGTTTTTACATTTTCTATTTTATTTACATCCTTTATTAATGTGTTATTATTATATAATTTACTAAACATTTGCACATCTCCAGGGGTCCACGGACCTCAAGGTAAGAACCGATTAGGTAGAGGATATGGTACATGGTTATTAGCTGTTGGGATTGACTCGTGCTGCAAATCTTGCAATGGAAATTGAATGTGACTCTTGGAATTGAGCTGTTATTTTCTCTTCCTCTCCAGTGGATGTGACCCTGGCTCCTGAAACTGCCCATCCTTACCTCATTCTGTCCGAAGATTGGAAAAGTGTGAGGGACGGGGACACAAAGCAGGACCTTCCACCAACCAATGATAGATTTGATCATTACACTGTTGTGCTGGGATGTGAGCGCTTCTCCTCAGGAAGGCATTACTGGGAGGTAGAAGTGGGGCACAAGTCCGACTGGGGAGTTGGAGTTTGCAGTGAATTGGCGAGAAGGAAGGGCCGGATCATACTACTGCCAGAAGCGGGATACTGGATTGTTCGGCTTCGGGATGGCGACAACTACAGCGCTCTCACTTCTTCCACCACACAGATTAACCCTAAACCAGTGCCGAGAGCAGTGGGAGTTTTCCTGGATTATGAGGCAGGAAAAGTCTCCTTTTACAATGCTGAGAACAAATCTCATCTCTACACTTTCCATGACACTTTCACCCAGGTACTTAGACCACTTTTCAGTCCTGGTGTTGTTGACAAAGGTAAAAATTCAGGTGCTTTAAGGATCCGCATGGTGACCAGTTGGTGAAAAAGTTGCCACACACATTTTTCCAAGACAAGTTTGCTGTGATGTCACTTTAAGATCTCTATGAATTGGATGGTCTACCAAAGGTGTAGCCATATACAGAAACATAATAAACTCAACTAATGGCAATCGACAAGCAGCTACATGGTTGAATAATATAGCAGGCCCATACCTTCCCTTCCTTTCTGCTGCTATCTCGGAGGACTATCACAATCACACGATAATTTGAGGAATAATCTGAGAAGTACTTGTGATCCACTACCAACTTAAAGGTAGAGGAAAATATGCCTCCCTGGGAGAGGAGTGGACAATGTTGAAATGAGGGATGATTGCATTGGAGTGATTTGATGAGGGACAATGACTTTACATCACCTTCATAGGAGTTGCAATGAACTAGAGACTGAGTAATCAGAGTTATTTTGTTTTTAGCTTTATACAGTGCGAACTAGACCCAAAGGTATAAGAGCGCTTTATATCAGCACCAGTTGCGTCACAGACGGACACATTCATTTTCGCTAGGCACGGGGAGATTAAGTGATTTGCCAAAAATCACAGGATACTGAGCATCTCTGACCGGACTCAAACCCGCTTCCCCAGCTCCGTGGTCAACTGCTACTTGTGCACGGTCAATGCACTACTGTCATTGTAACTGAGAATAATGGGCACTATTTACATAGTACGAATACTCTCCCTGTGCTGTAATGTCTTTGTTTTTTTAAAACAGAGTTAATTAATCTGACAATGGTGTTGATAGTCAGTGGATCAAAGGGATGTAGTGGTGGGAATGTGTGGGTCATTGTTAGCGGAGTTATTTGTGACTGATGTTACCCAGCTTCTTAACTGGTGTGGGGAAGTTAATAGAGAATTGATGTACCAATTTGACTATCATGTCTAAACCCCCCCCCCCCCCCCCCACACCCCACCTTCTCAGCATGAAGATACCAAGACGGCTGGCTCATGGCCGAACAGGGCCATTTAAAAATTGCTAATATTAGTGTTTAAGTGAAAGAACCTGGGCCCATGCCGTCTCTGACAAACTAGCAAGTATTCAATTCAAAGTGCCAACTACTTGTTTGGTCTGTTTTATTGAAATTGCTTACTGCCTAACAGCCATAGCACCTACCCACCGGAGTTCAAAACTTGACAGAAATTAAGAAAGAAACCTACTACAGAATGTAAACCAAAACAGGTAATGCCCAATCCACCTGTAAATATGTACATAAAAAGCCCTCTTGCTGTACTTTTTGTTCTTTATCGAGTGAAAGGTTATGCTATTTGTTCCATGATCTGATTCGCGCATAGGCTCTGTCAAAACATAACTTCAAATAACACCTACTGTGCAAATAACCACATTTAAATGACCTATGCGTTATCATTTATGCTATGTACAATATTTCTGGTTGAAACATTTTTGCTGCTTACTACATACATAAATAAAACAAACAAATAGTTTTAGTTCTAGAGGCACATGTAGGGTGCGGAGTGGCCTGTTGGACCTCTGACTAGACCAAGTCATAAAACGTTTGACCAGTACTAACTGGTCCGACCTTGGAATCCCTATGTCCAAATGCCTAGGACAGCTGGACCCAGAGAAGAAAGAGGTACTTCTCCCCAACTGGGAACACATTTTGAATCTCCTAGATTGGGAGAATATTGTGAAAGAATGCGTAACTTTGATTGGCTCAGTATTTTTGCTCCAATCCCCAGAGGAGAACTGAGATCAATTACTCAAGCTGGTATATTGTATGTCATTTGGAAATAGAAGACACTTTAGACCAGTGTTGGGTAGATACACTGAAGGGGCTGAATATTTAGTGGTGCACCCCTTCGCCCCCCAGCTGGGTTATAGCCTGGATTCCTGGGGACCCTTGCTCTTTGAACTGTGGAAGGCAGAGCTGGATTACCCTTCAATGAATATAGCTGCCTGACTGGTGGATGATCTCCACAGGTTCAAACTGACAGAAGGACACGCGTGTAGGAGGCCTTGATGAACTGAAAATGCCCAGGGCCACAAAATCCCTGCATCACAGATGACCTGTGACAAAGACCAAAGATCATACAACTGTTTTTCTCAGGTTGAGCAGCTGCAGAGATGGTTTTCTGCAAGATCACATACAAGTCTGCACTGCCCGACCCTCCCTATACTCTCAGAATCCGTCCTTCCCAGACCCAGACAGGCCTAAAGTTCCAGACCTTCATCTGACAATGTAGGGTCTAGTCTGTTACGTTGTTGCTGCAGCCACCCTAATTCTGCAACTTGTTGAACCATTTCTCTAGCCCTTTAGATGCCAGAGATGATATAATTTTGAATAGGTCATCCAACAAATAATGTCACAGGATGGTTCTTTAACATTGCTGTTGATCCACAACCCTAACGACCATTTCCCCGAGGGAAATGACGAAGCCTTGTGATCCAGTGGCTGCCCCTAGGCAGTGTATCTCCACCACCAGAAAATATGACTGCTACCTGTAATTTCTGGAATATAGGCCACTAAAGATTAGTACCACCCCCCCCACTGTGGAGAGGTGTTATAATGGGTGAAGACCTGATTCTTCATCTATCGTCACTGCAAAAGATTGAAACCAGTTGGGACCTTCCGTGTTCTGAACAAGTTTCGTAGATATGATTTCTGGACCCCTGATCACCACGGACTTGGACAGTGAAACTCATGGCATTGTGAAATTCAGTTGACTTACTTGTGAGGTACTACTGTTTTTGGGAGGTGGGTTTTTGGGAATCGAGGATTCTGCTATTCTCAAACTAGCATCAGCCAGCGGAGGTGTCTTGACTTAAACCCACAGCCAGAGAACACTTACTTACGGCGTATCACAGCAAGGTTGCTTCTTGTGATTTGTTTTATCTGCCACCACTTCCCTATTGATTCAGACATTGTTAGTAAACACTGTGGTAAAACAGACCTCCCCCCCCCAATTCAACCCCAGTGCTTTCCCTATAGGATAGCCTTCACCATAGAGCCAATAGCAAATTTGGCACCATGCACTGTAGGATAACCTTCACCATAGGGCCAATAGCAAATCTGGCGACAAGCACATAAATAATTCTGGGTTGCATCTTGGGTCAGGAGGATGACAGCATCTTGTGGTTCTCTAAGCATACGAAAGCTTTAGCTGCTCTTTTTCAATCATATCTGTTAATAAAGTTCTGTTATTCTTTTTAAGCTACAACACTGACTAGACACTGACGCTGATGAGTACTAGCTACAGTAATATGCTGCATCTGAGTTTCTAATCACTTACCATCTCCTAGAGTAAGTGTAACTTCACTGCACATGGAAAGCCATAAAGGGAGTAACATAGCCATCCAAGTGACCACCGACTGTCCATCGGCCCCACACATCAGTACTATGTTTTGATTTGCAAATGGGTTGTAACTGGCGGGGCATTTATTTCAGGTGGCTTTTCTCCAGGAATCTTTTGTGAGTTTAACTCAGACCTTGCCAAGAGCAGAACTCATCTCAGCGGCACCTGAGATCATCTGTTCTTTCGCAAGTGGCAACGACAGCTTCCGACGAGGGAACCAATCCAGAAGACTAGCTGAGGTCTACTGTATGAAAGGAAACGACTTGCAATAGGCTTCCTTTTTCTCTGCTTCTTTTAAATGAAAACACACATTATCCATGTAATAGCATCTTGCATACCGTGCAACACTCCGCCGCCATATTTTGTAGCAGTCAACGTTGATACAAGTCTTAATTTACTTCACAGGATCAAACAAGCCTGGAGCTCAATATATTTAAACAGTCTCAATTTACTTCACAGGATCAAACAAGCCTGGAGCTCAATATATTTAAACAGTCTCTTCAGCAAGCTTCCTGCATTTTAAATTTCTCGCATCGATGTAAGGCTGCAAGGGGGCACTAGAAAAACTGTACCTGTGGGCTGGAACTGAGAAACAGCCAAATGAGCCATCAACATCAACAGCACAAATTGGCACTTTATATATAATGCGTTAAGAGTGGTTAGAAATGCAAGACATTGGCGTGGCTTGGACGGCAGCGGTGATGGCTGCCGGATCGCGTCGCTCTGTAGGCAGAGGAGCGATTCCTCAGGAGCTACACCAGCCCTGCCACGGCCGACTTGACATGCCATAATCCGCGCTGCCTGCCGTGAGCTCTGTGAAGGTATTTTGGGTCCGCCAGCGCAATTCTATCCTCACCTCTGAGCGAGACGATACGCTCTCCGTCTCCGGGCCGGAGCCTTAAGATGGCGGCGCTCCGATGAAAAGGGTCTCCTCCGCCCCAGAGATCGCTCAGCCTCCTATGTCCTGCTACACAACGGGCGTGCTGCCCAGCCTTTAAGACCTCTGCCGAGACCTCCTTCACTGAGGTGGGTGCACAATTTACCTGCTACCGGCGCTCCTGCCAGACGAGCCCCAGCGTGTGCCTGACTTTAAGATGGCGGTTCTGAAGACGCTCCAGTGCTGATTCGCGCTAAAATGCCCGATGACACCTGCTTTTAGCCTGTTCTTATTACGGTGCTTTGCCACACTACCTGCCTCTGCTAGCCACCAACAAACCACCCCTAGACACACTGTGTGTCCGGAGTTCCCTGGCTCTGTGCTCCTCAGCAGCAACATGGTGCTACAATACTGACTTTCTCCCAGCCACAGCACCATGCCACTGTGCCCCGGGTTTTGGCTCTCTGTTGCCACCACAATGGTCCTGAGTTTTTCCGGTGTCGTCCTATGAGCCATACAAGCCACTAGCGCTTACTTGGAGAGGCACACTGTACCTGCCACGCTTTGCCATAGCCTATACCGCGCCTCAGCACTCTAAAATGGCAGTGTGCTCAGCAGTGATTGTTCTATCTCGTCGCACCTAATTCACTAATCCATGCCTAACAACGGTACCAGCGCCTATACGGCATACGCACTTAAAAAAAACCCACCAATACGGACATCACATATTGCAGAGACACCTGGGACGGCTCGCCTCGGTTCGCTGCTACTTGCCCGCCTGCGGCTTGTAACCAGGAAAAAAAACAAAAAACGTACGTTAGCCCAAGCTGCCAGAGACTTACCTGACTACTCTAGTCACTACCAGACGCCGGTAACGCGGACTGTTGCGGCTTGACCTTCATCATACTTCAATACATGGAGCCACTCATTGTACCGTGAGGCCCACGGAAACCAGCCTGACAGCTGACGAACCTCATTTGTAGATCTCGCCTCTTCTGCTACGGGGCCCCGCTATATCCTGCTGCCCTCGCACCGCTTCTTGTGCCAAAATGGCGGACAGGGAAGGACGGAATAACTCCAAGAAAGTGCGACCAGAACCTACACTCTTGGATTCCCCCATCAAAGCGAGGGCCGACATCTCAGCCACCATGGACATGATTCTTAAAAATCAGCACGTCGAATCCATCCTGCAGTTCGCAAGGAAAAAACACCAGATCTTATGGGAAGGCCAGAAGATAATATTTACCCAGGACTTCTCCAAAGAAACAGTAGATCTGCGGAAAGGCTTTCTCCGACTCCGAGACAAGCTGAAAGCAAAAAGCATCCTGTTCTCCTTTGCTGGCCCATCCAAGTTCAGAATCACTGACAAAGGCAAACAGCTTTTTTTCTCTGATCCACGTGAACTAGCAAACTACTTGGAAGGATGTCCAACCCAGAACATGGACCTGTCGAGCGGTTGGCCCAATAAACGGAAAACGGACTCTCAAGACGCCTCAAACACCTGATATGCCACGCATCCAGTCGCATCGCTTGCTCATAACTCAGGCCTTCTATATTGGCTATGAGTACGGTCTGGTTTCCTATCATGCCATACACGTCGCTGAGGTGCTTTTTTTTGCCCCTGTTGGGCTACTGGTTGCATCTTTGCTTAATTTTGTGCGCATGCTATGTCATGTTGATTCTGTTGAGGGTATGTTGATCGCAATTAATGTTTCTTGAACTGCTCCGATGTACCCATCTACAGTGACTATAGGTAATATCAGTTTCCATATCTTTTCCCATCTTGCCATTTACTTTTTTTTTGTGTTAAATTTTTTTATGTATTTATTTTTTTTAAATTTTTAACCAGTGGAAACAGTAAGTAGTACAGTGTCACTCGCCTACATCCCTTCTCGGGCCGGCTGCATTGTCTGTCATCGTCAGATCAGGAATCATGTTCAGTGTTAACAGAGGTAAAATAGTAACTTTCATTTACAGTATAATAAATGACCAGTGGATGTACCAAGCATGTCTGTACTATATTACATATTGCATACAAACAAGAAAAAGAGAAACTTGTCAATCATTTAGGTTCCCCCCCCCCGTTAGGCCAAACTTCCCCCCCCTGTCACACTCCCCCCTCCCCCAACCGGCCCAAACTAGATGCGCCCATCAATTCCTAAGTCCTTCTGTGATGTGTGCTCTGGACTCTGTGCATGTGCTGATTGATCTGGAGTCCCATCTTGCCATTTACCACGTTGGTTGGCCACTAGGTTACAGCACTCTGTGTGCTTTTTGCCCCTGATGGGCTGCTGGTTGTATCCTTGCTTATTCTTTATGAACAAACTATGCCATGTTGAATTTGTTGAGGGTATGCAGATGTCATTCACAATTTATGATTCTTGAGCTGTTCCGATGGATCCACCCGTTGTCCTTTGCTTTGCACTTGTTGCTTTGTTGCTTCCTCACTCAGCAATTATTGTTCAGGGCTATCGTAGGCTCCTATTGCAACCTGCCCAGCCTGAAACTTCATGGCCCATTTTAGTATCCTCTGTTCTCTTAGCAGACGGTGGGGGAAGGTGGGGAGGGGGTGGTTGGGGAGAGGGGGGGCAAACTTGAGGTCTCTCACCTCACTGGTAGTTTCAACTTATTTTGTTTACTGTTTTTTGTTTCTTTTTTGTTGCGAAGGTCCTTCTTACACTGCCTACTATGACTGCGCACACTGCGCTCGATTGTACACCCATCCACAGAGACAGTAACTGGCCAACTCCGTTTACCACTTCTTCCTTTGCCCATGACTGTTTTAAACGGGCGACTTCCCTCAGCGCCGCTTGGATAGGTGACTATGACTAACTCAATAACGGAGAACCTCACTGTAATTTCGCTGAATGTTAAGGGTCTCAACCACCCTGTGAAAAGACACAAGGTTTTTGAATGCCTTTCTAAATCCAAGGGGGATGTCATTCTACTGCAGGAGACTAAACTATCAGAAGATGACTTGCGCTTTATCAACCTCCACTGGGTCTCTCACACCCTATGCTCCTCAGCAATCCACAAAAAGGGAGGGGTGATAACTTTAATCTAAAAAAAATCCAATCTAACACTCACCTCTCATACGCATGACAAGGACGGTAGATTACTTATTACCCATCTACTCAGGGATGATGACCCAATACATGTAGTGAACATCTATGGCCCCAATGCGGACTCATCCGACTTTTGGAAATCAGTTTCTCTTGCCATTGAAAACATTCCTCAGGATGAACTTTTAGTGGTGGGTGGAGATTTCAACCTCCCCATGGACCCCCTGCTTGACCGCAAATCAAGGTGCCCATTCCAACCCTCTAGGTCACATGACTCACTAATGCGCCTTTGCAATAAATTCCTGCTAAAGGATTCCTGGCGTCTCCAGAACCCTGATGGCAGAGACTACACCTTCTACTCAGCCCCTCATAATTCCTACTCCAGAATTGATTATATCCTGATATCCAGCCCCTTTACTCATCTCATTGAGGAAACTGATATTGCCCCGAAGCTGATCTCGGACCATGCTTGCATTAGCGTTAAACTTGCAGGCTCCCATTCGATTGTGCCCCCAAAACGTTGGCGCTCTAATGATGAGATTCTATCGTCCACCGCTAACAAACAATTAATAGAAGACGCCATTGTTGAATATATCAATATGAACGACTCCCAGGACATTCCCACCTCCACAGTCTGGGACGCACTGAAGGCCACTATCAGGGGGACGATCATAGGCATTAGAGCGCGTACGAACAGGGAATTAAACAAAGATCTGGATAGGCTTGAGAAAGAAATTAAATCCTTGGAAACCTCACACTCCGCTGACATAGACAACAAACAGATTCTAGAACAACTCACCAGGAAAAAATACAAATATAATTCCGTTGTCAGCAAACGTGCGGGGGTCTGGATCAATAAATTCAAATCCTTAAAGCTCTGCGATGGGAACAAAGCTGGGAAACTCCTCGCTTCCTATCTCAAGCATAAACAAAAACTGCTTACCATAAACTCGATCAAGGACACATCTGGTGCCACACATACTAAGCAAGGGAAGATCATAGCTACCTTTAAGTCCTTCTATGAGGACCTCTACAAGGATAAGACACCCTTTAACCCAGCGGCTTGCACTGACTACCTAAGGTCCTTGACTTTACCCAAATTATCAGAAGAGGAGAATGCTGCTTTAGGCTCCCCTATTAAAGACACTGAAATCCTGTCCTCTATCAAATCACTTAAGAGCAACAAAGCCCCGGGTCCGGATGGCTTTTCCGCGAACTTCTATAAGGCCTTCGACAACCCCCTTATCCCCATGCTCCAAAAACTCTTCAATTCGATAGCCCCCTCGGGCAGTGTTCGAAATTCATGAGAGAAGCCACCATAATTGTTATCCCCAAGGAAGGTAAAGACCCCCTCCTACCTAAAAATGATCGCCCATCTCCAAATTTGGACTGTAAGATCTATGCAAAAATTTTGGCGGGCAGATTAAACGCCATCCTTCCTAAATTAATAGGTGACTCCCAAGTAAGGTTTTTAAAACACAGAATGTCCAACGACAATACACGACTCCTTTGCCATATTTTATAGAAAGCGAAATTAACACCCCCCCCATTGGTAGCCATAACCCTTGACGCTGAAAAAACGTTTGATAGGGTTTCTTGGCCTTTCTTACACCAGTGCATGACCAATTTTAACCTAGGGACCTCCTTCATTAACATGGTTATAGCCCTCTACTCCTCACCGTCTGCCAGGATTGCCATCAATGGCACCCTTTCAGACTCATTCTGCCTACATCAAGGCACCAGACAAGGATACCCTCTCTTTCCAGCCCTATTTTTATTAGCTCTCAAACCCCTGTTGATAGACATAAACCAGAATAAGTATATAGCCGGAGTCCCATTCGGTGATGCTCAGGTGAAGTTAGCAGCTTATGCTGACGACATCCTAATTACCACAGAAACACCTGAGACCTCCATAGAAGCCCTAATGGATACCATTGACAGGTACTCCCCTCCACTCGGGGTACAAGTTAAACCGCGACAAGTCTGAAGTAAAGCCATTAAACATCCATAGCACCAAAGACATGCTGGGCTCCTCCGGACTTACTTGGCAAACTGGATTCATTAAATATCTGGGAATCGAATTCGGCAGCTCCCTGCTGGAAACGCTTCACCATAACGAAACCCTCATTCTAACCAAAATTAAAACACAACTGGATGGCTGGTCCCCCCGCTTTATAACTTGGTGGGGTAGGGCCGAAACAATTAAAATGATGATCGCCCCCCTAGTCAATTACCTCATCATGATGCTCCCTTTTACCCTAACCCAAGACTTTTATCATAAACTTGATAAGCTTCTCTCTAATTTCCTGTGGAGAGGGAAGAAAGCCAGAATCAGCCTAAAAAAATTGCGCCTAGACAATTCCATGGGTGGAATCAATGTAGCAAACTTCAAACGATATCAGACGGCCTTCCTAGCGAAACAGGGCTCCTATTGGTTAGTGCCACCAGCCGATTACACTCCGGTATGGCTCATTATTGAGAAAGCCCTTATTAAAAATCTCGCCCCAGCTTCCCTCCTCACGGCCAAAACAAATACACCGTTCTGCTCAATTCCAATTTTTAAAAACACGAGACTTGCCCTGCTCAGAATTGACAAACTACTACCGAAAAGGATTCGGGGCTCAGAATGGGAATCGTTATGGCACAACCTCTCCATAAAATATAAGGGGGTACCCCTCCAGAATGAGACCTGGATTAACAAAGAGATATTCTTTCTGTGGAGATTTCATTCTGCCATTGTAGAACCCAGTGATGCCATAGTATGACATCACTGGGAGATTTTGAAAGAATGGTCAGTTGATGAAGCTGGAGGTTGCTGTACACTTGTGTAGCTGTACTTATATGAATAAAGACCTTTTATTCATTAACCACTGCCTCTGTGGTTACTACATTTCATGGGGACGAGGATGAGAATTAATGGCAGAAAGAGTTAGTGAGTCTCAAGAAAGGAACAAAAATGACCATGACAGAAGGAAAGGAGTGAAAGATCTGAATATCATTCTTAATCCTAATGCTAAGGAACCAGTAATGGTGATAGAATCAACACAGATATGTAATTTACCTGTTTCAGAAGATGATTCAGATTGGGGGGGAAAATTAATGTCATCATTTCCCCATGTGTTCACAGATGATCTGGGTATGCTTAAAAATTTTACTCACCGGATAATTTTGAAAAAGAATGCTCGCCCAGTTGTGCATAAGGTTAGGCCTATACCATTGTTAATGAGAGAACCATTGCAGAAGGAGCTTGATAAACTGCTGAAATGTAAGATTATTGAATCATCGGAATGGGTTGCTCCGATAGTCGTCGCACCCAAAGAAGGAAATAAAATTTGTCTATGCATAGACTTAAGAGACTTAAATCAAAATATATGGGTTGACAGACAACCACTACCAAATATAACAGAGATGTTGAGTGTGATGGGTGGCGGAATAGTTTTTAGTGTACTGGACATGTCCGCTGCTTATCACCAAATAAATCTGCATCCAGAGTCACGGCCATTGACTTCCTTCGTCACACCGTTAGGGGCTTATCGCTATCAGCGCATGCCATTCGGATTAGCTTCAGCCTCTGCGGTGTTTCAAAGAGTTATGCAAAATATATTTCAAGGGATGCATAGCGTTTTGTGTTTTCAGGATGACATAATGATTGTAGGCAAGTCTTTTAAAGATCATGATAAGTTAATGAATGCAGTTTTGGGAAGGATTGCCGATCACGTTCTAACGATAAAGAAAGAAAAGTGTCAACTGAGAAAACTACCTTGGTCATGAGATATCTGCTGGTGGTATAAGACCACAGAAAAGTATAGTAAAAGCAATTATAGATGCTCCTCAACCATCAGATAAAGCCTTGTTGAAATCATTTCTTGGTCTAGCAAAGTACTGTTCGAAATTTGCTAACTTCTCAAATATTGTAGAGCCTATGAGGATGTTATTGAAAAAGGGAGTGTTATTTGAATGGGATGCTTCATGTGAGGCGGCATTTAAAAATGTCAAAATGTCATTGGTTACTGCACCTACTTTAGTTCATTTTGATGTCTCGAAGAAAACTATATTAACAACTGACGCCAGTAATGTTGGATTAGGTGCGGTTTTAACCCAAAGAACAGCTGAAGGAGAAAGTGTGATTGGGTTTGCGTCACGACGCCTACAGGGAGCAGAGCGGTCTTACTCAACCATTGAGAAGGAAGCTTTGGGTTGTTGTTGGGGGATAAATCATTTAAAATTTTATTTATGGGGACTGCCTTTTGTTCTGAGAACTGATCATAAGCCCTTGGTACACATCTTCAAAGGAGGAAGGGGTCTTGAAGGAAATGTGACTCCTAGGATTTCTAGATGGTTGATATCAGTAATGGATTACAATTTTTCAATTGCTTTTGTTAGAGGGAACAAGAATGTTATAGCTGATTGTTTGTCACGGATGCCAATTGAGGATGAAGAAGTTTTATTTTTATTTTGTATCTGAGGTGGAATCTCTGTGTGATGTCAGTGAAGTAGACTTAGCCTTAAAACAAGAAGAGTGGAATGAAGCCTTGAGTTGTGATAAGGAATAAGCTGAGCTCAAGGACGTCATACGTGATGGTTGGGGAGATGTGAAGAACTTGAATGAGGAATTAAAAATATATTTAAAAGTTAAAGACCAGTTAAGTATTCAAGCTAATAAAGTCTTGAGATGCAATCGTGTAGTGCCACCTAGGGTGTTAAGAAGTAAATTAATCAAATTGGTACACGAGGGACATTTAGGGAGAAGCATGTGTAAAAGGAGATTGAGACAGAATTTTTGGTGGCCGGAAATGGATAGGGAAGTAGAAGAGGTAGTAAAAGATTGTCAAGCGTGCAGTAATAGTGACAAGTCTAGAGTAATTCGGCAACCACCATTGGGTTGTGTAGGTGTTCCTGATCGACCCTGGGAAAAATTAGCATTTGATTTTCTAGGGCCAATTGAGAGACTGGGTGTGAGAAGCAGATTTTTAATTGTATTGATTGATTACCACAGTAAATGGTTTTTGTTGAAACCTGTAGAACATATTACATCTGAAGTAGTCATTGAGTTTCTGAAGAGTGCATTTTTAGAAGAAGGTATACCAAAGTGTCTGGTTTCGGACAATGGAGTCCAATTGGTTTCAGGTATGATGGCAAGGTTTCTTACAGGATTGGGTATAAAGCATGAAAGAGTGGCATTGTTCAGACCACAAGGGAATGGATTAGTTGAGCGAGTTAATCGCATCATAGTGGACAATATTCAATTGTCTTTGAGCAATGGTTTAAAGTGGAGAGAGGAACTAGACAAGATGATCTGGGCTCACAGAGTGACTCCTCATTCTATTACAGGTTTATCACCTTTTGTGGCTTTAAAGGGAAGGCAACCAGCAACCAAAGAATCTCCTGTGTGGTTACAAAAGAAAGATCAGGTCTGGGTGGATCGAGAATTAATGGCAGAAAGAGTTAGAGAGTCTCAAGAAAGGAACAAAAATGACTATGACAGAAGGAAAGGAGTGAAAGATGTGAAAATCATTATTGGTGATTGGGTGGTTACAAAGAATATGGGATTTGTGAGAAAAGGTGAGAGCAAATTTTCCAGACCTCAAAGAGTAATAAAAGTGTTGAACTCAATAGTTACCCTGGATGATGGAAAAATATGGAGTATGGGAAATTTATGCAAAGTCGATGCTCCTAATTCTGGATTAGGTGCAAATGTAAATGGATTTTTTTTTTTTTAATGAGTCTTATGGTATTGTTATTGGGTATTTTCATTTCTTGTTATTGATGTTTAATATGTATTAATCTTTATGTTTCATTGCAATTCATTGTAAGGGGAGAGATATGTGGAGATTTCATTCTCCCATTGTAGAACCCAGTGATGCCATAGTATGACATCACTGGGAGATTCTGAAAGAATGGTCAGTTGATGAAGCTGGAGGTTGCTGTACACTTGTGTAGCTGTACTTATGTGAATAAAGACCTTTTATTCATTAACCACTGCCTCTGTGGTTACTACATTTTCCCTATCAACTGTTCTGTAACAACTACCCACTATCATTCAAAGATCTCCAAAATATGTACGGTCTAGACCCTGCTGAATTCTAGAACTTTCTAAATATTAAAACGGCAATCACTAAAGCTAAATTATCCAGATATCCTCCTTCCCTTCCGCAATACTTAATTTCCCTCAATAAACTGGGCCACCAGGTCTCCAGACTTTATAAATTACTTCGCCCACAACACTTCAACCTCACTACAGATCTCCAACAGTACTGGGCAGCCCGCTCATCAACACCAATCTCAGAAGGGGACTGGGCCAAAATCTGGGAATCTGCCATAAGAAATAAGATAAGCCCTACAATTTCCCAGATGAAATTTTGGCTACTCCACAAAGCCTTCTGGACGCCGGCACACCTCTTTACACACAAAATCAGGGACAATGCCTTGTGCTGGAATTGTCATGAGAAGGACGGAGACCTAGAACACCTTCTTCTAGGCCAGAGGTCTTCAAACGTTTGTAGGTTGAGCCCCACCTGCTGAATTTTTGGAAATGTCGGGCCCCCCCACCACCTGGCAGAAATTTCTGGAATGTGGTACGCTACATAATTGACCGCCACCCACGTATCCTGGGCCATATCCGGCAAATAATGTTCAACGCAATAAGAGTTTAGTTAACTGTAGGTTTGTGAGTGGGTGTGGTTAAATCACAGAGGCTTATTACACAGCTCAAAACAATATTTCCCAAGATAAAATGTGCGCAAATTGTTTTTGCTAGAATGCTTTGTTTTACACATGACAGATTGATAACACCACCAACATTAATGTGACGGGTGGGCCTGTTTTTCACCACAGAGACGGTCAATCTGTGGATGGATTTTTGCCACTGCCATCCTCAGGTTGTGCTCCACATCCAGTCTTGAACGGTACTTAGTCTTTAGTACCGCAAGTGCTGAGAACCCAATCTCACATAAATAGGACGAGCTGAAAGGCAAGAGAGTTTTGATTGCAGGTTCTCGCAAAGCTGAATATTCTGCAGACATTTTCAGCCAAAACTCTCTCAGCGAGACTTTGCTGAAATGCATCTGCAGAGTGCGGTCACTTTGGAGATCAATTAGTTCTTCCTGCATACGGATTGGGAGATGGCTTGCCACCTCTGCCAGAAATGGTTGAAAGACCCAGTCATTTAAGTGATCATTGTCCTCAGGAAAATAATTTTGCAAACTGTCCCTGAGAGAAGTCAGATGATTTTTTATTACCTCAGCAACCCTTGGAAGTTCATATTCAGTCTCCGCAAGTGCATCTACTAAACATGGAAACTGCTCAAACAGGCCATCTTCAACTAGTCTTCTCCACAATTCAAGCTTCTTCTTGAATGCAGTTATTCTTTTATTCATGGTAAAAAGAAGTCATGTCAGCTCCTTGCAGAGACAGATTCAGGGAATTTAATTTCTCAAAAATGTCAGCAAGGTATGCTAGAAGTACAAGCCAGCGGGGATTGCATAGTTGTTCTGCTTTGCAGGGGTCCAAACACAGAAGAAACTGCCGTACTTCATTCCTTAATTCAAAGATGCGAGACAGCACTTTCCCCCGGGATAACCACCGCACTTCTGTATGAAACAGCAAGCCATCATGCTCAGCTCCCATTTCTGCACATAAAATTGCAAATAGACGAGCTCTTGTGGGATCGGTCTTTATAAAATTTACTATTTTTACAGCAGAATTCAGCACATCCTCTAGTTCGCTGTCCATGTTTCGAACAGCAAGGGCTTTACGGTGTATCATGCAGTGGGTCCAAAGAATATGTGGAACCACTTTCAATACGTTTGCTTTTAGGCCAGCCCTAGCACCACACATTGAAGGAGCACCATCTGTGCAGATTCCAACACAGTTATCCCATTTCAAGCCATGGACATTCAGGAAGTCATTGATCATGGAAAACAAATCGGATCCTGTTGCCCGCCCCTTGATTGGCTTGCAAAATAAAAAATCTTATAATACTAGTGTTTCATAACAGTAACGAACATATGCAATTAAATGGGCATCCTTTGACACATCAGTTGCTTCATCCAGCTGTAAAGCAAACAAACTTGATTTCAACCTGGCTATGAGCTGTCCCTGGATATCTTCTGACATGTCAGCGATGCGGCGGCAAACTGTTGTATCTGAGATTGGCATACTTTTGAACTTCTCTGCTGCTTTTTCACCAAGCATTGTCCTAGCTACGTCGAGCAATGCTGGGAGAATCACCTTTTCTCCATCTACAAAGGGCCTTTTGTTTTTGGCAATGTGGTATGCTGCTTGGTATGATGCTTTTAATGCAGTTGCAGGAGTATTTGCCATATGTTTCACAGCTTCTTTCTGCTGGGTTATCTCTGTCAACTTCCGGGCAAAAAAATCTCTGCTTTTTCCTGCTAGAGACCCATGTTTCGTTTCAAAGTGACGCCTTAGTTTGGTTGGCTTCAAGCTGTCGTTAGCTAAGATCACGCCACAAATCACGCACTGCGGTCTACTTTCTCCACTAACAACAATGCAGGTGAAACCAATATCCAAGTAGGAGGAATCATATTTCCTTGTTTTTGCAGCTTTTCTCTCTCCGTCACTTTCTGTTTCAGCCTTTCGCTTGAGCACTCTACCACCGTTTGGGAGCAGAAAACGATCCATATCAAATGCTTGCTTAACCTAAGATACAAAATTTGAAGCTGCATGTTAATGAATAGTAAATGGCTGCAATTGTACAGCTGCATGAGGTACAGGAGGTTTTTAACGTTGTAGTTGCAATTGCAAAAAAACAAATATTAAAAAAAAAAATCTTCTTATGTTTTAAATAAAATAAATTTGGGCAGAAGAATAATTCTGTGGTAAGTGGCTAAAAAGTAATTCCAGCTTATCCATGCTTTAAGTAGGTGCTCCCAAAATTGCTGCAGTATGTATATGCTGTATCCCACCGATGAGGCTCTGCAAGTTACTTGTTCAAAGGTTAGTGAGGGAAAACGTCAGCACTGCCCCTTCACCCATCACTCAAAAACAAATGCGTACCTTCTTATTCACTTCCTCAGTTGTTTCTTCTGCTTGAATAGTAGTCCTCAGCCTAGCGACCAAGTAGCTTTTTCCCTTGCAATGAAGAGAAAATATTTACGAAATATTACTTGCATGTTCTCAAGTTATTAGTTGAAGTCCTGATGGCTGGTAAGCTGGCCATGATCTGCAAGTTAAAAATTTGATTTCTGGCAGGACCACATTAGCTTTCCATTCTTTTAATTTGTTAAATTGATTGCATGTACTTCCTTGAGGCTCCTTCACTTCAATATCCCCCATACACAATACACTCACTCTCCTGTAAGCACAAATTCTGATTTTACTTGTGCCATGTTAATATGAAAAAGGCATCTGGAACAGAACAAGGAGGGCTCCTGGGATACTCTGTACCGCCACTCTGTACATTTTTGAAATTTGTATTCAAAATATAAATCTTTCCTATGCCAAAGCTATGACTCCATTGGTTAAGATACCACCTTGATATATTAGGAAAAATCCCACGCGGTTAAAAAAAAAGCCGCCACCTAAAGCTGTATTTTCAGCACTTATCTGTGCATACTTTGAACAGCAAATATAAATAGAAAGCACTTTACATTGTGTTCTGGGGCTGCCTGAAAGATCCGTGACTGAAAGGGAACAATGACAGAAAAGTCACATTACAAATGAATACATACTTCGTTATACATTCCCCAAATATATACAAACAGGTTTGAAATGGTGTAATTTAGCTTCTCTGTGCAGACCCAGGGGCTGCTGCCCTAAAGGTACCTCTGAAGGCATCCCCCAGAGATGGTGCCCCCCCTGATGGTAAAACTTTGACTTGGTGTACCCTAACACCTCATTCCACATTGTAAACATCCCAATTGTCCCCAAATCTTTTGGGATTTCCATGTGTGGGATTCTTAAAGTCAACAGGTCTCCTGAGAAGTAGAGAGCTGCCAAGGTTTCAGATTGCTATGTGTGACATTTTCATAATTTTAGTGTCTTATGAGTGACATTTCAATGATTATATGAGCGACACTTTCTCGCAAGCAAATCAAGCAAAGAAGGTGAGGGAAACATAAATATCAGAAATCACATCCAGTTGAGCAACATGAAACTCTTAAAAAGTCACTGGCCTAAAGTGTGTGACAGGACTCAATACTTCATGACTAGGTAAAGCACTTGGTACATATGTCATGGAGACTTAGATGTGGTCCTAAAAACAAAAAACACTTCAATTTTTTTGTTTTACCCTGGAACAGCCTGCACTTAATGAGTTTCACGGATATGTGTGCTCTCCCACTATATATTTTTACAAGCCCGTTTGTGAAGCATATGCTGCAAAAGGTACTTTCTTTTTCCCATAGACCTGTTTGGGTACCTGGCTAAATGAAGAACCAAAATCTTGAACAATCAGGGTTGAAACCCAGTGTGAAGAGGAGTGAAAACATGAGTAACAGGCGTTTAAACCGGCTGTGAGGCTGTGCAAAAAAAGAGAGGAATAAACCAAAGTTTTCATTGAGTCAACCCAAAGACCCTGTGCGGCTGCATGAATACTGATTGGCTGGTGGGGAAAAGGCAGGTGCAAACTCAATGTTATGACAGAGTGCTCAGAGAAAGGAAACGAGTGCAAAACCTTCCAATGTTGCGACAGATACACGGGTAAAAGTGCTCTAAAACATGCTGGCGCTGTTGTCACACTAGAAATGCTGAAAAAGCATAAATAGAAAGTTATGTGCATACAAATAACCCATGGAACACCAGTGGACCTAGCAGACAAGACTTTCAACTAAAACATTCAGTGCAAGGGTGATGCTGGCACTGTTGGGATAAGTGTACCGCAGATCATGCAAATGGCCTCGCAGAAAAGAGAGGAAAACAATGGTTTTATATGTGATAGAAAGCAGGTATTTTTCTAAGCAGAAAAATCTCAGAGATACAATAATATCTTTGTACGCTTTTGTTACTTGCACACAAGTCACTTTTTCCTCCTGTAATGTACGGTTTGCTACCTCTTGCATTTTGTTTGCTTTTGATACTTGCACAAGTGCCACATTACTTGGTCTGGCAGTGGTGCAACCCGCCAGTGGCTGACATGCCCAGTGGCCCCCAGTGACGCAATGGCCAGGCGCCATGTACACATAGTGATTTGTTCACTTGTAATTTTTACTCATGCATCATTACTGTTTGTTAGACCGGTCTGCCCTTTGGGTAGCCCCTCCTATTAATCATTTATTTTGTCCCCTTTTTGCCCCTCAAAACCTTTTATCTTTTTATGTCCACTGACTTTTTTGTGGTGTTGTCCTAGGGGTTAGGTGTTTCTTTGCCCTTATAGTCCTTTACCTGAGGCCTAGGTGCCTGTCCCTGACTAGAAGTAAGGGTCACAGAAAATGATGGTCATCAACTGCCATAACTGTCACCCCTGAGACCTGACCCATAGGATAGAATAGGGCATTCCAGAACCTTATGGTCCCTTCTGGACCTCCTAAGGTCAGCCTATAAAAGGCGGTATACTAGGCAGCCATTTTGAAGGTGTCCAGTGAATTCACAGGGTGGAACTGGTGAGGAGAGAGGCAACTCTGAGGAGGAGGATAGTGCTTACTAGGAGTGGGATTGACCTGTGGGCCAGCCGATATCCTGTAATGACCCGTCCCCCCTGGTGTTGACTGAACCCTGCCGTGAGGGACCATGCCTAAAAGCTCTTGAGCAACCCACGAGTATTCCCAAAAAGGCTTGGGCGACTGTGTGTGTGGAGTCGCTACTGGAAGGGTGAAAAACCCCAACGCTGTCGGATCATACCCAGAAACTGCAGAGCTTAACTCACCCCCACCTTTCTGTGAGAAGCTAACCGATCCCTTCAGGAAGGTCTCCCCGCGCATGGATCCGGTGAGATCGTAGGCACCTTAGCCGGGCTGATATCCTCCGGGAGCTGAAAGGGGGCGGAGCCGCGTCAGAGGAAGCTGGTCGGAGGAGGCGGAACCGCCGGCGCGTGGAGACAGCGAGGAAGGAGCCGCCTGCGTGAGAGCGCCGGGAGCAGTGTCTCTTCGTCGTCTACTGCGCAGGCCCAGCAGCCGTGTGAGGGCGCCGGGAGCAGTGCCTCAACGTCGAGAAGTGCGCAGGCCCAGTGGTGCCGGTCCCCGAGGAGTGCATCGGGCGGCGGTGAATTGCTTCCGACTCAGAAGGAGAAAGTGCGGGGTGATTCCAGCATCGGCAACCGTTCCGTGTTGCCAGCGCCAGGTCAGAGGGCTCTTCAGTACAAGAGCGCCGGGGTGAGTGAAGTGAGCGGAGCTGTGGGACCAGGACGAAACGAAACCCCTGGTAAGACTGTGGGTAGCGTGGCCGAGTCTGAATGGGCGCTGCTAGTGCCTAACAGAGCTTGGTGAGGGAGAGCCTGTGTCAGCACCGACTACCAGCGTGGAACCAAGAAAAGAGTAGAGCGCTGAGGTTGACTGAGAACAAGTCTGGGGGGTAAACTTTAGACAGTGCTTTTAATAAAAGTGAGGAAGTGAAGTAGGGGTAAAAATATTGCTAAATCCCTATCAGGGAAAGTGAACAACTTTGAGACATTACTTGGGCATTTTTCTGAATCTAACTGGGTGAGCCATAGGTGGAACTGAGCAGGCATCCTATGGAGGCGATGTACATGTGAAAATTGAATTATCTCATGTTGGGTTGCTATTAAGAGAATTAAATGTATGGCTCAATCTGGATGTCAGAGAGATTAATGCTTACTAGTTTCCAGAATTTATGATGCATGTTTTATCTGCTTAGGGCTGAGGAGGTGTTAAAGAACTCCTTCTTCGTGGTGAAGGTCTCCCAGAAAATACCAGTAACGATTTACCTTTTATAAAACCTGTCTAGTTGCCAACTACTTTCATGCAAGGTAAAGTTTAGTGCTGAACTCTTATGTAATTGACGAAGGAAGTATAACATGACTTTGTAATGTGATATCAAATCCTAAAAGTGAAAAGGAGAAATAATGGTGTGAAAAAGAAAAAGTGAATCAAACTATTTTTTATAAACCAGTCCATATTTTTCCACAAATTTGGTGTAGTGTCGTTTTTGTGTGGAAGTACATTGAGTTACTGCTCGGTGGAGCGCAAACTTTACACGTGTGCTTCTAGGATCTGACTGTCTTACCCTAGGCCAGGCTACCCTATGTGACTTGGTAACCCTAGGTCCAACACTGTTCCTATTGTAAAGCGTTCTGACATCGGGTAAAGTCGGCGCTATATAAAAACGCATAAAATACAAATGAATACTTAAATACGGCCAAATACCAGTACAACGACCCCCCCCTCTGATGTGGAGAAAGCATGTAAAGTCGGCGCTATAAAAAAAATGCACAAAACACAAATGAATATTTAAATACGGCCAAACAGCAGTACAACACCCCCGCCCCCTCTGATGTGGAGAAAGTCTGTAAAGTCGGCACTATTAAAAAAACGCACAAAACACTAATAAATACTTAAATAAGGCCAAACAGCAGTTCCAAACCCCCCTCCCCCCCACCCTCTGATGTGCTGATGTGGATAAGCCTGTAAAGTCGAAGCCTGTAAAGTCGGCACTAGCAAAAAAACGCACAAAACAGTAATAAATACATAAATACGGCCAAACAGCAGTACAACAACCCCCCGCACCCCCTCTGGTGTGCTGATGTGGAGAAAGCCTGTAAAGTCGGGGCTAGCAAAAAAACGCACAAAACACTAATAAGTACATAAATACGGCCACACAGCAGTACAAGATCCCCCCCCTCCTCTGATGTGGAGAAAGCCTGTAAAGTCGGTGCTAGCAAAAAAAAACTCACAAACCACTAATAAGTACATAAATACGGCCAAACAGCAGTACAAGTTCCCCCCCCCCCACTCTGATGTGGAGAAAGCCTATAAAGTCGGTGCTAGCAAAAAAACGCACAAAAGACTAATAAATACTTAAATAAGGCCAAACAGCAGTACAACACCCCCCCTCCTGTGATGTGCTGATGTGGAGAAAGCCTGTAAAGTCGCCACTAGCAAAAAAACGCCCAAAACAGTAATAAATACGGCCGAACAACAGCCCCCCCCCCCCCCCCCCCCGACTTTGAGAAAGCCCGCTTACCAGCAGTCCTTCCAACGATGAGAGGCGATGAGGGGCACAGAGTCCTTCCAGCAAAGAGAGGCGACGAGGGGCAGAGTCCTTCCAGCAAAGAGAGGCGATGAGGGGCAGAGTCCTTCCAGCAAAGAGAGGCGACGAGGGGCAGAGTCCTTCCAGCAAAGAGAGGCGATGAGGGGAAGATTCCAATGAGGAGAGGCACACGAGTGAGGAGAGGCTATGCGAGACGACGGGAAAACGTTCCAAAATAAAAGCAGGAAGCAGGAAGAAAAGGCATGGAAAGTTGAATGCAGGGGCTTTATGGCCGCAAATTTCGCGGCACTTCCTGAAATCAGAACTGCTGCCACTTCCATTGGTGGAACGTCACCGGTGACGTCCCAGGTGCTGATTGGAGAACGCGGGAGCAGCAGGCCAATCACACATTCCTTTTCTTAATGTGAGATTACTTGCGACGTGGGGACAGAGCAGAGGAAAGCCGGAAAAACAAAGAAAACAAAGGTAAGCTTTTCGGCTGGGGAGCGCGCCCCCCCTGGGATGGTGGCGCGCCCCTCCTGGGGGGGGCGCCCCACAGATTGAAGAACACTGTTCTAGGCTGTAAGTGTGTTACGACTTTCTGGGACCAACTCTTTGCTTTCGTAACTAAGGTTTTCTCCTACTCCCCTCCTAGAGAGTTCTCCACCCTAGTATCTGGGTTCACTAAAGCTTCCACACTATCAGAGGATGATAAGGCCCTACTTGTCCTCATGTTCACGGCCGGCGTAAAAATCATCCGGAATAATTGGAAGGACACCAGCAAGGCCTCCTTTAATTGCTGGCTAAATTGGCTCACATACTTGAGAGGTGCGGATAATATCTCCCTTCAGAGCACCCTGTGGAGACCCCCCCACCGACGACTGTGAACGTCTCTAGACAATTACTTCAGCCTGCACAAGCCCCCATGACTTCTCGATCTGTAACCCCTGCCCACCGACCCTACGACCCCTGAG
Organism: Lissotriton helveticus; assembly: GCF_964261635.1. Classification (NCBI taxonomy): domain Eukaryota; kingdom Metazoa; phylum Chordata; class Amphibia; order Caudata; family Salamandridae; genus Lissotriton; species Lissotriton helveticus. The sequence goes on along the minus strand of NC_136063.1, from coordinate 794,951,084 downwards.
ATAGGATGGTGTGTGCTTCGCGCCTAACACCTCTAGGAAGTGGCCTAATAGGTATTTAGGGCCTTCGCTTGTATTGTATATGCTCTGTTATTGCTGTATATTTTTTCCCAATGTTTGTATCATTTCTTCCCCCTCCCCTTTTATTGTATTATATGATACAAGGTTGCTATCTTCATTCTCACTGTATTTTCCCAACCAAACTCTCAATTTTTGTATGTCGCCATGATTCTTTTTTCATTGTTCCTTTGATTAACGATATGTTTTGGAAACTACCAATAATAATAAAAATTTGTGAAATCAAAAAAAAGAAATGCAAGACATTTGTAACACAATTTTTTTTGTCCCCAGTGCAATTTATATGCATTTAAAAAAATAAATTGCGATTACAGTCTTTTAGCAAAATTTGCATCACACTAAAGCACTATCGTACTTTACGAGCTCCTTCTGGTCAGGGTACCAATCCTACCTCACTGGAGCAGTGTCCCTAAGCATAGAAAAAGAATATTGTCAGACTTAGATTCGGCATATTTGATTTTGGGGAAATAAAACAGAAAAGGAGAGGTCCACATCTTACTGTAGGCTCTGCAATTATGAAAAACAATGTCTGGCGCATATTATATGTTGCTGTAAAAGCATCAGATTTTATTCTCTCTAATTCCATCATTTCGTCACTTAGGCTTTAGGCTCCATGCTCATGCGATCACAGAATGTTTTTTTCCCAACAGCTATGCAGCTAGCAAACGACTTTGTAAACTTTTTAACTAGTACTTTAGCAAAACTAAAAGCTATATTATTATAATAGAATTGTGGCCAGACCCAAACAGCAAATATATTTAGAAGGGTTGTTGCTGAAAGCAGACAGAACTGTTTACCGTAGTTTTAGAAGATACGGCTCAGAAATGATTTTGCTTTAAATGATGTTGTTTTAATAAGTGAATTATAAAGTTTCATTTTATTTAATGCAGCACTCAATTATGTGTGTGTTCATGGTGATTTGCAAGTGTTTTTTATTAACTATGCAATAAAGTTTTGGGGCCTCATTTACCAAAATTTGGCGTTGGGCAGTACAGCAAGTCTTTTTGCTGCACTGTCCTGTACTATGCCTATTTAAAAAGCAGGAATAAGCTGTGGCCCGTGCAAGTTAGAGTGGTAGGCCTGTGGGGCCGGGTGATGGCAAAGGATTTAGACAGACAATGACGGGGGGAAATTAATTATTTAATTTTCCCTTGTCATCGAAATCCCACCATCCCATCGCTCTTACCTGAACGGGCAGTGGTTTGCAGGAATACACAGTATTTGTGAGATACGATTCATTCCTGTCCTTTAAGCCAACACACAGTTTGGTGCCTATCACCAACGCAGGCTCCCTTGCACCATGGTGCAAAGGTGTCTGTGTTGTTGATGGGATTGTTTTTGTACAGAAGGGTGACCTTTCTTCACAAATACAACCCAGAGAGGCGTTTCCTTGTTCCAAGTGTGCTGCAGAAAGCAGCACACATGGAAAGAGGGAAAAAAAAAAAAAAAGAGGAGAAAGGAACACATTTCTCCTTGTTACGCCTGCTCTGGGAAGGCGTAAGATTTTGGTGCTGCTCCAGGTTTACATGAATTTGTAAATCTAGGCCTGCATCAAAATCCATGGGTGCTGCATTAGCACACTCACTGCATCGCCCAATGGAACACCTCCTTGACTCAAGAGTAAGGCAAGGCAGCACTTTGCGCTTCCTTGCCTTACTCCATAACTATGAGGCCATGTAAAGCCACGCATGGTGGCTTTGCCTCACCTCATAGATATGATTGAGAGGCCTGCGCCACCGGAGCATCAAAAAAGTGATGCTCCGGTGGCGCAGACCTCTTGTAAATAAACCCCTTGGTTTTATTTGAATGAAATGTTATGAACACTTGTAGAGTGCACAACTCACCTGGGAGGGTATCCTAGCACCAAAAAGGGGGCTGCGCTTGCTGTATCTGAGGTCCACGTAGAGAACCAAGTCTTCAGTTTCTTGCAGAATTCAAGGTCTTTGATGCATAGGGGATCGTCATTCCCAGCTTTAGGAGGGAGGTAAGAACACGCAACCACGATTCTGGCATTGTGTATGCGGGGGCATTGGGAGGGAGTGTGAGTAAGAGTCTGGTCGAGCAGAGGTTTCTGGTCAGGGCGTGGAAAATGATTAGGTTGTTGAGGTACGATGGGCCTATATTGATCAAGGCTTTGCAAGTGTATGTGAGGAGTTTGAAAAATGCATGTTTGTGAATGGGGAGCCAATGGAGGTCTCTGAGCTGTGGGGTGATGCTTGTGCGGAGTGGGAGCCCGAGGGTGAGTCTGGCTGTTGCGTTTTATATTGACTGAAGTGTTCTGGTAAGTTGGGTGGTGAAGAAGACATAGCGTGTTGCCATAGTCCAGTCTGCTGGTAATTGGTGATGCTTCTGCGCGTGTTGAATGGGCCATTTGAAGAGTTTTTGGAGGATCTTGAGGGTGTAGAAGCAGGAAGAGGTGACTGCATTGACTTGGCTAGTCATCACAAGTTGGTTGTCCACCACTATTCTTAGGTTCTCTTCCAGGGGATACTCATTAATAGTCATAAGCACTGAATTATCTCCGCCCATGAGCGGGAACCCGGAACACATAAACAATATACATATATATGTGTAAATATATCAAAAAGTACATAGTACTAAACTAATTATACACATATAAATGTATAATAACCATAATATGCAGCCTAACATATATACATAGGCTAATAAAGCCAAAACTTACACACGTTCTGAAGCATGAAAATATGCTGTATATAAATGCAATAAACAGGCATGAGCCTAAAATGCATTTCATAACCATGAAAACCTTTTATTTTCATCAAAGAACCTGTTGTAAACAGTTATTAGCCTAAAAGGCTGCATATGAAAAAATGTCTGTGTACAGAAAATCAGACTGGCACCCTGCCTTTAAGGCCCCAGAGAATCTGCACACTTTGCCTTTAAGGCCTCCAGGAGAACTCTGTTCCCATCATGCACCACAGGTGACAGTTAGGTCAGTTCTTTTTTCCGGCTTGTTCTGTGAGGAACCTGGAACTTGAGCTCTGCTAGTTTAGCAGTTTTTCTGTCAAAATTTGTTTTTTTCCTTCTCTTCTTTTGACAAATTACTACTCTGGTGGTGGTTTAATACCTTTTTCTGACTAAACTGTTGGTGATTTTTTAGTCAGAATGCCACCTTTATTTTACAAATGTCCTTCCTGTGGGAAGAAGATGTCAAAAACTGACCCACACTCTGTTTGTGTGGTTTGTCTTCCAGCTTCTCATAAGGTGGAAGATTGTAGAAAGTCGTGGTGAGAAGGTCTCCAAGAGCTTGTTATCATCTGCCAAGCCATCTTCTCAACACAAACGTCGAAGATCAGCTTCTCCTGAAGGTAGAACTAAGAAAAATCGACTCCAGGGAGCATCGCCGTCAGAAAAGGGGCGCTCGACGTCGAGATCCAGATCGCCGTCAGCATTGTCGGCGTCGAAGAGGGCTCCATCGACGTCAAGGACTTCGCCGGTGAGGCAAGGTTCAGCGTCTCGACACTCGCCGTCGAAATCTTTCTCGACGTCGAGACATCTGGTGTCGATTGCAGTAAGGACGGCGTCGGGGGCGAAAGGTTCGACGTCGAAGGATCGTAAGAGATAGACGTCGAAGGAGAGGCGTCTGACGTCGAAGGATGTGTCGACGTCGAAGGATCCAGTGTCGACGTCGAAGGATCCAGTGTGGACGTAGAGAGGGAGTCACGATCGACGTCGAAGGAGAGATGTACGTCGGCGTCGAGGAAAAGTTCGACATCGAGAGGAAGATCGGCGTCGAAGAATTCGACGTCGAGACCTAAAAAGAGAAGATCAAGGTCTCCGTCGCGACGTAAGTTGACGTCGAAGCTTGCTTCGGGCTCGAAGCATGGAGCAGAGTCTAGGTCTCCCCCACCTGATGAAAGGTCGGTTTCGAGACTATCAAGACCAGCCTCTCGGACCTCACTTAGGTCTTTGTCGAGGTCAGAAATAAGTCCACAACATTTAGTGGCGTCTTCACCGCAGGGTCAGCAAGATGACAGGTCTGCGGTGGGTCATGAGACAGTGCACCTGGACTCTTCTGTGATGGTGCATTCTGGCTCAACTTCAGGGCAGGTGTCTGATGACAGGCAAGTGGTGCCCAGACAACAGACCCCATCTGGCTCATCGAACTTTGAGCACAGTGTAGTCTCCAGAGCCTCCAAGTCTTCAGCAGGGCTGCATATTGTGCAGGTTTCACCTGAGGCTTCACCTGAGCGTGTAGAGCATCCTCTTAACATGTCCCCGAGGTGGCTGGAAAGCCTGAGACATTGGAAGATGCGTCCTTATGCAGGACCCGTGGGGATGAGGGCTCCGGTCCCTCAGTCGGAGCTGCATAGAAGATCACGCTCTAGATCCCGAGTGAGAGAGCGTTCGAGGGAGCGTAGGAGGCAGCGATCGGCAACTCCTCAGAGACGACGTAGAACCCCTTCACCATCTTCTGCGTCCTCTGCGTCCTCTTCAAGGTCTTCATATAGAGACTATTCTCCCACTATATCATCTACTCCACCTTCCAGAGTGTCTCCCGTAGATGATTTGAGCACATTTAATGATGTACTATGTCGTGGGGCAAATAAGTTTAACATCAAGATGGCAGTTCCCCAAGTAACATAGTCAGTCATCTTTGAAACCCTACATCACAAAACGTCTGGGAGACCTCTTCTGCCGCTAGTGATAGAACCAGCAATGAGAACATTCTTGACGCCGGCTACTGTGGGTTCAGGTCCTTCTGGGATTGCGAAAAAGTACAAGGCTCCAGAAGAGGATCCAATATTTTTGCGCTCTGACCCACCTCCAGACTCTCTTATTGTGGCGGCAGTCAGAAAAGCGCATTCTGCAGCATCTACCTCTTCTGCTCCACCTGAAAAGGATAGCAAGAGCATGGATTCCTTGGGGCGTAGAATGGCTAACACCTCTGGTTCGGTCCTGAGAGTGGCCAGTGCTTCAGCCTTACTGGGCTGCTTTGATCGTCATCTATGGGACTTGGTGGCTCGTTTTGCGGATAAACCCCCTAAGGAAGATTAAAAGGATTTCCTGGAGATTGTGGAAGAAGGCGGACTGGTGGCTAACCAGAGCATTAGCGCGGCTGCTGATTCGGCGGATCTGGCAGCGCATGGCTATGCTCACGGTATTTGTGCTAGGCGTACGGCTTGGCTGCGCCTTACTGGGCTAAAGCCTGAGGCCCAGAGGAAAATAGTGAATTTACCGTTCAATGGTTCGACTCTGTTTGGATCTCATGCTGACGATGAGATGTCCAAGATGAAAGTGGAGTTGGACACCCTGAAGGCCGTAGGTCTGGAGAAGAAGAAAGAATTTAAACGTCGGGGTAATTTTCGTCCCTATGACAAGAGATCTTTCCAGCAGAGGAGCCAACAGACGAATTGGTCCTCGCAAAACCAAGGCCAGAATCAACAGAGGTCGCAATTCCAACAGCGGCGACCTGGGCGAGGCAGAGGCAATGGTAATAGGCAGCAGTCATCCGCTGCCAAACAGCCTCAGAAACAATGAACGGAGGCTTCCTCCACAGCCGTGTGCCACTCTGGTTGGAGGAAGTATTGTGTGGTTTCTGGAGGAGTGGAAACAGATCACAAAGGACAGATGGGTGATGAGTATCATTCAGAACGGATACCTTTTGAGATTCAAGAAGGCCCCTCCTGTCATGCGTCCTCTAAAAATGTTACAGTGGAATGTGAAACGTTTACAACAGGAAGCGAACATTCTTCTGAAGAAGAAGGCCATAGAACTAGTACCTTCTCAGCAGAGAGGTCAAGGCCTGTACTCTCGATTTTTTCTCGTAAAGAAAAAAGGTCCAGCTACGGAGTTCAGACCTATTCTGGATTTGAGACGGTTGAACAAACTCATTCGAAAGGAGAGGTTTCGAATGCTGGCGCTTCATCAGGTCTTCCCCCAGTTACATCAGGGGGATTGGATGTGCTCCATCGATCTGAAGGATGCTTACTTTCATATTCCGATATCCAGAAAACATCGCAAGTTTCTCAGGTTTCAAGTAGCTGCTCATCACTATCAGTACGCAGTACTCCCGTTCGGTCTGAGATCAGCTCCCAGAACATTTTCCAAATGTATGGCGGTAGTGGCGGCTTGGCTTCGAAGGAGACGGATTTTCATATATCCGTACTTAGACGACTGGCTTCTGAAGAGTTCATCCCCATCTCTACTGGAAGAACATCTATCGATATGCCTCCAACTCATGTACAAGTTGGGTCTTCAAGTCAATTATAGGAAGTCCATAATGAACCCCACCCAGAAGATCCACTACTTGGGTGCTCAACTGGACACGGAAAACGAAAACGTGTGTCCTTCGGAGGAGAGGTGGTTATCCATCAAGGCGAAGTGTATATCCTTCAGTCTGCACGTCCGACAGTTCGGCAAGTGTCCTCTCTTCTGGGGTCCATGGCATCGTGCATCTTCATCGTTCCAAACGCACGTTTGCATATGCGTCCTCTACAACAGTGTCTGGAAGATCAGTGGAAGCAGAGGACGGGATGTTGGGAGGATCAAATCCATCTCCAACAGTCGGCAAGAGATTCCATCCGGTGGTGGATGAAGAAGACACACTTGATGAAGGGAGTTCCTTTTCATCAGGACCCACCAACGCAGACTCTGATCACAGACGCCTCTCTCCAAGGTTGGGGGGCGCATATGGGCCCTCTTCAGGTACAAGGGCTATGGTCAGACTTCGAGAACAGATATCACATCAATCTACTCGAACTCAGAGCGGTCCATCTTGCTCTCAGGTCCCTGGCTCCATCTCTACAAACTCGGTCCCTCCTGGTGCAAACAGACAATACAACTACAATGTATTACTTAAACAAGCAGGGGGGTACCAGGTCCAGGACTCTGTCCATAGAAGCCCAGACCATCTGGCATTGGTTGCTAGCACGAGACCTGTCAATAACAGCGGTTCACCTGCCAGGGAGCCTCAACTCGCAGGCGGACGACCTCAGCAGAGACTTCGTCGAAGCGCACGACTGGGTTCTCAACGAGGAGGTCGCGCACAGCATTTTCCAGGCTTGGGGAACACCAGACATCGATCTGTTCGCAGACGCGGCAAACACAAAATGCCCTGTCTTCGCGTCCAGGTTCTCCCAGAAAGGGTCTCAAGGGAATGCCCTTTTGATAGACTGGTGGCAAAACTTGCTGTACGCCTTTCCACGACACCGTTGATACCAGCAGTGATCAACCGGATGTACAAGACCGACTCCAGAATGATACTGATTTGCCCGGAGTGGCCACGCCAGTGGTGGTTCCCAGATCTCCTCCAGTTGTCAGAAGTGCCACACAGGAGATTGCCTTGTCGCCCGGATCTTCTGTCCAAACAGGAGGGGCGAGTGTTTCATCCCAATCTGCCCTCCCTGCGCTTGGCAGCATGGCTCCTGAAGTCATCCAGTACAGGCATTTGCAGCTGAATCCGGAGTGTATGAACATCCTTAAGGAGGCAAAGCGACCCTCTACAAGACAATCCTACGGATTTAAGTGGAAACGCTTTTACCTTTGGTGTCAGAGTAAGGGTCTTGACCCTATTCATGGTCAAGAACAGGTGATCTTACCTTATCTACTTTACCTTGCTGAATCTGGTTTGCAGTTTAATTCCATCAAAGTCCATCTTGCTGCAATTACTGCTTATAGAAAATCACCAAGACAGATATCTTTCTTTCGGATGCCTGTGGTGAAGGATTTTCTAGAAGGTTTAAGGAAGGTGTATCCTCCAGTCAGGTCTCCTTCTCCACCTTGGGAGCTTAATGTGGTGTTGACCAAGTTGATGGGTCCCCCCTTTGAACCCATACATAAAGCGTCTTTACAACACTTATCTTGGAAAGTAGCGTTCCTGGTGGCCATCACTTCTGCTCGTAGGGCGAGCGAAATCCAGGCTCTGTGTTGCAATGAACCGTACACTATTTTTCATGGAATCAGAGTGGTGCTCAGTACTCATCCTGCTTTCCTACCCAAGGTGGTGTCGGATTTTCATATTAATCAAACCATAACATTGCCTACTTTCTTCCCAAACCCTTCGAGTCCGGCTGAACGGGCTCTACATTCGTTAGATCTGAAAAGGGTTTTGAAATTTTACTTAGATAAAACAAAGTCTTTGAGGCACACGGACCGTCTTTTTGTGAACTATGGTCCTACAAATACTGGTTTGGCAGCGTCCAAGAGATCCATTTCTAGATGGATAGTGTCATGTATCCTACTGGCTTATCAGCTAGCCCACAAGTCTTTGTCAGGTAGACCTAGGGCGCATTCTACGAGGGGTAAAGCTTCTACCACAGCTCTCCTTAGGAATGTGGCTATGTCAGAGATATGTAAAGCAGCTACTTGGCGTTCAGTGCATATGTTTACACGCCATTACTGTATAGATTCTGATTCGCAGGTTGATGCACAAGTGGGACAAGCATCCCTCAGAAATTTGTTTGCTAATTCTAGCTAAACACTATGGTTTTAAAGTGTGGCTATGCATTTATCTGTTCGCCCGCTTCCAGTGGGTATGAGCTTGCTACTCTATTCAGTGCTTATGACTATTAATGAGTATCCCCTGGAAGAGAAGGATTAGTTACTTACCTGTAATCCTAGTTCTCTTCCAGGGGTATACTCATTAAAGTCATAAGCACCCTCCCGCCTCCCAGGGCGAGCAGTAGCATTGAGGTTTTCAATATATGAAGTTTTTAAGTGCAGATTCCTGCTAATGTTTTACTGTACCGTACAAAAGAACTGACCTGTCACCTGTGGTGCATGATGGGAACAGAGTTCTCCTGGAGGCCTTAAAGGCAAAGTGTGCAGATTCTCTGGGGCCTTAAAGGTAGGGTGCCAGTCTGATTTTCTGTACACAGACATTTTTTCATATGCAGCCTTTTAGGCTAATAACTGTTTACAACAGGTTCTTTGATGAAAATAAAAGGTTTTCATGGTTATGAAATGCATTTTAGGCTCATGCCTGTTTATTGCATTTATATACAGCATATTTTCATGCTTCAGAACGTGTGTAGGTTTTGGCTTTATTAGCCTATGTATATATGTTAGGCTGCATATTATGGTAATTGTACATTTATATGTGTATAATTAGTTTAGTACTATGTACTTTTTGATATATTTACACATATATATGTATATTGTTTATGTGTTCCGGGTTCCCGCTCATGGGCGGAGATAATTCAGTGCTTATGACTTTAATGAGTATACCCCTGGAAGAGAACTAGGATTACAGGTAAGTAACTAATCCTTCTTGACTTGGGCCAACACTCTGCATAGCCATCCAAGATTTGCTGGCCACCAGATAGATTTCCATAGCAAGGTGTTTTGCTGAGGAGGACCACTTCTTTTTTGTCTTTCTTAAGTTTTAAATAGTTTATCTTCATCCAACTGGCTTTGGACATGAGGCATTAAGTTGGTCTGGGTGTTGAGTGTTTCATTGGAGAAGGAGAAGACGAGCTGTGTACTTTGGCATTTGAATGTTGATTCTGTGGGACCGGATGATGTTACAAATAGGTGGCATGTAGGCGTTGAACAGTGAGGGCTTAGAAAAGATCCTTATGGTACTCTGCAGATGAGGTTGCTGCAGATCAAGGTGTAGGGAGCTAGGCTGACCGACTGAGCGTGACTGGTGAGGAAGGAGCAGAGGACGGTTCTTTGAATGCCAGCTTTTTGGAAGTGTTGGAGGGGGTGGGAGACTGTGTCAAAAGAAGAACACAGTTTAAGTAGCAAATCTGATGGTTCTGCAGTTCCCTTTAGGTGTTCATTTTTCTTTATTTTCTAAATCTACATTTTCCTAAGGCGGTTTTGGCAGATGGTTCTGGGGCTGGCTGGGGCTGGCAACAATTGTAGAACAGGAGGGAGTGGGAATCGGATATCTGCTTAGATAGACTGCATTACAGTTATCTTACTTTATCATGAGACGTCTAGTAAGATTTACCAATACGTTCTTTGTTATAAACATGCTTTTGTCATAATACGAGGTGTTAACAATGTGGGACCTGTAGGGTGGACGATATTACAATTCTTTGATGACCCGCAATATAATGAAAAGATCCCCATTCTTCTTAGACCACAATCGTTATTTTTTTTTAAACACAAACTTTATTACATTTTTAACTATACACATTGTCAGCATCTGGTAAATATCAGTAGACCATAGAAGTGTACATGGTAGAGTCAGAAAATGGTCTGAATGTAGGGGTTAAGCATACAAAGTATATTACTGAATAACGTGGCTAAACGGCTTAAACAAGTAATTATCAGCAATCATAGAAAAATACAATCTAAACAAACTGACCCTCCCTCCACCCACCCGTAACTAAACAGTCACTATTATGAGCAAGTGTGTCAAAACTCACATATGTGCTACATTGATGTGTATAGAATGGTGTTAACCCAAACATGTAGATAACCCAGTCGGTTTTGGTAATTTAAAGAGATATGAATCCCAGCTTAGTCTAGGCGATACACTGCCTATGTGAGGGTATATGAGGCTTAGGCAAGTGCATACTACTTAGCATAAATGTGTGTGGAGGGATGGCTGAACAGGCCTTGGTGTCTGTCACCTCGAAAGCATACAAAAGACTCCAACAGGGCATCCCATTCCAGTGCTATGAGCTACTTCCATAGATCTCTGTATTCTTCCCGGTGCAGTGCGCTGCTCTTCGCTAGACTCCACCTCCTCCTGCCATTGATAAACCGTAGCCACATCGTGAGATTTCAAGCGTCTCGTCAAGAGTCGCTTTGCCGAAAAAACACGAAATGTAAAAATCTTGGCAGCACCTTGGCACTCTTGAGAATAAACCTAAAACGCAGTATTCCATGGAGTGCCAATGGTCCCAATCGGTAAGTTCTGACAGGGTAGCAGTGATTTGCATCCAAGAGGGGGTCATCCTTGGGCAATCTCATGGGTAAAAGTTAAGCATTGGGTGCAGGACAACGAGGACAATTAGACGGTACTGTGGGGAACATGGTGTGGAGTCCGTCCTGTGCACAGTAAGGTTTGGGCTGTGTACTATATAAAATTGTATACATTTGAAGCAAGACTTGCAAGAGATTTTCCAGATGTATTCTCTAAGGAAGACCCATTCCTGGTCTAGGAAATATTCTGAGCTAGGTGCCTTTCCCATTTGGCTCAAAGAGGTGAGGGGGAGCAGATGTGTACGAATGCCTCAATATAACCAACAGACCAAGTGTCAACCATGTCCCACGGTGTGTAATGCTTGAAATAGTTAATGTGTGGGAGGTTCAGTTCCCCAAGGTGCCCAGTGGTGTCATATGTAACGGGTTATACTGGCAGGGGTTAAAAATAATGTATCAGGTTGGCCCTGCGTGTGTATAAAGTCTTCATTGCTTAGTAGGGGGCCTTCTGCAAACAGGTCCCTGATTGTGGTGGCTCCCCCCTGTGACCAAGGTTGTAGTCTGTTTGTTGTGAGTGTCCCAGATGCAGTGGAGAGGCCTAGCAGTGGTACATTCTGGGCAGAAGGCACGTGAGTGGTGGTATAATGTGAGGCCATCTTCCATTATGTAAAGGCTAGTCGCAGTAAATGGGGGCGCTAGATGCGGAGCCTGGACATAACATGTCCCGATTAAGCATGGCACCAGTATAGTCGATTTCAAACAGGTTACATCCCATCAACCAAAAGGAAAGGCATTGCCGATGCTCCACTATGCAACAGGAACTGAAATCTGGAGCTCTCATCTCATGCTTGTCAGGTCGAAGCTGGAGAGAGCAACCCTGCGGCGTGCGCTGGCCCAGATTAGGTCAATGAAGAGTATGTTTAGTAACGTAAAGATTTGGGCAGGGACAAGCACTAGAATGTTTACAAAATTATAAAGTAAGCGAGGCAGCATGATCATTTTAGCAAGGGCGGACTGCCCACCACTGAGAGTGGTAAGGTGGTCCAGAAGCCCAATTGGGACTTGAGGGTTGTAATAGTACTAAGGAGATTACCCTCGAACACGTCATGCGCATCTCGGTAAATCTGGATCTCCTAAATAACGAAGGCTCTGAGGTGTTACCTGGATATCCATTACCCCAAACAGCAAAGACGGTTGGTTGTAAGTGTTCTCTAATTAGAAGGTATAGGATTTATTAACATTAATCTGTAAACCAGATATTAATGCAAATGCCTCAAACTGCCCAGCCACTTCCGTCAGGTTCATTAGCAGATCTTTAACATATAAAGATTATATCATCAGCATACAATGATAGTCCATGGGTTGTGGGTCCGATTGGAATACCTTAGTCATGGACGTCCTTTCCTATTCATTGTGCTAAGGGTTCTAATGCTAAAAAAATAAAAAAATAAAAAAAATAAATAAATAAATAAAAAGGAGTGGCAATAACAGGCAGCCTTGTCTTGAGCAACGCTGTATTGGATAGGAATCTGAAATATATTGGACCATACGTGCTCGTGCTGTGGGAGCTACGTACAATAATTGCACCCAGAGAATATAGGTGGGATGGATACCAAACCATTTAAGGGCACCAATCATAAAATCCCAGCTGATAGTATCAAAGGGCCGTCTTGACTCCAAAGAGAGACAACCTATCCATCGAAATCACCCTTGTACAGTATCCATGATCTGGTGTAATCGGTGGATTTTAAGTGCAGTATTGCGATTAGGGACGAAGCAACATTGATCATTATGAAGGAGTTTGGGAATCATGGGTAGTAAGCAGCGGGCCGGAACTTTGCTGAGTATTTTATAATCAGTGTTAAGTTAAGAAAAAGGCCTATAAGAAGTCACGTCAGAGGGCTGTTTATGTGGTTTTAAAAAGGAGGTGATCTGCGCCTGTGCTGTGGTAGGAAGCAACCTGCGCTCCTCCAAAGAAGGTATTAAAAGGCATTCTAATTGTGGGACCAGTCGGGTAGTAAAGAACAAGTTACTTACCTTCGGTAACGATATATCTGTAAGAAACAGTAGTTAGTATTAGATTCCTTACCTTAGAATATCCCCAGGCGTCAGTCTGGATCCGGAAACTTTTGCGTAGCAGTACCCCTGCGCGTCGGTAGGCGTCGTCTGCAGGCGTCCCCTGCGGCTCCGCGTCGTCGGCGTCGTGCGCCGTGATGACGTCGCTGGAGTATATAGACGCCGCCTCCGCGCGCTGACGTCAGTTCTTTGCACACAGCTTTTCCGCGCCAGAACACGCAGAGCCATGTGAGAACCAACACTGGTGCCATTTGAAACTAGGGCCCTGAAAGGGATGTCCTTAACCCTAGGTATCAGTTCGCAGAACGGGGAGGATGGGTGGGGCGGTAAGGAATCTAATACTAACTACTGTTTCTTACAGATATATCGTTACCGAAGGTAAGTAACTTGTTCATCTGAAAGAAACAGGTTAGTATTAGATTCCTTACCTTAGAATAGATACCCCAGCAATACCAACCCCGGTGGTGGGTCTGCGAACCAATACAACCTACACCAGAAAGTCCTGGAGGACCGAACGGCCAAAGAAGCCATCCCTCCGGACTTGACTGTCCAGGCAGTAGTGCCTCGCAAAGGTGTGCAGCGAGGCCCACGTAGCCGCCTGGCAAATGTCCTGCAAAGGGACTCCCCGGCCCAGGGCAGTAGTAGCCGCCGTAGCCCGAGTGGAATGGGCCCGCAGCCCAACAGGAGGCTCCTTCCGAGCCAAAGAGTAGCATGCTTTGATGCACAGGACGACCCACCGAGAGATGGTTCGTTTCTGTACCGCCCTTCCCTTCTTCTCACCCACGTAGCCAACAAACAGTTGGTCATCCACCCGGAACTGGCGTGTGCGATCCATGTAAAATGAAAGCGCACGTTTTGGGTCCAGACGATGGAGCCGCTCTTCATCCTTTGAAGGATGCGGAGGCGGGAAGAAGGAGGGCAAGGTGATGGACTGCCCAATGTGAAAAGCAGAGACTACCTTGGGCAGGAAAGAAGGTCTAGTCCTAAGAACCACCTTGTCAGGATGAACAGACAAGAAAGGAGGTTGAACAGAAAGGGCCTGGAGCTCACTCACTCTCCTGGCAGAGGTGATGGCAACCAGGAAGGCCGTCTTTAAAGTGAGAAGACGGAGAGGACAGGAATGAAGAGGCTCAAAGGGAGCACACATCAGGAAAGTCAGAACCAGGTTCAAGTCCCACTGAGGCATCACGAACGGAGCAGGTGGATACATGTGCGTGATGCCTTTTAAGAATCGCAATACAATAGGGGACTTGAATAAAGATGGCTGATCAGGTAGCCTTAAGAAGGCGGAAAGGGCAGAAAGATAGCCCTTGATAGTGCCCAGAGCAGAGCCCTGCTGGGCAAGGGAAAGAAGGAAGAGGAGAACCTCAGACAGAGGGGCAGAAAGGGGGTCCACAGCCTTTGCTGTGCACCATGCCACAAATCTGTTCCACCGGCAGGCGTATACCGACTTTGTGGAGGGACGCCTGGCTGCCAGAATAACATCACAGACTTCAGGAGGCAAGTCAAATGGCCTCAACTGTCGCCGCTCAATCTCCAAGCATGGAGGTGGAGACTGGACAGGTTCGGGTGGAGGACCGTCCCCTGCTGCTGCGACAGAAGGTCCTCCTGAAGGGGCAGGCGGATCGAGGGACCGACTGTCATGCTGAGTAGCTCGGGATACCAGTACCTTCGAGCCCAGTCCGGAGCCACAAGGATAACTTGGGCCCGGTCGCGCCTGATCTTCTTCAGCACTCTGGGCAGAAGTGGTATAGGCGGAAAGGCGTACAACAGACCGCAACTCCACTCGCGCCGAAAGGCGTCGCCGAGCGAGTGCCGTCTTGGAAACTCCAACGCGCAGAACTGATGACATTGCGCGTTCTCTTCTGTGGCGAATAGATCTAACCAAGGCTCTCCCCATTGCTGAAAGAGGCCTCTCGCCACGTCCGAGTTCAGACGCCATTCGTGATCCACCGAGCACCGACGGCTGAGTTCGTCCGCCCTGGCGTTCAGAGAACCTGCCAGGTGTTGAACCGTCAGAGTCACGCCCTGACGTTCCAGCCATTGCCAGAGACGCAGAGCCTCCTGGCAAAGGGTCCACGACCCCACACCGCCCTGTTTGTTGCAGTACCACATGGCGGTGGTGTTGTCCGTGAACACCTGCACTACACTCCCGTTGACAAAGGGGAGGAATGCCTTCAGTGCTAGGCGAATCGCCCGTAGCTCCAACATGTTGATATGGAGCCGGGACTCCGCCGGAGACCAGATGCCTCTGATCTCCGCCTCTCCCAAGTGGCCACCCCAGCCCTGGAGGGACGCGTCCGTCACAACCACGTGCTCCGGTTGGGGAAGGGAGAGGGATCTGCCTCTGACCCAATCGCGGTCCGTAAGCCACCACTGCAACTGTCTCGCAGTGCCCTCCGAGATCAGGACATGGTCGGATAGGTTGCCCTGATGCTGGGCCCACTGAAACTTCAGGTCCCACTGCAGAGCCCGCATCCGCCACCTGGCGTGATGCACCAGTAGGATGCAGGAGGCCATCAGCCCCAGAAGCCGCAGCGTCAACCTGACCGAAACCCGGGATAACGGCTGAAAGATGGGAATCAGAGCCTGAATATCCCGGACCCGCCGTTCCGGGGGATAAACCCGAAACTGCGCCGAGTCGAGAACCGCTCCGATGAAAAGGAGCTTTTGAGAGGGACACAGGTGTGATTTCGGCACATTGATGGAAAACCCCAGCTCGTGCAGGAGGTCTGCCGTCGTCTGAAGGTGGTGGACGACTGTCTGGGGCGAGCCTGCCTTCAACAACCAGTCGTCGAGGTAGGGGAAGACTGAAACCCCTAACCGGCGCAGATGAGCTGCGACCACCGCCATCACTTTCGTGAACACCCGTGGGGCGCTGGTAAGGCCGAATGGGAGCACGATAAACTGAAAGTGCTCGTGGCCTACCGTGAACCGCAGGTAACGCCGGTGGGCCGGCAGGACGGGGATGTGAAAATACGCATCCTGCAAGTCCAACGCTACCATCCAGTCTTGTGGGTCTAGAGCAGCCAAGACCTGAGCCAAAGTCAACATCTTGAACTTCTCCTTCCGGAGGAAGCCGTTGACGTTCCGCAGGTCCAAGATAGGACGCAGGCCTCCCTTGTCCTTCTTGGGTACCAGAAAGTAGTGGGAGTAGCAACCACACCCTACTTCTGGCCCAGGAACGCGCTCGATGGCCCCCTTGGCCAAGAGGGCCGTAACTTCCTCCTGCAGAAGTGTCAAGTGGTCCCCCGACACACGGTGGTTCTGCGGTGGCATGGCTGGAGGAGTGGACTCGAAGGGGAGGGCATAGCCCCTTCGAACGAGCTGCAGCACCCACCTGTCCGATGTTATCGCTCGCCAGCGGGAGTGGTGATGGCGAACCCTGCCACCCACTGGCGTCACGTGAGCCCGAAAGCTCGGACTAGGAAGGCTTGGATGCAGCAGCGGAGGGAGGCGTGGACTGACCACGCCGCTGGCCTCTACCGCCACCACGGCGGAAACCACGGCCGCCACCGCGCTGGGGAGCGTTCTGCGGCGCGTGGCTGGCAGCACGTGTGGGACCGCCCCTCCCTTGGCCACGAAAGGGGCGAAACGAACCCGTCTGCTGGCGCTGGGTCGAAAGACCCAAGGACTTGGCCGTAACCCTGGAGTCCTTGAAGCGCTCCAGCGCGTGGTCCGCTTTGTCACCAAACAGGCGACTGCCATCAAATGGCATGTCCATGAGTGTATTTTGGACGTCTGGCGAAAAGTTGGCAGATCTCAGCCAAGCATGGCGACGAATCGCCACCGTCGTGGACATGGCCCGTCCCAGGGAGTCGGTCGTGTCCAGACCACAACGGATCGAGTACCGCGCCGCATCCCGGCCTTCAACCAAGGCCCGGGTGAGCTTGTCCCGCACTTCCTGGGGGCATTGCGGCAAACACTCTTCGACCGTATCCCACAGGGAGTGGGTGTAGCGGCCCAAGAGGCACGCGGTATTACAAGACCGCAGTCCAGCGCTCAAAGAGGAAAAGACCTTTTTACGAAACTGGTCATACCGCTTTGATTCCCGATCGGGCGGAGCCGACGGAAATGCGGACTGCGAAGTGGAGGCCTGGATCACCAGACTCTCCGGGGAGGGATGGGTGGATAAAAAGGCAGGGTCGTCCGAGCATGGACGGTGACGCCTTGCCACATTCCGGTCAACCGGTGCACCGGAAGCGGGCCTGGACCAGGTGCCCAAAAGGACATCCGTCAGGGCCTCATTAAACGGCAGCAGAGGCTCCTGGGGGCATGACTGCGGTTTAAATACTTCGGTCAGAATGTTCGGTTTGACCTTCGCGACGGGGAGCTCAAGGTGTAAGGCCTTGGCAGCCCTCATCAGGACCACTGAATAGGCAGCACCTGCCTCAGACGCCACAGGGGACGGGGAGACAAACCCAGGGTTGGGCGACTCGTCCAGGCCACTGGCATCACCCAGATCACCTACCCAGTCCACATCATACTGGCAGGCACGGGATAAAGGGTCCTCAGACCCCTCCCAACCCTCTCCATACTCATCCTCATCATACCCATATTCTGGGTCGACGATATAGACATCGGGGTCAACGGGCCCCATCGGCGTCGAATCCGGCGTCGGCCGACGCCGGTCCGACTCCGTGTCCGGAGCCGGGGAGGGAATGGGGGTGGCGCCGCGCGGCGTCGGTGCCGGGGACCCGACGCCGGCCGGAGCCGACGGCGGAGTCGCTGCACCACGCGGAGGCGGTACCACGGGTTGGCCCAAAGGAACCGACGCCGGAGAGGCCGGGAGACCAGCCGGCGACGAACCTGAGGGACCCAGCGGCGCCGGGACCGGAGCCACCGGCGGCGTCGGGGCAGAAGCACCCGAACCGCTCGGGCCCCCAGACGGGACCGACGGCCCCGCAGGCGCCGTAGGCCCCGCCGGAGGAGACCTCGCCCTCATAGCAATGAGGAAGGCCTCGATCTCCTCACGCGACGCGCCTTCCCCAGGGACCGACGGGTATGGGGTAGACGGCGTCGGTGACCCACGCGGGCCCGCGGGGGTGGGGCCACCCGAGCCCCCGGCCGCATCACGCGGGCGTCGGGGGGAGTCGGGGGTGCGATGGCGACGCCCCGACTTCTTGTGCTTACCTGACGAACCGGAGGAATGGTGGCGACTCCCGGAGCGCCCATGGCGGCTCCGCGATCGTTCCCTCGACCGCTCCCTCGACCTCCGACCGGACCGGGACCGCTCTCGACGCGGGGCCGACACTCGGAGCTCGAGAAGCTTGCGGGACCGCTCCCGCCTAGCTTTTCCAGTCAAGGCCCGACAGTCGACGCAGGACTCCACGTCGTGGTCCGCGCCCAGACACCGGAGGCAGAGTCGATGGTGGTCGGTGACCGACATCATGCGGTCGCACTCGTCGCAGCTCTTAAACCCAGGCATCCTACCGGCACCGTAGAAAGATTAAGTTTCACAAACACTTGGTCAAAAGACCGGAGTACTGCTCTTCGGATCTGCGCTAACTGGCGCGGAAAAAAGAAGAACTGACGTCAGCGCGCGGAGGCGGCGTCTATATACTCCAGCGACGTCATCACGGCGCACGACGCCGACGACGCGGAGCCGCAGGGGACGCCTGCAGGGGACGCCTACCGACGCGCAGGGGTACTGCTACGCAAAAGTTTCCGGATCCAGACTGACGCCTGGGGATATTCTAAGGTAAGGAATCTAATACTAACCTGTTTCTTTCAGATTGTGGCATACAAATTCCATAGGGAGGCCGTCCGATCCAGGGGTTTTGTTCCTAGCTAGTTCTCTTATTGCCCCTCTGATTTCATTGGCCGTGATAGGGGCTCTCAGCTGCTTGTTAATGCACCTAGAAAGCACTGGATTGCCTATGGGTCAACCAGCAGTGGGGCCGTCTATAGAGTTGAATAGAAATCATGGAGCGCCATATTCATTTTTTGAAAATGGCTTCAATATAATATAAGGTGGTTATTGTGAAAATAGAAGTGGGTGAAGGCTATGGTTTAATCATTCAGGCTAGTAAGGCACCTGATTTGTCTGCTTTGATATGAGTCTTCTGTATGTGAGCCCTGTTGTGGAGGACATTTTATCTCGGAAGACCATATCCTCTAACAGCTGGGGTTGTAAGCACATGTGGGGATGGGAGCTGGAACGTGGCCCAATGCAAATGTAATCTGGAAGGGATTATGATCCGAGAGAGTTTTGCCTAAGTAGGTCGCTTGGGTGACTGTAGTGAAGCCGCACATAGGATTCGGTCTAGACGCATGTTGAGGAGGTGAGTAAAATGAATATTTGTTCATACCTGCATTGTAGCTACTTCATGATTCTGCAAGGTACTATCCCTTAACCCACCATTGCAGGGCCTTGGCTTGTCATACCGAACCAGCATGTGGGAGGGGTGATGTGATCTGTCCAGATCTATATCTAATACCACGTTAAAGTCCCCTCCTAGAAACCATGGGTAATGCACCCAGTTACCCCAGTATTGGAACTTTCATAGATTCCCATGCTTTGTATGCTATGAAAGTTGCCAATACTGGGGAACCAAAGTTACAGGTAAGTAACTTGTTTTCTTCGCCAGGATGGCGGACAGATGCACCAGTAAGACACCCCACTCTAGGTTCAGAGCATATATATTGCCCAGGACAATAGGAGTATCGTCAAGCATGCCTGCGAAGGAGGACATACCTCCCCTGGGATTCAATCCACTTCTCCGCCACCATGAAAGGAACCCCTGCTCTAATCCATATTGCCACCCCACAACAAAATGCAGAGTATGAAGTGTGGAATAATTGGCCCACCATTTCATACGGAGCCTGAGGGCCTCACTGGTTACGAGATAGGCCTTTTGTAAGCACACCACATGCATGTGTTGAAGGCGCAATTGGGCTAGAATCCTGTATAGTTTTAGTATAGATCCCAAGCCTCTGATATTCCAAGTGATCATATCGTATTTATGCAGAACAGTCATTGGTATAAAGGGGTACAAACCTAAACATACAAAGTTAAGCTGGGAATAAACAGCAGTGGTAACAATTGAAGAGTGACGATGTTGGATGTCAATAGTTAAGAACAAAAACATGTAAAAGAAAAGAAGAAATAACACAATTTGTGCAATCGCCCTTGGGATACATGATGCATCACTTTTCATCGTGCATTAGGGGCGGTGGTATAGTCGGGAGCGGACCTCTTCCCAGGCCTGCAGCTACATAGTGTCTAGAAGCATCACATGAAAGAGCAATGACTGACCGGCAACAATCTAAGCAGTAAATAACAGCAAACTATTTGGTGAATAAAAATGGAGTAGGATAGACACAAGCAGTACGTGCTGTGTGAAGTAGAGGTTTGTTAATGCCCATGTAAGATAAGGAAGGGTCCAAGCTGGGGGACAATCCATGCATCTTAGAATAACATAAGGAATAAAAGGGCAATAATAGACTTAAAAAAGATTAAGCAGTAGTACATTGTGTCCCATCTCGGGGAGGAGTGTGGGCCATCCCCGAGTATCAAAGCGAGTACCCTCAACCATAGCATATCAACAAAAAGGATTCAGAAGTGAACAGTACTTACGAAAACCATAACCCAGCAAGCAAATCAGGAGTCATCTGTGAGGTAAACGTGGGAAAAGTGCTGAGCTGCCCCCCGAGCTGCACTCAGAAGAACTGTCCGGAGATGCACTGGGGCTGACGACAGGTTGGCTGGGACAGAGGGAAGATGCTGAGAGAAGTGGTGCATCTTTCTGGCTTTCAAGGGACAGCTGGGGGATGGGACCATGTTCCTTCTCTTTGCTCCTGAGTGGTCCCCTACGGCGACTCCTGGGTGGATGTTGTACCGCTGATGCTGTAGACTTTGTGGACTTGGGTCTCCTAGAGTCAGGGAAGTTGTGTTCCACCCAATCTCATGCTTCCTCGGGGAGATAAAAACAAATATATAGGTCTTATATTCGTTGGTTCACTTTGAGCTTGGCTGGGAACAAGACTGCGTAGGTGAGACCAACTGTGGGAGCTGGCTTTTGCCTGCTTGGAAAGAGGCTCTTTAGCCCTGTACAGCCTTCGTGTAGTCAGGGAAGATGGAGATCCGGGCATTAGAATGAGTGCTCTTTCCCTTGTATTACGGAGAAATGCATCCCCATCCTAAAGACCACGATTATTAATACTGAGTGGTTAGTTAGGTGGCCAGGTATAGTCTGTAACCATTGCCAGCACGGTTTTACCAGCCCTTTCATATATTATATTCCTGTGTTGTTGAAGATGCAGGATCAGATAGCGAATTTCCATATACCTTCATGTGGAGACACAGAGTACATCAGATTTAGACTAGGCTAGAATGTCGGTCCTTCACCTAGAGGTTAGAGGTAGAGTGGATTGATCATTATGCCCCAATATGGAGTTGATGTCCCAGGGGTGACTGTCTTCTCCCTGTGGAATTGTAGGCATTATGAACCTAGCGTGGCCAATTTCCAAGATGATCTACTGTTGGGCTGCAGTTGGCTGTAGCTAGGAATGAATCACTTACAGCCCAGTGATAGTCGACTACTACCGGGTAACATCAATACTCACCCTGTGCTTGTATGTAAGAGTTTAGGTGTGCTAATCCCAGCTGGTATCCCCCAAAGGGGTGAATTGCCATGATCCTGAATGTGATTTGCAACTTTCGGCACAAATGTTACCCCTTTCATCCTGGTTTGGTTAAATGAAAAAAAATCGTTTGCACGTCATGGTGCCTCTCAACACAGTACTGATATTACACTCTGCAAATCTGCATATATGGTAAAAGCACCACATATGCAGAGGTGAAACCTTGTGCGAGTCACAATACCCCTTCCCCACTCTCAACAATGGTAATAAATACCTAATTATACTCTGTGCATCTGCATATGTGGTTTAAGCCGAGAATTTTTTTAAGTGTGTATTTGTTTTAACAAATTTATTTCACCAACACCAGAAAGCAATGGGTTAGATTTCTGCAGCAATGTAAAAATCACACCCTAGAAGAGTCATGGCTGTTCAGAGAGCTGTTACATGCAATCTGTGAGGCATTAAAGAAAAGATTACTTACATTCTAGAACGGTCTTTCTGGTAGATACTCACTAGTATCACAGCCTAGCCAATAGGTGAGGCTGACTTCAACTTGGCACAATGTGTGATGACGGTATGATGTCACTGGGACCATATAGTGGCATATCGGAGCTGGGACGCCAGTTCCTTGTCCATTTTAGCTACACAATAGAGCGGATCCACACAATGGAGAGCATCAGATTTAATTAGAGTGTGCAGTGCAAAAAACTACGCTGGAACCTTATTAATTTCAGACGTCTATAAATATGATTCAGAATGGGGAGGCGGGCACCCTCAGTGAAAAATCTGTAGGTAGACAGAGTATCCACCAGAAAGATTGTTATCAAAGATACTGAACTTTTTCTTCTGATGAACACGTCTATCTGCAGGTTCCTCTCCTTTTACATAGATGGTAGGTGAGTGAGTCTGAAGGACTAGTCATACAAGGAAATCCTGCACCCCCCTTCTCAGCGTTCAAGCAATAGTGCCTTATAAAAGTGTGAAAGAAAACCCATGTCGCCAGATGACACATCTCTGCCACAGGACCACCTCTGACTAGTGTAGATGTTGGAGCAATTGCACCAGTGGAATAAACAAGAATTGCCCGTAGTGGTTAATTCTTAGCAAAGTCATGACAGCTTCGAATGCAGAGAACGATCCAAAGTGATAAGGTTCTCTTCTGGACTGCATTACTAATTTTTGCTGTCTACATACCAAACGAAGAGCTGGTTGTCAGATGTGATCTCCTTTGTTTGGTCAGTGTAAAATCGGACTGCTCAAAAAAGGTCCAGCTAAGCTTGGTGAGCATAGTGTAAATGGCAGTCAGGGTTACGGACTGCACCATATAAAATGGGAGAAAGGTGGATTGACAAACACCACTTGCAGCTTGCTGACTGAGATAGTGAAGTGATGGCCACCAAAAATAGTCATCAGTCACAACTGCATAAGGACTCAAAAGAGGTCCCCATCATGATGGTCACACCAAGATTTATGTCCGATCCGGCAACGACAAAGAGTGTAGGAGGAAACATATGTAAACTCCTTAAAAAAAAAAAACTTTAAAAAACCAAAAACAATCAAGGACTTAAACAAGGACGATTAATTAGGAAGGCAGAGGAGTGCTGAAATGTAATTCTTAACCATGCCCACTGAAGGACCTTGCTGGGCTAGAGAAAGAAAAAAAAACCAAATACATCAGAGAGATCTGCTTTTAAGGACTATGTTTTCATTGACACACGAGGCTACTAAACGGCTCCACCATCTAGTGTACATCGACTTTCCACAGGTGGAACAAGCTGTTAAAGGAGCTCAGATGTCTCTGCTCAATCTCCAGCCATGAAGGTGGAGGCTCTGGAGGTTGGGCTGCAACCACCATTATCATCACCTCAGGGGCACTGGTGAGGCCAAAGAGGAGCACAGTGAACTGGAAATACATGGAGCCTACCGTGTACTGCAGTTAACGCTTGTGGGCTGGTAGGACGGCAATGTGAAAATACTCATCGCACAAGTTACTTACCTTCAGTAACGATATATCTGTAAGAAACAGTAGTTAGTGTTAGATTCCTTACCTTAGAATATCCCCAGGCGTCAGACTGGATCCGGAAAGTTTGTGTCAGCAGTGCCCTTGCGCGTCGGTGGGCGTCTTCTGCGGCTCCGCGTCCGTCGTCGGCATCGTGATCGCCGGTATGACGTCTGAGTACTTAGCCGCCGCGCTGACATCAGTTCTGTACATAGCTTTCCGCGCCAGTAACACAGAGCCATGATAGAAACCGACGCTGGTGCCATGAAACTAGGGCCTTAAAAGGGATGTCCTTAAACCTAGATATCGGTTCGCAGAAATGGGGAGGATGGGTGGAGCGGTAAGGAATCTAACACGAACTACTGTTTCTTACAGATATATCGTTACCGAAGGTAAGTAACTTGTGCATCTGAAAAAAACAGGTTAGTGTTAGATTCCTTACCTAGGAATAGATACCCCAGCAATACCAACCCCGGTGGTGGGTCTGTGAACCAAGATCACACCAGAAAGTCATGTGGACGGAACGGGCGAAAAAGCCATCTCTCCGGACTTGGCTGTCCGGCAGTAATGTCTAGCAAACGTGTGCAGCGAGGCCCACTTAGCTGCCTGGCAGATGTCCTGCAAGGGGACTCCCCGACCCTGGGTAGTAGTAGCCGCCGTGGCCCGAGTGGAATGGGCGCGCAGCCCAACAGGAGGCTCCTTTTTCGCCGAAGAGTAGCAAACATTGAGGCACAAGACGACCCACCGAGAGATGGTCTGCTTGTGCACCGCCCGTCCCTCCTTTGCGCCCAGGTAACCAACGAAGAGCTGGTCATCCACCCGGAACTGGCGAGTGCTATCTAGATAGAAGGAGAGCGCACGTTTTGGGTCCAGATGGTGGAGCCTCTCTTCCTCCTTCGAGGGATGCGGAGGCTAATAGAAGGTGGGCAAGGTGATGACTGCCTGATATGAAAGGCTGTGACCACCTTAGGCAGGAAAGAAGGATGAGTCCTTAGAACAACTTTGTCCGGATGGACAGAGAGGAAAGGAGGCTTAGAAGATAGCGCCTGGAGCTCACTCACTCTCCTGGCGGAGGTGATGGCAACCAGGAACGCAGTCTAAAGAGATAGAAGACGAAGAGGACAGTTATGAAGTGGCTCAAAGGGAGCGCACATCAGATACGTTAGAACAAGATTCAAGTCCCACTGAGGCATCACAAAGAGAACAGGAGGAAACGTGTGTGATGCCTTTCAAGAATATTTACAACAGAGAACTAGAAAAGAGAAGGCTGACCAGGAAGCCTTAAGAAGGCTGAAATGGCCGAGAGGTAGCCCTTGATAGTGTCCAGAGCAGAGCCCTGCTGGGCAAGAGAAAGAAGAAAGAGGAGAACCTCAAAGGGGGGAAGAGAGTGGATCCACAGCCTTTGCTGTGCACCAGGCCACAAATTTGTTCCATCTGCAGGCGTATACCGTTTTCATGGAGGGATGCCTGGCTGCCAGAATCACATCACAAACTTCAGGAGGCAAGTCAAATGGCCTCAACTGCCGCCGCTCAATCTCCATGCATGTAGGTGGAGACTGGACAGGTTCGGGTGGATGACCGTCCCCTGCTGCTGCGACAGAAGGTCCTGCTGAAACGACAGGCAGACGAATCGGGGGATCGACTGACATGCTGAGTAGCTCGGGATACCAGTATCTTCGAGCCCAGTCCGGAGCCACAAGGATAACTTGGGCCCGGTCTCGCCTGATCTTCTTCAGCACTCTGGGCAGAAGTGGTATAGACGGAAAGGCGTACAACAGACAGCAGCTCCACTCGCGATGAAAAGCGTCGCAGAGCGAGTGCCGCCTTGGAAATTCCAACGCGCAGAACTGATGACAATGCGCGTTCTCTTCGGTGGCGAATAGATCTAACCAAGGCTCTCCCCACTGCTGAAAGAGGCCTTGCGCCACGTCCGAGTTCAGACGCCATTCGTGATCCATCATGCACCGGCGGCTGAGTTCGTCCGCCCTGGCGTTCAGGGAACCTGCCAGGTGTTGAACCACCAGGGTGATGCCCTGGTGTTCCAGCCATTGCCAGAGGCGCAGAGCCTCCAGACAAAGGGTCCACGACCCCACCCCGCCCTGTTTGTTGCAGTATCACATAGCGGTGGTGGTGTCCGTGAAAACCTGCACTACACTTCCCCAGACAGAGGGAAGGAATGCCTTCAGTGCAAGACGGATCGCCCGCAGCTCCAGAAGGTTGATATGGAGCCGGGACTCCGTCGGAGACCAGAGGCCTCTGATCTCCCTCTCTCCCATGTGGCCCCACCCCATCCCAGGAGGGACGCATCTGTCACCACAACGTTCTCCGGTTGGGGTAGGGAGAGAGATTTGCCGCTGACCCAATCGCGGTTCGTGAGCCACCACTGCAACTGACTCGCAGTGCCCTCCGAGATCAGGATGTGGTCGGACAGGTTGCCCTGATGCTGTGCCCACAAACTTCAGGTCCCACTGCAGAGCCCGCATCCGCCACCTGGCATAATGCCCCTGAAGGATGCAGGAGGCCATCAGCCCCAGGAGCCGCAGCGTCAACCTGACCGAGACTCGGGATAAAGGCTGAAAGATCGGAACCAGAGCCTGAAAATCCCGAACCCGCTGTTCGGGGGGAAAAAACCCGAACCGGCGCCGAGTCCAGAGCCGCTCCGATGAAAAGGTGCTTCTGAGAGGGGCACAGGTGTGACTTCGGCACGTTGATGCAGAAACCCCAGCGAGTGCAGGAGGTCAGCCATAGTCTGGAGGTGGGAGACGACTGTTTGGGGCGAGCCCGCCTCCAACAACCAATCGTCGAGATAGGGTAAGACTGAAACCCCTGATCTGCGCAGATGAGCTACGACCACCGCCATCACTTTCGTGAACACCCGAGGGGCGCTGGTAAGGCCGAAGGGGAGCACGGTAAACTGAAAGTGCTCGTGGCCTACCGTGAACCGCAGGTAATGCCGGTGGGCCGACAGGACGGGGATGTGGAAATACGCGTCCTTCAAGTTCAACGCTACCATCCAGTCGCCTGGGTCCAGGGCAGCTAGGACCTGAGCCAAAGTCAGCATCTTGAACTTCTCCTTCCGGAGGAAGCCGTTGACGCTCCGTAGGTCCAAGATAGGGCGTAGGCCTCCTTTGCCCATCTTGGGTACCAGAAAGTAGTGGGAATAGCAACAACCTCCTACTTCTGGCCCAGGAACGTGCTCGATGGCCCCCCTTGGCCAAGAGGGCCGTAACTTCCTCCTGCAGAAGTTGCAAGTGATCCCCCGACATGCGGTGGTACTGTGGTGGCATGGCTGGAGGGGTCGCCTCGAAGGGGAGGGAGTAGCCCCTTCCGACGATTTGCAGCACCCACCTGTTCGACGTGATGGTACGCCAGTGGAGGAGGAGATGGCGAACCCTGCCCCCCACTGGCGTTGAATGGGCCTGAAATGCCGGACTAGGAAGGCGAGGTAGATGCTGCAGGAGCGGATGTGGACTGACGTTGTCTCCCGTTAGCGCAACGGCGGTAACCACATCCGTGTTGAGACTGGTTCTGCAGCCTGTGGCTGGCTAGACGTGTGGGGGCACCCCTTCCTTGGCCACAAAAGGGGCGAAAAGCGGAAGTTTGCTGGCGTTGGCCTAGGCCCAAGGACTTGGCCGTAGCCCTGGAGTCCTTAAAACCCTCTAGCACACTATCCGCTTTGTCGCAAAAGAGGCGACGGCCCTCGAAGGGCATGTCCATGAGTGTGGCCTGGACATCCCCCGAAAAGTTGGCGGACCTCAGCCAGGCATGACGGCGAACCACCACTGTCGTTGCAATCGCTCTACCCAGCGAGTCCGTGGTGTCAAGTCCACACTGGATCGAGTAGCGTGCTGCATCCGCCCTTCCGCCAGGGCTTGGGTGAGCCGTGTCCGGGCCTCCTCCGGACACCGTGGCAGCACCTCCGCAACCGTATCCCACAGAGAGTGGGTGTAACGGCCCAAAAGGCAGGGGGTGTTGACAGACCGCAGCCCCAAACTCAGGGAGGAGAACAGTTTCTTCCCAAACTGATCATACCTATTGGATTCTCGATCCGGGGGAGCGGTCGGGAATGCGGTCTGGGACATAGAGGCCTGGATCACCAAGCTCTCGGGGGTGGGGTGAACAGACAGAAAGCAGGGGTCGCCTGGAGCCGGGAGGTGGCGTCAGGCCACGTTCCCATCCACAGGGAGGCCTGTGGAAGGCTTGGACCAGGTGCCCATCAGAACGTCATTGAGTGCTTTGTTAAACAGCAGTAGAGTTTCCGAGGAGCTTGCCTGCGGTTTGAGCACCTCAGTGAGGTGGTTAGTCCTCACGGCCGCAACAGGGAGCTCAAGGGCCAAGGCCTTGGCTGCCCTGTTCAACACCACGGCTGTAAGCAGCCCCCTCCTCCGAAGTCACGGAGGGAGGAGAGACAAATCCAGTGTCGGGCGAAGTGTCCAGACCACTGGCCTCCCCCAGCTCTTCTGCCCAGTCCTGGCTCAACTGGCACTGCTGTGCCAGAGGGTCCTCAGACCCCTCCCAGTCCTCCTCATCATCCATCTCCTGATAAACAGGTAAAAATGATGGAGCCGGGTCGTAGGTGAAGGTCTCATCCATCGACGGCGCCGGTCTGACGCCGGACTGAAACTGGGGTCGACGTCGTCCGAAGACGGCGCCGGCAGCGTCACACTCGGGGTCGGCGCCAGCGGAGGAGTCGTGAGGTCAATTGGCGACGACCCAGATCCAAGCCTGGATCCTGGGGGGCCCTGCGGCTCGTGACCGGAGTAGACTACGGCGCCGGGGCCGAAGAACCCGACGGCCCGCTAGGGCACCCAGTCGGACCCGTGGGGCCCGAAGGCGCCTCGGCAGGTTCCGACAGAGGGAAGTGCGACCTCATGGCCGTGAGGAAAGCACTGATCTCCTCCGGCGCCGCGTGCAGCCCAGGGACCGGCCGGTATGGAGCTGGACCCGGCGCCTGCGGCTCCAACGGAGCCGCGCGGGCGGTGTCGCCCAAACACCCGGCCGCGTCATGCGAGCGTGGGGGGGGGGGAGGCGTTAGAGCAATGACGCCTCTTCGACTTCTTTGTCGAATGCCTCCACTTACCGGAGGACTTGGAGCCCGACGAGTGGTGGTGACTCGTCGAGTGGCGATGACTGCGGCTCCGCGACCGGTCCCTCAACTTCCTCCTCGAGCGGCGTGGAGCCGACTGCCGGAGCTCGAGCAGCTTACGGGACCGCTCCCGCCTAGCCTTCGAGTTCAAGGCCCGGCAGTCAGGGCACGACTTGTCATCATGGTCGGCCTGAGGCAATAAAGGCACCGACATCAGGCGGTGACAGGCCTCGCAAGGTTTGAAACCAGGCATCCCTAGCGGCACCGCGAGTCGAAGGTCGACTCGAAAAGTGATCAAAAAAGTTAGTCAAAAAATGACTAGAGAACTGCTCTTCCCGGATCTGCGCTTGCTGGCGCGGAAAAAAGAACGGACGTCAGCGCGCGAGGGCGGTGTCTAAGTACTCCGACGACGTCATCCCGGCGATCACAACGCCGACGACGGATGCGGAGCCGCAGACGACGCCTACCGACGCGCAGGGGAACTGCTGACGAAAACTTTCCCGATCTAGTCTGACGCCTGGGGATATTCTAAGGTAAGGAATCTAACACTATCCTGTTTCTTTCAGATCTGCAGCGCTACAATCCAGTCTCCAGAATCCAGGACCTGAGCCAACATGATCATTTTGAAGTTCTCCTTATTCAGGAAAGCATTGAGAGGATGAAGGTGTAGGCTAGGGTGGAGGCCTCCATCATTCTTTTGCTCCAGGTATTAATGGGAAGAACAAACATGCCCCACTTCTGGTGTGGGCCCCCTCTCCTAAGGCCATAAAAGCCTGCACTTCCTGATAAATCAAATAGAGATGGTCCTGTGCTAGCTGTTCCTGGGATGAAAGGAGGTGAGGGGTTTCAAAAATCGTAGGATGTACTCTTTCGGGATGATCTGGAACACCCACATGTCAGATGTAATTGCTAACCACTGGGGCAGGTAGTCCCGGATTCTGCCACCAATTGGAAGGCTGCACTGGGTGGCAGTTCAGGCTGGACTGTTCCAATTGGACAAGGGTCAAGACTGATTTACATATAACTGGGTCCCTACTAAGGTGGCATGGTGTGCAAAATAAAAGATTGGGATGTGGCTCTGAGTGATTACCAGTGGCTAAGATTAATTCAAGCATTCCATCTGTCAGTATTTTATATACTTATGTGCTGGATGGAGGGTACGCTAAAGGAGGTTTGAGCCAGCGCAGTCCGACTGGTGGGGGACCGCACAGAACACTGGGACTGACTCCCTCGTCCTTTCTGGGCTCTGCGGTCCTGTCCTTGAAACGGCTAGGCAGGAGGCTGGACTGGGTGTCGCTGGTACTGCAGGCACCCCAAATTTCACTTTCCATGTCCGTAGTATGGTTGAACTGACTCCTGTAGCAGATTGGTCAAGAGGGAATGGCCAAGGGATCTGGCAGGGACCCTGCTCTCACAAAAGCGCTCAAGCACAGCATCAGCCTCGTTGCCAAACATGCAAGAGCCACCGAAGGGCATGTCAATCAATGAAGACTGGACATCCCCAGAGAAGCCAGTGGACCATAACCATATATGGCGGCACAGCGCTACCATAGAAGCCATGGCTCTACCCAGGGAATCCGTGGTGTCCAGCCCGTTACAGATGGCGAACTTTGCTGCATCCTTGACATCCACCCAAGCTTGGTTGAGGAAGATGCAGCCTTTCTCGGGCAGCATGGGAAGCAGCTGTGTAACTAAATCCCTCAATGCATAGGAATAGCATAGAGCTACGCGATGGTCACCGACCGCAGGGCAAGGCTGGTTGAAAAAAAAAATGGACTTCCCACAGGTGTCCATCTTGTTTGATTCCCAATGGTGGTGTAGTAGTAAACATGCTTGTGTTGACCTTCACTGCTGAGTCCTGTACCACAAGGCATTCTGGGGAGGGGTGCTGGAAGAGGATGGCTGGGTCTCTCGGGGAAAGTCGGTGCCATCATTTAGCACACAGGAGCGTCAGTGCAAGGTTTTGCCAGGCCCCCAGTAACACGTTGGTGAGGGCTTCATTATAGGCGGGGCATGGGTTCAGATGAGCCCGCTCCATGTTGAAGCACCTCTGTCAAGACATTCATCTAGGCCTAGACAACGGGCAGCTGGAGATCGAGGACTTCTGACGTCTTGCACATCACGATTGCCAAGGATGCAACTTCCTTCAAAACTGAAGTAAAAAGGCCACTGGCATCACCCAGCTACTCACAAGAGGCCCAGATCTTTTGACTGGGGGAGTGTGTGACATTGATCCACATTCAGTCCATCACTTGTTGTTTTTTGCAATTGCCGCCCTAAGTGCGCTGGGGATGCCCAGACGTGGGTCCCAGGCACTCCACACCACTTGGAGTCAAGCTAGCCGGGCTGAAGAGAGGTGTTACCTCGAAACCGGTCCGGTCCTCGGATGCTTGATTCCGGTCTGGGAAAGATATGGCTGTTGTAGTTCGGACTGGACTGTTCCCATGGGGCAACAGGGTCAGAGCTGATTTGCATAAAGCCATTATCTGACCCAGGGTGGTGTGGAGTGCAAAAAAACGATGGATTTGGGCCCAGATCTTTTGACTGGGGGAGTGTGTGACAATGATCCACATTCAGTCCATCACTTGTTGTTTTTTGCAATTGCCGCCCTAAGTGCGCTGGGGATGCCCAGACGTGGGTCCCAGGCACTCCACACCACTTGGAGTCAAGCTAGCCGGGCTGAAGAGAGGTGTTACCTCGAAACCGGTCCGGTCCTCGGATGCTTGATTCCGGTCTGGGAAAGATATGGCTGTTGTAGTTCGGACTGGACTGTTCCCATGGGGCAACAGGGTCAGAGCTGATTTGCATAAAGCCATTATCTGACCCAGGGTGGTGTGGAGTGCAAAAAAACGATGGATTTGGGCCCAGATCTTTTGACTGGGGGAGTGTGTGACATTGATCCACATTCAGTCCATCACTTGTTGTTTTTTGCAATTGCCGCCCTAAGTGCGCTGGGGATGCCCAGACGTGGGTCCCAGGCACTCCACACCACTTGGAGTCAAGCTAGCCGGGCTGAAGAGAGGTGTTACCTCGAAACCGGTCCGGTCCTCGGATGCTTGATTCCGGTCTGGGAAAGATATGGCTGTTGTAGTTCGGACTGGACTGTTCCCATGGGGCAACAGGGTCAGAGCTGATTTGCATAAAGCCATTATCTGACCCAGGGTGGTGTGGAGTGCAAAAAAACGATGGATTTGGGCCCAGATCTTTTGACTGGGGGAGTGTGTGACATTGATCCACATTCAGTCCATCACTTGTTGTTTTTTGCAATTGCCGCCCTAAGTGCGCTGGGGATGCCCAGACGTGGGTCCCAGGCACTCCACACCACTTGGAGTCAAGCTAGCCGGGCTGAAGAGAGGTGTTACCTCGAAACCGGTCCGGTCCTCGGATGCTTGATTCCGGTCTGGGAAAGATATGGCTGTTGTAGTTCGGACTGGACTGTTCCCATGGGGCAACAGGGTCAGAGCTGATTTGCATAAAGCCATTATCTGACCCAGGGTGGTGTGGAGTGCAAAAAAACGATGGATTTGGGCCCAGATCTTTTGACTGGGGGAGTGTGTGACATTGATCCACATTCAGTCCATCACTTGTTGTTTTTTGCAATTGCCGCCCTAAGTGCGCTGGGGATGCCCAGACGTGGGTCCCAGGCACTCCACACCACTTGGAGTCAAGCTAGCCGGGCTGAAGAGAGGTGTTACCTCGAAACCGGTCCGGTCCTCGGATGCTTGATTCCGGTCTGGGAAAGATATGGCTGTTGTAGTTCGGACTGGACTGTTCCCATGGGGCAACAGGGTCAGAGCTGATTTGCATAAAGCCATTATCTGACCCAGGGTGGTGTGGAGTGCAAAAAAACGATGGATTTGGGCCCAGATCTTTTGACTGGGGGAGTGTGTGACATTGATCCACATTCAGTCCATCACTTGTTGTTTTTTGCACTCACAAGAGTTGGCATCATCTGGTCCTCCAGGGTACTATACACCTCCTCCTCATCACCTCCTTCAGAAAGGTTGGGGTCAGAGGTAACGTCTAGGGAATGGGAAGGCCTTGACGGCACAGACAGCGATGTCAAGCAGCACCGGACCCATCACAGGACTGATGATTAGCTCATTGTCGAGTGGTGCCAGGAATGACAGGGACGGGGTGGGAAAAGAGATTCCCATGACGGCATTGGTCCAGATTGGAGGGCAGATCCAGAGGGCCCGGCTGGCATCATGGGTGAACCCCCCAACAGTAACCCTCAGCACCCTGGGACCCGAACGGGCTCCAGAAGGAGTCGGTGACCCAAAGATGATGTGCATGGCATCATAAAATTCTTTTAGTTGGGTGGGTGCTGCTCCGGCAAATTCTTGGCAGCACAGCACAGCCCTGGACGCCGGCTAAACCGAAGTGTGGGAGCAGGGCCTGAAAGCATGATGTAGACTTTTTCTTCTAGTGTTTGTTTTGACTTTAACAAGGAGGTCTTGGAGCGGGAACATGATCGTCTGTGGAAATGGCTCCGAGATCTTCCAGAATGGGACCGGAAACACCACAGAGTCTTCTTCTGCCAGCATGCAGAAGTACTGCTCAAGATATTCTGGATCCAGTCTGACGACTGGGGAATATTGTAGGGTGAGGAATCTGTAGTTAGAAGTCTCTATCAGGAGGGTTCATATCATAGGGTCCTACAGATAATAGGAACTGCCTGAGTCTGAAACACCACCTTGAGGCTCAGGTGTAGGAGGGTGTGATGTAGCGGTGATGGAGGCCATGGGGTGGATGGTAATGTTGGGAATGGCATAGGACTAATGGGAGAGTCTCTAATCCTTTTGAGGCTTGATGGCGTGGAATGGTCAAGCCTAAGTTCCCTCTTGAAGGAGAGTCAACACTTTTTAGGGATGTGGATGTGTCCTGGAGCCGGGGGGTTGGCAAGTATCTTGCCTGTGTCTGGATGGGTGGAAACTTTATTTTGTTTTTGATCCAGGACATCAGCCAGCTTTTTAAAGATAGACCCTTCTGTGGTATCCAATTTCGGGGGCATCAGCACCAACCTCTGTGCTGCTTGACGAAGGGCTTTCGGCATGGACTTTGGCTCATAGCATGGTTTTTCAAATCCTTGGGGTGGACCTGGTGTTGATATTAGCATTGGGAGCTGCTTTCTGGGACCTTAGTGCCTAAATGCATTGAAACATGGTGTGGTTCAACCCAACCTCTCAAGCACGGAGAGTCCCGACTGGAGTACCGGTTTCTGTCTCAATGCCCAACTCCTGCAGGAGCAATGCTCTGCCTCAGTCAATGCATGCTTAAGGGCATAAGACTGACTTTCAGGCGCAGTAGATGCCCTTGCCAGCTACCTCATCTTTGGGCCAGAGGCTAGGTTGTGCTGAGCCACTAGTTTGAGGAACACAGCCTCCTCCCCTATATCAGAAGCCCCCCAAAAAAGGACCTTCGTCTCTCACTCTGTTTTGCTTGGCGGAATGCATGAATGGTCAGTTATCTCTTCTTTGGCATACCTTAGGCTTGAAAATGTCAGCTGTTGCCGACAAGATTGGTCTATGCATTTTGTAGTGTGCCCTTCTACTTCACCCCTGGCTGCGCCAGGCACCATAACATTTTCTTGCAGCGGAAGGTGGTCAGGTTTGCAGGATGTCTCTGGGTGTTTTGGGGTGAGGCAAAGGTTACAGACCTTGTGACAGTCGCTCTAGGGGTATTTTGAATTACACCAACCGCAAAAGTAGAATGTAACATTTTCTATAACATTGCCCTTGGCACACTCTTGCGAAGGATTCAGCGAACTATGGAGAGTAAGGCAACTCAAGGCTGCAATGCATCTAAGTGTGTTACCAGTCGGGTCCAAATCCTTGATGGGAATGGAAGCTTTCCTTGATGCAATAGTGTTGTCCACCTCATAGGGCTGGAAGTGTAAGCAGCTGGACCCAAGTAGAAAAAGAGAACTTCAAACCACACCGTATTACAGCTACGACCTCGAAGCATTGCTTCAGAACATCCTAGCCTGATGGAGAAAGTAAACAATCTGAGGTGGAGCTAGCGTACTGGTGCATTGAGGATCAAATGTGGAGTCACAACAGGTCTGTGACTAGAGCTTCACAGAAGTAAAACAAATTGCAAATAACCAGGTCCAGCACTAGTTGGCAGGGGTATGCGGAGCATGTATATCTAAAGCCACACATGCTACAAAACATATATTAGGTGTATTTACTTGATTACAGCCATATTATACACCCATGTAGCATCAAAAAAATATACAATCACCACTTTCCAAAGTTAACCAAATACTTTATTAGCATATTCTACAGTATATACAGATGAAAAAGGCCACAGCAGTTCTTCAACATATAAACCCTTTGAAAGCGGAGGGCTTTATGTAGGATAGACAAGTACTGTTGTGAAGTCTGTCAAAGAGGGGATATGCTCAATACAGAAGTCCTGGGAAATGCAAACACCCAGATGAAATGTTACACAAAGTGTACTCTTTATAGCTTGAATACTAAGCGCACTGTTATTGAGCTGACAATGGAGAAGTTTAACTTACCTTTGCATTCTAATTTATAAATCCTGAAAGAAAGCAGCCACACCTCTTTAACACCCACTCCCTAACTCAGGAAGCCAAATGAAAAAAGAAAACGGCTGTCGTATTTTTTCTTCAGAACCACTTACACAAAAGATTTAATAAGTTACCAAACCTCTCTCCACAACCAGCTTTAGCTCCAAGTAGGGGGATAAGAGAACGCAGATAAAGGCAATGGCAGAGGAAGAAAATTACAGAAACAGGTGCGGGGACGGGGCGGGTTGAAATCATCATCGATTAGCTTTAAGCAATCCAGGACAAACAAAATGGTATGAATGATCAGGGCTAAGCACATGGGTCTCAGTCAGATGCAGTTTAATCCTTGCCCTTCCTACACAGCTAGCTGATGCAAAATATTCCTTAACTAAGGATACAATGGCTAATATAGGGACAAAAGCATACCCCCTTCACCTCAACTTCAGTAGTTTCCACGACAAACCACCAGAATTTAAGGACACAAAATGTTAGTTGAAATTACTGGACTGTAACTGTGAGAGGTAGACCCTGAATCACCACAAAGATACATTCTTATTACTCGTGTGCTCCAAGTGATTTCCAAAATCAGAATGCCTCAGGAAAATTGTTAATACTGATTCTTACATGAGCGAATGCGAAGCCTGCCACAGACAGGTACCGCAAGGATTTGGCAATCACAAGAAAAGTAGAAGATACTTTATCACCTAATGGCTGTCATTTTGCCACAGGAATGTTAATCTATAGCGAGAAAAGATGGATAGAGCTTCTGAAGAGTTTAAACTCAAAGTAGGACTCAAAGGAACAATAATTGAGGTGCCATTAAATATTCACAGCTGCACAATTAGGAAATATTTCCTGATTAAGTTGAAATATGACATTACCCATGGAACAAAGCAAAGGAACAATATAATGTATAACACCGTCTCTGTAGAAACATGTTCAGGGCCCTCTGGAAAACAGGAATGAAGCTCTCTGATTCTCCTAAAAGACCGACAAGGTGGCGCACTAAACTATTCTACGGCAGAAATATATCTTTATTTATATTCAATAGATAATGCTCCTTGAAGAAGAACACTAATGAGGAAAAAAAAAATTCAGGACACAGAGGATGCTATTGGATTACAAGCACATAAGGACGCTCCACACTTATGGAGTGATCACAAACTGTAATAACGGAATATTCTGTGCATGAATCCATCATAGTTCAAGAACTGGCTCCTGGAAGCCATAAAAGACAGGACATTGACATGCGATCTCTTGAGGAAAATTAATTTCCTATCCACTGCTAAACAGCGTGAATCTCCAACTAGTACCTTTTGTTCCAAATGAAACTATCCAATAGTACACATCATGTTAAGATAGTTTCAATTCTTAAGATTTTTTTCAGAAGTAGAGGGGCCTGTTTTATTTTTTTTACTAACAAGTGTCTAGTTTGAGCACAGTAAGGGAGAGACAAATCATCCCCTTTAGCAGAGATAAGAGTTTCAGCTGACGGGAGTAGTTCAGTGGCTTGAAGGTCTTAGTACTAGCATGTTCGGGACAAGACAAAAGGGGAAACTGTTCCATCTACAAAGTCACATCATTTATTGGAATGGAGTGTATACAAAAGTATTCAATGGCCAAGGAGGCACTTCTCCACATTCAAGATGCACGCAAAATGCTCTATTTCTGAAGGTAAATGAATCCTACATGTTGAAAATACCCTGCAAGTGTGCTGGCCTAGTACCTCCCCAAATGAAATGAAAAAGGAGGTAGATTCTGTCGATTTCCACAATACTGATGCCCTGTGCTGTCTGAAAAAAGAGGAACCTTGTGTGGCCAATTCCACAATCTCAGAGTCAAGCTACCCACTGGAAATGCAAATGAGGTGACTTGCTCCTATCTAAGCAGACTATGGCAGTGATGTTTGTGCTACTAACTTGGATCACTCTTCCTCGGAGGAATGATTTTAGTGCCACAAGTGCTTATATGCACATCATGTATGGCCCACCAATCATAATCCGAAGCGCCAACTGTAACTTTGCTAAAATAAAAAGGGTTCTGAATAGAAATAATAGAAGTAAACTGTGTTCTTGTGTGAGGACAAAGCCATACTGAACCTGTGGATATAGTTATATTATACGACCACTGAAGACATTTTGAGCTGTTTCAATTGTAAGCAAACAGTCAGGCAATATATGGATCTATGCCCACATGAATCCAAGAAGTCTGACCAATCATTAAATAGATCAGTCTACAAAATGAGGTAGTGTTTCCTCAATGACAACACACTCAAACAACTGAAAGCTATACCCAAGGAAATTGTTTCCCTGGTTGTAGTAGAATGTCAAACTAAAAAGGGTTATAAAACCACCAGGAAGATAAAAAAGATTTGAGGCAAGAAGATGGTTCTGACTGTCTCTATTGCTTGAAAGCGTGAAGATGTGTTCCCAAAAGAAGTGACTTACTTTTGGTAATGCTCTTTCTGGTGGATACTCTATTTAACCACAGATTCCTCACCTTAGAATACTCCCCAGGTGGCAGACTGGATCAGGAAAACTCTTATCCAGCAATGCTCATGCGCACCGTTGGGTGGCATCGCGTGGCTCCATGTTGACTCCATACTGCCGCAAAACATCATGGAGCAGAGCAGCATATAAGCAACCTTCCTTAGCACTGATGTCAGTTTTTTCAGGTCTCTTTCTGCGCCTTCGGACGCAGAGTGTAAACAACTCTAATACCAGTGTGCAGTCTCCTAACGTTTAACATTTTTAGATAGTAAAAAGAGCCATGCCACAGAACAGGGAGGTAGGAGGGCAGTGAGGAAACTGCTGTTAGATAAGAGTATCCACCAGAAACAGTACATCCCCCAGGTGGAAGGTCTGTGAAGTGTACTCTGAGCAAAAAGTCTTGCAGGACCAAGCAGGTGAATAGTCCTTCCTCCCTGACGTGGCTGTCAAAGCAGTAGTGCTTCGTGATAAAAATCTTTTTAGTGCATAATTTTGTCTTTTGAGATTGCAATGATGCATGCATTTCCTCACAAATTTGTTTTGGATTGTCAATGGAAGTAGGATTGGATTTACAAAATTGCCCAAAACTAAAAAGTTTTGATGTCGGAACAGACTCAAATTAGGAAGATCAACAGGTAGTGAAAGAAACCACTTCCATTTTGCACTGGGGTAGTCATAATCAACAAAAAGAAAGATCAATGAGTTTGCATTAAAAAGTATGGAATCATTGACAAACTTAAGGCTCTAAGCAGTACATTTCAGGGTATAGTAAGTAATGCCTAACTTCTTTTGTAGTGATGAGCTTTTGAAAACTGCCCCTTTGAAACATAATTTCCAGCTCTTTGAGAGGGACAAGACATATCGTGCAAAGGCCATGTCACTGCTTTATGGCTTCAGATTCTCCATCGAGTGCGAGTCCCACAGACACTGCAGTAACAGGGTCCATGTCTCTTTATTATCGTAGCAGTAAAATTGGTAGCCCGTTCAGAGATTTTCTGACACACAAACACACTCATTCAAGTTTATTTTGCGATGTAATTG
Organism: Lissotriton helveticus; assembly: GCF_964261635.1. Taxonomy (NCBI): domain Eukaryota; kingdom Metazoa; phylum Chordata; class Amphibia; order Caudata; family Salamandridae; genus Lissotriton; species Lissotriton helveticus. The sequence continues at coordinate 794,912,352 of NC_136063.1, read as the reverse complement.
GACTAAAGAACTGAGGCTCTCAGGATGGATGATAGTGAGCCATTAGATCTGTGGATACAACTACATGGTACAATGTATTAGCCTCTTTGGACTACAAAGACTCTTTGCCATCATGGATTCCCACAGTAAGGAAATGCAGCTGGAAGACTGGGTGGTTTTCTGTAGCAAACTATCAGATCTTGTGTAGGTTCGCCCAAGGATGGATCTGCTTAAAGGGCTTTATTAACTTCAGAGGCAGCTCTGGTGAGCCTGCTGAAGTAGCATGTGCGGAGTTACCCCACTGAGGTCCTCAATCTCATACGCAGCCAACCCTGTACTACAACTGAAGGGCCCAAAAATCTGACAGGAGTGACTGAAAGACTCCAAAGGATCCTCAACAAGACGTATTCCATGGCAAGCAGGACAGGATTGGGACATTACTTGAAGTGTAAATTTGCAAAATCAGATTTATAGAACACAATAGCAAGTAAGGAAAATGGTGGCTGATGTAGACTGCACATAAAAATTAAAAAAAACATACAATTTCACCGTAAGTGGAGCGTCAGAAAATCCAAAACGAACACTAGAGAAATTAGTAAGATCTATGTAGGGCTCAGACCAAAAGAACGGATGCCGTACTGTTAAACTCTCAGGTATACCAATTCCTGAGCAGGACTGGAGAGCAAGGGAGGAGTTAGTATGGATACTGGTTTTAGGAGAGGACATTTGAACATTTGTGGTGTTATATCACTATCATACTTCCTTGGACCGTTCACCTTTTCAGAGATTTTAAATAACAGTGGCAGGTCTCTGTGATACCATTACCCATCCTACATTGCTTGTAGTTTGAGCAACACGAGAAAAAGCTAAATTTTAACAGGTTTGGCCTTGGCGTGATGGATTAAAAAAACAAAATGTACAGATCGCTTGTTACCAGGAATCTGGATTTAATTAGGTTCAATGTATGAATACATTGACTTAAATTAGTTTAGTTTATCAACCTTCATGGCACGTACCGCATTTCTCCTGCCAATGATTTTTCATATGCCTGGCACAATTTCCAGGCATCACCAATTCATTTTGGCTAATTGAAATTAATCATAATCTTTGGAGGGAAAATACAATGCTTAGTGCTCACAAACAATGTGGTGCAACTCAGTGGTATGTCTCGAAAATTGCTTTTACCGGAAGGTACAGCTGAAACCAAGTGACTTTGCATTGGCTATTCCTTCTGATCTTTAATAACTTTTGGAACTTACAAAGGATAATTCATTCAAGTGGCAAAAGCGACTCTACGTTACACAGTAAAATGCTTTTACTTTCTTCTACTCCTAAAGAGGGGGGAGGGGATGTAGTTCAGAACACAGTAAGTCAGGAGAGACATCTGTAGAAACTTACAAAATTAAGTGCCGTGTTCAGCCACATTTATGTCTATTGAGTACAATGAAGGACCCCGTTTCCACGTGGTTCATGTTTATTGCAATTACAGGTGAATGCCCTACTGGCCTAATAGTACGACCAGATTTTAATTGTGAGGTGTACCTCATGATTTTCCCTAATAAATATTTTTTAAAAACTGTAAAAAAGAAATGTAACGTCTACACATTGCACCATGCCAATAGAGCATCCTCAGTCGTGTTTTAGCAAACCCCCCCAAACAAAACAATCAATGGCAAAGCTAATCGTTTTAAAAAGTAAAGTGCAGGTTTATCAGCTTTGCCAGCGATTGACAGACAAAATAATTTTTAAAAAACACAGTGTTGCTGTGCCTTGGTCTTCCATCAAAACAAGTGTACGCCACTCTGATGTTACGACGCATGTGCATGTCACAGCGACCATATTTTCGTTACCTTTTAATTTCCTTTTAAATAAATCTCATTCCAAGAAGGCTACCAGTGTATGTGTGATGACGCCCCAGCACCAATTTCTGAATGCAGAAGGTGGGACAAAGAAAGAATAGGGAGGAAAGCCACAACACAAAAGGCAGCGAACTAGACAAGAAAGCCATCCAATCCGAGCATCTGAGTGTCACCACTACACCAGCCGCCATTAGAACAGTTTGCACACAAGAGCCCTTTCCTGGTCATTGTCTGTTTAGAAAGGGCAATCCTAGTGAGTATTACATTTTTTTTTTAAATTAAAGAAAATAGGTCAGGCAAGATGTTACAAACTGATAAGTAGTGGTTCTGAAGAAAGAAAAAAAACAGCAGAAGAGTTTTCTTTTTTCCACCATCCCCACCAGGACCAGGTTCTCTAAACAGTCAATCAAAAAGCAGCACATTATGGACAGAAAGGATATCAATACAATTCTGTAAATGTGCAAAAACATTTGGTGGCGTCTCAAAGTATCGCAAGCCACAGACAGTCTATAAATAGGAAATCAAGTTATTAACATGATCATCTCAATCTAGAACACTCACAAAGCTCTAAAAATGGTCAATACTGATGAGTACTGGTATATCCCCACAATATAAGCTTCAGTTTATACTTGTCACTGAGACCACAGTCCGTGCATCGGTTCACAGTCCAGTATGAACAATTATTATTTCCATGTAAACATGACTAACGGACAGAGAAAATACATCAATCTTCTGTAAAAGATAACAAAATATCTGCTTTTAAAATTAAGCTATTACTTCATTATTCCAGTTTTATTAAAACAGAACCCATTCGGAGCTCCAATCCTGAGATCGTTGTAATAATAACAAGAAAGAAGGCCATAGTTCCCATTTTAAAGATCGGCAACCAGTCCATGTGTGGCCGAAAGCCTTTCAAGTTTTTGACTGCCCACTGATAAAGTTATATACTAGAAACTGGCCCGTTCCACAATACTTTGTTGCGAACACCTTTCCATCTGGAGTTGGGTCACTGAAAGCGATTTCTTCTTTTCCCAGATACCATCCGTATATAAAGTTACCTCTGTTGAGAAAACAAAACATGTTCAGGCAGGTAACCATTTCATTTTGAAAGTAAAAAGTGAGAAAATGCCACTAGACAATGTAGTAGAAGAATTATGTTACTTACCCTGCAAGCATCTGTTCATGGAATGTAGTGCTGTAGATTCACATGCTTTACATACTCCTGCCATCTAGTGTTGGGTCTGGATGTGTACATGTTGTTTTTCTTTGAAGAAGTCTCGAGGTAAAGTGACTCCTCCTATTGGCGATATTGTGCATTGGCATCAACTCCATTGTTAGATTGTTTTCACGCAGTCGGGTGAGAATGGCATGTAAGAAAGAGTTCGTAAAGGGATGACCATGCATACGATACTGTAAGTAGGTACTGCAACGGCCGCAGGTGTCTGGGGAGGAGGGCAGGCGCATGAGAATCTACAGCTCTGCATGACACAAACAGATGCTTACAGGGTAAGTAACATATCAGTTTGATGGCATGTGTGGCTGTAGATACACATGCTTTGCAAAGTCTAGAAAGCAGTGCCCTCTATAAAGCGGTGGCTAACCTGTGTGTGTTGCAGTTTGGAAAAGGGTAAGTGGCACTGTCTGTCCTACATTTGCTTGTTGGCATACTAATATATTCACACAGTAATGTCTAGTGAAAGTGTGTGGGGTTGACCATGTAGCTGCTTTACCAATCTCAGCTATTGGTATATTGCCCGGGAAAGCCAAAGATGCTCTTATTTTGCGAGTACTGTGCGCTTTAGGAGTGTGCAAGTATTGTGTGCTTTAGGTGTGGGCAAAGTTCTTTTAGCTTTGAAGTAACATGTCTGAATACTTTTAACTAGCCATGTAGAAATCCCCGATTTTGAAATGGGCTTTCCTATGTGGAGGGGCGAAAAAGCCACAAAAAGTTGCTTGGTTTTACGAATTTCTTTACTTCTATCAAAAGAGTACATTAAAGCTTTTTTAACATCTAGTGTTGTCTGTGTCCCACCCCAGGCTGCTTCAAGTGCTGTCGAAGATTGAAATCCATAGGGCAGCCCTAAAATGGTGCTGTGATTTCCTAACCAACAGAAATCAAACCATCTCTATGGACACTTATAAATCACATACCATGTCTATTGACAAGGGAGTTCCACAGGTCTCATGTCTGAGCCCCACACTATTCAACATTTACTTTGCCCCTCTAACCAACGTTATTAAATCCTTTGGTTCTAAATTGCTGTCCTATGCCAATGACACACAGTTAGTCATCTATTTTGATGAAGACACGGCCATAGTAAAAGAACGGTTCTTAATTGGGAGGAATATGATCGCTACCTGGATGAGCAAGGACTATCTTTAGTTAAACTCATAAAAAAGGAAATCATGCTGTTTGGGAAAGCCCAGCTACTTTGGTCCCTGGACTGGTGGCCCCAGAACTAGGTTCTGCCCCTACACCCAAACAGGTTGTGAAGAACTTCGGGATTCGAGTGGACCAAGCCTTGACCATGAAAGAGCATGTTCTTGCCACTATGGGCACCTGTTAACTTGTGAGCCTGCTGAGGAAAGCTCTTCTTTTTCTTCTGCTCTCAGCAAGGAAGACTCAGGTACAAGCACTGATCATGAGCAGATTGGATTATGATAACACGTTACTCACCTGACAATGAGACGTTATTGGTCAAATTACAAGATGTGCAGAATACAGCTGCCCGTCTCATCCGCAACCTTCCATCTGGCTCAGCTTCCATACCTTTACTCAGATCTCTACACTGGCTGCCTGTTAAGAAATGAGCTATTTTTAAAATGTGTTGTATTAACCACAAGGCATTGTTGACGAAGGTCCTAGCTACATAACGTCAAAGTTAAAACTTTGTCTAGCTATGCGCCTCAGATCTAGTGACAGAGCTTTGCTCGCGGTCACACACATCAGAAAAGCCCGAACAGGAGGTCAGTCTTTTTCCTATTTAGCTCCACTGTATTGGAACATGCTATCTTATCATATACGCACATGCTCTGACCACCTGAAATTCAGGAAAGTGCTCAAGACTGAATTGTTTTGATTTGGTTGCTTGCTCTGCCTGCAACCTTCCTGTACGCTGAGATACCCTTCCTGAGGTGATTCGCGCACGATCTAAGCTAAATTAACATAACATGTAGTGCTCTTTCTGCAACTGATACAGCTTTCGGAAAGACGACAGGTAATTCAACTAATTGATTTAGGTGAGAAGTAGAAACTACCTCTGGAAGGAATTTTGGATTCGTTTGAAGGACTACCCTATCTCTGTGTAGTTGGAAGAAAGGTTCTTACAAGGTTAGTGCCTGGAGCTCTCTGACATTTCTAAGAGAGGTGACGGCTACCTTCCAAGATAAGAATTGGAGAGGGCAGTTATGCAAGGGTTTAAATGGTGGACCTATAAGTTTGGTGAATACAATGTTGTGATTCCAAGCAGGCGCAGGGGAAACCCTAGATGGAATTACCCTTTTAAGGCCTTCCATGAACGCCTTAATAACTGGTATTTTGACTAGTGATAAATGTCTGTTTTGCAGATAGGCAGCTGCTGCAGCGAAATGTAAGCATACGGAGGTGTGTGCTAGTCCAGTCTGCAAATGGAGCAGGTAGCAGACAATGTTTTGCACAGTTGCATCAAAGGGTTGATGTGTTTACTACGACAGTAGAAAACAGATATTTTCCATTTTGCTGCATAACACACCCTGGTTATAGGTTTACAAGTCTCTTTGAGAATGGTAATACATTGTAGTGGGAGATTTAGGTAATCAAATTCTATGACCTCTGGAGCCAAATTGCAAGGTTGAGTTCCTTTGGATTTGCGTGCCTGACCTCTCTATGATTCTGAGTGAGAAGATCTGGGTAGAGGGGAACCTTCTCATGAGGCACTACTGAGAGTTCGAGTAGTGTGGTGAACCACGAATGCTGAGCCCAAGTGGGAGCTACTAGAATGAGGGTGAGAGATGTTTGCTTGAGTTTCCAAACCCCAAACGGACGAAGAGGGAGAAGTGTAGGCAAATGTCTCTGACCAATTCATCCATAGAGTATTGCCCTTGGATAGTGGGTGTAGTACCTAGGTACTCAAAGTACGGCCCGGCAGACTTTTAGATACAGCCCCGAGTGGAAAACAACGGCAGACGCACGTAGTCAGAAGCCATTATTCTGCCTGTTCATTCCTCGGGACCCCATTCATAGTAAAAAAAAACAAAAAGGCAATCAAGGAAGCATGCTCAAGAAATTAGTGATTCGTCTCCTCACATGTGCCCCCTCCCCTTCTTGCTCAGTGACGTGAGATGCAGGGGCTATAAGAAGGGGTGAAAGAAGATGTGAAGGTTTCAGGTTTTGCCTTCTCCGCTCCTCGACAACAACCCCCTGGCCATAAGCCTCAGTGTAGATGTCAGTAACAGAATTCAAAATGTCCGGGCAGATTAATTAAACCACAAACGGGGGTGCACGGAGGAGGTGGCAGGACATGGATCTAAACGCTCTCTTTAGTCAACTTTCGGAAAAATAGAACGAGCAGTTTAATATCTGCCTGAACCAAGAATCTGATCCGGACTCAGTTTTAGGAGCGTTTGATGACATTTGTAAGCAGGTATCTATTTATTTAACTGCCCCGAAGAGCCGATATACTCTGAAATTAAATAAGTGGTTTGATAAATCCTGCACACAAGCCCATAGCAGTTTCAAAGAAATAAAAACCTCCCCGAGAGACCACGGTGAAATCAGAAGGTGTAGGACACTTTAATAAGGGGTGATCAAGGCAAGGAAAAATGTGATTAGGAGGAAGGCCTGGGAGCAGCTGACTGCTGCATCTGCTGGCAATGACTGTGCTCTTCTCTGGAGGACAGTCAACGCACCATTTTTCCACTACTCCTTCTAGTATTGATACTAACATCCCCAATCAAGTCTTAGACATTTATTTCACCAAGCTATATGACTTCCATGATCGGACCTCTCTTGAGAGTGCTAGTGCAGCTGTAACAACCAGTTTTGGCAGTATAGAAGAATTAATTTTTATTGTCAAGGATGTAACTAACAGTGGCAATACTATATGGTGTTTCCTTGGGCCAGACGGTGTCCCTGTCAAGCTGTTCAAGGGCAATCTGACATTCTGTCCCCTACTGACAAGATTATTCATAAGATTGTCACTGACTGGCCCTCCTAAATCCAGGTGCAGGGCGATTATTACCCAGATTTTCAAAAAGGGGGACAGGAGTGATCCTCATTGCTACCGGCCTATATCTTTAATAGGTGCCATGGCTAAGATTTTGGGCAGGGTGCTGCTGAACCAGCTAGACAGCTTACTGGACTTTGGACGTTGCCTTGACTCGTCTACCGGTTTGTGTCCCCGTCACCTTTCCCCTCCTCTCCCCATGCTGTGTCTCTCACCCTCCCCTCCTCTTTCCCACCTTCATTATCTGTATACTTCCCCTACTCCAACCCCCTCCCCTGAATCTCTCACCCTGCCTTCTTTTCTCCTTACGTATTTGTGCCTATTGTTTATCTCGACCTTACAAGTAACTATGTTGCCATGCTCTAAGAACTGTGTAACCTTTGTAACGATGTAACCTGTAACTATGATCTGATGCTCATGTAAAGCGCTCTGATACCCGGGTCTAGCCAGCGCTATATAAAACTTTTTAAATAAATAAAATAAATAAATAAATAAATAAATAGAATGTTGGGCCTTCGAGAATAACATCTTAACTACAGTTCAATACGGTTTCAGGCCTGGACTAACTTCTGCCGACCAGTGCCTGGACCTCCACCTAATTTTGACCAAATATGTCTTCGTCAAAGAAGGTTGTCTTTACATGGCCTTTATGGACCTTAGTGCAGCATTGGACGATGTAGTCAGGTCAAAGTTGTGGAACATGTTATTAACTAAGGGCACTAATCCACAAATAATCCATCTTCTTGCTCAGTTGCATGACGATGTTTAGGGAAGTATCAGATTAGGCCAGAGTGGGGAATGCACCTCTTTAATAAAGACTAGAGAAGGTTTGAGGCAGGGCTGTGAGGGGACTCCTTTTTTTCAGTTTCTATATTAATGATTTGGATCAGAAACTCACTGCAGCCAGAGCTGATCCCCCGAGGGCTGGGAGCGACCCACTACCAGTCTTGATGTATGTCGATGACCGTGTCCTCATGGCCAAGAACTGTCAGACACCTTTGTATCCTTTATGTCCGACTTAGGCCTCTACACAAATACTACCAAGTATTTTACTATGGCTTCTAGCTCGCCCCAGATTAGGTTTACTCCTTTTCAGATTCAGATTTGTGGCACGGTACTCAGATGCGTACTTACCTTTACCTATCTGGGGGGGGTACTGTTCGATAGGAGGTCCACTTGGAGACACTGAAGGATGGTTAGAACAACCCAATTTGAAGCAGCCACTACCTCTCTGTTCAAATTCGCCTCTACGTTAGGGTCTATGCCAGTGGATGCTGCTGTGACTATTTATAAATCCAGACCTGCCCCAATTGTTTCATATGGTGCGGGAATTTGGGGCTATAATGATCATTCCTAATTGCAGATCTGCAAAAATAAATTCCTTCGAAGCCTGCTGTCACTTCCTGCTAGTGTCCCTTCTATCATTGCACAATAAGAACTAGGATCACAATTTTTGGGGGACCAACTAAGGATGGCGCACACTATGGTATGGTTATCTATCTGGCCCCGGCCAGAGGCATCCCCAACTCACATCGTGAATACTGACTTCATCAACTTCGCAGGGGCCCATAAAATTAGATGGCTTACACACATTAGACAGGATTTGCAAGCAATTAGCAGGATGGATTTGTAGGATTCTCACCAGTCCATTTCCCGCAAACAAAACAGCAGTGAAAGGAGCTGTAACTACAGATAGTCATTTGGTGTACACATGGGGGGCAGCGGTGACCTCGAATGGGAGCACTTTGAATTGATAATGTGTACCTGCTTTGACAAACCAGAGGTATTTTCGGTGAGCTGGATGTACTTAAGTAAGCATCCTTTTAGTCTAGTGCAGACAGTCACCCTGTTGTATAAGAGGAATTACATACATCTTGAAGAGTCACCATGTGAAAGTGCTCTGACAGAAAGTATTGATTTAGAGGTCTGAGGTCCAGTATAAGTCAGAGTGAACCATCTTTTTGTGGGAATGAGGAAGTATACAGAGTATATCTCTGAACCTTCTGCTGGAGGAACTGACTCTTTGGCTCCTTTGTGGAAGTGAGCCTGTACTTTCTGTTTGAGCAAACTTTGGTGCTGTTGGGGAAGTATGTGCCTGCAAGGTGGGATGTTTGGAGGTGTGTTGATGAGCTCCGGGCAATAGCCAGGTTGGATAATATCCAATACCCACTGGTCTGTTGTTATGGTTTTCCAATTGGGAAGAAACTTTGTAGTTGTCCCCCAACAGGTGTTAAATGGTCGGGGGGAATGGAAAGTGAGTCACTGTTTGGAATTGGAAGGTGTGGTACGAGTTGAGGTACCCCTTCCATGCCCTTTGGAATTATTACCCCTTATATGTACCTCTGTATTAACTTATTGAAGGGTAGGTGCGATGCTGTTGCCTATAGGAAGAGAAGAAGCATCTGATTATGTTGCTTTATTGCCCTGTTTGTATGTGTGGAGTCGAAAGGAACCACGAGGAGCAGGGGTTTGAAGCATCCCTATTGTTTTGAAAATCTCTGTGCTTTTTTTGTTTTTACTTGTGTTAGGTCCACTTGGGGCCGAAACAGATGATGTTGGTCAAAAGGGGCATTAAGGCGTGTCTGCTGTACGTCTGGCTTTAAGGCTGATATACGTAGCCAAGCGTGTCTACGTAGCAGTATGCTTGTATTTATGCCCCTGGCTGCTGTGTCCGTGGAATCCAGGGCACATCTGATGGAGTTCTTTGATATTATTTTACCCTCCTTTACAATTTGAAGGCCTCTTTTTTGTACTCCCCATTAAGACATTGGAGGAGTTCCTCCAGCTCATCCCAATGGGCCCGGTCATATCTTGCTAACAACCCTTGAGTATTGACAATTCGACAATAGTTGTCTGACTGTGCTGCTACCCTTTTCCCCGAAGCATTAATGTGTTTAGACTCTGTCAGGTGGAGGAGCATCTTCTGATGTCTGAGAGTTTGCTCTTTTTCACCTACATGTGGCGTAATGATTCGTGCTCGTACTGGATCTTTAAAGATGTCATCTGAGTGACGGCGCATACCCTTTAGCATGGGCAGATATTATTAACATGCTCTATTAGTAGAGGAGAGGTTTCAAATCGGAAATCATCCTCTATGGCATCTTTGTGCAAGGGAACCTGGTGATATGCAGATGCCCTAGCTAGAAGTTCTTGGAAGGATGTTGCATCATCAGTCGGTGATGGTCTAGCTGAGTAAAGGTCTAGGTCACTATCGCGGGAGGGTCTGTGACATAGCTGTCCCATGGATCTGAGGGCTGCTGATGATAGTCATCTCCTCCCCCCTGATCCCCAGTGTCAGACTATGGGGAACCTTGTGGAGTAATGTCGTCTGTGTCACAAAGAGAGTTATGTGAGGAAGGTGGAGAGTAATCAGGCAAAGGTGGCTGCAATGGACTAGCTGCATTTACCTTTTTCTGTTTCTTAGGAGGTACACCATTGGCCTGCTCAAAAGAAAGCCGACATTTTGATGAAACATGAGCTGAGTGAACTGCCTTTACCAAAGTCCGACCAGTAGAAGGCTGAATATGTAACAACTTCTGCTTCAGATCGAGTCTCTCTCTCATAGTTTCAAGGATCGGTTCCGGTGCCGAAATGGATTGTTTCAGTGCTGAACTTGGTTTTTGTTTCAGTGCCGGAGTGCTCTGAGCCGAAAAGGTGGAAAAGCGAGCTCTCAATGCCGATTTGCTCGGTACAGAGACCAGTTGGCTCGAAGTGGTACGTTTCAGCTTGGCTTTTGGTGCTGGGCCTGAGGGCGGGGCATCCTTAGCAAATAATTGGAAACTGATGTGGGAGCACACTGCTTCACCTCCCAGCAGGTTCGCCCCTAGGCATCATGGTAGATGCAGTTCGCCAAGTGTGTATACTTGCAAAGTCTCTCGAGTGTTTCACCAGGTGGGTGCAGATTAGTGCTGGCCATCTCTGGACACGTGTTTCTGGATTATTATCCGTCATCAGCAGAGATTAGGCACCTGGTGAAACACTCCAACTGTAAGCATCTGTTCTTGGTATAGAGTGCTGTAGATTCATACACTCTGCATACTCCCACCATCTTGTGTTGGGCTTCGACGTTTACAACATGTTTTTCTTCGAAAAAGTCTTTCAAATCACAAGGTACAGTGACTCCTCCTAAGACTGGTAATGCGCATGGGCATCGGCACCATTGTTAGATAGTTTCCCATACAGCGGGTGAGGATGAAAATGGAGCATAGAAAGAAGATGACTATGCAAAAGAGGAAGAGGTAAAAGAGGAATCTGCAAAAACCAGAGGCTTCTGGGAAGCAGGTTGGGATCATGTGAATCTACAGCACTACATGCAACGAACAGACGCTTACAGGGTAAGTAACATTCTTTTCATGGCACGCATAGCTGTAGATACAAATGCTCTGCATAGACTGTAAAACAGTTCTCCCATAAGCGGTAGCTAGCCGGAGGATGTTGCAGAAGAATGCAAACGTGTATGCAAGACAGCATGGCCAACCTTTTATAGTTGTCGTGCTAAGACACCAACACAGCAGTGCTTGGTGAATGTGTATGGAGTTGACCAAGTAGCTGCTTTACATATGTCAGATATGGGAATGTTGCCAAGGAAGGCCATAAAGGCTCCCTTTTTGCAGGTAGAATAGGCCTGGGTAGTGCAAGCAATTGTCGTTTACCTGTAGCATACCAAGTCTGAATGCACTTGACAATCCAATGCACCTGATTTGGAAAGAGCACAGCCTTTGTGTGGTTTACTGAAAGCCACAAAGTTGTTGAGTTATGAAAAATGGCTTTGTCCCGTCAATGTCACAGGAGGGCCCGCTTGACATCTAGTGTGTGGAGTGTCCTCTCTGCTAAGGAGTCTAGCTGTGGGAAGAACACCGGAAGGTGGAAGTATTATACCACCTTAGGCAGTAAATTTAAGTTTGTCCTATGGGCGACTCAGTTATTGTGTACTTGAAAGCAGGGTTCTTCTAAGGTAAGAGCTTGAAGCTCGCTTACAGGCATTAAAGATGTGATGGCAACGAGGAAGGCAACCTTCCATGAGAGGAACTGGAGGTGTCAGGAATGGAGGGCCTCAAACAGGAGGCCCATGCGTTGATTGAGGATTATGTTGAGGGTCCACACAGGAGCCGGGGGGCATCCTGCGTGGAATAACTCATTTGAGTCCTTCCATGAAGGCTTTGATGACGGGAACTCTGAAAAACTAAGAGTGTTTCCATTTTTATAAGCAAGTTCCCTCTGCATCCAAGTGGAGACGGAAAGAAGTGCAGACAAGGCCCAAAGTTTGAAGATGAAGTAAGTAACAGACTATGTCTTGGATCATTGGTGTCGGTGGACCAATGTGTTTGGGAAGGCAGTAATGGACACACATTTTCCACTTTGCTGCATAATAGGCCCATGTGGTGGGCATACATGCCTCTTTTAGGATGGAAATGCATTGTGGAGGCAGTTTGAGGTCACTAAACTCTAGGACTTCAGGAGCCAAATTGCAAGATTGACCTGCCTGGAGTTTGGGATGCCTGAAGTGCCTTGGTTTTGCGCTAGTAGGTCCAGCAGGTTGGGTAGTTTCTCGTGGGGAACTACCGACAGGTGGAGAAGGGTGGCGAACAAGGAATGTTTGGCCCAGGTGGGAGGTTTGCTGAAGCTTTTGAACCGTGTACGGAAGGAGTGGGAGAGGCAGAAAAGCATAAGCAAATTTCCTTGACTTGTTCATCCATAGTGCATTGCCCATGGACTGTGGAAACCTGGAGGCGAAACGTTGATATTTTTGGCAGTTGCAAAAATGTCAACTTTGGGAAACCCCCAATGATGGAAGTACGGGAGTAGGACTTGTGGGCAGAGTTCCCACTCATGGATTTGTTGCTGCATCCTGTAAGCAGGTCTGGAACGTCGCTGTCCACTCTCAGAAGGTAGCTGCTGGGAGGAGGTGTATTTTGTGGTGGAGCGCTGACATCTGCTGAGAATGTGTGACCGTTGTTTCTAGGGGTAAAGCACATCTGTCAAGTTGTTTGTACTGATGAGGACTACTTTGCATTGGACGTGGCAGAAAATTTGCTTCAAGTGCTAGCTGAATGGCCAGCAACTCTAAGTAATTTATGTGGCAGCCCTGTTGAAGAGTGGGCCACGTGCCGTGAACGGTCATGACTTGCAGATTCACCCCCCAGTCGGTGAAGGATGGATTTGTTGTGACGGCCATTTATGGAGCTGGGTCTACAACAGATTGTTGCTGTTCCAGCACTGCAGAGCGAGATGTGTGCTGGCCCACACCAACACTAGACCTTCCCAGTGACCCTCCACTTATTACCATTATGCTACGACACACTCTTGTGCAGGACACGTGCAACCTAGCATGAGGAACAATGTCGATACAGGAGACCATCATGCCAAGGAGATGCACAACGGTTCTGATCTTTATATGGTTATCTGTTTGAAAGAGGCAATAAGCGCTGGAATGCTTGAAACCTTGCTAGGCTGGGATACGCTTTCCTCGTCACCCTATTGAGAACCCCCCTCAGTAATGCTGGATTTGAAAGGTTTAAAGATTGGACTTGAAAGTATTGACATAAATCCTAGATTGTGCAAGAGTTCTATGGTGGGTGTAGTGGGTGTGAAGCACTGTTGTATGTTTGTGCTCTTGATCAGCCAGCCTTTCAAATAAAGGAACATGTGTATGTCACTTCTTTTGAGATGAGAGCCTACCACTGCATGGCATTTTGTTAAAGTCCTGAAGGCGATAGTGATCCCAAAGCGCAGGACTTTGAATTGAAAATGCTGAATACTTACTATGAACTGCAGGTAGCGGCGATGAGCAAGGTGGATTGTAATGTGGAAATAGGCATCCTTCCAATCTATTGCGGTCATAAAGTCACCTTGTTGCAGCAGAGGAAGGACGTCCTGTAGCGTGACTATATGGTAGCGCTCTGACAGGATGTACTTGTTAAGCGGCCGCAGGTAGAGTACAGGCCAGACGGTTTGGGAATAAGGAAATACATGGAGTTCATCCCTTTGCCGTGATGGTATGGCAGCTTGTGCTGTATCGCCCCTAGGGGATGAGCACATGTACCTACTCTTGAAGGAGTTGCTGATGTTCCGGGGATATGGTGTAGTTGGGTGTGGGGTGGGGGCCGCCAGGGGAATGGAGTAAGCTCTAAGAAGTACCCCTTTGTAGTCGTCCCACGGTTGGTCGAGGAGGTGGAGCATTTGCTCTGTCCAGGTTGAACTGGAGAGGCTGGGATCCTGAGGTACCAGCCTCTGGCTCCTCCTCAAAGTCTCATTCATCAAAGATTTCAAGAGTGTTGTCTTACTGTCAGTGCTCCAATTTGAGTCGAGCGAGTCACATGGATACCTTAAGGTCTTCTTCGTGTGAAACGTGAAGCAGGCAGAATTGGCAGACTCATGTTCTAGTGACAGAAAACATCAATTAGTGAGAAAAAGAGAGAAGGGAAAACGTTGGCATCCTACTTATAAGAAAAATAAAAGTGGCATTGCTGCAATTAAGGTGAAGATGGAAACATGCATAATAAAACCTGGGATGTATTGAATATGTTTCCACAATGGCAAAGGATTTATACACAGCAGATTAACCCACTGCTGATGTGGATTGTGAAAAATATTTAGTTAAACTTAAACTTCCAAAAGCTTCGCTTGCTGAAAGGGCCCGCCTCTTAGGACCCATTAAAAAGATTTCCGGCAATTCCTCCATCTGGTGTCTAGTCTAAGTGCAGATACCTCACTTTTAGACTATTTCCCATGCTTCACATTGAATCCAGAACTTCAAAAGCAGTACTCCAGCGTTTTGGTAGGTGGCGTCGAGTGGCTACGCATGGACGTCGTTCCGCATAGAAGTGCCACTCATGGGAGCTGACGTCAGTTGATTTCTTAGTCTCTGCGTCAAGCCTATCTGAAGATTGGCATGACCAGTGTGCACTTCTCTAGAATGAGAACTTTTTAAATGGAAAAATAGTTCAGCTAAGAGAATGGGGAGGCGGAAGGGTCAGTGTAGAATCTGTGGTTATACAGAGTATCCAGCACAAAGATAATTACCTAAGGTAAGTAAATTGTTGTTTTTAGAGATACTTTTAACCACAGATTTCTCACCTGTAGAAAAATACAAAATCAGTACCTCTACTAGTTGTGGGTCTGTGAACTGGCTCATACCAAAATGTCCTGCTGGACCGAATTGGCAAAATGTCTCTCTAGATGGACCTGACTGTCAAGGTATGGATCAACACCTACGTCGGCACCTGACAAATTCCCAGGACAGACACTCTACGAGGTAGCTCAGTGCTTGCAGCCTTAGCTCTGGTGGAATGAGTTCTTAAGCCTGCTGGTGGCAGCTGCTCCGCCAGTGGGTAGCAGATCTTTATGCATAGAGGAATCCATCGAGAATTTATCTGTTTTTGTAATGTGTTGCCGTTCTTTGTTCCAGAAAACAGCACAAAGAGCTGATCGTACACCTGGTGTTCTTTAGTACGGTAAACATAAAAGCGTAGGGTCCAAACAGTGTAATATCTCTTCCTCCTTATAGGCATAAGGTGGGGCAAAGAAGGCAGGTAGAGCGATAGCCTGCCCAGCATGAACTAGAGTGACCACTTTCAGTAGAAAGGAATCATTGGTCCATGAAACACCACCTTTTATGGAAATAATGTTGTGTAGGGTGGGTTGACAGGAAGAGCCTGCAGCTCGATTACACATCTAGCTGATGTTAGGATGATGAGATAGACAATTATCAACACCAGAAAACTTAATAGACACCTGTGCAGTGGTTCAAAAAGGGAGCACATAAAGAGAGCTAAGGTCAAGTCCCATTGCAGCATCACAATAGTTTTGGTGGAAATAAATATTGCAACCTTTCAAAAATCTCCTCACACAACAGATAATTTAAATACATAACACAGATCCAGCAACTGCAATAGAGCTGAAAGAGCCATCAAATAGCACTTCACAGTGCCCTTACCAAGTCCTTGCTGGGCTAGAAACAAACAAAACTTCAGACAACTTTGTTTGTAGTGTGTCAATTTGTCAGGTCCCACATCAAGCTACAAACTTAGCCTACTAACTGTGGTGCTTAGATGTTGTAGAGGAATGCCTAGCCACCAAGATTACATCAATGACCTTAGGGAGGAGATCGAAGGTCAACTGCCGCCGCTCAGTTGCCAAGCATGGAGATGCACATTGTGCAGGCTTGCATGCAGTACCCTTCCCTGCAAGTGATACAAGATCCTTCCGAAGTGGCTTGATTGGAGGACAAATGCTCATGCCTAGGTGTTCAG
Organism: Lissotriton helveticus; assembly: GCF_964261635.1. NCBI lineage: Eukaryota > Metazoa > Chordata > Amphibia > Caudata > Salamandridae > Lissotriton > Lissotriton helveticus. Next base: position 794,896,059 of record NC_136063.1, on the reverse strand, counting down.
GGCTGCACACTTTTCCAGCCTATCTCTGTGCCACTAGCATGACTTGGACAAGGTCGTTCTAGATCTTCTTCAGAACTCGGGCAGTAGAGGCAAAGGAGAGAAGGCATACAGGAGTCCCGAGCCTTGCTATAGAAGGAACCGGTCTCTGAGAAAGAGCCACCTTGGAAACTCAAAATGCTGACACTGCAAGTTCTCAGTAGTAGTGAAACAATTGCAGGAGGGTTCTCCCCACTGATGGACGCTACCCCGAGCCACTCCCCGGTGCAGCTGCTATTCATGATCTGCAGTGGAGTTCTTCCGCTCTGGTGTTTAGAGATCCTGCCAGGTAGCATAGAGCTTCCTGAAAAAGGACTCAAGACCTCCACCCTGTCCTCCTTGTAGTACCACATTGAGGTGGTGTGTCCGTGAGCACCTGCACCAACCTTCCTCTGATGGTGGACAGGGATGCCTTCAATGGCAAGCAAATAACCTGCAACCTCAACAAAGTTATGTGGAGTCGAGCCAGAAACCAGTGGCCTCTGATCTCCACCTATTTCAGGTGCCCTCCATAACCCAAAAGCAACAATCTTCATCTGTCGCCACTATAAATGCTGCGTGGGGTAGGCAGAGGGGTCTGCTGCTGACAACTGCAGTCCGGTAGCCACTATTACAGATCTTTTGCAGTCTCCTCCAAAATATGGGTACACTCTGACAAATTCCCCAGGTGTTGTTACCACTGCACCAATGTCCAACTTTCACTGGGCAGTCAGACAATTTCCACAAATTTACAAACAGGCCATAGAGAGAGGAATGGCTCCTTTTTTAAAGAAATGCAGAGATTTCAGTTTCAATTGTGAAACATCTGCCAGCCTTCCATAAATTCCCTTTTCTTGAAAAGATGGCAGTAGTACTAAAACATCTGCAGTTCAGGTCACATATACAGGATACATACAGAACGGATTACTTCCCAGATTGATTGTTTCAGCGAGCCAGAAGTGGTCTGGAAACACTTGTTTCCAATGGAGTTAATGCGCTTTGAGCTGGTCTCAGAAAGTGCTGAGAGTGACATCACCAGATAGTTCTTAGGATGGTCAAGAACATGCAGGGGTATATCTTGGGTGAGATATGAGACATTCTCGTCTGGAGGCCCGGAACCTGTTGGTCACTTTCAGCATGACTATTCTAGTAGCCCTGCATGAGAATTCTGGAAATTGTGCGAAGATGGAATCAAGAACTTATGATGTGGCCTACTCTAAATGGAAGTTGCCGCTTCTTTCTTCAAGATGGAATGCTCTTCCTCCTTGGCTCACGACTGCACCTCTATCCTATAAGTCTTAATCTCTGCAGCTGTTACGTTGTCAGTAGACATTAAAAGTCAGACGGCGCAGCTGAGTCAGCCATGAGCAGCATTTAGTAATGGGACACAAGCTTATAGAGAACCAAGAGTTCTGGTTTAACCAATTATCACCAACTAAATCAGGAAGCATAAAGTCCCTAGCTTGTGATGGCTACCTTTACACTTCATTAGTAAGCACTAACTTTACCTCACCGAAACCCAGCTGAAGGTTTGCATTAGCAACAGCGTCCTCCTACAACTGCTGCTTGCTCCTTCTGGCAAAATACAACTGGTTTGGGGGAAGGGATTAATAGTTCAGTGAGCATAAAAAAATACTAATAAGGCTAGAAGATCTCCCTTTTCCTCCAAATATATGTATTTCAGTCTGTTCAATTTCTCCAGCATCCCATTGTGTTGTCAGATGGTCAACTGTAGAAGTTCTAGACTCTATTCACTTGCAATGTGTCCAAATGCTGTCCCGGGGGCAGCGTAAGCTCTATACAAAACCAAATAATGAACTAAAATGTTAGTGCTAAGCAATGTTCAAACAAACTCATACTTTTAGTGTCGTATCAAAATAAATGGAACGCGTGGTTGATTTAGCACTATCCGACTCACAAGGCAGTACTAAAAAATAATCTGGTGTATACTCCTGTGCTTCTCTGTACATTACACAACAAAAACATTATGGAATAGTCACACAGTCGGAGTAAAAGTAGGAACATGTTAAGTAATCTAACGTTGCCTGAACTTATTCTCTTACCTTAGACACTCGATCATTCTAGTAGCAATTTTCTTTCTGCGCATCATTCTGAAGACCCATATGCGACTAATTCCACACAGAGCTGGCTCAGGCACTGTGGAGCAGCACCAGGCTTTCTGGCTCTCATAGATGGCCGCCTCTCTTTCTGATTTGCTGCCTGTCATTTTCTCATCGATGACTCGATAGCCCTGAAGACAAGAACAAGATTCTGGCTCACCATTTAGTATGCAATCATACTAGCATCGCCAACGATAAGAAGGGATTTTACTACTCTGTATGGAAGCCTTTTAAAGGTGCATCTCTTTTATGCCGACATGCATACACTTTTTGTCTAAAATATTCCTGTTGGATGCCTTCCTTTTTCCGGAGAATGGGAGATGCTAGTCTCCCGATTGCATCAGAGATGATAATGCCTTCCACTCCTAGCCTAAGATCTTGACTGTTCTAAATCACAGCTGTTGGGATCTTATTTAGCTGGAGTGTTTAGATGTAAACTACTGTTAGCACACCCTGTTGCTTAAGTCAAACTAACTTGCCCTCTAGCCAGTTCCCAACACCTTTGTACTACATTGTAAGGATATAAGACGACATGTTTCAAGTATTTTAGGCTCAATATATTTAAACGACATTTACTGGTAGTCAAATAAAGTTGAATCACCATAATCTTTTGTATGTTTAAGCAAGGTAACATGTATATTACATGTTTGGCAGTTGCACTTCTCTGGAAAAAGTTGTAAATCACCTTGGAAGGTCATGCAGCTTCTTATAAGACTACTGGAGAAAAAAGCTGCATCTCAAACATCGTAGGCATTGAGCAACAATGTCTTATAGGTGTGTACCATATGCATATGGACCAGATTCGTTCTGATATTTGGAGTCCCCAAAAATGTTAACATCAGTCAAATCACAATGCATCCAGCCCACAAATGGGGAGTGAGCCCGCAAGAAAAATATATCCGTTACCATGCAATCATGTAAATTATGTCATTGTACTATGCTTGAGGTAAAAGGCCAAAAAGGATCCATTCGAGGCAGAACGTTTATTAATCATTTCTCAACAGGCACAACAAACAGAACAAAAACGCTTAACTGCTGTGAATTAATCTAAACAAAAAAGAAGCCTTTGCAGATATACAAGAGTCTCAAAATGAACCTTTGCCAGGCAGTCTAGACCCAGACAAAATAAGAGGGAAGGGAGACACATTTTGAGAGTACAGCATTTGGTAATTTCCTATTAACAAGATTGGTTACAGCATTTTTGACCAAACATGACACTACTCAAAAGGAAGGAGCTATTTTGGGTTAATGCTCACAGTGAAAGCCAAGGTACTGGCCAGACAGGTCAAGAGAATACAGAGTTCCAGACTTGTGATTCATGCTCTACGGGAGTAAAAAGGCTTAGACACCAGGGTCTACAACTTCACAAAGCCACTTACCCACTGGATATGCTCTGCTATTAGGCAGCCAACCACTTTTTTATCACTTGAAATAAAGAGAAGGGTTTTAGTTCTGGCATGGATCCTGAGTGGAGCCTGCTGGAACCCAAGATCATTATCCACCATCTCTCGGATCTCTTCAACCTACCACACAAGAGAACAGATAAATAGGAAAAAAGTATCAAAGCATACACAAAAAATAAATTCTTCTATATTTCAGCTTTTGCATTCGAAATCCACTCCAAGATATCCCACCAGAAAATGATCCAAAGCTTGCAAGGCAGGGAATTTTCACGCCCCACCATAAAATGATAGATCTTACTTGGTCTACAGTCTTACTTTGGCATTTGCAATCAAACATTTCCACTGCACAGCTGTGCAAATACTTACTCAGAAGTTATGTCAGACAGTTTGCTCTATTGAAATAAATTCAGCAGACGACTAAGGGGCAGATTACGATGTCGTCAGGAATGGCTCAGAACAGGGTTCGGATTCTGCGGAGCCGATTAAGGACCTATGTTACTGACCGAACCTGTAACGTTTCCGGATGACCGGTTACGATGCAAGGAAGCCGTCCGGGCTGTCTGAATCGGTTCTGAACGGGATTCAGGCAGCCCAACTCGTTCGGAGCTGAATCATACAGCTCAATGGAGACGGTTTCCGAAAGAGCGAGTATAATGACCGATTTGCACAGCCGTTCTGAATTAGTTTGACCAAGATGAAACTGCAGCGGGAATCGGACTTAGGGGGCCTGTCGGTAGGACTCCCCGGATATGAATTGTTAGTAAAGCATTCCTAACCCGATTAGGTGGGGATGCTTTCCTGACAACATTGTAATCGGCCCAAAAAATTTTGAGGGGGGAAACCAAAAGTACGATAAATTACGAATTGCAATTAATTATAAAGATCAATACTTGTGTTGTGCATGTAGGGAACAAAGCACATCTTCTGTCACTACACTCCCAGCAATATATTCTATTTTATAATGAACTATACTTTTCTTTTGGTATTATACAGTCACAGCGGTTTTACTTTAACATGGCGTCTCTCCAATGCTGAAATAATTTTGGAGGTAAAGCCAATTTCGGAATCCCCACCATCAAAGTATCACTGAATTTAAGATTGCTAGCCCAATTTATTTGTAAAGTGCATTACCCTGCAGATACAATTAACGAAATATTGAGTGAATGCAATATGGACATTTATTAGAAACTCACATCAACAGCGGTCTCCTTTAAAAGTAATTTCAAAAACCCAATAAACCCCAGTTCCCCAGCATGCCCATTAATCAATCTGGATCAGCCTCAGACACCATGAAGAGTACCCATCTTGGTGCCCTTTGCAGTGCCACACTCATGAACACTGTTCAAACCTATAGCCATTGCAGTTTTACGTGGAACACTACAAATGAAGTCTGTCACAGGAGGCCCCACTGACTGACCTTTACGTTGGTTACAAATAGTTGTGGAAGTATTGAAGGGTTACGCTTTGGTCAATGCAGTCAGAAGGGGCATTGGGAACTCTGTATGGGAAAATGCTGATGCCTTGTATATTTTAAGTCATTACAAGATTATGAAATCACAGCGATATAGTTTCAATATACCCCTGAGATTTGCCAGTTATGGTGAGCAATGCTGCTTGATGGCCCCCAATCTACTGCCCATGTCCTCTTCAGTGGGAACAGTTGCAGAGGCCAGAGTCTGTTTCAAGTAACCAATGTGCTATACTACTCTATGCGCTCAGTTCCTTCCCGGCCAAGAGATGACTGGGCACAGCCTCTTGAATATATCTGTGTCTTGGTACCATTTAAACATATTTAAGAACATACATAAAAACATGCGTGAGCACACATGCACATATACAAATGTCTTTGCTACTCATATTATCATTCTTGTTCACAAGATACAGATGACATGCATGCCCTACGAGAAGCGAATATACTCAGTACCAGCCACTTACTGCTGGGCACATGGAACAGAGAACACTCTTTAACCGTATTCGACAAACTGACAGGAGACTACGTCATCACACTTTTAGACAAGACAAGGGAAGCCAATCAGCATGATATAGGACAGGTAGTTTCCTTTTTATAGCTTTCAAAATCTCTAAGTACTCTGTATGCTCAACTAAGGAAGCAAGCCACTTCGTCGGAGAGCATGTCTCATGACAAAGATCGAACCTGGGTAACAACAGTGTAGCTGCTGGGGCAATTTCTCTGAGGTCTCAAAGAAAAGTAGTTAGGTGCTTTTGAAGTGTGACACTGTGGGCCCGAGTCTGAAGGCATACCATACAAAATCATCTTAAGATTTATTATATTGTGCCATGTACAGCAGCCAGTGCAGCTTCTTCAGTGAGGTAGGTGTATGAACCCCATGGTCAAACACTGCACAGGAATATAACTGCCTAGTGCTGAATCTACTCCAAGTGTGAAGTTCTGCAACTGAGAAAACTTAAGTGTTTCTTTCCACCTGCCAAGTTTGGACTTCTCCAGATATCATGTGGTCCACCAGGTCACCAACATCTGGTGTCAGAGAGGCAGGTTTTGGATGCTCTCCCATGGTCGATAGTAGGAGGACAAAGAAGCAGGATACATGTAGGGAGTGTAGATGGCCAAATGAAACATCCTCCATTCGCGGCCTTAAGTGCCAGCCCATTTGTTGCGTCTAACAATGAACACCTAACATGGAGTTTGGAGTATCGTAGAAATAGCTAAGCCCAGTTAATCTCAGTATCTGCCAAATGTCACACCGCCTAGTTTCAGCTAAATTTCTAGCAGATGCTCATAAGTGTACGTTTGAATATGAACACCATGATGCGAGTTCCTGATCCAGTTTATGTAAGGAGACCGAGTAAGAGGAAAAGGTGAGGAGGCCTGTGGTGTGGAACCCGACAGCATTACCTTTCGGTAATACGAAAGGAGTTACCATTACTGATGGATAGAGCTCTCGAGAAAGTGCCTAATTCTTTGATCCTGTCCAACAATCTGCCACAATATCGAATGGTTCCCAGTGTCACAGGCGGCAGAAGGCAGAAAGGTAAAGCACAATTAACAGTGATGCTTGTTCCCTGTCCACAGCCAAATTGTGGCATATTAAAGGTACATTTTAAATAAGGGATTTGACCTACACATGAAGCATCAAGTTGCTGCCCGGCTAAAGTGCATTACACGCCTTAATGTATAAACGTAGTTTCTTCTGTTTAAACCACAAGCAGTACATTTTCATTGAAGACTGATAACCTCTAGGGACACCCCACTTTTCATCAGTGTTAGATAAGTAAAAACGAAATGTGCAGACAATGTCAACCCGGAAAGGCTTGGCGACAAGGAGCCAGAGCTCTTCACCTAAACAAAATTTCCAGCTTTCACTAGGAACGTTTTCCTGCCATCACTGCTCTCAAACAATGAATCAAAAAAATAAAAAATCTACCAACTTTTACACTTTTACATGTGTTGTGAAATAAACATAATTATCCAACATGTTCAACTTCGACTGGGATTGAAAAATAATTAAGGGCAATATATAAATGTAACAAGAACAAAAGGTACAAGCCCAGGGATCTCCCTTTTGTACGACTTTAAAGCTATACCCTTACACATGATAAAGGTTTGGTTGCCTTCATATAAAACAATTTTCAATCAAGTCTAGGGCCAAATTCCTGGACAGGAACCTTCATCCCAATACCAGTTTGTAGGCAATATTTAATGAGGGCTTTTCAAATTAGGTTTTACCAACATCTCACCAAAATCCAAGGTTGCTTGCAAATCTACCTATTGTAATGGCAACTATTATGTCCAGAATATCATCTGTGAGGAATACAGAGAGAAGAAAAGGGCTTAGATTCTGACCATATTTGGGTTTAGAAGCACATCTGACACAGTCCCAGTACCTAGAATTGAGGAAAGGAACGGCAAAGCTTAGTCCGGGTGCCAGCTTTTTAAAACTGATGACAAACTCATGACTTTAAGCCGGTATGACAAAACATGTAGAAAAAGCAATGGCAAATCAAAATCACAGGAAATCAACCTGCTCAGAAGAAATACCTTTTTTCGAGCATACTTTGGATCATCTGGAAAAACCATTATTATCTTGCCATCAGGGAATTCGGCCAAAATCCTCTCCTTCTTCCAACCCTGTGCAAAAGAAAATAGTGTTAACTTTGTAAAATTAATTTGGAAGACGTGGTTACCGGTCTCCCTTGCACATCACTCACTAATATTCTGACATTTTCTATATTAATAAATACAAAACGGTTTAGAATATCCTTTTGTAAAGCTACTACCCCAAATAATTCAAGCGAGGATCCCAACGTTAAAGTAAGTAGCAATTTAGGTACATTTTAAATGAGGGTTTTGACAAGCTTGAACATATGTTACTTACCTCTTTTTAATCTATATTCTTCAAAAGTAGTATATACCAGTTGTGAACAACATGGCTGATGGCAATAGCACATTTTGTTAAAAACTGGTTCCGATAAGCCAACCACCCTGCTTGGGATGCTGTTAAGAGTTAAAGGACACAAATCACATACCAAGTTATATCAGCCTTAAGCCAAAGTCCTCAGCTGCCAGACTACAAAGGAGTAAGGAGCAACCTCCTCACACTTATTTGTTATTCCTCAGGGATGGGCTGTTACACATTCAGCCACTCCTGTTCCTATTTTACATGGTGCTGTGTACTGTAACAGAGGTGGTGCAGTGTGTGCTCAACTGCCTGGTTTACTGCCAACGCCACTTCCACTGCATTGTCTATTGCACTGTGTACTGCAAACCATTGTACCTACGCTGCACCCCATACATGATGCTGTACTATGGCAGTTAGTCTCACTTTATTGACTCAGTAATTATCACACATTACTGGACTGAAGCAAGTCTCGCAGTACAAGTATCTCCCAACGCAGAGGATCTTGATCCCTCTCCAGGGTTCACAGTTCTCCAGCATGGGCCACCACACTACCAGCTGCAAACAAATTATCAAGGTCCAAGGCGTCTAGCTGGTGTCAGCTCCACAGATGCACTTCTTACAGGAAACACAAATGAAGGTGCTCAAAGGGAGAGAGGGGAAGGCTTGGCCTGAGGCATGTCTTTGTAGATATTTTGACACAAGAACATGACTGTAGTCATAATATATTCTAATGAGCGGAGAGTCAACATAACGATCACTAACAGGATATCGGCACAATCACTATCATACCAGATCTCTGCTCATAATAGCTGGGATGTATACACACCCCACACACAGGCGTGTCCTATATGAACCCTTCCTAAGCATTAGGTTTAAGGCTTTCCTGTTTTCAGTTTGTATTTTTGGTAAATTCTGGTGGGGTTTTTTCAGTGCTTTCAATACCTTAAAAACAGTGGTTATCAGTGGTTATACATTTTTGAGCCATTAAAAACAACATAAACAGTGTTTTTTTCTGTGTTTATGGAATGTTTTGCTTTTAATTATTGCTTACTTTCTGCACTGATAGGGCATGTGAATAGACAGCTTATATGAGGTCCAAATACATTTTTTAGAAATCAAACTTATTGTATAATACCATACATTACTTCTTTAGTGAGTCTTTGGTCATGCATGCTCGCTCTTTCCTTCCTATGTGAACGTTTATCTGTGAAAAGACCCTCTCAACATTTGCACTCGAGACTGGCAACGCCAAAACAGCCAGTACACAATTTGCTAACTCTGGCCAATAACGTAGCTTTACATGTCAATACTGGTTCACTTGAAGATTGTGATTCTCTAGGACATGTTCTGCAACATATGCATTTAATTGGGCGCATATGCCCCCAGTTTCAATTTCAAAACTTTATTTCGATTTCACAAAGAAATCATAAAAGTATACATCAATATAAAACACCAGCTACAATAAAACCACGATACATATTTACATAATTCTAAATTTTCATAAACATTTGCTGATTTTCATAAAACATTCACTATGGGTTTCTAATAGCAAGCGCTGATCTAAAAAGGGTAGGAGAATTGATAGTACCCTTACCTAGGGGATATTTGTGTAAGGCTGTTAATCTTGGTGGGGGAATAGGTGGGGTACTCGGGTACAAATCATACAGATCCCAGACGGAGATGGAGCCATCATTTTCATGGGGCAGGGAGGACCGTAAGTAGGGGACTGTGTGCCTGTCCCTAAATTTGACTAGAACTAAGTCCCCGGGAATTTCTTTAGAAGATGACCCTAACCAGCCCACCCTTCTAACACTCAATATACCACCGTCTTTATTGGGTGGCAGGGGTCTATTTTGTGATAACCAAAACAGGACCTTGTGCAATAGGTCCTGGTGTCTTTCAGGTTTCCCATGGATGGGTGCAGGTACTCCTGCAAGAACGAGCACAAAGGGGGCGGCTTCTGGAGGCAAATCTATACAAGCTGCTCTGTTAGGTTCTGCTCTAGTAGCAGAGTAGTTAGACAACGCAGGTTTACGAGCAATTTTGGTGGCAGTTGGAAGTTGTCTCTTGGGAGGTTGTCTATCGGTAAAGACATTTTTTGTGGTATTGCTCACAGATGTATGGGCGATTTTGGTAACTATGTGAAGTGGGCAATTGGGAGGTTTACTTACAGTTGGAACAGTTTTTGTAATGTGGGGCCCTTTGGGAGCAGTAGGGAGAGTATAACAATTAGATCTATCAATCTTTGCGGGAGGGAAAGAATTGGCTTTTATGATAGACTCTAGGCTTGTCAACCTGTCCCCTAAGATGTTGATTTGGTCAAGCAGGGGTGCTATTACAGATCTTATCATCAGTTCAAACTGGGGCAATAGTTGCAGACAAGGGGATGCTACTTCGTCATCCAGAGCTTCAGCGCGCATTATAGGTAAGATAGAATTTATGGCAGGCGATGAGGGATCAGTACAGAGTTTTTGTATTTTAACTTTTGTTTCGTATTCGTTAACCCCTTCGTGCTTCCTTTTCGCACTTTGGCCATGTGACAGTCCACTAGCTTGGCTGCTATCCTCCTTGGGTGATAGGCGCGGATCGCAAAGAATATCTGCGCAATGGTCGATAGTAGAGCCTTTTACAGGGGAAGGGGATATAACAGGAACAAAATTAGTCCCGCACAAAGCATTTAGTTCCTCCCAGTAAGACATTTTTTCCGGTCTGACAGGGGTTTGTGGGAGGGTTTGAATTGGATCTAGAAGTTGACGCCAAGCATCGGTGTTTGTTTCGCTGATAGTGCTAAGGGTTCTATGCTTTTGAGTATACGTGTCCATTTCCTGGCCCGGGCATCGTTTTTGAATGAAAATTGGATAGGCCCCCTTAGATGTCATGATTTATGTGATGTGACTATGTTGGCGAAACAGAAAGTCCATGAGTCTTCAACAAGTGAAAATAGACACTATACCTTCTCTTGTGGGGATAACAAGGGGGGTGGCCCGTCCCCGTCCTCCTCGTGCCGCTGAGGGCCGTAGAGGGCCCGCCCTTTGCCCGGGCTTCGCCCCGGGCTATGTCCCGCGCGCGTCCCGCGTTGCGGGATTTAGAGCAAGATTTATACACTACAGGCGGGGGGGGGGGAGGGGGGTGGGAACGCCGAGGGAAGAGGCAGCAGCTGTGGAGCAGGGAGACTGCTGGTCCTCGCAGTCCCTCGGCGTGTGGTGCAGACTCAGTCCTTTCCCCTCACGGAGCCCCACACAAAATCAGAAGCGCTAGCAGAGCGCACAAATCCCACGTCGTCCTCCCGGTCAGCAATACGCTGTGAGCGGCACCCGCAGAGCGGGGGCCGCGATAGGTTGATGTAGTGTCCAGCCGGGCGGGCGGGAACGCCGAGGGAAGAGGCAGCAGCTGTGGAGCAGGGAGACTGCTGGTCCTCGCAGTCCCTCGGCGTGTGGTGCAGACTCAGTCCTCACGGAGCCCCACACAAAATCAGAAGCGCTAGCAGAGCGCACAAATCCCACGTCGTCCTCCCGGTCAGCAATACGCTGTGAGCGGCACCCGCGGAGCGGGGGCCGCGATAGGTTGATGTAGTGTCCAGGCGGGGGGGGGGGGCGGGAACGCCGAGGGAAGAGGCAGCAGCTGTGGAGCAGGGAGACTGCTGGTCCTCGCAGTCCCTCGGTGTGTGGTGCAGACTCCGTCCTTTCCCCTCACGGAGCCCCACACAAAATCAGAAGCGCTAGCAGAGCGCACAAATCCCACGTCGTCCTCCCGGTCAGCAATACGCTGTGAGCGGCACCCGCGGAGTGGGGGCCGCGATAGGTTGATGTAGTGTCCAGGCGGGAACGCCGAGGGAAGAGGCAGCAGCTGTGGAGCAGGGAGACTGCTGGTCCTCGCAGTCCCTCGGCGTGTGGTGCAGACTCAGTCCTTTCCCCTCACGGAGCCCCACACAAAATCAGAAGCGCTAGCAGAGCGCACAAATCCCACGTCGTCCTCCCGGTCAGCAATACGCTGTGAGCGGCACCCAGTTATTGAAGCAGTCAAAAACAAAGCAGTACTTTTCAAAGTCTGGGGAAAATTTGGAAGGGATCTAGAACTTGTGCAGGGTACCTCAGTGAGGATTCATGAACTTCAAATGCCGTGGTTGGTGAAGGGACATTTTTGTACATCATTGCTAGCCATTTCCCATAGACTAAAATAAAATTTCCTGAGTTGCTCCTCAACATTTCTTTGCTTACCAAGTGGCAAAAATTCTAACATGGAGCATGTTGCAGGGCTAAAGAAACGCGCATGTTACAGCTCCTAGCGCGACCTGGATGAGAAATTTGCTCTGTGTGTATTGATTTTAAAAATTACACTTAGCTCGATCTATTTTTAATATTGAATGTCAAATTTTGCACTGTGTTTTTAATTGTTCCTAAAAGCACGTTTTGCACTTTACCTACCTGTCTGTGATGTTTTTTTTTTTTTTTTTTTTTTTTTTTTTTAAAACCTTTATTGCGCATTATCATAAACAGATACGGGCCTACAACCATCCGGCCGGCCGAGACAAATATACGAGCATGAGACAAAATTATCGCAACTCAGTAGCACAGAATACAATAATAACAAACGATCCAAATTACTGCAAATAAGCGGGCGCTACCGAGAAACAGGAGAAGTTAAGGTTCATTTTTTAAAGGTGACATAATTAAGTGGTAGAAAAGCATACGAATCGAGAAGGATCTGAACACATATAGGTCACCGAAGATAAGGGTGGGCAACGCGTACCCGAAGGATTCAGAGCAAGCAATGAGAACTAATCAAAATGGCGGCTAAAGAACAACACTAAAGGATAAATAGGCACCAGTCACACATAGCACGCCTAGCGTCACCCATCTAATCCCGAACGATCCCACCGACCCAGAAAAAGCGAAAAGAAAAGGGTGAGAACATAAAGAAAAATAAGGTACCATAGAAACAAAAGCGGACAAAAGAAAACCCTTCCCCCAACCCCCCACCCTACACACATGCAGAGGCTATGGTCTACCCCCCCCCTAACAGTGTGCCTGTCGCCCCAAAAGAGCACCCGAAATATAGAAGAAAAATAAGAGAGAAGAAAAAGAGAAACAGTAACGTATCAGAGGAGGGCCTAACGAACATACTCAAAACAACCAGCATACGTAAACGCGGCCGCCATCCCCGGACCCCCAACCCGACATAGAATCAAAACACAGGATCCCCGCGTGTACGATATAGTCCCAGCAACACAAGTTCAGGAATCACAGGGAGAAACTTCATCAACCTTGCCCCTTACGGTCCGACGTACAAACAAGGTCCAGCTGGATAGTGGCCGTCATTAATAGAGCAGAAAGACGGGATGACCATTGCAGGATAGAAGACCGTCCACCAAAGTCTGAAGAACTCGGAACCGTGCATGTCACAACATCACAGAAGGGTCCCACACTCAGCAACAACAATCCACCGGGAGAGGCCGAACAAAGAAGTGAGTACAGTCCCAGGAGAAGGCGGCGAGAAACATCATCAGACCACTGAGGCGCCGCCGGACACAGCGCCCGGATACGAACACCCAGCCAACTCGCAAGTCCCGGAACATCAAGGCTCTCCCCAAACATAGTATCCAATTCCACAACAGGAGCGGGGTTCGGTAGCTCTCGTACCTCCGTAGACGTCCGGTCAGTCAATCCACGGCAAACAGCAGCAGGATGTGGCATAGTGCTCCGCACATGAGAGCAGACGTGGTCAGCCGAGGGCATAGCAGACAAAAGGACATCCAATCGGTCCTCCAGCTCTCGGGCAGTACATCGAAAAACATCTCGCAATTCACCCAGCGCCCCAACAATATCGCAAATCCGCAGCAGTTCCCCGGGACAGGAGGAAGCAGCTGCACCCTGTATGCCAGCCTCACAGATATGGAGGAGATCATAAGACCGGCCGGCGACCCCCCCTGCGGGCAGCCGGTCATCAGGTCGCAACTCCGTACAATAATGACAAGTCAGAGGCACAGGGGCAGCACACTCCATTCCGACACCCAAACAAGTCCAGGCAGCGACGGGGCACGCTCGCATACTCAGGAGCAACCCGGGGTCGGCAAATGCTGGAGTCGGGGAAAAGACACAAGATGGCACACACCAAGGCGCTGGGCAACGAGAAAGCTGGAAAACTCTCGTACGAGCTGGGGAGAAGATACTGGAACACTCACAGCCGTCTTGCCCCTGAAGAATAAAGCGTTGCGGAGCAGGCGGAATATCCGTGGTGGATAGCACAGAGAAACAGCACACCCCCGCCGGGCGGCTCCGACGTAGTTACGATGGCCGCTGGCGATGCAATCATGGCCGGCCGTCTCCGAGGAAGAAAGACCCGGTCGCCGCCATAGGGCCAAAGGAGGGAGCAGGGGCGCTGTCTCTCTTCCCCCACCGGGAACACATCGAAAGCACAGCGTCAGGAGCAGAAACACCTCCCGGATCCGAAAATGCGGGTATGGAGCAGGATAACTTGCAGGATGAGCCGCAACACGGGGTAAAAACGAGAGGGTCGGCGGAGCCGAGGGTTCAGGCGGCCATCATGGTTGCGGGCTAGGCTCCTCCTCCGTCTGTGATGTTAGTTGTCGCCCCTGCTACCCCGGTCCACCGCAAGCACTCGGCTTGATTGTTGTGGAGGGTGCAGGGCGCTTCCTACTTCCGGGTTCCGGCGCATGACAGTGATTGGTTAGAGGGGAGGGAGGCGGTGCTGAGTGCTAGCGCGGCCCCTACAAAGCCCCAGAAAATCCAGACACTCGTTCTAAAGACACGCGCATGTTACAGCTCCTAGCGCGACCTGGATGAGAAATTTGCTCTGTGTGTATTGATTTTAAAAATTACACTTAGCTCGATCTATTTTTAATATTGAATGTCAAATTTTGCACTGTGTTTTTAATTGTTCCTAAAAGCACGTTTTGCACTTTACCTACCTGTCTGTGATGTTAGTTGTCTCCCCTGCTACCCCGGTCCACCGCAAGCACTCGGCTTGATTGTTGTGGAGGGTGCAGGGCGCTTCCTACTTCCGGGTTCCGGCGCATGACAGTGATTGGTTAGAGGGGAGGGAGGCGGTGCTGAGTGCTAGCGCGGCCCCTACAAAACTCTCAGATGTATGACACGCGCAGCGAGGACGCGCAGCGAACGCGCCGATCCCGCGCCGAAGACCCGCCAAAGACAAGCCCGTCTGTGCCCGTCCGCGCCACGACGGGCCACAGGGCGGAGGGTCATGTCCAACAACCCAGCACTATACAGGTACTATCATCCGACTATTTAAAAGCCCTACGCCCAACGCCAAATCACAATTGCATGTTGTTGGAAATCCCTGACTCAGGGAAAAATACCTGCCACGCTTGTAGTTGTACAATATCATCTATCCAACCTTATCCTCCTCGTAGAAATAGACGCAGGAATCAATCGAAGCAATCCTTCCTTACTAACGACCCCTACCTGTTCTATAGCACAAACTGTCGCTCCCTGCCTATGCACAGGCTAGATATCTATGATTTATTAATAGACAAAAATCCAAGCGCCCTATTCCTTACGGAAACCTGGCTTCACACGGGGTCTGGCCCTGATGTAGCCATGGCTCTTCCTCCGAACTATGCGATCGTTAGGATGGACAGAGAACGCAAAACAGGGGGCGGAATTGCAATTGTTTATAACAAAAAATATAAATGTTCTCTTGAAGCAACACTAATCCCTGATTGTGAGGCTGCCTTCTTTAAAATCTGCCTCAATCCCAATTTTACAATGTCTGGCATTTTAATATACCGACCGCCTGGAAACAGTAGTAAATGGGCAGCAGAATTGGCTAATCAGATTGCTCCTTTCCTTCTGGCAGCCAAAAACTTCTCCATTATTGGAGACCTAAACCTTCATCTTGACGATAAATCAAATTCGACCGGTGTCAACTTGCTGGAAGACCTCACAGCACTGAATATTCACCTACTGAACGCAGGGCCCACCCATAGGGCAGGACATTTATTGGACCCTTTATTGTCCAATCTCCCCCAACTCATCTGGCTGGATACCACCCCCGTTTGCTGGTCAGACCACTTTTTAATTAAGTTTAAGCTTGAGGCACCCATTGCCTCCATTGTTCAAGCCAAGTTTGTGCCTCCGTTAAAGAAAAATTGGAAATCTCTAGATATCTCTAAACTAAATGCTGAACTCAGTAGGCACCCACCTAGTACTAATCAAACCATGGAATGTATTGCGATGGCCACACAACAATGGCTGGCAAATGCAGCTGAGTCTTGCCTGTCCATCCCTAATATCAAAAAGAATTTACATCGTCCCCCGGCACCATGGTTCAATGAATCACTGAAAGAAGAGAAAAAGAAATGCAAGGTCCTCGAAAGAGTGTGGCGGAAGGATTTCGATCCTATTAAAAAATCCTTATACCACACAGCTAGGAATCTGTATCACACTGCATGTAAAAAAGCACGGGCCACGTATGTAGCTAACACCATTTTGGGAGCTGCAAATAAAGCAAAAGTACTGTTCAACACTGTTAAAAACCTTGCCAGAGCACATACTACTGCTCCATCATGCCCTTTGAATGAGAAACAGTGTCAGGAATTAGCTCAATTCTTTTCTGACAAAACTGACAAACTTATTATTGAGATAGATGGGAACAAATCTGACCCATCTAAAGAAGATTGGGAGTATACTCCAACTGTAACCCAGACCCTTCAAAAATGGCCTCCTATTAAAACAGACACCCTTATAGCCATTATGAAAACAATCAAGTCTGGCTCTCCACAGGATCCCATCCCCATAAACATAATTAAAAAACTGGATGCACCCGTCCTTGAAATCATAGCTGATACTCTGAACTCATCTCTGGAGCTTGCCACAGTACCCTCTATATGGAAGCACGCCATTGTGACCCCATTGCTAAAAAAAACGACAGCAGACCCAGACATACTGGCCAATTATAGGCCTATTTCACTTCTACCTGCTTTCTCTAAATGTCTGGAGAGGCATGTGCACTCTGCCTTATCTCTCTTTGCAGAGGAAAATGCCCTTCTTCACCCTACCCAATCAGGTTTCCGCACTGGTTTCTCTACAGAAACCGCCCTACTGGGTATCTCTGAAACAATCAGGAAACTCCTCGACGATGGTCAGACGGTTGCGCTGGTTCTACTCGACCTAAGCGAAGCCTTCGATACTGTGTCGCATAAAAAATTACTCACCCGGTTGGAAAAAAATGGAATCGGTGGACCTGCTATGAAATGGATTAGATCCTTTTTGAGCCAACGGACATTCCAAATAGCCTCGACTGCTGCATGCTCGGGACAATTCAAATCCCCACATGGAGTACCACAGGGTTCCATCCTCAGCCCCCTCTTCTTCAATCTCTATCTAAGACCTTTGGCAGACCTTGTTGAAGAGGCGGGACTAACCTTCATGTCATATGCAGACGATTCTCAGATTGTCTTCTCACTGTCTAAACCCCAGACATCATCTTCGTCTCCCTTAAGAGATGGCCTTCTGAACGTCTTCAACTGGATGACAACTAACCAGTTGAAACTAAATGGGGACAAAACGGAGATTCTCCTTCTGGGAAAACAGCCAGAGCTGTGGAGTGCTCCACACTGGCCTGACCAGATGGGAAATCTTCCAATTCCAGTGACTCATGCTAGGAATTTGGGGGTAATACTGGACAATTCCTTGTCCATGAAGCAACAGGCCAACAAGGTAGTGGGCCTTTGCTTTACGATCATGAAGTGGCTCAGGAAGATCCTTTGGATGCTGCCTGTCCCCATGCAAAAAACTGTGGTCAACGCCTTAGTTACATCCCGGCTTGACTACGGGAACATCCTATACCTGGGTGCAACCAAGGCAGTCACAAAGAGGCTGCAGCTTGTACAAAATGCGGCAGCCAGACTTCTCTGTGTTATACCCAAGTACAACAGCGTGTCCCCTTACCTACGTGAGTTGCACTGGTTAAAGGTTGAAAATCGTATCAAGTTCAAGGCGTTGAACTATATGTTCAAAATCAAAACTGGTACCGCACCCAAATACCTTCAGACACTAGCCTCTCCCTACATCCCAGAGAGAAATCTACGTTCAAAATCAGCTGAAAAATTTGGCGTACCAAGATTCAAACTGGCCAGGATGGGAGGAAGATCATTTGCTTACCTGGGACCATCCATTTGGAACACCCTCCCTATCCATATTCGAAAGGAGCAAAGTCTCACCAGGTTCCGAAAAGAGATAAAGACCTGGTTGTTTGACCAGTGTCTTTGAAAATCCACTGCTGTTTTTTCATCATTTTGTCTGTGTTTTTAGGCGCCGGGAAACCCTTTTTGGGTAGCTGTTTGCGCCATATAAGTTCAAAAAATATATAACTAAATAAATAAATAAATAAATAAAAGTGTCGCCCAGCCTACTCTCAAGGAGATGTTTCATATCTACACCAATTATTCTGGACAGTTGGTAGACGAGGGTGTTTTCAGGCTCTAGTATTTTGATTAGGTCTACTACAGCCGTCATGTTTTCCTGTAAAAACCTAAGCATGCGGTAGACTGTACTTTTGTCTCATCACTATCACTATGTGGCCAAAGACCATCAAATTTCTTGCCTTTTGGCATCATCACTAAGCTAAAATTCTATAAACGGTCGCTACATGGATAATACAGCATTCACAGCCTCAAGGACTGAGAGCCACCTGCAAAATGACATAGTTAGGATGACTCTCTCTTTGGTGTCATACAAAGTACAAAATGAGAAATATTAGCATTTTAGTTCCTGGGCATAACGAAACAGTGCACCAGAACAGACTACAAAGTCAATAGCATTCCTCATTCACTCTGAAGATTGTCAAGATGCTTTCAGCATACCATCTAGCAAATGACAAGGATCTCTTACAGGGAAGCACTTCAGCTTAGGTATCGATTTTGACAGGTCATCATACAACGTTTTCATATACGTAGTTGAATTACTGCAAATACAAACTACATCACTCCAATCTTTATTGAACTTGGTAGGAACATTTTGCAGCAGCATTCCAAGTGACACTGCGTTCCATGTTTACCAAACGTCTGGTGTCATATTTTCACCACTATCTCAGATGCTTGGTGACAACACTCTTTTCACATATACCGGTCACTTTACCTTGCATTGAATGTTTAAAGCCTGGGGTGTTTAGCAATTCAAATACAATCAATACTGACTCGCTAGAAAAGGGGGCAGATGTATCAAAGGATTTCACCCATTCTCTAAATGTGATCTTACATATTGTAATGAAACCAGCCATTTTACCTATCGGTGAAATCAAATGTAGTCAAAATATCAAATATGATTTTGATATTTCCTGATTCTCTACAGTTTATAAAATAACTAAATACAATCATGCTTCTAAACACGGATTCTTTAGACCAAACACCACAAAACTGAAAAAAGTAGAAGGAAGAAGAAACAATAAACAATAATTTAGTGATATCCCTATACAACAAAACTCAAGCAGAATAATGTTAGCCTGGTCTTTCTTGCTGCTGCCTTGTAGAACAAAGTTGCATTGTATTGGCCCCTGCAGGAAGAAATTAAAATGACTCTTTCACTCATCTTTTCCTTTGTTTGAATGGCACTTAGTTTGTGGGCATGAAGGTGTTTTTTCAGTGTTTATATGTTTACACTGGTGATGGCTATTTTCCTTTCGGTGGAGTTTTATTAGTTATTATAGGTTTAAACCTAAAACCAGATAGCCTAAGTTTGATTAATATGACCTAAAGTATAAAAATATGTGTCTCATATTAGCATTCATCATCACTATAGAAACAAGTGATGCCTACCAGTCACTTGATTTGTGCATCAATGAACGATGCGCGACACATTCGATGCAGCGCGACACATTCCATACAGTGCGACATAAAAGTGGTGTTGGCCAATGCGCTTTACTGGTCCACAAATATTTGTACACCGCCTCGTACAAATAACATCTGGAGGAGGCGCACACAATATAGGTGAATTGATGGGAGATCCCTTTGATGATGGAAAATTAAATTGAATACACACAACAGTGAATCTCCTTTTGGTATACTATATCTCCACAGGCCTTTCCTTATGGAAGTCACAACCACAGAAAGTAATGTGAGGATTAAACGCATGCGTTTGCCTTTATTAAAAAATGTAACTCTAGGAATCTAGGTTCGGAACAAAGTCAGGGTCTCCGGATGAGGCCAAAAACACACTGACGAGAGATCCGGGACCAATAGTTATCCTCAACATCCCCAATTACGTATTTTCTTTAACTCAAAGTTTGTTTTTTATTTTCAACATGCAAGAAATAGATAACAGGCAGTTGGCCCCCAGCACATAACTGATGCCTCTCAACTACAATAGGACTCTAATGGGGCGCATTTTATTATACAAGATCGTTTCTCGTAGCCATTACAGTGAGGAGAGAGAGAAGGGAAGGAGGTCAAACAATGTCTCAATATACTTTATCCATATTGCAGGCTATAACAATAAGAGAACTACGAGGAGTTCTGCGGCATGTAGATACATCGCTCCACCACACATTAGGCATGCATCTTGAAAGCTACATTGCATATCATGTGTATGGTCTGCGTTAGCCTATGCAAAAGGCTGGGAGAGCCAAGAATGTTTGGTATTTTATAACAGCGTCAGACGGGTCGTAACCCTCAAGAACATAGTTTCCTAGGAAGTTCATCCTGCAGTTGACTGTGTCCATGGGCGCAGGAAAGAGGGGGCTTTGCAGCTTCTCATATTTATAGTAAACAAATTTCAACAACATATAAACAGGTCAATGCCAGCAATCAAGAAGGAGGAAGAAGGGCAGGGGGGCAGTTCCTGCGTGTCCCAGAGTAACAAGTCTTCCTTGGTCGTAAATGTAGGGGTGATGGGAGACACGGAGGTGTCTTACAAGTGTTGGACTAATCAAAGAGTTGGAGTAAGCGAAGCTGCAGAGGGCGCCCAATTACGTTTTTAACAACCCTTTAGT
The DNA here is from genome assembly GCF_964261635.1 of Lissotriton helveticus. Taxonomy (NCBI): domain Eukaryota; kingdom Metazoa; phylum Chordata; class Amphibia; order Caudata; family Salamandridae; genus Lissotriton; species Lissotriton helveticus. The sequence continues at coordinate 794,875,176 of NC_136063.1, read as the reverse complement.
TTTCCAAGAACAAAGAATGGCTAGGAATGTTTAACTGATGATGTAAATATATATGGAACAGTCCTGATATGTGTTAAGTAAATAAGAAAATAACTGTCCTGCCCAGTACAGTAGCCTTTGCACGCTCCACCCAGCAACTCCATTGTCAATATGCTCTGGTTTATATAATCTGCTTTCACCAGGACACCACAGACACATCAATTCTACATACATCAACTTGCATTTGAGAAGCTCCTACTGCAAATAACAAATTCTTCCACCATGTTTGTCTAACATCTAAATAAGTAATAAAAAACACTTGAAGATTCTCCAGACCTTAAAGTGTAACCTTAATTTCCATAGAAGCCAAGGGTATTTCTTGGACTAGAGAGCCAGGTATTGAGAGCCATGTAAGCACGGTGGAATGCACCACTAACTGACTAATCAATAGCTTAGACAGGTCCAAGCACCTGTTCTTGCCCAGTGCATGCTATTATCAAGCGAAACAAGCACTGGCAATGCCAATTGGTCTCGACTTAGTGAGATCTAATGGCTTTTGCTTTTAGCCATGTTTAACAATAGTGTAGCAGCTGTGCAGCATGGCAGAAATTAAAGAAAAACGCTATTTTGATGCGGTCAACTTTGGGCGCTACATAGCATATTTCTTTTTTATTGTGCTGCTGTACAACATCGCTAAAAGAAAACAATGACAAAGTCAGATAGCTCTTGCGCATGCAAGAACTTCTTGGGTTTGTCAACTGTTTTATTTTGTGGTGGGGTACAGGGCAAGCAACACAGGATGGGGTGTGATGGCTGAAGCGCACAAGCAACAACACGGCATGGTATTGACATATTAAAAACATCTAAAGTTAGGGGGGAAAAAGCGCCGTACCGTGGGCAGCGCTGGCTCTTATTGTTATGGTGGATGGAGGCAGGTCAACAGGTGTTTGGGCGGTTGGGGTGGAGGTAGCCGGCATGGGAAACGTAACATGAGGGACAACAAGAGGAGGGCCGTAGGGGGCTAGGTACACCACAGACAGTGGGAGAAGGGCAGGAGAGGGCCAACAACATCACATACATTGGGCAAGGGGTGGGAGGTACTGATGAAGAAACACAATGCCTGGCGGGAGGGGGGGCATGGTGGCAGGCCAAGCAAGGAGTAGGGAAATGAGAGTGAAGATGAAGCTTACTAATGGGAAGCTATGGGCGGGCTCGATGTCCCCGGAACGCTAACAAAATGTTTGTAAGGGCAATATCCCATAATTCTTTTCTTGTGAAATTTCACAAAATTCTATAAAAATGTTGCAAAATGAGGCTTTTAAATTGAAATGTAGTTTGTTAGTCTCTCACACAACTTTTTTTTTTTTTTTTACCTGAGCTCGCATTTCAGGTAAAAATGTCTCAAGATACCGGCAGGACACTGGTTTAAGCAAATGTCTCTCAGCAAGATATTTTCCGCACTAACAAGCCTCTTGCATTCAACGGCATAATGTAAAATGTCAAGTTGTTTGGGGAATTTTGTAGAATTAGATAATTAAGCGTCTTTTGCCAGTGTAATAAAAATTTCTCTAACGACTAGATAACACCCAACCTAATATCTGCCACAGGTTCCCCGAAGACTACTGTGAAGGACTCTATGAAAAAATCCTACACAACAGTCAAGCTCCAAAGAGTATATAATCAGGCCACCTGCCTCATCGCAGGTCATACGCTCACTTATAACATTTCCCTTTCTGAAACTGATATTTACCAAATAATGGGTTGAATGTAAAACATTAGACCTTGACAACAAAGTTACCCATTGCTATACAGCGTATCTCTTTCTATAGCCAGCCACCTGTAGAGACAGATTTTTAGAGTCTAGAGGAGCATGATGGGCAAAAAATCATGGACTGGAATGCAGTAAGAGTGACTGCCAGGGGCTGAGATTAATTCAAGCATTAAATAGATCAACTTGTTGTTGTTGCAATGTTTTGTCAGGTGTCAAATAATACACAGGCAGTAAGAAAATACATTAAAGCTGCTCTTTGCAGTCCCAGAAACATACAAAATCGACAAATGTATAATTCTGTGGCTTATTCGCTGATTAATACTAATGATGTGCTGAAGCAGAGTTATTTATATAATGCTTCAAAACAGCATTTTATTTGGCCCATTTCTAAGTACCCCTAGTCTAGTTTGATATGGGAGCTGAAGCAAGAAGAAATAATTAATCTTCCCAGTATCACAATATGCGGTCAATTAGAAAAGCAGAGATTAGAGCTTCTTAAACTGAGGCTGCAGTCAGAAAGTTAGCAGCAACTTCATCTCCATGGTAAAAGTATAGTAATTCCTCAGCAATAATGAGCCCTTCATTGAAAATTCTAAGTTAAAAATGGCACATTTATCGCTGCTTTAGTTTGAGCAGCTTTGGTTTCTAATAATGTCAGTGTATTCCACGTATTTATTCTCTAGTAAGTGGGAGATAGTTATGGCCTTAAAACATCTGCCCTTTACTTTCTCATTGCAGGCACTTTCAGAAGTCCGCACACACTTGCAGTAAGAAACATGCACCATAAACGTCCTTGTAAAAAAGTTCTCTCTCTTTCCTTGTACATGGTCACAGAACTCCATAGTGACTTACAATATCCTTATAATGATCACTGGGGGTACATAATCCTTTGTAGGTTAATGGGGACGTATAGAGTAGAATTCATCTAGACAGCCTTATTGCATCAGAAGGTGACTTACACCTCTTAGAATACAACTCAAGTGGCTTAAGGTTCTGGAGATATGAAGATTTTCACAATTTGCATGCTTGAAGCAAGGGTGACCCTTCAATAGTCATGTGTAAAGTAGTAGCTTATTCCAAAGAACAGATACCTGCAGAGGGAGAGCGGAGTCTGAACAAGGTAGCTGGCAGGCCGGTTTGTACGTTTTCAATTTGGAACGCCCATATCACATACAACTTGTACTGCAGACAAAGCAAAGAGATGTAAACATTGCTCACTGAAGGGACAGTGCAGCCAACAAAGAATTGAAATTTTTTTTTGGGCCTCAACAAAGAAATGTTCAGATAGGCAGAGTGATTTGAAGGGACTGAAACCCTTTAAGTAAGATAGTATGGAATCCCAGGTAAAGTCTGCAAACTAATGCAATAGTAATTTGTCTGGAGTGATGCGTTTATTTTAACGAGCTATAGCGTCTCAAAAAGATTTATTAGGCACAGTGACTGCTCACGAGCTCAAAGAATAACATTTACTTCAGAGCAATATCGCCAACACACACAGAAACGCCCTGTCTGAGTCCAACAACGAGTTCTTTGCACAAATATCATACTATTTTGTTGATCAATATTTCTGATGAACATGCTTTAAGTGTATGTTGACAAAACCATAAAAAGGTTCCACACCTTATGCTAATGCCAACCCCCCTGGAAATCACTCTTACCACAAATTTCACAGCACTGACAAACCGGTTGTGGAAGAATATATGTTGAGTTTCATCCTCAGGATTTGAAGCTGTATAAAGCATCCCACACACATTACAGGAATTGGCTCCGAATTGTTTCTGTCCCTCATCCTACGAAGGAGACAACAAGAAACAAGAAAAGATGTATAATTTGGTTTAATAAAGTGTATTTTATGGAAGTTCGATTTCCAAATAATACATCGAGAAAAAATACAAAGACCTAGCGCAACACAAATCTTTGATAAAACATATCCAACATGCCTACAGACCTTGAACTTTTTGCAGGTCTACAATACATTTACTTTGATAATTACTTGTTACACTTCATATACTTGAAAGTGAATATTTGCACACTTTTATCGCTTAAGCGATAGCCAACACTTTCTAGTTCTTGACCTGTTGCTCCTTTTAAGATTTACGCTTACTCATCACTACACTTTAGACACTCCTAGAATCCTTCTAATCCAAACTACAGTTTATGTTTGGAATAATCCTGGGCAAAACATTTATGAGAGGACACGGCAATCAAAATTTTAGAGCAAGACAGGAAGGCATTTAACCAAGTACTCAACAAAATATCTTTCTGCCACAAAGTAACCTTTTCACAAAGCATTTACTGTTTCAGCACGAGGATTGAATCAATTATGCTGTTACACAAAGTTTTTTGTAACAGAAAGTGGGAAAATAAGGTCTGGCTACAAAATGCCTTGCCGCAGTCTAAACTCATTAGTTGACACTACAATTCTATGTTATTTCTTGGATATAGTCTAGTGTTAACTCACTCCACTTAACTCAAGGGTGTGGTATTTTACAAATTATTTATTCGTCGAAAGGACTGAAAGCTTCAGAAAACTACTTGTCCTGTAAAAATATAAAATAAAAAAAAACTCATCCCTTTTGGTGTCATGCCGCAAGGCCGAGAAATTATGGTGGCAACTTCAATAAATCAGGGCTCTTGTTATATCCCTCTGATAGCATTATAATTTTATGTGCACATACTCGCATGTTTACGGGAGTTCATTAACCTCTCTCCAATCTTCTCATACTGAAAAAGATGGGAATGGTCTCCTGAAAAGGCAGGAGGGGACACTCTTTGTCCAAAGTGGGTAAAAAACAGCACAGGGAATGCGATTTTGCAATTGGTCGCCAAGTTTTCGCATGTAAATATGAAATTCACACAAGTTTGGAAGAAGAGCAGTTTTCAGGTTGAAGTCTATAAACTCTTGTGAATCACTAAATCTGCACCAATGCACGGACACACACCTGCAGGTTCAGTTTTGTGACCTTGTGAAGAATCAGACCCCTATGTGGTCAATGATGGTATCCAAAATGGTTTTAAACTGAGTCCATTATCAACCTTTTCTTTTTAATATTGGCATGCTTCAAACATGCTTTATTAAATGAAGCCTCAGAGACATGGCACGTAAAGTTGCATAATAGTTTATCAAAATGTTTTTTTCCCTAAGTTGCAATTTTTAAGAACACTTTATTTTGAAAGTACAAACCCAAATGCTGCTTTCATGCTTATGAATTTGCATGTAAACTTAAAGCATTTTGGCAGCTTTATACATAGCATAAATGGGATACATTTCGAACACCTGTACACTTTTTTATACTGAAACCACTATCAGTAATAGAAAGCAGAACCTACTTTCCGCAGAATTTTCTTACAGTGCTAGCCCTGATTGTATTGGTTTTGCACTGATCAATCATGTACACACGTTTGAATAACATATATATGGATAGAACCATTGTCTTGGTGGCGACAACCCTTTCACATATGCATACTGTTGTACTGTAAAGTGGCAGCCAAAGGGTTTAAGTTAAAGTAAACCTTGAAAACGTGTTGTTCTTGACCCTAAACAATAGGTCCTGGGTGTTGGGAAACAGAATTCCATACCCCTGCCTTAACCTTCTGAAAACAATCTAAAGCTGCTGTTTTAGTCAGTGGAGTAACCTGATCATTGATACTCGTGGTGCAGTGATAGCAAGATCAAGGGGTATGTGGGGGCCCAATGCACCGCATTATGGTGGTCTTATATAGAAAATGAGCTATCTTTAGGTGCAATTTAAAATACCGCCTTTAAATGACTAGGGTTAGATTTGACAAAATCACAACAATGTTCTTTCAGTGAGGTGCCTGGGGATTTTGGGTTCCTTAATTTTAGACAAAAAGTAATGTGAACACTCAATTTTGCGTTTTATCATTTGTAACACTTACTGTATCACAAAATGCAAATTGCAAACTATGTATACATATGCACAAGGGTATGATATTGCGGTTCGGAAACAGCTGTAAAATACAGTTGCAAACTAAAATTTAGTAAATGCTGCAAACTGCAACGGGCACCTTGACTGCTTGACATCACTAAAGCGAGACCACTGCCACACCAAAAGAAAGCTGCACAGAACAACACTTCTAGAGTGAATCAAGGAGGCCAAGAGTGATAAAACGACGAGCCAGGGCACAACACTTAAACAGGAGGAGCAGAAGAGGCACAGAAAGAAGTTTTCAGCATAACAAGATTAGCTCCTTGAGACAGTAGCAAGAAAAAAATTCAAGTTTCCGCCACCACGACCCTTGCCCCAAAAGGACTGGGTCTGAAGTTGCTGCACAGGACCTGCTATTTTGTGTAAGGTAGCCCCCTGAAATAAACCCTACACTGTTGGTGGAAGTAATTGGCAGGAGATTAGAGTCCCAAAGGAGCGGCGCCGCAAGCGGGGGGAGCTTACCCAGAGTATTGTTGAGCTCGAACAGATGCACCAACGGACTGGTGCATCCCGTGTCTGGCGTCAACTATGTGTAGAACGCAAACACCTTGCTGCCCTAGATCAAGACAGGGCTGAGTATGCAGCCCTCCGACTTCATCACTCTTACTATACAGGGGGTGACAGATGTAGCCGGCTTTTAGCCAGCAAACTAAGGGAGACTAGGCAGGGGCCGGGGGTTCACACCATTCAGACGCAACAGGGCGAGTTGGTGGCTGACAATATGACCATAGCGGAAGCGTTTAGGGATTTTTACGCCGACTTCTATAGAGCAGAGCCTCTAGACACCCAGACCGGTGCTGACTATATAGCCAAAGCCCGGATGCCAGCCTTGTCGCAGGCCCAGGCTGATTACCTCAATAGGCCTATTCAGACAGAGGAAGGTATCTCCGCGATCTCCCGCCTCATACTGGGTAAGTCACCTGGCCCGGATGGCTACAAGGCGTTTTGCAGTCAACTGGCTCCCATCTTGATGGCTTTGTTCAATACCTTTGATCAAACAGGAGCCATTCCGGGGAAATGCTAGAGGTGGCCATAGTCGTTATTCCGAAACCGGGAAAAGATGCAACAGTTTGCGGCTCCTACAGGCCCATCTCCCTTTTAAACATCTATATCAAGCTATATACTAGCATTATAGCATCTCGGTTAGCCCCATACATGGCCCAGTTGGTTGAGCCAGACCAAGAGGGTTTTATCCTACAGAGGCAGACCAGCGACAACACCAAACGCATGCTACACCTGATCGAGCAGGCGTCTCGCACCCAGGGAGAATACATGCTGTTGGCCATCGATGCAGAGAAAGCCTTCAACAGGGTGCATTGGTCATTCCTGGAGATGGTACCGATGGCTGCAGGACTTGGCGAAAAACTGCGGAACCGGATTTAAATTGTTACCACTCTCCCATGGCGACGGTACGGGTCAACAGCCACGCGTACACACGATTCCCCATTGAGAGTGGGACCAGGCAGGGGTGCCCCTTGTCGCCCCTTCTCTTTGAGTTATATATGGAACCCTTGTCGCTTAGAATCCGGCAGCACCCTCTCATATCTAAAATTAAATTCGGGGGGGGGGGACATTCACACGGTGAGCCTCTATGCAGATGACATTTTACTCTCCCTCTCTAACCCGATCACGACTCTGCGCACCCTCTTTGTCGAACTGCATGGCTTTGCACAAGGATCGGGATTTAAGGTTAATATGGATAAATCCATGGCCCTTAATATATCCCTCTCTTCGCGCACACTCACCCACCTTCAGGAGGAGCACCCAGTGTTTCGGGTACCGAACGCAATACCTTACTTGGGGATACAGTTAGGCCCCACCTTACGGGCCAGCGCTGAGCTTAACTACTCTAATCTCCTCACTTGCATATGTAAAACGCTGGGGAGATGGAAACATTGTACAATGTCCTGGTTGAGTCGGATTGCAGCTGTAAAAATGTCCATCCTTCCCCAAATCTTGTACCTTTTCCAGACGCTTCCTCTTCGTCCTCCCAAGGGCTGGATCCAGCAGACACAGACGGAGCAGTCGAGGTTCATTTGGCAGGGGCGCAAACCACAATTCCGTCACCAGGTAGTAGTCCTTCCGCCGGAGGAGGGGGGTGTAGAAATACCTGATATCCAGTTATATTTCCAAGCTGCTCAACTTCGGTATCTTGTGGAGTGGCAATGCCTAGAATCCAAAAACCACTGGCTGTTCCAGGACCAGGCGGTGGCGGGCAGACCGTTGCAAGGGATACCCTTCCTAATCTATACGCTTCCTACGTCACGAGTACCATATTGGACTCCTGAGACCGAACTAATGTTCCTTGCCAGCTAACCACTTTTCCTTCACCCCTCACGCCGCTATTTAAAAATCCGGAGTTCGGACCTGGCACGGTTCCTCATGCCTTTAAGACGTGGCACTCTTCTTCCTGTAGATCGCTGGGCCACCTCTTTGGCATAGATGGCATAATCCCGTTTTCCCAGCTTAAAGAGGATTACGGCCTGACAGAACTAGAGCGTTTACCATACCTACTAGTCAGACACTGGGCGCTGCACCCCACCATTAAACCACAAGCACAGCGTCTCTTGACCTCATACGAAAAATGGCTCGTAACACGCACTTCTGACAAGAAACTTATCTCTGGTCTTTATAAAATGCTATTAACTACTACCACGCACACATATAATGCGGGTCGCGCTAGATGGGAAAGAGACCTGGGGAGAATGCTGACTCACAAAGAATGGGAGAGCATTTATCACAGGGCGCGGCACTCAGCATACCACATGGGACTCACGGAGGCCCTCACTAAGATTGCCACTGACTGGTACTACACACCTGAACGCATTCATCTCTTCGATCCACACCGGAGCGATCTTTGTTGGAGGGAGTGCGGGGAGGTGGGCACTTTGGAGCATGTACTGTGGAGCTGTACTTGTACACAACCATACTGGACACAAATCCTTGATGAAATAGACTTCCACTTTGAGACACAAATCCCACGCTTTCCCCGCCTACATTCTCTTGGGTTTACCCAATCCCCTGACATATCCTCTTAAATCAAGGAGGGGCTGGCTGATCACTATTGCCACAGGAGCGGGGACGCAGAACATTCTGATGCACTGGCGTTCCACTCAACTCCCCACACACACTGGATGGCTCCAATGGTTGTGGTCGGTGTTGGGTATGGAGAAACTCACTCTCACATTAGCGGGCAGAGGGGCAGAGTTCCCTGAGCTGTGGCGGCCCTTCCTCAACCAACTGGTCTCAGAATTCCGAGCGCTCACATGCCCTCGGTATCTCAGACTCCTCCGCCTTCCGGACACACAGATTCCGAGCGCTGATCCCAAGACTAGGCGTAAGCCACGACGCTGAGCCTCAATTGATCCCTTTTCAGTTTTTTCCCCAGGTAGACGAGGGGGGGAAAGGGGGTGGACGGGTGGAAGGGAGGGGGGTCTTTTATATCTTTTCTTGTTTTGTTGTGGAGCCCGCTCCATGCTTGTGCCTCCGGGTACCGATACTTATTGCGACCTTGTTGTCTCTTGAGCACTGATTCGGCGGAGTAGTGTGCTTTGTTTTCTTCTCTGTCAAAATTAATAAAGAGATTTAAACCATAAATGCCCCCCAAAATGAAATATGTGTATGCAACAACTGAACGACACAAAGGCCTGCGTGGTCTTATTGCGGGAGAACCACCTGGGAGAACAAAATGAAAACGTATTAACAAAGGTCTCACTGGATGGCTAAGGTAAGGCAGTCAATAACAAATGCTGAGGTAAGAGGAGTGGCAATAATGATTTATAGAAACAGTTGATTGATAATTATCTAGGCCAAATAGAAGAACAGGAGTACATGGATATTAACCAAGGTGGCAAGGGGTGACATTCATCTGACAATCTACACCTATTATGGCCCTATAATGGACGATCCTCACCCTCTTCTCTTCCGGAACATATTGTAATTATATAGCCCTTACTATCCTAAAAGAGGCATTGAATTGCTTTTTGGCGAGTAGCACGCTATTCCGGAACTCAAAAAGAGTTAGTATGAATTGTATAGGGAAATATGAGTTAATTTGAGCGGGGCAAATGAGAGTCTGTTGATTGAATGAAAAGGATAATGGAGGGATAGAAGAGGGACGAGTCTAGAAAGTGTTTATTGGGAGATCATAGTAGTAAGAGAAAGTTTGGGATGAGTAAAAGAGAGATGAAGGAGGGAAGAGTCTCTAGAAATGGATTAGAAAGATTATAATCTTAAAATTAGTTTTGGGATGAGTCTAAGGCGGGATCTATGAGGGAAGAATTTAGATTGGATTTGTGCAGGAGATTACAGTAGTAAAATGAGGTTTAGGGTGAACCAAGGAGGGCTAGAGGAGGGAAGAGTCTAGAAAGAGTTATTTTGGAGATTATAGTAGTTGAATGAGGTTTGGAGTGAGTCAGTGTGGAGTTATAGGATATACTGAGATAGGTAGGGGGTGAAGCATATGGTAGTGCATTAGAGAGACTCTGTTTCTGTTTACAGTAGGATTAAAGTCATAAATATATATATATAAGTACATAGAGGGTATAGATGTATAAGGAAGGTAATATATCAAGATTTAAGTTGTATTTAATAAACTCAGACTTTTAAGTGTTGCCATACTTTAAGCTAATGTGTGTATTTTTTATTTAATATTTCAATAGTGAAGCAATTGTAGATAAAATAGTTATGATAATATTTACATCTTGTGATAGATAAATACATTTAGAACCATAAGTATGTAATCAAGTAACTTATATGGAAACTATCCAGTGACCTTTAGAATTATCTATATTTAACCATAAATAATATGTACATTAGTTAAGCAGATCTAAAGAATATCTCTATATTTAAAACAAAATTAATATACATATTTATACAAAGAAATACACATATCTAGGTACATAAATATATTAAAATTAAATGCTTATATACACAGGGATATGCTGTACATTTGTGCTTGAGTATGGTGGTTATGTAGGAAAGAGCCAACTCTTGACGAGTCTTCTGAAGAGAAGATATTTATTCATTGATCTTACGTTTGGGGGTATTGAGTTCCATAGTTTGGCTGCTTGAACAGAGAAGAATGTGCCACTTATGGTTTTTACTTGTACGGTGGGATTTTGACTAATGAGAGAGCTGGCCTCATCTACCACCCCAAATGAGAACAAGAAGGGATTTTAATATTGTTTGGGACGAAAGATGTAAAAAGGTTAGTGAAAGAACAAACATCCAGTGAAACAACATAAAACCCCAAACAAACAAAACTCTTAAGTAGCTGGTTTAACATTATAGATAGGATAGGTAGAGAGAATTAACTTCATATCAGATGGGGTTCAGATACACTAGTAAGCAATATCAATAAAGACAGATGAGAGTACTTTAATTATGGAGGAGACAGAGACTCAGGCATCCGCCTTGACAACTGCTGAGACAGGAAACAACCAACACATGCAGATGGCCTGACCACAATGTAGTGGCTGGGCGAGACACTGTGCTTCCTCAAGTGCCAGGTGGCAACTGGGCGAGACCGGAGATGGTGACCCCAGTTCCTTTCCTCTTTCCTTGCTTTGTCCAAACGATGGGAGAGAAGGGGAGCGTAGGGCACACTTGGAGACATTGCACTGATGATCCTTCAACTAAGTCTAGGCTGTGTGGACTAATTGACATTTATGTATAAGCAATTGGGTTTGTGTCCGATGCAGGCATAGAGCAACTGAGGAGCGGCTACATACGGAGCTTCTGGATTGGTCGCCGGTCTTGGGATCAGGACAGTTCTCCTGCTTATGTTACTCAAGTATAGTACTACTGTTTTTGGGAAAGGTATCTAGGATGGGAGGTGTTCTGCTCTTCATAGTTCATTACAGGTCTAGATACTGGGGTGCTGTACTGGTGTATTGTTCAGTCAGAACATGTGGGCAAACATAGTTGATGCAGTTTTTTGGTATGTCATGGTTACCCTGGATGGGAGGGGGTTGTGGGCATTCCCGTTTTTATAGGGCATTTCTTAATAGCTGCAGCATCGTGGGACACTGCCTCTCCCCAATGTACACTATTAAAGAAAGCTATGACTGACTATAGCCGTAACTCATATAGGATGCTCAGCTAGAACGTTAAGGGATTAGGTGGATACACCAAGCCTTATGGAGTCCTATCTTATTTGAAACACAACAACATTGACATGATATGAATTCAGGAAACACAACTTAACAATACTAAGGCTGACAGAGTGGCCAAGAAATGGAGGGGATAGCTGTACTCTGCACCCTACTCCACTTATGCCAGAGGGGTTACAGTCAGGATCTCCTCTTTGTGTCCATTCCTGCCTTGAGGCAGACGTGGAGGGGCAATATCCTCTACTGCAGAGCACGCTTGATGGGAAGCGAGTGAGCATCCTTAATGTTTATGCCCCAAATGTAGACAACAAGCACATCTTCTACAGGATTCAAGATCTCCTTACCAATTGTGGGGATGGTCCCATTTTCTGGGCTGGGGATTTTAATTGGGTCCTAGATGGCATGCTGGATAGGTACCCACAGAGCAAGAGTTTACCTTCCACTCGCTAACACAACACTTCTAGCAGGGTGGACCGCATATTGATAGCTGGCTTCCCTCGACTGAAGTCAACATTATATTTGGGCAGATTTTGTCCGACCACTCCCCGTTGGTGCTAGACTAGGATTAGACAGGAGGCCCTGGGGTAGGCCAGTCCTGGAAGCTGGAGCTAGAGATGTTGAAGACACAATTTGCAGGGAGGAACTTTTTGAGGCACATACACTATATATGGAGATTAACTGGGGGAACAACGTTGACGGGCCAATGAATGGGAAGCAATGAAGACTGTACTTCAGAAGGAATGTATGAGCAAGATCTATAGAGTAAGGCGGTAGCTCCACAAGGATCGGACACAGTGGGAGATTAAACTGATGACCTCACAACAAAGGGAGGGAGTAGACTATGCTGCACACCAGGAGACGGTAGAGTGGCCCAACTATGGGAGAGGCTTGACAAATGTACCGACAAAGACCTCATAGGGAGAGGGGACAAACGGGGAAAGCTCCTACCGTGGATACTCAGGAGAGAAACAGAGAGAAACGGACACACCTCCCCGCCCTCCATCCTGTGGCTTCAACACCTAGATGGTACCTCTGCCAATACTCCGAAGGCGATCCTGAAGATGTTTCAGGGTCATTTAGCCCACATCTATAAAGCATTGGGGAGGTCAAGAAGAGAGCCATTACAGACTACCTCACAGTAGCAGATCTGCCCTGAATCCTCCCAATGGCCCTGCGGGACGAGCGGGTGGATGGAAATTACACTAAAGAAGGTATATACCGCTATAGCATTGTTCCTATCAGAACTATACCAGACATACACAACTCTACTCTTTGAACAGCTCCTGGCTGTTTTTGGCAAGATAAAGAAAATGCACTCCTACCCCCTACTATGAGGGAGGGGGTCATATGCGTGATGAGGAAGCCAGGCGGTGATGCCTTGGACCCTCTGCCTCAACACAAATGTACGAGTTACTTACATTGGGTAACGATGTATCTGGTAGAGACGATTCTAGCCACAGATTCCTTTAAGTAGAATTATCCCCAGGCGTGAAAAACTTTTTTTCCACAGCATCCCTGCGCGCCTGGGGCGGGGGCAACATCACGCGACTCCGCCCAGGCGTCGTCCATGTACGTGACGTCAGCGAGGTCACATAAGACCCGCCCCGGCGCGCCTACGTCAGTTTTCTTCGGAGAACTTTTCCGCACTACAACGCGGAATCAACCGGATAAAAAACTGTGGAAGCATGGGAACAGTGTGCGAAGAGCAGAAAATTGGAAAGAAGCGGTGACTAACAACACCACACAGAGTAGTGGCAACACCGTAGAACCCAAAGACAGGGAAGAAAGAGCAAGCAGAGCCCTGCGCAGTCACCCTGTCAGCACATAGACCGCCTTCCACTTCTGTGCCTCAGAGGCAAGGAACATGCGTAAAGGTCATGGCACATGTAGTAAACCTACCACCCCCATCCTGAGTAAGGAAGGGGACCAGTCCCAAGACAGACAGGGACAACAAACCTCCAAGCCACCCAAACATAGAGGGCAACCATCCACAAGGGACAAGGGCAAGACATGGCTAGATGACCCTTAATCAGAGGATAGCAATGGAAGGAAGGGAGGGGAGGGAGGGAGGACAGGGATAGAAGGCAATCCCCCTCAAACCTGGAGTAGCCAGAGCAGCAGGGCACCGGAGCACCGGAACCCCAACCTCCAAAGAACCAAGGAGGAATGAACCGCCCCCAGACGGAGCCATCAGTCAAGAACAAAGAAGGCACTCACAGGAGACACAGCCCCCCACCGGGAGGCGAGTACCGAAGACCAACCCAAGGGTCCTCGCAGAATCTGGGAGGAAGGGCGGGCCATGAAGGAATTTGCAGCTAGAATGGTCTCTACCAAATACATCGTTACAGAAGCTTAGTAACTCGTACATCTGACAGAGACTACTAGCCGCAGATTCCTTCACGTACAATTGATACCCTAGCAATACCCCCTGGGAGGAGGGTCTGCGAAAGGACACCACCAGCCAATACACAACAGAGGGCCTCACAGGGGGCCAGATCTGTGGACCAGGTAGAACCTCGTCCCTGCCAGGCAATGGGAACTCCCACAAGCAGAACCCCACCGCCCCCAAGAGGATGAAGAGGAAAAAGAAGGCTGAAGAGGCCCGTACACACACAGCAGAGGAGGCAAGGTCGGAGAGGCCGAAGCACCCCACTCCCCCACAAGGCAACATAGCTTCCGCCGCATGACAAGACAGGAAGAGAGTTAGAAGAAGTCTAGAGGACCCAAGGAAACGAGGGAAAAGAAGGCAAACCCACTCCAGATGGTGTCATATAGATACTGCTTACCTATATACCGTGTTAAGTTAGCATGAGCTTATTAAAGTGTTTAAACGCCATTTTTCCTTTAGCTGCTTTTGCACACGACACATAATTGTTATTTTAGCTTTCAACCTAGAAGAGCGGTGTGATTTAGATGAGAATAATATGTTATTGCTCTGATATTAGCTTTGTTTGGTAAAACATGTCTGCACAGTGAGTGCTGACGTTTCCCAGGATAACTCGACACAGTGTTGTAAGGTCTGATCTTCGCACCTTTCTAGACATAACATGAATGCAGCTGCTGCCAAGATCTGGCTTTACGCGCGTTTTATATTGCTTTGCTGAGAGCACACGTTACACACTTGATGGTGCTTCGCTTACAGAGAGCTGGTGGAAGATGATGTGATCCTCTGCCACTGAGATTTTGAGGTATGGGCCCGCCCTGCTAAAACCCAATGAGACCTTCATAGATAATAATATTCTATGCTAGTTAGGGAGGGTGAGATTCAGGTGTTGCTACAGCCTATTCTTTTAAGCTAATTAGCATGCTTTCACCTTTCGCATTTTATGGACTGTTAACTATGCTGATAACTTTGCTTGTGATAATATGTTTGCTAGTATTATCTAAGATGCTGCGCTTGAGAACCCTGCATTAGTAAATAAATATTTCAAACGTGCACGTGTCCTCTTTTACTCCACGTTCTGGTTTGTAATGATTGCATAACGAAAGAGTGTTCATGTGTTCCACAATGCCTGAGGTATTCTAAGTTCATGTTCTGGTCTGTCTAATCATTGGGAAGTCATACTGACCAATGAGACACTGTAGCTAGCTTGGTCAGGGAATTTTTGGGTACTGAGGTGAGTTTTGGGGCACCCTGATTCACCGAGGTTCCGAATCTCTATGCACAGTTCTGTAGGAGAACAGAATTCCCGCTACAATGGAGAGCAACCTGCCAGCCAGAACAGCGCCGGCAGTCAAAAGCCGCCAGAAGCAAAAAGAACAGCCCGAGGCCCCAGGAGGGCCGTGTAGGTGGCGCCTGGCAAGGGAGAACACAGAATCATCCCAGACCTGTGGACAGTAGCAGGGAGAAGAGGAGATGCCCGGACACACCACCACGAGTGCGGCACACATGATCTCAAGAAGTAAAAACAACCTACATAAACGCCATGGAGAACCGGCACCTGAAGGCGACCAGAACCACCTAGCAGAGGACAAGCCATATGACAGCTACCACTACCCCACATAGGGTACGTTAAGTCCCAGATATGGGAACCCTCTTTGGAAGAACTTCCGCAGCAGAGGAAAAAACAAAGAGCTACGGGGAAAAAATACACCCCACGGAAGGATTGACAAGCAGCCCAAGCAAAGCAGAAGGCCTAATCTCAGGGCCAAGTCTGCACAACAACTCCGTCAGAACGCACATACATAATCAACAAAAGGGCCGTCCAGCAGCCAACAATATCAAAGTCCCAAGGAAGGACGCAAATGGGTAGTAAACACACTCCACAGCCAGAACAACCAGCCTAGAAGGCCCCGATTCAACCCAACTCAGGAGTCACTGAGGAGGGGACGGAGGAGGAGGAGGATAAGGCGGAGGAGGAGGAGGAGGAGGAGCACGGAGCCCTGCCAAGAGCCTTTGTATGGCGGAATCGGCCGGGGCATGGAACAGGCTGCCATCAAATGGACGGTCAATTAGGTGCTCCCGAATATTCTCAGGGAACACTCCGTCCCGAAGCCAAGCATGGCGACGGAGAGCAATTGAGGAAGCCATGAGCCATGGCCCAGCCCAGCACCTCTGAGATGTCCAGAGCCGAGCGGAGAATAAACGCCGCAAGCTCCCGGCCATCCAACGCATGATGTCGTAAGTCCACCTGACCAGTCTCCTGGGACGCAGCGGATCCCAGAGACTCAGCCGAATCCCACAAACAGGAGGAGGCCCTAGCCAGAACACACAAGGTGTTAAGAGCCCTCAGGGCAGCGCTGGTCGAGGCAAACATGTTGCGCCCCCAAGAGTCCAGCCAGCGGGCCTCCCGGGACAGCGGACTCAACGGTGGCGGCAGGGAGGGAAAAGCAGTCCGCAAAAGAGGACTGGCGGCAGAGGGGTGAAGGGAAAGACACGCCGGGTCACGCGGCGCCGGGAGGTGCCGGTGCAGAAGATGCTGAGGCACCGGGTCCCCAGAGGCAGGATGCCTCCAAGCTTCCTCCAGAGAAGAGAGGATTGAACCCTCAAAGGGGAGTAAGATCTCCCTCCCACCAGAGCCCTGGTGGAGAACCTCCATTAGATGGTCCGCCAGAAAGTGAGCCACCGGCTCACCCATGCGCAGGATGCTCACAGCCGTGGACACCGCGTGAGCGAAGGCCGCACCCGCCTCCGTAGGACCCCGCGGAGGAGAAAGCAGCTCCTCCATGGGCGACGGCTGCAAACTAAGGCGGCCGTCCCCGAAGCCAAGCGGGACGGGCAAGGGCCAGACCTGGAAGTCAGAAGGAGCCGAAGAATGAGGGACGTGCCGCTCTTCCGACTAACAACTCTGCCTCAGGAAGGGCGGGGAACAGCCCTTCGACGCCGGTGAAAAAGACACCACACTGCGACCAGTCTCCGGTAGGACGACACCAATATACAGCCTGCCAAGAAAGAAGAAGGAACGTCCGAAGACGAATCCGCTGTACGACCCATGCGTGGAGCTGTACGCTGCCTGAGGCAGGACATCGACACCGTCCGGCGTCACCGGACAAGGCTGCTCCAGGTCACCCCGCACCAGAGACCAGAGTGGAGACCGGAGTGGAGACCGGAGTGGAGCCCCTGGGCGGCTCCGGAACGGCGCCGACCCGACCCCCGCAGAGGCAGTCACCTGCGTGGGGGAACGAGATGGGCCCGGGGAGTGATACGAAGCCCTCCGCCAGCCGCGGCCCAGAATGAGGTGGAGATCGCTCGGCAACCCATGTGGCGGTGCCAGGGACGATTCAACCTCAGACTCGCCCTCCGACGAGGCAGCCGCCTGTGTGGAGGGACGAGAATGGCCCGGAGAGGGGCGAGGTGTCCTCACCCGGCCTCGACCCGGAGAGGGAATAGGAGGGTCCACCGACCCCTGTGGCTCTGCACGGCCCAGCTGCTGCCAGCGCCGTAGCGGCGTCACCGCGGCTTTAGACAGAACCACCTTGCCAAAGGACCAATAGGGGCTCAGGGATGCGACCCGAGCCCCGGCGACCTCCAGCGACACCACAGGGACTCCCGCCCCAGAGGAGCCGCACCCCAACAGCACCACATCCTCTAAGCCTGGATCCGAACCAGTCGGGCCGGGTCCAGAGCCGCCGCGTGCGCCACGGAGGGCCCTGCGCAAGGCGAGGGTTCCGCCAAAGCCCCAGGAGGGGAAAGAGGAGGAGACGCCAGCGAGGCCTGCAAAGTCGCCGCAGAGGTCTCCATTTGGACTCTCGACATGGGGATACAGTGGATAGGACGACACACGGGGCCGCATCACCTGCGGCGAGTCCACGCCCCTGGCAGGCCGGACACCAGCCCCCGGGGACAAACTGAAACACTTACCCACAGGGGAGCAACGCTCACGTGACATTGGAGAAGGGTGAGGACGACGACCATGGCAGTATCTGAAGCCGTCCGCCAAAGCAGTCCGAGGGGAGGACATAGACCTGGAGAGACGCGCCGAGAAAAGTTACATCCGGCGCTCCCGCCGGGACTTCGGCTTCGACTGTTGGCACGCCGCACAGTCAGTGGTGACGTGATCCTCCCCCAAACATCACATACAAATGAGGTTAGGGTCCGTCGCAGACATAAGACGCCCACAAAACGTGCACGTTTTGAAGCCCGAAGGCATTTGCAATTGTTCCACCAAAAAGAAATAGAAGGAAAAGGGGCCCTAAACCGGCCCGTAGCAAGACCGGATCGGCGTTGCACGCGGAAAAGGAAAAAACGGATGTAGGCGTGCCGGGGCGGGTCTCGTGATCTCGCTGACGTCCCGTACGTGGACGACGCCTGGGCGGAGTCGCGTGATGTCGCCCCTCCCCCGGCGTGCAGTGATGCTACGTGAAGGAAAATGCGGCTAGTAGTCTCTATCAGATACCAAAATACTATATAAAGTTCTGCCAGGTAGACTGCAGGCCGTAATTGGTGGATTGATGCATGAGGTACAATGTGGCTTCATCCCTGGATGCAATACAGCTATGAACCTGCACAGACTGACCCATGTAATACATGGAGTGCGGGGGCAGCAAAATAAACTAGCGCTGGTCTCTGTAGATCTTGAGAAAGTGTATGATATGCTGGAGAGGTCGTCCCTCCTGGAGGTGCTGGAGGACCTGAACTCTGACCCCCTCCTTCTACGGATGGATTAAACTACTTTATACAGAGCCGATGGCCAGGGTCAAAAGGTGTGGGGGGGGGGGGGGGGTAGACGCAGGAGAGGGGGTGCTATCAAGCAAGTGGACTGTGGGCAAAGGGACGATGCAGGGTGCCCTCTCTCACCACTACTTCTTTCATTTGCTCTTGAGCCACTGGCCGGCTGTGCTGAGACTGGAGCTGAAGAATGGGGAATCGAAATAGGGAGTACTACCCCTATATTTTATTTTTGCTATATGCAGATGATGCACTGTTCTATGTCCGGTCGCTGCTCGACTCACAGACACGGCTACTGACCCACCTGGATGCTTTTGGTGCAATGTCGGACTTCTGGGTGAATAGGAGGAAAAACCGTTTCTTCCCACTGGCGGATCCCAGCTAGAACATCTACCCGAATTGGGTATTTGGCAAGAGATTGAAGCTTCCAGTATCATGGGCTCATGATCGCCCACACCAAAATTAAGCAGTACCAATACAACATAGGAAGAGTCTTGGATGGGTTGAGGGCATCCTTTAGATTTTGGAATTCTCACCCCCTAATGGGAAGGGTGACAGTTGGAAAATTACTGCCCCTCACTCGCTGCCTGCATGTCCTGCAGAGTTCGATTTGTCCTTTGAAGTCCACAGTATTTAAACAGTTGAGCAGCCTGTTGACTGCGCTGGTCTGAGCGGGAAAGCATAGTATGTGGCACTGGATACGTTGAAAAAGACTAGGGTGGAAGGGGGGTGGTACTGCCAAACCTAGAGCTGTATTTTGCAGTTCATCTCCAGCACTCAGCTAAGTGGCTATGGCAGGATGATAACTGGGAGAAGCGCCTGCTGAGGGGGGACACATGGAGATGCCGCCCTTGGAGCATTGCTCATTAAAGGGGAGGAATGGAAGAAGGAGTTCCTTGCATAATTTGCCAGACTGCATAGGTGTGGGAGAGAACAGTGACTAGGATATTACAGAAGCCCCCATTTGATAGTGAGATGACCATCTGGGGCGCCCTTCAAGACATTGACGAGACAATGTTGATGACCACCTGGAGGGATGGGGCCTGCCTCCAGGCAGGTGACCTGTATCCCGGGAAGACATTAATTAAGTTACAGGATGCTAAGTTGACATCCAGGTTGGAACCGGGAAACTTTCTGCACTTTGCCAAACTTGCACAGACAGCTAGGGAGATATGGACGAATTTCCCCGAGGCACGGGCCAACTTTGTAGTGCTGGGGAGCATTCTGCAGCTGGGCTCGAGCAAACACCAGCCATCCACTTGTACGGGGCCCTGAACTGTGATAAAAAAAGGGGTCCATGAGGGGGAGCGCAGCATGGGAGAAGGACTTGGAGGTACACTTATCAGATAGACAGTGGGGAATGGCATGTGAACTTATGAGAGGTGTTACATGCAACTCTCGCTTTAAATTGATCCATTTCCTACATCACACTTACCTTACACCAATTACCCAGCATAAAATATACCCAGCTAAGTAGGCAAATTGTCTTGAGCCGGTCGCTGGGGGCCTCCTTGCAAGTGGCCTGGGCATGCCTGGCAGTGGCCAGTTACTGGTAGGAAGTAGCAGACAAAGTGGGCCAGGCCACAGGGATAAAGCTGGAGGTCACACCACGACAATGCTTACTGGGTATTGTGCAAAAACCTAGGACCTCAAAGATGAGTTACAAGTTCCTGGAGGCGGCCTGGGTGTTAGCGAAGCACAAGTTACTACTTGTATAACAATATATCTGTAAGAGACATTAGTTAGTAATAGATTCCTTACCTTAGAATATCCCCAGGCGTCAGACTGGATCAGGAAAGTTTTGCTTAGCAGTATCCCTGCGCGTCAGTAGGTGGCGTCCTTCGGCTCTGCTTCCGTCGCTGGTGTCCTATGCGCCGAGATGACGTCACAGAGACTACTTAGGCGCCACTCATGCGCGCTGGCGTTAGTTCTGTACACAACTTTCTGCACCAGGAACGCAGAGCCATGCAAGATATTGACCACTGGTGCATTGAAACTAGGGCCCTGAAAGGGATGACCTTAACCCTAGTAATCAATTCACAGAACCGGGAGGATGGGATGGGCGGTAAGGAATCTATCACTAACTAATGTCTCTTACAGATATATCGTTACACAAGTGTAACAATATATCTAAAATGGCTGCCTTTTGAAGCTAGAATACAGCTAAAAATTGCAGTTATGACACACGCGGCCGTGCACCACAATGCACCCAACTACCTCGCTCAAAAGTTGTCTATATCAGGAGGTTCGAGATCCAATAGAAGTACAAAAAATCTACTCCTGAAACCTCGTAGATTCCGGAAAGAGAAAACATACAAGCGCTCCTTCTCAGGAATGGCACCCAGGATCTGGAATGCGCTCCCTCCTGAAACCAGGCTTATCTCCTCCACTGCACTCTTCAAGAAAGAGGTGAAAACCATCCTTCTGGCCAAGATCTCCTGAACCTCATAGGTGCTGGATCAGAGACTCTGCATTGCTCTGTATCTCTGTTCACCTTGTCCTTTGGCACTATACTTCTACTTGATGGGGGACATTATTACGCTACTCTCTTAATACCGACCAATATATGATACACTTTGGTTTACTGATTCACTCTCCCGATGCCCCCACTCAGTGTTCTCTCTACACTAAGTCATTGGTATAAGCCATCCACACACCCAAGGTGTACCTGAACACCTCTGTAGTGGGATCAATGACTGGTGCCGTCTTATATTACTTGTTTACCTGTTTGTATATTGATATGTTTTATGTATGTTATTATTATCCTACCATGTCAGTGACTATTATACTGCTTCCATTATCTCTGTTCATTCCTACTGCCCCTACCCTATCATTGTGAAGCGCTCTGATATCTGTAAGGATCTTGTTCGCGCTATATAAAACTTTGAATAAATAAATAAGTAGTAACTTGTGCACCTAAAAGAGACACATTAGTGATAGATTCCTTACCTTAGAATGGATACCCCAGCAATACCAACCCCGGTGGTGGGTCTGCGAACAGGATTACACCAGAAAGTCACAGAGAACAGAACGGCCAAAGAAGCCGTCCCTCCGGACTGGTCTGTCAAGGCAGTAATGCTTGGTAAACGTGTGCAGCGAGGCCCACGTAGCTGCCTGACAAATGTCCTGCAAGGGAACGCCGCGTCCCAAGACAGTAGTGGCTGCCGTTGCCCTGGTGGAATTGGCATGCAGCCCAACAGGAGGCTCCTTCTTAGCCAATGAGTAACAGGCTTTAGAGAGATGGTCCGTTTGTGCACGGACCGACCTTTTTTGCACACACGTAGCCAACAAAGAGCTGGTCATCCACCCGGAACTGCTGTGTGCATTTCAGTTAAAATGAGAGCGCACGTTTTAGGTCCAGACAGTGGAGCCCCTCCTCCTTCGAAGGATGTGGAGGCCGAAAGATGGTGGGCAAAGTGATGGTCTGCCCGATGTGGAAAGGGCGTAACAACCTCTGGCAAGAAAAAAGGACGGGTCCTTAGAACCACCTTGTCCGCATGAACAGAAAGGAAAGGAGGTTTAGAAGAAAGGGCCTGGAGCTCACTCACTCTTCTGGCAGAGGTGATAGCTACCAGGAAAGCCGCCTTTAGAGTAAGAAGACACGAAGGACAGCTATGGAGAGGCTCTAAGGGAGCGCACATCAGATATGTCAAGACAAGGTTTAAGTCCCATTGAGGCATTATGATTGGCACAGGAGGAAACGTGTGCGTGATGCCTTTCAGGAAACGGTTAACCACCAGGGACCTAAAAAGAGAAGGCTGATCAGGAAGCCGCAGAAAGGCGGAGATGGCAGAAAGATAACCCTTGATAGTGCTCAGAGCAGAGCCCTGCTGGGCCACGGAAAGAAGGAACAGAAGAACTTAGGAAAGAGTGGCAGAAAGGGGATCGACAGACTTATCTGTGCACCATGCCACAAACTTGTGCCACCTGCAGGCGTACACCGTTTTCGTGGAGGGACGCCTGGCTGCCAGAATGACATCAGAGACTTCGGGAGGAAGATCGAAGGCTGTCAACTGTCGCCACTCAATCTCCACGCATGGAGGTGGAGGCTGGACAGGTTCGGGTGGAGGACCGTCCCCTACTGCTGCTAAAGAAGACCCTCCCGAAGAGGCAGTCGGATCGGGGGGGTGATCACCATGAAGAGTAGCTCGGTATACCAGTATCTTCGTGTCCAATCCGGAGCCACAAGAATGACTTGGGCCCGGTCGAGCCTGATCTTCAGCACTCTGGACAGAAGTGGTATAGGCGGAAAGGCGTACCACAGACCGCAACTCCACTCGCGACGAAAAGCGTCTCTGAGCGAGTGCCGCCTTGGAAATTCCAACGCGCAGAACTGATGACATTGCGCGTTCTCTTCGGTGGCGAATAGATCTAACCAAGGCTCTCCCCACTGCTGAAAGAGGCCTTGCGCCACGTCCGAGTTCACACGCCATTCGTGATCCATCATGCACCGACGGCTGAGTTTGTCTGCCCGGTCGTTCAGAGAACCTGCCTGGTGTTGAACCACCAAGGTAATGCCCTGATGTTCCAGCCATGTCCAGAAGCGCAGAGCCCAAAGGGTCCAGGACCCCACCCTGCTTGTTGCAATACCACATGGCAGTGGTGTTGTCCGTGAACACCTGCACTACACTTACCCAGACAGAGGGAAGGAATGCCTTCAGTGCCAGTCGGATCGCCCGAAGCTCCATAAGATTGATGTGGAGCCAGGACTTCGCCGGATACCAGAGGCCTCTGATCTCCGCCTCTCCTAAGAGGCCTCCCCATCCCAGGAGGGAAGCATCCGTCACCACTGTGTGCTCCGGTTGGAGAAGGGAGAGGGATCAGCCATTGACCCAATCACGATTCGTGAGCCACCACTGCAAATATCGTGCAGTGCCCTCTGAGATCTGGACGTGATCGGACAGGTTGCCCTGATGCTGTGCCCACTGGAACTTCAGGTCCCACTGCAGAGCCCGCATATGCCATCTGGCATGTTGCACTAGCAGGATGCAGGAGGCCATCAGGCTCAGGGTCATGCTGACTGAAACCCTGGATAGAGGCTGAAAGATCGGAATCATAGCCTGAATATCCCAGACTCGCTGCTCGGGAGGATAAACCTGAAACCGCGTTGAATCCAGAACCGCTCCAATAAAAGGGAGCCTCTGAGAGGGACTCCGGTGCGACTTAGGCACATTGATGGAAAACCCCAGCAAATGCAGGAGGTCGGCCGTAGTCTGAAGGTGGGTGAAGACTGCCTGGGGCGAGCCCGCCTTCAACAGCCAGTCGTCAAGGTAGGGGAAGACTGACACCCCTGACCAGCGCAGTAAGCTGCAACCACCGCCATTACTTTCGTGAACACACGAGGGGCGCTGGTAAGGCTGAAAGGGAGCACGGCAAACTGAAAATGTTCCTGGCCTACCGTGAACCGCAGGTAACGCCGGTGGGCTGTCAGGACGGGAATGTGAAAATATGCGTCCTGCAAGTCCAACGCTACCATCCAGTCTCCCGGGTCGAGGGCAGCCAAGACCAGAGTCAACATCTTGAACTTCTCCTTCCGGAGGAAGCGATTAACGTCTCGGAGGTCCAAAATGGGGCACAAACCCACTTTGTCCTTATTGGGGTTCAGAAAGTAGTTGGAACAACAACCACGTCCTACTTCTGGCCCAGGAATGCGCTCAATGGCGTCCTTGGCCAAGAGGTCCATAACTTCCTGCTGGAGAAGCGCAAAGTGATCCCCGGACATGCGGTGGAACCGAGGTTGCATGGCCGGGGGGGTAGACACGAACAGGAGGGAGTAGCCCCTCCGGACGAGCTGCAGCACCCACCTGTCGGAAGTGACTGAACGCCAATGGGGAAGGTGATGATGAATCCTGCCACCCACTGGCGTGGGGTGCGACCCGAGGCTCAGACTAGGAGGGTAGACGTAGTGAGGGCAGAGGTGGGCTGAGCCTCACGCAGGCCCCCGGAGCCACCTCGGCGGCCTCTGCGCCCACGGGTAAGCCGATTCTGGTTCTGCGCAGGCTTTTGACTGAACGAATAGCCAGGGGCGCCACTGCCATGGCCACAAAAGGAATGAAACGTGGTGGAAAGGACAAGGACTCAGCCGTAGATCGAGAGTCCTCAAAGCGCTCCAGTGCCGTGTCAGCCTTATCACCAAACAGGCGAGGGCCGTCAAAAGGCATATCCATGAGCGAGCTCAGGACGTCCAGGGAGAACCCAGTGGCCCTCAGCCAGGCGTGGTGCCAAAGCACCACGGTTGTGGAAATTGCCCTACCGAGGGAGTCCGCGGTGTCCAAGCCACAACAAATGGCGAATCTAGCCGCGTCCTTACCCTCAGCCACAGCCTGAGACAGCACAGTCTGGACCTCCTCCGTGCACTGAGGCAACGCTTCTGCTACGGAATCCCATACCGCGTGGGAATAGCGGCCCAGGAGGCATGCGGTGTTCACTGACTGCCGTCCTAAGCTGGCCGAAGAAAACAACCGCTTGCCAAAGTGCTCCAATTTCCTAGAGTCCTTATCCGGCGGAGCTATGGGAAAAGCACTCTGAGACGTAGAAGCTTGAATGACCAGACTTTCGGGTGTAAGATGAGTGGTCGGAAAGGCAGGGTCACCCCGCGCCGGGCAGTGATGCCTGGCGACGTTCTTATCCACAGGGGCCCCTGTGGTGAACCGTGACCAAGTGCCCAACAAGACTTCGGTAAGGGCATCATTAAAGGGCAGCAGCGGCTCCGTTGAAGTGGACGCCGGCTGAGGAGATTTGTTTTCAGGGTCACCGTGGGGAGATAGAGGTTAAGGACCTCAGCAGCCCGACGGAGCGCCACCATATACGAGGGAGGCACCTTCCTCCATGGTGGGCAGAGGAGAGGCAAACCCCGGATCAGAGGAGACGTCGAGGCCACCGGCCTCCTCCAAGTCATCCACCCAGTCCTGCTCAGAAACACACTGACGAGCAAGAGGGCCCTCAAACTCTTCCCAGTCATCCTCCTCTGCCGGCGCCGTAGGCACAGGCCTCGGTGACGGGGCAGGGACCGGTGAAGGAATAAACGGCGCCAGGAACAGCGCCGGCCAGGGCCGAGCCAGCGGCGGTTCCCAATTCGGATCCCAGGCGGGGACAAATCCCTCCGGGAACCGGGGCAGAGGCGGAACCAGCGGTATCCACTGCGGTGCTGCCGGCGGAGCCAGGGCCGGAGCCGGCAGCATGGGACCTCTTGCCGCAGAGGCTGGAGCCAGGGGTGCAGGATCCTGCGGCGCCGGAGCCGCTGGCGGCGCTGGGGCTGGATCCGCTGCAGGAGTCAACGGACCGGCAGGATCCAGGCACGATACCGCGGAGCCCGAAGGCGCAAAGGCAGGAACCCAAGACCTAAACATGCGGTCCATGGCAGTACGGAATTCTTGAATATGTGCTGGAGTCGCCGACAGACCCGGGTAAGGCGGGTAGGCCGCAGGACTCCCAGACTCCAAATGCGCCACAGGGGCGGAGCCCTTGCCCCCCTCATCCGCATCCGAGGACCGACGGGGGGGGACGTCGGAGAGCAAAAACTCTTCTTCGACTTCTATTTGTGCCGTCTCTTACCCGAATCAGAGGGTGAAGAGGAGTGGTGGTGACGGCTCAGTGAGCGGTCACAGGAACGACCCTTGGATCTCGAACGGCACGGGGATGAGTGCCAAACTTCAAGCAACTTCCGGAGCCATTCCCCTCAAGGCCTTCTGGGCCATAGGCCTACAGTCCAGATAGGACCGGGAGTCATGGTCGCGCTCCAGGCAGTAAAGACAGACATCATGAGGGTCCACCACCAACATATTGCGACGGCAGGTCCCGCAAGACTTAAAACCAGGCATCCCTGCTGGCACCAGAGAAAACCAACACGGGACAAAAGTCTCAAAAAGGTAGTAAAAAAATGACTAGGGTACGTGCTCTAACCGGATCTGCGCTTACTGGCGCAAAAAAGAAAGAACTGACACCAGCGCACATGGGTAACGCCCAAGTAGTCTCTGTGATGTCATCTCGGCGCATACGACGCCAGCGACTGATGCGGAGCGGCAGGACACCACCTACTGACGCGCAGGGGTACTGCTGAGCAAAACTTTCAGGATCCAGTCTGACGCCTGTGGATATTCTAAGGTAAGGAATCTATCACTAACGTGTCTCTTTCAGATAAAGACGAATAACCATTGTATGGATGGGGACAAGAGCACCCAGCTGTGAGGTACGGGCAAGGGAAATGGAGGAATGGACCTTGGTTAAGGAACTGCATCTCAAAAGACGATAAGTTACAGGAGGACCTAGAGACCTGGACTGAGATCACCAATGATTTCCTCAGTTGGGGAATAGAGGGATCCGAATGAAAGGTGGCCAACACTCACTGTTGCGTCATTGCGGAGTTGGGTGGGGGAGGGGGGAACAGGAGCTGGACTTCCAAATTGGCCGCCGATGTATGGTATGGAGGGAATCCTGAGAGATAGAGGAAGTGTGGCGTTCTACGATGCTGCTGAAGTACACCAGCTGAAGGGCTATGCGGCGGGAGAGGGGGCTTTGTTTAGGAAGATTGGATTCTGGCTCAGTGGCGACACCCAGTGGGAGTCCTACTGGCTAAGCTATCTATCGAAAAGATTTGGAGTCTGCAACATCATGGATTTCAATTGCTCCTACTTGAGTTCTGTGGGGGACAAGGATGGGAGAGGGCATGAAGCCCTAGATTTGTAAGAGTTTATTATTTTACTGTGATTAAGGTAAACTCTTTAAAATAAAGATGTTAAAAAAATAGTGACAAATAGTATTGAACTGTATTGCAGCATTTGTACAGTGCATCATGTTTAATTTGTATGCGTTTGCCATGGTGCGTCATATTACAGTATTGTGCAGGCCCATGTAAACCAAGGGAGTCATAAATATACAGCACATACTGCATATATCTGCCTCACATCCATTGTGCAGTACAAAAACTCTGGTGCAGTCACAAGGAATATGTTCCTAGATTCATGCTCCTCTTTTCTCATGTTTTGGCTATGCTGCACAACCAAAATCATAACGCACCATCTACTGTCATGGTTTGGTTGCATTTTGGGCACCTTTTTGTGGTTTGTACACGATTACCACTTGTTAGAAGTAAAGGTATTTTAGGAGCACTATTTGGTGTTTTCATCAATTTGTCATTTACAAATGCTGTGTTCATTTGAGTTTTGCAATTAAGAAATAACAATTTTCATTGGCATTTTGCAATGTATTTGTGTTTCCTCTGCAATGCTTGAATCTCACACATTTGGCCAGTTGTACAATCCACATGCTGTTTTTGCAGTGACAAATCAGCTCGCAAAACTTTTGTACATCCGGCCCATGTTTACCTCAGGTATGAGTCAGAGACTAAATTGTATTTTTTTTTAGATTTGGCGACTGCAACAAATCCAGTGGTCACAGGTGACCGATAAAATGGTTTAAGTAATCTAAATTTTTTAAATTATAGCAAAAAGGGCATGCAGTAGGAACGGATGCTTGTCTCTTTATTTACAAGATATACCACAGCTAGTGTACAAACATGATTGTGAGAGCACTCACGCAGAGCAGCAAATAACTTTTCTGGGATGTTACCATGAGTACGGCCCCAAGAACTGTAGTAGATGCAGTCCTTTCTTATTTAGTTTTCAATCTTCATTCAGTAGTAAAATACTAACCAATTTACGATACGGTATTATTACATTTAACAAGTTAGCACTGAAATTTTTAATTTGACAAAATACCTAAATATTTCCCAAATATAATAAGCGTGTCAATGTTTCAATCCCAATGCAAAATTGGAAAGGGATCGTCAGGTTAGTAATATTTTCAATATCTTCATGCCAAGACAGTTGTGACCAAGAATTCAGCAAAACATTAAGAAATCAGAACAATGAGTGTAGGTACAAGTCTGCTTGTATCAAAACATGAGTAACAAGTATGTCAACGAGGCTGGTCACACAGATACATGGTGGAGGGTGATCGCTGCTGCAATTAGTAATTCACCAGGCACCAAACTGACTTTCATA
This sequence comes from Lissotriton helveticus, assembly GCF_964261635.1. Taxonomy (NCBI): domain Eukaryota; kingdom Metazoa; phylum Chordata; class Amphibia; order Caudata; family Salamandridae; genus Lissotriton; species Lissotriton helveticus. The sequence goes on along the minus strand of NC_136063.1, from coordinate 794,846,254 downwards.
TACTTCGGTTCAGTGAAGGAATACATGCCCAGTCCAGACCTAAGCTTATATCACCATATTTTGGGCTGATAATTTTACATAAAGATGATGGGTTACCCATCCCAGTAGCTTTACCTTGCAGAACATTTGGACTACTAAGACATTGTAATGAGGGTCTTAATCGAGTAGTATCACGTTACCAGTGCAGTGGGTGTTTTAATGCTTAGGTTAGAATTTTTCTTAAAAGCAGTTACAAATCATTCAAAATTATACTTTTGAAAGTATTACAGGATGCCTCTGATCCCAGTAGGAATATCCGATTGCCCATCAATTAAAGTAGAAAATCTGACAAAACTGCAATCTGGACATCTGCTCCAGAGAACCTATTTGTAAACATCTGCCAAAAGTGGTAGTAAACTTACGATAATAAGCTGGTTATCACCATCTTTCACAGCTTCCTTTAGTTCCTTAACTTCTTTCGGAAGATTTTCTTCAGATGGAATAACACTGTTTGTTGCTGCAGACGGATTGATCGAGGGCACCCTTTAACACAGAGAAAACCAAGTCAAAGCATCAGCAGGAAAAATAATTGGCCAGTCCCCAATAGATAAGGTCCACACAGGTCACATTTGCATCCTAAATCTGAATCACAAATGTAAAGAAGCATTTACAAATGCAGTAAGGTTTGCTTTGTCCAGCCCGCTCCCCAAAACCTTGGAAATGGCAAAAGCATTTTACCTTGAGCTTAGGAAAGGTTAGCTAAGCATGAGCACTAACACGCCTATTACATATGTTCACTTATACTGGACTTTCTCTTAGCATGTCTGAACATTAATTTACTCAAATAATTTACATTTGTGGCTCCATCATGGGCTGACCACAATATTCAAGGGACTACTTTCCTTGTGTGAGGGTCAGCCTACTGTCAGGAACAGCATGCTGTGAAGAATTACTACCATTGTGTCAGACCCAGCATTTTACAAAAAACTATCACTATTATGTTAGAGCCTGCAACTAACCAGGAATTACCATGATTGTGCAACAGTGAGAATTCTGCCAGGAACTCAGCCCATAGTGTTAGGACTATAATGTGAACAGGAATTACCACTATTGTACCAAGGCAAGCATGTTGTCAAGGATTACCACCATCGCCCTATGGCCAGCAGTTTACCAAGAATTCCACATCTGCGCCAGTGCCTGAATGTTGATAGGGAAAACCATCACAAAAGGTGTCGAATACCTATTGCTCGACTTCCAGGACACACTGTTTGGGGTCTAGGACAACACATTTTCAAGTTTATATTGACCAAGGACCATGCATCTGTAGTACAAGCCCTGTGGTTTACAGTACAAATGCACGGATATGTGAAAAGGGAGTGCCAGCCACTTAGGCAACTGTTTGCATCTATAAGTATATGATGTTCAAACTTGTATATCTGATTCATTAATAAAAAGCCTTTATTATTAAGGCCTGCACTCTAAGTAAATAGTGTTAGCACATCTTGCATTTTTCTTTTTTTTTTTTTAGTTGCCTGTTTTTATTATCTTTCAGTGTTATAGAAAATCTTTCCATTCTCTTGGTACATAAACACTTGCTGTTAGTCAACGCTTTAATCTCAGAAAGGTTTGGTTGTGATGATAATGTCTCAACTTATGGGCTCCTTGCTGCTTTTTTTTTTTTTTAATTCTTTATTAGGAATTATATCAGGATGACACATTCAGCATTTAAAGAAACAAATGTAAACAAACACTTTCTCCTTACTGGTTGTCATAACTACTAATTGGATCTCCGCCATACATCACATCATTGTACCATCGTGCATAGGACTTCATTCCTGTCTTTCCCTTCCCACCTCCCCCACTTCCATAGCACATCCCAGCCAGAGTAATCACTATATGCCCCCCAACAACCATCCTTTAATGGTATAAGACTGATCATATGTGCCAAGACCACTATATATTGTCAGCACTGTGCCTCGGCACACATCTTGCATTCTTGACAGTCATTCCAACATAAATAAATTTACTAATGGTGCAAATGTAACAATTTAAGGCAATTTGTAATGTTCCCAGACTTGTATCTACTTATATGCAAATACAAGCACAAAAGCAAGATGAATGATTACTTTCAAAACAAAAAGTACTAAAAAAAGCATAATGAAAAAGGTTTTGACTGATACACTATTGAACGACTTTAAGACATTATTTAGAAAAATGTGTTTGACAAATGACAATTAAAAAATATATATATAATAATGGAGAATCTGTAAAACTATTATGGGTAAGAGGAAAAAAATATATATTAGCCGGATTCTAAAAGTATGAGAATTGAAGGAGAAACAAGAGCATGATGAAATTAAAGGATTACGTATTTGCTCTTAAAAGCTAGCTCTTACATGTAAAATTTGGCCATTTACATGATGATTTCTTACGAGACAATTATTATGATGTGAAAAATAAAGCTGGTCAGGCAAGATTGTGGATTCATGGGGACTCAGAGTTAACGGAAGTCACAGCAATTGTGTGTACAGCTGAAGTAGCCAGGAAATGTGCTAAAGCTATTGTGTGTGACAAGAATATAAATAGTTAAAAGGTTGTAAGTAAAACAGGGCACAACAAAAATGAAAGCAGGGAGGATGCAAGGAAAAAATTATTCCCAACAGGCATTCATCTACCAGAAATACAGAGATATACAGACAGATAATGATGAGAAGAAATGTTACTGATATGGGAGTAAGGACCACCTTGTATATTCCAAAATGTGCTCCGATGTGAACCAGAAGTGGTCCTTTGCCGGTAATAAAGGCTATTTGAAGCGTAACCAGAGTACGGTAAAAGTCGTAAGGGAATGTGGAACACCTTCTGATTCTGAAAAGGATAGTACTGATTCTAATATGAACAATGATTGTATCCTTAGTACTGAGAACAATATGGGGTGTGAACTAAGTACCAAGTCTAACAACAAACTCGTTTGCAGAATCTAACAGTAGATATGCTAATTGTTTTGGCTATGGATCTCCATATATAATCACTGCTATACATACTTAAAAGGCTACATTTGTAGAAATGATAGCAGAAGAATTATTACCTCCAGATGTAACACCAGAATGTTTCAATGGAGATCCCATACCTAGGGTGGGGTTTCTCAGAATTCTATTTGGATTTAAAAACAAGAAAGCGTATGGTAAATTAAATGTTGTGGAAGAAGGTCCATCGGTACTTGGTTGGATTGATCAAAGAGCATTGGAGATCATTCCTAATCCCAACAGGATAGTGACTGTTTTGTGCAAAGGAGATATGGTGGGGAAAGTTTTATTGTCTGAATTTCCTAGTGAGGTTTCAGGTAAATAGGTCGGCTTAAAGGGTTTAATTTTAAGACTGTGCTCAAGAAGGGAGTCACTCCCAAGAGAATTGTAAGACACGAAGTCAACAAGAAATTTGTTATAACCGAACAGGTTAAACACGCTGAATGGTTGGTGACTTTAGTTGAGACAAGGAGTACAAATGGGAGAATATAGTTATGTACTGACTTGAGAGATTTAAATCTAAATATAATTTTTCGAAAAATTCCTTGCTCAAGATTAATGAAATGCTTGCATTTACGAAAGGAATGCAATGGTTTTCAACTATTGCCTTGTCATAAGCTCAACAAAATATGCGTTTACATCCTGGAAGGAAGAAGCCCACAGTATTTATGACTCCCTTAAGTTGTTTCCATTATGTGTGAATGCCTTTCTGGCTTGTGTCAGTAGCAGTCATATTTCAGAAGCTAATGCATTTATTTTGCTTTCATGATGGGTTGGCTTATTAAACTATATCCCGATTATGAAAGGAAAAAAAAATCATGATAAGCGTCTCAGAGAAGCGTTTTGCACATTGAGGGAAAATAGTTTAACTACTGAGTATACAACAGGTAAATTCACTGTACAGAAGCTGAACTATCGTGGCCAAGAAGGGACTTGCGAAGGGATTCGAACAAAACCAAAGTTTTTACATGCTATACTTGATTCTCCCTCACGAGCTGACAAGGACAAGCTAAGATATCTATTAGGATTATTAGAATATTATTCAAACTGTATTAGGAATTTTGGAGAGAAAACGTTTTCAATGAGACAATTAATGAAGGGTAAATGCAAATGTGAATGGTTAAATAAGTGTCAAGAAGAGTTGCTAAAGATAAAAGATGATCTGTGCAATGCCAGCCTCATTTAAGAGCTTTGTTCTTCCTTACAATCTGTTGTAACCACAGACACTAGTTGTAAGGGGTTAGGTGCAGTTTTGTGCCAGAGGGATAAAGATGGGAAGGAAGTGACACAGGTATTTGCCTCAAGGACACGGACACCTCCGGTAACATGGTATTCAGTCATTGAAAGGGAATCATTGGCCGTGGTATGGGGCCTAGAACAGTTTAGACTGTTTGGGGTTCTCAAGTCATTACAAGATGTGATCAGAAACCTTTGACTAATTTATGGACCACAAAAGGGTTGCTGAATGCCACTCCTAAAATTGCAAAGTTTCAGTAAGACTATTGGATTATAACTATACTGTACAGTACATTCATGGTTTTAAAAACAAAGTTTCCAATTGTTTGAGCAGATTGCCGCTACCTGTGGAGGAGAGTGTTATGAACGCCTTGGAAGATTTTAGTGTAGCATGGATGGGAAATGACGTTGGGAAAGGAATTTCGAGGGAAGAATGGGAAATTGGGAGCAAGGAAGATGAACAATTGATCAAAGCATGCTGAGAATAGACGGCCCAACAAGCTTCCATTAGGCTTGTGCACTAAGAATTTTTGGGAAGTACAACAAAGAACTTTCACTGGAGGAGGGATCGTTACTTAGAGGATCAATAATAATTTCTCCAGTAGATTTGAGAAAAAGGATTATGAATTGTGTCACAGAGGACACCTGGGTATACTGGAGTGCAAAAGAAGAGGGAAGGATTTTTTGGGTTGCCTGGGTTGGATAAGAAGTGGATATTTTGGTTAGAACATGTGGAGTGTGTGAAGGGGTGGATAAGTCACAAATCACTCTGAAACCACTACTTCATCCCGTAAAATGTCCCAAAACAGCTTGAGAAATTGTAGGTATTGATATAATTTGTGGGGTCTGCGGCTACGTATGCAATTGTAAAATTCTTGGACAAGATATTCCGCAGAGGTTGTTTGCCAAAGAAGAAAATTTCAAGTAATCGGCCAAAGTTTACTGCAGTTAAACAGTTTATGGAGAGAAATGGTATTACTCACAAGGAAACTTTGGTATTTCATCCTGAAGGGAATGGTGAAATTGAGAGATTCAACAGGGTATTAAAGGAATGTATTATTTATTTTATTTATTTATTTTTTAAGCTTATAGAGCGCGACAGCTACCCAAAAAGGGTTTCCCGGCGCTGGCGGAGACAAGAGCCACTTGATACTGCACGTCCAAGGGTTACTGATTAAATAGCCAGGTTTTAACGGCTTTACGGAACCGACCGTAACAACTTTCCGAGCGGATGTCCAGGGGAAGGGAGTTCCAGAGTCTAGGACCCATGAAGGAGAAGGACCTACCGCCTATCCTTGAGAACCTAACTTTTGGCACGCAAAAAAAAACTTGAGGATGAACCAAGTGTGCGTGCTGGGGAATACATGGTTATCAGAGATTGCAGATATCTCGGGGAGCCGTACCTGATTTGATTTTGTACATATAACTCAGGGCTTTAAACTTCACACGGCTCTCCACTCTGAGCCAGTGGAGCTCCCTGATGCGTCGAGAGATATGATCATTTCTCTTGCAGCCGCAGAGTAAATGCGCCGCAGCGTTCTGGACCATTTGGAGGCGCCTAATGACTGCCTTGGTAGCCCCCATGTAGAGCACGTTGCCGTAATCCAACCGGGAGGTCACCAAGGCATTGACCACCGACCTCCGAGTGTCCTCCGGCAACATCCACAGAATATTCCTCAACCAACGCAGGATGGTAAAGCATGTGGCCGCCACTGTCTTCACTTGAGCTTGCATTGTTAGCCCATTATCTATAGTCACTCCCAAGTTGCGAACGTGCTCAGATGCAGATGGAATGGGGCCCATTTCAGCAGGCCAATGCTTCGAACTCCACAGATCTTGTTTTCTCCCAAGGATCAAGACCTCCGTCTTCCCCCCATTTAGCTTGAGCAAATTCTGGTTCATCCAGATGGCTGTCGCAGTTAGCAGGGAATTGTAATTTTAATTGAAAAAGAGAAGTGGAGAAAATGGTCCGGGAGTGTCGCATCACCCCAACTTTAACAGAATGTAGCCCATTTTTGATCACGAGAGGGAGGACTCTCTTTACAAAGGATAATCAAAATTCAGTGGTGAAGCGTAATATTATTGAATTGTCACCTGGGATGGTAAAAAGCAATATTTTGAAGGCACAGTGGAAGTACAAGAAATGATATGATGGAAGAAGGAGTGTAAAGGAATATAAATTGTAGGTGGCTGACTGGGTATGAGTTAAGAAACCTGGGAAGGTGTACTAGGGAGATGGAGTATTTTCAGAACCCTTGAAGGTTGTGGAAGTATTTACTAATTCTGCATGGTTAAGCGATGGAAGAGTGAGGCATTTAAGTAGGATGGCATTGTGTAAGCAAGATTGTGAAGTTGTGAGAAAGGAGGGTGATGTTAAAGTTTTAAGTGGTTGACGGAGGAAACTGTCAAGAAGGGTGAAGACCATTATGATATTAATCAACTACATTTATTGGGGTGATGCAGATTGAACACAACCAGTGTTATCTTGTGATAATCATCCCACTAACAGTTCCAATGGTACACGTAAGAGCAAATATGGATGTGTCATTGTGAAACCCTCACTTGAATTACTTTGTTAACATGTGATGTTTTCCATTTGTAAATGAGCGAGTAGTATAGCATCTAATCTAATTTTTTTATTGTTAAGTTACGATTTTATCTTATTTATTACTATTTTCATTGTTAAGTCAGAATTTTATTATACAGGAAGATGTGTTATGTTTTACTCATTGTTTAAGCTCCTGCATGTGGTTCTGTGTTCTGGTTCTTTATAGAATGTGTTAGTTTAAATAGTGTCAGTTAACTAGTACCAGAGGAGCAACTGTGTCTCTCCGAGGCTACAAAAAAGTCTCTTCAAAACTGTTCATGAGACTCCTTTACAATATGGTTTCCTCCACGGGGAGAGGTAGCTCAAGGACCTCCACAGCCATACACTAACATTAATGAGGCCACCTCTGCCAATAGTGGCCGTGAAGGGCATTCTAATTCCACCTCTGGTAAGTAATCAAGCCAATGGCGTTTTGAAGAGCCAGGTAACCTCCAGCATCTGTTTCCAGTAGGAGAAAGGAAGTTGTCTGGCTCACTGTTGCCATCATCATGCCCAATGATATCTGGCATCCATCCTGTAGTAGTATTTTTCTCTAGGCAATGGCATGTAGAGTCCTCCATGGTGCTTCATCCACTAGTTTCTACAATTGCCTCCTTGAGAGCACATGAATGGCTTTGGTCTTCAGGATGGACTACATAGCGAGTGGCGGTACTTGAGATGGTGTCAGAGCAGACACAACTGAAATTGCTACTGGAAGGGATTTCCGCACAGATGTGGCGGGGGCTGGAGCCAATAGGGAATCCTAAAGAGGTTGCCTGGCACCAGGGGAGGCAGTACCAGGGAAGGACCAACTGTGGGTCTACAGCCAGACATCTCAAAGGTTCCATGGGACCTGAAGAGGCATCAGAGGCAACTGGAGAATAGTGGAATAACACCAAAATGGCTTGTGTGAAACCCATGATCTATGCTACGAGCTCTGGGAATGCCACGGGAGATATTGGATTTGCAGATGGAGTCGGCACTTGGGCTAGAACTGAATCTAACGCAGGGGTGACTTCACTAGCTCCATTTCTAATGAAGAGAAAGGTGCTCTAGTCAGGGAGTGATACAATGACTTACTCCAGGAGCTGGATAATTTCTGTGGGGTTTCTTGTACCTTCCTTTGTTGTCCTTCGACAACACTTGATTGCATGACTTTGACAAAGGGGAAGATAGGAATCTTAAGCGAAACCTGGAACAAGACCGATGCTCGGCCTGGAGGTCATTGTGATCATGCCATAAAGACCTTTGGCTCCCTCACCTTAATGGTCTTAATACTGTTTGACCACTGAGGACTCGAGTAGTTCTTAGGCCCCCAATGACCACAGACCGACTTTGTGATGGTCCGAAATGGACAATTATCCATGGCAAGAAAGGCAGGGCTTGACTCCTAACTATTTTTGGCAGAGAATGCCTGTCTAACACTATAAATCTTGATTCATTTTGTTGAGGATGCTCCATGGAGAGCCACTCCGGAACTGAAATGAAGGGCACAGAAAAAAGGAACTGATGCCAGCCTGCTGACGTGATGCTATACGGCTCCGGTGGAGTCCTGTCCAGTGGGGAACATACTGGCACCTGTTGGGAATTCCAAAAGAATCGGCAGATAGAAGTATCAATCAGAAAAGTGAGATCATATTTGCAGTCTCATCTAGGTCAGATTGTAAGCATCCCTGAGATACAGTTTTGTAGATATGTTGGCCATGAGGACTTGATACATCGGGATATAGTTAAAAGGTAGGCACTTGTTCTTGATTGCACAATTAGTGTGCCGTTCCAATTATTGCAAGAACCTTTCAGCAATGGACTTCTTCAACAACATAATTTCTGCTTCAGAACAAGCACAAATGCATCACGTTAATAGTTTTTTTCCTTTTGTCACATCTATTGTGCATTCCTAAGATTGATACAGTTGAAGGAACTTCGATTATATGGGACAAAAAAATATGCCCTTGTATTTGACTAAAACATGAGTGCCATCCTTTGTGTTTTTTTGTATTTCATGTTGTTTGAGTGTTTGGTCCACAAGCTATAGACTGCCCTGAACTCAAAGTGCTCACTGCCACATCCTGTCCCCAATGACACCTATGAACACAACTGATACACATGTGTTTAGAGAATGTTCAGGTGTTTCATTCATATCAGACAGAGATCTTTGCTTGAGTTTATTAGAGGATGCAGCCCTCCTTTCTGGATGTTGGACTAATTGCCACACACGAGGTCGAACAGCTGGTATACTTACAGAAGAAGCAATTACTGTGACATAAATCCTCTGTGTGGAATTGTGAAGTTATGACACCTGCCCATATATGTCTAGCGGCAGCCCTGGGTATATTGCGCAGAGAGCTTGGCAATGATGTACGCCTACTGGAGGGGCTTGTTGTGCATCTGGATGTTGGTGCAGGGTGTGGAAGGGCTGTATTGAGGAGCTGGACACCCAAAATATAACCCTGTTCTGAGTGAGAGGAACACCACTTTAATTCCAGCAGGCTATGGGGTCGCTGATTAAGGTGGCAGCCTGGTTCTAGTGCTTTGCACAAGCCTCTACATGTACAGCTGCGGAAGGACTGTTCCCTGTAAATGGTCCATGCAGTTCCCATAGCTGGTGCCATCTACATTCATAACTTCTGGCATATGTACAGTGGATGTGACGGGACTATGCGATTTGTGACTGGATTGAAGAGTGTTATGTGCACTGGATGTATTTGTAAGAAATGTTTGACTCCTTTGAGCTGCACTGGCGAGATCCATCTCGGACATTCTTTGTGTGCACATAGCCCATCCCTGTCCCCTAAACCTTCTCATTTAGTGGGTGGGGAAGGGCTTCCACTTTGTCCATGGCGTAAGCTTTTCCTGTAGGGCAAAACTCACTCCTCCTAGTTTCCTTTGTTGTTGTCAGCTCTCCTGCCAGTGATCATCCAATATAGACCACAAATGAGCCAGCCCAAACTGGTCTCAAATGTTGACACATAGAAGGCACTCGAACAAACATTGCAAACACTCTAGTTTGCTCTGGCACTTCATCTTAGCCAAGACTAATTAGCATTGACTGAGAATAATACACCCACTCTTATCATTTTTGCGTTCTTGGGAAGCATAGGTATTTGCTCTTTTAGCCAGTTAATTGTTGTCGATTAGACAACAAGGATACTTATTATGCATGTAAAGAAGGAAGACAAAAACATCCAGATTGTAAGTGTAACCTCTGCTTTGCTGCAATTCTCCCCAGACCGGGTATCAGTCTGGGAAAGCTTGAATAATTACCTTGTTCTGCTAACTACCTTTCCTTCATGCAGTTAAGAAGGACTAGGAAAGATCCAGTTAGGGTGAATGGAGAAGACTGTCCCGAACTGTAGAACCATCAGTCCAACTCTTACAGTTCCAGAGACACTGCTGGTTAAAGTGGAGGTTCTTCGTTTCCGTGAACTTACAAATGGCAAGTAGGGCATGAATGAGTCCACCACAGTGTTTTACTGATAGATTTGCAACTTCCCTAACTCTGATATGTGTCCGAGTAATATGCATTTGCGAAGCACATTCTTTGTGCATGTCCTTTTCAGTCTGCACGAGCTAATACAGTCATACACTAGGCAAGCAGATATACTAACATGGAGTTTACTGCATCAGCCTAAGGATGTTGTGGCTTGTCTTGAGGAGGCCTTTGAAGTTTTAACAAGGCAGAAAAAGCATCAACAAAATTTACAGGCAAACAAAATTTTAAGTTATGTTGAAGAATTAAAGGGCAATATGTTTACAGAGGTTTCTCAGAAGATGATTTACAAAGACTACATTAGAGCCACCTTCTGCCGCTCCACTTAATTTAGCTCAGAAATTGGAGCGGATATTGAAAAGAACATACAAAAGAACTTCCTGTAATGGATTTTACAAATGAACTGTGAATTTTTCTGAAAAAGGTTTTTAATATGTTTCGTGGAATGATCATGCACATTTTGATGTAAATTGTACTCAATATAACATTAATGTATAGTAAAACAAAAGACTGATTTAAAAATATAGGATTTAGATTTGGGTATCTGCAATTCACAGGAAAGACCCGACCAGAAGCTATACTTGGATTTACCCCCTCCAAGAAAACTATTGCCATGTCAGTGACTGCTGGTTGACCACTTAACTGCTCTGGGTGTCCACCCTCCAGCTACCAAGGATGGTCACCACCAAACAAAACTGTCACATCTAGTAGATTCCAAAATAGAGGCACCAGATGATTTTGTGTACCTATTTAAGACATTTAGAGAGAACTGGCCTACTAATTAGCTACTAATTACTTTTGTCCCCAACTATAAGCCACAGAAGTCTTCGCAAATAAATACTTAGCAGTCACTCATGGTCAGATACTAAGCCATCTTGACATTTCTAGAAACACACAGTGCTTTTTCTTGAGCATGAAATTCTGTTGTGGGGTGGTGACCTTTAGAATAGCCCTTGTTGGAACTATAAACTGCACCATTTTTGGGGTAGCACATTGTAACCAATCTAGCTACTGCAAAGTAAGCTTGGGCACCAATGTACCACCGCTGTTTAAACATTTTTAACCAAAGGAAGCGCTCTGTATTTTACAGAGTTCACTAAACTATCCTTCGAAGGATAACATTTGACTGTAGGTCTCAATGTTAACAAAAAGCATCTGTAGAGGACAATTATAGTGACATGTGGGGTTGTAAATTGATTGAGCCCATTGTAACTAAGTGTGTTATTTACTTACCTTTTAATAAAGGTATTTTTAATTTGTATAATGTAAAGCACTGACCGGACACCAAAGTTACTAAGTGTCCTATTTTGTGAATGTGAATGAATCTCTAAACCCTTGAACTTTCAGAAGTTAGTCTTGACTGCTCGCGGGGGCGCTAGAGGGCGCACTAGCAGAATGGCCGCACTAATGTGAGGCTCCTGCAGCCTGGAAACAGAATCCGCCACTTATCCTAATTAACCGACTCCTTGCCCGTCCAAAATACACACGAGTGCAGAGGATGCCAATATGCCGCCTCGGTGAAAGTTTCAGAGCTCCACGTCGTCCCGCTACAAAGTTGGAAGCAGCGAGTTTGTACCGTGAGCTGAGCCGGCGCTGGACGGAGCCTGCTGTTGGGGCCGTCGGTCTACGCTAGGCCGCGGCGCACCACGAGGCGCACAGGCCTCTGAAGGACACCGGCTAGGAGGAGACCTCCTTTAGGCGCTGCTGCAGGACGAGAGACCGGGAGGCACCAGAGTAGTAGTGGACACTATTACTGTCATCAGCGACACCTACGTGGCAAGCGGCTGAGGTTTGGGTGGCGAGCGGGGGGAAGACTGAGAACTGCGGTGAGACGCACTGCCTGGACGGGGGCTTATGGACTGCTACGGGCCGCCGTACTGAGGCGTGAGTACATCTGCGTGTGCCTGCAGACTGCGGATCGAGAGGGCTGAACCCCCCCGCACCTGGAAATTTTTCACGGGCGGTGACTTCAGGCGTGCACCTACCTGGGCAGGGCGCGGATCCCCCGTTGTGGTGGCTGGACCCCACGGGGTAATCTGTGTGCGTCTCCCGGAGGGAGCCCGAGACTCGGCTGCGAGGTTGTGCGGTGGAGAGAGACACCTCCCTACTCAGAGACACCCTGACAAGCCTCCGTGCTCGCTGCAGCTTATGGTTAAGCTTATGACACAGCACTGAGGGCCGTTGACAAGGCATAATACCTACGGGAGTTGTCTGGTGCACATCACGGTGTCCGATACACGGATTTAGAGGGACAGTCGATAATATCCTGAGGTGCTTGCGTCCACCGTGCCGCTCATTCCTGCTGGACGGGCTACGTGCCAGCATAAGCAGCCATATTGGAGGCACTGCTCTGCCGTGAGACCTACCGATTTTCGCCGCACTGTCTTGATCTGCAGTAGGTTGCTCCCGCGTTCTGCTCTCTCTGCCCAGAAAGGAGACGGTCTACTGAGCCACGTGGGCAGGCCCGATTTGCTGCCTGGGACTGCGGGCGACCACTAAGGATGATTCCCTAGCTCTCTGAATGGTGGAGCTGGAGGTCGATAATTGCCTCACCAGCCTTATGTTTCCGCTGAAATTGCTGCGAGTGCCGCGGGGCTGTATGTAGCTGGGATAACGCTACCAACAGCGGTGCATTGAGCCTATTTCACCAGCCCGTATTCCACATCTGGTATAAGCTGCTCGTATATCTCAGCATATTGGTGGTGGAGACACCCAGACGCGTTGCACTTGCTCATGAGTACGAGCTCCTGCCCTCGCCGGGAAGAACGCAAAAAGCGACTCTCACCTGCCGCGGCGAGTCCCTACAAGAGACCCACCATGGGCAAACAGGATAATCGTCAACCTAAACTAACCTTTGAGTCCACCACTTCAAAGAAGGGGTTGCGGAGCACGCCGGACGCAGCGGGCTCCCTAAGCCCATCCACAACTGGAACGAGTTCTAGCTCCTCCACGTCGGAAATGCAACAGATGATGCAAGAAATGAGGCAGGGGTTTGCCACAATAGTGGACAAGGTCGACCGGATGTCGTTGAGAATGGACGCCATCGTACAGAAAATGGATGTACACGAAGACCGCATCACTGAAGCTGAAAGGCGAATATCTGAAAATGACGGCACAACGGCCTCACATACCACGCAACTCTCGAGAATGGACAATGTCCTCAGAGTTATTGCTGCGAAGAATGAGGAATTGGAAGCTCGCAGCCGGCGGAATAACATTCGCGTAATAGGCGTGCCGGAATCCACTAACACGGGGCGCATGGAAGAATACGTGGAGAAGATACTCATCGCTGCGATTGGGACTGAGGCGTTCTCCAACCAATTTATCGCCGAAAGGGCACACCGGTCGCTTGGTCCTCGGCCTAAGCCTGGAGCCCCTCCACGACCCATCATTGCACGGCTCCTAAACTACCGGGACCGAGATACTGCATTGCGAGCAGCACGCACCAACCAAACCCTCACGTGTGATGGTGTCAGTTTTTCCATCTATCCAGACTTTACGCCTGTAGTGCAGGAACGACGACGTAAATTCCTTGATGTCAAGAAAAAACTCCGTGCACTACAGGTGGACTATGCGCTGCTGTATCCGGCGAGGTTGAGAGTGACGCATCAAGCTAAGCAGCACTTCTTCACAAATCCGTAACAGGTAGAAGACTTTTTGAAGACCCTGAGACGGGAACGTTCTGGGCACAGACACAACACAATGGTGACGAGAGACAAGAAGATGTCCACTCGCCAAATGAAGATGAGTAAAGTGGAGCTCTGATCCCCGGGGTGCTGAGATACCCCATGGATATTACCTGGAGGCCCACGGGAGGGCTTCATATGTGAGAGGATGCTGTTGCTGATCGAGTGTCCCATGGACGAGTACTGGACTGTTGGTGGCAATGTATTCCAGGCACCACCCCCTTCCCTGTAATACGCCCGAATGCGGCCGAACAGGACGAAGGGCGAGGTGTAGGGGGTGGCTATGTGCACACCCTAGACGATCCCCATAGGGTGTACCCCAATGGACATGTTGACTATATTGCAAATGTTGGGTTGTTTAAGGGTTGCTAAGGGGGGGGGGATACTGGGAAGTTGGGGTGCTTCAGTGGGTGGGGGGTGGTATTGGGCTTTTTGAGACAAATTGGGGTTTCTATGCTATCATCCATGATTTGGTTGTCTTACTTTCGACAATGCATGATGCTGATTGCTTGCAATACGTGCTCCGACTCATGATTGCAGGTGCGAAGACCATGGGCATTAGTTTAGACTCGACTGCTGTTATGTCCTGGTTGGTGATATGGGGCTGGATGTGTCCAATGTTATTTAGTTGGAGGGAGGATGGGGCACGGGGCTTTGCATTGTGTTGGATGGGACTTACAGCATTGCCAGTTAACACTGTAGTAGGTGCTTATGCTTTTGGTTACTTGGGGTTGTTTCAGGGGGGGGGAAGGGACGGGGTGGTTGTTTACAGTTTACGGTATAAATTTGGGCGCGATGACTATCGAAGAGTTGGTACACCTAGATCCGACAAGACTTCGTGATGATGTTGTGCGAGGAGGCTTTCTCGCGGTGCATTCTGTACACACAAGCTTTGATCCACAAGACTACACCAGCATGTATGTTACTTTAGGGCCCGGAATGCTTGATCATTGGCCTATACCAGATAGGGCACCTAGTGTTGAGAGATTACACCACTCATGGGGGACACTGATTTGAATGTATTAACATGGAATGTGAGGGGCTTGGGAGACCCTAGAAAAAGGCGTCAGATTCTGTCATACCTTGACCGCCACTCGGTGCACATAGCCTTTCTCCAGGAAACTCACTTCAGGGTGCAGACTGCTCACACATTTGCCAACAGATGGGCGATTCACACGGTATTCTCGTCCTTCTCGACATATGCTAGAGGTACAGCGATACTGGTAAAGAGAGGTACACCCTTTTCTATGGCTGGTACCAAGACGGACTCTCAAGGGAGGTACTGTATGATGTGGGGCAGACTAGGACACATTGCAGTCACGTTGGTGTGCTGCTACGGTCCCAACATTGATGATCCTCAGTTCTTCACTGAGCTGTGGGCGGCGGTTGTGGGAACAGGTCCACAACACCTCATTTGGGGGGGAGATTTCAACACTGCACTAGACCCTTCCATGGACCGGTCGCACCCATCCCCTCACCATTACACTAGGGCACGGACGGCACTGCGTGCGGCACTCACGGATCACAATTTGATAGACACCTGGAGACACTTGCACACTGACACGCGGGAAGGTACGCATTTTACGGCACAAGCACGTTCATGGGCAAGGCTTGACTATATATTTCTAACACCACAGCTTTATACTTCGCTAGTTAAATCACAGCATCTCCCCAGAACGTACTCAGATCACTCCCCTGTGAAAATCACGCTATGTTCGGCAGACTTAGGCCCCCCGACAACTGCTTGGCGATTGCAACCTACGATGTTGCTTGACGCTGCCTTTCAAGAAGAGCTGCGCGATGAATGTTTAGATTTTTTCAAGAGGAATAAGGATTCTGTTAATGACGTGGAGACTATCTGGGACGCGTTTAAGGTAACTTTGAGGGGGTTTTGTATTGCTAAGGGGTCCGGAGTTTTGAAAAGCATTGTGACGCGGTTGACGACACTAGAGACCGAACTTAAACGCCTTGAGGCGTCATTGGCTACAGGTCCCGATGATGCAGCCCTCTCGAGTATACGTGAAAAAATCTCTGAGTACACTGAGGAAGCCGCTTGGGAATCGAAATTTAGGGGCAAGTACTGGATCGCCCGTCGATATGGCGAAGGCGAGAGACCAGGGAAGGCCTTGGCTGCCACGATTAAACTGACACGTGCACCTAATATTGTACTAGAACTCCAGAACCCGGAACGGGAGGTGATTAAGGACACCGCTCAAATCCTCAATTCGTTTGTGATGCACTACAGCACACTATACACTTCCACTAGAACAGTTGACCTCCACTTGCAAGATTATGTTATGTTAAATTATTTTGTACCGCGCACGGTCACCAAACGGTTTCATAGCGCTCAGACAAATGCGGAAGGCGGGGGCAGGTTTTACTCAAACGCTGACCGAAAGAGAAAAGTTTTCAGCATCCTGCGGAAGCAATCATAAGTTGGGCAGTGTCGAAAGGCAGTCGGGAAGGGATTCCAAGTCTTAGGGGCCAAAAAAGAAAAACACAGACCACCATGCTTTTTACGTTTGATTTTAGGAATAACTAGGAGATTGTGTGAAGTGGAGCGGAGGTCTTTCAGGGGCACATACCGCTTCAGACAAGAGGAGATGAAGACAGGAGCTTGATCAGACAGAGCTTTGAAGATTGTACAGCCAAGTTTGAAAATGCAACGTTTGGCCACCAGGAGCCAATGTAGGCTCTGAAGCAGCGGCGAAACGTGCTGATGTTTAGGCTGATGGTAAATTAAGCGTGCTGCCTGATTTTGCACGAGTTGCAACCTGTGAAGATGGTAAGCAGGGATTCCCACGTACAAAGTGTTGGCATTGTCAATTCTGGACGCAACGAGAGCCATGATGACAAGTATAAGTGCATCTCTAGTGAGGAACCTGCTGATCTTGCGTATCCTACGCAGATGGAAAAAGCAGGATGACGTGACAGCATTGATATGAGGCCTCATAGATAGATCACCAGAAATGACTACGCCCAAGCTCTTTACTGAGTTGACGGGGCAAGGTGCAGACCCTAATGAAGGAGGCCAAAAGCCAGCATTCCATGGATTGTTTGACCCGCCTACCAGCACCAGCTCGGTCTTAGTAGGGTTTAATTTGAGCTGACTGTGATACATCCATTCCGATATATCAAGCATGGTAGTTTGGAAGTTAGCACGATAGGATAAAGTGTCAATAGGAACAATTAACTGCAAATCATCCGCATAGTTGAAGATTGTAGCCGAGGATTTGCGAAGAAAGGCGATTAGGGGCTGCATATAAAGATTAAATAATAAGGGGGACAGAGCGGAGCCCTGTGGGACTCCGCAGGATAGGGGGGAGTAAGAAGCAGAGAAGGTAGACAAGTGCACTGCCTGGGATCGCTTATCCAAGAAAGATCTGACCCAATCGAGAGCTACGCCCTGGATGCCAGCATTATTGACACGGTCGATCAATATTACATGATCGACCGTGTCAAAGGCCGCCGACAGATCCAATGCCTGAGAGATGTTATTGTCGGCGCCCCTTCTCAAGGCATCCATCACAGCCACAATGACCGCCTCGGTAGAGTGTAATGGCCGGAAACCGGCTTGCTGGGCATCCAAAAAAGACGAGCTCTCAATAAAAGCACTCAGGCAGCGAGTGACATACGTCTCCAGAATTTTACCAAGATAGGGGAGAAGGGAAATAGGCCTGTAATTGCTCAAAACCGTAGGGTCGGCGTTGGTCTTATTTAGTAGCGGTATCACTACTGCCTGTTTAAAGGAGTCTGGGACCACCCCCGTAGCCAGCGAATTGTTGAGAAATGCCAGTGGGGGTCAGGGCAGGCCAGGAAAATTTCCTTAAGGATTTGGGCGGGGCAGCAATCGTTAGGGGAACCAGAGCTCACTTTATGTAGAAGTGAACGAAACTCCGTGAGGGAGATAGGTGGAAAAGCATCCAGGCAGTCTTGATTTTTGGGAGGTGAAGGAAGGGGTGAAGAGGATGAAGGCGAGGTAATATTGTTCCTAATAGTAGCGATTTTGTCTAAAAAATTAAAATTGAGAGAATCACACAAATCTGGTGTCGGTAGGGGTTGGGGAATAACACGGTCTGGCAGAGAGAGCGTGTTTACTATGGAGAAGATATCCTTTGCCTTAGAAGCAGACGCCATAATTTTAGAGGAAAAGTAGGTTGTCTTGGCCAACACAATAGATTTTTTATAGGCTTTCAGGCAGTCCACAAATTCAGTTTTAAGTTGTTGATCATAATTACGCCTCCAGCGGCGCTCAGCCTGGCGAAGAGCTAGTTTGTCCAGCTTTAGTTGGTCCGTGAACCAACGCTGGGCGTCATGAGGGCGCATGGTTTTTATAGTTTTCAGCGGGGCAACAATATTACAGGCAGACAGCAGCCATTGTTCAAGAAGAAGGGCCTGGCCAGTCACAGAGGCGGAGGCCGAAGGAGCTGTGGAAGCCAGTATGGAATGTAGTTTCACCAAATTGGCTCTCTTCCAGTCCCGAGCTGAGAAATTGGTAATAGGGATGGGGCGAGTAGGGATTGTTAGGTTAAGGGAAAAAGAAATAAAACAATGATCTGACCAAGAACAAGGGGACACCATAGGAGGCGAAATTTCAAGATTGGCCGTCCACACTTGATCTAAAATGTGACCCTTGCAGTGTGTGGGAGTTTTGATATATTGACTGCAGTTCAAGCCTGATAGGAGGTCAGAAAATTCCTCCGAGAGGCTACTCTCCCGGGAGTCGGAGGGCCAGTAATTGAAGTCTCCAATAATGATAACCTTAGCATGATTGATGATAAGCTGGGAAATTAGGTCTCCAAACTGTTGGGGGAATAGGGGCATGTAGTCAGGGGGTCTGTACACAAGGACACATATGAAGGAGGACCTTGGGGAGGAGAATTTAAGAATGAGACTTTCAGTTTTGGGGATCGCGACACTGGTTAGGGTAGTAAAAATATGTCGGGAGCGAATAATAGCTGCCACCCCGCCGCCGGCCTTCCCAGCTGGCCGATTAGATTGTAAAATATAATAACCGGCGGGGATGGCAGCAAGAATATCAGGGACAGAGTCCTCAGTCACCCATGTCTCCGATAGATGATCGAGCTGTGGATATTCTCCTCCTAACAACTGGAAGATTTCAAGCTGGTGTTTCACCATTGACCGAGTATTAAGATAAAGCACGGTCAGTGGAGTAGCCCCAGGTGTTACCAATTTGTGGCAAGCTGTTTTTGGCTCAGTACACAGAGAGGGAATCTCAGGTCCAGGAGTATCAGAGGAGACATAAATACCACAATCCTGAGCAGCCCTAGCGGCACGGGCCTGAAGAGGTCCCGATCGGCGGAACATCAGGAGGTCGGCAGAAGAATAGGTGATAAGCTGCGCATTATAACTGGCCCCAGGTCCAGGTCGGCCGCGGCTGGGCGCAGACTGGCTTAACTTAGGCGCAACTTCGGCGCAAAGTCGGCACGCCTGCTGCGCTCGTCCGCTGCGCTTCCGCCAGGTTACCATTTTGTACAAACCAGGAAGTGAGCCACTAGACAGCTAACCTGCAAGATGGAGGGGCAGGGCGGAAGTGGTGTCAAGAACAGGAAGTGGCGCTCGGCTAGACGACCCTCCGCACAAACGGCACAAAGCCGGGGCGGAACGGGGTCAAGAGCGATGAGAAAAGCAGGTAAGTAAGTTTTGCCAAACTCAAGTTCACCACAGATATAATACACATTACAGGTTTGCACGAACCCGATTAATTACACAGAGCTTTTAAAATCAGCCTATTAAAATAAACAGCGAGACGAGCACACACCAGCACACACCCGCAGCCTGAATCGCCGCGTTTGTCAAGGGAGGGCTCCAGCTGTTGAACCTAAAATAGGAGATTTCCAGCAGCCACTAGACCGCTATCCTGCAAGATGGAGGGGCAGGGCGGAAGTGGTGTCAAGAACAGGAAGTGGCGCTCGGCTAGACGACCCTCCGCACAAACGGCACAAAGCCGGGGCGGAACGGGGTCAAGAGCGATGAGAAAAGCAGCTAAGTAAGTTTTGCCAAACTCAAGTTCACCACAGATATAATACACAATACAGGTTTGCACAAACCCGATTAATTACACAGAGCTTTTAAAATCAGCTTATTAAAATAAACAGCGAGACAAGCACACACCACCACACACCTGCAGCCTGAATCGCCGCGTTTGTCCGATGTTTCCCTTGGTTGGCTTAGTGATGGGCAGAGGGCGTTTTTGAGTGCCCCTTTCGAAGTAGATGAGGTGAGGGACGCGATCATGAGTATGCGGTCGGGGAAAACTACGGGATTAGACGGGATCCCGATAGAATTTTATAAAACATACATAGACTTTATGGCTCCGGTACTACGAGAGGTATACGAAGATGCCCTTGAGGTGGGCCACTTGCCGCCTTCTATGCGTGTAGCACTTATTACATCACTACTTAAACCCGGGAAACCGGCGAACAAATGTGACTCTTACCGTCCCCTTTCCTTGCTAAATTGCGATGTTAAAATACTTGCCAAACTAATTGCTACTCGTATCAGCCTCCTGCTCCCTACTCTGATATTGCCTGACCAATCGGGTTTTGTACCTGGCAGAGCGACATCACATAATTTACGTACTTTCTTTTCCGTCCTAAACTCCGTACATGAAGACCAACCGATGGCAGCTGTCTTCCTCGACGCCACTAAGGCCTTTGACTCTCTGGAGTGGGACTATGTGTTCGGGATCCTGGAGAGAATGGGCTTTCCGGCAATATTCATCTCATGGATTTAGCTCCTATATGAGCGTCCTGTGGCCAGAGTGCTTATTAATGGCAGACTTTCCTCGGACTTCCCCGTCACCAGAGGAACTAGGCAGGGGTGCCCCCTGTCGCCGCTTCTATTTGCTATAGCTACGGAGCCCCTAGCCGCGAAACTGCGACAGCATTACAGGGACAGCGCGTTGCGTTGTTTTCAGAGGCAAATACTAATATCGATGTATGCAGATGACATCACCTTATATGTACGTGACCCCAGCGAAAACTTGAACCCCATTCTCAGAGAGTTTATACGTTTTGGTAGACTCTCCGGCGTTCAGATCAATTGGGGTAAGTCATGTATATTCCCACTCACAACGTCCACGACGCAGTTTGGGCTAGATTACCCCATCACTTGGTGGGAAGGAGATTTCAAGTATTTGGGTATCCACATAGAGAGGGATAGAGATGCCTTACTTAGAGCCAACTATGGCACTACGATGAATCGCATTATTGATAGCATTGCAAGGTGGATCACCCTGCCCCTTTCTATGGCTGGTAGGACATCTTTGATTAAGATGGTTATCCTCCCCCAATTGCTATACCTGTTTTTGAATATCCCTTTCTACCCTGGAAGGTCCTTTTTTCAGCAACTTCGGACGGAACTCATCAGACTGGTATGGGGCGGGAAATCGCCTCGACTAAAATGGGACACCCTAATTGGGCCCTACAATCGGGGCGGGTTTGGCATACCAGACTTTGAATTGTATTACCAGGCTGCTCAGGCTCACTATGCCTATTTTTGGGTGCATCAGCCTAGATACATACCTCAACTAGCTGCTGAGCACTGGCTGGCCCATCCTATCCCCATAGAAGGCGCTTTATACGCCTTGGTGCCAGGCAGAGATAAGACGCCCACTACGGTGAGCACAGTAACCGCGTGGTCCCAACTTGCTACTAGGTTGGAGACTGCAATGCTCTATGCGCCGCTGTTGCCACTGGCTTATCACCCACTTATGCCCTTACTACAAGAGGCGGGATTTCGCAGGCTGCTCCACAAGATACACGTTGCGACATGGGGGGACTTGTATCGCAATGGGACATTTCGCTCTATGGCACATCAATATGAAGGCATACAACCATCTCCGCTTGATGTCTTTGTATACATTCGGCTCCATCAGGGACTGAAAGCACTTACGCCTGACTTTCCACATGAGCCCTTGACCTTCGCTCATCTACAGCTCATACTTCAAAATGACACCCCTTGTAAACTGGTATCGACAATATATAGATCAGTACACACACAAATAGATTACCTACCATTAGCAGCTAGACTAAGATGGGACCAGGAATTGGGGACACCGCTCACGGACAGGCAATGGGAATTTTGTCTCCAGCAGACAGAGCGCATTTATGCTAGCAGTAGATACAGAATTATACATTACAAATTTGTGCACCGACTGTATTACACTCCAGCCCGAATGTGCAGATTCCAACTTCGTACTACTGACAATTGTGATAGGTGCCACGCTCCGGGGGCTGATTTTTTGCATCTGGCATGGGCGTGCGATGCAGTTCGGCTCTACTGGAGTCAGGTGATTGCAGCACTGTCCAAAATGATTCATGCTGAAATAGACCCCTCCCCTACTCTGGCTCTCTTGGGGTATGTAGAGCCCCTACAGGCAGCACACCGCAAATGTATCGCACTAGCCCTCTTGGTGGCCAAAAGGAGGGTTGCATGTAGATGGGGCAGGGGCAGGGCCCCAAAATTCAAGGACTGGCTGCGTGACCTTACTTATTGCCAGGAACAGTTAAATACATATTCTGAGTTGTTGCCTATCGCCTCGCGGCCCAGGGACTTCTGGGCCCCTTTGCAATGTTACCCATTACAAGAAAATGATGATGCCGAGGAGGGGGCGACCACTTAAGGGGTTACTTGAGGGGCCTCATCAAGGTGATATTTCGTTGTACAGGGTACTGAGAATGTGGACCCGAACTGTTGCGGAGGGTACCTGGTGCCATCTGGTCCGTGGGGTGGGGATGTATTACTATACAAGCACACATTGGCTTAACTGTTCTGATGTTATTTGTAACTTGGACTGGTGTGAATCAGGTGCTTTCTCTCAGATATGCTAATTTATGGAAGATCTCCCTTTGTAGACATTTATTGTTGGTACGGGTCGCCTGAAATGTGATATGCACTGTAGCTGCGTGTAATACGAGACTGACTGATAATGACTCAGTATTAATGTGCTGAAATGTATGTATCCGGTTATCTGGTTCTATACATGCATTGCGGAATGTGGACTACCATGTGTACATGTGAATGCACTCTTTGACGTTGTTTTGTAGCTGAAAATTTCAAAAATAAAGTTTAAAAAAAAAAACGTCTTGACTGCTTGCTACCCTGAGAGTCAAGAAATTAACGAACACCTCTTGGCTATCCAATTTCAAGCTCACCAGCATTGTGAACCGGAGACAGCAATAGTAAACAGAACTCACAGACGATACAGCCCAGCAACCTCTAACATCACTAAGAGCCAAGAAAAGATAATGCAACGAACATGACACTGCAACAGACACAGAAGGGTATGTTTCTTCTCCTTTGTCACTGATTGGGTCGACTAATTAGGATGCAAAAAATTTAGATTAATATTTTAAAATATGCAATGATTAACATCAACCTTCTGCAAATCTCTAAAAACCTACCTGTTTAGCTTATAATATTTTAGCCCACTCACTCCTCTCTATCTTCTCGTTGGCAGCACCGGGACACTCAAATTTGAGTAGCTGTTTACGCTATTTAAATTCCCCTCATTCATTCATTCTGTAACATAAAATTCAAAGCAATGACACGCATTTTAAATGAATGTGCAAACTCCAATAGGCAGTCATGACTATGTATATAGGCCGTAGAAATACTAAAAAGCAAGCTTCTTTACACTAGATGTGAACCTAATATTGCTCAACTATGCAAAATATAATTTAGAAGCGTGGCATGCTTAGAAATATTAGTCATAGCTACAGATTGTTGTCGTTTTAATCAAATGTATTATTGCACGCAAGCAAGTTTCTATACTGGATAAGACCGAGAGTACTCTCCTAGAAATATCGAAAAGGATTCCAGGCACCAGCTGAAAATCACACCGCCTACCGGCCAAGGAGTGGGAGAGGACTGACAGGGGGGGCAATTGGGTGTAACCTGGGCAGGCCGCAGGGGTGGTCTTGCTTACCCCTGGCAGGCGGCAGAAGCACACCCTAGGACCCCAAAGGAAGACCAGCAAAGGCGGTTCACCCCAGCCTGGAAGATGTCCGGGGTAAAGAACGCCAAAAACTCCCACCAAACCAAACTGGACCAGTTTACCCTACTTAAAGGCACTGAGGTCCAGGACTCCTTGCAGGAACGCCCTCCTCCAGATGCCCAGGCAGCAGAAGATAACGGCACACTATCCCTACACGACATAATGGCAGCAATACGGGGTTTGTAAACAGCGCTGGAAACCCAAATAGACCCGGTTACTACGGAGGTGTTCTTGATCCGGGCCGGTCTGCGCAACATGTGGGCAGGAGTGCAAACTGTAGAAGACGCCACGAAAACTCTGTTTCAAGACACCTCTACTCTGCAAGCCCAAATGAAAGAAATGCACACGCGAATGGTCCAGTTGGAGGCCAGGCTGGAAGACTAAGCGGGGCGCTCGCGACATAATAACGTCCGAATCCTAGGGGTCCCGAAAAAGGCAGAAGGTTGCTTGGTTGACCTCTTCGCGGAAGAACTGATTTTGGGCAACTCCAGCCAAAAGGTCTCTCAAAGATTTTCTCGGTGGAAAGAGCCCACCGGATACCGGGAGGCCGCCCCCAGCCTGGGAGATGTCATTCTGCAAAGAGCCGGGGTGGTTCCCCCCGGTCCTTTTTGAAAACTCGCAGGTAACCTTCTTTCCGGATTTTACCCTAAAGACTCAAAAATTGAGGTGCAGCTTCCTCGAGGTTAAGAGAGCGCTCCGGGACAAAGGGGTAAAATACTACATGCTTTTTCCAGCATGCCTCCGTGTGGAGTCTGAGGGGAAGGCCTGTTTTTTTTCTGACGTCGGAGGAAGGTTGGAACTGGATAGAGGGCTGGAGAACAGTGGGAGGAGCTGCAAGAGAGGTCTGCAGTGGAAGACGAGGAATACAACAGTCTCAAATGGACTATTCTCTGAGGAGGTGCAAGAGTAGCGGAAACAGAGGGACAGTGAGTAAGAGCCTGACTCCCAAATTGCACATATGGAGAACTGTTTGTGGAAGTAGCTCTGTTATAGGCGGCTGTAAATCCTGATGTTGGAGGAAGAGGAGGGACACATTTTGTAAACTGTGCTCAATGGACAGAGCAGGACTGGTTTGAGAGAATGAACCACACCAGAAAGGATGGGATAGATAGCTTTAAACTTATGGCGCTCAGGCTAAGCGCTATGACCAAAGAAGGGGGTGGGGAGGGATCGGGAAGGGCAAGCGTATGTTCCCTCCGTTTAACATGTTGGGTGGGGTCGACAGGCTCTTTGCTGAATTGAGGGACGGACAATTGGGGCTCTGTCAGGCAGGGTAGCAGGGGTGGGGGGAGGCAAGGTAGGAGGAAGGGAGGGGGGTTGTTGCATGTTTTTTAGTTAGTTCATCTGATCGTTTTCTAAGTAACAGGACACAAGCAGACAGCACCTTTAAAAGTGACCACAATGCTGCGTCCCACATGGGGGCCCCAATGGGGGTTGGGAGGGAGGATACTCCGCGCAGCCCAGGAACTCAGTCAATGACGCACACAGCTTAGAGCCACCATGACAGGACAAGTTCAGGCTGAACTGAAAGTAATGTCCTGGAACGTAAATGGGCTGGGGAGCACGGTTAAGCGATGCATTGTGCTCCAGTTTATAAAAAAGCCCGCCACGAATGTGGTCCTCTTGCAGGGAATGCATCTCTTGGGAAATAGTTGTAAGGCCCTGAACGGATGGGGATACGAAATGAAAGCGCACGAAGGATACATATCTGGTTCGAGAGGTGCAGGAATCCTCCTTAAGAAAAGCCTTCCCATTACAATTGAGAAAATTCGGTCAGACAGACTGGGCAGGTACGTGGTGCTCTCAGGGAGGTGGGTAGGCAAGGTAATTATTATTTTGTCAGTATATGTCCCGCCCACGCTAGGAAACTAAACCCCGACGGATCTGGGGGCTCAAATACTGGAACTTCCTGTGGGTCGATTGTTCCTGGGAGAGGACTTTAATATGGCGGGCTGTGACTGGTTGGACCGTATGCCACCTAGAGCCACAGGCCCCACTCAAACGCGGCTGGCGGATTTCTTATCAGCCTTAGGCCTCATAGATGTCTGATGTCTCTTAACCCCAACAGACTAGGGTATGCGTTCCATTCAGCAGCACATGGTAGTCGATCGCGAATCGATTTCTTGATGTCTCTGACCTCTGCAAATTGGAGGAGGAGTATGGGTAGACACCTGGAACGTGGTATCTCCGACCATATTCCCATATGGGCAACATACAAGGTGGGTGGAGCGCGAAAGGGATGCCCAGTAGCAATAAATCCCTGGTACACCAAGATACCCAAGAAGCGTATAAGACAGGCCTTCTCGCTCATAGCAGGACACAAAAAAGAGAAAAGGGCGAAAGGTGTGAAGCTTGAAAAGAATTCCTAGATTTGGAGCTCCAAGTCGTGAGGAATTACGATGAGGAAGTGCAACATATGTTGAACTCAAACAAGAGCATAGAGACAGTGGGTTGGCAAACTATTGGCCTGGCTGGATCAGTGCCAAAGGGCGGTTAGGTGGGTCCCTTCGCTCACTTCTGGGTGGGGGAGGAGGTTAGGAATCCGGTAGAGATTGCAGAAGTCTTTGCTGATCATTATGTGGAGGTTTTCTCAGCTAGTACAGTACAACAAGAGTCCCTAGAGTTTCTAAGGGATATCTCACTATCAGTATTAACGAAAGAAGAAAGTCAGCCTCTAGAGGAAGACCTAACGGTAGAAGAGATGACCCAAGCGATTGGGGTTTTTAAGTCAGGCAAAGCATTGGGGCCAAACGGTATCCCAATTGAACTATATAAACTCACTGCACAAACATCTGTGCCCCACTTGTTGGCAATGTTTGAGGAGAGCAATAACAGGGGTACACTCCCACTCCATCAATGACTAGGAACCATAGTCTTAATACATAAAGAGGGTATGCCAAGGGACACATGCACATCATACCGGCCAATCACGTTATTAAATGGGGAAGCAAAGATTTTCGCAAAACTACTGGCTCAGCAACTTCTCCTTTTGCTCCCGGTCCTGGTCCATCCGGACTAGTCTGGATTTACGCCAAGGCGCAACACTACCCTGAACCATAGGCGTCTCCATGGAGTTATGGGACACGCCCACAGAATCAGAAAGGATGCCTCAGTGCTATCTCTAGACGCCCAGTTTGCTTTCGACACCGTTGAGTGGCAATATATGATGGCGGTGCTCAATCGATTGGCATGTGGTCCACAATTAGTCTCTTGGCTTAGCCTACTATATACCGGCCCACAGGCTCAGGTAGTGGTCAACGGTGAGAGGTTATGCACATTCTTGCTCCAACTAGGCAGGAGGCAAGGTTGTCCACTGTCCACACTGATCTTCGCGCTGATCCTCGAGCCAGTGGTTGCAAGGATCCGGAGAGATCCAATTATACTAGGGCAGCGCTGGTCGGAGGATTGGGAAGATAGGATATCGTTATACGCTGACGACATCCTCCTGTACGTCATGTTCCCCGGGCCTCCATCGCAAGAATACTGAACATCTTCACCGGGTTTGGTCAATATTCAGGATAGACCATGAACTGGGCCAAAGCCGTAGCGTTAGTCCTCAATGGGCCAGCACCAAATCTGCCGATGGCGTGTGTGGTACAGGTGGCTACAGACAGATTAAGCTACCTGGGCCTCTTTGAAACAGCTGACCAGACCCACTTTCAAGCCTGCAATCTCCTACCCCCTCTGGAACGCCTCAAAAGTGGCGTTCGCCACTGGCGAGCCCTTCCACTCTCACTTCTCTGTAGATCGGCACTGTTTAAAATGATGGCCCGCTGAGATTTCTTTACGTATTGCACAATACGCCATTCCTGGTTCAAGACTCATACTTCAACTCAATAGATAGAGGTCCTCTCCCTCCTGTGGGATGACGGCCCCCCAAGAACTGCACTCAATAAGCTGACCCGTGGCTGGTATGATGGAGGGATCGCATTGCCACACATCCAGACGTATTATAGGGCAGCTCAAATTGCAACCATTAATCAATGGGTCCACCAACCGTTAAAAGAACCAGCGTACCAGATGGAAATGCTTGTTATGCAGCCGAGAGGGTATCTCCACGCGCTTTAGCCTGACCCACGAAGACTCGTGCTAGAGGGCCCCACAGCAGTGATGGTTCATTGTTGGAATGTGACTCTCTCCAAGCTGGGGTGGAAAAATAAACTCCCCAAAGCCACACGACTTTGGGAATCCCAACAACTGGGGGCCTCACCCTATTTCACATAATGCCGGAATAGAACCTTGGCACATTCAAAACAATATTTAATTATCCTATTAATAAAAAGCATTCCTAAAGAGAATTCTTGCAAAAATAATGTTTCTTCTCTTCAGTATAGTTCTTTGTGTACGCAGTGAAACAATTATTTTAGAAGGAGAACTTCTGATCGATGCCAATGAGAACTGAGGATTATGTTTCCAGATCTTAAATATTGAAGAATGTCTGTAGCCAACTTGTGATAAGGCTTTACAATCTGCATGTGTTTTCAGAGTAAGATAAGAACGGAACCCGCTCACACGGGAGAGCTGCCTTTTGACTAGACCAGGGAGGAAGAAGCCTGATACAATGTTTGCAACATGTATTTATGCCTTTTTTAGGTCTCGCCTGGAATTAGCATCCGAAGGATGCGTCCAGGCTGGAGACTTATAGTTGCCGGTCTCGGGGGAATGAGGGACAAAAGGGTGTTACAAGCTTTTCTCCAGGATTTGGGTGCGCGAACGCGCACGTCAGCTCCGTCCACGCGTGCGCACACAGCCAGCCACCACACAGACTGAAACACACGAGCGCTGGTTACTTTCACTTTCCATCCCCCCACCAGTCATCGGCTCATTTTACACACGCACGCATGCATGCATGCATACATACACACAGACACACGCGCACACACAGGCACACACGCGCACAAACACACACACAGACACAGACACACTCGCACACACACACACACGCGCACACATCCCCCCCCTCACACCCCACTCGCTGAGTTCTTTTCGTGTGTCCCTCTCTCCCTCGGCAGGCAGCGGGTCATCCTCAGCAGCAGGCGGGGCTCTCCACGAGCACGGGAGCCCCGCTAGCTGACACGCAAATCTTCCGGCTGACGGGCACAGGAGCGCTTCATCACAGGAGCGCGGGGTAGGCTCCAGTCTGCTTCCTGTCTTTTTGCGGCCCCGCCCCGTCCCAACACAGGTTGCCTGGCTTCCTGTTCAAGCCGGGCTGCGGCGGTGAGTTTTTATTATTTCATTTTCTGATTGCTATCGTTTAACCGAACGACAACCCCCATGCGCAGACCGCAGACACCAGTCTAATCTGAAAGTACGTTCAAAAGCTGGGAAAAGAAAATGCTTCTTGTGTATTCATTGTTGTGTGTTCTTTATAAACTTTCACATGCACGGGCGCCACGCTACATGTTTTAACGCGGTCCCCTCTTTTGTGCTTATTTTATTTACGTTTTCCACAGCCTGCCGTTGTTCTCCCCCTGCAGCCGCCAGAGGCAGCCTGGCATGCAGCAGTACTGTGTCAAGTTCCCCCAGTGACAGGGACTAATAAGGATCCAGCCGCTTTTGCTGAATACCTTCCAAACACTGACGACTGGCCTACTTCTACATAGACTGCGGGTCCCCAGCGCTTTGCCGGCACCTCTACACAGCCTCCTGTTAGCCAACAGAAACCCCTATGCCGGCCTCCAATAAGACATTCCAAATGCATTGGAACAGAAAAGTGTAAAGTCTACAGCCATTTACATTTTTTATAAATTCTTACTCCCCTTTGGGTTAAAAAAGAAAAATCTGCACAGCGTGCTTATTTTTCGCCTAAGGACAATTTAATATTACATACCCGCACCTGAGCCAGCAAAACGCAGCAAAATGACGCTCCGCAAACCAGCTCCAAACTGCTTGTTTCTCTACATTTCACTTTGACCGTTAGCTTTAACTGCTGATTTCTAATCCAACCTTACCTGTTCATTTACTTAAATAAAACCGAAATCTTTCTCCTAAAGTGTTTGTTTTTCCGACTGATTTCCTTTCTTTCTTTATCATAACAAGCAGCAAGCCCTTTGAAAGCACAACAACAAACCGTAGGATGCAACATTTAAAACTTGCTTTTTTGACCCATTTTTCCTGTGCAGTACAGTTTATTTAGAAGAATTACGCCTATTCTATCATCATGGAGTCCACGTAAAAAAAGCGCACACTGCTTTGTAGAAATAACACCGAGTTTAAGTGGTAAAATAAGTAGGCACAGTATGTCCACTATATGGTATGCATAAAAAAAATCTCTGTATACTTCATGCAGCAAAGACTAAAATAATCACAAAGAACCCATGATGGCGCTCAAAATTTAAACTAGCATTCATTCAGAAGACTGATACGGAAATTAGCTCCGCGAAACAGACGGTGCAGCATTTGGGCATTAACCTGCATTAAGGCCCGGTAGCTTTATTTTTTTAAACTCTAAACTTCAAGTGTCCTTGGGACTCACAACGTAGAGAAAAATATAGTGCTTTCAGAAACACTAAAAAATATAGCGCTTTCAGAAACACCGATGGGAATGCTATTAACAAACTCGTTATTATGTAAAAATTGACCTTGTCATTTTTTTGTATCTGTGAAAGCTATATTTCTTAAAAGAGGTGTCTGCTTTTCATCCGTTCCCCCTCGCTCGTTGTTTTCCCCATCCCTTTGTTCACGCCTCCTCCCGTTCTCTGTGTTTTCCATCCTCCCCCCTCCCGTTCTGTTGCCTGTGCGCTTCTCCCCTGCCCCCTCCATGATGCCCTTGTTTTCAGCTGCATTCAATTCCTGCCCTTTTGAACTGGTTTGACTTGTTTTTTTAAGCGCTTTATTAATTTTCACACAACCGGGTGGAAAGTGGCCATCCCACAGCAAAACAAACATGAACTTGAGTCGTAAAACATACAATATTACAGAATTCATTATCCGAGACACTAGCTTTTAACCCTTGTAGAGCCAGAATGTGAGAGCAGACACTTTAGAGACACCCGCCATGAGGTATTCTCTACCCAGTGGTTTAAGGGGAGAAAACTCAGTGAGTTTGTCCACCGGCAAAGAATCTGCCGAGATGTCACGAAGCACAGACATGTTTTGAACACCTGAAATCCACTCAAAAATAAATTTCAACATGCACACTCAGAAAAAAGTGACTCAGCACCATTAACATGTAAGGCAGAATAAGATCTAATCCCTCATAGGAGAAGCTTTTGAAATGGGGCCACCACCGTGTACCTCACACCAAATGTATAGTGTTATCCTGGAGTATAAATCTTCTGAAGCACGTCACCCTGTGTGCCCCTATGCACATTACCTTTGCCCCCTGCTGGACATCACCCAGTCACCCATGTCTTCTACTGTACAGGGTGCTAAATGAATGTTGATCTGTGTGCATTGTTGCCTACATGCTTGCTGACCTGCATGCATGTGTCCTACATGTATACTGTGCACCTATGTGTGCATGCACTGTACAAAAGCCAATCTCCTGGAGATGTCAAGGTTTCTCCTTAGATGTATGGACTGAGTGTTTGTTATGCTGCATCCTGCATCCCATTCTTAACAGCCATACTAAGATTATGTTTTTTTGTAGGACTTCTTTTTATTGCAATGCATAGTATGGTTGGATGTCATTAGTCTGCCCATGGCTTTGTTTGCTGGAGTTCTGCACAACTATCTATCTATCTCTCTATCGATCTATCTGTCGCCCTCTATCTATCTATATCTATCTATCTGTCGCCCTCTATCTATCTATATCTATCTATCTGTCGCCCTCTATCTATCTATATCTATCTATCTATCGCCCTCACTCTATCTATCGCCCTCACTCTATCTATCCATCGCCCTCACTCTATCTATCCATCGCCCTCACTCTATCTATCCATCGCCCTCACTCTATCTATCCATCGCCCTCACTCTATCTATCCATCGCCCTCACTCTATCGCCCTCACTCCTATCTATCTATCGCCCTCACTCCTATCTATCTATCGCCCTCACTCCTATCTATCTATCGCCCTCACTCCTATCTATCTATCGCCCTCACTCCTATCTATCTATCGCCCTCACTCCTATCTATCTATCGCCCTCACTCCTATCTATCTATCGCCCTCACTCCTATCTATCTATCGCCCTCGCTCCTATCTATCTATCGCCCTCGCTCCTATCTATCTATCGCCCTCGCTCCTATCTATCTATCGCCCTCGCTCCTATCTATCTATCGCCCTCGCTCCTATCTATCTATCGCCCTCGCTCCTATCTATCTATCGCCCTCGCTCCTATCTATCTATCGCCCTCGCTCCTATCTATCTATCGCCCTCGCTCCTATCTATCTATCGCCCTCGCTCCTATCTATCTATCGCCCTAGCTCCTATCTATCTATCGCCCTAGCTCCTATCTATCTATCGCCCTCACTCCTATCTATCTATCGCCCTCACTCTATCTATCGCCCTCACTCTATCTATCGCCCTCACTCTATCTATCGCCCTCACTCTATCTATCGCCCTCACTCTATCTATCGCCCTCACTCTATCTATCGCCCTCACTCTATCTATCGCCCTCACTCTATCTATCGCCCTCACTCTATCGCCCTCACTCTATCGCCCTCACTCTATCGCCCTCACTCTATCGCCCTCACTCTATCGCCCTCACTCTATCGCCCTCACTCTATCGCCCTCACTCTATCGCCCTCACTCTATCGCCCTCACTCTATCGCCCTCACTCTATCGCCCTCACTCTATCGCCCTCACTCTATCTATCCATCGCCCTCACTCTATCTATCCATCGCCCTCACTCTATCTATCCATCGCCCTCACTCTATCTATCCATCGCCCTCACTCTATCGCCCTCACTCCTATCTATCTATCGCCCTCACTCCTATCTATCTATCGCCCTCACTCCTATCTATCTATCGCCCTCACTCCTATCTATCTATCGCCCTCGCTCCTATCCATCTATCGCCCTCGCTCCTATCTATCTATCGCCCTAGCTCCTATCTATCTATCGCCCTCACTCCTATCTATCGCCCTCACTCTATCTATCGCCCTCACTCTATCTATCGCCCTCACTCTATCTATCGCCCTCACTCTATCTATCGCCCTCACTCTATCTATCGCCCTCACTCTATCTATCGCCCTCACTCTATCTATCGCCCTCACTCTATCTATCGCCCTCACTCTATCTATCGCCCTCACTCTATCTATCGCCCTCACTCTATCTATCGCCCTCACTCTATCGCCCTCACTCTATCGCCCTCACTCTATCGCCCTCACTCTATCGCCCTCACTCTATCGCCCTCACTCTATCGCCCTCACTCTATCGCCCTCACTCTATCGCCCTCACTCTATCGCCCTCACTCTATCGCCCTCACTCTATCGCCCTCACTCTATCTATCCATCGCCCTCACTCTATCTATCCATCGCCCTCACTCTATCTATCCATCGCCCTCACTCTATCTATCCATCGCCCTCACTCTATCTATCCATCGCCCTCACTCTATCTATCCATCGCCCTCACTCTATCTATCCATCGCCCTCACTCTATCGCCCTCACTCCTATCTATCTATCGCCCTCACTCCTATCTATCTATCGCCCTCACTCCTATCTATCTATCGCCCTCACTCCTATCTATCTATCGCCCTCACTCCTATCTATCTATCGCCCTCACTCCTATCTATCTATCGCCCTCACTCCTATCTATCTATCGCCCTCACTCCTATCTATCTATCGCCCTCGCTCCTATCTATCTATCGCCCTCGCTCCTATCTATCTATCGCCCTAGCTCCTATCTATCTATCGCCCTAGCTCCTATCTATCTATCGCCCTAGCTCCTATCTATCTATCGCCCTAGCTCCTATCTATCTATCGCCCTAGCTCCTATCTATCTATCGCCCTAGCTCCTATCTATCTATCGCCCTCACTCTATCGCCCTCACTCTATCTATCGCCCTCACTCTATCTATCGCCCTCACTCTATCTATCGCCCTCACTCTATCTATCGCCCTCACTCTATCTATCGCCCTCACTCTATCTATCGCCCTCACTCTATCTATCGCCCTCACTCTATCTATCGCCCTCACTCTATCTATCGCCCTCACTCTATCTATCGCCCTCACTCTATCTATCGCCCTCACTCTATCTATCGCCCTCACTCTATCTATCGCCCTCACTCTATCTATCGCCCTCACTCTATCTATCGCCCTCACTCTATCTATCGCCCTCACTCTATCTATCCATCGCCCTCACTCTATCTATCCATCGCCCTCACTCTATCTATCCATCGCCCTCACTCTATCTATCCATCGCCCTCACTCTATCTATCCATCGCCCTCACTCTATCTATCCATCGCCCTCACTCTATCTATCCATCGCCCTCACTCTATCTATCCATCGCCCTCACTCTATCTATCCATCGCCCTCACTCTATCTATCCATCGCCCTCACTCTATCTATCTATCGCCCTCACTCTATCGCCCTCACTCTATCGCCCTCACTCTATCTATCGCCCTCACTCTATCTATCGCCCTCACTCTATCGCCCTCACTCTATCGCCCTCACTCTTATCTATCGCCCTCACTCTTATCTATCGCCCTCACTCTTATCTATCGCCCTCACTCTTATCTATCTATCGCCCTCACTCTTATCTATCTATCGCCCTCACTCTTATCTATCTATCGCCCTCACTCCTATCTATCTATCGCCCTCACTCCTATCTATCTATCGCCCTCACTCCTATCTATCTATCGCCCTCACTCCTATCTATCTATCGCCCTCACTCCTATCTATCTATCTATCGCCCTCACTCTATCTATCGCCCTCACTCTATCTATCTATCGCCCTCACTCTATCTATCTATCGCCCTCACTCTATCTATCTATCGCCCTCACTCTATCTATCTATCGCCCTCACTCTATCTATCTATCGCCCTAGCTCCTATCTATCTATCGCCCTAGCTCCTATCTATCTATCGCCCTCACTCTATCGCCCTCACTCTATCTATCGCCCTCACTCTATCTATCGCCCTCACTCTATCTATCTATCGCCCTCACTCTATCTATCTATCGCCCTCACTCTATCTATCGCCCTCACTCTATCTATCGCCCTCACTCTATCTATCGCCCTCACTCTATCTATCGCCCTCACTCTATCTATCTATCGCCCTCATTCCATCTATCTATCTAACGCATCACCACATCATCACTCATCAGCACCACAGCATCACTCAGGGGAACCTCAACATCACTATGCGCTACCACAGCATCACTAAACGCCACAACATCACTCGTCGCCACCACAGCATCAATCTGTGCAACAATTCAACAACAACTGGTTCAAATATGTTCTATCAATGTTTTAAGCTTTATTACAAATGCCACAAAAATATGTTAATATTTCACTTCTGTTTTTGGATTTTTGTCACAATAAAATACACTGAACATAATCTTCACAAAAGTTATTTACAAAAGTTTAAGCTATTGCATTATACATTACAATAACTTATTTTTATTTAAGTATTAATTATTAAAAACAATTTAAAGCCATTGTTATTTGTAATATCAATACATCTAAGTCACGTAAATACAACACATATTACATAAAAAATGCTATAGGTGTCACATTTGCGAAAGTTAGAACTATTGGCATTGTAAATGACAAAGCTATTAATTTCGCTATTTTCAAAACCAACACATAAATAAAAAAGTTGTCGTTTACAAAACCAATAGCTCAAACTTTCCTAATGCGAGACCTATTGCATTGCAAATGCTTGTTATTAGTGTGTGTTCCTAGTTAGTTTCAATGCTTTTTCTCAATACTTTGGGGTATTTACCTAGACGCATTCCCTTGATGGTTGTGGCTACTGTTACTACTGTCCTTCATTTGGCTTTCTACTTAATGCTTGATTTTAACAGATTGCTACTGCATTTGTGTGCCGATTCAAAATGATTTACTGAGACTCAGCTGAGTTTCATGACCTACTCTTTAAGGAAAGTACTGCGGAGTCAATTTGGCTTTGGGATTTATGCTTCTTTAATCTCACTCAGTCTTGAAATCGAACTCTTAATGAGTTCTATCAGCTCTGAAATTCCTTTCCAGATCCCTAGATTAGGGATTTATTCCTTTATGGAATGTGCTTGGTGTACTGTTTGACTAATTGTACTAACCAACTCTTTATATAAGATTTCTGTAAACTTACTTTTCAATCAATCAACACTTTATTGTTTAAGTTAGTAAAAACCATAACAATGTCATGATAGGAATGCGGGTTCAACTATTTACAAACATAAAAAATGATTTAAAATATTGAAAAAGAGCATGTTACTTATTTTTCCTAAAAGCTAGAGACAGTATCCTTATCATATTAACAATTAAGAACAAAGTATGATTCTGGATCATAAAATTGTTGCAGAAATTGGGGATTCATCAGATACTGACCTTAAAAACATTTAGCATTTCAATTGGGTTGCTAGACATTACTGGATTGAAAGTGTCTGATTCCTTCGGCCATTTGGTTTTTTCATAAAGTAATAAAAATGTCATCATTTTACAGGTCAACTGAGGGTCTGTTGTACCGAGTCCTCTGATGATGGCCGATCTGCAAGTTCGAATGCCTCAGTCCTTAAAAGCCTTTTTTTTAGGGGGCGTGGCTGAGCGAGCCAGCATGGCCTACGCGGCTTAGCTGAGCTCCGTCCAGCCCGGCATTATTCCTTCAAGTTATCCTGTCTCCCTCCGCTCCCCCGCGACCCGGAGGGGTTGATCTCTTGCCAGCAGCCAGCGGTGAGCTTCCGGTGGCGATTTGGGCGATTCGGGGTGCCCGGAGTTGTATGCCCTGCCTGGTGCGGCAGGGCGAGGCCGGGGACCCCGATTTCCGTGCGTCCCGGTGGCTGGAGCATTGGTGGCGCCGCGGCCTGCTGAGAGCGGAGCGGGTCCCTGAATCAGCGGGACCCGCGAACGATTCCTGAGGTGCGAGCCGGCCCCCCCCCGGAGTTCCTGCTAGGTAGCGAGTTCCAAGGGAGGGGCCCCTTTCCTCCTACTTCATTGGGGCTCCCGCGCGGCGAGGCCTAGTGCCGTGCGGAGGAGCCGGGGGCTCAAGTTTGGCCCTTCCCCGGCGGTGGAATCCGGCAGCTGTCCCTGCAGTGGGCACTAGGGGGGCACCTCGGCTCACGGGAGAGGCATCCGGATTGCGGAGGAGGTGAGGCTGGTCCGGAGCGGGGCGTCTCATTGCTGGGCCTGTCTTCTCCTTGGGCTGTGGGCCCGGGGGTGCGCCCGGACTGGCCGGGAGTCCCTTGCTGTGGTGTGCCCCGAGGCTGAGGGGTAGAGCGCGACGCCCGCGGAGGGGCACGGGCCTGTGGTTTCGCCGGTGTGCGAGGCTGGAGGGGGCCTGTGGAACATCCTACGGCAGTCGGACCGGGCCGCGGCAGTGGGGAGAGCGGTGCGGAGGCCTGAGCAGTGTCCCGTGGCCTAGCGTGTGCACTGGCGTTCTTCAAGCCTAGAGTCCGGTGAAGGGGACGGGGGGCACAAGACTGGACTGCAGGCCCTGGCCCGAGGGTGCCCTTTATCCGGCTGGGAGAGGCCCGGGAGTGCATTTGCAGCCTTGGTGGCATTTGCATGGGATTGCCTGTGGACGTGACGACTGGGCTTCCCTTGGGCGGACTCCTACAACTGGCGGCCACGACGCAGGACAAGGGCGGTGATGCGACCACGAAACATGGGCCCATCGACAAGTTCACGGGACCTGGTGGGAGTGCAGGGGCTGCAGGCGGTCAACAATACTCCGGTCCGGACAACGCGGCTTTGATGGCAGCCGTAACCCAGTCCTGGGATATGTTGGACGCGAAAATAGGCACAGTGGGGTCAGATGTCACGTTATTGCGCCTGGACTTGCGAAACGCCGTGTCCCGCATCACGGAGGCAGAAACCCAGATTTCGGGGTGGAGGATGACGTCGCGGCCCTGAAGCGTAATGTGGCCAGAATGGAGAGCATTCAGAAGGGCCTGGTGCTCCGAGCTGAAGATGCTGAAGGGCGGGCGAGGCGGAACAATCTGCGCTTCGTTGGACTCCCGGAAGGCTGCGAGAAAAGCAATATGGAGGGCTTCTTGAGGCAGTGGCTAGAAAGTTGGCTCCCAACCCCCCCCCCCCCCCCCAACTCCCTCTCTAGATGTTTTGTGATAAAGCGGGCACACAGGGCTCTCATGCGGAAGACGCCGGTGGGGGCTCGCCCACGGCCTGTGATAGCCAACCTGCTGAACTATCATGACCGCGACACTATCCTGCAGCAGGCCAGGGCCAAGGAACCCCTACTTTACGAGAACCAACGTATCCTGATCTTTCCGGACTACACGCGCTTGGTGCAACAACAGCGGCAATCATTTACAACCGCCAAGGTTCGTCTCCAAGAAATTAAGCTCCGCTACGCCTTGCTCTTCCCGGCCCGCCTGTGGGTGGTTTTTCAGTCCCGCACCCACTTCTTTGATACCCCTGATGAGGTATTTAAATGGACTGATGAAACAGTGAAGGTGAGAGTGCACACACCGCCGGGATTGGAGTCGGATTAATCTTTGAGCGAGGCACAGTCGCAGACCTGTCGGGGGACGCAGACTAGGGGGAACTGGAGATCCAGGTCCAGGCAGCGTTTTGCATCCGGCGGTGCCTCGGATAAGGGTAAGGAGGCTCCTGAGCATCAGACAGTAGACCCTTGACTTTTCTAACTGGCGGGCAGGAGGGAACTGGTTTGCATTACAATTTTGCATAGCTATGTGTTAATGTGCACTGTTGACATTACGAACTTGCGGGCAAGAGGGAGCTGGTGTGTAGATATTTCTACGGCTATGAGTTAACGTGAGCTGTGGAGGGAGATGCATTGTGGGCGGACTTTTCCCCCCTTAGCTTAGGGCTTGTTGGGGGTGGTTTAGGGTTTATGGGTTGTTGGGTGGGGATCCATTGGTGTGGACGGCCTCAGGTCCTGCGTTGGGGGCCGAGAGTCTGTTATGCCGTAACAGGTACTTCAATGTTTTTGAGGTATGGGGCGGGGGTAGGGGGGGGGGTTTGTTTGTTCCTGGGGGGGGGGGGGGGGAATTTGTTTTGGTTGGGTATGAGTCGCACAGTCACGTGAGGGTCTCAATGGTAGTTGTGTGTGCATCTGCATGGCCCAGCATCTGGGCTTCTGCTCTGGACGTTCCCTGATGGCGAATCCTATGGGTAGGGCTCTAGGGCCCAGAGACTCTCTTCGTGTCCTTAGTTGGAATGTGCGGGGAGTCCTAGACAAGATCAAGAGGGGGGCAGTGTTACGGCAGGCAAAGAGGGCTGGAGCTGATGTGTTAATGCTACAGGAAACTCACCTACTAGGTACTAAGACACTGTGTCTACAGCGGTATGGCTACCAACAGGTTTTTCATGCAGACTTTACTAGGGGATCCAGGGGGGTGGCCATTTTAGTGCATCGCAGAATCCCCTATGTCCACTCTGCTCAATGGGTTGATACACAGGGACAATACTTATTCGTCAAGGGTATGGTTGGGGAGGAGCCTCTGGTGCTGGGATGTGTATATGCCCCGTCCCCTCTGCAATGGTCGATGGTTGAGAAGCTGTTTGTGGTGTGGGCCGACATCCCTGACGCATTAGCGGTAGTAGGAGGGGATTGGAACGATATTATGGATGGACTCAGAGATAGGTATAGGCCCGGGGGTGGTCAGGTAGTGGGCCACTCCACCAAATTGAGCGACATGGCTAAGGGCTCGGATTGGGTGGACACATGGCGGCACTTGCATGGTAACAGGCGGGAGTACACATTTCTTTCAGCTGCTCACAAATCCTTCTCCAGACTGGATTATATCTTTGTTCCCAGAGTAGTGGTTGGTAGGGTGGAGTCGGCGGACATACTACCGCATGGGCTCTCAGACCTTTCCCCCATTTTAGTTTGAATTTGTTTAGACAGGGGGCGGCAGCCGTTTCGATGGCGCTTATCCGTGTGGCACCTGCAGCAAGAAGACGACCAGAAACATATGGGCGGGCCATAGCTGAATACTTGGTTGAGAACGTAGGGTCCGTCGCTAGTGCCGGGACTGTGTGGGAGGCTCTAAAACCCACGCTATGGGGGTAGACATAGCTTGGTGTGCGGCTGCCCGGAGGAGGCGCAGGGCGGAATTGGTACAGGCCGAGGCTGAGATTGAGCCGTTGGAGCGTCGGGGAAGTGCCGAGGGCGAGGGTCAAGCGG
The DNA here is from genome assembly GCF_964261635.1 of Lissotriton helveticus. Taxonomy (NCBI): domain Eukaryota; kingdom Metazoa; phylum Chordata; class Amphibia; order Caudata; family Salamandridae; genus Lissotriton; species Lissotriton helveticus. The sequence goes on along the minus strand of NC_136063.1, from coordinate 794,806,025 downwards.
TGGGGCAACTATTTCTGGCGCAGCAGTCCTATGCCTCTCTGCTGATAGACTAGGCGCGGCAGATATGACTCGCGACGCGTAGCAGGATATAACCAGTGGGGGGACAAATCGGGAACGATGTTGCACCGGCTATGTCAGGGCACTTTCCAGGCGCAGGCCCTGCCAGGGATACTAGACAGAGTGGGTGTCTTGGTTACGGATCCGAAAGAGTTAGCGGAGGGCTTCGCTGCATATTATGCAGATCTGTATGCCCCGAACGAATGCCTCCATGAAGATGTGGTGGACAAGTTTATTGCTGACTTACCGCCTTGTGCGGTGTCGGATGAGGTGCGAGAGCGCCTTGAGCTCCTGCTGACGGAGGAGGAGCTGGGCACGACCCTGGGCGAACTTAACACAGGAAAGGCTCCCGGACCCAATGGGTTCCTAGTGAATTTTTAAAGAAATATCACCTACAGCTGGGTGCACATTACAGGGCCTTGGAAGAGGCCAGGGAACGAGGTAGCCTCCCTCCAGATTGGAGACACGCTGAAGTGGCGGTGTTCCATAAGCCGCCCCGGAGCATCACGCCTCCTACCGCCCAATCTCTCTGCTAAATGTGGAGGCCAAAATCTTAGCCATAGCATTAGCTAACTGGCTTTTACCTCATATCGCAGCGCTTGTCCATTCAGACCAGGCTGGTTTTATGCCCCAGAGGGCGACCAGACAATATTCGACGAGTGCATGTAGCGGTGGCGGCGGTTCAGAGTACAGGGGAACAGGCGGCACCTTTTAGCGGATATGGACAGGGCATTTGATTCGCTAAGTTGTGTCTATCTGTTTGCGCTCCTGCCTCGGCTTAACTTAGGGCCCCGCTTCCTTTCGTATTTGCGACTTCTATATACGGATTTGACAACCTCGGTTCGAGTAGCGGGGGCCATATACTCCAGATTTTCCATCGGGTGCGGTATCTGGCAGGGCTGCCCCCTTTCGCCGTACCTCTTTGCCCTAGCTATGGAGCCGCTGGCGGTGTGGGTGCGCATTGATGCGCAACTGCAAGGGTTCGAGTGGGCGCGGGGACTGTCCGATAGGATCGCGCTCTACGCGGACGATGTCCTGTTTTTTCTTACAGACCTCAATAGGTAGGGCTGCGCCTCCTGCGAATCATGCAAATCTTCGGAGAAACATCAGGGCTGTATATGAACCCTCGTAAGTCAACCCTATGGGTGTTGGGGGAGCGCTCAGGAGTGGGGGACTGGGCATCTACACTTCGAGTAGCGGTGGGGAGGCATTAAGTACTTGGGGGTGTTTTTATCTGAAGTTCCCACGGTCTCCTGGGAGCGGAATTTAGCGCTGGTTTGGGAACGGGTCCGGGTGGATATTAAGACGTGGTCCCGCATGCCACTGACTATATATGGTAGGTCGGCCATTTTTAAAATGCTATAGGCTGGCTGCTATACCAATTACAGAACCACCCTTACCCAATTCTGCCTCAATGGTTCCGACAGGTAGACTCCGCACTGGGGCAGTTCCTCTGGGTGGGGGGCACTGTACGGGTAGCGCTGCGCACCTGTTTTTTATCTACATATTGTAGTGGATTGGCGACTTCTGATATTCTTTCTTATTATCAAGCCTCCCACCTCCTAGTCTTGAACCAGTGGTTGTATGGAGACAGGGGGGACCCGGCATATGCCCTGGAGCGCTACCTTATGGGGTCCATCACGCTACACACCATTCTATATACGCGCAGTTGCGGAAGACACCAACACCGGCCACGCAGGTAGTGTTTCAGATTTGGAGACAGGCTCTGCGTCGCATGGGCGAGGGTGGAACACCCTGACTGGTGAAACCCCCCTGTGGCGCAATGGGCGGCTACCTGGGCTCGCGACACTACAGGGCTTCCGGGGATGGGACAGCATTGGAAGTTCGACACTAGGAGATGTGATGTCAGGTACGACGCTCAAGTCTTTTCAGGATCTGTGTAGGGAATTTAGTATGCCTCGCTCTCAGTTTTTTAGATACCTTCAGTTCCGCCATGCCCTCGCCCCTAGCCTAGAGGGCCTGGAGTCCCTCCCCGAGTTTAGCCCGCTGGAACCGAAGGTGTTTATGGAAGATCTGGAGACTAAAAAGATATCACGCATATACCAGTCACTAGTCACACACTGTTCCCCCACATTGCAGAAGCTCCGAGAGACTTGGGAAGGCGACGTAGGAGAATTGGAGGAGGAGGATTGGAGGGAGGCGTTGGCAGCCCCCAGGGGTGCTGCCATAGCGATGCGCCTACGGCTAATCCAATTTAAGTACCTATATAGAGTTTACTTCACTAGAGAGCGATTATGGCGGGCGGGACTGATCGCATCTCTGGACTGTCTCCGATGTGGCCAGGAAGTGGGGACATTTATACACACAGTGTGGAGTTGTGGCTCTCTGGATCGGTTCTGGAGGGGGGTGCTGGATTGCATGTCTGAGGTTCTGGGGAGGGAGCTCCCCCGTACGCCACAGTTAGGCTTATTGCATGTGATGGATGGGGGGGGCTGTAATGTCTACAAGAGGCATTTATTGCTGCTGGGCCTCACATTGGCCACAAGCGACGTGGCCATAGTGTGGAAGGATCCGGGGGCCCCTTCGGTGGTGGCGTGGAAGAGAGGGTTAGACTTTTGTATGGGAATGGAGCAGCCGATTTTTTTAGCCTGAGGATGGCCACGAAAACACAATAGAAACTGGAAATGCTGGGCTGAATTTAGGGGCCTGTGGCTTGAGCCGCCGGTGGAACGGGTAGATCTTCCGGAGGTGGCATGAAGGGGCCATGGTAGAGGGTACATACATGCAGTCATTTAGATGTATAATATGTAGGAGATATACGCGACGGACTTAGTGCGACTTGGGTGGGCGTGATCCGGGAGGGGGGAGTTCGGGGGGGTGGGGGGGGTCTGTAGAGTAATAGAAGGGGAGATGCCTAGTATTGCTTTGTTCATGTTGGTTTATCAAAGAAAAGAAAAGTTGATTGCATCTCAATTGATGTCGTATATGTGTCCTGCAGATATCTCTGGTGCGCAGAGCTCTGCGGAATGTGGGCAATCAATAAAGTCGGTTTTCTAAACAAAACCAAAAAAAGCCTTTTTTAGGAGCAATACGCGGTTCGATTTTAAGATGGGTCAAACACAAATAAGATTAATAAAATCTTGCCGTGCTGCACCACATACGCTGCATGTTAAGTCACCTTTAGACTTCCTTCAAGGCAGATCGGCCAAACTTGGTAATACCCCAAATCTAATCGCCATTAACTTCCGTTTCAAGAGGGGCGAATATGTTGTACTGAGGTATTTTGCCGGTCGAAGTGATGTAACGGATTGGAGAACCATCCAAGCATGGGATCTTTTGGCAAAAGTGCGTTTGTCTTCTAATGAGGATTGTAGCTTAGCTGCTTTGTTGGTTATTCTACGGAAGACTTGGAAGGGGGGTTCTGTGCCCAAGGTTCAGTTGTATTGGTTTCCTTCAGTGCCATTCTCAGGAATTTGCCATAACTTGAGCTTGGATCATCTTCCTGAGCATGCCACGGGGCATCATTTAAGATATTGGATCGGTTCTGCCAAAGTTTGTACCAGGTTTTAATAGCGGCAAATTATCTCCCTATCTCTTGTTGGATGAGGCCGAATTCCAGTCAGACTTGGGCTGGGGATGCATTCTGAGGTAGACTAAAGACTTTTTTTATACGTCTTTGTTTGCAGCGAGTCTAGGAGTTATGCATCCTTGCCATTTAACACTATGCATGCATAGGTTACTACAGGTAGTAGTAGTAGTTTCGCGGCCATCACTGCTGGTAGTGGCTTAAAGGAAGGAACCTCTACTTTTTTTGCAAGGGCACAGAAAGCATAAGTGAGGCTGTTTCCTTTTAAACTTACTTGATTATTTGACTAATTTGAATAAAGAAAGAAAAAGAAAACTTACTAACATCTTAATGAGAAATTAGGTTCTCAAAACTAATGCAAATTCACATCATTGAAAGAACGTGGAATTATATTTGGTATTTGCTTGTGATGCTGAATTGGCTCTTTGAATCATAATACAGTGACCAATATCCGTCCCCTAAAGAAGAAGTGCCCGGAGCAGGGACAGGGCCCAACCCTACAAGTGATGGTAAGCGTAATGGTGAACCATATTAAAATTATGGGCTCAATCCACGCTATCACCATTCTTTAAGCATAGCCTCAAAGGTGCTTGCAGCATGTCCTTTTTCACTGGTTCTATATACGATGAACATGATGCACCTCTTCATAAATTGGTTGAAGGTTTTTATGTCCTCCATTTTCACCTTCGTTTGTTGAAATGTTAGTATTTGAAGTTTAGTACATCAACAAAAACATTTAACAAAAAGAAAGGAGGAAGAGCCTTCGCCCCAAGGAATCTCGGCTTTGTATCGAAATTGCTCCTTGAGCCTTATCACATAAAGCTGTTAGATTTAAAGTTAGAATTGCATTTTTTAACGTTTGTAAATGGAACATTTCTTCTTGTACCACTCTCATGACTATTGTAATATAAGTAAATAAATTAATAAATGCAAGCACAACTCTTGGAGCACAAGGGGCAGTGATAGCCTTTCTTTTTAGTGAGTGATAATTACATCTTATAGGTGCAAGATGTTACTCTTATTCAAGACAGGCTGTTTAGAGACTAAAGGCCCAAAATCCACCCTCGTTATAGACAGTTCAATTAAAATATTTTACAAAAAACATACCTTTTCTCACTATTCTCAGAGGCTTGAACAGTGAACAAGTTGCGTCCAGGCACTAGCTCAATGGGCATGGAGTCTACAAAGTAAACACAAATATGCTTTCATTATTAGAGTTTCAAGTTTGAACACAAGTAACACGATTTAAAACAAATGTTTTTTTAACGTAAGTGGTTTAAAAAAAAAATCTCAGTTTAGAAACAGAGAACACTACCGGTCTATTCCACCCAAATCCACTACGGGGGGAGGAATACCCAGCATAGGTTTCAGTGTTCTTTGATGGACCAGGTGGTACATTTTATTTAATCTTAGTCACATCCTGAAGACCATTCTTACCATCCAGGTTAGGGGCGGTCTTGAGGAGGTGAAAAAGTTTGCGAAGAGTGATGCAGTGCATGTCATGATTAGTTTGTGTCTGGATTCAGAACACACCAGCTCAACTATGAAACACTTCCGGCTCCGACATGCACTCCAAGGCCCAGAACCATCATGATCATTGATTATCTTCCCAACGTAAAAAACATTTGGGTTGTTACTCCCATACTTGCACAGCCAAAGTTAAAAGTCTCAGGTGAAGACTATCCTGTTAGGGGGTTGGGGAGGAGGACAGGGGGGGGGAGAGATGTACACAGAGTACATGCAATCAGCAAGTGTGATAATCTTTAAAGGAACCAGATTAAATGTCAGGTACAAATCAGTAAGCTGTAACAAACCTGTAATGAACCTGATCAATACAAGGTCCTCTATCAAAGTGATGAAATCACAAAACCTCCCACAATAACCACAACCAACCCTTCATCCTTCATCAACATAAAGGAACATTGCACACCAACCACCCTGCAAGGTTATTACTACTCATATTGCTCACAAAGACCACATTGTTGTTGCTAAAGTGTTTGTTGCCCAAGTCTGGATCTTTCCATTTACCCACTACTGAAAATATAAAATGCTACGGTGTCACCACTTGTGAACTAAGTTACATTCTAAATGACTTTAAAGCAAGTTTCAAGAGCTTAGAATGCCTGAAGGGCAAGATGGTGCAGCTGTAAATTGGCCACACAATGCAGCCTGCAGCATATCACGGGTTGTGTGCTGCATTCCAAACTAGGTCCAAAGTAGAAGCAGAGTTTATTTTTATTAATTTGCATTTATTAAGAACGCAGAGCTTTATATGAACAGAGAACAGAACCAAGCCGCACAGTGAGCTTCTGTTCAGATACAGATATCCATACAGAGCATATCGATCCATTAAAATGTCCCATATACACGTCCACTTGGAGAGCATTATGTCAGCTCACAGGCCTGCCAAATTCCCCTCAGGTAAGGCAGAGAGCCCTCTCAAGGGAAACTGAACATGATTCCTGTCAGACATGGTCCAAAATACAAGGGACATTGTCATAAGAGTTCGCGTGCTCATCACTCAAGTCGGCTTTCTGCTGCACCATCAGAGGTGCCCAAAATGCCCCTCGGTCAGGAGTGTACAGGCATCAGCCCGCAGTAGATATCCAACTGCTCCTGCAGCCAGCAAGCCAATCAATGTGTGGGGCACCTGTTACAATGAATTGCTACTCTGCGTCTGGCCAACAATAAAGTAGCAGTGAGCTCACACACACTTGAAGGAGTGTCCCTAACATATTCAAGCAAAGCTACCAGCTGTTAAGGTGTACGATATACTTTATGCAGGTATTTGAAATGAATTAAGCGAAGTATGTAATTTGGGGCAAGTCTTCGATTGGGTTCAGCAGAATCACCACTGTTTCTCGGTAATAGGGGTTTCCAAATCAGCGGACCAGGCTATTCGTGTTTCGGACACACAAATCGGGCTGGTCTCCTAAAGGAGAAGCAGAGTTGGCTTGACTTGAACCGGCTGGCTTCATTGAAGAGGTTGAAGGACAAACCCAGTGGGTCTCCTAGATCATAGCATTGGCCCAAAATACAAAGCCACTTCAACATTACATTTTTGTGAATGTACATCTTACAAACACTGTCATTAGGCATGAATATCACCCAAAAGCGATAGTTATGGAGCTGGCTGTTTAGGTCATAAAGTTTATGGGTTCTAAAAAAAGGATTTCCTGTAGTTCAGTCTCCTAGAAAGTACTGTAGCTCATGTTCTATATTAAAACCATTTCCCACTTTCTGTAGTTTCATTATCCACAATGCTTCAAGCCTTCTTAGGTGTGATTCCCTGTTCCCACCTCTGGGGTCCCTGTGAAGTCCCTGTACTTGGTACTCACTTGAATGAACCGCTACTGGATATCTGACACCACTAGATTTGGCAGCCTTCATGTGTTTATCAACTCTGTCTCTGAGCACATATTGTGCTTTCTACTTAGATGTGGTTACACTTGCACTAACAAATATCACAAATGTTGTACTGCAATTAATGTGAGAGCATATAGTGTATACTCCAGTTTCCCCATTTCTGACACTTTTGGTTTTGTGTAATGCCCACCTACATACACATCCCACAATGACCGCATTTATTAAAGCCCAATGATTGCTGTGTGAGCCAATTCATCCGTAGCTGCTGTTTCGGAAATCTGAGGCTCAGTTGGGTCCACAGCGACCTGCCTTTAATACTATTTGCTCTCTAAAGGGTTGACAGCAGGGAAGACACAGTATGATCTGTTGCTTATACTATTACCACAACTTTATGAACTGTAATATGAGGTTTAATGTCTAAGCACTTTCACGCACATGAAGGTTGGTGATGCACGGGCTTCCACCACACTTTGATCAGAAGGCCTTGATACATTTTGTCACAGGGTGATTGTTCACACTGTAGGCCTCTGCCTATGTAAAATGATTTGTTTTTGTTCTATTCTAGCCTGGACGAAGTCGTGGGGCAAGACGCCCGTTCACACTGTAGGCCTCTGCCTATGTAAAATGATTTGTTTTTGTTCTATTCTAGCCTGGACGAAGTCGTGGGGCAAGACGCCCATCGACGAAACGCATGTTGGCTGAGGGCACAGGACCAATGAAAGAATGGATTTTTTATATGAATGGACTTTCTGGGCAATACCTAATGCAAATGTGTATCTAACTTTGTGTGTGCTTAAGAGTCTTGGTGTTGAACACGTCAGGGTTACTTGTCGAAGGCCAATGCAAAGGCAAAGTATCATCTATACCCTAAACAAGGTCAACAATATCTGGAACCAGTAATAAGCTCACAGCCTTCAACCAAAACCGATGGGGAGTCTGTTTCAACTGCACTGGGAAGCCTTTTTTTTCCCTCTTTAGGTGCCCATAAGGTCTTTGAGTTCTCTACAGCAACCCCTAGCCAGGGAACCCACTGCAATAGGTAGGAAAGGCAATTAATATTCTGGACCCAAAAACAACTGTGCTCGAGAAGAGATATAAAGAGTCTGACACAGGAGCCCTTAATGTGCTATTCACTTTAAGAGATCATGAACAAAGAGTGACACTTCGGTCTGGGCCTTATACTAATCTATGGTATCCCTGGACCTGCTTTTGTAATTGTAATCATTCTTAAGACATTCCTCTGTTTCGGTCCCATGATGGGTTCCAAGCCTAGAGTCAAAGCACCAGCATCCTCACAATGGGATATATGACGGTATTAGAAAAGGGGTGCTCAGGAACGAAAGAGGGGTAAGATGGTCTGCTGGAAAGGAGTCAACTTGCAGTGGTAGCTTAGACATCCACTGTACAGGTGTGCAAGGTGGAGGTCTATATGGACTTCATGGGTATCAGGTCATACATATAAAACAGTTTTGGCGGTTTGGGAGAGAGGGAGGAAATATCAGATCCAATGGGGAGGCAAAATGTAAAACTGGCATGTCAGTCTTGAAATAAGGCCCCCTGATCCGATTAATCAAAGGTCTCAAACATGTACTACAGTGCCACATTCGGAGTTTGCTGCAACAGGCTTAGAGGACGCCCCTGCACAATTGTGTGCATTACCTCAAGGTGGATGTGTGAGGACATTGAAATGGTTGCACTACCACCCCCCTCTAGACCAGAAATTCATTAAGATTGAAGACCAAGGTAGGGCAGGAAAAAATCATGAGAGATATTCTCATCAGAGAATGCTTATGGGTGATTTATTTTAGAGAGTGACTCATTGAATGGATCCTTTAAAAGATGGTAGTGGAAGGCTTTACGTAAATCCTATGTAAAGTTTCAAACCCAATGTCTTATCACATGGCCTGTGGGAACCCAAACTGTTCAGCCTTCGAATCATGTACACCCAAGGGGAAGGAAGAGACTTTGAGTGAGGAGAAGTAACTATCAGATCTTCAATAACAAAATGAGCAACTGTGTCGGGAGGGATACCCAGAATTAAAGGGGTAGCAGCCTTCTCTGGACTTGGCTTCCAAGAAGTCAAAGTACTTTTTGCCAAGCAAGCCTGGTACCAGTGTAAAAAATTAGGAAATGCAGTGCATCCTTACCATTAATGACTATGGGGCATCCATGGACTGACAGAAGCAGATTATCTGATGGTGGACAGTGCTAAAATGTGTGCACTATGCACAAGCATCCAGCTCATTCAAGATGCACAATAGCAAGGGGCTTCTGAATGATAGTAAGTGAGGAAGAATCAATGCCCAGAACGTAGAGGGAAGTAATCAGCTCCTGAAATGTGAACCTCAGAAACTATAACAAAGGGCTTCAGCCTAGTTCCTAGTTTGCACAGTGTTTTCAACAAGCCATTTGTCAATGGGCACATGGATTCGCACTCAAATGCTAAATTAATGAATTGCTATTTGAAAGCAAAGTACCCATCCATTTTGGGTAAATGTTATTCAGTCAGTTAATCCATTGCACTCCTGTACAAAAACCAGCTGCATGCTCCGACAAGGAAGACTAACCTATCTACCAGGATGTTACTGCTCAATGGGGCAAAAGAGAATCTGTGCCCTAGATGCCAAATCTAGAGTCAGCACGGAATTCATACAGTTTTCATGTATGTAGACAGGTAGTTCAGAGCAGATAAGCTCAGATCTAACTTAGCCTGCGACTCCTAGAGCAGGAAATTCAGAGAGAGGGTCTCAATTGTAACAAAAATGGAACTGACTGGGTGGCTTTTTCCCTTGAAACTGATCTGGAGGTTTAGATAATGTGCTCCAAACAGCAAAATCTGCACCACTGCTTACAATTGGGGACTCTTCATGTACACCAACCACTTACCTTCTAGCTCCCAATCTCCAATGTCCAGTTTTGATTGCTTTGGAGCACGTGGTGTGGCAAGAACTTTCTTCGGTGAACCTTCTGGACTTGAATCCAAACGTAAACTGAAACTCTGGAAAATGGATTTCTTTTTAATATAATGGTTGTAAGACACAAACTACTAGCTAGCAAACGTTTCAACAGCTATGGGATAGGTCTTATGTTAAAAATCATAAATTCCTGCTATATTAACCTTTAGGTTCTGTATAGGAACACTTAACTAGTATAGTAAGGCAGGTGTAACGGTGTGCAATCAGAAAGATTAAACTAGGCACAATATACAGTTTGATTTCAAATGTTTTCATGGTCACTCGCACAGATACAAAAGGCACTTAGGAGAATGTTTACATTGACAAAATATTAAAGTGTGGCTATCCTAGCTCTTGTAAAGATTATCTTGCACTATGTGCTATGTGATGAATGTCTCAAACCATAAATACACAATCTCTAACAAAACATATTGGTTAAACTTTTAGTGTTTGCCGTATTTTTCCAAACTTAGGAACCCACTTGCATTAGGGAATAAAATCTTCTTTGCAGGAGAGTATGTGCTACACTCTGGCCTTTATTGCCACAGCAAAAATAGGCCTTGGTACAGCAGGGGAACAGAAGAGGACATCTTCATGCTAAAGGAGATATTCTATAGATACACATGTACAAATAACAAAAGCACACATCAATCTTCCCATTCATCAAAGGCCTAGGGGGCACACCATCGCTCGGAGATGAGAACCTAGGTCTCACCTTCATGCCAGGGGGAAAGGACACCAATAATGTTTCGGTTTCGGTAGGTGCCTACAGGGTTTGATCATCTTTCCACAACGGCATAGTTATATGAGCATGTATGATGAGTCCAATCCTTCTCTGGACCAGATTGTTCAAGCAAACATGTTCTATCTAGCAGGCTGTGTGAGAGAGCTATGGAGAAGACCAGACACCGGAATATGGAAGTGGGGTCCAACCTGCACCATATATCACCAGCCTGGGGTAGTTCCCTATGCAGTAATCTACCATGTGTCACTTAATTACTGCTTTGAGGACATACAGGTTCTTAAGGGATCCCCCTTCATCTCCAAAACTGTACTAAACTGCAAAAATGTTTCAGAAGACGAAGGACCAAAAGGAAAACCCGACACTGGTGACTTGGCTCTGTACAGCACAAGCCTGTCTAGCCCTTGGGTCCCTTAGATTTCAACCCCTTCCCCTGGGAAGGTCTCTTTCAGGAAACTCTCAAAAACCAGTCTGCTCTACTCCGCTCCTCAAGCACTGACCCACTACACTAAAACATTCATGACAGTTCAATACTCATCTGCAAAACCGGTCACCCTAGTCCATTTAAACTACAGACATACTTCTGGTCACTCAAGGTGGTATGTCATTCCCCCTTTGTGCACAGTAACTGCAGCATCCCCTGCAGGAGAGGTGAGAACTCAGTAAATTATAAAGCAAGAAAATAGGCCTCAGCACCTTCTTAATTACGGAGTCCCACATTCTTCTACCTCTTTCACCCAAGAGCCCCTTTCTTTTGTACTTTGGCATTGTACACCTATTCTGTTAAGTGTCCGGTTCTCTGTCTCACTCTCCTCAGGTCTTCCTTATGGGCTCCTTCGTTGTGATCAACTGACACATCCTTCATAACTAAACACAGGCAGGATTCTAAGCAAGAACCTTGCAGATAGTAACAAAGACAATATATGTGTATGTAACTGTGCCTGTGTCTACAGTTAACAAGTGAACAACTATGCCAGCCACATTATTCAAATGCTCGCTGTCCCACAGGGAAGTACCTTTTAAGAAGAATGACTCAAGAGAAGAATAAGCAAGTTCTAAGGCTCTCACCACTACTAAATAATGGGCTTTAAAGAGCTGTTGTTGTGCAGCTCAGGGCTCATCAACAGGTCGTAAAAAAATAAAAATAAATGTATAGCAGTTAGGGGGAGGAGGGGTATGCTAGTAGCCTAAAACATAACTAATACAAAGAGTGGTAAGGTATGCAGAGGGTCCCAGTTGTGTCATCCAAACAACCCAGGTTCTGTCACACAGAGCTATGCAGTTGTTACCCTATCACCAAAACCTGATGTGGCATACTGCCCACCAACACTTTCACATCGGTCAGATGTCAATCATAGTATTAAACATCTGCCCTCCAAATACAATATTACACATAGGGGAAGGATCACGGGAGTCTAAAGCAATGCTTTTGCACTCTTGCTATCTGCAACATCACCTCATTCACCACTGCATTCTTCAACCAGTGAACTTACTGTAATCTACATCGATTTCCAACATACCTTTGCATAGTGACCTAGCTAAAATACCACTTAGCGTACACTAACTGTTCTTCACAGGACATTCCTTCACTGCATCAAAAAATAAAAACACATCTTAAAAATTAATTTTTACAGGATTGTCTGGATCCTTTCACGCAGATAGACCCAGAAGCTTTTCCTCATCTGTTCCTAGCCACTACACACATTCCTGATTCCTGTCCAATCTGGTGATATACATCTCCTTTCAGGGCCATCTAAATACCATGTGCTATATTCATGGCCTTAGCCAAAGACGGGTTTCAGCTACCCACAATCACCCCTGAACCTTGATGAGATGCGTAGAAATAACACTAAATGCAGCTAGCTTTCCTCACATCTGTGCTTACTGTCCCTTTAAAAGTACAATTAAACTTTCAGCATTCTCATGCTCTATTTGATGTTGCGAAAAAAAGTCTCTCTCAAACTTCACATTTTGTTTCCAAAAGGCTTTTCAAATTTGGCAAACATACATCCAACAGGCGCACTTCAACACCACCACTCACTGGTTATGGAAAAATACCAGAAAATTGGCAACGATTGGAAATTTACAAGGAAGCTACATTTATTTTCTACTGTTACAAAGCAGCATGACACCAATAGCTTTCACATACAGTTCCACTACAATATGGCTTCCGTCACCACTCTACTCAGACAATCTATACCCACATATCTAACTTCCTCACTGCTTCCCATTACAATCACCGCTCACCTACCTATATTCCTCTGGGGTATCTGCAGCATTCAACACAGTCAATCACCAAACCATCATTATAATCTTACCTCCTTGAAGTTGACCGATTCAGCTTTGGAACTTTTTACCTCTTGCATATCCAACAACGTCTCCTTCTCCTGGTGATCCTTTCCATCATCACCCAGCTCTTTCTCTGTTGGATTCCCACAGGGATCTGTCCATAATCCAAATCCCTTTCTCTTTTACACCGCACCACAGAGTGACATTATTTCTTCCTACTGCTTTTCTTACCATTTATATGCTGTTAACAGAGGTACCATTCTTAGTCCCTCCCTCATGTTGAAACCACAATCATCAACTCCACCAGACTATCCAACATTGGATGACACTTTGGTCAATTTATTGTAGTTCAGGTTTAAGTCCCAGCACACTCCGCCCACATATGCCTCATCTTTCCCTCCTAAATTCCCTTAAACTAACAATATAAACCGCCATTCTGTTCAACACCTTCAATTAAGATTTATTTCATCACCTCAATCATTATGCTTCAAATACTGAACATAACAAAAAATTATGAAGTGTGGCTCAATGGTTAGAGCAGGCAGACCTTGATGCAGAGCTCTGGCCAGGGACCAGGGTTCGATTCCCGCCTCGGCTGGTCTCCGGCTCATTAATTCCCCTGACTGGATATTCTCGCCTCAGTGCCTGTTCTGATCATGGGTCCCACGCTGCAACTCTGGGCAATAGCTTGCTTAGTCTCCACAACGGCCCCAAAAGCGCTGGGATGCCTGGCTGCACCTGGGGGGTGCCCAGGAGTGGACATTTCCCAGGAAAGCCAGGAAGGGTTCCTAAGCGGTATACGGACAGCGCCGGGACACCTCCGGTGGAGGTAGCTGTGCGCTTTACAAATTCCGACATTTACATTTACATTTACTTCCCCTTGAACATCCCAGAACTCCAAATGTACATTACTGTGGTGAGTAAACTAGATTACTGTATTACCTTTCCTCCCTTGAAAAGCAAATTTGTTTCACCAGCAGTACTCTCTTCACAAAGCCCAATACAAACTCCTCACGCTGGTCCCAAAGTCAACTAACTAACCTGTACGCACCAGTGCTCGTTCAGTGCAGATTACCTACTGAGCGAGGATCGGACGACCAGCAGCAGTGAGGAGGCAGCAGTGAGGAAGCCTGCCGAGTGCTCCGTGAGCCCCGCAGGTGTCCTCAATCAGCCCGCCGCAGGTCAGCATCGGTGCAGCAGTCGACATCGGAGCTCGGAGCTCACAGGAGCTTGAGCCAGGCAGCGATCTGCAGGCAGCGGGCGACACCGGCGAAATAGAGAAACGCCGGTCGGAGGCTGAGGTGAGGTGAGGCGGAGAGAGCTGAGCACGAGCACGAGCTGAGCACGAACGTCCGTCGACAGCAGGGGCATGCTCTAGCTCGGTCCGGCAGCGATTTACGAGTCAGTCTTACCCCCCACCCGGTTCCCGAATCACCGCTGTACCACCCAGTCACCTCCGCTCCTCGGACTTCGGTGGACCTTGGTGGCATTTCCAGCACTGACGGCGGACTGCGAGAGGATTGCAGGAAGGTACGGCACGACTCCATAACCTCCCTCGGCAACTGCCTGTAACTGTCTGGCAGTAGCGCGGAGTTGGGGGAGAGTTGGGGGTGTTGGGGAGTTGGGGGAGAACAGAAGCAGGACGACGCGAGTGGGAGAACGCCGAACAGCTGATGGCTCCGGTCCCCGCTCCCCTGCTCTCTAGCTGTTTCCCCGGTGGACGTCTTCCCTCCCTACCCACAGGCTAAGCACAGGCAGGAACAGGAGCCTAACACTCCTGGTTGGTGAATGCGGTTTGTCAAAAAAGGAGGACGAATTGACAGAAAAATACAAATGAACACACAAACAAACAGAAAACAAACAAAACAGAGAACACAATTTTTAATAATCTGCAAAAAAATTAATAATAACAACGACCCTCTTAAAAAAAAAAAAAATCCACAGCCTCGTCTTAAGCAATTAAAAAAATAAAAATAAATAAATAAATAAATCTACGCCACAGCACCAAGTCGCAAGGTGGGCGGGCAACAACCCAATCATGAGATCCGGAAGAACAAGGGATGATGAGTTAAGAGAAAAAATCACCATCTAACCCCAAAAAACCTAAAAAAGAAAGGGAGATGGAATTGGAAATAGAAACGGAGGTCACCAAGGCGTTGGTCATGGAGGACGACAGCACAGCATTAGGAACTGCGCAGGAAGGAATGTCACTTACGGAGCTGAGGCAAACAAACAGCGACAAGCAGTATGCCACGGAACTCGTAACACAGGGCATCGCAGTTATCTCCGGATTCGCAAGTGCAAAATCAACTGTCAGCAAAAAAGTGGCTGAGACAGCCCCGCCTGTCACTAATGAAGGCGGCAAGAAGGGCATACCATCGGCACCCACAAGGCATTACTCATGCCCAAACAGCAGCAAACGGGCATTGATCACCGACTTCCTTAAAGTGGCCACAAAAACAAAAACAGCTAAAAACAACCAGGAATGCGACAACCTTAAACAATTTAAATATTTTCAAGATACCAGTCTCAGCATCGACACCATTGACGGCCTAAGTGAAGCCGATACGAATATCCCCCACGATAAGTGCATCAAGAGCTGCATCAACGAAAAAGCAGAACTTTGGGCAACAGGACCAGATCTGGATCACGCATTAAAAGGCGAAGCCCATGGCCCCCAAATTCCAAAAATCATACCCCTCCCAGAAGGTGGTCACTCCCACAAAGTCAATGCCATAGAAGCAGAAATACACCATCAGCCGCTTATCTTAGAACCACAGTCGAAGGGGCAACAACAACTGTCACCGAGCCACAACGGTCTTTGCGGTAACAAAGAAGCCATCTCAATACATCAGATAAGCACGGGCATTCTAAGCCCTTTCAGAACTATACACATGCGGTCGTTGGCCCTACTCACAGACGACCCTGTCATAGCAAAAACCAACAAGCATTACCGGATTCCGTTCATCGAAGTAGTAGAAAATCACTGCCCTCAAGGCAACATGAGGACTCATTTCTTAGTTTAAAAAATCTCGAAAATTCTCCCACGGTGCCGCAGTCGCAAAATAGGGAGAAAGAATACGAAATTCAAGCCTCTCTGGACTTCTTGCCTCTAGAGCATACAACTTCATCGGTACAGGCAGCCAGCTCACCACCCTCAGCAGTCTGGCCCCATTTGTTAAACACTTTGGACACCATCGGTAAAGCCATGACTTATCACGCAGACAAGTTAGATACCTAAGTTGGCCTGTTAAACATACTAGCTACCTACGTTCAGGGGGTGGAACAAAAGCTGCAAAACCTTAATGAAATGATAGAGCGGGTGCAGCAAGATCGAGAAACAAGCTACCTAACAAGCCACTGCCATTGCACGCAAATAATAGATCAACTAGCCGTAGTCCCAAACTTAATGTCCGAACTACTGGGGGTCGCCAGGGACACCTCAGCACAGATTAAACCACCAACTAAGAAATTCAAAGAAGCCCAGCAGGAAATGGATCAGGTTTATCCAAGTCCCCCAAAAGAGCACAATGTAAAAGCAGGGGGGCTTAACAGTGCTCCAACACCGGAAAGCACAGAAACATTACAATTAAAAACCGTTTCGGACAATATAGTTGTCTCGATCAGTCCATCAGTTGATCATCGCAACGAGACACTTGCAAAAGAAGCAAATATTAAAGCTACACTATCGAAGCGGGAGAGGAAACGACTAAGAAAGGCTAGAAAGAGAAAACAAACAAGACATGCACCAAGCGTAACTGGTACCACAACGGAGCTAAATGTTACCCAAAGTGAAGACGACACATCAATAACAAACACAGAGAAAGCAAGCCTAGTGGTCGACACAACCCCACCCACCAATAAGCTTACCACCTCAACAATTCAAAAGCAACCAAAAACGGAACATTTGCAGCCAGCAAACGTATACTGCATATTCAAACCCGCAGAAAGGGAAGTGAATCGGCATATAACACCTCAGCCCACTCAAACCCTAATAAAAAAAAAAAATTAAAAACTACCAGACGCAAGACGATAGAATCCGTTAAAACCAGCTTAAATGACGCAATTTGGCCCAATGAGGGAGACAGCAAGGACGGGAGTACAGCCGACAAAACATACAGGATCCACAGGGAAAGCAGTGTCCCAATCACTGCAATGAACAATGATATACCTCCTCTAAACACTGCATGCAGCACTCAGAATCTTCGCCCAACCACCGCGGGACAACCCTCAGAGGGAAAAGAACTTAAAAAAAGCCATCACACCGAGCTGGTCTCCTCCGACAGCAATAACTTCTACAACAACAAGCTGCATTTCATCCCTCACTTCGAATCGAGGGGAACCCATGATATCCTTAACAGAAGCGTAATATTAAAACTGCTTAAAGCACTCCCGTCCCTGCGTCACATCGAGACGGGCAATCTTGAAAGCGTTGAATTTAGTCCAAATCCCGACCCATCTGGTCGAGAAATCACTATAGTAAGCTTTACTGATAATTCCATCACAGAGCAAATCTGGCAGCAGCAGGTCTCATTTGCTAAATGGGGTATAGAATTAAAAAAACCAACCCCCACCCGCTATCCAACCCCACTTCAACAACTAAAGTCATCAGAGAGCTTGTTGAGAGGCGCGAAAGGCCCAGAACACCAAAGCCCAAGTATTGGCAAAGATCAAGAGGGGAGGAAAATTACCATAACCTTCGTTCATCCGGATGCAGGAAAACACACAGGGCAAAGGAAACAGAACCCAACCGGAACCCGCCAATGTACGGCATGAACAAACTCATCCAAAGCTAAAACAACAGACCACGGGTGTAATATTTGCTCTTGGAACGTAAACGGCCTGAGCTCAAAACTTGAAGATCCGGACTTCATGGAATTCCTCAATCAACACGATTTAATCCTCTTTCAAGAGACATGGCAAACAAATCCTTCACCAATAGTAGGATACAAAGAATATCTTGACCCGGCCCAGAAAGACTCGAAATATGGAAGAGCTAAAGGAGGGCTTTCAATCTATGTCTCGACCCACATCTCTTGGCAGGCCACGGAAGTAGATTTAGATACAACATGGATGCTATGTATCAACAGCTCCTACCTTCTACAGTTTATTAATACTGAATATGTACATCCACCCATCA
Source organism: Lissotriton helveticus (assembly GCF_964261635.1). Lineage (NCBI taxonomy): Eukaryota > Metazoa > Chordata > Amphibia > Caudata > Salamandridae > Lissotriton > Lissotriton helveticus. The sequence continues at coordinate 794,787,930 of NC_136063.1, read as the reverse complement.
TCCAAACAAAAGAGATTGAATATTGATACCCTAGCAGCAACATTGGATACATTAAAACTGGCTCACCCACACTCCAACATTATTTTATCAGGAGATTTTAACATGAAATTACTAAATCTCAGGAAAGATAGTCCAACAGGCCACGTTCCATCTAGCAAACAACGTGATACACATGGTAACAGATGCGCTTCCCTGTTGGAAGAACGATCATTGGGCGTGTTAAACGGACAAGTGACATCAGAGAGCCACCCAGCATATACCCGGGTAACGCAGAAAACATGCTCCATCATTGATTATACATTAACAGACCTAGACCTTCTCCCACACATCACTAACTTTGAAATAAAAGATAGGCCAGAAAGCGACCACCATCCTCAAACCTTCACTTTACTCCTAAATACGGCCGACCCAGTAAAAGGAAAAGTGATGTCCCAACTCACAAAATGTTACAATCTGAGACGTTTAATTTGGAAAAAGGAAAATATTGGTGACATCATGGCCACATGTATAACCCTTTCGGAGAGTTTTAAAGTCAATCCATCATGCATAAAGGCTTGGGAAATCTTTGCTCAAGACCTAAACAAAGAATTCTCAAAAAATGGCCGCAAACCAGGCAGACCAGAAGGGGTAGGATGGTTCACCAAAAGTTTAAGGAAACAAAAAAATCAATTGAATATACATCTAAGGCATTTGCGAACTCGAGGCCCAGAATCCACTCAGGACATTCTCTCACTAATATCAAAATCAAGAAAAGACCTCAAAAGACACTCCAAGGTAGCCAAGAAAGCCTTCAGAGAAGAACTCTGGGCAAAACTCCTCCATGCCAGCAACCAAAAGACTAAGCTCTTCTGGGATTTAATTAACCAGCTATCGAATGGCAAGAACAGGCATTTCAACTCTGACGTAATGGAGGACACCTGGAAAGCACACATCGAGCAAACATATAATGACATCCTACCCTCAGGAGCCACAAATCAGGAAATCCCCATTGCAGCAATAGCTTATGATACACCCAAGAATGAACTGCCAGAACCACTTCTGCAGATCTCCCAAGAACGGGTCCTTAAAACCATAAAAAACTTAAGGCCAGAGGGAGCTCCAGGACTTAACGGATTGCCTAATGCATTATTCCGGCATGACCCCGCATTCTGGTCTGACATCCTCACTCCATTATTCACACACGCACTATCGTCAGGTACAGTTCCAGACTCCTGGAGAGGAAGCATCCTAAAACCCATATATAAATCTGGTCCACGTTCAGACCCTGCCAACTACAGATTGATCGCACTCATCGATGTTGAAGCCAAGATTTACACCTCAAACCTGCTGACAGATCTAGAAGACTGGGTGAGCTATTCAAACTTGATGCCAAAGACACAAACGGGATTCCGGCCTGGAATGGGCACCCTTACCAACATCTCTGTGGTCACACTCCTAGCCAATCAAGCCATGGCCAAATCCCGCTCCCTCTACGCCTGCTTTATTGACCTTAAAGCAGCATTTGATAAAGTACAGAGGGCAAAGCTATGGGCCAAAATGCAAAGCTTGGGGGCACCAACAAAACTTTTGGAGGCAATTATCAACCTTTACTCGGATACATGGGTCCAAATAAAACAAGCATTTACAATGCAACGGTTTCGCCTTTGCAAAAGTTTGAGCTATTGGCATTGTAAATGACAAACTTTTTATTTATGTGTTGGTTTTGAAAACAGATAAATAAATGGCATTGTCATTTACAATGGCAATAGCTTAATCTCTCGCAAATGCGAGACCTATTGCATTTTCGATGCAATAGGTCATGTATTTACGCAAGTTTGTGCTATTGACATTGCAAATAATTCGTTTTATTTATGTTTCAAAAACCAAAACCTAAATAAAAGGTCTCACACTGCTGTCTCTCTCACACTGCTGACTCTGCCTTGAACACACCCACGGCTGTCCCTCTCACACACTGCTGTCTTTCTTACACACTGCTGTCTTTCTTACACACTGCTGTCTTTCTTACACACACTGCTCTGCTGTCTCTCATACACACTGTCTCTCACACTGCAGGTGTGGGTTGTTTCCAGCCCATCCCGGCTCTCACAGGCACCGCCTCCGGGGATTGATAAACATGCAGGGCCGCGCCTGCTTCGTGGGAGAGCAGACCAGCGGGATGTGCTAGCGCTGAGAAGCCATGTGACGAAGGATGCGCCTACCATGTAATCAAAGGTCGAAGTGCATTAAAAAGTACGGGAAGTGTGGGGGGGAAGGGTGGGGGTGGGTGCAGGGTCAAAGACGTTGGTAAAAACACAAACTACTGGGACCCTGGTGCAAAAAAAAAAAAAAAAAAAAAAGACAGTCTCGGCCCTCTTTTAGAGCACTAGATCCAGGAAAAAGGAAAGTACACCATCTGGACTCGAAATGTGACAATCTTGTCTAATTGTATTTGCGTTTTTTTCATCAAAGTCTCTTCCACAAACGAGGACATTTATTCCCAACACTATTTATTGTCCCCTACTTCATGCTAATTCACCTTGCTCTTCCGTTACCCCATAGCGCCCTAAAGCAACTTTAGAATACCAAAAGTGTTGAGTCAAGCTTAATGTTTGCAGAAGGCCCTGTGCGACCAAGGACACTGTGTTCCAATCCCAGGCTTTTCTATTACAGGTCCTTGTTTTGAGATGGTTTAGTTTAATTAAATGAAAAAAACCTGAAAGAAACTAGGACTACAGCTCCCAGAGTTCACCAAATTCTTAACTGAAAGCCTAGGATTAAAGTAACACATCTTGGTGTAGGAGTCCTCTGGGTGCCTTGGGCAATCATCCAGACACAATTGTGCCAGATTGTGCATGTCCAGAAGGAAAACTGGAGTTTGCAGTAGTCACTGCTGCACTTTACATTCCCGAAGCATAGAGCGGCAGTAAGGCAAGCAAAGCGTGGTGCACGCCTCGAATATAGAGTGGTATTTGTTAAACACACGAATACCAAGGCATCTTGGCGCTGGGAGTGAAGCGGCGCGGTTTCCCCCGAAGTATACTGCGTAACCCCTTCTTCGGGCCTAATACCGCTGGCAACTTGAGAATTAAATGCAGCGTGCCAATGACAGTAGACGTCACTGATATCAACAGAAGGTGCTCATTTTGGCAATCTCGTAGAGATTAAATGCTGAGTCAGGCGCTAGAAACCGTAAACATATTAAATAGGGAGAATGGAGGGACACGCTGTCCCCGGGTGCCTAGTTTTCTAGCGCCAGACCTCGCTTTGAAAGCGAGCGTGGTTTGGTGCTTCAGATCATTACAGTTTGAAGTGCTTCGAGGCACCCTTCCCAGACTTTAGGAGACGATGTTGTTAACAATGAAAAGCGCCCGCGGCTATGCTCCCTTTGGGATTACAGTTTACTGTTGCAGGTTTTGGTCCAATCGAAGACTAAAACTAGGAACATAAAAATCTTACCAGTGCCAGGGTCGTCTACTAGCTTAGCATGAACCCACTGAGCTATTTGTGCCCTCTGACTTTGCAAGAGTCACTTCCTGCCTTGTTGGAATCATAGACGTCAGGGGCTCTATACCATAGCACTCATCCTTGCTGTGCCTTACTCACACTGCTACCATATCCGGCCACGAGGAGCGGGCATTATCTGCGCTGCCGGCCGCAGGATCTGCTGTAAGGAAGCCCGCAGTGCTGCCAGAAAGCTCGGTGGGTTAATGCCCGCTCTGTACTGTTCTAATTTAACCCACACGATTGATTTAAAAGTTGCAATGACATGTTTCCATCTGACAACACACGAACGAGTCTAATGATATTAAGGCACAAGTCCACATGGAGGGACAGCTTAGTGTGAAGAGAACCTGCTGCACGTGCTTAGAGCTCAGCCTTTCATCTTTTCGGCGCAGCATCCAATTTGAAATACTGGCTGTTTTATCATACTGGGGCTTCTGCCCTTCAGCTGGAACTGGGGGGCGGGGAGAACGGTCACTGCCACTTCAGGCAAAAGAGACTAACTCTTTATGTACAGCTGCAGGTCAGAGATTACAATTTAAAAAACGCCTAGTGGTAAAATGAACCACTGCGGACAGGCTTTGTTTTTTTAGGGAGAGAAGGGGTATCCTTTGAAAATAAGGGGGAAAAAAGTTTCTATTACATTCTGCATCAATACTCTGTGTCACCACAATAAGGATCATGGGCTTTTGGATATGTTATCCCAGAGCGCAGAGGAAGCTAGCACGGCAAGCAGATTTAATTGCTAGAGTACGTGAAATGATGTTGTTTAAGAGCATTTGAGCACATAGGTGTGCAACTCACCATCTTGCATCTACCATAAAGGTAAGAAACACACTGTGCAGCACTCAACGGTCAGCATGTCAGTGTCTGCCGTGTTGGCCCCACTGCATTGGTGCAAAAGTTTCGATTTCCTTTACCATGTTGAGTGCAGGAGGTGATGAAATAAGCATATGACGGAAGTGAGAATTTATTACCGTTTCCATTATATGGGTGCCAAAAATACGAGATTACGGAGGCTACACGTTGAGGGGAAATTATTTCATAGTTTAGTGGCCACTTCTCTTAATCCCAAACGCTATTATAACAAGATGTAGGATTGGCCACTGGAATACACATTGTCTATAAAAACGTATGCACCCGCACTCACCGACTGTCTTCTGGCGGGCGGGGCTCTCCTCCTCACACGGGAGCCTTGCTCCCTGCAGCACTCCTCCGGCGGTCGCTTTGGGGCCGCGGGCGGGGTTCCTCTCCTCTCCTAGATGCAGCAGGGCTCCCTCGCATCACGGGAGCCCTGCAAACCGGCCGCCATGCTTCTTCTTTCTTCCCCCCGGGCTGCGGGGGCGGGCACTTCCGGCCGGCCGCGCTGGGATTGGCCGGCCGGCCAACCACTTCCGGGTCGCTGCGGGCAGCGCAGCGGCCCTTCTCCTTAGGTAGGCAGGCGGGGGCTGATTTTTACGGGCAAATGCCGGCTCTAGATCACCATCAATCGGGGCGGGAGTGGACACGGACGGCGGGAGTGGACACGGACGGCGGGAGGGGGCGGGAGAGGACACGGACGGCGGGAGGGGGCGGGAGAGGACACGGACGGCGGGAGGGGGCGGGAGAGGACACGGACGGCGGGAGGGGGCGGGAGAGGACACGGACGGCTGGAAACGTGCACAGGACAGCGCATCAGTGAAAGGGGAGGGAACGGGAAAAAACGTAACTCCGCCCTGGGAAAAAATCTCGGAAACGCCCCCGAATCTGGTCTGGCCTTGACGGACAGATCTCTGTTCCAATGGCTAGCCTCCATTTATGGAGGTAGCCAATGGGACAGGGGGGCGTATTCCATTCTCCTTACTGGAAATCAAGAGATTTCTCTGGAGGCGGAGCTAAGAGCTCCGCCCTCCAGCGAAACCTAAAAAGGAGACGGGCGCAGCATAACAAGTAAGATCCAAACTAAAAATGGGCTGAAACAGGGGTGCGTGCTGGCCCCTTGCCTCTTCAACATCTACACCGCCGACCTCGAGAAATACCATCAACAAGTCCAAACTGACCCCCCAAAACTGGGCAAAACACTAATCACTAGCCTTCAATACGCAGATGATATCGTCCTTCTATCACAAACACCGATAGGTGTTTTTCCCTGCCCACAGCGTAACCCTGTGTGTGCCCCAACCTGTAGTAGTTTCGCTTTTGCAGCCATTTTGTTGTTGTGACTCGGAGCCCGTCCCTTCCACCTCGCCCCCGCCTCCCAGCTGCTCCTCCCTCGCCCCTCCCCTTTCCGCATATGACAGATGTTCCCACGCGCAGCGTTAACGCGCAGCGGTCGCGCCCCATGCGCGCCGAAGGTGCGCCAAAGGTAAGCCCGTCTACGCCCGTCCGCGCCTGGACTGCGCCCAGCGCCAGACCCCCTGGCCCACGCATTTCCCACTCCGCCCGCACTACCTATAACGCCGCAACCCTCTCCGCCCTTAACCCCGGCCAACTCCCTAACTGCTACCAAGCCGCACCAGGTCACACCCATGGACCCTTCGCCTGCCATTCCTGCAAATTCGCCTGCACCAGGACCCACACCAAACCCACTAACTCCAAATACAGCCCCGACTCTAACCACCTGAAGTGCATCCTACTGAACACCCGCTCAGTCCACAGACACGCCACTGAACTCTGGGACCTACTTAACACTGCATCGCCGGACGTCGCCTTCCTAACAGAAACATGGATGAACACCTCATCAGCGCCCGACATCGCCATAGCCATCCCGGACACTTACAAAATAATCCGTAAAGACCGCACCAACCAAACAGGAGGAGGCATCGCCATCGTCCATAAGAACACCATCCAAATCACGACCAGCTCCAATGATAACCTCGCTACCGCCGAACACCTTAACTTCCAGATCCACACCGACCCCAGGACCACACTTAGAGGTACCCTCATCTACAGACCACCAGGAACCCGCACACAATTCAACGAAGATATCACTGACTTCGTCAGCTCACATGCCCTCACCTCCGAGAACTACATCCTAGTGGGAGACCTCAACTTCCACCTGGAAAAGAACAATGACAGCAACACCACCACCCTTCTGGACAACCTCGCCAATCTCGGACTCAAACAACTTGTTGACACCCCCACCCACCTTGCCGGACACACGCTCGACCCTATCTTCACCTCCAGTAAACACATCTCCTTCGATCACACCACAGCTCTCCATTGGACGAACCACAGCTGCGTTCACTTCAGCTACAAAAAGACCTCGACCCACAACCCCCCACAACCCATTCCTCGAAGAAACTGGAATAAAATCACCACCGACCAACTTTCCACATCGCTTAACCAAAACCCTCCTGCCATACCTTCGGACCCAAAACAAGCTGCCACCAAACTCACACAATGGATCACCCACAGGGTTGACGAACTAGCACCCTTGAAAAACCACCAGAACAAACAAAATAGCAAAAAGGCCCCCGGTTCAACGATGACCTCAAGAAATCCAAGAAGTTATGTCGCACCATCGAGAAAACCTGGAGAAAAACCCAACCACTGACAACCTGACCACCCTCAAGGACGCCACTCACAAACACCACCAATTGATCCGATCCACTAAGAAATCGGCATTCAAGGATCGACTCGACAACAACGCCCACAACAGCAAAGAACTATTCAACATCGTCAAAGAATTTACCAACCCCACCGCCAGCACCAACGACATCACTCCCTCCCAAGACCTCTGCGACTCTTTATCCTCTTTCTTCCACAACAAAATCGTTGACATACATAACCGCTTTGAAAACCAGTCCGAAGAACAACCCACTCCACCCACTTCCGAACCTAAACAGCACCCTCACAACCTTTGCGCCTGGAACCCAATCACCACTGAAGACACCATCCGCCTGATGAACTCCATCCACTCAGGATCGCCTACCGACCCATGTCCCCACCACATTTTCAACAAAGCAGACTCCATCATCGCACCCCATCTCCGCGATATCATCAACTGTTCCTGCAACTCCGCTACCTTCCCAGAAAGCTGGAAACATGCTGAACTCAGCGCCCTTCTGAAGAAACCCACAGCAGACCCCACCGAACTTAAGAACTACCGCCCCATCTCGCTCCTCCCATTCCCTGCCAAAGTCATTGAGAAAGCCGTCAACCGTCAGCTCGCCGCCTTCCTTGAATCCAACAATTCCCTCGACCCCTCACAGTCCGGCTTCCGGGCCAAACACAGCACCGAAACCGCCCTAATCGCAGCTACAGACTACATCCGAATGCTACTGGACAACGGAGAAACAGTAGCCCTCATCCTACTTGACCTCTCCGCCGCCTTCGACACAGTCTGCCATAGAACTCTCATACAACGCCTCCGCAACGTCGGAATACAAGGAAAAGCTCTGGACTGGATCATCTCGTTCCTCGCCGGGAGAACCCAGAGAGTCCGCCTCCCCCCATTCAAATCAGACGCCACCGAAGTCATCTGCGGCGTACCACAAGGATCTTCACTCAGTCCCACCCTCTTCAACGTTTACATGAGCCCCCTCGCATCCATCGCACGACAACACAACCTCAACATCATCTCCTATGCAGACGACACTCAGCTGATCCTCTCCCTCACCAAAGACCCAAACGCCGCCAAAACCAATCTACACGAAGGAATGAAAGAAGTAGCCGAATGGATGAAGAACAGCCGCTTAAAACTATACTCGGACAAAACGGAAGTCCTCATCCTAGGATCATCCCCCTCTGCCTGGAACGACTCATGGTGGCCACCGGCCCTGGGTACAGCACCCATACCCACAGATCACGCACGTAACCTGGGCTTCATCCTGGACTCCTCCCTCTCGATGACCTGACAAGTCAACGCCGTCTCATCCTCATGCTTCAACATCCTTCGCATGCTCAAAAAAATCTTCCGTTGGATCCCCACCGAAACAAGAAAGACAGTCACCCACGCACTGGTCACTAGCCGACTGGATTATGGAAATACCCTCTACGCCGGAACCACAGCCAAACTACAGAAAAAACTCCAACGCATCCAAAACGCCTCAGCCAGACTCATACTGGACATCCCCCGCCAAGCCCACATTTCCGATCACCTGAAAGACCTCCACTGGCTCCCCGTCAACAAGAGAATAACGTTCCGTCTCCTCACCCACGCACACAAAGCCCTCTACCACATAGGACCCGAATGCCTCAACACACGATTGTCCTTCTACACACCCACTCGCCAACTTCGATCATCCAATCAAGCCCTCGCCGCAATTCCGCGCATCCACAGATCCACCATGGGAGGAAGGTCCTTCTCCTACTTAGCAGCCAAAACCTGGAATTCTCTCCCCACTCACCTCCGCCTTACACAGAACCACCTCTCCTTCAGAAAGCAGCTGAAAACCTGGCTATTCGATAAGTAATGCTCTCACCCTCCCTCAAGCGCCTTGAGACCCTCTGGGTGAGTAGTGCGCTATACAAATGCTGAACTTGAACTTGACTTGAACTATAGGTCTTCAACGATCAATGACTCAATTAGGAGCCTACACCATTGTATCCCAATTAACAATTAATCTAAAGAAAACTAAGGTGCTGTGCTTCTCAAAACAACATAAAAAAGGGTCAAAAGGCAAATTCATCTGGAACCTGGGTGACAAACCAATAACCCAGGTGGAATCTTACAAATATCTAGGGTTTCAACTTGATCAAAATCTTAACTTCAAACATCAGCTGAATCAAGTGAGAACGAAAGCAAAACAACTTCTCTACGCCTTTAAAATTTTACACAGGAAATTACAAGGCTGCTCAACAGGGCATCTGCTGAAGGTAATCGCAGCAAAATACATACCAACTATATCATACAGGTCAGAAATAATGCATACAATAGACGCAGCCGCCCTTAACCAAGCCCAATCAAGCTTTTTCAAGAGGTTGTTCTCAATTCCCCAGCACATTGCTCAAGCCCAGATTCGACTGGAATACGGGCTAAAAAACCAGAAACCAGCCAGCCAAGGGGCAGTTGTCAAATACTATTGGCGGATGAGGCAAGCAGAAGATAACACATTAGCCCACTCCTGCTGGGAAGAAATCGAAAAGCAAGCGAGGCTAAATAATTCCATCGCCACGGTCCTAAAAGGTTCACTTAAGGACTTACACCTCGAAGGGGCATGGCACACAAATACTTCTTTCTCTGGTTTCAAAAAGGCAGTAAACAGCGCAACCAAAAAATTTCACAGCTAATGGACAAAACTGCATTCTCAAAGAAAAAACACGCTTGGGCAGTGATTCGGTCTTATCAGTTGCTTAAACCACAACCATACTTGTTAGAACATTTCTCACAACACAAAAAGCATTATCTGACTATGTTACGGTTGGGGTCATTCCCCACGAAGGACCTAACCCCAAAATGGAAACAAGTATGGTTAACAAAAGAATGCCGGCTGTGTGGACAAGGAGAAGAGAGCCTCTTACATCTCCTATGCATCTGCCACACACTTCTAGAAATTCGGAAAAGGGTCCTCCGCAAGTTGCTGATAAAAAATCAGCTACGGACATGCAGAGCTGCAGTCATACAATGTCTTGGAGGCCACTCCATAGAACTTTCTTGCAAACCAATTATTCTTTGGAAAATGGCAGCCAAAGAATTAGACAACAAACAAGAATGAACTGGAGCGGTTCCGAAAAGACTGCTTGGACCCTTGTTCTTCTCCTGCACCAACATTATTTCTGGGCCCCTTGTGTACAGTACCGCCTCTCACTGTTCAAAATTTCATTTTAATATGAAAGTTTTATCTAATGTGTTATCTATGGATGATTATCCAGGTCATGACAGCATTGTGTTTTCATTTTCTTAGCACCCTTCAATTATTTATCAAATTATGCATTTCTGCTTTTTTTAACATGTTTGTATCATTGAACTTCTTCCACTCTTTTATGATTTTTAACGAGATCAAATAAAAGTATTTCAGACTGACCTGACCTCCTCACGCGGGTCTTCAAAACACTGAAAGGTGCCACTCTTCCACGCCCCTCTCAGTTCATCAGAAGCAACACCACCTTGCACCGCAACCTTCGCCAATCTCAACCTCCTCTCAGTCCCTAGGATTCACCTGCGCCTTTTCAAGTTCCTGGCTTTTTGAATTACTAGGAATACACTTATAGAACAGCTAACTGATACCTATGTCTGTGTATGAAAACACGGTCATGGACATCCGACACTGCTAAGTCATCATTTTAAAAAGTGCACTAAACATATCCATACAAAATATTGTCTTTGACTCCCACCCACCTCATATAACCAACAGAGTGATGCATTAACTGAAGGTTTCAATCTATGTACCCTTTCAAAATATGTACACAACATCTGGTAGATATGCTCATCAACAAATAAATGAGGAGCAGAAGCTCGCTTGCAAGGAACCGGTCCGCTGGGGCCTAGAGCAGGCAGCTGAAGATGGGGACATGAAGCAAAGGAGTAGAAAGAGGGTGTTATGAAAGGGAATGGAAAGCCATTCTGGACAGGAGTTGCAGTCATTTAACTCTAGCAATTTATCCGGAGGAGGTCTCAAAGACAGTGCAGAAGGTACAGGAGGGTATAGGAGCCTGAAAGGGAGACGACTGATGCTGCCAAACAGCGCCTCTGACAAACAAGTAATGCTGGGCTACAAAAGAAGGGTAAGCACGAGAGTGCAGGTGTTAATGAACCGATCTACTGGGGGCATGTGATTTGAGCACAGGCCCTGCAATGAGTTATGCGGAGCAAAATGTTTGGTAACAGAGTGGGTGTTAGGTCCACGGTATAGTTAGCTGGGACTTTGGCATTTGAGGGCATGAGGAAAGCCTCAAGGAGGACATAAAGGAGGAGGAATAAGGCAGTATACAAAGGAGTGGTATGAGTGAACAGAAAGAAGCATCTGGGTCACAGTGATTGGCACACGCAAGGAGGAAAGAAGGGGACATGAATGGCAGAAATCAAGGCAAAGTAAAGACTGGATGAAGTGGGAGTTCCCAAAGAGCTCCAGCTTGGACTACGATCAGTGACCAAGGGAAACGAAAGACGAGTAGAGTTGTTCAGCACTGAAGATTCTGTAAAACATAGTTGTATAAGTAGGCAGAACTATGCCAAAACACGTTGTAAGCCAAGAATCATCATGCAAACATCTATTCAAAACACCCTTGCTGTTTTTCTAAACATCTAGAAAAGCAAGCAACTATCACTAGCAAAGCAGAAGACAAAAGTCCAGATTTAAGTGCATTTTCAAACATCCATCCCAAGATGAGACGAACCACTAAATAAAATAAATCATTAAGCTACAGCCCAGCCATTGTGGCAACCAGACCAAATGTACACCCCCACACATGCCATGCCAGAACTGTACTTTCAGATAATCAGTCTGAATGCCTACATCAGAGTCTCTGCATCACAGATCAATCATTCAGGTATGGGGCTTGACTGTATACGCAGATCTGGAGTGTCACAGGTAGGTTTAAGACCTTTGGAAAGACTCTGGATACTAGAATTAGACAAAGGATAGCAGCTTCCTGTCACAAGTTGCTCGTGTTTTCTGTTTAACAAAGAAAGCAATCAGAAGTATAGATAAGTCCTTGAAGTATCAGAGAGCTCACAGGTGATATCCAGTGCTTTATAAATCTCCCATATAAATATATAATCGGTCTTTACAGACACCCTGGAGTACCATAAGCAACAACACCAGTAAGAACAATTAATTGAGAAGTCACAGGTTGAAGAGTGAAGGGACAAGATAATGTGCTCTGCCTGTCTGTTTATCTACAGCAGAGAAGCGTGAAGGGAATCCCTTTGTTTGCAGGGTGTTAGACCTGTCAGCCCTAGGGTGGTCTTTCCCTGTGTTTTTGTTGCCCTTGCCTAATTTTTCCCACCTTCTTTTTGTTGGCCCTTAGGTCTTCGGGCACCTTTTCATGGCTAATCTGTGTTAGGGTGCAGGTGCTCTCTACTTCAAACATGGCTGCCACTGGCCCCTGCTACTGCAGTGTGGTCTTTTTAGTGTAGCACCCTAGCTGCCAGGAGCAGGCTGGATCCCCCATACAATGTTGCAATACCAGCCACCCATCCCCTGTCCATAGGTAGAGTGGGGAAGCTCCTGGAACCCTCCAGAAGGAAGGCGGACCTGATTTTTGCCGCCTTAGAGAGTGGTCACCTGACCTGGGCATACTTAAGCAAGGGAGGGAAGTTTTTTTAGTCAGTTGGGGCATCACTGACCTGGGGAACCCACGCAGGAGTTTTAGGCGGGAGGGCATAGTTAGGAACCTATGCTACTGGGAGTGACAGGATTTAGGTGCTGCCTCTTAAGCTGGGTGAGGTGTCCTAGACTAGCCCCGTGATCTGGCCCAGTGGTAGGGAACCCTAGGGTCCATCTGCAGTGACTGAGGAAAAACTCATCAAGCCTTCAATTCAACCCCCCCCCCCCTTTTCTTCAACTTCAAGAAACCAACATCTAAGGGCGCAGAACCATCCAAGCGCCAAGAAGTCTACTTTCCTATGACCAGAGACTGCTGGGGGATCGACCAGGTACTGGACTGTGCTGCCCTGCGCACCCCCTGCCTGCAGTGGGCCCACCTTGCCCCACTTGTCTCCCCCTTGACTGAACTGCTTTGCTACCCATCCTGCCTGCAATCCTTGCCAAGTTGTGGGGAAAGCGCTATATCCAATTCCCCTGCCAGCACCGCCTGCCCTGAGCTAACTGTGCTCCCGTGGTTCAAGCGCTATAAACCCCAGTGAAGCGCTGTAGCCCTGAGGCGCTTTTCACCTCAGAACTCATCCTGTCTGCAGTTGCCCCCAAGCACTCTCCTGAGCCGATTGATTTACCCCTCACGAGTGAGCGCTGCGGTGCCTGGACACCGTCGCCACGAGGCGCTATTGACCCCCACTCACCGCCGCAGCCCAGAGCTGCTGTGCCGTCCGAGGAACACGACGTGGCTGCCCTGTCGGTGCGTGACGACCGTCACCGGCTTCCATTGCCCCCCTCGGCGGCCCCCGTATGTGAGGAAGGGCTGCCGCTCTCCACACGCTGGGCCGCGGTAGGTGACGTGACCGGGGAGCTCCTCCGGCCCGCCCCCGGGCGCCGCGCTGCCATTGGTCCAGGCAGGCGCGCCCTCGAGGCGGGCTACGCGGTTGGTTGGAGCCGCCCCGGCCACGATCTGCAGCGGCCTCGGAGCCTTGCCGGTGGGCCTCGAGACGGCCCGTAAACAACGCGGAGGGGGCCGTGGAGCCTAAGTGCCCCCTCCTTTCAGTCCCACACATCGGTCTCGCCCCGGCGCTGGTGCCCAGAAGCCACCCCTGCACCGCGCCGGGCTGAGTGAGGCCCCGGGAGGGTCGGAACCCCTCCCCACCGCTGATACCTTTGCAAGGGCCCTGATCAGGCCGAAGAGCACCAGGTAACCCCCGGGGAGGAGGGCGGTAGGCCGGGTGAGGCCCGAGGTCGCGCCTCCCCCGGGGTGAACTGAGGCTGGGCCCCGTTGGCCCCCTTAATGTGCCTCGCGAATTAGGAGGTTTGAGAACAGACACTTGCCCCCCGCATTGAACTGCCATATTGCCAGTTTCCGGCCTGTAGTGCTCATGTTATGCCATATTTACAAGCCTGCTTATGGAATGGTGATCCTTTTCACTGTACTGAATTTCTTGCAGGGGCGGGCATCTACAGTTGCTGATGGGGCCGAACTGTGATACTTATTGATTCATTCTAATGCTATTCTGATGATCTGATTTTGGTCGCAAGACTGTTGGTATTTACAAGAGGAAATGCTTTTGATTGCTTCCTACAGGTTAATCCATGGTTTATGAAACTGCCTTCTAGCCTGCTGAATAGTTTAACGCGACAGGCTGTGTTCATTGGAGTTTTCTGCTGCATGAGAGTACTTAATGAAATGTTTACCCTTTTAGAGGAAATGCATTTTGAAGGGCTGGCTGTGTTCATTGGAGTTTTCTGCTGCATTGAGAGTACTTAATGAAATGTTTACCCTTTTACAGGAAATGCATTTTGAAGGGCGCTCATGAAATGTTTTAGTAAGGTACCTGGATGCAATGCTAATGATTTGCTAATACCTTATCTGCTCTGATCTAAAATCTATATAAAAGATCTTGATTTACAAACACAACTACTGGTGTGGTCTCCATTATTGCGTCCCACTTCGTGTCTCATTGGATGCGTGTGTTGAGTAGCTGCTTTACACATAAGCCCCTGGCCGCCTTCCTGCTCGAGCCAAGCTACCCCCCGGAGAACTGGTGGTCTCAGTTCTTACACAGGGCAACCTCATTCCCCACAGATTACAGTTGTTTCTGCATTGTCATCAATTATTTGTGTGTCAACAAAGAAGTACATGACGGAGAGGAGGGAGGGGAATATTAAGAAGGAGGAGCGAGTTAGCAGTCTGCACCTCTAGTTCAAGTATAACCTAGAGCACATTCACCAGTTGATCTCTCTCCTGCACTGGTCCCACTCTCCAAATGGCTTGGACTATACATTCACCAAAAGCTAAATTATGACCGATTAGATTTACAAAATCAACAAAGTCATCTCTTTCACCCTCCTACAGACTGCAGGACAGTTGCTCAATAAATGGTTCTTTTCTATCACAACTAAAGGGCGATAATGCTACGCTAGCTTCACACCAAAGCAAGAAGAGCATGTCTCAAGTCTACTGTTCAAATAGCTGCTTGTTTTGTACAGGGGTTATGAAATCGGATCCTACCATACAGATCCTAGGAGACTTTATATCCCCGGACGCACAAAGTCACTGCCAAAAAGCATGTAGCACCCACACAGTCCACCATGTCAGGTTTTCCAGCAACCAGAAGGATTAACTAAACTGGACTAGAGATTAGAGACACTGGAAATAAATCTGACCTAATACTGAACATGTTGATAAGGTAAGGAAAAACACAAGACATTGAAACTGCCCTTGTTGTGTTAAAAAACAGTTTCTGGAACCATCTTCTGGATAATACAAGGCTCACCACCAACCTGCTATCCTTCTGGAAAAACAGACATTTGTTGAGAATAAAACTGAATGTTTAACGTCCCTCTCTCGTTTTCTCGCTCTCTTCAAGTTTCTCTGATTTGTAATGTTCAGTCTTATGTGAAGCACTCAGCTCTCTGTAATATATTTGTGCAACACAATTACATAAATTATGAAGTAATAAAAGAGCGTCATGATGACAAGTGACCCCTTTTCACAACTAGGCAGTGAGAATGATACTTCGTTCCCTTGACCTTCACAGGATCATCTGTTATGAAAGGGGTGATATCCTCTCGTTCTAATTTTTTTGCAGATGTAGGTGACAAGAAAAAGACTTTCGAGAACTTCAGGCACCCATCAGTCTATAAACTAGTGCAATTATCTTGACCTATTAGGGAATTTGTGGAGAGATGAATCCCACAACAGGACTAACGTATTTCTTATTTCATAGCTGATGTTCCAACAGATGACTGAGAAGGCCTAGAGGAGGAGGTGGAGATATTTTGTTAAAAAAACTAAAAAAACTATGGATAACGACTGTGTGCATTGTATGTTTTTTTATGCCAAGTCAAGAGTTTATCTGTAAAAGACACAAATGAACTTACCTGGTGCCAGTCCATACCTGTGCACATTCTGTTCTTTTGGCGCTCAGTGATAAAAGTAGGAAGAAGTAAGCAGGGCATGCCCATGAAAAGATACTTTGAGAATTGCTTGAAGATTGTAACATACAAAGGTGATCACATAGGTAGCCAAGCATAAATATGGATATGCTAAGTGGGCTTCTGTTTTTGTTGGAACAAGAGCAGGTGTGTGGGTAGAGTCACTGAGAATGCTGGTCCTATGGAATCATTTTAGAATATGGAGGGCTGCTTTTAAAGGAGTGCCAAGGTTCTGGTCTTGGAGACCCAATGCCTGGATAGGCAAGTACAGACTTCACTTTTGGCAGGCAGACTGTACTAGGCTTTGCTGTCGCTCATCAATCATGTCAGGAGATAGCTTGGAGTTAAAAAAATTAGGTCTTTTGGGTTTCCAGGAACACAATAAGTGGATGACGCATGATGTCAGATCCCACTCTGGGAGAGGAAGGGGCATAATCCTGAAATGGGCCACTAGGTCCTAGCTGTGGCAGTGGAGGTCGTCTGCCACTGACATCCTGGGGTTTGTTTTACTAGGACTCTTCAAACTGTGCCAAGTACAACCATTTCTCCCCTCTCAGGTTTGCAACGGAGACCACTCCAAGGCTTCTCTGGGAGGTAGGGATGGGGGACAAGAGCGTGGATCAACAGTCACCCAGACACCATAACGTACTGTCCAGCCAAGTGCTACTCTTTTATGTAAAAGAAAGTACTTAAATCGCAGAGTAAAAGTGAATACTGCACAGTTCAATAGGAAAGTAATACAATATTGTAACTAAAGTTGCATTTATCAGTGAGGCGATATACCATACTTTCTGGTATTCTCTTGCCACTAGTATCCCAAAGTTACTGTCTACAACACACTACTAGTGTGGACATCGATTAGGTACAGATGCATACGTAACATGGTCACTTGCACAACTCAGTTCTATGTTTTTCACCCTATGTGTTTACGTAGCACATATCTGTCTCAAGCCTACGCAACAGACTTCTCTGAACGTATTAGTCTCTTGTGCAGGTTAAGCCCTACATTTATCTGCTGGTGATCGTTGCAGTCCTAAAAGGTGTAGCAGGTGTGGTTTGCTCTCCAGGCCTTGCAGGAGTGGCTCCTAATCTGCGGGTCCTGCAGAATCCGCTCGGTGTCGGAACAGAGATCAAAGGATCCAGTCAATAGGGTAGGTCTGCATAGCACCACCTATCCTCTATGGTCTGTTGTAGAGAGATGCTCAGATTCACCAGTTGTGGCCTTTGGGTCGATTAGACCTTCCAGGTTCTGCAGGGATGTGGCTTCCCTCCCCGATGGTCGTAGTATCAGCACAAGTCTCTTGAGGATGCAGTAGATTGCCAGGCAACATGGTAGTACTTGGCGTTGTAAAGTGCTAATGCACCTTATACAGGAATGGTTCAGAGAGACCAGCGGTACACCTTCACACCACAAGCCACTTCTAATTTTACTCTCTGTGATAGTCCACTTTTGTGTGCGTTTTTCATGCCAGGAACATGCTGGCTGTCAGGAATACAACAGCCCTGGTTACACAACAGGTCTCCCAGGACTCTGTACAGCACTCTCTTCCCTCGTCAAAATAATTTGGAACTGGAAAAAAATGGGGTGGTTTGGATCCCACTTTTATAGACATTTTCCATGCAGGAGATGTGGAACCACAGTCCAAGGTTTAATAACCCGTTTGTGGTTGGTTTTCTTTCAGAAATCATTTTCAGACAAAGTCTTTGCACAAATTGATGCTTCTCACAACTCGCAACAGGTAGCAACGGGGCTGGCTTGAAGTAACTATATTCAAAACATAGTGACTATAAAGTGTGAGTTCTCTGCACCTGGCTGCCATCAACCTTCCTGAAGCAGTAATAAGAGACAAACAAAAAGGCAGGCTCTCCATAGAAACTCCTTCACCTTGAACAAAAACTGCATTCCCGCCCACACCTCTAACAAATGGTAGTGCTTAGGAATTACTAATTAGCAACCCCTTACAAACAGGGCCCTCATCTAATCTCTAAAGGTGGCAATGCCTTCATCTACCCTCACTTCAGTGTCTCCACCACCCAGCCACAGGAATATAGGCAATATACTTCCAGTGTCTCGGGGAAGCTGTCCTCATAGTGTTATGCTTAAACAGGGGCATTCAAAACAGATTCCATTGGCCCAGTCCTACTACCATCCATATGCTACACATTCACTGCACATGCATGCACAAAGCATGTGGAGGAGTGTGGCTCACTGATTAGAGCGGCAGACACTGATGCAGAGGTGTGGCCCGGGACCAGGGTTCAATTCCCGACGCGGCAGGGTCCTGAGCCCAAAATGTCCACGGATTCGATAATTCTCGCCTCGGTGCCTATTCTAATCATGGGGTCCCACGCTGCAACTCTGGGCAATAGTTGCTTAATCTCCACTACGGCGGCCCACCCGCTGCGGGATGCCTGGCTTTCACCCTGGGGATACCCAGTAGGGGTTATCTCACAGGGAAAAGCCAGGACGGGTTCCCAAGGCAAGCGCCTTGATGCCTTCGGGTGATACGTGCGCTATATAAGTCGCAATACATTTACATGCCACCACAAGGTTCTGGGTTTCACATAGCAGTTAAGCTTACATGACAGGAGCCAATAGGCACACCTCTCCTTGACAGAGTAACGTTCAGTAAGACTATGGATTCACTTACATTGACATGCTGCCATTACAGGTTTATATAATGTACCCAAGGCAAGGACAGTAGTTCAAGGAAGATTTGGTGCACACTTCCAGGTCACAGAAAAGATTGAACTGACCTAGACCTCTACACACATGTAAGATTAGTGCGACGCCCGGGCCAATATGAAAGTCAGGATACCAATTACAAATTCATTCAGGCATTCAGCACAAGGGTACACACCCATTTACCATGTAGGGGACATTTCTGTCCCAACAAGTCATGTCACTAAATGTGGGGCTTGTAACCCAGACCTGATTCAGAATGGGTAGATGGGACCCTGCTCAACTGTTTGGCTGTCTAGGAACATGAACATAGCAAGGACATATACAGGACTCCAACATAGTCTAGATTGGTCCAGATTTCAGTCTGACCATCAGATTTCGAGGCAAAAGATCAAGAAAAAGGTGCATAGGACTGGCTGCAGAGAGTGGGAGGCCGGATGGACGGACAGACAGATCCTAACCCACTGTTAATCAAGGAGGACTGAAGTCCACTCGTCTTGCCCAAGGAAGGGATGGATGTAGTTACACCATCTTCCCTCAGACATGGAGAAAAAGATTGCTGAGTGACACCCGAGGTCATACTGCTGATCTACACTGGGATGAACAGGGGTGGTGGGATGTTTCGCTGGGTCCAATAAATCCTTTGACACAGCCGCACATTCTTTTGTAGAAGTGCACAATACGCATGCACCCACCTAAAAATATAAGCAGACAGCATTTTTTCTTTTTAGTTGCCATTGGAGTTGGATCGGTAACCTAAAAGAAAAGAAAAGGCCCCAAAAAAGTTTTTTCCCTGAAGTGGGCAGATGGGAGGGGCAGGGGTCCCGATGGTATCAGAAGCAACACTAGATACTGTGACGCAACATTCCAGAGGGAGGGGGCAAACAAGAAGCACCACAGGGGAGGATGGGGGTAGAACATTGAAACAACAAGGGTGGAACACGAAAGCAACAGCGGGAGGGCTGGTGAGGGGACACAAAGGCAGCGTGGGGAACAGCATTAGCAAAAGGAACCTAGGCAAGTGCAAAATAGAGGAGCAGGGAGAAGCTATCAGGCAACAACAGAGAGTAACATGGAGTTATGGGGTGGATATACTTAATTGAGATGGCTCACTAACACTAATGGAGTGCTCTGCACTAAAGAAACAAGCACTCTGCATTGCTGTGGCGGGGGAGCGCATTCCTTTGAAGTCTGATGCTGAGGCATGGTGTGGGATGTGCCTGGCTCACATGAACTGTATGGAATCCGCAGTTTGGGGAGACTTTTCAGACGCCTTACAAGAATCTCGACAAACAAGCATTGCTAAAGCAATGCTGTAGGTCGAGACCTAAAAAGCACTCTTTATAAACCATCTATCTTTCTGACAAATTTGGTGTAATTCGGTTTGGGGGTTCGGGCTGCAGTCATGTCTACAGTCCCAATGGGAAATATGCGTTTTCGGACCTCCCCAACCAGAACAGTGAGTGAGTGAGTGAGTGAGTGTATATATATATATATATATATATATATATATATATATATAGTGCGACGTTATGATTACACAAATATGTCCGTGACAACATTAAAAAGTTTCAACAAAATAAAAACTAAAGAAACCCACAGAAATTCAAGAAGTCCTAGTTATCAGAGCTAATGTTAACTTGTGCCCCGCTATGCATCACTTATAACCTCACATATTTTCTCCAGTATTAGGGGTGTCTTTCATAGATTCACATGCTTGAATATTCCCCGTCGTCGAAGTGGGAGTCCCACGGTACATAAAAATAGCAATATTGCTAATATAACATAAATGATAATATCATAGAATAATAATAATAGAGATAATACACTGTAAAACCTCTAAATGGTAACTTCCATAGGAAGACATTACAAGAGAAAAAACTCATTTGTAACATATCAGTGTCCTTATGTTGGTCCAAACTGCAGCCAATCAGGCTCAAGCACCCTCTAGAACCTTCTCCTCAGAAGCTCAAGCCCTCAGATTTTCTACCGCACGTCGTGTGAAGGGAGTCTCCCTGAGCTCTGCTCAGTTTTTTCTTCAAACTTTGTCTTTTCAACTTATTTCTTCCAGAATGTCAAGTAAGAAGTCTTTGTTTAGAGCTTGCTCTTCATGTGGGGAAACTACGGTTGTTTGAGAAGGACCCCCACCAAAAGTGTATTTACTGCCTGTACCCTGACCACAAGGTGGATGAATGTAAATTCTGTAGAGCTCTTCCTTCTAAGACTCTCAGAGACAGGGAAGGTCGTCTTCTTATATGGTTGAAGCGCCTCCAAGATAAAGAAGATGTTCTGTCAGACGCAGTAAGTCTTCAGTCAGGCTGTTCCACTGTCCCTTCCAAGCGTGGGAGTGCTCAGGACTTACCTTCTCCTTTTCTACAGAAGAAGAAAAAGCTGGCTTAACCTGTGGCACAATCTTCAGGTCCTATGACTTCTGTGTCAACGCCCACGAGACCTGGCTCTCAGGCGTCTTGTCCAGGCTCTATCAGTATTCTGACAGTCTTGACTCCCAGGTCGTCGACGGGCTCGTCGACCACCGTTCCGTCCACAAGATTGGCTTTGCTGTCTTCGTCGACGACCTCTGTGACGACGACGTCTGCCTCCTCGTCGTCGACGATGGTGATGTCGACGTCCTCAACGTCGACGAGAGCTTCTACGATTCCGTCGACGATCCCTATTGTCTCGTCGGCGACGAAGTTGCCGTCGACGAAGAAATCCTCTTCGACGTCGAAGGATTCATCGTCGACGAAGGTCCCGTCGACGTCAGCCTCTCCGTCGACCACCTCGTCGACGTCGGCTTCGTCGACGAAGAAAGCAACGGTTCCGACGACGAGATCCCCGTCGACGTCGAGTGCTCCGTCGACCAGCTCCTCGACGACGGCGTCGTCGTCGAAGAAGGCGACGCCGGTTCCATCGACGAAGGTACCGTCGACGAAGGTACCGTCGACGACGATGCCGTCGACTAAAGTATCGTCGACGAAGATACCGTCGACGAAGACACCGTCGACGAGGCTGACGTCTCCGCAGATCCCAGCAAAGAAGTCTCCGTCGACGCACGTTTCGTTGACGACGATACCGTCGACGGCGAATCCCTCAGTGGGCCCTACCTCGTCGACGATGGCGATTTCCTCAACGGCATGTTCAGATTCCTTCTCAGGATTGGGTTCTTTTGCCACCATGCCTCTGGTACCACTGCCTTCCTTGACCTCTGGCAGGGATTCTTCTCTGCAGTTGCCACCTCCTGATCTCCAATTACCCTCACCTTTGATGGCTACTGATCACGAGACTGGGTCTATGGGGGACGATGCTAACGATGAAGCTCACAGTCCATCGGAGTTAATCATAAAATGTCAAGACTCCAGTTCTGACCAAGAGGAGGTGGAGGAAGTGGTCCAACCGGATGACCAATTTGTCCAGTTTCCTATGGCATCTTTCCCAGTTTCTTTGTTTTCAAACCTCCAGCATATGCTGGATGACTACAATCGAAGGTTTCCGCCTACCCCTCAAGGTACTCCAAGCCACGCTCCTGCGGAGGACTCCGGCCCTGCCACCCATCCGCAGTCTTTGGAGCAGCCTGTTTTGCCAGAGCTTCCCCGCCCTAACCCCCCTCTTATTCCGCAACCTGGTGCGCACGGGGTGGATGAGTCGGACAGTGAAGAGGGGGAATTACACCAGGATACTGACGATGAGCAGGATCCAGATATGGCGGAATACGACGACTATAGGATACAGACACCTTCTCCGCAACAGCCAGAGGCAGGTGATTCGCCTTCCATTGATACAGCAAGCTTCCATGTGCTGATGAATAAAGCGGCGGACCGCTTTAAATTGCCGAGAGAACAGCGGCAAGAAGATTGCTTTCTCTACGATTTCAAGAACAAACCGTACAAACAAATTCACACCATACCAATCATAGAATTTGTATGGAAAGAAGGGATGAGGATTATGCACTCTCCTAACTCCTTGCCAGCACAAGTCCCTCGCCTGGAAAAGAAGTACAAGGCTCCGGCTGGTTCACCTGCTTGTTTGCTGTCACATCCCAAACCAGACTCGGTGGTCACACAGGCGGCACAGCGACGATCCCGAAATCCGGCAACTCCTCTCACTACTCCACCTGATAGAGAGGGTCGACGTTTGGACGCCATTGGAAAGAAATTTTCCACCATGTCCTCTACGTCTGTACGCGCTGCAAATGCATTGGCCATTCTAGGTCGTTTCGACAGGCAAATGTGGTGTGATATTTCCGCATTCGTTTCACTAATACCGGAAGCGTCCAGAGCGGAAGCCCAACAAGTTCTCCAGGATGGCATGAGGGCGTCAGAGGAAATGATTGACTGTGCGATTGATGTGGCGAGTACGGGATTTCGCATCCTCGCCAGTGCTGCGGCCCTCCGCCGCCAGGGCTGGCTTAAATCCACTTCTTTCCGGCAAGAGGTCCAGTCGAAGATACTCGACATGCCCTATGACGGTGAATCTCTTTTTGGCGCTCACATTGACGAGGCGCTTGAGTCAATTAAAAAGGACACCGATACAGCAAAATCGCTAGTCTCCTTACAATTTAAGAAGCAGCCCTTTCGTGGCGCCCGTGGAAGAGGTTCGTCTTCCACAACTTTTCGAGGAGGACACACTCAGTACCGCCAATTCAACCAAGGCAATCAACGTTACTCCTCCCAACAATCTACTCGCCAAAATCAGTCAAGACCCTATAAAGGAAAACCTACTTATAGGGGTGCCAACAACAAACGCCAGTGACTCTCATGTCACACAAGGAGTTGGAGGGAGAATCTTGCAGTTTTATTCCCAATGGTCTCTGATAACATCGGACCAATGGGTATTGGACATTGTTCGCAAGGGTCATGCCTTGGAGTTCACAGAGATTCCTCCTCATTCTCCGCCATCAGGCCCGCCACCTCCCCATTTTCTAGAATTGCAACATCAAGTTCGTCTTCTCATACTAAAAGGTGCAGTCGAAGTGGTTCCTATATCACAACAAGGGACAGGTTTCTACTCACGTTTTTTCCTCATTGCCAAGAAGACGGGAGAGTGGCGGCCTATACTGGATTTGAGGGCGCTCAATTTCTTTCTGAAACAGCAGTCTTTCCGCATGCTCACATTGTCAGAAGTCTTGCGGCTTCTCTGCAGCGGAGATTTCCTGTCCACGATAGATCTGCAAGACGCCTATTTTCATGTGCCGATTCTTCAACAGCATCGCCAATTTCTAAGGTTCAAGGTAGGCACTGTCCATTACCAATTCAAGGTGCTGCCTTTTGGCCTGCGCTCGGCGCCTCGTGTTTTCACGAAGGTCCTGGCCCCAGTCATGGCTTATCTACGTCTTCAAGGAGTGCAGATTTTTCCTTATCTGGACGATTGCCTCCTGAAATCTCCGTCTCCTCTACAGCTGGCTCACGACACAAGTCTCTGCCTACAGACTTTCGAGTCACTGGGGTTGACCATCAACGTGGACAGGTCACATTTAACACCATCACAAAGGAGAAACTTCCTGGGTGCCATTCTCGACACGGAATTATCAAAAGCCTTCGTTTCCCAAGAACGACAGGTGAAGATAGTACGTCTCGTCACCCTCATCCGTTCAAAACAGTCAGTTTCTGTCCGCATGTTGAAGTCCTTTCTGGGGATGGCGTCGTCCTGCATCGCTCTACTCCCGAACTGCAGGCTCCGCACTCGCCCTATTCAGGAGGAACTAGACCTTCAATGGCGCCAAGTGTCAGGATCCTTCAACGATCTAGTGAGAGTCTCGTCTCGCATGAAAGACAGTCTCCTTTGGTGGAGAGAACCATCCAACCTAAACGAAGGAGTTTCCTTTCTGGCCCTTCCTCCGGATCTAACACTGACCACAGATGCATCCATGGAGGGTTGGGGAGCTCATCTCCTAGACCTTTCAATCAAAGGAAAGTGGACACCGTCACAACGAACATGGCATATCAACAGATTAGAGCTGCTGGCGATCTTCCTTGCTCTCAGATCTTTTCTGCCTGTAGTGCAAGGAGAGTCCGTGCTGGTTCAAACGGACAACACAACCAGCATGCACTACATGAACAAACAGGGCGGCACAAGATCTCAGCCCTTGTCTCGGCTAGCTCAGAAGATCTGGAACTGGGCTCTTCGTCATCGAATCTCCCTGACGGCGGTCCATCTGCCGGGGGTTTCAAACATCCTAGCGGATTCGTTGAGCAGGTCCACATCATCGACCCACGAGTGGGAGCTTCATCAACAAACTCTGGACATGGTGTTCCGCCGTTGGGGTCGTCCCCTGATGGACCTTTTTGCCACTCCACTGAATCGGAAGTGCCCCGCCTTTGCGAGCTGGCATCCTCATCCGGGGTCCAGCGGCAACGCCCTTCTCATGGACTGGAGCGGCCTGTTCGCCTATGCATTTCCTCCCATACCATTGGTGCCGAGGACATTGTGGAAGATGCGCAGGCAACCCTGCCACTTGATACTGATCGCACCTCGTTGGCCCAGACAGGCTTGGTTCTCAGAACTTCTTCTGTTGTCCCAATGCACGCCCATTCGTCTACATCCACGTCCAGATCTTCTGTCCATGGACGAGGGCCAAGTCTGCCATCCAGACCCGACCACTCTTCAGTTATGGGCATGGAACCTGAATACCTCGAATTCGCGAATTTAGAGATGCCCCAGGAATGCAGAGAGATTCTGGCTTCTGCTAGAGCTTCCTCAACTGTTCAAACGTACAAACTAAAGTGGAAACGGTTTTGCCATTGGTGCGCAGAAGCAAATGTCCATCCACTCACTTCTGCCCCGGAACAGCTGTTGCCTTTCTTTCTAAGCCTTGCTCAGTCTGGCCTCTCTCATGCCACCTTGAGGGTCTTTCTGGCAGCTATTTCACGTTTCAGACATGATGGCTCAACCTCTCTCTGCTCATCCAGAATTAGCCGACAATTCTTTAAAGGTCTCTTCAGGAAGTTTCCTCCTATCAGACGCCCGCCTCCGGCATGGCAGCTCAACGTGGTATTGTCACAGCTCATGAAGCCTCCTTTTGAGCCAATCCACAGAGCAGACAACAAGTTTCTTACCTGGAAGGTCGTTTTGCTTTTGGCCCTAACATCTTCTCGCCGTGTGAGCGATCTTCATGCTTTCACAATCAAGCCTCCTTATTTGCAATTCAAAGCAGATGGAGTATCTCTTCGTACCAATCCCTCTTTTTTGCCAAAAGTGCCTACAGATTTCCATCTGAACGAACCTGTCTTCTTGAAGACTTTCTTCCCGAATCCACAGTCACCGGCAGAACAACGCCTTCATTCCTTAGACATCAGCCGTTGTCTAAAGTTTTACATTTCAAGAACTGCCCCTTTCCGCAAATCAGATCAACTTTTTGTAGCATATGGAAGAATGCGAAGGGGACATTTAGTGACAAAACAAACACTTGCAAGATGGCTCTCAGCAGCCATATCCTACTGTCATCAACAAGCTGGCAAGCCTTTACAGTGTACTGTGAAGGCGCATTCGACGAGAGCGATGGCGTCTTCCACCGCCTTGTTTGCCGGAGTGCCTCTACACCAGATTTGCCGGGCGGCAACGTGGTCGAATAGGCACACCTTTACCAGACATTACTGTTTGGATTCTATCAGCGAGGCGGATACCGCAGTGGGGCAAGCAGTGCTTCGCCATCTCTTTAAATAAGGTGAGCCTCTGTTCCCTCCTCCTTTTTCTTCTGTGATTGCTATATGCTTTTAAGCTATGTGTTTACTTCTTGTGAAGATGCTTGCAATCCCAGTGCTAAGGAGTTACTGCTATCTATTCTATTCAAGCATGTGAATCTATGAAAGACACCCCTAATACTGGAGAAGAACTATTGTTACTTACCTGTAAACAGGTGGTTCTCCAGTATTGGTGTCTTTCATAGATTCACATGCGACCCACCCTTCCTCCCCTCAGAGGCTCTCTTCTCCTCATACGCTATTATTACTAGTGCTACGAAAATCTGAGGGCTTGAGCTTCTGAGGAGAAGGTTCTAGAGGGTGCTTGAGCCTGATTGGCTGCAGTTTGGACCAACATAAGGACACTGATATGTTACAAATGAGTTTTTTCTCTTGTAATGTCTTCCTATGGAAGTTACCATTTAGAGGTTTTACAGTGTATTATCTCTATTATTATTATTCTATGATATTATCATTTATGTTATATTAGCAATATTGCTATTTTTATGTACCGTGGGACTCCCACTTCGACGACGGGGAATATTCAAGCATGTGAATCTATGAAAGACACCAATACTGGAGAACCACCTGTTTACAGGTAAGTAACAATAGTTCATATCACTGATGACATGTTCTATGCCATCATTTATAACATGATGACATCACTGATTACATCATCCAATGAGTATGGTAGTTTGTTTTATAGTTTACATAGGGGTGGATAGCTATCATATTACTTGTATATCTAATTGTGTACAGCCTGTGTCCAGCTAGCATATGCTCCTAATGCAGCATAGGTGTGAAGAGGTATTGCATGTTATAAATATTTGCATTGAAGAGTAACTCTGTGTGCAGATGACAGTTGAGGACTAGTTTCCAGTATGTTTCACACAAGTTTTTTGGCTCTGCAGAAAAAGTTGCAAACATTCTACATAGAAGATGCTAAGTTTTGTAAGCAGTCGTGAGATAATGGACAGAACTGTCGTAGCATGACAATTTCTTCATAACAAACTAACCTGTACACATGTGCGTGTTTTGACTCAGAAGTTGGGCTAACTGTAAAGTTTTCACTTCAGTATGATGGGTGTAGGTATGATTTTAGCACCTTCAAACCCAGGTTTATTTTAAGCGTAGATTGTTTTTTTTATGTGCTGCAAAGTGTACGTTGTTCTTACCAAATACTTTTTACTACTCTGTGGTGTATTTCTCATAAGTCAACTGTCTACAAACAGTGTGGTATAGAGTAAACACGATCACAGAACCTACTTTTCTGCTCATATCAACTTAATTTCTCAATGTAGGTTTGGTGACTGTGAGGGCTTTGAGTGTTACGCAAACAAATGAAGGACGGAATGCTGAATAATATATACATTCACCCCCAGTCAAGAGATCTGGGTTAAATCCATCGTACTTTTGCTCACCATGCCACCCCTGTTTAAACCCAGCCATATGCAAATCAGTCTTGACCCTGTGCCTCATGGAGTTGCACACCCCCTCCCCTTAATTAATCTAAACAAAGCCAGGGGATGGGGCTCCTATTTACTCCCCCCTCCTCATATACAAAAAATAAATACATTTGACACGCTATTTTTCTTTCTTTTTTTTTTTGTGCCGGGATCTTTTATTTATACATTTTTTAAAAACATTTTGGCCTGGGAGAAGGGGGATGGACCCTCTGACCCCCCCCCCCCCAATCACTTTCCCGCCACCTTATATTTTTCTTTTTTTTGCAACTTCAGGCCAGGGGACAATGGCAGAGAGGGCGGGGTGGGGTGGGGTGGAAGGCACGGACAACAGGATGGAGAGCGGGGGCAGAAGGCAAGGACAATGGGAGGGCGAGCAGGCAAAGACTATGGGCGGGTGGGGGGGAGGGTCGAGGAGAAGGCACGGACAACGGGAGGGAGAGCGGGGACGGGATAGGGGAAAAAAGGCACGACAGCGGGGGTGGGGGGAGGGAGGGGGGAGTAAAGAAGGCACCAAAGCATGTTGTGCCTCCAGTAGGAGGACCTCATTAAAGAAATGGGGCTCTCAGTCTAAATAACTCATACCATGTAACAAGCTCATGGCAAATATGGGGCGAGAGTGGGTGGGGCTTCTATTCCCTACTCCTCTACAATAAGTCTAGCAGAGCAGCGCATGTGCACTGGCTCTAGGCTCGACCTAATAAGCACAACCTGCGGACCAACATTTAGCTTCATGGCAAATTTGGTGTCATTCTTTTCAGCAGTTTTTGCTGTAGCCCTTCCTAAAGAAATTAATGGAACATCTATGGAAAATGCATAGGGAGTTTGCGTTTTGGGCCTCCCCTTCTTACTGGGCCCCAGCTTGACAGATTACCATGGAACTTTCCATGCAAAAACTAGACAAAAAGTAGCACCTTTTTGAAACTTTTCGTGGAGATTTGTAAAACGGTGCCAAAGTTATGAGCAACACAGAAAGCGCGTTTCCTGTGGAAACGCTGACCAAACTAGAACTGCAACTGGGTAAAATAAATAAAAAAAATAAAAAATGTAAATATATATATACAAGGTTGTAGAATCTCAATAAAGAATCCAAATCAAGCCCGTAGTTCGTCCGACAGTTCTTTATTCAGCTAGCACAAAAGTCAAGGAATAACGCGTTTCGAACAACAAGTTGTTCTTGGTATATATATATATATATATACTAAATAACGAAGGCTACAGGGACATTATAGTTAAATTCACATGCATTTTAAATACACAAAAGCATACAAATTTAGCTGTAGTTACAGTTCGCTCAAGTAACTAACGCGTACCCTAGATACCTGTAACTTGCGCCCCTGTCATGCACAGCTTGCTCATCAATAATTTTACAGCACATGTTGCAGCGATAGAACCAATGATGTCATAGCAGAAGTCCTGAGTGATGTAATATTTGGGGAATTCGCAGTGCATAGTGAGAGTGCGAGTTCTAGATACCCTAGTGCACAAATACGTTTCTTGAGATAACTCCAAGTAGAACAGCTGAATTTGAATTGTTTTGTGCGTGTAAAATGTGAACCTAATTACAACATCCCTGTAACCTTTATTTTTTTAGTGAAGGTTTAAAAAAAAAAATGATTACCCAACTATAACGTCCCTGTACCCTTTGTTTTTTTCAGTGAATATCTATGTTTTTTAAATGTAAAATAATATTTAATTACCATAATTTAATTCAACCTCAGATGCACACGGCCAGGGTGCAGGGCCTTGCCTGCTCTTGGGCCCTGCTGTAAACCCTGCATACATCGAACCCTACACCGTAAATGGCTAACCCCTTCAGATGTGCACGGTGGAGGGTTGGCTGCAGGACCTGGCCTGCCCCCCAAAGGCAGTCAACCCGAATGGGGGGCAGGCAGCCCCCTTTCCGAGGTAGATTGCGGCCCCAGGGACCCTATCCCCCTGTGGTCTGCCACCTGTTTATAGGGGCGAGGGGTATGCAGCTCCCCCTTATGGGAAGGTATTTGGCCCCGGGGACACCATACCCTGAGGCCCATTACTTCAATTATGGCGGAGCGGGTACACAACCCCCCTCCCCAAGCCGATATCCGCCACAGGGACCCCATCTCCCAGGGCCTGGCCTTAACACAAAGGTGGGGGGCACGCAGCCCCCCTACCCAGGCCACAATTGGGCCCGGTTATCCCATTACCCGGGGCTCACCCAGTAAGTGGTGTGTGCACTGCAGCACACCTAGGGCATCCACTTTATATTTAAAAGGGCGAGGGGAGTACGCTGCCCCCCTCAGAAGGCTGATTTTGGCCTCGGACCCCATCTCCAGGGCCTATCCACTAAATGGTGGATGCCCTGCTGCCCACCAAGAGCACCCGCTTCATATTTCAAAAAGGGGGAAGGGATGGCTGCGCCCTCCTCAGATCAATATTGGCCCTGGGGACTTCATTCCCTGGAGTCTGATCAGTATTTAATAGTGGAGTGGGGAACGCAGGCCCCCCTACCCAGCCTAATATTGACCCTGGTGATGCTATTCCCCAGGGCCAATCAAATAATGGTGGGTGGGTGCCCTTGGAGACCACCCAGGGCACACACTGTCTTTTTGATAGAAGCAGTGGGGTGGAGGGAGGGGAGCCCCAAAGCACCGCAGCCCAAGCCGGCTACCTTCCTCCAGCAGTAACTAGGATTGCTTCCGCCCACAGGCAGCAGCTAAAAATGCTGCTCCCTGCGGGCAGAAGCAATTTTTAGGTCACGGCCTAGCGTACACTGCGCAGCAGTGTCGCGCAGCCAGAGTCCTTTTCTCGGGGTTTTGAAAATGGACCTGGAAATTCCACATAGCTCGTGCGTGTTATTTCCTAGGTCCATTTTCATTGGCCTTTGTGTGCGTGTATTTTTAAAACAAAACACGCAATAGGCCATGGGCGGTCGTGTAGCTCCACCCATGGCCTATTGGTGTCTGTTACGCGCACCAAAGGCCATATATCTTCAATTATCGTGGTTGTAGTTGCATGATAAGGAGACCAAAGGTTTTCAATTGTTACAAGAATCTCACAAGCCTTTTGTGTGTAATTTGCTATGCAGAGGGGTGCCATGCAGATGCGATTTGATTTTCCATTGATACTATTTTGCTGTAGTCTTTAATTCTGGCTTTTGTGATTTTGCTTGTGGATTTCCACAGGCACTAGCCTTTCTGTGGCAGCCTTCTTGAAATAGCTTCTCTCTGGTAGGTGGGGGCATCTGCCTCTTCTTTCAGTGCTAACTCCTGCAATACTTTCTCTCCTCTGGTTGGTGGCACCTTTTCCCTCCATCGCTACTCCAACCTGGCCATGAAGGTGATGACAAGAAGCCCTATAAGGGCTCCAGTTATGTGTCCTGACATCTGTTTTTCTTTTTTTAACCTCAAAAGACACAGATTTGGAGATGAGCTCCAACCTAATGTTTTTTTTGTCACCAAAAAGGCAAAGCTATCCACACAGCTCCATTGGTACACAATTCAACTCCACGCATTTCATTCATTCATAAACTTTATTCAACAATTAAGTCATAAAAGTGTTGCATAAAAACATACATTATTACAGAATAAAATAGCTTGACAAGATGAATTTATATAAATATTTAAGACATAATTAAACTCCAGAAGACTAATGACAAGATGAATTTATATAAATATTTAAGACATAATTAAACTCCAGAAGACTAATGCCGAATATACTAATCACTTAAAATACCAATTAAAATCTTTTTTTTAAATTTCAGATTTATGATATATACAGTCTAACTATAATTACTCGAAACTCAATTGGACATGATAAAGTATACCCTCCTTGTTTTTACTTAATTTCGGGAGGACTAGATCAATCAATTCTCGTTTTGCTGTCTTGGCTGTTTCGATCGATTTACCCAAGCCCATTTTAAAAATGTAGCCATGGCTACAGCAATTAGGGGACTAGGATCTGTACATAAAATTCTCAATGCCTCTTCATGTCTACGGGTGCCAATTAGTTGGCAGATAGGTTTCACCCACATTTTCCAAGGTGCTACTATAAGGGGCAAGAAACAAAAGATGACTTATGGATTCTTGATGGTCCCTGCACCTAGGGCATTTGTCATCAGTTACTCCCACCCATTTTGCTGTAAATAACTTTGTTGGAAGGGTACCTATCCTGAATTGAAAATAAAGCTTGCGGTCATACAGTTTCTCTATTGCATCCCAATACAATTCCAGCTTTGGTTGAGCCTTAAATTCAAGAAATCGACCTGTGAGGTGAGAGGAAAGGGCTTTAGTGCATGCTGTTAAATTGACCATCTCCCAAAATTTGGCCTTCATGATCTTTTTAGATGGGAATACCACATTTGAGGGATCATCCCACAAATCTCCCATTCCCATTCTCACTACCAGGGATCTAATTGCCTTCAACCAGTATATTTTTTGGAAGGAATCCTTTTCGATAATTTCCATTAACCCACAGGCATAATGCTGAAGTTCCTCGGTGGTCCAGATTCTACGCCAGTACAATAATGGTCGTAGAGTGGCTAAATCTTGAGCGGATTTCCTGCCCAGGTCCCACAGCAATGGTGTCAAGGGGTGCTTTGCGGGACACTAGTAGCTTTTCTCAAAAACTAATTTTCCGCTAATGTCAGGCATTTAGGTTTTCAAACCCCCATAGTGCAGACCCATAAAGGGCCGAACTAAGCACCTTCATCCCATAAATCTCTAAAAGTGGGCTGATTGGTACGTCGATGAAGCTTTAAACCGTTTCAGAGGAAGTCCTGCCTGTTGCTGGTGCTTTAGTGTAGCCAGATCTAATTGGCTGTTCCAGCACATATCCCTCTGCAGGGTAACCCCCAGATAGGTAAAGGCGTCGACCTGTTCCAACGGGGAATTATTCATGTATATGCTTCCTCTAAATGGTTTAGAAGAATTGGAAGGTTTATGTTCATTAAGAACCATAAACTTTGTTTTGGCAGTGTTTATTTCTAGTCCACGCAGCAGGCAGAAATCCTCGAAGCGCCGGAGGGCCCGTTGGAGGCCACTTGGTGTTTTTGAAATTATCAAGGTATCGTCCGCAAACATGAGGATTGGGACTCGACTACCAGCCATCGCAGGGGCATCAGTGGGGACCAAGGAGAGGTAGTCTGCCACCCCGTTCACGAAGAGCGAGAACAGGGTAGGAGCCATAACGCAACCCTGTCGCACTCCCCGCTCAACGGGGGAAGGTTTCCGTAACCTCTCCCCGTCGTCCCAACCGAACCTGAGCGAAATTGTCCTAATGCAAGCGGACGATCAAGGTCAACAACTCGGGGGCCATTCTCAGCTCCTCCAGGACTCGCCATAGTTTACTGCACGACACCAGATCAAAAGCCGCCCTCAAGTCGACGAATACAGCGTGCAGTGTCCCTTTCTCCAAAACCACAGTCCGCCAATAGAGAATGATAAACCGAAAGACTTGGTCTATCGTGCTTGTCTTGGGGCGAAAACCGGCCTGGAGAGGGCTCAAGATGTTCCCTTCCTCCATCCAGGTCTGTATTCTCCCCAAAACCAAGCGACCCATAATTTTCTGGATGGAATCAATTGGGCTAATAGGCCTATAATTGCTTGCTAAAGACTTGTCCCCCTTTTTGTAAACAGGCACAATTTCTGTTCCTTTCCAGGAATGGGGACAGCCATCCCTTGGGCTATGGCGTTTGCTAAATGAACATGGTACAATCGCCATCTTTGCTTATCATTTAAAAATAAGTCCGCGGGGACGCAATCCATTCCTGGGGCACGTCCCTCAATTACTCAGTCTAGCGCCCTGTTAGCATTACCTAAGCTAAAGGCCGCGTCTTTATAAAATGTGGGGGCAAAAGTGCCCTCACTTCCACCGTCTTCTCCTTTAGCATGCTGTGGCTTGACGTAAACAATCCATGAGCTTTGAGCAACATTGTTCTGCGGGGAATCGGGGCACCCACTCCTATCCCATTTAAAAATATTCCAAAATGATTTCGAGTTTTTAGACGCACACGCCACCTTGAGATCCTGCCACTTACACTCTTCCCATGCCTTTTTTGCTTCGAACTGTTTGTTCCTGTCGTTACCTCGGGCCACTTTTACTTTGCTGGGATCCTTAGATTTTAGTGCTAGGCCCAGCTCAGCCCGTGCTTGCCTGCAGGTATCATTATACCAGCTCTCCGGTCTACTCCTTGGTTCTCTCCTTACTGAGCTTGGTTTGCAAAAATAAGTTTTAAGCTTGTCTAAGAGGTTAGCATGGGCTACCATAAAGGGGGTGTACATTGACCCATTAGTTACACCTATCCCCAATAGTTGCCAATGCCTCGTCTACATCGGACTTGATGTCAATTATTGTGTCGGGGTGCTCAGCAACTTTGCACCACTTAAGGTGGCGCTCATCATTTGTTATAACAATTTCTGGGGCTGTTAGACCCTGGGTAACACCAACCCTATCTTCTAGGCCCAATCTAAACAATGCAGTCAGGGGGTTATGGTCACTCTCGATACGAGGTTTTACCTCCATATCCACAAGAGAGTGCCACAACTTTAGGTGGACGAGTAAATAATCTATATTACTTGACCTAATGCCATTGTCGTAAGTTTTATTGGCCATCCTGTCTGACAGTGTTCGGCCATTAGCGGCCCTCAGCTGGTTCCCCATGCAAAACCCCTTCAGATGCATTGCAGCCTCTGTCCATTTACTTATAGGCTTTATCTCGAGTTGCGGAACTCCCCATCTAGAGTCCTCCTCCTCTCTTAGGTTCAAGTCGTCGGGTCCTAGTGGCTGGAAAGTCGTGTTAAAATCTCCCGTAATCAGAGGAAGTACATTAACTGGCTGTGTCTCAATCAAAACCTCCAGGGCTGTTATTACATCAGATTTTTTTCCCACCTGATAAGCCCCTAGCATACACATTAAAAATGTCAATTTTTAGACTAGACGGGAAGCTAAATCTTACTGCAAGAATATCGCAGTTTGACACTGGGAGAAGTTGGGTATTACATTTTAGATTCTGCTTAACCCATATCGCCAGTCCACCTACTGGGCGACCCTTTCGCCTTTTCACAGCTGGTACATAAAAATTCAAATAGCCCAATCTGAACACAGGGTCAACAGACCAAGTCTCTTGAAAGAAGCAAATGTCAAATTTATCAATGAAATCCGACCAATGTGGCGAAGCTAATTTAGGCCCCACACCCGCCAGGTTCCAAGATATTAGTCTTATCAAGCAGGCTGATCTCAAAGACCTGCCGACATTCATGGCCCCCAATGAAAGAGAATTTTGTCGGGACAGTGTACACAAATCGGGGGAAGGCACAGGATTTTTCCTACTCAACACATTCAACAGTGACTCTTTGCTACTCTTCTGCGCGGTAGCTACACTATCATTGTTTGGCCTAGGGCCAACAGCCCCTCCGTTGGAACTTCCATTATCAATCAATTGACCAGTACTCCTGACTAAGTCCTCATTAAATACAGATACTATACTAACCCTGGTGCGCCAATCAAGTACTTGCTGTCAATCCCAGTCCCCCAACCCTGATAGAGAATCGAATCT
Organism: Lissotriton helveticus; assembly: GCF_964261635.1. Classification (NCBI taxonomy): domain Eukaryota; kingdom Metazoa; phylum Chordata; class Amphibia; order Caudata; family Salamandridae; genus Lissotriton; species Lissotriton helveticus. The sequence continues at coordinate 794,752,468 of NC_136063.1, read as the reverse complement.
GTTGAAAAGCCTTATATTCCCTAAGGCACAATGGTTCAACGCCTCACCCGTTGGAAAAGTTCCCCTCTGTAAAAGCTGCGGAGATACATAGAAATAGGACAAGGGTAGTGGTTGGATCAAGGACGATAAATCCTTTTGGGGCCAATTACAGATGTGATCAACACACCTCCTTGTCCCTGAAATTAATAATGAGGCAGTCCCCTGCCACAGACTTTGGCCTCCTACCCACCCAATTCACTGTCCTGGGGAATAGAATTTCAGCACATATGTGGGTTGGCAGTGGTCGGTTAGCATTAAGCCAAAAGATGCCCTTGTTCTTGAGTTCCATACATGTCTCCCCTTTTCCCTGATCCAGGGGTGGAACCCCCACCAAGACCACCACATAAGGGGCCGATTCAGGCGGGATTTCTATATTTGGTGAGGTGGCTGCAGTATGAACAAGGGGCGATTTGGACAGTGTTTGGTGTTTTAATGCAGATCTACTAACAACTGCTTGATGAGACCTGTCCCTCTGTACTGTTTTTTCAGCCCCTGTCAAGTTAGTGGATACAAATGCGACACAAGGCACTGGGGGGTCTTTCTGTGTGGTGCTATCACTACCTTTTGATGGAACAGAAGGATTAGAGTCAACAACACTTTGCCCTATCGCATTTACCTGCGTGCAATTTAGAGCACTATCCCGGTTTCCCGCCCGCGACTGAACTGAGGCAAGTGAAAGTTCTAGGCACACAAGTCTATCTTCAATAGAGTCCAATCTATCGTATATTGTGTGACATAGCTTCTTAAAGGTGCATTCCAGTCTTTTCCAAAAAGACAAGCCCAGATCAACCAATGCTTCACCTCCCCCACATGCTATTTGATTTGCCCCTTCATTAACTAGTGGTGATTGTGTAGAACCAGTAGAAGTCCTTGAGGTAGAATCCTCATTGGGCACATGCATTTTGCCAGTTTTTGCTTTTTTCCCTACTGTTTGCGCTTGTGCCCTCGTACGTTTTCTTTTCGATGTCAAACCCAACGATTGCGTTACTGTTCTCATTTTAGCATTACTGGCTGATCGAGTCTTGATGTTAGGTGAAGGCAAACTCCTCGGGGCGGTGTTGAGGTTACTCATGTCCTTTGAGATATTAGGGCTTGTATCCAGATGTTCCAGAGGCCCAGCTAGCTGTAATGTCTGACTTCTCTCATCCCCCCCGTAGGGAGGGCAGCATATCCTGAGTGTCAAACTGCTGGGGAGCTGGTGACCTAGCCTTCGCCAGACTTCCCATTGAGGATCTCTTGTCAAAAGGAGTATCGAGAGATAGTCTCTTTTCTGTAAGTTCTATATCTTTGGCCAAGGCTGTTGATACTCTAACAAGAAAGTTGTCCAAGGTGCCCATTAACGATCCTCCAGTGGATTTCCTACCATTCACACCTGCAATTGGTGAGGTTGCCATGATCTTTGCAAGGAGCGAATCTACCTCCTATTTTCAAATGACAGTAGAGAACCAAAACAACTGTGGCTATCAAGACAAAAATACAATCACTCACTAACCTTAATTGCGGATGTTAAAGGGGTGGCCCGTCCCGTCCTCGACCGTGCTTGAACGGGCTTAAACGGGACCGCCCTTGGCCCGGGCTTCGCCCGGCGCGTCCCGCAGAGCGGGGTTATGGGTCTGATTAAATACAGGGCAAAGCGTGTCTCCAAAGTGCGTCTCTCAGCCCCGCTGGCTTATGGGGAGCGTGATCCTCCTCCTTGCGTGTCCCCCTCTGCTGCTGCTACTGCCGGTAAGTTTTGCCACAAACAACGAGCGTTTCACGTGGAGCTGGAAACGCGAGAGGTATTTAGCTGGGCAGGGCGTGTACCCAAATGGCGTCTCTCAGCCCCGCTGGCTTATGGGGAGCGTGGTCCTCCTCCTTGTGTGTCCCCCTCTGCTGCTGCTACTGCCGGTAAGTTTTGCCACAAACAACGAGCGTTTCCCCACATTTCAAATCCACTCCAGATAATTTGACATCAATCCACATAATTCAACTCAACAACACAATAACACAACACACCACATACATCTAATCCACACTACAGAATTCCACATCATGCCACAAAATTCTACAGCACACCACATAATTAAACTCCACTACATACCATTCCACAACACAAAATACCATTACCCATAATTACACTCAATAACACACAATCCCACTTCACACAATTTCAGTAAACTCAATACCACAAAATTACTACCCACAACATTCTACCATGCCACATCATTTCACTACACAAATACACTCCACACCACACAATGTCACGCCACACAATTCCACAACTAACAATTCCAATCCAACCCACATAATTCCACTACACACCACATGCATACACTCCATAACACATGGCTAAAAGACATTGCCATTTACAATGCCATTCGCTCTAACTCAAATAAATCCGAGCCCTATTGCATTTCCAATGCTTGTTTTTATCTGTTTCTCTGCCATCTTCACAATGTGCAGGGAAACAGATTATTAGAATGCTCCCAGCAGGCAGGACAATTTTTCATGCCCCCCCCCCCTCGCGGACTTACCATTTGTTCTCGCTTGGCAGGAGCTTTACATTGCTTCCACCAAGCAAGAGCAAGAAGAGAGAGGGAAACCAATATGTCCCTGGAGTGGGCTCCCTGGAGCATAGTAGGAGTTGGGTCCAAAGGGAAGGGGTTCCCAGGGTCATGGTCTCTGGGATGTGGCCCGCGCAGCTCTCCTCCCTTTTGATGGCACAGCCAGGCCTCAGGGCTTGGGGGCCAAAAACGGCCAGGGGGCGGGCTGCATGGCCAGCCCTCCCACCATTTGTCTATGGCGGACCCCAGGGTTGGCGGTCCTCAGGCTGAAATCTGTCTGGGACGGAGGCCACGCAGCTTTCCTCCCGCTATTAGTTAATGGCTGGGCCCCAGGGATTGGGGCCCCTGTGCCAAAATCATCCTGGGGAGGCCGGCCACACACACACCTCTCCCTCTGATTATCATTAATTTAAGACAAATTGTTTTGGGCCACCAGCAGGCCTAGAGGGTCAGGGTTTTCCTACCCTGCCCAGTTTTGGGATTTTTGGGGGTGTTTTTGGAGACTCAGGCCTGAGTCCCAAGATGGCTGCCAAAACTTCTTGGGTGAAATGTTGGCAGCCAATCAGATCTCTCCATGAGATCCGTTGCATTCACAGAGGATTTGCGTCACTATATATCTGCTTTTTTCCCCTTAATAACTCCAAAACTCCTGAATAGCTTTGCATCAAATGACAAAAAGAGATCTTTATTAGCCAAGTACTAGCTTTCTGCCAAATTTGGTGCAATTCCATTCAGAGATTTGAGCTGTAGTTGTGTTTAAAATCCTCATAGGAAATTCCATGCAGGAAAAGTGTTTTGGACCCCCCTCTCATTTTTCTTGGCCCCCACTTGATGAATCACCCTAAATCCTTTCCAGGCAGCAGCTGAAGTGATTGGTGTACTAGTTCTGAAAATACCTCAACCCGCCCCAAAGATATACGCAAAAAAAAACCTCTTCATCTTAGAAACTAGGGCCTAACTAGATCTACTGGAGAGAGGGAGGAGAGAGAGAGAGGGAGGAGAGAGAGAGAGAGAGAGAGAGAGGGGAGAGAGAGAGAGAGAGAGGAGAGGAGAGGAGAGGAGAGGAGAGGAGAGGAGAGGAGAGGAGAGGAGAGGAGAGGAGAGGAGAGGAGAGGAGAGGAGAGGAGAGGAGAGGAGAGGAGAGGAGAGGAGAGGAGAGGAGAGGAGAGGAGAGGAGAGGAGAGGAGAGGAGAGGAGAGGAGAGGAGAGGAGAGGAGAGGAGAGGAGAGGAGAGGAGAGGAGAGGAGAGGAGAGGAGAGGAGAGGAGAGGAGAGGGAGAGGGAGAGGGAGAGGGAGAGGGAGAGGGAGAGGGAGAGGGAGAGGGAGAGGGAGAGGGAGAGGGAGAGGGAGAGGGAGAGGGAGAGGGAGAGGGAGAGGGAGAGGGAGAGGGGGAGGGAGAGGGGGAGAGAGAGAGAGAGAGAGAGAGAGAGAGAGAGAGAGAGAGAGAGAGAGGGAGGAGAGAGGGAGGAGAGAGAGAGAGAGAGGGAGGAGAGAGGGAGGAGAGAGAGAGAGAGAGGGAGGAGAGAGAGAGAGAGGGAGGAGAGAGGGAGGAGAGAGAGAGAGAGAGGGAGAGAGAGAGAAAAGAAAGAGGAGAGAGAGAGAGAAAAGAGAAGGAGTAGTTTCTGTCCTGTAACTCCAGTTCTGTAGTAGGGGTATCTCTGGTATAGTCATAATCTAGTGAATAGTCCCGCCCATGTGCGTGGACCCCGGAGGAATCAAAAATAATCTCTTAAAGTGTCGAAAAATGCAGACCTGCACAGACACTTAAGAGAGAATTAAAGACAGATAATGCAGCCTATACAACAGGCTACACTGTCCAGTACTTCAACTAGAAATTCCGCCAAAAACAATCCACAAAACAGCAAAGCCTGTTCAGATTTCCCTTGCTTCAGCAGCAAAAACCCTCTAGAATGATAGAGAGGAGGACCTGGACAGACAAGCCCCACAGGCTGCCATTATGTGGCTCAGAACAGGATACTGTGCCTTTAAGAGAACTTTCCAGAACTTCACAGTATCCCAGAATGCACTGCAGGTCCCTTTTACTTTCAGTTCTTTTTGAAGGCATAACACGCCAGACCTGTAGCATTCCTTACATGAAAACCTCTCTCTCTCTCTCTCTCTCCACCGGGGAGGCGGGCGGGCGCTTATGACTATAACAGAGATACCCCTACTACAGAACTGGAGTTACAGGACAGAAACTACTCCTTCTGTAGTAGGGGATCTCTGTGTATAGTCATAATCTAGTGAATAGAATGGCAAGCCCATCCCCACACCAAAGCGGCGGTGGAGAAACGAGAAATAACACCACTATTGTGCGAACAGATTTCGCAGCGAAGCCTGCCCAACCAGAGCGTCTGCCCTGGCATCAGTGTCCATGCAGTAATGCTTAGCAAAGGTATGGACCGACTTCCAAGTGGCCGCCTTGCAGATTTCTGCAATGGGAACATTACGAAGCAAAGCCGTCGTGGCAGCTTTGCCCCTGGTGGAATGAGCCTTAGGTTTGCCCCCTAAGGTCTTATTAGCCTTTTGGTAACACAAGTGTATGCAGGACACATTCCACCTCGAGATGGACTGCTTAGAGGTAGCAAGACCCATCCTGACTGATCCATAATTGATAAACAATTGGTCCGACCTACGAATATCTTTGGTTTTATCCAGATAAAATTTCAACACCCTCCTAACATCCAGGGAATGTAAAGACCTTTCCGCTGGAGATAAAGGATTCTGAAAAAACGTAGGCAAAGTTATAGTCTGGTTAACATGAAAATCAGAAATAACCTTGGGAAGAAATTTAGGGTGAGTACGCATAACAACCTTAGCAGCATGAAATACAGTATAAGGTTCTTGGCAACACAACGCCTGAATTTCACTCACCCTGCGGGCCGATGTAATGGCCACGAGGAACGCCGCCTTCCAGGACCGGTGCTGCAATGAAGCCTTATGAATAGGTTCAAAAGGCTCCTTCATCAATCTGGACAGCACCACATTCAATTCCCATGAAGGCGAAGGAAGCCGGACAGGAGGGAACACTTTCTTCAAGCCTTCCAAAAAGTCTTTGATCACAGGGATCTGGAAGAAGGAAGTCTGTGAAGGGCATTTCCTGTAGGCAGTAAATGCAGCCAGATGAACCTTAATGGAATGGACATTAAGGCCAGACTGCGACAGATGTAGAAGAAATGAAAGGATGACATCTTCCTTACATGTCGTCGGGTCATAGTTCTTGGACTTGCACCAGATGCAAAACCTCTTCCACTTGTAAGCATAAGAAGTCCTAGTGGAAGGTCGCTTAGCCTCCTTCAGTATGTCCATGCAATCTTCTGGGAGATTAAGATGGCCATATTGCACTATCTCAGGAGCCATGCCGCCAAACTCAAAGATGAGAGGTTGGGGTGCAACATCTGCCCCCCGAACTTCGTGAGAAGGTCCGGCCTGCACGGCAGCTTCAAGTGAGGAAGGAGAGACCGGTGAAGCAGGTCCGTGAACCACCACTGTCTGGGCCATTCCGGGGCAATCAGTATCATCCACGCCCTGGACTGGGACAGCTTGATGAGAACCGTCGGAATCAGGGGAATGGGTGGAAAAGCGTACAGAAAGCTGTTCGACCAGTTGATCCATAACGCATTCCCCAGCGTCCCCGGCTGGTAGTACCTGGAGGCGAAGTCTCGGCATTTGCTGTTTTCTGCGGTGGCGAACAGATCTACGTCTGGAGTTCCCCACCTTGCGAAGACTTCTCCTAGTACTTTGTCGTTTATGACCCATTCGTGGTTTTCCTGAATCAGTCTGCTCAGTGCGTCTGCCTGAACATTCTGCACACCTGGCAGATGGGTAGCCGTTATCGTCAGTCCTCGAGCCAGAAGCCAGTGCCAGATCGCCTGCGCCTCCTGCGACAGGGTGCGTGATCTCCAGCCCCCCTGCTTGTTGAGGTAATACATCGTGGTCGTATTGTCCGTCTGTACAAGCAGAGAGTTGGTCTGGAAGGACGGGTAAAAGGCCTTCAGTGCCAAGTGAACAGCTCTGAGTTCCAGGAAATTGATGTGGTACGTGGACTCCGTCTGGGACGACGTCCCTTAAATCTGTAAGTCTCCGGAGTGCGCTCCCCAGCCCTGGAGAGAAGCATCCGTCACGATAGTCTGAGTGGGAATGTCCTTGTGGAAGGGAACCCCTCTGAGGAGATTCTCCGCTGAACACCACCACTTCAGAGACTGAAGAGCATGCAGAGACAGTCGTATCTTGTCGTCCCAAGATCCTCTCCTCTGATCCCACTGATCCTCCAAGCACTCCTGCAACGGTCTCATGTGCAGCCGCGCATGTGGCGTTAGGAAGATACAAGAGGCCATCGATCCCAGTAGAGAAGACACCGTCCTCACCGTTGTAGATGGTGTGGTCATAAGAGCCTGAGCCTTCCGAAGGAGAGATAATCGTCGCTCCTCCGAAGGAGACACGCTTGCTGACATCGTATTGATGGTGGCTCCCAAGTACTGAATGCACTGGACCGGAGTCGGGACAGACTTGGACATGTTGATGTGCAACCCCAGCTTGTTCAAGAGAACGCACGTCTTCTGGAAGTGTGCTTGAGCTTCCGAGAAGGAGGAGGGCTTGATCAACCAATCGTCCAGGTACGGGTAGACAAACACCTTGTTCTTCCGCAGGTGTGCTGCTACCACTGCCATGCACTTCGAGAAAGTTCTGGGCGCAGACTTCAGCCCGAATGGCAGTACTGTGTACTGATAGTGATTGGTGCCGACTTGAAATCGCAGGAACTTCCTGTGTTTGCGTGCAATGGGCACATGGAAGTACGCATCCTGTAGGTCTATTGCACATAGCCAGTCTCCCTGTTGCAACTGAGGATAAATCTGATGCAACGACAGCATGCGAAACTTTTCTCTGCGAATCCACTTGTTTGCCTGTCGCAAGTCCAGAATGGGCCTGAACTCGTTCTGGTCATTCTTGCGAACCAGAAAGAACCGGGAGTACAGACCTCTTCCTCTTTGAGACAGAGGTACGTCTTCTATCGCCCTTTTCCTTAACAGGATATCGGCCTCCGCCTGGAGCTCGCGCAGTTGATACTGCGAGCTGACCGGAGGAATTGATGGAGGCGGGCTGGTGAACCGAAGACTGTATCCATTGCAAACAATATTCAGCACCCACTTGTTACAAGTCCAACACACATTTTTACATTTTTACTTGTCCTGAGTAATTTTTCTCCACTCTGCCAGAAAAAATTGAACGCTTCCCCCACCGGAGCGGGTAACGGATGAAGGGGAAGTAACCGCTCAGGGTCGAGACCCGGCCGGGCCTTTGTTCGTTGTAGAGGACTGTTGTCCACCTCTACCCTTCTGGCGCTTCTGGAAGGGTCTCCGGAACTGCTGCTGTTGCTGCTGTCCCGAAGACTGCCCTCGTCCTCTTCCCTGCGCACCGAACCGCCTCTGGAACGGTCGGTATGGCTTCTTTTCTTTGGGCTTCTCCAAGCCCACAGCCGTCAGGGTCTCTGCCTCCGCCTTCATGCGGGCCATCTCATCATCGGCATGCTTTCCGAAGAGTGTTTCTCCGGAAAAAGGCAGATTAGCCACTCGCTGCTGGGCCTCCGGCTTGAGGGACGGGAGCCTGAGCCAAGCATGACGTCGCTGGTTGATCCCATGACAGTAACCTTGGGCCGCCAAGAGAGAGATATCCGCAGCCGCGCTGATGACCTGGTTTGAAACCAGCATCCCTTCCTTAAGTATCTCTAGGAAGTCCTCCCTCTTGTCTCGTGGCAGAAGTTCCGTGAACTGTTGCAGGGAGTCCCACAGGGCACGGTCGTACCGCCCCAGCAACGCCGAATCGCTGGAGGCTTTCATGGTCGTGGAAGCATTCCCACACGCCTTCCTTCCAGCCGAGTCAATCCAACGGCTTTCCTTATCAGGCGGCACTGTGGAGGACGGGGAGGTAGAGTGTAACTTCCTGGCAGCCGTCACTATAACGGAATCGGGTACTGAATCCATCCGCAGGAACGCCGGGTCCGAATCCGGGGCCCTGTACTTCTTCAGAAGCCGTGAGGGAGCGGCCTTCACCACCGCTGGCATAAGGAACAGCTCCTCCGCAGGTTCCACCAAACCTGGCACTAATGGCAGCAGAGGGCGAGACAAATGTTTTTTGTGAAGTGTCTCAAATATCACGGACGTCGTAGGTGTAGGAGCCGTCACCGTGATGCCCAACTTTGTAGCCCCCTTCAGGAGAACCTCCTGGAACGTGCGGATGTCTTCCACCGGAGACACTCTTGTCCCCGGGGAATCCGACAAGGTCGGTGAATAGGATCTTGTCCTGGAGGAGTCCGTGCGGGACCTGGATCCCCGCCTCCTATGGCGATGTCTAGATCTAGTCGAAGATCTGTGGCGACTCCTCGATCTTCCTCTCCGTCCGGAGCGTGATCGCGACTTCCTAGGCCTCGGACGATCCGCCGGTTCCACCGGAGCGGGCGTCTTAAGTTTGACTGGGGCCTGCGGCTTAGGAGTCCCTTTGGGAGGGGTCGGAAGCCTGGGTAAGGAGACCGACCTCGGAGGAACCGGGGGCGGCCTTTCTGGTACCGGAGGTTGAGGTATGGTCTGCGGAAGCGGAGGCAAAGGAGGAGGGGTAGGAGCCCTCGGAGGGAGACCCCTCGGCTATGGAGTATACACCTCGGAGTAAACCGAGCCCGGTGATCCGCCTTCTCCAGCCTGGGACGTTGGCGAGCCTCCCATGGCATCAGGCCTCTTTTCCCGCCTCTTCGACGACGAAGAACGGTGACCAGACGGCGAGCGTCGGCCCCTCGACGTCGAGCGTCTCTTCCTCGGCGTCGACCGTCTTCTACGCCTCGACGGCGACCTCATCCGCCTCGACGGCGACCTCGTCCGCCTCGACGGCGACCTCGTCCGCCTCGACGGCGGTCCACTCCTCGACGACGAGGTTCCCCTAGACGACGATCTTCTCCTCTTCGCCGACGGCGAACGGCGGTGTCGCTTCGACGGCGAGCACCGACGCCGGGCCCTTCGACGTCGATCACTCGACGTCGAGTCCGACGAGGAGGACGACGAAATCGTCACAGGAGACTTCGACGGCGGTCTGTGCAATTCCCTCGACGTCGAGCATTGACGCCGCTTCGACCCAGAGCCCTGGGGAGACGGGGAACAGACTGCAGTCATCCCTCTCGACGTCGTGGTCGGCGCAATCGACCCAGACGGAGAATGGGGACGCTTGCTGGTCTTCCTGCCCCTGGGGAGCCCCCCAGAGGCCTCAGCACGGGCAGAAGAAGCCCCTCCAGACCCACCTTGCGCCTTCAGCCTTCTGTCCTCGAGGCCCTGAAGCCTGATCTTCTGTCTTTCCTTCAGGGTCCTGCCAGAGAAGCCCTGACAAATCACACACTCCTCTGGGACATGGGAAGAGGGAAGGTAGAGGATACACACCTCATGGGGATCTGATTTGGCCATCTTCCTGGAGCACTCTGGGCATTTGTCAAATAATGCAGGCATATTTGACATCAAAAAGGAGAAAAAAACAAGAAGAACAGCACTAAAGTACTTTAGAAGCACTAAATATCGAAATAATAGTGAAAAATCACCAAGAAACCCTTGAAAAGGGAGAGCTCAATGCTCCAGGGTCCTGCTTGCAGGAGCCGGAAAAAAGAACTGAAAGTAAAAGGGACCTGTAGTGCATTCTGGGATACTGTGAAGTTCTGGAAAGTTCTTTTAAAGGCACAGTATCCTGTTCTGAGCCACATAATGGCAGCCTATGGGGCTTGTCTGTCCCGGTCCTCCTCTCTATCATTCTAGAGGGTTTTTGCTGCTGAAGCAAGGGAACTCTGTACAGGCTTTGCTGTTTTGTGGATTTTCTTTGGTGGAATTTCTAGTTGAAGTACTGGACAGTGTAGCCTGTTTTATAGGCTGCATTATCTGTCTTTAATCACTCTGATTCAGTTTCTTCCCCGCGCCAGGACAGTCTCGACTAACGGAGCGCGTTATAAATCAATATATAACATAACATATATATAACATAACATAATTCTCTCTTAAGTGTCTGTGCAGGTCTGCATTTTTCGACACTTTAAGAGATTATTTTTGATTGCTCCGGGGTCCACGCACATGGGCGGGACTATTCACTAGATTATGACTATACACAGAGATCCCCTACTACAGAAAGAGGCAACATTCCCTCGGCACACACGGCCCTTGGTCATGCATAACAAGTAATACTCAGCCTTTGACTGTGCACAGAGTGGGTTGGCCGCAAGGCCAACCACCCAAATGCATTAACCCACCATAGACACTCACGTTCCCCACCCCCCCTTTAAAAAAAAAATAGTTTGTTGATCCCGTGGGACTCTTGCAGGAGCAGGGGGTGCAACAAGAGTCCTACTGGATTGCAGCAACCACAAAGTCCAGGTGGTCAGGGCACCCCTACACTGCCGTATCCATAGTCTTTTTTAATACTCAGGACACTGAAACCCCATTATTTGCATAACAAGCATTAATAAATCTTCACATGGTCTTCCCTCAGTAACTAACGTGCTTGAATCCTAGAAGACAGATGCATCAGTTATGTCAACAGAGTCCAAAAGACTTAAACCACCAATAGTGGAACCTGAAAGAGTAGAGATGGAATTTGAATGAAGGACAGCTGCCTCAAACTGCACCCCGGCAAAACCAATTTCCTCATCCTGGGTACCATTTCCTCAGCCTGGGACGACTCCTGGTGGCCCGAAAGCGACAAACAAACAAACACACACACACACAAAACCCCCACACACCTCCCCCGCATCATCCTCGACTCCTCACTCTCAAAAAACTGCCAAATCAATGCGGTCTCATCCTCCTGCGTCCATATGCTCCACCTGCTTCGGAAGATTTTCAAGTGGATCCCCACAGAGTCAAGGAGAATGGTCACTCGGGTGCTCATCAGCAGCATGCTCGGCAATGCACTCTAAACTGGTGCCACCCAAAAACTCTAAAACATGTTGCAGAGCATCCAGAACGCCTCCGCCAAACTTATCCTGGACATCCCCCCACCACAGCCGCATCTCTGGTCACATGAGACCTTCACTGGCTCTTGATCAACAAAAGATTCACTTTCAAGCTCCTCACACATGCCTACAAAGCCCTCCACAACACAGGACCTGCATACCTCAACCAGCGGCTCGCCTTCTACACACCCACCGAACATCTCCGCTTCGCCCGACTAGCCCTGGCCACTATCCCACAGATCCACAAGACATCGGCCGGAGGAAGATCATTCTCCTATCTCACTGCGAAGACATGAACTCTCTACCTCTCAGGCAATCACCTTCACTGCCTCAATTCAGGAAGGACCTCAAGACCTGGCTCTTCGACTGAAATGCAGAACCCACTCACCCCAAACACTTTGAGACCATAATGGGTGATTAGCCGCGCTCTGCAAGAACCCGGATTGATTGATTGAATATGGTACACTTAACTTTACCTTTTTAGTACTATCTTCACAGGGAAAATTACAAAACAATGTCCAAGAGGAAAAGTACCTCCTTGTACAACCAATGAAATCTGGTGGTGTTCCATTTGCATCCAACCTTGGGAGGATATTCACTCCACCATTGCTTAAGAATATATTTTGGATTGTTCCTAGGATGGACCAGACCTTGAACAAGGTTTCTGAACATTCCCTGCCTAAAAGGTTTGTTTTGTTGAAAGCACTTTGGATAGCCACCCTTGCCAACACTGCTGTTCACCGTCCATATCCCTAATCTTACCATGCCGGCAGATTTTCAATGGTCCCAAATACAATTCATACAGGCAAAAATCCTCCTAGCTTGATAGAGAGACTCATAATGTGTATTATTCAATTCAAAAGGGCTTTTTATATATGCAGAGAAAAGAAATGTGAACATGTCTTCTACAACAAAATAAATAAAATTACCTCATCCAACGCCGGTTCCAGCATGCCATTTTCCATAGCTCTTTTCGAAGGTACAAAATGTACCTCGTTTGTTCCAAGTGCATCCAAACAATTCCCTTGCTGCGTGATCAGATTACGATAGAGACTTGTCACTGGTAAATGAGCTGTAGACTGCAGTACTTCTTTGGACGTATTCCCCTTTACGAAGACCATGTCTAACCTGGATGAATTTTCAGTTTGGTTCCCCTTCTTGAGTGGTGTCACAAGTAAACGGTCTGTAAATAACGGAGTTATGTCTGTAGTCCTTGCCTGGATTTCTTTTGAAGGAAATGATGCATTCCTTTTCACAAACTCCAGATTTGGGAGTGCAGACGGATTGAGTACCGTATTTCGGATCACGTGATTGTTCTTCCATGGTTTCAGTTCCTTCGATTTAGAGTTTTTCATAATGGGGCTCAAGTTCCCGTTCAGTCTATTCTTTACAGGCAGTGTTTTCTTGCTGGGGAAAAAGCACTTAGTCGGGGTACTCTGCGTCACCTCTTCTCCCGACAGATTTTGGATTTCTGCTTCGACCTGCGGAACCAAATTATCAGGCGGCTTTGTAGCCTCCACTTCACATGGAACATCAGGAACTTCTTTTCTCACTTCCACTGTATCAGACTCAATTTCGTCAGCAATTTCTCCACAGAGCTCAAGGATGCTAATGCGTTTCGCCTTGGGATCAGTCTCAGGGTGGCTAGCAGCCTCTGGGACAGCTTCCTGCAGTTTTGAAGCTTTGTTGTTCTTCAACTTGCGCTTCACCTTAGGACCATCAAGTTTCTTGAGGGCCTCTTTGTCCTTAACTTTCTTCTCCTTTGGCTTCTTCAAAGTTGTACCCTTCTCCTTTGGCGTCTTCAAAGTTGTACCCTTCTCCTTTGGCGTCTTCAAAGTTGTACCCTTCTCCTTTGGCGTCTTCAAAGTTGTACCCTTCTCCTTTGGCGTCTTCAAAGTTGCACCCTTCTCCTTTCTCGGTTTACGACAAGGAGCTGGTACCAGAGGCTGCTGTACTGTCTTTTCTGCCTCTAGATTAAGACTCTTCTCTGGGGACACTGTAGCCTTCGGTAACTCCTTAGAAGGACTACTGCCATCAGCTAGTTTACGATTAACTTTGGAAACATTCTCCTTGAGCTTGGTTTCCTTCAGGCCTTCGGGTGTTTTGCTTTTTTGCTTTGTGCCATTGACTTCCACTTTAGGTTGAAGACTAGATGGCTTGGTTTTGCCTTTTTGTTCAGTTTTTTTCTTCAGTGCACAACGTTTGCTCATTGGCGCTTTGCGCAGCTGATCATTTGTGGGTGCGTTGTTTTGCCTACTTTTAGAACCCTTCCTTTCCTTTGGGCCTCTCTTCTGCAAGGACTTGAGTGGCACCTCGGAAACCTGCTGCTGGCGCTGGGACTTCCTTCCCTGAAGGTCATTGTGCCCGCTGGTTTGTTTAGATCCAGGATCAGCTCTTGCTGCCTTCTTCTCTTGCGCCCGTTTCTTAGCCGCCTTTGCTTTTGAATGCACTTTTAGATTTCTGTGGGCGGTACTACGACTAGTTACGTCGACAGGCCTGACATTACTGCGCTTGCCAGTTCCGGGTCGAATGCTATTTTCGTCGGAATGCAGTTCTGTCTCTTCCTGGGTGGCATTCCGGCCTAGCAGAGGGCTCGTCGCATTACCCTCGAGTGTTTTTTGTGGTTCCCCTGCATTCAGTTCACAAATGTTCTTTGAAGCAGCAGGTGTGGAACTTTTCACAGTTTCAGCAGCAGACAAGGAGACCTTTGACCTCGAGTCACGTGTCACAGTAGTATTCTCTAAGTGGATGATCCTCAGCGGCGCTTTATTGAACGGTTTTGTAGATTTCTGCACAGAAGGCCTAGCACTCTTAACACTGGAGGGGTCGGGTAGAACCTTTCTTCCACTTGCCCCCGATTTTAACCGAGATGAAGTATTGCTTTTAACAGGAGTTCTCTCTGTGGAAACGGCTCTGGGTGGAGACTCTGTGATCTGGGGAAGACTATTTCTGGAAGACTTGGAAACTATGCTTTGGCACCGTAGAGACACTTGCCTGACAGTTTTAGAAGACAATAACTCCGTTGATTTTAGAACCGTTTTCTTTAACTGCACCTTGTCCACAGCCTTACTTTTGACTGACTTTTGCTTCAGCTTTAGCGCATTTGCTTTTGGTTGTTCAGCATTATTACGGAGTGTTTTCTTTGATAACCGACTTGGTTGTGGAGAAGCTTTCCGCGCCTTGTTTCTTTTCTCCACGCTCTTGTTCACCTTAGATTTATATCGAAAAGATTTATCGGTGGAGGCTGTCTTTTTCTCAGCTGTCGCAGAAGACTTCTTATTTTCAACCAGCTTCCGCCTCTTTGTCGCAGGATCAACGGAAGTAGATTTCCTCTTCTTTGCTGCCATTCCTGTTAACAGAAATTAGGAGATATTGATAAACAAAACGTAAATTGCTCCTATAACATGTTGCAGCTAAGCACAAGGATCTCAAAAGTCTCCCAGGTCAACTAGCAAATCCAATTGTAAATGCGGTACGTACCACCCTTACAAGAATTGATCCTGGGTTACTTAGGTCTGTCCAGGCAAAATATATACATAAATATATGCTAGGCCCCCTAACTTCACTGAACTATATATATATATATATATATATATATATATATATATATATATATATATATATATATATATATATAT
Source organism: Lissotriton helveticus (assembly GCF_964261635.1). Classification (NCBI taxonomy): domain Eukaryota; kingdom Metazoa; phylum Chordata; class Amphibia; order Caudata; family Salamandridae; genus Lissotriton; species Lissotriton helveticus. The sequence continues at coordinate 794,737,277 of NC_136063.1, read as the reverse complement.
ATATATATATATATATATATATATATATATCTAATGTCCATAATGCTATATACAATATTGATTCCAGAATTTCAAACTGTGAATAGCAAATTCATACAAAAAAGGAAGAAGTGTGGTCTTGCAGTCGACTTGCTTACTTGGAACCTGGAGAATGGAATACGAAGTCAGTATCTCCCTTAAAAAAAAGCTAAATGAGTGATTCTGGGGAAATCAGTCTCCATCAGCTTCAAACTTAAAAAATGCAAACACACTGAAAAAAACATTTTACCTGTGTATTCTAGTGCATTCCCAATTGCAACAAGTATTAGCAAAGCCAATTTGTCTGGCGTTGGCTAAATGCCTTTTGGCTTTGCCAATGCTTCTTTTGGTTTGGTCATGATTTTCGCAAACCTGAATTGTCAGGGAAGCTGCTGGGCTTTCACCAATCTAATTAAATGGCTAAAAGCAAGTTATTTCGGGTGTTAAAAAAAACAACAACAAAAAACAGTGCTATAAAAATCCCTAGCTCTCGAGGGAACAACTTTGTGTGTAGATGTGCCCCTTGTGATAGGGAAGAATGCTGATCCGAAAGTGAAATTAGCCAATGGCAAAAGTGGACTAGCACACTGACCTGCAGTAGGCGGAAAAAAATGTGAATGACACAATAACAGATCCAAAGTTGAAGAGGGGTGACTGAAAGCCCTTATATACATATTATAAATTTGACTTTAATAAAATCAAAAGGTCTTGGCTAATGCCAGACTTGAGAATTCTCTTATACCCCCCCCCCCCCCCCTTCATATCCTAGTTTATGTGAGCTGGCCCAACTGGACCCTAAGCACAGTACTGTTTTTTTATTTTTATATAGGATCTTATGTTTGAAATGATCCAGCTACAAATCAAAACGTAAAGCTCTCTGCTGTTTAAATACTTTTAACAACATTGGATAAAGGATAAATTGATCTTGATAAATGTATTCTCACTCGAATACCATTTCCAATATTTTCTTTAGCTCTGAAAGGATTTGGGCAACTATGAAACCCAATACACGTGCCCGGCTTCTTACAGTCTATAAAATAAATTGCATTTATTCCAAAATCATGAGCTACATACATAATGCCACACAAAGCAGATCAGCAATGAAGTCAACTACACATCTGAAGGTGCATGGACAAAAATGTCAATTTTCCCTGATCATACTAAGAGTAGGTTTTGAATCCTGAAATTAGAACAGTCTCATTTTTATAGAACAGTTACAATATACACATTAAGACAGTGCTTAATTTGTGAAAAAAATAAGTACCAGGGCCATCGTCAGGAGGCCTCTGCAGCTTGCACTACCCATTGCCAATGCCAGAGTTGCCAATGACAGTACCTACAGAACTACTAAGCAGCACACTGCTACAAGTGTTACCAGTTCGACTAAAGTACAATATTCAATTGGGGAGAAGTTGTATTCTTCCACAGGAAAAAGTGCTTCCGCTACAAGCAGCTGTGATTATTTTGTGTATTTATTCAGCTGCTTGAGCCAGCAGCCGTATGGCTGCCTGAGCTTGAATATTTATGGGAACACACATTGTAATGCCGTTACATTCTTAGTTAACTAGATAATTTACAGTGTTTGTTTTACTCTTGCAGCGGCTCAGATGGGAGGAGGGCAGTCATGAGGGATGTATTGCAGTCCTCTTCTTCCATCATTAACTTTAGACTTCAGAGTGCAGTTTTGTATTTGAGCGAGGTATGGGATGACCAGGGTTACACTAATCTACATGGATTTTTAGGTCTGGCTTGACTGTATGCCTTTTGTAATAAATAAAAAAAGAGCGTTCAGAGTCCTACTAAGAAAGGGGTTTAGGCAGCATGCGTGTTCGTTTCCCACGGTACAGGATTTGATTGGAAACGTTCGAGTGCTTTCACTAGAAAGACTCCTAGTATTGCACTTTTTGTCTTGTTCAAAGATTATACTTGATACAGCACGACAGAGTAGGTTATGGTAGTAAAGCAATGATTACAGGGTGTCGTGTCTCTCTGCTTAGGTACGACAGGAGTCAGGTGAGAGATTCATGCAGTTCTTTATTGTTGGTGTGCTGCGATGACCACACGTCCAGTCGTCTGCCCTGCTCCTCATGCTCTGCCCTTCCCCACTCCCTTGACCGGCAGCGCACCAACAATAAAGAACTGCATGAATCTCTCACCGGACTCCTGTCGTACCCAAGCAGAGACACGAAAACAGGCGACAAGGTCGTGAGGAAAGAGACGACGAGTGTATCCAGGTGCCCCAGGAGTAAAGAAATAAGGAGCCAGGAGCCCACCCTGGGCCGAGTGAGGGAGCGAAGAAACAGCGTGGGAGCCCACCCTGGCCGTAGCAGAGAGCCACCGCCGCCGTAGCAGAGAGCCAGTAAGAAGTCCAGATCTGCCCGATAAGAAAGTCCGCGCACGAGAATCCTAAAGGAAATCTCGCACAAGATCTCGCGCGAGGACAGCGGCCATCTTTAAGTCAGGCTGAGGCTCAAAAAGACCCGGGATCTCGCAAGACTTAGGCGGACATCTTTGAATCAGGCAAAAACAGCCAATAAGGAGAGCGAGAGGCCCGGCTCCATCTTAAAGTCAGGAAATACAAGAAAAAGAAAAAGTGCGTAAAAGACGAAATAAAGTAAAATAAGAAGATGAAAGCTGAGCAAAAGACGAAATAAAGAGACATAATAAAGATAGAAAAGAATAAAGAAAACAAAGCCAGCGTTAGTGCCATCCACTGTTGACGTATTCACTTTGGGGTTGAAAAAACCTGTGATCAACATGGGGAAGTTCACAGAGACACTGATATACAAAGACCGATCAAGCAAGGAAGACATACATGTACTGAGGGGTGACATTCCAGCACCATGTCTACTGAGCAACGTCACGGCGCAGGTGATGGGCCTCCTCGCTATGACATACCACATGTCAGAGAAGAACATCCTGCAAGACTATCCAGGAATTCTACATGGACTAGGGAAACTAAAAGGACGGCAAATAACACTGCACATCAATGAAGCAGTAAAACCAGTAGCTCAAAATCACAGACGAGTGCTGATACACCTGAAACCACAAGTAGAGGAGGAAATACAAACCCTGCTAAGCCAAGACATTTTAGAGCCGTCAGACGGGCCAACCCCATGGGTGTCACCAATAGTGGCAGTCCCAAAGAAGAAGACATCCAATATTCGCATGTGTGTCGACATGAGGATACCAAACACAGCAATTGAACGGGAAAGACACCCTGGACCACACCTAAATGACATGACAGGGCTCGAAAATTCCACTCGACCGCTCGCATAGTCGAGCTAAATTTAACAAGGTCAGGCTGTTTTTAGGTCCTACTCGCCCTTTCTGGCGAGTAGGAAAACAAACCAACTTTCGTCCTCTGTCTGTGAAAACAGAGCAAATGTGACAAGATAACAAGATTTAAAGGCATTTTTATTGCTCACAAAGTTAATGAGCAATAAAGATGCCTTTAAATCTTGTTATCTTGTCACATTTGCTCCGCTTTCACAGACAGAGGTCAAGTAGGTTGCATTTAGGTCGAGGACATTTTTTAAGGTACTAGTCCTGCAGGACTAGTACCATTTTTTTTTATTTTTCGAGCCCTGCATGATCAGCTGCCTCACTGGCACCTGCTGATTTTCAAAGCTGGACCTGTGCAAAGGGTATCATCAGCTGGAGCTTAACCCACAGTCATGATACATAACGAATTTCTCCACGCACATGGTCTATTTCGCTACAAGAGACTGAGCTTTGGCATCTCATCAGCTGCAGAGATATTTCAAGAAACAATACGGCAGGTCATAAGGCTGGCAAAGAACAGCCTTAATTACAGTGATGACATTCTGGTGTTTGGTCGAACAGATGACGAGTATGACAAAGCATTGCGAGATGTATAATTAACAGCTGGAACAAGCAGGTCTAACGCTGAATGAAGATAAGTGTGAAATAGGAAGAAACAAACTGGTATTTTTCGGACACAACTTCTATAAAAAAGGAATGCGACCAGATCGCAGCACAGTGGAGACGCTGGAAAAAGCGAGCCCTCCGGGCAACGTTGCAGAAGTGAGGTCATTCCTTGGACTTGCCAGCTACTGCGCTAGGTACATAAAAGACTTTGCCACAGTAAGCACACCACTGTGGGAACTAACGAAGCAAGGCCAGACCTTCAAGTAGACAGAAGAATGCAAAAAGGCGTTTGAGGCCATCAGACATGCGGTGGACTATCTTGCGTACTTCGATCCACGACGGTGGACGCCAGCCTGGTGGGACTAGGAGCAATCCTGGCACAACACATGCCAGGCAAAGACTCTCCAAGAAAGATCGTGGCATAAGCAAGCAAAAGCCTGTCCGACATTGAGAGAGCATATTCACAGCCATAAAAAGAAAGCCTCGCAGTAGTATGGGCGTGTGAGCACTATCACATGTTCATATATGGGAAACCATTCACTATCATAACAGATCATCAGGCCCTAGTGACCAGCTATGGAAATCCAAATGCAAAAATACCACCTAGAATCGAGCACTGGGGCATAAGGCTGATGGACTATAACTTCAAGAACGTACACAAACCAGGGAAAGAACACAAACCGGCGGACGACATGTCGCGACATCCGTTGCCACAGAGACCTCAGGCCACATCAATAGCGGAGGAATACCTGAACTTCGTACTGAAACAAAACTCTCTGGCATCGATAACGATAGCAAAACTGGAGCAAGAAACAGAGAGGGATGCCACAATGCAGGCGGTAAAAATGGTAACAAGACAACAAAGATGGAGACATGTCAACAACAACAGCATCACGGAAGATGGAGTGAACTAAGAGAAAATGCTGGCGTTCAAAAAGATTTATGAGGAACTATCAGAGACCGTGAATGGAATAATAATGAGGGGAACAAGAATAGTGATGCCAAGGGTTTTGCATAGACAGGCTGTAAACTTGGCGCACGAATCACACATTGTCTCTCCTGCATTAGCACCGGGACGCCCCTTTGCTGGGGCAGCTGTCGCGCTTTACAAGCCAAGATAACATAACATAACACAGAGGCATGGTCGCAACAAAGAAACTGCTACGGGAGAAAGTGTGGTTCCCTGGGTTGGACGATATGGTGGAGGCCACCGTCACAAACAAACTGCCACATCTGCCAAACAACAGGGCAGCCAGCAAAACCAGAACCGCTACAAATGTCATAGCTCCTGCAGGCAGTGTGGACAGAACTGGCAGCAGACTTCCACGGGCCTCTAGAAATGGGCAACTACTTGCTTGTGATCATTGATGAATTCTTGAGATTTCCCATCGTGTGACAAGTATCGTCAACATCAGCAAGTGCAACGCTGCCAACACTGGATGACACATTTGCAGCCCCACAAACGCTAAAGACAGACAATGGCCTGCCATTCTCAGGGGAAGAATTTCGAAAGTTTTTGGACTATCTAGGTATCCATCACAGGAAGATAACACCTCTGTAGACACAAGCGAATGGCATGGTGGAAAGATTCATGGGAAACACAGAAAGCCGTCCAAAGAGCAAAACTGGCGCAGATATCAATAGGACAGGCCCTGTGTCAAGTACTAAGGGACTATCGGAACACCCCTCAGAGCTCCACGGGACGGTGTCCGCCGAGCTGGTGCTGGGCAGATCAAGCAGGACAGGGCTACCGCAGCTGGAAGCAACAACAACAACGCCAGAGCACAGCAGCATCGCTATCAGAGACCAAGAGGCCAAGGAGAAAATGAAGGCATATTCCGATGCAAGGAGACATGCCACTCCTGCGCACCTCAAGCAAGGGGATGTCGTGGTGGTACGGCAGCTGTGGTTGAGAAAATCGGACAGCCCATTCTCAAAGGAACCATTAAAGGTGACCCAGGTGAAAGGGCCCATGATAACAGCAACAGCAGGCCCTTACCAGATCACACAAACAGCTCGCACTTCAAGGAGCTAAAGAACATGGATGAAGATGGAGGAGATGTCGCAGCAGGGGACATAGGCACAGGCGCAAGACCAGATGAGGATTGGCAGATGGACAAGGGAGAGACATCAAAGAAGAGAACGGAAAAAGACCAAAAAGACTGATTGAAGAAATGTAACGAGGAAGACAATGACATATCTTTGGACACATCTCTTTCTCTGTCTTTTATCTCTCTCTTATTTCTCTCTCATTCCGCTCTCTACAGTTCATTGGCAATCACCCCCTTTTCTGTCATTTTTCTGCAACAAAAGGGGAGATGTCGTGACCTGAGCACAAGGGCACTAGGACCCTGTACCGGACTGGTGGGGAGGGGGTGCGAACTGGACACCACTTCCGGTCAAGGGAGTGGGGAAGGGCAGAGCATGAGGAGCAGGGCAGACGACTGGACGTATGGTCATAGCAGCGCACCAACAATAAATAACTGCATGAATCTCTCACCTGACTCTGGTCGTACCTAAGCAGAGAGACACGACACAGGGCTGATCCGTTTATGAAATGTTATGATATAGGTGCTAGGCCTGAAATATTTATTGTGAAAAGCATACGTCAAAGTCAAATCAAATCAAATAAACTTTATTCGGTTTCACATCGGAGAACCATAAAAGTTACAAAAGGTTACATATACATAAAACAGTGATACATTAAAACATGATTTAAAAAGTAAAACCCCATACACAGTTCATAGATAAAACTATACCCAGCCTCCCGGGATATTCAGAACCTAAAGTGCAATGTGTCCGAAGAACATGGCTTCCTATTGTATTTGTTTCATGGCGCAAGCTAGGCCTTCTAAACTAATGGATCCTACATAGTCAATAGGCATTTAAGTGTGGATTGTTAGTATTCAATATTAAAGCCTACAGACAGTTATTTTCTTACCTGGGATTTCACAGATTACTATAGTACACAATGGTTTTGGATGTTGGTTACCCTTACAACAAACTATGGATATAGAATGTTTGCTCAGTGAGAATCCTTAGGAGAGATAGTACTTTGCTTAGCCACCTGTAATTTTGTTTACTTTTCTAATTTTATGACTAGGTGTCGGATGGTTGCCTTATGAAAAACCTGCACTCAAAACTGTAGGCGGGAGCTGGTTTTGGTGACAAGCTACAAGCCAGGTTGGTGCACTGGAAAACGTTGTGTGATGCCAAAGGTCTGGTCTGCTTATTATGAAACATGACAAAGGAAGTTTGGTCAAGTTTATTAACTGAGAAAAGCATTTGTTAAAACTAGTAAGCATCTAATAGCTGGTTGCTATCACAATGGTTATATATAGGTATTTTGTTACATGTAATCTCATAGATTACCATATTAGGCAAGGGTTTTGACTTTGGCCACCCACTTTGTCAACCTAGCATTCAGGATAGATTCTTGTTAGAATTGTACCATTGCGGTTTCTTACTTTGCTTTCGGAAGAACGTCTTGTGAATCTCCCTGAAAAATTTACTTTAAAGCATTTGCTCTGTTTCACAACATGTTATTAGAAATAAATCCAGACTTTGCTTGTGGACAAGTGCCTAGTTTACCAGATGAGGATCAACAATATGGCTTACAGTCTGACGCTCTCCACTTGAGCACGTTCTCACTTGACAAATCGCTCTTCTCACTAGGCTTCAGTATACTTGTTTGCAAACCCTTTAATCACTGACTGTGCATTAACATGATCTAACTAGATAAATTCTGAAAGATCTTGTTTGTCAGAATTTTATGGGCCCAATTCTTAAAGTCTATTTTTGCGTGGTTTAGCTTGCATGCCAAAAAGTTGGTTTGCACTCACAAAAGGATTTATTACCTTTAAGATTTTCGAATTTCAATGGGAAAATGAACTCAGGGGCTGGAAGCAATGGTTTCAAACTTGAAACACAGAGCGTTTGTGCAAACTCACAAACTTAAATAATTATGGGTATTTACAAACTCCTCTCCAATCCCTTCCACTCTGGAAATGGCTAGAAATGTAATATTTAATCCTGCAAAGCCAGACAAATGAGTTTCTCTATGGGGAAAATATCCTCGGAGAAAAAAAAAGTTGACAGGTGAATTAGCACTTGCTCAGCCGATTATCACATAAGCAAATATGTGGTTGTATATTTACTCATGCAAAAACAATTTTCACCAATGTTTGATAGGAATACACCAGAAAAACTGCAACTGTTTCAAGTTTGCAGGTGTACTGTAAACTTTTGTGAATTCCTGAAAGTAATAAACCTGCATAGATGTGGAGGTGCGCTTTTATGACTTTCTTTAAGAATGGGGCCCTAATTAATTTTACATGTAGCCAGTAATAGCTTTATACTGCGTTTCTATTTTCATTACAACACAAACTATTACAAAGCATACTTTTACAACAAGGTTTTTACACCGCAACTTCCATTACAACGCATGCTATTACCACACAAGCCATTACAACGCATGTACCATTACAATGTAAATTACTATTCTAACGCCGCGTGCTTACCTCAGGGAAGGTGCTGGTCAGTGAGGCATATGCGTTGCAATGGCATGCACTGTAATAGCTTGCGTTGTATTAGAACTTGCATTGTATTGGCTGTGTTGTGAAGGCATTGCGTTGTAATGCCTGCGTTGTAATGGATGTTTCCCATCAAACACGTTTCATTAACGGATACCCTTGAAAATATTGTTCAAGTTGTCCTTAAAATTGCCCAATAGTTTGGCGAACGTTTAGTAAAACGGTCTGTAAACTTTGTATTCTTTTCAAGATTCGAATACTTTTGGGAACATTTTATTTTGAAAGTAAATTGCATGATACTTTAGCAAAACGGTCTATAACCTTCTTCAGATTTTTTTTTACTCAAGCTGAAAATATCTTTTTTGTTCCATTTTATTTTGAAAGCAAACAGGCGCCAACTTTGCTTCCATTTTTCTACATGTATTTTCATATAATAAAAGGAGCATTCCATGAGGATCATGAATGGCCACAAATTGTTACAATACACATGTTTATATTAGAACCATTGCCATGGAATCAAAGTTGAGTGGACTGCTCATTGTATTTCGAGGATTCACCCTCTTTTTCCATTAATGAACCATACACCATTTGAACCTCTCATACACATTAATGCAAAGCTTGCCATCTCAGCAGATAATGGAAAGTGCAAACTGGCAGCTGAATTCATACAGGGAATGGGCCTGCTTGTTCTGTGAACAAAATAAAAAAAAGGTTTGTTATCTCAAACATTAGGTCCTGGGTGTTGGGCAATAGGAATTCTACACCCTGCATGATGCACATTGGTTTAAGGGTATTGATCTAAACAAGCGATGCAAAAAAAAATTGGGTGCATGTGGTATTTATGTAGGGTGAAATATAAGAAGTCATTCAGCTAAAACTAAAACACCAACTGAAGTTGGAAGACACCAATAACCAGTTCCAAGTTGCATTAGTATTTTCTCCAGAGCAGCTGGGCAAATGTACACAAATCCACAAGCCATTAGCTGGCTGCTGCGTGAACAATTTCTTTACAATCAATATTATTGTTGAACTTCATAACAAACCTTTGTAGAATTTACAGACATCAATTTGACATTTATTTAGTTCCAATCCATTAACTGTAAAAAAAAAATAATATCCATGCACAAGCATTTGATCTCGGATCATTTCCACTAAACATTCTTAGTCATATTAGTTCATTCTGGACCTCCTTTCATTACTTGTATTGTACAAACAGAACAATTCTATTGATAATCCACTTGGAATGCGCCAACTTGATTTACAATGCACAATCTGCTCTACAGCATCTATTTGTACACAACACTGCAGAGGTCTCTCATCAGCTGGAAATAATAACTTACATTTCTGAGTTGACAGCCAACATTCCTAGATCTCGTAACCAAATATCAATCGTGAGGGCCTTGCAAGCCTTTCATGGAATTACAATGTACCTCTTATCCAGCGTGGAGTTAAAAGCAACAGTTTATGTTTCATGTTTTCCCCTTTCGACCTAGTGATAAGATGTAGAAGATATTATTTTGATTTGTACAACTCGCTGCTCGCCATAGCTGCTGATAAAAATGATTTGTATATGAAGGTATACCAAAATTATACAAAAGAAGTCCTCACTGCAGAGAAAATGCATTCATGCTATGCAGCAACAGAGGTATCAAGTAAGTGTAATGAAACACATTAAATTGAGAAAGTTGAAATGTAGGTTTACCCAATATTTTTCCAGACGTGTACCAGCACGAGTCAAATCTAGTAAGGTAAAAGTGTTTTTTACTGTAGGAACGTGCCTGAAAAAATCCTACTTTCTGGACATATTAGACAATGGAAAAAGTATTTTAATAATGTACTCCTGGCTAGCATCATAGGCTCCTGCACTTAACAAAATGTATGAAACTGGTTACTGGCATATAAACCCCCTAAAGCCTTACAACTCCTACGTAAACATGAGTTGTTTCTGCCCCAAAGTCGGCAGACACCCAGTGCTGCTCAAAAAGAGTTAGCCCGATTATACCTTCAACTCATTTTCTTCTCGATTTTTTGGGTCAATGCCACAAAAATGGATCTTGATGCATATTATCCTGCAGCTCAAACAGTTCACATCACCAACACGCTCAACAAGAAACAACTTTCAGATACTAAGCTAGCCGCAAGTCATTCAGCAGTAAATTGTAGCTGTGCCATTATATAGTAGCACTTGATGTGTTCTGACTTCTCAACCCAATATCTGTCTTGTGAGTAAATTACCTAGTTGAAGGGAGTGATTTCGGAAGCACACAAACCCCCTGGAAAATATACAAATAAATGAGACGGAAAATCAGCTGGTCTATTTTATCCAATCCAAAACCGTCCATGGCAAAGTGATGCAAAATTCGACAAAGTCCCTCAGCCACTCCAGGACAGACTTAGAGCTGAGCTTAACTTAATCATGCAAGATATATTTTCAGATTTTTAAATAGCCGTAAAGCATCAGCTCCCACAGTAGAACTAACAATGGCAACCCCTGCTTCTTCTTTCCCATTGAATCAGTAGGTGGAAATATTGCCGATTATCCCAAATTTCCACCCAGGCATCAAGCCAAATCTTATTACCTCTTTCAGCATCGCAGGAACAGATATTTCTGAATTCAGTAGATGGAGTATGAGCTCACTGGCAAAGAGTGACACCATGCGAGTGGTGTTCTCTATCTTAGTGCCTATGCATTTAAGTGTGGTCCTATGCATTCCCACCAATGGTTAGACGACCAAGGCAAACAAGTGACAGAGGGCAACCTTGCCTAGAGTCCTCTTTGGCTGACCTAATTCATGAAATTTGCAAAACATAGACCTTTCTCCCAGTGGCGTAATTAAACTTGCCCACCTGCAAAGTACAGGAGCTATCAGGCTAGTATATTGTGCGGAGTTACGTGAAAGAGCCCGGTCTCCTCCTAAAATTAATTCACGCACCCAAACCATGTTGTTGGTAACTGGGAGTACACTTAATTGTAATAGTTTTTATGAGTACCTATACTATCACATTATCCTGTCACTATTCTTTGAAGATGTAACTGCATGACCCAGGCCTTCGCTCTGACTTAGTGTAATAAGAGGATTTCTATGATGAACTCTTTATTAAGTCAGATGGTAAGTATTCAGGTGAGACCCCACCAGGAGCAGCCGCTTGCTGCTCAGCCCGATCACAACTGAAGCTCACGCTCAGACACTCAAACACAGCATTCTAACCACTCACCAACATTCCACTCATTCCACTCTGGCTGAGCAGCAGGACCTACTATGTTTAGTCTACTACACTTAGTCATGCCAACAGCTTACCCGTCTTATTTTTATCCCAGGGAATACTGATTTTACATTCCTTATACTCAAACTTAAACAAACCTCCCTGAAGATTATAATATCCTTTCTTTTCAAACAGTGTGTTGTGACCGAGATGTGTTCCAGGAGATCATGGCTCCATATAACGCAACTTTGATTAAAAATGTGTACATTCTAAGCTTATCGGCTGAGGTGGATAAAGCCTGTGACCCCAAATTAATTAATACTGGACCACTTAGACGCCGTGCTACACTCATCACTACAATTTGTCGAGGAGTGCGAGTCTCCAGGGGACACAGGACAAGGTCTCCAGTAAAAATCTGTACCTTTTGAAAGTGAAGCGACACCGCATTGACAAGTTAAGGTGTATGATTTTTCTACTTGCGCTGGAGGTTTGGCTAGTCACTGGTTAAAATTGTCTCCAACTTATAGGCTTCTGTTGCATGGTTTACCCAGTAATGGACATGTGCATCTCCGTCTCCACAAGGACTCCTCAAATCAAGTAGCACCTTTCGCCCACTCTCCAACGCATAAGTCTCAAACAGGTAGAGCATGCCCCACCTCACAACCTCAATGTCCACCGCACAAGCCTCACACATAGCTAGCCTCACATAGCCAGAGCTGGCATGACAGATATCCATGCTTGATCCAGCACAGATGTGCTTCCTGTCTGACCAAGTTACATTTTTAATGTGCATCATCTGATGGAAGTTTTTAATTATACAGGCCTTGAACCGAAATAAAGTTGAGAAGTGCCGTACATTATATTTGGTAAGGACTGCAACCAGTGATGTGCGCCATCTCCTGGATCTTTACAAGTATGGAGAACTGACAGTGAAGTAAATTTGAGCAGTGTGATGCAATGTTCAACTTACTTTCAGTTATGTGCACACTTTACTAAGAGGAATATCAGTGTTCAACTTGAGCTTCAGTGATCAGCACAATTTAGTAGGTTTCAGTGGAACTCAACAGTGATTTGCAAACTAAAGTGGTGCAGATCAACAAGGATTCACAATCGTTCACCTTTTGTGAATTTTAGCACGTCTTTCACACATGTATTTAGCTCTTTGCATTTTGCCACACGTGAGGTGTGATTTGATATCATAATCCATATCTCAATTTTGTGATAGCATTTTCTCTTCTGTTTTTCCCCCCAAATCCCAATATGCAAACTGTTAGACCAACAAACCTTTCCTGCAGGATCCTGGAAATCCACTGGTTACATGCAGTAACTGGTTTGGATGTTTTAATGTTTATCCGGACACAAGAAATGGTCAAAGATACAGATCCAACAGGAGAAAAGCTCATGTATTATTACTGAGGTAATGAGAGACAGAAGGTCTTTGAACATTTGCCACCATTTGTCGCTGAGCAAGGAGAGGGTCTGGATGAGTATCAGACAACTGTGGAACAATAAGAAAACATATTTCAAGGTCAGGAGAATTTAGTTGTCTACATGCAATTTATCTTTTACAGGTGTCCAAGGACTGAATGAATTCAGACACACTTGTCACTGCCTTGAAAGTAGTAGGTGCAAGCTGTGAATTTATGCGCTTTGCACCTCAACTCATGAGGGATCGACTATTTCCAATTCAAAAACAATACAGGAAAAGCTGCTATCATGTAAAAATCCCAGATTAGGCAGGGCACTGGATATTGCAAAGAGCATCCAGATATTGCATGAAGATGGTAGAGTTTTAGATACCTGTGTGACCGCATCCGGTTGTGAAACCCAAATGGATAGCAACGCGGTTTCACAAACCACCAAGTTTAAGCAATTGGTTACATCAAACGGTGCAGAGGGATAATCAATCTGTTTAACAAAAGCAACAAATTAGGTCCACCACAAAAGGTCCGTCATGTACTTTCTAGCATACATTTAACTATAGAAACTGCCCAGCAATTAGTCAAACGTGCAGAAAGTGTATACGAGTGAGTTAATTTATCAAGGTTTGTAGGAATGGGAACAGAGTCAATGTCAGGTGTGTAACTGGTGAAGACAGGAGTGAGTGTATTGCTGGCAGATTAAAATATTTAGTTTTGGCAGTTGATGGGTCAAAATAATTCCAGTTGACAAAATTGGTGCACAAGAGTACTTTTGCCACCCGATATATGCACAGTCGTCTTTAAAAACAGCATCATAGATTGAGTTGGTATTTCTGGATGGTACTACTTTCAAACAATGTGAAATCCGAAGTAAGATCTATGTGGCAAAGAGGGGGATCAATGTGTTGAGTAGGTAAAATTAAGTTAAATTTCACATGGATTTAAGGGCAGTGCCAAAAGTTCAAGTATCCTTCTTTGAGGAGGACACATCTGGGATTACAGTTGAATTTACTTCAAAAGAGTTTAGATGGGGGCGTGGCCAAGATGGCGGCCTGAGAAGACGTGTTCCGTGAGGCTCCCCAGCCCTGTGTCCCACAGCACAATATCTCTAGCGGACACCCCCCTAAAAAATTGCTCGAACTTCTCACCGGAACGCTTCGCCTTCACGGACAGCCTCCGACCGAGCCCCTTCAAGCCGGAGCTCGCCTGCAACTCGCCTCTTCAGCTGCCGGCGGGAGAGGCGTAATGGCGGCGAGGGATTGAAACCACCCGCTGGGGCTCCTCAACGCAGCGGCGGCCAGTGCTGCGGACTACACACCGGAGGCGCGCACAGCGGAGCGTGGTGGGACGCGCCCTGCGGACAGCGGCGAGCGGCCGGGGTCTGCCGAGTGTTCCTGCCCCCGGACACTGCACGCACAGCCAGGAAGCCTCCAGCTAATCTAGGCCCCGGCGTGGGCCTACTCGAGAGGCAGACGGGACTCCGCCCACCGGAGCTGCCGCAAGAACCAAGCAAGGCGCCCGCTGCCCGCGACCCGCCCAGGCCTCCCCACAGACTGCGGTTCGGCGGCCGACACCCGCTCTACAACGGGTGAGCGTCCCGCCGCGACCTGCCCCCCAGCCGCGGAGACGCAGCACCTGAACCCCCTGGGGCTGGGCGCCAGACCACAAACCTCGGACATTCCCCGCCTGGGCGAGGGACACGGCCCTGAACCAGACCCTCGTCGCAGGCCCTGAGGGCCTCCCCTGGCGCCAGAGCACCACGACGGTCGGCGCTTGACCCCCGAGGGGTCCCGCTCAGCTGCGCACACCTGGGGGCTCACACCTGCACTCCGCAGAGGGCAGATCTGCCAGACTAAAGTGCTTGGTCCGGGCGGGACCACCACCTGGGACGCTTGAGGGCTTTCCTGCGCGCGGGACCCTTGCACCGAACTCTGGCCTGCAGCGCTGGCCCCCTGCCTGAGGCCTGCTTGCTTACACTTGACACACATGGACCTCTCCGCCTCACACATCTGCTGCTGCACACCGGGGGCTCCCTCTGGCAAGATCCTCTTGCCCTGGACCAGCATAGCCCCACTACCCCGGATAATCCGTAATTCCTTGCTGCCGCACGTGCCAGGGGCACCCTCTGCAGTTCCCCCCCCACGGAGGCGCCATCTGCGCTCGGCAACCCTGGGGCGGTCTGGTCATCCTCTTGCCAGAGCATCATACCTCGCCTCCTACGCTGCCCCCGTGAAGGTCCTGGGGCGCCCGCCATTCCTCGACGGCTAGCCGCCTCCTTACCACCGAGACAACGCCCAGGAAGCTACGGCGGCTCCCCACGCCCGGATCCACCGACCTCAGCCCGGGCACCATGGCGCACACTAACCGCAAGGGGAACCGGAATATTGTGGACCTCCTGCACAAAAATGCACCGAAAGGGGATAAAACTCAAACGCCGGCGTCCCCGAAGCCCCCAGCGAGCCCCCAGACACCAGACGATGACACAGCTCCCATTACTAAAGCTTTCCTTGCCTCCCTCTTCAACACCCTGAGGGAGGACTTTCAGACCCTGAAGCAAGACCTAGCTGGGGAGCAGCGGGAGCTCCGTCGTGACATGGATGGCCTGGGCGAGCGGGTGGCCTCATTGGAGGAAGCGGATCAGTCCCGCAGTATGGAGGTGGAAAGGCTGCAGCAGGAGATACTTCGACTTCAAGACCAGCAGGTGGACTTACAATCGCACTCAGAAGACCTGGAGAACCGCTCCAGGCGGAACAACATACGGATCAGGGGAGTCTCGTTGAAAGCCGAGAAGGACAATCTGGTCGAATACCTGCAGGACCTATTCAGGGAAATCCTGGGCGAACCTCACGATTTCGCAATTCGGATCGACAGAGCTCACAGAGTTGGTATGGCACACCGAGCACCTGCACCCCCGCCGGACATCCTGGCCTTCCTCCCAGACTTTCCTCTGAAAGAACGCATCCTTCGGGAGGCCAGGAAGGCGCAACCCATCAGCTTTCGGGACGAACCTGTGGCCCTTTTCCAAGACCTCTCCACCATCACCCTGCAGAAACGCAAAGCCTTCCGAATAGCGACGAACTTCCTGAGAGATAATGGAATACCCTACTCCTGGGGTCACCCATTCCGCCTGATCTTTAAATGGAAAGGCTCCCTTCATCAACTCAGATCGCTACGCGACACCTGTACTCTGCTGGGAATTGACATGCCGGAAGGCTCGAGCTCCAGAGACACCTCTCCAAACAGATCGCAGGATGACCCGTCCCGACGTACGGGGGACGGCTGGCAAACGGTGCGTCGGAGACGACCCCCGAGACCCATTCCGAAACCGGACCCGGCGACAGTTGCTCAGGAGCGCGAGGCAGCTGTGCAGGAAGTGGCGGACAACACAGCACCTGATCTGTAATACAATGGCATCTTGGGGGGTGTTCTATCATTCACACTTTGCTTAACTGGGAGGGCAGGCCGGGGAGCCGCCAACTCAGCTGCAACCATGGTACCCTTTCTATTGACTTCCTACGGACCTGTGTCTTGCACGAATAGGCCAGAGACTTTGAACTGTTCTAGTTGGGGGGGTTTGCTCTGGGAGGGGGAGGGGGTTCGGGGTGAGGGAGGACAGGGACTCTGGGGGTGTCGGGGAAATCCACTCTGTTGGGGTTAGGGTGGCCCTCCGGGTTGGTTGGGTACGGGAGTTGTGGGGAGGGATTGTGTTGAGGGTAGGGGGGGGGGATGGGGAACGGGGGAGGGGACCAGTATGCCATGGGATATCTACAGGGTTCAAATGTTGCCTATAATCTTTATTGCGCTGCGGCATCCTACGCTAATAGGCTCGATTGCCTCCATACCCCCACGGGATGGCTGACACACTCAAGATACTGTCCCTCAATGTAAAGGGCCTCAACAATCCGATCAAACGCAGAGCGATCATCTCCTACCTGGAAAACTCTGAGGCTGACATATGCTTGCTGCAGGAGACCCACCTCCTAGCTAAAGACTGGCACAGGCTGCGCTCCCGAGCCTTCCCACAACAATACTTCTCATCTCTCCCGTCCAAAAAAGCTGGGGTAGCTATTTTTGTGTCCCGACGCTTCAAGGGCCGGGTGGGAGCCAAAACAGGAGAAATCAAGGGACGCCTTTTGGCCCACACCTTTCTAATAGGCACAAGCACATTTACAATTGGATCCATTTACTCTCCCAATACAGGTCAGGAATCCTTCTTGCAGACTGCGCTCTCAGAGGCGCTACAATCACCTCACTCCCACATGCTCATCGGGGGGGGACCTCAACCTCGTCATGGATACGAATAACGATAGATCTGGGCACCGTTACGGTGATACTGGCGCGCTTTCGCAACCGGGCAGAACCTGGCTACAAGATAGAGACCTCGTAGACCTCTGGAGGACTATGCATCCCACCACTGCGCGCTACACATACTATTCCCATGTACACCACACATATGCGCGTTTAGACCACTTCTTGGGTTCATCGAACCTTGTTCCTCACATTACCACAGTGTCTATTGTTCGGGCAGCCCTCTCCGACCACGATGCGGTAGAATTGACGCTCGCAGTGCCCAAGTCACCGCGCGCTTCGGGTTCGTGGAGACTCAACGAACCCCTTTTACAGAAACCGGCCGTTGTTCACCAACTTCACAAATGCATTTCGGAATACCTAGCTACTAAGGACACTCCCGCAGTCTCAGTCTCATCCCTTTGGGGGGCCTTAAAGGCTGTGGTGAGGGGGGAATTGATAGCTATCGCTGCCACCGAAGCCAAACTTCGTAAAGAAAAGCGGGATGACCTCACCACTAAAGTGGCTGAACTAGAAAGGGTCCACAGCGGCACATGCGCCCCGAGAATATGGCGCCAACTCAAGGCTGCCCGTGCTCAACTGGCTAGCCTCGACACTGACAGGGCGGAGTTTGCCGCTCTTCGTCTCCGCCACACGTACTATGTGGGGGGCAACCGTACCGGACGGCTCTTGGCCAGCGCCTTAAAACCCAAAGTCCAGCGCTCCAAAATCACTACGCTCCTGGACGACTCTGGCAACACTATTGCCGAGGATGCGCAGGTAGCCTCCGCCTTCCGTTCCTTTTATGCCTCTCTTTACAGCGCGGACACAACGTCACCGACGGCCACTGACACTTACTTACAATCTGCCAACATCACGCCACTATGCCCAGCGAAAACTGAAGCCCTAGACACCCCCATTCGCGTCGACGAGATTCATGCTGCTATCGCACGCCTCCGCCCGCTTAAAATCACCAGGCCCTGATGGCTTCTCGTCGGGCTTTTATAAGACCTTCGGCCATATCCTAGCGCCAATCCTAGCGAGGCTGTTCAACTCCTTCGAAGGCCCAAGCTCCATACCGCCAGACATGCTGGCGGCTGATATAGTGGTTCTACCCAAGCCGGGCAAACCCCCGACACATTGCTCTGCGTTCCGCCCCATCTCCTTACTTAACCTGGACCTGAAACTGTTTACGGGAGTACTTGCGGCCCGTCTGGGCCCTTGCCTTCCCGGCATCCTCGAACCTGACCAGTCGGGATTTGTCCCGAACCGCCAATGCAGCGATAATACTAAGCGGTTACTACACCTCGTGGACAAGACTCGCTTTCAGGTTTCAGACTCAGCTCTACTGGCCATCGACGCGGAGAAGGCCTTCGACCGCGTCGATTGGACCTACCTGCAGGCTGTCCTGCGGCGATACCACCTGGGCGACAGGTTCCAGGCTTGGATAGCGAGCTGCTATCACCATCCCATGGCTCGGGTCAGGTTGGGCGGCCTCAAATCGGACCCCTTCGAGATACAGAGAGGTACGCGCCAAGGGTGCCCTCTCTCGCCCCTTCTATTCGCCCTATACGTGGAACCCCTAGCACAGAAAGTTCGCGACAACTCTCGCATAACAGGAATACCCTTTGGCCGTGAACCCCACGTAGTGGGGCTGTATGCCGATGACATCATCGCCGCGCTGGACCACCCATCCAGCTCAATACCTGCATTCCTAGCGGAACTGGAGAGCTTTGGTGCGGTGTCGGGCTTCAAAATTAACCGGGGGAAATCCTTGATACTGCCCCTGGGCTGTCATGCTCTTCCCGATGCCCCGCCGCCTAACTTTGGCTGCGACCTACAATCCTCCGCTAGGCTTCCGTATCTGGGGATCACTCTCACCTCATCCACCGACGCAACGGTTACCCTTAACTATAACACTTTGTCCTCCCAAATCCGGGCCGACCTCGCGCGCTGGTCGAAACAACCCCTTTCCTTACTCGGCAGAGTGGCGGCGGTGAAGATGTCTGTCTTACCCAAAATCCTGTACATCTTCCAAACTCTCCCGGTGTTGCCGCCGCCAGGCGTACTTGCTGACCTACAACGCGATATTCACCGATTCGTATGGGAAAAGAAACGCGCAAGACTACACAAACAAGTGGCGTATAGAAATGTTGACGAAGGAGGCCTCGGTATCCCCAACCTGTTGCAATATTTTCGTGCCTCACAACTCCGCTACCTGGTGGAGTGGTACCGGCCCGAATCTGAAAAGAGATGGCTCTTTCAAGATAGAGCGATGGCCCTGACCTCCTTCTGGAAGATCCCATTTCTTGCCCGCCAGCACAGGCCACGATACCTCCTTCGCTCCCCTATTACGCGAACCACCATGGTAACCTGGGACATGGTAGCAGACAAGAGGGGTCTAACAACCTTCCCCTCCCCACTCACCCCTCTCTTTGACAACCCTGCATTCCCACCGGGTATGGATCCTCACGCCTTCCGGCAATGGCGTGACACGCCTTGCCGATCAGCCGGCCATCTCTTTGATTTGGAGGGGTTTCTCCCACTCGCCGACATCGCGCGAGATTACGGAGTGACTAAGCCCCACATGTTTCAATACTTCCAAATTCGACACTGGCTCCTGCAGCCGGCTAATGCACCCCTGGTTGGTCGGCAGATGACGCCATTCGAACGCTGGCTAGTATCGAAGGAATCGGATAAACACCTTATCTCAGATCTCTACAAGATGCTCTCCCCAGTCGCCGATTCGACTAAAACCGCAGGACAGAAACGCTGGGAATCGGAACTCGGAAGAACTCTCTCGCCTAAAGAATGGGGCTTCATACACTACAGAGCTGCTCACACCACTCGCAATACTAAAGCCAGGGAATCAGCGGTAAAGCTAGCCATCTACTGGCACCTCACCCCGGCGAGACTCAATCAGGGTAACCCTCTTCGAAGCGCGTTGTGTTGGAGGGGCTGTGGCGAAAAGGGCACCCTGACCCATCTCCTATGGGAATGCCACACTCTGCAGGGGTACTGGAAGGCAGTTTTGGACGACATAGACTCAACATTTGACACCGAAATCCCGCGATTCCCAGCATACACAATCCTGGGGCTGCGCAATGCACTCACATTCCCCCTGAGATCACCCCGTGGCAAACAGATGGCCATTGCCATGCAAGCAGGATCACAACACGTCCTGTCACTATGGGGATCACCCACCTTACCCACTCACACTGGCTGGCTACACAAACTGTGGTTCACATTGGGCATGGAACGGATCCAGGCCACGCTCACACACACCACTGAGGCATTCCAAACAACCTGGCAACCGCTCCTGTCACTGCTATCCAGGGAATTCCACGAAATCACGTGTCCGAAATACCTCCGCATCATGCGCCTCACTGCCCGTATAAGGGACCAAACACAACCCGATACACCTTGAGGCGCCTCAGCCTGTAAGGGCTCTTACAGACAATTTGGACAACTGGCATACTGGTCGGGGTGGGAGGAGGGGGTTGGAGTTGGGAGTTGGGGGGCGGGGTGGGTTTCTTGCATCGTTATGTTCATACATCGCTCGGACAGGGCGCCTCTACCGATCTCCAGGCAATACCTCTCAACTTGGGCATGATTTACCTGCATTTCTACTGCTTCATAGAGAAGACTTGTATGTCTGTCTCGCTCGCCATGTTTGCCTGATGAATGTCTATTGCACTGCACTGCCTGTCTTCTTTGTTTTTAAAACTCAATAAAAACACTTTGATATTAAAAGAGTTTAGATGACTTGGGCATGTGCACTGACAGAGTTGTGAATAAAGCCATACAAGTTGAAAGTCACCAGTTACCAAGAATTGAGGATTTTATCTGCACTGTAGAAGAATCCAAATGGTATACATAGCTTGATCATCAGGTAGCTTCAAACTTCGTTTCAAAACATCTGTTTTTGTTGCCCCTGTTGGCTCTTAACAGTTTTGCCATATGCCTTTAGGCCAGGCATCAGTTGCTTCAATCTTTCAAATAGTTTTCACACGCATGTCCAAGAGTATTAAAATGTTATGACCTTTTGTGATGAAACTCCAGTTTTTGGTAGTGACATACAAGAGTATGATGTGACAACAATTTTATGGAGAGTTCAGTTGGCAATTATGCAACATTAAAGAAATTAAAGCGTTTTTTTAGAGTGCAAGAAGTGGAATACCTAGGACACGAGCTAACGAGAGAAGATGTGAAACCGAAAAAGAGAGTGGTCGAGAGATTTTTCAACGTGATCCTGCCGACTGATAATGAGCAGTTGTGATCTTTTACTGGATGGTGCAACTTTTACTCAAAGTTTTTAAAAGACTTTGGAAAGATCACAGAGAGTCTCAGATTATTAAGAAATAAAGTTCTGGTTAAAAGGAGTATGGAATGTCGGGTATCATTCAATAAAATGAAGGAAGCCATTTCAACAGCACCTACTTTACAGCCCTATATTAAGGAAACATTAAGCCGTTGGTGCAAGAGAGTGTGTTCTAGGTGCAATATTGACACTGCAAGGAGAGGGCAAAATTTATTGTGTGTTTTGCACCCAGGACTCTAGGGCCAGCTAAAACTGAGATGCTGGCCAGTGTGTGGGGAATTGAAAAATGTAGAGCTTATCCTTGTAGTAGGTCATTCAAGTTGAAAACAGACTATTGTCCTTTTATGGATATCTCATCTAGGCAAAAAGTTGAAGACCATAGCAAGACTAACCAGACGCTCCATGAGGCTATTAAGAATTCAGTTTTAGGGTGGAATATATTTCCGATAGAAAGCAATCAAAAGGCTGTTTGCTTATCCAGGTCATCACTTCATAGAAGACATCCGCGATTAAATAATTGTGCGTTCTGAGCTTGTCAGCGGAGGATGATTAGGCTACAGGCCGGCAGGTTAGTGGATGCCTGTACTCCCAAATAATATAATATTTGACCCCTTTGATGCCGTGTTAGACTCAAGCCGACTTTCAATGATGGGGGTTATCTGACTGTTCCAACCATCTGCGTTTTTCACTCCTTCACTGTATACTTAAGTGTGATGTCTTTGCTTATATTTTTTTTGCATCCAAATGTCCTGTGATGTAGTGCAACTTTTTCTTTTCCTCTGTGTTTGTAAAGCGCTCTGATACCCACGGGTCTAGCTAGCGCTATGTAAAACGTTATAACTAAATAAATCATTACAAAGTTCTTTGACAATTGCCGACTGGTTGGCTACAACCTTTCTCGGGCTGCCACTCAGACATACGTTTTCCTCTTTGGAGCTGCCCTCAATACCCAGCTCTCTGCTATACAATGTGCCCCCACAATTAACTTTGTAGGCTCCCATTAATTTACCTGCAACTTCCCACATTTAGATTTTGTTCAATAATTACATCTTCTCCCTTAAGTGCTTTGAGCCTGCGTCTTAGTACCAAGTCTCTCTGAGTGAACCGTACTCCATTTGCTATAAATATTGAAATATTCGTTAACAAATATTTCGATTTGTTAACTGAGGAGAAGACTGCAGGATTTTCCATTGCCTCTCCAGAGGAGGTAGTAAATGAGTGTGAATATGTAGGGCCATGGTCATTCACAGGTCATGACAGACAGTTTCATTATTTGGCAAAATAGGTGGAACATGCTTAACCGCTACTACAGCACACCACCAACTCATCAAAACCACAAAAAAGAATTTCCTCCAAGACAGAATCCTCTCCAACACCCACAACACCAAGGAACTCTTCTCCATCATACAAGAATTTGCCAAACCCAAAAGCACAACAACGGACATCCCTCCCCTCCAAGACCTCTGCAACAGACTCACTCCTTCTTTTTCCTCAAGATCAAGGCGTTCTACGATAACTTTGACGACCAAGACCTCTGCACCACCCCAACCCCGCCTCCAGCAATGCAACTCAACAGACCCTACTCAGTGGACTCCACTCATGACAGAAGACACTATAAAGACCATGAAGAGCATCCACTGCAGAGCACCTTCTGACCCCTGCCCACCTCACATCTTCCACAGGTCACCACAGCCATCGCACCCGAGCTATGTCGGACAATCAACTGCTCCCTCAAGACCGTCCCTTTCCCAGACGACTGGAAGCATGTCGAAGCCAAACCCCTTCCTGAAGAAACCCTTGGCAGCCACGACGTACCTCAAGAATTTCAGGTCCATCTCACTGCTTCCTTTCGCAGCCAAGGTAATCGAGGAGGCTGTCAACACCCAGCTAGCACACTTCATCGAAGCCAACTACATTCTGGACACCTCCAAATGTAGATTCACCAACAACCACAGCACTGAAACCGCCCTCCTCGTTGCCACAGACGACCAAGGCCAAACAGCAGTCCTCATCCTACTGGACCTTTCAGCAGCCTTCAACACCATCTCCCACACCTCACACTAGCCACCAGACTACACAACACCGGCATCCAAGGAAAAACCCTAGACTGGATACGCTCATTTCTCACCAGCAGAACAAAGAGAATAAGACTCTTGTCTTTCCTCTCAGAACCAACAGAGACCAGATGTGGAGTACCCCAAGGATCCTCCCTCTGTCCCACACTCACCAAAGAACCCGACATCACCAGGCACAACCACACGAAGGGGTGAAAGTCGTTGCAACCTGGATGAAGTACATCTGCCTGAAACTCAATTCAGAGAAAACAGAAGTCCTCAGCACCACCCCCTTAGCACGGGACAATACCTGGTGGTCCCCCGCCCTCAGAAAGACACCCACCCACCCCTACATACCATGCAAGCAACCTCCACATCATATCGGACTCATCGCTCACAATGAATCGCCAGATCAACGCCTTTTCTTCCGAATGCTTCTACACCCTCTGCATACTACGTAAAACGTTCAAATGGATACCGGTCGACTCCAGGAAAACCGTCACTCACACCCTCATCACCAGCAGATTGGACTACAGCAACGCCCTCTACGCCGGAATCAACAAGAAACTTCTCTGCAAACTCCAGACCGCCCAGAATACCACAGCCAGACTAATCCTGGACATCCCAAGGCACAACCACATCAACCAACAGTTCTGCGACCTCCACTGGCTCCCCATCAAAAGAAAGACAACTTTCAAGCTGCTCACGCATGCATACAAGGCCCTCCACAACATCCGACCTCAATACCTCAACAACCACCTCTTCTTCGACGCACCAAAGAGAAACCTACAATCAGCAGGCCTCTACCTAGCCACTGTCCCAAGCTTCCACAGCAACAGAGTGGGTGGAAGGTCCTTCTCCTACTTTGAAGCCAAGACATGGAACGAGCTCCCCCTCCACCGCCGGCGAAGCCAGACACTGGACCAATTCAGTAAAGATCTCAAGACCTGGCTCTTCGAATGATCCCAACGGAGCTGCAACCCCCAGTATCTTGAGACCCTAACAGGTGAGTAGCGCGCTTTACAAAACTCTGATTGATTGAAAACAACACTGGTCAAAACATGGCTACAATGAATAAACTAATTGGCAAAACTAGCCGGAAGAATTCATGCCCCCCCCACTTGGATTCTTTCAAAGACCACTACTCCAACTTCATATCCCAGATTGCGATATAATAAAAACAATATATATATCACTTGGATAGGACCCCCATCATCTTCAGGCTTCAACCTGGACGTAAAGAGTAGATATGCTCCCTTGGACTCCGCACATGTTGCTGAGTGACTGGAAAGCAAAGACTATTATAGTTTCGAACCCTTTACAAGTTGATAGTCCAAGTATAAAACAAAACTTTACTCCTGTTACAGATGGATTACACTGTATGTTAATTCAAAGTAGTAGTATCACTTACGGTAACAACATTCTTTTCTGGAATATAGCTGCCATCCGCTCTAAACTGTCTAACCCTGAATGGCAGGACTTTATAAAAAAAATTATGACATCATCTGTTGCCAAGAGACATGGGCCATCGAAGACTTTTATGTTCATAGTCTCCTACGTTTTGTCAACTGGCCATTCCTTCTTATATGGACAGGCACAAAGGTATTATGATCCTTATCTCAACTAATATTTTATGTTTGGGTATTGATTATAATCTTTTCTGCTTGGTTTCATGTTTTGCTTTATTCTTTTCCTAGAAAGACTTGTGTGTTGCTCATTCATATTTATAATACCATTTTTGATATTCAGTCAGAGATTACAGATCTGCTAGACGCTACTTCGACTCAGTTCACCAGTCAATATCAAAAGCAGTTATCAATAGTATGGACACGAGACTTGAACATTGCTATTTGCAAATTATTTTTTTTTTTTAAATCTTTTTATTAACAGTGCTCATTTCATGTAACATGTCAGTCCACTGGTCACATTTCATTAAACAGATAAGGAGAATACAGTACACAGGATAATCACAGCCAGTCATCAACAACACATCCATTCCAAAACCCATTACCCCAGACTACCCCCCCATACACCGATATCTTCTCCAGGGCCCCCATATCTTCTTCCACTTTTTTGTGCACCCCGTGCATTGTAAATGGTTTCCTCTGGCACCAATCCAGGTCCTGTTCCCACTGATCCCACTGCGGAGGGGCAGACACCCCCCAGGCCCTGGCAATTTTCCGCTTTGCAACCTCCGCCGCCATTGCCAGCCAGAGTTCTTCGTGCTTGGTCCAGTCCATGGGCCCTTTAATCATTAAGAGCAACCATCTCGGCTCCCTCAGAACCAGTGATCCCACTACTTCCGCCATTATATCAGTGACCTTGGTCCAGTAGGGAACAATCTCCGGACAATCCCACAGTATCTGGTAGAAGGATCCGTCTCCCCCACATCCCCGCGCGCACAAGGCTGACTGACACCCACCCCAGGAGTGCAACAGGGTGCGAGGGTAGTACACCCGATGTAGTATTTTAAGCTGTACCAGCCGGAACCTAACACGGATTGCGATCTCGCGGGGACTTTGCATAGCATCTTGCCAATCGTCCTCTTCTAATGGGCCCAAATCACGCTCCCAGGCCGCCCTTCGGGACACTAAAAGATCAGGCATGTTATTGACCAACTTTCTATAAATCGTGGATGTGG
The DNA here is from genome assembly GCF_964261635.1 of Lissotriton helveticus. Classification (NCBI taxonomy): domain Eukaryota; kingdom Metazoa; phylum Chordata; class Amphibia; order Caudata; family Salamandridae; genus Lissotriton; species Lissotriton helveticus. The sequence continues at coordinate 794,710,908 of NC_136063.1, read as the reverse complement.
GTTTTTCAAGAATAGGATCCAGGAGCAAACAATCCTCTATGGGGGAATACTCCTGAATGGATGCACCTCCTTGAACATGGGACCTTGTGGCATGGACAAGGCGCAGATAGTGGTAGCGCTGCGAGTCCCGGAGATCATACTCCTGTAAATACTCAAAGGAGCAGGGAGCGTCCCCTCTCCACACGTCGCCCAGATATTCTATTCCAATGAGCTGCCAACCCCTAAAGCCCTTCAAGTTAGTTACTTCGCGCAATTGCTTCCCAATCCACAGGGGGGGTCCTCCCAGTCAGTGATCCCTTCCACCCCAAGAATTGATTTGCCTCCCTCCAACATTGGACCACCACACGAGTATGTGAGGGCCAGTCCGCACTCATCTTGTGGGCATATAACAGGGATTCACAATTACTGCCTGCTATTTGCAATTTTAGTAGAAATTCGTTATGTGGGGCCTGTGGGCCGGTAAGAGGAAAACATGTCGCATTTCAAACTTTGCCCATACGAGGATAACCTAATTGGGCTACTCACAAAACAAAATTTACTTTTAGCTGGCGATTTAGATGGGAAAGGTGAGATAGATATTCAAACTTTCGCAGGTACAAGACCAGGTAAAAGTATTGAATTATTTGCAATCTCCTCGGATCTGCAAGTTTTATTCAATGATTTTTAGATCATTGTTAACTTTATGAGTGACCACAGTCCCCTCCATCTGAACCTGGATTTACAATTTAGGTCTGACTGACTGCATTCAGCTAGGTGAGCTGGATTATAAGGAAAATAGGGGCGAAACAGATCAAATGGGAGAAAATAGATACTCCCTCCTTAACGAAAGACATTGCCTCTAGGGAATATGAATCCATTATCACCTGTTTGACACCAGAAGCTGATATTAGCTCCATCATGAATTCTTACATCTCCATCAGTCACTAGATATCACTTGCCCTCATTGCCCAGAAAAGTAACAAACACACATTTGTGCATAGATGGTTTAACTCTGCATGCTTGATCGCCCACAAACAACGCCTAGAGGGGCTTAAAGTAGATACTGTGTGATATTATTCTCATTAGGAGAATAAGCTTAACGTATAAAATGGCCTCAAAGTCTTGCAAAAATAAGAAAAGGAAAGCAGCAAGGGAGGATCTATAAAGCAACAAGCATTACCAGGGACCCTTGGAGCTTCTGGGATATTATAAGCCTTCTTTATTTTGCTGATCATACCAACTTTAAAATTGTGAATAACATCCCAGCTGAATCCTGGATGGCGTTTTTGCGGAGGTTTACAACTCAGATATTAACCCTTAGGATGAGTCGGGCGGCTCCCGGCCGTCCGAAGCTACGGGTGGCGTGTGCGTCGGACGGCCGGCAGCCGTCCGAATTGCGCATATGCAAAATTTCCCCGTACTGTGGGAACATTTCGCATCCAACCAAAGGGTTAAGGAGGACCACCTAGTTGGAAGATGCGGATAATAAAAGTTCCTAGGTCCTCTATAATTACAATAGATCAACTGAAGTCACTGAAATAAACCATACAATCATTACACCTCCCCTTGGAAAAGCCCAAAGTCCTGATGGGGTGTCAGCGAACATCATTAAAGCCAATGTCACTTTATGGAACCCAATTATTACTAATGTACTAAGAGCTGTGATAGTGACATGGGGGAGGCAGTTATAATTCAATTCTATAAGAAAGGACAGGAACAAGGTGTTAGCGACTAATCTTCCTCCTTGACTCAACTTCAAAAATATTGGTAAGGGTTCTTCTGACAAGTTCAGAGCACTGGGCAAAAACAAACTTCATCTTGTCCGACGTCCAATGCAGCTTCTGCCTGGGTATTGGGACTGTGGAACAGTCTTTAAACCTCTCACTAATAATAAGGAAATATTTTCAAGGCCAGGGGAGAAGCTGTACATATGGCTTTTATGGACCTTTCCTGCGCCTTTGACAACTTTCACCAATTTAAACTAGGAGAAATGCTACATTCAATGGGGGTGGAGGAGCCTTTGATTATTTTACTTCAAAAAACTTCATAGGGATACTTCAGTTGTAATAAGATATGGTCGAAACAGAAAATGTTCTACCTCAATGAGCTTCAAACGCGGTAAACAGCAGAGCTGCATTTTAGCTTCATTTTTTTTTTGCTTTATATTAATGGACTGGAGTGATTTCTTCTGCAACATAGAGTGGACGTTCGCCAGCTGGGCAACCGCTCTATACCAACCATGTTGCACGCCGATGACGTGGTTCTATTAGCAAGGATTGCAAATGCTTTCCAGATCCTTTGAGAAGCTTTTATTAGTTTTACGAGTAGTCTAGATTTAGAAGTTAATTTAAGAAAATCAATCATAATGATAAGTGGACCAAAACATTTGAAATCCAAACCATATTTTATTAACAGGGAGGAGGTTGCTAAGAGTACAACTTTTAATTACCTGGGTATTACATACTGGGGACACGATAAATGCAAGATCACAGCAATTTTTGAGAGTGACAAAGGCTTTCATTTATCTTGCCAGAAAGCTCTGGCACTGGGCATTGAATGAGATGCTGGGTATGTACAAGAGCAAATGTATACTGGTTGCAATGTATTGGGTGGGTGTATGGGAATAGAGCAGTAACTCAAAATGTAGGAAACGCTTTCCTATGCAGACTATCTGCTTCTAGGAGCACTGCCACAGACACCTCTCACAGTAAGTTAGGGGTTAAGTATTTATCAGATATTTTACAAGCATTCTTTTTGTTTTTATGGCTCAAGATCTGGCTTTCCCCAGAGGCAACCTTTTCGGAACAATTTTTAAAAGACTGCCTAGAACAAAATAATTAAACAAATAATGGCTCACCTACTTCAAAAATACGTTTGAGCTGGGGGTGTTCCACAATATTTTTGAAACGCCGAGACTATTGATAAGCATAGTATACTCAGGATTAAAGCTCTGTTTTTAAATTAAATTACTGTACTAAGGAGAGAATGATACAACTACAAGCTTGGTCTTCTTCAGTTAAATATGCTGCCTTAATTACGACCTCTGCTATAGAACCTTACCTAATTATCTTAAGTAAACCCAGGGCCATTTCTACCATTAGGCAAGACTAGGTGGCCGCCTAGGGCGGCAAAAGGGGGGAGGGAAAAAAAAACCACGAGTTTGGGAATCCCCTTGAACGGCCTTCGACCTCGAAAGCGCATTGGGTAGAGGTGGCGCCTTCGACAATTCGACGCGACGTCACGTTCGGGGCCACGGGCGGGGGCTGTTCGCGCTGCTATAAATATGCGACTTCCGATTTCGCTCTCGACCCGATCGGAGTCGGACCTCTGTGACAACATAATCATACAACGCTCGCTGAATCGCTACTTTTCACCGTGCTCCGGGCAAAAATGTATTGCTCCACTGCTCCGCGCTCCAACGCTCTGAATAGCAAATGAAACAAGCGTCTTGCTGTTTTTTTTCCTACAAATGAGATTGTAAGTATGTATCGAGCAATCTATATTCACAGTAATGTCCTGTGGTAATATATATGTCATGCATATGAATAGCAAATATATCCCTAACCATCAGTGTTATGGCCCCGATTGCCACATGAATTCATAATGACGGGAAACTGAAAATAAAATGTTTTCAGGATTACAAATAACCAAGTGTTCAGCACATTATATCAACCATCAGGGAAAGGCACGAGCTTGCCAAGGCTCAATTGATGGAATATGTACAGTACTGGTGCTTTCTGCTGTTTCTAATCAATACTGCTATTTGCATACTTTTGTACAAAATGCTAAGTGGGATGGAGGAGAGGTGGATGTAAGGCGGGAAATAAATCAGTGGAAAACGTTTGTTCTGTAGGTTTCAGTTTCCGGAGCGCAGATTTACTGTTTATACAGCTAGTTTTGGAGTCAGATTAGAAATACGAGCTATAAAACTCCGAAAGGTAATTAGCAAAATCAGTTCCCCATCATTTCGGTTTACCTGTTTTCTAAAAATACACAGCACGTCATTGTTTTCAATCAGATGAATTGGCTATCACCTACACATCTTAGATTACATATATTTATCATCCCTCCCTTTCACTGCGACTCAACAACACAATGTCACCAACAGTTAAAAGGGCAAAAGGAGTTACTAGACTTATAGCTGGCAACTTTTATTTTTTTTAAATAAACTGACAGTTCTGTTATTTCTGATAATATCTGCTTTATATGTCAAAATTTGTTCACAAAAATCTTCCCTTGCATATAGTGTGGCCTAAATATTGTTTACAGAACTATTGCAGTGAGGAGTTTGGTTTTCTATTTTCAACTTGAATGGGACGATATTTTTGTGAACGGTCAGGACACAATATTTATGCCTGGAGATGTTTTTGTTGACATGTTCTGACGTATAATGCAGGCAATATTTGTTCCATGATGTTCATTCAGGCACCATACCCTTCCCTGAGATGTCCTCTATTGTGAAAACGGAGTGCGATGTGTCTGAAGAGTTCACGTCATTCATTCCAAGGTGTTTCCAATGTATAGGTGGAGTTATTTTGGATCCGATTTACCAAGATGTTGATATGTGTAGGTGTGACTTACTCTTAGAGTTCTCCTTGCTTACTCCTTTGTTCCAGATGAAAACCACGAATACTGTTGGTGCTAGAATAGGCCAAATTAAGACAAGAGTAGTATAAGAGCATTTACCGGTAAAATCGTTCTGCATTTGGCTCAATTTTTGTTTTGCCCACTCCCCTCCCCCCCCCCCCCCCCCCCCCCCCATAAAAAGAAGGGGTTGTAGATTAATGGTATCCTTCCAGTGTATTCATACCAGCTCTATAATTTACATTAGTGGACAACTGAATCTCAGATTTGCACAGGCAACTGTCAATCAAATCACACACTAAAATACTCTTTTCAAGAGTAATCCTGGTAATGTGGCTTAATAGGTTCAGTATTTGCTGCTGAGTTTTGCTATGACCTGTGAGATTTGATTTCAAATTCTGGAAAGACTATCTCATCTGCCTTTTATCCTTCTGAAGTTGATAAATTACTTAATATTGTGTGCTTTCATTTACAGAACTTAGAGATATCAAAAGCTGTGCTTTGTATACCAACAACAAAATTATCATTCGGCTTTGGTGGTGACCTGAGGGTAGATGCGTCTTTGGCACAGTTACCATAAGACGACTCACTTAGAAAAAGAAACATAGATGCAAATGTTTTTAGATAATTATACTGGACAGACTCCTTATCAGTGTTGGTTAGCTCACCTTTGCTTTTATACAGGGAACAAAAAAATAAATGATCATATTTGATGTGTTTTATTGTTTAATGTTGAATACAAGTTCTTTTATATCTAACGCATTAATTCTTCTAGCTTGGATGACAGGGGAAGAGAGTGATGGTAGTAAAAGGGAGGGGGCGGCATTTTTAAATTCTCGCCTAGGGCGGCAAAACACCTAGAAACAGCCCTGAGTAAACCTCAACATATTTTTTATCTTACCCATCTTCCCCTAAGTACTTTTCATTTCCTGATAGAGTTTCCTTTTCAGGAGGGTTGGGTTGGTAATTTGCCAACATGCCCTTGGGGTAATACGTCTCAGCAAAGCACAATTTACTTTACACTGTGTTGCACCTTATACAGTAACCAGCATAAACGTGTTACACTGCCGATCCTGCGGACCTCTGCTATTAGATCACATAAGATGGGAATGTTATACCTAGAGCATCTTGATACGCAAGAAATTAGTTCTGTGGTATTAAAGCAACACCCCTTACTCTCTGATTCCCGGCTACGATACGCTGCGCTCGACGTTCTGACGTCCAGACGAAGACCACGTGATCTGAGTCTCTGACCGGCTCGAAAACGCGGAAGACGCGAAGCATTACTGGGCGGCGGAGGTGCGCTTTGAAAAAAAAAAAGGTTCCATAAGTTATTAGAAAACTGCAAAAAGGGCCATAATTTAATTATAATCGAACCCCCTAAGGCACCATAAGGTATCATGATGAAAGGGGGGTTCGCGGACTTAGCGAACTGCACTGACCTGGAAGGAGACCTTGCTGGCAGCAGCGCAGGGAAGCAGGAAGCTGGAAGCTGTACCCTGCTGGACCCCGCTACTGTAAAGCAGTCTGTTAGAGTGCAGCTGGAGGTTGGCAGTACATAGCGTGTAGCCGTGGAACAGAGGTAAGTGTGTGCGTAGTGTGAGGTAATTGAAGGAGGCACCACTAATTGGACTGTGGGTACCAAAGGAGTACTAAAGAAGCAGACGCTTATACAAAGTTTAAGGGCGTGTATAAGCTAGGTAGGGACTGAAGGTGATGGCCCCCAGGAGAACAAGAGCTGCGAAGGCCATACAAAAAAAGAAGAAAAAAAACCCAGACCTCAGCATAACAGAAGAAGAGGTTATGGAGGACGTTATGGAAGAAAGGGGCGATGTGCTGGCCAGGGGTAGGACACATAAAAAAAAACCACAGAAAGGAGCAGATAACCCAGGACACTATTCAACAGCAGCCCCACCCAAAGAGTGCAAAGGGCAGTTCTTCTGCTATAAAGACGATTAAAGACTTTGTGGCAAAATATTACAAAGGAAAGAGCTTGAAGGATGGCGATTTAATTGCGGATACAAATCTCCCAGCCTCAGCCTCAGCAAAAATGGCATGTTCAAATCTCTGACAACTTAGTAAGTCAAGGACATGATTCTCAGGTTCTGTTTGATCTAAATCTTTCCGGAGCACTGTTGGACTCAAGACTGTTCTCACCCCCAAGATTGTCGCCGAGACTATATTCCTCGCCAAATACCTCGCTAAGCTTTCACGAGATAGGGAGGGAGGCAGAGGAAAGGGCGTTAGAGGAACAGGAGCATCCAAGAATCTTTCGCCATACAAAAGAACATCGGGGAGAGGAGAGGGTGAAGGATGGAGTGGAAACCCATCAGGAAAAAACAGCTGACCCCCCCACCAGCCCTTCAGCGTCCAATCTAGAGGTCACGGGGACAACTAGTGTTTCAATGTTGGATGCGATGATGATACTACAAAACACTTTGCAAGGTTTACTTGAGGTAGCAGTATTAAATAATGAAGCCATAAAGGCTCAAAGGGTTCAGTTCAATACTATGATTGGGGAGCTAAAACAAATTAAAGATCTTATGCCCTCTATGATTAGGCCGGTTGGCGAGGATCTTCGAGAGGGGGGGAAGTCAGCCGCCCAACATACCTTTAGAGAATCCCGAACCTAATGTATATGTCTCGAGATACCCAATGATTATTAAAAAAAAGGAGTGAGAGGAGGGGCTTCAAATTACGCATCCCTCGACCTAGAGTGTGGGAGGGGAAGAGAGAATTTAGAAAGACCCAACCTTCTACTCAGCAGAGGCCAATAAATGGAGCTTGTGAGAAAGAACGAGAGGGTGAAAAAGAGTTAGTAAGGTCGGCTCAGTTAATGGAAAATAAGCGAGGTAAAGGAATTGCCTCTGATGTGCCCGAAGCGGTCGGCACAAGCAAAAATTTTTATCGAAATCCTAAGAACAAGAAAGACCCTGGTAAGGATAGTGTAGCACCAGACCAGGGAATAAAGGCTAAAAGGAAGGCAACAAGAGCGCAAGCTGCCAAAAGCACTATGACGAACAAAGGTCAGGTTGAGATTGGTACGACCTATGAAAGAAACATAAGTAATAGGGACCCACCAAGGTTCCCCCGAGAGCTAGAGATAAAAGGTGACTCAGACTTGTGGTTATTTTTGGAGCCGAGTGACCAGGGAAAAGGGAGAAAAAAGGTGAGGAAACTAAATCCGCTAAATAGACCCCAACTGCTCTTCTCTCGTGCAAATTGTAAATGTTTATGTAGCATCAGCTCAGCAGACCTGAAAGAAGTGGGGTTCTCTGTAAATAAAAAGGGGACCGAAGTCACTAAGGTTCTGCTGTATTCTGAATTGGTAAAGTCTGCATTAATCAGAGCGGAACCCGAGTTACATAAAGAAGGTATTAGATTGGTAAAAAAGCTAGAAATGCAAGGGTCAACCACACCGGAGAGACCATTCCTAATAAACCATGCAGGTCTGGTACAAAGGCAAGTCAGAATGATGGGTGCCTGCTGGGATGATAAGGATAATATAGAGATCACAATAAGAAAGAGGGATCAGGAGTTCGAGGAAGAAGCAATATTAGTAGGAAATAGATATAGAGCCTTGGCACTTCCCGATTATGATATAAACAGGAGCCTAAATGAAATTGACTAGGTATCTGGGTCGTTGCACAGCCTAACAGTGTTATCTTGAAACGTATATGGATTTAAAAGAATAGAAAATCAGGCAAATTTTAAAAAGATCATTGATAGCTGTGGAATTGTTTGCCTGCAAGAGACCTGGCTGTGTGACGATACCCAAGTAAGTGTAGGGTTCGCTCAGCAGACAAAGGGAGCGGTAAGAAGACACTTTGGTAGGCCGTCAGGTTGGCAAGTGACATTGGTATCGACAAAAATTGCTAAGAAAGTGGTTTTGTTGGATGTAAAATGTAAATGGGTTATAGGATGTAGAGTGTTATTACTGAACCCAGACCCTCGGTTTGACGGTTTCATTATTGTTAATGTGTACATTCAAAAGGGGGAAGTGAGGTCGTACAGGGAAGAGATGGAAAAACTAAATGAAGATATGTCAGCTATGATCGAGAATTATCCAAGAGATATAATGCTAGTACTGGGTGATTTTAATCATAAGTTAAACCCTGCAAGGATTGATCAATGGTGTCGGGAGCAATTGAATTACTATAAAATTGGGAATGCAATATTCCCGAAAGTGACAATGTCAGAACATGACTTGGCTTTAGGCCAATTGTTGGGGGCTTTGGGGTTGATCTGTGCAAATGGTAGATTCGATATAGATAGACCAGCAAAGCGAACCTTCAAGTGAGGCCAGCAACTCTGCCCAATTGATTATATTTACACAAAAGCCTGGAACTTTGAGCTGATCAAAAATTTTGAGGTGTTATCTGAAGACGGAAGGGACCACTTTCCGTTGAGTCTGGAAATATGTGAGCAAAAGAAAAAACAAAGGGAGACAGTGTTGCCAGTTCAAGTTGATTATCCCAGACGACTCACAACTAGGAATACGGAGGAATACCTGGAAAAATTAGTTGCTGTTCAACAGACGTTGCTGGTAGAAGACATCCGAAATGTATATGACAGCTCCTGGTTTGAGAACTCAATTAGAGTATTAGTGGAATGTCTGAGGGTAAAAATTAAAGAAAAAAATCCCAGAGGTGAGAGGGGAAGTACAGTGTATAAGACAGGGAGGGGATGGTTTGATGAGGAATGTAGGAAGGCTAAAAACCAAATCAGGCAACAGGAACGAAGATTAAGGGTAAAATATAGTGTAGAATTGTGGCATAATCTCCAGAAGCAAAAGAGGCTCTATAAAATGCTGGTGATGAACAAAAAACGATCCTTTAGAGAGAGCTGCTGGGATAAACTGCTGACCGCAATAGAATCCAAAGATTTGAAAGGGTTTTGGAGATTGGTGCAAGAAAGTTCAAATAAAGAAAGGGGTGCCCTGAAATGTGTGACTCCTGAAAATGAGTGGGCAAAATACTTAGGGGAAATTTATGGGGACTGGAATGAAACTGAATGCTTAAACCCAATTGTATGGTGCGGAGTGAGTAAAGAATTGGAGGATCATTTATCCGTTGAGAATGTCAGAAAAATTGTGTCTAACCTAAATTTGACACGGGCAGCCGGACCTGATAATCTCCCTGCGGTGGTAATAAAAAAAAAAAAGAGGCCGGCGTGGTGGGCTCTTTTCTTTTCAAAAATGTTCCAGGGGATTCTTGCCACAGGCCAAATCCCTGAAAATTGGAGCGGCGCAATTATAAGGCCTATTCACAAAAAAAGGTGACCTTAACTCTCCTAAAAATTACAGATTAATCAATTTATTGGATATCGGCGAAAAAGTATTCGCCAAATTGATTTTAGAAAAACTAAAAGAGTGGTCAGAGATGAATCACGTTGTACCTCCAGAACAAGGGGGGTTTAAGGAGGGCCATTCGACGGTCGACCACTGCTTCGCACTCTGGTCCATTGCAGGGAAGTCCATGGAGCAGAATGGTAAATTGTGCTGCTGCTTTGTGGACTTCCGTGCGGCATTTGATTTAGTAGACCGTGGGAAGCTGTGGGAGACATTGGTTGGCTATGATATTCCAAGAGAACTGTTGAGCCCAATACAACTTCTGCACACTGCAAACTGGGCACAGATCATTTTAGACTTAGATGGGAATATATCTAGAAAAATTGAGATTGGAAATGGGCTAAGACAAGGGTGTGTTTTAGCCCCTCAACTGTTTTCACTCTTTATAGCTGACCTACCCTCAATTTTAGATAGAGCAAGGGGAGCAAGCCCTAAGATAAATGGGGAACATATAGCATGCCTCCTATATGCAGACGACCTGGTAATTTTTTACCAAACAGAGATCGGGTTACAAAGAAAGCTGAACAGTTTCCATGAGTATTGTAAGTCGAAAAAGTTAGTAGTCAACATGGACAAAACAAAGATCTTATGTTTTGGAAGAAGGGAAATAAGATATAGCTGGTACCTAGGCCTTGAGAAGTTGGAAACTGTAGAAGAATACAGGTATCTGGGTATGTGGTTTCAGAAAAATCTTAAATGGACAACCCACCTAGATGCATGTAGAACAAGGACAGCAGCGTCAATAAATGGCCTTAAGAAATTGAATGGAAGCTATGGAGAAAATTCGGACGGGCCGGTCCTAAAGGCATATCTAGCAATGGTGCCCCCGCAATTCCTATATGGGGCTGAATTACTGTTTTTGGGTGGTAAACATGGTTGGGACGTAGAGGAGGGAAAAGCTTTGAAAAATCTATTCTCACTCCCTAAATGTTCAATGGTGCAAGCTGTAAGGTTAGAAACATAATAATAATAATAATAATAATCCACATTTGTAAAGCGCACAATCACCCGTAAGGGTCTCTAGGCGCTGGGGGCCGTCGGGAAGATTAAGCAAGCTATTGCCCAGAGTCACATGGTGCTGGGCTGACCTGCCGCCGGTGCCGGGGATCGAACCGTGATCCCCAGATTCCGGAGTCAGTCGCCCTGGCTGCGGCGCCACACCTCTTCCATGTGTAACCTCTTTGAAGTTTACAGTCTGTATGGCCTTAGTTAGATTCTGGCAGCGTTTGGGCCCTGAGGAAGATCTAAAAGTCTCGCAATGGTGTAGGAGGGAAGCCTTGACGAGTGAACGATCATGGGCTAAAGGGGTTAGAAATTCCCTTAAGATGGTTGGTAAATAATGATAATTCCTAACGGTTAAAGTTAATTTTTGTTGTTTTACAAAAGAAAAAAAGGTGACACAGAAAAATACAATCAAAAACCTCGTCCAGCGTCGAGAAGTATGTTTGACAAGCACTTTTATTTTGCAGCGACTTTACTTAGATCTACATTACAACTGTTGATTCCATTGACTCTCAGGGATGCTGCATTCTGCACCATAAAATGTGTTAGCGGCCGGCCCGCAGGGTTGTAGGCGATCCGCTGTGTAATGTACAAGTGCAATAAAGGTTTTATTAAAAAAAAAAAAAAAAAAAAAAAAAAAAGATGGTTGGTAAATTGCTGAGACTGGATGTAAGTCCCGTGACTTTCCAAATGGAAGTTACGAGGAAGGCTCTTAGGGAGGTAGGGTATGAAGTATCCCGAGCCGAGGACCAAGATTATTCGGCGACGAAAAAGTCGGTACAGTTTATGGCCCAGGCCTGGCGAAAAGATACACATTTTCCTTATATGGATAGACTACCGAATAGATGGCTGAGGAGAGAAGTTCTAAGATTAAGAACTGGATTGAATCCTTATCATTGTAAGACTAGAGTAAAATTAGTGATGATAGATAGCATTGGAAACTGTAAGTGTATATTGGGAACTACATGCGACATGATGCATATTTTATTGGATTGTACAAAGCTTTTAGAACCACGAAAAGAGATCTTATGTCCTATTTTTTAAAAATACGGTATACATAATAGACTTGCTGCAAGTGCCCTCCTAAAAGAAATGATGAATTTAGATATTACTTGTGCACTGGGGAGATTTATGCAAAAAGTTCAACAAATTATAAATTGCGATTAGCTCAAGTCGTGTTTGACCCATTTTAATGAGTTGTAAGTCATATACTGTTTTAAAGTTTTTATGCAACAATGAAATTTTTTTTTAAATGTTTTATCTGTTTAAGGACAATTGTCCAAATAAACTTTGATTTTTGAACTGAACTGATACGCAAGAAATTAGTTCTGTGGTATTAAATTGTATCTGTACAATTCTAACAGTGAGAAGATATGAACTCGTTATCCAATTGTTTTAATTTTTTTAATTAAGATATTTAAAAACAATTGATTAGACCAATTGCTCGAACTGTATGACTGGTCATGTTTTGACGTCTTTATTGTACCTTTTTTGGTTTTCACCAAATAAAGTTGATGACTGACTCGTATGTCTACAACAGAATCATGTGCATGACAACCCATCCCATCTAGGTGTGCACAATGTCCTGGAAGGAAATAAAAAGTCAACCCAACCCTCCCTCTCACATTCCAAATGGTTGGGGAAAAAATCTAACTAGTTAATAGGATTTTCCATCGAGGAAGTGTGGACGTATTACACATTTTAACTATATATGTTCATTAATACTAGTTATTCCACATTAGAATTCATGCAAGTATATGAACATAGAGCTATTGCAACTGAAACAAAATCATTATGATGCATTTTACGGTGTTTGTTTCCATAAACTAAACGAGGCCTCAATTAAGCCCAGACTACGTCTTTGTTAAAATAGTTGCAGTATTATGATGTTCAATGTGTGTTTATATTTCTGGTTTGACCGCACTTGCAGTACAATGTGCACTGTTAATACAGTATGACATGTTCTCAAAGAACTCAGTAGAGGAAGACATTTACTACTTCCCAAGGCTTTTCCTACTAGCACATCGTATTGTATTCATTCATGATTGTTTTCTGTTTATGTAACTAGTTTGTCCTGAAACATTTAGATGACATAAGGTTAAAAAGGGCATATCAAATTTCACGTAGTGGCATTTTCGACTCTGTGACATTTTAGAATGTGAAATGTGATTTGCTGTAATATGCTGACTTTGCAGTTTCCGCGAGTTCCTAAACTGGAAGTTACTATATAAGACCCTTGAATTTAGGGGGGAAGCCAGATCATTTTGGATTTCTAAGGATGTTGTCCGATTTTGTGTTGATTTCTTGCATATGAGACAATCTATTTTTTTGATTTTTGCGGACTATTATATTATTCCTATACCCGAGAGCCTTAACAGCAAAGGTCTCGTACTTCAACTGATTTAATGAGCATTACTGTTGCATTACATTTTTTTAATCTCTGTAAATTTTAATTACCCTTCATTATTTTTTTCCTAATTCTAGCGTCAGTCCTTTCTTATTGACTGTATAAGAAATGTTGTTTGGATCTTGTCCCTAGAGACACATTACTTCAAAGTTCTTGAGATTAACACTGAACTAACCACTACAAATTCAGGAGCGCCTCTGATATGTGGAGTATCTAAGATTAGGCACGCCCCATTGAGACAGAAACATGCAAGCACTGTCAGGTTTTGTCACAGAAAGAAAGTAATTTTCACTGGACGCAAGTCTTACACATTTTGGGACCATTAACTATGTCTCATGTGAAGAAATAGATTTTCGGTTACATTGTTAAAATGTTGATCCAAATACTTCTCACATGGAGCTAGCCCACAACTTGGCTGTGCAGTAACACTTGCATCTAATACTGAGAGGTAGTTAGCAAATTTCAATCCCGACAAGGTAAACACAGGTATACATCTGGAGTTCATACATGTAGTACCATTAGACTACGTAATAACAGCTTTTATCTACAAAGCATACATTTATTATCAGCTATTTTGGGGGGGGGGTGAGGGGAGGGGCTGCTATAGATAAACTGTTTCTCCAGTACTTGCTGGGATAGATCCTGTTCCCTGTAGGAAATAAAAGTGAAACACCACCCACATTCAGCGGCTGTCCTTTTATCTGCCAGAGGGAGCGTCAAACGTGCAGTAATGAGGCTGATAGAGTTGTCCCTTACCACCAAGCTTATTTTCCTCCATTGGCCCAGAGTTTATTGAAGTTCTCCAAATGCTGAGGTCTGACAAAGGGTTAAGATTTTGAACATGCTCCTTCTCACTGGACCAGCAAGTACAAAATGTACACCGTAGAAAGGGAGCGCCTGTCCTGACTGTGACAGAGAGTGGAACACTGTATGCACCGCCAACCTGGGAGGGAAGGAAGGGAGGGAGGAAGGAAGGAAGGAAGTGCAGCCAGAACATTGTGGCTGCTGCAATAAATTAGACAGCAACCTGAAACACATATACAGTACACCGGGGACTCAAATACATGATGAAGATTCCAGAATACCCTTACCAAATCAGAAGTGTGTGTTTCAAGTCTAGATTGGTCCGAGCAGAGGAGATAAACCAAATGGCCACACTGGACCAGAGGAGTAAAGCCAATTAGCATGAACGAAGAATAACACAGCGGTCATATTGGAACATTAGTATCAGGAATGGCTTTATAAACGTTTTGTAATGAATCGGAGGAAAAAAACAACTGTCTGCTACTGGAAAAACAATAGACAATAAGTATATTGCAATATAAACATGTCACTATAGTAAGAGCCATTGACTTTAATAAACTGTCAAATGGATTGCAAAAATGCTTTGTAATTATTACTTTTCGTGCTAATTCCAGTAATGCCAAAGGCAGCCACTGCATTTCTAAGATGTCCGCCACAGTCTCCTTTATGATAAGTTCTCCCCCCTTTTAGTGGGGGAAGATATTATAGTGAGCATAAAGGACTCTCCTTGGCTACTGAAGGATGATCAGCAACAACCGTAATGGTGGAAAGACATTGGACGATATAAAAGGAAAAGAAACTTCATCTAGACCTATATTTGGAACTTTTTCCAAAGTCTGATCAGTTATCAGCTTTGCAGGTGTAGCGAGTGAGTACAAATTATCTGCGCAGGATGAGGAGCTATTACTTCAAAGCGATAACCCCAACCAAAAAGAGTGTTAGAAGATGGGGCAAAAGTGGTGCATTTTACAACTCCATGAAATAAATCTATAAAGTAAAAAACATATTTTACAGGCTGTTCTGGAAAAACCTAATATTCTAAAACTATAATTTATAAGACAGTACCAATGAGCATTCGTTCACCACAGCAGCACTATCTGTGCGTATCTGTGTGTAAACTCAGCCTGTAAAGGCAACTGCAACACACAGCTAATTAGTTTAACTGGTATAAATTCTTTTTTTTTTAAATCCCTTTTCAAAACATAAATCAATAGGTTTGTTAGGAAGAACTCAAAAATCTGTGTGCATTATATGAATGGCAAAAGCTGATGAAATATTACATTTTTATGATGCTTGCCATTATATGGTCATGGGTCAACAAATTGCAACATCCCAATTGAGACATTCCCTTCTATATAGTTAAAACATCAGACATTCTCGTTTATCAGAAAATGGTAGAAGTTTATCTGTAACAAAAATGTACTGCTTTCTGGTTCACTCACCCTTCTGTTTTCATCAGCGCCAGGATACCCTTGTGGGTGATGGTGCGCTTTACAGCTCTGCAGAACATGCCTCATTTAGAGGTGAGGGAGGAATGAGTTTTTGATGGCAGAACCACCACTGGCTCGGCCATCAAAATAACGCTTAGTGGTGCTGAACTTTCAGTTAAAGTGATGTCGGAAGGCCCAGAGTTACTAGGAGGTGATTAACCCCTTCCATGCTCCTGTCGCGAGCACTATCTGGCTGGTGCTGCGAACAGCCAACGGCCGACGCGGCCCCGCCCACTCCTTAGAACGCCCGCACTGTGCCGAAATAACAGGCGCGGTAAACGGGTTAAAACACCATGTTACCATCTTTTTGTTGTTTTTTTTAGGTTGAGCCTGTGAAAGCATGTGCTAGCGAATGCATTCACTTGCGCGACACTACTGTTTACAAAAATGGTTTAGAGCCGGCCCATTGCTTGCCATATGTGCGCTTCAGTGTCACTCTTCTTTGCAGACACCTTAATAGACTAGCCCAGGCTAAATGTCACTTCCGATACTTGCTGGAGCACAGACCACGCACAGATCAACTCAACTTAATCAGTGCCAGTCTGCTGCTCCTGATGTGATTGAAGCCATTTCTTCACCCCTACCACTGACAGCTACATTCTGCTCCCTCCATAGATAGATCTTTTTTTGTTGCAGTACTTGGATGATTATGTTATCATGGCGTCACTTGAGGAGCTTGCAACAGCATGAGGTCACCTCCCCTCACTTTGCCTCTTAGTTTGCGTAAAATACTGGGATGATAATAACAAGGCCATTTGAAGAAATGCAATAGACTACTGTGTTTAGGTTTTGTACACAGAACATTCTGCATAGGCAGTGCCACTGGGATTTTGATAAGGGATGGGCAAATTATGCAGCAGTGATGAATAATTTAAGAAACAAGAAGATTGATCCCAATCCACACTCGAATCCACACTCCACTAACTGTTAGCCATGCTGAATAGCAGCCACACTGGTGTATAACATAGCTAAAACACATGGACAAAGCCAATAGCTCTTGCGTAAGCACAACCTAATGGATTTGACAATGCTGGTTTTAAATTTTGGCTTGACAACTCAACTGTCTGCTATAGCTTTTTTCACTACTTTCCTAAATGTACACCTACAGCTGTAGAAAATGTTATGAAATATCACATGGCCATTTAAAGTGAAAATCACGTGATCACAGCACTGAAATGGAAAAAGCCAAATTTACAACAGGTGCACAAAGTGGATTTTCGTTTAGTGAATTTTTAATCTTGAATACTTGTTCACGCAAGCAAAAACTGCAATATTTTGAAAGGGACATCCAATGCAGAAAGAAAGAAAAAAAAAATCTAACCAGTTCAGCATTGCTAAAAATCTCTAAAAATAGGTTTTACAGAATATTATTTTGTTTGAAGTCTGCTTGGGCTTTGAGATGTATTGATGTGTCATTTGTGATATGCTTCACTCCCTGCTATTGAAAACTCTAAGACTCTGATCCAACTCATTTCTGATGTGTAGTGATGTCAGCTATTTTCCACGAGCCCCAGCCAGTTCTTTCAATGGGCACCACGATATACTATTAAAATAGCAGCGTAGTGAACATTGGAATGAGGTGCATTGGAAACAAAGCTCCCAAAACAGCTGTTGATGCACCTCATTTCTAATGTGGAGCACCTCTAAAGACCTATATTATAAACAGCTTGTGTGACGCCTCGAATTTCTAATGTACAGCCCTCTTTTGATCAACCACTGAGACCCAAACATCTCCACAATTGACTAGAATTCTAACCCCAACTTTCTTCACTGGGACTAACAAAATGACAAGTCTTTGACCAACCTACCTGTTCCTGTGCAGGGAGCATGGAGAAACTCCCTGTTTTATACAAAAGATTACAACGTTTCACTTTGCACTGATCCAGTCATAAAATGTACTCCACAACCTTAGTCAATCAGTGACTGCTCTATTGAAGAGGACCCGACTGCCTGCGTGTGCTTGTTCATGCGCACAACATGCACCACGTGCTTAGAAACCGAGTCACTTTATAAACGCTGCACTGTTTGCAAGGTTTGATAGTGGAGGTAGGCACAGTCATAAAACATTGCTCCTTTGGGAATGTCCTTTGACTCGGAGTATGTCACTTAACGCCGTAATGTTTGTAACATGCGATATGCGTAGGCATAGACACAGTCTATGACAGGGTTATTGATTGAAAATGCTTAGTACAGACATGCAGTAGAGAAGTCTACTAATTGTGAGATGCGTAGTGTAGGCAGATAGACTTAAACACTGCACTATTAATGTGTGCGTAGTGTGGACAGTTTGCAAACACTGCATTTTTGATAACGTCATTACTGCTAGATATGCTATAAGCACTGCACTACAGTATTATGCATTTTGAGTACAGCAATACATTCTAAAACCTGCCCCATCAATACAGTGCCAAGGAGACTGAAGACTGAAATCGGAGTCTCACACATTTGTGAGCACGGCAGTAGTTAGTACCAAGGCTGAGAATTCCTGTTGTAAAGTTAACTCTGACTTCACCATGGATTGGTGAAAAGGCCACACATTGTGAGTTCGTTAGCGTAGTGACACAGAGGCAGGACACCATGCACCATCTGCACTTTGTACTCAATAAAAAAAACAGATTGAGCACAAAGCACTATATGGATATGTCACACTGGTGTACGCAGATAGATTGTAAATACATATCTTCCTATAATGTTTGTGCAGACACATGGAGACAGTAAACACTGAATAGCTCATTATCGAGAAGGGCACTATCAGCACACAGGCACTCTGTTAACAATGCACGTAGTAAGGCGTGTTTAGTGCAGCCAGACACATGAGCAGACTGCAAACACTTCAAAGATGAGTAAAATGAATGGCACAGTCAGAAGAGGCAAAATAACACTTTACTTTCTATTGCCAGGAAAGTTATTAAGCCGTGGTCTATGGCAAGCATGGGTATTATACAGTAATGTCAATTCATACATAGCCCTTCTGGGCCCCACAAATACCTATACCATAACACTCAGCAGGAAACAGTAGTACATACTGTATGCATAATAACTTATGCAGAGCAGTCCTCTTACACTCACATATGACAGATCTGTGCTGTTTCTCATAATACAGTAATCGCACTTCAATGATCACCAAGCTATTCATGGGTTGCTGCTTGTCAGTATAATTAAAAGTCAAAAAAGAAACCGCTATGATGTGGCTGCGACCCGATGACTTGCAGCCATGCTGCACTGCTGTGCACCATGGACACATTTTTTTTTACAAATCTAATTGGCTTTGCCTACACTTGTTTTAACTAGATTGACATTGACAACTAGCATTAAGCATCTGGCAATTTTACTTTCGAATTTGTGATGCAAATGGTCAATACACTATTGAAAAAATTTAAGTATTATCACTGTTCACAGCAGGAGTCTTAAATTGTACTAAAGAAGCTGAATTAGAGAAGCGCCTTTGCATAAATCAGAACATTCTTTAACATACGTTCAAAGAATGACAGATATTATACTACTGTGAGACAATCGAGGCTTGCAGGCCTAAATCTACATAGAGGCATTGTTCTCAAGTAAGAACAATTCAAACACCTATACATTGGATTTTCAGTCGGCTGCTTGAAAATGTGCTCTCCTTGCTGCAAAGTGGTTCACATTATAAAATATTTCAAGGCTAGGCCATGGGAAGGAAATACAAGTGTTGACACTTTCCAGTCCCCGAGGTGTCTTTTAAACTTTTACAAATGGACTTTGTGGAGTACCCGCCCACACACAGATTTCGGTATGCCCTGGTAGTGGTCTGTAAATTCTCTGGCTGGATTGAAGCCTATGCTAAGAAGAAGAATGATACACAAACAGTGGCTAAATGTTTGCTGCAGGAACTGATCCCAAGATTCGAGTCCCATGCAAGATTATGTTGAAAATTGGTCCACATTTTGTAAATAAATTAGCTCGAGGGGGTATGTAAGGCCCTGGTTATAAAGCAAAAGTTCCATTGGGGGTACCATCCGCAGGCAGCTTGCACAGTGGAAAAGAGGAATGGCATTCTTAAAGCAAAGATTGCGAAGATATGTGCAGAGGAGGAACTGACTTGGGCACATGCATTGCCCATAACATTTCTAAGAATGCCACCTCTAAATTGAGCCCTCATGAGATTGTGACTGGCAGATTGATAGTGATATGGAGGGCTACCTAAGGAAATGATATTGTATACATTGGGATGCAAAGCGGAGAGATTATTGCATTGCCCTGACAAAAAAAGACTGAGACTTCTGTACAATAAGGTGAAGGATGCCCTGCATGCCCTGCATGCATCGTCCACCACTAAAGAACATGGTCTCTGGCCCGGAGACTGGGAATTTAATAAGAACTTCCAGTGGAACAATTGTCTTCAGCAGAGGTGGAAGGGCCCCACTTTCTAGTAACATTTTTATGATTTTTTGAGGCCTGTGTCATCATTGTATAAGGGTGTATGGTGGTCATCAATCTCAGATGCAGTCACAGTCGAAGGAAGGTCTAGCAAACATACAACAGCGTTTTGGAGGTACTGGAGCGGCTGACCGTCCTGAAAGCAGTCGCCAAGGGTAGTGAGACCAGCCTGGCCCCCAAAATTGTAACTCTTGATTAGTCAATTGTGTCCTTGTTGATTTGAGAGCTCTGGGCACAGAGGATGAGGTTCCTTGTAACCTATAACCCTCTGAACAGGCAGTTAAGAGCTACTCATGGAAGGTGGAGGAGACCACGCTCAGCCCTGGGGACAGTAAGCAGAAAAATATCAAGTCGGTTAAGAGGGAGGGTGGGGGAGGGACAGAGTGAACTGGAGGCTATCCAAGGGGTGAGCGACAGCACCTGTGCGCTAGATAATTGCATTAAAAGTTGGGAGCCCTGAGGCCTCCCTGGTCCGACCAAAGTCTTAATTTAGGAAGAGCCACCCTACGGGGGGAGTTGTGCCATATTAGCTTGCCAAGCAATTTACCTTTAAACAATACCCAGAGAAGAACTATAGGAAGGTTGGCAAAGTAGCATAGGAGGCCAAGGAGCATGACCATCTTTGAGATGGCTATGCAACCCACAATGGAAGAAGGGAGGGATCGCTAAAAAGGGGACTTGTGACCAGATAGATTAAACCACTACAGTCAGGTTGCCATTGAGAAGATCTTGATCAGTATGAAATACACGGATGTCCAGATAGAGGAAGGTGTCCTCCCAACATTCCTGGCCCTCCACATACTTCAAATACTCCGGAGGTGTATTAGGGGTCAATGGGAATAAACAGGACTTATTCCAGCTTACCTAGGGACCAATAGAACTCCAAAGGTTGCCAGAAGGGGAAGGATACCAGAATGACCACCCAAGAGATCGGTAAAGTAGAAAAGAAGATAGTCTGCATAGAATGAAATTGTATGGGCTCTGTCCAGCAGAGTGATTCCCCACTCCTCAACAGCCAGTCGAAAGTGAGCTGCTAAAGGCTCCATCGTTAAAGCAAAGAAGAGGGGCAACGCTGTCTGGTGTCCTGGCCCACCGGGATGACTTCAAAGGGAAATCTCACTCCCCCCTCCCCCCCAAGCCAAACCTGTATTGTAGGATCTGCATAAAGTTGTCGAATCAGCCCAACAGCCTATACAGGACGACTTGTAGTTAAGGAACCCAGAGTGACAAAGAAAACAACTCCCAAAGTTGGTGTGTTGATTAATCGCAACTGTGAAGTCAAACGTTTGAGGTTCACTACTTCCATCACAGGTTCATAAGGCTGAAGGTGTGGTGCTTTAATAACTAGTGGCAAGCCCTAGGAAGGGGCCACTGAATTAATGAGGGTGGCTCCACAAATAAATACCTTTTAGAAGACAGGGTGTCCAACACTTCCATACTGGAAAGCTGCTCACCCGCAATGGGTGCACATAGCCTTTAAACCCACTGGACTCGGAGATTTGAAACTTTCAGGCCCAGATAACATTAATCCTTGAGGATATGCAACAACCTACTACCCACACAGAGCGCACTGGAAAATATTAATCAATGGCGGTGTCACACATATTAAAGAGACCAAACGCTTGTGAATTTATATGTCAAAAACTGTATGAATGGGGGCCTGCTTAATCCATCGTCCAGTGGGAATGTTTTACCGATATCCACGGAGCATACTCTTGCCTAGTGAAAACTATTATCACTACGAGCTACCTGTAGTAAGAGTATGGATATATTAAATGGCTGCGTTTTGTCTTTCGCAAAGCTTGTAAGGAACGGGACTTATATGTGATTTATGACGGCTGTCAGGTGACCTGTGGCACACCTGACACAATGGAAAATAAGGATTACATTGTATAAAGAACACTTATTGACCATTTGTTTGACTTTGAACCCTGATTTCACTAGAGTGGGACTACAAATGGCACATCCCCACTTCTGTTTAAGAAGCGGATATCCCCTATAATCTAGGGTAAGGCAGCAAGTGTGCATCAATAGCTTAGCATTCCCATACATGGTTATGCTATAGTTGTCATTACATAAATTCTCAACAAGGGAACCCGTTAGGTTGCATCGGACCAAGGGTATCAGTTATTAGAGTCTCCTTGCTAAGCGATCGATGCACTGTCCTCAGCACGATGGCAGGAACCATCGTGCTGAGGACAGTGCATCGATCGCTTAGCAAGGAGACTCTTTTGAGCTCCAACGCGGCCACACACCGGCTATCTAGCGGTTTGGCCTGAACTATCTTGGCTTCGGAAAACTTTTCCACCAGCCCTTACACAAGTACTAATTGGAATCGCTCTGCGGTCCACTTCCAGTGAGGCACAGATAACTCCGACCGTTGCGGGATCTCTCTCCCCTGTGGAAGACCCGCCAACGAATTGCAAACGCCTGATTCTAGGCGTCAATGTGAATAACCAGGCAATTGTTATTTAAATTAGTCCTGATGATGATCCCACTCACCTAGGAGCTAGGGATCGAAACGTCGACTGTTTTGAAACAATCCCACATACTAACCATTGAATGATATTGCTGTGGGCTATTGTTTTGTAGAGCTTGTATTACCACATTCTGTAGGCAAGCCTTTTTTTGCTCCAAATTGTTTGCCTGACTAATTCTAAATTTGTTTTGTGCACTAGTTTATTGTTTACTCCTCCCACCTTCTTCCTCCTGTGGGGTACAGGACTGTGCCCTTGTTTAATTGTGTGTACATGTATTCTTTAAAAAATAAATTGAAAACCAATTTAATTAAAATCCTCTGTCCGGCTGGGCACTGGAAAACATATAGAGTACTCATTGTGGACTATATAGCATTAATGTTCGTAAAAATTTCCAATGAGCACAGGACCTTTGTTCTTTGTAATAGTTGTCATTACAGCACATGTATCATGCGCTACATCTCTGCATCGTTTATTCACTTATCACGTGTTGTGAATGCTGTGGGTTTGCTATGCACGGTCACTGCATGCCATGTTTAATTTTACTTTTGAAAAAAGAAAATAAAGAAGGGTAGTGCCTTGGTCTATGCATTTTGTAAACACTAATTATCTGGACACAGGCTGTACCACATTAGGTAGAAAGGTAATATGGTATCTACCCACCACTAGGTAAACTATAAAACAAACTAACACACCCACTGAAGTCATCAGTGATGTAATTTGAGATGTCATATGTGAGGTCATAAGCTGTGCATGGCAGCGGGGGTGCATGGTGTAGTTAACTCAGCTAACTAGAACTGGTGAATTTCTGTGGCTTTTTTTTTTTTAGCTCAAAACGTTAATGTCACTGAATTATTCATTTGTCTATACTGTTACGTCAACCTTTGTTTTTTTCAGTGAAAATGTATATATAGATAGCAACGCATTCAGAGGTCTTAATAGCCGTGCTTCTCAATATTTACATTTAATACTTGGGTATTAGGGAGTGGGAGGATAGCAACCCTCAGTTTATAGTGATCACACTTGTAGCATTAGCTTCAACTAGAATTGGGTGGGACCTCGGAGAAGGCATCCATCACAGGATATGGAGGCAACTTAGATAACACACCCTTTGTCGGTGGAAATTTTACTACAAATATACTTCCATTATTTTTTCCGAAAATCATAACACAAGGAGGACCTCCGATGATCTCACACAAGAGCTAACCCTCCGGGAATAAAACAAAATGTAGATGTATCCAAACAATGTGGCTGAAACTCACAAGTCAGTTTGTGGATGTCTTGACAGTAGAAGGTCATTCTTTTCCCAGAACGGCATTCCAGGTCTTGAAAAATCATAAACATGATATGTTATGTTATGTTAATAACACTTCTATAGCGCACAGCTGCCCCAGCCAAGGGGCGTCCCGGCGCTTCAGGAAGGGTACCCAGACACAACACAGCAATACAAGAGCGGAAGCGCACAGATCTGGAACCTAAGAACTATGAGGGAACAGATGCGTTTTGATAGCCCTCCTGAATTTCAGCAGCTCATCTATTTCACGAATGTGGGACGGAAGAGAATTCCACAATTTTGCAGCCAAGACCCGGAAGGAGCGACCTCCCGCTCTACATAGTCTAAACCGTGGGACCACGACCAGATTTTGGCCAAGGGATCTCAAGGGGCGCGAGGGCACATAAGGCCTCAGAAGATTATCAAGAATCTGGGGGGAGGCCATCTTGAGGATCTTGAAGGAAAGGCACAGGGTCTTAAAGTGAATCCTCTGTGCCATAGGCAGCCAGTGTAGAGAGCGGATGGTACTCTCTGCAGAGCAGAACCTCGGTAACCCCACCCAATATAAATTTGCAGGACTTGTGATCTGAATAATTTAATTGACCTAACTGTAAAGCTTGGGACCCATAAACTGGTCTCAAATTGTTTGACCCTAGGCAAATATTTTATTTCACTGAACTGCCTTTTTCTTCACATACGAGTACACCTTCAAATATGTAAATTCTTCAAGTTTGCTGTACAAAAATATTTTTGTTTGATTTAATAGACTACACTTTTGCTCGATGTAAATTAAGAATCTAGTCCACATGGTTACACAACCCCTGACTTGCCCAATAGCATTTGTCATTAGGGTGGGGGCAGGAATGTTTCTAAGTTCATGTATAAAAACTCTCACTTTTAATAAATACATCACTAAAACATGATGTGGTTGTACAGACAGTTACAGACAGCACATTTCTTGTTGAAATGGCTACAAAATTTCCCACCAACATGTAGCTTTACTGATAAAACTGTATACCATACAAACGATAACGTGTAGAGATCTCGATTCAGCAAATATTTATCATCTGCACATCTCCAAATGAAGTGTTCTTATTTGCTTTGATCCTATTAAAATCTTAATCCCCATCTGTAGGAAGCTGGCTCTGTCAATGTCTAAGAATGGACTTAGACATGGTAGGGGTACATTGCTCTTGCAACTGTGACCTCACAAGCGGTATACTGCACCCAGATAGAGTGGTGACTTACCTAAACCATAGGCAGCGAGTTGCAGGCATGGCGCACAGGTACGTGTGCCATTTCGACACCACTTTTTTCTACACCAAAACATGCAGCCTGCAATGGCAGTGTGTATGTGTTAAGGTACAGGTCCTCTAAGGGTGGCACGATATGTGCTGCAGACTTTAGATGCCCTGCCTGGTCACAGTGCCCTTGGTACCTTTTACAAGGGTCTTACATGTGGCCAGAGAGGAGCCATTTAGGGGTACAAAGCTACAGTTTGGAGAAAGAACAGAGGCGCTGGGATCCTGATTGTCGGGGACCAAGGGGACTTCAAGTCAAAGTGAATCAGAAATCTGGCAAAAAGTAGGGGGGGGGTTGATTACTGAAACAGAAACCCACTTTCCTACATCATCACACCTCCGAATTACAAAAAAAAGTGTCTTCCAAACTGCTGATACTTTTTTTTATATTACAGATCATTTATAAGCTAATTAAATGTTGTGGTTTAGAAAAGTAACTGACATCCTACAGCCTTTAATTTCACAGTACCTGCATCCCAGCACAATTGTTAGGCAGTTCACTTTACATAATCCTCTAACTTTGCAGTCAAGGAAAGAAAAGCAACCCCGAATATCCAGGATAAAATAGGATCAATCTGTAATAATACATAACCTGACCTTTGAACTCGGTCTTTAAAGGCACAGTAAATGTGACAAGATAAAAACAAGATTTAAAGACATCTTTATTGTTCATTCACTTTCAGAATGAACAGAGCACCTGTTCATCGTCAGCTCCGTCTCTCTCACCTGAATGGACCAGTGGGTCCTAAAATAATCTGGCCCAGATAATATCTGACTCGCCATAGCGAGTGGGCAAGTAGATTTTTTAAGACCTGCATACGTAAGTTGAATTCTACCCTTTTTGGAGTGGAGTTTCTTTTGGAGTTATAGCAACAAGTTACCATGACGTACACTTATAACACTGAAGACACGAAGAATGAATATATGACAACTTGTGCATTTAAAAAGTAGTAGAAAGTTTAAAATAGATGAAACAATTACAATGTAAGTTATGGGAGATAAATGAATAATATGGTTGATCCAATTATGCAGAGGGTTTATTATAAGCATAGCTGTAGAGCTTCACCCATTTACCTCTGAATACGTGCACACTTTGGCGATAACAAAGCAACTGAACGAGTGTAAGATATTGAAACGATGGCAATGTACAGAACTCACATTTTTGAAAAAACTATTTGTGGTATCAGGCCTTGAAAAATTATAAAAATGTTCCTTGACCTGCAGGTCTGGTGACTTAAATAATCTACCTCGACCTAATTGTATTGCTCCTGACCCATAAACAGGTTTAAAATGATGTGATTCTGGACAAATATTTTAATTCATTGTGCTGCCATTTTCATCATCACATATGAGAGCACCTTCAAATATGAGAGTTCAGCATGCCCGCTGTACAAACAAGTATTCTGTTTGATTTAATAGACACAACTTTTGCTATATATATATATATATATATATATATATATATATATATATATATATATATATATATATATATATATATATATATATATATATATATATATTACCTACTGGCGGTCGCCAGTAGGTATATATAGTTAGGATTTTTTCTCTATGGGATTTCTGAAAATTCTATGTCTAATAACTTTGGCGTTTGTGGACGGAATTGGCTGAAATTTTCAGGAAAATGGAACATTTTGTTTCTGAGCAGCCCCTGAAAATTTGGGGTGGGTTTCGTCAAGGGGGGGCCGAGAAAAAAGGGGGGTCCCAAAACGCGTTTTTCCCATGCAATTTTCCATAGGGCGGTTGGACTCACTTTTAGCTCGAACGGCTGAATGGATTTCCACGAAACTTGGCAAAATTGTAGATATTGTTTGCCCGACGTGCCTTTGCTAGGTCTCAATATATGTGCTCCAGTGGATTTTGAGAAATTAACGTTTAAAAATATATATATATCTGTGACAGCGCTCCGGTTAGCGCCCCGGTTCGCGTACCGGACGCGTCACGGAACTTCGCGAAACGAAGCTGATTGGCTCTCCGGTGTCTGTCAACATTCTAAACAGTCCGGAGCGGCCGCCATCTTGTCTCTCGGTAGGATCGAGAGACAAGATGTGGTGAAAAACGAAGGGGGAAATGAAGGAAAGGGGGCAAGGTAGACCCCTCCTGACCCCCTAGGCTTGATGAGGGGGATATTAAAGTACCCCGCGGGGCAAAAAATAAAAAAGAGGTTTTTTTTGCGATTTTTCGCCGTAGAGGCGCGTCCCGGTACGCGAACCGGGCAGCTCACCGGGCAGCTAACCGGCAGCGTAACGGGAGTCTGAGGAGAAGCTGATTGGCTGTCAACATTGTAAACAGTCCGGAGCGGCCACCATCTTGTCTCTCGGTAGGTTCGAGAGACAAGATGTGGGGAAAAACGAAGGGGGAAATGAAGGAAAGGGGGCAAGGTAAACCCCTCCTGACCCCCTAGGATTGATGAGGGGGATATTAAAGTCCCCCGCGGGGTAGGCGCTTCCCGGTACGCGAACCGGGCAGCTAACCGGCAGTGTAACGGGAGTCCGCCATCTTGTGTTTTTGGAGCGTCCGGTTCGCGTACCGGGTTGCGTCCCGGTAAGCGTAACAAGGGGAAAACCAAGAGAAACAGTAAAAAAAAAATTAAGGGAATAGATTTCCAGCAAACTTGGCAAAATTGTAGGGACTGTTTGTTTGATGTGCCTTTGCAAGGCCTCAAGATATGTGCACGTGTGGATGTTGTCTAATTAAGGTTAAAAAAAATATATATATATCTGTAAGCGTGCTCCGGCGCGCTTACGTTACGGGTTTTGTTGGCGCTGCAGACCCGATACGTCACGGTTATGCGACGCATCATGAGGCGTCTCACGTGGCTACGTGATACGTCACGTAATAAAGAATATATTTTACAGCTATAGATATTAGCTTTTAAAAAACCAATGAAATTCACTGAAAAAACCATAGGTTATAGACCATATATAGTTAGGAATTTGCATTTACAAAACCTTGAAAATTCACTGAAAAAACCATAGGTTAGAGACCATATATAGTTAGCTGGACATTTTATTGACATAAAACCAATGAAATTCCATATATAGTTAGTTGCACTAACTATATATCGCGCACCCGCAATCCACTGCTGATGATGTCACATATTACATCATTCATGACATGGTCAGTGACATCACTGATGACATCACTGATGACATCTCAAATGACATCACTGATGACATCATGACACACCAATACCAGTTACTACATACGCACTCACTGATTCCTACGTCTACACACACATTCACTCATTCACCCATACAATCACTCATACATACAGTCACTCATTATTACAACACTATCATATGCACTCATACACCTATGCAGACACTAACACACTGCCACTCATCCATGGAGTTACTCACACACCTAGTCAGTCCTGTAAAGAATCAATCACACTTCGATTTCCTCATCTATACAGTTAAACACAGAACACCATACTTTTTCACACATATACTAACACATACTTACTCTCTTATACAATCACTGATACAAGTACACATTGATATGCACAGAGTCACACACCTTCCAGCCAGCCACACACACACTCAGTCTTCCATACATCCACTCATTCTTCAATATGTAAAACATATTTAAACTTTACAAAAACACAAAGACACTAGATGATGTCATCATCTAGTGTCTGTGTGTTTCTGTAAAGTTTAAATATGTTTTACATATTGAAGAATGAGTGGATGTATAAGTGTCTGAATGAAGGTTTTAGTAGGTGCATGATTGACTGAATGAGTGAGTGATTAAATGTGTCTTACTGAATGCATGGGTTAGTGACTAAACTGTCTGAAAGTGTGCATCAGTATGTCTGTTGTTGTGCAAGCTGCTGCATGTGTTGATCAGTAGCTATATGAGTGGCTATATGGGTTATTGATTGGTTGCCCAAGCATTTGTAAGGGAGACTGAGTGTGTGTGTGGCTGGCTGGGAGGTGTGTGACTCTGTGCAGGTCAATGTGTACTTGTATCAGCGATTGTATAAGAGAGTAAGTATGTGTTAGTATATGTTTGAAAATGTAAGGTGTTCTATGTTTAACTGTATAGATGAGAAAATGGAAGTGTGATTGATTCTTTACAGGACTGACTAGGTGTGTGAGTAACTCCATGGATGAGTGGCAGAGTGTGAGTGTCTGTATAGGTGTATGAGTGCATATGATAGTGTTGTAAAGATGAGTGATTGTATGTATGAATGATTGTATGGGTGAATGAGTGAATGTGTGTGTAGACGTAGGAATCAGTGAGTGCGTATGTAGTAACTAGTATTGGTGTGTCAATGGTTTCAAAAATTATACTCTGTATTTAACACTGGGTGTAACAGAGGTTATATTAGAGTGTGAGGAGATGCATTGTATTATCACATGAATGATATCATCAGTGATGTGATCATTGATGTCAAATGAGATGTCATCAGTGATGTTATTTGAGATGTCATTTGAGATGTCATCAGTGATGTCATCAGTGATGTCACTGACCATGTCATGAATGATGTAATATGTGACATCATCAGCAGTGGATTGCGGGTGCGCGATATATAGTTAGTGCAACTAACTATATATGGAATTTCATTGGTTTTATGTCAATAAAATGTCCAGCTAACTATATATGGTCTCTAACCTATGGTTTTATCAGTGAATATATATATATATATATATATATATATATATATATATATATATATGGTTAAACAAATTGCCCAAGCTTCGAGAGGGAACACGACCGTGCTCAGCCATCCGGCAGTAGTAATGCAGCCTGTATTCACTCCAACTTGATTATTTTTCGCCGACGCGTTTCGAGGTCCTAAGCCTCTTCTTCATGGGCTGCTCAAGAAAGCACACTGACGCAATGCAATTCAGGCCATTTCCGGTATTTTTATTAACCATGCTCACTCTCTGTTGGTGTTTTGCATATAAGCCATTAATGATGCATGATGGGTATCTGAGTCCTGAATTGCGTGCATTTGTATTATTTTCTTTCAGTAAGTCCAGTTTTTTGCTTTCTGCTTTAGGGAGCGTTTTCAATTGTTTACAATCCTGTAGTAGGAGTTAGAGTCACTCTGCAGGCTCAATTCGCATATTGAGAACGGTGCTTGGAAGGTCTCGATCCGTTCGACACCAAAAGCCTCTGTCAGCTGGAATTACGTTTCTTTTCCAACTAAAGATGGTTCCCCTCTCCACGGCAGGACGGCCGTGTGAGATGTGGTTAAACAAATTGCCCAAGCTTCGAGAGGGAACACGACCGTGCTCAGCCATCCGGCAGTAGTAATGCAGCCTGCATTCACTCCAACTTGATTATTTTTCGCCGACGCGTTTCGAGGTCCTAAGCCTCTTCTTCATGGGCTGCTCAAGAAAGCACACTGACGCAATGCAATTCAGGCCATTTCCGGTATTTTTATTAACCATGCTCACTCTCTGTTGGTGTTTTGCATATAAGCCATTAATGATGCATGATGGGTATCTGAGTCCTGAATTGCGTGCATTTGTATTATTTTCTTTCAGTAAGTCCTACTACAGGATTGTAAACAATTGAAAACGCTCCCTAAAGCAGAAAGCAAAAAACTGGACTTACTGAAAGAAAATAATACAAATGCACGCAATTCAGGACTCAGATACCCATCATGCATCATTAATGGCTTATATGCAAAACACCAACAGCTGAGCACGGTCGTGTTCCCTCTCGAAGCTTGGGCAATTTGTTTAACCACATCTCACACGGCCGTCCTGCCGTGGAGAGGGGAACCATCTTTAGTTGGAAAAGAAACGTAATTCCAGCTGACAGAGGCTTTTGGTGTCGAACGGATCGAGACCTTCCAAGCACCGTTCTCAATATGCGAATTGAGCCTGCAGAGTGACTCTAACTCCTACTACAGGATTGTAAACAATTGAAAACGCTCCCTAAAGCAGAAAGCAAAAAACTGGACTTACTGAAAGAAAATAATACAAATGCACGCAATTCAGGACTCAGATACCCATCATGCATCATTAATGGCTTATATGCAAAACACCAACAGAGAGTGAGCATGGTTAATAAAAATACCGGAAATGGCCTGAATTGCATTGCGTCAGTGTGCTTTCTTGAGCAGCCCATGAAGAAGAGGCTTAGGACCTCGAAACGCGTCGGCGAAAAATAATCAAGTTGGAGTGAATGCAGGCTGCATTACTACTGCCGGATGGCTGAGCACGGTCGTGTTCCCTCTCGAAGCTTGGGCAATTTGTTTAACCACATCTCACACGGCCGTCCTGCCGTGGAGAGGGGAACCATCTTTAGTTGGAAAAGAAACGTAATTCCAGCTGACAGAGGCTTTTGGTGTCGAACGGATCGAGACCTTCCAAGCACCGTTCTCAATATGCGAATTGAGCCTGCAGAGTGACTCTAACTCCTACTACAGGATTGTAAACAATTGAAAACGCTCCCTAAAGCAGAAAGCAAAAAACTGGACTTACTGAAAGAAAATAATACAAATGCACGCAATTCAGGACTCAGATACCCATCATGCATCATTAATGGCTTATATGCAAAACACCAACAGAGAGTGAGCATGGTTAATAAAAATACCGGAAATGGCCTGAATTGCATTGCGTCAGTGTGCTTTCTTGAGCAGCCCATGAAGAAGAGGCTTAGGACCTCGAAACGCGTCGGCGAAAAATAATCAAGTTGGAGTGAATGCAGGCTGCATTACTACTGCCGGATGGCTGAGCACGGTCGTGTTCCCTCTCGAAGCTTGGGCAATTTGTTTAACCACATCTCACACGGCCGTCCTGCCGTGGAGAGGGGAACCATCTTTAGTTGGAAAAGAAACGTAATTCCAGCTGACAGAGGCTTTTGGTGTCGAACGGATCGAGACCTTCCAAGCACCGTTCTCAATATGCGAATTGAGCCTGCAGAGTGACTCTAACTCCTACTACAGGATTGTAAACAATTGAAAACGCTCCCTAAAGCAGAAAGCAAAAAACTGGACTTACTGAAAGAAAATAATACAAATGCACGCAATTCAGGACTCAGATACCCATCATGCATCATTAATGGCTTATATGCAAAACACCAACAGAGAGTGAGCATGGTTAATAAAAATACCGGAAATGGCCTGAATTGCATTGCGTCAGTGTGCTTTCTTGAGCAGCCCATGAAGAAGAGGCTTAGGACCTCGAAACGCGTCGGCGAAAAATAATCAAGTTGGAGTGAATGCAGGCTGCATTACTACTGCCGGATGGCTGAGCACGGTCGTGTTCCCTCTCGAAGCTTGGGCAATTTGTTTAACCATATATATATATATATATATATATATTACCTACTGGCGGTCGCCAGTAGGTAGTTATAGTTAGGATCGTTTTCCATAGGAAATCCGCAACATTCTATTGGGAATAACTTTGGCGCCGAATGAGGGATCTGCCTGTAATTTTCCTTAACTTTGCCTCGCTGCGCTCCGCTCCTTCCCTGAAAGTTTCGGGGGGGATCCGTCAAGCGGGGGCCGAGATAAAAGGGGGGTCCCAAAACGTGTTTTCCCCATGTTCATTTCCATAGGGCGGTTGGACTCACTTTTAGCCCGAACGGCTGAATGGATTTCCACCAAACTTGGCAAAATTGTAGGGACTGGTACCCCGATGTGCCTTTGCTATGTCTCAAGATATATGCTCCAGTGGTTTTTACGAAAATTAACCTTGAAAAAATATATATTGGGCTATATATATATATATATGTTAGAGCCCAAATGTAGCCCAATGTAGCCCAAAGATGGCCACCAGAGACAAAAAAAAACAAATGTAGCCCAAATATCAGCCAGATGTAGCCCAACTATAGCCCAATGGCAGAATGTCCCAGAGTGTTCTAAAGAACAACTAGAACGCTAACAGTCTTACTTATGCAAAAAAAAATGAAATGAAATGAATGAAAATGAATGAAAATGAAAATGAGTTTTGTAAAGCGCAGAATAGCTGCCCGGGGGCGTCCCAGCGCTGAAAGCTAACACGTGTTGCCCATAGGCAGAATACAGGAGGAGCAAACTATTTGTTAAACAGGAAAGTTTTTTAATTTTTCCTAAAAGAGGTGAGGTCTGAGTTGGACCTGAGATGAAAGGGTAGACTGTTCCACAATTTGGCCACGTTCAGAGAGAAAGAGCGACCTCCTGGGGGGCGTGGCTTAGGCGCAGACCGGATGGCTGTGTGAGCGAGTTGCTCCGCGCCGAGTCCCGCTAATATCCTGAAAGACTTGCCCTCGGTGCCCCTGGCGGCGTGAATCGGTGGCGTGAGGGGTCGCTGACCCAGAGGGGAGAGTCTGGACCCCGTCGGGACCCCGGGAGACGCACGTTGCCGGACCTCGGAGCCTGGAAGGACCCGGTCGGCGGACAAAGGCAAGATGGCGGCGCTGGCGGATCGGGAGCGCTAGAGGCTGAGCACCAGGACGAAGCAGGCGTGCTGGAGGCTGCTGGGCAGAGCGAACGGAGCAGGGATCCGAGGCGAGGACCGTTGGGATTGATCCGGAGCGGCAGTGGCAGTCCGCGGCTGGGATCCGGTGAGAGCGGTGCCCCTCCCCCTCCTGCGCTCCGATCCCTGGCGAGAGGGCCTGGAGTCTGACTGTTCGGGCGGCAGCGCTGATAGCCTGCGGGGGCTGCTCGCCGGCAGGGCTGCTGAGGCTGGGCTGACGGGGTCGGCAGTGATAAGGGGGCTCGAACACCCGGCTGAAGACCGCTGAGGGGTAGCAGCGGACGGCGAGCTGGCTGCGGCATTGGGCCCGGGCCCGACCTCCCACAGATCCTGTATGCCCCGGGGAGCAGCCGGAGTTGGAATTGCTCGGTGTGCCTGATAGCCGGAGGCGGGGTCGGCCCAGCTGGGGACCGTGAGGCATTGGGTTGGTGGAGCGGAGGACAGAGAGCGGTGCAAGCTGCAAAATACGCTGTATGGTGCTGGTTTGAGCAGTGAGCTCGATTTACCCTGGACTACACCTGCCTGCCCTTTTTGGAGGTGCGCACTGGGCTTGCTGCCCTGGCCCTTGCAGATCCTGGAGGCGCTGTGAGCGTGTTGGTGGCACTAAGCAGTACACGGCCGTGGCTCAGAGGTAGGCGGCTGTGCGCAGAAGGGGGCCTATGAGTGTCATGCGGACAGGCTGGATCTGGGGCAGTGCGTGCTGATACTATTGTCGTCTGCCATCGGGCAGTGCTGGGGGGTGCCTGGAACAGAGCGGTCAGCGGGGTCCCCACGGTGAACGGTGATCGGTGGAGGCGGCCCGAGTGGCGCATCTTTCGCAATCAAGATGGCGGCGCTGGATGCTGGCTTCGCTGCGCCACGGGGGCAGGAGGGCGGGATTGTCTTGGCCCAAGATGGCGGTGCTCAACCCCCAGTGGAGGCCTCGCCGCAAGAACAGAGGCTGAACCAACGCCTTGACGCTATACTGGAGGCGATCGCTGCTACAAAGGAAACGCTGCATCAGGACATAGCACAGGTGGCGACGGGGCTGGGCCTACTAAGGGCAGACCACGCCAGGCTCTCTGATAGAGTGAAATCGAACGAACAACTGCTTCAGGAACTGAAACCGGCGGTGGTCACCGCAGAACATAAACTGACGGATATCATCGGCCGTCTGGCGCTCCTGGAGCGACGAGAAGAGGACGCGGAAAGTCGTAACCGGAGGAACAACGTGAGGGTGGTGGGGCTTCCGGAGAAAATTGAGAAAGGTGATGCGGTGTCCTATATGGAGACCTGGTTCCGAACGGTTGTGGCGCCGGAGGGTCTGTCCCCCTTCTTCTCCCTGGAAAGAGCGCACAGAGTGCCTGCCAAGCCGCCCCTGGAGGGCCGACCGCCTCGGCCGATGGTGGTCAAATTGCTGCACTATAAGGACCGTGATCTGTTGATACAGAGGGCAAGATCCCAGGGTCCCTTCCAGGTGGACAATACTCCTTGCTTTTTCCTGCCAAGCTGAGAGTGATCCTTGATGACAGGACCCACTTTTTTCAAACCCCCGACGAGGCATGGTCATGGCTTGAACTGTATCGTGCGGGGACGGATCGTGCGCACAAAGACGGCAGGGATCGGCAGAAGCCAGTCAAGCTCAGAAAATCACAGCGCATCCGCTCCCGGAATAAGCTCCAAAGGGCCGAGCGAGACGCACAACTACTGGCCGACAGGAGGAGTGCGTTGGCGGCTACAGCGACCATCACAATGTCGCAGCAGGAGAAAACGTCTGGCGGATCGGAATCGGAGGAGGAGGGGGAGAAGACCGGAGGGGACGACTCGGATGTGGGGGGTGCGAGGGGGCCGGCGGTCACCCCACCGACTTCGGATGGCATGTTTAACGAGTGAGGCTCGAGTCTAATGAACAATTCCGGGGTGCCTGTCGGCACGGACTCTCCAGACCTTTATTGGACTGCCAGGTATGGGGCTGCATAAGCAGTTTGGGACAGCAGGCGCGGGGTGGTAGCTCTGCCGACCTGGTTCGGTGCTCCATCGACCTCTTCGGGCCCTTAAGGTCTTCTGTGGTGACGACCACAGGTTAGTATGATGTGTGGGGTGTTTAAGGTTTGGAACGGGGCTGAAGCTGGGTTATTAGGTCCTGTCCTGGGGAGGGGGGTTAGGGGAGTTGTGGGAAATGTTTTGAAGGGGATGTACAATTGCTGCAATGCGGCGGCCATTTGTTGGCTAGTGCCACTGTGTAGAACAGTACTTCATGGGGACGTTACCCAACTTGAAATGTGTTACATGGAATGTCCGTGGTATTCGCACGATGGTGAAACGTCATAAGGTGCATGCCTACTTGGTGAGGAGGGGCGTTCAGATTGCAATGCTTCAGGAAACTCACCTGACTAAGAAAGAGTGCGGGGCTTTACAGAAGAGGTGGCGGGGTCAGGTATTTGGCACGACATACTCGGCATTCGCCAGAGGGGTGTTAATATGGATACGGGCGGGTACGCCATTTCAAGTTACGAGTCAGCAGGTGGATCCCGAGGGTAGATATGTAGCGGTTGAGGGACGTCTCTGTGGTAGGGAGGTGGTGCTGTGTAACATATATGAGTGATGTAATATGTGACGTCATCAGCAGTGCATTGCACGCGCAAGTTATAGTGAGTCCAACTAACTATAACGTGGGAATTTCAATGGTTTTATGCGAGTAAAATTTCCTGGTAACTATAACTGGTGTAAAACCTATGGTTTTTTCGGTGAATTTCATAGGTTTTTTAAATGCTACTTCCTAACTATAACGTGTGTAAAACCTATGGTTTTTTCAGTGAATTTTCAAGGTTTTGTAAATGCTAATTCCTAACTATATATGGTCTATAACCTATGGTTTTTTCAGTGAATTTCAATGTTTTTTTAATAGCAAATATCAAAAGCTTTAAAATGTCAAGTACGTGGTAGGTAAAAACATTTTCGTGTTTATGCACGCTGATGTGCTTTGAACGCTGCCCCCCCTCTTTTCTTTTAGGAGTATTCTCTCGTTGCAGATAGTGAAGGGTAGGTAACGCAGGCCTTTGCCCCCGTTGTAATCCGTCGTGCCTGCTTCCCTCTCCATTTGATTGATTGTTATCCAAGCATTTACTGTTTTGGAATTGGTTCTCTTTGGTTCATTCTCTATTTACAAACAAGCACAGAGTCGCAATACTCTGTTTAGTCTTTGCAGATAGTGAAGGATAGGTAACGCAGGCTTTAGCCCCCGTTGTAATCCGTTGTGCCTATTTTTATCCCTCATTTGATTGATTGTTTGGCCGAACATTGATCGTTCAGAATTGATTCTCTTTGGGTGATTCTCTATTCACAAATAAGCACAGAGTCGCAATACTCTGTTTAGTCTTTGCGGATAGTGAAGGATAGGTAGTGCAGACTTTTGTCCCCTTTGTAATCCGTCATGCCTATCTCTGCCCCGTTTGTTGGTTGTTGGTTCAGCCCGGACCGTTTATTAGAGGTAGATCATCCGACTCCACCGGAGGACACCCCTAATAAAAAGGACATATATATAAAATGCGGACTAGCCGCTGTATCGTGCAAGCAAACTATAACATAAAAATCGTTAGAAAAAACAAAAGGAATCAAGCAAAATCAGTAGGCCACTGATGGGATCTCTTTTTGACCTCGCTAAAATAGAAACATTAGGAACAACCCCTCATGAGAAATATGAAACTAGTGAGAGGAACCGAGCTCGACGCCATGATGTCTGCAAGACAGCTCGGCTCCGCCGCCCACCCCGCCCAAAATAACGACAAACCCTATGCAAATATTATAAATATATACAACACACCAGCAAAGTAACAGGGTAAAACGTTTTATTAAATAACTATTTACATGGCAGCCTGCTGCAACATCGATCCAAATGCATGACGCTGTTCCTGTCCCTCCTTGTGCAGCAGGTCCGCGGCTACGCCCATCCGGAAGACGAGGCCCCCGGCACGTATAGGGCGGGGTCTTGCTGGCAGCCATCGGCAGAAGAGGTCGTTGGGTGGATGGCCCGGAAGCACCACGGCCACGATGTTGTTGTACTGGCCTTCCCATTCGTCCACCCTGAGGTGGCATCCAGCGAGCCACGGGTGGGTGGGGGGGGGGGGGGTGAATGCCTTGCTGATGACCCCCCCCCTCTTATTGCCTGGTCCGACCATCACATATACCTGCGCCCGGAGACGGCGTGGGGTGCACTGGGAGGGAGAGGCGGCGCGAACGAGCCTCCCCCACCTCCCCAGGTGGGAGGTTCCTCAGCTGCACCCCAGCGCTTCACTCGGCCAGCTGAGTTGCGCCCGCTCTTGCGGCACAGTGCCTCGCTCGGCCAGCTGAGTCTCACCCGCTCTTGCGGCACAGTGCCTCACTCGGCCGGTTGAGTTTCGCCTGCTCTTGCGACTACAGCGTCTCACCCGCCTCCGGCCGCAACCGCAGCGCCAACGATCGCTGCTGACGGAGGGGAGCCTTGCCGGTGAGAGCCACTGATCTGAAGAACCGCTGCCTGCGGTGCCTCCTTGAGCCGCTTGACGGAGGCCCCCGAGGGGCGGTGTGGTGGCGCGGACTCGGAGGGGGCGCTTGGCTCCTACCCCCTCCCTAAGTCTTGTTGCCCTGGTGTGGCCTGGGATCGCCCCCGACATAGGCGGCCGGCTCCCGGGGTCCGGCGGGACTTTTAGCCTTTTGGTGACTCTTCCATTCTGGACCCTGTCCCACAATCCGTTTGACCTGGGGACACGTCCTGCGGTGCCCTCGCAATGCGGCCTGGTCCCTGAATGTGTGCGGGGGGACGGTGTTGATTGGATCAAGATGGCGGCTGGTGCCCTTCTTCATGGCTCACATCCGGACCGGGCGACTGTTCCACGCCCCCGAGGGGCGGTGTGGTGGCGCGGACTCGGAGGGGGCGCTTGGCTCCTGCCCCCTCCCCAAGTCTTGTTGCCCTGGTGTGGCCTGAGATCGCCCCCGACATAGGCGGCCGGCTCCCGGGGTCCGGCGGGACTTTTAGACTTTTGGTGACTCTTCCATTCTGGACCTTGTCCCACAATCCGTTTGACCTGAAGACACGTCCTGCGGTGCCCTCGCAATGCGGCCTGGTCCCTGAATGTGTGCGGGGGGACGGTATTGATTGGATCAAGATGGCGGCTTCACACAAAGCTGACTCAAGTGTTGCTGCTGATGCTATGCAGACAAAAACTGGTTTTCAGTTTGTACATTCTTCAGGATTTTTCCATCCAAGGCTGGTTGAGAGTTTGTAGAACGATGGCTTCAGATTTTCAACATACTACTCTTCAACATTCTTCATAAATGTAAGAATGTGAGACTCACTAGGAGAACGGCCGTTTAGCTTTCCTTTCAAAATGCTGCCAACAATATTTTCTGTATGGAAGACACCATCTTGTAGCATAAAGGGCTGCGTCAAGGGTGGTATTGCCCAGAATGTCTTGTTTTCAAGTGCTCGTAATGACGAAGCCAGGACTGTGGCAGAGCGTCCAAAATCTACAAAAAACACCAGTGCCAACTCTTCAATAACTTCCATCACCCAGCACCGCATTTCCAAAGAAACAGCATAGCAAGCTTTCGTGGCCTTTAGAGTTTTCGGAAGCAGTTTCCCAAGACCATCACTGCAGCCATTGCAATCCAACAGAGGAACTTTTTCCAAGATCGGCATATTAACAGGGCTGCTGGTGTAATCGGGGCTCTTGCAGCCATTCAACTTAATTGAAGCTTTCACAATGACAGACCGCCCACTGAACTTCGTGCCATGACATTTACTTATACCATTCTGCTGGGTCTTCGCTGAACTGAAGTCTACAAATGCAAAGCATTTCATTCCGCTTTGACATTTCTTGACATGTAGTGGGTTGAAGTCTTTAAAGAGGTCCACAATTTGCTCCTCAGTCACATCACTTGAAAGATTCCCCAAGCCAGGCAGGTCCCACACCACTTGAAAGGACCTGCCTGGCCTCGACCAAAATGGCGCCAGTATGGGAGCGACTTGCAACTCCTTATGACGTTCTAGTTACTTAGCCTTGACGTTATGGGGGATGTATGCGGTCTTTGTGCACATGGCGGGCGGGGAAGGGTACTGACTGGGCATACGGACAACCCTATTGATGTCGGTTTTTCATTATTGATTATTGTATTATTAAAGCTTCGAAGTAATGTTACCCATGATACTCGCCCTTGGTGTGCGTATGGACGATTTTATTGTAACTGATCCGGTTACACTTTCGAATAAAAAATCAACCTTCACTAATCCTGCAACCGTTTGTCACGTTTATTTTTTTCAATTAAATGGCTCGCTTGTTACATACTCCTATACCCCTGGCTTTTGACCCTTTCCTACGCGCGGTCTGTACTACCGCCCTCGGGCGATCTATGTAATGAACAGACTACCATTGCCGAGACACAAGGGAATGCATCTCAGAGAGATAAGTCAAGTACGTGGTAGATAAAAACATTTTCGTGTTTATGCACGCTGATGTGCTTTGAACGCTGCCCCCCCCTCTTTTCTTTTTCTGCAGGTTACATTGGAATTTCAGCTAAAGTATGGAGAAGACCTAAACCGCACCGTGTTCCACGCGAGGAAAAATAGGCTAGCTCTGTGAGACGGTACATTATATGTACGAGCTATCTCTGAGAGCGTGAAAGATTGTATGGTATGAATGTGCGCATGGGCCCTGATTTGTACGGTATGAATGCGTATGTGTGGCGCACGACTGGGTCAATAAAAGAATGCTTTTTGTATGACTGAGGCGTTGATCGAACGGTTAATGGAATGAGAAAAATAAGCCCGAACATGGTATCCGCATGTGAAGGACGAAAAAGAATATAACACTTTCCTTACTTAGGAACGACTCTCTCTGGAGCTAGTGAATGGGAGAGTAGCCTACACCAGAAACTTGAAGGGTTATTTCAGTACGACGAACCCGACCCCAACCGATATTCCAAATGTACACCCAAAATAATGCGCACCAGTAAGTCAATTTATGTGCTGACTAAATAAGAGAAGTTAGCTCGGCTCCGCCGCCCACCCCGCCCAAAATAACGACAAACCCTATGCAAATATTATAAATATATACAACACACCAGCAAAGTAACAGGGTAAAACGTTTTATTAAATAACTATTTACATGGCAGCCTGCTGCAACATCGATCCAAATGCATGACGCTGTTCCTGTCGAGGTAGCATAGGTGGCGGCCTAGGGGTGGAGGACCGTTGTGCAAATAGCCCGGGGGCGACACCACGCGCCAAGGCCCATCCCCGCGGTCAGCTGCAGCAGGGCGACCCTTAGCGTTTCACTCCCCGGTCAGCTGCACCATGACTGCCATTGGCGTTCCACTCGGTTGGATGGCCGGGGACCCGCTCCGGTGGCCGGGGTGAAGAGCGGCTGTTGCTGCGGAACGCTCAAAATGGCGGCCGACTCCCCGGATTTGGGCCTGGTCCACTAGAACGACTCTGGACTACCCTGGAACTCGAATGCTTGCCTGCTCGGGCATGAGCCCCACTCTTGAAGACGTCCTCTCAGTTTTAAAGGTTCTACGAGAGTCGTTGGCCCTCGACTCCCGCGGGCTTCCGATGGGGGCAACCGCCACTGTTGCTCGACTATCCCCCATGGATATACCGCTGCCACGGGTGTCCGCCGCCTTATCCACATCTGGTGCCGTGAGGGAGGCTGATTCAGTGCATCGACGGAGGGATACGCCTGCTGTTCCGCTCTCAGGAAGTGGCCACAACATTGTCACAGGATGATAGTGCTCTCATGCTGACGCCAGTTTTTGTCCGAATTACT
This sequence comes from Lissotriton helveticus, assembly GCF_964261635.1. Taxonomy (NCBI): domain Eukaryota; kingdom Metazoa; phylum Chordata; class Amphibia; order Caudata; family Salamandridae; genus Lissotriton; species Lissotriton helveticus. The sequence continues at coordinate 794,669,603 of NC_136063.1, read as the reverse complement.
AAGAGACACTGTAGACTGCCAACTTGATCAGCTCAGGTGGGACCTCAGCGTGACCCGGTAGGGAAGATTTTGCCTCCCTCGCCTTTGAGTCATGGTTCATGCTGCCTGTTCTTTCTGTTGGCGCTAACGAACTTTTTGAACTGCCGAAAGGGATTCTAGTCCTGCCGCTACTTATTGGAGACATTGAACTATACTCTGAACCTGCCTGGCCTCGACCAAAAGGGCGCCAGTATGGGAGCGACTTGCAACTCCTTATGACGTTCTAGTTACTTAGCCTTGACGTTATGGGGGATGTATGCGGTCTTTGTGCACATGGCGGGCAGGGAAGGGTACTGACTGGGCATACGGACAACCCTATTGATGTCGATTTTTCATTATTGATTATTGTATTAATAAAAGCTTCGAAGTAATGTTACCCATGATACTCGCCCATGGTGTGCGTATGGAAGATTTTATTGTAACTGATCCTGTTATACTTTCAATTATAAAATCAACCTTCACTGATCCTGCAACCATTTGTCACGTTTAGTTTTTTCAATTAAATGGTTCGCTTGTTACATACTCCTATACCCCTGGCTTTTGACCCTTTCCTACGCGCGGTCTGTACTACCGCCCTCGGGCAATCTATGTAATGAACAGACTACCATTGCCGAAACACAAGGGAATGCATCTCAGAGAGATAAGTCAAGTACGTGGTAGATAAAAACATTTTCGTGTTTATGCACGCTGATGTGCTTTGAACGCTGCCCCCCCCCCCCCCATCATTTAGATTACCACCGCCCATTGCACAAAAGCGTACCGGGCGCTCCCCACGCAAACCTAGGGGGTCAGGGAGGATCTACTATGCCCCCTTATGGTCATTTCCCCCTTTGTTTTGGCCTCCTCTTGTCTCTCGATCCTACCGACAAAGAATCAATGTTCCAAAACATTGATGTAATAAAATGGAACATTAGTTGAAAACATATCAAACTGTATCAAAGTCAAAAATGTGCTTCCCTGTGGTGGGAGACTGACGGCGGCCTATCCTGGACCTGTGGCCCGACCGGAAGTGAGAGGTCGGCGGGGTCCCTACACCGGAACCGGTCGCCAGCGGAGAAAGACTGAAACTCGTCGGAGTCGGTGGGTGCGGCGACCTGAGCAAAGCCGGCGGATCCTACACCGGTGTGAGTACCCCCGCTGAGGGAACCAGTAAGGAAGAGGACGGCTGCAGCGGAGGTAACGAAAATCCGCCGGGCGGCGGGGGAGGCGCAGCACACGCGAGAACCGGTGGGGGACTGAGGCCAGACCCAGTGACTGCGGGCAGTGGGGTACAGAGTTGGTTAACTCCGTACGCCCCATTCTCTGGATTCGGAGCCCGGGTGGAAGGTTGCGCTGGGGCTCGCGGCGCACAACGGAGACCGGGTGCACTTTTGGGGCAAGGCACGTCCGGGTGGCGGCAATCCGTCCCTACGCCTGCCTCTGGAATGCTGGAATTGGACCCCCACACGACACCCGAAGAACTGCACGGGCCGTCCTCCCCCCCCCCCCCCCCCCCCGAGGTGCGGAAAACAGATCACGCGGACCCCGCGCAGCAGCCGAGAAGGTCCTTGAGGCCAGTGGTGGGGCAAGCGGGAGGGGAGGCCTGGACTTGGCGTGCTGCCTGAACATCAGCGGACGCCGGTGGACCCCCCCCCCCATACGCGAGGGTGGATGGTTAGTAAAGTGGACATCTACGTCCTAGTCAACCCACTCCACCTGTGGCCTGCTACGAATTCTGTACCAGAGGTCGGCCGCACATCCCGCGCTGGCGGACGACGGTCGGCAAGAGGATCGGAGGCTCAGATCGGAACGAAGATACCGCGACTCGCGGAAAACTACGATCACGGACGCAGCCATGGCTGGTAGGGGCCCTAGACAGACAGCAACGCAGGCCAAACTTGAAAAATTCGCCTACGACAAAGCTAATCCACAAACGGATTCGCGTCACTCCCCTGGAAAGGCGCACGATGGTGACGGGACGAAGAAAGCGACATTGGAGGACGTCATGCACGCTCTGGCACAGGTTCAAACAACAGTGGGCTCTACAGCAACAGAAGTCACCCTGATCAGAGCAGATCTGCAAAAAATGAACGAAAGGGTAAAGCAGGTGGAAGTGGTGACGAAATCCTTGGTGGAATATGTTTCAGAACTACAGACAGCGATGGAGAAAATGGTGGCCGAAAACGAATCACTCAGACAAGCTGGACGACCAAGAAGGACGCTCGAGGAGGAACAACGTACGAATCCTGGGGGTCCCGGAATCAGAGGGTAAAGGGGCGATGGACCTCTATGTGGAAGACCTGGTTAAAACCCACCTGCAACCCAAGGGACTCTCCCATTTCTTTTCGGTGGAAAGGGCTCACCGAGTGCCAGGCGGGACACCAAAACCGGGGGCCACTCCACGACCGATCCTGGCACGATTGTTCAATTTTCGCGACCGGGACGTCATCCTTCAGGCAGCGAGGACGTCTCCAGCTCTCCGTATCCAGAACTCGACTGTTGCCTTTTTTCCGGACTATACGGCTGAAGTGGCGCGCCGGAGGAAAACCTTCCTGGATGTTAAAAAGGCGCTGCGGGCGAAGGAGTTGCAATATTCCATGCTTTTCCCGGCACGTCTTAGAGTGGTGGCTGAGGACAAAGTCTGGTTTTTCGACACGCCGGAGATGGCCCGGGAGTGGCTGGAGGGATGGCGACCCGCTGGCCGCCCTCGGCACGCGAATAGACAGGAACGGAATCACCGAGACAGTGCATGCGAAGACTCCAGTGCATCCGGAAGAGCGGAGATGAATAAGTCACCGACAACAGAAAGCCGAGGAGCAGAAGGAGGAATTGAATGATGAATCAGAGGTGTCACTCACGTCATTGACTACCGAAAGACTCTGCTGGGTGGAACTGCCTGGACGTTGGACCTGGGGGGACCAGAGGGGGGCAGGGATGTCGCCTGCTCCGGAGGTTACTCCACCCCAGCGCGCAAGTACATGTTTCAGGGAAGGGCTAAGCACTCTGCTAAGTTGGGGTGGCGGGCGGTTGAATGTCCGTTGTGCAGGGAGGCAGGGAGGGGGGAGGTGGGGAGGGATTGTTTACTAGTTATCACAGTTTTCTGGTTGGGGTCTACACACGTAACAGAACGCGTTGATGGTCTAGGCCAGGATCGGGGGAGGTATGCCCCGGATTACATGCCCATTATACACTGTCGGAGCGCCACACTACAGTATGCAGGACACGCGAACGCACACACCTGAGGAGGTGATGCCGAAAACACAAGTGGTTCCACTCCGCCTCATGTCATGGAATGTGAGAGGGCTGGGGGATAAGATCAAGAGGGGGTTGGTGATGAATGCGGTTAGACGGCAGGGGCCAGCTCTGGTGTTACTCCAAGAAACACACCTCACGGGAAACACAACCAAGGCACTTGATAGGAAGGGGTATAAAATGGCGGTGCACTCGGAGTTTACTGCAGGTTCCAGGGGCACGGGCATCTTAATAAAGAAGTCAACTTCATTCATCACACTGAGCACTAAGACAGACACGCAGGGATGCTTCGCAGCAATCCAAGGACAGTGGGAGGGGAAACTTATGAACGTGGTGTCGGTGTATGCCCCTCCGGCGCTACACTCAGTTACGCTTCCGGCGTTGGGGGACTTCCTGTTGACCCTGCCCGAGGGAGACATTATCATCGGAGGAGACTTTAATGCAGCGATAGATCCTCTCATGGATAGGTTCCCAATAGTCACCCCAACGGGAGGCCCCTCACAGATCCTGAGATTCATGACCGCCATGGGATTGATTGACCTCTGGCGTTATACGCACCCCGCCACAAAACAGTATACCTACCATTCCACAGTGCACAATAGCTTATCGAGAATTGATTACTTCTTAGCTCTGGGTACCGGTGTACAACATGTAGACGCAGTGGAAATCCACCCTAGAGGAATATCAGACCACTCCCCGGTCACGCTCACACTCACCACACAGGAGAAATCGCGTAGGCGAGTCTTCCCACTGCACGCATCATATCTCAAAATCTCCAAGTTCCGCAAAACACTTCGCACTACGACATCACACTACTTTACAGAAAATACCGAGTCAGTGCAGTCATCAGTCACACTGTGGGAAGCATATAAGACGGTGCTGAGGGGGCAGGCCATTGCCTCCATAGCAGGCCATAAGAAAGATAAGCAGCGTGAGATTTCGGAGTTGGAACTAGCGCTGCACACTGCTACAGTGGACCACGAGGCAAACCCTACACCTGAAACGGCGCTGGCCTTGCTCCTAAAGCAGCAGCTACTTAGGGAACACGTACGCCAACAGACGGTGTCTCAGGTGAGAGATACGGCATACAGAGTCTACGATGTCGGAGATAAGGCGGGGAAAATGCTGGCATGGCTGGACAGGAGGGGAGATAGCGCCAGGGGAATTCAACGAATTCAAAACAGCCAAGGAGAGGTGTTCACTAGCCCAGAAGAGATAGTGGAGACACTAGCAGATCACTTTGAAGGGGTATACACGCCTGACAATATTGTGTCAGCGGAATCGGTACGAGGGGCGCTGGGCGGCATCCCCCTCCAGATGCTTTCGCCGGAAGCGGCTGAGGAGCTGGAGGCGGATCTCACAGAAGAAGAAATACAACGGGCGATCCATGACATCAAGCCGGGAAAGGCGTCTGGACCGAATGGTATTCCGATAGAGTGGTACCAGGCAGCGGCGGAGGCGCTTGGCGGTCCCCTGTTGTCCATGTACGTGGAGAGCCTCCACCAGGGCGTCCTTCCGAGTGACCAGAGGGAAGCGACCATTGTTGCAACCCCCAAGCCTGGGAAAGACCCGGGAGACTGTGCGTCGTATCGACCTATCTCTCTCCTCAACGCAGAGGTTAAAATATTAGCCAAACTCCTCGCCACTCGGCTAATGGCCTGCCTGCCGAACATTATCCACCCTGATCAGTCTGGCTTCATGCCACATAGAAACACCGCCCTCAATTTACGTAGGGTGCATAACGTGTTGGCCAGAGCGGACAAATTGAAGGAAAAGGCGGTGATACTGGCACTCAACGCCAAAATGGCGTTCGATATGGTAGAGTGGCAGTACTTGTTCGAAGTCCTCGTGCACATGGGGGTTGGCCCGAAATTCGTGGCCTGGGTCCGGCTACTATATACTGAGCACGGCTAGAAGGGTTTCTTAGAAATTTCAGAAAAAGGCGCTCTACCTGAAGTGTACGCTGGACAGTGTGTGGAAATGAGTTTTTGAGTGTGGCGCGTGAAGAGCGAACGGATTAACCCAAAACCGTTCTAAGACAATCAGAGATTACCCAAACTGTAACACAGCAACGCTCTCGCAGCCACAAAAAACAGTGTACAGTTTAGTCAAAACAACAATTGGTATTGATACAATTGAAAGAAAGCAGCAGATCTGTTTGTTCAAATTCCTTTTCAATGAAGTTTTAATTGGATCCAAGCTCAGCCGACACGTGTTTCATCGTGTTAAAGTGGAGTCAACACGACTCTTCAGGGCTAGTGGATAGCATTCGGGCATCCACGGTTAGATGCGTGAATACTCTGCGCGAAGAATTGGCTTGTCCTGGTAAGATATTGGCGAGTCTGCCAATATATTTATTCGATCAACCCTGGTTCCGGGTTCAGGAGTGTCTTTAACACCGCTAATTTATATTTGAGCACACAAAATGTTGCATGTCTATATACTGAGCCAGTGGCACGGGTGGTGGCAAATGGCCACATATCCCGAGTATTCCGGCTGGGGAGGGGTACCCGTCAAGGATGCCCCCTGTCGCCATTGCTATTTGCGATCGCGCTGGAACCACTGGCGACCCGAATACGCTCCACCCCGCTGCTGAAGGGAATCACCTGGTCGGAAGGATGGGAGGACCGCCTGTCGCTGTACGCAGACGACATGCTGGTGTACTTGACGGAACCGGAGCGGAGTGTGCCTGCTCTACTGGCACTATGTGACGAACAGGGGAGCATATCAGGGTATACCTTAAACTGGAGCAAATCTGAAATGTATGTCCTGCACGGCCCGGATCCCATTCTGGAAGCCGACTGCCCTCTTAAACTAGCGGGATCCGCTTTTCGATACCTGGGGATACACGTCACAAGAAACCCAGTGGAATTATTTCAGAAAAACCTACTGCCGCTACTTGACCGCCTAAAACAAGACGTCAAGTTCTGGGCGGCGCTACCGCTGACACTTTTGGGCAGAGCGGCTCTCTATAAGATGGTGTCCCTGCCCCGGTTCTTGTATGTTCTGGAAAATACACCATACCCGGTGGACACGAGATACTTTGGTAAAGTATCCGCCCTGCTGGCAGGTCTCATGTGGAATAACCGACCAGCACGGATAGCGCAGGCCAAGTTGCAAAGAGGATGGTATGACGGCGGGATTGCATTGCCGAACCTGGAACTTTATTATTGGGCCGCCCAGCTAAAACCCATCAATCAATGGCTACACGTACACCAGGGAGATCCAGCCTATAGGGCGGACAGGGAACAATTAGGCGCCACTACGCTACTGGCGCCCTTATACGATCAGGGGAAGCTGCGCTCACTAGTGGGACCCACGAAACTTACCGTGTCGTTGTGGCACAGGGCACAGGCAAAACTGGGGTGGAAGGGGAAGCTCACACGACTCACCCCTCTGTGGGACACAAAGGCCCTGGGTAATCTGCGCTGCAGCAAAGGGTTTACATCATGGGACAACATAGGTCTGTCCACGGTGGGAGACCTGTGGGACAGAGACACGGTGATCCCATTCACACGGCTGCAACAACAATACGAACTCAGGCCCACAGAGCTATACAGGTATATACAAATACGGCACGCCCTGCTGTCGGCCATCCCTAGCGGCACGACCGTCCCGGAGGCGTCACCCATGGAAGACCGCCTCCTCACAGACTTTATGCAGGAGAAGGCGACATCGCTTACGTATCGCAAACTCTTGAATAATTTGATAGATCCCACCCTAAAACTGAAAGCCAAATGGGAGGAGAATGTCGGAGACTTAGATGACTCTGAATGGAATGAGGCCCTAGCCTCGCCTAGAGAGGTGGGAATATCAGCAAGAATCCGGCTTGTGCAATTAAAAATCCTGCATAGGGTGTATTATACGAGACATATGCTTCACACAATACACAAGATACAGCACCCGTATTGTTTGAGGGGATGCGGGGAAGTAGGGACCCTGTTTCACACACTCTGGGACTGTGCACGTGTTCAGGAGTACTGGAGGCGGGTCCTGCGTACTGTATCACAAACACTAGGTTTGTCCGTGGTTCCTGACCCACGACAATGCTTACTTAACGTATGGGGGCCTAACGACCTCTCCAGACACGGTAGGCAATGGGCAGTGATAGGGATGGCACTAGCCAAACGCGACATAGCACAGAAGTGGGGAGCGCCGTCTCTCCCGACGCTGACACAATGGTGCACAAATATGGACAAGATCATGGTAACAGAAAGGTCAGTGTACACTGTTAGGGCATGCCCACGTAAATGGAACAAAATATGGACCCCATGGAATACATTTAGGGGGAACATCTGTGAACCACTAGAGGAGGAAGAGCAATTGACGTCAGATGATGAGGAGGAGGAAGACTGAAGCAACGTAGAGGGGGGAGGCGGTGGAGGTTCTAGATTGCGTACTGGTGCTGATAGGGGGGTGGGCGACGAAGGAGCGATGGTTCCGCACCGGTATCCACGGTGAGGGACTATACTAATGTAGATGACTACAGGGGCAGCAAGCCGAGGGGTAGGATAGAGGCGCGCACGCACTAACCGTAAGGTACCCCACCCCGGGCTAGACATATCACAACCGTTGTAAGTAATATCACTAATCGTGTGAAATGACTCCATGTTCAAGTTGTTCTTAGTTGTTAATCATAAAAGTGGACCTGTTTGATTCTATACTCTGATGATGCAGTATCTGCAACAATGTACAATATTGCCGCCGCACCTCCGGGTTGGCGGCTTCTAGGCTGTGTAAAGTCCACTCGTTGACAACACGAGAGTTATGATGGCGGCCGGCCCCAGAGGTTGTAGGCCAGAAGCTGTGTGAGTGTGCAGAAACAGAATAAAGGTCTTCTCCTCAACCAATCATATTTGTTCCCGCACAATTTCATATTCAAATTAACATTTCAGTTGGTTATCCTTTCAATATTTTCAAAGTCACATAACGGTCACCCTTCACCCTCTGCCTTCTCTGGCTGTTACCATGGTAACAGCTGAATCTGCACCTAGCTGAAGGCACAGGTCAAAAGTTCATATCTCAACGTTCTATATCCAAGCAAAAAGGATAATTTCCCTCCAAACACACCTGCCTATCCACTCTTGTTTTACATTTCTTTATTTTCCATGACCAATAGAAGATTTGTTTATAATAAAACTATAACATACAGCGTAGTCTTCAATCTTGAAGTATATCAATTAACCAATCATGTTCAGTTTTCCTTTAACACCAAACCTCACACACTTTTTTTATTGTGACTTTCACCATCTACTTGCCATTCCACTTCACGAACCCATCGGAGTACTACTGCATCTACCTTGAAAATGAAGGTTTGGCTTGTAGGACACAGTTATATTCACTGGAGTGAAAAATATGCTGCAAACAGACGAATTTGTAACCTTGACTTACCAAATGTGCATATTACGTGGATTGGCCAAAGAGGATTAAGATGTCACCAATTGATACCATTGGTGAAAACTTTTATGCATCTCCCTGAACCTAACCTGATAATTGTGCACTGTGGTGGCAATGATCTAGGCACATTAACAGGGGTAGGTCTGGAAATGCTTCTAAAAGACACCTTTCGTCAATTGATGTCACTTTTTCCTCGAACTGTCTTGGTGTATTCAAATATATGCCAAAGACAAAAATGGAATTGGTCCAATGAACGTTGTCCACAGATTGAGAAAGCAAGGAAACATGTAAATAAATCTGTTTCTGCTTTCCTCAGAGAATATAACATGGGTTCTATATACAACAACAACCTACGTTTCAACATGGAAGGCATCTATCGGAGAGATGGTGTTCATTTCACGGATGAGGGAAATAGAATTTTCCTCGGTAACATGAGACTCTGCATCGGAACTTACTTATAAGTTCAGCAAAAACTCAATTAACACAAGGGCTCTTTTAAGAGCCACCTTAGATCTAAACACTCAAACTTGTAATTTATCTCCATCTTTCCTTATGTTTTTTGATCGCCGTGCGCGACCGAGTGCGCGCACCTCGTAACTTATTTGCGAAAAAAAGCTACTTTTACACTTTCGTCATCCTTAATAAACCCCTCAAGAAACCTACGAAATCAAACACTCTCCACCCTGCTCCCTTTCCATTCTCACCACTATAGTTTTTCACAGTCTTGTAAATAGGGGTGCGCGACCGAATGCATGCACCCCACAAATGTTTTCTCCCAAAAAAAAATAGTATTTTCGCGTTCAGGGTCCATACTGTACCCCCTTAGAAAACCTACCCAGTCAGACAATCTCTACCTTCTCCCCTTTCCATGTACTAACCCTTTGTTCTGTATTATATATTCACTCGCACTAACAAAATGGCGGACAACACTTCCTGATTTCCTCCGAATCGAATGTTGACAGACGTTAAACAGCAAATCACAATGCCGCTCGCGCACACCCGCATAGGTGCGCGCACCCGTGCTCGCTTACAGATATATAACTGATTTCAACTTTAATTTTCTCAGCAACTACTGAACGGATTTACACCATTTAAACAAAAGCGTGATCTGCGACCCACACTCTACCTTTCTACCAAATTTCTTATAAATCCATTCAGCCGTTCGAGCTGTAGCCGTGTCTAAACGTCCTATGGAAAATAACATGGGAAAAACACGTTTTGGGACCCCCCTTTTATCTCAGCCCCCACTTCACCAATCCCCCCAAAACTTTCACAGAATGAGCGCAGCGGACCTAGCCATCTTCTTTGAGAAATTCGCAAACATTCGTCCACCAGGGCCAAAGTTATTCCCAATAGAATGTTGCGGATTTCCTATGGAAACTAGGTCCTAACTATAACTACCTACTGGCGACCGCCAGTAGGTTATATATATATATATATATATATATATATATATATATATATATATATAATGCAAATCTAGCCGCACATAGGATACACATAATTGACTTGCCTCTTAGTTCATTAACAGCATTGTCATCAGGGTGGAGGCAGGAATGTTTCTCAAATCATGTTTAAAAACAATTACTTTTAATAAATGCATGACTAAAGCAGGAAGTAGTAGCACACTGTCATTTCCAATCAGCAGATTTTACATTGAAATGGCCACAAAATGTCCCACTGACATGCAGCTTCACTGATATAAAACTATAAATTATACAAACAATGTTTGGAAATAGAGTTTCTGCAAATATGTATCAATTGCACATCGCAAAGTAAAGTTTTCTGATTTCTTTTGCTCCCATTTAACTGTTAGCATCACACTTCCTAATTTAAAAAAAATATGTTTTCCTAATTCCCTATATATTTTGAAATATTGATAATATTCATTGTCAGGCTATTTATTTAAATGTTATTTGTTAGGGGAAATAAAACTGACATCTTCAGGCAGCTCACTTGACAAATACCTCTAACTGTAGTATGAAAAAGAAAAAGAAACCCAATTTTCCAAGCAGCAATTCGTAAAAAGACAAACTGAGATTTGACCTCTTTACTTGAACAGACAGCAAATGTGTCAAGATAAACACCATTTAATGGCATCTTTATTGCTCATTCACTTTCTGAAGGAACAGAACATCTGTTTTTTCCAGCTTAAGTTCTTTTACCACATAGGACTAGTAGATGCTAAAAATAGCTTGACCTGATAAAATTTGAGATTTGTCAAGGCCTGTGGTATGCAGGATGCTAAAGTAATTTTACACTCTATGAGCTTGTGTAGCCAGAAACCTCAAGAACTGAAATCTAAATAAAGCTAATTAGACGAGAGATCCCTGATGAAAGCCTAGGGAAATATATTAAACATATCAGACAGGACCACATTTTGTACTTTTTTTGTAATCAAGTGTTTGTGTAAATTTATTACAATACAATTGTAATTGTAAATGGCTTGGATATTATAGGATAGCAAGAGGATACCCAGCTTTTAATCTCATTAGACAGAAATCTGGCTAAAACTAAAGAATCTTTCTCTGCCACTATGAATGCAATTGCTAGCTGGATGATGAAAAATTGCATCCAGCTAAATGCAGCTAAAAGTGAGGTTATGCCGCTGGGAAGGCGTAAAAAGTTTGGACGCCCGATTGGTGACCCCAGAACTCGGTACGCCCTACTCCCTCAAACTAGTAGTAAAAATGCGGGAGTCCGGATGGATCAATCTCCAACTATGAAAGAACAAGTTTTGGCGACCACAGGCTCATGTTTCCACATGATGCATCTGCTGAGAAGAGCTTTCCCTCTACTACCATGCACAGCAAGGAAAACCTTAGTTCAGGAGTGGACTACAGTAATGCTCTCCTCACCTCGGCAAGAGAGACGTTGGTATCTAAACTTCAGGTGGTACAGAACACTGCTCACATCGCATTTGCAATCTCCCTTCTGGGACAGCATCCTCCTCTTCTACATGCTTTACATTGGCTACCGGTGAGAAACAGGATTATCTGCAAGATCTGCTGCTCAACTAAATAAGGCTTTACATGGTAAAGAGCCCATCTATCTATCTTCTAAGATCTCTCACTACTCGCCCCCTAGACTCCTAAAATCTTGTGAAAAAGCTCTGCTCATGGTCACTAGGTGCAGAAAATACCGGTCAGGAGGCAGGGCGTTCTCTTTCCTTGCCCCTTTCTATTGGACTAAGTAGCCTCTTCAAATGCAGATGTGCGAAGACCACCTCTAATTCAGGATATGGCTCAAGACTATCATATTCCAAAAGTAGTACCCTCCGCCTGTTACCTCGGTATCTGTGAGAAGATATCCCTCTAGGGATGATGCATGCATGTAATAAATTAAAATCATGTTTTCTACAGGATGGTACACAGCCCATGAGCCTCCTTTTGAGGTTTACCTGCATCCCACTCCCAGTTGGTCTCACACAAACACAAACACACACACACCCTCCCCTCCCTCCTCCACCCACCACTTTGTTGCTCAATCAGAGGACGGACACTTCGTGAAATACCAAAGACACCAGGTTGAAGTTTAAGGTATAAACCAAATGCATATTTCCAATATATTACAGACTAGATGGTTTAGCTTAACTGTGGGAAGGGAGCATTAGCAGCGATCAGGATTTACAGATATCTCCCGTAAGCATTACTAAGAGTGAGGAGGACTTAACCTGCTTAAGGACTGAACCTCCAGTCACTTTTGGGCTGTCAATTCAAGGCGTAGCCCCTCAAAACTGCGTTGGGAATACAGTACCAAAGTGCGACTTGTCGCCAAAACCTCAACCAACGTCACACCCAGAACTGTTCCAGGACATAATCAGGGTAAACAAACAACCACATGCCTAAGCTAGTATGATCAGCTGCATTACATACATCTTCGGTGGCAACAATTCACTGCTACAGCTGTTTCCTAGCTCTAAAGGATGGTGGGAAGGATTGTCCAGGTAAGAGCACCAAAAGGCAAAAGGACTGCTCCTTCCAAAGCAGGATTTTTAATTCTGATAAAGCGTTCAGCAGTCATAGTACGTATCATCAGGTCTGATGATGTGCTAGCAACAATCCTGCTGGTGGAGAGTGGGATCTCAGGACCACGTGCCCCATTCCTCCTTCACAAAATACCCCTGGACAAGATGCGATTGGAGTGGTGGGGCAGAAGGGGTGATGGGCGCATTGCTGTGGACATGACAGAGGCCAAGCTTCCCCTTTTGGAGTTCGCCCTGCCATCGCACTTCCAACCTGTTACACACAATCCCCCCACGTCGTTATTGCGCATTAACATGACGGACACCAGGTTAGTATTTAATCCAGCTGCAATTGAATATATAATTCCTATGTATTACAAACTAGTTTAGCTTGATGGAAGGGTAGCAGCAATCAGCATTAAGGAAAAGTCAATAGTAAGCATCACCAACAGTGGGGTGGATTTCGGTAGCTTGATGACAACCTTCAAACAAGGTAGCATTGGCAATGCAGTGCACGGTTCCCAACACTGGACCTTGAATGCAGGGCTGATGCGTCCCTGAGCCCCAAAAGCTTATCCTTAGCCACAATGCGACATGTACAATGACACAACCGGTGTTTACATACAAACTGAATTTTTTGGTGCTACCAGAAGCCAAAGCTGGTGCTGCCTACTACATTACTTTCATCAGAGGTTGCAACAGTTTACTTCCCAAACCACAACTGTATTCTGGCTCTGAGGGGTGGTTAGAGTTTTTCTCAGAGCACCAGGAGGCAAAAGGACCGCTCTTCAGCCCATGGTGCTCCTCTGATGTCACAGTGCATGTTATAAAGTTTGACGATGCGCCTGTGACATTCATGCCATCCACGCATCCTCGATCGCACATCCCATCCCTACCGCCTTAAACCCCTCTGGGTTGCATGTCATCAACTGAGATATATTGTGAGGGGATCAACACAGGCCCAGCAGTAGCTCCTCTTCGAGAGTGGAGGAGCATTGTCCCAATAAAAAAATGCCCCCAGAGCTGACAAATTGATAATAAAGTTTATTTGTTACCATTTTTTTTTTAGTAACCCTTACTGACCCAAATGTCAGGATGGGGTGAGGCTATTGCTGCTGAGTCGCAGAAGGGAGCTAGCTGTGCACATATTATTAGAGTGTGCAGATCCCTTTAGCCTGTGGTCTTTGACGGCCAGCCAGAGATATGCATTTTAAACTTCTCTAACCTACCTGTCTTAGACGGCTGGGTTAAAGAAAGCACAGGCCTCCAGCGCTCTTAAGATAGCTGAGAGAAGCCACTCCCTTCAATACTTACGCTTTTCTCCTGCCGTTTAACAGGATGAGGGCAGCGCCAAGATTAGGTAGTGCAGTTTCGTGGGTCCCGGAGCTTCGAGGAGAGATGAGGAAAACGTTATGCGGCAAACCAGGAAGGGGAGTGGCATTTATTTATTTTAGTACTACCCGCACCACCGCTTTAAATACTTGCTTGCCACCAATGCATGGGCCAAGCTTCTTCTTTTGGGTTTCACCCACTTGGTTCACTCCCAACCTCTTACACATCACACACAATCACTCCCATAGACCCTTGTCATCAACAGTTTTGAAGGAGGAGCAGCAGCAATCGGCGTTAATAGATACATCTCCAAGGGGCAAGATGGCCGCTGCAGCGTTGTGCTGAGAGGTCGCACTAACCCCTCTCCCGCATCAACGTTATGATTTACGAGAAGGACGCTGTGCTGCTCAAAATCAACCCTAAATGGATTCTTAATGGAGTTGGAGCGCTGGTGGTTTAGTCGGATTTTAGAAAACAAGTACTTTCAGAAACGCCTACATCGGATTGGAGTGGCCTGGACCTGGGCTAAGGACAGAGCCGCAAAACTATTCATCAGCCGGAGTATGGCACCGAAGATACCCCCTCGGGAGAAGGGGAGTGAGAGAAGCAAGAAGGCGCTAGATCCTGCAGCAGTTAAAACAGGATCGACTGTAAACGTGAAAGTGGATACCCCCGCTGGGAAAAGCACCGGAGCGATAAGGAAGATATTCCCCCCTCCTACGATCGACAAAGGTGGGGGGGGGGAAAGGAGAGATGCGGGGGAAGCCAAACACAGTGGCTAAAAGCTCGAGTGGGCATACAGCGGAGGAGAGCTATCCAGCTAGGATCGACCCCGCGAAAAGAGAAAGCAGTAGCAAGAATCGGGAGGCAGTCCTCAGGCAACCTACCTTGGTGCAGGTACTTGCTGAGAAGAACTTAGAGCAACTCGTTCCGCGGAAGAATTGAAACGAAACAGCGGCTCTTCCCTGTAACGTCCTCGAGGACGCAATAGACGCTGCAGGCATGGGAGACGCGGTGCTGCTGGTTGCTAAGCAACGACCGGCTCCGGCAGAGAACACTGAACGAAGCACCACTCCTGAGGCTCCTGAGGCTCACGCTGCTGGTTGTGTACAAGACAGAGGTGAGGTTCTGAAAGGGGTCAAAGAGGGTACTAAAGGGGGCCCAAATGTGGACACAGCAAGGGGAGATACGACAGCTGACCTGCTCGGGGCTCTACTAGGTGTTGAGGAGGAAATGAACGCACTAAAACAGCGGGACAGTACTTGGGGCAGCAGGGCCAGCCTAGCCGACAAAGACAACCTTGAAGCTAATATAAACATGCAAGCTATGGGTGGAGGCGACAGTGCCTCTGTGGAACCAGAATTCTATTCAGTAAATGAGGACTCTGAATCAGCAGTTTCTACTGACATTAGCTCCGAGGAGGAAGATGAGGATCTAACTGGAACAGATTATACCACCTCAGGAAAAGAATCTACAGCGAGGAAAAAACGCGGGAAGTTAAGGAGTCAGACATCTGGTCTTCCCGAACGCACGGAGAAACGACTGATATGGGACTATTCTGCGACATCGCAGGTATATCAAGAGGATGATAATGTTAATGATAATGCCAGAGCAGCATTGTGTGTTGATGGAGCCACAGGTGGTCCTCCACCCCCCAAGCAGGATTCTTTTGAAAATGTATTTAGCATTCTCAAACAGATGCAAGGGGAGGCCAGGGCAGAATCTCGAAGAGCAAGACAGGCCACAAAGAAAATACAGAATACTTTGAGGAAAGTCAACAAGCTCTATGATGGGATAGTGGACAGAGTAACAGAGGTGGAGGAGCGTACTGGAAGACGACGTTGGAAGCTGGCAGATATTCAAATCAGAACAGGAGAAGCTAGCGGTGGACATGTGTTGGAAAATGGAGGACTTTGAAAACAGTCAGAGGAGGAATAACGTCAGGCTACTGGGTGTGGCAGAAGGGACAGAAGGGCAGGACACCAGGCAATTTGTGGTTAACCTATTGAAGGGGGCTTTCCCAGAATCCCAGTGGCAGTGGGATATGGAGATACAGAGAGCACATAGGTTCCCATTTACAATGAAGAAAGCCCATGGCTCGGGTGGTGCAGGGGGTGATGGGCAAGGAAACCTCCCAAGGGCTATCTTAATAACTGTAGGAAACTTTCTGCTCAGAGAAGAGATTGTCAGTAAGGCTAGACCTGATAATAGGAGGACATTTGAAGGCGTAACCTTCTTTGCCAGGCCTGATTTCTGCCATGCCACTATAGAGAGGAGATGGAAGCTACGGCAGATGATCTCCCCTTTTCAGGCCCTAGGTGTGGAGGCATATCTCTTATTCCCTGCTAGGCTTAAGGTGATCGTGAGGGGTAAACCTTGGATGTTCACATCCGAAATTAAAGCACAACTATTCCTGGAAGAGATGAAAAAGAAGAAGGAAGGTTAGAACTGGTGTGGCATGGGAACTTATATCAATCACTGCTAGTAGACCTCAGGTAGAAGGCTAAAAGGGTGAATGAGCAGTATAGCATACATATAAAGTCTAAGCGAGAGAGGGATACGACTAGCGCAACCTAATGCGGGCACACATAGGTCCTTTGACCTATTTGCCTGTAAAAAGAAGGGGAGAGTCAAGGGGTGGAGGGGGTGGGCTCAGGGGAGGGGAAAAAAACAGTAACAACAATTTTTGTTTCAATATATGATTTAACACATTGTCATCTTTCTAGAATTCATGGTATGTCTATATATTGGTTGATGAGCTTAAAAAGAATTGGTCTTATTAGGTACATCCTTCAACAACTTTCGGAATGGCGTGTAAGATAGCAACAATTAATGTTTGTGGTCTCAACGACATGAATAAGAGGATGAAAGTGGCGGAATATTTAAAAACCCTGCGTTTGGATTTAATTTGTCTGCAAGAGACACATATAGAAGAGAGTAAGACTTATCTTTTGGAGCAATTAGGATTCAATGTTCTCGCAAGTACTAAACAGGGTACCAGGACTAGAGGGGTAGCAATTTTGGGAAAAGGTAGGGACGTGATTATTGTGAGAAAGAAGGAAGATAAATGGGGTAGATGGGTGATTGTGGAAATAAAATTTAGGGGACAGACAATAACTATTGTCTCAGTTTATGGATCCACAGAAGATGACCCAGAGGTGTTCCAATTCTTAGATATTGAGTTGGCTCAGTGGCCCGAGCCTATAGTGTGCTGTGGGGATTTTAATATACACGACCCAGAGAGTTTTTTTACACAGTCTGGGGGGTCATATCGGGGAAGGAAGAAGAAGGTATATAAAGCACTAGCTGCTATGGTGTCTCACAATGCCTTGGTTGATCCATGGATAAAGCTACACACCACATCTGGATGGGAGTACCTTTTACTCCGCACCACACAAAGTAATGGTCAGATTGGATTATTTCTTAACGTCTACTACCCTACTTCCTGGCTTACATATAGAAAAACTCCCACGGGTTATATCGGACCATAGTCCGCTGATTTGTACGCTTAAAATTACTCAAATACAAAGAATACCCTCGCAATGGTCCTTCGAGAGAGCTTTACTAAAAGATATCACATATAGGGAGCATATGGTTCCATGGATACAATACTTCTGGGAAGGTAATAGAGGGACAGCATCCCCAGGGGTGGTCTGGGACACGTTTAAGGCTGGAGTAAGGGGAGAAACTATGAGTTTTGTGTTGGCAAGGCAGAAGAGGGAAAGGGATAAGAGAAAACAAACAGAAAAAGAGCTACTAAGAGAGGAAGATAGCTTGAGTAGGGCTATTGTACGGAAGCTACCACTGGAAGAACATTTATTTAAAATCATAGCATTGAAAGCGGAAGCTGTTGAAGGATTGGCCAGGAAAGCGTCAGATAATTATTTAACGAAAAAGGAAAGAACATGCGAATATAGCGAGAGAATAGGGCAAGTATTAGCAATAAGAACTAGGCAGAAAACAGCAGCAGCAATAATAAAAGAGATAAGGGGTGGACAGGGGAATGTGGTAATAGATCCTAATTTAATAAGGGAAGTTTTTAGAAGATTCTACTCAGATCTATATACCCCAGAGGATATAGCAAGTCCGGCAAATATTGAAAATTATTTCTTGAATATTTTACCTCCGATATTGCCCGAAGAAGACTGTGAGATAATGGAGGGCCCTTTCAAGCTGGAAGAACTAGAGTCTGTCATCGGAAGTTTACCAGCGGGGAAAGCAGCAGGACCAGACCTAATACCAATTGAATTTTACCAAATATTTAGGGATGTGTTATGTTATGTTATGTTAATTTCGATTTATATAGCGCCAAATCACCGACAGGTCTCTTAGCGCTTGCTTTGGGAACCCGTCCTGGCTTTCCCTGCGAGATTACCCCTACTGGGCATCCCCAAGGTGAAGACCAGGCATCCCGCCACGGGGGGGCCGTAGTGGAGATTAAGCAAGCTATTGCCCAGAGCTGCAGAGTGTGAACCCATGATTCGAGTAGGCACTGAGGCGAGAATTATCGAGTCCGTGGACATTTGGGCTCAAGACCCTGCCGCGTCGGGAATTGAACCCTGGTCCCGGGTCTGACCTCTGCATCAGGGTCTGCCTCCTCTAACCAGTGAGCCACACTTCTCACACTGTGCTACTTGCAGATATGTTTTATACATTGACGCAAGCACAACTAGGGGTATCTATTCCGGAATCCTGGGGCGGAGCTAATATCGTTATTTTAAAAAAAGGTAAACCACCAGAAGCACCAGGGTCCTATAGACCCATAACACTGATGAACTCGGATGTAAAAATATACTCAAAAATACTGGCAAAAAGATTGGCAAAAAATATTGAACAATTGGTAACCCCCACCCAGCACGGGTTTATACCTGGGAAAGGGACAACCCAACACGTTAGGACTGTAGTTACCATCCTCGATGCCGCAGATGTCTTCGGAGACCCTGTTGCAGCGCTTTTGCTTGACGCTGAGAAGGCGTTTGACAGGGTCTCTTGGGATTATCTGTGGTATGTTATGAAGTGGTGCGGGATAGGGGATACGTTTATAAAAGCTATACAGGCCTTATATATCACCCCCACTGCTAGAATTAGCGTTAATGGAGGGCTCTCAGCTGCAGTTAACATTGCTAGGGGGACCAGGCAAGGGTGTCCTTCCTCGCCTCTACTTTTCGCGCTATATTTGGAGCCGTTACTGCGGCGTTTTGAATCTAATGTGGATATACCACAAATAAAAGTAAATAATTGTATAGTGAAGACACTAGCATACGCAGACGACGTAGCAATTTTAACATCAAACCCTACCTTAGCGATAAAAGAGGTAAAAGCGGAGGCCCTAATGTTTGGGCAGATATCTGGGTACAGTTTGAACAGAGCCAAATCGCAGAATATAAAGAATACATATACTAGGTGCGATGATAACAGAGTGGTTAGCTCGGCAGTATATTTGGGGGTTTCACTATCGGCGGACTTGAGAGTAATAGTTGAGAGTAATATGGCTCCATTAATTTTGGAGGTAAAGAGTGACTTAGAGAGAATGAACAATCTTCATTGTTCCCTGTTGGGATGCACTAATGTAATAAAAATGTTGATACTGCCCAAATTTCTTTATTTTTTTTAGAACTATTCCTTTGGTTTTTGAAGTTAAATGGTTTAATTTGTTAGAGAATGTATTGAATAGATTTATTTGGGCACATGGGAAGACCCGGCGTGCATATTGTTATATGACCCTTCCAAGAGAGAGAGGGGGGTGGGGGGCCCCTGACTTTAGAATGTACCATATGGCAGCAGCATTACAGTACATGCAGGGACTAATCGGGGGTGGTGGACTCGAGGAAAGAGTTACGACCATGTCCACGGAAGTGTATTCTGCAGTGTTGGGGGTCGAGACAGAAAATTGTTTATTAAATTGTGCAGAATTTGGGTACTACAAAAGGACTAGATTTAAGACCGTAGAAGCAGCAGTTAAGATATGGAATGCTTTTTGAAAAAAGGCGAACCTAGGAAGATATAATAGGTATATCAGGCTATATAAGAACAAATCTTTCCCGGCGGAAGTCTTCGCTGATTTAATAATGGCTGGATGGGCGCAAAAAGGGATAATACAGATTGGGGACTTAACGGATGAAGAGGGGATTGTCCAATTTGAAGATTTAACCCGCAAATATGGTGTTGCAAGTAGGGATTTTTTTAAATTTCTACAGATAAGGAGCTTTCTCAGCAATAAGCGGGGTGGGGCAGCGGGCTTTAGTCGAAATGAAATACTGGAGAAAATAGTATTAGGAGGGGATTGTACGATAAGATCTTTTTATGCAAGTCTTGCAAAAGGGAAGGTGGATGACATGGATAAATTTAGTAACAAATGGGTTGAAAAACTGGGGGGAGATTGAAAATTTTGTGGAATCACTTGACCTGGGGCGTACCATTTTATGCTCGGGTCCCCTCCAATCTCAACACTATAAAACTCTGTTTTCGTTGTATCACACACCGGCTAGAATAGCTAAATGGGGAGGTTCGACTGGTACCACCTGCCCTCGCTGTAATGCTGTAGATGCAGATATTGTCCATATGTTTGCTACCTGCCCCCAGCTACACACTATGATTAAAAATATAGAAGAATTTATGGGTAATACTTTAAGAATACGAGTTCAATTGACACCGCTGTTAATATTGCTGGGGAGGGATATGGGAGAAGATTATACCTATAAAGAATTTATGTTTATTGCCACCGCAGTATTAAGGCTGTCAATAGCAAGAGCATGGCTGGATAAGACCCCCCCAGTAATGCAAACTTGGCTTTCAAATTTATTAGGCATGTATAATTTGGAAAAGGCAATATACTTACGCA
Source organism: Lissotriton helveticus (assembly GCF_964261635.1). Classification (NCBI taxonomy): domain Eukaryota; kingdom Metazoa; phylum Chordata; class Amphibia; order Caudata; family Salamandridae; genus Lissotriton; species Lissotriton helveticus. The sequence goes on along the minus strand of NC_136063.1, from coordinate 794,648,799 downwards.
AGGGGAAGAAAGTTAGGATTAAAAATTTGGGAGCCAATTGCGAAATGGAAAGAGACCATGGCAATATAGTAATTTATTTGTTTTGAAATGGTTTAGGAAATACAGACACTTGTAAATCACAAGCCCAGGTGGAAATTGTGTAATGTATATTATTATTTCCCTTTTGTATTGCATAATAGGAGTAGTCTCATCAAACCAGATGTGGTTAAGTATAAATTTAAAATTATTTGACAAATTTATAATATATGTATAATGTATGTGATACAATGTGTAATGAAATAAAAATATGGTTTAAAAAAAAAATAGATACATCTCCAGGAAGCAGCATTCCCAGAAGAAACATCGCTAATAGTGGAATTGACTTCACCTACTTGATGTCTCAATCGCCAATCAATGTGGGGGTGGCAATGCAAGGTACAGTCACTAAACACTGAATGCAGGGCTGATGAACCACTTGGCCCCAAAAACTCACCTACAGTCACACCCCAAACTATTCCATGACACAAACAGGAGGAACATGAATTCCAGAATAGTTGGTACCTAAGCTGGTACCGTCACTCGTTGACCATAAGAAAGTAGCACAAGCTGCAGGGTAATGGGCAGCCACCACCACCAATTAACATAAGGGGCACTGTGCTTTCCACTAGTCTGCTATTGTGCAAGATGGCCTTGGAGAGGCCCGGCAAATCACTTCCCTGGCTCCCTTAGTAAAGCCTATGACAACATAGGCACAGATGATGAGTAGGCAGCAGCTACCACATCCAGAAAGACTCCTTTCAAGCTTAGGTTCAACAGACTTTGGTACAGGTGTTTGGCACGTTGACCTGTACACGAAGAAAACCCTCCCTGCACATTCTGAAGGCCCAGTGACTTAGAATGCAAACGGTCAGGGATGTATCAGGAAATAGAACACTGCCCTTCAGATGAACATATATATTCATTGCGGTAATCATGTACACATACGAAAAAAGGAAGCCAATTTCATCAATTTGAAATTCTTTCAGACATCAAATCGTTATATATTTGCATTTACGTGTTTTATGAAGCATCTCGCTTTAGCAATACTTTCGAGGTTCTTGATGTGACGTATTGATATTTTTAGGATTTGATCAATCCGAATCTCCATTTGGGCGTGTATTTTTTGGGTATCCAGACCTAACCTCTTTGAGTAATAAATACAAATTAAGAGTTTCTGACACATTAGTTGGATAAAACCACCAAATGCCCTAACTCTATAAAACATGGAGTTCAATCACTGAAGACTACATTTATCTTGCACCTAGCAGCAACAAGGCATGGGTGAAGGGCTAGGCTTGTGCCAAATAATGATTAAGATAGCATCTTAGTGGCACCAGAAACCTACCTGCCATAACCCAATACCAACGTTACCAACTGGGTTACGCAACTATTTCCTCTTGTCAGTCTAAGGAATACTCAACCTCTGTGCATCTAGACCGCTTTCCACCTGATCTGGTGCTGTTCGGGAGGAGGTAGCTAAGGAGGGAGTTCATCAGGTATGAGGTACCAATCAGCGTTATGGAATATTTCAATGCAGACCACATTAAGGACACTGCTACTAGAGGACTGGATGAAGTCCACCTCTCCTCACTCAAATTCCTCAAGGCTAACAATTAACTTGACTGACGTAGCAGGGTCTAATGACCACATTTATCTGCCTGAAAAAGCCCCCAGCTCACCAGTGGTACAGGGTCAAAACATGTAGTGGCAGAGCAAAATTCGCTCTAAATACTGAGCAATCCTAATGAATGAAAAGAACGAATCAGGTGAATATAATCAAGAAAAGCAAAATGATGATCAACAAATGATGCAAAAGAAATAAAGTAAATATGTACATAAATCAGCACAAATGGAACTCCATATAATCTGTTTTTACTATTACGGTTTATTCCCACCTCAGGATGATTAAATACACCTTTTCCGAGAATGTTGGCATTCCACACACTCCTTCACTCAATGCAGCTCAATGAGCTTTGCCAATGTGGGTTGGCATGGCAATATGAGAATACATTTTCAACGGCTCAGGTGTGCATACTCTGCCTTTCATCCTCCCGAAGGTGAGGAAAGTAACACTACCAAGATAGCAGGTGATATATAAAAAACAGGTTTGGGGGAATCTTCTTGCTCTAAACGGGTCTACGAATAGCCAGGAGTGAAAAGAAATGAAACTGAAGTGTGTCAATTAAAACGACCAGCACAAACTAATGGGCATCATCACTTTGGTTGTGAATATCCCTAATGTGTACATTTTTCACTAGCCGGCCTGAACTTCTAGTAGGTGCATGGGATTTACAGTCACCATAGAAGAATTTCTCTCTTATTTGGTATGGATGAATACAAGGTGATAATAAAATAAAGAGACAGAATACACATATTTGTACCATTACCACAGAGTATTGCATCGAAGCGATGACTAACAAGATTCTATAGTTACCAGACCCCAGGATGCCACAGAATCAAGATGTGTACTTTTTTTGATTTGCATACTTTTAAAGAAATGTGAACTATACTGGAAATACTAACATAAAGGTTTCCTGTACACACATCTTCACCACAAGACATGTCTTATGTCCTGATGAAGTAATGGCATTTTTTCACCGAAACACACGTCGCCCCCAGTGTGATCCCAAAGGAAGGAGATGTACCATTAGACTGTAGAGTAAAAGAGAAGGAATACGTAGTAGTACATATTTGTATGGAGCTCTATTTAAATGTATAGTCAAGTAGGGGAGTATTACCAATACAGAGGTGTAGGAATTGGAGCACTACTCGTCTCCACAGAGTGGGTGAATTTGAATATTTCTGTGATTTATGTAGAATGATTGTGATGGACTGAATTGGTTGTGAGTGCAGGTTCTTCTGTTCGCAGGGTGTAGTTACTTTACATCACGGGTACTCATAGTACGGCCCGCGGGCCAACAGCGGCCCGGCAAGCCTTCCCTGGCGGCCCGCGGACCTTGCACATATTGTACCGGCGTTTTAATTATTACTATTTTTTTTAAATAGTGTCTGCCAACACAAGTTGCAGAAGCGCGACTCGGAGACTGCTGCTCTGTGGGGGCCGGCCGGGCGATTCCTGCCGTAGTTAGAGTGGAGCAGGGGCGCTAAGAGGTGAACAACAGAGCCTCATTAACATGTTAATGGTCTTTTAAAGACCTGTTAATGCGCTCGGTGCGGCTGTCTGTGTGTGTGTGTGCTCCAAAGCTGTCTCAGCCCGGGCTGACACAGAGGCAGGGTGAGATGACAGAGGGAAAGGGAGGGAGAGGGAAAGAAAGTGAGACAAAGGGAGGGAAAGGGAGACCGAGTGAGAGAGGGAAGGAGGGAAAGGGAGGGTGAGGGAGGGAAAGGGAGTGGCTTTACTGGCTACCCTCAACCAAAGTTAAAGGTTTGGAACAAGAATGAACTATAACTGGTATAGCCTGCAGGATTGGTAAATTAGAGCTGAAAGTAGGCGATAAAGTTATCATGGCAGCATTACGAATTTTAAAATGCTTATCTTTACTCATATTTAACTATGTGAAGTTTAGGAGGGTGCCATGTGCTTTACTGCAGAGTCCCTTGCACTTGAGTCTACTGCATTCAAGATCCTATTAGCTTTGATTCAAGAATAGTTTCTGCCTAATACTAATACACTGGTAATAAATGTGAATTCTTCTTACTGCAGGCAAATTATGGAACAAATCAAGGAGTGCGGAATCCCTGAAGTTGAGACAAAGTGAGGGAGGGAAAGGGAGACCGGGTGAGGGAGTGAGAGGGAAGGAGGGAAAGGGAAAGGGAAAGGGAGGAAGGTAAAGGGAGGGTGAGGGAGGGAAAGAGAGTGACAGTGAGGGAGTGAGGGAGGGAAAGGGAGGGAGGGAAAGGGAGTGAGAGAGGAAAAGGGAGACAGAGTGAGGGAGTGAGAGAGGGAAAGGGAGACAGAGTGAGGGAGTGAGAGAGGGAAAGGGAGACAGAGTGAGGGAGTGAGATAGGGAAAGGGAGACAGAGTGAGGGAGTGAGATAGGGAAAGGGAGACAGAGGGAGGGCGACAGAGGGAGGGGGACAGAGTAAGGGAGAGTGAGAGAGGGAGGGAGAGAGAGAGAGAGAGAGAAAGAGAGCAAGAGAGAGAGTTGTCTGGTGGCTCAGTGGACGAAGGTGTCCGCTGCAGGGACCAGTGATCAACCTCATGGTCAGTTTTTTTTGGTTAGTCTAGCCCCGCCCCCTCCCCCACTGGCTCCGCCCCCACTGGTGCGGCCCTTGGACACAAACCACACTGTAAATTTGGCCCCCGAGAGAAAGTTTGTGAGTACCCATGCTTTACATGAACGTTTGCATGAACTGTGATACATATGAAATGAGACCGAATCTGTAGTACGTTTGTAAGATGGACATGCATTCTGACTATTGTATGCAAACTATTAAAAAAAATGAATTGAACATAATAGTTGATATTATTTGTCCCTATCCTGACCTGAAATGAATAAGAAATATAGGTCTGGCGGGTGTTTCTTTTTTTTTTAATATACTTCTTTTCTGTAGCCTGATAACTCACACATAGGGTTACCTCACTGATATATTTGAAGTAAACAACTAAGGACTTAAAATCCCAGTTTCCAAATGCAACAGGAATCAACTGAATATTATACAAGGAGTCGCCACATAACGACTATGGAGGTTACATAAGAGCAGATGAATGAGGCGGAGCAATTGCACTAGTTTGCAATAACACAACATCTGCATAACAGTGTTTGCAGCAGTCTTCTTATAATCAATACCCCCTCAGGTTCCTTAAATGTGCCTGCCTGTCACCCCCAAACATTCAGTGTTACGTGTGTGTGCCAGTACACAGCTTCCTTTTAACGCTGTGAATGCTGGGAGTTCAGTTGTAGTTTTAGTTCACTTCCATTGACTGACTAACTGGACTGATGCCCCAAACGCCGGTGATTTGTTGGAGCACGCGAGGTGGTCCCGGATGACATCTGATAACCATGCCAAGGCCAACAGGTGGGCGAACCAGTATCTTATTCACAAGAAGCCCATAACGACGGCGCAAAACAAAAATAAAGACACAGTCATTTGTGACGCGGTTTGGTAAAAAAAAAAACCTAGTCTGCAAAAAAGACATTTGCAGCAAATGATTAACTCTCATGGGGCAGATGGGTGAGTTTGTAAGAATGAGTTGGTGAACGATGAAAAATAATACGTAGTTGAAGCGTGCAACGGTGATATCATTAACCCCCTCCACCCTCTCTTCCGCTTCAGGCCTGCACCAATGGCTGACTACTAGACTGCCTTTCCAAGCCCGAACAGCAAAGGCCGAGTAACGGATTGAACGCCACCTGTGTCCGGCCGGAGCCCGTCTTTACCTGGGAGCTTCGAGGCTGTAACCGCGGCTCCTCCAGCTGCAGACCAGCACCCAGGCTTCCCCACAGCATTGAAGCCACAGCTCCTTCTGTGGAAGCAGCGCAGTCACGTGACCCCAGCCGAAGGAATTTAAAGGCGCAGTGCTCCCCTCTGGACAGCTACCTCCCTTACAAGGACAGCATGACAAGGCCCACAGACAGGGGATTTATGAGGGTTTTCTGCCAAAAAAAAGATTTAGGGAAGATTAGGATTTCCAGATGTGGGGCTCCACTGAAGTCTATGCGACTGCTTAACACCGGGCCTGCAAGCTATAGTTCTAAACGCTATCATAATAATAATCTGCTTTTATACAGCACTCACAGCCACAATTTAACCTATAGTGGGCATCATAAAGAAATGATTTCGCGTTGATGCAGGAGCTGAAGAATCGTACGAGGGAGCATATATTGGAATAATGTCATCGGCGCCCTGAGGGTGACAGCTGCCAGGAAAGTGATACATTGCATTTGAGGTTCAACACAGTTTAGCAGTATTTGGTGAACTGTGTACTTTCTTCAAAATATGTAAGGAGTGGGGTTAGATTAGTAAATTAGCCCCTGAAATATGTTGAAAGAGGCATACACTTCACCAAAAATGCACTGATGAGTTAGAACAGTAATTAACTGATCTGTGTCCTTATTTAATACATACATGCCAACGGACCTGAGGCATGACACAAGTCCATGCAGCACAGAGGGTCCCCTCAACTCTTCTGGGGTCCCATTCACAATATCTGTGAGAGATGGGAGATTTAGGGGCACTCATTACTTTTTGAAGGGGGCTCATCATTTTGCATTATACCACCGTCTTCAATGACTGAATGAACATAATTTATAAAGCGCACAAAGGACCATGGGTGGCTAGACACTAGTGTTGCAAAGCCGCATAGTGAACTGATAAGAGTACTTCAATAGTACAGCGCCTATTTAATTTTATAAACAGGTTTTTTAAGGCTTTTCTAAAAGGGAAATGCATCTTCATGGATGTAAGATGGCATGGAAGAGTATTCCAGAACCATGCCGTAGCAAATAAGAAAGATCTGCCCCCCCCTCCGCCCCCATTTCTTTTTTCGGACTTGGCCCTTAGGCCATTGATATAACCTGCCTGAACCTCTATTGGACGAGACAGCGCTACTCAAGGAACCACTCTATCTTTAGTGTGAAACTAGATGCATATCACAAGACACTTCCTTGGAACTATCTTACAGACTAAATAACCACCTCACTATACATAAAGGTATTACTGTCCAAGAACCCCATTCTTAAATACCCCAACAATGCCTGACCTTAGTGAAGCTTTGCAACAATTCCTCTCTCTTAAATGTCTTTCTATAAATCAGGCCCATGGCCAAAACTTTTACAAACCGAGTGTGCTTAAACTCATAACAGCAGTAGCATCTCCTTTCAACAACCACCCTGACAGTTCTGCTCCACAGGACTCCTACTCGCACACATCCCACACATACATAGAACCAGATCATGTGGACGGGCGTTCTCTTATATTGCTCCGAAATCATGGAACAGCCTCCCATCCCACAGCCTCCTACTCTGTTCTTGAATTCTGTAAGAAACTGAAAACCTGTTTTTTCAATTAACTCACCTATCACAGGCAGGGCTAGGCACACACAGCTGCTCAGCCAGTATACCCTCATGGGCAGTACTGCGCTTTACAAATACACAAAACATTACAACTCTCCCCAACCCCACACTCCTTTCTCTCCCTTGAAATCGAATGCATGACTCGTCGTGAGACCAACCAATACTTGCAACCTACAACTAAATCCTACCAACCTGCACAAAGAAAACCCTTCGCTGAGGAGTTTTTCTGCCCCCTACACCCAACAGTTTTCTCCCAAAAATGCCACTTGTGTATCACGTTATTCCATCAGATGGAATTCCCATCATGACAAATGCACTCTCTCATCACTAAAACTGTATGAATAAAATCTCAAAAGGAATTTCACCAAGGCTCACTCTACCTATTCTCTCCTCCCTACAGAAATTTCTCATCTTGTGATTCACTTTCCTGTGGCCCCTATCTAATAGTTTGTGTTTTACAGCTCCAATCCATGCACTACTGGGCATCAACTCAGTCCATAAAATTGATATTCCTGACCACAATAGCCTAATCCCACGTAAAGCCCTCTTCATATTCTTCAGTAAGGCCAAATGTTTCAGCTGAACCAAGCAATTCTTTCTCAAATGAAAGACTAACACATCAGAGCAACCCCTACCTTTAAACATTTCTACCTACCATAGCAACAGCTAATCCTAGAGCAAACCCCCGTGCCACACCACATAATCTGCACAGATATCAAAACCAAGCTGGCAGCCATGTCTCCTTGTCTCCACTTATCTCCCAGCCCGTTTGATGAAGAATTGACCCCATATCCAAACTGACAGAGAGGTTAGCAACACATGCACTAACAAAAACATGTTAGAACAGTAACATTACATGAACAAGTGATCTGGTCTCACATACCTCCCATAACAACTAGATTTCCACTGCCTAAATCCTTTTATCACTACCTCTGAACAACCTTTAATGCCAGCCTTTGTTACTGCCCCTCACCGAAAGAAATGTGTCTGTAACGAGGAGGGTCGGAGGGTAGAAGAACGGACACCACAGACCGAATGGTGGGTCACTGAACATCCCTCCCATCCTTCTATTCAGGGCGACTGGTCATCGTGGCCTCTCATAGAAGAAACGGACGAGAAAAAGGAAGGCGCCTTTAACTGGGCGTATACCGAAGACGAGGACACACCCACCCGTGACGTCGGCTTCACCAGACTGGAGAAAACCCCGGAAGAGAAGGAGGCGGCGTGTGACGACACTCCGGAGGAACAAACAGGAGCGTCGTGGAGTGTAAGGAGCAGCGAGATCGGAGAGCGGAGTACGGAGAGAGAGCAGGAAGGCGAGCCAGGAGGCCAACGTCCCTACGAAGCGCCGTGCACACTCCCGAGGGAGGAGTGTGGCTGGGACAGGTACAGGGGAGAATTGCGGGCTGGGTTGGGAGGCGGGGAGTCTCTCCACCGTAGTACTGCAGTAGACATCGCCCGCATTGTATATAACCTGTATATAACCCTTGTCCTGATCATACCTCGTCCTACCCCTCCCTTCCCATACACTCTATCCTCACCACGTACCTTCAGCACCACCCCCAGACTGTAAATACACGAACAACAGCGGTGTCCTTCACTTACCTGGTTCCCCGGGGGCCCCCTGTAAAGAGACCTAGAGTCCTGACAACCTCTTTTCTCTGTCTCCCTTTTCCAACTGTCGGAGAGGAACTAGCGGGAACAAGACACCGTGGAGACAAAAGAAGAAGAACTGAAGACAACTCTAACGGATCCAGCGGAGTTCGCTAGAGAAAGATTGACCTCAGGTACCAGAAAGACCTTTTCCAAAATAAAACCATATCCAAACTTAAAAAGTCTACGGTCTCTCAATACACCCACGCTACAGTGTCCCAAATTCTCTGTCCGGTAACCCCATTCTCAACTGTAACAGTACTTGCAACCACTGAACACTGTTTAACCTCTTCTTATGCTAATGTGCAAATGTAGCATTCTTGTAAATACTCTTGCCCCCTCATCATCGGCTAGAGCCATACTACTGATCAGTCTTCCCTATCCTCAACCAAATCTCCACACGCAGTATTCTTCTTGACCCCACATCTCAATAGACTGATGTTACTCCTTAGGCTCAGAAGTTCTGATACTGGAAAAGTTCCCAAAAATAACCCCAATGTCAGCAATGAAAACAAAACTACCTGCTTACATTTGGTACAAACTTGAGGCAAAATACTGTGATCAAATGATCCAACAAATGTACTGTTATCATCCTCTGCACTATCCTTCCCCCCCCGGATCCCTCGAGAAGCTATTGTTCCAACATCCTCCTTCCCATTTCCCCTGCTGATGGCTCATCCTTAAAACAGCTTCCCATAAAAGGCCACCCCTGTCAGCTTACCTGATATTGGAGCAGCAGACAAAATATTTTTAATCAAGCTCATAATTAAATTCACCACATCATCCTGCCGCAATTTTACAGACCAGCACCTGTTTTTTGTCTGATACCAAGCTCTGGATGCCACAGATCTGAGCCTTTCTTGTTGATATGCTCTCAGTTTTGAAGTTTCCAAGGACGTCTCAATCAAGTGCACTATCCCTACTAACCCATCTGCCACAACTTTACTGGCATTTCCAACTTGCGCAATTCTGCCTCTGGTGCTAAGCCACTGAACCTTCCACCAGTGCGAATGAGATAACGCTTCCACAGTTTCATTACTGATGCCTGAAATATGCCATGCACTAAAGACAATATTAAGTGACAAACAGCCCGGCCCAAAAATTCTCAACATCTATAACATCCTCATATCCTTTGCCGAATACCTGTTCACTAAATGAACCTCTGCCATGTTAGCCCCATTGAACAAAACTTTCTTGTCACTACATAACTTTCCTGACACAATCAGCACCACTACCAAGGGAAAAACTCCAAGAATACAATGCTGTGATCTGCCAACTTCCTGGCCACTGTTCCACACACCACTTCCCTTGCTAGTAGAAACCAGAATTGCTTCCAGCAGTGGCATAATAAAAGAATCGGGATACTTTATTCTGCCTTGTCCCTCAAATACTCCAAACACACACTGTTTAAATATCTCAGAAAGTCCAACCACATTCACAGATCTGCCTTTAACCCTGCAGACAATTTCATCCTGTGATGCAGCAGCGACTGCCCAGCAAGGGCGAATGCTAACCGCCTTTAGAACACCCTGCCTTCCCTTACTGCCCAACATGCAAAGTTCAAGTGACCCAGAAAACCTTAGACCACACCCACCTTTTTCTTTTCCAACATCTTATGCAACAAAGCAATCACCACAACCAGGTCTCCATCGCCACTGAATCAGTTTCTTATTCCCAAAAATGTCAATCTAGTCACTGGACCTTCAGTCTTTTCTGAAGCCTGTAGGGAGCAGGAGACTTATCTGAAAGCCTGGAACTCTTGTTGCTTCCGTCACAGGTTTGTAGAATGGCATCACATAGGGAGGAAAAAAACGAAAGTGAGGAAGGCGGAATAGAAGTAGAAAAAGGAACAGAGCAGGAGGAAGAAGAAAAGAGGATAAAAACTGAAGACCGACTCTATTGCATCGTCTTCCAGGAAGCCGACAAAATCCTTTGAAGCAAGCTCAGGAAGAGAATGAAGGTAAAGAAGTATGGGGGAGGAAGTAGGAGATTATCGAAGAGGAAAAGGGAAACACAGCTGGAGGGAGGGACCCGCAACACTAGAGGAGGTATGGGAAGGACTACAGGAGCCAGGAAGAGTCTGCAGAACCTAAGGGAGTCATACAATGACAGCTAAGTGTCTCCCAGCCCAGGAAAGGATTGGATCAGCACTTAGCTCCTGCCATTTTCCAAAAGGAAATTGACTTACCCAGGTGGGTGCCAAGGTATGGGGTTGATCGCGCAAAATAGCACAGCACACGTAGGAAAGGTGGAGTGGAAGCCTATTAAGAAACTCATCCCAGAAAGTGACAGTATAGAAAGGAAACAAGATTGTATGTTAAAACACTCATTCCATAAACTGTGGGAAAAGTTTCGGGAATTAAAGGAAAGCAGTCTCAAGAAAGAGACCTGTATACATTTATTTTTATTAACTTCAATATTTTTTTCATTTTAAACCAACTTGAGGTACTGAAATCCTGTGGAGCAATAGGGGGAGGCAAAGGGCCAGAGGGAACCTGAACAAGCAGTGTGAGCAAGAAAAAGACCCGATAGAGCAGTGTTCCTCACAGCCAAAGGAAAATTAGTAAAAAGCTGGTTTGCAAAATATGAACAGAAATTGTCAAGAGCAGAAACTCTGACAAGGCTCAGAAGAATACAAACAAGGCCAGAGAGAAGGTTAAGTCCAGAGGAGAGAGAGAGAGAAAAACAGAGGGAAGTATAACTACCTAATACCTCTTTCTTGTTCCTCCTACGGTGGTATCATCCATGCCCAGGAGAAGCCAACCATACAAGTCAGAAGACCAGCAGGAAGAAAAGACGAAACATTATCCTGAGGATAAGTGACTTCACCCAACCCGGTATATACTTGTGACACCATAAACGTCAGAAGTCGTGCTCTGTTTTATTAACCCAGGAATATAAAAAACATGTAGAAAAGAACCCCTGTACCAACTCTGTACTAATGGTTGAACCTACAACAGGGCCAAAAGTTCCCCTAAATCTGCCATCAAACTTTGGAATGTGCCCAGAGGCACCTGACAGGACTCCAACCTCTCAGAACTTACTATGAAGAAGCCATCTAGGTAATGCGTAACACCAACACAACCTGACACTTCAGGAAAACACCATTGAAGAAGAGGCTTTTCAAATAGGGCACATGAAATGCAGCAGCCCATTGGCAGTGCCTTGTTCACATAAAACATGTCTTGTAAATTGAAGACCCAGCAATTTGTAGTGATCCGGATGAACTGCAGCAGCTGAAAGGCAGATTTTGTGTTTCACTTTGCCAAACATTAACACCCTCTTTCTTTACCAATTCAGTTGCATCATCCACTGATGTCTAATGCAGATGAAATGTGCCTGGTAGGTAATTGTTCACCAATTGTCCCTCCAAAAAAGACAAATGTTGAATCAACCAGAACTGCACTTTCTCTATCTTCTGCACCACACCAAACCTTGACACAAACAACCTCTCCAAAGGCCAATCCTCAAACAGCCCTGCCATCCTCCCCTCAGCCAAATTCTTCTGCATGCTTTTTCACAGATTTCAAATTCTATGCTCTTCGCCTTCCAGGAGAGTTGTCTGAACCTACTCTAAAATCTTCCACAAAACCTTGAAAGAAAAACCACACTTCCTCTTGTCATGGGTATTGCTGCAGCCAACCTCCCAAAACATCAATATTAACTGGCGCACCGCCTTTTCCCATAGCACCTGTCCACCCATTCCCCTTCCTGCATGTGCTTACTCTGCAACCCCTTGTGTCCCTTGGACTCCAGCCTCTCCCTGACTGAAAACTTGTATAATTGCATGTTATCCTCCACACTTGGATCATTCATGTTGAAACTTGCAATATTCCCCATTGCACACTCCTTTTTTAAAAGCCCAACACACTCCAGTCCTTTCCTCACCACACTCCACTATTTACAGTCTGTCCTCTCCTGAAACTGCCCACCCCTCTTTGGGTGAACTGCTCCTGAAAGAGACGATAAACCATAGGAAGAACATTTGCAAAATAATTGTAGATGTCAGCCTGGTAGCCATCATCCACTGGACCCTCATATGTGTGGCTCACCCCACTTTCCTTCAGCATCTTCCGCCAGCCTTGCTCTAAACTCCTCATCATAACAAACCCAGGCCAAGCCTCCAGATTATCTGTGATTTGTGCTTAACGCCCATATATATAAAAAGCACAATATAGCACTCCAGCAATTTCTCACAAGACACGCTTCCATAAATTAAAAATGCAGCAGTCCAGTTCTCAATATTTACAAGAATCTTTGGGCATCTTGACTGCTCCTACTCCTCTTCTTTTGATCCCTCCTTCCTTGCACCTCACTATGTAATAATTTAGAAACCTTCACATATTCATCGAACCAAATTCTTTCTTTCGTGGTGGACATCAAGTGATCCACCAAAAGATTTGTAACTCTGATAAGCCAGTGTCTTGTGTTTTATTTCTTTGTTCTCTTTCTTTGTCTCCTCCTGTTTCACATCAAGCCCCTTTTCCCATCCAATGCCCCCAACTTCTCATCTTTTTTGTCCTCTTATTCTCCTTCCACCTCCTCAGTCCCCATGCCTTTGTTCACATTATACTCCTCTGCTCCTGTAAAACACCTACTGCCCCCACCGTGTTAGGCAGTGTGGGCCTCAGCCCTCTTTTCAATCTTTTCGTCCACCAATGACACTCATCCCACACTTCACTAACAGGTGGTCCATGAACACCTTCAATGATCTCCCCTTCTGCCAAATCAACATGCTCCTGCTCATAATCCAAATTTGTGTCACCCACCACTTCTCGCACATGTGCTCCCACCCCATCTCACCACCCCTTTCGCCCCCATCACTATAAAAACAAAATGACTGAGCAGTTGTGCCTTTCTTCACCTTTGGGGAAGCACTAAATCCTCTCAGACTCCAGCCTTCGAAGTCCAATGCATTATCAGCCTGGGCACACTAGACAGAGTGCCCTCTTAGGACTGGAATCATGGGGTCACACAAGACCCAAGCAGCTGTAGAGACCTCAACCTGCTTGCTGCAGGATCACCCTCATCCCTACTGGCCAACCTCATAAGGCTAGCTGCAGGAGGTAGAATGCTTAACCCAGCCTCATTACCTGCTGCCACACCTTCCTTCTCTGCCATAACACACACCCATCTGCCTATTGAACCTGCCAGCCCACATATTTGACTGCATTTGCCCTTCTTAGATTTAACACCATGTCGCCTGCTGTCCCCCACACAATTTCTCCTTTGTCTCACTTTGTCCCAGAGTCTATTTTAGTTAGTAGGTGTTCCTTAGTTAATTGAGGTATATTACTAGCTGCCTTGCCTGCTGGCACAGTATCCTCAGTTCACTTGCTTTCAACCACCTCTCTCCCCTGATCCCACTTGCTGCATTTTTCTAGTTCTTGCCCTCAATATCAATACCTTGCTTTACCCCCACTTCCTCCTCACAATTGCACAGCAGCTGAACCACGTTGGCTGTCGAGTGCTGGCCTGGATGAGACTTCCCTTTTGGCCCTCTCGCTTTAAAAGGGGGCAAGACCCACAACTCTTCTTTTGTCACCTTCCCTTAGGCCGCATGAAAGCCTGATGATGGCCTTGTAGTGGAATCTAGCTTCTTTACAGGCGCCACCTGCCAGTCCCAACTCTTGACTGCTCCCTCCTGTAGCAGCGACAGTACCACCGCAGTCTTGCTTAGCAAACCTACTCCAAGCCTCCTGCACTCACCTCAGATGAGCCCAAGATCTTCTTTTTTAACAACAGCTGCATCTGCTACATGGCGGGGATGCCACAGACCACAAGCACATGATCCCCTGCAATCCTCAAGGACCACAGCTGTACCGAATGTACCTTTCTTAGAACCTGGGGGGTATAAGAAAATGTCTCTTTTTATGTGGTCACCCTCAAAGTTTTGTACCAATGCTGCGGATTCTTTGGCTCTAAGAGTGCACTGAGGCCAGCTAACTAGACCCCTGTGGCAGTGCCATGACCCTTAAACATGCATGTTTGATTGGCTCATACCCAATTGACACAAGCAAACTTTTTCAAATACATTAGTACAGGGCTTTTACGTTATAGGGTCCCCTCAGGGACTGTAGCACTTATTATGCTATCCCGAGTGGAACAACTTAAAATATGGGTCCCAGTCGATCACTGCTAACTCAAAACCCCCTTTTCAATGTGTGTAAGTCACCCCTACAGCAGGCCTATTGAGTCCTAAGGCAGGGTGCAGCATATTAAAAAAGTAGAACACGTGTTTAACATGTTCTGGCAGTAAAAACCCCCAATTGTTCTTACTGGGAGAGAGGCTGTTAGCCCCATTGGTGAGTACACTATTACACACTGAACACCTCCGAATGGGACTACCAAAGCTGGTACTTCAGGGTATCAAATAACTCATTACATTAAGGCCGATTTGATGCCCAAGTTGAAATTAATTAATACTGTTGGCACTTGCAACTTTTAGACTCTGTTTTCCAGTTTTCCAGTGGGCATTTGCTGACGTCGGTCCCAAGACAACCTTCTGCCCACGTGAAGAGACGTGCTAATGGCTCACAGGACAGGTAACAATAGAGTCCTGTCACTGGAGGAGGTGTTACCTCCCCCTTTCATGAAGCCATTTGGGGTGTTGGGAGAAAAAGGCAAGCTTCAAAGGGCAAATGGTGAACACACTAGAGTGGGCTGCTCTTTTGTTTGATTAGACAGGTTGCAGTCGAGGACAGAGAGGGGGGAAAGACTGGCCAAGCCATTTTTTCTATGGGCATATAGCCACTCCTCTGGGGCCGCTACTGAGCTTAAAACACACACACAAAGAAGGGTGCAGACATCTTGGGAATGGGCAGGATAGAGTACTCTGGGATAGCTAGATGCCACACTTCACAGGAAGTTGTCATCAGGCAGGAGGGAACCTGGTAGCCTATTTGCTAGTGACCGCAACCTCATCTGAGGGCACTTTCTGGCCATGAAAAAAGGTACCCCAAGAACCTAGAACTCAGATCTCGCTTGACTTGAGAAGAAGACTGAAGAAGGACTGCCATGTTGACCTTGGAACTGTGAAAGAAGAGGCCTCACTGAAGTTGGACTGCATTTGCTGCACCTTAGGCTAGTGAAGGGAAAGACTGTGCCTGCTGTGTCCTGCTCGTGGAAAAGTTGTCCACTTTGCCTAGCCAGAAGCAGAGACTCAATGAGTCAGTTGTCTGACTTCCTGCATGCAGCACAGGGCCACAAAGCTGAAGAAGCTTGCTTGGTCGTATTGGTAGCCCAGATTGCCACTCCTCGCCCCTATGCAGACCAAGAGACCAGGCCCTGACACTCAAAAGTTGCATTAAAGTCTCTTGGACCCAGTAGAGTTGTCGGAGTACAGTTTGGTCGCCCAGAAGGAAAGTTATCACCAAAAGAAGGAAACCTCCAAAACTTCTGTGTCTGGTGACTGGTAGCCCAGTGATGACTTGACTTCTGCTGACCCCAAGAGGATTTCGAGTGACATTGTCCCCTGTGGCCAAAATCACCTCACTAGAACCGTGGACCGAGGAGTAGTCCCAGGAAGACCCCCGTCGACTGCACAGCATCTTCAGCATTCTGGAGCATCTTCAGCATCCTTGCATCAGGACCACTACTTAGTAGTTAGAGGCAAAGGGCCACTAATGCTGGAACTGGACTCAAGACTACTTTGCTTGAGAATGTAACTGTTTCTTCAGACCTGTCCCCTTGATGTGTTCCCTGCTGGAGTTGGTTGCCTAAAGTAACTCTAAGAAACCGCATTCCAATCTAACCTCTAGAAAGTTTCTTAGTGACAAATTTGTTGGATTTGCCAATGCTTGTTCACGGTTAAGCCAAAAGTCCTGATATATTGTTTCTTGTATCTCTCGAACCCTGTTGTGGATCTTTTTTGTTTTGGTGTCCATAAATTCATAAAAATACAGTCTAGTTTTATAAATTGGTGTTGGATTTCGTGAGAGTGGTGTTTCTTTCTTCTTCAATTGTTCTGGTGCTGTTTAAATGCATTACACTTGTTCCTTTGTTGAAACCTGACTGCTCAAAGCCACAGCTACCCAGGGTTGAGCTAAGGTTTGACAATCCTAACCTGACTGTTCCTTAAGAGGTTGGTAGTGTATTGCATAGTGAGGTGTCACAACCACACCATATAATAAATTTCCTCGCAGGTGGCAAGCAGGCTTACACCACCACCCCTCCAGCCGACCTCCTCATGGGCCTCTTCGGCATGGGCCTACCCCTTTTAGGTACCCAGGCCTTCTCAAGAGCACTTGGAATCAGGAGGTCCTCCTGCCCAGCGTCTCACAATACTAACTGAGCTTCCCCCATTGTCTTTAACCTTTCAACCTCCATAATCCCAAACCAATTAGGCCCCCGAACCACTAACTAATGCTTCAAACCTACAACAGTTTCTCTGCAGGTGACCTTAATGAAACCTACCCAGAAAGACGACCCAGACTGTCCCATCATCAAATAAAGTGACACTGAGACCCCGCCCACAAAGACCATCCACCACCAATCACCTGTTGTCTGGCTCCTCGAATGTACCACCCAACCAAAGAGCATGGGGAGCTCTGACTGTCACCTATATCCCAAGCCCCCAATCTAGTCTGCATCCTGAACCTAATGTGAGTCGTCCTTGTGTTGGTGCACTTACCAGGGCTGCTGTGCTATGGCAAGTCCAATTTAGATACCCCTTCCTGACCACAGACCACTCACCAGCACATTAGAAATTAATTATTATTATTATATTTGTATATTTTTATTTGATCTGTAATGCGAACTGCAATGCCCTTTGCCAGACTGCATCTAAGTACAGAAAGGTTAACATGCTAGAGCTATGTTCAAAAAGAGAATTGACAGAACAGGCAGTTCTCTAAAAGAATGAAAGTAATAACTTTGAGGGAGTTAAATCAGAGACAGTTCCAGAGCTTGGAGCCAAGCACTGAGAACCTTCAGTCATCTTGAGTCTTGTAAAAGGTCTAAGGTACCATAAGAAGAGACACATTTCCAGACAAAAACAATCAACTAGGTTGATCGCTGACAGGAAATCACATTTCTGAAACTCTCCAAATATAGCATTGACATGATTGCTGTGACGTGGTGTGTTGAAGGTTGTAATGAGTAATACGGCTGTGGTTTTTCTGGATCACACCAGGCACCTGCAGTGTGACTTATGTTTTTTTGAGGCAGGTGTTATTGCAACAGCCTGGATCAGTCCAATCCTTTGTCACTACCCCAGTGGCACCTGGACGAGGTAATTACTGCTGCCACACTGAAACAGATCTGCAGGAGATGAGCTTACCATTATCTTCTGCAGCAGCTAAAGGATGATCAATACTGTGTGGCTATTGCTGTGTCTGCCAGGGTTGCAAGGTTGAGACAGGGGACATCCAATTAGCTTTTCTATGGGTTAGAAGAGAGGGGAGTGGAGGGGGGAGAGCTCGCAGGAAGATGAGGAGATGAAGATAAAGTCTCATCATTGACTCATCTTCTGATTATGCCATCATAACAATCTTAGTGAGCATCCTCCCTCCTTTCCTCACCACACTATCAACCCTAGTTACAAAAGGAACTTTGCAGACTCACTTCTGACATTCCTAAACCAAGTCCACAATGGACTCACATATTTGCAACTACTTTCTCTGCCACAGGCTCTCATCTTCAACTCTGGAGAACACCTCTGATTCACTCACTCACTCACTCACGCATCATAGAGGAATCATGCATCACTATTCTTGTGACCTCCAGACAACTTGCAAATATCTTCCCCAGACATAAGCAATCTTAATGTCAGATAGCTTCTCTCCTCCGGCAAAATGTGCATCCTACTGGCTCATTCTGGTATCCCATCTGCAAACATTCTGTGCGTCTGGTGTTTTGGTGGCTTCTTTTCCAGATCTACCCATACAGCTCTATTATGCGCTTCCACCTTCTGTGCCATGGAGAGCCACCAAACCTAGCCAGGGGAGCCACCACCAGAGCATTAATGCATTTAATGTTGAAGGGTCTGTTGGCTTCAGTTAAACTATTTAGACTTAAACGCATGATGACGAAGATTTTTAAGTGACATTCATACAACTGTAAATGTAGGGGCAGATCTACAAAGAAGTGCCGCAGCTAGGCACCGCAAGCCCTTTGGCTGCGCCACACTGCAGCACTTCCGAAGCACAGGGAAACGACATATTTACAAGAATATGTTGCATCTCTATGCTTCCCCCTGCGCTGGCGCACAAACTGCCGCCATGCGCTGGCGAAGGCACCCTTGCACCATGGTACAACATGGGGTGGAAGAACTTTTTCAAACTGTGCAGCAAAGTTATGGAACAAAATGTCAACCACCACTGTGGAAAGCCAGAATAATTGCACGTATCCTGCACTCTATCACTGCAGTCAGCACCCTTAATTTTAGGTGTGCGTACCCAGAAGTCTACTTTTCTTCTGGTCGTCCAAGGATTTAGGGCTGGGTGTGTCTTTTAGGGGGCACATACCACCCACTTCCTTGTTTTGGTCCTGAGGAATACCGGGGATTTTCCCCTAATGGTAGAAACATGTCGACCAACACATAAAATAGAGATAAGTAGGTCGTAACTTCCCTACTATTATCTCACCTATACTTTTAATTTTGTCCAGTCACTTTTCTATTAAACTTTATACAAAAGCATACCAGGACAATTTTAACACTTACACTCTTTTTGTTTGCACCCCACATTTCACTACCAGCTCCACTGCAATTGCAGGTGTTGCAGCACACCCAAGTGACGCTAGGCCACTTGGGTGGGCCCCGATGATGAAGCAAGTCACCACTAGGTGGTGAGTGAGGGGTTTCCTAACAAAGGAACAATGTTTCCTGAGTTTAGACAAAAGCCTTCAGTTACCCTCATCGGGTAGTACTCCTCCATTTTGTTCTTTTGACAAAATGCCAACAGCCATGAGATTTCAGTCAAATCATCAATCCTTTAGGAAAGATCTGAAAACTTGGCTATTTACCTCAATCTAGCTCCTGTAACATAGGCTGTAACACTTCCATACACACCAGCGCCAAGACGCCACAGCATTCGAGCGCTATACAAACATATATCCTATCCTACAAGGATGCCTGCTTCTTGGGGAGATTGTTTTTGTGCAGGAAGGGGCACCTTCCTGCACAAAAACAATCACCAAAGGACTTTTCCTCTTTCAAAGCATGCTGTAGAATGTAGCACACATTGAAAGAGGAAAAAACGAGGAAAAATGAAAACATTTCTCCTCGTTGCACCTCCCTACGCCACCTCTAGGGTGGCGTAGCATTCCGATGCATCTCCAGATTTACGATTTCTCGTAAATCTGGAGATGTGTCTTATTCCATGGGTGTTGCGTGGGAACACCCACGTCAACACCCATGGAACGCCTCTTCAACGCAAAGTGCTGCGTGTGAAGGGGGCGTATTTATATATAAGGAGAGGAAAAGTCACTCAGGGTGGCTTTTACCACTCCTTGTAAATATGGAGGAGTCCCCTGCGCCACCAGTATGTCACGAAAAGTGACGTACTGGTGGTGCAGGGGGCTTGTAAATCTGCCCCGTAGTGCTTAATTGATGGCATGTTGAGGGAGATAAGCTCCATATTTCACTGGAGCCCCACGTTCCAACACTCCCAAAGTAGGCAGAAGATGCCTGATTTTTTTTCTTAGACTCATTAATAGTTTTGTTTTTTCCAAATGCATTTTACACCAATGCAATTTAGCAACAAAGTACGGTTGTCCTGTCTATTAAACACACTAATTATTACAAGTATTGACATTTGTACTTGAATAAAAGGTACTTCCAGTACACATTTATTTCAGTACACACACATTTCCAGACAGGCTGGCTCTCTCCTTGAGCACGGGGAAGTAAAACACCATATACGGCATAATGCCAACATTTGGAAGCAAGAAAGAGGGACGTTTAAAGAAAACATCTAAAGAATTTATTTTACTTGCATTGATTTGGAAGCAATTTAATGGAGAAGGCAGCAAAAATAAAGCTGTATGTGGTTTACAAAATTGCGAGTCGCTCTGCTGAGAGAGGTCTATTGGCACGTATGATATGGTTAGAAATGGAAGTGCATGTAAATATTCTACAAGCGCAGTAACACTTTGGCAATGGGGCCTACATGCATAGGGGTACTATCTAGCACTGTAAGCGGGACAAAAAAGTTTGAGAAGGTACTATTAAAAATGGCATGGGCAAAGAAGTGTAACTAGGAATATTTTATTAGAGGCGCCACCTTAGTAATATGAAACACCCTGCGTATATGATTATAATACCTTCCTCAGCTTCATCCCAATTATTTTCAGGGAGAAAAATGCAAGTACTCCCGAGGCCGGGCTTACATCCCACCCACTCTCCCAAACAAATAACAGTGGGGAGACACAGGCAATGGCCAATGAGTCAAGAGCTGCGAGTCGAAAAAGTTTAGGAACCACTGCCTTACCAGATCACCCATCATTACCACCATTTTTATCCTGATTCTCCTAGTCCCACTTTTTATCTGCTACGCTTTCTTGCCTCCTAATGCCCCGAATAATTTACAAATCAACCCTCTTGCTTACCTTTAGTGGTTCCCACCTCCACTTTCCCACCTGCTTCCCCTCAGACTGAAACCCTCTGCCTCTTTCCTTCTTCTAGTTGTTCCCACCCTAGCTTCCTGTCTGACCCACTACTCCTGTTTCCACTGCAGTCCTCTGCCTACTCTCATCCAACTTCTCCCTCAGTCTTCTTTCCTTAATTTTCTCAGTGAAACATCTACACCTTCCTGCTCCAAGGTTGTTGCCACTGGACTACCACCTTTCCTCCCAACCAAATCCATCTCCTTTCCATCTCTCTTCCCCTGCATCATCTCCTCTTTAGCTTCTGTTCCTCCTCTCAATACTATTGTCCCACCTTTCGCTGTCAGGTCATTTAGCGTATCCTGAGCCCCCTCCTGCAACTTACCCCCAATACTTAGCACTGACCTTTTCCGCACACACATCTGTTTCACTCTGTCTCCCAAGTCCCTTCTCTTTTGCCTTCCTCTTACTTGTTGCTTACACAGTTTGTGCATTCATCACCCCCTCTTTTATCTTCCCCCATCCCCTTTGTATTGCTTCTTGTCCTCACCACCCCCTGGCAATATCATCTCCCCTTTGTCACACTGGTTCCGACCACCCCCCTTATTCAGCCTTAAGCTACCAAGCTCTGATGGCAGAGACCTCAGCTCACATAGTTATACAAATTAGTAGTGAATGGGGGAGGGACGTGTGGGAGGGGTGTAAATGGGCAATAATTACTAGTAAATGGTAGAATTTAGGAAGATATTAGTAAGGGTTTAGGAAGGACATTCAACTACAAAACACCCTCAACAAAAGAGTATGACAATAACAATTTACAAAGCAAACAAAGTTACCACAACCCTAAAGGTTTCAAAACAGGCTCCAATGTACTCCTGTCCAGCCTTGGAGTAAGGCAAGCACCACTCATGGCCAGCCACTGTTACTGCAGTACACTGGAGGGAAACAATGGTGGCAGGTAATTTAAATAATAACCCCTTATGAAATAATGTTAAATAAATTAAATGAATCAAAAATTTAAATTTCACACATATATATTTAAGTGAAGAAATGTAATCACTGATTCATTTGTTTTAATAATAAACTTAATTAAAAGATGCATTCAACTTTTAAACTTTTGAAACAATTATAAAACGTTTTTCATTTAATTAAATAAATAACATTTAACCATGTTTACTAAATATTAATTAAAAATATATATGTTATGAGGATGAGTAATTTTATATGTTTAATACACATTTCACATTTTACTTGATGATTTTATGCGCTGTAAAAATGTATTTTATTATGTAAAGGTTAATAAATATTGTAAGTAGTTTTACGTTGATATTGTATAATAAAGTACATATAGATTGTTTTAATATAAACGTAATTAAATTTGCATATACTTTCCCTTAGAGCCATCTCCACAGCAGTGCCGGAGATCTCCACCAACAGATGAAAAGTTACTAGTGATAACGTTACACTTGTACATTCTGCTGTAGGAGGCTTCACCCCTCATTGGCGGGTGGGGTGATGCATGTAAGTCTGCCCTGTGGTGTAAAGCTTCAGTCAGAAACAGTGAATAGCATAAAAGTGAATAGTTACACATAGGGGTAGGAGTAAATATATACATTTGAGTAACCTTTGTGAATTGGGCCCATAGGCTTTCTGCAGTAGAGTTTGCAAGCCATCTAATATGCATCAGCCCTTGATGGAATGAGGGGCGGCCCCGATCTGCTACTGTAATGGCCAGGCTTGAGATTAGAAGACAGTCAGCAATTGATATTTCCCCATCAAGCATCAGTACCAACTGTGAGCTCAGCTGTGCCCTAAAACCCTCAATCCAAGATAATACTCTCTTTACATCAATACCACGTTTCGTACACAATGCAGAGGCACATACTCAATGTAAACGTACGGAAGATTATTTTAAGATTTCGGTGAAATAACAGAATTACTCATTGATTGCATCCCTAAGCTACTCCTGCTGGGATATACTAGTGCTGTACGTAAGCCATGTTGGAGACTAATGGTGATAATGGTATTATTGGCCATATGTTTGCGAATGTTGGCCTGGATAAAATGCCCCCCACCTACATCCTCTACTTTTTTTTGTTTTTAGAGTTTTACATAGCGCGAACTAGACCCAAAGATATCGGGTATCAGAGCGCTTTGCATGAGCACCAGTTTCGTTACAGATGAACACATTAATTTTTGTTAGGCACGGGGTGATTAAGGGGCATATGTATCAAATACCGTTATTGGGATTCTCAAATAGCGATTTTTAGAGAATCGCTATTTGAGAATCGCAAAACGGGATGTAATAAAAAATTCGCAAATATTTTGCGATTCCTTGGCATTCCTTAATTGCGATTAGCAAATTGCGAATCGCAATTAAGGAATACCTTCCCATTCATTCCTATGGGCTAGGGGGCCCATAGGAATGAGGCCTACCCATACATTTCTAAGGTTATATATCGGTGTTCTGTGCAAAAAACAGATTCAACTCTTCTCATGTCTTTTCATGGGAAGAGATACGATAAAACATTATTTTCAATTTTCTACTCTAGCCTACTTTCTAACTTTCGAAATTCCAGCTTATTTTTTGTCCCTAGATAAAGGGCCTAGTTTTTTCATTTTCCTATTTTAGCCCATTTTGCACAGCCCATAGTCTCTTTCCACACTGTGTTTGACTAATTAGATACATTCTCTCCAAGTATCCTATAGGTAAGAGCAGACACTTGCAAGGTCATACATGGTCCCAAACCCAGAATCACACAAAAAAGAGATATGCCTAGAGGCAAATTACAGCAACCTCTTTCTTGGATTGCCCACTACTGACAGGATGGATCAAAGAATGCATTCTCCTCCATTATAAAAATAGTGAATTCCTCACTATTTGATACTGCTTAACCCCTAACTGCTTAGGCTTTTTCCAGCCCCATTGTAGAGCTCTTTTCAATATTTGGGGTACGTCTGGCTTACGCCTGCATAACGTTTTTTTCCACATAAGGTATCTATACTAAATATGTGTCCTTTGTTTCTAAAATCCTTTGGATTCCGCTAGAAGGAACACAGAGAATAGCCAGCTTAATGTGTTTCTTTGGAGCAAAAAGTGCTGTGCAATAAAGTGTATATTGTTTTCTAAAAATTGCATCAAAGAAAGGTTTTGTATGTGGCTAGGTCAAACTGGAATGGTATGTCAAGCACAAATACAAGGGATTTAGTCCCAGACTGGACTGGGTGTGAATGTTTGACACTGTTCAGCATTCCATCCATTATCTTTGGTTTGCAAGATTCAGATTGTGCCAGTCCTCCTGGATGAGGGGGAGTGGATTGAAAAAATAAGGGTAAACTCGCCTATCCAGCCTGCTCCCTGCTCTCAGTGTGGGTGCTTCACTCTAGTTCCCTACCAGGATGCTAATGGAAATGTGTGTATGTGTATCTATTAAAACAAAAAAGATTGTATACACCCAACTATACACTGGCTCACGGAACATCCTGGCTGTACAAATCTCTTTAAGTGGGGTGTGAACCATTTTAATCGTTAATTTTTATAATTCTTTTGACAGAGTCACCACGACCGAGCACCTGGGCACATTACATTTATTTTTGGAAAACTATAAGGAGTTAAATGACAGACACTATTTCCTCATAGTCATGGGAGATTTTAACATCCATGGATGTCCGGATGAGTGTCCGTCTTTAGATCTACTTGGCCCTGTAGAACAGGGAGACATCCATTTCGAACATTCTGAACAGGGCGGTCTCCTCGAGACAAGCCTGATGCTCCCAACATTGTTGGCAAGGAGATACTGACATTCAAGGGGAAAGGTTGTCATTCATTCATTAATTATATTTTCATTAGTTTAATACTGGGGGATAGGATTCTCGGATATTCGCCTGTGTGGTCACATTTCAGCGACCACAACCCAGTAGTCCTGAGTCTGTCGGATCTGGTCTTAAAGTCTACAATAGTCTCAATCAAAATAATCGGATATTCGTCCGACAGATCAGGCCCGTAGCCTCAGATGGAGTAAGGTTATACCGGGAGACTTCCACTCTAATTTAATATCCACAGTAGGATCTGAGCTGGATACTTGTTTGAATCTGGAGGCAGAGAACGAGGAAGTTTTAGTGGCTTACTCAATTATCTGTGCCCAGGTTTCATCAGATCTCAGACAAACAGGGAAAGCTAAGACATTTGCCGAACAGGGGTGGTTTGACCACAACTGTTCAGCAGCTAACCAGAAATTAAAAGCCGCCCTGAACTGTGAACCAGTGAATAGGGCCATGGTGGCCCTACTAAGGAAAATATATAAAAAAGCCCTGGACATAAGAAGACGGGAGATTAGGGAAGCTGCCTGGGAAGACCTAACCTCAGTAGACGTGCTCAGGAATAGTGCTAAATTCTGGGCCGTCGTTAATAAAACTTTTTTTCAGGACTCCTGTAATGGCCACTTAGATTGTGGTATCCAGGAACAGGCATGGTGCACTCATTTCAAGTCAGTCTATGAAGGGGAACACTGTGGGGAGGGGACTACAGCAACCCCTTTTTTAAATCCCTATACTTTAAAGGTATCTGAGCCAGAGGTGGCAGATTCAATCGGGAAGATGACCAGCAACAAGGCTCCGGGTCCCGATGGCGTCCCTGCCGACCTCTTTAAATCAGACGTCAAGACTTGGGCTAGAATTTTAGTTAATGTTTTTAACAGGGTTTGCAAGGCAGATATTCCGGACACTTGGTCCAAATCTGTCATTGTACCCATTTTTAAGAAAGGAAATAGGGGGACCCTAGTTGTTACCGCCCTATTTCCCTCATTGACGCCGCAGTGAAGGTGCTAGGGCGAGTGGTCCTTGGTAAATTAACATCTTGGCTGGAGGACACAGAAACCCTCTCATGTTTACAATATGGGTTCAGGAAAGGCCGAGGCACATTAGATCAGTGCCTCAACCTTCACCTGCTAATAGGGAAATACACCATTGCTAAAAGGGGCACCTTGTATTTAGCATTTATGGACCTTTCTCCGGCCTTCGACCGAGTGAATAGGTCCAAACTTTGGGAATTGCTTCTCAAGTTAGGAGTTGATAAAAACATTGTGTATTTTCTTGCTGACCTACACAGGGACCTTACAGCCACAGTTAGGTATGATCGCTTGGGTAATAGCACGGGTAAGATTGCGATCATTAATGGTGTTAGGCAGGGTTGCATCCTGGCCCCCCTACTTTTTACCCTTTACATTAATGAACTAGGGGCTGTTTTAACTGAGGCATGTAAAGATATACCAAGGGCCGGTAAATTTTCCATCCCGGCATTATTGTATGCCGATGATGCTGCATTAATAGCATGTACAGCTGTGGGGTTGCAATGTCTTTTAAATTCATTTGCTAGTTTTATGAAGGCGCTGAATCTAAGTGTAAATTTTCCTAAATCACATGTTATGATTGTGGGGAGTAAACCCAAAAGAATCAAGACCATGATTTGCGAAGGAAATGTTTTATCTAGGGTGACAAGATTCCCCTATTTGGGGGTAATTTTTGATGATAATTCTACCTGGTTACCCCAGCTGGTTGCCAAACGAAATGCTTTCGCCAGGTCTATCCTGGTGGTACGGGAATTCGCTCGTAAATTGGGTGTGAAGCCTATGGAGGCGGTGTTGAAAATCTATGATGCCAAATGCACCGCAATAGCTATGTATGGAGCTGACCTGTGGGGGTTAAAAAACTTAAAGGCCCTGCAGGTGACTGAGGACAAGTTTTTGAAATCCATGCTATGTGTCCCACTGTCTACTCCGGGATATATTGTTCATCAAGAGTGTGGGGTTGACTATCTGGAGGATCCCATTGCCTTAGCGCCGCTACTGAAGTGGATTTCTATATGGCTGAACCCTGAACTAGAATTGAATCACGAAATCATGAGGGACTGTTTATCCCTGGAGCATGGTCACTCTATTCCCTGGTTGACTTACATCAAAAAATTGGCAGCTAAACTGGGTCGACCAGAATTGTTTTATTCCCCTAATAAACTGCTGAAGGGGGATATTAAATGGGCAAAAGATACAAATAAACAGATGGCATTTCTGGACAGAGAAGAAAAAGAGCTATGTAAACCAACTGTAAGGGCTCACCAAATGTTAATTACTACCGGAGGTATAGAACCCTATTTGAGAATCGTCAATAGCATGAACCACCGATTTTTATTGACTAAATTCCGATTGAACAAATTTCACCTTCTCCTTACTGAACGTTCAGGATGGACCAAGGACTCGGAGTTGGAGCTTTGTTCTTGTGACGGTTTCTCAATCAAAGACACTATGCACTTTATCTTTTTTTGTAAGCATTTGTGCCGTATTCGCAAAAAGTTAATTATTCCCCTTATCAAGGATAAGGGCTTCAAACAAGTTAAGCCTGCCCTTTTATATTTACAGTTGTTGTCTAGTACATGAAAGATTTTCAATGTAGCAAATTTTTTAACAATTGCACTAAGATTGAAAAGGAAAATTAACTGGATACATTGTACATAGAGGTATATATAGGCCCTAGGACTCAGCGCTTCATCTTATCTCCTCTTTTTTAAACTGCCTCTTTGTAGGCTTTTATCTTTTTAAATTAATATTTATAATGCACATTTTTATACATAATATGACTTCGTTGTGTAACGGTTTGTAAATCAACGCATCATTTTTTAATTAATGTCTTGACTTCGATGAATTTTGTAGCGCACTTTTATGGTTTTTGCAATGAACCGAATAAAGTATTTTTTTGACTGACTGCATCAAAGAAAGGTTTTGTATGTGGCTAGGTCAAACTGGAATGGTATGTCAAGCACAAATACAATGGATTTAGTCCCAGACTGGACTGAGTGTGAATGTTTGACACTGTTCAGCATTCCATCCATTATCTTTGGTTTGCAAGATTCAGATTGTGCCAGTCCTCCTGGATGAGGGGGAGTGGATTGAGAAAATAAGGGTAAACTCGCCTATCCAGCCTGCTCCCTGCTCTCAGTGTGGGTGCTTCACTCTGGTTCCCTACCAGGATGCTAATGGAAATGTGTGTATGTGTATCTATTAAAACAAAAAAGATTGTATAAAGTATAGCATACTTCTGACACAAGGAGCCTGATTTAGATCTTGGCGGGTGGGTTACTCTGTCACAACGGTGACGGATATCCTGTCCGCCGAAATATAAATTCCATAGGATATAACGGGATTTATATTTTGGCAGATGGAATATTCGTCACCGCTGTGACACAGTAACCTGTCTGCCAGGATCTAAATCAGGCTCAATGCCATTTAAAAGCACACCTGTTCCTATCACCCAATTTACCAAAGGTTTCCTCATTCTCACCCAGGGTTCAGATTATGGGAAAGCCAATATGGATTTCAGTAACTCCTACATTACAAGAAAACAAAAGTGTAACCATGTGAGACTGTCCAAGGTCAATGTCTGTCTTAGGAAATCGCCTGTTTGCAACCCCCTTGATTACATATAGCCCAGGGAGGTGGTTATTCACAACCATCGAGATTGGGAATTATATAGTAATTCCCAGCAAACAGTTCCTGCTGAAGAGGTCACCCCAGACACAGACTGGGCCAGAAGAAAATTAATTCAAAGTCTCAAAAATTGAAAAAAAAGTATCCAGTACGGTAAGTCTTATTCCAAACAACACTTGTATCTCACGCCATGCCACCTCTTATGAACAGTTGTCTATTGGTAAGGGTTCTCTTGTTTTTTAACAGGTCCTCGGCATCCTCCTGAGCAGTAGGGATGCAGATTAAAATCAGAAATCAAGTGGAAGGAGTTTCCGGGCACCAAGATGTCAGGAAGGCTACGAAGAATAATTTGAGCAACAGCAATCAGGTAAGTACACAGGTTTTTGTGGAAAAAAATGAATAGAAGGCTGCATGGAGCCACCAGATGCCCCCAGGAAGCATGGCAGTGAGGTTGGCAAACTTCTGGAGACAGGGATTTCGAGTGACATGACGCATCCGTAACATCTAGACCGCATCCTACATGCTGGAACACCCCTCACAGGTCACATCTGCGCCAGCACGCTCTCAATAAAGCCGCGGCAGCTGTGACCGAAACTGGTGTGAAAACGTGAGCGATCCTGGAAGATTATACATCCTGAAAAGTAGACAAAGTTATGAATTCAACAGGGGGTCATTTGTGTGGGCCCCTCAAGGTTTTTCCCAAAGAAACTAAGAGTTTAAAACAAATAATGAAAATGAGCAGGAATAAATAGCCATTGGTGAAAACTTTTTCATCTATAATTTATTTCCACAATGACTGATTAAAAAAACAATATACTGTTACTTCTGATAGACCTTTCTGGTCTTAGGGGTATAAAGGGTTTGTAGGTTCACACAATATCCAGAGCAGAACAACTGAACAGCAGCGTATTATGATTTCCCATTGTGTACCAACCGCACAGGAACTCATGTGGTAAAAAATAATGAAGAAAAATGGGTATGAAGGAAACCTATGTATTTCTGAAATGTGCACAAGATACTGAGTTTAGGAACAGGGAGTTTTTGTACACCTCTGAAATTGGGGTTGCTCATACTGATTCTGAGGGCATTTTTCAAAATGTCTCCTTTCTTGCACACTGACGTGCATTTGAAAGCCAAAAAGGCAGAGAAATCGAATTGAAAATATCAACAGGTTTTTAGGTCTCGCCTACGCAGCGCGCATGCGCTGAATAGGAGGACCTTTAGCCGTCGCTCTGCTCTTTTTGGAAGCACATACTTGTGCTTGTGGCGGCATTCACCTTGCGGGAGCAAGCAGGGGCGCGCCACGAGCACGAGTATGCGCTTCCAAAAAGAGCAGACTGCGCGTGCAAGCACACACGCACCACTCCCGGGAAGGTTTTAGACATTCATTTAGAGGTTTGGTGGTCCGGTGGTAATTCCATGAATTACAACTTGCTGTTTTTCTTGTTGTGGCGTGCGAGGGCAAACATTAACTAAAAAAATATAGCCTGGTCCAGAGAGCTCTCATGAATACAAATCGAGACCTACGTTGCCAAGAAGGACTATTTTAGAAATGCATCTTTCAGCAATGCTCAATCTGTGGGTACTGAGTCGAAGTCTGCTTTAGGAAACAGCATGGGGCAGGCGTGCCTGGTTTCCTTTCGAAGAACTTTCAAAGTGCAGCGTTATTGCTGATACCTTATCACCACGCAATAAAATGATACACGCTATTTGAATTGCGTTTCGTACTCCTTGGCTGTGTTTTGTTATTATATATGAAAAGAATTGACATCCTGCAAAATCCTACCGTACTTTAAACCCTAAATTATTGCTTCAACTTCTACGATGGTGAATAGGGGGTTACAAGTTACAAATATGTTGGAATCCCATTTGTTTAGGGGATTGTGGCCTAAAGATGTGGTAGGTGTGAGTTATCATTTTTACAAAACTGTGATCTTGCGCAAATACTATTTATTGCTGTGTCTCAGCTTTTTGGACTGGCAAAACAACGAGCCACTGAATCTTAATTTCTCACAGTGAAACTGTACTTTTTCTGACTTTATTTTTAGAGTTTGAGATTTGAACAGTTCTGACAATCTCTGGGGTGTCTGTTATTATTTATTGGCGATACCCTGTGAGAGTGTTTAGCGTGCCGAATACTAAGGAACGTGAGGGACAGTACCATGTCATTCACACTTTTATAAAATGTATAAACCGCTGCTCCTCTATGTGTCCCCAGACACCCTCCTTCCACACCAACACCTGATGCACTCATTCTAATTAGTGTTTCCGCACAACCTTATTTATATTTCCGAAACGTGTATGCACTATCTAGTTATGTCCCTCCTCAGCGTCTGTATGCCTTTGAATGTGTGTATATTTTAATTGGGGACTGTTTGCTAAGGAATGCAAAGCGCTCATAAAAGCTTTTTAACTGTAACTTGTTTATCTAACTCTGTTTTAATGTTAGCATCGAGGTTTAAACCATGAGTTTAAAAAGAAAGCAGTGTTAGGTAGAGTATTTTGGTAAACCTTTTAGAAAGCAAACTATTACAGCGTAAAAACAATAAAATCCTTCAGACTCTGTTTTTACGCAGGCACAAACTTGCCAGAATTTGTTTTAAAACACCACCCCTACTGCTGATAATGATCTTTAAAAGGTGCAAAAGTTTCACTTTATTGTGCCAGGCAGAGTCCCATTCAACCACATTTTGTAACTATTGGAGCGTTTCACACCCCTACAGACTTGATGGGGGCTACACTTGATAGTCTTTTGGAAGCAATTTGAGGCGAGTTCCTTGCTTTTTTATAGGACTTCCCAGTGTGCGCCCTTTTCCTTTTGCTCTAACCAGGGGCGTAACACAGGCCCCCGCAGCCCACACGGTGCTGGGGGCCCCCTAGCTCCAAGGGGCCCTCTCGGCACTGAACTCTGGCCGGGAGAGCTCCTGATTGAGCACGGAGGGGGCCCCCCTAAGTACCGTGCAGGGAGTCCCCCTCACTTTTCGTTACGCCAGTGGCTCTAACAGTTATACTGAATCTAGAGGAACAGTAACTTTTAGAATTGTGCGGAAAGCTCCACCTTGTAAAACTAATAGTAGATAGAAATCTTTCTCTCCTTTTACGGGTGTCTTTTGTTGCTATTTTTACATCCCTGACAATAGTGAAGGATTATACATCAAGCGCATTGTCGTCCTTCAAACCACTACCCTACCCTGAACCCAAAATGATTGCTTAGACCTTGTACACTATTGAAAATGGGTTTCCGAGTTACTAATATGTTGAATTTCCATTTCTTTTTGGAATTGTGGCCAGAAGAATTGGTAGGTGTGATCTTACGCAAATCCGCAGTTATTACAGTGCTGATTTATAAGGATAAAAAATTACATTGACAATAACGTCTTTTCAAAATAATGGCCCTACTGACAAATGCCACAATGCTTCTGTGTCACTCATTACTATTAGTGCTATTTCACGTAAAGCAATAACTGCAGGTCAAACTGACCATCACACACTTCCAGCACTCTCCAAAGTGGCCACTCCAAGCATTCATAAATACACTCACTCTCTCTGCACTTCCTCCAGTCTTGGCTTAAAACATCTCACAAAAATACATTTTCCTTCTCATCCTACAAAATAACTGCATAACTAACTCTACCACTGTCACTCAATACACCACTAACTCTCTCAATAACTAACTAACTGAATACCTCTCTCATTCTCACTAGATAAATAAATAACTCACTCTCAGTAACTTAACTAACTCACACGATCTCAATAACACAGTCACTGACTATCACTCAAACTAATTCTATAAGTCACTCACTCACTCTCACTAACTAACTAACTAACTCTCTCATTCTAACTAACTGGCTCTCTCACTCTCAATATATAACTAATTAATGTTCTTACTCTCTTTCACTAACTAACTCTCTCAGTGGATCTCTGACAGAATATCGAGGCTGAAAATATCGACAGACAAAATATCGACGTTGGAATATCGAAGGCAAATATATCGACGCCCTATCTACAACATGGTAGGTACAAAAATATCGAAACAAAAATATCGATGTTAAAAATATCGTAATTAAAAATATCATTTTTAAAACAAAGGTAAAATTAAGTAAATAGTACTTATATATATTTTAAACTTATGTTAAAATGTGTTATAATGTTTAAAATGAATAAATAATACATATTTACTATTAAACATTTAATTAAAATTAATAATACAATATATAATATATACTTAAATAATATATACATTATTTCTTAAATAATTATAAAATATTAACAAATACTACAATTTAAAAATACATCAACACTCATAAAATAATAACATACATAATAATAAATAATTATATTTAATAAATAACAACAATTAAATATACTTTCAATATTTTTAAAATTAATTAAATACAACATTATGCAACATCTTAAATACATAAATAAATATAAATAATATTGAATAGCATAAGGGTAAAAATTACTATTCCAACTCCAGTGCGTGCAACAGTAGGGAAAGCGTTGGATCGCGGGTATGTAAAAATTACTTTTCCCACTCCAATGAGTACAACATTAGTGAAAGCGTTGGATAGCGTAAGAGTAAAAATTACTATTCCCACTCCAGAGAGTGCAACAGTAGGGAAAGCATTGGATAGCGGGTGGGTAAAAATTACTATTCCAACTCCAGTGAGTGGAGCAGTAGGGAAAGCGTTGGATAGCGGGTATGTACAAATGACTATTCCCACTCCAATGAGTACAACATTAGGGAAAACGTTGGATAGCGTAAGAGTAAAAATTACTATGCCAACTCCAAAGGGTGCAACAGTATGGAAAGCGTTGGATAGCGTAGATTGGCTAATTACTATTCCAACTCCAGAGGGTGCAACAGTAAGGAAAACATTGGATAGCATAGGGGGAAAAATTACTATTCCCACTCCAGAGAGTGCAACAGTAGGGAAAGTGTTGGATAGCGTAGGGAGAAAAATTACTATCCCCACTCCAATGAGTGCAACATTAGGGAAAGTGTTGGATAGCGTAAGGGTAAAAATTACTATTCCAACTCCAGTGAGTGGAACAGTAGGGAAAGCATTGGATAGCGTATGGGTAAAAAATAATATTCCAACTCCAAAAGGGTGCAACAGTATTGAAAGCGTTGGATAGCGTAGGTGGTAAAATTACTATTCCAACTCCAGAGGTTGCAACAGTAGGGAAAACATTGGATAGCGTAGGGGGAAAAATTACTATTCCCACTCCAGAGAGTGCAACATTAGGGAAAGCGTTGGATAGCGTAAGGGTAAAAATTACTATTCCAACTCCAGTGAGTCGAAAAGTAGGGAAAGCATTGGATAGCGTATGTGTAAAAAATAATATTCCAACTCCAAAGGGTGCAACAGTATTGAAAGCGTTGGATAGCGTAGGTGGGAAAATTACTATTCCAACTCCAGAGGGTGCAACAGTAGGGAAAACATTGGATAGCGTAGGGGGGAAAATTACTATTCCCACTCCAGAGAGTGCAACATTAGGGAAAGCGTTGGATAGTGTAAGGGTAAAAATTACTATTCCAACTCCAGTGAGTGGAAAAGTAGGGAAAGCATTGGATAGCGTATGGGTAAAAAATATTATTCCAACTCCAAAGGGTGCAACAGTATTGAAAGCGTTGGATAGCGTAGGTGGGAAAATTACTATTCCAACTCCAGAGGGTGCAACAGTAGGGAAAACATTGGATAGCGTAGGGGGAAAAATTACTATTCCCACTCCAGAGAGTGCAACATTAGGGAAAGCGTTGGATAGCATAAAAGTAAAAATTACTATTCCCACTCCAGAGAGTGCAACAGTAGAGAAAACGTTGGATAGCGGGTGGGTAAAAATTACTATTCCAACTCCAGTGAGTGGAACAGTAGGGAAAGCGTTGGATAGCGGGTATGTAAAAATGACTATTCCCACTCCAATGAGTGCAACATTAGGGAAAACATTGGATAGCGTAAGAGTAACAATTACTATTCCCACTCTAGAGAGTGGAACAGTAGGGAAAACGTTGGATAACGAGTGGGTAAAAATTACTATTCGAACTCCAGTGAGTGGAACAGTAGGGAACGCGTTGGATAGCATATGGGTAAAAATTACTATTCCAACTCCAGAGGGTGCAACAGTAGGGAAAGTGTTGGAAAGCGTAGGGAGAAAAATTACTATTCCAACTCCAAAGGGTTCAACAGTAAGGAATGCCAATTAATAAATATTTACAAAATATATTACACATAAAAAATTGTAATTATTTACAATTAAATTACTTCCCACACTATTCCCCTATAAACCCACAACCCGCTCTGGTACTAAAACATAACATTTAATAAAAATTAACATTAATTGCCAATTAAATAATTAATTTCTCAAATAAAATAATTAATTGCCAATTAATAATTACTATTAAATTATTTCCCACCCTATTCTCCTATAAACCCACAACCCACTCTTGTACTAAAACATAACATTTAATAATAATTAACATTAATTACCAATTAAATAATTGATTTATCAATTAAAATAATTAATTGCCAATTAATAATTAAATTAAAAAATTAATTAATTACTATTAAATTACTTCCCACCCTATTCCCCTATAAACCCACAACCCGCTCTGGTACGGAAACATAACATTTAATAAAAATTAAAATTAATTACCAATTAAATAATTAATTTATCAAATAAAATAATTAATTGCCAATTAATAATTACAATTAAATTACTTCCCACCTATTCCCCTATAAACCCACAACTCGCTCTGGTACTAAAACATAACATTTAATACAAATTAACATTAAGTACCAATTAAATAATTAATTTATCAATTAAAATAATTAATTACCAATTAATTATTACAATTAAATTACTTCCCACCCTATTCCCCTATAAACCCACAACCCGCTCCGGTACTAAAACATATAATTTACTTAAAAATAGATTTATTAATATATAAAAATAACACACATATAATATAAATTAATTTAAATACTTTACTAAAACATAACACATACATAATAAAAATCTAAAATATAATACAAATATCGATATTAATAACATCGAAATTAGTTACATCGGTATTTATGCTATCGATATTACTAACTTCGATATTACTTACATCGATATAAATGATTTCGATATTACTTACCTCAGGGTCGATATTCTGTCCTACGATATTCTTGACATCGATATTCTGTACCTTCGAAATTTTAAACACGATATTTTGGTAGGTCGAAATTTTCAACTCGATATTTTGACTGTGTACCCTCTCAGTAACTAACTGACTCTCTCTATAACACTAACAGACTCTCCCTCACTACCTCACTCACTCTATCACTCTCACTAACTAACTAGCTCTCTCACTCAATCTCACTCACTAAATAACAGGCAAACTCACGTTATCACTACCTAAATAACTCTCTCACACAATCACTAACTCTCACACTCTCAAAGCGAACAATTAACTGACTCTGTCACTCTCAGTAACTAACAAAGTCTCTCACACTCATTAACTAACTAACTCTCACTCGAACTAAATAATTAACTATCTCAGTCTCACAAACTAAAGAACTAACAAACTCTCACTCAGAAAAACTAGCATCCTCTCTCACTAACTAACTCACTATCTCACTAACTAACTAACTCACTAACTAAATAACTAACTCTCTAACGAACTAACAAACTACATAACTCTCTCACTTTCTCTCACTAACTAACTAACTCTATTACTCACTAACTAAATCTCTCACTAACTAACTTACTCTCCCTCTCTCAATAACAAAAGAACTCTCACACTAACTAACTAACCTTCACCCTCCTATTATTTAAGCCCACCCCATATAAAAAAACATTCACTATCACTAATTCACTTCCTCTCTTCCTCTCACTAAGTCTCTCATTCAAATTCACTAATGCTCTCACTCTCAATAAATAAATCACTAACTTTACAACTCTCTTTCACTAACAAACTCTCTCACACTCACTAACTAAATCCCTCTCAAACACAGACTCTCTCTCTGCTGACTCTCTCACTCTCACTAACTAACTAAATGCTCTCACTCTCAAACTAAATAACAAACTTACTCTCTCACTTTCACTAACTAACTCTCTCACTCTCACTAACTAACTCTCAATCTAACTAACTAAAGATCTATCTTGCTCTCGCAAACTAAATAACTAGTTGCTCTGTCTACTTTCTAATATTTATAAACACACAGCTTCTGTGCTGCACAGCTAACCACTTATATGGTCCCAAAGGCGAGGCCTATTGGCTATGCCAATGCTTGTTTATTCTGTGTTCCAACATATCTCCCGATAAATAATGGTACACGCCTCTGTGGCTAGTACCAGGGCCTGTGACTCAAAACACTCCAAAACACGATCTGGAGACATCACGTTTCACCCAACATAAACAATGTTTTTTTGTTTTTTTTACAATGCAAGTTGTCCCTAGTTTGATGCTTCCTGTCGTGAGCGCTAGTTTATCCTGCTACCCTAGGAGGAGAGTGTTTTTATCAGGACAAGTGTGCCTTGGTACTGGCTAAGAGGCATATGGTGATGAGATGGGGCGGGGGACCACTGCCACAGATAATTGAATGCAAAAAGAACAATTGATGGACAGAATGCAGAACAGATAATTGACTGCCACAGGGATTTGGCTTATTGTAACAGTGCAACAGAGATTTATCGTCTACTGATGTCTCCAAGGTCTAGACTGCAAGAAATCTGGGGGCCCTTCCTGACATGAGCTGTATAGAAACAGGCAGTAGTATAGAAACATCAGGTGATTTATAAGGTGAAGCTCCGATCCCATTAGCTAGGGGTAGATGGCTGATTAAGTGAAAATGAAAGGAGACCCCTGCTAATCAAAGACGTCCCTAGGGCAGGACAAATATCTACATTGCACAAAAACCCTGGACCAATATGCCCGAACCCAGGCGCAATCCCACAAAATATGACAAAACGTGCCCTCCTCCCCACACCCCCTTAAGCAAAACCGTGAATCTACATACCCTATCCTGTATTGTGTCGTGCGTGGGGTGTATGAACGGTGTAAGATGCGTAGCTGAACCAGCCTAAACCGGGCACAAATTGCCACCTCCCGGGGACTCTGCAATGCCTCCCGCCAGTCATCGTCCTCCAATAGCCCAATATCTGATTCCCATTTTTCCCGTAAAGGTCTCAGGGGGTCCGCCAAGTTATTAATGAGTTTTTTGTACATGAGGGAGATGGCATTGTCGATCATGGGGTCCATCAGTAGCCTATCTTCCAGAGGGGCATAGTCTGGTATCGGCTCTCCTAGGTGCAAGTGTTGGTGTAGGGCATGCCTAAGTTGTTGATAGTGTAGAAACTTCTCACTCCCCATTTGAAATTCCGCCTGTAGGGTAGTGAATTCCACCATACCCCCTCTTTTCCAAATATCCCCCAGTACATCAATACCCATTAGGCTCCATTGACGAAGACCCTGAAGCTTCGCAACCTCTGGGAGGAAATTCCCGGTCCATAATGGGGTTTGTGCTGTTAGTTTTCTCTCCCAGCCCAGCAGTTTCGTCGCCCGCTTCCACGCCCCTACCACCGTCGCCGTTTGGGTTGGCAGAGGTGGGCCGCGCCTACCCCTATTATAAAGAGCTGCTAGATAGGTACCACTGCCGAAGACCATGCGATCTACCCTATAAGCCAGCTCCTCCATTGCGCAAACACCCACCCATTGATGTTGACCAACTGCATCGCCCAATAATAAAGCCGGACATCCAGGACGGCGAGCTCTCCATCATATGCCCCCCGCTGTAGCTTCCTGAGAGCAATTCTCGGGCATCCCCCACTCCATAGTAAGGAGCGTTGTTCCGATTCAATCACCTTAAAAAAACGATCCGGGACCGGACAGGGCGTTCTCTGCAGAACATATAGCAGGTGTAAATAAAACAGTGCGCAACATCAAGGAGAGCGGGAGGGTTTTCCAATGCTCAACATCCCCATGTAGCCGCTCCAATTGAGCCGACACATTAAGACGCAGGAACTCATCCTCCGACTTTGTGACCCAAATACCAAGGTACCGGAATAATTCCTTCCAAACCAGCCCCCTACATTCCTCAGCTAAGCTCGGCTGTGGGCCCGCCAATACATGACCTAGGGACTTATCCCAATTGATACGGTATCCGGAATACTCACCAAACGTGCGCAAAATTTCCAACAGTCTCTGAATGGAGGCAGCTGGCCGTTGAACATACAATAAAACATCATCGGCGTACAACGATATACGCTCTTCCCAGCCCCCTCCCAAGTCAATGCCCCACACCATTGGATCCGTCCGCACCCAGGTCGCCAGCGGCTCCAGGGCCAAGGCGAATAAGGTCGGGGAGAGCGGACAGCCCTGCTGCGTGCCCCGTCACAGTTGAAATTCCCTAGACAGGGCGCCATTGACTCGGACCCTCGCCAGCTGCTCGGTGTACAACAATTTCACCCACGACCGGAAGTTGTCTCCAAAGCCCAATTTTGCCAAAACTGCATACATGTATTGCCATTCCATACTATCAAAA
The DNA here is from genome assembly GCF_964261635.1 of Lissotriton helveticus. Taxonomy (NCBI): domain Eukaryota; kingdom Metazoa; phylum Chordata; class Amphibia; order Caudata; family Salamandridae; genus Lissotriton; species Lissotriton helveticus. Next base: position 794,609,595 of record NC_136063.1, on the reverse strand, counting down.
GCCATATGGGCATCTAGAGACAGCAGGGCCGCCGACACGCTCGGCCGGGCAGATACCGCCTGTAATACTCCAAAAAGGCGCCTCAAATGAAGCCGCGTGCTCCTGTGCGGCATGTGCGGCATGAAGCCCGACTGATCCGGGTGGATCAGAGACTGAATAACCGCCCCCAGTCTTGTGGCCAGGATCTTGCCGAGGACCTTTGTTTCATAATTAAGAAGAGATATGGGCCTGTACGAGCTACACAAGTCTTGCGGTTTGCCGGATTTCTGAATTACTACGTTCGTTGCGGACCTAAGATCCTTCGGAAGCATCCCCTCCTGACGGGCTTCATTGAACATACGTAGCATGTGAGGCGCAACTTTACTCGCCACACATCCAAAAGCCTGTGCCGGAAACCCGTTAGGCCCCGGCGCCTTCCCCATCTGTAGATCTCCCATGGCATCTTCTACCTCTTTCACTGTAATTTCGGACTCCAAGCTATCCCTATCTGCCGGGTCCAGGTTTGGCAACTGCAAGGGGGCCAGAAAGTCCTCGCACTCCCACTCTCGCCGTTCATTTTGCGACCGATACACCGCTTCATAATAAAGCGCGAACTCCTCCACTATGCCCACACTCGTGTCTTTCACCATCCCACTTGCCAGTCACGTTCCCTGTCCCGTTTCTTGAGCCAGGCTATCATCTTATTGGCCTTCTCCCCTAAATCATAAACGCGCCTCTGGGTAGCCAGTGCACGTGATCTCGCCTGGTCAGTAAGGACATCCTTTAATTCTTTCTCTAAGAGCCGCAACCTGTGCCGACGGTCCTGCTCCTGCGTTTCCCCCTAGCACCCTCTAAGGCGTGGCACTCCAATTCCAGTCTGTCAATTTGTGCATATTTGTCCTTCCGACGTTTCCCCACCTCCGCCTGTACAAAACCCCTAGCCACGGTCTTAAATGCCTCCCATACTATACCATGTGATCTCACTGAGCCCACGTTATCCTCAAAATATTGGTCTACGCGCTCCCGGAACTGTTCCTGAAACTCCTGGTCTTTAAACAGAAAGACATCAAGCCGGGGAGGACTAGTCCATTCCCTTTCCGGACCTCGTAATTTCACCCCCACCGGGGAGTGATCGGATATACCTCTTGCCTTATGGAAAACACCATGAAAAAGGCCCATATGACCCACCTGCATGAATATATAATCAATCCTGGACCCTGAGCCATGTGCTGCGGATATATGTGTGTATTGCCGAATTTGAGGGTTATGTGCCCTCCACAGATCCATCAAGCCCATAGCATGCACAAAACCTCGGAGATGGCACGTCCCCCCCTGGTAGGCAGTGCTTGTGACCTATCAATGTCCCTAGTCATGACCTCATTCATATCCCCCCTAAGAGCAGGACCCCCGCCGGCATATCCAAGAGTAGCTTCCCAATATCGGGGAGAGTAGTGCTGTGTAGCTTTGGGGGAATGTAAAGCGAGCAGAGATTAAGTGTCAGCCCCTCCCACTGTCCAGAGACTGCCGCATAGCGCCCCAATGGGTCTAACCATTGCCACCCAATCACCAGCTGAAGGGAATTTTTATTTTTTTTTTTAAAACCTTTATTATCGTCAAAAGGATATACAAGTCTAGGCCTACAACCAAATCGGCCGGCCTCAATACGTAAAGCAATCAGAAGTTCCAAGGCAAACATTACAGAGTCAAGCAGCAAGAAGCAGAGGCAATACAATCGTAAAAAGGGAGAATATACCTAGGAACCAGAGGGCCAAGACACAGGAGCAAAAAAGGTTAATTTTATAATATGGGGATAAGGCGTATGACAGGCTCACTTTCAATATAGAGACGTCCGAAGTCCCAGAACCAGCCTCAGCGACAATAAGGGGGTATGGGGCCGCAATACAGGAGAGACAACACAATTCACACAGGAAGATCGGGATAATTTAGACATAATCGACACTTGAACATTATCATCGTTACATGCCCACCACCCACTGAAGGGAATTTTTAATGAGGATCCCAGCGCCCCTGGAGCCCGTGGTAAAACCTGCATGGGCCCACAACGTGTAGCCGAATCTATTAAGGGCCTTGTAGTGGTTCCCTATCAGGTGTGTGTCCTGGAGGAGGACAATATCTGGGGCGTGCCTATGGAGATACTGAAGTATCATGGTGCGCTTAATCTTGTTCTGCAGGCCATTAACATTCCAGGACAATATATTGACTTGTTGTGCCCTTGATGTGTGCATCATTTACGTCTATCAGAAAAACCTTCAGGGACGGCTGCCAATCCCCACCGCCTCCCACCACCCACCTGCCCACCAATAGTGCGTTTGGAGGCAAAACCATTATATAATGCATAAACATAAGTGCAAAAAGCAAACATTCAACATTCCCCCCCAAACCCCGGAACCCCCCCACCCTGCTACCCTACTGCGCAGGCCAACATGGCCCGACATACCCCAACAAGCAGAGCGCCTATAGCCCTTACAACGAAAAACCTAGGGGGTGAGTGCTACAACCAGTCCGGGAACCTGAGGGTGTCACCTGGCCCACCAACATATCGAGTTAGCCGTCTCACCATATCCTGGCAAGGGGGACAAGGCCAGAAGTGTAAACCTCCCAAGTAAGTACTCAGACCAAACCCCCCCCCCCCAATTATTGCTGAGAATTTGTTGTGACATGTCCGATAGAGGTTAGTTTCCCCCACCGGGCCATCTTTTAGTACAATGCCCCCTCACCACAACAATCTCCCAGCGGTCTCATGCACCGGGGAGGTAATATATGTTACGTGCAACTCCATCTGCAACCTTCACACCAGGACATCCCTGGCAGCGTCATCCCATGTCCGACGAGGCCGACAGTCTCCGGGCCCTGGTTCTGCCGGATGGTCGAGGACCGCGGTGCGACCGACGCTCCCTCCCCGTGGATCCCAAGGAAGAAGTCAGAGACTGGGCAATTGTGCTCCTCCAACTGTCTCCCGGCCTGGGGTCTCCTGATGGCTGCGCATTCTCCTCCAGCCAGGCATGGACGTCTTCCGGGGATGTGAAGAAAAAGGATTTCCCATTTGCTAGAAGCTTGAGACGCGCCGGAAAAAACACCATGTACTTAATGCCACAATCCCGGAGCTCCTTCTTGACTCCATCGAACGAGCGGCGCTCCTGCTGGACCTTAAGTGTGAAATCAGGGAAAAATCTAATAGTGGCGTTTTCCACCCGAAGATCGCTGTGTTGACGGGCCGCATGCAAAATGACATCCCGGTCCCTATATTTAAGGATCCTAGCAATTATTGTCCTCGGGGGAGCTCCAGGACGAGGCGGAGGGTTTGGCGCCCTATGTGCACGCTCAATTACTAAAAAGTTTGAGAGGCGTTTGGGCTTGAGGTGATTTAGAATAAGGTCCTCCAGGAACAAATCCACACTCGGCCCTTCCATTTTCTCCGGCACTCCCACCACCCGTATGTTATTCCTACGGGCCCTTCCTTCCTGGTCCTCCAGCCGGGCCGTCGCTAGCTTCTGTTGGTGGGTCAGGTGCTGGACCTGTTGCTCCACCCGCCGAGGCCGTGTAGTTGTCCATTGTGTTGGTTTGTGTCATAGTGGACTTTTTGGGCTTCATGGCTGTCCTAAATGATGACCACTGGGCGATGAAGGAGAAGCACCGCTTTCCGGCGCCCTCGGTCACTCCAGGCGCCATCCAATCTTAGCCCGGCAGGCGCCTGCTTGTGTAGTACCTGGACTCCCGGCTAAACCACCTGTCCATGGTGTTTCTTCGTGGCAGTCACTGTAGCGCAGCCCTCGGCCTCCTCAACTGCGCGGGGGCTGCCACTTTCCCCCCTGAGCCTCCTGCTGAGGGCCACCTGTGCCACACCCTGGTGTGCGGTGCCTTCTGTTCCGGGGTCCAATCACCCCCAGGAACCGTCGCTGTTAGGGTGCCCTCCCGCAAGCCACACGATGCACCCCCGGATCAGTGCCACTGCACCGCTCCAACCACCACCAGACACGTCCAGGTCCGCTCGCAAGCCCGGGGCACACCTGCTGCCTCCGGCCGTCGCCACGTGGAGTAAAGCCCAGGTCACCCGGGCCCTTCGCCCTCCTGATGTGCAGGATATGCGCCCGACCCTTCCTCCTCACCAGAAGGCGCAAAGCGATGTCGCAAAACAGCGTCGTCGGGGGGGGTGCTGCTGACCGGACGGGGCCCGCCACTCCCTGTCCCGGGGCCTTTGCTCTGCTCCCTATTCAGCGCCGACGCGCCCTATGTCCTGCTCCGCTCCCTGGGACGTGGGCAGCTGCCTCCCGCCACCACGTGGTTCCTCTCGGGCCCTCTGCCCCTTTAACCACTTGGATGCTAAGGTGTTTTATGGCTCCGCATGCACTTTCCATTGAAATCAATGGAAACTCCATGACGAGTTACCCTTGTCATTAGCACTGAAGGGGTTAATGTTCACAGTCGGCCTCTTCTCTCCACCAGACGTCCCGGTTCAATGTTTCACCGGAGGGGCTGCTTATAAAACGGGGCCCGTTTCCTCTTGCCCCAGAATCGCCCCTTACCGCACCATTCGGCGCCGACGCGCCCTCGCTGCACCCGGCCCGCTGAATATGCATGGCCGGTGCTCTCCTTCCCGCTCTCCTTCGGCCCAGGCGCCAGGAGACTCCCGGCTGTCGGGCGTCGCCGCGGCTTCAGCCGCTGTCAGAGAGGGACCGGTGTAACACCTCCCAACTCCGGAACACTCCTGCTGTCTGAATCCGGTTGCACGGTCGGTGGGAAGGCAGGATTACTGTCGGATTTTTGGGGGCTTTGGTTCACCCGCAGCCGCGCCGCGGTATTATGCGTCCATCTTGGTTGCCGCCAGGCCACGCCCCCCCACTTGTTTGAATTTTTAAGAGACTTTATTAAATTGTATGTGGTGTTTGTTGTATGATTTGCATAGCACACATTAAGGGTTCAGCTTGGGCACGGGCTCTAAGAGCTGAGCCAGACCCATTGCTCTGCTCTGGCTTGGCCTTCAGTGTTAATTTGTTGGCTCGCCCACCTCTAATCAAATTGAGGACGCTATACATGCAGTGCAGCAGACTGGACTCTCTCATTTATCTTTAGCACTGCCTGTAATAGTTATTTGCCTAATGCTTTGTGATATTTTGAATGTGCATTGATGTGTTTCTCACTCTACTGAAACTGCTAACAATAACAATATACCTGTGACTCACACATGATGTAACAGGATTATTTGCTATGATGTTTAAGTTTAAAATTGAATAACATAATAATAAAAAAGTGTGGCTGAGTGGTAGGATTGTTGTGGACCCCTACATAGTCCAGATATTTCTGCCACAGAAAGGTGAGGAAAATGTGTTATGTTTGCCAACGGAACGTTTGAGGTTTGCAGAGCATTGTGGGTAAGAAAACTTTGTGGGATCCATGCATGGCACACCACCCTGGTCTCCTCTGGCTGTCTAGCTTTAAAAAATGTCTGGGTTTTGGTTGGTTTGTCTTACGAAATATGTAATGTCTTACTCAATGCCCTAGAAATCAGTGTTATCACCCAATACGTTTAACTCACACATATATGAAATGGAGGTCATAATACTGAAGGGAGATATTGCCCCTAAATATGGTTGACGACAACACTTGAGGGTGGCCTCACCTGGTGACAATTTGAAAGTGAAATCCATTCTAAATCAACCAGAAACTTGGGTAGCCTCTTTCTTTGTCAAGCTAAACCCCACTAAAATGAATTCCTACTTTTTCGTGAAGAAGAGAATTCATCTGAGAGACAAAATTGGTTTGAAACTGTTGAGATGTCAAAATATAAGAATTAAAATCCTTAGGATTCATAATTGACACCCAACTTAATTTCCATCACACCATCGCAAATGTAATTAAGTCAATGCAGTTTTAACTGCATGCACTAAAGAAAGTACAATCTGTGATCCTATGTGAAGACATCATACAGGATGAAGAACAGGGCCAGACTGGCTGTAGTGGGCACTGGGCGTTTTCCCGGTAGGTCGGAAGGGTTGGGGACGGTTTTAGAGCGGTGTGGACCGTTTTCGTTACTGGGGGCTGGTTTTGCAGCAGTGCTGTATTATTGGCCCGCGGTAACAAAAGCAGCAGCAGTGTTTCCCACCAGCACCCAACCCCCCCCGATGCCATCCCCCCACCACTGGGGCTGGTCCGACTGGCAGGGCTTGTTTGCATTCTCAGTCCACCCTTGTTGAAGAAGACCTGATACTCTCCCAGCCACATGGTGGGAATACCATCCCAAAACCTTTACCCTTCTGCTAAAGTCAATGCATCAAGCAGCCTCCAGGATGCTTATAAGAGCCAAGAAGAGCAATCATGGAGATGATGCTGGCTGGCTCTAGTTGGCCCCCATCGTATCGACTCTCCTAGCTCCCAGCAGTCGAACATACCACTTTTTACGTCCTCTCCTTGTCTAGTCGGCTTGCTGTTGCATCTACCTTGTTGGGAGTAGTTAGTTGTTTGGCCACCTACATTGCTGTCATGGCACGATGGTGTACAGCACTAGGCTCAAGCAGATGACACCTCCATTAGAAGACATGAACAACGAAGACTCTGTCAGGGCCCCTTATCAGACTTCTGGGATGCCTTGCAAACCGCACACAAACTAATGATTCCCAATGATGATCTTCCACCTTGAACAATCACACACCTGCCGATGGATACTCTAATTTACACCTACGTTCTCTCCTTTCCTTCCCCCTCTCTCCTATGAAGCCCAGTCCCCTAAACTGCTTTATACCCCCGCCCCTATTAGACTTTATCATAATGTCTTCCTACTATACTGCTATCATTTGCGACCCCCCCCGCATAGCTGTTATTGTTTAATGTTTTACCAATGTTATTGAACTTGAAATATTACCATTGCAGTGGAAAGGATGATGTAATACATGCATATGTATACAATAGAGCAATGTAATGATGTCAAACTAATTCCCTTATATGCACAAATCACAAAAAATTGATTTGAAAAAAAAGAACTATCGTATAATTCCTATTGCCATTGATCTTCGTTGACTACCACTTCAAGCGAACAAGAATTATAATAAAGGCCTGTGTCATTTTGCAAGGTGTTTCACTCACCTTAACTCTCACATCTTTCCATTTTAAACAATACTTCTATTTTTAACAATGTGCAACTCTACATATTACGTGTTATGATGTAAGTTGTATTTATATGTAACCACTTCTAGAATGTAAGGTGGGAGTGTTCCAAATTCCTCAGTTACGTACTGGCTCCTTGGAAGAGACCGACGCCAGGTTTTGTGCTCCAGTAAATCTTGTATAAAAGATTACTTGTGTCTGGTGCCCCACCTGGCTTTCACACACAACATTTTGGCGACGAGGATGGGATTCGAGCCCATGTGTTCAAAGCATATAAAGCAGATACGTACATAGAAGAATTTGTTCTGGGTTGGAGGAATGGTCAGGCGGATTGTCTGTCTAGGATGTAATTGGTTCGGGAAAGGGTGGATGGCATTGCAGTGAGGAATTTTGATACAAAAGGTGCGCCCGGCGCAAGCAATGACAATGTGTAATATGGCCCTTGGTGTTTGTTCAAGTGTAATTTGAGAAGCAAGTAGTTCTAGTTATTTTCATGAATCTTGCATGTCTCATTGTCATGGTACTTTTATATTTAGTTTTGGTTATTTAATGTTGTTATTGGGGAAGGGGATGTGTTATGATGTAGGTTGTATGTATATGTAAGCACTAGAATGTAAGGTTGCGAGAGATCCAAGGTTGCCAGTTATGGCCTGGCTCCTTGGAGGGGATAGATGCCAAATTGTGTGCTCCAATAAATATTGTATAAAAGATTACTTCCGTCTGGTGGTCTCTCTTTTTTTCACCCACAACAATCTGCAAAACACGTTTTAATCATTCATGTAGAGTAGACGGTTGGAAGATCATGGCAGGCAGGTCAGAGTTACAAACAGTCAAATCTTAAAAGATATCCATGAGTAGACATTCAGTAGATTTAGACAACTATAAGAAAGTGTGAGGTAATAACACATGTTTTCCTTCATCCTAAAGACTCCATACAAACAAAATACTAGTAGAGAAAAGTGTGTCTACTTTTATTGTTCCTGTAACTTTTTATAAGTAACTTTTTATAAATCTTGAGTAAGAGAAATGAAATGTAATAGTGGATACTGCCAGCTATTGCAACTTCCTAGAAATACACAAATCCTGTTAACAAGTTGATAAAGGTATGCCACATCCAAACAGGAACATCTTGCTTTAATACTGGTTGTTGGTTCCTATTTATTAATGATCTTGAGTACCAAGTTTTTAACAATGTCTATACTCAGTGTCAAGCAACAATTAGCGCTGATGTTGACATCATAGAACAGAAAAGGGACATCAGAATTAGGCAATAGCATCGGTGCTATACGGACAGTGGTTGCAGGGCCCAGCTGAAGGGACAGTTTGCAGGTATGATGCTGAATTTATCGGCAGCTGTATGAGCTCAAGCATGTCCATGATTTGTAGGATACCCTTCTCCAATTGCAATAAGGGCCTGCGTGAAGACGGGGAGCTGTCCAAGATGCTACACAAAACAGTGCCAACATTCCTTCACCACATAATGGTGCAGTGTTTCATTTGTGGAATGCAAAAAAGTGATAGGTGGAATGATTGAACACATCTCAACCACCAGTACATTATTCAAGGCTGCGTCCCAGTCACTGTGCCACTGCACCTGCTCCCCTGCAGGATCTCCACCTAGGCCTGAGCCTGACACATGCTTCTTCCATTTTTCCCTCCTCCCCTCACTGCTGCCTCAAATATTTGCTCCCTGGCTGCTACATAGTGTCTCTCCTGTTTCCGGGATGATATGCCATTGCGCCACACCTCAGCTTAGCTCCTACACCACCAACACTGCACAGCAAGTCCTTCCACCCACACTCGCAGGCCTCTTCCTGTGTTGCATCCATGGCCTTGCAAAACCTCCCTGGCCTGCTCTCAATGACAAGGGAGCAGACCTGTAGCATTCTACAATTTTTCGCCATGGCACCCTCAGCAGTTCAGTGGGTTCGCTGACCCCTCACTCTTTACGCCCGTAAACTGCTTAACTATACTGCTGCAGGTGTGTAGCAGTGAAACATTTATCACTGCTGCTGCCACTCTCCGTGTGGCCCACCTCAAAGGCCCATCCTGGCCTACAATTGCATCTTCCCTGCCCACCCTAGGTGCCAAGGTACTCCTTCCCATCACCTGCAAGGCTTTCCTCACTGCATCACCATCAGCTGGTGTGCCCAAAACCTGTTCTTAGCTTGAGCCTTGCAGCATCAACAAAAATGTACTAATCCTCTCTTAAGCTCTATTGGGCTTATTTACAAGGCCCTGGCACCACCGGTGGGTCATTTATTCCCATATTAAAAGTGGCGCACCAGCGGCGCAAGGGGCTTGTCAATAAGCCCCTACCTACCTAGACTCTAGTCTACTTGTGTGTCCTCTTTTGACTACCTAAGAAACTCTGACCTACCTCACTGAACCTCACCTAAAATAACCCAGCGGATGCAGAGGAGAAGGCAAAATATATGAAGAATTTCCCTATGCGCTTTGCCTAAAAACCCGGCTTAGCCCTACCCTTTCGTATAACATACAATAGGCATCCTAATACCCCTGCAAGCCTGCATACCTGTCAAAGAGCCCAGAGTAGAGCGGGCAAACCCATCTCTCCACGGCCCCCATCATCAGATTCTTGTATGAAGTCACCCTTAAAACTATCAATGATACTCTGGCAAGACAAAACAGCTACACCAGGAACTTCTGCCCCAGGAATCCTGAGGACAAAGCTGACGACAGAGAGCATAATTACCAAAGCAACATTCAAATGAAGTTATTGGCATGAGAGTTCTTGGAAGTGTTATCAAACTTTTTGTGTGACATATACCTAGCCACTAGTTGCATTGCCTCATTCAGCCCTGGCATTGGTATGCTCGTCGTTAAACCAAAAAGAGGGTAACTGTTCCATCGGTGTGGGTGCTAAAAAGTCACCCTCACACCAGTATGAGAAGTAAGAAAAAGGTGAAAGATGAGAGAGGATAGAACTAGGTCTAGGATCCATTACAAAAATGGGGTCACCCAAAATGGTCTTGGATCTGGGTACAATCTGATACAAAAGATAATGGTCCTAAACCTTATTTATGAAAAAGAGATCAATCAGTTAGCCTTTGGTATATTCAGTAAATCATTTCCTGAGCATGCTAAAGAACAATATGTCTGCTCATAATACTTAATAAATTATTCAAACGAAAACAGAGAAATGCAAAAAAACAAAACTCTATTTCACCATGCATTTTATTTTCATGTCAAATGGTGAGGCAATTGAATTACTTTACACTTTACGTTGATATTTACGTATTCGGGTTGCTCCAAGAGGAACGTGCGTAAAGGAAGGGTGCTCAAATGTGAAGTGGTGAGGAGAAATAATCAGGGTGGTGACATAAGGAAAACAAATAGTATGATTGAAAAGGGGCAGACTGGTTGTAAATCACCATCCTTTTTGGCCGGGCCACATTACTAGTAAGCAACTTCTAGTTACAATTTTTACCTAGAAATGCATTCTTATGTGGCACGTAGGATATGGAGTTGGGGTCCATGCCTTTTAAAATGTTGTTTACGTTTCGACCCGTCTTGGGGCCATAAGGATGGGTTAGACCTTGGCCATGCGGGTCTTCTTCAGGACAGGGTGAGGCAACCCAAGCAAGGTGATGGGTCTTCTCGGTACCCCCCCCTTATGGTTCGCGGGGTGTGGAGCAAATTCAAGTCTCAAAGATAATGGTCCACATGCTCCTGTGGCTGCTCTGCCAAATCATAGGCTGGTCGCGTTTACACTGCTTTGGGTTGCCCCACCCTGTCCTGAAGAAGACCTGCATGGCCAAGGTCTAACCCAACCTCATGGCCCCAAGACGGGTCAAAACGTTGATGCCATTTTAAAAGGCCTGGACCCCAACTCCATATCCTATGTGCCACATGAGAATGCATTCCTATGTAAAAATTGTAACTAGAAGTTGCTTACTAGTAATGTGGCCAGGCCAAAAAGGACGGTGATTTACAACCAGTCCTCCCCTTTTCAATCGTACTATTTGTTTTCCTTATGTCACCACCTTGATTATTTCTCTTCACCACTTCACACTTGAGCACCCTTCCTTTAAGCACGTTCCTCTTGGAGCAACCCGAATACGTAAATATCAACGTAGAGTGTAAAGTAATTCGAATGGTTCACCATTTGACATGAAAATAAAATGCATGGTGAAGTAGAGTTTGGTTTGTTGCATTTCTGTTTTTGTTTGAATAATGTATTAAGTATTATGAGCAGACATATTGTTCTTTAGCATTCTCATGAAATGATTTACTGAATATACCAAAGGCTAACTGATTGATCTCTTTTTCATAAAAAAGGTTTAGGACCATTGTCTTTTGTGTTAGGTCTAGGATCCATTTTGCAGGGGGGAGAACCAAAGTTGTCTCTTGTTGCCCTCACACACCCCAAAGGATGTCATGCTTCATCATTGGGCGTTTGCTCCTCGTTGGACCAGCGCTGCAATGCTCAACGGGACCCCCAAAGGGTCACTTTAGCTGTCGTTTTACACAGTGCAAGCCCGCTCCTTTCACACTGGGGGGTAATATCCCCTTATCACTTTCACACTTCACTTCACTATTTATTACTGGTCCTGAGGAAGAGCCAAGGATCGCTACAACCGTTTAGGCACAAAACCTTTTTAGTTACCAGGGGTACATTATTGCCCACAGACGTAATGCACAACCTTTTGGTTTTTTAGTATGGCAAAGGGACGACACAGTAAAAAGTTTTCTCCCCTCTGGTATCCTTTAGCCATTTTTATCCTTATTCACACACACATTGACTGTGCACATAGGACCCACTCCACCCATACACCCACATTCATCTAACGGCTGTTCTCTAAAAAGATCTCCGCTAAAGTGACCCTTCAGGGGACCCATTGGGCATTGGAGCGCCGGCCTGACGAGGAGCAAACGCCCAATGATGAAGCATGACATCCTTCGGGGTGTGTGAGGGCAACAAGAGACAACTTTAGTTCTTCCCCCTGCAAAGTGGATCCTAATTCTATCCTATTCCATCTTTCACCTTTTGCTTACTTCTCATATTGGTGTGGGGGTGACTTTTTAGCACCCACACTGATGGAACAGTGACCCTCTTTTTTTTTCCATTTATTTTAGCATAAACACATGAGTTGGTTGGTGTGAATCCACTTGTCACATTATACAAATCACAAATACCAGCAAATTAAAAACAGATATTTCAGAAATCATATACCATGAGCAGTCAGGACAACAATATAGGATCATGTGAAAATAATAATAAGGCAAATTGGCTTAAAAGCTGTCAAAAATATACAAGCAAAGCACGCGGCCCCTCTTAGGACTCCAGATAGTTTGTAACTAAACCCCATATCTGTTCACCAATCTTCTTTTTCCGGGGACCCTTGAGATCATACAGGCTACGCTCCATATTATGTACTGCAAAGAACCTGGCCCGCCAAACCTCAAAAGCAGGCGTTTCCTGTTGTAGCCAGGCAGATGCGATACAGAGTCTGTAAACAGCCGTCACTAAGAATATTAAATTGAATTACTGCTTCGGAATTCGAGTATTTGGTAGACCCATTTCTACCCCCAATAATATCTGTGTTGCTGACAACTGTATTTGATTACCCACCACTTCAGAAATAAATGTTTCTATCTGCGTCAACAAGGGTGCCAATGCTGTACATGTATAAAAAATGTGGACATCATCTGCAGAGATCATGCCGCAACGGAAGCATTTCCCTATCGCATCACCGGGCCATTTAGACACCTTGTCTGGGGTATAATATAGATTGAAAACTGATTTATAATGCTGCGCAGAGAGCTTTGCTGACAGGAATACATTTTTAGCCATTACCAGTGAAGTTTCAATTTGAATGTCCGACCTGCCAAATTTAGCCCCCATTTACAGTTCTGTTGTTCAATGTCATTATCTTTAGTATTTAACATATGATTGTATAATGACCCAATCTTTGCACCTTTTATGATGTCCTCGATCAAAGGGTTCGATTGAATATTGCATCCACAATTCCCCAGATGATTTCTAATCTGCAAATATTTAGCAAAATTCTCCCTGGGGAGCTGGTTTTGTTCTCGCAGTTGTTCAAAGGATTTAAAAAACCCACCAGAGTACGGATCTCCCACAATCCTTATTCCTTTCTCCCTCCAAATGTGTACTACTCTATCCCATAGATCAACTGGTAAGAATATTGACGATACCTGTGGGGTATACCATGTGATTTTTTCAAGTCCGAGCATCCCCTTTACTGTGCGCCAGACCTTATACGCAGCCTCCAATGTCTTAAATCACGTGCGCTTGTAATAGCTCCATTCCAGATGCAGGAATAAGCTATTTTGGGCTTTTACCTTCAACAACATTTGATAAATCGAGGGGCATTCCGCAGACCTTACTGGTCCAGCTCCTATTAGCAAAATTCCCATACCTTGCAACATACATGCATAATAATATAATGCGAAGTCCGGTACTGACCAACCACCTAAATTTCTTGGCAATGTCATAAAACGCCCAGCCCGTCGTGCTTTACCCCCAGACCACATTAAACGCATACAAATTGCCTGTAATTGTGCTAAGCTTGCCTTAGGAACTTCTAAAGGTACGCATTGAAAGAAATATAAAATTTGAGGGAGGACCATCATTTTTAATAAACTACATCGCCCCACTAACGAGAGGTGTAAACATTCTGCCTGATCTAACTTTTTCCGTACTCCACATAGAAGCTGGTCCCAATTAGCTTTGACCAAAGATATTGTGCACGCTCGAAGCCTAACCCTAGATAAACCACCTCTTGACATAACCTTGGGTCAGCATACCTTGGCATATTTATACTTAATACCTGAGTCTTGGCAGAGTTCAGCTTATAGCCGGATGACCTACCAAATTCTGCAGCCAATTGTCCGATGGCCTGCATCGCTGTAGCTGGATTAGGCGTAACAACTGCCACATCATCAGCGTATGCTAATACCTTGAACTGATAAGTGTAAGGATTGCAGGCTGGTTCCACAGGAGCGTCAGGAATCCGAAGAGTAACCCACAGCCTTCCCCTACGGTCTTCCGACTCTATCAAGCACTAGAGTACGAGAGACACGCCAGGGGAAAACAGGGAAACAAAACAAGGAAAGATGGGGGAAGACAACGATGATTGATGGTACTCTCCAGTAGTGAATACGATGGTGTCTTTATGTAAGGAACCGGAACAAACAGGTAGGCTGTAATAACAAGAGGAAGTCAACAATTCTAGCTCTAATCCAGTACTAATATACCAATGTACAAATACAACCATATCACATACCCCAGGTTCTTAATATGTAGCAGATGTAACATGTGAAGGTGAAGACGATGGCACAGCGTCTGGAGATCAACTATAATAGACCAATCTTCGAAGACACTTTCACTACTGTGTGGCATATAATGATCTTTCCGCCCAACACTTCTGGAGATATCTTACACAGTGTATCACCATCGCGATTCTTAGTAGTGTAGAATATGCACCCACCCTGATCCACGCAAGAGTGCCACCAAATATCAAGGAAAAAAGGTTCCAGTATTATCTCAGCGATAAATGGCTGATGTACCGGAAATGGGGGATCATAGGGACTAGGTAGAGTTAGGATAGGAACAGGTAAAATAGATAGGGAGCAACTAACTAACTAACTAAGAAAACAAATAATGACCGGGGAATTTACTGACACCGGACAGCGGAGCTAAGCCCGGCCGCCGGCGCAGCACACAAGTAGATGAAAACAAAAATAGGGAAAACAATCCCCACCGGATGGCGGAGCAAAGCCCGGCCGCCGGGTGGAGAATGCAGCCTGAGGACAATTAGAAACGAACCCTCTGTAATGGATTCCACCGGACGGCGGAGCGAGGCCCGGCCGCCGGATGGAGAACACAACCAGTGGATGGCAATGAAGTATACTCCGGCGCTGAGTACAGGCTCTTTATCAACGCCGGAGAATGCTGTGCCCGGCCGGATGGCGGAGCTAAGCCCGGCCGCCGGGCGGGACACACGGAAAGGGGAGTAGAGGGATAGAATGCTGTGCCCGGCCGGATGGCGGAGCTAAGCCCGGCCGCCGGGCGGGACACACGGAAAGGGGAGTAGAGGAATAGGCGTTCTCGAGAAACGCCGAAGGCAGCGGAACACTGCCAAACAATACTGCGTAGGCGTCTCCCGAGTTAGGAGAAGGCAGGGGACGCATACGCTAACCAGCAACAGAATCAGGAAAACGAAACAGGAACTGCAAGGTCAGGCAACAAGGAATAGACGGAACCGGAAACAAGGGAAGCTTGACGCAAGAACGTGAAGCGTCGTTCCCTGTTTCCTGGTTCTTTAAATAGCATGTGTCTTAAAGGGACAGCGTAGGGGAGTCTCGAGGCATGACAATAAGTTTGTATAGATAGAGGGGGTATCATTGAGTTAGCTTCCAGCATTGTTAAAAAAGGTTCGATATATAATGAAAATAAAAGAGGAGAACAGGGGCAACCTTGCCTGGTCCCCCTGCGTATTTGTACATCAGCCGACTCCAATCCCATAGTACTAATTCGGGCAACGGATGATGATATAATATCTGGAGTGATTTGATAAACTCTGACCCAAAGCCTCGACCCCTCATAATGTCCCACAAGAAGCGCCAGGCAACACGGTCAAAGGCTTTCTCAGCGTCAAGTAAAATCAAACAAAAAGGTTCCAGAGTAACTTTTACATAATCAAAAAAAGTTATCACTCTATTAACGTGATTTGTGGTACCGCGTTGAGGGATGAACCCATGCTGCATAGTCGATACTAGTCCCGAAATAACCAGAGAGAGTCTATTAGCTAATATCTTTGAATATACTTTCCCATCTGCGTTTAAAAGAGATATAGGACGATACGATCCAGGCATATCCGCCGGCTTGCCCTTTTTATGAAATACCACAAAACATTCTTCTTGCCATGTTTTAGGGAATGCGCCTTTCTGTGCCGCTAACATTGTTGCCAGGAGATCACCTTTTAAAACAAAAAAAAAAGTTTTATATATTTCAAGCGGTAGCTTATCAGGCCCGGACGCCTTTCCAATTGCCAACCCATTAACTGCCTTTTCTAGTTCTTCAAGTGAAATAGGTGCCTCTAACATTTCCATTTCGTCTACCGGGAGGTCCTTCGTACACTGTTGACTAATCAAAATAGTAGCACTGTCTTCGTCATATTCATCACTCTGATACAAAGTCTCATAAAACTGCCTGAAAACCTCCAGGATCCCTTGATCATCCTTAACAGAGTCACCATTCCGATCTACCACTTCATCAATGCGCTGGGCTGACTCCCATGATCTTACCTTTTGGGCGAGACATCTGCCACTTGCCTCACCATATTCATAGTGGATTTGTTTCTTAATAAAAAACCTTTTAGCCGCCTCCTGGGACCAATTCAGATTTAATTTAATTTAATTGCGGGTTTATATAGCGCTAGGAATCGACTCCCGGAGGAGTATCTCCACGCTTCGACCGCTGGGGAACCCGTCCTGGCTCACCCTGAGAGATGGTCCCTGATGGGTATCTCTAAGGTGCGACCAAGCATCCCCGGCGGTCTGGGGGGGCCGTTGTGAAGATGAGGCAAGCTGATGCCCAGAGTTGCTGAGTGTGGTTTCTGACTAGAGTAGGCACCGAGGCGAGAATTATCGAGTCCGCTGACCCTGGTCCACGACCCTGCCGCGTTGGGAATCGAACCCTGGTCCCGGGCCGTTCTCTGCTTACAGGTCTGCCGCCTCTAACCAGTGAGCCACACTTCTCCATTTACCCTTGCCTTGAGCCGCGCTACTGTATTGATCTGATCCTCTATGTCATTCCCAGCCTGTATGCCTAACATAAGCGCCTCCTCAGCCTTTGTCAACTCCTGATAGAGTGTTTTTATTTTAGCTGCCTGCTTTTTTTGATTATAAAGGCCGAAACTCAGCGCCTCTCCCCGGAAAGCAGCTTTGAAGCAGTCCCAAACACAACCCTCGCTACTGCTCCCTCGATTGACATTAAAAAAAAATGGAATCCATTGATTCATATGCTCGACAAATTGTTTTTCAATCAACAATTTACGGTCAAAAGAGAACCCCCTTGGACGCTCGTTTGATGCTATCCCTGCTATAGCTAGTACTACTGGCCCATGATCTGATGTAACTCTCGGATATACCTGGATCGTAGATTGATTTAACAATGATGGGGAAGTGAAAAAATAGTCTAATCGAACTAACGTCCGATGTGGAAAAGAAAAGAAAGTGTATCCAGGTGACCCCCCCTTAAGAAGGACCACATATCCACCAGCCCATGGGCTCCCATTAGAGCCTGTAAAGCCTTAAACACTCTCGGCTTCCTACCAGTATAGTGCATTTGTTCATTGTTTAAAATGTTGGGTGCTAAATTTATATTGAGATCGCCACACACAATCAACGGTGTGGGCCAAGCTGCTAACTCTACATTTAAGAAATCAAGAATGGTTGCTTCGTCTAAATTTGCCCCATACACCACACACACAGTGAATTTAGTGTGACCCGCAATGCACTCTGCAATTGCCCAACGGCCTAACCCATCAGAGTGTACCCTACCCGTGCTACCTATATGTTTTTTACCAAGGATTGCCACTACTCTCGCAGCGCCCGAATATTTAGTACAAGTGATTAGCTTATACCCTAATTCTGCTAAAACCAGTCTCTTCGACCAGACTATGTGAGTCTCTTGTAAGCATATGATATCACATTGAAGCACATGTAACTCCTGTGCGACCCTTCGTCTTTTCTCCAAAGAATTCAGCCCCCTCACATTCAACGTAGCTAGCCTTATCCCCCTATCTGCCATTTGACCATATCAAAGTTTTCTCCATTCTCCATTCTCCATTAGTGCACCGCCTTGTCCCATAAACTTTACTGACCGCTTCCAAATATAGACTCTTCCCCAACCAAAACTCATGTGTTATTTTCTTTTTCCTACCAATTCCCCCGCACCCCTCGCCTTTATTCCCCCCCATTCCTTCGCCACCCCCCCCACCCTCCCCACCACCCTACTCGAGGCTTAAGGACCATGTACTCTGCGATGTAGAAGTGCTTTCACCACGTAGTGTGACTCCCCTTCCCCCCACCCTCTGGCTCACTCCTTCCACACTCACTCTCCAATCAACGGCCTTACATCAGGCCTTCTATAAATTAAACAGGCTATCCCCCATCCTTCAACACATATAAAACGTCCTGTAAGAGGTCCACATATCCTACATTGATTCATGCAATAAATGTTTATGGATATCTTCAAATATTTTGTCAAGATCTCCCCCTTCAAGAACAGATTTCGACTCCTCTATTCAATACATACCACCCAACAAGATAATATTTTCAACAAAAAAAAAAGACGAAGGGAGGAAAAGCACAACAATAAATGTGGAGAGTGAGAACCCCCTGTAATCTAACCACGACACCACGTTGCATTCCCCGTACTTGTGACCACCCTCTATTAATTCAAGCATAACTTCAAACAAGTCTGATAAAGCAGCCTTCACATTAATTCTCTGAACCAGTACTTAGATTTGGATTTTTCGACTGTTTGTCAATCTCCTTTAGATAAACCTGTGCTTCTGTCCCGGCAGTGAAATATCGGGTCTGGCCTTTATAAATTGTCTTCAGTTTAGCCGGGTTAAGTAAAAAACATTGTGCGCCTTTTGCTTGAAAGGGGGCAATCAATTTCCGCATTTGCCATCGCTCCTGCACCGTCGTAGGACAAAAGTCTGGGCGCACAAAAAACTCACACCCACCACCTGTCCGTTTTCTCTCTGGGCGAGCTAGATCATATAATGCCTCCCTCAACAAATAGTTATTCAGGCATATCAAGATGGCCCTTCGGTATGCATTCAGGTCATTACCACGGTGTCGGCTCACAAACGGGAACCTGTGTGCCCGGATGATTTCTGTGTCCCAGTTCCAGGCGTTCAGCTCAGGAAAAGCCTCCCTAAATACCTGGATGATGAAACTGCGGGGGTCAGATCCCTCTTTGCCTTCAGCCACTCCAAGAACGCGCAAATTATTGCGCCTAGCGCGGTTCTCCAAATCAGTGAGTTTCCACTCAACTTCTGACTTAGACTTTTGCAATGTCTCTATAGCTGATTGTTGCTTTGCAAGGCTATCTTCCGTTGAGGAAACTCGCTCTTCTACCTCCACAACCCGGCCGGTAACCTCTGCGCAGGTTTTCACCAAACGTCTTACTGTATTCTGGAGCTTTCTCACAGCTTCTTGTGTGCGCAGCCCCTCAGCTCTTGTCTCATTACGGTGTGCCATTATACTTTTGTATATCAGTCCCAGAGTGACTGAGTCTTCCATAATCTCTTCATCATCCAAACTGAACTGGGACAGTGAGGAGCCATGACCATGACCAGAGTTTTCTACTGCTTCTGCAGCTTTCCTTACTGTTTCATAAGGCAGTAAATATTCAGAACCCTCCCGTTCTTCCTCGCCTGGCGTTACCCCCAGTCGCCAAGATTGCTTAGGCTGTCTTCGTCATTTTCCTTATCTGATGCCACGGTCAGGTCAGACATTGAGTAAAACCTGCCGTCTGAACCAGCACACTCTGACCCACTGCTTTCTCAGTCACTAAGTGGGCAACCAAATCTATAGTGTTATCCACTCCTGTGGTGGTTGTGCTGGCTGTACTGTTTGCCCCACATGTCTCTCTTAATGTGTTCTCATCACCAGCTTGTTCGATGACATTCTCGACCGAAGATTGCGCCGTATAGGGGGCCTCGCTATCCGCTATTGGTGTTATCTGCGGCTCTTGCTGAGCACCTGCCATCACTTGGTCTGTTTGGGTCTCCACAGTTGGCCCTCCCACCTTAACCGTACTGCCTTTTTTATTAAAGATTGCCGGGACCACCCGCTGCTTTACTGAAATGTCTTGAGGGTGATGGGTAGACTGAGTCTGTACACCATTCTGAGCCAGCTGAGTATTTAAACCCATTGGGTTCGCCGAGTCGACCGGCTGCGCACTACTCACTGCCAAGGGCTGAGCACCATTTCCCACTCTTCTGCCCTGAACAGTACTAACTGCATTGTCCACAGTGGGGATTACCGTACTGTTCACCTCGCCGTCCTCTATGCTGGCCTGCCCTGCAACAGCTACGCCTACTGCTGCTGGCGTACTCACTGAGGCGGGCGCAGCTGTTCCTCCGCGATTCCTTGCAGCTCCTCTCCCCTTCGGTGCCATCGCCGCGATAACAACTTCAATAGCAAACTCACTGAACCAAGCCGGTCCGATCCCTCAGCTCTGCTCAATAGCACACACAGCAATCCAGCAAAGATCTCCAATCGCATAAGTAGTCACTGCTTTTCCGCCGGACACAACGTGATTTGTACTGAGTCAGACCTGCCATGGCCCCAGCTGCAGTGTGTTTGAAAGACTCCACCTGCCAGCCGGCCGGCCAGCACCAACTCCCGCCCCAACTACCGCCGTAGAACGCCACCACCGCTTCAGCCGTTACAGATGGAAAGACGCCGACTGCCGCCACACAGCCACCACCAGGTTAACCCTCAATTCAGCTGAAAAACTCCAGGGGTGTCACACCTCCAGGGAACGCTTCACAGGGGGGTTCACGGGGAGTCACACGGAGCGCAGGTTTACAGCACTTCACACGGCCACAGTTGCGACCGTCATCTTGCCTCCAAAAAGGTGACACTCTTTTTGGTTTAACAACTTGATAGTGGAGCACGGGCACTGGACCTTCATCAGCTCCTGGTCCCCCTTCTCCTCCCTTTGATATTGGTCTGCTTGTCCACACAATACAGGCCAGACTCAAACAATTGACTGTCAATCTAGGAGGAAACATGCACAGTTTCCTGGTTCTAATATTGTAATTTTCCTATTGTTGGTGAAGGCATCTCACTTTGTTAAATCTAGGAAAGGAAGTCTTCATCATCATCATCAATCTAGGTTGATCCTACAGAATATTCAATTTATAAATTGATTTTCTTGGAAGGGCATGCTAAACAAAACTTTCCAACCCGCAGGAGGATTAGTGCGTGTAGTCAAAATGAAGCTCAGAAAACAAGTCGGCTTACAAACAGCTGCACCCCATGAGAGTCTGTGCTGCAAAAGGCAGATTATTCTGCATATCATATAGCCCCAGTTTCTAGAGCAGACATCCTGGCAGCAAGCCAGACACACAGAATTATAGTCCATTCTTATGACTTGTAAAAACACAGTAGCTCAAACCCACATGTATGTTGGCAGTGTTTGATCACTTGAAACCATCCCCACCGGAAAACATTGAGTAGCAGCATTCACATGTCATCACACGGCCAGCCGTCGAATAGCCTCTCTACCGCCTAATTATAATGATAAAGAGGTGCAAAATAAGTACATGCTGTAGAGTGTATGAGTGAATGCATCATTCATGCATTGCACACTGATACACATAAACTCATCAGCTGGGCCAGATTGACAATAGGGGTAACACTCTATCCTAATATTGGCTGAATAAAGTACCCTTTAAAAAGCAATAAAGGGTGCAATAGATTTCCGGTTCCCCCTTCTCACACCCTAACCCCCCCAGCACAGATAGAGTTTATCACAAATAGTCAGTTATCCTTCCTTTTATCCGTCAATTTCCACTTGGTGTCATCCACTGTTTTGTTTTTTGATGTTAGAATTGCATATCTATTGGAAAGCCATGTCATGTTGTACCATGTAATGCCACAAGCTCCTCTGTGCCTATAGTTGTAGTGTTCCTAGGCTCCACATTTTACTGTGGGGTGGATCAAAGGCAGGAATTGTTTACACATTAGTGGCAGACCAGGCCAGCCATGCCCTTTAGCGTGCCCATATCCTAGAACAAAGGTTGTCTCGAACCATGACCTTGTTGTCACACCTCTGCGACTCTCCATGTCTCTGCCTCAAGCTTTTTAGAAATGTATGGGAGTGATTTTACCACAGCTAATACTGTCGGGTGCCAGCTCGATATGTTCATCCATGACCTTTCTGTGAATATCTAGGGTCTTATGTTCCTCATGACACAACAATTTTTCTCTTGATACATTCGTTACTAGGATTGCAAATAGCTTCCAGATCATAGGTGAGGTCCTGGCCTGCTTAACAAAGTCATGAGTGATGCATATGTTTAAAAAAAGCATAATTGGACCTGGTCATGCTTAACAACTACTGCCTTGATACTGTAGATCACGCATTGGTGGCGTTAGGAAACCAACATGTTTCTTCAGTTGGACTGCATGGTTCCTTAAAAAGAAAGTACAGTGTAGAAGGCTAGAACTGTGCTTTTGACCCCCGCCCCCATCCCCTTAGCCGTCAATTGCAGGGTCCTTCGAGGATCAGCTCTCTACTATTAATGTTTCATTCAGATTACTGCTTTACTTGTTACTCTCTGAAGGGCTTAGATTCGATTCCTAAATGTACACAACCCAGATACATCTTAAGGGTCGCTGGTCCTTCTGACTACTTTGATATTAAGAATGTATTTTATTTATTTATTTATTTATTTTATGTGTTTTTATATAGCGCGGACTTTACCCGAAGGTGTAAGAGCGCTTCACAGTAGGAACAGAACTGATACATAAGGAGAAACATTACAAAAGCAAACGTTAAGTTACATGAGGCAAAAAAGACAATTGTGAGCAAACAAAATACAAGAGGTAGCAAACGGTGCATTACAGGAGGAAAAAGTGACATGTGTGCAGGTTACAAAAGCGTACAAAGTACAAGTAGAGGTATAATGCTGCAATAAATGACAGACACTCAAGCACAAGAACAAACGTTACGTAGGCAATGGTGACACTTGTGCAAGTATCTAAAGCAAACAAAATGTAAGAGGTAGCAAACAGTGTGTTACAAGAGAAAAGTGACGTGTGCCTGTTACAAACGAGTACCAAACACAGGTAGAAGGATAATACTGCAATAATTGGCAGAACACACTGGGAAAGCACTTCCATAGACATGGAGAAAAGGATTCTCTACAATGGAGGGTCTTCCTTCAGATAATAGAGAGGGTGTGAATTACATTTGGAAGTGTCTTTGAAGGAGAAGAACTTTGAGGTCAGTTTTGGAGGCCTGGGAGGAGGTGGTGGTCCGGAGCTGAGGCGGAAGTGAGTTCCAGATTCTCACTGTGTTGCCTGAAAAGGATTGGGCCATCAATCTTTTCTTCTTGAAAGTGGGAGGTTCAAGCAGTACATTTTCCGATTTACGTGATGGTCTAGAGCCTCCAGAGAGTTTCAGTTTATTCGCCAGGTAGCAAGGAGAGGAGGAGTGTAAGGCTTTGTAGATAGATCTTGCCTCAATGGGAAGCCAGCGGAGGGTGGATAGCATGGGTGTGATGTGGTCGCTTCTTTTGGCCCCATAAATGAAGCGAGCTGCTGAAAGGAGAATAGGTTTAAGGTGGGACAGGTGGGATTTGGGGAGGCCAGTGAGAAGAGAATTGCAGTAGTCCAGTCTGGAGAGGACCAGCGATTGGACCAGGGTTTTAAGGTCTTGCTCCAGGGAAGAAGCGACAAATCCCCCTAAGAAGGTGCAGTTGGTATCGAGCCGACTTTGAAATGGAGTTGATGTGGGAGATTAGTTTTTTGTCGAGTATGACACCCAGGGATTTTGCCCTGTCAACAATGATGGGTTTATTGTTAAGTAGATTCAACTGATCCATCCATGATTGAACCGGGGGAGGAGAGAGTGAGGAGGAGAGGAGGAGGAATTCAGTTTTGGAGGGATTCAGAATCAGTTGATGTGTTGACATCCAGTTTTGAATGGAGTCCAGAGTAGAGCTTAGGACGGAGAGATCATGAGTGGAGGCAACCTTGAGGTAGATTTGAGTGTCGTCTGCGTAGAGATGATAGTGGACCCCGGATTTACTTAGGAGATCTCCCAGTGCTTCTAAATAGAGATTGAACAGTGTGGGTGCAAGCCTTGAGGAACACCTTGACCTACCGCCAAAGGAGAAGAAAGACTGTTCGCTATTTTGATCATTTGGGATCTATCAGAGAGGAAGGAAGCAAACCATTTCAGCACAGTGCCCTCCATGCCCATTCTCTGTTGAAGAGTGTTGAGGAGAGTGTTGTGATTGACAGTGTCAAAAGCTGCAGAAAGGTCAAAGAGAATTAGAAGACAAGACCCTCCCGAATCGAGTATCCGCAGCGCGTCATCAATCACTTGCAGCAGGGCTGTTTCAGCGTTGCAGTTATGGATGAAGCCGGACTGAAAATTGTCAAGCAGATAATTGTCCTTGATATGACGAAAGAGTTGTTTCGCTACACATCTTTCTGTGATCTTCGCAAGAAAGGGTAGGATAGTGATGGGGCAGAAGTTGTTGAGGTCATTCGCATCAGCAGTGGGTTTTTTAAGCAGAGGGGTGACCTGCCCAGTTTTGAAGGGGACAGGAAGGGAGCCTTGACAGAGGGAGAGGTTGAGTAGAGTGGTCCAATAGGGAAGCGGATGGGTATAGAAGTCAATGGCAATGGCACTAGGGATGGGGTCAAGAGAATGGTTGGAGGGCTTTGTTTCGCGGATGCAATTGAGGAGGGCATCTTCAGAGATGGGGGTCAAAGTTCTGTCGAATGACTAGTGATTTGCGCTCCTCTGGAGGGATAGGATGAGCGACCTGATCCACCAGTGATTTCACTTTTTCGTAGAAGAATACAGCGTAATCCGCTGCTTTCTTTGTAGAATCCTCCAGCTTGGAGGTTGGGGGAGAGAAGTTAGTATTCTTGATGAGATCAAATAGTTTTTTGGGTCTATTTTGGGCTGAATCAAGGAGGGTTCTGAAGTGCGACGCTTTCCCAAGGAAGATGTGCTTGTGGTACTTGGATCTTGCTGAACGAAGCGTGGTCAAATTATCGTTGGAGGGTGCTTGCCTCCATTGTTTCTCCAGGAGTCTTAGGTGCTTCCTTTCTTCATAGAGGGATTTGTTGAACCAAGGTGCTGAGGGAATGGGCCTTTTCTTTTTGCTTTGGAGAGGAGCGACGTTATTGATTTCCACTGCAAGGACTCATCAAGATTGCTCAGTGGCGTGGAGCACATGGCATAATCCTAAATTCAGATAAGATGGAACTGTTCTATTGGATCCCAAACATCTGCACCGCTCTTCCTCCAGCGCTGTTTGGTATTCTCACAAAGTTCTCATAAAGTTGTTTGACTCACTTTTGAACCCTGGAATTGTTTAGGAGGCCTGACAAAGTGGTAAGAACAGCTGGTATAAAATATCAAATTAAATATGTGTTTGTTTCAGACAGCGTCTCATGAAACACTACAACAATAAAAGCAACAATCAATAAAAGCAACATATTAAACATTAAAACATTTTATTGGACACAGGATTGAGCCCAAACTTACTATAATGGCAAATTAGGGCAGAGGCCTTAAAATACTTTGCGGCCAAATGATTTACAATGTTAAACTTCACAAATAGCAGATTAGAGAAAATCCCAGTGTGCAGTCCAGTGAGGCAAGTCATGGATCACCTTTCACATTCAGCTCACAAATGCAGGACTTAATACCACTTTTCCTTGAGGTCAAAGCAAGATTTTACCTAGTGTGTTTACCTTACATGTAACACTTCATTCTGAAGATCTTTGTCAAGTAGATTTGCTAAATTCCGAAATTAATGTTGGGATCCCAGACAATTAATATTAAACCCAAAGGATAGTCTACCATACAAATATTGATCATACACAGAAGACGAAAGAGAATGGGGGACGGAACCCAGTAATTTCTTCAGAACCAGAAGTATGTACATTTCAAATGGCATGCATGGAAAAAACAAAATCCACTTAAGTCAGCTGTAAAATGTAAAACCCACTCACTTTCCCTCTTCATGAGTGTTTTCCAACAGTAGGAAGAAATGTTACCTTGGATCAACACTTGTAAGGAGTAAACATACCTTAAAAAGTAAGCAATTGCCAAGAGTTTCCAAGAGGTCAGTCCCAGCTATAATCTTATGGCCTCAAGAAATACACTTGGTGGGCGATTATGATCTTGTTAGGAAACTCTTCCAACCAAATTGGTTTCGGAATCATTTCCGAACGAATCCTTTTCTGCGAGTCCGTCCGACCGATTACGATGCTTCCCAACATCGTTCGGTCGGATTCCATTAGACTTCAATGGGAGCCTATATTCTGAATCAGAACACAGGCTCACACTGAAAAAAGAATTGTAGGGGAAAACATGCACCCTGTGATGGGCACCCCATGGTGCCTGCCACACTTTGATTTGATTTGAAAATAATTTGTAGAGCGCGGCTAACACCATTAGGTTTCTTGGCGCTGTGCTGGGGCGTAGAGGAAAAAGATGTGAAACAAAATGTAAGGGTATGAAATAGTAAAGAGGAAAGTTTTAAGAAGTGATCTGAAACCAGAGTATGAAGGTGCAAGTCTGAGGGAAAGTGGGAGGGAGTTCCAGAGGGATGGAGCCAGAAGAGAAAACCTCAGGCCCCCATGTTTTTTCCTCTTAAACCTGGGGACGGATAACAGAGCCATTTGAGATGAGCGTAGATTGCGGGAAGGAATGTAAGAATGGAGAAGGGAAGAAATAAAAGAGGGGCCTGAACCAGAAAGGGACTTAAAGATCGTGCAACCTAACTTAAATTTGCAGCGAGCGGGTACCGGCAGCCAATGAAGACTCTTTAAGAGTGGGCGGACATGCTGATCTTTTGGCTGGTGGAAGATCAAACGGGCAGCTTGGTTTTGTATCAGCTGGAGTCTTCTCAATTGGTACTCGGGAATGCCGACGTACAACGCGTTAGCATAGTCGAGTCGACTAATCACTAGCGCCAAAAGAGCTAACGTGAGAGCTTCGGTGGTAAGAAGGCGGGAGATTTTCCGGAGTTTTCTAAGTTGAAAGTGGCTGGCGGACACCACTGCACTGATCTGAGGAGTCATAGAGAGGTCATTACTAATAATGACCCCCAGACTTTTGGCAGAGTTAACTGGAGAGGGAGGGCTTCCAAGGCTGGCAGGCCAGATGGAAGGCTGCCAGAGGTTGGAGGCTCCCCCGACAAGAATCAGTTCTGTCTTGTCGGGGTTTAGCTTTAGATGGTTTAGGCTCATCCAGCTACTGATGAAGCAGAGTGTGTTTTGGAATGTAGAGATAGAGTCCTCAGAAGAATCGATGTTAAAAATCAATTGAATATCATCCGCGTAATTGAATGTGGTAACGTTCAGCCCGCGGAGAGCACGAAGTAACGGAGCTAAGTACAAATTAAAAAGGAGAGGGGATAGTGAAGAGCCCTGGGGGACACCACAGGACAACTCTACCTGAGTGGCAGAGAACTGAGCCAGCCTGACAGCTTGTTGTCGTTCTGTCAGGAAGGACTGAACCCAGTCGAGGGCGGTCCCTCGGATGCCGGCCTCTCCGACACGGTCGACCAGGATCCCATGGTCGACCGTGTCGAAGGCGGCCGATAGATTTAGAAGGACAAGGGCTTGTCGGGTGTTAACGTCAGCCCCTCTGCGCAGTTCGTCCATCACGGAGAGAATGACAGCCTCCGTGGAATGCGCAGGTCTAAACCCTGTCTGCTTAGGATCTAAAACACACGAGTCCTCAACAAAGGAACTAAGTGTGTGAGTGACGTGCGATTCCAGGACTTTGCTGAGGAAAGGGAGAAGGGATATAGGGCGGTAATTGCTCAGGATGGAAGGATCTGCCGAAGGTTTTTTTAAAATGGCAACCACCTCGGCTTGTTTAAAGGAGCGCGGAACTTCCCCGGTGGCCAGAGAGTTGTTTAAGAGGGCCAGAGGGGGCTCGGGACAGGAGGCAAAGGCTGCTCGAAAGACCGAGGGAGGGCAGCAATCACGGGGAGAACCAGAGGAAATTTTGTGCATGGTTTAACAGGGGGCCCATGGGTACCCCCATGGGCCCGAACCGGAGACCTCAGGGTGAAGGGGTGCATGCTACAGGCTTCAGAAATCAGATTCCAACAACCATTTTGTGTCAGGCAAACAGCATTGGAATGGCTGTTCGAATCGGGAATCATAATCGCTCGTTTGGAAACCGTGTCCATAGAGCTGTATGATTCGGATCCAAATTACTAAGGCTGTCTGAATGCAGTTCAGAACCGATTCGGACAACCCAAACGGTTTCCTTGCATTGTAATTGGTTGTCCGGAAAGGTGTCCAATTCGGTCGGAAAAATAGGTTTCGAATCGGATTCTCTGAATCCGAATCTTGTTCTGAGCCTTTCTGGATGGCATCGTAATCGACCCCTTGGTGGGAACTTTAGTTAATAGGTTAATAAGACCCACCAAACTGTTCATTTCCAAAGAAAGCGTATAGTCCTTCCGAAATCCTATTCCACTCAAAAGTGCTTCCCCTCAAACTGAGTAACAAAATCAAAAATGAAAGAGAGCATTAGTTGTGGCTAGAATATTGGTCTTAGCTCCAGCCAAATGAGAGTTCCACTTCAAGTTGCACGAGAATAAGAGCCCTAAGTGTTTATACTGAGACACCTGCTCCAATTGTATACTGCCTAACAACCATGAATAATTGGGAGACCATGAAGCAAAATTTAAAGTTTTCGTTTCGTAAGTATTAACCAATAACTTATCGTCTACACATTACTTTTCCAAACAAAATATTTACTGTGTGAGCTGAATGGAGTGCAATTCATTAGCATGAGACCATACATAGGCATAGAGTGAGCAGGCAAGATGGACTGTCCCAATGTTTTTTTTTTGTTTTGTTTTTTAAAACCTTTATTCATATAAGCAGAGCCATACAAGCGCAGGCCTACAACCACAAGGGCCGGCCGTAAAATCAGGAGATCAAAAAAACAGAGCAATTTATACGTGTACGATAAAAAGCAAATACAGTACAGCCGCAAGATGTGGTCGCAACACAGGAAAGCGCAAGGATAAGAGAGGTTTCATTTTTATGATTTTAAGAGGAGGCAGCGGCTATATCAACCAAGGCGTCATGCAACACAATCAAAGAAAGGGAGACGGGAGGGGAATATCCCGCCACACAAACGAAACGCAATAAGAAGTAATGTGACCAAATACACCCTAAGCCCACCGAAGGCGAGCCAGAAGGATAGGTCAAGCCATAAAAGGTAATGTAATAAGACGTCTTACAGAAAGCCCACCCGCCCAAAACAATAAGAAAGAAAGGCAAGTGCAGACACCGGGGAAATACAGGAAGAAAAAGAAGACATAGCCAACCCCCTTGAGAGGGGAGAAAAAGGGACCATAGAACAAAACAAATTAAAATAAAAAAAAAACCCCATCACCCGCCACCCTACATCACCGTAATGGCTATGGCCTACCCCACTAACAGCGTGTCTGTCGCCCCAGAAACACCCAACAGAAAGGAAATAAAGGAAGAAAAAGGAAAAATAAGGAAAGGGATAAAAGAAAGAGAAAGAATGAGGAGAGGAGCCGGCGATGGAAACACTCGGTCCCCCCCCCCTCCCCGCAACGAGCTTTACAGATCGAGGCCAGAAAGAGTACTGAGAAAAGCCAACGCACAGGATGCAATCAATAACAGTCCACAAGGCGAGTCCAGGATACGCCATCAACTAAGAGAAAGTCCCGCCAGGACCTAAGCAAGGTCACCCCTGGCCACTTCTGTGAATAGTAGAACTGCCAAACATCCGGGCAATCAGGAGACAGTACAACACAAAAAGTCCATACCAGTCAGGTAAGGCAGGCGGTATCTTCAAGCAACATCGCCCCAGCCACCAAGAGGTGGTCAACGATACATGGCGGCAGCCAGAATGCAACAGTACGCCAATCACCAACGCGGCCAAATCCAAAGTCCGGTCTGCCCAGCACGGAGTGAAGATCACAGGATGTGGGAAACGGTGCAGCACCGGCGCCAGGTCCATCTGTTCCCTCAAATTCCGAGACACATCCGGGGACCCCGGCTCAATAACCGGAGGAGAGTCAACGGGACCAATTCGGGGAGAGGGCACTGCGCCACAAGATGGCGGATCAACTATGGCAGCGATCCGCAACTCCAAGTCCCGGGACTTCCAGCGCAGATCGGTCCGCAGAGCAACCAGCGCAAGCAGCACATGACTTTGTGTAAGCGCCGCCCCAAGTAACCGTGGTCCGGGGGTCTCAAATGTAACATTGTCACCATCTCCGAGAGGGACACACTTCAAGGGGTCGTCCACCCTCTTGAGAACATCATTCGCCGCCATTATCCCCTCCACCGCCAAGTCCATCATGACCGCCAGAGGAGACAGGACCAACAGCCGATCAGTGGCGGGCGGCGCCCGGCGAAGAAAGGAGAGTCACCAGAAGGCCGGGTGCTCTCCCAGCAGCTCTCCGGGAGCCGGGCACCGGTTCCCAGACGGGACCACGAACAGGAGTGGACGTCCCACCCGAGGGGAACCGGACCACACGGCCTCTCTCCGGTTAACCAACCGCTCGGGCATACGGGGCGACCCGCTATTGGGAGCGGGTCCGCTCCATCTCTCCCGGCTCTCGGCTCTCAGGTTCCCACAACAGGCTTCTCATCCGGACCAGGGCCACCAACACTCCGAACACCGCCGGGCAGGCGCGCACTCGAGGTCCCGGTGTCCGGGCCGGGAAGGCCAGCCAGCAGACAATGGCAGATCACAGGGACCACCGCACGTTGGAGCACCAAAATCAGACGGTAAGTGAGCAATTTTCTCTAGTAGTAGAAATCAGAAAACCTCGAACAGGATTATCGACAGGATATAGAAGCGGGGAGGAAAGGATCTCAGAGCGAAGCGTTCATGCGACTGTTCCGATCGCCATCTTGGCTCCTCCCCGACTGTCCCAATGTTAGCAGATAATGACAGAGTATCCTGCAGGGTTTGAGCCTAGAAGAAGACTAATAAGGGAAGGGACAAAACACAGCTCTGCTTTACTCCATTAAAAATTGGGATACATGGGAACGTTCGAGGTTCAATTTCAATTTTGACCTGAGCCCTGTTGGCATTGTGTTGTAAAAAAGTTTTTTACGGGTCCAGATCGAGGGAGGAGAACATGGCGGCAGACGGCTGAGCAGCCGCGGTGCTCCGTGATGCGGGCTTCTGCTTGCTCTGCCCGGTGACCCGA
This sequence comes from Lissotriton helveticus, assembly GCF_964261635.1. Classification (NCBI taxonomy): domain Eukaryota; kingdom Metazoa; phylum Chordata; class Amphibia; order Caudata; family Salamandridae; genus Lissotriton; species Lissotriton helveticus. The sequence continues at coordinate 794,578,498 of NC_136063.1, read as the reverse complement.
CCTGACCCCGACCCGGCTAAATGAGAGCACTCGTGGATATAATTTTATAATTTAACAATGCTGTCCGCTCTAAATTTTGGAAGGTGCAAACTTTGCAGACTTTAACTTTGAACTGGCGGACCTTGGAAACAGGAGTCTTTCCACCGGGTCTATGCCCTGCTGCAGTGGCCGCGTTACCGCGGCAGTTACCTCTGATTCGGCGTCCGGGCTCGGTGGCCACGATACTGCGGCAGCTTCCTCAGATTCGGCGTCTGGGCTCGGTGACCGCGATACTGCGGCAGCTTCCTCTGAGTTGTTTGGAGTCGGCGGTGGTGAGGAGACGCCGCACGCTGTTTGGAGGTGCGAGGTTTCCCCTGTGATACTGCGGCGGTGGTTTGCGGCAGCCCTGGAGCTGAGGAGGGGCAGGAGAGCCCGAAACCTGGTGCGCGTTTCCTGTGGCATTTCCACTAGGAGATGCGAAGCGTCAGCGTCCTCTGAGAGAGTGGCTTCCGAGGTGGTGGAAGGGTGTTCCAGCAGCGGTAAGGGGGATGCCCGAGTGGTGGGCTGCCCAGAATTGAGCTCTCCCCCTCAGATTAAAACTATATCCAAGGGGCAAAGTGGTCAGAGAAGGGAGAAAGCGCTAGCAAACTCCTCACATAATAAACCCCCACCGAAGGAAAAGGGATCTTCTTTCTTAACATCAGAAGTGAAAAGTAAGGGTACTCGCTCAAACACTACTAAATTAAAGGCTAAAACAAGGGCAAATACTAAGAGCGTCAATATTATAGAAGTAGGTTCTAAAATTACACCATCGTTACGCTCGTACTTTAAGGCTTTGCCACAAGTGTTGCACCTCTCTAAGAATCAGGAAATGGCTGCCATTAATGATGCCGCATGTGCAGGCCCATCACCTGCAATGGCGCATGATGCTGCTTTTAACCCTCTGCCTATATTGAGCTCGTCTTCAGTTCCATCTACTGACCCAGGTTTGGGCACAAGTACCCCCTCGCCCTCAATATATGAAGGTGTAGCACCTATAATGCCTACATTGCCGCAAACTGAAATTCCTGCTGATATTTCAGATTCTCTAGGAAACAGGAGTGTCTTATTAGCAGTAAACAGCTTACCATTAGCTTCGACATTGGTTGAAGAGAGGCAGCACATGAATAGCTCTGGAAGTTCGAGGGGTGGCACAGGTCCTGTTGGGCAAGAACAGATAGTGCTGGAGCCTTCTGCTACGGTCGTGGCCGAATCTTTTGAGGGGTTGGTAACCGGAGCAAGAGACGAATACCCCATAGAGAACAAAACTGAAAATGAGCTCTCACCCCAGGCTACTATACAGCAACAGAGTGATATTCCTGTCTCTGCTAGTTTAACACAAACATTCGCCACAGTTGGCATCACAGCAGCGACATTGATGGCAATGTTCACTGCACTCTCCCAAGATATAAAGAGGGGCTTTGAGGAGTCCTCAGCTAATCAAGCAGAGATGAGGAGCTACTACGAGTCCCTTGATACCAAACTAGAAGGCCTGGCGTCAAGAACAGGCGTATTGGAAGAGAACATGGGAGCATTGTCACTACATGTAGACAAAGTTGAGGAAGACATAGTGAAATTAAAGAGAGAGGACCAAACCCTTTTTTTCCGTTGGGTATGGCTAATCTAAAGATATGTTCCTGGAACATAAATGGCCTGCGGACTAAACCCAGAGCTAGAAAATTGTTCCAGTATCTCCGGGATATGGATGTGCAGGTTATTCTGCTGCAGGAAACTCACCTGACCCAAGATGAGTTAGATGTATGGGTGAAGAAAAATAGGTGGATTGACTTTGTGGTCTCCACCTCCCAAAGTACAAATACAAGGGGAGTGTCTTTGATCTTTAAAAAACAGCTAAAGGCTAGATTGATAACCTCCATGGCTGACCCAGGGGGCAGACGGGTCATTGCTTTATTAAACATCTTGGGGGCTCAATTTACTTTTGTGGGGTACTATGGCCCGAATCAAGACGACCCCTCAGTATTAGATACCATCTTTTTTCACCTTTTATCTTTCCCAGAGCCAGTAATATTCGCAGGTGACTTTAACATCGTACTTGATCCAATTCTGGACAAGTCCCAAAACAATCGGTCCCGTATCCCTTCAATATCTAGGTCCTTTCTGCTTAGCTCGATGAAGCAGTTTGGATACGTGGACGTTTAGAGGGAAAGGTCTGGGACTCAGCAGGGGGTTTCTTTTAGAAATTATAAATATCATCATCAATCTCGGATTGATTTCGTATTGGTCAGCCACAGTTTAGTGGCTGGCGTTAAAAATATTCATTATTTGCACATACACTTATCTGATCATGCGGCCGTGGTACTGGATTTATTGGTAGCTCCCAATGCTTCATGTAGGAGATGGACATTTGACCGTTCCCTGCTCTCCCACCCCGATGACATTTTATCTCTTAAAACCGCGGTCCGACATTTTCTTAATGAGAATGTTCGGTCAGTTGATAATGGTATTGTCTGGGATTCCCTAAAGGCATTTTTACGAGGCCTTATCACCGTCAAGGTGTCTTATAGAAGGAGGGAATATAGGGAGGCTGTTGCTTCGGTTGAAGCAAACATAGTTAAAGTCCAACATGATATCGATACCAACGGGGCTTCCTCGGCAACTCTCTTATCAAGCCTACAGAATAAGCTTCTCTCCCTAAAGGTACAATTAACTTCAATCTTAAACCAGCGTGTTCAAGAAAGATGGGACGCTAGCAAGATCGCCCATTTTGAATACGGCGAGGGCGCAGGGAAATTATTGGCCTGGAAATCCAAAACCGATCAAATTCGTAACAACATAGATTTGATCACGGTTAACAACGTCCCAAGGTCATCAGACCTGGATATAAGACAGGCTTTTAGAGATTTTTTCCAGGAAATATATCATGAAGATAAAACACCTGAACCTGATCAAATTAGGCAATGGCTGAATCAAATAGCTTTGCCGACTTTATCGAGTGAACAGAGCGAGTTATTGGATAGTATAATCTCAGAGGGAGAAGTTGAAAAAGCCGTTCAATATGCTAAAAAAGGGAAGGCTGCAGGACCGGATGGTCTACCAGCAGAAATCTACAGAGCATTGGTGCAAGAACTAGCCCCCTTTTTGACAGTTTTATTTAATCAAATTTTACAAGACGGCATTCGCCCTCCACAATCTTGGGATAACGCTTCTATAACTTTAATCCTAAAGCCTGGAAAGTTACCTTCTGCATGTGGGTCGTATAGACCCATATCAATTCTAAATGCGGATTATAAAATTTTTTCCACAATACTCGCTAAGAGACTTGCAATGGTGGCTCCTGAAATCCTTCACCCAGATCAGAAGGGGTTCGTGAAGGGACGACAATTATACGAGTTAACCTATGATCTAATAGGGACAATTGATATGGCCTCTCTGGAGTCCCTCCCCTTGGCCGTCATCAAGCTGGACGCAACCAAGGCCTTCGACAGGGTGAACTGGGTTTACCTGTCGGAGGCCTTGGCGAAGTTCAATGTGGGTGGAAAAATGCGGAGGGCAATTGATCTTCTATATCAGAATCCTAGTGCCTGTATTTTGGTAAATGGCATTCTATCTGAGCCCCTGAACATCTCGAGAGGTACTAGGCAGGGCTGCCCTCCCTCCCCACTCCTGTTCGATCTATACATTGAACCATTCGCCCAGTGTTTAAGAGAGAATGTTAACATCAGACCGTTCATGTATAAGGGGTGGGAGAGAAAGGTGGCCCTATACGCCGATGATATTCTGGTATATACTTCAGAGGTACACACGGCGCTCCCAGCAGTCTTAAAGCTGGCCTCTGAATTTGGAGAAATCTCTGGGTACGAGATCAACCCTGACAAAACAGAGATGTTGATATGGAACGTAGATCAGATTCCAGCAGATATCATAATACGCCCTGGGAATATGATGAGATACCTGGGTATTAACATCATTAAAGATATCAATCAGATCGCCAAGATAAATTTTGCAGCTGTAGCTAAGGAATGCCGTAAACTATTAATGTCATGGGCACAACTTCCTTTATCATTTTTAGGAAGGGTCAATTTAATTAAAATGTCTATTTTACCTAAAGTTTCTTTTCTTTTCAACACAATTCCATTATATTGTGATCCCTCATTAATAAATAATTTACAATCTGATATTAACTCCTTTATCTGGAGTAACCGCCTTTCGAGGATCTCCTGGAAAAAGCTGAGGAGGCGCAGAGAAAAAGGTGGAATCGCGGCCCCAGATTTCCAAATATATGCATGGGCATTTCAACTATCACATGTCAGAGTGCTTCTTAAAAATCCATCAGGGTATGGGGCCGGTTCTTTGTATTCCACCCTCCTCACAGGAGAAGGGGTTAGCCAATCAGGGTTTTTCTTTAAGTTTGGAGATCCCAAGTTTAAAAAAAAAATTACGTTGAAGATTTTGCAAGGAATGGCCAAAATGTGGGCACAGATAACTAAAACCATTAAGGTAGGGTATTACAACAGCAGGACTCCGCTTTGGGATCTCCCTGAGAGTCCCGCTTGGTTGAGAGACAGTCTAGCGATACCGATTAAGGAAGCTGGGTTGGCTGTTTGGGGTGATTTGTTCACAGAAGGAGAGTTGCTCCCGTGGGAGTGTCTTAGAAATGTCATTGGCATCAACTTCGCTAGATTTAAGTATATGCAAATAGCTAGCTGGTCCCACGCATATGCTTCTCGTACAACGCGTGGAAATAAATTCCCCGTAGGAGGTTACAGCCAATTAATATCGTCCTTGGGCGATAAACCTCCTGCTAAAAAGGAAATTTCAGCATGGTACAACCTGATTATGGAGGAAAGGGATGGAGCTTTCTCATTACCAGAGGACCTTTGGGCATCAACCATAATGGGGTGTAATCTACAAATGCTCTGGAGCCTATCCTGTGGAATGTTGTGGGATGTAGTGAAACCATCTTGGCTCCGCAGAAATCACATCTTTACTATCCACATGGCCTACTGCTCTCCATTAAGGCTTTCGAAATTTACACAGGGGAGCCAGGTAGCATGCCCTAAGTGTGGTGAGGTAGCTGCTTCGGACTGTCACATGTTTTTTGAGTGTCCCGTTTTGTCAACTTTTTGGGAGGACATAAAAAGAACTTTGTCTTTATCTTTGAACTTGAACATAGTCCTCGATCTCCCACTGATTATCTTTGGTATTTTGGAGGGTCTCCATAGCTCAGAGAAGAAACTAGTTTTTTATTCTATCTTGCTTGCCAGGAGGGAGATATGCAGAAGATGGAAAGACTCTTTGCCCCCTACAATAGAAGATTGGTACTCCTCGATTCTAACTGTCTCCAGATTAGACCTGGGTAGGTCTAGTAACTCAAACAAAATGGCGTTTTAGTATCTACTAAATTGGGCACATTGAATGTCCGGGTTTTTTTTTTTTTTCCCCCGGGTCCAATGATTAATGATTAATGATTAAGTGGAGAAGTGTGGCTCACTGGTTAGAGGAGGTAGACCCTGAAGCAGAAGTCAGACCCGGGACCAGGGTTCAATTCCCGACGCGGCAGGGTCTTGAGCCCAAATATCCACGGACTCGATAATTCTCGTTTCGGTGCCTACTCGAATCACGGGTTCACACTCTGCAGCTCTGGGCATCAGCTTGCTTAATCTCCACTACGGCCCCCGCGCGGCGGGATGCCTGGCTTTCACCTTGGGGATGCCCAGTACGGGTATCTCACAAGGATAAGGCCAGGACGGGTTCCCAAGGCAAGCGCCGAGATGCCTACGGGTAATCGAGCGCTATATAAGAACGCATAATAATAATAATAATAATAATAAGCCACTTGGACATACTCCAGGGCCAGATATCATTGTGGAAATATCCACTCCTTTAATGGTTGGTTTTCGTTTGGTGAAATAAAGTCGGTTGAGAAGGAGGAGCTGAGGGTTAAGTATCGAAAGTTAAGGTTGAACCCTACCAGCTAATTATCTGCTGAGACAGCACCCCGCTCGTATACCACTCGACTTCATCATGGAAACAAAACCATTGTGGCAAATGAGGACAAGAAAAAAAAATAAAAAAAATAACGTTTTTTACATGCAAAGTAACCCAGGAGGAAAAAAGTAAAGTTATAGTTCTGCTCATAAAGTAACTCAGTCAACGTGTTAGAAAGTCGTCAGAAAACAAACGAAGCAGCAACATAAATGATTTGCAGCCTCAATGGACCTATATGTGTTTGACCATAGGGGAAACAGTGATCCATAGTCAAATGACTGGGCTGAAAAATAATAAGGGAATAATCCCTTTGATGGTAGACCTTTCTGGAGTAGCTGTTTAAAATCACTTTTGAGAAAACTGTGTTTATGATGTCCAAAAGGAAAATGTGTCTAAAATTCTCAGGGACAAAGTGTTTCCTCTTTTGAAAGATGGGTTTGATTGTGGCACCTTTCTGTAGGTTCCCCCCAGCCCTTGTACCTGCTAATGACTACGCCACACACCGAGCTTAGCATTACACGTTTTTATGCGTCTGCGTGAAACTGCGAACTCAACATTCTAAACCAGACATCATTGCATTCTGCTCTATCACTTATATCACAGCACTACGGAGTCCATCAGGAGCCAAAAGGGTTCCGTCATTGCTAACTTGCAAATCACATCTCCTCTGCTGTTGCCAAAGGGTACCCCCTTGATACCCCTTATGTTAAATTTAAACATGAAACGTAGAGATCATTATACCACATTACGGCCACTATCGTATTGGGTGAGGCTCTGGTGTACACCGGAGCTAATAGATTATAGAAATGGATTAAAAGAAATAATGAGTCTGGATTTGTTAAATACTAATGTCTGGCTTAAGCATGTGCAAACCTGGCTAACCAAAATTGGGCTGTCTCAGTTCTGGGAAGACCGATATAATTTGACACAAAGCTCAAAAACAGTGGTTAAAACAACCTTCTGGGGTTACATCATACATACCTTGAATAATGAGCACACTGGTGGAGTATTGACAAGAAACTTTTTAGACTTCAAGGATACTTCCTGTTTCGAGGACTTCTTAGATGAGGTTTAACCACCTTTGGCTAAAAGTTTATACATGAAATGCAGGTATGGTAATCTGAGAACCAATTCAACCCTAGCTAGGTGGTCTAGGGCGAGTGAACTAAGGCCAAGTGGGCTATGATCATTGTGTCAAAATAGCACCAAAGAGGACGATCAGCATATCCTCTTTTTTTGCCCTGCCTATGAGTTGGCCAGGAAAAAGCGGATAAAACCATTGTGTAATATTTTAGGAGTGCAATCCTGTAAAGAAGCACTGAGGATCATAAAGTCAGATACTAGAAGAGTGATCGTATTCGGTGTTAGTAGATTTTTACTCTCAATAAGTTTTGTACGTAACAAGAAGGGACTAAACTTTTAAAATATGACCGAATTTCCTGTGCTGTACCCTATCCTATTTAATGGTTGTATATATTCACAAGTTCCTTTTTAAAAATATTTTTATGAAATGTGATATCATATTTTAAAACTTATATGCCTTTTTAATGTAAAATCCTTTGTTTCTCTAAAGATAATGTACTACAAATTGAATTTGTAAATTTTTAATGTATTGTAACTCTATGTATCTTTTATGGCTCAAACTGTGCCGAAATAAAGATTATGAAGAAATGAAAAATAATTTTTTTAGAAAAAAAAATATATACTATTAAATCGCTTCAATCAATCTTTTGAATCCTTTAATTGTTAGAACCTGATCTTGTCATGGGAAACTGGGAACTGTCACCATCAATATCCATGATCTGCGTTGACAGGGTAGAGGCAACAGCAGTCATTGATGCTTCGCAATCAGTCTTTCCTACAACATGTGGTTTTGATGAATGATAAGTTAAGAGCAGAAAATTAGAAGAGTTTCTGGTAATAGACTCCCCAGGGTGGTGGGTAGTCACCATGTGTCCCTTGGTAGACACCATTTGAAAAGGTTCTGCATCAAATGGAGCAACAGATTTTCTTTTCCACATTTGGTTTGCGAGCACTTGATCTCCTTTCTTAAAGATGATGTTCTTTGCATGTCATCTTTTGTCAGTATACACTTTTTTCTTTTGTTTATGAACCAAGTCCTTCTTATGGGTTGAATTCTCATTTCTCTCTCTCTGATTGGTCCATTGCATTGAGGTAACTTGGTTGTCATTGCTCTTCAGCAGATCAATGTCACAGGACTTTCACCTGTGGTCGAGTGAGGTGTTGAATAATAAGCTCATAGGGTAGAGTTTAACATCGTTTTTAAATCGAGCTTCTCAAGAGTAGCACGCTGCACTGCTTTCTTTAACATAATCATAAAGCGCGTAACAAGTCTGTTGACCTACGGCGACAGAGGTGTGCTCTTCTGATGGTTTATATTCAGATGTTTATATTCAGATGCTCTAAGAAATTTCTGAACATTAGACTGTTGAAACATGGACAATTGTCAGATTTCAATACGGCTGGAACACCCCATGTCACAAAGACGTCATCTAGTCTCTCAATGACTCGGTCTTTAGAGGTAGATAAGAGATCTTTAATTAATGGAAATCATGTGTATTCATCCACAATCAGCATCAAATGATGTGCATTGTCAAGTTGACCGAAAAAGTCAATGGCTACTCTCTCCCATGCATGCTACGGGGGTTTGGATGTTCTGATATGTTTAAGGTGTGCTGAGTAACTTTTGTAGAAACGCAGTTGCATAGATGACAGGCCTTTAATTCTTTTTCAACCCTCTCATTGAGATAAGGAAACCAGACTTGGTCTCAGAGAGCTCGTTTTGTGGCAACGATTCCACAATGTCCTTCGTGGGCCATTTCAATTATCTTTTTACTCAAACTCTCTAGAATCAGGATTCTTGACCCTCGCAGTATAACTCCTTCCTGAGTTATGGACTGTCATACTTGACATTTTTGTATTTTTGATATTTACCATCACAGGTGAGAGGTTGAGTGTGTTGGTTCCAGGACTGATGCATAATTATATCTTTTAGCTTTAGCATGTCACTATCATGGCTCATGGCAGTGATGATCTGGGCTAACGAAATGTCGGCTGGTGTGTTTGATTTTACAATAAAATTGATATAGGCTTCCGCCTGTCTTGGATGGATTACTGTGAACTTGTATAGGCGATCTAGAAAAGTAGTCATCACGGTTCTGATCCTTCCCTGAGTGAAGCACAATGGTGTAATTTTACTCTTGTAATTGTAGTGCCAATCATTCAATGCGAGGAGGCACTTGGCCTTTGCATTGTCAAATATAGTCAGTAATGCTGGATAATCAGTTACCAGAGTAAAAGGCTTTCCATTCAGGAATACATGGAAATGTCCATGAACCCATACCACGACTAAGCTTTCTTTTTCAGGTTGTGAATAAGCACTTTCTGTTTGGGACAAATTATTACTTGCATATGCCACAATATGCCTACAAGCATTTGGGTGTCCACAATGTTGTGCAAGGATAGCGCATAACCCGACTGGGCTAGTGTCAACAACAGCCTCTTTATGAAGCATTGGATTGAAGTTTGCAGTTTCAGTAGCATTCTTAATGGTTTGATTGATTTTCCTAAAACTTTTCTCATATTCATGTGACCAATGAAATGAAACACTCTTTTTCGTCAAGTCTTTCAATGGAGCACTAATAGTGGCAAAGTCTCATATATCTGGAACAGTAACTGGCCATGCCAAGAAATGAACACACCACAAAGTCACTATGCTGGCTAATATCTCATGCACTCTACATTTATAATTTATAATATGCAATATTAGTAGCAAAATAACAGACTTGCAAAGAAGACACTTCAGTTTGGACATGTGGCAGCAAATCAAGGGACTTTGCAGCTAGTTGACCCCAGATCCTTTGTGGGTAGCTTAGCAGGAGGGGAGGTACCTGTCTGTAGGAGACCAAAAAGGATACAGTGTGAACAGTAAGTTGTAAATGTTTGTGATTAACAATGCTCTTCGTTACAAAGTTGGAAAACAGTCTGAATTACTCAAGCAGTACAACACTGTAATTAATGGATGAAAGATTAACACCAAACCAAAATCTTTGTTTTGCAGGGACATCTTTTGAGGCTCTACAGTTTAGGCAGCTCAAACCATGAGGCGTTAAAAACAGGGGTGGCTGGCACGTATATGCACTGGTGTCAACTAAGTCGTGGGTGAGTGTATGCAGGCAAGGCGAGTGGCAAAAAATAAAAAAATTAAGTCACTTACCTTGCCTATTGCATGTCCGACATCCTCCTCGGTCTCTCCTCTGTCGGCTTAGATGGCTCCAGCCTCCAGGAAATTCCACTAACCAATCCGTGAGCTACTCTCACCAGCATGAGACTAGTGCCAGGATTGGATGGAACGTTCTGGCTTGACGCTCCTTCAGGACCCTTAGCCTTGTGCTTGGTCTCCATCCAGCTGTCTAAGACAGCTGATTGGAGAGCTGCAAAGTGCACATGTAACTTTGGCCGGCTCAAGAGAGCTGGCCAAACTGACATGTGTACTTTGGAGGGTCCTTCTTGCTCGTCCAGTCCCCTATGCTGCCAATCAGCAGCAGAGGACACACCCCCATTTATCCCAGCTGGAGGCTGCTGCGAGCTAAACGTGAAAAATAAAATGTCAAATGAAATGATTTAATTGCCATTGTATTTTTCAAGTTTAGCGCCGCTGCAGTGGGTGAGAGGTTGTGGCCCCCTGGCCCTCACGAAGAAACCGCCGATGTTTAAAAGGAGCATAAGCATAACCCACAGGCTCAAATTGATTGACTGTAGCACTACAACAGCCCAAGCCAAAAGTGTATCACATAAATCATCAACAGAATGGATGGGATATTTTTTCAGATTGAGCCCCAAATGTTGTTATAACAATCAATTATTTAAGTATTTATCCAATAAGTGAAATTTGGAAGACATATTACCAAGATCATGTGGAATATATATAAACAGGGATTATAATAAGAGACCATGTTATTATCCTTGTGTTCACCGTCAACCTTGCTTCCCAACATCCAACCAAAAATCAAGTTTAACTTTACGAGTAATTTAAGTTTTCTTTGCGTAAGGTAATGTCAGCATAACACCTGATGACCTACCTGTGGCCAAGGGGTGGGTATTTACCCGAATATGTGCCCACATAAACACTCATCCTGAAAGAGGAAGTTAATTAGAAACTAGGGAAAAGGGAAATGACCAAGAAAACAGGCAGAAAAGATGGAACAAGACAGAGAAGGAACAAGCAGGAAGAGGACATGGTATGAAGAGAGAAAAGACTGTTTGCCCGGCCCCACCAGGAACATAAAGAATCCTGACACATCAGACATGTCATCTGAGGAGCAACCCCTCTTAAGACAGAACTGATGTGGCACTCCTGAGGAGACTAGCTGTCACGTGGGTGTTGGAAAGGGATGGGAATAGAAAGTGTATAGTTATACAAATTTAAAAGAAAAATTAAAGTTGCAAGCCATGTGACCCTTGCTCTCCCTAGGTTAGGTGGTTGGTTATTTTCTTCTGTTTTTTCGGGTGATATTACCGATCCTCTGAGGGTCCTGGAGCAAAGAAAAGGACTTTACATTACTACATTGGCCTAGAAAGAAAGAAAAGGCCAGACTAAAACGTTCTTTAAACTTTATTCCCCTGTCAGTATATTCCATAAGAAGAGGGGGAAAGAAAAGATAAAGACAATCAAAAAGGGAACCAGAAGGGGGAATCAAAGTATTGCTTGCCTGAACTGTGCTGTTTTCTTTTGAAGGACGCCCCAAAAGGAGATAGTTAAGGAGTGGCCAAGGGAGCCTAGGCGAGCGGAAGAGTGTTAAACAATGGAAAGGAACAACTTAAGGGCAATGAAATGCTATAGACTCATTTTACCATGTTCAGTCTCCCGAAGTAAAAGGGAACTTTTACTGCAGAGCAGTGAAGGAAGATAAACTGCTAAACACATAAACCGAGTGTCGTATGTTTGCGCCGTGTTGTACCTACAACACTGCGGCCATTTGTGTTTAAAGGAAAATTTGGTACCATAGCGGAACAATCAATTTCAGGGCCTTTCTACAGCCAGAACTCCTGGAACAACATAAATGCAATCAAATAACATGTTGGTCAATATTCCCCTTTCCTTCGAAGCTTCACCACATTCTCCCAATCTTTCAGGTTTAGACTCCTGGAATGCCCAAAATATGCCTCACCACTCACATTGAAGGCTGGTTAGGGACTAGTAGCATTTAATATGACAACTCCACAGCGTGCTCTGCTTTCTTCTGAGAGACTTCCCTCTCTTTAGGTTTGCGTAACTCCCTTCCTATTTGTTCCACTCTCTTTGGGCTCTCACTGCGAATTCAGAATATAGTGATTAGTGCAAAAAGAGTCCCTTGTCATGCAACTTCTCTACAAATCGGTCATTGACCGGTGATCTCTTAGGCATTAAAGTTGTGGGCCCTAACTGTTTTGTACAAGTGGTTTCTGGCTGAGGCCACATAGCTCTCTTAAAAGACCATAGCGTAATCCAGTAGCACTCTTTATCCTGTGTCCAGTACCTAGTTTTTACCAGTACACCATTTTGGGAACTATACTTAGGCTGCCTAGCTTGCTGATGAATCTTATGCCTAGGAGCACATCAGATGCATCACTGCAATTCTACCATTGCCAAGCTTCCTCACAGCCCTATACCTCCTGCACTGGGGTGGGGCCTCCCCTGGTCCCACTTCTCTCACTGAATTTTCTAGCAGGCCATCTCAGTCTTGGAGTCTGTCCGGGTTTTTGTTCCTCAACAGACTTTCTTATTTCTGCCTCTTTAGGCGCAGTGATAAACAGTGATTTACCTTCCGCCATGATTTTTAGTTGCGCCGGCAACAATAGCATGTGAGGCACTTCAAGTTTACGTTACTTAACTTTAACTGCAAGAAGCAAATTATGTTTCAGTATAGTCTGGAAAGATCATAACTTTAAAATGGCTATGTGGGTTCTGGGTGCTTTCCAGGTTTAGATGGCCCACTCGGGATCCTATAGGCTTCTTCAATTGGAACGAAATTGATTAATCCCCCTGAGCCCAGGGTGATTTTAATCCATTTCACTAGGAAGGCTGCAGGGTCCCTACCTTTGCTTCCTTCCGGGACATACACAAATTGCAGGTTGCTGCGGTGCAACCGGCCTTCACCATCTTCTAACCTTTTTTTGAGGAACCAAACACTCACCGGCAAATCATTAGTCAAGGCTTTCAGTTTGGCCACCTTAGGGAAGAGTTCAGTGATTTTATGTTCTGTTCCGGTCAAAGTCTCAGCCATTTTTCGTTGGTCAGCTCGTACCAGTGTGAGATCAAGCGACACAAAGGCGAGTTTGGCTTTGAGAGACATTCTGGTGTCCTTGAAGGCTTTCAAAATTGTGTTGAAGGTTGTTTTTTCCTCTGGAGTAAAGGTAGCAGCCTGCATAGGGTTCAGGCTGCTCTGTTAGGAGTGGCGGAGATAGTGGGCATGTGCTGCACCTCCTTGTGATGGGCGATCTAGTGTGACCAGTGATGGAGTAAATGCTTGCTCTATCACCAGCTATATGGAGGAGTCAGGTTGCGGATAAGGCACTCTGTTCAAGCAAAGCCTCTAGGGTATGCAGTTCAGTGACACATCTGTCCATCCTTGGGTCATGCTGCACCATACATTTCGTCCCTCTTGTGAAAGTCAGTTGTGTCTTCACTTACATCTCTGAGCATCTGCGAGTCAGGTATTCCAGCACCAATTCACAGTACTGGGTAAGTGGAGGATATTTTGTAGGCCCTTCGTGGCTTGGCCTGATCCGAATGGCCTCTACGGAGTGTCCATTACGCCCCGCCGTTCTGTGCAGGCCAGGGCATGCACCACCGCTATGATTGTGTGTTGCCCTTACAGGTTAGTGGTAGTTGCGTTGGGCTCTGCTCATATTTCAGCCTAACAGACCCACCTACTCTCTTCCCCAAAGGCCATCAGTTCAGGCTGCTTTTGCGTGCATGTGCTCACCATCCTTCTCCTGGGGTCCTGTTGCACAGCTTGCACTGCCACTCAATTTATCTTGGGCCATATTGGGAACTACCTGGATTGACCGTGTGCAACTAGTCCAATCAGCGTTTAAACGCAGAGGCCCACTCTAGCGCTTCAGTGTAGTGGGCGACTTTTGTGGGTCGGAGCTTGGCGACTCCTCAGGGTATATTGCCTCCATATTAGGGTTTTCGGTATTTCTTGTGGCCGAATATGGTGGCCCCTTGTTGCGGGTACAGCCCCCTAAGTTTTCACAGGATTACCAGCTGTTCACAGCAAGAATTAATGCTCATTCAGGGTGGCCTTGCAGGACATGGCCAACCTCACACCCTAAACCATTGGCTGCAGCCCACTTCCCTATCAAAGAAATATAGTTAATACAGTTTTGGCAAAGATTATCATAATCAGCTTGTTGAAAATGCTGATACCTTAGTTTTAGCAATAAAAAATGCTGATTATTCCCAATCAAGTAAGTATAACATGCATAATTACTGAGATAGTGCCAGTTTAGATGATGAGACTGAGTACAATGACTCATATTAATGAGCGAATTAATGGTATAAACCTGAATTAACTTCTTGTTTGTGGTTCCAAAATCACTATGGTATCAGATGCTATGTTTTATCGTAAATGGCAGAAGGGTATTACACGTTTTCCTAGTGAAGTACATCCTTGTACATATGGTGGACATACTAAATTAAAAATACTATATTGTTTCGTTTCCCAAATAATTTTTCACAAGGAAATAGAAGGAGAAATGTATATTGATGAGAAGAGGATCGATATTCTTGAAAGGTGGGATTCATGAAGGTTTAAACTTGCCTTAAAACCAGGCGCAAAAAAGCAAGTTTTAGTTGTACTTGAGAAACAAAAAGATATTACCGATCACTCCAAACGACATGTATTAGTTCAATGCATGATTATGAGGGCACCACTAATGAAGCTAACCATGGGTATTTTCCAACAAAGTGGTAATTTGAAAGGAGTCGCACACACCACCAAACTAAAATACAATTGTAGTTCAGTTAAACATTGCATGCAAAATGTTCTGTTTATTGTTAGAAAAGAATTATCTTCTGGAAATCGAATGATGGTTAGTGATCTTGTCATAGAGCTCAAAGATTCCTCACTTTGGGAATCTCCATTAGTCGCTGCCAGAAAGAAAACGGAACATTAAGATTGTACGTTGATCTACATTTATTGAATCAAAGCTATTTTGGTTGATTCCTTACCTGTATCTCGTATTGAAGATTTGTTAAATTAATTTTCAATGCTGCTGTATTTTCCAGCCAATTTTGATACCACACAAGTAAATGTAATCAAAAAACCACAAAGAGAACATAAAAAGCATTTGGAATAAAAAGATTGGATAGACTGATATTAACTGTGATTTTTTCTGAGGACGTCATATAATATTTTCTTCACTGATTATAAATCATTAGATTTATAGTTATGGTTTTAATTGCTTTGTATTTTGACTTATATGATGCAGGGTAATTTCTCGATTTGTTGTAGAAAAGAAAGGAGATATGTTATATTTTCTCCCTCCTCGTTTGGTCTCCCTTCTCATTTGGTCTCTTCCAGTGCAAGATAGCACCTTGAATTATGAGGTCACTTGGTCTTGAGCATCTCCCACCATGAGAATGATGGTTAAGGAGTGTTGTGGCAGATTGGCTTGACAACTGGGGTCAAGAAACAAAAAAAAGTCGTTAATACTCATATTTTGGTCATCTTGCCTCCTTATGTGTCCCTACACATAGGCAATGTGGTGCAGGAGATGACAGCAGAGTAGGAGCTGAACACTGCAAAAGAGGAAGATAATCACATTGCAAACCTGGCAATAGCACTCCTCGCAGCTCAGCGCGAAGCTCCATCTGGCCTCAAGTGTAGTAAATGGAATACTGTGAAGCCAATTGGTTCTGGAGGGGCTCGAGGTTGGTGCTAAGCTGCAGAATACTAAAATACTACAACTCTTCACATTCTGGTCTAATACCCAGCTGAATCAGTTTTGGGTTTGGTTCAATTGTCCATCCACTTATCCGTGAAATAACCTTCAGAACTATAACTCACTATTCCAAATCTTTCTACATGCTCATATTGTATGAAATAAATCCCTCACATCCCTGCAGCAGATGCAGGTCACTTTAGGGCTCCCAAAATCTTATGAAACCTTACTAAGAAGTACTACTACTCCATGCCAGTATTTCAGTTTTATTAGTTTCAACTAAGTGGTGATTACGGGTTCCCTTGGGGCTCAAAAGCTTCTCTCAAGTCTGTCACATCGAGGATTCAAAATCCTTTTCCCATTTCACTCTCAAACCTTCTAGAGGCATCAGCATTAATGCAAACACTACCTTATGTGTGGTGCATTTAGGTTTCTCAGCAAACTGACTCTAACACATATTAACCGCCACAGAAGTAGTAGTGTTGTTTGAGTTAAAAATGATGGGACCCTTTTGTTTCCTGATGAATTCCGTAGATAGTGACGTAAGTGCATAGGTGTGGTTCATAGAATTAATGAGATAGAATGTTCAGTTCATAGTTACATTCTGATGAATAAAAACGTGTAATCCCAAACTCTGCGTGTGGCGTGGTCATTTACAAGTACCCAGACTGGGGTAGGGCACTGCAAGTGGCGACAAGATAAGGGATTATGTAAACCCCGCGACCTGAAAAACAGAGAGTGCTCTCCCGGAGAGTTTGGCGTGGTCCAGCAAACTGCTTGTGCGGGCCTCAGTCGGAGTGAAAATCAATGGTTGGCGTATGTGGAGTCAAAGTGACACCCCAGACAGTGCCAGACCTGTGAAAAAAGTGAAGGTCTTACGGAAAGTGTGTGTGTTGTTGGCTAAAAATTGGATGATAAAGTCAACACAAGAGGTACTATGCCACAACATGACACTGAATTGTCAATTACAAAGCACAATAACGCTAAAGGAGAAGACAACCAGGTACAGAGAAGTGCTGGAGGCTTTGCTAGCCTTGTGCGAGAAAGCACTAAAAGCAGGAACATTTCTAACATCAAGAAATGCTAAAGGCAGTGGTAACCAGGTCCATAAAGCGCCGCGAGCAGCGACAGCCAGGTGCAACAGAAAGTAGAGTGTAGAAGCAGGTGACTGCAAAGAAGCTATGAAAGCAGAGAAACATTAGAAGTGGCGGCCACCAAACATAAAGAGAATACATTCATGCTTACCAGAACCTGAGTAAAAAAATAGTCATTATACCACATCCTTTGGCCCAAGGGGTTGTGAATCCGGGGCCGGTAACCCCAGAAGTGGCCACACAGGAGGTGTAGGGAACATTTTGCATAACTCAAAAGTAGAAATTGAACGTCTCCAATGGCAATGCGAAAGTAAGTCACACAAGTTCATATTGGGTGGAACAAGCCTGAATCCAGCACGTCGCAAGGACTTACAGATTGTGTGAACGCAGCAAGTCCACATCATAGGAAGCTAGCACTATATAAAGTGGAACAAAACGAAAGGGAGGTCCCCTAACAAATCCAATGTAGGACGAGGGGAATGGATTCACAAAAATAAAGATAAAGAGTCCCAATCTAGAGATGCTAAATAATCAAGTTAAACACAAATATAGAAACATAGAAACTCAGATAAAAATGCTAATGCCACAGTTGCCGTGTATTTCCATATACATATGTCTATTATAAACAAACAAAATAAGTATATCTTAAAATATCCCATTCATTTTATTGAGTACAGTTATACAAATTATCATATATACAATTCATAAGGAACAATAATTAAAATCATATGAATTAAAATGACAATTAAAAAAAAACATTCAAGAAGTAGTTGTCGACGCAGCGTTTCGGTTTTTGGAGATTAAAACACATTCTTCAGGACAATTCTCAAATTCAAACTTTCAGGAGGTACCCAAAAACTGATCAATGTTTACGTTTTCGGTTCCTAAATTCATCAGGTCTCAACTGGAAATATGTGGGAGTTGATCATCAATTCTAAACAGATGTCCTCAGATCCTGTTTGTCGAGATGCAATGGTGGATGAAGACTCGTGTTAAAAGCCTATCTTGTGCCGCAGTCGCAGTATGGTCTGCCTATCTCAATGGCATATGATATACAGGGGGGCGTCCTCCCTTAATCAGGTAATGAGTTCGCCACTCGTTAAAATTGAGTTTGGCCTCCCTGCTCCGCTGTACACCATTGCATCTCGACAAACAGGATCTGAGGACATCTGTTTAGAATTGATGATTGATTATTTAGCATCTCTAGATTGGGACTATATAAAGTGGACCAAAAAGAGGTACCCCAAAGGAATTACAGATGCACAAATGACATCCAAAATGATTTCTTTTTGTAGTAGATTGGGCAAGCAGTTAGCCATATCAGAGGGTAGTGCTAAGAATTTATTGCATACACTAAGGCAGTAAATGAGACACACACTCAATATAGAAATCCAACACCAATTTCTAAACATTATACTTACCTTTATAGAAATTTAGATACCAGGATCATCGGAATAGGTTTGGGCTATGGGGTTTGGGTGCCATGGTGTCTCTAAGGGAGTTTCTTTGGCAATTTGCAAAGCACTAGCAGCCCTCCAGGTTTCTTGAGGTCTGCACAGTGGCAGGACGAGTCTGATGTTCCATGAGGGATGGGTGCAGCAGGCAGGCCGGCAGGGTTTGCGCCAAGTCAAAGGGCTTTAAGAGGAGTGCGCGGTACTAGCCAATGGGCTACTTACTCCTGACATCACTACACTCCCTAAATAACCACTTCCTGTGGAGAGTGGGCATCACCCTGTCCCAGAATTCCTAATTTAACACACACATTATGGGGGAATTTCTAAAGTCGTGTTCACGTCAGACATGGTCACACAAGAGTTGTGCCTAGCCTGGCAGTGCAACACGCCTCCTGCATAGCTAATTTTCCTGCCTGTCCTGATGCCAGATGGCTCAGGGCAGGGAGGGTCAGCATTGTCTCCTGTTAGAGAAGCCAGACTTGCATACCAAAAGGCAGTGCACTCTTTGAAGCCCCTGCCTTGGAATACTAATTTTACCAGCCTTCTTAGAGGAGGAATTGTTGGCACCTCTCTCCAGAGCAGGCATTTTTTCTGACCTCCTGTGAGCTAAGGCTCTCACCCCTGGAGGTCATAAACTTGTCTG
Organism: Lissotriton helveticus; assembly: GCF_964261635.1. Classification (NCBI taxonomy): domain Eukaryota; kingdom Metazoa; phylum Chordata; class Amphibia; order Caudata; family Salamandridae; genus Lissotriton; species Lissotriton helveticus. The sequence continues at coordinate 794,559,389 of NC_136063.1, read as the reverse complement.
TGGCAGCAGGCTGGACTGAACCAGTCAGGTAGCACACTAGAGGGCTGGTAGGCTTCAGTTGGTACCTCTAAGGTATGCTCTGGGTGCATTAATTAATAAATCCATCACTGGATTCAGTGTGGGTTTATTAATATGAGGTGTTTCAGCGAAGCCATTATGTAGCTGGGGAGCTTGTGTTAACCAGTGCCCAGTACATACCTTAAGATGGCTTCCCTTCTCACTTGCAATATCTAACAATAGAACTAGACATCAAAGGGGCATATGTGATCATGCAGATATGACTTCACATAAAATATAATGTACTGTGCCTTAGGGCTCAAGGTCTGCTGTAGGGGCGACTTACATATATTAGATGCAGTGACTTTAGCATGATACACAGGATTGTATCATGTCATGTTTTCACTCATGGTTTGCACCATGTCATGCAACCTACAATGTCAGTCAGTGTGGAATTTGCATGTGGGTCCCCTAGGGTGGCACAAGATATGCTGCAGCCCTTAGGGACCCTCTTTAGTACCCATGCTCCAGGTTCCTGGAGTACCATTTTCTAGAGACCTACAGGGGTGCTAAAGTCATTTGCCAATTGTAGCACAACTAGACAACCCCCTTGTTTTAGGGAAGGAGCACTAGCACCGAGGTTTGAGATTAATTGCCAGGGACTAGTTCCGGACCGGCGCAGGGTGGCTATTGGCAGGATCTGTTTGAATAATTGACCTGCCTGTTCCCCCAGGAATTGCTGCTATGCCTGCCCAGCAACAGAACACGTGCCCAACCTAGGAAGTGTGGCAGTATGTTCAATTTCCTGCCTGTGCCCGGGCCCCCATTACTTTGTTGCAGTAGTGCACTACCACCAGGCAACAGAACAAACATGTGCTGAGTGAGTCAGACACCAGGGAGGTGCTGAGTGACTTTAAAAGGCACACAGGGCACGGATCTCTCATAACAGTGGAGCCACCAGTGCAACTAAGCAGCCTAGAGGTCCTCTCACTGCGTCTGTTGTGACTAAGACAGCCAATGCCTCATCTCTACAGCAGCTGAGTCAAGTATCTGCAGCCGGCTGAGCCAGTCCGATGCAGTGATTCTGACAGATGATCTAGGTCAATTATGCACTAGGTTTGTGCCATTTGATTGTTGGTGCTTTGCAGGAGTCTCAAAATCTTAGAGTTTCTCGTTGCTCAAATGGGTGTAATTTCTGATTTTGATATGTTTTCCCTGGTCTTTATTTTGCTCACTAGAAAGTGTCACTCGGGGCAGAGCAGCAAAAGCTCTACTGAGACCATCACCAGTGCAGTCTCTGCCTGGCAGACACACTCCCCCAGGCACTTGAAAACCAGCATCCTGGGTGAGTCACCCACTAACTCTCTCTGTCTCTGCACTGAAGCTCACTAGGACCCCTGCAGGCATATGTTTTAACAACATTAGACCGTAATTCCAATTAGTTTACTTAAAAGTAAGTCAGAGACAGATTTTATTTATTTATATTTCAGACATTTGAAACTCACAAAGATGTCATGAGTTTAGGCTATCTTGCTCCATCCACAAAGAGCAAATGAATTGCAAGAAACAATTTGAGATTAATTGTGTTTGTCAATGTCCAACTCCTTTTAGCTGCAAAACCCAAGCTGTCACTTTCCCATGGTCTATGGTGCTTCTCTGATGCCCCCTACTAAAGTCAGTCTTCAAATATATATCTGGTGCAATTTGTGGCGGTCATAAGGCGACAAATGGGCGTTAAGCTCTAGCAGCTCGAGCAGCCGGTGCAGCCTAGATCTCACAACAAAAACAAGGAAAGAATAGGGGAAATGCACTCTTTTACATTATAAAATCTCAATTGGTTAATGCAATCACTGCAGATGTAGTGTGTGTAATCAGAGAAAACTTGAATGCATTTCTGGCACAGAGGGAATAGTGTCTTCTATTGTTTTAACATTGTATTGCACACAGTATACAAGAGGAGTTGCAGTGTACAGTCCTCCATTTTAGGGGGTTTGCAGCAGTAAAGATATTTTTAGAGCTACTCATTGCTCAAAAGTGTATAATTTCTGGTATTTCTCTTTCCATGCACTCTTTCCTTGGTTTTATTCTCAAGAAAGTATCACTCAAAAGGTCACACACTAGACAGTAGTATGTCACTCATACGTGTACGGAAACCATGGAAACATAAGCAATCTGAAAATGTGCCAGTATGGCCTGTAAGTAAAGTTACAGTGCCTGAGCTGAGCTCTGCATTGAAGTCACTGTCAGCAGTCGGCCCAAAGTTGAGTTCAGTGTCAGTGAGGCCGGTTCAGGCTCAGCGCTGGGTCCTCTCTCATATCCCAGTGCCCTTCCATTTCTGGTGCTTTGCAGCAGTTTAAGATCTTCTTAGAGTTTCTTGTTGATCAAGCGGGTGTCATTTCTGATATTTATGCTTCCCTCGTCTTCATTGCTTGATTTTTTTGCTTGTGAGAAAGTGTCACGCATAGTCGTTGAATGTCACTCATAATTACAGTGAAATTATGAAAATGTCACACTTAAGCAGTCTGAAACCATGGCAGCTATGTTCTGCGTGTTAAGGAAATACACCTGAATTTTGAAGGAGGCTTATCATATTCTATTTCTAACATGATATGTGTTGATTGTTTTACCTTCCAAATACTTTCTAGGTGTGGCTCGTTCATGGGCTCTTAAAGCCCAGTGAATTTGTTGGCTCGTTCGTACCGCTATCAGAAATTATGTCTTCCAATTTGGAAGTCTGTAATTATTCCTTGAACGGTTTGTAAATATTTCCCTTTAGCTATGTTTTAACATTTTTAAGTTTTTAGCTACGCCTCCTCGTCTAGTAGCAGCCTGATACCTTTGGATTATATTCGTTGGAACCCTTCAGGATGCTAATCTTCGTTACCTACCCGCAGGGTCGGATTGGTAATGCGGGAAATGGCAGAAGGGCCGGTAGCCGAGTTCTAGCTGTAGGCTGCTTTGTTGGGCAGCCTGGGGGCTGTCTGTGCTGCTAGGATGCCACCAGCGGCCCAGTGGGTACCTGAGTGGCCTTTCTAGAGGCCGATGGGCGGAGGTGTCACTCCCTTTCTCTCGCTGGGCCGACCCATTAATGTATGCTGATTGAGTGGGGCAGGGGGCCTGAGCAGAAATGGTCTCACTTGCATTCATTTGTGGCTCAGTAGTGTGAACTAATCTGTGCATTAAAAAAAAAATCTAAGTGAAGTTCATAAAACATGCCCTCCACCCCCTTTCTTTTCATAAAAGTTCGCTGAAGCAGTGTTTCGCGGAAAGGCAATACGCAAATGTGGGCCACTTTTTTTTTGGGTGTTCCCGGGCCAATTTTTGATCCCAATCCAACCCTGAAAACCGGTAATGGGGGCTTCGAGGCCAAAAGACCATCCAGGGCGCCCCTGGTTTTCTCACTTGGCTTTTTCGCCACATATTAGTTGACACTAGTTGTCAATCCTTCCCGCCATGAACTCTCACTACCATGTGCTCTCAGTACCATGTGATCTCACTACCATGTGCTCTCAGTACCATGTGCTCTCAGTACCATGTGCTCTCACTACCATGTGCTCTCAATACCATATGCTGTCACTACCATGTGCTCTCAGTACCATGTGCTCTCAGTACCATGTGCTCTCAGTACCATGTGCTCTCAGTACCATGTGCTCTCAGTACCATATGTGCTCTCAGTACCATGTGCTCTCAGTACAATGTACTCTCACTAACATGTGCTCTCAATACCATGTGCTCTCACTAACATGTGCTCTCAGTACCATGTGCTCTCAGTACCATGTGCTCTCAATACCATGTGCTCTCAGTACCATGTGCTCTCAGTACAATGTACTCTCACTAACATTTGCTCTCAGTACCATGTGCTCTCACTAACATGTGCTCTCAGTACCATGTGCTCTCAGTACCATGTGCTCTACTTACCATGTGCTCTCACTACCATGTGCTCTCAGTACCATGTGCTCTAGTACCATGTGTGCTCTCAGTACCATGTGCTCTAGCACCATATGTGCTCCCAGTACCATGTGCTCTCACTACTATGTGATCTCACTATCATGTGCTCTCAGTATCATGTGCTCTAGTACCATGTGTGCTCTCAGTACCATTTTCTCTCAATACCATGTGCTCTCAGTCCCATGTGCTCTCAGTACCATGTGCTCTCACTACCATGTGCTCTCACTACCACGTGCTCTCAGTACCATGTGCTCTCAGTACCATGTGCTCTAGTACCATGTGTGATCTCAGTACCATGTGCTCTCATTACCATGTGCTCTATCTACCATGTGCTCTCAGTACCATGAGCTCTCAGTACCATGTGCTGTAGTATCATGTGTGCTCTCAGTACTATGTGCTCTCAGTACCATGAGCTCTGGTACCATATGTGCTCTCAGTACCATGTGCTCTCAGTACCATATGTGCTCTCAGTACCTTGTGCTCTCAGTACCATGTGCTCTGGTACCATATGTGCTCTCAGTACCATGTGCTCTCAGTACCATGAGCTCTCAGTACCATGTGCTCTCAGTACCATATGTGCTCTCAGTACCTTGTGCTCTCAGTACCATGTGCTCTGGTACCATATGTGCTCTCAGTACCATGTGCTCCAGTACCATATGTGCTCTCAGTACCATGTGCTCTCAGTACCATGTGCTCTCACTGCAGTATTATGAGATTATAACCAGTTGAGCACCCACTTTGGCCTTGTGTGTTATTTATACAGGCGCAAAGCACGCAATGCACATCGAACAATGCAACGATGCTGTGGTCAGGACCCTTTGTGAAGACATAATTGACATATTACCATTTGAAAACGCTTGTCATGCTGCTCCTGTTGTTGGCAGATGACTTCTTTTTAGATTTCTTATAATAATAACGTATTTGGACCCTTAAAGGATGTTTGCTTTTTGGAATTCTGCGTTGCCTCCATCTGGGATCGTTATGTAAGTTAAGGGGCTTTATTAAGTGTAGCGACGTAAATGATTTGCTGGTTGTGACGCATCTCTTCGCCTCAACGAGAACTGGCTCGAAATCTCTTTTCGGAATCTCCTTGTGCATTGAAGTGTCTATCATCTATGAAGCAACAGAAGCAAAGATAATGCCACTAGGGGGAGCTGTAGCACCAAATTTAAGAGGGATAACAAACCTGCTGTCCAACTATTACTACTTACATCCTCTTGATAATAACTAACCCCTTACAACCTGAAAGACCGGAGAGAGAGAGAAGAATTATTGACAGTTTAATCAAGAGAAAGAGAGAGACGAAAACCTAAGAAGAGTTAGTCGTCAAATAAACCGAACTTTATTTTTTTTCTTTCCACTTTTCACGATATTAACGAAGCTATCACTTGTAAAAACGTGCAGATGAAGTTCCCTAAGACTTATTTCGCACATCCCTCTACAAAATGGTATCAGAAGTGGCGAACAAAGCGGTACAAAAGGGGGTGGTGATGGATGGAGCATCTGAACCAATCAAACACTCACACCTAGTCAACAGATCTGGCTGAAATGCCAGAAGCCAGTCCTAGGAAACTTGGGGCAGATTTACAAGCCCCTTGCGCCACATTTGCGTCACTTTTCCCATGTTAAAAGTGACGCAAAAGTGGCGCAAGGGGCGTGTAAATCTGCCCCCTTGTTTCCCGTCCAGGGAAGGCATGGCTTGGCAGTTCGGGCTGGACTGTTCCCGTGAGGCACAGGGTCAGACTGATTTGCATATGGCTATGTCTGAACTGGGGTGGCAGAGTGGGCTAAAGAACGGTGATGGATTAAACCCAGATCTGTTGACTGGGTGTGAGTGTTTGATTGGTTCAGATGCTCTGTCCATCACCACCCCCTTTTGTACCGCTTTGTTCGCCATAAGTTGGCAGGATATGCTCAGACGTGAGTCCCTTGCTCACTTTGCCACTGGATTCAAGCAAGCCTGGCTGAAGACGGTTGAAATGCCAGAAACCAGTCCTAGGAAGCTTGTTTCTGGTCCAGGGAAGGCATGGCTTCGCAGTTCGGGCTGGACTGTTCCCATGAGGCACAGGGTCAGACTGATTTGCAAAGGCCATGTCTGAACTGGGGTGGCAGAGTGGGCTAAAGAACAGTGATGGATTAAACCCAGATCTGTTGACTGGGTGTGAGTGTTTGATTGGTTCAGATGCTCCGTCCATCACCACCCACTTTTGTACCGCAGACGCCTAGGAAGCTTGTTTCTGGGCCAGGGAAGGCATGACTTGGCAGTTCGGGCTGGACTGTTCCCATGAGGCACAGGGTCAGACTGATTTGCATATGGCCATGTCTGAACTGGGGTGGCAGAGTGGGCTAAAGAACGGTAATGGATTAAACCCAGATCTGTTGACTGGGTGTGAGTATTTGATTGGTTCAGATGCTCCGTCCATCACCACCCTCTTTTGTACCGCTTTGGGGTATGCTCAGACGTAAGTCCCTTGCTCACTTTGCCACTGGATTCAAGCAAGCCTGGCAGAAGACGGCTGAAATGCCAGAAACCGGTCCTAGGAAGCTTGTTTCTGGTCCAGGGAAGGCATGGCTTGGCAGTTCGGGCTGGACTGTTCCCATGAGGCACAGGGTCAGACTGATTTGCAAATGGCCATGTCTGAACTGGGGTGGCAGAGTGGGCTAAAGAACAGTGATGGATTAAACCCAGATCTGTTGACTGGGTGTGAGTGTTTGATTGGTTCAGATGCTCCGTCCATCCCCACCCACTTTTGTACCACAGACGCCTAGGAAGCTTGTTTCTGGGCCAGGGAAGGCATGGCTTGGCAGTTCGGGCTGGACTGTTCCCATGAGGCACAGGGTCAGACTGATTTGCATATGGCCATGTCTGAACTGGGGTGGCAGAGTGGGCTAAAGAACGGTGATGGATTAAACCCAGATCTGTTGACTGGGTGTGAGTATTTGATTGGTTCAGATGCTCCGTCCATCACCACCCTCTTTTGTACCGCTTTGGGGTATGCTCAGACGTAAGTCCCTTGCTCACTTTGCCACTGGATTCAAGCAAGCCTGGCAGAAGACGGCTGAAATGCCAGAAACCGGTCCTAGGAAGCTTGTTTCCGGTCCAGGGAAGGCATTGCTTGGCAGTTCGGGCTGGACTGTTCCCATGAGGCACAGGGTCAGACTGATTTGCATATGGCCATGTCTGAACTGGGGTGGCAGAGTGGGCTAAAGAACGGTGATGGATTAAACCCAGATCTGTTGACTGGGTGTGAGTGTTTGATTGGTTCAGATGCTCCGTCCATCACCACCCCCTTTTGTACCGCTTTCAGAGATTGAGGACAGCTACAACAAGCAAAATACTATTTTGGACTGAAGCCCTCAAAATCTGTGCACCTTCCCTCCCAGACTCACAGTGAAAACTCTAAGGGATGTGAAACCCATTTCTCCGGTGGTATGGCGCAAAGTGCAGGTATTCAGTGGAGAGAGCACTTTCACTCCTTATTAAAACTCAGTCACCGAGCACAGCAGAGGTCAGCCAATGGAGGGTGGAGGCTAGGATTGGGTCCCTGCCTCTTGCCCTGTCCCCTCCTTGTATTGGCTCCTCACGACAGTAGATCAGATGTTACAGAGTAAGTGCCTCATTTGTTGTAACCGAGCTTTCCAAAGCCTCCTTAAGCAGGTCACAAAAAGTTTTTCTCTCCTAACCAACATTTCAAGTTCTGTAAGAGAACCGTCATCAATTATTTTACCTGATGGACATCGGGATCAAGGTTAAATGCTTTTTAGATGGATTTCAGTAGTAAATATGAGAAGGACAGAGGAGTACTTAGAAAATGGAAAATGCTCACTACTAAATGGGCGGGGTTTAGGGAGGCGTTAGGAGGGGTTTAACGCGAGCTAGGGTGGCGTCTAGTGAGGTAGTGAGCGGCATGCATCCATCCACAAAGGAGTAAGCTCATTCCTATTCACAAAGTGCACTTCGGAAGTCACTACAGCCAAAAAGGACCCAAAAAAGTCTTAAATGTTTTCCAACTCAGACATGGCTAACCACTCGTACTGCAACAACCTCCCATAGAACATAATAGCGGCTGGGACTTAATATATCATCAATAGGAAATAATGTTAAAAAAAATTATTTTTGTTGCGACTTTTAATAGATATACATTTTATTTAATTTAATGATAAAACATTATAAAGATAAATATTTTACTAAACTTTATTAAAAAGAATTAGATTAAGGACAAATAATTGTATACAGAACTTTTATCAATTATAATACAAAACAAATAAATATTGACATCTTAATATAGGTGGGACTTTTTAAGGAAATCTTACACCAAATAATTTAAATTTAATATATATTTGGCCCTTTTTTGGTTAATTAAATTATTGCCATTTTTATTTCAAACAAGTTAAAGTGAATATTTAAAATTCATTTATATTAATATTTACCTTAAAATCTATTTTTTAATTTTCTTGTGAAGCTTAATAAATGTTTTACTTTTCCCTATACTTTAACATAGCGAGAGCTCCACTTCTGCCTATGTGTTAAAAGTTAGTAGCAATAACTTTACGCTCGTACATTTGAGTCTAACCCCTGAATTCAGGGGGGATACATGCAAATCTACACTTTGCAGTGAATTTACACTCGTAAATGGTGAATTGCCAAAAGTAGTGCATTTTACTACAAAATGTAAGAGTAAGTTTACACATGAAGATTTATTCTCAGGTGAATTTACCTTTGCGAAAAGGCCAAGTGGCTCTGATTCAAAAAGATTGTCCTGTGACTTACTCAACTCAAATAAACTTTATTCGGTTTCACGTCAGAAAACCATAAATGTTATAAACGTTACCAGTACATAAAAACAGTAATACGTTAAAACATGATTAAAGAAATTAGACCCTATACACAATTTATGGATAAAACCCAATATCCAACCTCCCCATTTGATCAGAACCTTTAAAGTGCAATGTGCCCGGAAAACATAACTTCCTATTTTATTTACTTTATGGCGCATGCTAGGCCTCATAGATCCTACATAGATCATCCATTGTTTAAACATCCATGCAGGCCCTGGATTTCACAGTAGCTTTTAAAAACCCCACTATAATATGAATACAGTCCTCTTTCAGCAATTACAGATACATTAATGCAGGACGGGCCTGAATAAAATTCATTCTTTTTAAAATGGGAAACCAAAAAATACCTTTGAGGGGTTTCATAGAACTTACATAAAAACATAAAATGCAGCAAATCCTGTGGAGACTGTCCATCACAGCCACAGGGAGCTAGCACTTGACCTCTACTGTATCCCTTTGGCCTGGCTGGCAAGAGATGAAAAAGGTTAATCCGAAACCTAGTTAATAAGAACCTTTTGTGTATTGATAAAAACCCCATTCGATAATGTTCCGTTGTCGGAATTGTTTTGAGCATTAAAAACATACGAACATTGGGTTTCAGCATCTCCTGCGCCTCCCTGTCTAATTTCCTTGAGGTTAAGAAGACTACCCTAATTAATTCCACGTCCTTCTTAACAATGGATTCAGAATTACAAAATAGATCAGTGCGCCCTAGCCCTTCCAGGCTGGTTTTAATGTAGTTTAGGCAGGGAATTCGAGATGCATTATTGAGGGACAAACACTCTCTTAAAATTAAATGGTTAAGAGTTAACTCTTTGTTTAATCAGCACCTCAACCAAAACACCAGAGGGCACAGCTCAAGAACATCCCCAAGATAGGGGACCCCCAATTCCTCGTGGATAACTAGGTTAGATATTCCACACGGAACACACAATATGCGCTTCAAAAAGATATTCTCAACTACCTGGAGAGAATCCACAGCAATGTGTCCCCAAATTTCGCTTCCATAGCTAGCTATGGCCATGCTTTTGGCTTGGTAAACTTTCAGCATGGCTCCAATTGGTTTCTTCTCTATTTTTGCAGCAAAATTAAAGTTTGCCGCATTCACCTGTGCCAAGTCCCACTTTTTCCTCAAGATTAATGGACCAAAAAGAACCCCTAAATAAGAGAAAACGTTAGTGCGGGGATTTTAGCAGGGCCAACACTAAGGGGCCGATTCCGATCTGGGTCGGAAATCACTCCGACCGAGCCGGATCCGGGGTGTTTTCCGACCGATCCGGACTCCTGCAGTCCAACCGAGCGAGTACGATGCGGCCGTATGCTGTCGGACTCGTTTCGGTCGGACTCCCATTGAAGTCAATGGGAGCCGGTCGTACAACGCGTACATGGGCTCCCATTGACTGAATGGGTATGTTCCGGACAAGTGCGCCCCCTACAGTGTGTATGCGTCGGTGCCATCTGCACCATACATGCCTGTGTTGGGGAGACCCATTGGTCTCCCCCTGTGTCCGAGCTATACGGCTGCGGGTAACAGGGGGTCCGATGCGGACCCCCAAAGTCCAGCTCCGGGAGCTATTGTGAGCCGGAAGCTCCGACTCGTTCCGGCTGTCCGAATCGCGCATCGTACTGGCGCAGTCGGAATTCGCCTCCATTGCGCACCACGGTTAGCTTACGGCAGAGACGTACGGAGCGGTTCGGACCTGGAAACGATTCGGCCGGATATTTCGCGCTTGTTCACATCGTACTTCGTCGTCCGGACCCGTGTACGAACCGGACGGAAATTCAGCCTACGAATCCAACCCGCTAATCCCAAACCCGATTCGGAGCCCTTCCGACCGATATCGGAATCGGCCCCTTAATTGAAAACTTTTTTGGGTCTTTGCCCCACTTGCAGTATGTAAGATTTTGAATTATTTATTGCCAGATCCCGGTCCATTATAAAACTGCAGAATGCTGTTAATAGAGATTGCAAACCTATTGCAGTCCTGGATCTAAGGACGGCCTTCTCCGCGTAAAGCAGGACGGGGATATCACGCCGCCCTACTCACTGGTAATCAAACCCAGTGGTTCTTAGTGCAGTTTCCAGATCATTAATGTAAAGACTAAACAAGAATGGAGCCAGAATGCACCTTTGCCGTACTCCCCTCTTTGTCTCGATGTCCCTAGTGACCCGAAGGTCCTGCGAAAACCTGATGTTAGCCTTAGTTGACTTATGCAAATCCTCCAAGAAATTAACAATACTGTTATCCACTCCATTGCCCTCATGGACTGCCACAATTTAACCCTGTTGACGCAGTCAAATGCGGAGGTCAAGTCCATGAAGGCAAGGTAGACTGTACCCGGGGCGGGCCACAGTATATTTGCTCAGTAACATAGACAAATGAAGACACTGAGCAACGGTAGAGCGTCTTGACCGAAATCCAAACTGGACATCCGACAGGATCTTGTGCTCCTCCGCCCATGTGGATAGTCTCTTCAAGAGAATATGTCCTACAACTTTAACCACTGAGTCAAGGAGGAAGATTGGCCTGTAACAGTGGGTGCTATTTCTGTCACCCTTCTTAAAAACAGGGACTATAGTGGAAGAGCCTCAGGACTGAGGACAACCATTCTTTGCAGCTGCGTTAAACACAGCCTCCAGTACCGGAGCCCAGAACAAAGGGTCGGACCTAAACAGGTCCGGAGGAATACCATCTGGGCCCGGTGCTTTGTTTGTGGATAACCCTACAATGCCTGCCATAACCTCACCCTTTTCGAAAATCATTACAGGGGCATTTATATCCCGACCAACTTGGCAAGTAAGCTCCATAGGACTGTCAAACATAGATTTAAAATGGAGCACCCATTCCTCCTCAGTGATATGCGAATCTAAAGCCCCCCCCGCCACTTCCTGACCAAAAAGGGGGCGATTCACAACACTCCAGAACCTAGAGCTGTTCCTGAGAGTGCTTGAGTCATTCAGTTCCCTCAATGCCTCCTCCTTCAGGGCACCCTTCTGTCTGAATAAGGCTGATTTGTATTCTTTAGGGCATGCACGTACCTCAATTTGATTTCTTGGCTTGGCTGACAGAGCTTCCATCAGCTTCTTAGCTGCCTTAGAGCAGTGGGAGTCAAACCATCTGGGGCCTGGGGTATCCGTTCTATTAGCCGGGGCACTTAAGATTTCACCGACTTTATGCACTATTAGATCATACGTGCCAAGAACTTCACTGGGAGAGGAACCTGCAGAAGTGCATAGTGCTAACTAGGGAGCACAGGATACATTTACTTCCTGTAAAATTTATCTTGGGAGATCTGGGACCATATAAGTTGTTGTTTGCCATCAGTTGGTCTAAGTGAGCCCCTACTTGTTACCTCTGCAATTCGTGCTGATAATGGGCCCAGCATAAAAACACAAAGAGGGTTATGATCACTATATTAACTCTTTACACTTTCAAAACCATGAAATAAGGATTGTAAGGAAGAGGAAATTAAGATAAAATCTATGAACGACCCCCTAACATGCCCTTTACAAGTTGGCACAGGAAATATGGTGTGCGGGGCAGTTAAGGACATCAAGGCCATCATGCCCAATTCATTTATCAAATTATTCAGAAATGCCCCCTGGGCATGATGTTCAAAATGAAATCCCTTCATGCAGAGACAGACCAACTCAGATATACTAGGTAGCATTGGGTTTCCACAAGGATGGATGTTAAAATCACCAAAAACCATAAGGTTATGTAGAATATGACCAAAAGACTGTCTAATAAATGTGCCCCGAGTGGTGAGATTACAGGCACCATAAAGACAGGCCACAGAGTTGTAAAAGTTGATAGGTCCCCATCTTGTGTCCCCCTTTTTGGCTGTCAATGCCAGTATTCCTGGATTTGTGGTTGGTACAACCTAAATCTGACAGTCAACAGCCAAAGATATATATACTGCTGGACAGCCTTAGGTCTTCCACTCGCTGAAGGAGGAGCTGGGACAAAAAAAGTCTTATAACCTTCCAAGACTAAATCGCAATCCACAGACCATGTTTCTTGAAAGCTAATTACAGGGAATTGCTTCACAAATTGAACCCATAATGGGTATTTGAACTTATTTGCCAGCCCTGCAATGTTCCAAGACATAAAATTATTGGATAACTCGCCTATGCTCCTCTCAGCTACCTCTGTTGGGGATTGTGTATATACAACAAGCGCATTATCAGGGGACATAGGGATCCTTAGTCAATCACACTCCTCCAACCTGGTTAAAACAGAAAATCTGTTATTTAATTCCAGCTATGGGCAGACGCCAGACTGACCAACCGTTTCAGAAGATGAATAAGCCATGGAAGTAGGCTGTTGCCTAGGTACTGGTCTATTTAACCACCCGCCTCGAGGAGCTGCCATAGGGATATTATGATATGTGTCCCTAGGGGGGTGTGGTTTAGAAACGTAGCCCAATGGAAAGACCCTGATGACCGATCCTGAATTGAAAGGGCCAGAACAAGTGTCCCTGGATAGAATCCTGCCCGCAATATGGGGGTTATCAAAGTTTACAATCACACAGTCGCCCATGCCCATTTTTTTTAAACTCCCAATCCAGCTCACCCTACGGGCCAAGAGAATGTGTTTAGCCACACGGGCCCCCATTAAGTTAATTTATTTTTGAGCTGCCGTAATCCTCACTTGCCCCTCGAGGGAGAGCAGGAACTCTCCTTAAAACCACTACATTGGGAGTGGATTCCAGTGGCAAGTGTATGACTGGGAGACTTGTTGGCTGTATCTCTCTATTCTCTAGCCTCCCAACCCTTGGTGGCGTGGAAGAACCTGCCCTTAGGGGGAACTGACCAGTACAAGCTGGGATATCAACACTACTAGGCATAGTATTATTAGAACCACTCTTGTCTGGTGCCTGTCTCTTTGCAAGAGAGTTAGCGGATGAACCTACCCCCGTACCTGGCCCCATGATATTTTGGTTATCTGTGCTAGACTTCGAACTAAATTGCAATATTGCCGGGGGTTCGCAGCTAACCATCCCCTCCAGTTTTATTAATCTGGCTTCTACAGTACTTACTTTTTTTGGAATAGGATCCTGTAAAGTTGTCATCATGGTTTTGAGCCGGCTCCAAAAGTTCCCCTCCTGTGTGCTAACGGCGAGCTGTCCTAACGCCAAATGAGCTGTAGGTACCCACAGCAAAATCTCTGCAAATTGAGCCATTGGTATTATTGAACAGAAAATTGAGCGAAAAAATCCTCTTTTGTAATATATCCATAAAAGCTAATAGTTTTTTCCACAGAAATCCTATTGTAAATATAATATAGTATTTTTGTTTTTAAAGGTATGATTTTAGTAATGCTTCTTGAAAATTGCAATTGTAACTATTATTTCTTTTACTGTTCTAATTGGTTATGATGTGGTTCTTGTGTTTGCTTTCAAAATCAAAGAAAAAATATAACTCAAAGTCATCATAGTTACCTTCTGTAAATGTAACTCTAAATGTTATAACAAGGGATTGGGGCTTTCAGATCACAAGATAACCAGCTCTTCGCAATGCTTCATTTGTAAAAAAAATAATGCTGGGCCCTCATCAGGACTGCCACTGCACCTTGATTCACACATTGCCCCTGCCAGAGTTGCCAACAACAGTACCAACGCAGTTACTAACCATCACACTCCTACAAGCGGGACAAATTGGACCATCCCAGGCCCCCAAAGATATAAGAATGGCTTTGGCAGCACGTAGTAGTCATTTATAATATTGACTGAATTAATAGGCAAATGTTGTGCTCATTTCTAAATTAGAGAAACACAGCCAGCATGTGGGCTGACTGTCATAAGTTCCGGTGCTGACAATGAAGTGCTGGTGCCGAGCACCGGAAACCACCAGTTCAAATTAAGCAATGGCTCTTCGGGGTATTTTACTTTCAGAGTAGCAAAAACACTGGTGTCATCTGGAGTCCTACTTATGATCCTACAAATGGGTTGTGCCCGATAGTGCGTCAGCACCTGCCAGATTGCGAGTCCAAGAGGATACTGCTGGAAGATGACTGAATTTCTGGAAAAGGGTATTTATGCGAAGATGGTGTTTCTAGCAAAATACAAAAGGCCCCATTCACATAGAAAGTTGAAAAAGTACAGGTGGAGATCTCTACCCCTATTCACATACTATTTGTACTTTTTCTATTTGCCAACATCCTCAAGAGCACCAGGAGCATTTTTGGAAAGCTGTGCTTTGCACAGGTTTTCAGGCACACTCTAGGGAAGGTCAGGTGGCCTTTCCAATGGGTTCCTATTCCTGCTGTGCCAAATTCACCACAGCAAACAACTCCACATAGCGGAAAAAGGAGCCCTTGTGCAAATGCACATTTTTTTTTTCTGGAAGGAAAATGTTTTTCCCTCAGAAGAAAATTATTCCTCTGCACATTCACCAAATCTGAGGGCACTTGCGGCCTTTAACATTCTGAAAAGGTGCAGCACGGGGGAAAGAGGTGATCACTACAGTGAGTATCTCTAATCCTGGTGTTACCATAGGAACGAGCACATATATGGTGTCTGCAGTTTTATAAGTTCTGTAACCATGTATTCTATTCATTTTTGTGACAATGCGGTCTTAAAAAAACATGCACGTTCTTCGTTCACCCAGGTGTATGGATGATCTGTTGTATGTTCAACATTTGATTCAATGCCTTTTTGACTCCCCATTTGACTCTTGTTTTGTTTGTTGTTTTGGGTGCTGGTTGTTGTTCCTGTATATGATTGTTGTGTGTGCTCCCCTTGTCTCTCTGTGCTCCGTCGCATAGCCCATTCCTTCTTGTGCACTCAGGTTATATTGAGCTGTTATGTTTGTAATAGTTGATTCAATTCCCATTAGATTCCCCATGTTAGACTAATGTTCTGATTTGTTACCTTTGCCTCAAACTGTAAAGCGCTCTGATATCCTTCAGGATCAAGCTTGCGCTATATAAAACTTTATAAATAAATAGAGGCCGGGAATTCACAGGACCTGCTGCGTGTGGATTCAAACCTTTTCTAAGAGGTAGCCACCTGTGTCTCTGTTTAGAGCATAACTATTTAGGCTGCAGCTGGGCTGCTCAGATGATTTATCGGCTACTTCTCAATAGGTGCAAAACTTCGGACTTTCAAGGTTCTTGATGTGGAATATCAGTTAAGTGAGAATGGTGTCATAACTTGCATATTCCCTCACTCATCCACCTATGCATTCCTCTCAGAGAGTCATGCACCTGATCCGGAGATCAGTTTATGACTTGCACCTCACTCATGCCTTAACTGTACATAATTCTGACTAATGAAAGCTTGTACTAGCTCTTCTGGGTCCCTTCTGCTGGGAATGGAAGATTGCACATGCTGCATTCTATGAGTAGGAAGCTTATTTTACTACTGCCATCCTGTATCAATTCTGTGAGAAAGCAAAACTTGCACGATACTGCCTAATCTGTGTGTGTCCATACAGCAATACTGCTGCTCTACCTATATTTGTTCCCTGAACAAGAGGCATTTACACTATTTCTGCCCCAGGTGTACTTGTTCCATAAAGAAGGGATGTTTCTTCTCCTGAAAGATGGTGTTTCATTGCTTATGAAGAAAAAAAGGCTATATATAGTGCGCATGCACAGCAAGCCATATGAACAGGTACGCTTTCACAATACTTGATGCAAGATGACTGTAGTCCTGAGGAAGTTCCTGTCGCCATTGAGGCAATATTCGAGTGCCAAAACATGTTGATAGAAAAGAGAAGCAGGGGCCATTGCTCAACCCTCTGTTTTTAATCTAGTGGCAGGGAGACAATAGCAAACATTTTTACTCACCCACACATGTTTCTAATATAGGTCAGAGAATTTAACAAAGGGAGAAAATAAATGTTGACACAAGGGACATAATCTTACCAAAACTAGGGAACCCATAACTAGGAGACTGTAGAACCAGTTGAACAGTAATACACTTGGATGCTTACATGGGTGGATGTGGAAACCACTGATGAACCATCCCAATATGTAGGTGTGCTTCATTATCGTATACATAAGATGAATGTGTGGTAATTCTGTTAGAGGTTTGGCCTTTCTTCCAGGTGTATTGTGGTTCTTGTAGGTTTTTGTATGTTGATGGAGAGTGTACAACAATCCTTTAAATCCTCTCACTCACTTTACTGTGTTAGTTGTATGTGTTGTACTCGCCTGTTTGTGTGAGTGGTTCATGGGATCTTCCTCCTGCTACCGCCACCTGTCCTTTACTTATTTTTTGTATTAGGTAAAGCTGTGCTGCTACTGTCCATGTTGTACTTTTGCTGTTGGAGCTAGTATAAAACTTTGTACTACACAAAAGACAAAACAATTTGTTTAGTCAATGCTCGCTTTAATGCATGATGTGAATGAAAGCATGAATCCTCACAAAATATGTGAGCAGAGTTTACTTTTGATTTTATGTGTGAAACAAGCAGATTTTGAAATGGACTGGATGACTTAGTAACATTCTAAAACACACCTGTCAAGTAGCGGTGTATCATGTATACGATATATCACAGTTCAAAATGCAAAATAAAATTGAGTTCCTGAATTTCTGCCTTTTTTCCTGACGGTTCAACAGCCCAGTGAGTGAGAGGGCAAACATAATCTTTTAAATGTAATTAGAACATTGGAATGTTGGGAGCTCCATTGATGACAATGGAGTGCTCTCTGCTTCTAAGGGCAGGTAAAGGCCCGCAGAGCAACATTCCAATGTTTTACAAAGGACCTCTTGAAGCTCGAGGGGATTTAAATCCCCACGAGCTTCGAGAAGCCTTGGTTTTATTTGTTAGAACATTCTGCCCTCTAGTGGCAGGATGTTCTAATAGCCTTATAGCCCTTCGTAGCAGGGGTATCCCGGCTATTAAAGTTCCGCTCCCTTGCTAAAGTCCCTCGCCTTTGGCTCAGGCCTTTAACGCAGGAGCGGCCCTTTAATAGCCGGTATAGCCCGCTACGGCGGCCTATAAGGCTATAGTATGAATATCACACCGCTAGTGGGCTAACATTAACACGTGTTAGGGAAAATGGCATGCTAAAAAGGAAGGCCTTGTTTTCAGAACATAGCAAGCAGCAGATAATTTATGATACAAAAAACAATCTGTGTGCTGGCATCCCTCATACTGAGCACGTGCCTGTAACCCGCTATGAGATGGTGCAGCACTTGCTGCTGCGCAAGGGCTGTCAGTGTTTTTTTTTTATTTCAGATTTATATAGCGTGAATTCGACCCAAAGGTATTTGAATGCTTTACATGAGCACCGGTTACGTTACACAAGGACACATTCAGGCACGGGGAGATTACGTGATTTGCCCAGAATCACAGGATGTGGACGTGACCCCGAGGCTCAAACCTTGGTTTCCAGCACCAAAGTCAGCAATCTGGGGGTGATCCGTTTCCCTTCCCAACCAGGAAGAAACTCATGCCAGCCCATAGCTGGAATAAACTTACAGAGAAAGGGAGTTATTCCATGCCCCGTGATGGAGTAAATGTCCTACCTTTTCCAGGGTGGACAGGGGAGGGAGAGGAGTTTTGGAATTACCGACAAAAGTACATTTTTTTTTTATATTCCAAAACTTCAAAGGCATAACACGCCTTGGAAGGCCCACTTTCCACCCCTCGAGTAGGAAGTGGTGGAGAACTACGCCCTCATATTATTTTTACATCAACTTTTATTGCCTCTTTCAATTACAGAAGACATTGCACATTTTTGCATTTTTACCATTAATACACTTCATACTAATTTTCCAATTGTCATGTGCCGCTCACATACATTAGTCATGTACCATAACCATAAATCATTGCAACATATATTCTTATTTAGGAGTGGTGCATACATTATAAGCTCAATATTTTTCATCAAACTTTTGCTAGTGGGCATCCAATATTTTTGTAAAATCACTCATACATTTGTCCTTGTATTTCAACATTGCAGGGTGCTGGTTCAATCTTAGGACAATGGTACAGGTTGATGGGTATGTACTTCCATTTACATAGTAGTTTTTGGAGATCCAAATGGGGGTGTATAGCTCATCTTGCGCATCTGAAATCTACCCATCTGGTCTAGCTATCCCATCTGTTCATCGCACAGACCCGCTTAATCAATATACCCATCAACTACTGGCTGTATTTTACAGTCACCTTGCATGGGCCTTATGGGTTTCTGTCCTCTGCCGAGTAGTCGTTATGAAAACTTGTGCACTTGAGCACTTGTTGTGCTGTCGGGTATCATCTGAACCCACTACATGTAGCACCCTAATCTCCACTCCTGCCTAGTGCTCCCATGCATTTCATATCTGGTAGAAAGATACATTGTTTTATAGTGCGATTATTTAAAATCATTACAATAAAACCAAAAGTGCATTCAAACATATCGACAGTGTAGCGAACGTTGGAGGATCTATGGGCACTTGGGCACTGAAATAAAGCAAAGAAATTCTAAAGACCAGAAAAAGAGAAAATAAATAGGGCTAAAACATTCACTATACCTTTAAAAAATGCATTATTCTAAAGTGCAGGCGTTAAAGTGCATGGAGAAATTAAAATGCAATTATTGCCCCTTAGATGGATTACGGGCATAGCCCCAAGGCCTCCCACAATGTGATTTTGGCGACACCCAGGTGAAAAATACAATTACTAGGAAGTTTCTCACAGGCAAAACTGTTGACTAAACACAGTATTCAAAAGGAGTCATCGAGTGAGAATTAGATGGGGTCGGGGTAAAGTTGTTAAAAAGCATCTCGAAAACATGGAGGACCCTTTTTGTCCCAGTTGGATTTTCAGGGGATGTGAGGTCAAAAAAGTAGGGAGGATATTGGGCTCCTTAGTAAGGTTAAGTGTTTACTGAAGCGTGATCTTGGCTTGCCCAATATCTAGTATGCGGTGGCACCACCTTGGATTTTATATCATAGTCATTGCCTTCTTGGTGGCTTTGTCACTTCAGAAACGCAGGGCTACACCATATGCGTGCTGCTAAATGCAGCACACATAGAAGTTGTAAAACAGCTTTTTTTTTTTTTTAAATGATTGTTTATGTGCAGGAAGGGGACCTTCCTGCACATAAACAATCATTGGCGTTTTGCTGTTTTTATGTGTGCTGCACAATGCAACTGCAAAAACGAGGAGAAATAAAGCTTTTGTCCTCTTTTCGTCTGTTTAAGACCATTTTCCCTGGTCTTAAATTTGGCGCTGCCTCCTATTCACGCTGCTCTTGTAAAAAGGGTGCAGTGTCAAAATCAATAGGTGTTGCAGTGGAACGCCATCACAACACCCATTGCCCGCCCCTTTCACGCTAAGTGTAACACGAAAGGGGCCTAATTTACAAGGCACCTTGTAAATAAGGCAAAACTATTATCGCCACCACAACGTCACTAAAAGTGAGGTTGTGGAGGCCATAGGCGTTCGTAAATTTGCCCCGTAATGTACTCTCAACCCCTCGAATCAACTGAACAGCCCCTGCAAACATAATTCTGCCTTCTGCAGCCCCTCCGTTCTGTTACCGTTTCCAGATTGCTCACTTCTTCACCCCAATATATAACCAAAGGGTAAAAAAAGCAAAATTGTAAAATTTCGCCTAGTTTTGATTTATTGTAACGGCTTTGCACAAGAGATTTCTCACTCTAGTTCATCCCCCTGAAAATAAAACGTAAGATCTAAGGGAGAACGCAAGATATTTCTAAGTTAACAGCGGATCCAAACACACAATTTCTAATTTAAATCTCGCTGCATAAGACCGAACATTGAAACAAAAGAGCAGAGCGTGCCATCGCCACGATAAACGTTTTGAGAAAAATAAATTGAAAATAGCATGTGTAAACACAAGCGCAGCAAAAGAAAAGAAAGGACGCCTTCTGGGAGAACTGCAAACATTACTGCAAGCAATCCCGTGGGGTGATTGATGGTAAATGCTGCCAGAAGCATAAAATGTTCGACACTTCAATTTGTCACACTCACAAACCCCTGAAACTGCAGTTCCCTGGCAGCCTGGCAACTGGGAGTCTCTGCACACCTACATGACGACACCGAGGGCAGCGGACAGAATATTTTACCTTCCTCTTGGTCAGAAGTGAAAATTCGAAAAACAGTACCTGCAGTGTTTACTTTGTATAATTTTGCATCGGTGTCCAAAGTTTAGCTCAGAATCCACGGTTGTGCCATGGAATATCGGAGTTACCCAATACCAAGGCTGGGCAGTCTTGTTTTTTTCCCCCTTTTCTGAGTTTTATATAGCGCAACGTCGACCCTACGGGATCAGAGCGCTCTACATGAGCACCAGTTGTGTTACAGACACATTCATTTTTGTTAGGCAAGGGGAGATTAAGTGATTTGCCAGGATCACAGGATGTGTAATGTCCCTGCTGAGACTCCAAACGGTCCCCCAGCTTCAAGGTCGATCGCTTTTAGGCCACATACTCTCCCTCCTGCCCCTTTCTTCCATCGCCAGGCACTCCCTGCCTCTATATGGCACTCTCTTAAGTTCTTTTTCGTCGTTCTTTGCCCCTGTTTTTCCATGTTCCTCTTCATCCTTCTTTTGTATTTGTCTCTCTCTTGCTCGGGATGAAAGTCTGATGAGGAAAAATATATTACGGGTCAAAAAATTAGTGCCAGTGGACCCCCACCTACTAACGCCGGCTCAAATTAAACACAGACTATCTGCTTTGTAAAGACTCATCCCTAGCTCACCGTGCTCGAAGATGTTCATAAACTTTTTTTAAATACTTGTATTTTTTATTATTTGCATGTTAGGCTCTGTAATCACAGCCATTGCTACAGCGTTGGACATTTCCTGTTTCTTGAGACCCTAATAAATTACACATTCCAGATAGGGGTTCAGCACTCGGAAATATTATCTCATTTTTAGGTCGAGCCTGAGCCAGCGCACATGCGCTGCTATGGAAATCCGCTGTAGTAGAGTATGGACAAGAAGCCCTGCCCACTCTCCGCCCATATTTTTCATTGGCTTGTGTCTTTGTCGTTCGTAAATGCTGGCTTCTGGTTCTGTAATTAGCTTGTTAGTCCCTCCTTATTACGGCCATGTCTTCATTTGTAACCTCCCATGGCTACTGGCCCCTTTACTTCGGTTGTTACAAGGTACATGCTATTTAGTCTGTAAGCACTATTTCATTAATTGAGTTTCTCCTACTTTAGGAATGACGACGTGCTTTGCTTATATTCAGCGCGCCATGTGCGCTTTCACTTTCAAAGCAGCCGGGACTATACAGACGTTTGTTTGCAATGCCATAGGAATTGCATTTAAATGCGGTACCCGTAGTATTGCAAATATTTTTCCCCCTTTGCAGTCTTTTTATACAGCACGAACTTGAGTCCAAGGTATTGAAGCGATTTACGTGATCCACAGTTACATTACAAAATAACAAATTCGTTTTAGGTAGGTGTGGGAAGATTTGCGGCCACATGCATCATTGTTGCCGTTTGCGATTTCTTAATTGCGAAAATTAAGGAATCGCAATTAAGAAATCGCAAAAGGCTATGCATCAAGAAATCGCAATTTTTTTGCGATTTCTTAAAATTCCTTAATTGCGATTCACATATTTGCGAATCGCAATTAAGGAATCCCTTCCCATTGATTCCTATGGGCCTATTGTGGGCCTTTGTGTTTCGTTACCTCAAGTGTGTCTGAATTTGCTTGTTGTTCTGAGAGCGAAACTTGGTGATAAGCCTGGCCAGATAGCAAGTGAACCTGAGGCAGTGCAAAGAGCTCATTGAGGCTCGTTATCTGGAGGAGGGGGTAGGGTGACCAACCGTCCGTAAATTTCACGGACAGTCCGTAATTTCGGCCGTCTGTCCGTTGTCCGTGAAGGATTCTTTAACGGACGCCATTTGTCCGTCATTTTAACAGGACACCGGTTGCCCCACCCTAAAGCCAGCACAGCTTGCACCCACCTCCCTTCTTCACTCTGATGCTGCACCAAAGCTCCTCAGATACTCAGCAGCAATGGAGAGGCACAGCGGGATGGCAACCCTCACACCTCCAGCCCTTGATGAGCTGTTAAGAGGTGCTTCGAAAGGTGACTGAGAGGGAGGGGCTGAGGGTTCAGGAGCAGCGACATCTATTCACATGCAAACAGCCCTGAATGCATCATGTCTCTGCTATTTAGAGGGGGCTCACACATTCCATTTCTGCCCAGGGCCCCAAACATCCTAGACTCGGCCAGATTACACCCCTGATTAAACCGAGGCAGCATGTGCTTCTCTTCACCGAGCTTAATTACTGTCACTAAATTGTAAGCAAACCTCGGTTCTTCAAACATGCAGTCTATAATGTAATACAATAAAGAAATGGCACAATCGCACCCACACTGATTAACAAAGTATGGAGGACAATCAGTTCAATCAGTTCTCTTAGAGTATCTCCTGTAAGTACTGTACATCACAGTGGGGATGGCATTTTGGACAGAGAGCCTGTCTTCTTGTTGTCTTGTGCAGGAGGGGGCGAGGAGCCCAGGATGATACTAGAATACTGCATGCCCACCCCTGTGCCCACCCTGGTGGATCCTGTTCCCTCTCCTGTGATGGCTCCTGCCCTCCCCTCAGTGATGGCTCCTGTCCCCCCCATGTGGCGGCTCCAGTCCACCCCCGCCTGTGATGGCTCCTGTCCCCCCATGTTGTGGCTCCAGTCCACCCCCGCCTGTGATGGCTCTTGTCCCCCCCTGTGGTGGATCCTGTCTCTGCCCTGGGTGGCTTCTGTCCCAGTCCTGGAACGGCCCCTGCAGCGAGGGTGAAGTTCTTGATGGGCCTCTTCTCAAAAGGGCTCAGCTCAAAATTAATATGGAAAGGTGGGCGAGTAAGTAAGTGAAGGGATGGGTGAATGGCTGGATGAATTAGTGAAAGGGTGAATGGATGAATGGAAGATTGAATAAATGGATAATGAGAGAGGATGATGGATTGATGAGTGAGGGGAAGGATGGAGAGAAAATGTAAATAGCTGGATGTATGGGTGGAAGGGTAGCTGGATGATGGATGAGGGTAAGGATGATGGATGGGGAGATGGATGGATAGATGGATGGATGGAGGGGAAGGATGGATGGATGAGGGGAAGGAAAAATGGATGGGATGGATGGATAGGTGAGGGGAAGGATGGATGATGGATGAAAGGAAGGATGGATGAGAGGAAGGATGGATGGATGAGGGGAAGGATGGATGGATGAGGGGAAGGATGGATGGATGAGGGAAAGGATGGATGGATGAGGGGATGGATGGATGAGGGGAAGGAAGGATGGATGGATGAGGGGAAGGATGGATGGATGAGGGGAAGGATGGATGAGGGAATGGATGGAGGGGAAGGATGGATGGATGGATGGATGTAGGGGAAGGATGGATGGATGAGGGGAAGGATACATGGATGGGATGGATGGATGGGTGAGGGGAAGGATGGATGATGGATGAAAGGAAGGATGGATGAGGGAAAGGAAGGGTGGATGAGGGGAAGGATGGATGGATGAGGGGAAGGATGGATGGATGAGGGGAAGGAAGGGTGGACGAGGGGAAGGAAGGATGGATGGATGAGGGGATGGATGGATGGATGAGGGGATGGATGGGAAGGATGGATGGATGGGTGGGTGAAAGGATGGATGGATGGATGATGAGGGGAAGTATGGATGATGAGGGGAAGGATGGATGGATGGATGATGAGGGGGGTGGGTGAAAGGATGGAGGATGAGGGGAAGAGTGGATGGATGGATGATGAGGGGAAGGGTGGATGGATGGATGATGAGGGGAAGGGTGGATGGATGGATGATGAGGGGAAGGGTGGATGGATGATGAGGGGGTGGGTGAAAGGATGGATGGATGGATGATGAGGGAATGGATGGATGATGAGGGGGTGGGTGAAAGGATGGATGGATGATGAGGGGAAGGATGGAGGATGAGGGGAAGGATGGATAGATGATGAGTGGGTGGGTAGAAGGATGGATGGATGGATGATGAGGGAAAAGGATGGATGATGAGGGAAAAGGATGGATGGATGATGAGGGGATGGATGATGAGGGGAAGGACGGATGGATGATGGGTGGGTGGAAGGATGGATGGATGATGAGTGGGTGGGGGAAAGGATGGATGGATGGATGAGTGGGTGGGTGGATGGTGGGTGGGTGAAAGGATGGATCAGTGGATTGGATGGTGGGTGGGTCAAAGGATGGATCAGTGGGTGGGTGGATGGTGGGTGGGTGGATGGTTGGGTGGATGATGGGTGGGTGGATGAGTGAAATGGTGGATGGATTGATAAGTGCAAGGGTGAATGAATGGACGTATGAATGAAAGGGTGGATGTAAGGATGGATGAGTGAGTGAAAGGGAGGGTAGATGGAAAAAAGGATGAATAGATATGTGAAGGAGTGAAATGATAGATGGATGAGTGATAGGGTCAATGGATGGATTCATGAGTGGATGAGTAGATGGATGGATGGATGGATGGGTGGATGGATGGATGGATGGAAGGAAGGATGGCTAAGTGAAAGGGTCGATGGAGAGAGAAAGGGAGGATGGATGGATGACTAAAAGAGTGGATGGGTGGAAGGATTAGTAAGTGAAAGGATGGCTGGATTGGTGAAAGGGTAAATGGCTAAATGGATGAGTGAATGGATGGATGGGATGAAGAGTGGATGGATAAGTGTACAGATGGATAGGGTGAAAGGGTGGATGGATGGATGGATGGATAATAGAGAGTGAAAGGATGGATGAGGGGATGGATGAAGGGATAGATGAGTGAAATGATAGATGGAAGGATACATGATGGATAGGTTTGCAAATGGCTGAATATGTCTAGATATGGCTGGGCTTACTTATATACTATTGCGCGACCTCTGATGTGTCTGTAAAACGTACCTATTGTCCTGAAGGTTTGTCCTGAATTTTGACCTCCTGTCCTGAATTTGTGTCCTGAATTTTGACCCTTTGTCCTGAATTTTTACACTCACCGTCCTGAATTTGCACCAATGCCAGTTGGTCACCCTAAGGAGGGGGGGCCTTTAAGTGTGTTGGTGGGGGCTCTTCGTGCCCTGCTCGCCAGGATGGTGGGGGAACAGCTGTTCATTCAAAGGGCAGAGTAGAAAAGCCCCGATCAGACCCCATGCAGAGCCTATCCTGGAACTTTCCGTACATGCTGCTGACGCCCAGCGGCCTCCTACTGGGGCGAGTGAGGTGACTGACTATGTGGGCAGGGGTCGGTGGCATGCATCACGGGGGTATGTATTGCCACCCTCACCCTGGGCGAGGTAGGGTTGGGGTGACTTTGAACGAAGGCTTTTATCAGTGTGGTTATCAATGTGTGAGTGTGTGAAGCCGAGAGCTGTATACCTTTGTATTAGGAAGCCTCCCATTTCATGGGCATCCTGGAACCATTTTCTCATAAGTAGGTGTGACATAATACAATGTTACTTTATTGCAGTTTAAATTTTGAAGTCAACAAAGGTATTGGGGCACTTTACATGAGCACCAATTACATTACACACATTCATTTTTGGTAAGCAACGGGAGAAGGAGTCTAAGGGCTAGATGTAGGTAAAAAGGTTTTACCGATTCTAAAATACCGAATATTACCAATTCGGTATTTTAGAATCAGTAAAACCTATTTAGGTAATTATTCGGTATTTTTTACCGAATCGTTAAGATTCGGTAATTACCGAATTGGTAAATTTACCGATTCGGTAAAATTACAGAATCTGTATTTTTTCATGCCCTACATCTCAGTATCCAAATACCGGTCGGTAACGGCCGAAAATCGGTATTTGGATACCTACATCTGTCCCTAAGTGATTTACCCAGAATCACAGAGTGCGGAGCTGATGCCGAGACTCGAACCGGGTTTCCCAGTGCACGTCGGCAGCTCTGGTGTTACGCCTCACCCTTTCCCCTAAAATGTCTTTTTTAAATCCACACTTTCCGTTCTTCACATCACTATCATCATCACTACTCGTATTAGGCTAGTTAAAGGCTATGACATGGACAGAAAGGGATGGTCTCCTTTACAAGAATATGGCACACACGAAGAGGGTGTACTGCTTCATTCACATGGGGCGAGAGCAGTGCTTTGAATAGGCAGGTACTGAGTACCTCAACTTCTATAATTTGAAAGGAATGGTACTTCAACGTCCTTTCGCAGGAGATTTTCAATACTTTATATGAGAGAGCACCGGCACTTCACAGTTTGAAGCAGGCACTCTGATAGCGTGAATACCTGCACTTCTATATTCTCATTTAAAGCACTCGGAGAGAGCTGCTTGTTTCACAGTGACATGAGACAGAGAAAGGGCATCATTTTTTGCTCCACCTTAGGATGCTACACCTGGGGAGGCTGAAGGAAGGGGGCGGGGTGTTCCTCTTTTCGTGGGACAGTGGGGATTTTTCCTGACTGATGTCATTTTCCCGCAAGGTCAGTAGTGATAAAAGCACCTGTCACAAGGGGAAATTACAGGAGCTTTGGAACTGAGGGTAGATGAGGTGTGCTTTGCATTGTGAGCCTGGCGTCCGTGAGGCTCAGGGGTTCCAAGGAGACTCAGCCCCCTCCGCCATGTATGGAGGAAAACAGCCTCCCCTCTACTTACGGAGGACAGCAGCCAATGCCTGTGCATGTGACCTGCTGGCACGCAGAGTTTCCTTCACTGCTATCAAAATGTTAATTTGGACGCTCCTTGGACACCAATGGGACACATTGTGTATGCCGTCATAAAACAGTGTATGTCCAGACCTCAAGCTAGAGTGTCAGAAGTGACTGGAATATTGATAGAAGCTCTGGTCCCCGTGCCACCTGTTGGTTATGTGGGATTGATCACTATTAAAATATACCACCATGGCTGGAAAATGCCCAACTCGGATGTGGATATAATTGCCTTATATGCGGACGACATCCTGCTTTACCTCCGGCCCCACTGTCTCCGGGCATTACATTCCTTTGGGCAGGCCTCTGGTCTGCGGCTTACCCCGGAAAATCAGTCCTGTTCCCCCCGAAACTTAATTAGGGACTGCTTCGGCTGGCAAGCCACAATACCCATTAGGCGACAGTGCTTTAGGTACTTGGGGACCTGGATCGCATTACTCGCTGATCTCGCCTGGTCACTCAACTTAACTCAGCTTGTAAAGCGCGCTAAAGAAGACCTCTGCAGATGGCAGAAGCCGCCGCTGAACCCCCTGGGCAGGGTCGCCCTATTTAAAATGATGATCCTCCCCAGATTCCTTTATATCATCCAGAACATTCCCTTCTGCTTTCCGCAGGCCTGGTCCAGGGATCTCGACAGCCTAGCCACTAAATTCCTCTGAGGCGGCCAACAACCCTGCATAGTGTTGGCCCGCTGCCGGATTCCACCCTATGATGGGGGTATGGGAATGACCAACCTATACTTATACTATTTGGGGACTCACCTACTTGTTTTACACGATTGGTTTAACGGAGTGGTCAGACACGGCCTACAGACTCGAGCAGGGGGACCTGGGCCTCTCTCGAATTCAGACGATGATGTATGGGGGGATCATACCTAGAGCATTACCTGTGGTGACACAATCCATCCCCCTGGCTTGGCGAGCCTCATTTTTTTTTGTTGAAAATTTCTTTATTGACAGCATAAAGTCACTGGTACATAACATACGTCACTTTGCTTTTGTACATATTAGAAGTACAGTGTCCTTAACAATATAGAATCCAGCATTTCCATTTTCCGTTCGTGTGAAAAGGTTTAACTCCCAACTCCCAAATTCCCCCCTTCCCTCCCCCCCATCCCAGCATTTTCTCAATCCACTTAATAGTTCTAAAACGGCACTGACCCGATCATAATGATTCATCTAGTTTCTTTTGGGTCTCTCGATCCCCTACATTGAAACATAATCAAACAACATACAGTGCTAGTAAGGTCTGCATCTCGTACAAGGGACATGGCTTTCCGGACTCAGAGTCCGTACGTGGCTCTCGGCGCATGCGGCGTCACCAGGTCAGCACGGCGTCCCCCTGCACAATCCATCATATGAAGTCTAATCGCCTTGATCCTGTACTCCCTGTTCAAACTCCAGTAGAAGTGTGTTCCAATCTAATGAAATGGGAGTCTTTCTAAGGCCTCTACGCTCTTCTCTGTGAAGTTCCTGCCCCTCTGCTTTACTCCATCTCACCACTTCCCCACTCCAAGTCTCCACTGTCGGCGGCCTAGCCGATTTCCACCTCATAGCCACCACCCGTTTCGCCTAACAACAACACCAGGTCCACAAATCTGGTAGCCACACTCATCTTTTTCTCTTTGTGGCCCAACCCCAGTAGGCAGTAAGATGCAGTGGTGTAAGGTCTACCCGGAGCTATTTCGTTCAGGATACGGTGAACTGTTCCCCAATAGTATCCCAGTTTAGGGCAATCCCAGAACATGTGCAATAGGCCCGCATCTTCCCAATGGCATCTGGGGCAGGTGTCAGCTGCATCTGGGAACATTACACGTATCCTGTGAGGGGTTAAGTGTGCCCTATGTACAATCATGAGCTGGATGAATTTGAACTTAGGGTTACGGGACACTTTTTTGGCAGCTTCAGTACCTTTTCCCACTCCTTATCGGTGAGCTCTCTCCCTAGGTCTTCTTCCCATCGCGACCTAAGGGGCTGGAAAGAAACAGCCCTGCCTGTGCGGATACCATTAGTCAGCCACCTCGTCAGGTGGCTACCCGTCCCCACAAGATATTGCATGGCGATCAACATATTTGTGTCAGGCTCCGTCCCGTCCGGTGCCCAGTGTGTGCCTATGTAGCGAGTCACTTGCGCGTGTTGCATAAAAAATGCTCTTGGCGTCTGGTGCAACCGGGTGAAGTCTGCGTTCGTTAAGAGCCTGCCTTCCGAGAAGAAATCCCCGATTTGCATAACCCCTGCATCGTGCCATGACCGCAATCTTCGCTCCGTTAACGTGCCTGTCCCCAGTGGGATGCCCAATAGCGGGATCGAAGGCGCATACGCCGACCGCCTGTTCGTGTACCTGACCGCACTCCTCCAGTATGCGATTGCCAGTTTAAGGAGGGGCGGGGCCGTGGACGGTGTCGTGGCCTTTGGAAGCAGCAATCGGTGTATCACTCCTCGGCTGCGATCCGCCTCCGTCATACTCAATTCCTGGAGATTGCGGCCTGCTAGCCAGTACGCCAGCCACTGAAGTTGACACGCACAGCTATAGGCAAACAGGTCAGGCACTCCCAGGCCACCCCCGTCCGTTGGGAGCTGCAGTTTGGCCATGCCTATACGTCGTCTGCCTTTCCCCCACACCAGCTCCGTCAGCAGCGCGGTCAGGGTTTTAAAAAAGGGGATAGGCACCAGGAGCGGCAAGTTCGTGAAAAAATATAGCAGCCTCGGCAGTACCACCATCTTTGAGATAGCCACTCTGCCTGCCACCGACAGAGGCAGGGTGTTCCAGAACTGCACCTGCCTTTTCAAGTTGGTCATGGCCTTACCCAGATTACCGTCCATCAGATCTTGTGTCTGCCGGTAGACCTGGATACCCAGATATTTAAAGGTCGCGGGCGCGACCTGGAAGCTGTACGGCGGAAATTGGACGTGCGACCCCACCCCCGGGCCACGGAAACCGAACCCGTACGAGTCGCCTCGTTGATCGTGAGGCCCGACAATTCTCGAAAGTCGCTAAAGATCTTCAGCAGCGGTGCCATAGACCCGCACACATCCTTGAGGAACAGCAATATGTCATCGGCGTACGCCGATATGACATGATGAGTGCGGAGTCTAGTGATCTCCACCGCGACAGCAACTGATCGTGCCTTCACCATTAAAGGCTCTAGGGCGATTATAAACAATAAGGGTGAGAGCGGGCACCCCTGTCTCATACCCCTCGCTATATCAATCTGATCCGAGATGCATCTGTTGGTCCGAACCCGCGCCGTGGGTTTCCGGTATAGTAGGGACACCCAGGCTATGAATTCCGGCGGGATCCCAAATCTGGCCATAGCCGCAAACATGTAGTCCCATCTAAGGGAATCAAAGGCCTGTCTGAGGTCCAGAGAGATGCAACCCTCAGCGTCTCCACCCTCGTCGTCCGGGGACATCAGTTGACTGAGTCTCCGTAGGTTCATAGCCGTACTCCTGCCCGGTACAAACCCGCATTGATCGGGGTGTATCATGTCCGGAATGTAGCAGGAGAGGCGCATCGCCAGTATCTTACTGAGGATTTTAGAATCTGTATTCAAAAGCGACAGGGGCCTGTAGTCTCCCAGCTGCAAGGCGTTCCTCCCAGGTTTCAGAAGTGATACAATGAGGGCCTGCAGTGTCGTGCCCGGCAAAGCGTCGTTCTTCCTCGCCTCACCGTACAGTGCGTGTAAGCGGGGGGCCAAGAGATCAATGTACGTCAGGTAGAATTCTGCCGGGAGTCCGTCGGTCCCGGGTGCCTTGTTTCTCGGCAAAGCCCTAATGGCCAGTCTAATTTCCGACAGTGAGGTAGGCTTGGCGAGTTCCACACCTTGTGCCGCGTTCAGTTGGGGGACACATATGTCGGAGAAAAATTCCTCGAAGGCCTGTTCCGAAAGTGGTGCATGTGGACCATATAAAACTGAATAATAATGTCGGAACGCAGCGTTGATCTCCCTCTGATCCTGAATTAACTCCCCGGCATCATTCTGCACCTCCATGATAGGGGCACTTCCGGGGCATCTCGCGTCAGGCGTGCCAGAAGCGCGTGCGCCCTATCTGCCTGCGTGTGTTGCCGTGTGGTGTACTCCCTATAGTTAGCACTCTCAGTTCCTCCAAGAGTTCCGCATGTTGTATATGGGCCTCCTGGAGCTGCGTGAGAGCGCCGTCCGTTGCCGGGGCCTCGTTTTCCAGCGCCGCCAGGCTGTCCTCCACTGCCCGCAGCTTATCCAACACCAGGTGTTTAATGCCCACTTTAGTGCCCATCGCCACTCCACGTATGGTAGCCTTGAAGGCGTCCCATTCGATCTGTCTGGAGCTGGCCGTGCCAGAGTTCTCATTAAAGTAGTTTGTACTAGCGTCCAGCAGCGTGGATCGGAAGACCAAATCTTCCAAGAGACCTGGGGACAGGCGCCACGTCGGTATGGGGGTGGGCAATCTCCCCCACTGTAGAGACAATTCCACCGGGTTGTGATCCGACAGTGTCTTACCCATGTGCTGCACTTTCACAATGGATGCCGTTAGTGCCCTGGAACAGAAGATACGGTCTATTCTAGTGTGTAACTTGTGTGGTGGGGAGTAAAATGTGTATTCCCTATTCGATGTGTTAAGGATCCGCCAAGCGTCATCTAGTTCCCAGCCATCCGCCCACTGTGCCAACGCTACGGCCTGTTTCCTACTCTCTGTTGCATGCAGAGGGGGGTGTGACCTGTCTAGTGTAAGATCCAACACCGCATTACAATCACCACCTATAATCCAGTTGTACTCCACCCAATCCGATAATACCCTGCCAATACCTGCAAAGAACTGCGACTGATCCACGTTTGGAGCATACATACTGCCGAGCACCACACATACACCATTCAGCATCCCCCTGATGAACACATACCGTCCCTCCTTGTCCACCCTTGTTTCAGTGGGTTTAAATGGAACAGTGTTCCTAATCCAAATGGCCGCCCCCCGGGAAAATACAGAAAACACTGTGGCGTGAAGCTGGCCTCTCCACTTCCGTGACAGTTTAGTGCCCTCAGCCCCATTCAGATGCGTCTCCTGAAGATACGCTATGTGCACCTGCCGCCTATTCAGCTGCGCTAGTGCCCTGTGTCTCTTATGTACTGAACCTAAACCCCGTACGTTCCAAGAGCAGACCTTGTAAGTATTAGGAGACGCCATAACCCAGAGTACTTCCAACTCGAGCCAATGCCTTCGTCCACAACAATGCTGACCACATATTGTGAATTTTCAGTGCTGCGTGTGCATACATTACCCCAACTTCAAGGCCCCCCCCCCAGAAACGCAGAGGACCAAACCATAACACCCAACAGGGGTAGAATCGTACTGTAACCGTGCTTGAGCCCGGGGGTGTGAGCCCAGTCAAACGGACACAACAAATGTCAAATAGTCTCGTTCCCATAGTCCCCTACTAGTGTAAGTGTTCCGGGTCCTAGACCCCCCCCCATGAAACAAGGAGACCATCCCCTACATTACCAAACCGCTTCCGCTGGACCGATGTTCACATATCAGCCGCCATCTGTGCCGTGATTCGAGGGAACAGCTGCAGGCTGCCGTCTGTATCAGATGCTGCCGTATGAGAGCTGGCCCGGCTATTTGACGCTGTTCCAAAGTTCGCATCGTGTTCCGCCAGGGCGTTAGTTGTCAGCAGAGCCACTTCCGTCGGGTCGCCATCTCCTTCCTCCAACATTCTGTCAGCCCGGGGCGCCCCCGTCTCCGGGGACTGGGGGCGAACCCAGTTCGCATCCTGACTGTCGGACCTCTGCGTTTCTGGCACCCCCTGTCCGTCCCGAGGGGACGGGATCGGTGTGATTGCTACCTCCAACCATTCCGAGGCCTCCTCAGGAGTGTCAAAAAAGTAAGTCTTGCGGTTATGGATGACTCTGAGGCGCGCCGGGTAGAACAAGGCATATTTCACATTGCAGTCTCTGAGGGCGCGCTTCACGCCCCAAAAGGATGCTCTGGCCCGTTGTACGGCCTGCGTGAACTCCGGATAGATGGAGACCGTTTGGTTTTCGTATTTGATGGGGCCGTTCTCTCTCGCGGCCTTCAGGATCGCGTCCCTGCCTTTGAAGTGAAGTAGACGCGCTATCAGGGGGCGAGGCGGAGCCCCGGGTCTCGGCGGTTTGGGGGGCACCCTATGCGCTCTCTCCACACTGTACATCTGGGTGAGCTCCGCTGGATCCACAACAGTCTTCAGCCAGTCCTCCACGAAACGGGTCGGGTTCGTCCCTTCTCTGCGCTCTGGCACGCCTAAAATGCATATGTTGTTCCGGCGTGAGCGCCCTTCTGCGTCGTCCACCCTGTCTCTCGAGCCCCGAATCTGTTTCTCCAGGTTTTCCAGCCTCGTAGAATGCTCCGTCTGCTGTGGGATCAAATCCGCAAGCGCTAGTTTGTGTTCTGTCACCTTTTCGGCAAGTTTTTTGTGGTCATCATTTAGGAGTGACAGTCCTGTTGACATCGTGTCTATCCGAGACTCAAGAGCCTCTCTGGACGCCCTAATCTCTGTCAATATAAGATCCAGTTTGGCCTCGTGTGCAGCAACGCCCGTTGGCGGGACCACGTCCTCGCTGGAGGAGGCCAGTGGATCGTCCGAGCCGGAGGCTTGTGTACCGTTACGGGGAATCCTGTTCCTACCCATCCTTCACCTCAGTAGTGTTCTCCGCAGGCCGATGTGGGGTCGCCTTTCTTGGCCACAATGCGCACCCGTGCCTATCTGCAACCAACGTGTTCCGGTTACACCTGATCGTAACCCAGCAAGGCACTCCGTGAGGGTCCCCGCACCGCGCTATGGTGTCTGGGCAAGGGGATCCAAATGAATCATCTGCTCTAGAAGTGCGAGTCTCAATCCTGTTCTCGCAGGTCAGGCCGTGCTTCCATTGGTACCTCTTCTTTTGCTGGAGGCTAAAGCAGCAAGCAGATCAGTGACGGTCAAGCATGTGCCGATCCGCCATCAAAGCAAGGGGCCAGCGTTTGGGAGGGGTGTGGGGATCCCGTTGTGTCTGTACCCGCTCTGGACCTTGTCCTCACGTCTGCACCTCGTGTCCAGTGGTGCAGAAGCGTTCAGTGTGAAGGAGTTTACGTCCCGGGCCTCTCCACCCGGTCAGGGTGACACACTTCGCCAGCAGGGGCCCTCAATGGCGTGAGTCAGTGGGAGGTATTGCGCCTCGAGTCTTATGGCCGGTTAACACCGCTGGATCCCCGCTGAACCACGCTGTAATGTAGGCATTCAGTGTCCAATATGAGGAGTAGGTGGTCACCTTACAGGTAGTGATGTTTGGCGAGCCTCATTACACCACACCTAGTGGACAAACAAAGTGACCCAACACACTCCACTTTGGTATGGCACGTGGCTGCAGGAGGTGAGTCCTCTCAAGGGCTTTTGGTCCTGGGACCTGATTTGGGATCTCCCAGCTTGGGGATGTTTGGTCCAGCGACCATATGCTCTCCTTCCAAGACTTGCAGTCCAGGCACTCCCTGCACCCATCCCAATTTTACAAATACCTGCAACTGCACCATGCCCTTCACACACATTTCGGGTGGCACCACACTACCGGAATACAACCCACTAGAAGCGTAAATCATGATGGGGAATCTGGGGAAGGGTGGTATCTCCCGCATTTACCGTTCACTAACCAACAAAACCCGACAACACTGGAGCAGCTCTGAAACCAGTTGCCCCTGGAGGAGGAGGATTGGAAGGACGCTCTGATGGCACCCAAGACAGTTACTGCATCAGCCAGGCTCCATCTGATCCAACTGTACTACATGCACGTAGCCTACCTAACCCCCGCTCACCTCCACAGAGCCGGCCTTTACTCGACTGCCTCTTACACATGCTGTGGCCAGGACCAGGCTGACTTCTTCAACATGGTCTGGGCATGTCCCCTCCTAGCACAGTACTGGGGGGTATAGAGCAAGAACTTACCAAGCTCTTGGGTTGGGAGGTCCCGCACAACCCATTACACACGCTTCTGGGAATCACGGACGGGTTGGGCGGGTCCCGGAATGAGAAACTGTTCTTTAACACAGCAATGATTGTGGCTAAGCGTGACATTGCCGCCAGTTGGAAATGTCCCACCCCGCCTTGCATTGGGAGGTGGCGCAGAGGGGTCAATTGGTGTGCCACGCATGAGAAGGCCCTGTATGTAGCGCGTGGCTTTCCGAAGAAATACCACAAGGTCTGGGGCAAATGGTTGAGTCAAATATCTTGAAACTGTCCTACCTCTTTGACTATACATTTAATTTGAAACCCTTAGGGGTCCTGATGGGTTTTGCTTTCTCACCTAATCAATTGTGAGACTTGATTATCACTTTGCTGTGTCATACTGCTACCCTTGACCCTGTTGCCAGGCAGGTCGCTCCCAATGCTGCGTAGCTCCACCAGACTGCGCTCGTGCTCCAGCCCAGCTGCTGCCTAGTTCGAGGCCAGCCTCCACCCACAGGCTACCACCTGCGCCACATCCCTGGTGGCAACTGGTAGGCCTTAGGTTTGCTTTTCCGCTTCTGTACTTGCTTCTTGCCCGTTTTATTGTGCCTGTTTTTGTGCCCTTCTGGTTGTCTAAAATTGTATTTACTATACTTGTATTGCCCTCGTTGTCCCCCTGTGCCCGCTTTGCCTGTGTTCCCTCGCCGGTCCCACTTCCCACCGCTGTGTCCCCTGCGGCCCCTCCCCCCCGCTCCCATACGTCTGCTCCCCCCATCCCAGCTGCTACTTCCTCCCACCTCCCCTTCTTAAGGTGGCCTTGCTGCTGGCGCGCTGAAGGCATGCCTAAGTCAAGCCCATCTGCGCCTGTCTGCGCCTGGACCGCGCCCAGTGCCAGAACCCCTAGACCCCGCAAATCCCACGACGCCCAACTGCGCTATGGTGCCAGCACCCTCCACTCACTCAACCCCGGATGAGAACACACCTGCTACCGGGCCACCCCGAAGCACACCCAAGGACCCTTCACCGCCGGAACTGCAGCTTCACTAGCATCCGCCCCGCCAAACCTCCGCCCAGGAAAGAATCCAACTACCTCAGATGCATCGTCCTCAACACCCGCTCCGCCAGCAAACACGGCGTTGAACTCTGGGACCTTCTCGACTCAACCTCCCCAGACGTCGCCTTCCTGACGGAGACCTGGCTGAACCCCCCTTCAGCTCCCGACCTTGCCATAGCCATCCCGGACGGCTACAAGATCACCCGCATGGACCGCAACAACGGAGTAGGAGGAGGAATCGCCACCGTCCACAAGAACACCCTCACAGTCTTGACCAACACCGATGACACCCTCAGCACCGCCGAACACCTGCAATTCCAGATCCATACCGACCCCAACACCACCTCAGAGGAACCCCTGTCTAGAGACCCCCCGGACCCTGACCACAGTTCAGCGACTACATTGCCGACTTTGTCAGCACACACGCCCTCGCCTCCACAGACTACATCCTCCTCGGGGACCTGAACTTCCACCTGGAGAACAACAACAACAGCAACTCCACCACCCTGATCGACAACCTTGCCAACCTCGGACTCAGACAGCTTGTCACAACACCCACCCACTCTGCCGGCCACACGCATGACCCAATCTTCTCCGCAAGCCCCCACGTTTCCTTTAACCACACCACTGAACCCCACTGGACCGACCATCACTGCATCCACTTCACCTTCAGGAAGCCCACCATGCACCACAGCATCCAACCGATGCCCTGTCACTGCTGGAGCAAAGACACCGAAGACCAGCTAACCACCACCCTTGCCCAGAGCCCACCCGCGGCCCCACCGACCCTGATACCGCCACTGCAACCTCAGACAGTGGATCGACGACTGCGCCAACACCCTCGCCCCGATCAAGACACCCTCCAACAGTCACACCAGCAAGAAAGCCACCTGGTTCACCGAAGACCTCCATGCCTCCAAATGAACATGCCGAAAACTGGAGAAGAAATGGCTCCGTGAACGAACACCAGACAGCTACGCAGCCCACAAGAACGCCACCCGCAGACACCATCACCTCATAAGATCCGCCAAAAGGGCCTCATTCAAAGACCCCCTAGATAACAACGCACACAACAGCAAAGAGGTCTTCAACATCATGAAGGAACTCTCCAGCTCCAACACCAACGACTTCCCAAAATCAAAAGAAATGGTAACCAGGTATAGATTCTGGCGCACAACTAGATGTAAAGACAAAGTATTATGAAATGTAATTACCGAGAGCTCCAAGGAAGAAGGGATAGATTACCACTCTATCCCAAAAAAACCAAAATCAATACAGAATACTTACATTGAGTTACTCTCTTTTTAGAATGAGGATGACTTCCCACCTTCACAATACTTGTGCGACTCGCTGGCCACCTTCTTCCATCACAAGATCGCCGACATCCACGACAGCTTCAATGTCACGACCGCCCAGACAACCACGGAGTCCTCCGCCCCTACTACCCCCTCCCGCACCAACCGCCTACTCTCCTGGACCAGCATCATGACGAGGACCCCAGCAAGATCATGAACACCATCCACTCCGGATCACCGTTGGACCCATGCCCCCACCACATCTTCAACAAAGCCAGCACAGCCATCCCACCCCATCTTCGGAAAGTAATCAACATATCCTTCGAGACAGCAACCTTCCTGGAAAGCTGGAAGCACGCCGAGATCAACGTCTTACTCAAGAAATCCAAGGCAGACCCCAAGGACCTCAAGAACTTCCGGCCCATCTCCCTGCTCCCGTTCCCGGCGAAGGTAATCGAGAAAACCGTCAACAAACAACTGACCCACTACCTCGAGGAGAACAGCATCCTAGACCCATCCCAGTTCGAGTTCTGCAGCAACCATAGCACCGAAGCCGCCCTTATCGCCGCTACCGATGACATCAGGACCACAACATTGACTAGACAACATTGAAACAGCAGCCCTCATCCTCCTGGACCTGTCAGCTACCTTCGACACGGTCTGCGTCAGAAGACTCCTCAAGACCAGTAGCAGCACACCCTACCCCGATCCCCCAGCGCCTTGAGACCCTCACGGGTAAATAGTGCGCTTTACAAGTGATATGATTGATTGATTGACACTGCTAGTTTTTTACTTTCTCTTCTTAAAATTCAATAAAATTGTTTATCAAAAAAAAAATATACCACCACATAGTCGCTTGTTTGACAATATGTTTTCAGTGTAATATGAAGCGCATGCATAGCCGCAGGAGTGTCACACAAGTGAGGTGATTTGGAAAGTTAAAAATAAGAGGCCCAGCCTTATTTACACAAACGCCAAATGCTCAGTGGTGCGTCCGCCGTTTCTTTAAATATGGGCAGCTGGGCCGGTGTGTTTTCACGTGAACAGTATGCTGGAATGAATTCCACCTGCCAGGGGCGCACTACTTAGCATCTGCTTAAATGTTTCCAAGAGTTTCTGACCCGTTATACAGAGGTTTCTTAACCTCTGACCTCGACCACAAACCAAAAGTTGTTTCGAAACATCCTTTCCCACTTTTTAATTTTAGTCAAAATAACTGAGGCCAGTTTCCCATCACACTGGGAAAGAAGTAACATAGCAGATAAGCCTCATCGAACGTTATCACGCAGCTGCACATGTAGTGTAGGGGAGGGACTCTTGTTTTTGAGCTACAGTGTACTATTTAAAATATTCGCCAATAACGAATGCCAAAGACATTTTTATATTCTTTCTTTAATAGGGTCGTTCAGTTGTACATAATGCCATTTTGGTTATATTTAAGGTCACAAAAATGCGTATGATACTTTTTTATTATACCTTTTCAACATACTGCACAGTAGCCACACTACTTTACAACATAGCTTAAAAACATTGGCAAAGCCAACAATAGGCCTGCCTAAACACTTATAAGGTCCCAAAGGTGAAACCTATTGGCTATGCCAATGTTTATTTCTTTTTTGACTGAAGAGCATCTGCACAAATCAAGCGCTACAAGGGCAGTACTGTATTGGTAATGATAATCGTGCTATTATTACTAGGCACAGTTGGTGGTCATTATGTGCAGCTAGGCCTGGTCCAAGGATCTTTACTTAAGACATTGACCACAAAGGGAATCACTTTGAAAGCCACGGGGAGGTCTAGTTATCACTCAGGTCACAATAAAAAAATATTAGAACAGTGGAATGTTTAGAACTTTGTTGTATTGTGTTGCTATTTCTAAAGTTGTTTCCATATCGCTTGTGAGGTCTGAAGCTCAATAGAGTGACAGAGGATCAATTCTGCTCCAACATTCCAGTGCGCCTCCTGTTTCTCCCTGTTAATTTCGAACATTCTATCTGCATTTGGTGTACTGTTCTAATAGAATTATAGCCCTTCTGCCTCAGGTTATACCAGTTTTTAAAGGCACTCGCCCTCGATATAGGCCCTTGCCTGCAGCTCAGGCCTTTAACTGTAGTAAACAGCATTTAATGACTGGTATAGCCAGCCCTGCCAAGTTTTTCAGGCCCATTCATGACTAGCTGCTCCAGTCCCGGAATTGTCTTTGCATTTTCTGTCTTTTAGTTTTGTTTATGCCATTATAAAGCCAGAAATGCAAGTCACAAAATGCAAAGAAAATCCTGGACTGGAGCAGCTAGTTAACCATGACTTACTCTGCTTATAATCATGGCTCTGTAGTGCAACTGTATCCAACCACAGAGACTTAACCTCTGAGGCTCAGTGACTGCTAGATAGTAACCAGTGACCATTAAGCAGTATACATGTGTCCACCATGTGCAACATGGTTTCCCTCTTAAATATGGCCTTGTAACAGCTGTGGTATGTGGATGAAGATAACTCTAAAGTTGGCATCAATGATATCAAACAGAATTCAACAAGATTACACAATTAGATTTTGACTCAGCTATAGCGCTCAACCTATGAATCGCTTGCATGATTGACTCTGTCTCAGGGCATAACTCCAGAATTCCAGACTTTGTTTGGGGTTTGTGCAGCACTGACTCAACACTGTTTCTTTAACATATAGTGACTGAGCTCCCTGTGCTGTGAGGTCTTCACACATTTGAACGTGAAGCAGCGATGGCCAGCACATGTAAGCACGGTGGGTCGGGTGGGACTGGAAGGAGCGGGGTTGGGTTGGGGTGGGGCGGGGTGGGAGGGGGGACTCGATAGACGACTGGATAGGTATAATTACATAAATAAATAATACCTATTCTGTCGCCTGTCGACTCCCCGCCCCGCCGAGCCCGCCCCACTCCGCTTACCTGTGCTGGCTGCCGCTGATGTGAAGCTTCCCATGTGGAACATGAAGAAATTGAATTAGTGTACATCTGAAATGCTTCAGCCACGTTTTCTTGCTCCCTGGAAGTGCCTGTCTCTGCCATTCAATTTGGCTGGTTGATTCTGTGATTTACAAATTATAAATTTCGCTTTTGTTAATGGACCATCAGACTTTGATTGGCATGTCAGAAGATTTTCTTTGACACCTTATTTCTTCTGGCAAAACATATTGTTTAACCCTCACATGTCTGCCCTCTTTCAAGGTCGACTTGCAGCGCATGTGGACAAGCTTAGCCTTCGAGGTCAGGGAGGAGGCAAAGCTGTACACTAAAAGGAGAGCTGGAACTTATGAAAACAAAAAGTGCAGCTGACAATGGAACAAAGAGCTAGACTAGCAGAGGGAGAGAGCAGATAGTGAAGGGGAGACCGTCAGGGCCAATTGGAGTCAAAGGAGAGAAAGAAGTGCAGGGGTTAAAAGGGGTACACATTAAAAGGGGTACAAGAGCAGCAGGTGTAGGTGGGAGAAAATAAAAGTTGGGATAAAGAAGAGAGTGATGTAGGTAATCTGTTTTTTCCGATAGTTCACCACAGATTTTTCACACTTTGCTGGACTCTATATTTTGGTAGCCTTTTAACTCTGTGCACTTTAACCCTGCTAACCAGAGGTAAAGTACCAGTGGTTCCTCTTTAAACATGGCTGAATTGGCAAACTCCTAATTGATGTATTTAACTTACCTATAAGTATCTGGTATGTGGTACAAAAAGGACCCAAAGGCCTCGAATGCAAATACCACTAGTGGACTGCAGCACCTGTTGCGCCATCCATTATAGTGCCAGTGCAAGCAGGGTGTCATGCCTTCCACTGTTGCCAGACTGTAATGGAGCAAAATAAACCTATTCTGACATGTTAAAAACCTTCCTTTTAAATACTAATAAATCCCTCCTATGTAGATCTTGAAGCTCAGAAGGCAGGTTGCATGGTATTTGAAAATAGGACATGTGAAATGTAATGTTAATATGCCCTTACAGTGATTAGTACCTAAAATCTATTTTCACTGTTGCAGACCTAGCTCCCCTATTTAAACAAACAGTGAACAGATTAAAATGATAATACAGTATTTTCAATAGTAAGTAAAATCCAGCTCAATGGTGAAACCGGATTTTTAATAAATATTAAAGAAAAGTAACTTTTAGGATTAACTTTTTCTTACCTGGATTTCCTTGGAGGTTAATTTGCATTGGCTCTCCAGCTTCTCCTAACACGTGATTAGCCTTAAATAGGCATGAGAAAGGTGTTAAATGCCTCCCTGGCACCATGTGAGTCTCTAAGTGCCTCCCTTGGGGTTGTGGGGGATTTAGAAGTCACAGCCTTTTATCGGGACAGACATAATGCTCACTATGCTCGGGTGTACAATAGATGGGGACACTTACTGGAATGATCCGAGTGGCAGCGGGGAGTGAAAGAGACAGGTCAGCGCATGCACATGTAGAAAATGCGCTCACCTACATTTCAAGACTTGGACTCGGAGTCCCTGTCCTGGCGGAATTTCCAGGAAGCCGACATCCCAACATGCATGATTGTGACGGGACCTTGAAGGCACGCCCCTTTCACGGCACCTGTGCTCATCAATTTTCCTTTGAATTCTGGAAGATGGAGCGGCAAGGTTTCCCATACAGCTGTGTTCTGCTGAGCCTTTCATCGTAGTGAGCCAGTAGAAGGCTCCTGTGTTCCCCAAGGCAAACGCTCACTCCGGAAAGAGCTACTGGACCTGCTAGGCATTTCCTGCCCAATCTCTTCTCTTTCTGTCTGCTTTCCATTGAGGAGTTCGCGTATATGGACTAGACAATACTTCTTGTCCTCTGGCCCCATGGGTGCATTCTTCATCTGGACACACCCTCCCAGCCTCTCAGGGGCACGCTG
The DNA here is from genome assembly GCF_964261635.1 of Lissotriton helveticus. NCBI lineage: Eukaryota > Metazoa > Chordata > Amphibia > Caudata > Salamandridae > Lissotriton > Lissotriton helveticus. The sequence goes on along the minus strand of NC_136063.1, from coordinate 794,516,871 downwards.
AGAAGCACCAAGCAGCTTCAACACGCCTGAGAAGAATCATGACAATCAAAGGAGTCCCAGAAGCTAAATGCTGTTTATTCTCACCCTATTCAGGTTTTTTGGCATGTGCGCATAGCTGTTGTTTCGTTCTTTCTTTTCACCAGGATGTATATTTCAGACGTAGAGTGGTATCTCTGTTTGTGACATGACATTTGCTTATGAACTCTATGATTTAAAGGCACTGTGTATGACATTGAATACTTGCTTGGCCAGAGGGTGAAGTGAGAGTTATCATTTCCCCAGTTTGTAACTGCTGTGCTTTCTAGGAGTGAGACTCTGACCTCCTTATTCATCTCAGCCATTACGTAAAACAGTCTCAGGGTGTATGTCGCACCAGTGAAGTTGTCTCTTATTACTCGCTGTTCCTAGAGAAGTACCCAGTTGACCCAGCAAAGGAGACTATTCCTGACTGCTGTGAGCCCGTAGGCTGTTGTTTCTTTATTTTATTTATTGTTGTGCGTTTGGTATACTAGTGGTGTTTCCACCAGATGTTGAACCTCAATTAGGCTGGCTGCCTGCCAACCAAACAGCACACATACTTGGTTTAAACAGTTTCAGATGGAATAGTTAGCACTTAGAAGGGTGTGCGCAGGAAATCATCTTCATTGTTTCTTTATTTTATCCACTCTCCCATTCCCTTGCGTGAACTTTCTGACAAGCAGCTAAGTCTGTTCCTCGGGCAGGACATAGAGGGGAGTAGTCGTGCTGTCTTCACACCGTCATCCTCCGCCGGCTGGATTTCACATGTTAGTGCTTGTACTATATAGGTGCTTAAAGGAGCCTGACAGTACTCCCGTGTTGGATTTGGACTTAAAAGACAAGTCAGAAGGTAAACTCTTTGATCGGGGTGAACCTGGTTGGTGTATTCGACCCACACTTCATTGCTGCCTGCCTCAGATTGCACCTGGATCCAGAGCTACTGTAATCATAAACTATCATAGCGCTTCTTGGCACTATTTCTACCTAAAACTTTAAAAACTGATAGCGCCGATTCCCCCATTGTATTTTTGACATTTTTGCGTCAGTTTGTTTATTACGTTTTACTTTATTTTTCAAATTCAGTTTGGGATTTTTATTATTTAGCTTTTTGACTTTATTACTGTTTAAGTACCACATACATTCTATACACATTGTCCTAAGCTAAGCCTGTCTGCTTTGTGCCATAGCTACCATGGGGATGAGTTCAGGTTAATATAGTGACTTTGAGGGTTCACCCTGACAATGGCGGTGATTATTCCCTGAGATAGATACTCACCCACCCCAATTAATAATCCGATTTCTTAAAGCGGGACATCTGTTCTCAGAAAAGGGAAAAAAAGCTGTGATGAAGATTAAATATAATTGGTATGGCAAAAAATGAGAGCGCAAGGAATGTTCATATGAGGTTAAAGGAGTGTCAGAAGTTCTAGAAGAAAATAAGGACACAACATTCAATTCCAGTAATAATCTTTGACCATCTGTCCCTCTCTGTTTGGTAAGGAATTTAAGCATAATGGTTACTCTTGTTGGTGCTTGTTGTCTGCAGTACTTCCAGGTTATGGTGTGAGTAGCTTACCCTATCAAGGTGTTTGCTTTGTATTTTGGGAGACATGATAAACGGATGACCTGTGTATCTATTAGTGGCATTTGAGTCTGATTGAGCACTCTGGGCACTGATCTCAGGCATGCTAAGCAGTGAATGTCTGAGCCATTGAGGGTGAAGTGGAGGAGGGGGTATTACACAGTTTCCCTCACTGCCTCAAATGTGTTATACTTTTGCAGTCTCTGTTGTGGAGGCTCATAGCATGGCTGTTACAAAATCCTTGAGACACCCAGAGAGCACTTCTGAGAGCTGTCGCTGTGGGAGCGGCCCCAGTTGTAACTATAAAGTTACTATTTGAGTGAAAAACTGTCCTGTTATGCTACAATGGTTTTACATATCACAGTGACCAGTTTCCAACAGCCCTTTTTGTGGCTCATGATGGGGTTGGCTGAAACACCCACACCTGCAGATCTATTCATCTGTAAAGCAAGCATGAAGTTCAACAGGCATCTTTTGGATGGGCATATCAAGTTCTTCCTATTTTACTGGCCTGTTATGTGTTAAAATGTATTTATTTATTTATTTAGTAATTTGTAAAGCGCAAACAGCTACCCCCAACGGGGGTGTCCCGGCGCTGACAGCATGTGAAGTCCCAAAGGGTACAGCAGAGAGTTCCAGCAGGCTAGATCTGAGAGAAAAACCAGGTTTTGAGTTTCCTGCGAAAAGCAACCTCGGATGAAAGGAGTCTGAGTTCTACTGGAAGGGCATTCCACAATCTAGAAGTGGCCACGGCGAATGCTCTACCGCCTGTTCGGGTCAGACGAAAGCGAGGGCAGAACATGAGTCCAAGATGGTTGGATCTTAAATCCCTCGTAGCAAGAGATCGCCTGATTCTATGCCTTAAAAATGCCGGGCCACGGTCATTAAGAGCTCTAAAGGCAAGGACTAAGGCCTTGAACTGAATGCGATATCTCACAGGTAGCCAGTGGAGTTTGGCCAGGTAGGGTGAAATCGAGTGGCGATAAGGGATGTTGCATATCAGCCGGGCTGCTGAATTCTGCACAAGTTGCAGCCGATTAATGAGATATGCAGGGGTGCCAACATATAGGCTGTTGGAATAATCCAGGTGGGATGTAATTAGAGCATGTACAACTGCTCTGCGGGACTCGAGAGGTATGAAAGGCATGATTTTTTTAATCATTCGGAGTTTACCAAAACAGGCTGATGAAACCTTAGTAATTTGAGTTTTACAGGACAATGCTGTGTCAAATTGGAAACCCAAGTTGCGAGCAGCTTGCACAGGTACAGGGGGGGGATTGAGTTGAGAGGGCCACCAGGTGTTGGAGGGGATAGGAGATTTTTGATTAAAAAATAGCACCTCAGTCTTGTCGGTGTTCAATTTTAAATTGTTGGTGGACATCCATGAGGCGATGTCAACCAGACAGTGGCGGAAGTGAGCCATGGCGCTGTCAGAGTGATCCCTAAAAGAGAACACAAGCTGAGTATCATCAGCATAAGAGATCACTCTGACGCCCCATGCCTCAACTAACTCCGCCAGAGGCCTTAGGTAAACATTAAATAAAAGGGGGCTGAGGGCAGATCCCTGCGGTACCCCCCATCTCAATGGTTTCTTGGAAGAAACAAAGGGTCCAAGGGAGACCTGCTGAAATCTGTCAGACAAAAAAGATTTCACCCAAGCCAGGGGAGTTCCTCCTACACCCACCTCCTGTAGGCGAATCAGTAGAGTGTCATGTGAGATGGTGTCGAATGCTGCGGATAGGTCGAGGAGGACCAACATGGCCTCCTCGCCCCTATCCACACACTCGCGAATAGATTCAGACACTTCCAGCAATGCTGATTCCGTGCTAAAATCAGGCCTAAATCCTGACTGTGCATCATGAAGGAGATGGTTAACTTCTAGATATTCAGACAGCTGCTCCTGTACCGCTTTCTCCAGCACTTTTGCGGGCTTGGGGAGCAGTGAGATGGGGCGGTAGTTATTAAAGCATAGTGGGTCGGCACCTGTTTTTTTTAGAATAGGTATCAACAGTGCCTGTTTCCATAAAGAAGGAAAAAGACCCAACTGCAAAGAGGAGTTCCAGATGTCTAACAAGGGCTTGATCAGCATTGGTGCTAAGTCACTCAAAACAAGGGCAGGGGCAGGGTCCAAGGGAGAGCCAGATTTACATTTCAGATACAGAGACAAAGCATGGTCTTCCATAAGTGGCTGAAATGAGGTGAACACTGCCGCACAGTTACTGACCTGAACTGGCGGTATAGCGTACGAAATGTGCTGAAAGTTTACAGTGATGTTATTAATCTTTTCATAAAAAAAGTCGGATAGTCCTTCACTGAGTGACTGGGTTGGAATAATTGGGGATTCCAGTGCAGAGGGATTAGCGAATTCCTTAACAATAAACATTGGATTAGGCCTCGAGCCCCAAGTACTTTAAAGTTTTGCCCAGTTTTGGACAATGTTACTAGCACTGTATGCTCTATAATTATTTCTAACAACAGTTAAAAAATATTTCTCACGGGAAGTGACCCAAAGGCCCCAGTAAAAAGTTTCATTTTAGCCATATCAGTCATCACCAGTTTTACGGCCCTATGAGCTTCATAATGCACAAATTCCCACAATTTACAAAACAAATCTTGGAGAGGCCCCCTTCTCTGTTTCTGTTGGTGTTCACACACAGCACAATGCTGCCATCATCCTCCTTTTGGTATTAAAAAGTTCACAGGTAAGCAATATCTTTATGGGGCATTTGAGAGATACCCATGTTTGACAGTGTACCGACACAGTGGCTGCCAGAAGTGATCATCCTTACTACAGGGTACCCAGGAGGGCAGTTAAAGGCGAAACTGACATCGAACCCTTGAGAGAAATGCATAGTCAGATGTACTGTATCTCCAAAGCCTGTTCTGCACACAAAGTTACAGGCTTTGCCCATGCAAAATCATAAGTTGGTAAGGGTGACTATTACTGTGACCTTGAGTTTCAGTGGTGGACTGGCTGCCAGATCAAAGGTTTCCACTCGTGGAGTCTTTTGACTCTGTCCGGGGTAGTTCCTAGGATTCCCTCGCATCTAAATGGGATGGGGAAACTTAAAGTTGGTAAATAGCCCGTTCGCTATTTGCTAATGTGTCTCTCTGGGAGACTTTTGTTTACATACGTGGGCTTACAGCCCACCAGTAGCTTTCCATTTGTAAGCTTCAGAGTCATTCCCATTTGCTTCACCCCCATTGGTCACAGCATGCGGTCATCATGTCCTCTTCTTGTGTTTGGCCCTCTTCTGGAGCATTGACCATGTAGTGGTGTCCCTCCACAGCTCCTGTTTTGGAGCTCCTTATATTTTTTCGTTCAAAAGCTCAATTTATGTTGGAATAAAAAGTCTCTTAGCCGAATTCTCTATGCATTATACAACTTAAGTTAGCATTCACTGCACCATTTTGTATTCAGTCACCATTTTGAGTCATGATCGAAACTAACTTCTGTCTCACGTTTATGTCTACCTCAGCAAAAAGCTGCTGCTATATTATTTTTTTCCTGGTACTTCTCCAAGGTTGAGCTCTGTTGTGCTAATGAATAGACTTTTTTTCATCACATACATTTCCCACTAGATAGGCCTGCTCCCACCCTTAGAGCAGCGGGCGCAGGCAGAGTAACCTTGATGCTGAGATAGTATGTACCCAGTCCCAGAATTGCAACTCATCCTTCTGTATCTCCTTTGTTCACCAGCTACCATCTGGAAATGTCCAGTCTGGGCATGTCTTTAGTGGTTCTGAAGATGTACATTATGTGTTACCATGTGGACAGGGGTCAGTCCCTCTGCCGCAATCTAAGGAGGCTGGTCAGACCGGACTCCACTCGAGTGTACCTATAATAAATACCTTTGGTTTATAATCTCTATTGTCTGACCGACTCTTCATTTGTATGGAAGGTTGAGCGGTGGTCGTGAGTGACCCGAGGGACCCTAAACGGGTCACTTCCTTACTTTGACGCCCAAACAGGGACTCCATTGGCTGACCCATCCTTGCACGCGGACTGGTGAGGAGGTCGGGCCACGTCGGGTCGGACAGGCGGACCGGGGATCCTGCGTGAGAGAGTCTGGTACTCGCAGCTGCCCCTTCTGTCTGACCGGGCGGTACCTCGCCCAGTGATCATCCCAACTGGGGTCCTGAATGGCAAGACCATTTTGTCCGAAGAGTCGGCAGTGGAGAATAAATTTTTTGACCTGTGTGCACCAGTTGAGTTTGTTTTGGTTCTTTGTGGATATGGCGCCATTTTGATTTGTAATGGACCCGGTCTGAGGACCGTCTTTGGATAAGCGCTTGAATTTGTTTGAATTCTTTATGAACATAGTACCATTTTTTATTTGTATTTGATGAGATTTGAGAACGGGCTTTGGTGAGGATATTTGCAAATATCTGCTAGACATAAACAGTGAACCTATTTTCTTTTTGAAAAATTCAGTGTCTTTTGTAAAGTGTTTTGTTTGGGTTGTTGTAGTTGTTCTGCTGATGCTCGATTGGTAGAAAGTCAGCAAGCGCCTCTAGAAGGCACTTCAAATTTCGATATGTACTTAAAAAATGGCCTTGGCCCTAGTATGTTTAGTACGTTATGGCACAAATATACAAGGGACAATGCCAAGTTGCAGTGGCCGTTGACTGCCACTTTTGATGAACAGAAAATTAATTTTCTACAAGAGAAATTGTTTTAGAAAAGGAGTAAGCAGTCGATGTCTGATTCCCTCAGAGCATTGCAAAAGGAGGCTAAATAGAGATGAATGAAGGAGAGAAAGAGGCCCGGAAATGGAGAATGCAGATATTGATTCAGAAAGCTATAGCGCATGATTGAGAGAAAATAGAAAAAGGAATCAAGTGTGCTGATTACAATGTAAAAAGTCTTATGTTGCTCGAGAAGAAAATAACACATTTGTGAAAGACTTGTTAGATACTCGACCTCCACCTCTCTAAGCCCCGCAGAAAACATACCCTCCCACGCCAGAGCTTCAGTCATCTGTTCCTCCTGTCTCTGCCGCTTCTGTTTCTTCTGCTATTGATCAAGCTGTTCCACCCCACAGCACCTCTTGCCATTTCTTTGACTTCGCCTTCTTCGGCTACGATGACTGCCAGTCCCCATGCTATGCCTCTTGTTTTGCCATCTCACTCACCAGCCCTCACACCTATGGTGCAGCCGGCAGCGACGTTGGTGCCTGTTACTTCTGTGGCTACTTCTCCCTGTTCTTTCATCCCCCAACATTATTGAGTAGTGGAACGCCTGTACGTGGACTAGGGGACGGACACTGGGCGGCATCCAGGGAGCAATTGGGGCGGACATTGATACGATTGGATGTGGGAGATGAAGAGAAAAGGGTGGTAGCCAATCAGGCCACCCAGTGGGCTCATAACCCCATTTACAGTGTGGAAGATGTGTGGAGTGTGATGGAAAATTATGAACCATTTGTGCAGCAGCAGGCCCTTAAGCACATGTCGGAAACCTTGATTGGACTGTGGGAACAGTGTTTCAATGATGTAGCACCCCAGATTATTTATGGTATCATGTCTATGCAGCTGATATTTCACCTGGTGAGATTTTTAGTAATGTCACGGTGCTGGTCGCTTATCGGAGTAGGCTGCTTGAGAACAGTCCGAAGACAGTATCCCAGTTTCCGATGAGAGAAGTCTATGCCATATACCACCTTGAAATACCAGAGCTTTGGGATCAGCATAACGTTGTTACTAGACCATGGGTAGAGGCATGGTTCTAAGAATAGTGGGTTTACACTATGGAAAAGGAGTGAGGTTTTATCCCTTAAGACTCAGTTGCCTGATCCTAGGAAAAACCCGACAGCATATTATAAAGAATTGACTGAGGCTGCATCCTCGACGGTTATGACTCTTGTGTATATGGAGATGTTCTTTGGCTTGTTGGTTCCGTTTGATATTTGGAGAGAAGTGCACATGCAAGATCATGTTGCAGAATTGGGGGGTACCTGGGATCAAATAAAGGCATGGGATCAGGAGAGGAAGCCTGGTGAGAAGCCTCAGCTTGTCGTCAGAAGAAAGACGAGAGTGTGTCAGATTTTTTCAGTTGGTTTGAAGGCGTATTTCTGGACTACAGTGGACAGGATTTGTCTGTTGATAGAGGTGTCTGATTGTTTGTTAATAGGTTTGTGTCCTATTTACTTCCTGAGATCACAACTTGGTTGCAGGCTTCTGAGAGTACTTGGTCCACTTCTTCCCCCTCTGGTATTTTGGACATGGCACAGTATTATGAGCATAAGGAAAATGAGGATAAGGAGAAGACGGAGAAAAAGCATTAAGATTTGAAGACAAAGGTGTTGTTGCAGCAGGCTTCTAGGGAAAATGGTGGTGGAGGACGTGGTGGTTTGGACCGGCAGCTTCTGCGAACTAGCTGGAATACTACGCCTGTAGGGCCGAATCAGTGTGCGTATTGTAAAGAGGAGGGACATTGGTGTAGCGAGTGTCCGGTGTTTTTGGAGAAAGTCGTGGCCCCTAGAGGACAAGGTTCTCATGGACGGGGTCGTGGAGCTAGTGGACAGAACAGAGCTCAGCTTGTCGCAGCCTCACAGGATCATCCCGATAGTAACTACTTCGATGACAATAGGGGCGGACAGTATTATCACAATGACTATGACATGGACGAGGTGACTGGGATGTCTCACAGCTAGGACAGCAAAGGACAGAGTGAGGTACCAGTTCAGATACCTGTAGATCAGCACGGTCTTTACGTTACTGCAGATTTGTATGGCTCAGCTAAGGAATTTTTAGTGGGTACAGGTGCAATGAATATCTCTATTTCTCGTTCATTGGTCCCCGGGGCAGCTCTGTCTGGCCACAATAATATTTTGGTAGGATTTTCTGGTGTACCGGTTTTGAACCCCATTTCCAAACCTCTTACATTGACTCTAGGTCCTTTTTCTGTGGATTCACCATTTTTGTTGACATCAAATTGCAGAGAAAATTTGATGGGCTTAGGTTTATTAAAGAAGTTGCATGCTACTATTTATTGTTCCCCGAAAGGCATTTACATGACAATGGGCCGGAATGTGGTCAGCACTAAGCAGTGCTTGTCCAAAGATGCACCCCTCCCTGCTGAATTTAAGGACGTGCTGCCCACGTTGTGGGCAACGGCTGACACAGACGTAGGCCTATTGCAGATACCCCCAGTTTCCATCAAAGTAAAAGACAATGCCATTTTGCCTTGTATTCCTCAGTACAAGATACCGCAAGCAAGGGAGCGAGCCATATTGCAAATTATACAAGACTTGATTAAGTCAGGGGTTGTCAAAGAGACAACTGCAAATTAATGTGTGTAATAGCCCTATCCTTCCCATTCTTAAGAGGGCACCTTCAAGCTCCTCTGATGATCATCCAGATGTCTATCGTTTTGTGATTAACTTGCGCGAAATTAATACAAAATAAGTTCCTCAGTTCCCTGTGGTCCCTGATATTACTGCCGCTTTGACGATGATTCCTTCTACTGCTAAATTCTTCTTGGTCATTGATCTAAAAAATGCATTCTTCAGTATTCCAATCGCACCAGATAGCAGGTACTTGTTTGATTTTACACTAGCTGGCAGAAGCTTTAGATTATGTTGAGCTCATCAGGGCTATACTGAGAGCCCTAGTATATACAGTTAAGCTTTAAAAGCCCAACTGGACTCCCTCGCGCTTCCCTAAGGTAATGTATTGCTCCAATATGTAGATGACCTTCTCATTACTTCTGACACTGAAAAGGGTTGCAAAGACAGTACGTTTTAAATTGTTGTTGCATTTGGCATATCACTGACATAAAGTGTCCCTTTCCAAATTTCAATATTGTCGACAGGAGGTCACCTCCCTAGGTCACCTACTGTCGAAGGAGGGTAGGAGATTGACCCCTGAGCGCATCAGTACCATTGTTAAAATGCCTATCCCTAAAACTCAGAGAGATGTGCGTGGTTTTTTTGGCATTACTTACTATTGTTGCCAATGGATCCCTAACTACTCGTTATTAACAAAGCCCCTGCTTGTACTAACCACTAAAGATGTGCATGAACCCATGCTTTGGATGCCTGAATGTCCGCAATCTTTTGAGCAATTAAAAGTTGCTCTTTGCTCTGCGCCTGTGCTTGGTGCACCCGACTATGCAAAGCTTTTCGTGTTGTATGTACACGAGACGGCAGATTGTGTGCTTTCTGTCTTAACACAGGTCTTTGGAGGTAAGCAACGGCAGTGTGCTTATTTCTCTGCTTTTCTTGACCCTGTCGCTAGAGCCCTCCCGAGCTGTCTAAGAGCAGTCGCGGCTGTGGCCGTCTCCATTAGGCAATCGGCTGGGCTCGTACTTGATTCTGACCCCACAGTCATAGTCTCCCATGCCATGAATACCCTTTTGAATAAGACCAAGACACAGCACCTCACCAGTCCACGTCTGACCGGTTATGAGATAACTCTCTTTGCACCACATGTTATGATTAAAAGATGTGCCACTCTGAACCCAGCCACGTTGCTACCCCTCCCGTCTGAGAGTGAGGAAATTGACATACATGATTGCATCTTCCGGACGGAGGAAGAGACGAAAAGACGGGTAGACCTAACTGATGTTCCCTTATCTGACCCCCAAAGGGGAACTATATGTTAATGGCTCTTGCTTTAAGTTACCAGATGGCACTACAATAGCAATCACAACACTGTACACGGTGGTTGAGATGCCATGAGTTCCCTATCAGGCAGCCCAAGCTGCAGAGCTCGTTGCCCTTATTCGAGCCAGTGAGTTCAGTAAAGGACTGGCTGTCAATATCTCTACTCACAGTCAGTATGCCTTTGGAGTCGTCGACAATTTTGGACAGCTCTGGGCAGAGAGAGTGTTTCTCACTTCCCATGGGATGAAGATCCAGCATGGCCCCCTTATACATAAGCTTTTGCCGGCTTTGACACTCCCCAAGAAATTAGCAATAGTAAAGTGCAGCGCCCACAAGAATATTACTGATGATGTGGGTGATGATGTGGGTAAGGGGAATTACTTTGCAGACCAGACAGCTAAGGAGACAGCCCAAACAAAGATGAAAAGGATGTTTGTAGAAGGTCCCGCTAGGTGGGTGCCCGAGGTCACCATGTTTGAGGATACGCTGGAGAATGTCAAAGAGATACAGAGTGAGGCAACGCTTGAGGAATTCGAAATATGACAGGAAAGCACATCACATTTGGATGAGGAGGGGTGTTGGACTGATAGGTCAGGGTTGCAGAGATGGATGCTACCAGATGCATATGTTCTTCCCGTGGTCGCCATGGCACACGGGCCAGCTCATTTTTTTTTGTAAACTATATTTTTATTGCAGATTCATGGGGTATACATGCAATCATTTCAGTATATTGATTTCTGGCATCTACTGTCAATAGAGCTTACTTGAAACATTACACTGCCCTTCAGCCCACAACCCGGAGGTCGGGCGGCGTCATCTATAAGATGGCAGAGACAGAAGAAAGATAGGAGAAAGAAACCATGCAAGGAAGTCATAATTGTCAGGTAGGTAAATGACCATTATCTGCTTTTCTGTATCCCCACTGTCATCCGCCTCCACAATTGCACTTCTAAAAGATACCCGATTCCCCCTCCCACCTCCCTCCCTCTGTTTGCTGTTAGTGTGGGCCTCATCTTAAGGATATGTATCCATATTCAGGAGAGATCCTGGTGTCAATATTCCCAATTGTGCCTCAATGAACTTTATAAGGATCCCTCATCCCTGTCTTCATCCGCCAACAGATAATCTTTCAGTGCTTGCACTAGCCCCACCCATGCCCTTGCCATCTCCATACTCTTCTCATTGGCCGTTCGAGTGGCCTGCTGAAACCTAATCGTACTTTCACTGCTGGCCCATTTCTGTAGTTCACTCGTCCACCGCCTACTGGATGGGCCCTCTCTTGATTTCCAGTGCCAGGTGATTTCCCTCTGTGCTAAAATGAGGCCCAGGTCTATAAATTTGCTAGTGATTTTCGTTCTTGCCGTGTGGGGAAACCAAAGCAGCAAACAGGTCACCATGTCATATTCCACTTGTCGATCGGTGACTACCTTAAGGAGCTCCCCCACCTCTGACCAGTAGGTCCCCAACATCGGACAGCTCCACAACATGTGGTCTAGCTCCACATCAGATGCCAGGCATCTAGGGCATGCCGCCCCTTGAACCTGGAAGTGCCTCTTAATCTTCCCCGTAGTAAGGTAGGCTCTATGCACTACAAAAAAGTGTAGCAGCTGAAACCGAGCATTCCAGCTCGCCTTCCAAGTTCTCCTTAGTATGTGGCCCCAGGTCGCATCCGGTATGGGTTTTCCGATGCTCTCCTCCCATTTCAGCGTCAATACTGTAAGTGGTTCTAAGCCCTCATTCAGCATTCGGGAATGAAAGCAGGTGACCGCCTTGAATGTGCTCGCCGCCATTACCACATACTGGCAGGCCATGGTCGTGTTGGGCTCTGCCTGTCCAGTTTCCCAGTGTTTGCGTATTGCCGTTGTTACAGCCGCATGCAGGAGGAAACCACCATCTGGGAGGCCAAAAAGTTCCTGCACCGTCCGGAATGGTAGTAATTCACCATCAGCATATAGGTCGCCCACCACATTGAGTCCCAGATCCTCCCAATCCATGAGCGGGGACCAGTCCCCACCATGCGGCAGCGCCGTCAACATACCAAGTGGGATTTCGGGAGCATATGGGTGAGCCACTCCTGCCCGCTTCTGGCTTCTGTTCCAGCATAAACGAAGGGTCTGTTCTTCTAACTTTAAACCGCGTAATTCGAGTTTCTGCTGCATGATGATATAAGACAGGATATGTTTCTGTATGCCCCCTCCTCTGGTCTGGACGGGGCCCCTAAACTCCTTCGCTACATTCTGTGTAAGGATCTGTAGCTCCGCCGTCAAATAATATAGTTCGAAATTAGGAACCGCTAGTCCCCCCTCTGCTTACGGCCTCTAAAGCATATCTAGGGCTACCCGACGCCTCCCGTGGCCCCACAGAAAATCCGTTGTTAGGGTGCGTAACTCTTTGAAGAACCTCTGTGGCATCCACAGTGGCAGCGTGCAAAAATAGTAGAGCAGCCGAGGCAAAGCCACCATTTTTAGTAGCGCCGCCCTGCCCTGTACCAAAAGGGGAAGGGTTGTCCAGAATGCCATGCAGCCCCTCAGGGCCCGTATGCAACGCCCTATGTTCCCTTCTAACATGCTATCAGCCCCGTGGTAGATGCGGACCCCCAAATAGGTAAAGCATGAGCGCTCCCAGACGATGTCCCCGGTCAGCTGCGACCGGGGCATGGTCTCTCGTAACGGGAAAAGGCAGGTCTTACTCCAGTTCACCCTAAGGCCTGATAACCTCCCGAAGAGTGGCAGCATCGCAGTTGCCCCATCCAGGGCTTCAGCCGTGTCCTCCAAGAACAACAGCAAGTCATCTGCATAGAGTGAGATGTATTGCGGGATCCCACCACACATAATACCAGCAAAGGCCCTACCTGTTCTAGCCTGGGCCGCCAGCGGTTCCATCGCCAGCGCGAATAGCAGCGGGGAGAGCGAGCATCCCTGCCTCATCCCTCTCCGCACCGGATAATCGTAGGATATTACCGATCCCAGCCTCACCCTGGCTGTCGCCGAGGAGTAGAGAACTTTCGTCCAGCGTCCAAAGTGTTTGCCCAAACCGTACTTCTCCAGCACCTTGTCAAGATATCTCCATTCTAAGCTCTCAAAAGCTTTTTCAATATCTATGGACAGCACTGCCGGCATCTGGTCTGGGTCCAAGGAACTCTCCAACACACGCACAAGTCGGCGGATATTGGTCGATGTGTTCCTGGTCGGGATAAACTCGGCCTGATCATCATGGACCAGTGCGGTCATGTGAGGCAAGAGTCTGGTAGCCAGGATACGACTCAGAATTTTATAGTTACCGTTAGAATGGACAACGGCCTAAAGGAGGTCACATCACTACTCTCCTTTCCCGGCTTCAAAAGTGGAACTATCAGTGCCTCCCTCATCGACTGAGGCAGGTGTCCCAGCTCCAGTGCCTCGGCGTATACCACAAGTAGTCGCGGTGCCAAAACATCAACATATTTAGCGTAAAATTCTACCGGTAGGCCATCGACACCCGGTGTTTTGTTCCGAGCCATCTGCTTGATTGCCCCTCTAATCTCGGGAAGTGTTATCGCGCGACCCAGATCCTCAACACTATCCTCCTCCAATTGAGGGAGCTGAATCTCTGCCAAGTAACTGTCTATGTCGGGGGATGCTGCCTCCAGTTGACTTCTGTAAAGGGTCGTGTAATAACCCAAGAAGCGGGAAAGGACAGCAGTCTGGGAGTAAACCATCTCTCCCGTTGCCTCGCGTACGCTCAGGATCGGTCAGCCCCTTGGCACCGGGTTGGCCAGTTTCGCCAACAGCGTTCCCACCTTGTCCCCGTCTGCATGCACTTTTGTCATGTACAGCCGGTAATCATAACTTCTTAATCGTTCCGTCTCTGTGGCCACCAGTTCCCTTGCCTCCAGTAACCGTGTGTGCAGAGTCGGTTGCTCCGGCCGCCGTTGTTCCAAGTCCAGCAGTGCCCCTTCTGCCTTTTCTACGTCAGCAACGAGTGCTGTTCGCACACCGGAGCACTTTCCAATACATAGTCCTCTGACCACCACCTTGAACGCGTCCCATTCTATAGCCCTAGTGGTAGCTGTTCCGTCATTCTCAGTAAAATAACCGTCGATGCCCGCACGGAGGTCAGCACTAAAACCCTAATCTTCCAGAGTTTCCGGCCGCAGCCGCCACGTGGGAACCGCCGTTCTCTCACGCTGCGACTTGATACGCACCAGCTGGGGGTTATGATCTGATATGGTCCTAGTCAAATAATCTGAGTGTGTCATCAGGGCTGCTATCCCGTCACTACATAATATCGTATCAATCCGAACATGCAGCTCGTGGAGTGCAGAAAAGAAGGAGTAGTCCCTATCAGTAGGGTGCTGTCTCCGCCATACATCGATAAGACCCCATTGTTCCTGCCATGCTGTTCTCTGTTGAGCTAGCCTGCGAACCGGGGAAGTATGCAACAGTGGGTGCGACCTATCCAACAGTGGGTCCATAATCGAGTTAAAATCTCCCCCCAGGAGGACCTGTCCCGCCAGAAAATGCGCCAGAGAACCCGACAGTTTGTCAAAAAAGCGGGTCTGATCCGAATTTGGGGTATAAATACTGCAAAGTACCACATCCCGGCCATACAACCTTCCCTCCACCGCCACATATCTACCCTCGGGGTCTATAACCTGGTTCATGACCTGGAAGGGGACCCCCGCCCGTACCCACACCAAGACTCCCCTGGCAAACGCAGAGTATGTCGTGCCAAACACCTGGCCACGCCATCTCCTCTGCAAGGCAATGCATTCCAGCTTGGTAAGATGGGTCTCCTGAAGCAGCGCTATCTGGATACCACATCTCACCAGGTATGCATGCACCTTATGGCGTCTGGACATAGTGTGCAAACCATGCACGTTCCATGTGAGACACTTCAAATCAAGTAATGTCCCCATCATAACCGCCCCTCAGCTCTACCATCTCCCCATGCAATCCGCCCACACCAAAACAGCTCTGAGCCCCAGGCACAGCACCCCGCACAACTCCCTTATCCCACCCCCCCAGAACAGGACCCAATAACAAATTATTAGTCCACATCCAAACTTCCGTAACAATGCACACAGTTCTGAGCTGTGGTAGCCACCACAGAAAGCCTTAAGGGCAATAAGAGGGTGGGTCTAGGCCAACGGGCGGCATGCTTGTCAGAACCCCCCCCCCCCCAAGCTCCCATGTGAAAATGCGTCACCTGAAGTCCAGTTCCATTGTGTATCTGTGACATCCGCTCTGCCAGGGCCAGTTCTCAGGAGGCACAGCCCCGAAGGGGTCAGTCACCCATGATTTCGTCTGCCGTTTGGGGAGTGACCACAGGGCCACTGGCGCTGTCCACATCGGAGAGCTCCGCGCCCGATTTTTCCTCCACCTCCTCTGATTCCGACCCCATTGCCGAACCACTTTTCTGCGAACCTGTGATCTCCGCAGTCGCCGCCAGAGCTCCCCGCTTGTCAGCGGCCATTTGGTCAGATTGTTTCTTCAGCTGAACTCTGTTCCGCTTGCGGAGGCGCTGCGATTTGCGCACCTGCAACGGTTTTGGCTTGCCCCACTCTCCCCTACCTCTACGGTCCGTGCCAGCTCTGTATGATTCAAGCCATGTCCAGGCCTCCTCAGGCATCAGGAAAAAGTGTGTAGATCCGTCCATGATGACCCTCAATTTGGCCGGGAAGAGCAGAGAATATTGGATCCCCTCATCTCTAAGCTCCTTCTTCACCGATAAATACGAGGCCCTACGCCTCTGAACGTCCTGAGCGTAATCCGGGAAGATCGTGACCGTGCTGTTTTCCACTTGGAAAGGCCCCGTCGAACGAGCCCTCTGAATCAACAGATCTCTGTCTTTAAAGTGTAGCACTCTGGCCACCACCGGCCGAGGAGGACGACCCTGCAAGGGCGGCTTAGCCGGGACCCTATGAGCCCTCTCCAGGGTGAAGAAGGAAGAGAGGCCCTCCGGGGCAACCACAGTCTTGAACCAATTCTCCAGAAACGCACCCATACCGTCCCCTTCAGATTTTTCCGGCAGACCTACCACTCGGACGTTATTGTGCCGGTTGCGGCTTTCGGAGTCCTCGGCCCTCTTCTCCAGGACCGCCAAGCGGCTCAGCACGTCATTCAGCTTATGTTCCGCCATGACCACCGCCGGTTTCAGGTCTTGAAGTACCAGCTCGGTTTCTTTGACCCTGTCCACCAATTTGGCATGGTCCGCCTTCAGGAGCCCCAGCCCTGTCGCGACTTGTGCTATATCCTGGTGCAATGATTTCTTCGTCGCTGTTATTGCGTCCAGGATACCGTCGAGGCGCTTATTAAGCCGTTGTTCCTGTGCAGATTCTTCAGGACGCCCATGAGCCTCCTGGCTATCGTCTCGTCCCATCTCGGTCTCAGGTTTCGATTTTGGTTTCATCACACCGGCAACTGCGGCTTTGCGCGCCCACCAGATCACCCCCGCCGTGGGAGAGGCCTCGGGTGCGTACTCCGTGCACCCAATGGACACTCAGCGCTGTGGCGACAACAGCAGGCCAGCACCCCAGGCACCTCGAGACGATCTGCTTCTCAGCCGAGGCCCGGCCGTTTGTGAGGTGACCGCCCTGATCCCATCAGAAGCGGCCGCTCCTCACACTGCTCCCTTGCTCTACCTACCGACTGGTATCGTAGCGCTACACCACCAGACTTGCAATTGCCTGACTGATCATTAGAAGTTTATCGCAGCGCTAGATTGCCTGTTTTGTTTAATATCTGCTAATCTGAGTTATATTGCAGCGCTAGATTACCCGTTTGTTTAATATTTGCCAATCTGATTTATATCGTAGCGCTAGATTGCCATAGAGCGCTTTAACAATACTCTCAATTGTGTTGTGCTGCCTGTTGAAATCATTTGTGCCTAATTACGCCGGTGCCACTGCCATTTGCATCGCGCCCACTGTGATTCTACCCCAATCCTGTTTCGGTTTTGGCTTGCAGCCATTTTGTTGTTGTTGCTGTGCCCCCCTGGCCGGATATCCACCACGCTCCCGCCTCCCAGCTGATCCTCCCTCGCGCCTCCTCCCTCCACTATCCACATATGACAGATGCTCTCGCGCGCAGCGTTCACGCGCAGCGGTCGCGCCCTATGCGCGCCGAAGGTGCGCCAAAGGTAAGCCCGTCTACGCCCGTCCGCGCCTGGACCGCGCCCAGCGCCAGACCCCCTGTCCCCCGCAAAATCCTTTCCGCCCGCATTACATACGACGCCGCAACCCTCTTAGCCCTTAACCCCGGCCGCCCACCAAAATGCTACCATGCCGCCCCAGGACACACCCATGGACCCTTCACCTGCCACTCCTGCAAGTTCGACTGCATCAGGACCCACACCAAATCCTCAAACTCCAAACAGAGCTCCGACACTAACCACCTAAAGTGCATCCTGCTCAACACCCGCTCGGTCCACAGACACGCCGTTGAACTCTGGAACCTACTCGACACTACATCGCCGGACGTCGCCTTCCTAACAGAAACCTGGATGAACGCCTCATCAGCTCCCGACATCGCCATTGCCATCCCGGACGGCTACAAGATCATACGAAAGGACCGCACCAATCAAACAGGAGGAGGCATCGCCATGGTCCATAAGAACACCATCCGCATCACGACCAGTTCGGACGACTACCTCTCTACCGCCGAACACCTTCACTTCCAGATCCACACCGACCCCAAGACCACCCTCAGAGGCACCCTCATCTACAGGCCACCAGGACCCCGCTCACAATTCAGCGAAGACATCACTGACTTCATCAGCCCACACGCCCTCCCCTCAGAGGACTACATTCTACTGGGAGACCTCAACTACCACCTGGAAAAGAAAAACGACAGCAACACCAACACCCTTCTGGACAACCTGGCCAACATCGAACTCGAACAACTTGTCAATACCCCCACCCACTATGCCGGACACACGCTCGACCCAATCTTCACCTCCAGCAAGCACATCTCCTTCAATCACACCACAGCTCTCCACTGGACGGACCACAGCTGCGTTCACTTCAACTACAAAAAGACCACGACCCGCAACCCCCCACAACCTATCCCCCGAAGAAACTGGAACAAAATTACTACCGACCAGCTCTTCACATCGCTTCACCAAAACCCTCCTGCCAAATCATCGGACCCAAACCAAGCAGCCACCAACCTCACACAATGGATCACCCACAGCGCCAACGAACTAGCTCCCTTGAAAAACCATCAATTCAAGCAAGGTAACAAAAAAGCCCCCTGGTTCAACGATGACCTTAAGAAATCCAAGAAGTTATGTCGCACCCTAGAGAAAGCCTGGAGAAAAAACCCAACCACTGACAACCTGTCCACCTACAAGAACGCCACCCGCAAACACCACCAACTGATCCGATCCACCAAGAAATCAGCATTCAAGGATCAACTTGACAACAACGCCCACAACAGCAAGGAACTATTCAATATCCTCAAAGAATTTACCAACCCCACCGCCGGCACCAATGACATCACTCCCTCCCAAGACCTCTGCAACTCCCTAGCCTCTTTCTTCTACAACAAAATCGCCGACATACACAACAGCTTTGAAAACCAGCCGGAGACCAGTCCACTCAACCCACCTCCGAACCAAAACCCCCCTCTAATAACCTTTGCGCCTGGAACCCAATCACCACGGAAGACACCATCAGCCTGATGAACTCCATACACTCAGGATCGCCAACCGACCCATGTCCCCACCACATTTTCAACAAAGCAGACTCCATCATCGCACCCCATCTCCGAGACGTCATCAACTGCTCCCTCAACTCCGCCACCTTCCCGGATAGCTGGAAGCACGCCGAACTCAGCGCCCTTCTAAAAAAAACCACAGCAGACCCCACTGAACTTAAGAACTACCGCCCCATCTCGCTCCTCCCATTCCCTGCCAAAGTCATTGAGAAAGCCGTCAACAGTCAACTCGCCGCCTTCCTCGAATCCAACAAATCCCTCGACTCCTCACAGTCCGGCTTCCGAGCCAAACACAGCACCGAAACCGCCCTCATCGCAGCAACAGACGACATTTGAACTCTACTGGACAACGGAGAAACTGCTGCCCTCATCCTACTTGACCTCTCCGCAGCCTTCGACACAGTCTGTCATAGCACCCTCATACAACGCCTCAGCAACGTCGGAATACAAGGAAAAGCATTAGACTGGATCATCTCGTTCCTCGCCGGAAGAACCCAGAGAGTCCGCCTCCCCCCTTTTAGATCAGAGGCCACCGAAGTCATCTGCGGTGTACCACAAGGATCATCACTCAGTCCCACCCTCTTCAACATATACATGAGCCCCCTCGAATCCATCGCACGCCAACACAACCTCAACAACATCTCCTACGCAGACGACACCCAGCTGATCCTCTCCCTCACAAAAGACCCAAACACCGCCAAAACCAACCTACACGAAGGAATGAAAGAAGTAGCCGAATGGTTGAAGAACAGCCGCTTAAAACTGAACTCGGACAAAACGGAAGTCCTCATCTTAGGTTCATCCCCCTCCGCCTGGGACGACTCATGGTGGCCACCGGCATTGGGAACCGCACCCATACCTACGGACCACGCACGTAACCTGGGCTTCATCCTGGACTCTTCCCTCTCGATGACCAGACAAGTCAACGCCGTCTCATCTTCATGCTTTAACATCCTACGTATGCTCAAAAAAATCTTCAGCTGGATCCCCACCGAAACAAGAAAGACGGTCACCCATGCACTGGTCACAAGCCGACTGGATTACGGAAACACCCTTTATGCCGGAACCACAGCCAAGCTACAGAAAAAACTCCAACGCATCCAAAACGCCTCAGCTAGACTCATACTGGACATCCCCCGTCAAGCTCATATTTCCGGTCACCTGAAAGACCTCCACTGGCTCCCCGTCAACAAGAGAATAACGTTCCGTCTCCTCACCCACGCACACAAAGCCCTCTACGACCTAGGACCCGAATGCCTCAATACACGACTGTCCTTCTACACCCCCACCCGCCAACTACGATCGTCCAATCAAGCCCTCGCCGCAATTCTGCGCATCCATAGATCCACCATGGGGGGAAGATCCTTCTCCTACTTAGCGGCCAAAACCTGGAATTCGCTCCCCACCTACCTCCGACTTGTACAGAACCACCTCACCTTCAGAAAGCAACTAAAAACTTGGATATTCGATAAGTAAATACCCCCCCCTCACCCAAGCGCCTTGAGACCCTCTGGGTGAGTAGTGCGCTATACAAATTTATGAACTTGAACTTGAACTTGAGGTGGCGCTGTTAATCACAGTCTGACTTGGAGTTTCTCCGCCACTTCACCTCCTACAGGGGGTCTCTATCTGTCCACTCCTCCCTGCTCGTTCGTAAGCGAACTAGTAGGCCTCCAGTCTGCCAGCATTTTTCCCCGCCGCAGGAGCCATACCAATGGTTAACCAGGGATGCAACTATCTCGGTCGCTCACACCCGGGCGGCAAGGCGCAGGCCCAGGGGATCGACCTCACTATCACACTCGTCGGGCTCTATCCAACAGGAGGTCTGCCTCAGCTCGCCGCCGCCGCCCCCCCCCGGGGACCAGCAGTATGTATAAGCTCCTCCACAGCGAGCTGCCACTTAAGTCCAGGCGGTACCCCTCAGGGGTCCGAGCAGCGTGCCCTGGGAATCACAGTCCGTTTGGGGGCCCACCGGGCCAAACGAGTATGCCCAATAGCAGTGAAAGACGGTTACAGGGCGGCTTCCCCAATCACAGGGCCCAGCAGCTGGCCCTCGCCACCACAGCCGTATCGCCCTCTCCTCCGGCCGCCGCCCCTGGTCGCCCAACCGCTCCTCAGCTCTCTCCTTCCGTGCCACGCCGCAGACCCGCCTCAGCTCCGACCTCCAATACCGGGCGCAGGCCCGCAGCGCGGCACTCACCGGATTCTCCGAGGACGCCGTGTCCCCTCACGGTCCTCCACCAGCGGACGCCCCCCTGGGGTCTCCGTGGGCCGCCGTCCTCCTAGGCGCACCAGGGTCTCTCCTGGGCTAGGCCAGTATCGCACCTCCAGCTCCACTCACAGTCCTACCATGGCCCTCCAGATGAATGTGGGATTCCGAGTGCCAGCTTCCACTCTGGGGCCGCACCGCCCGGCAAAGTGCTCCGCAGTCGCCGAGCTAGGCGCTGCACACTACTCGAGGCATCCTCCCGCTGGCCGCCATCTTAGACCTCCAGTCCAGGTCGGAAATTCCTCAGCGGCGCCGCCAGCAAGGGGCCCCACTTCCAATCCGCTAGTTCACGCCTCCATAGAGCGGGCGCACAGCGATCCGGGCACACTCCTCTTTCCGGTGCCACTTCCTGATCGGGCCCCACCGAGGGCCTCCGGTTACAGTTCTATTGTGCACCCCGAGGTCGCCGCCATCTTGCCGTCTCCGCCGAGCTCCCGGCCAGCTCCGCCAACTTTCACCGCCCAGCAGAGCCCTCCGTTGTCTCAATATGGGCTGCAACAGCCGCCCCAGGCATTCCGACCTCCGGTCCTGTGCCGCAGGCGACGGCCAGGAGATTTTACAGGAGATTATCCGGGATCGGGCGCGGAGCTACCAGCTTACGCTGCCTCTCCCATCGGCGTCCAAGCCACGCCCCCCTCACGGGCCAACTCATATCAGTGTCAAAGGCATTTGTAAGTTGTTAGACCCTGTATAGCAAAATGATAAAAGCCCAAAGACTGCTGCTCATTTGGTCAAATATTGTATGGTATGTATGATGCGCAACCCTGGAAAAGGTACCCCTACACCACCTGGTAATTTTGTACCTCCCATTTTCCCTTTTGAGTTCCTTCCGATATATTTTATAGATATGGATTGAGTCAACAATTTCAAATATGTGTTAGTGGTTGTTTGTGCATTCAGTACATGGGTTGAAGCGTATCCCACGAAATAAAATACATCCATAGTGACTGCAAAAGTACTCTTGAAGGAGTTCTTTCCTCACTTCGGCTTGCCCCGTTTGTTTTGGATTGATAATGGAAGCCACTTTAATGCCAAAGTAATTCAGTTAGTTTGTGAGGGACTACATATCAGACAGAAGTCACATGTTGCAAACCACCCCCAGTCCCCAGGTTTGGTTGAGGAGTACGATGGTACTCTCAAACTGAAATTGGCAAAGATTCAGGAGACCACAGGGTTGCAGTGGCCATATGCTTTACCATTAGCCCTTTTATCCACAAGAGCAACAGCGTATTCTAGAACAGGACTGTCACCCTACGAGGTCGTGTTCGGGCGCACTGCAAATGTCTGGGGCGTCCCTCATCCTCATAGATTTTCCGAAATTGAATATCCTCTGTTGGTGGACTATCTGTATGAGTTAACTAAAAGTTTGCGTTCTATTCACCAGCAGATCCAAGATTCCCTTCCGCCAGTACCTGAGGGCCAGGACATGATATTTGGCCTGGCGATTTTATCCTGATCCGGAATTTTCAGAGATAAAAGAACTTGGAGCGGAGGTGGAAGGGGCCAGTCCATGTGCTACTTGCCACCCCCACTGCAGTCAAAGTCACCAGTCGAAAGAACTGGATTCATAGTCAGCACTGCCGTAGAGTGCATCAAACTTACCTTATGATCAGTGGGTCAACGAAGGAATCGGGGACTCGGAGTGGGAGCAAGTCCCACGATTTGTCCCCTTTTCGGATGCCAAGCTCATATGGACCCAAACTGAGGCCGAGAACAATGAGGTACTAAATGCAGCAGTGCACCCGAAGATAAAGGTCATTCAAGAGTCACTTTTCACTGGCCCCTCTGTGTCTGAGCACCTTTTTACTGGCCTCTCAGTGCCTGGAGTAGGCAAGCACATTTTGGGCCCCCGACGGAGGAACAGTGCACCGAAGGAGAAGTCAGATTTCCAGGGATATACTGCACAAGTCAGGGTGTACTTTGCTTGTAGTACCAACAATAGTTTAGGGAGAGGCAAGATTGGTGCATTTTTCGGACATTGGACAGGATAGATCAAACGTGCTCCCCTGGAGGGGGTACATTATTCTGTGCGACGTGGGATTTCTTCAAGAGCTAGGGTTGGACAGCTCCACCGTCGGTGCTCAAGTGCGCCAAGGTTGATGAACAATAGGAGTCTACCAGTGAGGCTCTAACGGACAATGAGAACTCTTGCCTTTGCCATTAGACTTATTGCATTCTTTTTTTCCTTGGTTCCACAATGTATCCTTTTGGTTGGCCCATTTATGAAGAGGAACAGCCATTTGCCCCTCCGCGCCCAGAGTGGGGCTGGTCCACAAAAAGTAAAATAGTTTTCACATCCATAATTGCAATTGCATTGATATTTGTATTAGGGATAACTTGGTTCTTGGAGAAAAAGTATCCTGCACGCTCTTTGATTGGGACAACACTTGTTCCCCTGAACACATGTTTGTCACTTTGGCCCATCCCAAAGGAGAGCAGTGAAAGTCTTGTACGGATAATGTGTTTCAGTCAATCAGTCAAAATATCTTTATTCGGCTAACTACAAGCCATAAAATAATACATCAACAAAACATTTAAAACAGATTAAGCACATCGAGATTATGGTTGGTGGTTTAACACAAGATAGCAGCATTTGAGGAACGGGTCATAAATAAATTCATAACAACCCCCTGTCCCCTGTCCCAATAGACGGTAAGCCCAGAGGTAATTATTTTAAAAACAGATAAACAAAGTCATTCACCAACAATATCACGTAATCGAACAGCCGAAGATCATTAAACAGGCAAATTCATCTTTTAAAAGCTGGAGATGGTATAGTGCTGCCTGACACTTCCTAATATTTAAAAACTTTAAAAGAGGTATGATAAAGTCACGACTTGGCTCAATGGAGAGTTGACAAAAAATATAAAATATAATGTGCACTGCCTAGACTTAGAGTCACAAGGGCAAAGATCCAGTTTAGCATCACAATAAACTTTACTGGGATAGGAGACCAGAAAGTGCGAAATACCAAACCTAAATCTTATAAGGTAAATCAATTTGGGGTGACTAAAATAAAAAGAGAGGTAGGGCTCAATGCCTAACGAGCAGACTAAAAGCGAGTGTTCAACGACATTCTTCTTTGCCCTCTCCAAGTTTCCTCTGGCAGTGTATAGGCAGGTTAAAAACTCCCCTTTTTAATTTCGCTTTTGAGATCTCTGCAATGCTAGCTGGATTATGAAAACAGTCCGCCAGCCCCATTGTCTCTAGCTTTTTTTTTATACAGCTGAACCAAGGTATCTTCATCATGTGGTCCAATTTGAGACAGTCTAAAATTGTGGCACAATTTAGTGCTGGTTCTTCCTTTGCCCAGATAGAGTGCCACAGTAAAATCTGTACTAACTGTCTACGAAAAGACAAGGGTATCAGACCAAGTTCGCTACGGCAGACAGTAGCATGGAGACTATGAGGTACTGTCAGCAAATGTCTCATGAAAGTATTCTTAGCTCTATGTAGCCCACCTATATTACAGGAACCCCATACTCCCGCCCCATACAAGATAACAGAACAGGAGCGTGCCTTGTAGATGTTCACAATTGCGTTAATCGGTCTAGAGCCTAATTGATTTGTGAATCTAAAAACTGCCTCCAGGTTTTGATTAAAACTAGTGATCCTGGTGTCAACTAAGTGGTGCTAAGTGCTTTTTTGGTCGAAAGGAATTCCCAAATAAAAAAAAGTAGGGACATAAGACAATTTTTCATTGTTTATTAAACAAGATTTT
Source organism: Lissotriton helveticus (assembly GCF_964261635.1). Lineage (NCBI taxonomy): Eukaryota > Metazoa > Chordata > Amphibia > Caudata > Salamandridae > Lissotriton > Lissotriton helveticus. Next base: position 794,491,976 of record NC_136063.1, on the reverse strand, counting down.
AAAATGGTGGGGTATTTGCCAGCCACCATAGGAAAAGATTTCCCTACATCGGTCTTTAGTCCGAGTTAATTCATAAAATCATTAAACCTGATTAAAAGATTCTGCAGCCCCACGCTGGTTCTGGACATTAAAACACATTCATCAGCATAAAGTAATGCCGTGGTTGAGATTGCTCTCTTGTTCATTAATAATGTGTTTATACACATGTTGCATCAGGCTCATAATGCTTCTAACACAACTAATTGTTGGGTGTGCGGACTACTTCCCTCAGTGACCCATAAAAGTGAGAACTTATTGTCCATGCCATTGTCCTATATTAGCAGTTTCGAGGGTTGGTTTGCATTGCTCAGTATGGTGCGTTCCCATCCCCAATTCGATACTCTAGAAAGAACACTTGCTGGTACAGAATGTACATTTACCGCATAGGACTCCCCCAGGTGCTTCGACAGGCCAAGAGCTGTTTGGTAGATTGTTCTTAAGTTCCTGCATGCATGCATACCAGGGGGTAAAGAATGTAACATGGTCTCAAATGGAAACAGCTGATTTTCTGGGGTTCAACAAGTCAAAATATTTCCAGTCTTTCCAGGCTCGTAATGTTACTGAGGATAAGCCAATACCACTGTCAGTGGTCAACACCACAGCTAGTTTTTGTGTCCAGGGGACTGGGAAGATAAAGGTAGGGGAGAGCAGATGCAACTCCACATATAGGTTGAGAACGACTGATAGTCCGCCCTTAATACCCCCGAATGTCTATTTGGTCTGTGGATCCCAAGGTTATGTCTGGCTCCCAGAGGGAAGGTCGGGCAGGTGTTATCACTCTTTCCTCCTCCCCCGTGTATATAGCTCCGTCAAATTACCACAAAGACCATTGGCCGCAGCGTCATAGTGTACACCTGCCCCATATTAGAAGAGTTATTAACACTAAAGATATAGATCAGACGCATACCACTTTGCAACAGTTTGAGGATGCCATGAAGGGAATAGTGCCTTTTTGGGACCCCATGTCTAACAGTCTTAACATTTGTCAGTTAACAAGGGTTGTCGAAGGGGTTATTAACACAACGGCTGGTATACTGACAAACATCACTGCTGAGCTCCAGGCTACGACGCTTGATATCTTACAAAACCGGATGGTGTTAGACGTCATCCTTGCTGATCGGGGAGGGCCCTGTTAGGTAATTGTAGTAGCTGCTGTGTGTACATCCCAGACCACGCCACCAATGTATATGCTGCATACAGAAGTTGCATAGGCTTTCATCTGACATACACCAAGAAAATGGTACTTGGAAACTCTCCGGATGGTTCTGGGGTATATTCACATCCTGGGGTTGGAAGATTCTTACCTTTCTGGTGGTAATTGCTGGTATTATCCTCACATGTTGTCTTTGCATACACTGCCTCCCTGCTTGTTGTGCCTATTGTGTTAACACTCTGAAGTCTAACCGAAAAGTAGCAGTACATGACACTAATGTCATCATCCTGATGATGCAGGATATCAATAGTCTCTTGTTAATCGATGAAGGTATTTTTTAATATTGACAATGCTTATATCAGCTTGTAGTGGCACTATATATCTTCTGTATGATATTATTTGTTCTTAGACAGTAGCAAAATGCTTTAGCTAATGCTAAAAGGAGGGTTTGTTGGAGTAAAAATGCTTTTAGCCGAATTCTCTATGCATAGTACGACTTAAGTTAGCATTCACTGCACAATTTTGTATTCAGCTGCCTTTTTGAGCTATGATTGAAACTAACTCCTGTCTCACGTTTATGTCTGCCTCAGCAAAAAGCTGCTGCTTTATTATTTTTTCCTCGTACTTCTCCAAGGTTGAGCTCTGCCGTGCCAATGAATAGACTGTTTTTGTCATCACATACCTTTCTCACTAGATAGGCCTGCTCCCACCCTTAGAGTGGCGGGCGCAGGCAGAGTAACCTTGACGCTGAGATAGCATGTACCCGGTCCCAGGATTGCAACTCATCCTTCCGTATCTTCTTTTTTCACCAGCTACCAACTGGAAAGTTCCAGTCTGGACATGTCTTTAGTGGTTCTGAAGATGTACATTATGTGTTACCATGTGGGCGGGGTAAGTCCCTCTGCAACAATCTAAGGAGGCTCGTCAGACCGGACTCCACTCGAGTGTACCTATAATAAATACCTTTGGTTTATAATCTCTATTGTCTGACCGACTCTTCATTTGTATGGAAGGCTGAGAGATGGTCACGAGTGACCCGAGTGACCCTAAACGGGCCACTTCCTTCATATGAGTGCTTGTATTTTTGTGATTTTAAGCTTCTTCCATATCCCCATCCATGTAGCTTCTATACCCTCACACCCGCTCTATTTCCAAGTAGCTTGTTTTCCCTCCCACCCTCCTACCTTGTACTATATGCCACTGCACTCCATGCCACTGCACTCTACTCTGCACCTCTGGTCTACACCATTGCAATCTACGCTACTGCACTCTACTCTATGCCCCTGCATGCTATACCACCGCACCTCTGTTACTGCACTCTATGCCACTCTCCTGTACTCTGCACCACTCTATGCTACACCACTGCACTCTACGCCACTGCAGTCTATACCCATTACTCTACTTCGCATCACTCTACTCTATGCCACTGCACTCTAAACCACTGTACTCTATGCCACTGTACTCTACTCTTCCCTACCAACACCATTGCAATCCATGCCACCACACTCTACTTTGCACCACTCACCACCTCTGCACTCTATGTCACTCTGCTCTACTCTGCACCTCTCTGTTCTATGCCACTGCACTCTACAACCCTTCACTCTCCTCTGTACCACTCTACTCTATGCCCTTGCATTCTGTGACACTTTACTTTGCACCACTCTAAGCCACTCTACTCTACTCAGCATCACTCTACTCCACGCTACTTCAAGCTACGCCACTGCACTCAACGCCACAACACTCTACACCATTGCGCTCTATGCCACTGCACTCTATACTTCTGCACTCTATGCCACTAAACTCTACTCTTCTCCTCTCTACTTTACAGCACTGCACTCTATGACACTGCACTTAGTGCCACAGCACTCTATAACACTCTGCTCCACAAAACTCTACTCTACTCTGCACCACTTTATTCTAGGCCACTGCACTCCAGAACACTGCACACGGCACCTCTGTACTCTATGCTCCTGCGCTCTGCACCATTGCCTCTATTGGCTGCAATATATGCCACTGCATGCTACACCACTACACTGCTACTCTCTACTCTGCACCACTCTGCCACAGCACTCTATGCCACTCTACTCTACTCTACACTACTGCACACTGCACTAAAGCACTCTACGCCATTCTACAGCCCTCTACACCATTTTACTCTCCACCAGTCTATGTTACTGCACTCTATGCTACACTACTCTACGCTGCACCACTACATTTTACGCCACTGCTCTCTAAGCCACTGCACTCTAATCTACTCTGCACCACTCTACTCTATGGACTCTATGCCACAGCACTCTTCACCACTGCAATCTACAACACTGTACTCTATCCCTCTGCACTCTTCACTCTACACCACTACACTCTACACTGCACCACTCTACTATTTGCCACTGCACTCTATCCTGCCTCACTCTTCTCTACTCCACTGCACTCTACACCAACTACTCGGTGCAGTGCACTTTTCACCACTCCACTAGACGCAGCGCCACTGCACTCTGCACCACTGCCCTCTACGCAACTGCACTCTACTCTACACCACTGCACTCTCTGCCATTCTACTCTACTCTGCACAACTGCACTCTACATCACTGCACTCTATGCCACTCTACTATACTCTGCCCACTCTATTCTATGCCACTGCACACTACACCACAACACTGTACACCAGTCCCCTCTGCTCTACTCTATGCTTGACCACTCACCGACTGTGCTCCACTGTACGCCACTCTATTCTTCTCCACTCTATGCCTCTCCACTCCACAGTATGTCGCTCTACTCTACTCAATGCCACTCTACTCCAAGCCATGCCACTCCAGACAGTGCCACTCTACTCCATGCCACTCTGTGCTATCCTAATCTATGCCAACCACTCCACATAGTGCAGCTCTATGCCCCTCTACCCCCACTCTACTCCACACAATGGCTCTCTACTCTACACCACTCTACCCTACACCTCTCTGCTCTGTCACTTCACTCTACCCCACTTAACTCTATGCCACTCTACACTATGCCACTCCAAGCCACTCTACTCCACTCCACTCTAAGCCACTTTACTCTTTGCCTCTCTACTCCACTGAACGCCCCTCTACTTCACTCCACTCTGTGCCACTCCACACTACTTACACATTCACTCCACTCTACCTAACTCCATTCTGCTCCACTCCACTTCACTCTAGTCTACCTCACTCCACACAATGCCACTCTACTTTATGCAACTCTGCCCTATGCCACTTCACTCTACGCTACTTCACTCTACTCCACTTCACTCTACCCTACTTCACTGTATGCCACTGTACTCTACGCCACTTCAAGCCACTCTACTCCACTGCTCCACTCTACAACTGTTTACTCTATGCCTCTGTACTCCACTCTATGCCACTCTATTCCACTTCACTCTATGCCACTCCACACCATTCTACAACATGCAACTCCACTCTACTCCACTCCCCTCCACTCCACTCTACATCACTCTAGTCGACCCCACTCCGCTCAATGCCACTCTACTCTACACCACTCTATTCTACGCTACTCTGCTCTATGGCACTTCACTCTACAGCACTTCACTCCATGCCACTTCACTCTACCCCCACTTCACTCTAGTCTATGCCACTCCAATACACTCTACACCATATTGTTGTACACCTCTCTATGCCACTCTACTCCACTCTACTGTATGCTACTCCACACCACTCTACATCATGCCAATCCATTCTACTCAACTCCACTCTGCTCTACTCATCTCTACGTTGCTCCAGTTTACTCCACTCCACTCTATGCCATTCTACTCTACTCAACTCTACTCAATGCCCCTCCCCTCTACCCACAGTACTCCATATCTCTCTACCCCACTGCACTCTATGCCAGTCCACTCCACTCTATACCATTCCACTTTCCCCAATGCTACTCCACACTACGCCACTCCATCTCACTTCACTCTAAGCCACTCCAGGTCTTTCTACTCCACTCCACTCTACACCACTCCACACCACTCTCCATCATGCTACTCCACTCCACTCCACTCCATTCTACTCCACTCCACTCTATGCCATTCTACTCTACTCAACTCTACTCAATGCCCCTCCCCTCTACCCACAGTACTCCATATCTCTCTACCCCACTGCACTCTATGCCAGTCCACTCCACTCTATACCGTTCCACTTTCCCCAATGCTACTCCACACTACGCCACTCCACCTCACTTCACTCTATGCCACACCAGGTCTTTCTACTCCACTCCACTCTACACCACTCTCCATCATGCTACTCCACTCCACTCCACTCCATTCTACTCCACTCCACTCTATGCCATTCTACTCTACTCAACTCTACTCAATGCCCCTCCCCTCTACCCACAGTACTCCATATCTCTCTACCCCACTGCACTCTATGCCAGTCCACTCCACTCTATACCGTTCCACTTTCCCCAATGCTACTCCACACTACGCCACTCCACCTCACTTCACTCTATGCCACACCAGGTCTTTCTACTCCACTCCACTCTACACCCCTCCACACCACTCTACATCATGCTACTCCACTCCACTCCACTCTATTCTACTCCACTCCACCATTCTGTACAACATGGCTAAAAGACATAGGCATAGCCAATTGCTCTAGGGCAGACAAAACCTATTGGATTTGTCAATGCCTGTTGTTGTTTGGCAGATGCTGTGCATCTGCAAACCTCGAAATTAGGCGATTAGTGTTGAATCAAAGTACCTTATAAATGCCATTTTCATAAGGAATTTCCAAAGAAAAACAAATTGAAAAAAGAGCCTAAAAAACATGAACAGCTAAAGAAAAGGAAGAAAGCTTTCTGGTGAAGAGCAAAAATAATTGCTGCCGTTAATGATAAATGCAGCCAGAACTGTTAAATGTTTGAAACTTCAGTTTGTAACGCTTACTAAACCTGAACTTAGCAGCTAACTCCTAGCACACGACGTGAGCTCAGTAGTACCATGCATTTCCTGTTTGTTAACGCACTCAGTTCTATTTTTGAATCTAGACTTCCCGTATCCGGAAGTACAATGCTTTTTGATCTTTACTGATTAAAACTATCGACGCAAATATTCAAAGGGGTAATTAAATAGGAGATATGCACTTAAGAACTGAATAAATGCATTTTACATGACAAAAATTAAAAGCAGGGCAAAAAAACATTTTATTTAATATATTGATACCAGTTCAATGTCTATATTACAAGAGGGGCAGAATAACTTTGCTTATGTAATCTGTGCTAGGCAGATTTATACTTTGTAAGGGAATGTTTATGTGCGTGCTAAAGTAATGGGTCTATTGCATTCCATGGGTGGTTCTCAGTGGCGGTTAGCATCTACGAGGAGGGGGCGGGCACGCACGCGCATATAAAATAAAAAAATAAAACACTTACCTTACTCGACAGGGCCTCCTCACTCTGGGAGTATTCCTCGTTGCTTCTGCAGCCCAGCCACCAGGAAACTCCCTTGACCAATCACGGCACTGCTCTCACCAGCACGAGAGCAGCGCCCTGATTGGACGGTCCGGAGCAGCCTCACTCGGTGCTCCACAGTGCTCTGGAGGCCTGCACTTGCTCTAACCCAGCTGACTGGGTTAGAGCTGTTTAAAGTGCGCATGTGATGCTAGCCGTCGCAAGACAGCCGGCCATAAGGACATGCACACTTTAAACAGTGTTCAAAGACAGCCCGCCCCCTCCCTGCTGCTGTCACTCTGCAGCAGCCTCGTTCCCGTCCTGACGCTCTGTTCGGGACAGTGACAAAAAATAACATTGTAATACATTACCATTTTATTTTTCATATTGGGGGCGACACTCCTCCACTCCAACGTAGGAGCCGCCCCTGGTGGTCCTGCACTAGGTTTCCTCTCTCCATCCTTGCGGTGTTCCTCCTCATGGTCCTAGCCCTCTTAGCTTTCCTGCTCCTTTTCTTTCTAGTCCTTGTTCTTCTAGTGGTCCTACTTATCCTTGTATTCCTGGTGGCTCTGATTCCCCTCCTATTCACCTGGAACTTCTCCTGGTCCTTGACCTCAACCTTCCTCCTAGTGCTTCCCCTGCTTCTACTGGTTTTGGTCCTCCTCGTCCACTTGTCACTAGTCCTCCTGGTCCTGGTTCCTCCTTGGCCTCTTGATAGACCTAGTGGCCATAGTCCTTTGATGGTCATTTTAGTCTTCCTTGTGCTTCGCCTCCCACTTCTAATCCCCCTGGTCCTCTTCTTCATCCTTTTTGTCCTTCTGGTCAAGTCCTCCTGGACCTGGTGCTCTTGGTCATTCTGGTATTCTGGTCCTCCTGATGGTCGTAGCCCAGGAAGTCCTGGTCCGCTTGGTGATCATCACATCCTTCTCTCTCCCCCCTCCTTTAGTATTACTAGTCTTAGTCCTGCTCCTAGTTCACCTCGTCAGTGACTGATTTGACTCAGTGGTTTCAGAACGAAGGAGGCACCACCAGCCCTTATCTGTGGGAGCCAGGACAGGGTGGCGGACTCAGAGGTTGCGCATGCAGCGCTGCCTGTGGCACTTTAAACCATGGCATGAGCTGTGCAGGGCTGCACATCCTAGTTTCCAAGTGGGCTTTGTCTATTGTGGAAGTGGAAGTGCATATGAGTATTTCACTGTGCAACATATACATTTCTGGATGTTGTTTTCAGAGCCAGAGAACCCCTGATTCCAGCTAAGGCTACACCTAACAATGCAGTTAAAAGGCAGGGCCTGCCCATTGCCACAGAGAAGGATGCGTGTCCTCACCCAAAGTGAGGAGTTTAGTCCCGGGAGCAGGAGTGCTGGTGAATCAGTTTTGAGGAAGAGAGAAGGGAGACCAAGGTTCAAATACCATACCATGGAACTGGTAGGAAAAAAGAATCTTACAATGGACCACGTCTGTGTGCCACATGTGCCTTATTGAAGTATGGGAATTGTAGGCAGCCTACGAGACTGGTTCGACAATAAAACAAGCATTGGCAAAGCCAAAAGGTTGCGCCTATGTGAGATCTATTGACCTTGTCAATGTTTTTTTTTACACATGTGAGTAGGGAGCACCAGGTGAGGGCAGCAACATGGAGAAGGGGTAGGTGGGAGGGGAAAGAGCCATCACACTCAAGGGTGAAGTGCGAGGGGGAAGAAGAAATAATACCTCATTCACAGGGCAAGCAGTGGAGGGGCACTAATTAAGTTGAATCAATCTGTGCTTGGTCCATTCTTCACAGAAAGGAAAGGAAGTGATGCTTGGCAAGCGCTGGCCAATTAACAGTTAGACTCAATCTAAAGACAATACTGACAGCTTTTTGTTCTTTAATGCCATGGTCTCCTTCAGAGTCACCTAAAAGCCATTCAGTTGCAGCCTGGTCAATGTCATGTTTAGTTACATTTTCCATTTTCCTGGGATGCTGCTGAAAGTTTAAAGTTCCACAAGGGAGGATGCTTAATAAAGAACTATTTTGCAAGGATCATAGGTAGCAAAGTGTGCCCGAGCACACTGCTGGACTGGGAACCCAAAGCAGCCCTGACAATTTTGTAGGACCGGCCCCCACCCCCGGGAGAGGGCAAGCGTGAAGCACTACTGCTTATCAAAACAGGCCCCCAGGACTGCTGCTTTTTTTACTGGGGGCCGATGTTGCAGTATAACTGCACAACCGGCCTACGGTAACAAAACCGCTCCCCACCGCTCCAAAACCAGCCCCCATCCTTCCAGCCTCCCCGGCAAATGCCCAATGCCTGCTACGGCCAGTCTGGCCCTGGCCGAGCATGTACCAGGCTGTTCCATGCTATGAGAGGGAGTCTCCTGTTTTTACACAACTTGGAAATAAGCCTTTCCTTTCTTGTCATCTGTCTGCAGTTGTTGTATCGGATGACTGAGTGGACCCTGTTCTAGCATCTTGTGAAGAATTGTGACAGAGCCAGTTCAATGGAGGTATTGGGTACAATAATCTGTGGAAAAGCAAAAGTACTGTGTGCAAGGAGGCACTCATGTTCCTGCTCACCTAATGAATATCCATGTGTCACTTATTGCATGAAGCAACAAAATCAGGAGCTGGGGCCTGCAAGGAAGGGCAACTAGCCACATTATGGCAGTAGTCCAGGCGGTTCTCTGTCAGTGGTGGAAGTTTACGGCGGCCTCCTTAGAAAAACTCTGGGCACCTGCACTTATGTTTTTACGAATTAAGTCCTGCGTCCTGGTCTAGGTCCTCCTCATCCACCTGGTTGTCCTGGTCTTTTGCGTTGTAGGCCTGGTTGTCCTTGCACCACTCCTCTACTTCTGGTTCTTTGGTCTTCTTGGTCCTTGTGCTCGACCTTTTCCTGGTTCTCCTAGCCGGCCTTGATAGACTTTCGTCCTCTTTCTAGTTCAACTGTTCCCCATTATTGCCCCCACTCCTCCTACTTGTCTCCCTCCCTCCACCTCAACATAGCCAGTTAGACCTCCAAGCGGGGGGGGGGCTCAGAAGCCCCTCCAGCAGCCCTGCACACAAGAGCAGTGCACTCCTTCAACACATTTTATAATGCTTCACCCACTTGAACTTAAGGTGTTTGGGCTCTATTTACAAAGGGCTGGAGGAAAAAACTGCCAAATAAGTAAACTGTAAATTGCATTTGGGATATGCATCAATTAAGGACATTTTACTTATTTTTTAGGAATTTTACTGCGACTCGTGATGTACTCAATTGCGTGGATTCATATTTAAGTATTCACTTACATTGTTTTACCTATACCCATTTCCTTATCCCCATGTTTGGTACAAAAGGGGGTGGTGATGGACGGAGCATCTGAATCAATCAAACACTCACACCCAGTCAAAAGATCAGGGTTTAATCCATCCCCATGTTTGCCTAATTAGTTAGTTGAGCACACCAAGTCAATACCTATTCTTACAAAACATGTATTTCTCCATTCTTATTTTATCTTACATATTCAAGGCCTTCATACAATTTTATTTACTAAAAAACTGTTTCTGTAGCTTATTGCAGGTCCATTTTGGGTGTAGGTACATTCTACCATCTATGTAGCAGCTGTGTCACCCGTCCGTTCGGTTCTCAATTTGCCCATGTCACTCGTGAGTTGCTCACCTAATCTTAGGGCCTCATTTATGGTGTTTTAGCGTGGGGCAGCGCAGCAGGCCTTCCTGCTGCGCTGTGCCAGGAAGTGCCAGGAAGCAAAAATAAAAATGAGCATTGGCAAAGTCAAAAATGCCTAGTTTTATCAAACAGGGCGATTGTTAATTTAAAAAAGATATATGAGCATATGCCATGAAATAGAAAAAAGCATGTTAGTGCCTAGTGTGGGGGTCGTATGCCAGCACAAAATGTCAATTAACTGTTGCACATCATTTTAACCGAACAATGCTGGTGTTTCCAAGCGGAAAGGTGTACTTAGAAGATGTATTTCATCCCTTTGTTGTTTTAATGCACACCACAGTAAACATCATTCTTACTGGTTCAAAGGTAAGGCGATAACGAGTTAGTATAACCCGAAGACACAGTTTAGCCATACTAGAAGATTTAAAAAATAAAAAATGAATTAATAATGGAAAGAAACTGCAGTGGCATGTTAAAGGATTGGCTCGTCAGCCCTGGCACTGAGGTGCACTTCTTCGTAGGGGGATCTGTTCATGTGAGCAGGAAAAATGCCGACACTGCTGCGGTTTGTCAAAGAGGAATGACAGTTAACGGTCCAATGGTAGAAGGATGACTAAAAACCCCTCTAGCTATGATTTTTTTGTAATTTATTATTTTTTTATTACCTGAAGCTGACGAGGTCGGTGAAGTTGTACGTCAGACTTAAAACAGCCCTCACATAACGTGAAAACCCTGAACCCTTGTGAATGCTCGAAAAGACATTCATCACTTCTGGGTGTGTGGCAAAATTACAGTGTGTGTCCTGCGCATAACCTGCTTTGTCGGACCATTTGAAAGGGGTAAAGGATGTGCTTGGTGCTTGTGTGCATTTTGTACATTATGCACATGTAGAACATACAGAGGCGTGCATTCCTCCTATGCATTGCTTTGCTAAACGTGCAGTGTACACACAGGAAACATCCATTACAAGGTAGGCATTACAACGCACTGCCTTTACAATACAGTCAATACAATATAAATTACATTACAACGCATGCCATTACAACGTGTGCCTTTACAACGCATGCCATCACAACGTGTGCCATTACAATGCATGCCATTACAACACATATCCTTGACTGACCAGCATCTTCCCCGAGGTAAGCACCCGGCAGTGTTAGAATAGTAATTTTCATTGTAATGGAGCATGCGTTGTAATTTTGTAATTTTGTAATTTGCATTTGTATAGCGCGTTATCACCAACGGTCTCTAAGCGTTGTAATGGAAGTCCTGTTGTAAAAACTGGATTGTAAAGGTATGCGTTGTAATAGTTTGCATTGTAACGTCATCCATCCTTTACGCACGCCTATATTGTGGTTTATGACTGCAAAGAGCCAGCGGTGTACAGTAAAATTAGCACACTACGCTTCGGTGGCTTATATGAGGCTTTCTATAAATACACTGACTTTTTTCCATGTAAGCGTACCATGTCTGTCCCCAGTGGACATTTCCGGTGTTTCAGAGCCCACTTCCCTTCCAGGCTTGAAATCAATATGCTTTATGATCGCTGGAGGCCGGCCAGCCCAGCCATCGTCGCGCGGTTTCGCTGAGCAAAGATTAAAATGTAAAGATTAATTCTGGAACGAGACATTATGCATTCAGCATAATATTATCACAGTTATATAGTTCAATTCAAGGCCTGTCACTATAGCCCCTCAGTAGATAAATTATCTGCGGCAGATAATCACAATTTTCATTGAGGTTGAAAAATTGCTATGAAGGTCACAGGCTGAGAAACAAAAATGGAACCAACTGAGCAATCACACCTTGCATTGTTTTATTCTAATGGGGCAGCCTCGGGGACAAACATTAAAGGGCGTCCCAATAGGTTTTAAAACCAAATCAGACATCGCCAAAGAAAGTGACGTCCTGGAATGCCTATTGTTGGTGATTGTCAGAGATGCAGGACTGGATAAAAAGAAGTGCTTTTACTCCACATTAGACGGTGCTTTTAAGAAGAAATTTCAGATCTCATGTAGAATCCTGTGGCCTCATTCTTTTCCTTGGGCACATTCTGATGTGGGCACAAATGGGAGATATCCCTCACTAAGGGGAAGCACAGGATTTTCACCAGGTAAATTCTTGTGCACGATTAGTGTACTATCCCCAATATAAGGTCTGAAACGTGAAATTTTGTACAAATTGTGCACCTGGATAATACCACATACCACACCCTGCTGTATTAGTAATTACATTGTGCAAAATTAGCACTTCTGATTGTGTGAAAACTGGAATGAGCCCCTTTTAATCAGTGAGTTACAAATTGATGAAAGCTATAACCACAGGTGAAGGTACACTGCCTTGTAAATAAGGTGAAGGGTTTATCACCACAGGAACGTCACAAAAGTGACATTCCTGTGGCGATAAGCCCTTGTAAATATGCGCCTAGGATGGTGCATTGAGGCAGGAACTGCCTCCACGAAGAGTGAAAGGAGGGCTCGGTAGCAGACTCCATACGTGGAGAGAAAGCACCAGACAAAAAGGAGATATTTCTCCGGGAGAACTCTGGTGAAGAACGACCTGACGCTGAACCTGGCAATCTGCAGAAACGCAGAGCATGGTTCGAACCAAATTTAGATCATTGATCAGGAAGAGAAGAAAGGAACAGGGGAATCAAGAAAGGAGGATTTACTGGATATGTCCCCCATACTATGTGATTGGGTGGGGAACATCCTTTACGACGCAACTATTACCCCGCACGACCATTACAACGCGGGGGTTACAACGAAAGTCGTTACAACGACTTTCGCTGGAGGACGCTGTTGGATAGGGAATAGTTTAATTTTCTATCCAACACCTTCCCAACTATCCACGGGGACTTGAGTTGGAATAGAAAATTAAACTATTCCACTATCCAGCGCCCCCCAACGCAAGTCGTTGTAACGACTTGCATTGTAATCCCCGCGTTGTAATGGCATGCGGGGTAAAAGCATGCGTTGTACTGACATACAACCGATTGGGTTAGGGGTAACGGAGCAGGCTGGAGAACCCCGCTCCATTACCTCCTCGTCCTGTCTCCCCGTCCCATTTCTGATGAAGTGAGCAGCCAGTCTGCTCTGCAGAACCCCTACCTAGCTGAGCTGTTGGCACTTCCCCCTAGGATGATGTCTCCATCACGTGACTACAAAGGGGGAAGTGCCGGAAGAATCATCCTGTTTTTTTCTTTCTGCAGTCTACGACCGCGTTCCTGGCTGTGCTGTTGAAGGCTTCCTGTTCTGGTGAGTCTCCGTGTTGTTTTCTTTTTTGTTTACGCGGCCTGCTCTAGCGGCCGCCTGTGTTTTCTACTCTGCCGTTTCCCCCGCGTTAGGCTCCGTTTTGGGGCTTCTTTCTTTCACGCGGCTCGCGTTAGCGGCCGTCTCTGTTTGGGGGCACTGTTTTACACGCGGCTCGCGTTAGCGGCCGTTTCTGTTGATTTTGCTTGCTTGCTCACCTGGCTTGGGTTGGCCAACTCCAGCGGCCGTTCCTGGGCGTTCTCCGGTCCGTTTTTCGCCCTGCTCTAGCGGGCAGGGGCTTTTCTTTGGAGTTTGGTGTCCTGCATCTTTTCAGGGGGCGATTTTGGCGGCTGACTGGGCTTCTTATGCTGGCCCTGTTTTTTTCTCCTCCCACAGGTGTTCGGGTCCTCGGCTATTTCTGGGGTCCTTGTGGGGATGTTTTTTGTCCTTGTTTATGCCTGTTGGGAGTGTTGTTTGGACTTTTTTGCTTCCGCAATGGATTCGGATGCTTCTTCTTCTGCGGCCCCTCAGGATGCCCTGCGCCTCCGTATTAATGAGGCTGTGGCTGCTGCTTTCCTGGCTAGGGACGCGGCTGGGCCTCCTCCCAAGGTGCCTCGTGTTTCTTTGGATGCGCAGGCTGATCCTGTGGAAGACTTTGATCCTGATGAGGATGAGGGTGTCCGTGGTCGTTTTGTTCAGGGTGCTGAGCTCGCTGAACTGTTTGCCCATGTGAGGTCCAACTTGGGTTTTTCTCCTCCTGCGGATGCTGTTGTTGAGGATGACGTTTTTACGCAGTATGTCCAGCCTGCTCCGGATTCTTTGCCTTTGCATTGTGCAGTGCGCAATGTGCTGTCTCACGAGTGGAAGGAGGTGGACAAGTCTTCTTTTCCTCGTTTCCTGTCCAGACGTTACCCTCTTGAGGGTTTTGCTGATGAGTTCCCTCAGGCTGTGAAAGTGGACAATTTAATGGCTGGCCTTTCCTCTCAGGGTTTGGTTGTCTCTGAGGACGCCCTTCCTGCGGACGCTGTGGATAAGGGTGTTGAAGGGGCGGTGAAGCGTTCCTATGCTGCTTCTAATTTCTCTGTCCGGGCGACTGCGTATTCCAACTATATGGTTCAGTCGCTCCTTAAGGACTTCCAGTCTCTGTCTGTTCTGCTGAATGACGGCGAGGATGCCACGCCTCTTCTGTCTTTGATGGAGTTGCAGGTGCGTTACCTGTCGGACATTTCCTTCGACAATTTGGGGGCGGCGGCCGCTGCTTCTGGTGCGTCCATTGCTGCCCATCGTCATCTTTGGATGCGTTCCTGGAAGGCGGACTCTTCCCAGAAGTCGGTTCTCCTTAAGTTGCCTTTTGAGGGTTCAAAGGTGTTCGGTCCTCAACTGGAGGGCATGGTCAAGCAGTCAGCGGAGAACCGCAAGCTGGTGGCTCCGGTCCGCCCTCCTTCTCGGGGTCGTGGATTTGGTTACCGTCGCGCTTTTGGGCCTCCTGCTCGTGGCGCTTCTCAGCCCTTTCGTGGCAGGGGTCGTGGCCGGGGGGCCCCTGGAAGTGCCAAGCCCCGGGCCGCTGCCGGTGTTGCCACCCCTGCTTCCTCCTCTTCTCAATGACTGTCTGCCCTTGCCAGTTGGTGGTCGCCTCCAGTCCTTCCGCGCCCAGTGGTTGTCGGTTCCGGATGCCTGGGCAGTTCAGACTGTTTCGGAAGGTTGCCGGATCGAGTTTTCCTCTCCTCCGGGTTTTCTTCAGACTCCCCTGCCGCATCTTCCACTGCGCAGGGATGCTTTGTTGGCAGGCGTGCGACTCCCGTTGGAGAAGAGGGCTATTGTGGAGGTTCCTCCTCTGGAGAGGGGCAGGGGTTGCTATTCTATCCTCTTTCTGGTTTCGAAGAAGGACACTTCGGATCTTCGTCCTGTTTTGGATCTGAAGCGGGTCATTCGTTTCGTTGTCCATCGTCCGTTCAAGATGGTGATGCTCCAGTCCATCCTGCCTCTGGTCCTGCCGGGGGGGTTTCCTGGCGTCCCTGGATCTCATGGATGCCTATCTGCACGTTCCTGAACCTCCGGAAGACCAGCGTTTTCTCCGATTTGCTGTGGGGTCCCTTCACTTTCAGTTCTGGGTGCTCCCTTTCGGCTTTTCCTCGGCGCCCAGGGTGTTTACCAAGCTCTTGGCCCCTCTGGTGGGTATCCTTCATTCCAGGGGTCTTCTGGTTTTTCCATACCTGGATGACTGGTTGATTGTCTCTCCTTCTTTTTCACAGGCTCTGTCGGATGTGGACCAGGTGTGTCTTCTGCTGGGGTCCTTTGGGTTCCTTATCAACCACAGGAAGTCCTCCCTGGTGCCCCCCCAGTCCCTGAAGTTCCTGGGGGCTCTCTTCCGCTTGGACTTGGATATAGTTTTTCTCTCGCAGGAGCGCCAGCTGACTTTGTTTCGTCACCTTTCCTGGCTTCTGTCCCAGTCCCGGGTGTCTGCACGTCTCTGGCTGCGGAGTCAGGGGGAGATGGCTTCCACTCTGCATCTCCTTCCTTGGTCCAGGCTCCATCTGTACCCCCTGTTGCATCATGTCCTGTCGCACTGGGATCCTGCCTCCTTGGACTACGAGACTCTGATCCCTGTCACTCCAGGGATTCGGGCGGATCTCCAGTGGTGGTCGTCCCCTCTCTCTCTTTCCCGGGGGTTCGATCTCCTTTCTCCTCTGTCTGTGGTCGTTTTGTCCACGGATGCCAGTGCTCTGGGGTGGGGTGCCGTTCTGGGTGCCTCCAAGGCTCAGGGTCGGTGGTCCAGCTTCGAGTCCCTCCAGTCGTCGAACTGGAAGGAGTTGAGGGCGGTTTGGTTGGCTCTTCTTTGGTTTGCTCCTCTCCTTCGGGGTCAGGCGGTCTCTGTGCAGACCGACAATCAGGTGGTTCGTGCTTATGTGAATCACCAAGGGGGCATGTGTCGTGCCCTGTTTCTCCTTTCCCGGAAGATCGGCCTGTGGGCCGAGTCGAATCTCTTGTCTCTGACGGCGGTCTATCTTCCGGGGAAGGAGTATGCGCCTGCGGACTCTTTGAGCCGGGTGTTCCCTTCCTCGGTGTCCATCTGTCTGTCCCCGGATCTGTTCGATCTGATTGTCCTCCGGTTCGGCCTTCCATGGCTGGATCTTTTTGCCTCGGAGGAATCCGCCCTTCTTCCTCGGTTTTGCAGCATCGTCCCCTCTCCGCTGGCGTGGGCCACCGATGCTTTCTCGATTCCTTGGTCGAGGGGTCTGCTGTTTGCCTTCCCTCCGTTTGCCTTAATTCCGAGGGTCCTCCGGAAGATTCGTTGGGATCGGGCGGAGGTTCTCCTGGTTGTTCCGGAGTGGTCTCGGCGGTCTTGGTACCCCCTTCTGCTGACCTTTTCTGTTCGCCCTCATTGGCGGTTTCCCCTGTGTCCCTCCCCTCTGAGGGTTCCTCTTCTCGGCCTTGCCTCCCTGCGTCGCCTCCGGCTGGGGGTTTGGCACTTGAGAGGTTGAGTTTGCTGGATTTGGGTTGCTCGTTGGAGGTTGCCCAGTGTCTTCAGCTTTCCAGGCGTCCTTCCACCTTGCGTTCTTATGCCCGTCACTGGAAGAGTTTTTCCTCTTTGTGTCTGGGTAAGGGTCTCTCTCCTGACTCCTGTGTGGCCGTAAAGGTGCTGGACTTCTTACGGGATGGTTTCGTCCTGGGGCTTGCGGTTTCTTCCCTGCGGGCGCAGTGGGCTGCCATTCTTGCCTTTCGGGGTTCCTCTGTTTCCTCTGTCTCCCCGTTGGTGGCTCGCCTTCTGCGGAGTTTCTTGCTTCAGCGTCCTGTTTCCCATTCGCCTGTGCCTCCTTGGGATCTTCCCTTGGTTCTGCGGGCTTTGACGGGTCCTCCTTTCGAGCCTTTGGACTCCGTGGCCCTGAGGTTCCTTTCTGCGAAGGTTTTTTTCCTGGTGGCCATTACTTCTGGGCGGAGGGTTGGTGAGATAGGTGCGCTGATGGCTTCTCCCCCCTTCTTGTGCTTCTGCGCTGACAAGGTCATTCTCCGTCCCAGTCAGTTCTTTCTTCCTAACGTGGTTTCTTCCTTTCACTGTCAGGAGGATATTGTTCTCCCGGTGTTTTTTCCGGTTCCTTCTTCTCCTGAAGAGGTGCTCCTCCATTCGTTGGATGTGCTGAGGGCTCTCAGCATCTACTTGGAGCATACGGCTGGTTTTCGTAAAGTGGATTCCCTGTTCATCACCTATGGCCTGTCGGGTATGGGGCTTCGCCCTTCTCTGTCCACCTTGTCTCGTTGGGTCAAGGGCGCTGTGGTTTCTGCTTACGATTCTGCCCACTGTCCCCTGCCTTCTTCTGTTCAGGGTCGGTCGACTCAGAGTGTTTCTTCCTCCTGGGCCATGTTCAAAGGGGCCTCGTTGAGGGACATTTGCAATGCTGCCACATGGGCTTCTCCCCACACTTTTGTTGCCCATTATCGTCTGGAGTTGGGGATGGCGGCCTCTGCTGCTTTTGGGGCTTCTGTCCTGTCTGCTGTACATGATTTGTGATCTGTACTTATTTTTGTGGATTAAAATGGACCTGTTTCTTGCATTATTCTGGTCAGTTTTTTTCGTACAATCACCGTGTGCTTGGGTATGGGCTCACTTCATAGGAATGGGACGGGGAGACAGGACGAGGAGGTAATGCTCGGTTACTCACCGGTAATACCCATTACTCCGAGTCCTGGTCTCCCTGTCCCATTCCTGAGCCCTTCCCTCCCTCCCTGGTTTGGGGTGTCTGTGGGTGATTGTATGTGTTTCGTTCTGTTGTCTTTGGTATTTCAGGAGGATTCTTCCGGCACTTCCCCCTTTGTAGTCACGTGATGGTGACATCATCCTAGGGGGAAGTTCCAACAGCTCAGCTAGGTAGGGGTTCTGTAGAGCAGACTAGCTGCTCACTTCATCAGGAATGGGACGGGGAGACCAGGACTCGGAGTAATGGGTATTACCGGTGAGTAACCGGGCATTATATACCACTAACCATTCATCTTGTATAAAAAATCATTTACTGAACCCTGTTTAGGCCATGATAAGTTATCTAGCATAAAAAATTCCCCTGGGGCCTTTATGGGAACGAAGCCCAGTGGCGCTTTCATCTGGTCTTCGACGGGGGATATTTGAAAGAACTCATCATCCTCCCATCCTTTCATAGCTTTGCCCTATTTACGTCGCTTCTTTCACCAAAGACAAGTTCTCAGCCCACCTACCGTCTGCTGCCCTCTCCTCTCTAGGACCTTCGTGTGGTATCCTAAAGCATACTTTCAAATCTTCTTGAACTTGCTGGTGATTTTTCTGTCTGTGTACTAAGTGAATGGCCCCATTATAACTAAATAGAGTCCTTCCCCAGCACCCTCCTCCCTTCCACCTGGGAAGCCTTCCCTTGGAAGCACTATGTGTGTTCCCCACATTTTGAGCATTCGCGTGGCAGGTTCAGTTATGGGATCCTGATTTAAGGTATACATTCGCCCAGCTGTGGCTGCAGGTTGAAAAAGGAGGTTGAAAAAGCACTGATTGACGGATGTATGACGGTACAACGCGTACCCTTACAACACGTACCTTTACGACGCAGGTTTAACAACGCAAGTCGTTACAACGACTTGCGTTGGGGGCGCTGGATAGTGAATAGTTTAATTTACTAGTCCAAATCCAGTCCCCATGGATAGTAGGGAACGTGTTGGATAGTAAATTAAACTATCCCCTATCCTAGAGCGCCCTCTAGCGAAATTCGTAACCACTTTCGTTGTAAATCCTGCGTTGTAACGGTACCGCGTTGTAACGGTTCCGTTGTAAAGGATGTTTCCCCTGATGGACAAGCCGCTAGCTGTGTGTGTAGCAGGCAACCCCATGGTTAGTGCCATCCACTACAGCCCAGGGCACATGTGCAACTTCCACTTATGATTGGATTATCCCCCGTCCCATTACTTAAATTGCTGGCCATATACAGCCATGCAAGCCCCCCAAAATATGTGTACGTCTGTCTAATGTCTTCATGCTTTTGAAAAATGGCAAACTCCTTCAGGTGATTCCCTGCCTATTACCTGTGCATAAATGGCAAATGCATTTGTGCAGGTCTCGATATTGACCAGTACTCTGGGCCTCTTAGACAATTCCCACTTCTCTGCATCCAACTTGTCACTGTTGTTGTACACACACAGGGAACACTCCACTCCCGTTCAAATATATGCCTATGTTTACTGTACATCCAGATTTATGACCTTAGCTCCCCTCCTTGGTGCTCACAGGCATTTCTACAGCTCAGAAGAATAAAGTGAACGCATAGCCCGAAGTTTTTTTTGGCATAAAACTGCTCTCGTGCCCTTAGCCCTACACAAAAATCGTGGAAAGGTTTTCAGTGCATATGGTGATCAAACAGTGCATATTTACGAAGTATGAACATGAATACCGTAAAAGCTGACATCATTTAATGAAAGGGAAATCAGCGGCTGAGGGAAATCATCTGATTTATGGAGGTTTGAAATTGTTCTAAAGATTGCTAGTGTTGTTGGCGGCGTTTCGACCCAATCAGCGTCGGTTTCAGCCTCAAACTAACACTGACTCAAATTTTGAGGTGCATAGAAGCACAATGGAGCCAACTGGAGTCACACCAAGCAGGCGTCCTATGTGGGAACGGCTGCTCGCATGACATAGTGCTACTGTTTGCACTTCTGAATAATTCATTTTTCTACAACATCCGTTCAAACATATGGTTGTAGTATACGCTAGGCAGGGCCGGTCCTAGGATTTTCGGGGCCCTGGGCAAAAGGGAATGTGGGAGGCCCCTGAAATCTACATAAGTGACACCTTCTGATCTCGGGGAAGCTGCTTTGTGCAGACTCCACTTGGGCCGCAGCTCCTCTTCTCAGCCACCCCAAGCAGCTCTTGTACAGCCCATTTCGAACTGAAGGTGTGAGAATTGCTTGGGGGCTGAGTTAAACCTGTGTGGGCTAAAGTGTTGACAATGGGCACCCTGCCGAGTCTCTGAACTGGCTGCCTGAGAGGTGTACCCTCCCCTAGGCCTTCCCACACCATCCCTTAGATAGAGGCCCCAGGTGGGGGGCCCCCTCCCATGAGCCCGTTTGTGAAGCATTTCTTTCACTCTGATCGGCAGACATACACGAGGACTAGTGGGGTGTTAATTGCCATTGTGGGGGCCCCATCCAGGCAGGCAGAGTGCCAGGCCCTGGGCAGCTGCCCACACTGCCCATGCATAGCGCCGGCCCTAACGCTAGGGGCCATATGTATCATTTTTTTACGCAGCACAATGCACTGCATATCAAGATACGGCGCATTCCTACATTCTCCTTGCGCTGGTGCACTTTTGACAGCCTAGCTCCAACGCAGGCACCCTTGAACTACGGTGCAAGGGTGCCTGCGTTGCAGGCAGGATTGTTTTTGTGTAGGAAGGCACACCTTCTTGCACAAAAACAATCCTTTGAAGCTTTTACCTCTTTCTACGTGCTGCAGAATGCTGCACACGCAGAAAGGGTGAAAAAAATGAGTAGAAATAAAAATAAATCTCCTTGTTGCGTCTCCCTTGGGAAGGCATAGTATTTGGACGCATTCCAAGGTCGAACACTCAAGGTAGATCTGGAAATGTGCACAGCTGCAGTTCCCTTCTTGGAGCCTGGGGACATTGCCCACCCTGTTTGATTTTCGCCCCGGGGCCCTAAATTAAATGTTTTGATTCTATTTCTCCCTAGCCGCAGTGGATTGCTTTCACTTCGGAATAGCCCGGACAAAATTAGACTTTTTACATGAGTGAGAGCGTGGGGATGTGGGGCGAGGGGGCGGAGCTACATTGAACGAATGATATGGGTTCAGCTGAGTCTTGGGGTGAAGTGCGCATGTCAGGTTGGACAGGTGCCTTGCTGTGACCAGCCCGACATGCGCACTTCTACCTGCGCAATGTTAGGAGCCCGAGGGATTACAACCACAGCCCCCAAGTCTCCTAAGGAGCACATCGTTCGCCTGACCGAGCCAGTCCTTCTACTAACATAAACAGCAAAGAGGCAGCATCTGTATTGGCTCAGGAGACGTGGGGTTGGGACTGGAGGGCTGAGCTGGTAACAACTTCCATGCTCTCCCGGAGACAGCTCAAAGTCACAAGTGTTCTTCTGACTCTGTGGCGGTGGTGAGTCACTCCTGGAAGGGGTGAGTGTGACGTGGTGGAAAACCAGCGGCACGTTACTGCTGTGTGAGAGGAAACACCATTGGCCTTGCTCTAGGTCTACCTGTCACCCGGGTGAAAAGTGTTCCATGAACATGTTCCAACCCCGAACCCCTTTCACGTATCTGGACTTAAGGGGTTGTGAGGTACAGGAGCACTGTTTACAAGGAGCTGCTGGTTTATATAGGACCGGATACCAGTAAAAAAACATGAGACACTGCCATAAAGTTACCCTTGTTAATTTGAAGCCAATACAATCCAGGGGACGTTTATTAGCACTGAGACAGCAGACCGTACCCTCAGCTCTGGCCGCACACTGCAGATTCTACATAATGCACTATGTACATGTATTATATCTAATTTGAAATGTTTAATTTGCATGCACAACACCTGTCCCATCCATGTATCGGTGTATGCATTGTTAGTCCTTGTGTACATGGCATATTGCTTACGGAAACACAACAACCCACTCCCACTCTCCAGGCAAGGCTTGGGAATCAGTCTGTAAAAGCGTATTTTACATTTAATCTCTGCATTGTTCGGGTACTAAGGCCGAGAGAGATGTGAGAAGGGTGTGCATGCAGCGCTTCAGATGGCCTAATTAGGAGTCTTCAATCAATCAATCAAACATTTGTAAAGAGCGCTTGTTAGACCTGGCATCATTGGCATGAGTCTCTCCTCCATTTTTTCTGTTTGCCTCCTCTGTTTACGATGTTTTTGCTGGTATATGCTTTGGGCACTGTGCCACTGCTGATCAGTGCCACAGTGCAAGTGCTCCCTATGTGAAATTGCTGTATTGATTGACTTCCATGTTTGGCTTATTTGGTTTACTATCAGTCCCTAGTAGAGTGCACCAGGAGTGCCAGGGCTTGTAAATACAAATGCTGCTAGTGGGCCTGCAGCACATGTTGTGCCACCCACAAGAGCGGCCTAGTAAAAGTATGTCTGAAGGTCTGCCATTGCCAGACCACGTGCAGTCTGACTGTCACGAAGACTGCGCAAGTACACCTACTTGCCAGTCCCTAAACCTTCCCTTAACTTCATGTTAGTCACCCCTATGGTAGGCCCGCGGGCAGGGTGCATTGTAAGCATAAGGTAGGACAAGCCTGACAAGGTTGGCATGTCCTAATAGTGAATTACATCCATAGTCGTTTTTCACTATTGTAAGGTAGCCTGCTCTCCATCAGTTAGAATGGGCTGCCAGGATTATTAATGCTATAATCCTAGCGGGCTCGGGGAGCATGGTGCAATGTCGAGTTTGGTATCCCTGAACTCAGGGTTTAATAACGCATCCGTTTGTATGGATGGTTTTTGGACTCTGTGTTTGAAAATAGCACTTTTAGAAAGTAGCTATTTTCTTGTCTAACTGTCTACCGGTCTCTGCTGGTTCTGGTGTGCGTGTGACAGGAGCTGGGTGGCTCCAGAGAGTCTGAATGAGTCAGTGTGGGATGAGTGGGGCATTTGCATTGAGAGTAGGGGAGAGTAGCTCTTGATAGCCTGCCCTGCCTGATACAATGTTGGCTCCGCCCCCCTGCCAGGCGACTGATGACTCTGTGCTTGCCTGGGACTTTCCTGGCCCGCCTCCTGCCGGGCAGCTGATGGCCCTGCCCCTGCCAGTAACAATGCTGGCTCCGCTCCTGCTGAGCGGCTGAGGACTCTGCCCTGCCCAGTGAATAGGCCAGGTGCTCTGGCCTGGCAACACCCACAACAAACCCAGGATGGGGGGAAATTCCCCTGCATGGACAAAGGGATCAAAGCCAAAAAGGGGTATAAGAGAAGGACCCCTGAACCAAGAATTTAGATCACTTCTGACAAGGAAACCTGAACCAAGGACAAGAAGCCTGCTGATCTAAGGACTGCCTACCCCTTCTGCCAGAGTGCTGTTTGTTGGGGGAATCCTGCATTGCTTCTTTATTTTTGCCAAGGAACCAGGAGAGAGGAACTTTGTGTGTACTCTCACTCTTTGCTGAGAAAATCTCCAAGGGCTGGAAGAGTGCCAGTCTCCTGTTGAAGTCACAGGGCTAAAGGACTTCATCTGCTTAAAGTGCTATTTGCTGGGATTTGTGAATCCAGCACCTCTGAAAGAATCCAGCAATCTCGACGCCGACGGACGCCGCCGAATCCAGCTCGACATCGTGAGTAACGGCTCCAGTGTCCCGCTTCCTCGACGCCGGCCGCCGGGCCCGATCGACGCCAGCAGCAACGCCAGTGAGTAGTGAGTTCGGCTCCAGCTCCAAGTGACCCCGTGTCTGCACCGCTGCTGATCGCATCGACTTCGAGCCCTCTCGACGCCGTGAGCGCTGCTCACTCTTGCAACATCGACATCGACGACGCCGTATCCTGCTTCATCCCGTGAGCGCTGCTCCCGCCTGACTTCGGTCGACGCCGCTGCAGATCGCCCCGACTCCGAGGCCCGATCGACGCCGAAGACGCGACGCCGGACATCTCGACGCCGCTGATCATCGAGTGCTTCACTTTTCCAAGGTACTGTGTTGTTGGGGTCTGTGCGACTCCGGGCTCGACGTAGCGCTCCTCGCGGTCGACGCCGAACCTTTGGATTAACTTTGCCTCGACGTCGTGTGACTCCCGTGTGGGTTACATTGTTGCCAAGAACTGTGTTTTAGAGAAGAAGAGTTGCTTTTGATACTAAAGACTTTTGTGCTAAGAAGAAACCGTGCTTGAACTATTATTTTTCCTTCCAAGAGTATTTATTGAGACTGTGGTATATTTTTTATCGTTATTTGGTCTTGTGCTAAGCCTTATATAAAAATACTTATTTTTATAATACTACTGTGTCGTGTCCATTTGTAGTGTATTCACTTTATTACTGTATGTGGTCATAAATGCTTAACGCACTGCCTCTGAGATAAGCCTGTCTGCTTTGCCAAGCTACCAAGGGGGTGAGCAGGGGTTATCTAAGTGTGGGATCTCCTTGCCCTGACTAGAAAAGGTGTGTCCCTATTTGTCAGAAGTGTATACCTCTGCCAACTAGAGACAGCCGCTTCTAACATTGGTGGGTCAGCGGTGGGATTTTGAACTTTGCATTTATGACCCATGTGCAGTGATTAGTGTGCGCTACATAGTGAAAGCAGACCATAGCGCAGCCACAATCTGTTTTGGTTGGATATTCTATTTTTGTTCTCCGCTTTTCCTGAAGCTTGATTTTTGAAACTGCCAGTTTTAACCATGAGTGATACCGGAGTCACTCCCCTTGTTGTTGTTGTGGAGGAATTTGATAGAGCCAAGATAGGGACATACGAAAAGAAGCAACTGCAATACTTTTGCAAGCAGTTTCAAGTTCCTACCAAAGGCATCTCCCGGAAAGGAGACTATTCCAAAGCATTGGAGGCCTGGTTAGAGGCCAGAGATCCCTCTGATCTGGTGGTGGTACCGACAGAGGAAGGGGAGGAGGAAGTGCCCGTGACTGGGCCTGTATCCCCTCCCGGCAGCAGTGTTTCCTCCAAAGGTCTTTCCCCTGAAGAAAGAGAAGAAAGGGCGAAGGAGCGAGCCTACAACGTGGAAATGGCAAAACTTAAGATAAATGGGCAGTTGGAGATAGAGAATGCAAGAGGCAGGAGAGAAGCTGATTTGGAGATCAAAAGATTAGAGTTTGAAAGAGAGAAGTTAGCTTTTGAGCGTGAGAGAATGGTGAGGGACATGGAGCTCAAAGCTAAGGAGTTAGAATTGAATCCCTCTGGTGGCAGCGTCCCATCTGTGCCTGCAGAAAGTAGGTTTTATTTTCCCAAAGATGTGATCAAAGATTTTCAGAAGAATGAGGATATTGGTCAGTGGTTTAAAGCATATGAGTTAGCATTGTTGGCCCACCGGGTCCCTGAGAAGGATTGGGGAGCGGGGTTGTGGGGTCGCTTTGTGAATGAGGGAAGAGATACCCTGTTAGACATGCCTGTTGAGAATAGGACGTCTTATGCTCATATGAAAGATGCTTTAATGTTACGGTATGGCCTCACCCCAGAAAAGTACAGACAGGCCTTTAGAGAATGTAAGAAGTTGCCTGGTACCACGTGGGTGGAGTATGTGTCATATTTTTGCAGAGCCATGGATGGTTGGGTAAAGGGCAGCAAAGTGGAAAGTTATGATGCTCTTTATGATTTGTTTGCTTGGGAGCACTTGTCTAATAACTGTTTTCCAGAGCTGCGCCAGCACCTTATTGATAGCAAGATATCTAACCCTAGAAAACTTGCTGAAGAGGCGGACCGCTGGGTCAGTACCAGGGTCCACAAGGGTCCAGTGGGAGACTCAGCCAAAGGTGGGCAGGGTCCCCAGCAGAAGAGTGGGGGGGACAAGGGTAAACAGAAGGAGTCCCAGAAAGGGCCCCAAAGTAATCCCCAAGGGAACCAAGGGAAAGGTTCCCAGCCTCCCCCTGTGAAGAAATCAGAGGCCCCGCCAGGTAAACCTGGTCATAGGGGCCCCCTGACCTGCTTCGTTTGTAAGCAGGTAGGACACCGTTTTTATGACCCTCAGTGTCCCTTGAAGAAGTCTGGTGCACTACCTAGTGCACCACCCCGTCAGTTGGCTAGTGTAGCTCTGGGAGGGGAGGAGATGGTTGCCCATGGTGGGGAGGGTCCCGCGGAGATGTCCCTGGTCTCTCTAGGAGACATGGAATTGGTCCCTCCACCCCCTCTGCCTAGTAACACTAAGAAATATAGGCAGTGGGTGACCATTAATGGCCATAGAGTGGAAGCTCTCAGAGACACCGGAGCGAGTGTGACAGCTGTCAAGTGTC
Organism: Lissotriton helveticus; assembly: GCF_964261635.1. Taxonomy (NCBI): domain Eukaryota; kingdom Metazoa; phylum Chordata; class Amphibia; order Caudata; family Salamandridae; genus Lissotriton; species Lissotriton helveticus. Next base: position 794,465,568 of record NC_136063.1, on the reverse strand, counting down.
ACTTGGTGTCCAGAGAGCAGGTTGTTCCCCACGCATTCTACCCTGTGATAGCTGCTGACAACTCCCAGAAAGAGTGTGAGGTAGCTCAAGTTTCCTTTGAATGGGGGGGAGTTTCAGGTACTCTTCAGGTTGCTGTGAGGCCCGCCATGCCTGTTGATTGTCTCCTGGGCAACGATTTAGAAGACTCCCCTTGGGCTAAGGTGGAGAGGGAGACACATTTGAAAATGTTGGGTGTGCCAGAGTGGGTGTGTGCAACCACTCGATCCATGACAGCAAGTAAGGGTGTTGATGGGGTTCTGGAGCCTGAAAGTATGGCCCAGGACCCAGCTGTGAAGAGAAGAGGCAGGGGGCGCGGGAAACCGTCCCCCGTAGTTCCCGTGGTCCAGGAGGAGGCAGACCTCGAGGGGGATGCCCTGGAACCCACAGGTGAACAAGTTGCCGAACTGGGAGACCTGCCCGAGCTGACCCATTGGCAGCAGGATGGTGGTCCCTCCAGGGAGGAATTCTGTGCAGAACAGAAAGTGTGCCCTTCTCTTGTGGGTATGAGGCAGCAGGCCTCAGCCCAAACCTCAGGTGATCAGTCAGGGTCACATTTTGTGTACTGGGAGAACGACCTCCTGTATAGCGAGCCTAAGGCTGCTGAGCCTGGGTCAGCCCGTGTGCTGGTGGTACCCCAGCGCTTCAGAGCCTTCCTACTGGGTTTGGCTCATGACGTTCCTTTAGCTGGACATCTGGGGCAGGACAAGACCTATGACAGGCTTGTCACCCATTTCTATTGGCCTCAGATGCGAAGGGATGTAGACATCCAGTGCAAGACCTGTCAGACTTGCCAGGCAAGTGGGAAGAGCGGGCGGAAGCAGAAGGCTCCCCTCCAACCTTTTCCCGTGGTCAGTACCCCCTTTGACCGGGTGGGGATTGACATTGTTGGGCCACTGGACCCCAAGACAGCCCTGGGCAACAGGTTCATCCTGGTCTTGGTGGACCATGCCACACGGTACCCGGAAGCCATCCCTCTCAGAACAGTGACTGCCCCCGTGGTGGGACGGGCGCTGATGGGTGTTTTCTCCCGAATGGGGTTCCCCAGAGAGGTGGTGTCAGACCGGGGCACCAACTTCATTTCCAACTATATGAAGTCTCTGTGGAAGGAGTGTGGGGTAACTTATAAGTTCACCACTCCTTACCACCCTCAAGGTAATGGGTTGGTTGAAAGATTCAACCGTACCCTTAAAGGCATGATCATGGGTCTTGAAGAACCAATGAGGCGTAAATGGGACGTCCTCTTGCCATGCCTGTTGTTTGCTTACCGTGAGGTGCCACAGAAGTCTCTAGGGTTCAGCCCCTTTGAGCTTTTGTATGGTCACCCGGTAAGAGGACCTTTAAGTCTGGTCAAAGAAGGCTGGGAGCAATCTCCCAGGAAACCTCCCCAGGATGTATACAGTTACATGCTGGCCTTTAGGAACCAGACTAGGCGCTTCAGGGATCTTGCTCAGGCAAATCTGGAGGCCAGCCAGGAGGAGATGAAGCGGTGGTACGACCAGAGGGCCACTCTGGTAGAGCTTCAGCCTGGACAGAAAGTTTGGGTCATGTCCCCTGTGGAACCTTGTGCGCTCAAGGACAGGTGGACTGGACCATTCGAGGTTGTGGAGAAGAAGAGCGATGTCACCTACCTGGTGGATTTAAAGTCTCCCAGGAACCCCTTGCGGGTCCTGCATGTCAACCGTTTGAAGCCCCACTTAGAAAGGTCCGAAGTGGGCATGCTCCTAGCTACAGATGCTGGAATGGAGGAGGAGAGTGAGCCTCTTCCTGACCTCCTGTATGCAAAAGAGCAAGATGGGTCAGTGGATGGTGTTGTCCTCTCTGACACACTGACCCCTGAACAGCAGCAGGATTGTCGCCATTTGTTGGGGCAATTCCCTGATCTGTTTTCCTTGATTCCTGGTGTTACTCAGTGGTGTGTCCATGATGTAGACACCGGGGACAGCACTCCTGTCAAGCACAAGGCTTACAGAGTGACTGACAAGGTCAGAGCATACATCAAGGAGGAGGTCTCCAAGATGTTTGCCCTAGGGGTGGTTGAGTCCTCTAGCAGTCCTTGGGCCAGCCCCGTGGTCTTGGTTCCAAAGGCTGCAGCGCCTGGTGCTTCACCGGAACTTCGGTTCTGTGTGGATTACCGAGGACTCAATTCAGTCACCAAGACTGACGCGCACCCCATCCCCAGAGCTGATGAGCTCATCGATCGGTTAGGGGCTGCCCAGTACCTTAGTACGTTTGATCTAACGTCTGGGTACTGGCAGATCGCCTTGACCGATGGGGCAAAAGAGAGGTCAGCATTCTCCACACCAGATGGGCACTACCAGTTCCGGGTTATGCCCTTTGGGATGAAGAATGCCCCTGCCACCTTCCAGAGGTTGGTCAACCAGGTCTTGGCTGGACTGGAGGATTTCAGTGCCGCCTACCTGGACGACATCGCAGTGTTCAGCGCCAGCTGGGAAGAACACTTGTGCCACCTCCAGGAAGTGTTGTTGGCCCTGCGCAGAGCAGGCCTCACAATCAAGGCCAGTAAGTGCCAGATTGGGCAGGGTTCAGTGGTGTACTTGGGGCACCAAGTAGGGAGCGGCAAGGTGGCCCCCCTGCAACCCAAGATTGATACCATCCTGGCATGGGCACCGCCCAAAACCCAGACTCAGGTGAGAGCCTTCCTGGGTCTCACGGGTTACTACAGGAGGTTTGTCAAGGATTATGGTAACATTGTGCACCCCTTGACTTCGCTGACTTCCAGGAAGCAGCCACGACTTGTGAACTGGACTGACGCCTGTCAGACGGCCTTTGACACCCTGAAAACTGCAATGTGCACAGCACCCATACTCCAGGCACCCGACTTTTCTAAAGAATTTGTTGTTCAGACGGACGCTTCAGAGCATGGCGTGGGGGCTGTTCTAGCTCAGGTGAATGAAGAGGGCCGAGACTTACCTGTAGCCTTCATCAGCAGGAGGTTACTTCCCAGGGAACAGAGGTGGAGTGCGATAGAAAGAGAAGCATTTGCTGTGGTCTGGGCACTGAAAAAGCTGAGACCCTACCTGTTTGGGACTCACTTCCGGGTGCAGACAGACCACAGGCCCCTCAGATGGTTGATGCAGATGAGGGGTGAGAATCCAAAGCTGTTGAGGTGGTCCATTTCCCTACAGGGGATGGACTTCACGGTGGAACACCGCCCTGGCACAGATCACGCCAATGCTGATGGTCTGTCCAGATTTTTCCGCCTTAGTGATGAGGACTCCCTAGGGTAAGGGTAGTTCTCCCCACATTTCAGCTGGAGGGGACACGTGTTAGACCTGGCATCATTGGCATGAGTCTCTCCTCCATTTTTTCTGTTTGCCTCCTCTGTTTACGATGTTTTTGCTGGTATATGCTTTGGGCACTGTGCCACTGCTGATCAGTGCCACAGTGCAAGTGCTCCCTATGTGAAATTGCTGTATTGATTGACTTCCATGTTTGGCTTATTTGGTTTACTATCAGTCCCTAGTAGAGTGCACCAGGAGTGCCAGGGCTTGTAAATACAAATGCTGCTAGTGGGCCTGCAGCACATGTTGTGCCACCCACAAGAGCGGCCTAGTAAAAGTATGTCTGAAGGTCTGCCATTGCCAGACCACGTGCAGTCTGACTGTCACGAAGACTGCGCAAGTACACCTACTTGCCAGTCCCTAAACCTTCCCTTAACTTCATGTTAGTCACCCCTATGGTAGGCCCGCGGGCAGGGTGCATTGTAAGCATAAGGTAGGACAAGCCTGACAAGGTTGGCATGTCCTAATAGTGAATTACATCCATAGTCGTTTTTCACTATTGTAAGGTAGCCTGCTCTCCATCAGTTAGAATGGGCTGCCAGGATTATTAATGCTATAATCCTAGCGGGCTCGGGGAGCATGGTGCAATGTCGAGTTTGGTATCCCTGAACTCAGGGTTTAATAACGCATCCGTTTGTATGGATGGTTTTTGGACTCTGTGTTTGAAAATAGCACTTTTAGAAAGTAGCTATTTTCTTGTCTAACTGTCTACCGGTCTCTGCTGGTTCTGGTGTGCGTGTGACAGGAGCTGGGTGGCTCCAGAGAGTCTGAATGAGTCAGTGTGGGATGAGTGGGGCATTTGCATTGAGAGTAGGGGAGAGTAGCTCTTGATAGCCTGCCCTGCCTGATACAATGTTGGCTCCGCCCCCCTGCCAGGCGACTGATGACTCTGTGCTTGCCTGGGACTTTCCTGGCCCGCCTCCTGCCGGGCAGCTGATGGCCCTGCCCCTGCCAGTAACAATGCTGGCTCCGCTCCTGCTGAGCGGCTGAGGACTCTGCCCTGCCCAGTGAATAGGCCAGGTGCTCTGGCCTGGCAACACCCACAACAAACCCAGGATGGGGGGAAATTCCCCTGCATGGACAAAGGGATCAAAGCCAAAAAGGGGTATAAGAGAAGGACCCCTGAACCAAGAATTTAGATCACTTCTGACAAGGAAACCTGAACCAAGGACAAGAAGCCTGCTGATCTAAGGACTGCCTACCCCTTCTGCCAGAGTGCTGTTTGTTGGGGGAATCCTGCATTGCTTCTTTATTTTTGCCAAGGAACCAGGAGAGAGGAACTTTGTGTGTACTCTCACTCTTTGCTGAGAAAATCTCCAAGGGCTGGAAGAGTGCCAGTCTCCTGTTGAAGTCACAGGGCTAAAGGACTTCATCTGCTTAAAGTGCTATTTGCTGGGATTTGTGAATCCAGCACCTCTGAAAGAATCCAGCAATCTCGACGCCGACGGACGCCGCCGAATCCAGCTCGACATCGTGAGTAACGGCTCCAGTGTCCCGCTTCCTCGACGCCGGCCGCCGGGCCCGATCGACGCCAGCAGCAACGCCAGTGAGTAGTGAGTTCGGCTCCAGCTCCAAGTGACCCCGTGTCTGCACCGCTGCTGATCGCATCGACTTCGAGCCCTCTCGACGCCGTGAGCGCTGCTCACTCTTGCAACATCGACATCGACGACGCCGTATCCTGCTTCATCCCGTGAGCGCTGCTCCCGCCTGACTTCGGTCGACGCCGCTGCAGATCGCCCCGACTCCGAGGCCCGATCGACGCCGAAGACGCGACGCCGGACATCTCGACGCCGCTGATCATCGAGTGCTTCACTTTTCCAAGGTACTGTGTTGTTGGGGTCTGTGCGACTCCGGGCTCGACGTAGCGCTCCTCGCGGTCGACGCCGAACCTTTGGATTAACTTTGCCTCGACGTCGTGTGACTCCCGTGTGGGTTACATTGTTGCCAAGAACTGTGTTTTAGAGAAGAAGAGTTGCTTTTGATACTAAAGACTTTTGTGCTAAGAAGAAACCGTGCTTGAACTATTATTTTTCCTTCCAAGAGTATTTATTGAGACTGTGGTATATTTTTTATCGTTATTTGGTCTTGTGCTAAGCCTTATATAAAAATACTTATTTTTATAATACTACTGTGTCGTGTCCATTTGTAGTGTATTCACTTTATTACTGTATGTGGTCATAAATGCTTAACGCACTGCCTCTGAGATAAGCCTGTCTGCTTTGCCAAGCTACCAAGGGGGTGAGCAGGGGTTATCTAAGTGTGGGATCTCCTTGCCCTGACTAGAAAAGGTGTGTCCCTATTTGTCAGAAGTGTATACCTCTGCCAACTAGAGACAGCCGCTTCTAACAGCGCTACTCACTTGTGAGGGTCTCAAGAAGAAGCAGCAGCTACTGATCGAACAGCCAGGTCTTCAGAAGTCATCTGAAGGTCTGAAGGTCCTGGGTCTGTCGCAGGTGGGTGGGAAGGGTGTTCCATGTCTTGGCGGCGAGGTGTGAGAATGATCTGCCGCCGGTGGTCGTTCGGCGGATGCGTGGGACGGTCGCGAGGGCGAGATCAGCGGAGAGAAGCTGGCGGTTTGGGGTGTAGAAGGCGAGCTGTTTGTTGAGGTATGCTGGTCCGGTGTTGTGGAGTGCTTTGTGAGCGTGGGTGAGGAGCTTGAAGATGATCCTCTTGTTGACCGGGAACCAGTGCAGGTCTCTCAGGTGGACAGTGATGTGGCTGTGGCGAGGGATTCCGAGGATGAGGCGTACGGAGGTGTTTTGTATGCGTTGCAGTATTTTCTGGAGTTTGGCTGTGGTTCCCGCGTAGAGGGCGTTGCCGTAGTCCAGCCTGCTGCTGACGAGGGCTTGGGTAACTCTACTTCTGGTTTCAGTGGGGATCCATCTGTAGATCTTGCAGAACATGCGGAGGGTGTTGAAGCAGGAGGAGGAGACCACGTTGACTTGCTGGGTCATAGAGAGCATTGAGTTCAAGATGAACCCCAGGTTGCGAGCGTGGGGAGTCGGGGCAGTTCCCAGCGTGGCCGGCCACCAGGAGTCGTTCCATGCGGAGGGGGTGGAGCCAAGGATGAGGACTTCCATCTTGTCAGAGTTCAGTTTCAGGCAGCTGGTCTTCATCCACTCTGCAACGGCCTTCATTCCCTCGTGGAGGTTGTATTTGGCGGTGGCTGGGTCCTTGGTGAGGGAGAGTATGAGCTGAGTGTCGTCGGCGTACGAGTTTATGTTGAGGTGGTGCACTCAGGCGATGTTGGCGAGAGGTGACATGCAAATGTTGAAAAGGGTCGGGCTGAGGGATGATCCTTGGGGTACGCCGCAGGTGTTCGTGGTGGCTTCAGATCGGAATGGGGGGAGGCGGACTCTCTGGGTTCTGCCGGTGAGGAAGGAGGTGATCCAGTTCAGGGTTTTGTCACAGATCCCTGCGTCGTGGAGGTGGTCAGCAGGGTGTGGTGGCAGACGGTTTCGAAGGCGGCCGAGATGTCCAGGAGGATGAGGATTGCGGTTTCGCCGTTGTCCAGCAGGGCTTTTATGTCGTCAGTGGTGGCGATGAGGGCGATTTTGGTGCTGTGATTGCTTTGGAAACCAGATTGGGAGGAGCCCAGGATGTTGTTCTCCTCAAGGAAGAGGGTTAGTTGTCTGTTGGCTGTTTTCTCAATGACTTTCGCTGGGAACGGGACTAGGGAGATGGGTCAAATGTTCTTGAGGTCCTTTGGGTCTGCTTTGGGTTTCTTGAGTAGGGCGTTGATCTCTGCGTGTTTCCTGCTCTCCGGGAGGATAGTGGTCTTGAAGGAGCTGTTGATGATCTTCCGGAGTTGGGGTGCGATGATGGAGCTTGCTTTGTTGAAGATGTTGTGGGGGCAGGGGTCGGAAGGTGAGCCAGAGTGGATGGTGTTCATGATTTTGATGGTGTCTTCGTAGTTGACGTTGTTCCAGGAGAGCAGGAGGTTGGTGTGTTTGGTGGGCATTGAGTCGGGGGTATCCGAGTCTGGGTGTCGAAGCTGTCATGGATGTCTGCAATCTTGCGGTGTAAGAAGGTGGCCAGGGTGTCACAGAATTCTTGAGACAGCGAGATGTCATTGGAGCTGGAGCTGGGGTGGCAAGTTCCTTCACGATGGTGAAGAGCTCTTTGCTGTTGTGTGCGTTGTTGTCGATGTGCTCCTTGAAGAAAGTCCTTTTGGTGAATCAAATGAGTTGGTGGTGCTTGCGTCTGGTGTTCTTGAGGGATGCATGGTTGTCTGGTGTCTGGTCATGGTGCCACTGCTCTCGAGTCTTCAGTAGGTTTGTATACAGCTATGCTCTCGCAACTACAATAAGGTATCACATAAACAGTACAATGACTGATGAGTATCAATGAAACAGAAGCAGATTCTTTAGTGTGTTCTTAGTCACAGCAAGAAGATGGTTTATTCTCTCCAGACTTGAGGAATGTCATACAAAGCCGACACGTGTTTCGTCGTGTACAGTTGAGTCAACACGACTCTGCAGGGCTTAGGGCTCAGCTCAATAATATTGATTGAGATTAAGTCTGGACTTATGTTCGTGTGCTGTTTAGATAGATAGGAGAGAGACACTGGTTACTCCGTTTGTGACTAATTAGGAAGAGTGTGTTTCAAAAGAGTCACGTAAGAAGCACTTTTGTCTGAGTATTCTGCCTTATTGGTTAGGATAAAATCTTCAAGTTTAGACACTCTGAATACTGGTGTGTATCAGGTGGTAGCCGGGAGGGGATCCATCTGTGGAAAGGCTCGCAAGAAACGGGTGCGTTTCCTATGTGGCGGTGCGCCGTGATAAGGTATCCCTCCTCCTATGGTTCCCGGTCGTCGTCTCTCGGGTACCCGAGAGACGACGACCGGGAACCATAGTCTGGAGAGAATAAACCATCTTCTTGCTGTGACTAAGAACACACTAAAGAATCTGCTTCTGTTTCATTGATACTCATCAGTCATTGTACTGTTTATGTGATACCTTATTGTAGTTGCGAGAGCATAGCTGTATATATATGTTTAGTCCTTTGACTTTTTTAGACCGTTAAGGGTGTTTTTCCGCCTGCTCTTCACGCACTACACACAAACCTTTGACATCACACACTGTAACGTAAAAACTGAGGCAGTGCGCCCTAGAGATCTGAATTTCCTAAAAACCCCTTTCCAGTGTATCTTCAGTAGGTTTGCTTGGAAGTTTGGAGGTTGGCGTTGAACCAGATGGCTCTTGTGTCGGTGCGCCTGTTTGAGGGTTTCCTGATTAAGGCGAGGGTGTTGGCACAGTTGTCGATCCATTGTCTGAAGTTGTGGGTCACTGTGTTGGTGTCTGAGGGCTCGGATGGAGGGTCCCGGGGGTCTGTAGACGAGGGTTCCTCTGAGGGTGTTATTGTAATTGACGTGGATCTGAAAGTGTAGGTGTTCGGCCCTGCTGATGGAAACTTCGGTGCTGGTCGAAATTCTGATGGTGTTCCTGTGGACGATGACCATTCCTCCTCCTGGTTTGTTGTTTCGGCCCCTGCGGGTGATCTTGTAGCTGTCCGGGATGGCTATGGCTATGTTGGGCGCCGAGGAGGCGTTCATCCAGGTCTCTGTCAGGAAGGCGACGTCCGGGGAGGATGAATCGAGCAGGTCCCAGAGTTTAACGGTGTGCTAGTGGACTGAGCTTGTGTTGAGTAGTATGCATCTGAGATGGTTGTGGTCTGCTTTGGTGGGGTGAGCAGGACGTGCAGGTGTGCGCTGGCAGGTGTAGCTGCAGTTTCGGCAGGTGGAGGGTGCGTGGGTGAGCTTCGGGGAGCCTGGAAGCAGGTGGAGGATCGGACTGCGTTGAGTACGTGGAGGGTATTGGCGTTGCAGCAGTCTCCATATGAAGGGGAGGGGGCTGGAGCAGAGGTCGAGGCAGGAACGGGCCAGCTCGGGGGTGGGCCGCAGGGGCAGCAGCGACAGGAAAACTACGCACAGCACACAGGGCAGCAAAATAAACAGGAAACTAAAACTAACACTGACAGAACTACAGTAAACAGGAAAATACCAAAATACAAATGAGCAGGAACAGAATATAGTCACACGAGGGCAACGAAGAGGGACAGGGGGGCCTCTGACAACAATGGGCAGACTTCAGGGGTGGAACAGCGGCGCAGGGACGGGTTGCTGGCTCAGACCCTGAACGGAGGGCACAGAGCTGGAGGCTGGAGACCGGCAGACAGGCGGAGCTGCTGGGGAGAGTGCTGGTCTTGAACCAGTGGTCAAGGTATCACACATGCTCCCCCGCAGCGGTCACCATATGAAGTGGAGGGGGGGGAGCAGAGGTCAGGCGGCAGGAGCAGGCCGGATCAGGGTGCGGGGCCGCAGGGGCAGCAGCAGCAGGAAAACTACGCACAGCACACAGGCAAGCAAAATAAACAGGAAACTAAAACTAACACTGACAGAACTAAAGTAAGCAGGAAAATACAAAAATACAAATGAGCAGTAACAGAATATAGTCACACTAGGGCAACAAAGAGTGACAGGGGGAGGCCTCTGACAACAACGGGCAGACTGCAGGGGTGGAACAGCGGTGCAGGGACGGGCTGCTGGCTCAAACACTGAATGGAGGGTACAGAGCTGGAGGCTGGAGACTGGCAGACAGGCGGAGCTGCTGGGGAGAGTGCTGGCCTTGAACCAGTGGTCAAGGTATCACCTTGACCACTGGTCCTCGACCGCCATACTCGCAGGGGAAGGAGGTGGTGGTCCAGCCACCACCACACCGGTGGTGCAAATGCCATGTCACAACTTTGGTCAGCGGACCCCCAGTGGACTGCTGCAACCGCCAGGAACCGCCATTCCCTGGCATTGGTTGACGGTCAGGGCCTCAGTAATATGCTGGGGGTGGCTCTGCAGCGTTGGTGTGATGGTCAGGGCCTCAGTAATATGCTGGTGGTGCCGCTGTAGTGCCGCCGTGCACGTGTTTCAGGACCGTTAGCAGTGTCATGAAGTTCTTTCCTCCATGAAAAGGCTGGCTGTCCTGAAACAAAGGGGGTCCTACAGGGTATCCTGTTGCCCTTATGCATGAGGATGCATGGAGGGGGGCACATGTGCCCCCTGTTGTGCATGCACCCCAGTGGAAGGCATGGTTTTTACAGTCCATGCCGTGCAGGAACTGTTTATGGCGTTCTCTCTGCAGTACCAATTTTCAGAGGCACCACAGTGGGACCACCAAAAACAGCCATCCAGACTCAAGGAAACTTGTAATCTGGAGGGCGGTGCCACCATCGGTTTGGTGGTGTTGGAGCGTGCTTCCGGCATGGCAGTCGGCTCCCGCACTGCCAAACTCGTAATCAGGCCCAGAGTGTACAACTCCCTCCTCCCGGGCACAGCCCCAGGGCCCCCTCCAGGGGGTTGTGATAAAAAGATATATGCATAGATCCCTCTGTGCTGTGGTAGACTGTCTCTTTTCAAGTGTGTTATAGCTTAGTGTGTCCCCAGTTCTTGGAGAGAGCTATATGGGCAGAGGGATATGTGCTACCAGTGTGCAAACATGTGCTCCCGAGCACAGAGCGCAGGGCCCACTCACGTGGGAAAGAGATGTATGCAGATATTCCTCTGTGCTGTGCTAGAATGTCCCTCCCCGAATGTCTGTGTGCCTGGCTTCAGACACCGGTTTATAGGTTGAGGGAGAGTGCTATAGCTCACCGAAGCTCCTATTCAAATCGAGCACTATACTGGCAAGGATAAAGGCACTGACATAAGCTTGAGGTCCCTTATCTGCAAAAGATGTCTGTGGTGGCGGGGCTGGTTTATGGGTAACACCCGAGTAATCGTGAAATGAGATAGATGGGGTTAATCGTACGTCCAGGACCCGTGTGCGCAATAAATAACTAGTACATGTCTGGATAAGAAGGCCCCTCGAGGTGCTTCTATAGTGAGATATGAACGCAGCGCCTAAAGAGGCGCTATTAACAGGCCTTTATAATTCTCATGCTGGTGTGTTTTATATAGCAATTGGCACATTTCTAGAGTTCATAAAACAGTGTCTAGAAGCTATAAAGTAATGTACAAAAATCACTTCCACTTTAAACATCTCAAATATCGCCTGTAAGTTCCTTGTCCTATATTCCTTTCCCGCTGGCCTGTTCTACCTATATAATGTATGTCTGGGGTTCCATTTCGCTGTAGGTATTGGACAAAGGCAGGGCAATTGTTTTTTTTCTTAGACCAGGGATTCCATTTACAGAACAAATGCACCTATCTTGTCAGGTGCCCCTTTATATAGAGCTTCTTAGATATCTCTACGAGTAAAAAGTATACTCATTTTTAGGTATCGCTGAGCCACTGCATGCGCTGCTTGCTCTGCGAGACATTTAGTAGTGGGCTTTGAAAAGTCCTACCCAAACGCTTTTGCTGGCCTCCAGCTTGCGTTCACGAGCGCGTGGACGTGCACAGGCCATCTGGCTTTCTGTAATGGCTCATTAAGCCTTACAGCGTGTGAATCCCCTCCCCTACCCCCTCCCTTCTCCCACTCCCTCCTCGTCAGCTTCTCTCATTGTTGAATCCATTTCACAGGGAAGCAACTAAATGAAAGAAGGAAAGGGAGGTGGGCTGCTCGCACCCTCCACTCGCTGGCTTGTTTAATTTTACTCTAACAGTTACCATACTTCTTGTTATAGAGGGTTATCATAGTGAGGTGATTTATGCAAAACAATAATTCGCTGGCTGTAAAAGAAATCATCGTTAGTGTCCAGTATCCAGGAATAATAATGTGCTGATTTGTTCTTCCTGTCTCGTCTGCAGACTTAGAGTGCAGCAACTTCCTGCCTCGTGCGGATGCACACCTTCCATGCACTCTGCCGATGACTGTTTAAAAGGTTCTTATTCTAATGTGATACACAAAAGTGCAGAACCATTGCCATCCAACGTACCCTTTGTGAACCCAGGGGTGCATGCTAATAAGTACTTGATAGGTTTCTTTGCTTTCAGCTTTCCTTGCTGTTCTCTCTTATCTGTCCTCCCCCTCCCTGTCCCAGCGGGCTGCTCTGGCTTCGCTCTGCCCTGAGAGAATATTAGCTATACAGGGCTTGGGTCTGGCTTTGCCACTTCCAGCAGTGATCGCGGCACCCAGAGGGAAGGGGCCGCTCTCGAGAGCTCCTTAGCGAAGACATCATCCAGTCACTCCGCCTGTGTTGGTGGGGGACGTCCTGCTCTGCACAAACACTGCTGCTCCTCTTTTCTCTTATTGTTGCTGGACTACTTGGCTCTATAAGGAAACCGACTCTCAGAAAGATATTGCATTAACCAATGTTTGGAATACATTTCTGGCTTTTTAGAATTCACAGAGTACTTCTGTGAAACTGAAACTGTGCAGTGACATGCCCATGGATAGTTCTTGAATGATTTTGCAATTCCCAAGATTATGTGAAATCTTGTTTTCACGTGAAAAATACTTGCAAAAGTGGATCTGAACTTTAACGTCTGTTTCTGTTTTTGGCCACCAGGGAAATATTATTCCCCTTGATCAATCTCTTTCTCTACAACCACTTCAGTTATGGGATTGCCCCCCCACACCACCTTGGCTATATATTTACTCCTGCCCTTGACAGGAGTTTATCTTATTCACAATGGGGACGTGGCTTGCAGAAAGTTGTGAATACCCACAAACACGCACATTTGCTATTTTTCATCTAAGACTGCCCCCTGTCCTTGAATAGCCACTCCCAGCCGCTGTGAGTAGATGTCCTCACCCGTAAAATGACACAGGTGTTACAGTGATTTTAAGAATGGGGGCCTAGGTTACAGTGTGATACATTACGATGCATCTGTAAATGGGATGGCACTCATTTCTGTAGCCCAGTCTCCTTCTGACCCTGCCTCTGCATGCCCTAAACCAGAGGGAAGCACAAAAAGATGGAAGAATACAAACTCTAACAAGCATTGGCATAGCCAAAAGGTCTCACTTTTGGGACCTTATGTGTTTAGCCATGCAACAGTTGATGTAGTTGCACCAAGGATATTGTGCTGCATAACTAAATACTTATAAGGTCCCTGAACTTTAACGTGTGTTTCTGTTTTTCGCCACCAGGGAAATATGATTCCCCTTGATCAATCTCTTTCTCTACAACCACTTCAGTTATGGGATTGCCCCCCTACCACCTTGGATATAGATTTACTCCTGCCCTTGACAGGAAGTTAATCTTATTCAAAATGAGGACTTGGCTTGCAGAAGGTTGTGAATACCCACAAACTCGCACATTTGCTGTTGTATTTGTAAAACAATAGGTGCCTGGACTCAAAGCGCTGCTCAGACACCCTTGGCTGGCGCTATAAAATGTCAGAGCGAGATTAGCAATGGATCCAGTCCCGAATCTACCTTAGACCTCTTTAATTCACTGCCAGTCACTCCCTGCAGTGTTATCTCACTTTAAAATGTGCCTGCTTTCTCCCTTGGTGACGGATTTTCTGTGTATCTTTTCCTCGTATTTTCACTTTGTTTGCTTTTTCCTCTGTTGGTCTCTGGAAATGTCTGCTGTGGCAAAATATATGGCGGTCCCCAAAAATAAGTGCCGGTGCCCCCCCTCCCCCACAGGCGACCACTGGCTTAAATTAAGCACTGCACTTAACACTGTTCCTGCCTCCATTGTTGCATTTTTTGTAACTTTTGATCTGTTCGAGCTAGAAGCTATTTTTTTTTAATCTGCAGATTCTGCATTTGATGCTGGATTACGGCATGGATTACAAATGAGGCAAATCCATAATTATGAAGAAAACTCCCCGGCCGGAAAAACATATAATTCTAGTGGCTCTGCCAGTGACTAATGCATACAAGGGACAATCTCGAGCCATCGAATCATTCTTAAAATGCTATATGGGGGGGCGTGGCCACGATGGCGGAGGAGTAGGACGTGTTTTGTGTCCCCTCCGGCCCCAGGCCCTGTACAGCATTGTTTAGCACGGTCCCCGGAGCTTCTTTTCGGGCAGTTAGCTGACCGGACGCCCCAGTGAAGCGGGGGCCAGCTGTGGTGTGCGCCCGGAGAGGGGGAAGCTTGCTTTCGCGGCGCCCGCATTGGGAGCAGTGCCGAGATCCGGAGCGGCGGAGAGTGAGGCGGCGTGTGGTGGCAGCCCGGGAGCCCACGGTGTGGAGAGCGGGGACCAGCGAACTCCCCAGGCACGGCTGTGGAGCGCCGCGGGGGCCGTTCAGTGTCGAGGGGAAGCCGGACAATCGCCGTATCCCGGATCCCCCGGAGGGGGGCGGAGCCTCGCATCAGAGAACGCCCGGAACCGAGGTGCGGCTCGCTCCCTACTTGAGGCCGTGGTCTGCGGCCTGGTCGGGATTGCACCTGGCGCGACGCCTCGGACTTCCGCATCAGAGAGGGGCCCTGGATAGCGCCTGACTACAGCGCGGGCTCCGGGGGGGAGCGGCCGACCCCCAGTGGACTGCCTGTGCCCGGACTGTGGCGGTGAGTGCAGGGACTGACGGCTGGGGCCCGAACACGTGGCCGGCTGGATCATCGGCTGGGGCCTGTGGCAGGGACTAGAAGCAGCACGAGGGGCTCGACCCCGGGAGTGAGCAGCGCAACGGGGGTGAATTGGAGAGGGCACCGATTGTGTGCGACTGCGGTTGTGGCAGCGGCTGCTTGGGGGGCCTGGAGCTACTGCGAGAGGGGGCCTGTTGCGGAGGCGCTCTGCCAGCACCACTTGGGCGCCTTCCATTTTGGCTGGGTTCCGCTCCCCCCCCCTTTCCTCGGAACAGGCACTGGGACGTTGACTTACCGAAGGAGCGGGCAGGGTCAGGCTGCAGACCTCGTTGGCCCCACCGTCTCCTAGCTGCGCATTGGCTGGCCTGTAACCACACCCTGGCGATTGATAGCGACCTGAAGCGGCTATTGAACTTGGAGGCTTCCACCAGCGGGCTGTAATTGGCGATCTGGACTGGGTGTGGGGGTACCCGGCGGGGTCCTTGTGAAGACTCTGCCTGAGGAGGCTCCGTTCGTGGTGCCTCCCATGAAATTGCAAAGGAGCTGCAATGTCTACCGGTGCGCGCAAGGGGAAGACTTTGAAGGATGGCCAACCGAAGAGCACCCAGCAGCCAGCGTCCCCTGGCCCGAGCTCTTCCCCTAGAACCTCCGATGAAGATGCTCCGGCCACTAAAGCCTTCATGACCGACCTTTTCAAATCTATCAAGGAGGATATCTCGGACCTCCGGGCGCAGCTAACGTCTGACCTTCGGGAGGTGCGAAGAGATGTTGATGCGGTGGGAGAGAGGGTAGCCACGTTGGAGGACCATGACCTCAGCATGGCGAACGACGTCCACCAGCTGCAGCAGGACATTCTGAGGCTCACTGAACAGAACTTAGACCTGCAGGCCCATGCGGAGGATTTGGAGAACCGCTCGCGGAGAAACAACATTCGCATACGAGCGGTGCCATGGGACGGCGAAGCGGGTGACCTCCGTGGCTACGTGCAAGACCTCTTCCACCAGATTCTGGGCGACGACGACGTTAGTGAGATTCGCATGGACCGGGTTCACCGAGTAGGCCTGCCGAGGAGGGGAGGAGGACCACCCCCGGACATTCTAGTGTGCGTCCACGATTTCCAGCTCAAGGAGAGGATCCTTAGGAAGGCTCGAGACACTCCTACTGTGCAGTTTCGTGACCACCGTCCGCAACTCTACCAGGACTTGGCGGCCACGACTCTTAAGAAACGGTGGGAGTTTCGACCAGTGACGGCGTTCCTGAGACTACATAGCATTCCTTACTCATGGGGCCATCCCTTCCGCATAGTTTTCCGTTGGCGGAACAAACTGGAGCAAATACGTTCGCTGCAAGTGGCAAAGGACTTGCTGGGCATCGAGGATGACTTGCCAACGCCGAGGACAGGCAGCCCATCTCCGAGACGGCGACATCGATCCTCCTCTTGGCACAGAGTGGGGTCAGACACGGGTCGGGGACGGCCCGATCGAGCGACCAGCTTACTGGAGATGGGTGACGCTGTGGCCTCCGTTGCTTCGGCGACGTTGACGACTTCGCAGCAGAGCTCTGGGGCGGCCTAACTGGAAGGCTGTGGCCCGAAGATGCCGGAGGGGCACACGTTCTTGGGCCAGGGGGTATGCAAAAACTTTGTGAGAAGACACCCGAGACTGTGGCCCTGGGAGACCCGCCTGAGGTCTTCCACCCCCGTCCCAGTGACTTCACGGTGCGCTGCACTGTACTGGGACTCTTCACTGTGACTGTTAAGTATCTTTGCTTGTTTTTGACCTGGGGGTTAGCTTGGGGGGTGGGCTCTAGGGACTGTTGGGGGGACCTTGTTGGGACGGGGTGGGGTGGAACGGGGGGTGGTGGTGCCTGGTGTGACTGTGTGATGTGCTGCTTTCTTGTAGTAGTTGGGTTTCTGGGGTTCTTGGTACATGGGTTTGTCGGGGACACAAGGGTTGTCGTTTTTGCTGGTGAGATGTTGACCTCTGAAGGGTTTGCAGGACTCCGGGGAGCCACAATGGTTGGGGGACTGACGGTCTGTCCAGGGATGCTATTTGAAGGATGCTGGGGCGAGGTGGTATTGGCGATGTTTAGCTGGGGGTGGGTGCTGGAACCCTCTAATGCCGCTTAGTATTGGGACGTGGAACGTCAAGGGTCTTAATTCCCCTCAGAAGCGCCAAAAAGTCTGGAAGTATCTTATTGACCATCACCTGGATATCGTGGGGCTCCAGGAGACCCACCTAGCGCGTAAGGATGAGCTTAGGCTGCGCCATAGGCAATTCCCGCTGATCTATAGAGCTTCTGCCTCCACCAAACACAGAGGGGTAGCGCTTCTCTTTCGTGCATCTCTGCACTTTCAGCCACTGGGGATTAACTGTGACAGGGAAGGGAGGTGGCTTATGGTCAAGGGGGTGCTTGGCGGAGTGTCATGTACATTTGTGGTGGTGTATGTTCCCAACTCGGGGCAAAATGCCTTTCTCCGGGACCTGCTGGACAGGGCAGGGAATTTTGCTGAGGGCCTTGTGGTGCTGATGGGTGATTTTAATATGGTCTGGGATGGTGCCGTGGACAGTTCTAGTACACAGAGGGCGGGGGCTGGGGTGTTTTCACACGAGACGCAGGGACTGATTGGTGACCTTGGTTTGGTTGACTGCTGGAGATTCTTACATCCCCACTCACGCGACTACACGTTCTTCTCCCATGTTCATCATTCCTACTCTAGGCTTGACCATGTCTTTGCGAGCCAGGCACTTCGAGGTCATCTCCGAACTGCTAATGTTTTTCCTCTATCTGTCTCGGATCATAGCTTGTTGGTACTTGGGCTGCACTGGCCGTCCGGGGGGGATGGCGTGAAGAATTGGTATTTTCCACCGGCGCTCGTCAGGGACGACTCTTCCTGTAAGGCACTGCGCAAGGCCATTGGCGAGTTTGGGTCTCTCAACCCGCCCTCGGACACTTCCCTCTTTAATACCTGGGATGCCTGTAAGGCATCCATTAGGGGTACGTGCCTTCAGCTTAATGCCAACCTTAATCGGTTACGGAGGAAGGAACGGGAGGACCTGGAAGCGGAACTGGCCACGCTAGAGCAGGCCCACAAGGCCAACCCGTCTAGACTTACTCTGAGGCCATTGACTGCAGTGAGGGGTAAGTTGAAGGCACACTACGCTAACCGTGCGGAGCTTACTCTGCTCCGGCTTCGCCGCACCTCTTATTCACAGGGAAATAAGATAGGTAGACATCTGGCACGCCAACTGCGTGATAAGCGAGAAAGGGAATATGTAGGTGGCATCCTGGACCCCTCCGGATCGCTTCACCACACTGATGCCGACAAGGCGCGCCTTTTTGACCAGTTCTATGAGGCTCAGGACCACTTTTTGGCTGACCTCTCCATCCCGAAGGTGTCGCCTGAGTGGAACGAACTCCTGTCGGCCCCTATTTCTAGAGACAACGTGCTGGAAGCAATTCGAGACCTTAAGCTGCACAAAGCCCCTGGTCCGGACGGCTACACTGCGCTATTCTATAAATCCTTTTCTACGGAGCTCTGCGAGTTCCTAGTGCCTCTCTTTAACGAGATGGCGGCCACGGGGAGTACCACGGGCTCCATGGCCGAGGCTAGGATCTCGGTGATCCCTAAGCCAGGGAAGGACCCGTCTCGATGTGCATCCTATCGCCCGATAGCGCTCCTAAACATAGATGCCAAGTTATACTCCGCAATCCTTGCTCGTAGACTTCGGGATTTGATGCCGGCCATCATTCACCCGGATCAATCGGGGTTTATCAAGGGGCGTCAAACACATGATAACCTAAGGCGGGTGATTCACCTCATCGAGGAGGCTACGAGATTTCGCCTCCCGGCAGTGTTGGTGGGGTTGGATGCCGAGAAGGCCTTCGACCGGGTGGATTGGAACTTTATGTTTCGTACCTTGGAGGCCTTTGGTTTCTCGCACCGCTTCATTACCATGATCCGCGCGAACTATAGCAATCCCTGCTCCAGAGTCGTGGTGAATGGACACCGTTCCGCTTGGTTTGGCCACACCAGGGGTACGAGACAGGGCTGGCCTCTTTCGCCCCTGCTCTTTGCTTTAAGCATAGAGCCCCTAGCCATCATGCTGAGAGAACAGGAGCAGATCAAGGGGCTCCCCTTTTCGGGAGAACAACACAAGGTATCTCTTTTTGCGGACGATGTGCTCCTCTCCGTAGGGGACCCGGCACATTTGTTACCGCACATACAATCGTTGTTGTCTGACTATGAAACCGTGGCCAGCTTCAAAGTCAATTTTGATAAGTCTTATATCCTGAACCTGACGCTCCCGCCAATCGAGGTCGAGCGCCTGCGGCCGCTTACACCGTTGGCATGGGTGACGTCCTCTCTGCTCTACCTGGGGGTCCATTTAACTTCCTCTGTAGGCTCCCTATTCGCAGCGAATTTCCCACCTATGTTGCGGGCTGTGCGAGGGGAATTAGATAAGTGGAAGCCGAAATACATAACCTGGCTGGGCCGGATTCATGCCATTAAGATGGTCCTCCTCCCGAAATTTCTGTACCTTTTCCAAGCCCTCCCCATACCAATGGAAGTTGACTTCTTCCGGCACGTGAAAACCCTCCTCTTGAAATTCGTCTGGTAGGGGGGACGGGCGCGCATCTCCTTCGCGACTCTTAGGCACCCTAGGGAGGAGGGAGGAGTGGGCCTCCCGGACCTGCACCTGTACTACAAGGCCGCACAGCTGAGGGTCTTGGTGGAGTGGTCGCAGCAAGAGTCTGAAAAGCACTGGCTGCACATGGACAGGAGTGTGGCGGGACGGTCGGTCTGGGATCTGGCATGGAAACCCAAGCCCGATAGGCCTAAAAATGTGTACATCAGCACTCCCACGAGCACGGTCCTTAAGGTTTGGGACACGGTATCAGGGGACGAACGCTGGACATCGTTCCCCTCCCCTTTCACCCCTTTGCATTTTAATCCGGCTTTTCCGCCGGGACAGCATGATGGACTTTTTAGGCCTTGGAGAGAAGGTGGCTGTAGGGCCCTGACGCATCTCTTCCACGGCACGGAGCCCCTCACCTTCGCTAACTGTATGCGAGACTACGGCTTGCCACCTACGGAGCGCTTCCGATACATCCAGCTGATGCACTGGGCTACCTCACCCGGGCTCAGAGAGGCAGCCACAAGACCACCCACGCAGTTTGAAGCCTTTTTACTACGAACCACCATGATGAAGGGAACAATCTCTTTTTTATATAAACTTTTGCTTGACACTGTGATCTCTCCCCGGCCCCGCTATATGGACCATTGGGAGAGCCAGCTGGGTAGGGATATACCGGAGACTGAATGGAAGGGTCTCTGGCGAGACATCAAGAGCCACAACCACTCGGCGGACTTGAGGGACGCCCATTTCAAGACCATGTTTGATTGGTACCTCTACCCTTCGAAACTTCACCGCATATTCCCGGCGACTTCGGATCGCTGCTGGAGGGGCTGCGGCCTACTGGGAGACTTTCGCCACATCTGGTGGGACTGCCCAATCATTAGACCTTTTTGGACGGAAATTCTATCCCACATCAAAGACATGTTGGGATACCCAATTCCTGACTCACTGGCCTTTGTGATCTTGGGTCTACGAGACCCTCTTTTGGAACACCAGACGAAAGCAGATAAACACATTATGTGGCTGTGCTTAGGGGCAGCCAAATTGACACTCGCTGCAGCTTGGAGGAAACCAAAGGCTCCTGCAATATCACTATGGCATGCAAAGTTGTGGAACTTGCGGAGCATGGAGAGAATGGCAGACATCTTCCTGGGCAATTTTAAGAACTTTATGTTCCGGTGGGGACCCCTAGTGCGATTTCTGTCGAAAGGTCTGCCGTCTGCAGTCTGTCCATCGGCACTGAGAGCGCTTCACCTCTTCCAACTCTAATTGTGTGACTGCTGAGTGCGTGATGAGGGCTTTGAATATATGTTGGCACCACCACCTGGGGGGGGGGGGGACTTGGGGGGGGGGGCGGGGAGTTACCGTTGGGGACTTGTTGATTTCTATGTTGCGGCACTACGGCACTGAGGAAGGACTTTACCCGCCTGGGTATCTTCTGTGACATTTCATCTACCAGCGTTCCTCCCCCTTAGAATGCCCTAGACTGAACCGGGGAATGGCATCCACTAAGTGCGGCTTTATCAGCCCGTTCTCACGGACTTTGCTATCTACGCTTTGCCAATCATGAAGCTACTGAGGGTTGTCTTTGCTGCTCCTGTGGGGCTCGTGTTGTATTGCTATATGATGCTGCCTGCCTTCTCTTTCTGTTTGTCTTCTTTTGTTTATCCTTTCTGCAAATATAATAAAACTTACTTTTATAAAAAAATGCTATATGCAGTTGTAATGGAAATGAATGTGAACTCGCTCTATGCTGACTCATGCTCCTGTTTAACCTCTACATTCCATAGTAAAGTGAAATGAGGTGGGAGCAGGAGGCCCTTTTACCTTCATCTTTTTCCTCCTGAGTTCTCATGAGGCCGAGTGAGATACAGAGAAATGTCCTTTCTGGACTCTGTACCAGCCGCCTCAGACTTTACTTGTGGCAGCGGGGCCTGTACATTGTTCATCGGCCACCATGGCCCGGAATGGATGCTCCTGCTTGAAGTGGAGCTATGCAAATCTGGGAGGCAATATTTATCAACACACAAATGACGTGTCTGCCTGACAAATATCTCAATCACAGAGTACAGTGAGGCGCATAACAGGTTCCAGTAAGAGACAGATGCTACTTAACTATGCACAAGATTTCTTTGGTCTCTACTTCGAGACTCATATGGCCATAATAACCTCCCAAAAGTCTCAAATGTGTGTCCTATTCGTACCACTGTGCACCAGCATAGTGCACCACCTGTTAGTAACATCAAGGGCAAATATTATGCCTCGTCCCATCTCCCTCTATGCATGTCAGCACAAGTATATAGTAAGATTGTGTTTAACCAGTCAAAAAAACATTGCGTTTTTGCGACCAGAAATCGTCAGTTGCCGACCTCGGCTTGCCATGCAATCCATACAGTGATTTGGTAGAGAAAGAAGTCTTGGTTCTCAATAGCCAGGAGCCCTTAACATCGCAAAGTGCAATATGCGAACATAATTGTTTTGACATTCAATCAGTTTAATGACGATTATAGGTAGATATGTGCTACAAGGTTTCACAATCTCTGTCCACTGCACCCATCGTACTATATAATTATCCATCCATTCAACCTTCCATCAAGATCTACCCACCCTTCCATTAAGGATCCATCCATGAATCCACCTCTTCCTTCATCCTCTTCATCCATCTTGCCACCAAAACTATTTGTTTGGCCATCCATTCACTCATTAATCCATATGTCATGTTTCCATTCACCAAGTTATCCATCCATCCACAACACCATCTGTTCTTCTATCCATCCACCCACCCCTTCCTTTTTGCATCTGTCTCTTTGCCCCACAACCGCATCCATCCACCCATCCATAACCCACACAACCATTCATTCACGCATCAGCTCTCCAGAACATTTGCCCATTTATCAATGTACCCATCCATCCATCCTGGTCAAACACATTCATCCATTCACTCACCCATCCATCCACATCACCAGTCATCCATCCATATATACATACCTGTATGCATGCACCAACCAATCCACCCATCCACAACCCCTTCCATCCAACCCCTTCCATCCAACCCCATAAAGTCCACCCATCCAACCACCCTCATTCAACCCATCCACCCACCCACCCTTCATCTATCGATTAATCTAGTATTCAGTCTATTTATCCATCATTTACTCACCAGTCTACAAGGCAAGCACATTAGCCTACCCATTCATCCATCCATCCATTTGTGCAATTTTCCTGGAGTTGAAGGCAAGTTTGGATGGTAAAAAAGGGACGTGAGAGACTTTCCTATAACAGTCTATGTGGCTAGTAGTACAGAAAAAGTACCCTTGCATGGCTTGGTAACTCTCATTTAGGCTTTGCGTGGTCTTACGTGGCACAAGGGCAATGCAAAACTTTTATAAATTTGCCCCCAGATACCTAGTACAAGCCTGTCCCCAACAGATTCATTCTGCTTAATAAGTGGCACATATATAAATATATATAACAGCCCCCTTCCGCGGTGGAAACATTGCCACGGACCTGTAAGAGGGAGGCGTTCGCTCGCAGCGGTTCAACGCGGCTCGGAGGAGCAGGTGTGAGACGACGGGAGTGGACGACCAACCCAAACAGGTACCAGGCAAATCCGGGAGAGGTCAGAAGGTGGGAGGTGTGCAATCAGTAGCCCCAGAAAGCCGACAGAATTAAGACTAAGAATAGACAAGGCAGTGGGCGAAATCAATAACAAATTGAAGTCAAATAAGTAGCGACCATGTCAGCGGCAACAGTGAAGAACCGAGAGAGCGCAGCGCAGGAGCTGTTCTCTAATGAGGCAACTCGACCAAAGGCAAAGGAAACCAATATTGGTGGTAAAAATGCAGCGGAAGGGACAGACTTAAAAGATAAATATAAGGCACGGAAATGGTAAAGTGGTGGGAGGCCAAATCGCTTCGCCGGTATTTGGAAGTCAATCGTATACCCAGGGGGTTGAGAGTTATGATTGCCCCAACGTACGACACGCCAAATCCTATTCTAATGGCGGAGTGGGCAGAATGTAATCTAGACTCTTCCCGCAAACTCGTGGAGCTACTAGTGAAGCATGCTGAGAAAGATCGGGATGAGATTCTCCCCAAAATAGATATCTTGCTCAAAGAAATTCAGGAAATGAGTGACCCACAAAAATTGAAAAGTAAATTTGAGGAGGAAATGGAACAAAAATTCAACAAAGAAGAAGACAAGATAAAAAATCGTAAAGCGTACAAATTTAGAAGAGACAAGGAGGATTATGAAAACGGCAGAATATTCACGTTTTCTAGAAAATATGACACCATGGGAAAAAATACTGGGAAACCAAGCAACCGAAATGGCCGCCAAACCCCGGAAACATCGCAAACCACGCAACCCATTAGGGAACCGGAATTAGAAACGACATCTTCATCGTGTTCCAGTGTATACACGGAAAGCGGGTCAGAAGGAGGTGATGATCTAGCTGAAACCGTGAAACCGACCATGGGTGAAGAATTAGAATTTATACGCCAGAGTCGGAGGGAAACACTACGCTCGGCAGGAGTAAAACAGCCGGCAAAAAACGAACAAGGAGCAGGCGGGAGAGGAGGGCCGCCCAAAGGAAACGCGAAGAAGCGAGGAGGATGGGGCCGCGGGGCGTGGAAGAACAAACAACAAACATAACAAATAAAGGAAGTGCAAATAAGAATTTGAATGTCAATACCATCATCAATTTGGCGAATATAGATCTGACAGTGGCAGAAAAGCAGCTGCTGTCTTTAGGTCTTTCATACTGCCCCGAAAGTAACTTTCAGTACACAAAAACAAGGGCCGACGTCTTCCAATTCATAAGGAAACTTAAGTTGCAGAAGTTTCATAAGGTACAGACAGCACACAAATTGAAAATAAAATCTAGTGTGGAACAAACAGGACTCACTACAAACCTGACAGCTGGGGATTATGAACTTGTAACAGCTGTTCAAAGTATAATTAATGTGCAAAACAACTTATATAGTGACATGGAGTCACAACAAGAGGATGCGTCAACATCATCAGCATTCCCAATACTCAATACTCAACAAGTTAGGGGTCTGGCAAACAAAAAACCGTAAACACCCTTTAAAAAGAAATCTAAATTTGTGCCTATTATGACAAAGGATTCAATAGATGTTTTCAATGATGCAGTGGTGGCCCAAGTTAAGAAATTGATCACTAAAATTCAAATGACGAAAAGGAACAGATCAAAGGAAGAAAAAGAATACGATCAACTGTTGGACAAAGTGAAGAAAGAAAATAATGTGGTAATTAGAAATTCGGACAAAGGGGGGAATATCGTATTATGGCCTCTTTCACAATATCTAACTGAAGCAAACAACCAGTTCAGCGATATACAATGTTACCACCACAGCTCTCCAATCAAATATAAACACATGCAAGATGATTTATGTAGTAAGTTACTGGCATGGAAAAGCTTGGGTCTTTTGAATACGGAAGAATTTAAATATTTGAAAAAAGAGTACCCAAGAACGCCAGTGATTTACTTCATTCCGAAAATACATAAAGACAAAGATAAACCTCCAGGACGGCCGATCATTTCGGCATGCAATGGTCCACTTGAAAATTTGTCCAGATACATAGATTTCTTCTTGCAGGAACATGTTTGTAAGTTGGAATCCTATGTTAAAGACACCGGAGATTTTCTGTCGAAAATCAGAAGAGTAAAATGGGAGAATGGATACCTTTTAATAACTTTGGATGTCTCCTCCCTATACACTTGTATTAGGAATGTTGATGGATTAAGAGCAGTGGAATATTTTCTAGCAAAACGACCAATGGAATTCACTATGCACAACAAAATGCTCATGGATATGTTGAAGTTTTGTTTAGAGCACAACTTTTTTCTGCTTAATAGACAAATGTACCGACAGATTCAGGGTGTAGCCATGGGGGCCAGCTTCTCCCCCAGCTACGCATGTTTGTTCATGGGCTGGTGGGAGGAGCTGGTCCTCAGAAGGCGGTACCCTGACATCTGTAAAGACAAAATTGTATCTTGGCTAAGGTACATTGATGATTTGATAATAGTGTGGAGAGGCAACTTAGAGGAAGCAGAGGCATTTATTGAAAGCATCAACGATAATCAGGTGAACCTGAATTTCACATCAAATATCAGTAATTGTCAAGTCTCCTTCCTTGATGTGTCAGTCAATATAGTTAACAATGAAATTACAACCACATTATTTAGAAAGGAAACAGCAGGGAATACCCTGCTGCACGCAACGAGTGCACACCCAAAACACCTCATTCATAGCATCCCCTATGGGGAAATGCTTAGGCTGCGTACAATATGTAGTGATGAGCCAGAATTACGAAAACATCAACAGGAAAGCAAGAGTAGATTTCTGGACAGAGGCTACAGTGCGAAAACAGTGGATGCAGCTATTGTTTAGTCGAGACTAAAGTCAAGGGAAGAACTTCTAGGAACAGTGGAAGTCACTGCTATTGGGAATAAGGAAAGTACCCAAGAATCTGAGAACACACCCAGATTAATCATGACATATAATCGACAGCATAAGGAACTGCGCAAAATAATTCAGCGCAATTGGCATCTAGTTAAGGATGATCCTGTCATTGGTGAGAGTCTACCAGACTATCCGGCAATAACATACAGGAAGGCGACCTCCATGGCGGATGTGTTGGTAAAGAGTAGCCCTGAATACAGGGAAAACACAGGGTGGTCTTTAGCACGGAAGGGGTTTTACAAGTGCCCTAGCTGTAAGGCTTGTACATATGGGGTAAACAAAACATGTTATATGACAGAAACCGCATACCATAAAATATCATTTAACTTGTAAAACTGAGTATGTGGTTTACATACTAAAATGCAGCTGCAATCTAAAATATGTTGGCAGCACAAAGCTTCCAAGCCATAAGAGAATTTTACAGCACATTAGGGCGATTAATAACAACGACCCCAACTACCCTGTAGCTAGGCATTTCCATGAAGTGCATGGAGGAAATCCTAAAGACTTAAGATACTATATAATTGACACTGTCCCAATGCAGAGAAGAGGAGGAGACAGGGAGGGAATGCTACGCCGATTAGAAACACACTACATACTTACATTAGATACAAGCAGCCTAAAGGGTTGAATATGAGTGAAGATTTATATACGTTTTTAGATTAAAATGACAATTGCACTATGAAGATTGTGGTTTTGCACTGATGACAATATGTTCTAATCCTCATAAAATGTTAATATGTAAATATCTTAATTGTATTTTGGTACAATTTGTATGAATTTTTTAAGACAGGAATTTTAAGTATATCTATTTTGTATACAATATAGGTTTTAGCTATTTATGGGATTTTAACGACTGAATGAATGAATTGATTTGCATTTCATTGGAATACTGAAATTATCAATTGTGGGAATCATTCTTGGATAGTCGAAAGAAAGCCTTAAGTTAGTAATGCCTATGCAAATACTGTCTCGTTATTGATTGATACATCTAGTACACTTTGTCTTTGGTTGAGGAAATCAATTTTAAACATATAACTATAAATTCATCTATCACTCAGGGTGTTGCAATTGGATATGAGTTATAGTGGTTTTCAGTAATGATTTGGTTTTCAATATATTTTTGTATTAGTTTCACTTGAGTTCTGGGGATGCACTGTAGTATTATGGTGATTAGATGTACAGAAATCTTACAGCTGAAGGTGATATAAATATGGGGCTTGAACAGTGGAACGAGGCTGGGAATGTAACATGTGGCAGTGCAACATTTAAAGGTTTTGTATTAATGTATTTTACAGTTATTTTTGATTCTCATGTTTCGTGTTTTTGAAGCAATGATGAAAAATGTATTACACAGATAGCCACAGACCACGTCCCAGTGTTTTAAACAAATGATTTGTTTAAGTATATTTGAACCCAGAGTATTTTACATATCACACAGAAAATGAAACTTTCACAACTGTAAAGAAGTATTTTTTTCTATGTCCATCTAATGCACTGTCACTTTAAAAGGAGGTGCATTACACGACACTGTTGTCATGTGATCAAGGCACGGAGCTGCCGAAACGCGTCGTGATGTTGATGTGGTCGCACTTTTGAAAATAAATTAAAGAAGCACTGAATCGGGTCTACCTCGTCTGATTGCAAGTCTGTTGGTGAGAAGTTGTGGAGGACGAGTCTTGCAGCATATATATATATATATTACCTACTGGCGGTCGCCAGTAGGTAGTTATAGTTAGGATTGTTTTCCATAGGGAAATCGCAACATTCTATTGGGAATAACTTTGGCGCCGATTGAGGGATCTGCCTTTAATTTTCCTTAACTTTGCCTCGCTACGCTCCGCTCCTTCCCTGAAAGTTTCGGGGGGATTCGTCAAGCGGGGGCCGAGATAAAAGGGGGGTCCCAAAACGTGTTTTCCCCATGTTAATTTCCATAGGGCGGTTGGACTCACTTTTAGCCCGAACGGCTGAATGGTTTTCCACCAAACTTGGCAAAATTGTAGGGACTGGTAGCCCGATGTGCCTTTGCTAAGTCTCAAGATATGTGCTCCAGTGGACATTGAGTAATTTAGGTTCAAAAAAATATATATATCTATAGCAGCTCACCCGTGAGCTCACCCGTACGCTTACGGTACGCGTACGTGCGCGTACGGTACGCGCACGTACGCGTACCGTACGCGTACCTCTACGTGCGCAAGCTGCATTCTGATTGTCTGTCAACACTCCAAAACAGAAACTGTTGGCAGCCATCTTGTGCCTCGGTAGACTGAGGCACAGGAAAGCAGAAAAACAAACGTGTAGAACTCAAAAAGGGGGCAGGGTAGAAGCATCCTGACCCCTTAGGCCTGCTCAGGGGGTACCACAAGGACCCCCAAGGCCCAAAAAAAAACCAAATAATTTCGGAAAGTCGCGGGGTACGCGTATGGTGTGCATACGGTACGCGCACGGTACGCGTACGGTGCGCGTACCTCATTTTTTAAAAAAGATTTGGGGGCCTTGTAGAAACACCCTGACCCCCCTAGGGCTGTTCAGGTGGTCCCACAAGGATATTAACATATATAAACGTTATCCGCTAATAGAATTAGCATTTAAAAAACCTTGCGAGTTCACTGAAAAAAACAAAGGTTTAAGGCCTTATATAGTTAGGAATTAGCATTTAAAAAACCTTTGAAATTCACCAATTTTTGGCTTTTCTGAACAGTTTTATATTTATTTTGTATTTTTTATGGGGAGAAACAAAAAACAGGGAATTGTAAACGGCTCAACTGGAGCAAAAAAAAATCAGGAAAATATTAAGGTTTCTTCGGGCATTTGTGGTTATCACCAGCAAGGTTGATGAGTGTAATGCTTTGCTCACCATAAGTAATTGTTTTGCCACAATGTATACAAACAATTTTGTATCCCCCAAACTTTGGTTGTATATTTGGAATCATCTGACTTGCCTCTGGACCTGATGGAGTGGGTTCTTTGGTTGTTGAGGTTCTGGCAGATGATTGGGGTAGGTTTCTGCAGAGTTCTCTCACCTCTGCTGCAGAATAGTTATTGGGGTGCAAACATTGCATGTGCCGAATCATTGTATGATTCCCAAAGGAATATT
This sequence comes from Lissotriton helveticus, assembly GCF_964261635.1. Lineage (NCBI taxonomy): Eukaryota > Metazoa > Chordata > Amphibia > Caudata > Salamandridae > Lissotriton > Lissotriton helveticus. The sequence goes on along the minus strand of NC_136063.1, from coordinate 794,436,581 downwards.
TTTTTGCAGGGTTCCCCCTGGATAGCACAGCACCACAGATGAGACAGGTCACCTTTGCAGCGTTCACTTTTTTTTTTTAAAACTCCTATATAAAATGCTCCCTAGGTTTGTATGGGGGATTGTCTTCAGGCAAGAACTGCCTACTCCCCTCCTCCTCCTCCTCCTCTTCTTCTTGACCACCAATGTGATGTTGTGGTGGTCCTTGTGGTGGTGGTGGTGGTGGTGCAGATGCTCCAGCTGCTGCTGCTACTGTAGCCATTTCTGTAACAATACAAGCAGGTCTTCCTCACTCAAACAACAAAGTGAGAATGAGGAAAAAAGGTGGGGGCTTTCATCATCTGGAAAACAAAACTGTTCTGAACCAATGAAAAGTGTTATTTTCAAGTCACATGACCCGGCTTTCATCATTTGGAAACCAAAAGTGTTTTGAAGCAATGAAAAGTGTTATTTGCAGGTCACATGACCCGACGCGCTTACGCTACGCGCCCCGGGTCGCGCCCGGGGGCGCATAGAGTGAGTGCGTCGGGTCGCGCTCGGGGGCGTTTACGTAGCGCGATCGTATGCGCTCAGGCGCTTCCGGGTGCGTTTACGCCGTGCGTCATAAGACGCATCACGCGGCTACGCGATACGTCACGATGATGTTTTCGTTCGCGGAAATAGCGCTAACGGGACGCTCACCGGTACGCGCAACGGGGCACGGCATTCTGCGCTTACCGGTGAGCGCATCGGTAAGCGCCCCGGGAGCGCTCTGGGGCAAAAAATAAATAAATAAACATAAAAAAAATACTATTACATAATTATACAATATAAAATTCGTTATAAAAAATATTACTTTTCATATCTATATATATTTGCTATTAAAAAACCTTTGAAATTCACTGAAAAAACCATAGGTTTCACACCAGTTATAGTTAGGAATTAGCATTTAAAAAACCTATTAAATTCACTGAAAAAACCATAGGGTTCACACCAGTTATAGTTAGCTGGAAATGTTACTCGCATAAAACCAATGAAATTCCCACGTTATAGTTAGTTGGACTCACTATAACTTGCGCGTGCAATGCACTGCTGATGACGTCACATATTACATCACTCATGACATGGTCAGTGACATCACTCATGACATCACTCATGACACCATCCAGTGAATGTGTGTCTTTCTGAAAAATAAATATGTTTTATATATGTATATGTAATGGTTGATGGAAGAATAAATGTTTAAATAAGTGTCTAAATGGATGTGTTTTTTTAAAAAATTGATTGGTTAACTGGCTTATTAAGTGTCTCTTAGTGAATACATATATTAGAGAGTAATGTTTAAATATTTAAATATATGTATTAGTGTTTCACTTTGTGTATAAGTGGCTGCATGGGTTGGTGAGTAGCTACATGTGTATGTATATGGGTTATTAGATGTTTTTCTTAGTATCAGTATGAGTGTTTGTATGGTTTGGTGGGGGTATTACTTAGCACATAGATGCATGAATGACTGACTCTCTCTTTGTATGTGTTTTGAAGACAGCATATGTGCAGGACTGTATGGGTGGATGAGTGTGTATGTGTGTGTGTTAGTGAGTGAATGACTGTCTCACTAGTGTCTTTATCAGTAACTACATATGTTTTAATCTAGTATATGTGAATATTGATGTATATAAGTGAGTATATGTGAGAGTGAGGGATTGTAAGAGTTCCTGTTTAAATTAGTATGTGTTTCTATAAGTGATTGTTTAAGAGAGTAAGTATGTGTAAGTTTCCTTAGAAGTAAAGTGGTAGTGTGTGTATAGCTGTATATGCAAATAAATGGATGTTCAATAGTTTATTAGCATGTGTGAGTATGTGTGAGAGTATCTTTTGGATGACTGTCGGTGTGTAACAGGATGTATAGGTGTATCACTCCATATGATGAGTGAGTATATGTATGAGTGACTATATAGAACTGTGGGTGAATGAGTGGATGTGTATATAGATGGTGGAATTACTGAATTGGTTGTTGTAACTGGTATGGGTATCTCCTTTTTTTGTAAATTTTAGTTTCTATTTTTGAATATGTGTTTCAAGGGTTACATTACACTGAAAGGAGGTCTGTTACTCTGTCATAAGGATGGTGTCATCAGTGATGTCATGAGTGATGTCACTGACCATGTCATGAGTGATGTAATATGTGACGTCATCAGCAGTGCATTGCACGCGCAAGTTATAGTGAGTCCAACTAACTATAACGTGGGAATATATATATATATATATATATATATATATATATATATATATTCACTGAAAAAAACATAGGTTTGACACCAGTTATAGTTAGGTGGAAATTTTACTCGCATAAAACCATTGAAATTCCCACGTTATAGTTAGTTGGACTCACTATAACTTGCGCGTGCAATGCACTGCTGATGACGTCACATATTACATCACTCATGACATGGTCAGTGACATCACTCATGACATCACTGATGACATCTCAAATGACATCACTGATGACAACATCCTTGTGACAAAGTGGCAGACCTCCTATCAGCATAAAATAACCTTTGACACACACATTCAAAAATAGAAACTAACATTTTCTTAAAAAAGGAGAAACCAATACCAATTACAACAACTTATTAGGTAATTCCAACATCTACATACACATCCACTCATTCATCAACAGTTCTATATAGTCACTCATGCATGTACTTACGCATCATATGTACTCATACACCTATACATCCTGTTACACACTAATACTCATCCATATAGTTACTCACACACAAATTCACACATGCAAATAAACTATCAAAAAACCATTTACTTGATTATACTGCTATATACACACCACTACACATACTTCTACAGAAACGGAAACATATTTACTCTCTTAAACAATCAATTATAAAAACACATACTCACTAACCCACCCATACACACAATCATCCACCCATACAGTCTCGCACACATGCTGTCTTCAAAATACATACAAATAGTGAGTCACTCATTCATGCATCTGTGCTCTAAGTAATATCCCCCACCGAACCATACAGACACTGATACTGATACTCAAAAAAACAACTAATAACCCATATACACACTCATGTAGCTACTCACCAACCCATGCAGCCACTTATACACAAAGTGAGACACAGATACAGATATTTAAATATTTAAACATTACTCGCTAATATATGTATTCACTAAGATACATTTAATAAGTCAGTTAACCAATCAATTTTACACAAAAAAAATCCATTTAGACATTTATTTACCCATTTATTCTTCCATCAACCTTTAGATATACATATATAAAAAATAGTTATTTTTCAGAAGGATACACATTCACTGGATGATGTCATCAGTGATGTCATTTGAGATGTCATCAGTGATGTCATGAGTGATGTCACTGACCATGTCATGAGTGATGTAATATGTGACGTCATCAGCAGTGCATTGCACGCGCAAGTTATAGTGAGTCCAACTAACTATAACATGGGAATTTCAATGGTTTTATGCGAGTAAAATTTCCACCTAACTATAACTGGTGTGAAACCTATGGTTTTTTCAGTGAATTTAATAGGTTTTTTAAATGCTAATTCCTAACTATAACTGGTGTGAAACCTATGGTTTTTTCAGTGAAAAAAAAAATAATATATATATATATATATATATAAAATTTCTATAGCAAAATGAAACCCCTCATTTTGTTCCTTTTCAAATTAAATGTATTAAGTGTTACCACTTTATTCCAATCAAGATGACTTCAGGTGTGCCATACTTTTGTCATAAGTAAGACTGTTAGCGTTCTAGTTGTTCTTTAGAACACTCTGGGACATTCTGTCATTGGGCTATAGTTGGGCTACATCTGGCTGATATTTGGGCTACATTTAGGCTCTTTTGTCTCTGGTGGCCATCTTGGGAGACTGCATATCAGAATTTTTTTAATGAAATATAAGAGGATTTGAGAAGTCACTCAAAATGGGCCCTAATTTTTCTTTCTTTAGCACTAATCATAATTTCTATCGCAAAATGAACCCCCTCATTTTGTTCCTTTGCAAAAAAAATGGTTTAAGTGTTAACACTTTATTCCAATCAAGATGACTTCAGGTGTGCCATACTTTTGTCATAAGAAAGACTGTTAGCGCTCTAGTTGTTCTGTAGAACACTCTGGGACATTCTGTCATTGGGCTATAGTTGGGCTACATCTGGCTGATATTTGGGCTACATTTGTTTTTTTTGTCTCTGGTGGCCATCTTTGGGCTACATTGGGCTACATTGGGCTACATTTGGGCTCTAACATATATATAGCCCAATGTAGCCCAATATATATTTTTTCAAAGTTAATTTTCGTAAAAACCACTGGAGCATATATCTTGAGACATAGCAAAGGAACATCGGGGTACCAGTCCCTACAATTTTGCCAAGTTTGGTGGAAATCCATTCAACCGTTCGGGCTAAAAGTGAGTCCAACCGCCCTATGGAAATTAACATGGGGAAAACACGTTTTGGGACCCCCCTTTTATCTCGGCCCCCGCTTGACGGATCCCCGCGAAACTTTCAGGGAAGGAGCGGAGCGCAGCGAGGCAAAGTTAAGGAAAATTACAGGCAGATCCCTCATTCGGCGCCAGAGTTATTCCCAATAGAATGTTGCAGATTTCCTATGGAAAACAATCCTAACTATAACTACCTACTGGCGACCGCCAGTAGGTAATATATATATATATATATATATATATATATATATATATATATATATATATATATATATATATATATATATATATGTATATATGTATATATATATATATATACGCACAAACACACATATAGATGTACATCTCTCTCTCTCTCTCTCTCTCTCTTCAGTATCTATGTATCTATCTATCTATCTATCTATCTGTCTATCTATCTATCTATCTATCTATCTGTCTGTCTGTCTGTCTGTCTGTCTGTTTTTCTGTCTGACTGTCTAGCTATCTATCTATTCACACTGAAAAAACAAAGATTGTAGTTGAGTAGCCATTAATGTTAAAAATACAATTTTAAACAAAAAAACTGAAAATTACCAGTTATAGCTTACCGAGCTAACTATAACGTGTGCTCCGCCATCCACTGCTTATGATCTCAAATATTAAATCACACATGACATGTTCATTTCACTAATTGATGACATCATCCAATGAGTTGACAGTTTGGTATGCGCTTCTAACATTAAAAGATATTTAGAGAGCGACATCTAGAGCAAATCTGTTATAGGTCCTGTACTGCTAAGGAGTATATGCTTTTGCAACATGGTTGGCTTACTAATGGGGCTTGAGTGCGTGGATGGGGTGGGCTCTCCATGAAGACTTGTCCACAGGACAAAGTTTATGTGCAGCAGTAGCTTCACTACCTAACAGGATTTGAGAGTCTGTAGGTAGTGGAACAGTAGTGCACTGGGCAACAGCTTTGTGTAGTAGGGGCATGGCAACCTAATGGGGCTTGGGTATCTGGACAGTGTCCCCTGCATGAAGAGCTATGCACAGAGTGAAGGCAGTGCATAGAAGAGACTTGAACAGCTAATATGGCTTGGTTGTCTAGTGGGAGTGGCCTCTCTCTGAAGATCTGTGCATAGGGTGAAGGCTGTGTATAATAGTGGGTGCTTGGTCACGTAATGGGGATGTAGTGTCTGGAGGGAGTAGGCTCTCTTTGAAGAGCTCTGCACAGGGTTAAGAAAGTGTGCAGTAGGAGCTTTGGCATCTAATAGGGCTACAGTGTCTGCAGGTAGGGGACTCTCCTTGTAAACTCGTGTGCATAACGAAGGATGTGCATAGGAAGGACTTGGTCACCTAATGAATGTATGAATGTAGTGTGTCTACAGGGAGTGGGATACAGTGTCCTTATTTTACGTGAGCACTAATATCTGCAGCTGGGAGGTCTGTTGTCTCCCACATGTTCAACATACACCATTTTGCCGAGATGAACATGTCCCCTCCGCACACGTTCATCATATAGGATGTCACTGCAACCCAGTATGCCTGGAGTATCTGGCGTTCCCACAGCATGTGGAAATATTTACCCTCCCGACCACATCCCTTAGGGCACACAGGTGACTCAGTCCTACCCATCTTGACCAAGGTTGTACTGGAATAGTAAATCAGGTGTTAAAATGTTTTTGCACTAGCCTAAAGTGGGAGTGGATGTCCACTTCTCTGGGGGATGCCAATGCATCCTGCCACTCGTTGTCTTCCAATTATCCCAGATCCAGCCCCAATTTTTCTCAGAGTTGCAACAAGAGATCAGGGGAATTATTTAGAGTTTTACGGTAGGTCAGGGAGATTGACAGTTTTTGCATGTAGTCGTCAGGCAACTTGTCTACCAGCCATGTGGACTCGGCTCCTCTCCTCTCGGTATCGCTCCCCACAAGGCGTGCCTAATGTTGAGGTAGTGGAATGTCTCTGGAGAAGCCAATTGGTGTTACTTTTGTAAATCATCAAAGGACTTACCCTCTCCATGTGCCCACAAATCTCTTACCTGTGAGACGCCTATAAAATCCCACTTTTGGAAACCCTGGTATCTAGCCTGTAGGCCCAATTGTGCGGTTTCCCAAAGCGGCGTAGCCTGGGTGATTTTACCTCGCCAATTCAGTGATGCCCAAGCGGTGTGCCAAATCTTAATTGTTACTGAGGTCGGGTTGGGCAATAATTTAGTGTGTTTACCCAGATAGAGAGCTCGAAGATAACCCCCTGGTTGCATATTCCGCTGAACGATCACAGAAAAAGTGGACTCAATGATTCACAGTTGTAAGTTGGGCTGCCTAGTCGTACTGTTGGAGAGCCGGGAGCGCTATCCCTCCATCATGCCAGCCCCGAGTCAGCTTCCACAAAGATATCCCGGGGGCTTTCCCATCCCAGAGGAGCATCCGGACTACAGTTTCTATCGCCCAGAAATAAGAGGGCAGAATCAGGTATGGAGTGTTGTGAAGGATGTAAAGGAAACGAGGCAAAGCCATCATTTTGAACAAAGCTGTTTTCCCCAACATGGATAAGGGTAGGGCTCTTCAGTGTTGGACATCGCTCCTTAGTCTATGTAATGGGGGCTCCAGGTTGTGATTGTGAAAGACCACTGAGTCCCTGATGACAAATATACCTAGATAGCGAAACCCCTCCATCACCATCTGGGACTCACATACAATATATGGAATATTCTATGGATCGTAGTATACTGACTTGCCACATAGAGCAGAATGTCATCCGCATAGAGGGAGATTCGGTCCTCCCAGTCCTGAGACCACTTCAGCGCCCCAATCAGTGGGTCTTCCCGTATCCAGACCGCCAACGGTTCAAACACAAGGGCTAAAATCAATGGGGAAAGGGGGCAGCTCTGTCTCGTGCCTCTACGCAGCTGGAAGGTTGCTGATCTTCATCCATTCACTGCCACTTGTGCTAAAGGGTCCGTATAGAGGAGTCGGTCCCAGGATAAAATGTTTGGACTGAACCCTTGTTTTTCCAAGACTCCATACATAAATGGTCACTCTATTTTATCAAAAGCCATCTTTGCATCCAATGAGACCACTACAGCATCTTCCTGGATGGGGGAGGCGCAGCCCAGTACCCCGCGTAAGCACCTTAAATTAAGTGCACTGTTTCTATTCGGCATAAAGCCGACTGATTTGGGTAGGCCAGTGTGTAATTACTTGGGACAGTCCAAAAGCCAGTAGCTTTGCCAGGATCTTAACCTTCGCATTTAGCAGTTAGATTGGCCTGTAGGACGTACAAAGATCTGGTGGTTTATTGGTCTTATGGATGACTACAATCATGGCTAATCGTTGATCAGCCGGTAGTTTCCCAAAGTTTCCACCTTCCTGGAACATGCATTTCAAAAAGCAGATTATTTTATATGCGGTGAGCTTGTATAATTCAATGGGAAGGCCATTCGGGCCCATCACCTCTCCAACATTCAACACCCAAATGGCCTGTAAGATCTCCCTATCAGTTAGGTCTTGCTCAAGGAGGTCTGTCAGCCGACGTAAGGCAGGGCACACGGGGGTCTGGTAACAATTCGCACGATTCATCTATAGTTGTTGTCGAAGAAGGGGAGTATAGCGTGGCATAGTAGCTCACAAATGTGTACACTATGCTCTGCCTGTCTCTTACCAGAGTCCCTTTCTCATTAGAAACACCCATCTCAACATCGCCTCTCTCTTGTGTAACCACATCAGGTGTTTACCCGCTCTAACACCAACCTCATACAGGCAATTCTGATTCGCTCTGTGCCTGGCAGCCTCTTCTGCAATATCTCTGTATTCCTTACGTCTAAGTGCCAGGTCAGTTTCCAGTTCCTGAATTTCCTTCTCAAGGGATATTAACCTCACTCTTTTTTGTGACTAGTGATCAGGGAGATAGCCTGACCCCCTATTACAGCCTTATATGCCTACCACAATCCCGAAGCTGAATCCATCGATCCCTCACTTTCCTCAAAGTAGCAATCAGTGACCACCCGGAGGACCGTCCTTATTTTTGGCACCTTAAGGTACCAGGGGTTGAGTGTCGGTATGTATTCCCCTAGTCTAGATCACCTTCTATAGGTTGCAGACTGAGGAGTGATCAGAGTTGCCCCGTGCTAAATGTTGTACGTCACCGAATGCCGGGAGTTGCTGGGCCAGGGTGAATATATAATCGATCCGAGAGAGGCTCCCATGTGCACCTGAGTGAAATGTGTATTGACGTACAGTGGAGTTAACCCTTTGCAATAGATCTAGTAGGCCCATTGCGGACATAAAATGTGACACAGCTTTCCCGGAGGTCTCGTCCTGCATGGGGTCAGTGGGCTTTATCTTTGCAAAGGGCTGCATTACAGTCACTGCCCAGTAATAATTTCCTCTCTGGGAGGTGGAGAATAACCAACCCCAAGTCCATGAGCGCTGAAGTATGAGGTTTCAGGAGTATGTAGAGGGAATTACTATTGAGCAACCAGCCCGACCAGTACCCCGCGGGTGCCAAAAAACGGCCATGTTTTCAAATATTGCAGGACTACCACCCATTTTATCTTGTCATTTAGGCCCTTGGTGTTCCAGGAGAGGAGTTTAAAGTTATATGTTGGTTTCAGGGTAGCTATCGGGGTTGTGTAGTGGGCGTTTCACAGCCAAGGCAAGGGTAAAAACCATGTGGACTTTCCTCCGCTCATCTGTCTCTAGGACGGTGGCGTAGTTTTGTGGTGCCAAAGTGTAGTCTGATATTATTATTATTATTATGGAAATTTGTTAAGCGCGCGGCTACCCCCAACGGGCGTTGCCCAAGCGCTGTAGACAGCTGAGCAACAAAAAACACATATAGGCTACTGGTTGGAAAACAGCCCGGTCCTCAAGTTGCACCTAAACAGGGATTCAGATTCAGTAAGCCGGAGACTTAGCGGTAGACTGTTCCAGAGCTTAGCCGTAACCACTGCAAAAGCTCTACCCCCTTTTCTAGAGCATTGAAAACGAGGGGAGGGGGGCATAGGAGGCTGAGGTGGTTAGATCGAACTGCTAGGGATGAGTGCACCAGCTTCAGCCTCTGTCTAAGGTACACTGGTCCCTTGCCCTTCAGAGCCCTGAACGACAAGACCAGGGCCTTAAACTGGATGCGGGAGGGCACCGGGAGCCAGTGGAGTTTCCGCAGATGTGGGGTAATTGAATGGCGATAAGGGATGTTGCGTATCAACCTAGCAGCCGTATTCTGCACAATCTGCAGCCGGTTGATAAGATATGCCGGTGCTCCCACATATAAGCTGTTGGAATAATCCAAGTGGGAGGTGATAAGGGCATGAATGATTGTCCTCCGCGAGTCCAGAGGGAGAAATGGGGAGACTTTCCTAATCATGCGCAGTTTGCCGAAACATGCGGAGGTGACCTTATTGATTTGGGCCTTGTAAGACAGGTCATTGTCAACTAGAAAGCCCAGATTCCGGGCAGATTTAACAGGGGATGGAGGGGGTTGAGCTGATAAGGGCTGGCACAATCTACTTGTCTTAAATTAACTCCTCTTCCTTAAGAGGCCACCATCACTGCTACCAACAATAACTCCAAAAACATAAAAACGCAATAAAGAAATTGTGCAAATAGTACATCCCCCTCCCTGCTTCCCTGCACAGTGGACTCAAAACTGCCCACCTCCCAACTTTGCAGAGTGCCTGGTAACCCAACCCTCATAACTTATTGTAGGGGAGCGAAGGCCCACCAAGGAGCCGCCTCACCGCTTCTCCCCACATAACAAATACAGACTGTTACCGGTCTTTTGTAGATCAGTCCCACAGGTACGTTCCAGGCATTCAAATTGGTGGATCAACCCCACCCATGTCAGCTGGCGAAGGGAGACCCCCCCGCCTGCCCCAGTCCCTTGGTGAATTCTATGATCCACACAAGAGTCAATCAATTCCCACTGTAATGCTCCAATCAACCAGTACATATGAGTACATATGAGTTAGGCCTCAGGCGTTGCAGTTCTGGGGTTTTCTCCTGTTGGGTCATCGTCCACTGGGTTCTGGCGCTGGCTCTGTAGTCATGCTCTCCCACATTCTGGGTTCCCCGGGAGCCGGATCTTTTGTCTTTGATTGGCCGCCAGCTGTCAAACCAGTTCCATGCCTCCTTGGGGGTCTCAAAAAACCAAGTTTTACCTTCCGCTTCCGCTCAAAGTTTGGCTGGAAAGACCATTGCATATTTTAGTTCCTTATCACCCATGTTTTTTTTACTTCAAAGAAGGAGCGTCTCAACTTATGCACTCAGATGGTGAAATCTGGAAAAATGTGATAGTGACATTTTCAAGTTTGAGTGAGGGCGCACTCCGTGCTGTTTGCAGTTTTACATCTATGTCCCTATAATTGAATATTCACACCACAATTTGATGTGGAGGAGCCCCAGGCTTCAGTGGACGCCCCAGAACCCTAGTTCCTCCACAAATAGATCCATTGACAGACCTTCTGTTCGCTCTGGCACTCCCAAAATACAGACATTGTTTAGGCGTGACCGCCCATCAAAGTCTTCCTGTTAGAAATGGGGGTCTCTAGTTGGCAGAAGTATGCACATTTGACAAAGTAGGGACCCTTGCTTTTAGTCAGGGTAAGGGAGTTACACACCTTAGATAAGTCCTGCTCACCCCCTTGGTAGCTTGGCACGAGCAGACAGGCTTATCCCAAAGGCAATGTGTAAAGTATTTGTACCCAAACACACAGTAACACAGTGAGAACACCATAAATGGACACCACACCAAAGTATATTTATCTAAACCAAGCAAGACCAAAACGACAAAAATCCAACATACATGTATCAGGATATCACATTTATAATGGTTACCTCAAAAATAGAACTGAAGAAACAAAATAGCTCCATCTGGGGCTATTACGACGCTGTGACAGGCATAAATCCAAAGTATGACGCTAACCGCAAGGTACGCGGGCCGGGCACAGATTCACACAGACCCCCAAACAACAGTACCTTAGAAAACGAAGCCAACAGGTGATTCATTGAGTTGTGGAGGTGAGGTGTCGATGCTGAGGCAAAGCCAGTTTCTTTCTGCCACAGGGGAAGCGAGGCATTGAGTCCGTGAGTAGGCGAGGTGTCGAGTCCGGGACAGGGAAGTTAGGCTGCATTGGCAGTGAGGCGTCGGTTCTGGTGAGGCGATGCAACATTGAAGAGTTCGTGAAGTTACCCTCGTCGGTTATCAGCTTCGCGATAACGGGATGCTGGCGCTGGTGGCGACGGAGTTGATAGAAGCGTTGGGCTGCAACTGTCAACAGGTGTCGACAGGCATCAGAGATGCAGTGCATGTGGGGCAGTGTGTAGTGCACTTCATGAGCGGTGCCTCCAGCCTTGGTGCCGGTCTCAGTGTCACCGGAGGTGGTGCTGACGGGTTTGGAGTTGTTTTGCTTGCTTTGCAGCAACAACCACACAATTCTCAGGGCCCAGGAAATGGAATTGGTGCTGTTTTGGAGCCCACAGAGGAGTCCATGTACTGATCAGTGTGTGCAGATGAAGTATTTGTGGACCTGAGATTTCAGAACAGGAGGCAAGCACACACAAGCCCTTGGAGATTCTTCTTCAAGCAGATTCACAGCAAAGTTCCAGTCTTTGTCCTCTCCTTGGCAGAAGCAGAAACACTGTAGGCCAACCCAGCAAAGCAACACAGCAAAGGGGCAGTACTCCTCCTTAGAGATCTTCAGCTGTTTTCCTTGGCAGAGGTTCCTCTTGAGTACAGAAGTTATCTAATTCTCTGAAGTTAAAGGTATAATATGTATACCCCCAGTTTCTCTTTCTTTTCTTGGTGGCAAGGGTCTCTGAGCCCAGTCCAAACCAGTTCTGCCCTCTCTGGCCTAGCTTCGCTACAGGAGGTGGAGACAGCATTGTGCAGAGAAGACATGGTCTATTAAGGTGCTAGTGAAACTTTCCCCATCTTTCTAAATGCAGCCAAGGTCTATTAAGCCCTGCTATGAGTCACTCAGGAGAGGCAGAACACAGCTCAAACCTCAAATCAAGACAGTCAATACACAAACAGCAAAGGCACACAGAATGGTTAAAACAAGGAAATGCATACTTTCACACAATTTAAACACCATCTTCACTAAAAGATGTGTTATTAAATTCTGAGTTCAGAGTACATCTTATTATGCTTGGAAGATGTTTCACAGCAACTCCCATGTCAGCCTATGGGACAGCTACTGTTTCAATAGTGAAAAACTAAATTGGCTGCATTTCACTTTCCGGACATGTAAAGTACACCAGTACGTGTCCTACCTTGTACATACACTGCAACCTGCCCATGGGGGTACCTTGGGTATACCTTAGAGGGGTCTTACACATAAGAAGAGGGAATGTTAGGGCCTGGCAAGTGAGTATAATTGCCAAGTTGACATGGCAGTTTAGAACTGTGCACGCAGACACTGCAGTGGCAGGTCTCAGATACTTTTCCAGGGCTACTTATGTGGGTGACACAGTCAGTGCTGCAGGCCCACTAGTAGCATTTGAATTACAGGTCCTGAGCACACACAGTGCACTGTACTATGGACGTATCAGTAAATTAAATGTGCCAATCATGGATAACCAATCATAGTAACAATTTACACAGGGAGCACTCACACTTTGACACTGATCAGCAGTGGCAAAATGCCCAAAGTAACTAAACCAGCAAAAACGAAATCCAGCATACCATCAAAAATACAGAGGGTAGAGGCAAACTGTCGGGGCAAACCTCACCAAGGATGCCAAGTCTAACACTTCAACTTTGGCCTCAAACACTTTTGTACTGGTTTGGAGTTCCCTGACTTGAGTCCTGAGTGTTTTGGTTTCGGTCTGTAAAGTTGTTATCGAGTCCTCTGCAAGTTTGACTCGGGAACCCAGATTTCGCAAGTCAGCATGCATCCGACTAACTTCCGAGGTGACTGCATCTATCTTACCCTCCATGGCGGTACTAACACCCTGAATTGCCGTCATGATATTTTGTAGCGTTAAGTCCTCTTCCAGTGCAGGTGATGACTGTCATTGCTCCTCTCCTATTGGGGGTAGCACCTCAGGTTTGGCTTGTGCATATTTGTCCATCTTAGTTTGATGGGTCCCTCGGAATCCCTTACCTCCAGACATTGGGAATCCGGCTGAAAAGGCATGGGAGGGAGGAAGGAAGAGGGGGACCCAAGACTCCCCGCCACCTACCAGAGGGCAATGGTGACACCTCCATAGCCTGTCGGTGCCTTTTCTCCCCTCCGCCAATGAGTGGAAGCCCTCCCACGCCGATTCTCACCCACCGGGTCACTGCAGCTGTGCTGTTCACTTAGCAGAAATGGATTCTTTCAATGCGTGTTTGGGGGCCATACCATGGGCCAGTTGAGTTGTACGGGGGACCAAGCATTGCAGGCAACAGGGCTCCACATCTCCACCACCTCACGGCAAGCGCCTCCCCCGAGGGACAAAAAAACGTACATTTGTTGGCTCAAGGAACCAAGAGCCGGGCCCACTCCTCCTGGGTGCCTGTACATTGCAGGCCGGGTCTCTCTTTCCTTGCCGATAGCACTGCAGCCTGGGCGGCGCTTCTCGTGGGGCCACACAGATCCCCCAGGCCTTTAACAGGTGGATGCATATTCGCTAACTGGCACCCTTCTCCATTGACTTCTCACTCACTGCCCCTTGGATCCGGGCAGGCCCCCCCCCAGGGCCTTCACTCAGACCGTCACCCCTCACAGGTCAGCCTCAGCCAGTCGAGTCTCCGCCCAGCACTCGGCCTGACCGGTCACACAGCAAAGCCTCAAAGCACCACACCTCCTCACCATGTCTCTGCCGGCGGCACTTCATGTTCCATTTTGGTCAGTACCTGGACCCGTGTGGTGCAACACCGTGAGTCCGGTCATTAGCAGTGCCACCCTTCCTGAGGATTTAGCTCACTTTAGCTCAGGATGTGCTCATTCAGCAAGGCCCCAGCAGCCAACGTTGACATTGGGGCTGGAGACAGACGGGAAAAAGATTCTGCTGGTTACTCTCAACAGTGTGCACCCTTCTCAATGGGTGAGCTCAGCAGTTTGTGGATATATGAATGGATATTTAGGAGGTTTCATGGCGAGCGGCCAGAGCCCCTTCAAGACATCGCCATCTTAATTGGTGGATGGCCACGCTCCCCGTCTTACAATATTTGACACTCTCCACTTGATTTTGCTAATTTAAAAGACAGAGACTGATTTGGCTGCATTTCTCACATCGGTGTTCTCTGTAAACCAAGTACTGGTGCGATTTCTCGCATGGTTGGAGTATTTTTTATAATAACTACTGCATTCTAATTCTCGATCTCAGAAACAATTGACTTACTGAAAGTATGTTTTCACCTTTTTTTAGGTCTCGCCTAGCTCTGCAGCGCGCATGCGCTACTCCCTCTGCGAGACGTATTGTGGTAGAGGAGATTTCAGAAGGGTACTTGAAGCCCCGTCCATCATTTTCATTGGCAGGCTTCATCGTTTATGCTAAACGGTGACCTCCGATTGAAAATGAGGCTTCTTTGTTATCGCCCTGTCTCCGTTTGGGACAGCCCATCCGGAATGGATCGTTTGCTTAACGGCTGTCGTGAGGGTATTTCTTGTCTAAAGGAGGGGTGTAGTGACGGATCATGTTTCCGAAGTCTGGTTTTTTTTTCTAAATGTGATTATGTCTGCCAGTGACGACATTACAAAACAGCACTGTGCACAGTCTACACTGAAATAAAACGTTCACGCTACTGTATTTTTCCTCACCATAAATCTAATGTTTAGTTTAAACAGATTTCTGTGCTGATATATATACACCATCTCCCCTCCCTGCCTCCAGAGCACATGTGTGCACCATCTCCTCCCTCTGCCAGCCGCAGAGGCTTCCTTCAACTCTTCAACCAGTCACTGCTCAACACCAGAGTCCAGCCTTCTTTTGTTGTTTATTGAGGTGTCAAAACGCCCCTTCATGCCCAAGGGGATCCTTTCGCTTGGCCTTGCTGTAGTGATGTACCAACAGTAAAAAGGTGTGAGATCACCATCACTGCAGATATAGGTGTGAGATCACTATCACTGCAGATATTACTTCAGATATAAGTGTGAGATCACTATCACTGCAGATATAGGTGAGATCACCATCACTGCAGATATAGGTGTGAGATCACTATCACTGCAGATATAGGTGTGAGATCACTATTGCTGCAGATATTGGTGTGAGATCACCATCACTGCAGATATAGGTGTGCGATCACTATCACTGCAGATATAGGTGTGAGGTCACTGTCGCTGCAGATATTACTTCAGATATAGGTGTGAGATCACTATCACTGCAGTAATATAGAATCCCTACGTGTTCGGTATACAAGAGCTTAAGCTATTGGCATTATACATGAAAATGACTTTTATTTATGTTTTAAAAACGAAAACAAAAATAAAAGGCATTGTCATTTACAATGTCAATAGCTCAAACTGGTGTAAATGCGAGACCTATTGCATTGCAAATTCTTGTTGCGGTTAATGACTGAGAGAAGACTTATTTCATGCACATAACTACTAATAGAATTCCAGTTTTAGGACATATTTATTCTGAAACAATTGCATTATAAGATGATCCTTGATGAATTTCATATTTTCTATCACTAAGAATATAATAGTAATTACATTTCACTGACACCTTTTTGTACCATTTTATAGTCACACTGCAGCAGCTAGTATGAACCAACCAACTGCATTTCTCTCTGATTCTGGTGGACGCTCCTCACTGTGAAAGCAATAGGTGAGATTGATTGAGTCATATTTAATGGCGAAAAGGGGAGAGACGTTTTCATTCATTGGGAAACAACATATCCTGTTACATGACCTTTGTAGTGGAAGTAGAAAAGTGTTCCAAACCCCTCCTGGCTCTATAACAGTGGGTGCTGAGGAAGGTTAACAATTATATTCGTACCAAACTACATTCACAAAATTAGAAGAGCGTTTTGGAGAAAAGATTAAGATTACCTTAAACCCTTCCAAAAATGGCTCTCTCCAAGATTAACAGTGTAAAAATAGTAAATTAAATTACTGTTTTGATCGGGCTAGCTAACACCACTGATTTTGGAGAATTATGCAATCTCTTATAAGGGACCAATTGGAATGTTGTACTAATAACCCGAGAATTCAAGAAATGCTGTTAGCAAGAAATTGACGGATGCAATGATGATAGCATGAAGCAGATTGTGTAAAGGAGACAAAGTTGCCCATAGAGCATCAAGTATGTGAAATAAAGGAACAACTGAAGAATTTAAATATTTGGAAGGGCATGGAACGTGGCAATAACAGGGAGGAAGTATCTCAAGAAAATAAATTGAAGTGTTTCAGATGTGGAAGGATTAGGCATGTAGCTAATGACCCCACTTGTGATGCATAAAATACAATAAAAGAGGACATTTTGCTAAAATGTGTAGGGATGCAGAACATAAAATTGTGAATTCTGTAGAGAATACAGTGGAAAAAGAAAATAAATATGTGTTTCAAATGAGTGGTGGGCAGGATAGTTTGATGTTGCCAAGCTGTGTAATTATATTAGATGAACAAAATGTAATGGTTTATGCAGACTCGTGCACACCGTTAACTTTGATTGACAGTGAGGTTTTCCACTCTAGGTTTGATAAGAGGTTGTTATATACATTACAAGAACAATACATCAACCTGGGTATAATAAAAGCTGTTTACATTTAAAAAATATGGTCATGATAAACATTTTCTTTAAGAATAGAAACAATGAAGGAAAGGTGTATGTGGCCAAACATCGCTCCAACGTTTTAGGTCAGCAGCACCAAAGATACTTGGAATAATATTATACAGCCATGAGGGAGAACCACTATTACTTGTTGAAAAATCGATCTACAGGAGGAAAACTTGTGATGAATTTCTTGTTTTTTTAATCAACTGGGATGTATTAAAAACTTTCAACATAAGATAAACTTCAAAGACAATGCCATAGCTGTGATACATAAATATAGATCAATACACCTCATGATGAAAAAACCCTTGGTAATAGAGTTACATAAATTAACTGTAGAAAACGTAATTAGACCCATAGAAGTGCCCCACCATAGCGATTGCATCAAAACATGGAGAACAAGCCGTACATAGGCGTTCTGGATCTTAATACCAACATTTTGGTGGACCGTAACCCATTGCCCATAATCAATGAAATGTTAAGCATGGTTGGGTTAGCCAGTTATTTTTCTGTTATACACCTATCGGCTGCATACCATCAGGTGGAGCTCTACCCAGATAGTAAGTCTCTCATCTCCTGTGTTAAACAATTTGGGGCTTATAGCTTCTGCAGGATGCCCTTTAGGCTTTCATCTGCTTAACAGTCTTTCAGAGGATGATGCTGCACATTCCGAAGGGGGTGAATAATGTTTTGTGTTTCCAATGTTATTGCTTCATTTAAGGTATCACCGTGGAAGAACATAATAAGGGTCTCAGGGGGAAACATCCTTTACAACGCAACCATTACTTCGCACTACACTTACAACGCAGTCATTACATCGCAACATCCTTTACAACGCATGTCACTACAATGCAGGCATTACAACGCATGGCACTACATTACATGACACTACATCGCATGTCACTACAACGCAGGCATTACAACGCATACCATTACAACGCATAGTACCCCTATACTATCCAAAACTTACCCTACTGTTGCACCCCCTGGAGTTAGAATAGTAATTTTTACCCCTACACTATCCAACACTTACCCTACTGTTGCACCCCCTGGAGTTCGAATAGTAATCTTTACCCCTACACTAACCAATACTTACCCTATTGTTGCACCCCCTGGAGTTAGATTAGTAATTGTTACCCCTATACTATCCATTACTTACCTTAAATGCAATGTAATGGTGTGCATTGTAATGGTATGCGTTGCAAAGGTATAATGCGATGTAATGGAATGCGTTGTAAAGTTAGTTTCTAAAAATGCGATGTAGTGTCATGCGATGTAATGGAGTGAGTTGTAAAGGATCTTGTGATGTAAAAACTGCGTTGTAAAGGCATGCGTTGTAACATCATACATTCGTTCTCAGGACAGTTCTGAGTAGATTTAAACATGCCAGCCTTTCCTTAAAAAAAGAGAAGTGCCAAATTGGACTGGGATCAGTTACATTCTTGGGTAATGTGCTATCTACAGATGGAGTGAAATACAAGAATGATCTGGTGGATACCATAAAGAATTCCCCACCTCAAAGTAATAAGTGCGATATAAAATCCTTCATCAGTCTTTCGGAATATTATTCCAAATCTGTAAAATAATTGGATTTCTAACAGTACCTTTGAGAAGGCTTTCAAAAACATTAGAAATGCATTTGAGTAAAAACATGTCAAGAACCTTCTTGGACATTAAAAAAACATTATTAATGGTCTGTTCCTAGGCAATTAAGAAGTAAAGAAACATACTATACTTACCACTGATACAAATACTAAAGGATTAAGGGATATCATTAGTAAAATTCTTGGCAAGAAAGAAATGTTGATTGCATTCGCCTCTTTTTCTGACAATGTGGAAAGCCAAATAAATGGTGGTGGAGTAGGAAGCCATGCATGTTATTGGTGATAACACATCCATTTTTTCCCCCTATAGTTTATACTGTTTGTCTTAAGTACAGACCACTGATTTTTGCATTTAGTGTGAAGGGTGTGAAAAGATCAACTCAAAGAATTGCCCAGTGGTTCCTCGGTGACAGCTTGCCATATTCTCATCATCAGTACAATCCACTTTTAAATAACTTTGTTTTTTTTGTTGTTGCAGTTTTATATAGCACAAACTTGACCCAATGGTATCATAGCGCTTTACATGAGCACCAGTTGCATTACAGACAGCCACATTCATTTTAGGCATGTGAAGATTAAGTGATTTGCCCAGAATAACAGGATATTTGAGCCTCCCGCCCGACTCGACTCTGGTTCCCCAGTTTCAAAGTCGGCCGCCCTAGCCGTTAAGCAACACCCTCTACCCAAAACTAAAGAATCTCTTCTTCCTAAACGAAAGAACAGAGTAAGACCTGCTCCAGCGCGGCTCCAGAAATCATTTCTAATCAATACTCACCAATTCCCGAAACCTTTAAACACACAAAACATGCACCAGTGGGGCCCATAACACTGCGCATTTACCCTGTTCACCTACACTAGGCTTCAAGGCTATGGTGAATCACACTGGAGAAACGCTGTTGCATTTAGGTGGAGCGTCTAAACCTATTTAGATAATCATTATTTACACCTGCAGTTTAACATTTTATCCATGGATTAAATTATTCAGACACACCACCATAGTGGCAATGGATCTGTTAGAACGAAAAGTAGGCGTAGGAAGAATTCAAAGACCAGCTTTTACTTCTTCATTTCTCTAATTTTTATTCAAAGCAAATTCTTTTTCTATAGCTGACATTTACATAATTAGTAAAACTTTATTCAGTAAAATATTAACTTTATTTCAAAGGATCATTTTATTTGAGCTCAAGAAAAATCGCTTTATTTTAGAAAACAGTTGACGATTAGCAAAGAACAGATAGTTCCAAAGTCATTCTCTCCTAGCATCTCTAAACTAACACCCTCATCTTATCCTTCAATCCTGCAAGGCAAACAAGTAAAGAAATCTTTAAAGTTCTTACATCCAGGAATAGGTCAGCAATCGGGCAGCATCTCCGATGGAAATGGAAAAAGCGACCCCAACTAGACAAATCCAGGAGTTTTTATACCTTAATTCCCTAACGTAATCTATCTAAAAAGTAACTAACATCTCTTATTCAGTTTCTCATTGGACAATTTCGGGGTGGGTGAGCATCATCTCCCCATTACAGCATTCATTTCTCAATGTGTCAGCGAAAAAAGAAAAGGGTCTTTGTTTAGGACAGTCTTTGGCCTTGGCATTTCCTTGAGTGGCAACATCCATACATCTTCCCAGGCTCTGAGCACGACATCATCCATGCTTGGCACCCATCCTAGGTT
Source organism: Lissotriton helveticus (assembly GCF_964261635.1). Taxonomy (NCBI): domain Eukaryota; kingdom Metazoa; phylum Chordata; class Amphibia; order Caudata; family Salamandridae; genus Lissotriton; species Lissotriton helveticus. The sequence continues at coordinate 794,416,151 of NC_136063.1, read as the reverse complement.
CCGGGCTGCATCAGCCTTGAACCTCCTCGAGCACAGGCAGTTCACTCTGACTTGCAGGTTTTGGCGCGCCTGCGCTGTCCAGCTCTTGCTCACAGTTTACCCGAGCAGCCATCTTTGCACAGGCCTCAGAGGCCACTTTTGGAACTATCATAGAAACAAACACAGATTTATGTTAAATTATGAATTTAAACCCATTCTGTTTACCTCCCACCTTACTAATGTTTCCCAATTAGTTGTTACCTAGCACATAAGCAACATAAATGCGTTTAATACTTACAATTCGACCTCTCCATCACATACATGAATACAAAAAGCACATTTAAATCGCGTTTATTTACGAATAAGCTGCACATTAGTTCACAATACGATAACAATACATATTAGCTGGGTTTCTTTTTGCAACATGCAAACAACGTTAGTTCTCCCCATGTGTAAATAAAATTAATGTGTGCACTTTACTCTATGGTTGGGTAATTTCGAAAAACAACATGCAGTTAGTACTTATTATATTATGGGACATTAACTTTGCGAGGGGTACACAAAATTTTGCGTTTGCCACCTCGCTCCATCAATTCCCTCATCTGGTGATTTTATCACCAAATAACCCTCAAACTTTTGGAAAACTTAACAGAACATGTTTCAACTTCTTTTTGTTAGTGTCATCTATAATTTTGTCCCTTTTTCTCTTGAATCTTTGAAAACCTTATCTTTAATTTCTTCCATTTCTATCTCATTCTTTTCTCTTATCCTTGCCAATCTTTCTTCATTTCTTTTCTTCATCAAGTTTCTAAAATCTCTTCTACCTTTGTATATACAGCATAACCTTATAAAGAAGATCACTATCACTATAACTGTTATTGGGATTAGTATTTTACCTATAATTGAACTACCTATTTCTTGAAACCAATGTTTAATTTCTGAGAAACTTTTACCCAGTCTTACAAGGACACCTTCAATCTCCAGTGGTTCAATTTCCTTATGCAAATCTGTAATATTTATAATATACTTTTCAATGTTTTGACTTTTGTCTGGAATATAAGTACAACAATGTTGAACTTTCAAAATCCCACAGACTCCTCCCTCTTTTTCTAAAATTATATCAAGGGCAAGTCGATTTTGCATAACCATAGCTCTCATAGCAACCATTTCAGTGTCTACCATTAGGAATCCTCCTGCTGTATCTGTTGACAATTTATCAACAATTGTGGACAATTTCCTGATTCTATTTGCATTGAACGAAATTCCCACTGCTGGTATCAGTGCTCCAAATACATCACCTATTATTTCTAACACAGTCTCTCTTCTTTTTCTACTTAAAACTTTACCTATTTCATGCTTTCCATTAGTACCTCTATCTACATGAAAATTTTTAGGAAAGACCAAACCTACATAACATATCCCATACCAGTAGTCAGGCAGTCTATAATAAGCTTTATTCCCACATATAAAATAAATTCCAGGGAAAACAGGATCATTTCCCCCTTTAAATCCCCAACCTCCTAAAATTCTATAAGTGTCTTCACATTGACTTGTTCCCACAAAATAATTGTCATACATTGAATTATCTCTTCTAAAACAAAATTTTCCAAACATTGGTGCATCTATATTTAATGCCACATTCACATTCTTATCTTCAATATTCTAATCATCAAATGTATAATATTTTGACTTTGCATGTTTCATATCAATTCTCCTTTCCTCGACCATATTTAAAAACGTCTTCTCTTCAATTCTCATTTTACAAGTCAAATTATTATTAAATGCATACTCGTGTGTTAATTCATCTACTTCTAATAAATATTTTCCCATCACTTCTGCATGTCTCCTTTTGTTTAGTTTGGCATCAATCTTCAACTTTGCAAATATCTCATCCACATTAGAATATTGATACTCCAATTTACCAGTCTTATAAAACAAACTCGAGATTACACTACAAGTAACTCCATAAGTAAGAGGAAGGTGGTGATAGGTCACCCCTTCTGACACTGATGCTAGCAACTTTACACAAACATAACAGTCATCAACATTCATAGTTTTAATGTACTCGAGCAATATTTTTGAAAAAGTATTCTTGGTGAAGTCACTAATTGACTTATCTTGATGCAACTCAGGCTTATACACATATGTCTCATGTACGTTTTCTTTCTCATTTGGCTTAATGGTACTCACATTCGGTTTTGATTTTGTTAAATGAGTTTGGAAAGGAATCACAATAGCTAAAATTACCCATAATATAGTCAATACCCCATGCATATTGAGCAACACCTGCACCACTTTCTAAAAACAGAACATTTTGTCTTGTGATTGTTCATTGCCATTTTCTCTAACACTGTTTCTTCGACCTTGTGTCACCTATAATCTCTCAACTCACACAACACCCTAACAGGTTTTCTTCGACCTCATGTCAATTTCTATTCTAAATATTGCTATGATTACTTTTTCTAACAAGTTTTCTTCGACCTTGTGTCAACTCCGACCTCTTCTATATTTACAAAAAACCGTCTCACAGGACTTCTGGACTTTTAATTTAAATATCATATACTTTGAGCACCTAACTTCTCATTTCTTAATTGACTTCTTTACTTACTTTTCCCAATTGGCTTTGGGTCGTACAAGTTTTCTTGACTACTATTGACTTCAACAATAGGTGGAAGGACAATTTAGGTCCACTCAGGTGACTTATACCTCTGATTTGGACGTCTTACTCTTTTTGGCCTTTGAATTGTCTCTATTTTCTTGCCCAGTGTCTCTTTCTGACGGGTGATTTCTTTCACTTGCTCTTCTTGTTCCTTAGTTGTATTTACTATTTTGAATCTCAATTCTCCTGTTCCTTTAGGCCAATTGTCTCCTTTGCAGACTTTCTTAGTCTTAGGTTCTACAGTGTTATGCTACACTCCCCAAGCTCTTTTCCTTGTGCTTTTTCTTAATGGAGTCTCATCTGTACTGTCATCAGTTTCACTTTCGGTATCTTCTACTGTATCATTTATTATGATTTTCACAATGTCCCTGTCTTCATCAGTCTTAGCTTTCTCCACTGTTACTCTGTCAGGAACTCTTTCATAACTGGTACTTGGAATCTCATCCTTATCGTGAGTTACTTCCTCTTCCCCAGTTTCAGGATTTCCGTTCCTACTTTCAGAGTTTTCAGTTTGCGTTTCAGCTTTCTCTTTTTCTACAGCTTTCTCTTCACTTTCTTTTGCGTCTTTACTGGTGCTTGCTTTTACCGATTCTCGACCTTCAGGTTGATCTTCTGAATCTGGTATTTCAATAATCTCCCTTTCACCTTCACCTTCAGACGCAGAACTGGCTTCTGATACTTCCAGATGTCGACGTTCTTGTCGATCTTCAGTATCTGGATCCTTTTCTGGTTCAGCTTCAGAATCAGAGTCAGTTGTACTTTCACCGTCGTATGGGTATTCAGGTTCCGGCACACGGATGGTGTGACTAGCATGAACCCACCTCTTCAATCCAGCACATTTCATTGCAGTATTGCTGATTAAGATCACCTGAAGTGGTCTTTGCCACCTTGGTACCAAACAATTTCTTCTGCGATGAACTTTCACTCTTACCCAGTCCCCAGGGACTAGATCAGGAGCTGGAGTTTTCTCTTTGGAATTTGATTCAGTTCCCACCTGGTGGAGCACAGAAGTTACCACATCAGATAGGTTTTTGCAGTAATCCAGTATGATGTCATCATTTATAGCTAGCAACCTAATAACTGGTACAAATGCCTGCCTCATCGCTCTACCCATTAAGATTTCGTGAGGGCTTAATCCAGTTTTTCTGTCTGGTATGCTTCTTAATGTCATCAACACAAGTGGCAAGGCGTCAGGCCACTTCATTCCTGTTGCCAAACACATTTTTGCAATTCTGTTTTTGATCGTTCCATTTACCTGTTCAACTACTCCAGAAGCCTCAGGTCTATATGCACAATGTAGTCTCTGGCGAATGTCCAGAGCTTCACAAATCATCTGCAGTAAATCATTTTGAAAGTGCGGGCCTCTGTCCGATTCAATCGTGACTGGGAACCCGAAACGTGGTATTATCTCACGTAAGAACAGTTTAGCAACAGTTATTCCATCATTTCTTCTCGTGGGGAAAGCTTCTACCCATCGAGAGAACAAGCAGATTATCACAAGAACATATCTAAGTCTGTTACATGGGGGTAATTCAATAAAATCCATCTGAACTCTTGTAAATGGGCCACCCTCCCGTCCTATGGTTCCCAAACTTACAACAGTTTTTCTGTTTGGATTAAATTGCTGGCAGACCAAGCATCTTTGACACAAACTTTCAGCAATCATTCTGAATTTTGGATTATACCAAGTCTGCCTAAAGAGACGGATCATGGCGTCTCTGCCAATATGTGCTTGACAATGGTACGTTCGGGCCATATCTGAAATCATGCTATCAGGCATTACTGGTCTTTCATCTTTGTAAACCCAAATTTCATCTTCCTCCCTTTGTCTGCAACCTGATTTTAACAAATTTCATTTTCCTCTGCTCCTGTCTCTTCCTGCATTTGCTTCACTTCCTGCCAAGTTTCTACTACAGTGGTTAGCATTAAAGGACTTGGAACATGTTCTTCAGTTTTCTCCCGATTGATTGCAATTTAATTTTTAGCGCAATGCTTTGCAATTGCATCAGCATAACTGTTTCCTCTGGTGATATCATCTTCACCTTTTTTGTGGGCTGAACATTTTACCACAGCCAGTTTTTCAGGTAGCTGTATCACTTCGATCAATGTCTTTACAAACTCAGCATTCCGAATGGGTTTTCCTGCAGAGGTCAAATAGCCTCTTTGGGACCAAAGCTGTCCATAATCATGAACAACTCCATAACTATATTGACTATTGGTCACTATGGTTACTTTCACCTCTTTTCCCAACTCACATGCTCGTATCAAAGCAATCAACTCCGCTATTTGAGCAGAATGAATTCCTTTCAAACAAGATGCTTCCAACACTTCTGCTACTGTACAAACAGCATATGCAGCACTTAGAACACCCCTCTCTGTTCTCAAGCATGATCCATCCACAAACATAACACAATCTGATTCAAGCAAAGGTTCATCTTTAATGTCTGGACGCGGTTTTGTGCAATATTCCAGAACATCCAAACACTTGTGATCAAGCTCTCCTTTCACTTCTGCCTCAATCGTATCAGGTAACAGTGTTGATGGGTTGACATTCACACATCTTGCAAATGTCACATTCTCAGCTCCCAAAATTATCTTCTCATAACGTGTCATTCTGCTGTTAGTCATGTATTGTGTCTTTGCTCTTGTGAGGAGAATCTCCACTGAATGAGGTACATAGACTCTTACAGGAAATCCCATCACAATTCCTTCACTTTGCTTCAAACTTACACTGGTTGCTGCTACTGCTTTCAGACAACCTGGCAAAGCCTTTGCAACAGGGTCCAAAACAGAAATACGCAATTGGTTTTCTCATTCTTCCATGCCTCTGAATTAACACTGACAGAGCACATCCCTCTCGCTCACTGCAGTACAGTTCAAATTCTTTCTCATAATCAGGCATTCCCAAAGCTGGTGCTTCACACAATTTAGTTTTGAGCTGTTCGAATGCTTCCATCTCTGTTTTGGTCAGTACAATAGGATCTCTGATATCTGCCTTTGTCAATCTCTGCAATGGTTTTGCAATCAATGAAAATCCACTTATCCACTGTCTGCAGTAACCCACCATTCCTAGGAACATTCTTACCTGTCTTTGAGTTTTAGGGGGCTGCATTCCTTGTATCATTTTAATTCTCTCAATTGTGACCTGTCTGATTCCCTTTGCAATCTTGTGACCTAAATACTGTACTTCTTTCTGACAAAACTACAATTTTGACGGAGACACTTTGGGGTGGATTCCGATTCAGGGAAAAACCGCTCCGAATAGCCGTTCGGAGCGTTTTTCCCGTACGAATCGTACCCTGCAACGTCCCCCGTACGTACGACGAAGTACGATTTGTACCAGGAGCCGTACTCCGTACGAGTCGTACAAGACACCGTACGACTCTAATCTCCGTACGATTCTCCCTCGGAACCCGCTGTACGTGACATCTGTACGGTTCGCGGCTGGTTTTTACGACCCAGCAAGTACGATACGTGTCAAGTACGCACCGTACGACCCTTTTTCTACGGGAGCTGAAAACAGCCGTAAAAGCAGAGTTTGCACCGAAAGAGGTACGGAACGCCCCCCCCCCCCGGGTACGGTGCGTACCCCCCATGATCGCAGGGGTACGCACCATACCCCTGCGATCATGGGGTGTACGAGCCGTACCCCATGTACGATCGGTGGACGAGCCGTACCCCCATTGTACGATCGGTGTACGAGCCGTACCCCCATTGTACGATCGGTGTACGAGCCGTACCCCCATTGTACGATGGGTGTACGAGCCTTACCCCCATTGTACGATCGGTGTACGAGCCGTACCCCCATTGTACGATGGGTGTATGAGCCATACCCCCATTGTACGATCGGTGTACGAGCCGCACCCCCATTGTACGATCGGTGTATGAGCCGTACCCCCATTGTACGATGGGGGTACGGCTCGTACACCGATCGTACATGGGGTACGGCTCGTACACCCATCGTACAATGGGGGTACAGCTCGTACACCCATCGTACAATGGGGGTACGGCTCGTACACCCATCGTACAATGGGGGTACGGCTCGTACACCCCATGATCGCAGGGGTACGTTGCGTACCCCTGCGATCATGGGGGGTACGGACCGTACGGTGTGTATGTGTTTGTGTGCTTTTCCGTACGACTCGCCCTTACCTGACGTGGACCGTACGAATCACGTCCTCATACCCCGGTCCGGATCGTACTCGTCGGGTCGTACGGCATGTGTACGAGCCGTACGGTATGTGTACGAGTCGTTCGGTTCACGGTTTCAGCCTTGCAATACGTACAGATCGCGACGATTCAGACGGATTCACGGAATACGGATCGTACTTCGCGACTCGGACGGACGGGTATGATTCGTACGGAGAGGGCTCCGGATACAAATCGTACGGACGTTTTTTTTCGGAATCGACCCCAGAATGTCCCTCCTCTGCCAAATGATTCAACAATGCCACGGTGTCGGTCACACAGGCATCCTTTGTTTTTGATGCAACCAAAAGATCATCAATATACTGTACCAACACAGATTCTCCAGGCATGCTCAAATTTTCCAACGATTTCTTTAGCAGCTGATTGAAAATCGATGGACTCTCAGTGTACCCTTGCGGAATTCTACACCATGCTAGGATACGATTTTGGAAACGAAACGCAAAAATTGGTTGGCTTTCTGGATGCAATGGAACAGTAAAGAACGAATTGCATAGATCGATCACTGTATACCACTCTGCATCATGTGGTATTTGGTACAGAATCACTGCTGGATTCGGAACGATTGGGCAACATGGGACAACAATTTTATTAACTTTTCTCAGGTCCTGCACAATTCTGAATGTTCCATTTGGCTTTTTCAATCCCATAATTGGTGAATTACAAGGACTGCTCTCAATTTCTCGCAAAATTCCTTGCTCAATCATCTTATCGATTACTGGAGTAATTCCTTCAATTACCTCTGCAGTCATTTTATACTGGGGTATATTTGGATAACTTGCACCTTCTTTTATGGACACTTTTACAGGATTGTTGAGTAAATACCAACAAATGGAAGATATAGAATTGAGTTTATTCTTATAAATGAAGCACTCCCTGTATACAGCTCCGGTCTCTGAGTCGATCACCAGTAACTGACTAGAATACAGTTAGAGCATACAGTATAAAAGCTGCCAACTGAGAATGGTCTCGAGTGATGTACAATTGAATAATAATATCACTCGAGACCAAATTGAATAAAAACAATAGCACGAGTCGGCGCGAGTCCACGTGATGAATGCACGAGGGAAACCTCGCATCAAGCATGTACTCGCGCTGACTCGCGCACAACACAACACACCTTCCTCCCTTATGAGAAAAAGAGGAAGAAAAAAAAAGCACAGTGAATTACATTTTTCTGATAATGAAAGCAACAAAATCAGACAACCATTTCGGTTTCTTGGTGACTCTTTTAGGTAAGGAAACACTGCTATCATGACAGGTTGTTACAGTAGGTGCAGTATCCTGGTTGGTAATACAATTACTTGAACAGCAAGGTAAAACATCTGCAGTGCAAGAATCTTTATCCAAAAAGGAAAAATCAGAATGTTCAGGAATAACTTCTTTACAGTAAACATCCTTGTCAGCTTTGAGGATAGCAATCCTACTCAGATTCCAAACCTTATTATTGGATAATCTCACAGAGTTTTTTAAGACTTCTGAAACTTCAAAAGGACCCATAAATGAACTCTCACCTTTTTTTACTTTCCATGGTTTCTTGACCTTTACCATCATGCCCACTTCTACCTTGGGATCTTTTTTTGAACCATGTTTCTCATCAAAGTATTTTTTGTTTGAGCAATGAGTGCGAATAAGGTTTTCCTTGACTATATTCAAATCCACATTGGAAGGAGTGGATTTTATCAACCACGAGGGATTCACCTTTGTCCTAGGAACTCTTCCTCTCATGATCTCAAAAGGAGAATATCCCGTCATTGAGTTCGTGGTTGTCCTGTACATCCACACCTTCTTAAAAATCTCTATTTCCCATGTTTTGTCATCATTACTAGTGATCTGTATGGCTCCTTTCAGAACTCTATTGAATCTCTCTATAACCCCATTCCCACTGGGATTATATAAAGACGTAGTAGAGTGAACAATGCCAAGTCTTGAAAAGTAATCATTAGCTTTCTTGGAGATAAATTGTACACCATTGTCTGATATTATCTTTGCTGGTAACCCTTCTTCAATAAAAACTTTATCTAGGAAACACAAAACCGAATCAGTATCTATCTTCTGGACAATTTTGATAATGGGCCATTTTGAGAAAATGTCAATAGCTGCTATAACATACTTGGATTCGCAGCCAATGGGACCCATAATGTCTATAGCAATGGTTTCCCAAGGATTATTTGGAATACTATGTGTACCCATATTGGGTTTTAAAGTAACTAAGGACTTATCAGAATTGGCACATACCACACAATTTCTGACTAACCTTTCAATAAACATGTCCATCCCTGGCCACCAAAATAAATGTTTAACCTGTTGCTTGGTTCTAACCATTCCACTATGACCTTCATGACTCTGTGAAACTATAATTTTCCTCACACCCACTGGTGGTACAATGCGTTCACCCCTTTTAATGATGTTCTCACAATATGAAAGTTCCGACCTTACTTCCCAGAAGCTTTTCAATTCTGGACTCAAATACTTCTTTTCAGGCCAATTACTAACTATATAACTTGCAACATTTTTTAAAATTTCATCACTCTCAAATTTCTCTTTCCACAAAGTCTGATCAATTGAAATGGGACCCTCATCATGTATCATGGCAATCTGGAAATTGTCCCATTCATTATGTAAATCCTCTTGAATGGGTAAGGGCATCCTAGACAAAAAATCTGCAGAAACATTCTCTCTTCCCGGTAAGTATTGTATATTATAAATAAAATCTTGCAAACGTATGGACATGCGTGCAATTCGGGCTGAAGCTCTTAACATGCCTTCTGTAGTAAGTAGTCGTACTAACGGTTTATGATCACTCCTAAGAGTGCATTCTTTACCCCAGACAAACACTCTGAAATGTTCCAGAGCCCAAATGCATGCTAAAGTCTCCCTTTCTATTGTGGAATACTTTTCCTCAGCAGGAGTAAGTGCCCTTGAAGCATGTGCAATGATCACTTCTTTTCCCTCCTTATTCTTTTGCGAAAACACAGCACCTAGTCCTTTTGCGCTAGCATCAGTAGTAATAATGTTTTCTAGAGAAGGATCAAAACAAGCTAATGCACTTGCAGAGCAGATAGCATTCTTTACATCACTGAACTCTTTCTCGCATTCATTAGTCCATTCAAAGACAACCCTATTTTTAATTAGTTGCCTGATATTATATGTTCTGCATGAGAAGTCAGGTACATATCTAGCGTAGAACTCAACTAACCCTAAAAAGGATCTTACATCATCTTTAGATAAAGGGTGAGGAGCTGATTTAATCGCTTCTAAAAGAGAAGGTTTAGGCTTGATACCCTTTGCACACAATTCATGGCCTAAGTAATTTACAGAATGTACACCAAATTTGCATTTCTCATGCTTAATGGTAAGGCCATGTACATTAAGTGCATTTAAAACCTCCTCTAAAGCCATGATATGTTTGTCTTTGTCATCATTGAACACCAAAATGTCATCTTGAAAGCAAATGGCATTTTTACAATCTTTCAAAATGTCTTGCATGACCCTCTGGAAAATTGCTGCTGCGGACGCCAGTCCAAAAGGCATCCTGTTGAATCTGAAACACCCAAAAGGTGTAGTAAACGCCGTCAAATCCTTACTCTTTTCATTCAACTCTATCTGGTGATACGCAGCAGATAGGTCGATTGTTGAAAAAATATTAGACCCTCCAACCACAGATAACATTTCAGAAATACGGGGAAGGGGAAATTGATCTATAACAATATTATTGTTAAGATGGCGAAGGTCAATGCATAATCTCACCTTGCCATTAGTTCGCCTGGCAACCACTATGGGCGAAACCCATTCAGAGGACTCTATTCTATCTATTATGCCTCCTTCCACTAAAGCATTTAATTCACTCTTAACCTCCTCTCTGACAGCAAAGGGAATATTACGAGCTTTATGTATTTTAGGGCAAGCATTATCTTTTAAACGGATTTCATGTTTAAAGCTGGTTAACTTTCCAATGCCTTTAGAAAAAACATTAGGAAATTTACTTAGCATCAAAGAAGAAATGCCATTTTGCTCATCAATCAACATCACTGGAGTAGGACTATTAGGATCCAGTACAATGTCAAGTTTTCCACAGTCAAACCAACTTAGAACTGAGGGACCCTTCTTTGAAACATATAGTTTAGCAATGCACTTTCTGTTCTTAAATCTAAAAACTAAAGTTCTGAATCCTAAAATATCTATCCTTCCACCAGAATATCCTTCAGGACTAATGTCACTTTCTTCTAAGTGACTGCAAAGTCTAGGTACAAACAATTTTTTCCAGACAGATTCACACACTATGGAATAAGGTGAACCAGAATCTGCATACATGTTAATCTTTACACCTCCGATAACCATGTCACACAATGGCTTTTTCTTGATGGAATGGTCATTTACATTTAAAACAGTAGAGTCTTTTATGTTTAAAACAAATAAACATTCATTGGAGTCATCTGTGAATCCATCCTCATCACTATTCTCATTCAACTCAATGCATTTGACTTTTTGATTTGTATTACCCCTTCTGCAGGCAGAAGTAAAATGTCCTTTCAAACCACAATTGGAACATTTCTGTTTTAAGCCAGGGCAAGTTTTGTCATTAGCCAAATGTGATTTGCTGTTGCACCTAAAACATTTGAGATTACCTCTTGAGGCTTCAGGATTTATTTTAGAAGAGAATACTTGTTTCTTCTTGAAAGTATCTCTATTTTTACCATCATATTTTTGATTAATTTTGCAACAACATTCTTACTGACTGAAGCATCATTCCCTTTAACCTGTAATGCACTTCTACAAGAAAGTTCAGCCTTTCTAACAATTGACAATACAAAATCTAAGTTCTCATCACCATTAATCCAAAGTCTTTCCTGTATGGTATCATTTTTAGAGTGCATGACTACTTGATCTCTTATAAAGTCTTCTTGTAAGTTTCCAAATTTGCAATCTAGAGCTAAAGTTTTTAGAGACGAAACAAAATTATCTACAGTTTCCTCACATAACTGTTTTCTCTGGAAAAACTTAAACCTAGTAATTCCTATGCATACTTTGGGAGAACAATACTTATCAAAATCATAAACAGCTTTGTCAAATACATTCATGTCACCACTAGCTTGTGAAGTAGGGAGTTGATTGAAGGCTTTTAATCCTTCAGGACTGTGTAAAAAAATACCCTTTTTTTCTGGGGCTTTCATTTTACCATTTGCATCCAAAGTTTCAATATAATTCGAGAAGTAAGCTTTCCATTCAATCCAAGGCATGCAAGGGGAACTACCAGCTGACCAATAACTTTGTGGGGGCGAAAGTGTATAGCCTTGAGCACACATAGTAACTGAAATAAGTAAATAAACAGGATACTTTACACTGAATATTAATAGTAAAGAGAATAACACAAAAATTAGTCTTAGTAAAATAATGAAATACTTGAGTGTTGCAGAAAAACAAAACAGTCAAGAAAATAGTGTACAAAATCAGAAGATTTCCTGTGTTCTTTTATCACCATCCATTTCTCTGATGAACACCATCCGTTTTTCTGCCTTTCAAATTTTCAAACACCATTCGTTTCTCTGTCCATTGAAGTGTTTACTTCGTTATTTAAATAAGTCTCCTCGTTTTTCAATAGAAAGAGGAAAGAAACGAAGTCACCTTGTCAGTTTCATCCAGAATAGTAAACCAATGGAAAGCGGCGTCACTAACTTTCCTATGAATTGTAGCAATTGGTTCTGTTTAATCCAATCAGTGAAAGCGCACTAAATGTAGGATTTAGTTCCTCTTAAACGTCAGCCAATGCGTGTATCGGAAGGATTTGCTAGCGCGATCAAGAAATGAAGGCGCGCACCTTCACACGCGATTGAAATAAAATCGGCTTTTCAGTTGGAAAGTCAATTCCTCAAATCATTTGGGAATTCAGTTCCTCAGAAGACTGTGCATCGCTTTCATGTAAGTTGGAGCGTAATAGAAAGCTTTTAAATGCTTTGATTATTTTCAAAAAATACGTAAATGAGTATTAAAATGGACAGGAAGTGCTTCTTTCAG